>NC_080852.1:34851963-37251963 GCF_030435755.1 Ochotona princeps | reverse complement strand
TTCCATGATGGATTACCTCCCCTGCAGGGCAGAGAAAGGAAGGAAGAGGATTAGTTTTGTCGGCTTTTTGAAGGCTGCTTTTGGTTCCCTCATCTGCCCTTGTGAGACATGTGAACATACAGTGCCCACTGACCGATTCTGCAGGCAAGTCTTTGTTTAGGATCGGGGGTGAACGACTTACAGAAACTGTGGCTTGAGCTGCCCTGCCTCGTAGTTCCTCTGCATTGTAAGGATTTCTTCTGTGAAGTTTTTTCACTGTTTTTAAAATACATATAGGTGTGTGTGTGTGTACACACATATATGTATATACGCGCATGTATATACACACACATATATATACACACACACTGGACCCAGCACAATAGCCTAGTGGCTAATTCCTCACCTTGCAGGCACCAGGATCCCATATTGGTGCTGATTCCTATCCACTTCCCATGCAGTTCCCTGCTTGTAGCCTGGCAAAGCAGTTGAGGACGATCCAAACCTTTGGGCTCCTACACCCAAGTGGGAGATCCAGAAGGAGCCATGGGTTCCTGGCTTCAGATTGGCTCAGCTCTGGCTATTACGGCCACTTGGGGAGTGAATCCGTGGACGGAAGATCTTCCTCTCTGTCTCTCCTCCTCTCTGTATGTCTGACTTTTCAATAAAAATAAATCATATATAGATATAATGATATTTGTACAATCTCAGAGCAGTTTTGACAAAGTAGCACCATGCATTAAGAATCAAACACATGGCCAGCGCAGTACTGTAGGATTCCCACCTCTGCTCTAGCTAGCAAAGATGAAGTATTTCTGCGTCTCCTCTCGAACATCAGAGAGCTAGTAAGCTGTGAGGAGGGAGTGCGAGCATGGAGGAACGAGCCTAGCTCAAGTTCACTCTTGTTCTGTGGGTCGGACTGACCGTCCCGGGGAGCCTTAGGGCGTCAGAGCAGGGATCAGGATGGTCTGCAGCCAGGCAGACTTGAGGACCTCAGCCGTGACCCTGTGCTGATGAGCCCGGCCAGGACAAGGCCGACCTGAAGCTAAGCAGGCCTCACGCCAGCTGCAGCAGATGCTTGCTTCCCAAGTCAGCCACAGATGCAAGGCTGGCGTCCTTGGACCGGGGCAGATGCCTTTAGCAGACACCAGGTGCCAGGGACCGGCGGGAAAAGCTTCGTAGAGGAAGACATGATTCCAGGCCTTGGATTATTCCCATAAACACATTTTTTATTAACATCATGGCCAGAGGAAACCAGGCACCACAAGAGAATCCATCGTGAGAACCAGAAAAGCAACAGGCAGCAGAAGCAGACCCACAGGGGCCCGGCTGTTGAACGGACGCGGAACACTGATGCAGCGTCTTGTCTCCCGTGTGCTGCTGCAAACTCACTGCAGCATTTTATGCACGGTACTCAAGGGAGTGAGAGCCAGAGAGGGGTTTTGTTGGGACTGAAAACTCTTGAAATAAGGCTTTGCATACTAAAACCACGGAGCAGATTCCAAAACTGAGAACACAGGAGAATCAGCAGGTTTGTAATCGGTCACAAAGCTAAGGAGCACAGTAGAGAACTGGAGGGTAGATTGGGACAAGCTAATTAAGCTAAGACATGGAGAAAGTGTACAAGCAAAAGGAGGAGGAATGAGAAAGTCCAAGTTTCATACTTGGAGTACAGTGGGAAGTGACTCGCTAGCCATAGTGGGATTGAGCATTTTTGAAACAATGAAAGATCTCAAATTATAGACCCAAGAATCCAAATAAACTCGAAACTGTGTTAAGCAAAACCACATTTAGATCTAGATCTGTCATAATGAAACTGCAGAAAATGAGTACAGAAAGGATTCTTCAAAGCAGGTCGCGAGAGAGTAGGAGACGCCACAGTCAAGGATAATAGGGTTACAGTCCTCATGTTGTAACCGTGAGAGCAGGAGTGTCACCATTATGCCAACTCGGAACTCAAGATGCAGAGCCTGGGCGAGAATGGCAGAAAAGGCACAAAGGGGAGGATGAAAGGTGTCACACAGAAGCAGCAGCAGTATCTGCTGCTAGCACTATTGTGCCAAGGCATTTCTTTGTTTAAAGCCATATTTTTTTAAAAGATTTATTCATTTTATTACAAAGTCAGATATACAGAGAGGAGGAGAGAGAGAGAGGAAGATCTTCCGTCCAATGAGTCACTCCCCAAGTGAGCCGCAACGGGCCGATGTGCGCCAATCTAAAGCCAGGAACCAAGAACCTCTTCCGGGTCTCCCACGCGGGTGCAGTGTCCCAGTGCATTGGGCCGTCCTCGACTGCTTTCCCAGGCCACAAGCAGGGAGCTGGATGGGAAGTGGAGCTGCCGGGATTAGAACCGGCGCCCATATGGGATCCCGGGGCTTTCAAGGCAAGGACTTTAGCCACTAGGCCACGCCGCCGGGCCCTAAAGCCATATTTTTTAAAAAAATTATTTGAAAGGCAGAATGCCAGAGGAAGAAGGAAAGATTCACTCCCTAAGGGACCTGACTGGGATGGCCCAGGTCAAAGCCGGAAGTCTGGAACTCCGTCCATGTCTCCCTTGTGATGGCAAGGACCCAGCGACCTGGGCCATCTTCTGCTTCCCAGGCACGTTAACAGGACACTTGGTGGGAAGTGGAGCAGCTGGCACTTGCATTGGTGCTCATATGAAATGCCAGCACCACAGACAATGCCTTAATGTGCACCACAATACCAATTCTGGCCTTTTCATAATATGCATTTTTGTGCCTCCTATTCCTTTTCTATGCAGAAAATGAATTTCTAGTAGATGTTTTGTAGGTAGGAGGATAGAGATATAATATACCAAGCTAAAAAATGATAAATATGTGATTAAATGAACATTGTATGTTGAGTGGGATTTTTGAAAATTTATTTTTATTGCAAAGTCAGATATATACATAGAGGAAGAGAAACAGAGAAAGATCTTACATCCAGTGATTCACTCCCCAAGTGACCACAACAACTTGATCCAAAGCCAGGAGCCAGGAGCCTCCTCTAGGTCTCCCGCATGGGTGCAGGGTCCCAAGGCCTTGGGCCGTCCTCGACTGCTTTCCCAGGCCACAAGCAGGAAGCTGGATGGAAAGTGGAGCAGCAGGGACACGAACTAGCACTCATATGACACCCCAGGCTTACAAGAAGAGGGTTTAACCACTAGGCCATCGTGCCGGGCCCTAACGTTTGACTTTGATGAGACAAGAGTACCTATTATAATTACTGTGTTACATAATAAATAGAAGACTTGTGTAACTTTTAAAAGATTTATTTTATTGTAAAGTCAGATTCACAGAGAGGAGGAAGAGGGGAGAGAGAGAGAGAGAGAGAGAACCTCCATCCACTGGTTTACTCCCCAAGCAGCCACCACAGCCAGAGTTTAGCCAATCCAAAGCCAGGAGTCGGGAACTTCTGGGTCTCCCACTTGGGTGCAGGGTCCCAAGACTTTGGCTCTTCCTTGACTACCCTCCCAGACCACGAGCAGGGAGCTGGAAGGGAAGTGGAACAGGCAGGTTACAAACCGGTGTCCATATGGGATCCTGGCACTTGCAAGGAGAGAACTTTAGCCACTAGGCTACTGTGGCAGACCCAACTTCTTCTTTTCATCTGTTCTTGTTTTTAATCATTCAGGTTTCCCCTTTATTAAGAGTCACACAAGTCAGTGTCTATAGTCCTTACCCTAGAGGTGCTGGGATCCCATACAGGTGCTGGTTCTAATCCCAGTGGCCCCACTTCCCATCCAGCTCACTGTCTGTGGCCTGGGAAAGCAGTTGAGGATGTCCGAAAACCTTGGGACCTTGCATCCATGTGGGAGACCCAGAGGAGGCTCCCAGCTCTTGGGTCCTGACTTCAGATTGGCTCAGCTCTGGTGGTTGTGGCTATTTCGGGGGTGAACCAGTGGGGTGGAAGATCTTTCTCTGTCTCTCCTTCTCTCTGTATATCTGCTTTTCCAATTAAAAAAAAAAAAACCTAAAAAAATATATATATACCAGGCCCGACGCAGTAGCCTAGCAGCTAAGGTCCTCAGCTTGCATATACTAGGACCCATATTGGCACTGGTTCTTATCCCGGTGGCCTCGCTTCCCATCTGGCTCCCTGCTTGTGGCCTGGGAAAACAGTCAAGGACGGCCCGAAGCCTTAGGAACCTGCACCCGCATGGGAGACCTGGAGGAAGTTCCTGGCTCCTGGCTTTGGATTGGCACAACTCCAGCCGTAGCGGTCACTTGGGGAGTGAATCATCGGACGGAAGATCTTCCTCTTTGTCTCTCCTCCTCTATATATATATCTGACTTTGCAATAAAAATAAAAATTAAAAACATTAAATTCTTTAAAAAAAGAACAAGAAGTTATGTTAGACTTAAACCCATATATATTGATAATTATACTGTAAATGCTGCTGATTAAAAGAGAACAATCGATAAACCAGATTTTTAAATTATATGAATTATAGAAGCAAAATGTCTCAAACATAAGGATACAGAACGATTAAAAATAAAGACATAAAGATGTATTCAGTGTAAACTAACCACAGGAAGGCTTTATAACTGTATTAATGTCAGGCAAATCAGTCTAAAAGGCACAAAGCATGAATTTATATTCCTGTTACTTTGTAATGATCATTTTAATTTCACGAGGAGAATTGAGTTATAAATTAGAATATGTCTAGTACCATGGCTGCAAAATAAATAAAATTTATGGAACTAGTGGGAGAAATAAACAATCCATTATCGCAGTGGAAAGTTTTGATGAATGTTTATAAGTAATGGATGAAAAATGCATAGAGAGTGTTATTGAGACTTTGAAGAACTTTATTAATAAGCGTGTCTCACGGACACATGTAGAAATACTGCCCCAAGCCTGGGGAGCGCCCCTTCTCCCCAGCCACACACAGTCTTACTGGTTTGTTAAACAAATCTCAGCAAACTGTGTTAGGAAACCGAGTTAGCAAATGTCTACTTTGATTCCATTGTCATTATGTTAGAAGCCAAGATTAAACACACAGCTAGGACCTCAATGTATAATAAAATGAATAGGAAGTAACAGAAATTAAGAAATGTTTGAATGATAAATGTTGTATCACACTTTGAAGGGTACAGGTAAAGTAGTACTTAATCAAAATTAAACTTTTTTGAAGCTGGAAATTAGTAAGCAAATATTTATCTTTTAAAATATTCTGCAACAGGAAGGTTTTTGTAAAAAATAAAAGATGAAAAAAGAATGTTGAAGTGTAGAGATGTTTGATCTACTGCTTCATTCCATAGATGGTCACAATCGTTGCAGCTGGGCTCATCTGAACCCAGGAGCTTCGAGTCTCCTGCATAGGTGCAGGTGCCCAAGGACCTGGGCCCTGTTCGGCTCCTTTCCCAGGGCCTTAGCAGGCAGTTGGATAAGAAGTGGAGCTGGGACTTGAACCAGTGCTCTTGTGGGATGCCAGTGCTGCAGGTGGAAGCTTAGCCCTGTATACTGTGGTGCCAGCCCTGCAAGTATTTATCTCAAGCAATGAAGTGTGGCTGTGGGCCAGTACAGTGGCTCAATAGGCTAATCTTCTACCTGCAAGCGCCAGCATCCCATATGGGCACTGGTTCGTGTCCTGGGTGTTCCACTTCACCTCCAACTCCCTGCTTATAGCCTGGGAAAGCAATAGAGGATGGCCCAAAACCTTGAAACCCTGTAACACATGGAGACCTGGACGAGACTCCTAGGTACTGGCTTTGGATTAGCTCAGCTCTGGCTGTTGTGGTCACTTGGAGAGTAAACCAACTGAAAGAAGACTTTTCTCTGCTTCTCCTTCTCTCTATAAATCTGCCTTTCCAATAAAAATACATTTTTAGAAAATAACAGCAACAGAAGAACGTTGTGGGTGTTTGGATGGAGACACCTTGCTTCTGTGTGAAGGACGTGAATTCAGCAAGTAGCCCCGGCTCCTGACCGCAGCTTTGTGCCAGGGTCGGGGTGCTGGTGCAAACAGATGCGCTCTTGCCACCCCCGTGGGGGACCTGGCTTGGGATCCCTGGTCAGGTTCAGCCTCAGCCCAGCCCTGGTTGGCTCAGGCGTTTGGGAGTGTAAGCTAGCGCCTGAGATCCGAGAGCTGCATCTCCCTACCTCTCAAGAAAACAGTGCAATAGGCAGAACTAACAAGGATGTTGCCGGGAAGGACTTGTAAAGTTACTCAACCTCTGGTAGCTCTGAGCCAAAGGAAGAAGGCGCTGGTCAGCATGTCTTAAAACCTAGTACTACATTTTCAAGTCAGAGACAAAAAAATAGTTGGACGCTCAGTGTGGGCATAACCGAGTGATACTGTTTGAGAAGCAGGTGTGGGTGAGGAACAAGAAAGGTCAGAGTTTGATCTGAGAGAGAAGGGGCTGTGATCAGGCAGTGGCTGTGCAGGGGCTTGTCCTGAAACAGATGTTGATGGCACGCTGCTGTCACCTGCAGGCCTGACATGCCTATCTTGTCACTTCACCATTTCAGTGGTTAAAGTGATGCCAGAGGAGTCGGCATGCAGGTTCCTCACACGAGTCTGTGGGTATACTCTCTCTTGGTGCCCAACTCTGTGTCTTTCGGATAGCGCTGGGCACATACCTCGCCCGCATCCTGATGCCCTAACTGGGCCCACTTTCTGTCATTTTCCCCAAGGGTGACCACTGGCTATCCTCCTTTTTCGTAAGTTGGCTGATCTACCCACTTGGGAGTCTGCGCTGTCACAGTGTCTGCCCTCAGGTGTCAGGCCGCCTCCAACTGAGCGTTGTAGCTGAGATCCAAGCACCCTACGTGTGTCCCACTTACCTTGCACTGCTGTGTGTTGCTCCGGTGTGCCACATCCACAGCTCGTTCCATCCACTGCCGATGAGCACTTGTGTCACCACAGTGACTTCTGTGTGCTGATAATGAACAAGCCATCGGGGCAGTCACCTTTGAGTGTTAGGATAATTGTTTAACTGGTAGTGCTAAATACCAGGAAACAAGGAGATGGAAGGTGACTGGGTGGGAAGTCACTCCAGGAACGTGACACTGAGCTGAGACCTGGTCTTGTGTAGGAGCCAGGCTGCCCAGGGATCAGCAGGGTGTTCTCTGGCAGGAACAGCAAAGGCTCTGAGGGAGCAGTGGGACTGCCCGGTCAGACAAGGGCAGTGTGGTCAGAGGGAGTACGGCCGGAGAGTGCCGAGCGCTGGGGTCACAGGGGAGAGTGAGGCAGGCTCTGTAAGGCCTCATGGGAGTGGGAAGACATGGGAGGGGTTAGCCACAGGAAAGAGTTCTGTTATACAAATTAAATATATATATATGTAAAGTTTTCCCTAACAAGGACAGAGAAGCAACGTGACCTTTGGAATGGTTTCTGGCCAATTGAACTAAAGACGAAGGTGACTTTTCAGGCAGTCAAGTGAGGCAGAACTGGCTCGCAGGGGCTTAGATACAGGGTTGAGAGAATAATGGGGAAGCTTTTAGTGCTTTCCGAACCGAACAGGCTGGTGGTGGTGATACTGTTAGCACAGCCCTGGAAAGGTAGGGGCCGGGTGGGCAGGGGGCTCCTCTGGTGGCCACTGGTTCTGGTCCCCAGTGGAGGGTCTGGGTGTCAGGGAACTGGGGTCTGGCAGGAGTCATAATCTTCCTTTGAAAGGTTGGTAATTCTTTTTTTTATATATACTTTTTTATTATTTTTTATTGGAAAGTCAGATATACAGAGAGGAGAGACAGGAAGATCTTCCATCTAATAATTCACTCCCCAAGTGGCCACAAGGCCACAGCTGCACTGATCCAAAGCCATGAGCCAGAACTTCTTCCGGGTCTCGCACGTGGGTGCAGGGTCCCAAGGCTTTGGGCTGTCCTCGACTGCTTTCCCAGGCCACAAGTGGGGAGCTGGATGGGAAGCAGGGCTGCCAGAACAAGAACCTGCGCCCATATGGGATCCCAGTGTGATCAGCCATGACTTGAACCAGCACTCCAGAAGGGACACTGGTGTTGCAACTAAAGGCTTAGCCTGCAGCACTGACACCCCTGCCCGGTAGTCCTTTTCACCAATCCAGGTTGCTTTACAGGAAACCGTCATTAGATCTTTGCACCAGCAGCTCGTGTGTGTGTGCGTGTGTGTGTGTGTTGGTGTGTGTGTGTTGGTGGAAATATAGTCCATGTACTGTTATGAAAGTTGCCATTTTCAGGTATACAAATCCGTAGCTTTCAGGGTGTTCACAAGGTTGTGGAATCCTTTTCTATTGCTTTCCCATTAGCCTTGATTGCACATGCAAGCCCTAGCCTTCTTGTCCTTCCTGTCCTGGACATTTCCTGTGAAGATGGCCCCTGGGAATCAGCATCTCTGACATAGCAGCGTGTTCCCAAGGTTTCTGCATGCCACTGTGGGGGTCAGGGATTCACCCTGTCTGTGTGAAGGGGTGGGATTCCAGCGCACCAAGGCACCACATTTTCTGGGATTAACCAGCTGATGGGCATTGGGTATCTCTCAGAGACAGGGCTGTCGTGGACATTCGCATCCCTGTGGGTGTGTGGATGTGCTGTTGGTAGCTGCTGGAAGAGCCATTGTGGGGTCTGATGGTAACTTGAACGCCACGTTGTTTGTGCAACCACCATGCACTTTTACTTCCTGTCAGAGGTGTGGGAAGGTGCTGGGTCTTGGGGCTCTGTGTTGTGGCCGAGAGGATTAGCTGTTGCCAGCATTCCATGTGAGTCTTGAGTGCTCCATTTCCAATCCAACTCCTTGTTAATGGATGCGAGAAAGCAGCAAAAGATGATCCAAGGCCTGGGGCACCTGCCACCCACAGATAGAGTTCCAGCCCCCTGGCTTTGGCCTGGTCCAGCTCCTGCCATTGTGGCCATTTGGGAAGGGAACCAGTAGATGGAAGACTTTCCTCTCTTTCTAACTCTACCTTTCAAATAAACCTTCAACAAAGAAAGGTGCTGTGCCCCGTCTCTTCCTCGGCACTTGCTGTGGTCACTCCCTCCTGGGTGTGAGTTGGCATTTCCCGGTGACCAGCAGCACTGACCTACTTTCCATGCAGTTGTTTCTGGGTCATTTGGATGTATTTTTGTGGGGGGTAAAAATCTCTGTTCAATTCCTTCACTAATTTTTAGATTAGGTTTTGTCTTTGTTTTTCTTTTTACTGATGTAGGGGCTTTTTAGTATGTTTGGATGCCAAATCCTTATGTCATTTACATAATGCATCCTTTCCCGTATTTCTTTTTCTATACCTGTGGCTTATCTTTTCACCCTCTGGCGGAGTTCTTGGAAGCACCAAAATTTTAACTGCAATAAGATAAGAATTCCTTCCTCTGGTTCTTGGAGTGAGTTTTTGTGACTTATCTCAGAGGTGTTGTGTAAGTCAAGGTGCTGAAGGTTTGGTGTGATTTGTGTTTCTTCTAAGAGTGTGCTGTGGTTGGGTGTGGCCTGACTTCTTGCCTTGAGGGCTCTTGGTGTCCAGAGGTTTTGTGTTTGGAGTTAGCTCTGGTTGGTTTTCAGGGAAGGGATGTTCCAGAAGACCAGGCCTGGGCCCTGAATTGCTGACTGGTTTCCTGTTTCCCTCCAGGTGACTCCTCCCTACCCTCAGGGCTTCACCATTTTTCTTTAGAGTTGGGGGCCTCAGGTGCTTTGTTCTAGTAACCCAAAGTGGACCCATAACACAGAGCACCCAGGTGTCTGTGATCCATATTTAGTTATTTTTATATTTTGTATGAATTAGAAATTGAGCATCATAGTTTTTCGTGTGGATATTTATTGCTCTCAATCATTTGTTGAAAAGATCATTCTTGGGGGCCCGGTGCCGTGGCCTAATGGCTAAAGTCCTCCCCCTGGGTGCCCGGGATCCCATGTGGGCGCTGGTTCTGGTCCCGGCAGCTCCACTTCCCATCCAGCTCCCAAGTCCTTGGGACCTTGCACTGGCGTGGGAGACCCGGAAGAGGTTCCTGGCAAAGCGCCGGCCTTTGCGGTCACTTGGGGAGTGAATCATCAGGCGGAGGATCTTCCTCTCTGTCTCTCCTCCTCTCTGTATATCTGACTTTATAATAGAATAAATAACTCTTTAAAATAATAATAATAATAATAATAATAATAATAAAGTTGTTAAAAAAAATATATCATTCTTGGGGCTCAGCGTGATAACCTAGTGGCTGAATCCTCACTTTGCGTGCCCCGGGACCCCTTATGCTGATTCATTTCCCATCCAGCTCCCTGCTTGTGGCCTGGGAAAGCAGTCAAGGACGGCCCAAAGCCTTGGGACCCTGCACCCGTGTGGGAGACGTGGAAGAGGCTCCTGGATACGGATAGGTTTTCACATGTTCAAAAATTTTTGCGTTTGCATTTTAAAGGATATTGCTTTGTGTTTTTTTCTTTGTAATGTCTTTATTCTGTCAGGATACTACTTGGCTTTATCTGATGATTTATTTTGACAGAGAAACATACTCACAAGGAGAGAGATTGTGTATTCATTCCCTAATGACTACCACAGCGAGCTCTGGACCAGACTAAGGTCAGGGCCGGGGTCTTCATGCAGTTCCCCCGAAGATGTGTCGGGCACAGCTACTCAGGCTGTTTTTCCCTGCCTTTCTGGTTTTTTTAGCAGGAAGCAGGGGCGCTGCTGGGAGCAGAACTGGCCCTGCCCTGTAATGTGGGATCAGGCCTTAATAACCCACGTTACCACAGTGCCAGCCCCCTCTGTCCTTTTGGTTTTTATGTTTGTGAAGTTAAGATGCATTTCTTCCAGCATTCAAGTGTTCTTCAAATTGTGTTGCGAAGTAAAAAAAGACAAGTTTATTTTGATGCAAAATTATTTTTGGAATCCATGCAGAGGGATCTCTGAAAGAGCCTGGGAAATGCAAATTATGAGAAAGTCATGAGTTTTCTGCACCAATATTTTTTGTAATTTCATTTTTTGTCGAGTTTTATAAAATACCTTGTGTAGTTTGATCAGATTGTTTTTATGTTCCCTCCATATCTTTCACTCTGAGTGTTACTTATTTACATGGAATGAAATTAATGATAAAATAGGACTGGTTTTGCCAGTTAATCTTTCAATTTTCTGAAACTTTTGAAAAAAAATTTATTTTTATTGCAAAGGCAGATTTACAGAGAGAAAGATCCACTAGTTCTCTCCCCAAATGGCTGCAGTGACTGGAGCTGAGCCTTTCCAAAGCCAGGAGCCTGGAGCTGCTTCTCTCCCGCGGGCGCAGAGTCCCAAGGCTCTGGGCTGTCATCCCTCCTGACCACAACCAGCTGGATGGAAGGTGGAGAAGCTGGGACATGAACCAGCACCCATATGGGATCCTGGCACTTGCAAGATGGAGGATTAACCGGTCAAACCATCACCCAGGATCCTCTGAGTTGTTTTGTATGTGTGAATGTTTACTATAAAACATGTTATTTTGAAGTGTGTATACATTGAAGAATGAATAAACCTAGTTAATTAACAAAACTACTTGTTTTGTGTGTCATGCCTTTTTGGCTTCTGTGTTCTTTCTTTTTTTTTTTTAAAGATTTATTTATTTTTATTGGAAAGTCAGATATGCAGAGAGGAGAGACAGGAAGATCTTCTGTCCAATAATTCACTCCCCAAGTGGCCGCAACGACCAGAGCTGAGCCAGTCCAAAGCCATGAACCAGGAGCTTTTCCGGATCTCCCGCACAGGTGCAGGGTCCTAAGGCTTTGGGCCGTCCTCGACTGCTTTCCCAGGCCACAAGCAGGGAGCTGGATGGGAAGCAGATACTCAGGGATTAGAACCGGCTACCATATGGGATACCAGCGCATGCAAGGCGAGCACTTTAACCACTACGCTATCGCACTGGGCCCCGGCTTCTGTGTTCTTAATAGTCATTTTCTCTTGCAGTTTTTAGTTCCCTTGTGTTTTGCTTCACTTCACAGATGTTCGTTCTCTCCCTGATAGGCCTGTGCCGGTTGGCTTGATCGTCTCCATAGTTCTCAGCTCAGCTGGTTTTTCTTCACTCTCCTCCCCTACTCCCCTTCCTCCTTCCTGGTCCTGGATGGTTTCAGCTGCCTACTTCCAGGTCTACTGAGTCTTCAGCCTGAGGCATTCCTGTGTGTTCTACGACTATCCTGCACTCAAGGAATAAATCTTGCTTTGTTCTATTGTATAACCCTTCTAATATGTTGCTTTGAATATAAGATATGCGACGTTGTGTGTAAACAACTCTAAAATTCCACAGAACCTTGGTTGGGATGCAAATGACTTCAGGAGAGAGAGGGAGCACATGATTTACTGTATATTTTACTGAGGATTTTTGCTCTGGCCGCAGTGTGCGCGTCTCGGCACCTTCCGTCTTGTTTTCCGAGTTACACTTGATGTGGTTATCCACAGGTCCTGGATATCCAGTTCTGCTTTTGTTTTCTGTCTTTTCTCTGTTTCCATTGGAAATGTCCTCAGTTTCTGAGGCTTTCTCTTGCCCAGGTCTGCCAGTAAACCCATCACAGGATTCATTTCTGTCACAGAGGCTCCTGCGCCTCTATCATTTCCTGGAATTTCCCTACCCAGCTGTGCCTCCACTCGGTCCATCGGAGTCCTTGTTATGCTCGTTGTGGAACGTGTTGCCTGTTGATTCTGTCCCCGCATCCTCTTCTTGTCTGCTCTGCTCTGTGCCGCCCCACTCAGCCCTTCTCTCAGGATGCCTGGCAGTTGTTTCTTGGTGACCAGAAGTGACACCCCTGTGTCCAGGGTGCTGCTGCAAGTGGCCAGTGGTGGTGTGGTAAAGGAGGGCATGTGGAGGGAGTATCCTTGGGACCAGGTCTCCACTCTTGGGAGCCTGTGTCTAGACTGGGGTTCACAAGTGTTTCCCAGCCCAGCCACCCCACCTCCCCACCCCGCCCCTTGCTGGGGGCTTAGTGAGGGCTGCGGGTGATGTTTACTGGCCCCGAAAAGCTGGGCTCTGGGAAAACCTGGCCTGTCAGGCCCTTGCTCTCTGCTTCCTGCTGATATGAATGAACGGCTCTTTTTCACTGCTTCCTGCTGTAAGCAGAGATGGGGAGAGGGAGAGAGGGACAGGGCAAGCAAGCGAGAGACCTATTCCATCTGCTGCCACAGCAACCAGGACTGGGCCAGGCCATGCCAGGCCACGACCAAAGCCGGAAACTCATCCACATCCCCAACAGGGGTGACAGAAACACCAGCTTGAGCTGCTAGCTTTTGCCTCCCAGGCATGTCCTAGGGAGTGGCTTGACCTGCCATCCCACATGGGCATCTCAGATACCAGGCCTCAAGCTCCCTACCACCAAGCTGTTGTTTTAAAGGTGAGATGTTCATTTCCGGCTGTCCTTACGTAAGAATAATAAAAACCCTATTAGTTCTTTTCACATCTCCTGAAGTAAAAACCATTAGATTTTCTGGTCAGAAGATCTTACACCCTGGGAATGCATTCCTAGAGTTGCTAAAGGTGGCCAGCTGTGGGGGGTTTAGGTGCACGACTGGACAGGGAGGTGAGAGGTCACCCAGGGGTCCGAATGAGAGCAGTGCTGGCCCTGCAGCGGCGTCGTAAGAGGGCATTGCACCACCTGCGTCCAGCGGCAGGCGTCACGGAGGAGAAAAACATGCCCTTGCACAACAGTTCTGAGAAAACATTCCAGATCACGGATGATCTTTTTTTTTCTACTCAATGTCATGACTTTTGGTAGCAATAGTGTCTCCCCACCCCTCCTCAGCCCTCTTTATTTTCTGGAAATTTTGGGCATATTTCTGCCTTTAGGAAGGTTCAGCTCTTGGGGGGACGGAGGCCGGAATCCTCGACCCTGTTAGAAACTGTTTATTCTTGTCAAGTAGTTGAGCTTCCAACCGCAAAGGAGGATGTTGGGAGCTCCTCTGTGGCTCAGGAGTTCCCCCCCATCACCTTCCCATCTGCTCTCGGCACCATGGCAGTGGAGGGTGGGTGGGGCGCCTTCCTGGCCACTGCCCGTGCAGCTCCCTAACCGCCTGCAGTTTGTTCTGGAAGCCCACACTGCACACCTCAAGGGCTAGCTGGCTTCTAGTGAAGTCTCGCAGATGGAGTTACTCCAACTCTGGCTAAACGTTTTTGCCCACTTTCCAAGCTTGTTTCTTGTTTGATCCCACTGGGAACCTGGCACCAAGTAGCTGTTTGCTAAGCTTCGGCGTTCATGCAGAAATAAGCAGTGACAAAGCTCATTTAATTTGCATGTGCGTTTTTCTTGAGGTTGCGGCCTGCTTTGTCCAGAATCCTGCCATTGCAACTAGATCCCGTTACATATTAAATGCCTATTTGTTTGGGCATTGGGTTACCCAGTTAATCTCCTATGCTGACCACCCCAAGACGGGAAGTTTGTGGGCCCTGCCTCTGTCTGGCCATGTGAACCCCGTGGGGGACTCACTGCTGGCCTGGCCGGGCATGCTCAGTCCCTTCTGTGTGCCTCCCAGGCCCGCTCCTGCGGCTCTCTCCTTCATCCCCCTTGCCCTGCCAGGCCCCAATCCCAAAACTTGTGTTTTCTGTCCTGAGCTGGGACCTCAGATGTGTGTGTGTGTGTGTACACTTTCACTTTTGAAATATGCTCGTTTTGGTTTTCTCACTTCTCAAATGCTTGTGCCTGAGTAAAGCCTCTGTCTTGCAGGTTGCTAGTGGTCAGCGTTGTGGGGGCTGCCCCGGGGAGGGGAGGGTGGGCTGCTCCCCTCTCCCCTGGTCAGCCGGGTCTGGACTGCAAGCTCAGGCAGTAAACACGGCTCCCGCTCAGCTGTGAGGGCCGCCTTGCTTTCCTCATTCATCGCTTTTAAAAGAAAAAAAAGATGCACTTACTTATTTGAAAATCAGAATTACAAAGAGCAGGGAAGAGACAGCGAAGGAGAGGTTCCATCTGTTGGCTTCTGCTCCGGATGGCCACGTCTGTGGCTAAGCCAGGCTGTTCTTCCAGGTCTCCCAGGTGATGCTCCAAACAGTTGGGCCATCCTCCACTGCTTTCTCAGGCCATAAGCAGGGAACTGGAGAGGAAGTGGAGTAGCCAGGATTGGAACCAGCACCCCTGTGGGGTGTCGGCATCTCAGACAGCAGCTTGACACACTATGCCATGATGCTGACCCACCCCATGAAGTGTTTTTCTGTTTTTAGCTGGTGCATATTTACGGGGTGCAGGGCAGCACTGTGATTCATGCAGTGTGTGGCGGTCAGATCAGGGTGATGGTCAGACCCGTCCCTGTGGACCTGATCATTCTTGGTGTAGTGGTACTGTAGCATTCTCTCTATGCCGCCTCGGGCAAGGCCGTCAGTTGTTGCCACATGCGGTGACCGAAGGATTCAGATACTGTTTTTTAAGATTTTACTTCATTTTTATTGCCAAGTGAGATCTATAGAGAGAAGGAGAGACAGAAAAAGATATTCCATCTGTTAGTTCACTCCACAAGTGGCTGCAACAGCAGTGTTGCCCATCTGAAGCCAGGAGCCAGGAGCTTCTTCCAGGTCTCCCAAATGGGTGCAGGGTCCCAAGCTTTTGGGCCTTCCTCCCCTGCTTTCCCAGACCATAAGCAGAGAGCTGGAAGGGAAGTGGAACAGCTGGGATACAAACCGGCGCCCATATGGGATCCCAGCGCATGCAAGGTGAGGCTTTAGCCAGTAGGCTGCTGCACCGGACCCAGGACTCAGCATTGTTTCCATGTCAGTACTCAGCTTCCTCAGGCCCTGTGGGACTGACCCGTCATCACCACTCCCCATGTCTGTAGAGCCGCCTCTCCATGGAGAGGCAGGGAACCTGGTGCCCGCTGTTAAGGTTCCAGAACCCCCCACTGTCCTGACTTTTCCCTGCAGCTGTGCGGCTCACTCAGCTCTCACACTCCTGCCCCCAGGGAGGCCGGGCTGCTGTCCATCACCAGTGTGGCACCAGGGTACAGGCTCCTCCCCCTCTCTCCTACACTGGGAAAACACCCCCAGAGAGTTAGACCTTCTTGCTGTCTCAGTGCAAGGGAAGCCTGCGTGCTTCTGCAGATCCCAACAGTGCAGATGGAGCATCGCTTAGCTGAAAGGCTCGGGACCAGGCATGTTTGAGATCCCAGATTCTTCGGGGCTTGAAATACTCAAATAGGCTCTTGCACAATGAAGAGTCTTAGAGAAATGTAGATCCAAACTCCACATGCCATGTTTACCAGGCACTGTATCCATATATCCCGGAGGTAGTGAGCTTGTGTTTTAACTGTGGCATGTCACAGGGTCACGTGTGGGATTTTCTGCCTGTGGCATCGTGTTGGTGCTCAGAACATTGTGGGCTTTGGAGCATGTTGAAAGCTGGATTTCTATTTTTTTTTTAAGATTCATTTTTTTTTTTTTATTACAAAGATATACAGAGAGGAGGAGAGACAGAGAGGAAGATCTTCCATCCGATGATTCACTCCCCAAGTGACCACAACAGTTGGTGCTGCGCTGATCCGAAGCTGGGAATCAGGAACCTCTTCCAGGTCTCCCACGCGGATGCAGGGTCTCAAAGCTTTGGGCCGTCCTCGACTGCTTTCCCAGGCCACAAGCAGGGAGCTGGATGGGAAGTGGAGCTGCCGGGATTAGAACCGGTGCTCACATGGGATCATAACATAAAATGATAAGAATAAAAATAAATAAATAAATAAATAAATAAAACCTACAGCTGCTTAAGAAAACAAAACCAAAAAAACCTTGTATATTTTACAGGTTCTGGACCAGTATGAACGGGAAGGGTTCGACTTCCTCGCGAAGGTGTTTAACTCTTCACATTCCTTCCTGGAAGACTTGACCGGCCTCACCCTGCTGCACCAGGAGACCCAGGCAGCCGAGGTAAGAGCAGGACTGGCCTCTGATGCGAGGGCAGGTGTGTCTGACACCTGCTGGATACTCAGCTGAGCAGATGAGGAGGAAACTAGGCAATAGCACGGTTGTTTTTCCATAGAGAAAATGTTACTATGCCTGCTGATGATCAGAGATAAGCTGGGTGGGCGTGCGTGTAGACGGCTGCCCAGTGGGAGCTGAGAGCGCAGGATGGTCCTGGCGGGGGCAGGGAGCTGGTTTCCCTGCACCTCTTGTTCTTAGCACAGAGCTGCACGCTCCAGGGTGGAGCTGGAGGTGGTGGTGGAGGTGATCTTAGCGAGCCTCTCCCGATGGGTGGTCCAGTCCGTCTCCATGGGTTCTGAACCCGCCGTGAGCTGAGGGAGCTGCCCTGTGCGCCATTGTTCTTGACTAGAGTACTCTGGACTTCCTTCCCTGGATTTCTGCTGCATTTTGTTTATTGAAAGGACTGTCTTTAAGAAATGTGTTGCCATCTTGCTTTGCTGGAGTGGACTTGTCGGGCTGTGAGTAGACTGGGCTACTCTAGGCATGCTGGAGGGCCTGGGCGGTCTTTCTCTTGTGTCAGGCTTAGGACCGAAAGCAGGTCTTTCAGAACTCCGTTTGGGGTCTTGCGGGCACTAACCAGATGCTGTTTGCACTGCGAGCAGTGGTTGGCACCCCAGGGTGTTGGAGTGTCACTCCCCTTTAGGGTGCAGAGACCATTCCGTCCCAGAGCTGTGAGTGGGACCCCACACAGCTCTCAGGAGTGGCCATGGCTGACGTGTAGTCCTCAAGCCACACTGTCCTGCCTGACCCTGAGGTCACCTGGGGACTGGCTGTTGGGGAGGGAGGACAGTGAGCCACTCCCGTTTTCACCCGGTGTGTTCTGGTTCTGACCATTGCAGAGCTCCGGGAGCCTGGGGCAGCAGGGAGCGTCTGCCCTCCAGGGAGTGATGGTTCTAGTCATGGAATGGTCAGCGCAGGTCAGGTTTCAAATTACAGGTGATGAGCCAGCTGCAGTGTCTGAGACAGACAGATCTTGTGGGTGTGTGTTTTGGGCCTGCCCTAGGTGTTATATTTTGAAAGAAGCCAACTCTGAAAGTTAGAAGCTTCACATAAAAGTCCTTTTCCCATTTCCAGCTCCTTTGGCAGTCCAGACTAGCAAGCCCAGGCCTGCATTCCATAATAGTGGCAATCAGCTGGAGCCAGCAAACATGTTCTGCAGCTAAATAGTGAAGTAGTGTATAAGTACTCTGAAAAGCCACACTTGCTACACCCATCCCCTTAAGACTCAGCTTCCTGCCCAGAGGTGGCCTGGAGATGGTCTCTTGCAGGCAGCTGGCAGCTTTCCTCAGCTGCGGACCCCTGCAGGTACCTGGCTCAGAAAAGAATTGTTATTTTTAAGAAAGAACCCCTCCCCCCCCAAAAAAATACCTAAGTAGACCGTTCTGTTAGGAAGAGAAGGACTTTGGCATTCATCTGAGAATCATCTTCCCCACGTGTGTGCTTTACATGATTGTAAAAGTGTGTGTCCACCTCTGCCTGGGAGGTAAGTTGATGAGACTCTGACAGCAAGCAGTTTTAAAGACTATGTTTGTTTTTTGGGTTTTTTTTGTTTTGTTTTGTTTTTTTCTTTAAAGATAATAGTTGGGATTTGACAGGAAAATGGAGGGGGAGGAGGAAGGTGATGAGATTTCTAGGGCGTCACCAGGGTCCGCGAGGCCCAAGCTCAGGAGTGTGGAGCAGGAGTGCCCTGCAGTGTGGGTGACATGCTCCAGTGTTGTGGAGTTGTGACTCCCAAGCCCCATGACTCGCCCTTGTAAGGTGCACACAGAGCCCTGTGAACAGATGCGTGGACATGGGAAGTGGTCGTTCCCGTCCTTCCAGCCCAGAGCAGACGCTAATCCAGCTGTGGATTTGCCTGTGGCGGACACGTCGCCCAGGTGGGACAGCAGCATGCTGCCTCCATGTCTTGCACACAGCATGGTGTGCTTAAGGTTCATGGTTGTAGCAGGATCAATCTGGACTTCAGGGAAAGACAGTGTTTGGAGTTGGCTCATGTGTCCCATACCCTGCAGCTCCGTGGCCTGCCTCCCCCAGGCTCTGTGGGAGATGACAGAGCCCTTGGCCTGGGCTCTCATAGCAGGTACCCGGAATGGCAGCTTGGACAGTCTAGCATGGAACCAGCTGGCTGGGCTGGCCCAGGCAAGTGTGTCGTAGGC
The DNA here is from genome assembly GCF_030435755.1 of Ochotona princeps. NCBI lineage: Eukaryota > Metazoa > Chordata > Mammalia > Lagomorpha > Ochotonidae > Ochotona > Ochotona princeps. Next base: position 37,233,022 of record NC_080852.1, on the reverse strand, counting down.
AGTGCTGGCTGTACGATGGTAGGGTGAGTGGGTGAGCATGGTCAGATGATGCTGGGGGCACAGCAGAGGAAGTTTAGAGACAGAGCAGGCCTGGTCAGTTGGCTGCACTGCAGAAGAACTGTCCTTTCCCAGTTGAGGAAAGGCTGGGGGGCAGGCATGTAGCTTCAAATGGATAAATGGGAAATGTGCATGGTAAGGTAGTTTTATCAGTTAATGAAGGAAAACACTGCATATACACTATTTGCATTTGCTGTTGCATTTTTTTTAAGTTCATGAAAAAAATGGCTTTAGAAGATAAGGGGTTTTGGTGCATGCATTTTCTTTTCCTTGTGTGCTTTCTGTAGTCAGCATGCTTCCCATGTTGGGCAAGACCCCTGAGGGCACCAGAATAAACAGCATGTTCAGTCCCCTTTTCCACTGACTCTCTGAGGTGCCTGTGGAGAGATCTTAAAGGGCATGGACACACACCCTGTTCTTTGGCTGGGAGACCCTTGCTGAGGGTGTGCTTTTCTCCTTGCGAGCGACCCTGACCACTGCTCCTCCCATACCCCAGGCACCGTGGGAAAGGGTCTGGACACTGGGGAGCCATCAAGCGTCCCCAGTCTTGGCACTGGAACAGTGCTCGCTTTGTTGATGGAAGGCCCCCTCTGTTCAAACCTGGATGCCTCAGCCATGTTTCACGGGATGTGCTGACTGGGCCTCTTAGGGTCATCTCCTCCAGTGACTAGAGCAAGAGTCTGTTATCATTGTCCTCCCAGCTGTGAGTTCAAGGTCGTGCTTTGAGAAATATTGCAGTATTTTCACTCAGTCCACCGAGAGAGAAAGCTGACTCACGAGTGGGCTAATAAAACAGGCTGTGTGGGTGTGGCCCTGGGACTCCGGTTCCCGAAGCCCATAACCCAACTTCCCGTGAAAGACTTCACTCTGGTCCTTGGAGGCTTTCATGTCCCGGGACCCCAGGATCGCATTCAGGCCATGTCGTGTGCCCCTACCTCAACTGTACCATGCAGTCACACGTACGATTCTCCGTTAATATCACGTGCATCCTCTCAAGCTTTTGTGGAACAAAATTCATTCCTGCTAATGTGGAGGTTGATGCATGATTGTTTAAGAAAAAAAAAAAGAAATTGAGTCCCCACTGTGATAGGTTGTGGGCAGCCACAATTGGGTTGACAGGAGGGAGCAGGGCCAAGCCGACTCAGGTTCCGAATGATCCACTGCCGAATTCAAAATTCCAGACAAGAAATGCCTGTTTCTGTCACAGCAGGAAGAAAGACTTACACACAGTGTTACAGTCACATGGCACGGCTGCGCTGTCCTGCGAGGTAATCACACCATTAGCAGGGCTTCCCGCCAGGCCCTTTGCACTTCAGTGAGTTCCTGGCCTCTCTCCTTCACAGCTGCTTCTGATTTGGTTCCCGTGGAATCATGTTTTGTTTGGTTTTCTATTTAACAACAGTCAGATATTTATGTAAGCTTCATCAAGCGCCTCCGATGACAAACCCGCCCGTGGAGGCCTTCGGAGCTGTGGGAAAGCCCGTGTCAGCACTCGGGACTGTTGCAGCGCAGGAAGGCGCCCTGGGGCCTGACCTCGCCCACCCAGGCCTCTGGCGTGCTCTCCGCAGAGCCTCTGCCAGCCACCTGCACGCCCCTGCTACACAGTGCCCTGCCTCGGTTTCTCCTTGTATAGCAGTCTCTGCAGACTTGGCCTTGGCCCCACCTCCCCAGTGAGAGGCAGAGGCAAGAAAAAAACAAAACAAAACAAAAAAACAGTCAATTTACAGGTTAGTTTTGAAAATAAAGCTTGAGGGGCACGTCTTACTCAGAACTGACGTTATTAAATATGTTCCCCCACGCACACACTGTTTTTTTAATTCCTGAGAGTCATTGGCTTGGGTTTGAGACGTTCGCATCACCTGGGGAGGCTTCAGCCAGAGTGGACAGTGAGGCCTGGGCAGAGTCGGCCTCCCTCCCCATCAGGATGAGTTGTGGAGGCCCTTGGGGTGAGGGGCGGGGGCGGATCCAGATGCAGGAATCTCTTTGGGCCAGCTGGGGTTAGAAAACAGAATCCTGCTTGCCATTGGTCCTGGTTCTGCTGGTGTTCTCGGGATCCATCTTGGATGGAGAGTGTCAGCTTTCTGTGCGTCAGGCTCTGCACATCCACACACTCAGCCTGGGGGGCCTGGTCCTGGCCTGGCCCAGCTGTCGTGAGAACTTGGGGGTGAACAAGCAGATGGAAGACCTCTCTGTCTCTCTCTACCTTTGAAATAAGTAAACTTTAATAAATAAAAGGTCAAATCACTAAGTGTTTTTAAAATGTTTAAAAGCCTATAAAACTTATTACCTTTTACACATTTTTGTAAATGTTCTCTGGTGTTTGTTTTATCTGGCTGCCATTACTAGAAACATTCTTTGGAGATTTGGAGTTGGATTTTTGAGCCTTGAGAAGAGCTTTTTCACAGTGCATAGCAGTATGCAGACATCCACAGCACTGGAGTCCAGCACGGTGAATTGACCTCATTCTCCAGGCTTGACCCCAGGGCTTGTGGCTTCTTCAGCAACCCCAGTCCCCCAGCCACATTTGAGCAGTTAATAAAAGTTGCTGCTCACCCCCTGGCAGTGCAGCTTCCAAGCAGAAGCTCCCAGGCCCCTTGCTTTGACAACTTCCTTGGAATGCTCATTCCCTGGACTCCTCCATCAGTACTGGTGGGAGTATAGAATTCTGCAGCCACTTTGGAACATACTTTTGTGGTTCATTAAAAAGGTAAAGGTACAATTACAGTCTGACGCATAGGGTTCGTTAATAAATCCTTAGCCAGGAAGAAGTGACAGCATTCTTCTATATGCAGATGTTCGTGATACTGTCACTTAGTTATTCTTGATATTCAGAAAGTGGAAACAACCCAGATGTCCAGTAGCTCATGAATGTTGGATGTTACTGCACTGGAGAAAGGCTGGAACTCGGAGCCCTACATGGAGGTGAACATCATTGTTTGAAAACGAGCCGGTCACAAAAGGCCTTCCACTGGAGTATTTCATTCACATCAGTTGTCCAAGAATGTTAGGATCCATAGAGTCTGCGATAGGTGCGGTGTGGGGTGGGAGCTTGGTAAATGTCGCCTTGGGGTAAGTGGTGCCTTTTGGGGGTGATGGTGGTGGTGGGTGGGGTGGGGTGTTTTGCATGGCTGAGTAGTATGGTGTGTAAAGTGTATGTCATTCAGGAGGAGTTAGAGACAGGTAAGCCACAGCCCCGTGCACTGTCGAGGAGCTTGGCCGCACCTCCCTTCTTCTCGCTCTGCTCTGGGTGGTCCTGATTGGACGGGGCTAGCATAGGATGGCTCCCTGTTGGGGGAGTGGACTTCGTGTCACTGATGGCAATGATCTCTTAGTGGTGGTGTGTTTCAACTATTGTTAATCCCTGCTTACCTCATGGAGGCCCTTCTTTTACTGGGAGTTTCCAGTAAGTGCAGCCTCGCCTGCACCAGCAAGTGCCTGCCTGGCGTGCTTACTGGCAGAAGGAAGCAGATTAGTCTGTGAACGGTGTGACAGGCAGGAGAGAATGACTGCGCAGGTGAGGGTGCGGATAACCTGAGACCCGACCCAAGTGGGAGTCCTCACAATGTCCCTTTATGGCATGATTTTTTCCTTTTTGCCCAAGACATTGCAAAAGGAAAATTCTCAAATGTAGAGAAGATGAACAAAAAGTTCCTCCTGGATTCAGCAGTTAACATTTTCCCATACTTGGTTTCTCAATTTCTGAACAAGCTTTTTTCTGTAGATTTTTTCTATTTATTTGAAAGGCAGGGCTAGAGAGGGGGAGGAGGAAGAGAACATGTGAGTGCTTCCGTCCACTGCTTCCGTCCGCAAAGGCCGTTGCTGGGTCAGGCCGAAGCCAGGAGCCAGGAGCTTCTTTCAGGTCTCCCCCATGAGTGCAGGGGCCTGAGCAGTTGGGCCATCATCAGCTGCTTTCCCAGACCATTAGCAGGGAGCTGGATTAGAAGTGGAACAGCCATGACACAAACTGGCACTCATATGGGATACCAGAACTACAGGCAATGGCTTAACCTACCACACCACACTGCCAGCCCCCATTTTTAAAAAAATGAATATTATCACATGAATGACACACAGAGAGGGAGACAGCGACTTGTGCCATCCATTCCTCATGACACTCCACAAGTAGCTGCAGTGGCCAGAGCTGGTCCAGGCAAAGCCAGGAGCCTAGCACTCCATTGTGGTCTCTGACATGGGTGGCAGAGGCCCGAGTACTACTGGCAGGGAGTTGAATCAAAAGTAAAGTAGCCAGGGGCCCAGTGCTATAACCTAGCAACTAAAGTCCTAGCCTTGCATGTGCCACGATCCCATATAGGCACCAGTTCTAATCCTGGCGGCCCCACTTCCCATCCAGCTCCCTACTCATGGCCTGGGAAAGCAGTCGAGGACAGCCCAAAGCCTTGGGACCCTGTACCCATGTGGGAGACCTGGAAGAGGCTCCAGGCTCCTGACTTTGGAAATGCTCAGCTCCAGCCTTTGCGGCCGCTTGGGGAATGAATCAATGGATGGAAGATCTTCCTCTCTGTTTCTTCTCCTCTCTGTGTATCTGACTTTGCAATAAAAATAAAAAATAAATCTTTTTTTTAAAGATTTATTTTTATTACAAAGGCAGTTATACAGAGAGGAGGAGAGACAGAGAGGAAGATCTTCTGTCTGATGACCCACTCCCCAAGTGAGCCGCAACAGGCTGGTGCTGTGCCAGTGCGAAGCCGGGAACCAGAAACCTCTTCCGGGTCTCCCACACGGGTACAGGGTCCCAATGCATCGGGCCGTCCTTGACTGCTTTCCCAGGCCACAAGCAGGGAGCTGGATGGGAAGTGGAGCTGCCGGGATTAGAACTGGCGCCCATATGGGATCCTGGGGCGTCCAAGGCGAGAACCTCAGCCACTAGGCCACGCCGCCGGGCCCTAAAAAATAAATCTTTAAAAAACAAAGTGCAGCAGCCGGGACTGGCACCTGTACACCACATGCTGTGACGTGGCCTGTACACGCACACACGTTTTCTCTGGCATACTCGTTGAAAGCCTGCTTCCGTGTGGCAGCCCCGTCCCTTGTGAGCGTGTGGCATGGATCTGTAAGAATCTTGGACACAAACAGAGCACATCATGGCCACACAACCGTGAGCTTGATTCCGTCCCATCACTCAGCCCTTGTAGCTCAGCCCCATGGTTGTGCCCTCAAGCCTGGTGACTTGTCAAACTCGGGATGGGCAACTTGCAGAGTTGTCTTGGTCACAGAGAAGGTCCCGCGGTGGGTGTCCTGCCACCCTCCCTTCCCCCTTCTCAGCAGCAGGCCACGGGGGCAGCTGCTCCACGCAGGCCCCGCACAGAGAGGCATCCTGGCCTGGTCAAGGCGGCCCACAAAGCCGGGCACAGGCAGTGCTGAGCCGGACTCCGGCCTGGCCGCAGTGGCTGAAGGCCGGTGGAGGCGGGGGTGGGACTGTTAGGCTGCTCTCAGTATTTCAGGAAGTAAACACGTGCAGCCTGAGACAGTTGTTTGGATCCACTGAGCCATTTTGGTGTTTCAGTGTGAACTGTGTCGTTTTGGTGGCGTGGGGGCACTGCTGGCCTCCTGCGACCTAGAGCCAGCTGTGGCTGAGGCAGAGTGGCGCCGCCCTTGGCGCTTTTGATGGGACGCGGCGAGGGCGGGGTTTGAAGATGGAACTGAAAACGTTGGATTCCCGGGGTCAGGAGGTGGGGGCCTTGCGCTGCCCGGGACTCTTGCATCTGCCAGGGACTGTTTTGTCAGCTGACGCTTCTCACTTGCAAACATAACAGCCGCCTGTGTGGAATCCGGGGGCTTTCCCTGTTTTGAAACTGTAAAATGAAGTTGATTTCTTGGTGTTGAGATCGAAGCTTTGATCTCTCATGCCTCTCAGCTGTAGGGGTACAGAGAGGAAGGCACATGAGCTCTCCTGAGGTGTCTTTTTTTTTTTTTTAAGGATTTATTTATTTTTATTTGAAGGGCAGAATTAGAAGGAGACACAGAGATTTTCATCCACTAGTTCAGTCCACAAACGGTTGAAATGGCTGGAGTTGGGCCAGAGCCAGGAGCTTGTCCCAGGTTTCCTGCATGGACGCTGGGGCCCAAGCACTTGGGCCATCCTTGATTGCTTTCCCAGGTGCATTAGCGGGAGCTGGATGAAAAGTGGAGCAGGCAGGTCTCGAACCAGTGTCCATATGGAGTTCGGCATCACAGCCACTGCCTGCCCCATTGTTCTTTCAAAACCAGATACTACTCCTATTTGACTATGACTTCTGTTAGTCTGCAGATATTCACTGGCCATTCGTCAAGTTCTTGGGCATGTGAGGAGCTCAGACAGGAAGCGGCTCTGTGGCCTGCAGGGCAGTGGGTATGCCCAGGGTCAGGAAGACCAGCGGAGTGTCAGAGTGTGGAGGTGGATTTGGAGAGCCAGCGTTGGACGGTGGGAACTCCATCGTGGAGTGTGTGGGTGACGCGGCTGCTGCGTCATTCGACCTTGAAGAGTGTGCCGCTGACACACTGGGTGACCCTTTGTGCTCTGTGTTGTTGGTGACTACGCTTCCTGTCTGCCCTGAGCCAGCGCCCTGGTCTCTCTCTCTGCACTCGCTTCTTGTGGAAACTGCAGGATTCCAATTTTACTCCCCACTTTTCCTGTGGTTCCCTCTCTGGACTCAGTGCTGGGGAACGGACAGGTGGCACATCATTTCTTCCTTCCTAGCCGCTAGTTGTCCCTGCATTAGAAAGGGACATTTAGGGCCCGGTGCAGTAGCCTAGTGGCTAAAGTCCTCTCCTTGAATGCACCAGGATCCCAAATGGGCACCAGTTCTTTTTTTTTTTTTTTTTGACATTTCAATTTTAGTTTATGCATAACATATAACATAATATTCATAAAATAACAAGTTTTACATAACATCATATCCTCTTAAATTAAGGCAAACATGTGGTATCTAGCCTTCTGGGATCGGCTCATTTCCCTTAGCATTATGGTTTCCAGTTTGGCCCATTTAGCCACAAAGAACTGCATTTTGTTTTTTTTAATAGCTGAGTAGTATTCCATGGAGTAGATGAACCATAACTTTCTTATCCAGTCCTCTATTGATGGGCATTTTGGTTGCTTCCATGTTTTTGCAATTACTGATTGTGCTGCTGTGAACATAGGGATGCATGTTGGTTTCTCATAAAACTGGATATATTCCTAGGTATGTTGATATACGGTATGTTGATTTTGAGTTGTTCGAATGTTCTCCATACTGATTTCCATAGAGGCTGTACCAACCTGCAGCCCCACCAGCAGTGGAGTAGGGTTCCCTTTTTCCCGCAACCTCGCCAACAAGTGTTGTTGGTGCTGTTTTTCATGTGGGCCACTCTTACTGGTGTCAGGTGGTACATCATTGATGTTTTAATTTGGATTTCCCGGGCACCAGTTCTAATCCTGGCAGCCCCCTTCCCACCCAGCTGCATACTTGTGACCTGGGAAAGCAGTCGAGGACGGCCCAAAGCCTTGGAACCCTGCACCTGCATGGGAGACCTGAAAGAAGCTCCTGGTTTCAGACCATATGGGTCAGTGAAGAATTTAATGAGAAAGAAAGTGTTTTGAAGAAATGAAACTGAAAATGAAAACATGACAGAATCCATAAAATGTAGTTTCCGCTGATCTTTGTTGGTGAAATGTGTCTCCTGTAGGCAACATAGATGGGTTTTGTTTTCTGAATCCAGTCTACTGGTCTATGATATTTGATTGATGAGTTTAAGCCATTTGCATTCGGGATTAATATAAATAGGTGGTAATTGGTTCTGTCATTTTAGCAATGGATTGTTCATTGACTTAGTCTTCTGTTGTCATTTTACTGGGATGTTCTTCACATTTGCCTTTGGTTTTGGTGGGCGCTATTCCTTTTCTCCGTCAAGAAAACATCTTTAAGTATCATTTGTAGGGCAGGTTTAGAAGAGGCATATTCTTTTAACTTTTCTTTACTGTGGAAGAATTTTATTTTGTTTTCAAAGACAAAAGAGAGCTTTGCTGGGTATGTTATTCTGTGTTGAGAATTTTTGCTTTTAGAATCTGGAATATGTCACTCCATTCTCTTCTGGCCTGTCGAGTTTCCTGTAAGAGGTCAGCTGTGAGTCTGATTGCCATTCCTCTGTATGTCAATTGATTTTTTTTTCACATGCACATTTAAGGATCTTTTCGTTATGTTTGATTGAAGAGAGCTTGATTATCATGTGTTGTGGTGAAGATCACTTTTGGTCAACCCTGTTGGGAGTTCTGTGTCCCTCCTGGATGTTGTTTCCCAATTCTTTCTCTAGATTAGGGAAATTTTCCTTTATTATTTCATTAAATAAATTTTAAACTCAGCTTCTCTTTCTGCACCATCTGGGACTCCCATAACTCTTGGCTTTTTAGTAGTGTCTCTTAATTCTTGAATACTTTTTTTTAGCTTGACCCAATTCTGCTTCCAGCTTTTTGATTGTTTCCCCATTGTGACAAGAAACCTTCCAATTCTGAGATTATTTCTTCTGCTTCCTTCATTTTATTATTGAGACTTTCCACTAAATTTTTAATTTGCGCTATTGCGTCCATCATGATTTGGTTGATTTTGTTTCAGTGTTGCTATTTCCTGTGTGACATACTCCTTAAATTCCTTGAACTCCTGTATGTGCTTCTTATTGTCAATAAGAAGCTTTATAATGAGTTTTCTGAATTCTGTATCCCCCCATTTTCTCGATGTATCCCTAAGTTAACTCTGAGCTTGGCAAAGGGTTTTTCTCCTTTGCAGGGGAATCTTCAATAATATTCGTTGTACCTCTGTCTCTTCTTTTACTCTTGGTCTTTGTACTTCTGGTTGTCAGATTCTTCTCCTTAGGGTAAGTTTCTAAGCTATGTCACTCCTGGTGAACTCCCCTTCCCACCTGACTGCTGGTAGAGTTTAGATCGCCACTTGCTGAATGCCACTAGAGTAGCGGTCACTGCGACACCACACTGTTGTGTCTGCTGCTTTCCTGTGTCTGTCAGTCTCCAGGTGCCCCTCTGCTATTGTTCTGTCCTCTTGTATTTCCTGGAATGTGCTCTCTCTGCTTCACCCTGGCTAATGTTTCTCCGTCTGTTTAAACATGTCTTTACCCTATTCCACCATCTTGATTCTCCCAGGATGGAATGTTTTAAAGGTTTTTTTCCTGCAATTTGATTCATTTAATGTGTTTGAGAGGCCTAAGGGTAGGCAGAGGTCACTGCATATCCCAGGAGCCCAGAGCTCAGTGTAGGTCTCCCAGCATGGTGGCAGGGACCCAAGTAGCTGAGCCATCTGCTGCCATCTCCCAGGATTCAGCAGCCTGAAGCTGAATCAGGAGGAGATAGAGCACACAGGCTCTGCACGAGCCGTGCAAGTGTCCCGAGTGGAATGCTGTGCTTTCCGTTCTGGTACTCTCACCCCAGGCTTATTGCCGAGTTCCTAGTTACAGGTAAACTGCTCAGTGGTGGTTGGGTTTTAAGTTTCTGCTGACTTCAGGTATTTGTGTTTAAATCTCCTTGGGAGAGATCCTATCTAATTCTGCTTGGTATTTTATTAAAAGGAAAGAAACTTGGCTTTAAAAAGATTTAAAAATCAATTTGTTTTCACAAAAGACACATGCAGCTTTTGTTATTCTTTCTAACTTTAGAAGCTCTAAACAAGTGAGAGCCAGCCCTTCAGAGACAACTATTTCCCATTTCCTCTTCACCCTGTTCTCCCGTTCTCCCCCCGATACTGACCTGAGGAACAGGGGCCTCAGGCTTCAGCACCGTGGAGGCTGGGCTCAGCCTGCTCAGCACTCGTGGTGGGCTCCCAGAAGAGGCATAGGATATGACTTCTCAGAAAAGCAGATTGGGAGCTGGCACCATGGTGTGTCAGGCTAGGCCTCTGCCTGTGGTGCCCAACAACCCATATGGGCACCAACTGCTTCAGTTCTAATCTAGCTCCCTGCTAATTGCCTGGGAAAGGGGCAGAACATGCCCTAAGTGTTTGGTCACCTGTGTGTGAGAAACAGGACCCCTGGCTGTCCTGGCCATGTGGGGACTGAACCAGCAAATGAAACTCTGGGAGGAAGAGGGCGTAAGGAAGGAGCCAGATCAGAAGTGCAGGGGCCAGGGAACAGAAGCCAGAGTCCACGTGGACTGCCAACAACACAAGTGGTGGCTTCATCCACTTCGCCACACTAGCATTCCATACTGAAGTGCCAGTTCAAGTCCCTACCGCTCTGCTTCAGATGAACTCCATGTGAGTGAGCCTGGGCAAGTAGCAGAGGGGGGCCCTGCCTGGGGGACCCAGATGGAGACCCTGATGGAGTTTGAGGCTTCTGACTTCAACTTGACGTAGCCTAGCACCAGCTGTTGGTGCCATCTGGAAGTGAAGCGTCAGAGGCAAGATTGGTCTGTCACTCTGCCTTTCAGAAAAATAAGTGTCCTTTGGGGGAAAAGAAAAAGCCAAATGGAAAAGCACTCTGTGTGTGTGTGTGTGTAGATACATCTATTATTAAAAATGTGCTTTGGGTTAAGTTGCAGACTAGTGACTTAGCCATCATTAGGGACTCCTGCCTCCCAACTCCAGCTCCTTGCCAGCGTGCACCCTGGGAGACGTCCAGTGGGTGGGTCACTGGTACCTACCTAGGAAACCAGGATTGAACTTGTAGTTCTAGCTTTGACCTGGCCCAGCACAAGTCAGTGCAGGCTTTTGGGAACGAACCAGTAGATGGAAAGTTCTCTTTCTCTCTCGCTGTTTCTCTTTAATGAAATATTTCTTAAAATGATTCTTGACATATGATGTTGTGCCTTATGTCCTTGAAGGTAAAATCTTTACAGTTGTTCACCATTAGGATTGCAGTTGGCGTTTAATGGTTATGGGAGTGTCAGAGATGAACAGCGGATGGTTTTACAGAAGAATGAGATAATTCTGATTTCAGATGACATATATGTGCGCACCTCATCTTCCTTAGAAGTCAGTTCAAGAGCTTTATGATGTTTTTACTGGGACGTTGTCACATGGCTTGCAGTGACCACCTCACGCCCACATGGAGTATGGGCTCCCTTGGCCGCAGCCACCCACAGTTATACGGTCCCTTGGTGACAGGCACAGGTTCATCCTGAGAGCACGTCCTCAAGGGACGGCTGTGACATCAGCAAGCAGCAGGATTTCCCGGACCACCAGGGTAACCGACAGGCCCGTGGGCAGTGGCAGCTGAGCTTCTGCCCCTCCACACTTACTTTGCTCTCTCTTCCCACATATGGGGCTGTTTCCTTGCCCAAGACTCATCCTGGGATCCCGCTGAGTCTGTCCAACCTCAGCATTCTCTCCACCAGCTCCTCTGAGCTGCAGGTGAGACCATAAGGCAGGTGTGAGAGCCTGTGCACGTGCGAGGCAGTCCGTCCTTCAGAGGCTGAAATGGGCAAGACCCCACGCTGCTCCTGTGTTTCTTTTACATTGTAATATTTTCAAATGACTGTCCTCTTTCAAAAAAATTTTAACAATCTCCCCTTTTTTTAAGATTTATATTTATTTTTATTGGAAATGCAGATATACAGAGAGGAGGAGAGACAGAGAGGAAGATCTTCCATCCAATAATTCACTCCCCAAGCGGCCACAGTGGCTGGAGCTGAGACGATCCGAAACCAGGAGCCAGGAGCCTTGCACGTGGGTCAGGGTCCCAAGGCTTTGGGCCGTCCTGGACTACTTTCCCAGGCCACAAGCAGGAAGCTAGATGGGAAACGGGGCTGCAGGGATTAGAACCGGCACCCATATGGGATCTTGGCACATGCAAGGCTAGGACTTTAACCACTACACTATCGTGCCGGGCTCAACAATCTCCCCTTCTAAAGAGCAAATTCAATACTAGCAGTTTAGAATTGGAGTTAACTAGTCGTCAAATGTAGGATTGTTGGGTGGACAGAGCTTTGAAGGACAGCTGACCATTTTCGTATCGGAAACTTTGCTCACACGTGGGAAATCAGTGCTGACTCCTTTGGGAGGTGATACCTCCCTTCCCTCTTTCCCTCCTCCCCCTGCCCAGAATGCTGTCGCTGGTTTTTGTTTGTTTGTTTTTCTTAATTATATTTTGACAATCTTTACATTGTTTATTAGGGTAAAAAGTTACAAGGGCTAAAGGGAATATTGAGGAGAAACCCCACCCAGTCTCCCACCCACCCCAGGTCCCAGATGTAAAGCATGCTCTGAGATCCTTGCTCAAGTGGTCCCGGTAGTTCACCAGTTATGCATTGCTGCCAATCTCGCCACTCCAGACACGATGAGGCTGTTGAATAATCTACTGATTGACATAGTCCATCATAAAGTCTCCCTTTGTCCAATGCTTCGTTGCCAACATATAGCTGTGGTGGTTGACTGACCTGTTCTATCTTCCATCTTTTCTTGGACTGGTGGTGGGTAGGAGAAAGGGGCGTGACCACCTGTCTCCCAGAGCAGGCTTACCAATTCTTTGGCGAACCCTCCTGTTGGAGTCTCTGTGGCCGAGGTCTTGGGACCCTCTTGTTTTAAAACTGTCACGGTTTGGTTAGACACCTAAAACTGTCCCAGTAAACTTTCAACGTGCATTTTCCTGATTGCCAGTGAGGCTGGGCATCTTGGGATTTTTGCTTGGATTTCTTATCTCTGATGATTTGCATGTCTACTCCATTTCTTTTTTTTCTTTTTTTTTATTATTCATTATTTTTAATTCATTAATTACATTGTATTATGTGACACAGTTTCATAGGTACTTGGGTTCTCCCCACCCCTCCCCAAACCCTCCCACCATGGTGGATTCCTCCACCTTGTTGCATAACCACAGCTCAAGTTCAGTTGAGATTCCCCCATTGCAAGCGTATACCAAACATAGAGTCCAGCATCTTATTGTCCAGTCAAGTTCAACGGCTTCTTAGGTATACCCTTTCTGGTCTGAAGACAGAGCCAGCAGAGTATCATCCCAGTCAATTGAAAGCTCCAACATACCATCAGCAAAAATTTACATCATTATGGAATTAATTGACATAGTAATGAGTAACCAATATGTTAAAAGTAAATGCGAGTTCCTAGCCACCTTCTGTGACCACCTCACTTACATTTCAATTTTAGTTTATACACAACATATTCATAATATAACATGTTATACATAACATCATATCATCTTAAATTAAGGCGAACATGTGGTATTTAACCTTTTGGGATTGGCTCATTTCCCTTAGCATTATGGTTTCCAGTTTGGCCCATTTGGCCACAAAGAACTGCATTTTGTTTTTTTTAATAGCTGAGTAGTATTCCATGGAGTAGATGAACCATAGCTTTCTTATCCAGTCCTCTATTGATGGGCATTTTGGTTGCTTCCATGTTTTTGCAATTACTGATTGTGCTGCTATGAACATAGGAGTGCGTCTACTCCATTTCTTAAAAATCCCTGCATGTTTCACTCAAATATAAGCTGTTGAAGCACAGTAGGATAATCTGTTTATTCACTTGGAACATCTGGGGAGCCCACTGAACCCCGTGGCTGAGCCCAGCTGAGCCATTGAGCTTACTCAGAGTCCCTGCACCTATAGCCTTTTGGTCCTGCCTTGCAAACAGAAACACTGGCTGGGTGACAGCAATGGCTCGCAACCCTGGTGTCAGGACTGCCTGGGGTGTGTGTTTTCACAACACTGGTGCTTGGTCTCAGCCTGCACCAGAAATGCCTGCTGCCTGGGGTTAGGCACGGCTGATCCCTCCCAGCCAGAGGGTATGTGAGGATGATACAGTGGGGGGCTTAGTGGGGCTGCATTCCGTGCTGTCCGTCACGCTCCTGGGGCGAGGACAGAGTGGGAGAGGGCGCCCTTTGTCCCACCTACCTCCGCGTTTCAGAGGTCCTGTGACGTGCTAAGCATTCTCTGTGCTTTGCTGCCTCCATCGGGTTCCTTCCACTCCTGTTGGCGTATCCCTGGGATCAGAATGTGACACCCAGCAGGCACCTTGTGTTTCTCAGCATCCTCTTGCATTTACTCAGTTGATCATCACAACAAACGTTTTTAACAAAAAGCCGCTGCTAGCCTTCTGACCCCTGGTTGTGGATGGCAGAGACCAAAAGCCCGAGTGAGTTTTAGCGCAGAAGCCTCACGTGTTGCCAGGGGTTCTGGACTGGTGGAGTGTCAGGACCAAGTTCGTCATCTCGGTCATCTCTGTTGCCATTCCCTGGCCTCTGTGCCCATGGGGTGCCCTCCCCCTGCCCCAGGTGAGAGGGCGCAGGGCCTCGGGGTCCCAGAATCTTGCATGTTTGTTAAGATTTGCTGTTCCAGTGGCTCCAGCCGGGAGACCTCGGATAGGCCTGTGCTGGGCCAGGCCCAGGTCCTGTGCCTTCCCTTGATTCCCTTGGTCTAAATAAAGAATGACTGTCATTATTGGCCAGCTTGGACCAGGGCTAGGGGCAGTGATTGGCAGCTGTGCTTAACCACATGACAGGACCGAGGTGGGCATTCCACTGAAGGACGGGGTGGTGTGGGTGCACAGGTGCTGACCACACAGGACAGCCGCTCTAGCCTGAATTCTTGGCCTTTGTCTGTTCCTGTCCCTCTAAATGCTTCTGTTTTGCTGTGACCAAGGGCTTCAGTGCAAGCCTTACTCTGTTGCCCAGACTGCCCTGTCTTCTCAGCTGACCACAGACTCCAGACAGGAGCCCTGTGCTCTTGAGTCCCGTGGCAGGCTGCCCACATGGCGCTCCCTCGTCCCTCCCCCAGAGAAAGGCAGAGTGTTCTGTGAGGCTGCAGCATGGTGCTCTCCCTCCCCATGCAGCGCACGTCTGTCTCACCACAGTCCTGGCTCCCGTCGATCACAGGGGAGACCACCCTCCTGGGGTGGACAAGGGGAGTGTGTGTGGGGGGTATGGACGGAGCCTGGACTTGGGAGCCCAAGGTCAGGAGGAGGCCACAGTGTTCAGCCCAGAGGGCCCCGGTCAGTTCCAGTGTCTGCTCTGTCCATCTTCATGGCATCTGAAATAGCCCTCGCCCTGCTGACCCTTATCGATAAACCCGAATGTGTAATTAGGAACCCAGAGGACGTCGCACAGGCCTCGCACAGATGGGCGATGTGGGATACTGGGGCCCCTGTGGCTTGCCATGCGGAGGAGGAGGAGGGAAAAGCTGGTGGCTGGAAAACAAATTGCTACCAGATGTGGAGCCCAGTAAACACTGCGTGCTGGCCCCTGCCAGGAGGTGCTGTGGATTTCTCAAGACAACAGAGCGACCGGTGAAACAGAGGCTCTTCCAGGCCAAGTGGTCTCCCTGGAGGAACATGGCAGAGCCTGGGGCCCCTCCTCTACCTGTTGTTCTGTATACTCCAGGAGTGGAGTTAGAATGAAGCAGCCAGGCCCCGGGAACCTGACAGATTCCAAAAGGAAATGTCGCAGGTAGGGGCGAGAGTCTGGCTTGTGCCATGTGGTGAGGAAGACCACGTGCCCTTCCCCCATTCACCAGCCAACCCAGAAATGTGGAGGGCAAGGCTGAGCCCAAAGTCTGGACTGGAAAGTTCCAACATCCTTCTACCATTTTGCTGCTTAAGGACACTTGGAAAACTGTAGAAAATGGAATTAAAAGTAAAGAAACCCTGTATTTTTTATTCTTTTTATTCTTTTGTTGCACCTAAAAAGTTAATTTTCTATAAACTTAAAATTTTTAAATTTTATATATATAGTTTAATTTGAAAGGTAGAGTGAGGTGCCAATACCATAATGTAGTAGGCTAAACTTCCACCTGTGGCACTGGCATCCCATATGGGTGTCAATTCAAGTCCCATCTGTTCCACTTCTGATCTAGCCTCCCACCCCTGCTAATGTGCCTGAAAAAGCAGCAGAGAATGGCTCAAATCCTTGGACCCTGCGCTCATGTAGGAGACCTAGAAGAAATGTCTGGCTTTGGATTGCCCAGATCTAGCTGTTGTAATCATTTGGGGAATGAACCAGTGGATGGGAGATCTCTTTCCCCTCCCCCTTCTCTCTGTAACTCTGCCTTTCAAATAAGAATACATCTTTTTTATTTAAAAAAAAAAAAAAGTGGAATGAGAGTAGAAAAGCCACAAAGAGATCGTCCATCTTATTTCACAGTGACTAGGGTTGGGCCAGGCTGAAGCCAAGCACCAGGAACTCCCTCCAGGCCTCCTACCTGGGTCACAGGGCTCTAAGCTCTTGGGCCATCTTCCATTGCTCTCTCAAGTGCATTCACAGGGAGCTTGGTTGAAAGTAGAGCAGCCAGTCCCTGAATTGGTGTTTCAGGATGGGGTGCCAGTGTTGCTGGTGGCAGCTAGATCTACTGGATCCCAACGCCTACTTCCACAGATTTCTGAGAGTAACCTTTGTTCCTTGATGAGGGCAGAAGGGAGGGAGAGACTGAGACATGGAAGGGGGAGAGTGAGAGAACGGGAGCAGGCCTATCTGTTCCCTGCGAGTGGTGATGCTGGGCTGGGGGCTGAGTCCTGGTCCTTTTCTTGGGCAGGGCTCCCTAACCAAAAACCCGAGGAAAGTGTCAGGGTCCCAGCGACGTGGCTCTCTGACCTGCTCCTCCAGGTGCATACTGGACCTCTGGAGGGCAGAGAGCATGTGCTTTTCCTTTGTGCCCTGTGTGACCCAGGAAACACACCTTGATCACTGAGGCTGAGAGGCTGCGGTTGCATAGGGAGCTGCTTCTTTGAGCTGCACATGGGGGCCCCAACACCATCTCTAGCAGTTGTCTCTGGTTACAAAGGATCTCGCCTGTCCCGGTGAAATCCCGTGTTCTGTGCAGACAATAGCACTGTTAGGGCATCCCTGGTGTCTTTCTGGGGTGATTTGGGCTTAGAGAGGAGGGGCAGTGACGCTGTGACTATAAGAGAACCCCTAAACGGGACACGTCAATACCAAGGAGCCCCAGGTGGGGGACACTGAGGGTAGGCTGCAGCACTGCTCCGAAGGGCACCCAGCCATGACGTGAGCCATGGCACGATGACGAGCCAGCCCTAAGGGCTTACATGCCTCGGCCTGTTGTAATGAAACCACTTCACACAGCGAATCCCTGTGTAGTGAGTACACTGGGAGAACCGAGATTTACAGAGTAAAATGGAAGAGGTGGAGATGCACGTTGCAGATAGTCCTTTAAAGAAGAAAGAGTCTGATATATATAAATGCACAGCAACATCCACACGTTGCAATTCGTGCTCCATGTTTATCCAACATTCATTCGCTGAATACCGACTGCATGCCAGATACCAGCCCGAGGGAGGGCCCATGTGGCAAGAATGGTGGCTGGCTGTCCGAGCCCACAAAAGGCATAACCCCAGCAGTCGCTCGTCTCTTAACAAGCGTGGGGTGTCTGTGGCTCTGTCTGCCATGTGCGGAGAGGGCTGTGCTCATGCTGGAAGGTTCAGCCTGCAGTGATGGGGCAGGGGCTGCTTCCAGGCAGAGGCTGGGAGTGTGAGAGGCTGTGAGCATCCTGCAGGAAGGTAGGAGCCTTCCCACACCACGGCTGAGCTCCGTGTGGCCTTTGAGGGTGGGAGGCCTGTGGGCCAGCTTCATTCGCACCTTCTCTACACACAAACCAGGCATCTCTGAGCAATGCTTGCAGTCACCCCACATGCTTGTGCCAAAGACAAAACCGGAGAACAAAGAGCAGGGATGGGCTTCCCTGACCCCGCAGCCCCTTGGAGCCAATAATAGCACGGGCTCTGCCAGTGTATGCTGAGGAAGACATAGCATCTGGAAGAGAGTGGAGTGAGAGGGCGGCTGCTTAAAGGCCCGAAGCGCTGCAGCTGTCGGGAGTGGTATGTCTCCATTCATTGTCTTCTTCCCTGTGGGGCAAGTTCATTTGGCACCACCGTGAGTCATTCTGCTCACAAATCACCTACTCTCAGAGTAGCCCTTAGGACAGCCGATAGCGCACGTCACATTGCGTGAGCTGCAGTCACGGTGCCTTCCACAGGTGGACCGTGTGTGCCCGCCTGCACCTGCACGCCTCAGCACTGCAGCCTCAGCGGCCGTGGAGGACCACAAAGGCATCGGGGTTCAGAAGCCAACGCCAGCATGCACAGGGCAGGCTTATGACCACTTCTGGCCGGCTCAGTTCTGCTTGGGGTGTGGGACTGGGTCTAGGCGTGAAATCGACACAAGACAGATGAATATGAGAAAGCATGCAGGTTGTGTCCACGCTCACCTGTGCACAGGAACCCACACAGGAGAGTGGAGAAATGGCCTGGGCATCAGGAGGGGCAGCTCAGCAAGAAATGTGGGAGAGATGGGGGCAGTCAGTCCTAAGGAGTGCAGCGTATTGCTTGGCTCTGCAGACCCACACAGTGTCTTCCCAGGCTCTGGGGAGGGGGCTGCTCCCTCAGGCTGGCTTGGGCAAGGCATGTTTCTCCCAGGAAGGTGAAGGCTTGCTACGAGGGAGGGGAGGCAGTGCAGGTGGACCTTTCTGTGTGGGCTGTTCCTCAGGAGCCTTCAGCAAGAGGTGACAGATGGCCAGATAGTGGCACCTCATGGCGACGTGCCCTTAGTCCTTCACGTGGGGGTCTGCTGACCAGCAGCCAGACCAGTGCACTACCTTAAAGGTTGCCAGGTTCTGTAGCTGTAAGCTCTCCCCATAGGGGTCTGCAGGCACTGTCGGAGGACTTCTGAGTCGTGAATCCCACTGGCTGGCACCACAGCCTGGAGCTTGCTGAGCGCAGTTCTTCCTGTGGGTCTTATTTTCTGTACCCACTGGCCAGCAGACTTGAGCAGAATTTGAGAGCTGCTAAGCCATGGAGATGGCCTGATGGGCGTGAAGAGCATCATCCGTGAGCCATGTGCCCTGGTGACTGCCTTGGTCGGCCTTGTCCCGGGAATGGTGGCATGGTCATGTGCACAGGAGAAGGAAATGCACCTAGTTTGTCATCATGAGCTAGGGTTTGAGAAGTCAGGCAGTGAGGAAAACCTTGGAGGAGGCCGGAGGCCACACTGGCAGGAGGAACAGGGCATTGACACTGCCCAGCCGGTGTCCTTCAGGAAGTGGGTTTCTTACAAGGGTTTGGAAACCCACAGGACAGTGATAGGCATCCAAAATAGTAGAGGTGGAGCTGAGGAAGCAAAGTCCAGGCCGTGGTGCCAGCTCCAGAGAGAGCTGCCGAACGCGTCTGTTGCTGGCTAGAGGCTGACGCCTCAAAGTGCCAGAGCCAGTGCTGCCTCCATGTGCGGATGGGTGAGCGGTAAGCGGAGGCGAGGAGCCTCAGCCAGTAAAGCCGAGGATGCTCTCAGGGTCTAGGGGCAGGGAAGGCGTGATTCTTGTTCACAACCATGTGGGAAAGCTGGCATCCAGAAGCAAGAGAGAGGAGTCAGGGCAGGTGCAGGAATTCCTACGGGAAAGTCGGGCCACAGCAGGTTGGCAAGGCTGACCAACTTTTTAAAAGAAGTTTTAATTAGATTCATTTTGTTATTTGAGAGGCAGAGTAACAGAAAAGGGAGACAGAGTAAGATCTTTATCTGTTGGTTTCCTCCCTGAATGACTGCCAGGGCAGCACTGGGCCAGACTAAATCCAGGAGCCTGGAGCTCTGTCCAGCTCTCCCACATGATGCAGGGATGCAAGCATTTGGGCCGCCGTCTGCTGTTTTCCAAGGCACATTAGCAGGGAGCTTGGCTGGAAATGGAGCAGCTGGGACTAGAATCAGTGCTCTGATGTGGTGTGCCGCACTGCAGATGGTAGCTTAACCTTCTGCACCACTGTGCTAGCCTGGCCTTTGCTTTTAGGGGCTTCTAAAATGGAGGTATGGCTCCTGGTTGTGTGGTACCTGGCCCTGGGGGTAAGACAGAGACAGTGTGGCCTCCTGGGTGTTTGGGCCACGCTGAAGCATGACTCTGTGAGTTTGTGTGTCAGTCTGCTCTGGGCTGAACCTTTACTGTGTCCAAGAACTGGCTGGCCTCTCCTTCCCCAGTGGGCTCCCCCAGCTAGAAGGGAAGTGACAGATATGTACCCATCACGCCGCACAGTGCCTTATATCAGACTCCTGCCATTTCCCCAACAACCTCTTGATGTCAGCTGGCAACAGATACAGCCTTTCCAAATTCAAGAGGTGCCGTGTTGCGCACCACAAGCACCAGAGACCTGCCCTGCAGGTGCTGCTTCTGCCGCTTGCTTGATTTCATGTTCAGGGCCATGGGAACTGAAGCCTTCCTCTTTTTGCCTTCACTGAGCATTGCCAAAAGTCAGTGGCTCAGTCTGGCAATTGGATGCTGTCCACCAGTGCTCAGGCTTCGCCTTAGGAAGAGCTGAAGCCAAGTTGGGAGCATTTGTCCTGGAGAAGTGTCTCTTAGGGCCCCAACCTGTCGCTTCCCAAAACTTTTCCTGTGCTTAGCCTCGGCCACTGTTGTTAAGGCACTAGAAACTTACCTGGCATGACTATGGGTCCATGAGAATTACTGGAGTATCACACAAAATTCACAGAAAAGTAAATCCTGAAGCTGTATGGCCAGCTGCAATTTTCCCACATCCTCTTGCTTCCCAAGTTTAAAGCTCCAGACCAAGCTGTGTCTGTCTTGATCCAAGGGGGAAGGGCGCTGAAGGAGAAAGCAGGTGCTTGTTCCCTGCAGGCAGGACGGTGGCAAACGGGAGAGTCTCTGGGGAGGGGGTAGGGTTGGGTTGCAAGCTCAGTGTACTTTTGTACAAAAGTGGTTCATTCCAGAAAGCCTTCCTTGCTGTTTGGCCGTTATCATTTGTGCCTTGGTGGAGAGCTGCCCGCTGCCCACTGCGTGCTGGGAGTGCTCAACTGGGCAGCTGCTTGGCTAAACACCTCGCCCTAGCACTCCCGCTGTTGCCTGCCAGACCTGGGCGTGCCAAGTGTATTTGTAATCATACCGCATACGTAACTATCCCCCAGTGAACAAGGAATGCACCTCTAAGCAGTGAAGCGTGATTTAGGAAGACGGGATGATGGCCAGCAGCTGACATTGGTGGCTCTGTGCCAGAGGGTGGCATAGGCTACGAGGGCACCTGCTGTCAATCCACTGCTGTTGCTGGCATACCTGCCACAGTCCTGTGGGTTCAAGGGCACAGTGCCGGCGTCAGCTGAGCTCTGGTCAGGGCCCACAGCCCATGGAGTGCAGTTGCAGTATCCCAGGCAGGAACAGACATACAGGGCTAGGGCTTGACTTATCTCACTTGACAGTCTACTTCCTCCAGGCAAATAGCTTCAGTCCAAAAAAAGCACCCCACACAAGCCCAGTGACCTCTTAAAGGGCCTGCCACATCTCACATGGCTACACCCAGACTTCCAGCAGGGGAACTTCTGGGGGTAACCTCCAGCGGTATCCAAACCATTGCACCCCCTTACATCCAAATCCTAGCTCACTGTTGGGCAGCCGCAGGGTTCAGAGTCGCCCAGGAACAAGCTCCAATACTGTAAAATGGAAATAACCGTTTACCTAAGCTAGTGCATTTGAAGCATTTACCACAGATGCCAGCGTCTAGTGAGCACTCGATGAATGCCCACGTGTCACTATCGCCGTCATCATCATCACAACCACAGAACTTGGGTGTTCTGGTCTCCTGTTAAATTAGGGTGTCGTTTCTGCCACAGTTTAATAAGTTGAGTTGTTTTAATAACTATTAGAAATGATTGACCATAAAGAAAAGTAAGTTTTTAAATTAAATTCTCTGAAAACCAAAATAGCGTGTGTGTATGTGTGTGTGTGTTTGAAAGGACACCTCCAGAAAGTTCTAGAATTAAGTAGAGACTTAGTTTACTAAAAAATGAGCCTGTACACCTCCCCGGCACATTTGGCTTTCATCAAATTGAAGAAGCCAGGACTCTAAGGCAGGGGGAGTCACCAGGAAGCCTGGGGCTGGCCCCTCAGCGCCTCAGTGCCTCAGTCCCTCAGCCCCTCAGCCCCTCAGCCCAGCGGTGCTGTGCTGACTGGCTGTATTCCCAGCTCAAAGTGGGTGCATTCTCTCCTCTGCATCTTCGCAGAGGGGAGCCACATTTAGCTCTAATTGTATCTGGGGCATCTGGATTCTAGTCAGCACTTTGGCTCCGTTTGAGAACCTAAAGTCTGCGGCTTATTCCTAATGTGGAAAATGGAACAGTCCCCCGGGCGCAGGCAGCCAGCTCCAGTGCCCGGCCACGTTACTGTAGTGAGAAGCTGCTGCAGGCATCACTAGACTTGTTCTACAAGGAAACATGATTACAGTGGATTAGAGACGCTTGCCAGGGGCGTGAGGAATTTACAACTTTTTGAATTCTAGATGAGACATCCGGGTGTTTTTTCCCCCTTGTTAATTTTGGACCCCATGCGACAAGTGAGAAATCGAGTCAGCAGGTTCTAGAGTCCTTAGCTGTGAAGAACCAGTTGGGTTTTATGTCCACATCCCATTGCAGAGGGCAGAAATACTTGCTTGGCAGAGACACAAAACAGCCACTTACTTCTGTCTCCGCTCCCAAGTTCGTTACTGCCTCCATCTCCCAGTGGGAGAAAAACGTTGCTCCCTGGGGAGTCTTTTGGAAGGCAGCATGGTGTAATGGAAAAAGCAGCGCACCCCGAGGATGGCGGCTCCTGGGCCCACCGGCGCTGTGATCTACAGTGGGCTGCCGTACCTCCCAGCCTCGGTGCCCTTGCCCAAGGCACTCAGATGGACAGTGGAGCCCGCCTAGATGGTGGTGGTCAGGGTTTGGGTTTTTTTTTTTTATTAATTACATTGCGTTATGTGACATTTTTATATGCACTGGAATTCCCCCACCCCTCCCCAAACCCTCCCCCCATGGTGGATTGCTCCACCTTGTTGCATTACCATAGTTCAGATTCAGTTGAGATTTTTGGTGGTCAGGGTTTTACAACGTGTTGGTGTCGTGTTTGGGAACTCTGGCGTTTGGCGCTCCAGTGTGAGCATGACAGCTGGGAGCACACAGATCCAGGCTCAGGGTGTCAGAACCGTGCAGATACTCTCAAGGGAGGGACTTTTCCAGGCATCCTGGTCCTCTCTCCTCCCCCTCCATCCATGTTACAGGTTCTGTGTTTCTTCTGGAAGCTGATGAGCCAGCAACAGGGTGTGAGTGCAGCGGGAGTGGCCGTGGACTCGGGCCAACCTGAGCTGTCTGCCAGTAGGCAGCTTTGAGCAGTAGCCCGCGCCTGTTGTCCTCCGTTTATTCATCTGCAGAGTGGACATAAAGCAGAACCTCACCCAGTCCTCACTCCCTCCTCCTGTTTGGTTTTCTGTGTGGCACTTTTTGCAGTTAAGATGAGTGGATGCATGGATGGATGAACGAATGGGTGGGTGAGTTGATGGTAAATGGATGGGTGGTGGATAGGTGATGGATGGTGGGTAGGTGGAAGGATAGATGGAGGGTGGATGGTGGATGGGTGGTGGATGGGTGGAAGGATAGGTGGAGGGTACATGGATGGATGGTGGGTAGGTGGAAGGATGGTGGTTGGGTGGTTGAACGGATGGTGGATGGGAGCGTAGATGAATGGGTGAATGGTGGGTATGTGGATGGATGTGTTTGTTCTCTCTCCCACTCTGGCCCCGACTCAGATGCAGCCTCCAGACAGCAGAGACGTGCGTCTCACATCTTTCCTGAGAAGGTGACTGATGCAGACACAATGTTGTTGGTGTGTTTGGACCTTTGACATCTCACATGCTGACATAGTAAGGAACTTTTAAAAAAAATAGCAAAGCTCCTCGCTGGCTCCATGTTGCTTGTGTACAGTAGCTGAGCTAGAACCTGGGTATCTGTACAGTTGGGCTTTGGTTTCCTAAAGGTGCTTACTCAGCCTTAGATGGCGCAATGAGACTTGTGACGTCAGAAGATGGATAGGCCGAAGTCTGACTTAGGAGTTCAGCTAGGAAAGATCTTGACTTTGAGTCCAGCTTGCCTCGGAGGTATGGCTGGCCAGAGCTCAAGAAGGTCTTGGGTTCCCATGTATCTAGGAAGATATTCAGCAAATTATTTTTAACCATTTGGATTTGGTACAAATCACCCAAGGACCCTGCACCTGTGCATAAGTCACGGCTCAGAGTGGAAGGACCAGGCTGCCCCGGCTGCCCAGGGCCTGCATCCTGCCCTGCCAGCCACGAGGCCACAGGACCAGCTGTCTGATGACCACTGTCTCATGACCTTGGACATGGCTCTGATTCTGAGCATTTCTGCTGACTCGCAGAGTTGGTGCTGGGTACATGGAACAAGTGTGTGGGCATCAAGAGTCTCATTCCTTAGGCCCCCTCATCACCCCACCATGCCTCCCTGACATGGTGACATTTGTGACATGGAACTTGACACGGGAAAAAAGCCAGCCCTAGGAAGAGGAGCTGAGAATTTCCTTCCCTCATCCTCTTGAGTCCCCATGACTTGTCCTCTCAGTTGCTATGAGTCCTCAAGGGATTTGGGGACCTAAAGGGTAGGTTCCTGCACACCCAGGCATTATTTGCAGGACACTGCATGGCCATGTGCTACAGACAGCAGAGGGAGGCTTGGTCTCCTCACACCATCCACAGATAGCATCTATAGTTTAAAATAGATTTGGGACCAGACCAGAAACCAGCAGGCTTCACAAACATGGTGTATATACCCTGTGTGTGGGGGTTGTGTGTGAGAACGCTGGAGCGGCCTGCAGCTGCCCAATCTTGTTGGGTCTGTGTGATGTGCACCCTCTAGTCTCTTCCTGCATTCTCTAATTGTGCCAACAAGGATGCCAGGTCCAGGAGTAACCAGGTCCTAACTTGTTGGCAGCAGGCAACTTGGTTCACTGGAGGAGTGGGAAGCTGCACACATGAGTCGTCTTTCTGGATCTGACTTTTTAAATAGAACCAAGATGGGCCCGGCGGCGTGGCCTAGTGGCTAAGGTCCTCGCCTTGAACACACCAGGATCCCATATGGCCGCTGGTTCTAATCCCGGCAGCTCCACTTCCTCTCTATCTCTCCTCCTCCCTGTATATCTGACTTTGTAATAAAAAAAATAAATAAATAAAAAATAAATAAATCTTTAAATAGAACCAAGCCACCCCACCAACCATCTGCCTTGGAGCCCCAGCCATGCTAGGACTTCTGGGAGAGGTGGGGACATGCCTGTCCTTCCCAGAAGATGTGGCAGTATGACCACCCTCATGTGCCCACTCAGCCAGCCTCCTGGCACTTCCATAGAGATGGAGTTGTTGTGTCTGTATGCCTAACCCACACAATGAAGAACTCCTGTCAACATAAGGTCTACTGTAGGACCTTGGAATCCCTGGTGAGTGGGAAGCCACAGCTTGGAGTTCTCTTACTTCAGCTCCTTGCGGGGCATCTGCCCAGGGCCCTGCTCTAATTGTTGCGCTGAGTCCTCCTCCTGATGCGGGGCATGTCAGCAGCAGTCCCATCTGTCAGGGCGAGGAGCTGGGGTCCAAGAAACGTGGTCAGTGAGCAGGAGTGAGAAAGTCTAAGGTGATGGTACGTGGGGAGCTGGGGGGGGTGGGCTAGGTCTTCCCAGAAGGCTGCTGGGAATGGAGCTGGCCAGGGGAAACTTTGGTTTTTTTGTTTTTGTTTTTGTTTTTTTTTTCTTGGAATTGCATTTATTTTGACCATCTTTACATAGTTGATTAGGGCACAAAGGGTCAAGGGCTATAGGAAAGTGGGTAAGACTACTGCTTCCATATTATTGCTTGTATATATATATATATATATATATCTGAGGTAAAGGGGGAGATAAAGGGAGAAGCCCCACCCAGCCTCCCACCCACCCCAGGTCCCTGATGTGGGGCATGCTCCGAGGGTCTTGCTCAAGTGGTTTTGATAATTCAACAGTTCTGAATTTCTGCCAGTCTTGCCATTCCAAGCATGATGAAGTCACTGCAGAATCCACTGGTTGACATAGTCCACCTTAGAGTCTCCGTTTGCCCAGATTTTCACTGCTAACACATGGCTGGGGTAGTTGATTGATTTGTTCTGTCCCCTATTGTGGTACTAGGTGTCCGCTGCAGGTTCTGATGGACTGCCATGTCCTCCATGTGCACCTGGGTATGCTGTCCACTGCTCCGTCTGAGCCTCTGAGAAGGCAGCTTTGACACTTGCACTCTGTGGCAGACCATGGAACCTGCACTTCTCTTCGTGGTTGGGGTTCTGAGTCCAGTAATTTGATTGGGGAGATCCCTAAAGAAACTTCATCTTAGGTGATCCCAGATCTGACTCTTGTGTGTGCTTTCCAGTACAGGGCCCAGCAGAGTTCATCGCCACTATCAGCTTGTGGTACAATTGCTGGGTCAGTTCTGTTTCCAGCCCTATCTTCCACATAAACCAATGGGTGTTGCAGTCCAGCATGATTCTGTCCAGCACATCCTTGGTCCTCACACAAACCAGTGGGAGCTGCAGCCTAGTCGGAGCGACCCACAATAACCCCCACCAGGCCCGCCAGCCAGGGGACACTTTGATGGAGACAGCACGGGCTACAAAGGCCTCCTTGCTGGGCCACCCCTGCTCAGGGTTTCCCTCTGAGGGACAGCCAGTCCAGTCCTGGACCAGAATGCTTCTCAGTTCATCTGCACGGCGTTTGTTTTCAGCAGCTTCCCTGTTCAGCTGCAGATACAGACAGGGCTTTTCTGCGTCAGGCTCCCTGCCATATCCCATAGCCCTGACTTTGGTTTCTCTGTCCCCTAGCCTGTCCTCCATGGTGGCCAGGGTCTGAAAATGTCACTTCAAAAGCTCACTGGCCTCTTTCCTCTTACAACAGTCTTGGCTTACCTCTCGAGTTCGGCATTGCCTCTGCCCAGCTCCCATCTCCTCTCCCTCACTGGCACATGGCTGCTTAGCCTTCAGGACCTGGTTACCACCAAAGGCCCTGCTGGGTGGTCATTGTAAGCTCCTGAAGGACGTTGGCTAGCTTGATGTCCATGCTTGTGGTGCCAACGCCTGACCCTATCCCAACACAGTATACAGCACTGAGTAAGGACATTGTTTGAAAGAATGAATGTGCATTCGGCACTTCATGGGGAAATGCAAGTGTGGGGTCAGGGATGTAGTAATACTTGTGCCCATGGCAAACTTTTCAGTGCAGTACCTCATGCATATTCCACATGTGTTGGCCAACTGATGTGAAAAGTCCAGATGGTGCCTGGTATCTATGATAATCCTACTCTTTCTCTCTGAATATGGAGAGCTCTAGCAGGTGCTTCCCTGGTTGCCTCTGTAGATGACTCCTTTAGGATTAAACTCTGCAAGCTGATTGCTAGTTGAACTCTTTGGGCTGGATGTTCGACATGAGTCCCCACAGATGTAAACCAACATGAGAACTGGTTTGTTGGAGAACCCAAACCTTCTCTCTGATGGATTGCTAGTTGTTAATGCTAGAATGCATCAGTGATGAGCTTGCTGCCTCCTTCCTTTGTCTGGCTTTTCACTGAATTGCTTCTTTCTGAGGCAAACTCCTGCCTCATGATAGCCGGGCAGCAGCTGATATCACCGGGCTCCTGTCCGCAAGCTTAGCGGCTGCCATGGAGAGATCCCGAGTTCCCAGGGCACTTGGTAACTCCCCACTTCACTCTGCACCCCAGGGACCCAGCTGCTGTGTTGGGTTCATGGACGTTCCCCGCCTCATAACTCTCCTTCTCCAGTATGCTCCTGTCTCTTGTGGAATGGGTGGTGGAAGCGCTCCTAGGTCATTTGAGCAGAGAGCCATGGAGAGATTGGTGAGACACTAGATGTGGGTGGACATCACACACCTTGGCCCATGCAGCAACACTTACGCACTGGGCTACCAGTATGATCTTGGGAGATGTGGGTGGACATCACACACCTTGGCCCATGCAGCAACACTTACGCACTGGGCTACCAGTGTGATCTTGCTCTCCCCTATACCAAGAGTGTTTTCTTTTTAAAGATTGATTTGTTTGGGCCCGGCACGATGGCCTAGCGGCTAAAGTCCTCGCCTTGAACGCACCAGGATCCCATATGGGCGCTGGTTCTAATCCTGGCAGCTCCACTTCCCATCCAGCTCCCTGCTTGTGGCCTGGGAAAGTAGTCAAGGACGGCCCAGTGCTTTGGGACCCTGCACCCGTGTAGGAGACCTGGAGGACGTTCCTGGCTCCTGGCTCCGGATTGGCACAGCACCAGCCGTTGTAGTCACTTGGGGAGTGAATCATTGGACGGAAGATCTTCCTCTCTGTCTATCCTCCTCTATATATATCTGACATTGCAATAAAAATAAATAAATCTTAAAAAGAAAAAAGATTGATTTGTTTGAAAGAGTAGCAGGGGAAGAGAGAGACAATCTTCTGTTCACTGGTTCACTCCCCAGATAACTGCAATAATCCGGCTGGGCCAGGCTGAAGCCAGGAGCCTAAACTCCATCTTGATGTCCTATGTGGGTGATCAGGAGCCATATTAATAAGAAATTAGATTGAAAGCAGAGCAGCAGAGTCAGGAACTAGCATGCTACCATGGGATGCCAACAGCAGGCAGCTGCTGTACCCTCCACACCACTTTCATGGCCCTTTCAAGGGTGCAGAAGCCCCACAGCAGGGCACCTCGGGGCTTCGGCCTGGGGACCTAAGAGACCAAGAGCCGGCAGCCACCTCCAGGGATACTGCGTCCTCTTTCTGCTTTCCCTCCTGCCGCGTCCTTGAAGGGATTTGCTGTGTGACTATGTTTTCTCCCTGCATTCTCTCGAGCAGGAACTGGAGGCTGTGGTGTTGACCGGGGGCCAGGCCACAGAGAGGTTCGCTGAAAAGCAACTGCAGTTCCTGGAACTGCCAGCCCTGTGTGCTGGCCACCCCCCACCCCCCAGCCTCAGCTGCCAGAGCTGATGGGAGGTTTATGTGGCGAGTTTTCTGGGATTTTCTTGTTTGTTGTTTTCCTTAGATGAGAACTACTTTTGCTGGAGTTGAGATCACCTACCCAGTCTTGTTCAGATGCCTGGATGCCTTTGGCTTCCCAGCCTGCGTGGAGTGCAGCAGGCGGGCCCCTGCCGGCACAAGTGGAAGGCAGCAAGACCCATGGTTTTTAGCAATGCTAGAGAAGCCAAAGGAAATTCATTGCCTTTTATTTTATTCTAGCTGAATATTCTTGTCCAGAAATGAAAATCAGATGTTTGTCTGCTTTTTTTTTCCCAAAGCAAATGGTTGCAAACACTTACTTAATATAATTTACCGGAGCTCTTTCCTGAAAGAACATTTATGTTACTTGCTTTAATGCGTGCAGTAACTTTTGATCAAAACAGGGCTCCGCTGCCTCGTTTAATGTTGAGCGCCTGGATTAAAGGCTTCTTTTAATCTTAAATACAGATCAGGACTCTCTCTCCCCCTTAAAGCAAACCTCCATAAAGCGCTGGCGCCCTTCCAGTCCTCATCACGCCTCTCTTTATTACAGAGTTTTCCGATGGCAGCCATTAAATGATTGTTGGGCACAATGGGCACTTGATTATAATTATTGAACTGGCAATCGGTTGTGGCAGCAATTTGGTGGTGTAATTAAAAGGGAGCGTGTGTGTACCTGCCAGTGTCTTTGGGGGCGGCAGAACATGAGCACATGGTCGGGAGAAGTGAGCGCGTCTCTGAATGGAGGCTTTTCTTCTCTGCCTCTCCAGCCCGCTGCTTGGCCTCCTTTGTTCCATGCATAGATGAACAATGGTGATAATATGAGGATAAAGGATCTGGGGGCTACACTCTGCCTGATGAATAGATGCATTCAGCGAGGAATGTTCAGCTTCTCCCAGTGCTGATTAATGCTAAATGGACGGAAGTGTATTTATGTAATTCTGCTTTAAAAACACTTGCACACACAAGCATGAGGGTGCTTCTCCCCCCGCCCACCTCTGGTTGATAGATCTCAGCACTGATTCCTTGACATGAGTAGGCATGAAATACCACTGGTAAGAGATGGTTGTGAGAGCTGAGTGGCACTGTTGGCACAAGGCCGTTGACCACTGCTGAAGGTGGCAGTGGCTAATCCCCAGTGAAGGAGGCCTCTGCCTTCTCAGAGCTGCTTCAGACTCAAGCAGAAGAGGGAGTGTCTTGCTGCTGGAGCTGGAGTGTTGCCGGAAGCAGCCAGGGAGCTGCAGGTAACTGGGCTTCTGGCATTGATCTACCCCCCACACTGGCCTTCACACTGACCTCACCCATGTCAGAGAGCTGCCCCAGCCTCAGTCCTGGTGTCATGGAAGTAGCACCGTGTGATTGGCCAAGCTTGGATCACATGTTGTACCTGTGGGCAGGACAAGGCAGATGGAATTCTGGGATCATCAGTGGTATCACAACCATTGAGGATTATGTAGTGATTCTTTCTTTTCTTTTTTTAAAGATTTATTTACTCTTTATTTAGGAAGCAGATTTACAGAGAAGAAAGAAAAAGAGTGAAGTTTGCTATCTATTGGTTTACTCCCCAAATAGCTGCAACAGCTAGAGCTGGACTGTTGTGAAACCAGGAGCTTCTTCCAGGTTTCCCATGTGGGTGCAAGGGCCCAAGCATTTGAGCCATCCTCCATTGCTTTCCTAAGTGCATTAGCAGGGAGGTGGATCTGAAGTGGAGCAGCTGGGTTTTGAACTGGTGCCCTTATGGAATGCTGGCACCACAGGCAGAGGTTTAGTTGATATGCCGTGACTCCGGCACCTTAGTGACTGCTTTTAAAATGAATATAAAAATCTAAAGTATATAAACTTTGAAGATTTTCTGCTTGTTTTTACAAAAACAAATCTCTGTCTTTTACAAATATTTCACCTCTGGGCCTGGCACAATGCCTAGTGGCTAAATCCTTACTTTGCATATGCCATTATACCATATGGGCACCAGTTCATATCCTGGCTACTCCATTTCCCATCCAGCTCCCCACTTGTGGCCTGGGAAAGCAATAGAGAATGGCCCAAAGCCTTGGGTTCCTGTACCCATGTGAGAGACCCTGAAAAAGCTCCTGGCTTCAGATCAATTCAGCTCTGGCCGTTGTAGCCTTTTGGGAAGTGAACCAGTGGATGGAAGATCTTTCTATCTCTCCTTCTCTCTGTAGATCTGCCTTTCCAATAAAAATAAAGAAGTCTTTTTTAAAAAGGGGGAAATATTCCATCCTGTAGAATGCAGGTGCAAGTATGTTCCTCTGAGTTTTGGACACTCACCTAACTGTACCTGGAGTTGTGCCTGAGCCCTGAGCTCCCCTTAATCGTGTGGTCTGAGGATAGGATCCTGAAGAGTTGGGCTGGCCATAAATAACAGATGCTTCAGGTGGCAGCCAGCAGCCCACTGGCTGGCCGCCTGCTCAGGGAGGGCCTCAGCTGCTGGGCGTGCGGGCAGCACGCTTGTTGACCCCTGAGGACTGCTGTCTCCGAGAACCGCTGGGGAAGATGGGGAATCCATTCCTCTCTTGCTTGTTCCATGTTTGAATCTGAGTGTCTGCGGAACAGCAGAGCCAAATCACAGAAATCTTTAAAAAGGAAAGGAAAGCAGATTGAAAATTTACAGAAACACCCCCTTAGCAGAGCAGGGTGCAATCCATGTCAGAGTGGCAACAAGTCAGGCTGTGTGTTGGGCCAGTAAGGAGAACTGAGATGTGTGAGCTCCAGCTGGAATGGAGCCTCTCCCAAGAGACATAGAGTGTGTGAGAAGTGGGGGGTGGGAGTGGGGGGTCTTCAGACCATTCATAGACAATGCATATCATAAAAGAAAACCTGTGTGTTTTGCCACTTTGTTTTTTGCACCAAAGTAAATTCAGCTTTTGAGTCCCTTTCAGCACCAACTCTTAAAGTCCCTCTGTGTGTGTGTCCTGGTACCATGGAGGACTAGGAGGTGGCTGTTAGCTGAGCATGCAGGGCCAGGCACGCTGCTGAGAGCGCTGCGCATGTTCTCGTGTGTCTCCACTCGCTTGCTCGCCCGTTCTTGCTTCTCTCACGCGCCTGCCCGCTCCCTCTCCTGTCTGGTCTGTGACATTGGCTGGAGGCATTCCTGGGAAGCTGCCCTGCTCCACTGCAGCTGCAGCGTCGCTGCTGCCAGTGGTTAAGTTCACATGGACCTGCTGCCAGTTTTCTTCTCACAGACGGGAAAGAATAGTTTGGTGCGAAGCAAGTGCCACAGTGACTCCAGAGAGAGAAGGCTGAAAGGGGCCGGTTCAGAACTCGATTTTGTTTTGTTTTGTTTTGTTTTGTTTTCCTCAAGGTCAGCTGAGCTTAAATGAAATGAAATTTCCCCAAGAGAGCATCATGTGTGTGTGCGTCTCGGGAAGGCCAAGGCTGTGGCAATAAAGTATTTTCATTTTATAGAGTTTTTCTTGGAGCAGATGCACACCATGTGACAGCAGAGGGCTTAGAATTCCAAGCCTGGTGCCAGTGCAAAGGCCAAGCACCATAAAGTCACTTCCAAGGCCCAGACATTTATCTCTCTGGGAGCAGAGCATCTCTCGGCTCTCCTGAGTCACCCGCTCAGCAGCATCCTCCCAGCTGACCTGGGCCTGCTCCCCAAAGAGGAAGGCGGAGCTGGGGCAGGAGGGCCCTGCTGGCATGGTGTGGGTGAATCTGGGGTCAGCCAGTTGCTGGCATCTCACACCAGAAGCTGGCATGCGGTGCTCTGGACTCCATTAAAAAGCTCCTCATCTGGGGAACTCTTGTTCCCCAACTTTTCCTGAGGAGTGTCGGGGCACCCTTGGCCCCTTTCCATGCAGACCAGGAAAGCTGGTGCTCACCAGCACCGGACTGCCAGGCCCTTCAGTGTGTGTCCATATCTGGGTCACTGCCAAGGCACATCAGTCCATCATGGAGACTTTCCTGGCAGGGTGAGGACCAGGCACTGGGTGACAGCCCAGCAGGCAACTCCAAGGACAGGCCCAGCGTGTGATGTCACCACCACCTGCTCGTGCATCTAAGAGAGCAAGAGGTGGCCAGGGAACAAGTGTCAGAGCTGGTGCTTGGAGTGTGAGCAGGCCACTGAGAACGCCTTGTTCTTCTCTGGCAGCAACTGCCATGCGTCCAGTTAAATGGAGGATGCGCTCCCTTCCATCTACTCACCGGTGTAACAGTTGTTCTTGTCTAACGAAATGTGAGCTCTGTGCATGGCGCTGTGCGAGCCGCTGCTCTTGGAGATGGAGTTCCTGTTGGGGAAGGCAACCCAGCTGCCCCTCCCGTTTGAGTGTGCATAGTAAGCCAAGGCCAGAACAGGGAGTGGAGCTAGGCCTCATACTCAGGCATTCTGATAGAAAGTGCGGCTCCCTCCAGCACCTGAGCCACCGTGCCCAATGCCCACTCCTGCCTTTTTTGCCACCAAACTTTAGTCACACACCTGCCCCACATCTGCCCCTGGCAAAATATGAGTGTGGCCCAGGGACCTGAAAGTTCTCTGATCTTAGACCTTGCCTGGCAGGTGCTGAGTCCTTATCCCGCCACTCCCTCCTCTCACCAGGGTTCTGCAGGAAGTCCTGTTACCAAGGGTTGTGCATTGTAGTGGCAGTGAGAACAGAATCTTCACTCCAAACTGCCCAGCCCTTCCTGAGCAGGCCTCAGACTTCACGTCAGTGCCTTGGTGCCAACAGTGACGTATCTTACGGTTTGGCAAGGCATGGGAGGCTGGGCCTTGGGCTCTGCTCCCTGCCCCTGCCCTGGCGGGGTGGGACTGAGGGCCAGTCTCCACACTGTGGGCTGTGGTGTCTGCATCTGCAGAGTAGGCAAAAAGGTGCGGACCCGTTGAGATACCCGGAAGTGTGAGGGCTGCCACCTAGAGGCCACCCAGGTGGCAGGCTGGTGCCATTGCCCTGCAGCTTTGGTGGCAGACAAAGGGCATAGAAGTGCCTTTCTGAGCTGGCCTCTTTGTGCTGGGGGTCAGGAGCCCCAGCACGCCTCTTCCCCCGTTGATACTCAGGACTCGATTCCTTCCTCTATCCGTGGACAGTGTGTGTGAGGAGGAAGGGCCCACCACGGAGCGCTTGGCCTGGTGCCCACAGCAGCTGTGGAAACAGCACGGAGGCTGCCTGGAGCCTGCAGACCCGCTGGCTCTCACAGTGCCCCTCCCAGCTTGGAATCTTCCCTAGGGGTTCCTTGGACTTCTGTCTCCTCAGTTTAAAGCCCCCTTTTCCTCCGCAGAGCAGGTGAAGAACTCACATGGGCCTTAGCCCTGCCCCTCCTGCCAGCTTTCGTCAGCACAGGATGGGCGGCCTGACCCAGGCCTCACCCTTCCCTCCGAGGGGCCCCACCCTGCCCTTCCTGGCTCCCAGGTTCAGACCTCGCTGAGAACTAGAACCCAGCTTGTCAGAGACCAGAGGATGTGGGCGGGTGGCAGGACTTGCCGCCTTCCTAGTGACCGGGTCCTGCTGCATTCTGAGGCCTGGGAGGGACACGGCTGAACATCCTGCTCCCAGGATGCCCTAAGCTGTGGGGTTGCCAGCGTCAGGCCTCCCTCCAAAGTCCTCCCCTTATTATTTTTGAACCTTTTTGTGGAAGACTGCATTATTTATGCACTGTTATACAAAATATTTTTTTAATTTTTCATTTTATTTTATTTATTTTAAAGGCTGAGTTAGAGAGACAGACACAGGTCCCGTCTATTGGCTTACTCACTAAATGGCTAAGGCTGGACCAAGCCAAAGCCAGGAACTGGAACTTCCCTTGGGTGTCGCACGTACATGTAGGGAGGGCTCAGGCACTTGAGCTGTCTCCTACTGCCTTCACAATGCATTAGGGCAGAACTGTGTCAGAATTGGAGCAGCCAGGGCTTGAGCGGCCCCCGCATGGGATGCCAGCCCTGCAGGTGGTAACTCACTGTGCCACAGCGCCAGTCCTAAGTTTGCCTCCCTCTGCGTCTCCACCTGTGCACCCAGAGCAAGGCCTAGAACAAGTCCCGGGACCCGGAGCCTCCCACCCAGCTTGCAGCCGCTGTCTCCAGGGAGCATCTCCGCCCCTGCCATCCCCTCAGCTGGTGGCTTGCTTCCCAGCCTTTTCTTGCTTCACCCCTCACCCTCACCCCCACCCCACCCATCTTTGGCCCACAGTAACAAGAGAAAGCACTGTGGTGGCGACTCAGTGACACCTGCCCTGTCCTCTCGCCTCTGCCCCCTGGCTCTCCTCCACCTGCCAAGCCAGAGTGACAGGGAGGGGCTGTCAGTCATGCTGTATCCCAGAACCCAGAGGAAAAAGGAGCAGGCACGGGGCACCCTCGTCTTGCATTCTAGGTGCCCACACCCTCGGCCACCCTCGGCCCCAAACTCCTCCCTCCTCCAAGGGTCTGCCCTGCCTGTGTTCCTGTGTGGGCTTCCCTACCGACCCTAGCCATGTCCATTTGTTTACGGCAGGGAGGTTTGTTCCAGCCTACCAGTCTGCATTGTGTGACCTGGCTGCAGCCCTGGTTTCTTGGCTGTTCCTTTGAAGAAGCTGTTTTTGTGGATTTAGATTTTTAGTGTGCTCTGTGGGGCCCTCGTGGTGCACACTGCGTCTCAGCACCTGGGCCTTGGGAGTGTCCATCCTCTGGAGCGAAATGTGCAGCCTGCCTTTGAGCAGCCTTGTTGTCTGTGTGGAGGCACCTGTTGCCTGTTCAGCCTCAGAATTTGCTCTGCCACAAGAAGCTTCTTTGGTGTTCCCTTGGTCTTGCAAGGTGTCTGCTCCGGCTTCCCCCTGTGTTCCTGTGAGCGGGTTTGGATAGGAACAGATCCCGGTGGCTCCAACACGATCACACCCCCTGCCTTCGCCCGAAGTCAGGGCCTGTGTCAATTCAACCACTCCTGTGCAATTTGGCCAGGTGGCCCTGGGGGGCTGTCTGTGGGGGACCATGTTGCCCCTGCTTTGATGGAGGCAGAAACCGAGTCTTACCACACAGATAATCAGAAGAGAATGAAAGTGCAAGGCTTTGAAAACGCCCTCTGCCGCAGAAAGCTGCACCGTCTTTTACATCCTCGATAAAAGAGCTGCCACTTTCCTGAAACAAGACCAGAGTGCTATACCAAGGAGAATTCAAATGGCGTCAGAGAGAGCTTCCAGGCTACAGGTTTGAAAGTAGGCAGAGGGT
This sequence comes from Ochotona princeps, assembly GCF_030435755.1. NCBI lineage: Eukaryota > Metazoa > Chordata > Mammalia > Lagomorpha > Ochotonidae > Ochotona > Ochotona princeps. The sequence goes on along the minus strand of NC_080852.1, from coordinate 37,197,085 downwards.
TTGGACAGAGAGATCCAGAGTGTCTCAGAAACCAAGCAGGAGGACAAAGACCTGGAAAATTGGGGAGCAAAGGTAAGGCCACATGAGGGCCGAGCTGGGAGCTTGACATGTAAGTTAGAGTCTGCATCAGGAACAGAAACTAAGGCTAAAGTCCTCGCCTTGAATGCACCAGGATCCCATATGGGCTCCAGTTCCTGTCCTGGTTGCTCCACTTCCCATCCAGCTCCGTGATTGTGGCCTGGGAAGGCAGTCGGGAATGGCCCAAAGCCTTGTGGGGAAAAAAAAAGCTCTGCCTAGATACTAGCATTTGTTTCACTTAAACAAGCTCCTCCTCCTGTGTTCATCTTTCTGCAAGCACGCCAAAGCATCCTCCTGGAACCAAACTGGGGCCAGAGAACGGGGGCCAAGTGCAGCGATGCAAGTGCCCCTGAGGCTTGCCAAGTGGTCCTCCTCTTCAAACCATTGGAGGATGAGCTCCAGGAAGATAAGGGAGCACCCACCCACAGGATACAGGCAGCCGGGGGTCCCCGCAGGAAGTCAGAGCCATCCTGGGGAGTGTAGGAGCTGGGCCAACGGGCCTGGAGCCGAGCATCTCCCACTCTCAGGTCAGGAGGCTTCAGAACTACCTGTCCCAGAAGGCATCCTGCAGCTATTTACACCCCTGGCCGCAGAGTTGGGATTTAATTATCCATAAGCATAGAGAAGCACAGAAAATCAACACCAAGACAGTATTAACTCCAGGGAAGCACTCTTGTCTAAGGTGAAACAGATAATCCCAGCAGGTGGCGTGGTAGGCATGGCGGCACAGTAACGGAGATGCCCTTGACCCATACCCGAGTGCTTAGGACTGAGCCGCTGTCTGCTTCGGCTCCAGCCCCTGAGAGGCAGCAGGTGCTGTTGGTGTAAGAGCTTGGTTTCCTGTCTCTTGTGTGGTGGGACACCAGGCTCCTGGCCTTGGCCTGGCCCAGCTCGAGTGGCTGCTTTTAGAGTGACCGGATGGGTGGACAGTAACACCCTTGAGCTGCTCTCCCACTGTCTCCCTCTCCCTCTTAATTCCTCCCCGCCTCTTTGTTTCTCTCTCTCTCTCTCTCCCTCTCTCTCTCTCTCTCTCTCTCTCTGTGCATCCCCCCATTTATTTTTTAAAAATAAAGTAAAATCCTAATTTTTACTTTTACTTTTTTATTTATTTTTATTGAAAAGACAGATTTACAGAGAAAAGGAGAGACAGAAAGATCTTTCATCCACTGGTTGATTTCCCAAATGGCCACTACAGCTGGAGCTGAGCCAATTTGAAGTCAGCAGCCAGGAGCTTCTTCTGGGATCCCACACAGGGGCAGGATCCCAAAGCTTTGGGCCATCCTGTACTGCTTTCCTAGGCCACAGAGAGCTGGATTGGAAGCGGAGCAGCGGGGGCACAAAACAGCGCCCATGTGGGATCCTGGCATTGAAGTGGTAGGATTAACCAGTTCAGCCATTATTGCAGGTCCAGAACTTCTACTTTAAAAAACCAAGGTGCCTGCAGGGATGGGAGAATGGGTGGAGTGGTTTTTAAGCGTGGATGTGTCTCGTAGGTCCTAGGGTGGAGGGTGTTTTTGCAGGTGGAACAGCATGGCTGCAGGCACCGGGCACAGAGGCTGTCAGTGCCTGGAGGTGGGGTGCAGTCACACTTACGTCTCCGCATCTCTCTTGTTGCGTCAGTGCTGTTGAGAATTTATAATTCCTCCTTGTCTGTTCAGGTTATTTGAAAGGCAAAGCTTCGGAGGAGGAGGGAGTTTAAGACATGGACCTTTTGTTCCTGTTAACATTATAACCAGTTTCTGTGATTTGTTTTGCTCACGCCGTGTTAACCTTTGGAGTGACGCTGAGTGAAGAACAGGCTGTTGTGCTCCCTTCGGAACGATACAGACATCAGTGTGGGCCCTGCGCAAGGATGACACGCAAATTCGTGAAGCGTTCCATAGTTTTCTAGGAAATTGTATCATAAAATTAAAAAAAATAAGAACAGGTGTCTGTGAGGTGCGCTCTGGGCTGTTTCGCTCTGAAGGCAGCGCCCTTCCCTTGGACTTGTTGGGGGTCTTCTCACCACCCGTTGCTTAGGTCCTCACGAGTCCTTGCCTGTCAGCCCAAGGAAGGAAATGGGAGCTTTCCTAAGAACCACAGACCCTCAGGGAGTGCGCAGGTGCCCAGGTCCCATACCAACATGACGGACGGGTGTGCGGCCAGGAGGCAGGTGTCCAGGTGCCAACGGCAGGTCTCTCGAAGTGTGGTCACTGCTCACCTCCCTGTAGTGGCAAGGCTGCCAGCGGTGGGGAGAGCTGGAGCTGATCCATGCTCTTCCATCTTTGTAATTCAGCAAAGTCACCCAAGCTAGAAATCAGAGCGGAGTTGTGGAAATGTGGTATGACCTTGACCACTGTGTCAAAATGCCCACCCTGGGTGATGTTTTCCAATTTGTAACATAAACCATGTAGAGTTACAAATTAAATTATGTGAAAGGGCAGCTATCAGAAGTGTTCAAAAGTCAAAATACTGATGTAGTGATTCAGGAGAGTACCACCCCTTCCATGAAATGCTCAGAAACAAATACATCATTTTTAGAGTTTTTAAGAATTTATTTGGGATCCCGGTGCAATGACCTAGTGGCTAAATCATCACCTCAAGCACCAGGAATCCCATGTGGGCACCGGTTCAAATCCTAGCTACTTTACTTCTAGTCTAACTCACTGCTTGTGTCCTGGGAGGGCAGTGTAGAATGGTCCAGGACTTTGGGACCCTGCACCCATGTGGGAGACCTGGAAGAAGCCCCTAGCTCCTGGCTTTGGATGAACTCAGTTCTGGCTGTTGCAACCACTTGAGGAGTGAACCCACAGATGGAGAATCTTTCTGTCTCTCCCTCTCTCTATAAATCTGACTTTCCAGTAAGAATAAATAAATCTTTAAAACTGAATTTATTTGAAGGGCAGAGTGACAGAGAGAAGGATCTTCCATCTGCTGGCTTACTCCCCAACAGCTAAGGGTGGACCAGGCCAGAAGAAGAAGCTGGGAACTCAGTGCTAGCCCTCTGTGGGTGCAGGGCCCAAGCACTTGGTCATCTTCCACTGCCCTCACAGGTACATGAGCAGGGAGCTAACTGGAAGCAGAGCAGCTGGGACTCAAACCAGCACCGTCATGTAGGACGCTGGCATAGCAAACAGTAAGCCTAAATTGTTGTGCTGCAATACCAACCCAGATTCATGAAATATGAGCTAATGACAGTGATTGGTGCTGTCATTTCATAGTAGTGATGAGCATGTATAATATTTCAAGATAATCTGTGATGAGTATAATGATTTTCAAAAATCTTATTTCTTCTGGTGACAGCCATAGATACTATTAGTAGAAATAAAGTTGTAATTCCTTTCCCGGCCAAAGAGTATTATACAGGGACCCTCTGGGGTCAAAAGAGTCCTATGAGTATTGTGACAGAGCTGGACAGCTCCATTTCCACATCCTAAGATACAGGAAGAGGGAAAGAGAAGACATGGAGGACACGTTGCTCACCTTCCATTGGTCAGCAGTGAAGTCACATGGCCACATGGATTGGGAGGCAGGCTGGGAAATGTAGTCTGTATCTGGGTAGCCATGTGCCTTGCTGGCCAAGTCCTGGGTAGGTAGCTTGCTTGAAGGAAGACAGAAGGAGCAAGTGTTAGGGTACACAGTCTGTACAGGTTGACCCCTTGTTGCGGAATTGAAGCAAGAAGTGTTTTTTGCATAAAACATATTGCCCCCCTCTGATGCTGCGCTGCCCTTGGTAAGGCCTGCCTCCCCACTGCCCTCCCTGCCTGCTCTGGTGACAGGGCTGAGTCTGAGATGGAGCATCTTTGTGCTGCTGTCCCCAGGCCTGCCCTGGAGCTGCTGGCTTCCTGAGTGTGCGCTGTGACGCTGGAGGCAGAGGAGGACTGACGGGGACTGATGCCGTGTGACAGAGGGTGGGCCTCTGGAGGGTCTACAGGGCCAAGTTTGGTCACCTTCAAGCACCTTGCTCCTCTTCTCTCAGGAAAGTACTTGATTTTTCCTCCAGACTGCTTAAGTAAATAAACAGCTAAGATGGCCTGTGGGAGATGAGCGCAGGTCCCCACAGCAGCACACCCGTGGGGGCCCACCCACGGAGGCAGCACCCGACAAGCCCTTGCGTGTTGCTGCAGCCCGGGGCAGGATGGCATGTTGGATTCTGGTGATGGACATGGGACCTTTGTGGTCCCCACAGAGACTGGTGTGACTCCTGCTGTGTCCTTGGCACAGACAAATTTGCTGACAAGTTGTTTTCTGTCTTATAGGCACGGTGGTCTTTGTGAGTTTGAAAGTTTGCTGAAGTGAGGGTGATTTTTTTTTTAAGATTTATTTATTTTATTACAATCAGATATACAGAGAGGAGGAAAGACAGAGAGGAAGATCTTCCGTCCGATGATTCACTCCCCAAGTGAGCCGCAACGGGCCGGTGCGCACCGATCTGATGCCGGGAACCTGGAACCTCTTCCGGGTCTCCCACGCGGGTGCAGGGTCCCAAAGCTTTGGGCCGTCCTTGACTGCTTTCCCAGGCCACAAGCAGGGAGCTGGATGGGAAGTGGAGCTGCCGGGATTAGAACTGGCGCCCATATGGGATCCCGGGGCATTCAAGGCGAGGACTTTAGCCGCTAGGCCACGTCGCCGGGCCCGAGGGTGATTTTTTTTAGGGTCAATTAGACCCTTTTCCTTTTCTTTTGCTAAACCCCCCCCCCCAATCCATCTCTGATTTTAAAATATGACTCAGTGGGGGAAATGGGATTCTATTCATGGTGTCAGTCTTCTCGGAGCTGACTTTCTAGGCACCTGCATGCTTCTATGGAGCGAGAGCCCCACGGGGCTGCCAGCGCTGGGCACCCAGGCCTGGGCACCGTCCTGTGGCTCCACAGCCACCCTTGCAAGGTTCCTTTCTGGTCCTACAGTGCGGCTCAGGATCCCGAGGTGAGCTGGAGGGGAGGTATAAACAGGCGAGGTTCTGCTACGACTGTTTTTACAGGGAGAGCTGTCCTTGCACTTCCTCCCTTTCTCCCTCCTCCTCTCTGGATTGTGTCGCCCAGCCAGATGACCTGTGTGACTGACCACAGGGCAGCTCACGGCTGCTGGCCAAGCTCTTACTGCTTGGGTTCCCTCAGCCCAGCCCGAGCAGGCAGGCATGCTGGCTTGCCCGGGCTCCAGCCACTTGCTCCTCCCTGCCCACGTCCACCACAGCACAGGTGCTGTTCACAGTCACGGGCAGCCTGCGTGGAGGACAGCCCTTGCTGGTGTCCTGGGGCCCAGGTTTGTGCCCTGAAGGCAGCCTCTCCTTGGAACGCCAGCTGATGGCGCTCATTTCCATACAGCCTCTGACCATGCAGGTCTGCCACTCAGGCTTCAGGCGTAAACACTGGTGGGGGGTGCCCCCTTTGGAGCCTTTGTCCCCCCTTGCGATTGGCCAGTACTTGCGGCTTCACCCCCACTGTGGCCGTGAGCATCTGCCTGACCCCCGGCTGGCTGGTTGGCTGGCTGAGGTCCCTGCCAGCTGACCTTGCTCTTAGCTGTCGCCCACTGCTGCCTCCAAGTCAGCCAAGGGGCCCCCAAGCCCAGGTTTGCCTAGCACGGGATTCAGTGTCATCTCCACATAGCTGTGGTGGTCCCAGGAGGGCATGGAGTGGTCCCAGGAGGGCATGTGGTGGTCCCAGGAGGGCATGGGTCGGTGCTAGGGACGCTCCGCGAGAGGGAGAGCCTAACAACAGCCAAGGGGGAATTGGAGCTGCTGTAGCGGGAGCGCATGCTGTGCCCAGGCCAGGAGCACAGATGTTCAGAGCGGCTGGGCCAGGGTAGCAGAGTAGGAGGGCCGGGAGGGGCTGCAAAGCTTCTCCTGGATGGGAGAGGTGATTGTGGGGCTGCTGGCTAAGATGAGGTGGGGACAAGGGGGGCTGGTGGAGGGGCCAGTGGAGGGCGGCATTACAGGTGGAACTGAAGGGTTGGCAGGAACCCTGTTGGGAAGAAGCTGAGCAGGCGGGCTCCTGGCAGGGCACCACTGGTAACCTCTTCCCTGTGCTCCATTAGACCAGCCCCTAGGGTACAGATGGTCGAGTCTGTGTTGTTAGGTTCAAGAACAGACATTTAAGATTTGAAAAGGAAGCCCCTCATGTTAACAGAGGGCAGTCTGGGCCCCTGCCAGGCTCACGTGCCTTTATTTTTTCTTCCCAAATTTAAATTTTGAAACTGAGCTCCCAGTGTGCGGTGTGCAGCCCCCGACCACTGAGCCGCCTCTGCGACCCCAGATTTGGGATTTGCATCAGAAACCAAAAACCCCGCCAGCCCCGTGCCGACAGGCTCCAATCTTCTGGTACCACAGAAAGTGGAAGCTGACCCTGGGTCATGTCAGGGGCCCCGGCCACTGCGACAGTCCCCCACCACTGACGAGGAGAGTGAAGAGTGGGACCCTGAGCCCACGTCCCTCAGGAGGCCGCCTCGGCGGGGCCCTTGCCCTCTAGCCTCCGTGCCCCCAGGCTTGTTGGTATCATCCTCGAAGTCCGCAGTGGGAGGAATTTCCTGCCCTTCCAAGCAGCTTGGGTTTCAGCCCAAACCCCCCTTTCCTTGCTCCTTGCCTGCCCAGGTTTATCTGTTGAGACCTGTGTCCAGGCTGTAGCTCTGAGGAGGTAGCCCAGGGCGCATGCGCACAGCCTGGCCATGCTGCTGCCCACCTGGCTTCCGCTCCTCCAGTAACAAGCTGAGACAATGCATGAGATTCCCTCCGAGGCTGTCCTGAGGGGTGAAGGGCTGTAACCGTCACAGAGCTTGGCAGGGAGTGCTTGCTAAGCTGTGGCTCTTGTCACTGTTGGCAGTGGCTACACCCCCTGCGGTCACAGAGCGGGGTCCCGAGGACCCCTGGAAGACTTGGTCACGGCCATCCTGTGACAGGGGCGTGGCCTGCCGTGGCCAGCAACATGTCTGCGAAGTGAGTTTTCCCTCTGAGATGCCTGTGCTGACAGAGTTTCCCAAGCCAGCACGTAGGAGGCAGCTACGCTGTGCTGGCGTTCACCCAGGGGGTGGCTGGCCTGGCTCAGGCAGGGGCGGCCAAGAGAAGCTCTCCGTCCTGGACGCTATGGACAGTGGCGCTAGGGAGCTTCTGGAAGGCCCGGCTAGGGGACTGGCGCTCCGAGCGACAAGCTGGGGCGGGGCCTGGTGACCAGTGGCCCTGTCCTGCTCGACTCCCAGGGCCTGTGCTCTGGGCCCTGGGCCATGGCAGCCAGTAGCTGTAGTGGGGAAGTCCCCACACAGGGTGTGGGTCTGGAGGACCACTGCGGAAGCTTGTACGTGTTGGTCGGTGCTGTACCTAGGTCTTGTCCTTAGTCGTCACTGCCCTATGAAGTGGCCGCCAGCAGTGTCCTCATTTTGTGGACAGAAGCACTGGGGAGCGCAGCACAAACCTCACCCGAGGTGACCCATTTGTGAGTGGCCAAGCCACAGCTCACTTCGGACCCAGCCCTTCGCTGAGTTCCAGGCAACGCTGGGAGGAGGATCCAGTGAACCCCCAGGAACCATTCCTGCTGAGCCCTGGCCCCTTTCTCCTGCCTGCAGGTGGCTTCCTGTAATGGGAGTGGGGGTGCTGCATGCTCCCCAGGAGGTGTGGCCATTCCTGACCCAGCTCCTGGTTTACCCTTGAGGGGAGTCAGTTCCCAGGACAATCGGCATCATCCAGGGGACTGCGTGAGTCAGCAGAGGCTGGTCCAGCTGCCAAGACCCACGCCCCCCTGCACTCCCCCAAGCCTTCCAGGAGCTGTGCAGGGCTGGGAAGTGTTGGAAAGTCATGCCCGAGGTGGCAGACACCCCCTTGTGGAGTTTATACCAGAATTCTAGAGCTTGCAAGTCAGAAAGCACCTAGTGGTCTGTTCGTCTGATGGTGGCTGGGTGCTGGCAGGGGAGCTGTGAGCCGGTTTGGAGCCTGCACCCAGCTGGCCAGACTGACAGGCAACCAGCCCCAGGCACGTGGCCCCGAGCTGAGCTGCTCGCCCTGCCTCCCACAGCCTCCTGGCAGGTGTGAGGCTGCATGTGAATGCTGGGGACTTGGTCTGGTGTCACCAAGTGTTGACGTGTGCGGTGTGTGCAGTCCTGAGCCCTGGAGAGCGGCGGGGCACTGTTGTAACTCCCACCACAGCAGATCCTGCTCTGGGCCCATTCAGCCTTCTGCAGGCATAAGGGGAGCCCTCAGCCAAGGTCAGCCTCGCAGGACAGGGGAGGGCACACAGCCTGACCGGCAGCGCCCCTGTGCCCCAGCAGACATGCCCTGGGGGAGCTGGCATGGCTCTGGAGACCAAGTGCAGCTTGTCCACACTGGTTCTCTGATGACAGCTGCTAGACCCAGCTCGCATGGAAAAGCTAGCAGGGTGGGGGCTGGGGCAGTGCCTGTGCTGCCCACAGGACCCTTGGGTTCCACTTGTTAGGTCCTGGCTGTAGAGGTGCCAGCCCGGCTGGAGGAGGGGGCACTCCTGCCCCACCCCCTTTTTCCTGGAGCCCTGAACCTTCTGCGTGTTGACCCGAGCTGTGAGAACTGACTGAAAGCCAAGTTGAAAGAGCTGCTTTTATCATATCAAGCATGTAGCCCTGGGCCAAAACAAAATAGTTTAAAGAGCCTGTGTTCAAAGGCAGCCCCATGCAGCCTCTCCCCAGTGCACACCTCTAGCATGGGGCCCCCGGATCCGTGCCCTGTTCTGTGTGTCTTTTCCTCTCAATGTCAGCCTGCAGGCTCCCCACGCGCCTGTGTCCCAGCACAGAGGATGGAGCAAGGCTTGGGCTCCCACCAGCAACAGCTGGGCCCATCCTACAGGTCTCCTCTGGGAAAGCCAACTCAGGGAGCCGAGAAGTGGGACGGTATGGCACACGCAGGGGGACAGGGGAGAGGATGGTGTGGCACCTGCGTGGGGACCGGGGAGAGGATGGTGTGTGTTCGGGGTGGGGGGCCGTGCGGTGTGTGAAGGAGGATGTCAGTAAAACGGAGTCACCCTGGGAGACCGCCTGGTCTGTGCTTAGTGCGCTGACGAACACCAGGCCTTGTGGGATTTGGGTCTGTAGCAGCTCCCCGATGTCCTGCCGTCTCCCAGGTGAGCCGATCCCTTACACATCCTTGACCACATGAGCCCTGACTCAGGCCTGGGGTGCCGGCCTCCCACAGCAGTGAGGCTGGTTGCAGTCCTGTCTCACTTCCCATCCTGCTGCCTGAGGGGAGGGCCCAGATCTGTGTCTGGAGTGCAGGAAAGGGGGGCTGTGTTTAGGTAGGGGAGGTGTTCTACCCAGAGCACATGTGCCCTTGGTTTCTAGGAGGTAGCTGGCACTTGTAGGTGGGAGGCTGGCATGGCCCTGCATGAGCCACGTGCAAGGAGCCGGCCTGCGTGTCATAACTCCCTAACTGCCATGGCAGACATGACCCAGCTGTCTGCTATGAACAATGGATCCGTTTGTCAGGGTGGTGCACGGTGGGGAGCCAGGCCTGCCAGCAGGGGCGGGTGCTGGCAGAGGAGCGTGTGTGCTGCACCATGAGACCAGCATGACTGAGCTGCACATAGGCACGGGAGCAGCTTCTAGAATCCCCTGGCATCCAGTTTTGGGGCTCCAGGGTGATGAGCTGAGAGGCTGTGGTTTGCTTTCATTGAAAGTGAAACACAAGAAAAGTCTGAAAAAAATTTTTTTTAAAGATTTATTCAATTTATTACAAAGTCAGATATACAGAGAGGAGGAGAGACAGAGAGGAAGATCCTCCATTCGATGTTTCACTCCCCAAGTGAGCCATAACGGCCGATGCTGTGCCGGTCCGAAGCCGGGATCCAGGAACCTCTTCCGGGTCCCCCACGTGGGTGCAGTGTCCCAAAGCTTTGGGCCGTCCTTGACTGCTTTCCCAGGCCACAAGCAGGGAGCTGGATGGGAAGTGGAGCTGCTGGGATTAGAACTGGCGCCCATATGGGATCCCGGGGCGTTCAAGGTGAGGACTTTAGCCGCTAGGCCACGCTGCCAGGCCCGTAAAAGTCTGAAATTTTTACCACTAGCGAATCCGCCGTGACAAATGATGAGTCCCTAGGTTTGTTTCTGCAGGTGCCCACCATCCCCCGTGTTCCCCAGGACTATGTGGGGCGTAGAGAGCCGGAAGGTCAGTGAGCAAGGACCTGGCTTTCCAGGAGTGAAGCACCTCAGCCAGGGAGTTAGGAATAGGGGGCTGGAGCTGTTCCCATGAGAGGTGGGCTACCAGCTCTCCGCTGGACCCAGGGCTGTGTGGAGGCACCCCCACACACACACCTGGAGCACCTCCTCACAGTTGCACCAGGGCTGCCCTGTGCTGGTGAACTTACTGAGCTCCAAACTGCTTCCTGGATAGCATGGCTGGAAAGTGCCCAGAGAGGCACAGTGCAGCCACTGAGCCCTGCCCTGCCTGGGCACACCTTCCCCGGACCCCCCGAAGTGACGCCTTGGTTGGAACCAGCAGACTGTGTACCAGCAGCCGTGGCTCTCCGGCTTCCTCGGCCTCACGGGCTCTGAGGTCAAGATGGCAGGAAGGGGCAGCACACAGAGTGACCGGCCAAGTGAGGCAGCTTGGTCTCCACTGCTCCCTTGGCAAGCATCTACTGGGCTGATTTGTTGATTTCCATGTGTCTCCGGTTTTACAAAGCATTTGTCGATGCCCCCCCCCCCCACCGTGTGACGCACTGCAGACACAAAGCTAATGCAGGCTACTGCTCTGCAGGAGTGAGAACAAGCCCCTGGCCAGGCCCCACGCAAGTTGGAGGCAGCTGGTGGCGCCATCGGTGTAAGGTTTGAGGACGTACCTGACGCTGAGCACCCTAGGCAGCCGGGTGCCGCTGGCCAGGGCTGTGCTCCCCACTGCCTGGATTTTCCTTTTAAGTCTGTGCCATTCCAGGCTCTTTCACGACTCATGGGCTGCACCCACGAGGGCCTTTGTTAATGGAACCTGAGAGGCCAGAGGCAGCCCTGGGCCTCGTGCCCTGCACCCTCCCTGCCCGCCAGCAGGCACTGGCCTCAGAACGCCCGCTGAGCTCCTTGCAGTCATTGGAACCTCTTCGGAGGCTCCCTTCCCCACTTGTCTCGCACGCAGAGCCTGCTTTTCCATGTGCTGGAGTTGCTGTGCGTGTCAGCTGGCCTTCTGCCACTGAGATCCACAACTTGAACTTGCCTCAGCTTCTTCTCGGGGTTGCTTGGGAGAGGGGAGACCCCCGCTTCTGTGCACTAGGGCTGTTACATAAGCTGTTGCAGCAGCAGCACAGGCGGGGAGGCGGGGTCGGAGCTGGGCACAGAGACGGGGAAGCAAGAGACCTGAAGCAGACAGTGCTGAATTGTTGACAAAATGGGCTTCTAGAAAATATTTATTAGATGTTCAACTACTGTTTCCACACCCAGGACTCCAAGCTGTAGCCAGCTGAGAACCGTGAGGCCGGCTTGGGGCTGCGTTTCCCACCATCCCAGCTGGTGAAGTAGTGGCCAGTGCAAAGCCCCCAACCCCACAGCTTGCTCTGCAGCTAGGCCGTCCAGCGGGACAGGGGACACCAAGGACGGAAAAGCTGTGTCAGAGCCGGGCCCCTCGGCCCCGAGCCGGCACCACAGCCAGCAGAGGCCTGCTTGGTGGGGGCGGCTGTGTTTAGGTGTGGACAGGGTAGCGAGCACGATCGGTGGTGTGGCCTGGGATTGCTGTTGGTGTTGGACCAGGCACCCTGGGCGTCCTGCCTCACACCTGCCCCTGGCTGAGGCTGAAGAGGCGGCTCCCCATGGCAGGCCATCTTCCTGAATGATTGCTTTCATGGTGGGCACTGGCTACGTGCAGCTGGGCAGGGACTGCATACCATGGCTTCGTGTGTGTCGTGCCCAGGGAGCCGTGGGGCGCCCTGTGTCAGCAGGATGTGTGGTCAGGCCCCCAAGACCCCGGCACAGCAGCTGGCTGTCTCGTCCCTAACCCACACAGAAGCAGCTCCCTCCTGACTCAGCCCACTGACTGCTCCCTCAGTCACTGCCACGGCGTCCTTCCCAGCCCGGCGAGCAGCAGTTCTGCAGACACAGTCCCCCTCCGGCCTGTCCTCTCAGCCTTTGCCTGGACCCAGCCCTGCTCCCTACCTTCCCAATCTCTTCCCAAGACCTCTGGCCTGGAGGCCTCTCTGCTGGAATGTTCTACCCGTTAGGGCTTAAACCAGACTGCTGTGGGCAGAGCTGAGCAGAGCACCAGCCATGTGCCCCTTCTAGAAGGGGCATTCCTGGGCACAACTGGAATGGGTCTTGCTGCCCGACTCAGTCTCCATGGGGCACCGTAGGCAGCCGGGCACCACTGGCCAGGGCTCTGCTCCCTGCTGCTTTCGTCCGGGGACAGAGCCTGGGTTTCCCTTTAAGTCTGTGCCTTCCCAGGCTCTGTCACCAGAACTGCCTGGGAAGAAGGCAAGCCTTGCATTTCCCAAATCAGACGCAGTTTTCCACCCACTGTAGGACGCATGCTCCAGGCTCCCCCTCCTACAGGGAACCCGGGGGGTGCTGGCCTCACACCCTGGCCGGCAGGGCTTTGCCGTGTCAGTGAACCTGCTCAGCAAATTCAGAGGCGTGTGAGCTGGTCTCTGGTCCTGTCAGCTCTGCCTCCAGGAGGAGAGATGGAGTATGTGTCGTGCTCTCAGCTGAAGTTTGCTGGCCCAGAGCCCGGGGCCTCTCTGCCCAGAGCGTCCTGTCCACACCCAAGCCCTCCGTGGCCCTGCCTTTCCTTCTCAAGCTGCTGGTGCTCAGCTGGGTGCCAGTGCCCTTGTGGGAAGGTCTGGCTGTGGACACTCATGTCCCCCCCCCGCACCCTGAAGGTACCAAGAAGGGTGGCCGGGTGAGTGCACACCTCTGTTCTTCCTGCTCCCTCAGGGATCTGGGTCTGAACCCTGCTGCCCTCCTCCTACCCACCTGGGGGACCCCGCAGCAAGTACAGCCGCTCAGAGAGGCAAAGTGGCCTGGTGGCCCCCATCTGTATATTAAAAGATCAGGGGAGACCAGTACCAGGGTTTGAAGCCATGGTGTACTATGTGTTCACTCACAACAGGCTAAGTGCAGCGTTCATAACAGGTGGTGTGGTCCACCAGTGGGACCCCCAACTTTGGATCCAGCTGTCGGAGGCCCTTAGGGCGTGTGTGGTCCTACCCTGAGGCCTGAGGAGCCCCTCCCTATCCCGGGCCAGGCCTGGGGAGCCCTGCCCACCCCGGGCTGCCCCCACCCCACCATGGACTCCTCCTCTTCACTGTCCACAGCGCGTCCACGCTCCAGCCAAGCCCTCAGGCCCTGTCCTTCCAGCTGTCGGGGTGGGTCACTCCTGCAGCCCTTTGACGTGTCAACTTTCTGACATCCACGAGGCCCATTTTTGTTGTGCTGCTGCTTGGGTTTCTGGCTGGTCTGCCTTCAAAAGGGGGCAGGCTCAGCCCCACCCCCACCCACCCTCGAGGCACTTGGGAGCTGCCCTCCTGGTGTATTTCCACACATGCGCATGTGGGCTTTCTTGCTTACATAAAAGGTGACCCCACACCTCCCTTCACATACACCCCAAACCGCCCCCACGCAGAGCGGACTGCCTCAGTGGTCCGGGGATGGTTGCCTCCCATCTGGTCCTCTGATGCACCCCGGGGCAGTGGTGCAGGGTTGTTGGGATCAGACTCCTGAGAGGAACAGCTGGGCCACAGCTCACACCTCGGTGATTTGGGGAGGGGGACCCCTGTGAGCGCCGTCTCCCCCAAGACTCAGAGCCAGCAGGGTTCCTGGCAGTCATCTTGGTGTTTCAGGAGAAAAGCCAGGACTGAGGTAGCTTCCACACCTTGTAAGTGTGCGGGTGAGCCTCCGTCCCGCAGGGGGCGCTGTACTCTCCAGGAGTCAGTGCGTGGGCCCGCCGTCTGTTGGCTTACGTTGAAGGTGTACAGAGGTCTCTGTCCAGGAGGGACCTTTCAAGAAATGATACTTCTGGTGCAAAATGTAATTTGTGTATACATGGGGTCTCGAAGTTCACATAGCTTGTCTTTGCACACAACGCCTTTTAATGTAGACACTTTGGCTTAACTTGCTGTGCCAGCACAAAGTGCACACGTGTGTCACGGTGAGCACCTCTGATCTGTTACTGCAGATTGTGGACTGCGGGCCCTGTGTGCCGTGGGCTCACGCCCTGCCGGCCTCTGTCCAGCCCGTCTGCTCCTGTCCCCCCCAAGCAGGACATGGCTGACTGGGACACGTCACAGGCACCGATGTCTGACAGCGTGTACCGCTTTGTCTGTTTCCTCTTGGAGGACACTGGAATCCTCCTAAATGCTGCCTGTTTAATTTACTTGAATGGCAGGGTTACAAAGAACTCTGCATGGGCCTGGGCCAGGCAGAACCACAACTCCTCCGTCTCCCACCTGCTAGCAGGGCCTAAACGATCGCAGCATCCTCTGCTGCTCTCCCAGGTGTGTCAGCAGGGAGCTGGGCTGCAAGTGGAGCAACATGTCAGAGGCAGAGGCCAGCCCCTTTTGGTGCCTAAGAGTAACGGCACTGCTTGGAGCTTGCTTATCCACGGCTGGGACCCTTGGTTCTCCATTCTCCAGCGGCTGCATCTCTCAGCATTTCCCAGGCCCTCTGCGAAGTGCCCTGGCGAGCCCTTTCTCCAGAGGCTGGGCCACTGGCACTGCACTGGCCCTGCACTGGCCCACCTCGCAGACACGCAGCGTGCCCATTCCTGTGAGCCTCAGCTATGGGCTGTGCAAGACTAATACATAGGGCTTCTTCCCAGTTCCCTAATGGGCGCAGGGGCCCTGGCACTAGGGCAGCGTTCTAGGCATTTCTGCCAGGGGCAGGATGGGAAGTGGGACAGCCAGGACATGAACCAGCGCTCAGGTGTAGTGCTGGTGTTGCAGGTAGCAGCCTACCCGCTATACCACAATGCCAGCTGCTTTTCTGGTCCTTCTGAAATGTTTCCTCTTTGGGGAAGTTGGTTCACATCTTGGCTGGCCTGCTGCATGTCTCCTGCACGCATGTGCTACTTGTGCACAGCACAGATGCCTTCTGGTTCATCACTTGCCTTACTTCCAGAGTGGCCTCGTCAAATACTGCAAGTTTCAGGGCCCAAAGTTGGGGTGCACTGGACTGAACCATCACGTCTGATGCTGGCATCCCACACTGGGGCACCTTCCCACTAGAGTGCCACCCACCTGGGCTGCCTGGGTGAAGCTTCTGGCCGTGCCCTGGCCTAACCCTGCCACGTGCAGCCATGTGGGAAGGGAACCAGCATCAGTTTTTGTCCATTGTGGTCACTCCTTTCCATATCCTAGGAAGTCTGTCCTCTTGGTTAACAGTGAGGGCAGCGCCATTTCTGACGAGGCCTACTCACACCTGGGGCCTGCTTCTTTGTAAGTCAGCTCATCCAGCTTTCTCTTCTCCATGTCAGAGCTCTTGGCTAGGGATGAGGCTGGCCTTTTGTGGGATGTTGGGCTATTTCCTCTGCAGTTTTTTGCCTTGACACAGTGGATACCCATGTGGCATTGCTGACGCGTGTTTGTGAGGTCTCGCCTTGGGCCTTCCCACTCCCGCTGGGGAGCACTACACCCATGTTCTCCCCTGGCACTCTCCCTGCGACACTTGCCATGGAATCCCGTGAACAATGTAAGGTGTGGACTTTTCTCGCAAACAACTGTGGCCTTGTCCCTTTGTCACCGAACCCTGGCTTCCTGTACAAGCATGCACTCGGCTCTGTCCTGGTTCTGGGCCCGAGGTGCCAGCACCCCTGTCCTGCCACGCAGGCTGGGAACAACCCTTGCGCTCTCCTCCACCCTCAAGGAGATCCAGAAGAGATGCTTGATTTTTTTTAGGTAAGACCCTGTTGAGCGTCCCCATTTCCTCAGGGAAGGCCGATCCCACAGTGACTCTGGCCATGGGGTTTCTCATCTGTCCTCACACTCCTGCTCACGGGGGCCGTCCTGGGACAGGGATCCCCATTAGGTTTGCTCCCCGGCAGCTCTGTTCCTCAGACTGCAACCGGACACCCATGAACACTTAGGAATGAGAAGGGTTTGTGGCGTTCAGTCATGGAGGTTCCAGTCCACACCCGGGGCTTTCAGACTTGGCTGCAGGTAGGGGATGAAGCACCTGCGAGTAGGGACGCAGAGGGCTAGGTAGGACCAAGTTGGGCTCTGCAGGCCTCCTGCCAACCACACTTCCCCAGGACGAACACCCTTCCTCCGTGGCAGGGACGTGCTGGCACCACATGGGGTGCTCCGGGTTGCAGCCTGGGCTCTGGGCAGTTTAGCACATGGTGAGGACGACACTGACTGACTCCAGCCCGGGGGGCAGGCAGGCTGCACTGAGGAGTCAGGGCAAACTGTGGTGGCCCTCTGGGGACTTCTGTGGCACTGTCCCACAGGCCCTTGGCATATCCGGCAGGATCCCTGAGTAGCCCTGAGCAAGTGCCTGGCCGGCCCCCAAAAGGCAGGCAGGTGGTGGTGATAGGGGGCCATGGCCTGCAGGGCTGCCCTGTGGCTCCCCCTCCCCACGTCCCTGCAGCTCAGGTAAGTGTGAGCTGTGAGCCCCGCTGACCTGTGGAGTGGGGAAGAGTAGGGGACGAGGCCTGCATAGCCCCCATCACAGAACACTCCAGGGGTTTCCATGTCGCACAATCAGTATGTTCATGGCACACTGGGTAAGCACTGCCAGCGGTGGGGCAGAAAGGACAGGCAGTCCTGCTGCACAGCTGCATCTCAGCACAGTCCTGTGCTACACCAAGTGGCTGGTGACATGGATGTCCCCACCACCCCAGTTCGGGCAGCTGAGTCCAGAAGGGAAATGTTCTTCTGTGTTTATTTCTACATCCTCGACTTTGAAAGCCAGGCTGGTATTGGTGTTGACCTTGGTTGGGCCTGCCGGCTCCCTGAGCAGCCTTGGGTTAGTGTTCCTCCTGGCAGCCAGGCCAGCTGCAGCCTGTTCCGGGGGTGCTGCAAGTCTGAAGGTGAGGTGTAGGGAATCCAGAGATGAACCCAGCCCACCTGTCTCCCTGAGTCACCCCCATGCACTCTTCCCATCAGGCCACACTGAGGGTCCCCACCGGGGTCTGCCAGCCTCTGGGCTCCTGCTTAGAGCCGCAGTCAGCTCCTGACCCAGTTCCCCTGTGTTCAGAGCACTGAGGGAATAGGGGCCTCAGCGTGTCGGGGATGGGCACAGCCCGGTGACATGCAGGCCTGCTCCGGGCCCTGGCTGCCAGCCTGTGGGGCTTCTCTTAGATCAGGTTCACGGTGCAGGCAGCAGGTTGCTGGACCTCCAGTGTCCTGGGAGCACCCAGTGCCCCGCTCCAGGAGGGTACCAGCACTGCTGTCTCCGTGACAGCTGCACACGCTGAAGCGGCTCAGTGGGTGGCACTTGCACGATGGACCTCAGCTGAACGTCTCGCCTTCTCTGCAGATCTGGGACATGAGTGACGAGGAGACCGTGTGAGCGCGAGGCAGCGCCCGAGGAGCTCTCTGCCGCCCGGGACTGCAGCCCCTCCCGCCTGTGCAGCTCGTGGTTCGTCATCTCGTTCTGAAGTCAGTAATAATAACCTTGGCTTCGGTAATGCCACCCGTCTGGGACTTGGTTTCCAGCTGCGCTGTTCTTTCTTGTCCTGAGTTGTCAGTTACTCAGGCTTTCACGGGGTGGCAGTGAGGACAAGAAGCTCCTGATGGGGGAAGGGCAGCACCTGTGGGCTCTCTCTCATCCTGCCTCTCACCTTTGGGAGCTTTGGGCACTGGGATGGTGGGGT
This sequence comes from Ochotona princeps, assembly GCF_030435755.1. Classification (NCBI taxonomy): domain Eukaryota; kingdom Metazoa; phylum Chordata; class Mammalia; order Lagomorpha; family Ochotonidae; genus Ochotona; species Ochotona princeps. The sequence continues at coordinate 37,179,297 of NC_080852.1, read as the reverse complement.
CCTTGTGAGCGCTCTGCCAGCCTGGTCCTGGTGGGGAGTCCAAGGACGGGAGAGCTTGCTGCTCCACCCAGGGCCTCCCTGCATGGGACTCAGAGGTCCTGAGTGTACAGCCAGGTGCTGAGGGGTGCTTTGGCACTGGTGCCCACCCTGCCCAAGGCACCCCATAGGAACCCAAGTCCAGTTCCAGCTCAGGGCTGCCACCCGGAGCAGGAAGGTGTGCGGGGAGACACCGACTGCGTCGCACACTCGGTGTGGTTTAAGAGCACTTTATTATTGTTCTTAAGGCTACTTTGAAGTACAAAAAAAAAAAAAAAAGATGGCCTGCCAAACCTTTTTTTTTCTTTTTTCCAGGAAAAACAGGCCACAGAGAATGGTATATTACAGATTTACAGACAGGGCAGGGGCGGCGCCTCCTGGGCCCTCCCAAGGCCGTGGTGCCCGCTCTCCCACCACCCTCCTGGGCACTGCCTATCCCAGATAGGTCAGCGCGCGCTCCCGCGGGCGCTCAGTAGCCTGCAGCAGTAACAAACTAGTGGCTAGGGTGCAGACGCAGTGTTCCGAGATAACTGTGCGCATGCACTCGGACAGAAATCTACGGCAAAAAAAAAGATCAACTTTTTTTTCCAAACAACAAAAAAATGATTACAATAGGAAAGGGAAAAATTAAATAGCTACATATCATTAACAAATTAATTGTTCTTCAAAAATACCTACAAATGTCTCTGTACATTCTTTACGCGCAGCGTAATGATGGTCTTAAAGTTACCTATATAAAAAAGGGTTCTCCTACAGAGAACACAGGGCCAGGCCAGGGGGCTCGCCTTGGCTTCGGAAGGCTGCAGGCGCCCTGCGACCGCAGCGAGAGCTCAGCCCCCTCCCCCGCAGGCGGGACCTTCGTCCACAATTCACCAGGGACCCCCGCATTTCTGGTCTCCGGAGCTGCAAGGGTACTGTGGCCCCGTCTGCCTCGCCAGGTCAGCTGGGACCGGGACGACCGCAAGGGAGGAGGTGGCCGCCTTGCCTCCGGCACCTTGTTTCTCGTTAGTAGCTATTAGTTCAGCAAACGGTAATGCACACGGCAATAACTGGATGAAGTCAGGAATGTTTATGGCCTTGGCCCGGGCATCCGCTGTGGGGTGGCCACCCAGAGTGGCCTGGGTTTGAGTGATGGAAGACGGAAAGCCCCAGGAGCCGGGCCTGCAGCGGGCGGGTGGGGGGAGGGGTGTTGCGAAGGGTGCCCCAGAGTAACTGAGTAACGCATACAAATCTCAGACTACAACTGTACCAGCAGTAAGTATACCTAGGACTGTAACTGACAAAAACAGACTAGCTCAAGGGAAGCTAGCGAGTGCGGGGTATGTTCACTGACTGTACACACCACACCCCAAGGGTGTGGCCACCCCAAGGCCCAGGCCTGGCCTCAGCATGGCCCAGGAAGAGCATGTAGGGTCATAGTGTGCAGGCCAGTGCCCACACCCAACATCCACGCAAAGGAAGACCTGCAACCTACAAGTCACCACCGTTTTGTCCATGCACGCCACACGCTGTCCTCGTTCACCTTGAGTGGGTAGGCAACTCTGTCCTCCAGTAGTGCAAATCAGACATGACACACACACGCACATGTACACCTTGGGTTTGGGAAGCAAACAGATCAAGGGCCCCGCGGGGTCTGCGGCGTGGCAGCCTGCCTTGGAGGTTTCTTTGGTAGTTGGGGCAGGAGGACAGACGCTCCGTGTCGCTCCTGCTGTCATGTCCGAGGGCCCCGCGCACAAATGCCAACAAGTACAGAACAGAGCAGTCATCCCAGCAACACGGATTTTGCGAATAAGCCATCCCACTCCCCCCACCCCATCTCCCCCTGTTTTTCTAAGCACTGACTGTTCGAAGCTCAGGCAAACCATGCAGACCTGCCCGTGGCTGGAAGGAGGCACCCCCTTCAGGAGACCACCGAGGGGGAGTGGCTGTGGCTGACCATATGGGTGGAGGGGCTGGCGGGCCGGCCCCTGCGTGAGGCTGACTCAGGGCTGCTGGACGCGCCATCCTTTGCTGCTTTGATCTGGAGCCACGTGTCACCCAGAGCTTTGGCAAAGTGGTCGTCCACGGAGCCCGTGATGGACACCGAGTTGGGCGCCGGCTCAGGTTCCTTGTAGTTCTTGCCCAGGCTCCTGCGGAAGTGCTCCTCCACCACGGGGTCACAAGAGGCTGCCGCTGCAGGGAAGGGTGGGGCAAACGGGAGGTCAGCGAGGGCAGCTAGGAGAGGATAGGGGCGCCCTCCCAGCATAAAATCCAGTACAGCAGTGGGGGTGCCACCCTCCCCACTCACGCAGGCCCAGGCACTTACCGCTGGGCGGCCTCCGGTAGCTGGTGGTTCCGGGTGCGGCGCAGCCGCTGTGCGCGATGGGGCAGTGTGAGAGGTTGCAGTTGCGGGCACCGGCGGAGGCGCAGGTGATAACTGAGGGCCGGTTCTGCAGGACAGAGCCGAGGGCATCAGGTGCCAGCCCGTTCCAGGTTCCCAGGCCTGACAGGCCCTCCCAGCACCCTCTGCCCACTGTCCCTGCTGAGCCCAGCAAACCTGTCAAACCTACACGCACCTCTATTCAAAACTGAAATCACACTGCAAAGCAACAGCAAGTCCTGAGCGAGCCCTCCGGTGCGTCCGCTCCCAAGCCGGCCCTTCTCGAGCACCGGCCGCCTCCTGCTGCTCCCCGTGTGGCCAGACCCCACAAGTCCTGCTCTGTTCTGAGCTGCCTGACCCTTCTACGGGCTACTCTGCCTGGCCCATTCCAGCCCGTTCACAGCTGCTGCCCCAACCACCTGGACTTGGCACGTGTCTTCCCCCATGCCCCACCGGGAACACTTCAGGGCAGGCCCCTGAAGAATCTCAGAATCAGACTATCAGTCTGAGAATCAGACTTGGTCTCCAGGGCGCATGGGCTGTGCTACAAGTCCCTTGGAGGAGCAGTGACCAGAGGTGACAGTGGTGCCACTGGGGGAGGGGTTTCCTTCCCAGGGGCTGGCATGGACCTTCCCAGGACCGGAAATGAACTGAGATGAAGATGGGAGCCAGGACCCAAGTCTGTATTTCTGCAATGAACAGGATTAGAGCTGGGTGTACGTGCGTGTGTGCGTCCCCAGCACAGATCACATCCAGAGGGAGGACAGGCTCTGCCGCGGCCAGTCACGGGGAACTTTCATCTCCCTGCCATCCCACAGGTGGGAGAGGACAGGGCCCCCAAGGGTTGGTCTGTCAGCCTTCTGGGTGGGAAGAGGACACATGGGAGAGAACCCAAGGTTTACGGGCTTGCCTGCACCTGGTTCAAAGGCTGGCCAAGACCTGGTGCTAGGGCCTTCCTGGCTGAGCTTCCGCTTTGCTGAGACAGGAGGGGAGACACGATGAGCCTCCAGAGCCTCCCCGCCCCCTGCCCACACACCAGGCAGGACATGCTGCTGCCCTGTGAGCTCCCACACTGTCCCAGAATCCTGCCTGGCTCAGGGCACTCCCATGGTATTCCTTCCTTCTGAGCAAGAAGCCACCACTTAATAGGGGACACTTCCTGGTCTTACCTCCCACATCAGAGTCCCCTATCGGGCAGAAGAACGAAGCCACCCCGGGGCCCTCGGGCTGCAGGAGTGAACCTCTATGTCCCCCAAAGAGCATGTGGTCGAACCACACCTCCTGGTGCAGAAAGGAGCTCAGCCGAGGGCTCCCTGGGAAGCAAAGGTGACGTGGCCGATGGGCAGCCAACACCCTAAGGCCCTTTCCAGTCAAGGTGCTGGCTCTAGGCTGTTCCACAGCCACAGAAATTCCCAACTTGGCAGAACTGCGCCACAGCCTCAGGTCACCAGCCCCCTCAGTGGGCAGTGGCTCCCAGAGCCGCCGCTCTGTCTCATGCCTGCCCTGCAATGCCCGGGCTCAGCTGGAGCTGAGGATGCTCCCCCTACCCTCCCAGCCCCTGCTTGAGCTGTTGGGCTCTGCGTCCTTCTGCCACCATCCCACTGAAACCAGCCCTGTGTGTCCTGTACACAGCGCACCTGCTGCCGCTCTACGGGCGTCAGGGTGGGCGAGAGGCCGGCTGGCCTGCCAGTGTCCACGCTGCTCTTGGTCAGCGCGAGCGGCTGCTCCATGCTGAGGCTGGGAAGGGATGTGTACAGGTGGCCACCGTGCAGGCTCACGGCAGGAGCCACAGCACGCTCGATGGGGCTGCGGCTCCGCTCCCGCAGGTCCTTCCGGCAGTCCCCGTTGGCAGTGGACTTGTTCCTGGAAAAGAGAACCGAGTGCTCAGGTGTCACCAGCCTCTTCTGGATAGCAAGGACACCTGTGAGGGCCAGGCGCACTGCATGGGCGGCTTTGCTTCCCCCATCAACTTCACAGTATGGACCTGGCTCCTGGCTGCTGGCGCTGCACACGGCTCTCTTCAGGAGACCAAACCATCTGAGCAGCACCAGCCACCTGGCCCCTCAGTAATCAGCCAGCCACACCCAGAACCTGGAGAACTTGTCCAAGGTCACCTGGGTTTGACAAGGGTCTGCCAATGGGTGGCTGATACAGCAGCTACCTGGAAACGTGCTGTGGTTGGGGTCCCATCCCAAGCCTTCCCAGGCGTCCCCTCAGAGCAGCTCCCCGCAGCACCAAGCAGTAGCTGCCACAACTACCCGCCATTCCGATGAGCATCCCCAGCCCCACAGCTGCAAGGAACCAGTCCAGGCCAACGGCGCCGGTGTCTGCTCCATCGACATGTGCACTCTGGCTTGGGGTGCGGCAGGCCCAGTGAGGGAGCCAGAGCCACATGCGCATGCTGAAAAAATTCACAGAAGTCATCCCAGCCTCCACAAAACCCTGTCAGGTCTCCAGCAGTATATCACCTACTGCAACTAGAGTGACAAAGTGTCCTCAGAGGGAGGCAGCCCGGAGGTAGGCATCCTGGAGGGGGGCAGCCACACCCTAGGGCGGCGCATGTATCATGACCCAGGAGGACCAGACGCCACTCCAGTGTCTCTAAAGCCACCAGGGGTTAGCAAGACACCAACTGCTACCCTAGGTGGCCCAAGGCAGGGATCAAGCCAACAACATGGGAAGAAAGCGAGAAGCAGAAAGCTACCCGCTTTTCCTCAGGATGGGGTCTTCCGGGGAATGGGCATGGTCTCTGAGCTGAGAAACCCAAAATGTGCCCAATGTCTGAGAAGCAGTAAACTAAATTCCAGACAGTGGGGCTGTGACCAAACACACCTCACTCCAGTGGTTAGGACCCATCTGGCCTGCTGGCCTCCCATATGGGAGCTCTTGGTTTGAGGCTGGCCTCAGCTGCCCATCTAGCTCCCCATCGCTACAGACTCTGGAAGCCAGTAAATGATGGCTCAAGTGGTCGGGCCCTGCCACCTGCGTGGGACCTCTGGATCACCTGCTGGCCCAGCCAGGGTGGTACAGGCCTTTGGGAAGGATGAACTCTGTTCTACAAATAAGTAAATTAAAAATTTTAAATACATTAGAAGAAGGGAACACCACATGCCCATCTGTGCTCTTTAGATGGGAATACCCACGTGGGAGCGAGCACATAACAGCTCCTGCCAGGGGGCCTGGGGACAAAGCCCTGGACACTCCTGAGAACAGCGACGAGTGACTAAATAACAGGTGTCCCGGTCCTTTCACCAGGAGAGGGGTGTGGGCAGCAGACACTCTGTCGGTGGCCTTGGAGGGAGTATTTTGGTGTTCTATGTGCCATCCTTGCTGGGCCACGTGCCTGAGAAAAGGCCCCTTCCTGCCCCAGGCTGCATTCCCCCACAGCACTCAGACTGGCCTAGAGGTGACATGGCGTCCCCAGACGCCAAGCTGCTCCTGACAGGAAGGAATACAGGTGTGGGTGCAGATGGAGCTTAAAGGAGGGAGGGCAGGGCCCTGGGGGGAGGGAGGCGGGGAGACTGTGCCCAAGCCCCTGCCCCCCTCTGGGATGGTGCAGCAGAGACAGGCTCTCAGCTGCACGCTCACACAGTGCCAGCCGCCGCGCACCACACACGGGCATGTGGAGTTCACAGAAAGAGCGGTACCACTTCAGTTCTTCCCAGTATCTATGTCCCAGACTTTCTCAAAGACCCTGGGCATTTGTCACATTTTTAGAAACTTCCACCTTCACAACCCACACTTCCTGACCTTTAGGGTTTGGTTGTGGACAAGGCAGGCGAGTCCTGTGTGGTGGAAGACACCTGGCCTCTGCCAGGAGTCCAGCAGCACCTGGAGTCAGGCCCCGGTCCCCTGCCCTGCCCCACCCCGCCCCACTCTCCAACTCTAAGATGTGAGAAAGGAACGGTGGAGGGAGGCTCAGGCATCGCTGGCTACCTGCCGGTGCCACCCACAGCCCCTGAAGCTGCCAGAGGCCCAGGTCCACATCCTCCAGGCATAACAAACCAAGATGCTTGGAGCAGGGCAGGTCTCAGAGCACATATCTGAACACTTTTCCATTCAATAGACGACTTACAGCACAGAATATGTGTGAGCCCAATTGACAGCATCCATGATTAATGAAAAACAAATTAAGGACATTTTAAGAGGCAACTAGAAGCAGAAGGAATTTTCTCAGAAGCAGCAGACTTCAGGTGCACTGCTGCCCTCCTGTCACCTCTGTCACCCTAGTTCGTGCTCCCCTCCCCTCAGGCTTAACAGCCGCTTTCTTCCCAGCAGCCTGGAACCAGAGTTCCACACTACACACCCACTGCAGACAGGCCAGGGGCAGCCCACAGAAGACCTGGGTGCTGGGACGGCAGGGAAGACCCTCCTCAGACACAAGGAACGATGGAAGAGCTGGGTTGGGGGCAGCAGACATACTGGCATCCAGATGGCCCCGAAGACACAGCAAGCGCGTCCTGGTGGCATGGCCGTGGGGCGCAGCTGGTCTGTGACTGCACCTGAAGGACACACTCAGGTCCCCAGAGCAGCGGGGTGCTGCCCACACCCCAGCCTGTACACCCTCTCAGAAGCGACTTTTTCTCATCGCTTTTGGTCAACACACCCGTCTTCCCTTGGCTCCCCTGGCACCCTTGGGCATCAGGCATCCCTCTCTCCTTCTAGTTCCAATTTTAAAATCCTACGTAGTCCAAGCCTAACACGTGACAGCCAAGACCTGCAGCCCAGTGCAAGGAATACACCCCCATGAAGCATGCAGAAGCAGAGGGCACTCTGAGGGAGCCCCCCTTTGCTGAAGGTTCCCTGAAGATAGGCTTACCCAACACTGTAAGACCATCACTGTCACGCCCACTTTACAGATCAGTGAACCAAGGCTCAAAGACAAATAACTTCTCCAAACATGGTCCAGTGTGATGATTCCACTTGATGTTGGCCTGCCTCCGTGGCCTTACCTTTCTATCCTGGGACGCTGTGTGGGGGTGGAAATCTCTACTTACTGGCCGTTCTACTTTCTGAATTACCTTTACTTTCTTTTCAAGACTGATTTTTTATTGGAAAGGCAGATTAACAGAGAGAAGGAGAGGAAGGTCTTCCATCTGTTGGTTCACTCCCCAAGTGGCTGCAATAGCTTGGAGTGGAGCTGTTCCAAAGAAGCCAGGAGCTTTTTCCTGGTCTCCCACGAGGATGCAGAGTCCCAAGGATTTGGGCCTTCCTCTGCTGTCCCTGGCCACACGCAGGGAGCTGGATGGGAAGTGGAGCAGCTGGACACAAACTGGTGCCCATACTGGATCCTGGCACTTTGCCAGGGGAGGACTCGGCACTGGGTCCTCCCTTTAGTTGCTATTACGGGTCGAGCTGCATTTCCCGTAAGATGCTGCAGCCAGCATGTAGACTGTGAATGTGAACCTCACAGATGACTGAGGAAATGGAGGCTGGGCCTCCATCTGAAACTACTGGTGTCTCACTCCTAAAAACAAGCAAAACCTGGGTAGAGTGACAGCTGTAACTGAAAAGATGACCACGGGCGCTTCCATGTGGCCAGTAAAGCTGCTGCCTGCAGCACCGGGATCCCATATGAGCACCAGTCTGAGTCCTGGCTGCTCCACTTCTGATCCAACTTCCCCACTAACGTGCCTGGGAAACCCTGAACGCCTGCAGCCACATGGGACACCAGATGGGGCGCCTGGCTCTTGGCTTCAGCCTGGCCCAGCCCCAGCCCACCACAGCCATCTGGGTGGAGGACTGATCTCTCTCTCTCTCTCTCTCTCATTCTTTCAAATAAATAAAATAAATCCTAACAACAACAATGTGAAAGCTGGCACACATTTGCCCTCAGCCTCAGAATAGAACCAACCCTCCTCACGCCTTGGCCGTGGACTTGCAGCTTCCAGAGCAGACACCATGGGCAATAACAGACTGCGTGGATGGTGGTGGTCGCGTAGGATGACAAGGAGCTGGAAAATCCTGACAGCCCAGTGTGCCAAGGCTGCTACAGCATTGCAGGGTGCAGGGTGCAGCTGTGCCTGTGTGCTGAGTATTCACGACCCCTCAACATTCTCACAGAACAAAGGCAGCCTCGGGCACCCAGCACGGGCACTGCTCTGTGTGTGCCCAGGAGAAGCTGCCAGCAGCACAAGGTGCAGAGGAGAAGGCAGTGATGCCCACAATCCCATTCCTGTGCAGGCTCAGGTTCACGTGCACTGTGCCTTAACGTTTTAAAGGTTTTGTTAAATAAACAACAATTTTTTACAAAGAAAAAAAAGCTTCTAGATTAAGGATATAGAATAATAATATTTTTGTGCTTTAGGCGCTATAACAAAATAATCAGGATTTAACTTGTAAAATGAAAGTGGGACTAGGTCTGTGTGGCAGTGGTTAAGGTGCCCCTTGAAACACCCATACTCCCTCCTGGAGCCCCCGGGTTCCTTCTTGTGACTGCATACCCAGGAGGCAGCTCAGGTTCCTGCCAACCACATGGGAACCTGAGCCAGCCCATCTACCTGTGTGCCCACCTGTCCACGTGTCCAGCGTGCATCAAGGTCGCCAGCAGTGCACAGCCATGTGCGGGGCCTGCACGTGCCACTGTCGCCGAGTGCTCTGCACAGCTCCATCCCACCCGTCAGGTGCTGTGCTCAGGATGCCTCCAGCACTTACTCCCTCAGGTGTAGTGCCACTTTGCAGCTCAGATGTGCAGCGGGCTGCACTGCGTAAACCAGGACAAGCTCACACACTGCCCTTGCCCACCAGGTCCACCTGGAAACACACCTTTGCGGGTCTTGTGATGGCAGCCCTGCAGCGTGGTGTGCTTTCTGCGGCCCCCTCTCTGCTGCATTACCCATCTGCTCAGCTCCACATCCATTCTTCCTCTGCTAACTGTAGCTCACCCCAAAGCAAGGGGTTAACAATAATAAAGGTCCCAGAACCCCTGGCTCCCTGGCATCTCCAAGCACATGCTTGTCAAGTCAGAGGTGCAAGGCCCAAGAAACTGAACAGAATCTAGAATGTATAGCCAGGTGGGCCCAGGCCTGACAGCAGGGTAGGAAGCCACATGGCCCCATCCCACAGCGCAGCACAGGAAGCTGAGGAAGAGCCCCACTCGCTCCTCGAAGAAAGAGGGGCAAAGCCTGGCAGCCACGTATTTCAGGTGGATGTCGACGTAGGCTTTCGGTTATTCCTGCACTGGTAGGCCCTGCAGACATCCCAGGGCACAGCAGGTAACCAGCCACCTCCTCATTTGAGCTGTCAGGCCCATTGCACACCAAGGCAGGGAAGGAGAGCTGCAGCAACCAGCAGGATCCGAGTCGGGCAAAGCAGGGACTCGGTGGGCCAGTGCAGCTGCCTGTGCTGTGGTCCCCCGCGGAATTTCTGAAGGAGCTTAGAGGGGGTGTTGGGGGACAACAACGGGCACAGAACAAAGCTGACCTGGAACCTAACAGAGTCAAGGGGCTCCAAATCCAACTGCTCCTAAGAGCACGCATCTCCAGGGGCAGAGCGCGTACCTGCACCTGCCCCCCAGCCTCCAGCCCGCGACTCTGGCCCCTTCCCACGATGAGACTGGCAGGAGTGCCAGGGGCTGAGTAGGTCTCTCCTTGAGGGGAGCCACACTATACTGCTCACCCAGCTAAGCCTCCAGATGGCTCAGACACAAGTCCAGGGGCTATCGGAACCCCGCCAGGGTCCTGGGCCCCGCTGGGCAGCTCAGGGTCTTCACCGAGCACTCTGGCTGTGATGCCGACAGGCGCCCAGGACAGGCTGTCAGCCCCAGTTCCTGCACCTGGCTTCTGGGTTCTGGGGCAGCTCTGTATCACGACTGATTCCCAGCCTGTGGCCATCGTGTCTCAGTGCAGCCGTGTGGGCAGCGACCCCTGTCTGCCCACACGGACATGCTGCCAGGACACAGGAAGCACAAGTGCACCTGCAGCTTCTCCTGCGCCAACTCCAGGGTCCGAAGATGACCTGGTGGGGCCAGTACAGGCCTCTGCAGAGCCGCTGCCTGATGCAGAGCAGTTGCCATTCTCCGCAACACCACGCGGCATAAATAAGGGACCACTCCTCTTGGCTCCACCGTTCCACACAAGCTTGCCATCATCAGCTGAGGCAGGAGCCAAGACCTAAGCTGCAGAAGCGGGTCGGCCCTGGGATGCCTCCCACGCCCTTCCTGGAGCATCCCTCGCCCCCTGCAGCAGGGGGGCCTCAGCTGTGGGCTTCATGGGCAGAGCAGGGGCACATGCTCACCACGCCCTGTTCCCAGATGGAACAGATCATGTGCCTCACACACGCACCCTGGAACAGTTTTTATGAATGAAGAAGGCTACTGAAATTAATAAAATACAAATTAATTTGAAATTTCTACTGCTACTAAATTTGTAGTCATTTTTGTCATTATGTATTCTCTCAATGAATGCTGATTAAAAATATGGATATGCTCATCTGGTTGGCCCTGAAGAGGGAGACACACTGGCCTCTGGGTGAGTGTGGCAGAGCGGGCTGCCTGCCCACAGCGTGACAGCAGCACCAACAGGCGGGTTCAGCTCTGCTACCCCTGTGGAGGAAGGCTGGAGATGAGGACCAGAGGAAGGGGTGATGGTTACCGAGCGCTGCTGCCAACCTGCCTGTGCTGGACAGGTGGGACAGGGAAACCACGGCTGTAGCTTCCCCTCAGGAGGGCAGAGGGCGGAGCTGAAGCCGCAGTGCCCTCCCTGCTGCCAGGTCCCTGCAGCAGACCCGGAGTGAAGTCGCGAGGCAAGTGACCGCACCGTGGGCTTCCTGGACAGTGCCCCAGGCCAGGCTCTAGAACTGTGCCTTATTCACACAACTCCTGCACAAATCAGTCACACCAGGCTGAAGATGTTCAGGTCGTGGGGGAGTCTGGGCAGTGACTACAAACCTGCTACAAGGTCATGGCAAGAACACACAGTCAGTCCTGTCTCCTCTTTTGTTTTTTTAAATTTTATTTTTATTGGAAAGTCAGATGTACAGAGGAGAGGAGAGGCAGAAAGGAAGGTGTTCCGTCCATTGATTCACTCTCCAAGTGACCACAACAGCTGGAGCTGAGCTGATCCAAAGCCAGGAGCCAGGAGCCAGGAGCCAGGAGCCTCTTCCAGGTCTCCTGCGCAGGTGCAGGGTCCCAAGGCTTTGGGCCGACCTCGACTGCTTTCCCAGGCCACAGCAGGGAGCTGGATGGGAAGTGGGGCCAACGGGATTAGAACCGGCACCCAGATGGGATCTCAGGCATGCAAGATGAAAACTTTAGCTTCCAGGTTACCACGCCGGGCCCCTCTTTCATTTTTCTTATTGGTAGTGTGTCATCTTCCTTTTTCAACATTCATATTTAAGATTTTTAAAAATTGTTTATTTTTAAATATATTTTATTGTATTGTTGTTGACAATCTTTACATAGTTAATTACAGTTAAAAAAAAAAGGTTCAGGGGGTATAGGGAAGTGGGTAATACTATTATGTCCATATTGTTTCCATCATGTATCTGAGGTAAACGGGGATATTGACGGAGAAGCCCCACCCGGTTTCCCGCCCACCCCAAGTCCCGGATGTGGGGCATGCTTTGAGATATTTGCTCAAGTGGTTTTAATAGTTCTCCAGTTATGAATCACTGCCAGTTTCGCTCGATGAGGTCGTCCACTGATTGATATGGTCCATCATAAAGTCTCCGTTTGCCCCATATTTCGCTGCCAACATATAGCTGAGATGAATGATTGACCTGTTCTGTCTTCTGTCTTTTCTTGGTTGGAGTTCTGAGTCCAGCAGTTCGATTGGGGAGATCTCCAAAGAAACTTTGAGGTATTCCCAGACCAGATTCTTGCATGTTCTAGCAAGCATAGGGCCCGGCACAGTCCATCACCCCGATCAGCTGGTGGTTGCAATTGCTGGGTTGGTTCTGTTTTCAGTCCCGAGTTGCACTGGAACCAATGGGTGTTGCAGTCCAGCCTGGTTCTGCCCAGCACATACTCGGCCCTTACATCAACCATTGTTTGTTTATTTTTGAGTGGTAGATATAGGAGGGCAAATGAAGAAAGCTCCCATCCACTGGTTCACTCTCCCAATACAGACAACAGGAAGGAGCACTCCACTCCGGGCTTGCAGGTGGGTGGCCGTCACTGCTGCCCCGAGGCTCCCGCAGAGAGGTGGGACAGGAGCCAGTGCTGCTCTCTTGGGGGGATGCAGGCACCCAGTGCCCATCCCTGCCAGCCTTCTTAACTCCAGATTCTTCTCAAGGTCATGTTTAAAGCCGATCACTGGAAAATACACCTGCTACAAAACCGTTGAGCCTCCAAGGCTGTCGGAAAGTTCCATGATACAGATGCCGTAGGCACAGAGGCCATGGCCCCGCTTCCACCCCAGGAACGCTGCATCCGGTGTCTCCTCAAAGCCTTCCAAGGTAAGAGTCAGCCCCAGGCATGTCCTGTAGAAACATTTGCTGAACTTGACTTCCTCTTCCAATCACTGAAACCTTCTATTCCAGTCCTGCTGCACCCCAGACTCTCCACCAAACAAGAGCTTCTTCAGCTGCCGGTGATACCAGACCCTTTCACCCAAACTGTCAGCCCAGCTGCCCCCTGTGCCTGAGCACTGGTCTTTAAGGGGGAGAACAAGGCAAGCTACCCCAGCAGCCCACAGGGGCAGGTGCTGCAGCAGAGCGGCTAAGCTGTCACGTGGGGTGGCCACTGCCCACACTGAAGCTCGGCCTCTGTTGGGTCCTGCCTTCCCGTTACTGTGCACCCTGAGGCGCGGCAAGGGAGTCTCTGTCATTCACATGGGAGACAGACTCCTGCCAGGCCCAGCCCCGGCTGCATGGACTTCTAGAGAATGAACCCGCAGACAGATGGCTGTCTGTTCTGGTTCTCAAATCAATAATTTTCTTTTAAAAGAACAAATCATTCAGGAGAGAACACATCTTCCCTACACCATGGCAGGGTGTTACTGAATTACTGATTGTTCAATCAGGTACATGGCCTGGTAAGAATGAAACAATGCCAAAGAACAGGCAACCACATCAGGAGAGCCATGTGAGCTGGGGTCTCTGAGACAATGAAGCTGCATATATGTACCCACACACCTCACACTGTTTACTTATACACACCACTGTACTCAAAAGGCAGATATATACGTGTGTAGATGAATAGCTACCTAGAATCCAACCTGCTCTCCCACATGGGTGGCAGGGGCTCGAGTATTTGGGCCCTCTTCCACTGCTCTTCCAGGGACATCAGCAGGGAGCTGGATTGGAAGTGGAGTGGTTGGGATTTGATACAGGATGCCAGGGTCACAAGTGGCAGCTTAACCTACAGCACTACAGTGCCAGTCCCCAAAACACCTTTAATCAAAGATGCCAGAATTCTCCTCAGCACCTTCACCACACAGTAAGAGTGTCCTTGCCACACTCCAGCACTGGGACCCGACACTCCCACGTGTATTCATGTGTGTGTGTGTGCATGCCTTGTGGCTGGTGTCTCACATGGGTCATGTCCCACAGCTGGATGCCGTGTCCAGCCCTATGCCATTAGCTACTTCCCAGACTTCTCAATCAAGAGGGCAGCCCCAGATTTGGTGCCATCGGCAGTACTCTACACTGACTGGAAGCTGGCATTTCCTTTGAAGCTGTCCTCCTGCCGTGACTCTGAAACAGCGAACAGATGGCTCCAGCGGCTGCATAAGTCATGACCCGCCGTATTCCACAGCAAGCAAAGGTGAGTGGTGCAATGCGGAAGTCATCAAGCCCTCCTGTAAGGACCAAGAGGGCTCCTCCAGACAGCATCCGGGAAGCACATCACCTCTCAACACACGGGCCTTGGTCGCTCGGAATGCCTGGGCAAGTGCCGGGGCAAAGGCTCAGGAAGTTAATTCTCTCAAATCAGATTGTGTTACAGAAAGAAGACTTAGCTTTGTACAAGGAAGATGAGTTTGAGGAGCCCAAGACCCTAGAAGGGCTAATGTGTGACATGGAGAGGCCAGCGGCAAACTGCTTCCTTCCACCCTCCAAGCAGAGCTGCAGACACCTGGGACAAGACACAGCTGAGAGTCAGTCCATCTTCCTGTGTTACAAAACTGTGGAGTGATCCACTGAGCCTGTGACATCACTTAGACCACACTGAGCCCAGGAGGCAGGATGCCACCGCCCTGGTCCACTAAAGTGGCCTCCTCCCTAGTCAGGAGCGCACCCAGCAACAGGCCCCATGCCTTTCCTTCTCAGAGATCAATGCTGAGGGAAACTCTTCAGCTCCTTTCAGACCAAAGTCCCCTCACCGATACACCTAGCAACACTTTGGACACCTGCCTGCTTTCCCGCAGAGCTCACCCCAGTGAACAGTGCACACATGACAGGAACCAAACCAGCACAAGTTAACCCGACACCTTGGAAGGGGCTTCAGACGGCAAAGTGTACATCACAAAATCCACCGTGTGGCTCAGGGGCACTCGGCACTCCGCACTCTCCATCCCCCTAGCCTTCACCAACACTGTTCTCTCTCCTCTTTCTACCTCTTCCCTCCTTCACGCTGCTACAGCGTGGGTCAGAATGTCCTTCCTCTTCAAGGCAGAACAACACCCCACTTTCCATACAGTGCTGACCCGTCCACCCCCCCCTCAGGCACTGTGAGTGCAAGGGCTAGGCAAGCATGAGTGCAGGTCCCTGCTTCCGGACCCCCGCGTACCCTGGGAGTGGAACGGAGTCCACGGGAATGCTCTGTTCTACCTGCGGACTTGACCGCCCTGCAAATCCCCTGGGTGGATGGTGAGGAATGCTTTTAGTCCGCGTTGGTGTCCTCTCCCAGAGAGGAATACAAGAGAGAATCCGGCCCAGAGCAGCAACAGAACCTGCCTCTGTGAAGAGAGACAGGCCATTCCAGGAGAAACGTGTGGGTCGCCCAGATATCTGACTCCAAAATCACCACTATCCTCCCCCAGTTTGTTGGGATCAGCAAATGCAGCTTCTCACGGGAGGGATGGAGACCCACAGGCTACATGTGTGTGACGTGTGGTACACGGGGCCCACTGCTCCCACAGCAGTAACTGCTGCCCAAAGCCCCTCAAGGCAGCTCAGCTCTCAAGGGACCCTGGCTGTACTGGCAGGTGAGCGCCCCCAGCAGGCCGCACCAAAAGGGAAGGAAAAGGGGGGAGAGAGGCTGCCGCAGAGCTCCTTGAACCTGAGAGAAAGAACAAAAGCCCGCATTTTCTATGAGAAACGGATCCTGTACCCGAACAGAAACACGAGGTTTCCACGGAGGGAAGTGGTCAAACTGCCAAGGTCACAACATCCAGACTTTCCATGCAGCCAAAGGCTTTGCTTTCCCTTGTATTTTTCTTTAGAAACAAAGTGAAAGCTCTAACACACCTCCCCTCTTGGAAGGGATCCTGAGCTGGACTGGGGGCGGGAAGACCTCTTAACTGTGTGCCATTGTCTGGGGATTGTCACATGAGCACGGGACTGGCAGTGACCTGTTAATCACCACCTGAAACTTAGGACCTGTAACCTCCTTGGGGAAAGGCAGCCGTTCAGGCCCCTAGGCTCCTGCGCGGCTCCTCCCCTCCTCAGAGACTCGTGGCCCAGTCGCTGGGCATGTGCCATAGGTCTGAACGGCACAGGGTGGCCTCTAGTGAGACCAGTGGGCGGGACACTAACCCTTCCAAGCAAAGCCCACTCTGCCTCGCCCAGCTTAAATTAATTACAGCTGAAAACACAGGGTTGCCATCTGGTTTGAAAAAGCAGGGATAAGGGACTAAAATGAAAGGGTTTTTGGTACTAACCTCACTTTAATCATTGCCAAAAAGCAGGAAGACAGCCCAGCGTCCTCCCACAAGAAAGCCCTGGGCCTCATAAACTTGGCAGAGAAACTGCCGGGTCCTGGAGAGGCAGGCCTGTCAGAATAAGAGTCCCGAGCAGGGCTGGAGTGAGGGGCGGCCGCTCCAGAGGAGCTTCCTGCGGGCCTGGGCGGGGGAGGGGACCTTGCCAAGACGTTACTCGCATCACTGAAGTTCCATTTTGTGAGAAAGTGGCTCTGCTGTCAAGAGTTACAGCCATTTCCTCTTTCTTTGTTTCTCCATCTTCCCTACCAGACAGTTTTTCTAAAACTGTGAAGTGACGTTAGGTTCCAAAGAGCCCCAGAGGAGCAAAGTGAGGCTAACCTGGGCTTTGTCCTGGAAAGTGTGTCCCACCCCCGACACAGGCACAATTCCCCAGGGGAGGCCATGACCTGGGCTGAGGGACAGGGCTGTCTGGAGGAGCTGGAAGGTCACCCAAACCTGCCAGCTCTGCAGGTTCCTGGGCTGTGCCGCAGCCCCAAGCAGGGAGGCATCTCCCCCCCCCCCCCCCCCCCCGGCTGCCTACTACCAGATTCCTTCGCCAACAACAGTGAGCTGTACCCAAGCGGTCCTGCACCTGGGAAGTAACCCCAGCTGCAGCATTGTGGTCTTCCCTAGTAATAAGCTCTGACCTAGGGCCTGGCGCGATAGTGTAGTGGTTAAAGTCCTCGCCTTGCACGGCTGGGATCCCATATGGGCACCGGTTCTAATCCCAGCAGCCCTGCCTTGGGACCCTGCACCCACATGGGGAGACCTGGAGGAAGCCCCTGGTTCCTGGCTTCGGATTGGCTCAGCTCCGGCTATTGTGGGTACCTGGGGAGTGAATCAATGGACGGAAGATTTGTCTCTCCTTCTCTCTGTATATCTGACTTCCCAATAAAAACAAATAAATCTTTACAAAACTAGGCTCTGATCTATCAGTTGCAGACTGTCATAAACCATTAGCAGGAGAAGGCAATGCAGGTTACAGACAGCCTTTCTGTTGGGGGCACTTCTCCAACTCCAAAGATGTGAGTCTGTCTTCCAGCTCCTGCCTGCACAGACTCCTTGTCCGTAGCAACAGTGTCCACAACACCCACCATCCCTGTGGTGTGACTTTCTAGTAAAGGGCACGGCTGCTGCCCACAGGAAACATCTGGGAAAACGGTCAAGAAAGTAGAATTAGAACTGATTTCGGAGCTCACAACCGGTCCCAACAAGAGACCATTACACAAATACTCCCTGCTCAGCTCAACGCTGAAACACATTCTGGAGGGTTCTAAGAGCTGGGATCCTGTCCTTTTTAAGAACCAGGGTGGCTGTGGCCCAGGCCCCAGGCCCCGCTGTAGTTCCTCATGCAGGCCCCCAGCGCACCTACAACAGGTCTCGTGTGTGCTTCCAGCAGAATCCAACCCACCTGAGTCTTCTGTACAGTACTTTAAAAGGGGCTTCCAGTTTTAAAAAAATTTTAACGATTGGGCCTGGCATGATAGCCTAGTGGCTAAGTCCTCACCTTGCATGCACCAGGTTCCCATGTGGGCACTGGTTCATGTCCCAGCTGCTTGCTTCCCAACTAGCTCCCTGCTGTGGCCTGGGAAAGCAGCAGAGGATGGTACAAAGCCTTGGGACCCTGCACACGTATGGAAACCTGCAGGAAGCTCCTGGTTCCTGACTTCAGTCCGCTCAGCTCCGGCCTTTGTGGGGACTTAGGAAGCAGCAAAGAGAATATCTTTCTCTCATATCTCTTTTGCTCTATACATTCAACCTTCCAATAAAAAGAAATCTTTAAAAAAACCACTTAATGATTCCATCATATCCAAATAAAAAGTGTATCTTTTTAAAAAAAGATTTATTTATTCTTATTGCAAACTCAGACATACAAACAGGAGGAGAGACAGAGATCTTCCGTCCGATGATTCACTCCCCAAGTGGTCACAACGGCCGGTGCTGCGCCGATCTGAAGCCAGGAGCCAGGAACTCCCTCCAGGTCTCCCATGTGGGTGCAGGTCCCAAAGCTTTGGGCCGTCCTCAACTGCTTTCCCAGGCCACAAGCAGGGAGCTGGATGGGAAGCGGGGCTGCCGGGATTAGAACCGGTGCCCATATGGAACCTGGCACGTTCAAGGCGAGAACTTTAGCCGCTAGGACACTGCGCCAGGCCCAATCATGCGTATCTTAAAAACAGTTAAAATAAAAAGCAAACAGTCAAAGCCAACAAATTAAGAACTGTTCGCCTGCCCTGACAGATGAAGAGCTTTAACACACTGACAGGAAGGTCAAACACCCAGGTTTTTAAGAATCAGATTCAGTTCTGAACAAGACAGGAACACTGAAAGAGGCCACTCACATCCCTGAGGGGAAAAAACAGGAAGCAAGTGGATATGTGACAATACTTCCCTAGGGCAGCTCTCACCCACCTGCCACAAGGAGGGAGGCCGGGCACCAGCCCATCAGCTGCCAAGGTCCACGCAGGACGCACCAGCGGAAAGATAAACAAATGCCCCCTGACCCAGAAAAACAGTGACTATGACACAGACACAAAACTGGCGATGTGCACCAGCTGTATGAGTGACAGTGAGACACTGCAGACAACCTAGCCAGCTATTCTTGTGAACAATTTTAGTTACAAGCTAATTCAAGAAAAAAAAAAAAATAGGGAAGTTTCCTGGAAGGATACTGTGATAGTTCTTGGAAATCAAGAAGAACTGAGTTATATTGAAAAGGGAAACAATGAGGCAGCCCCAGGGATACTATGAGTGCCCTCCCTCTCCCCAACGCTGCTCCAAGGACCCCTAACTATCCTCTAGCCGGCCCATCTGAGGTCATTTCCATCAGCTATCAAATGAACCAGGAAGAACAGCAGGAACCCCCTCCCCCGACACACACGCGAACGCCCCCAGTCAGGAGCCTTCATCCGGCTTCCCAAGGATTATCTGGAAAACGCGGGCAATCTGCCAGCAAAGCAATCTATCAGAGTTTGGTTTGGCCTCAGGTTAAGGGGGGGGAGGGAGCAAACTTTCACCATGAGTAAGTGAAGCTATTGCTGTTTTTTGTTTGTTTTTAAAGTAAAACTGCAGGCCTAATGCAATGGCTCAGCAGCTAAATCCTCGCTGTGCATGTGCCGGGATCCCATATGGGCGCTAGTTTGTGTCCCAACCGTTCCACATCCCTTCCAGCTCCCTGCTTGTGGCCTGGGAACGCAGTAGAGGATGGCCCAAGGCCTTAGGACCCTGCACCTGCGTGGAGACCCAGAAGCTCCTGGCTTCAGCAGCTCACCTATGGCCATTGCAGCCACTCAGGGAGTGAACCAGCACCAGATGGAAGATCTTCCTCTCTGTACTTCTCTGTGAATCTGCCTTTTCAATAAAAATCAATCAATCTTGGGGTAGGGGGGGAAGGCACAACTGTCATACTGTTGGGGAAAAAAAAGTGCCTTCAGGGCACAGCCAAAACTTTTAAGAGCACCTGCACAGACAAGGAATGATCCACTTTCCCAAAGGTCTCAGCCCCCCATGTCCCCCCCAGCTCCTGCCGCCCTCACCCACAGCATCTCTCATCCTCTCTGGCCCTGAGAGCTCTCTTCCCACCCAACCAGTCCCTATACCTGTCACAGGATGACACGCCCCACTCCTCACGCCTACTGCACCAGATCCAACCTGACCATGAGGCTCAACACCTGCTTGGAAGAAGGTTCTGAAGGGTTCGTCCTGCTTGGAATTTCTCCTTGGCTCCCACCAGCTGCAGTCTACCTGAGTGGACCGGAGATGATTTTTGGGCTGGGGCCTCTGTTCCCCACACTCCCCCTGCTACAGGCTGACGGAGGAGGACAACCGAGGGGCCTGTGCACTCCTTCCTAGCCTAGGGAGGCAGAGCTCAGGAAAACATCTATATCCTAACCACCCCAAACCCCCACCCTGCCCTCCAGCCCCCTGGGAGATGACCCCAGGACACAGGGCACACTTGACATACACATACCGGGAACTGGGAGTCAGTTTGGTAAGGCAGAAAGGATGCTGTTTGCGACTCGCCATCCCACAGGTGAGCACCTAGTTAGAGCCATCATTCCAGCCTCCTGCTCAGGTGTGCCCCAAGTCAGCAGGATGGCTCAAGTAGCTGGCTCCTCGCTCCTCCCGCGGGAGTTCCCAGCGCACACTGTGGCCCTGGGACTACTGTGGGTAATGGGAGAACAAGCCAAGAGATGGGAACTCTGCCTCAGACTGGAAAAGGAAGAAGGGGAAAAACGGGGAGGGGGTGCAGCCAGGAACCTTCTGAATTGTGCAATGGCTTCCACACAGCCACAAGCCCCTCCCTCAGAGTCACCCCACAGGCACAACCCTGCTCCAGGCATGGCCCTTTCCTACTCTGGACAGCCCATGGGTTCTTGTGACCTGACAGCTCAAAAGTTGGTGCCATCCAAAACCAACACCTGGGGCACGAGGGCCATCAGTGCCTAGCACAGAGCTACCAAACAAAAACCACAACAATCCACACATCAGAAAATAGCTGGAAAACACTGTGCTTTCTTTGAGGACTTCGGCTGAACACACCTGGGCTCCCACCATTCACTTTTCTAACATAAGCATGTCAATTCGTTAGGCTGCTTTCGCCCCAGAAGAGATGATGGGCCATCTCTCTGCCCTGTGGAGCTCTGTCAACTGACTCAAATTCCCCCTTGTGTATCCCTCACTTTACACACTAGTGTGGAGCCAGGGGTGTGTAAGATAAATATAAAAGAGGGGGGTGTATACACACAATTTCATCATCCTCACAACTCTGATGGCTTATTTACCCATGGTCACCACTGGAATAAGATCACCTGATTGCAAACACACATCACACACGGCGTACGTGATCAACTGCTGGGTATGTGCCTGCAGCTCCCGGGTCTGTACTTCCTGGTCTCTATTTGTTTTTTAAGCAAAAAGAAATTATTTATTTGAAAGGCAGAAGAAATCTTCCATCCATTGGTTCACTCCCCAGACGGCAGCAATGACCTGGACAAAGCCAGTAAGCTAGAATTTCATCCAAGCTGCTCATGTTGGTGATGGGGCCCAAGACTTGAGCCACCTCCTGCTGCTCCCCAGGGGTACTGGCAGAAGCTGGACTAGAAGCAGGGAACTTGAACTGGCACTGATATGCCATGCAGGCATCGTGGGTAGTGGCTTAATCCACCGAACCCCAACATGAGCCACTGTTCTTTGTTTTAAAGAGGGGTCAGTGGGGCAGGGGTGGTGTCCTGTGCCTCTTGGCACCAAAGTGGGCACAGGACTTTGGACAATGTGTTAGTTTATCTACCTGAAAACTGCGTGTAAAACCCACCCCAGTCAGAGAGAGGATACTCCCAGGGTGTTCTTTCCATTTAAACACTGACTCAGCAGTCAGCAGGTGCAGACACTGCAAGAGTACAGCACAGAGAACCGAGGAGGGTTTGGCCCTGGTCTGCAGGCGCCCCCACCTGATGAGCGGGACAGACAAATGGACCATGAGAGCCAAGTGTCACGCTCCTACACAAACAAATGCTGACCTCAACGCAGCATGAGTCGTCACTTGCTGAACAGGTTTCCAAGCAGTGTACAAGTGTGGGAGGTGTGCACAGGCCCCTCCACCAGCCTGTGGAATGGGGAGCCCAGAAGGCAGACGCCCTGGATATAGGAATACTCAGGTCAGCTGCCGCTCCCAAGACCCAGGAAGAATTCCAAACAGCGATGGGCATGTAAGAATACTTCTTCCAGGGATGGCATCCAGGCCACATGCCAGGTTGGAGAGCCTGGGCCTGAGGCCTGGTACTGGTTCCCGACTCCACCTACCTGCTGATGCAATCCGAGAAGCAGGAGTGACGGTTCTGGCCCAGCCCACAACCACCGCGGACATTTGGACATTACTGAAGATGAGACTTCTCTGCTCTGCCTTTTCTCCCCTCACCCCAATCTTTAAAATAAATAAATAAACAAAACACAAAAAATTAAAATGTTCCTCAGAAGAAGGGGCTGCCATGGAAGCGAGGCTCCACACAATGTCCCAGGCTACTGGCTACTGAAGACAGCTGGGAGTAAGCAACAACCAGGGTAAATACTGAGTTCTAGTCCTAGTACTGGTGGACAAAAGATACAGGCAGACATGGTCAAGTGCTAGGAAGAGCAGCAAGGAGCTCCTGAGATCAGTTCCCAAGAAGAGGTGCGGGTGCAAGTGCAGAGACAACCTCCAAAGGATCCGTCCCCTGACACCAGGTCCTGGCGAGTTAGGACTCAGGGATCATCCATCAACGCTGCAAACTCCAGCCTGACTCTGCCATGATGCCATGACGGGTGTGTACAGTGAGAGGCAGGCGAGAGCAGCAATAAGGAACATGAGGCTTTCACACTTGTCTGGAGCCCAATGAGCCCTTCAGGAGTGAGGAGCTCCCAGGAGCACAGGTGCTGTCACAGGCAAGTGGCGCCCCTGCTCCCCTCCCTGCCTCTCTCCATGCCAGACCCCTGAGCTTACTCCTGCCCTGTTTAGACACATCTGAGTGTTCCCCAGCCACAGCTGCCCCACCTTCAACATGCAGCCTCAGAACTGTGACTGAAATCAACCTCTTTTCACTATAAAGTACCAGGTGGTCTCAGGCCTTCTGCTTCAGCAATGGTAAGCAAACAGAGCCGGTCTCCAGATTCTGGGAGGCACAGCCTTGGGAGGAGGAGGGGTGTTGGGAACCAAGGCAGATGGGACTGCCAAGAAGCAAGGCAGGGCCAGCAGCTCTGGACATTGGAAAATGCAGGAGAGAGGCTGTAACACAGCTGTTGGTGTGGAGACCAGCACTGGACTGGCAAGTGGGCATGGAAGCAGGGAGGATCTGCTGAGTCAGCTACAGAATGGACACAGCGAGTTGGGAGAGCACGAGGCCTCACGCTGCCATGATGCCTCAAGCCTCAAAGCTCCCAGAAAGAGTAAGACACACAAGAGTACCAAGCCAAAGATCACACAACCACTTCACTTTTACAGCCATGATGGGCAGCACCAAAGCTCTGTAGGGCTAAATGTTTATAATAATAGAATTTTGAAAGCAAATAAAACGCTCGTTCTACAGGCAATATTTGTGACACAAGTATGCTTTATGGAAGATTAACGGCATGTTGCATGAGAAGGGGACACAGGATTCTGTCTCAGCTCAGGCTGCCACATCAAAATACCACGGGCGGGGGTGGGCAGATGACACAACACAGCCCTGGAGACTGGGCTCTCAAGAGAAGTGCCACTGACCAGGAGACGGGCAGCATCCCACAAGCCCGGCTAACTCTACCCACCTCCCTACACAGGCATTGTTAGGGCTTGCACACACAGATCTGTGGTAGACAGGGAAGGGAGTACTGGCAGGGGCTACAAAGACCCAACACTGTGTCAAGACTTCAGCTGTGCAGACACAGCTGAGCTTGTGTCCCGGGGTTAAGTACTTTCAGGAAAGCTTGGAACGCCACACATCAGCCCATACAGGCCACCACACCCTGCCCCCCAGAGAAGGAAGATAGGGCAGGAGTCTCTCCCGAGACTTTGAATAAAGGCCTCTGCCTTATTAGCTCATCCACTTAAATGCACACCTCCTTCAAGCTTTAGTGTATCCTTGTGAAAAGACCCCACACATGCCCTGGGCTGCTTTCAACCCCATGTGGCAGGCACTGCACCTCCACCACCTCTGTAATCCATGATGTCATGAGAGTCCCAGAGGCTGGAACAGACAGTGAGGGTGCCCCCTTCAAGCCCCCATGCCATGCACCCCTCAACTCCAGCTCCCCTGGCTCTTCTTTATCCAGTGTCTTTTGCACCCAGAGAGGTGCCAGCAGCGAGGCCGCAATCTGCCCGCACAACTCTTGGCAAAGACTCTTAAAGCAGAAGTGAAGCCTGCTGGGAAAAGGCTGATGTCAGCTCCTCCTAGCACAGCCCAGCAAGGATAAGGAGGCCTTTGTTTTCAGCTCAACTGTGAAAATGAGAAAATGCCTCCAGCCCGACAAACAAGAACCCCACACAATACAGGTCAGGCCTGTGGCCTTGGTTTAAAGGTACCACACTTTATTAGCACAACACCACAGGGAGCAAATGATGCAGGCCCCACTGACGGTAAGCCTCCCAACACAGCTCTCAGAGTGCAACTCCCTAAAGTGAAACCTGCAGTGCGGAACAGGCTCCCATCTAGTGTATTTCTGAAAGTAAACACAGATAATTCACACACACTGGGCAGGGATCACAAAAGCAAAGATAAAGCCAACTTGATCTCTTGGCTTCTAGTCACTTCAGAGTAATTATAATGAAGGCTACTGACCTCTTAAACCCGCACAACACTTGGGGGAAAACTTTCAAGTCCACGGACAAAAACAAGGGGAGAGGGGGAGAGAGAGAGAGAGGGAGAGAAAGGGAGGGAGGGAGGGAGGGAGAGAGAGAGAGAGGGAGAGAGGGAGAGAGAGAGAGGGGCAGGCCATCCCTCCCCAAGTGGCAGACACAACCAGCGGGAGCATGTGGAGTGTGAAGGAGTCCAGCGGACTTGGATTACGAAGTTCAGAGGCAGAAACAAAAGCACACACCCTCCAGTGCACACAGCAGATGCAAACGCTCCGGTTTAACTGGCTGAAATGCCAGTCACAATGGACCACTAACTTCAAGTTGGATCAGAGATTCTAAACAAGAATTAAAACAATTACAAGGGCATTTTTTTCAAGCACACTGAAAGCCTTTGCAGGGCTCTCCCCTACGCAAATCCCCATTTCAGGCCTCACCAGCTAAGCTACAGCAAGTTCCACACTCCCTGCTGGCAAGCGGCAAGGGGCCCCGGGCAATCCGGCAATCCGGGACCTGCACTACCTCTTCCGGGGCCCCCTGCCCCAGGGCACACTAACACATGGTCTCCAGTAAGTCTCCGCTCCTCCACAAGGGAAAGGTACCATGGATCCAGAACCACTGGCTAACAGCCAAACAGCAGGGAACACGACCTCCACCACCACATGGCCTGTTACATACCCGTCAGCTGTACCACCCTGAGCAAGCCACAAAGCCTCAGTGTCGTTGAGTACCCACCTCACAGGGTCATGACGTCAGAGACCCCGGGCAGAGCACAGAAGGTGTAGGGTGCCAGGAGGACTCCACGGCACTCTTGCAGATGCTGCACCAGGCACGGCCTCCAGTGGACACATACCTGGCACCTGCCAGCTCCAACACAAACACGCCTGGCTGCCAGCTCTGGCTGTCCCCGCAGCTGGGAGGCTCAGGCACTAGACAACCTCACCTTCCCAGCTTCCCCTGGGGTCAGTTCTAATCCGGCTTCTTGTTCTTCTCAACTTTGAATTAAAATGTAAATTTTTTCTTCACCTTCATAGGCTTTGTGAAATAAAAAATCTCCTGGGAATGCAGCAATCTATGGACAGCAGTGTGGGGTGTCAGAGTCGAAGAAATGACTCCCATCAAGCCAGGCACATCTACATCCATCCAAGTCAGGAATGAAGAGAGCCACCAAAATGCACGAATGCCCCACAATGCACAGCCCCATTTATGTCATCCACTCTGCACAGGAAAGAAGCCCAGAGGAAGGCCCAGGTCCCTTCCTCACCAGGTCTACACATGGCTTCATGGCAGTATCTGATCTACACAGATATTAAACCGAGCTTCCACTAAACACCCAGCGGCTGATTTCAAAACCTCCCCCACTTTCTAACTCTAAGAACTGCCAGTTTGGGCTTTTCCTTCTCCCCCTCTTCATCGCAAAGGACAGCAGTAACTAACGGGCAAGAGCAGAGGCTGAAGACACAGATACAAGAAAGCAAAGAAAAAACAAAAAAGGAGAAACATTACACGAGGAGGAGGAACGCACTGAATGGCTGGCCGCGGCCTGAGCACCAGCACCACACACAGGGAGGCTGTCCATGGCGGGTCGGAGCCTCAGAAAGGGTCATTCTGAGGCTCTAAAGGTGTGTGTGACCTGGGGGCGAGAGGTGGCCGGCACGTGACCCACCATACAACAGGATCAATCCCAACACTCTGCACACGCTGTTTTCACACCTCCCTGCCTGAGAGCTGACACAGACACAGAGATCCCATCCACGTTCAAGGATCATGCTACTGTGAGGGAGAAGAGAGACTCCATCTCAACGTCCAGCAGGATCTTAAGGACAGCAGCAGCATTCCCCTCCCCTCCTGTCCCCTCTTGTCTCTTCCCTCCCTTCCTCTCTCCTTCCTCCCCTCCCCTCTACTCCCTCCCCTCCCCTTCTGTGCCCTCTTCTCCCTCCCCACCCCTCCCCTCTGCAGTGATGGGTTCTCCACAGTTCAACCACCACAAGCCTTACACCAGAACAAATCCTATTACCACATTAACTATTTGCCTTCAACAGCTTTGTTTTAGAACACTTTTTTCTATTTGAAAGCAGAGTGACAGAGTTATCCTCCATCCAGTAGCAGACCAGGTGACAGCTGAGTCAGGAAGTCCAGGTCTCCTGTGGAGGACAGAATCCAAACACACGACCCATCACCCATCACCTCCTAGCAGAAATACCGGATCAGAGGCTCAGAGCAGCCAGGACTTGGTCCCAGGCACTCGGGAACAGAACCAGTGTAACAGAGCTGTCTGACAGGGGATAATGCCAAGGGGTGGCTTAACACGCTGCACTACGATGCTCATTCCGGGAGTTTCTCTGCTATTGAAAATAACATAAGATATCACACAACCACCAGGTCCTCCACAGCAGCATTTCTGGAAGGTACAACACACTGGAAGTTACCTAAATGTCCAAACCTGGGAGACCGCTTCCCAGACCCTGGTTCACACGATGGAGCCCTCCACAGCACCAAGCACAGGAGGCGGGCAGGGAGAGACTTCCACAACACGCTGTGGAATGAAACACGAACAGAGAAATCATGCCTGTGTTCGCTCAATTTCCCCCAAGGAAAAGGATGCTTGCCCACAGGGGCAGGGAGTGAAGGAGGAGAAGACGGCACCTTCTGGAGCGCACACTTTGTTCAGGGACACTGCTTACTTGACTTCTGCAAGTAGGCTAATGTTTTACACAGCCAAAAAAATAAAGCAACGAGAAGGATGGGGAAAACACCTCAAACTGCAAACCTAAATAAATGAATGAATCCAACTCCTTTACATATATGCACTTAATACAAACGTTTAAGTAACAATACCGATGATACAGACCGTGGGCGGGAAAAACAGAAACACTGCAAATGCACCTTGAACTCTTTTCAAAGTCACACATGACAATTCCACTCTGTAGAACTGAGCCTTGGAAAAACGTGTTGAATTGCTGGGAAGCAGGGTTCTTATATCAGCAGAAAAGGGGCTACTGGCAGGGAATCCACAGGCTGAGGAGGACTGTGTGAGCCTGGATTCACATGGGAGTCCAGACAGGAACTCAGGACACATCCAAATGCTCTCGACAGAATTTTCTGGGCTGGCAGAAATGTTCTGTGTGGTCCAATATGGCAGCCACTGTGGCTACCCGGCTTAGAACACAGTTACTGCAACTGAGCAATTTTCAGCTTTGTTTAATTTTAGAATTAAGTTGCCACACGTGGCTAATGTGCATGTATTGAACAACTCAACTCTAGGAGGACTGACTGGGTAACAGAAAGCTACTAATTCACATCGTGCAACATCACAGTAACAGCAGCAGTCCCCTGTCCTCATACCTGGGCTCTGAAATACTATCCCCACTTAAAAGAGCCAGCACCCCAGTGAAAAGTGAGCAAGTCCACAGGTGGGCCAGGTGGGTTACAAGATGAACCCAGAACATTCTGTCCTAGAAAAACAAAATATTTAGCAGCATCCACAAACTAATGAAAGCCGAGGTGGGCAGCTGGCTTAGCTTGGGTTCCATGCCTGGCTCCTGACCCCAGCGAGGGCTCAGGTAGATGGAGTTCAGCCACCCACAGGGGACAGATCAGAGCAGCTCCCAGGGCCCTGCTCGTGGTGGGCAGTTGTAAACAGCAGATTCAAACGCTGTGCTGTATTTTCCACGTGCGACTCAAACCATCCTCTCAGTCCTTAGGAAGACCTACTGACATTTCCTTCAGACAAATCCTACCGCGCCCTGCCCAACCCTTCATCCACTTTCCTTCCAAAGAGCAGACAGAGGAATTCTCATCTTCCAAATAGAGGTTCATGGTCTTAAGAAACAAGCAAAAACTGTCTTTCTCAGAACTACCACTTTAATAACAAATGACCCACACTGTAAGGGCTTGACCAAGAGGCTAGGAACTGGAATTTTCCAAGAAAACCTCTCTGGCCTCCTCTTCATTGGCTGAAATGCAGCCACCCCTGCTCTGTCTCTCCACACCCCACAGGAGGGTGGGTTGACACTCAGTCGAAGCACATTTCCTCAGAGCCCCAGAACTCCTACCCAGCAATGTATGGTGACTGCTTTAGAGAGAAAAGTAAGCGTGCTTAGCAAATCCTAGGCAGGTTACAATATTAATTTTGTAAAATCCTTAAAAAGACAAATACACAGAGCCATTTTCCCCCCAAAATAACAGTCTGTAATTTGCTAGAGAAAATTCCTCAGCCACATTCAATATAAAGGAACGCAGCCCAAAGGAACATGTCTTCAGTTCAGTCAGCAGCATGGCCTGGTCCCCTATAATGTCCAGGTGTCATCTTGTTCCTGCAGGGGTGGCCAGAGTAAATGACCTCTCCTCCTGAAGGTAGAAGTCACAGCTGTGCGCTGACCAATGATGGTATGGCCGCAGTAAATAGGGGTGACTATGAAAACAATGTACCCTGTATTCTGCAACACTTCCTCTCTGCTTCTGTTTCAATGTTCTCACCACAAATAAATAGGATAGTTTTAAGGTGAGGGGTATACTAATTGCCCTAACTGCACGATTACACAATACGCATGGATTAAAACAGCATACTGCACCCCACAAAGATGTAGCACAATTACTATTTCAAAAACAAAACTCCCAAAACCTTCTCAATGGTTAGGATGATAAATTTTATGATACAAGTATGTAACCACAATAAAGAAACTGTCTGGAAGAAAAAAACTCACATAGCTGTATTAGAGCTGCTCTATTTTCCTAACTTTCACATAATGACATTGGTTGTGAACAGTATATGAAACGTAGCAATTCTACTATTTATGCTTCAAATTATTTATAGGGTCATCACAGACCTATGCTTCAAGGTTGTATTTGTAATCGCCCAAGGAGTTACAAAAACACTTTCTAAAGCTTGAGCATTCAAGTAGATACAAACGATGACTACAGCGGAATACTAAATACTGACCGCAGGTCAGGCACAGCCCTGGGCACTGAAATGACCCTGTGGGGAAGACACCACAAAGGAGGGGGAGAGATGAGCACAGGCACTCGAAAAACAGTCCGTCCTCATGTAGTTTCTCATTCTCTGGCATCATCATGGCTGTGGCAGAAAGACGAAGACGAGCAACCACCAGTTGCCCTGTGCCAGGAGGTGCCTCTGTGCAGGGCCACACTGATACCACAGCTCCCCACAAGGACCATCATCAGTGCCGTGCAGCAAGCAGGGACACTGGGCCTGGATGAAGCAAGCAACTTGTGCAAGGCCTCCCAGCTGGGAAGAGGCAGACTCCAGATTTAAACTAAAACATGGTTATCACAACACACACTGCAGCTAGGCCACCTCGCTCTGCCTTCCTTTAAAAAAAAAAAAAAAAGACCAAATGTCTTTTAATTGGATTTGTGGGAAGGGATAGGAAGAGAATTAGAAACGAAACTCCAAGCAAAAAAATGAACTTTAAACTGCTGAGCAGCCAGGACACACATTCTGAGCAACTGTCTCCCAGCCTGCGAGAGCTCATTGTCCCGCAGGCCTTGCTGCTGGATTCCTGAGGGCAGCAGATGCCAAGCCTGGACTGGAGGCTTAGCCTCTGACTAACACTGCCATGATTTATCTGAGGATAAATACCTCTGTCAGTATCTTATGACCCAACACAACAGTCGGAGTAGACTGGAATGCAGGGAATGCGGGCGCTGTGCTGAGGTGGCAGTGGCGGCGGTACTTGGCCTCCAGGGGGAACCCCAGCTGCATCGTCCCACCCTGAGCAGTGGCACCCACACCAGGGAAGCAGAATTCAGGCTCAGTAAAACAGACATACCCAGGGAGCTGGCACAATGGCACAGAGGGTTGAGCTGTCCAACCCAGCATCCCATACAGTCCCAGTCCTGGCTGCTCCACTTCCTATCAAGCTCCCTGCTAATGCACCTGGGAAAGCAGCAGAGGATGGCCCAAGACCTTAGGTCCCTGCACGGGAAATTGGGATCAAACTCCTGGCTGTGACATGGCCACTGTGGCCACTGGGGAGTGAACCAGCAGACTGAAGCTCACTTGATCGAACTCTTTAAAAAAAAAAAAAAAAAAAAAAAAACAATCTTTGAGGGGAAAAATAAAAGAGAGAAAGCATGTACACAAACCTGGGGCAGTAGGCAAGGAGTGCAATGTAAAGCTACTCCTCCAGGGAGCATAGACCCCTCCAGGTTAGTCACAGCCTCTGGAGGCATTGTGACCTCTCCAGGCCTGAATTCTGCTTCCCGGAGGAGGGGTGATGGAGCCAACAGACAAACGGAAAACCAGAGCAGCACGCAGAGAAAGGCATTTTTCAAACAGAAATGTGGATTTGGCAAGTAAGGAAACTGAGGCCCTGCTGGGCATTGCCACGGTTGACCTTGGAGTGCTGGCGGCAGAGCACAAAGCAGCACCCAGGTTTCCGGCTCCAGCCAGTGCCAGGGGTTATGCTGGCTGTGACCACACAGGCACTTTTCCCTTGGGGAGGGAGCACAACCCTGGAATGCAAGGAGCCTGCAACAGTCTGCGAGGTGCCAGGCAGCCTCGCTCCTCCACCAGTGCAAGGAGATGCTCACCCAACAACCAGCAGCCCACGAGCAAGAGAAAGCCTGGTTTTCTGGACAGCTGCTCCCAGCAAATGCTCACTCCCCTAGGGCAAGCACTCAAGGACCACTCAGGTAGGCAGGAAGGAAACAGGCCACCTCCCCAAAACCACAGCCACCGGCGCAGGGACTTACAGATGGGGGCTGAAGGTGCGCGTCATCTTGGAGACATGGTCGTTTTCACAGTCTCGATCGTCGCCAGGCTCCAGGCTGAACTTCCTCTTGCCGGGACTGATGGGGGGAGGGCCCGTGCGGTGGCCGCTCAGGGCAGAGGCCACCGGGAGGGTCTGCATTCTGGGCTCTCCCCTGAGAGCAGCTTCACCTGCAGAGAGAGAGAGGATGGAGTCTCCAGGCAGGAGGAAGCACCCCCTTCCCAGGCCCCAGCTCAGACCCTTGCAAAACTACTCCCAGTGGAAAGTTTCTGGCAAATGTGTCGGGCTGCCTGCCATTCTCAGAGCTTGGGCTTCGCCCACGTTGGCTGCCAAGCATGAGACATTTTACATCAACGTGGTTTTCTAGCACAAATGCTCTTTAGGGTAGAGTTTAAAATGAAAAGTGGCAGTGAAATAGCAGAGGAAAAGAAAGTATTTCCCATCAGCAAGCTCCACATTTCATGTAACAGGCTAACGGCATCGGCCTCTTGGGTCTTCCACTCGGCGCCTGGGAGGGGAACTCACTTGGCCCCAAAGTGAGGCCTAAGTCACTTTCTTGTCCACTACACCTTTTTATCAAGCTTGTGGCACGTTACACAGTGAGGAAAAGCCTAGAGACTAACAATTCACATGTTTACCCCCAAGGTTAAAACACAAATACACTGTTTAAAGGTAAATAAACCTCTTTTATAGAACACTAAGAATGGCAAATTCAAAGTACTATGCCTGTTACTGGCAGAGGTGCAGCGTGGAATCTTTCACAAGTGTCTCAAGCCATTTCTCCAATGACACTCCTGCTAGGATCCCAACTGGGGCCAGCCTTGGACACACAGGTTTCACAAGTGTTTCAAAAGGCTTTACACACCACCTTATGATGAATTTTAAAGAAGCACAGCTGTTTCTCAGTAGTAATGAAGGCTACACACTTTCTAAAAGTTATGAAAAAAGAGAAATACTATTTTAAGAGAAAACTTCAAACTTTCCGTCATTATGGAGGAGCGGCACCTGGACTTCCCACAAATAATGACCCGTTTGTTGTGTGGTACATGTTGGTCTGAGGCTGGCCCAATTGTGTTTCCACACAGTCTCCATCTGGAGTAATATTAGGTCAAAGTCAACTCCGTTGGAGAACTTGTAGGGCCTGAGAAAAACAGCCATGCTATGCCACCTCTCAGTTTCTTATTATCACAAATGTGTGGACAGGGTCACAGTTGCTTCCCGCAGGCACACTTGAAAAGCAGCATTCTGTCAGCAAAGGGGGAAGGGCCTTCTGTGTTTACCAGAAAACCAATAATGTCGCCAATGCAGGCAGCAAGACAGACACCAGCAAATACACAGCAACCCACAACACACCTCCAGTCAGGATTTCTTTTTAAAGATCTTGGCTCCACAGCAAACTGGAATTTTCCATTTTAAGTGAGTACCTGAAGGACAGGCCTGGTGCTTGTCTGCAACATTCAGAAATGCATCATGATCTCAGTAGGCCTCAACTTCTATTTTAGTAATTTTTTTTTGTTTTATTCTGTGACAATCCCTCAACACGCACACTACAAAAATTAAAAAGGGAAACACAGCTGCATAAATCATGATGTTTTAAGATAAATGAGATGGTACCTTTCCAAAAATGCCCTTCAGTGTGTCTTGTTTTCTATTCCCCAGCAGAGAGAGGCTCCCCCAAGGGAGGGGCAGTAGCCCTGGCCCCAAGGACTTTTCCAGGCACCCGGGCTTTCTCAACACCTCTAGCAGGAGGGATGCTCCAATCCCAAGTGCACCCCTGAGATTTGGTCAGAATTTCATCAGATGGCAACTGCACAGAAGCTGAAGTTGCCATGGAAAACAACTGCCCTGGCAATCGATGCGAGTCTGTGTGCCAGCATGTGCTATGGCACAGAAAGAACTGGAACCCCACTCCACCCTCGTCAGAACTCTGCATGGTGGCCTCGAAGTCACACTGATACACAGTCAGCAACAGCCACAGCTGTCACAGCTTGGCAAACAAGGGCGTTTTAGAGCCAGGGTCTGGGGACAGGGGAAGGACCCAGGAAGGACAGCAGGTGGTCCCTAGCGCACAGGCACAGGCCCCTTAAAGCACAGCAGCTTCGTGGAGCAATGGCCCAATGACTTTGGTCTGCACCACCTACCCTGACTCACAGCAGAGAAAAACAGTATCCCCAAATAGTGATACCCACCAAGATAACACCTACTGTTATACACCATGCAGCGGGCACACAGCCTGGAGCAGAGGCACGGTGTGGCAGCCCAGAGAGGGCACCAGGTCTGGTCTCAGGCACTGCAGCTGCTGGCCACGGGCAATGAAGTGCTCCTGCACAGAAGCGACCCTGCAGGTCTGGTCCAATGATAAAGACCCTGGCTTCCTTCAGGGAGGGTAGACGCCGGCATGAGACTCCTCTGGGCCACCTACCAGGGAGGAGACCCGCTGAGGCCCTCAGAACCTGTGATCAGCCAAGTGATCAACACCACTGAACTAAGCATGAACACCGGATGTTACGGGCTAAAACAAACAGGCAACCCCAAGGCAAATACATTTGGACAACACGTGATCAAAGAACTTCACAGGACTTTATTTAACCACACACCTTTTTTGCTGTCTACTGCACAGTTTGTCCCCAAAACAAAAAGCCTAGGGAGAGCATCTTTCAAAGACAACCTCCCCCACCATCCCAGACCATTCATCTGGTCTCTCTGCCTCTCACCATTCCCAGCTTGTCCACCCACCCTCCTCCCAAACATACAGTGGCATGTGAGTTACCAAGAAAATGCTGCCCAGTCTCGAACTCGCATTTACTTCTAACATATTGGTTACTCATTACTATGTCAATTAATTCCATAATGATGTAAATTTTTGCTGATGGTATGTTGGAGCTTTCAATTGACTGGGATGATACTCTGCTGGCTCTGTCTTCAGACCAGAGAGGGTATACCTAAGAAGCCGTTGAACTTGACTGGACAATAAGATGCTGGACTCTATGTTTGGTGTACGCTTGCAATGGGGGAATCTCAACTGAACTTGAGCTGTGGTTGTGCAGCAAGGTGGAGGAATCCACCATGGTGGGAGGGTTTGGGGAGGGGTGGGAGAACCCAAGTATCTATGTAACTGTGTCACATAATACAATGTAATTAATGAAATTAAATAATAAATAATTAAAAAAAAAATGCTGCCCAGTCTCCTCCTGCAGGCCACGCTAGAAGGCCTGGCACTCTCCTACTCCACACTTGGATCCAGCTCCTCGCTAATGCACTTGGGAAGCACTCGGGTTCCTGTCACCCATGTGAGAGTCCAGGATGGACATCCTGGCTCCTGACCTAATTCTGCTCATTGGCAGAGTGAGTCAAAGGATAGAAGACACATCTGTCTCATCCCGTTTTTCAGTTTTTCAAATAAACAAATCTCTGAAAACTGACCAAACAGCAAGGCAGGTGGCCCCAGCTATCTTCTTCCATCTTCTTCCCCAATAGTCTTCTTTCTGAGCCATGAAAATTTCGGCCCTAAATGGATACCACTCCACATGAAGGGCTCACTGTCTAACCTCAGAATCTTCAACCAGGTTCTGTCCACACCTTCGCAGACTAAATAAAGTCTATGTGCCCTACAAAGGCCACCTGAAATTCCACTTCCTCCAGGCTGCCTTCCTTGATTCCTCAGCCTCAAAGTCATTTCTTTCCTTACAACCATCAACAGGAGTTTACCACCACAGTCTTCCTATTTTGTTTTATGCTCCTTGAAGCAGGGACACCATGCACACAGCACTATGCCTGCTACAAAGCAGCAGCTCAGAGGAGTTGGGTGAAGGAAGACAGGGCTGGGTGCAGTACAGAGCCAGCTTTCAGGACATGTGGACGACTACAGCCACAACAACAACAACAAAATGTTTTCAGACTCAGCAAAATCAGGAAAAATAAAAAATAAAAATCAGGAAAGGGTCTGAGTGAGACATCTCGTCAAAGTCACGCAAATGCCTAACAAACCCAAAGTAAGAGCTATGATGTCACAGGGCAGCAGGGAACTACAACCCAACGCCACAGTGAGGTGTCACAGCCCACACACTGAATGACAAAAAACACAAACTAGCAAGCACTGGGCATGGCACAGCAGCAGAGCCCTCCTTGCCCCTCCCACTGCTGTGGGGCTGCAGACCGGAGCAGCCTGTGGACAGCGGGACACCTGTTCCTCAGGGTGTAGGATCCAGTGCTGCCATGTGGCCCTGCAACTGCATTCCTAGGTCCATCCCAAAAGAGCGAGTCCACATCCACACACACTGCTGGGCGATAGCACGCACAGCAGCACCAACTACAGACACCTGGATATGACACTGCAGCCCACCAGGTGATACAGCCACTGCAGGAAAGAAGAGCTGGTTCATACTGTGATGCGAGTGAACTTGGCAAGCAGAACACTAAGTCAAAGAAACCAGACCAAAGGCTACAGACTCTGAAATGTCGGAGCAGAAACATCCAGTCAGTCAGTGGCTGCTGTGGGCTGAAGCAGGAACTGGGCATGACTGGAGCTGGTGCTGGGCTCTGGCACGGGCGTTGGGGTGCCCATGAGGAACTGCATGGCAGGTGACCTGGAGCCCGACAGACGATGCTCTCATCCCCCAAGTAAGACCCAAATAAAAAATACTCCTTAGGATTATCCTGGTTTTTTTTAACACTCAACTGTTAGACAGATGTCACCCATGTGACATATACTTATGTCTCTCTACCATACTGAAGAAAGGTGATTCTTAGTTACTGTAGGAAACTCAGATTCACCAAAGCCCTACTAAGTCATGGCTCTCCCGATTCTGACCACAGAGCGTTCCTGTGTCAGCACAAGCCTGCCAGGTTCTATCCAAAAAGCCACCAGCAAGCAGGAGTTCCAGAGACCCAGTATCCAGAACACAGGCAGCCAACCTCTATAGCAGCCTGTTCCCTGCTGTCCTCCTACAGAATAGCCTGGCAAGCGAAAAAGGAGACAGGATGGCTCTCTCAGCTACCAACTGAAGGGACTGGTGAGCAGTTGCAGTCACGGCTACTTCAGGATTCCTGAGTAGGTTTAACTATAATCATCAATTTAAGGTGTTTGTTTTAAATTCACATTTTTTGAAGATTTATTTTTATTGCAAAGCCAGATATACAAAGAGAAGGAGATACACACAGAAAGATCTAATGTCTGCTGGTTCACTCCCCAAGCGGCTGTAAAGGCCAGAGCTGAGCCGAGCCAGGAGCTTCCTCCAGGTCTGCCACATGGGAGCAGGGTCCCAAGGCTTTGGACCGTCGTCGACTGCTTTTCCAGGCCACAAGCAGGGAGCTGGATGGGAAGTGGGGCCTCTAGGATTAGAACCAGTGCCCATATGGGATCCCGGCGTGTGCAAGATAAGGACTTAAGCCACTAGGCTACGACACTGAACCCTTAAATTCACAATTGTAACTAAGGAAGTTTGGCATTTTACAGGAGTATGTGCAACATAAAAAATATCTAATAAATACAAAAATTACTCAGGTGCTATTTTTAGCCATGATGGCAGTTCTAATACACAAATAAAAAATACTCTTTAAAATATTCCCCCCAACTGAAGATATGTGAAGATTTTGGCTCAAGATTTCACAAGAATCAACATATATTTTGTGCTCTAAAAAAGTTTAGGAATCTGTGTTTGGCCTAGAGGATGAGAGGCTGCTGAGGCCCCAGAGTCCCCAGGCCTCTATGTTTGACTCTCGGATCTGATCTTGATTCCAGCGTCCCAATGCACACCCTGGGAGCCAGGGATGATGGCTCAGGGGCTTGACTCTGACTCCTGCACAAGAAGCCTGAATTGAATCTCCAGCTCTAATGTTGCCTAACCAGTCCAGCTCCAGCCCTCGGGGCACTGGGAGTGAACCAGCTGATGGGCAGGCTCTTGTGGGAACATGCTCTCCAGCTGTCTGATAAACTGATAAAAATGTCAACAGGACCAGTGATTCTGGTGACATGCAACAAGACAACTCCGCTTCCAGAGTCAGGAAGGACAGGAAAAGGGCCACCCACAGCTCTAAGAGGAGGCCAGGGAGAAGCCAGCCTCACTCAGGGTCCTACTGACTCCCATCCTGACGATCCACAACTACTTCCTGGACTTCAACACCACTGAGGCTCAAGTCTTCTCATCACCAGGCAGACTGCATTTCTCTCTTACAACAAAAGCTCAGGACCCAGAACCCAAGTGCAGAGGGCCCTGCAAGCCAAGTGGCTCAGTCACATCAGGCACTGGCTGCCGGGGCTCTCCTGCTGAAACCCTTCACCAGACTCCTCCTTGTTCCACACGGAAGGAGGAAAAGAAAACAGATGCAGCCAAGTCCCTATGAATGACAGAACTGGCCAAGATCAGTTAATCATTACCTCCTGTGACTGGAGATTTCATTAAAAACCAAAGCAATCCCGTGTTCCCACTGCATTCATTCACAGCAAGATACAGTGAATGACATGGGTAAAATCCACTACACCAAACACAAATGAGACTCACAGAGTGAGCACCCACAGTGGAGACACTCAGATGAGGCAGTGACTGGGTTCCCCCAGGAAAAGGGGAGCCTGTCTTGGCACCAGTCATGGTCGCACCAGCAGCCATGAGGAAGATGTCGTAATTTTTATGTACTTTCTGATGTTTCCTGGAGAGGAGCCACAGAGCACAGAGGAAGCAGGGGTGAGTGGACCAGGGAGCAGCACACTGAAAGACATCACACTCCTCCTCTGCAGGCAGACTTGTCCCATGCTCCGCCTTTCCAGCGGCTGGTGAAGACCATGTCTCCATGGCCTGGGCTGGAGGAGGGCAGAGGGGCCTTAGTCCCATCTTCTCCTCAGTATGGGCATGGCAGCAACCACCCAGGAAAGCGCACTGCCACACACTTGTGCAGTCGTGGCAGCAAGGCTTCTGGAGACCACACTGCATCCCCAGCAGTGTCACTGCCCTCCTAAGTCAGTGTCTTCCCCTACCTATGTGATTTTGTGAGACCCAATGAGAACTTCCAGAAAGTTTCCAGCCCCACTACAGGCTGATTGCTTTAGTCTCTCAGTTGCTACCATGACCATACAAGTGGGAAGGTGAAGGGCACAATGCCCAGAAACCTGGCCAGGGAGCACTCATAACCTGCTCCACAGGCCCCAACCTGAGGTCTTGAAGTGGCCACTATCTGGGGCTGTCTCAGCCTATGTGACAGTGGCACCATAATCCCACAGGGCCCCAGAGGTGCTTCAAGGAGTGAGCAAGACAGACTCCAGTGTGCCCAGCACATTACTGGTGCTCAGTGAGTGGGAGCCCTCACCACCCCCACTTCCAGCTCCCTGGCTGGCTTCCACTCTGTTCCATCTCTAGAATGCTCAAAACCTTCATCTGCCAACTAGCACTGCTCTTTCAACTCACAGCTCAGAGGACTCCAAGGCCCAGTCAAGCACTCCAAGAGCATATGTGTGTGGCCCAAAAGTTCATACACTGCAAGCTTGACCTCTAGGATAGTGTGATTGTTTGGTGGGACTTTTAAGAGTGGGTCTAGCCGAAGACCTTTAAGTCAGTTGGGAAAGTGCCCAGGCAGGGACTAGGGTACCCCAGCATCTCCCTTGCCTCCTGTTGAGTGATATGATC
The DNA here is from genome assembly GCF_030435755.1 of Ochotona princeps. Taxonomy (NCBI): domain Eukaryota; kingdom Metazoa; phylum Chordata; class Mammalia; order Lagomorpha; family Ochotonidae; genus Ochotona; species Ochotona princeps. The sequence goes on along the minus strand of NC_080852.1, from coordinate 37,140,454 downwards.
TCTCACTCCCACAGGAGTGACCCACCGTGGCCAGTCAGTCAGGTGACATAGCCAGCTGTCCCTTGCCAGAGTCCACATTATACATCTGTTCTCTTTATAGCCTGTTTCAGACACCCTGGGCTGAACTGCTGAGCTGCAGGGTTGAATCCTACAAAGCCCATCCAACTCCAACCCAGAAACTACTGATTTTGTTGTTTCTGCTTGCGTGGCCAGAAGGCTGCAGAAGGATCCCATGGGGATCACAGACTGCTCCATACAGGTGTCAGGCTACGCTCACCTCCTCTCAGCTCCTTTCCCCTTTCAGGATACTGACATTCTTAAAGAATCTGGACAACCAGCTCTTGGTCAGCTCCTCATAAGGAAATCATGAGTTGAACATTAAGGGCCAGGAGACATGAGGGCCAGCTCATCCCATGACTGGGGAAGCTGAGAGGCACTGACCCAGTGAAGGGACAGCCCACACTCGGCTATCAAAAAGGAACATTTTCCCTTTGGTAATAACAGTATTGGGGTGACAACTTGTGATTATCACTCAGACTGTTACCTGTTTAGTAAGCACCTTTTCTTTATAAGGCAGGAGATGAAAATTGAATCAGAGGGTACGTGGTGCTCTTCAATACAAATCAGTAAGTTTCTGATTCAGGATACAACATTTTTTCAACACAAAAAGCAGTCAAAAGAAAACAAAGCTGCTCTTCCATACCCTGAATTCCATACCTGGGAACCAAGCAGACGCAGACTGGTTCTGAATTGAACATGCACGTATTCTGGGGTCATTACTCCCTAAATTATATGCTGTAACTATTAGACTCGGCATTTACATAGCAGTAGGTATTACAAGTAATCTAGACATATTTCCCAGTTCCCGGGAGGACATGCACAGATCACATACAAACATCACATTATTTTCAACGAAGGACTTGAGCACCTGCAGCTTTTGCTCGCTGTGAGGTTTGGTTTCCTGGAGCCAATCCCTGCAGACACTGACAGATGACTCATGTGCACACTGGAGAGCAGCGGCTCAGCAGGTTGTGTCGATACACGACCTGCACAGCTCAGGAGGTAAAGCAAGGCACACGGACCTGGTCCTCCCCATTCTTCTCCCATTACCACTGCCCTCAGGCATCCAAGGCCATCAGCTGGCCTCTCATCACGACAGACCCCCACCCAGGAGGGAGCTGATGGAAGCAGGGCAGCAGCGCCGCCCCAGCCTGGACGCAGGTCTCACGGCCTCACCCTGCCCATCTCTTCGCCCTGCACCAGGCTACCCTACCAGTGCTGTCCCCTGTTGCCAGCAGCATTCCTCTCCTCAGGCATGCTGGTCTGCAAGGTCTGCCAACATGTACACATGTGATCGCATCGTGGCTCTCCCAAGTCCCCCGACTCTCCCTAAGGACACAGGTGCAGCCCTGTGAACCCAGCGAGTGGAGAGCAGCACCGGACACTGTCCAAGATGAGCTGTGTTCCCAGGGACAGTGAGGCGGACTAGGAGCTGCCAAGGCCCAACAGAGGGAGAATCAGGGTGCACAGCGCTAGCCTGGAAAAGACCCAAGCCCACAATTCCAGGATAGTTCCTACTGAAGGCCCACCACATGGCACCACTGTAAAGCCACAAAGTCCTAAGTCATGTCACTCTAAGTCCAACTCTGGCACACTGAAGGCCATCTGTAAACAGTGCAAACAAGCTGGGCAGACACAGGCCATTTCTGACACCCAGTACCTTTCCCAAATCCTCCTTTCCTTCCCGGAATAGGTTCTAGGGTTCCTCATCCATTTTCTTCCACTAAGGAAATTACTACCATGCCCTTCTTGTGACGATTCCTGCACCAACAGGACAGCAAAATGGGGCTGCGTCCCTGTACTTCATCCTAGAGACTGAACCCATGGAGCCCTGATTCAAGCTGTGCGGTGAGTCCAGGCGAGGAAGAACACAGAGGACCAAGGACTAACAAAGAAGAGACGTGGGCCACTCCACAGCACCGAGAGGCAGACATTTGGCCTGGTGTTTGAGACCCCGCTTAGGACAACCTCCCCAACTACCTGGGCACTGGAGTCCTGGGCCCTACTTGCAACAAATCTTTAAAATTTCAGAATAAAAAAAAGTTCCAGAATCCATTCTGGTGGTGCCTCATATGCTTGCAGCATAATATCAGGAGCTGAGAAGAACATGAAGATGCCTGAGAGCTACCTCTGCCTTACAAACCTGGGTCCTTAGGTTAAGCCACCACGCTCCACCTGCTGATGAATTTGGGAAGGTGGTGCAGGATGGCCCACGTGCTAGAGTCCCTACCACCACACCAGAAATGGGAATGGGGTTCTTGGCTCCTAGCCCAAATCTGGTTGTTGCAGGCCATCTGTGAAGAGAATCAGCAAATGCAAAAGATGAAGCTCTTTCTCTCCTCCTTTCTAAGAAATGGATCTTTTAAAAAGAGAAAAGAAAACATCAATTGAGGTAGAATCTGGGCACCTGGAGACAGTGGGCTTGAGCACTCCCGGTGGGTCAGCCGAATTCACAATGGCGGCATGGGAAGCAAGCCCTGTGTACAAGGCCAGCCTCACTGGACGACACATCCTTCCTTTAGCATTAAAGAGCAAGGGCCAAGCAGGCAGAGGGATCCAAGAACCAATGGCTGTGAGCCAAGCAGAGCACATCATACTAAACAGCAGGCGACTGCTGGTGCCAGGTGCAGGCAAGTGGAGGAGCTGACAGAGAAGGGTGATGTCATCCTGGCTGGGGAGCAATGCAAGTGCTGTTGCTACCAGGGAGAGTGGGAGAGGCAGGTGTCCGCACACCGCAGGGAAAGGCCGGAGAGCCAGGAGAGGTCCACACAGCTATGTTTGCCCAGTTTTTTCAAAAAGGCCACCATCACTTTCTTAAATGATTCTGAGTACTCACTGGTGATCTTTCCTTTTGTATTAACCAAGTCGCTGTTTGAGCTGAAAAGGCCAGAAAGCTACACTTCCTTCCCTAACCTATCTGGATAGGAATAGGAAGATAAAGACTGAGTAAATAGGCTAACCACATGTTTAAGCCTCCATGAGTTCGATGCCAGAGTGGTGGCATAACAGGCTAATTCTTCACCTGTAGTACAGGCAAACCATATGGGCACCAGTTCATATCCTGGCTGCTCTACTTCCTGATCCAGGTTCCTTCTTATGGTCTGGGAAAGCAGCAGAGTACAACCCAGGTCCTTGGGCTGCTGTACCTAGGTGGAGATCTGGAAGAACTTCCTGGCCCCTGAGCAGTCCAGCTTTGGCCATTACTGCCATTTGGGAATGGGAGAGCTTTCCCTATTTTTCTTTCTCTCTGTAATCTATCTTTCCAATAAAAATGAATGTCTTTAAAAAATTAAAAAAAAAAACTAACTCAAACGAAATCTACCCCATACTTAAATAAACCATTTTTAATAAACTACAACTATAACCTCCTTCATTAAGTTAGTATCAGGGGGCCCGGCAGCGTGGCCTAGCGGCTTAAGTCCTCGCCTTGAACGCCCCGGGATCCCATATGGGCGCCGGTACTAATCCCGGCAGCTCCACTTCCCTTCCAGCTCCCTGCTTCTGGCCTGGGAAACCAGTCGAGGACGGTCCAAAGCTTTGGGACCCTGCACCCGCGTGGGAGACCCGGAAGAGGTTCCTGGTTCCTGGCTTCGGATCGACACGCACCGGCTGTTGTGGCTCACTTGGGGAGTGAATCATTGGACGAAGATCTTCCTCTCTGTCTCTCCTCCTCTCTGTATATATTTGTAATAAATAAATAAAATCTTTAAAAAAGTATCAGGCCAACATATAGCTATGCTGAATTGCTCACAGTATGGGACAGACTTAAGAGTCCTTTTAAGGAAAAATTGCACTTGAAAACTATCACTTACAAAACCTATCATTAAAATTTTTTTGCGTTCTCCAACAAGAAAACTAAAGGCTCCTGCAAGTGAGATCCTGGAAGGCAGACTAGCTTAAGACTCAGCACATCTACTGGAGGCTTCTTGGAGTGACAATGGCCAATTTCACACATGGATTTCACACATGTGTACCAAGATGTCATCTTTTATTGAGAAAAATGGTGAATGCACAGGTTGCTTTCTGGTGGGAGAAAGGGGAAGTGACTTCCCCCAAATTAAGTATCTTAAAACGGGGATGGGGGAGTACCTGTTTTTCCTTCTCCACCCCTCACCCTATCTCTCTTTCAAAGTTTACTCCAGAATAAATTTTATCAATGAGAGGCCAGGAAGGGCCAACTCCCTTTGGGTGTATTTACTTAAGATATGAAGGTCAATTAGCCATTGTGTTCATAAAAATTGTGCCAGTCTGGGGCCTCCTCGGTTCTCTTCTTACTTCCAAGTGACTTATTATGAAGCCAAAGAAAAAGGAAATCTGAGCTGATCAAAGGCCAGGCTGTCATTAGGTGAAAACCACGGGAGATCAAAGGCCCCTGCTGCACTTCAAAGGCACAGCTGAGCTGGCAGAGCTGACAGCAACAGCCATGATCAGAGGCGCGGCCGTGGTTTAATGGACAGGGAGACATTCCAAGAGCTACACATCTTTGCAGTGATTACACCAAACACAAATGCCTGTATCTTCCACCCAGACAGCAGAGTAGGATAGGAAGCAGTCCGAAACACTTCCACACGTGTAAAAGCTGGAATTCAGAATTACTTGGTGAAGTTCAAAGCCTGCTGAGGAAGTCAGCCCCTCAGAAACAGCCCAGAATGACTCGTCAACAGACTTCTCCTTATTCCACCACCTTCCCCACTCCTTCATGAGCCTCAGCTCCTCAGAGCAGCACAGCTCTTGCACTGTAAGGGGTCCTTGGGTCACTGATCTAATCTTTTTTTCAGATAGATGCCCTGGAAAAACACATGGAACCATATTAGTAGACAGACACTGACAGCCCCATTCCCACCACTGCCAAGAGAGAAGCCCCTTTGCCTGAAATGAGCAGGAACACTGAGCAGCATTTACTAGTGCTGGGAGGTATTCCAAAAGCTTTATGTAACAAGCATTCGTTTTACCCTAATTACCTATGAAGCAGGAACTGCCACTAATTTTCTTTTACAAAGGGAAGACACGATGACAAAAAAGGGTCTGAGAAGCTGCCCAGAGTCACATGGCTAGGAAATAGAAAAGCCTGTAGTTGAGTGCAGCACGTCTGGACAGGCCTCCCGACTTCAACGCCTTTGCCACACTGAGAGGTGAAACGGGGCAGATGGCAGGAGTGACAGGAGTGAACAGAACCCTGCAGGTATGCAGAGGTGGGAAACAGCTCAGCATCTTTGAGCCACCGGGATGTACAGGCAGCAGGAGCCAGGGGAGAGAAGCCCAAAGAAGAAAAACACCATCATCAACATGATTGGCAGTGCAGCCACTTGGTCCAAATTTTCAAGTTCAACACAGGTGCATGCATCCTCCTTCCACTTTCTTCTGATGAGAGCCACTGCTACACAGCCCCTTCTACTGAGCCATGACAAAACCTCACCTTGCAAGCTCCAGCACCCCAGGCACTGGTGTGTGCCCCAGCCACTCCACTTCCCATCCAGCTCTCTGCTTGTGGCCTGGGAAAGCGAGGGAGGACGACCCAGGTCCTTGGGTTCCTGTGTCTACATGGGAGATCCAGAGGCGGCTCCTGGCTCCTGGCTTTAAACTGGCTCAGCTCCGGCCGTGGTGGCATTTGGGGAGTGAAGCAGCAGATGGAAGATCTTTCTGCCTTTTCTTTGGTCTATAAATCTGATCTCCCTTTCCAACAAAAATAAATACATCTTAAAAAAAAAAAAAAGAGTCCGGAATTTGGCAGACTCTTAGCAGCCCACGACAGCATGAGAGGAGGAAAGCAGCAGATTTACAGCCACACTCTGTGCACCTGCCTCACCAACGGCCTGTCACCTCTAGTCCCCAACTCCTCTGCCCCACCACACACAATGTATTCCACAGAGAATCCTAATTTACTATGCGCAAGATGTCTAGTTGCTCCTTGTAAGATGGTCAGTACTAATTATGAAGAAAATATTGCCAGACTGTTTTCCTAAAAGCATCACTAGTTCACTGCGGACAGCAGGGCTCAGAGGAGAACAGCCTTGGCCCTTCACAGGCCTCACAATAATCACCAGTCACTCAACTGGGCGCCATTAATAATAATGCTACAAAATTTAAAAAATATGTACAAATGTGCAGAAACTTGCAAAGAATTCACATGCAATATAATATACCCATTTTAAGTGCATTTAAGTATACCATTCAGTATGAGTTTGTGCAACAACCGTCACAATCTAATTTTAGGACATCTCATTCCCCACACCCACCACCTTCCCAGTTCTCTCCCAGGCCACTCATCTCCTTTCTGTTCCCAGAGCTGCCAGCAGTATGGACACTGCGATGAGTGGAATCAGAATGGCTCTGTGTCTGGTTCCTCAGGGTGTACTCATCCTCCAACTGTGCCAAGCAATATTCTATTGCTTGGATTTGCCATACTTATTTTATCCATTCATCAGCTGTTGGACATTTGGATCAGTCCTATTTTTGTCTCCAATGAGCAATGCTGCTTGTACACTTGTGGACAAAGCTTTGTAGTGATGTGCATATTTTCAATTCTCTTGGCTATGGGTCCAGGAATGGAATTTCTGGGTCACATGGTAATTCTATGCTTGACATGCTGAGGAAGTCTGCTCCAAGCAGCAGAAGGGGTTTAGTTTCTTCAACACCCTCATCAACTCGTGTTACTATCTTTCCTTCCTAAGTCAGCCATCTTAGCAGGGAGCTCTCCCTGTGGTTTTTACCTGAATTTTCCTAATGATCCACCATGGTGACTGGCTATTTTACATCTTCTTTGGAGATAAGCATAATTAAATCATAGCCTATTGAAATTGGATTCTCCTCTCACTATGGTTGACTGTAAGGACGTTTCACATATTCTAAGCTCAGTCTCTTTTCCCATACAGGAGCTGCAAAATCATTTCTCCTTCTGTGAGCTGCATCACTAGCTATTTACTGCACTCCAACCCAGGAACAAAAAACAAACAAACCCCTCCACCCTCCTTCATACCTTGTATTAGTACACAAGGCCCAAGAATCTAGTAACAGCCTGTGAAACTTTCTTGAAAGGACAGCCTGAGGAAGCACAAGGGCTGGGCCAAAGTTCACCACAGACACCCCCACCCCGACACCTCCACCCGTGTAAACGCTCACTAGGCACATGCTGGCATTCCAGAAATTCAACGCATCTTGACACAAGGTCAAGGAAAAATAAAACGAACAAAAAAATAAACCAAAACAGCAATGCTTTAATTTGGAGCCTACTGGACTTTATTGATCTCCAGCACATTAAGCGGATGAGTGGTTTGCAACCACTGGTGTGGTTCAGCATTTGCTCTCCACTCCTCACACTAACCCTGAGGTCCAGCTCTCTGTCAGTATCACTTCAATCACGCTTTCTAGAGACTGCAGCCCCAGCAACTACAAGCATGGCACAGCACACCCGCTAATCAAACCAGACAGACAGATGTCACCTCCTGAACAGAGGTCTCCATCTGCTAAGCAAGAAATCCAAGTTGGAAAAAGCCTGGTGCCACCTCACTCATCCCAGCTGCCCAGCTTTAGCACCACCCATTCACTTGAAGTATCTGGCATTTCAGCAAATATCCAGACACAGAGGTTCCATTCACTGACGCATCCGTCCCAAGGCTGTAAGAGCAGATACTGGGCTTGAGCTGGAAGCCAGGAGCTCAGCCTAGGCTTCTCAGTCACCTGGAACATCACGGCTGACCGCCAGGGTCTGCGCGAACAAGAAGCTGGAGATGGGAGCCAGAGAGAGGTCCACACTCCAACGTGGCCTGTACCTCAACGATGCCTCTCAGCAAGCATCCCACATGTCTACCTTTCCTGCCAAAGGCCGGTGCTATTACTGGAGACTTCCCTGAGACTATTATAGTTCCAGGATAAAGTGATGTCACTTCCTCCATAGCCAAATTGAAGCTCCCCACAGCAACCCACACACAATCAAATCCTTCTCACAGATGCCAAGTCACCTCTAAGATGAGGTCAAAGTACTGTTAATGTTTGCAAACACAGAAAAAGGCTACAGCATGGAGTAGTCAATGATCTTACTAGCAGCATTACAAATGTACACTGCACACTTAAGAAAAACTTCATTCTTGGAGCCATCATGGTGGCACAGTGGGTCAAAGCAACACTGGCATCTCATTAATGCTGGGCAGAGTCCTGTTGGCTCTACTCCCAAAGCAGCTTCCTGCTAATGCACCCAGGAAAGCAGCTGAAGACAGCCAAAGTGCAGGGAGACCCAGATGGAGTTCCAGGCCTAGCCTCTGACACTGTAGCTGTTGCAGAGTGAGCCAGCAGAAGGAAGGTCACTCACTCCCTCTGCCTTTCTGATAAGTAAATAAAAAAACATTAAGTGGTGATGCGCAGGATGATGCTGGAAACACCTACTATTTACACACCCACTCATCAGGTGCCTGGGACACTGGGTTAGAGAGCAAGGCCTCCTGGGCTTGTCCCTTCAGCCAACAGTACCACACAGGACAAGCCACCTCAGAGAGCGCCTGTCTCCTTACATCGCTGTATTTGCTCATTCTATCTCCTTACAGGTCAGAATCTTCATGAAGTGGGCCCGGTGGTGTGGCCTACTGGCTAAAGTCCTCGCCTTGAACGCACCGGGATCCCATATGGCCGCTGGTTCTAATCCCGGCAGCTCCACTTCCCTTCCAGCTCCCTGCTTCTGGCCTGGGAAAGCAGTCGAGGGCGGCCCAAAGATTTGGGACCCTGCACCCACGTGGGAGACCCGGAAGAGGTTCCTGGTTCCCGGCTTCAGATCGGCGCAGCACCAGCCGTTGCAGCTCACTTGGGGAGTGAATCATTGGACGGAAGATCTTCCTCTCTGTCTCTCCTCCTCTCTGTATATCTGACTTTGTAATAAATAAAAATAAATAAATCTTTAAAAAAAAAAAAAAGAATCTTCATGAAGTGACCTCTTGCTGGTGTTCAGTTCACCCACATGGACAAATACTACACCACCACGTACCTCCCATGTGTTTTGCATAGCAAACTGAATCATTTTCCCCTAAAACTGTGAATTAGATCTACACAATGGAGACCTTGGAGGTTTTTTTTTAAGTCCATATATGTGATGGTAGGGAGAGGAGCTAAGAGAAACTTAACATTTTAACTGCAGCAATGGTGCCAATTTGCTCAGAAGGGAAACCTGGGCACCTTCCCCTGCAGGACCTCCTTGGTAGTAAACCAACCACAGAGGGCCCCGCCCACACCCAGAGCACTGCAGGAGACCTCACGCCAGCAGCCAACACCAGCAGGAACAAGAAGAGAGGGTGGAACACAGCTCTGGGATCCAATGCAAAGACACCTTGTTTCACCTCAGGATTATAGCAAACAGCTTTTAGATGATATTCACAAACAAAAAACAAAGTCAGTAATACATCCAGAAACAATGAATCACACACTAACTGCCATTTCTTTAAAAAAAATGCCGTCCTGCCACACATGCCTTTTCTGCAGTCCTGGTCCATGCTTCAAGGCTCCCCTGTGGCAGGCTGGGACATCCACACTACCAGAACCTCCCCCGTGCGGCAGGCGATGCTGCTGGAGTCGACTATTCCTCTCACACCGCGTCAGTTCTCCTAACCAGGGCTGCTAGCGCTGTGCTGCTGGAAGGAACATGCTACTCAGAGCCTCAAATCAAGCTGCTTCAGGGGCTCCTGGACTTGGCTATGGTGTGAGTACAAATCAACAAGCCCAATGGCATGTTTTTCTCTAATAGTTTCATAGCTTAAAAAGGTGGGAAAAGGAAATGTCTGGGTAACCACTCAGTTCAACCTCTACTGAGGAGCCTGCACAGCTTTCTGAAACCACTACATTTCAGAAACATAAAGAATGGCACAACCATGCAAGCAACTATTATGCAGCATTAACAGTGTGTGCATGCTGCCTTCTGTGAGCTTAGATGTCAATCAAAAAGACTGTTGGGGCGTTTAGTTTTTAGGTCACAGGTAGGGCAGGCAGATTCACAGAAACAGAAATGGCTCAAGACTGCCAGGGGGTGGGTGGGGAGTGACAGCGAAGGGCTGCAAACTTCTGGGCAGGGGAGAAATGCTCCCACTTCCAAGTGCAGGCATGACAGCGCAACGCTGCACCCGGACCACAGTCTCTGACACGCAGACTCCAAGTGACTGAGCCACCTTGGGGAAGAACTAGATCTCAGCAAAGCTGTTGAAAACATTAATTTTTTTTAAAGATTTGTTTATTTTATTACAAAGTCAGATATACAGAGAGGAGGAAAGACAGAGAGGAAGATCTCCCGTCCGATGATTCCCTCCCCAAGTGAGCCGCAACGGGCCAATGCGCGCCGATCCGAAGCCGGGAACCAGGAACCTCTTCCAGGTCCCCCACGCGGGTGCAGTGTCCCAACGCTTTGGGCCGTCCTCAACTGCTTTCCCAGGCCACAAGCAGGGAGCTGGATGGGAAGTGGAGCTGCCGGGATTAGAACTGGCGCCCATATGGGATCCCGGTGCATTCAAGGCGAGGACTTTAGCCGCTAGGCCATGCCGCCGGGCCCAACATTAATTTTTTTAAAAAGCCTACTGTATCTCAAAGCCATGGACCAAAACAGCCGACACTGCTGGGACAGCGAAAGCGGCTGGTCCTTGCAGTTTCACAATTCTCAGTGAGCTGTGAGAACAGCAAGGTTGGGTCAATGAGCTGTCTCAGCAAAGGCAACCTCAGAAGTGCACCAACCCAGAGGGGAGATGCTGCTGAGTGCCAGGAAACGAACCCTGCCAAGCACACACAGGCCTGGGCACACACATCCCTCTCTCACTGGCTCCTCCAGCGCTTCTCCCAGCGTCCTCCTCACTCGCAAGGGATGACCAGCCAAAGGCTCAGACTAGATGTGGTGCTGGCTTCTTACCCCAGGACCCAGGAGAACCAGCACAGCTGAGACACTTCACAAACCCAGAAAATAGTGCATCTATTCTATTGAAAGCCATTTTTTAAAAAGATTTATTTATTGGGCCCGGCGGCGTGGCCTACTGGCTAAAGTCCTCGCCTTGAACACCCCAGGATCCCACATGGGCGCTGGTTCTAATCCCGGCAGCTCCACTTCCCTTCCAGCTCCCTGCTTGTGGCCTGGGAAAGCAGTCGAGGACGGCCCAAGGATTTGGGATCCTGCACCCGCGTGGGGGACCTGGAAGAGGTTCCTGGTTCCCGGCATCGGATCAGCGCGCATCGACCCGTTGCGGCTCACTTGGGGCGTGGATCATTGGACGGAAGATCTTCCTCTCTGTCTCTCCTCCTCTCTGTATATCTGACTTTATAATAAAAATAAATCTTTAAAAAAAAAGATTTATTTATTTGGCAGAGTTACAGAGTAGGGGAGGGAGGGAGAGAAACCTTCCATCCACTGGTTCAATCCCCAAATGACCACAAATTTGGGTAGGTGTAGGCCAGGCCAAACCCAGGGGCTTCATCTCGGTAGGTGCTTGGGCCATCACCCACTGCTTTCCAGGTTATTAATAAGCGGGGAGTTGGGTAGGAAGTGGAGTAGCCAGGACTTTAACTGGTGCCTATATGTTGCAGGCAGCAGCTTTTCTACATCACACTAGTCCCCTATCAGTCACTTCCACACATAAGTTCACACACAGTGTGGCTAACATTCAGACGAGATCGGACGCATTCAGGGTGGTATGGCCATAGGCTATGTGTGGCTAACATTCAGACGAGATCGGGCGCATTCAGGGTGGTATGGCCATAGACTATGTGTGGCTAACATTCAGACGAGATCGGGCGCATTCAGGGTGGTATGGCCATAGACTATGTGTGGCTAACATTCAGACGAGATCGGGCGCATTCAGGGTGGTATGGCCATAGACTATGTGTGGCTAACATTCAGACGAGATCGGGCGCATTCAGGGTGGTATGGCCATAGACTATGTGTGGCTAACATTCATAACGTGAAATGAGAAACAGGTTGCTTCAACTTCTCAAGCCACCACCCAACCTGTTCAACATCAAATGAAAGCATAAAGCCCAGACATCAGCAGCCCAACAGTCCAGCTCTCAAGCAAGGACTGCCTGACCCCAAGTCCCTGTCCAGGGTTCAGCAGCATGGGAGACTCCACCCACAGAGCCAACACAGCAGACACCATGCTCCCAAGTAACGCAAAACTTTTCTTTTTAGATTTAATTATGTGCTGTTGTTTTCAAGAGTCACTCTAAAATGACTGAACCTACATATTTCAAAGAAAATCTCTCCTGATGAAAAGGTTATTTTCAAAGTCCATTTGTGGATTAGACTGCAGGACGACATTGGAAGAACAAGCTCCCGCTCTAACAGGCCCAGAACTGGGCCCTGCCAATAGTGAGGGATGCCTGGGAGTTTGCTCTGTACCTACACTCCTGAGTTTTGTTGTTTTAATTACCAGCCATTTAAGAAACAGTATTCTTAGAATGAGGTAGGTGAACTGTGCAATTTTCCAAGTAACTACTTTGAGGATTGGCTTAAGCATTTTACTTATTTAAGTGTGTGAGCTGTTACGTTTGTTTGCTTTTAATCAGTCATACATTACCTGCACCACAGATAATAAACTACAAGGTGATCTGACTGCCAAATGAACCTGATGAAGCATAAACTCTACAGGAATTCAAGGCAGGGAAACAGGAACCCATCAAACATGGCAAGGACAGGCACCCTGCTGGCAGGGCAGCTTGAAAAGGTACAGGTGCTTCTTCACAGGATAGGTGGGCTCCCTCTGAAGGAGACAAAATCCACAGGGCTGCAAAGGTGCTGGAGGCATGCACTCTGGAGTTAAGAGCACCTAATCCTAGGAAATTACTGTACCTGACCAGCGGCTGGATGAAACAGGACAGAGGGGGGAAAGTGCTCCCAAACAGCCCTCTGAGCCACACTGCTGTTTTCCATCGCTCAGCCCGGCTGCCCGCTGGTCTTCACAGCTGGGACTGACCCAAGCGGAAAAGCAATCCCAGCTTCAACACCACTAAAATCACTACCTCTGCTCTGATGTGACACAAGAAATATACACAACCCAGCGTCTGACTCGTCCCACAGACCTCATCAGAGGAAGGGAACAGGTCTTTACACACACACAGCACAAACTGTCAGTGTCACACAGGTATCCTGGTAAGGGAAGAATTTTGAGTCTACCCAGGGTAACATCTCAACCCGACCCACACGTCTCCTGTAAGACTCAAAACTCTAAGGTTAGCACTACCCAGAACTAATAAATGCAGGATCCTGGGAGGAGAGACAGCCAGTGCAATCACTAAGGAAACAGCTGGGCACCTCGGTAAAAAGTTAACCATACTCAAGGATCAGCAAATTCATTCCCAAAGCAGTGTGTGCTTACTCAAAAACTTACATAAAAATATCTAGGGAGTTAACAACAAAGTGAACCAAATTAATGATCTTGGATTAAAATGGTTAAAATAATAGATTTTATATTATGTATACTTCAAAACAATAAAGACAGGTTCAGGAATTTCTATAATAGCTGTTAACCTTAAACACTCATTAAGTTCAGAACATGCAAGTAAACTGCGATGTATTCTTATGCTGGCTAACACAACACTATGGAAGAAAAAACCCACTAATCCATACAACAGGGATGAATCTGAAAAACCGTATCCTGGGCCATGGAACGATAGCCTAATGGCCAAAGTCCTCGCCTTGCAACCACCAGGATCCCATATGGGCACTGGTTTGTATCCCAGCTGCTCCAATTCCCTTCCATTTCCCTGCTTGTGGCCGGGGAAAGCAGTCAAGGACGGCCCAAACCCTTGCAACCCTGCACCCATGTGGGAGACCCTGAAGAAGCTCCCGGCTTCGGATCAGCTCAGCTCTGGCCATTGTGGCCAGTGGGGAGTGAACCAGCGGATGGAACATCTTTTTCTCTGTCTCTCCTCCTTTCTGTAAATCTTACTTTCCAATAAAAACAAATAAATCTTTTTTTAATCACTTAGAGTCACCTTCACCAGTCTGTTGATCCCTCTCAAAAACAAAACGAAACAAAAAACAGTATCCTTAACACAAGAAGTAGGATTCAAATACCTCTATTTATTCAAAGGTCAAGAACAGGCAAAACCAATCTAGAACTACAAAAGTTAAAATAATGATTATCTTTGAGCAGAAAAGCATGAGGGAGCTTTCTGGAATCTAGAAATTTTTATCCTCATCAGCCCCCCATCAGCTGCAGATAAATCACTCTCCCCAGCATTCTGTGCTTTAGAAAGAATAAACGCCAGCCATGAAGAAGAACCAAACTCCCTCTTTCTCTGTGTTCTATAAACCTTGCTGCCACAACGCCAGAGACTATGCCACTTACTGGTTGGAGATCTCCCAGTTTATAAGATGCGCTTCAGTACCAACAAAATTTTATGGACAGACATATTTATTTATTTGAAAGCTAAATGCAGGGCCAGGCAAAGAGCAGGAGAGAACCTTCCATCCACTGTTTCGCTCCCCAAGTGGTTGCAATGATCAGCACTGAGCCAGGCTGAAGTGAAAGGCTAGCCCTGGGTCCCCGGAACTGGCAGGGGCCCAGTTACTAGGGCTGCCATCTGCTGCTTTCCAGGTGCATCAGCAGCGACATGGTTCTCAAACCGGGGCCCACATGAGATTCCAGCACAGAACACAGCAGAATCAGATATACAGGAAACAGAGGAGAAATCATGAAAGCACTCTTAGAAAACCAAACATCATTAATTATGCCTCAGCAAAAATTACAGAAAGACCAAAACTGAACGGGTGGAAAACCCCAATCTATTATCCAATTAAACTCAACACTGACATGTTTTAAGAAGTCTATTTCTATGTATTTATTGCAAAACCATAAAGAGACTTGTTTTAAAAAAAAGAATTTGGGCTCAGAAGAATGATGGCTCAATTGGCTAACCCTCCTTTTCCAAGTGCCAGGATCCCATATGGGCTCTGGTTGCTATCTAGGCTGCTCTACTTCGAATCTCACTGCCTGCTTATAGCCTGGGAAAGCAGTAGAGGAAGGCAGATGAGCCCCTGCACCTACATACGTGGAAGACAAAAATGCAACTCCTGGCTTTGGGCCAGCTCAGGTGCAGCCATGTGGGGAGTAAACCAGCAGACAGAAGAATTTTCTGTCTCTCCTCTCTGTAAGTCTGCCTTTCCAATAAAAATAAATCAGCTAAAAATTTATTTACTTGAAAGGTAGGGAGAGAACAGAAGGGGAACGGGAGAGGGGCAGGAAGAGGGGTGTCTCTCATCTGCTGGTTCACTCCCCACACAGCTGCAGCGGCCAGAGCTGGGCCAGTCTGAAGCCAGGAGTCTCTTCCGGGTCTACCACACAGGTACAGGGGCCCGAGTACCTGGCCTATCTTGTGCTGCTTTCCCAGGTCCATCATTAGGAAGTGGATCAGAAGTGGAGCAGCTATGGTTGCCCATATGGGATTTGGCATCGCTGGCAGCGGCTTTACCAGCTCCGTTACTCATCTTTTGATTTATTCTCAAAATGTCTGTAACAGAGGGGCCTACACTGGGTCCAAGTCTGGAGTTTGGAGCTTCATCCAGGGCTCCCCCTCTGCTGCCTTCCAGGGTGCGCACTAGCACGAACTGGAGGTGAAGAACCTAGATGTTTTCTGCTTTCATGATTCTGCCTTAATTGCTTTGCCTTAGCACCGCCTTCAGACTTCATGATTTTCTGGGGATATCAAAATCCAGCACAACAGAGGCAGGATTTGGTCCCAGACACTCTCCATGGGATGAAGTGTCCCAAGTGAAGACCAAACCCACTGAGACAACATGCTCCAAGGCTAACATCCCAGCTGCCCTTACAAACATTCCAGTATCAGAAGGAAAACTTTATTTCCAATAAAAATAAATCTTTAAAAACAAAACAAAACAAACAATGTAAAGGCTGGAAAGGAGCACTCTGGGATGTTGTTCCTCCTGAGGGTATGTCCTGCGAAGGTGTGCAAAGAGCATCTTAAGAACATCGATCTACTTCTTGAATGTTTTGTAAATTCATGTAAATTTTTAATTCTAAGTCTATTTAGTCATTAAAAGTTGGCTAGTTATTGACCTTGTTTCATGGCTTCTCATTTATGGAAATGTACAGTGATGGAGTACTGGGGTCTACCATATCCAGATGTGGGGGTACAATGCAACATGCATTCCTGCTTCTAAACAAACGATGGACTCCCAGTGAAACTGTGCAAATGTGTAGACAATGGGATGCTGGACTGTCTGGCACTGTCTGTACCAGCAATGTCGGGGCACACTTAAATAAAAACTGATGGAATTATGAATCCTTATGAAGGACTCTACCATTGTAGCAACATGGGGAAAATCTGTCAGGAGGTGGGAGTTTGTGGGGGGAACTCCAGTCTATACAAAACTGGACCACAACATCCAAAAATTCAAAATAAAAATATAACAACAAAAAGAGTTGGTTATATGTCAGTAAATACCAGCTCCCACATAACAAAGCGAGGCAATTTCTCTCACCGACCACAGTTAACAAGCCAGGTAAAACATCCCATACTTCTAAGACTCCAAGCAAACTTTAACATTTTCTCAATACACTACCAAATCTTTCATATAACCTTAAGAGCTATAAAGCACCCACTCAAAATTACTCTCAAGTTTGAAAACAAAGCAGCTAACGCTCAGGTTTGAATGTAACTAAAAATCACCTACCAGGCATAAACCCGTAAAAGTAATACTTTGCTATCTGTAATGATCATACTTTATTTACTTCATCATCTTTCTCTTCTGCTAGATTGTGAGCACCCTGAAGCCAGAGCTTCAGCCGTGTGCTTTGCTAAGAGCTCTGTCCCAGCACAGTTTACAATGACTGGCACACACACTGGCCTGAAGCCCTCTCCCCCCATGCCAGCCCAAACCCAGGTGGCTGAGCAAAGCAATTCTTCACAACCACCCAGCCTACTTCCAGTATTTTTCCACAGAAACTGAGCCCCAAAGAGTTTTTCTTTCTTCCTCAACATTTATACTCCTCCTTTTTCTCAGCTACCTTTTCTTCCTCTGAGAGCAAATCCCAAGAATTAAGAAAGTTAGTTCTGTGTGGAAGCAATGAATTCACCCAATTTTCCCTAAATCTTGATCCTTGCCACGTTGATCAACCATGTAAATCATTATTTAAACATAAAATTTATTTTTTTTAAAAAAGTTAATCATGTGATCAAATAACCCACTATCCTAGGACTAATCACACAATACAAATTCTTCACCTGCAACAAATGCCGGGGCAGGTTCTCTCAGCGGCAGCCACCACTTGCTTGGACTGCAAGTCAGGAGATGGGAGACCCCAGCAGTACGGACCAAGGGCTTGGACGGTTTCCCAGGAACATAAGCAGAGGGCTGGGTGGATGTGGAGCAGCTGGGACTCAAACCAGCCCCCATATGGGATGCCAGCACCACAGGCAGAGGCTGGTTTTGGTTTGAAGTTGGCAGTTATGAACATGAACCCGTGAAGAAGAGGGACTGTAGGGGGAGGAGGATTGAACAGATCATGAGGAGATCATGAGAGTCAGGGACTTGGCATCTGCTGCCATGGAGGAAGTGCCTGGCACAGAGCCTGGGAAAAGGAAACAAGGATGGGGCTGCACTCGGCAGAAACTGCAGGTGGGAAGAGCCAACAATACAGGGCTGCCTCCCTGCCTTCTCCTCAAAGGATGAGGAAGAGTTCTTCCAGGACCCAGTGTGATGGTTCAGGGCTAAATACTTGCCTTGCATACTCTGGGATCCCATATGGGTACCAGTTCATGCCCGAGCTGCTCCACTTCCCTTCCAGCTCCCTGCTTGTGGCCTGGGAAAGCAGTAGAGGACGGCCCAAAGCCTTGGGACCCTGCGTCCATGTGGGAGACCCAGAAGAAGCTCCTGGCTTATGATTGGCTCAGTTCTGGCCACTGCGGCCACTTGGGGAGTGAACCAGCAGATGCAGGATCTTTGTCTCTGTATCTCCTTCTCTCTGTATATCTGCCTTTCCAATAAAAATAAATCTTAAAAAAAAAAAAAAAAAAAAAAAAAACCTTCTTTCAGCAGAATGAGAAAGTCACAACTTCACTAGGCAAGGTACTGGGGCAATCACATTACATACATACACACACACCCAAAGGCATCACACACACCACCAACAATGTTCCATATCCCCTGTTAACCTGCCTTCACTCTACCTCTTTTCCTACCCTTATAAAACCATTTTTTATTAGCAGGACGCCTCTGGTAGGAAGCCAGCTCCTATTCTGTTCTCCACACTCTCTGGGAACTGCTCCTGTAGGTCAGCGCAGGAAAACCCTGCACAGGTTTTACGTGGAGAACGACTATGGCTCTCCAACTCTGTCTTCCACTGAGCAGAGCTCAGGGCTTGGGAGAGCTGCTATCCCACACTCCTGATCAAAATCCCCACACCACTCTCAGCGGTGGTTTTAAGCCAAACTCGGTGCTGCAGCAGGAGAGTAAAACAAAGGTTCTTTGTGGGGGTCAGCCAGTATTTATCAGTTACTCCCGAGGAAAACAATAAGAACAGTAGAAAACGAGTAAAGGAAAAAGCTGCTGACATTGAAGTAAAACTTCATATATTCAGCCTTTGTCACTTTAACAGTGCTGCCACATAATGGAAGATGTGTTTATTTTCAAAGTGGGGGGGATGTCCAGAAATGTGCACTCATCCCTTCCTTAACTGTTAGCAGGGAAGGAAGACAGGTCCAGGCCAGCTGGATTATGGGTATGTAAACAACTTTGTTAAACTGCCTGGCAGAACACATCTGCATGGGACTGCTGAATTCTGGAATCCACTCCATTAAAATCAAGTCATTAGCCAAGAAGAATTAACAGGGAACTACTTTTATGCAAAGCAGACATAAAATAAAAATCAAGGGCAATCCATGTGACTATCTGCTTTTCATTCATGATTTTATGCTGCGTCTCCGCACACAACGCAGAGCACTGTCTTATCACTGGAGCACCTGAAGCTGCTCATTTCCAACGTCCTTGCTCT
The DNA here is from genome assembly GCF_030435755.1 of Ochotona princeps. Classification (NCBI taxonomy): domain Eukaryota; kingdom Metazoa; phylum Chordata; class Mammalia; order Lagomorpha; family Ochotonidae; genus Ochotona; species Ochotona princeps. The sequence goes on along the minus strand of NC_080852.1, from coordinate 37,121,429 downwards.
AACGCCCACAGAAACCTGGCAGTGCACAGAGTTGACCTGTACCAAGTCTCAGCCTTTAAGCAAACTGCTTACTAATGCAGAGCCAAGGTTCCTGCTCAGACCTCATTAAGTCAGGTATCTTCTCCCAAATGTGCAGCTTCTAACTCACCAGTTTCCATTACAGCACAGAGGGTGGGAGATCTTCACAGGTGAGGAGGACTGGGAACAAAATACAAACTGGAGGCAGGGGAATTCAGGCCAAAGACTCCCAGCCCTATCCAAGGAGCAATGGCGCAGCAGGAAAGCAAGGGGGGCTGGTGCATCTACCACGGCCCCTCCCCACATACACTCCAAGATATGCTGACTTACTGTGGAACAGACAACCTCTTGGGGCAGTTCCACCACTTTGAAAAAAACTAAAACATAGCATACTGGACGTTTCCAACCATACAGGATTCAAAGCAAATAAACTGAAGCCACTTGGTTTACCATTACACACATAGGCAGTAAAGTATGAAAAAACAATCAGTTACAGTGGTGATGACTTCTTGGGGCTGGCAAAGATCTTGATGAAAAGAGAATTGGAAGAGGTAATTCACTACTTCCTGACCTGGCCTTATTTAGAAGGTTGACTAAGGTTTACTGCACTTACTTTTCGGTATGCATGATATATTTCATAACAAAAAGTGTGTCAGAACAAACAGCTCCCTGGTACTCTGGATGCTGCCAACGCAATGCCTCAACTGGCTAATCCTCCACCGTGGAGTGCCAGCATCCCATATGGGCACCAGTTCATGTCCCAGCTGCTCCACTTCCCTTCCAGCTCCCTGTCTATGGCCTGGGAAAGCAGTGGACAATGGTTCAAGTCCTTGGGCTCCTGTACCCACATGGGAGACCCAGAAGAGGCTCCTGGCTTCAGATGTGCTCGGCTCCTGCCATTCACAGCCTTTTGGGGAGTGAACTGGTGGATGGCAAATCTTTCTCTGTCTCCTTCTCTCTGTAAATGCCTTTCCAATAAAAATAAACTTTTAAACAGAGAAAAACATTCCAGGAGGAAGTGTAATAAAAATAAATTAAAGCAGTGTTTCCTACAAGCCTGTTTTAGTCTGTTATGCTCACAATCTTACCAACACAAGTGTCAAACATTAAAGAATGCAAAGGCTGCACATATACATACCACAAACTGAGAAGTGTCTCAATTTCATCATAGCTAAGTAAACATTCTTTCAATTATTAGTGACTTAAAAGATTAAAATAGTTCACCTACAACATCCTGAAATGAAAACAACTTCTAGAATTTGGGTCTGACAGCACAGCATAGGGGGCTGGAGCCGCCACCTTCTAGCAAAGCAGCTCCCGAAGCTTCCTCTGCTCCACTTCCAAGTCTCTTCCCGTGAGTGTGCCTGAGGGAAGAAAAGGCTGCCAATCCAGCGGCAGACCCAGATGGAGCCCCGACTCCCAGCCTCTGCTGGCCCGGCACCAGCCCTGGCAGCCATGTGGGGAGTGAACCAACAGATGCAGGATCCTTCAGTCCCGCCTTCTGCCTTTCAAATAAGCAAATCTTGTGAAAACGTTACTGAATTCTTTAAAAAATTAGAAAAGGCAAGGCAGCAAAGCAAACACTTACATACCTCCTTTGAATTTAGCAGAAAACAGAATACCCAGGAGGGAGAGCAGCCACACACACACACAAATGGATAAAGTAAAATCACTTTCAGCTCCTGCTTTCAACAACAATAAGCACCCATGGTAGGTTTGTTTTTCCTTTTTAGGGGGAGTGGTGGCACCCTAACATGAGCTCATTAAAAAATAAAAGTGGAACTACTTAGTCTACCAACCTTCTCTGCTAATCAGCAAAGCAAAAAAGATACCATGACCTAAAACCTGCAAGGCACAAACACCATGAAACCAAATCCCCAGAGTGGATGCAGGACGTGGAGATGAAACCCACATTCAGAAACACTCCCTGTTCGCAGCCTCTACCTCTGCTTACACTTGGATACCTCACGACAAATCTTTCCTGCAACACTGTCACGGCCAGTGGGGTGCAGTGCGGCAAGCACCCTGGGGACAGAAGGCCAGCAGCGAGGGGAGAAGAGGAAGGAAGAGAAACCTGTCTTCCCAGCAGAGCCAAGGGCAGGCTCCAAAAGATAAACAGCCAAGGAAAAGAAAGCGCCCAGAAGGGGGTGGAGACGCCAGGGCGGGGCCGGCAGGAAGGAGGGCGGCATCACACCTCCCAGCGCCGGGAAGCACACAGCAGCTGGTCTCCCAGACGGCCGCCCTCTGGGGCTCACCTGGGCCATCACTCGGGCCCCTCCCAGCTCCCAGCTGTTCCAGGGAGGCCCTCCAAACCCTCAGCAGGCCTGGCCATGGTCTGCAGGGCTGAGGAATAGCTGGGGTCGCGGCTGGGGACAAGCTCTGCAGCCTTCTCACCTCAGCAGGACTTGCTAAGTTTCTTCTGAGCTCATCAAACAAAGAACAATGACACGGACCCAGACGCCAGCCCGTGCAGAGCCTCCCAGGCCCAGTCCCCACGCAGGCTGTGTGCATGTTCCCGGCAGCTCCTCACTCAAGTGCAGCCTGCAAGGGAGCAAGTACCAATTATGCTGAAAACCAGTGAGCAGTTCCGCAATGTAGGCAACTCAGAAGACTCTTGGGCTTTTTGAGAGCAATCACAAGATGCCATTTATTCTTACTTTCTCCCAATATAAACTGTGCTTTTAAATTGAAAAAGAAAAGTCTACCAAATTACATAGTTATGGCCCTTAACCTGTAATTAAAGTATCACTAGCAGCAGCTTAAGCCATAACCGATCAGCAGCATGTTTATCAGGCCCTAAGTTTTTGGCACTGAGAAGTCAGAGCAGCTGAGTGTAACTGTCAGCCATCTTGAGAAAAGCCAATGGCGGGATCCACTCTGGGGGCATCGACTCTGGGCACAGCATGGCAACCTCCTTCCCTTCAGCCAAAGAGGAAACCAAACCCGCGCCAGGGCAGCAAAATGAACAAATTCCACCGAGGCTGCTCACCTGCAGCCACCAATGCCCACTCTCCTCGGAAGCCCCACAGCTGTGACGTGATAGAACAGGCCTGTGCAGGTGCAGAGGGGACAAGCCCGCGCCGACATCCATGAGCCAGTCCCTCACGAAGGAGACGAGACCCAAGCTAACTGTGAGAGCAGCACGGAAGGCGAGGACCTGCACGGTCAGACCAATGCCACAGCCCACCTTCTGAACAACTGCCATGGACCTCAGGCTCCTTGGGGAAAAGAGGCGAGGGTATGAGGTGACGTCTGAGGCCCCAGATAGGTCAGCAGCAGGCTGGTAATTACAGCATGCAAGACATCATGTAATTAAGTGCTAAATTACACAGTAGGGGCTACATTGACGATTGGCTGTGTGTGTACAAGAGAAGTGTTAGCCCTCATCCTAAGTCCCTTCCTCAGAGCCCAGACAGGCACAGTCCTGGGACCCTGGAGGTGCAGTCGCCAGGGCAGAAAGCTCTGCCTTCAGGAGGCTGCCACTCTTCTAGTGGGATCCAGGAGTCCAAAGGGGAAGCACCTGGGCTGGGAGTGGGGCTGTCCACAGACAGCCATCTACTGAGCCTTGGGGTGCAAGACCACCCCACAGGGGTGTAGAGTGTGACCCCAGAGGGCAATGGTGCTGAACCAGAAGACCGGGAAGCTACCGCCTCAACAACCAGCACCGCTACAGCTTTCTCCTCGGCCTTTGGCCTACCTGCCCACTCCTACCCCAACGGCCCAGGCTGAACCTCCTCCTCTGAGTTCCTTGATCACCTTTTCAGTCAAGCCAAAGGCAGGGAGCGCTCACCAAGCAGGCAGCTGACAAGACCTGCCCGTAAACGCACGGAGTGAAGACAGTGTAGACCCACGGCTGTACGGCAGGACCGACCTGTGTTGGGCACAACTAACAAACCTACAGCCTACGAGAAGCCAAACTTCCACTTCCTAGTGTGCAAAACTAGGAAGTCAGAAATTGACTTTCCCAAAGACGTTGGAACCTGTGTCCTCAACAAGTGCTGGCCACCATTTCCCCAGTCACTGGCCTAGGACGTGGGGGGAGCTGTTCTGTTGACAGTGCCTTCTCTTAAGCGATGGATTAACAAGAACAACTGTTCCCACTCCTCTCACCCCCAAATCCTACGTAGGATGGTCTGTGCCCATCCTGAAAAGCCCCTTCTGGAGCTCAGACCAGATGTGTGCAATGTTTACACTGAGGAAACCACCAGGACGTAAACAGCTCACTATAAACACACTCAAAATTCGGCTGTGCTTTTCTTCATTTCCTGTGTATTTATTTTGGTGTTAAAATAATGTTAACTTTCATAATAAGGAAAATGGAAGCAGATGTTTAAACCAAACAAGACTATAGACTATTATCCCCCCAAAATCGGCTCAGCTTTCAAAATCAAAGTTTCTTTCTCCTGCAGAACAAGGAGAAGGAACTACTCGCAGGACGGTGGGGTGAGCAAGGGAGGCCACCAGGATGACCTGCAGGGACAGGCTGGCCCGAAGCTCTTCCCCCACTGCCAACTGGAGACATCAAAAATTAATCTGCTATCGATTTCCTAACCATCCTGCTACTCCTCTCTTGGGCTCAGCACTAGGCTTTGTTTTTTAAAATATCGTATTACTTGTTAACAAAGACAGTGCGACAGAAACTGCTTTAAAAGTCAGTTTCTTGTTCACTGGATAAGCTAACAGGCACGTGCTAACCGCGCCACGGAGAGAAAGCGGACTTTTTAATGAGCGAGTTCAGAAACAAGATGACCCTTAACGCAGCTGATTCAAAGAAAGCGATTCACCCAAGTGCTCCCGCCTGGAACGAGGAGTGAAAACAAAGATTCTTTAAAAAAAAAAAAGAAAAGAAAAGAAAGAAAAAGAAACACCAATAATAGGAGATCCTTATCCACAGAAGGCAATTTAGAAAGCAACTTGAGTGAGATTTCCCTCTCTCTGAAGAGCAGAGTAAGTTTTCAACTGTTAAGACATTTTCACAGGAAAAACTCGAGTGAAACTCAATCTTACCCCCAACACACACACACACACACACACACACACACACACACGCGTCGGTGTTTGCTTTCCGCAGGGTCACCAGGCGCCCCCTAAAATCGCCAAGCAGCCTCGCTGGCAGCCCCGGGGCGCTCCAGGCCAGGCCATGGCCGCCCCTGCCCGGCGCACGTACAGCTCCGGCCCCTCGGCCGGCCGTCAGTCCTGGGGGGCCGCCCCGGCCCGCTCGCCCTTCCCCCGCCCCGGGGGCCGGCGGCGCGGGGAACACGGCCCCCGAGTGTCGGTCAGGGCCGCACAGGAAACGGGAAGTCAGACAAAGGGCCGGCCAGTGCCCCGCCGGCCGCCCCCCCACCCCCAAACCCGACGGGAGAGGTCCTCATTGTTTGGGGGACAATCGCTCCCGGAAACAAAAACCTCACTGTCAGCCCTTGGGTTCCCCGTCCAGCCCTTCCCCCCCGACAGGGACCCGCAGAACACGGAGTGGGAGCGGGGGCGCCGGCCGGGGGTCCCCAAGCCCCTCCCCCCAAAGCCCAGTCTTCACTTTTCGGTGCGTCCCTTAAGTTCTCTCCCTGGAGAAAACCACCACCACCAACAACAACAAAGGTGTTTTTTGTTTTTTGTTTTTTTTTTAAGTTACACATGAAACAGTTCGCTGTTAGGCGAAATTAAGCAAACTTTTTGTTTGCGGGGGAGGGAACGGCTTCTCTGTCACCCGCGTCCGGCCCGCTTCCCCGCGCGCAGTCAAGCCCGAGGCGCCAAGCCGGCCTCCGGGAAGCCGCACCTCACCCTGCTAGCCCCCTACACCCCAAAACACCCACCTTCGTAGCACAGGATGCCGATGCTGTTGCTCATCTTGTCCAGGTACTGGTAGTTCAACAGGTCCATCTTCAGAAAGAGCATTTATCGGGCTAGCAAAGAAAGCCGGCTCCTTTGCGTTCGCCCCTCTCCCAAAAAGGACGAAGTTTCAGAAACGAGCACTTGCTGCTGCCCGGCGAGCGCCTGGCTCTTGCTTTTTGAACCCCACAAAGAGAGAGGCCCGGCCTCAGACGACGGCAGAGGAAGACACGGAGAGAAACGCGGACCAAAAAAAAAAAAAAGAAGAAAAAGAAAACAAAACCACCACAGACAAAACCCCTCAAGGGTTTTTATAGGGAGGCGGTGTGGGCACCGTTTCCTGACTAGAGAAGGCGTCTCAGGAGTCTTGGCGAGTCTTTCTCGGAGCGGGGAGGCACGGGGCGCATTTCCCAGGACAAAGCCCCGCCGCTTTCGCTCACAGCCCGCTGCGAGCCGACTGCGCGGACATCCTGGCGACGCTCGCGAGGACGCGGCCGCGCAGCGCCTGCCTCCCCGCCGGCGCGCGCATGCGCCCAGGCGCCCGGCGGGCCGCGAGCGCCAGCGCACGGCGTCAGCCCCGGGGCGCGCGCACGCGGGGCGCGGGGGGCCCGCGAGGGGGGCCCGGGAGCAACGGCTCTGGACAGGAAGCAGCCCGGCCCTGAACAACCCAAGGAGAAGAAAGTAAGCCCCGGAAGTTTCTTCCCCCCAAGAGCTTAGTATAAAGTTTTGTTCTTAAAGGAAAGAAAAGAACTCCATCCTGGAAGTGCATTTTAACTTCATGTTCACTTCAATTTGGGGCGGGCTTTTTTTTTTTTTTTTTGCAAACCCTACTTGTCTGGCTTTGTTTCTGGTTGGGGCGTGCCTCCTGCCTTCTACCCACGGCAGCTGCGTGTTCACGCCCTGGACGGCGGTGTGCACCGAGAACTCTCCCAGACCCTCTGCGAGGGGCTAAGTACTTCTCACTGTCCCTGGTGGTGTTGGGGTGGGGCCGAGGGGGCACAGCCACTGGTGGATTCTGGGGGTTCAAGAAGCTGTACGATGCACCTGCACCGGTTGCGTCCGCAGCTGGTGGCACCCGCAGGCTGGCCAGGGGCTTCACCACGCAGGCGATTTTGCCCTGAGGCACCCGGACAAAAGTCTCGCCAGACTCAGGCCCAAAATGCTAATACTCTCTAAGATGCTAAGATGATTCATCTCAAAGGACTGTTTCAACAGCTCCAGCAACAGGGGCTGGCCTGGAGGCACAGCCGGTTAAACCCTGGCCTGGGATGCCCAGAGTCCCTGCACAGCCCCACTGTGGACCCACTTAGCATTAACGCCACCTGCCAGGCATGGAGTGGCCCAGGAGCATGGAGTTCCTGGCTCCTGGCTTCTACCTGGCCTGGGCCTGGCTTGTTGTGGCCATTCAGGGAGTGAAACCGTGGGTGGAAGATCTCTTTGTCCTCATGCTACCACTCTGCCTTTCAAATAAATCAAACCAACTTTTGAAAGACAAGGTGTTGTAACCGAATCTTACTTGCAGAGTCTCCTGACACCAATATCCTGCCATCCCTGATCCAGGCCGGGCAAGAAGCAGCGGAAGAACAAATTCTCTGGAGGCTTTCCTTTGTAAGGGTGTCTGCTGATGCTAATCTACATTGTAGATCCTACACAAGCGGTACGGAAAGATGTGAGCATGTCCCGACAGTGCTAGATACACACCTGATGGCAGGGAGCAGCGTGGCTGCGCCACAGCTTGCTGAGCCAGCATCCCTACTGGATCAACCATGACTGCTCCACTTCCGACCCGGCTGCCTGCCAAAGCGCCTGAGGAGGCAGAAGATGGCTCAAGTACAGGGAGACCAGAATGAAATGCCTGGCTGTTGTGGACACTTGGGAAATGAACCAGAGGACGGAGGATTTCTGTTACTTTACCTCTCAAATTCTGAAAAACAATCTTTTTTTGTTTTTTAAATATCTAATGGTATTTAGCACAGGAAGCCCGGAGAAAACTCCTACAATAGCTAATACACATCATACTGCTCTGAAAACAAATTGAATACCTTTAGACACCAGCTTCAAATTCATCTAGTAGTTCCAGAGTACTACCACTACGTAGGTTATTTCACGAAAACTCAACCTAACTGGGCTGATGCAATGGCTCATTTTGCTAATCTTTCACCTGTGAATATCAGCATCTCATATGGGCACCCAATTGTGTCCCGGTTCCCCACTTCTGATCCAGCTCCCTGCTTGTGGCCTGAGAAAGCAAGGGACCCTGCACCCACATGGGAGACATGGAAGAAGCTCCTGACTCCTGGTTTCCAATTAGCTCAGCTCCAGCCATTTGGGGGAGCAACCAGCAGCTGAATGATCCCTCTCTTTGCCTTCCCAATAAATAAATCCTTAAAAATTTAACTAACTAATTAATTAAAAGCATCTTGCCCACCATCAGCAACCGGCTACCCCTCAGGCTGATGTGAGAGCCCGAGTCCCGCCCTCCTGTCTCCTCACACACCTGCTCTCCACCCACCCTGTCCAGGTTTTCAGAACAAGGGCCACGCCCTCTCCACCCTGCTCTGGGTGTTACACCACAGCTTCTCAGTGAAAACTTGCAGAAAATCAGCAAGATTAAAGCACACAGGGGCAAAGCCACTGCTGGGGATCCCATACTGGAGAGCCTGGGATTCAATCCTGCCTCGGCTTCCAACTCCAGCTTCTAGCTAATTCCCGTGGAGGCAAGCCGACTATGGCCTCAGGACTTGGGTGGCTGATGCGGAGTTCCTGGCTCCTGGCTTTGGCTGGGCCCAGCCCTATAGCTGTTAAGGGCACTCAGGGCGTGAAACAGCAAATACAAAATGGATCTCTCTTCTCCACTCCCTTTCAAATGTATAAGCAAAACACACACACACACACACACACACACACACACGGCCAACTCTCCGCCTGCCCCCTCCTCACTGGCGCTCACCTCTCAGGAACCCAGGTCCTTGCCATGGAGGATCACCTGGAGTCCAACTACACCTCAGAGTACCATCAGCTCATCCGTTAAAAAAAGAAATCCAAATACTTGGAAAATGCCAATTCCTAAACCAATCTTAAGACTAATGCAGTTGTAGTTTAAAAAACCAAAGGGCTACAGTTTTGGGAAAACTGGACAGACTGTGTCAAATTAGTTTATGTTCTTATTTATTTGAATGGCAGACAGATGACAATGATCCCCCATTTTCTGGTTCCTTCTCCAACTGCCTAAAGACCTGGAGCTGAACCAGGGTGTGGCCAAGATGGAGGAATTCAACTGGAGCTGCTAACATGGGGGGCAGGCTGCAACCACTTCCACCATCCCCTGATGCCCCCAGACTCTGTTAATATTAACAGGAAGCAGGACTCAGGAGTGGAGCCAGGAGTCAAACTCGGGCACCCCAAGTTTGAGGGTTTGATGTGGGTGCTCCAATGACATCTTAACCAGCAAGCCACACATGTGTTCCACGGTTCTGTCTGACCCACCACCTACCAACCCCCACCAAAAAACACCAGACAGGAAGAGCTCATTTCTTAATAATCTAGAACTCTATTAAGTATTTAAAGCATAAGCAAAGAACATTTGGGGAGGGGTGGGTATTACTGGGTGCTGAGTACAGAATAGACAGTATTGAACATAGCTCTCATATATAAAAATTATAAATCTGGGCCAATGGAGGAAGAAGTGGACCGGGTAATGTCACTGGGAAAAGAGGCTGTGTAGCAAGGAACTTAAATAGAGCTGCACCTCACACCGTATACCAAAGTAAGTAGAAATGCTTCACAGCAGGGGGAGAGAGCCTCTTGTTTGCCAAGGGCCATTTGGTTATTTATAATGCCACTCATGGCGCAGCAGGTAAAGCTGCCATGTTGCTGCTTTCAATCCAGCTCCCTGTTGATGGCCTGCTTGGGCCTCTGCTAGAGACCAGATACAGCTCCTGGCTTCAGCCTGGCCCCGCCCTGGCTTTTGCAGCCGTCTGGGGAGTGAACCAGAGGAGGAAGATTCTCTATCTCCTTCTCTCCCTGTCTCTCCCTCCAACTCTTTGAAATAAAAATAAATTTTTAAAAATACCTTGCTTGGGCCCGGCGGCGTGGCCTAGCGGCTCAGGTCCTCGCCTTGAAAGCCCCAGGATCCCATATGGGCGCCGGTTCTAATCCCGGCAGCTCCACTTCCCATCCAGCTCCCTGCTTGTGGCCTGGGAAAGCAGGAGAGGACGGCCCAAAGCTTTGGGACCCTGCACCCACGTGGGAGACCCGGAAGAGGTTCCTGGTTCCCGGCATCGGATCGGCGCAGCATCGGCCCGTTGCGGCTCACTTGGGGAGTAAAACATCGGATGGAAGATCTTCCTCTCTGTCTCTTCTCCTCTCTGTTTATCCGGCTTTCCAATAATAATAAAATCTTAAAAAAAAAAAAAAAACCTTGCTGTAGATTTACTCAATTTCCATCCTGCCCACAGTTGCCGCCATAGGACAACTGATAATGAGGACCTTGCCTGGGCCGTGGGCTGGACAGCCCCTACCTGTGCTCCAGTGCAGTCCTTGTGCTGGGACAACAGAACAGAAAGGGGTGTTCAGAGTATCTGATTTGGAATATGGGCAACATTTTTCTAAGTCAGAAACAGAGTTTTTCATCCAGGAAAGCAGCAGCACGGAGAACACTGTGTAAGCTTTAAGCAGAGGGGCAACGGGCATAACAGAAGACGTGGTCATCACAGCAGGTGACAGACAGACCAGGGACCTGGGTGGGGAGGATGCTGGAAAACAGAAAAACAGTTGCGTGTGACTTTTTTGAAGGCATTTCTTTGAGAGGCAAGAGACAAGAATGCAAGAACGCAAGCTCCTGTACGCTGGGCCTCCTCCCCAGAGGCCACGTTCAGGGCTGGACCTGCCAAGGCTGGGCAGACAGACCGCAGGAGCCGCAGGGACCCAGCACTGCCTCCCAGGGTCTGCCTCAGCAGGAGGCTGGAGTCGGGAGCCTGGCAGGGAACCCAGTCCCCACCTCTTGCTAAGTCCTTCTGATGTTATGAGAAGCAAGCAGCCAGTATATTCTTGGAAAACTAGTCAAACACATTAATCATCAGAGAAATCCAGTGATCTTCCATCTGCCAAATTAACAGAAGAGTTTATTCAAGTCTATTGATTAGTGAGTTTGCTGCTGCAGAATGACGTGGACACACAGGGCCTTTCTACAGAGGTCTGGCAGATGCATCAAGCCACGCGTGCCCTTTTCCTCCTGCCGGACTCCGCTTCGAGGAAAACGATAAGAATTTGGTCAAAGAAGGGCGCCAAGATGCTTACCACAGTGCTACTCAGAAACCTGCAGACCCAACAAGAAGCGACTGCTTTAAGATTACAGCCTCTGCATGGCCGAACGCCCTCAGCAAAACAGAGACAGGCAGGAAAGCGGCTCTGTGTATAGTTACACACCCTGCAACACCTTGGTCAACAACAGACCTCACACGAGACAGTGGTCCTGTGAGGTCTGGCCCCAAGTGATGTCACAGCGTGCTGGTTCATGTCCATAACCTCCACGGTGTTTGCACAGTCCCCAGACTGTCCAATGACGCAACTCTCGGAACTCACCCCGCCATTCAGTGCCACGTGGCTGGACACCCTATGACGACACATTTACTGGCTAAAAACAAGGCATTGGAGAGTGGGTACAGGAGTACAGCCACCTTCAAAGTGCTCAGGGGAAATGCCTGCTGTAAAAACACGGCATGAAGTTCTACAACCTCTGCGTCAGCGGAACACAGCCTTCTCTGTTTTCCTGTGAACTTCCTGGAAGAGCCTTACATGCACACTGCACATTATCCTGCAACACGGACATGCACACACACACGCAAAGGCAGAGGGCACACGTACCGGAAGTCTTCTTGGCCTGGTGAATGCACGCTTTCCTGCCTTTCCACATAAACCTACATTTTTCTTACATGATAATAAGTGGGGGACGCAGTTTAAGAAAAATTCAACAGAGACTGTTCCCTGCAAGAGAAATTCCACAGATCACATCCATCTTATCTGAAAATGCCAAGATCCCACCTTTTGACTCAGATTCTGCCGACAAAAGGTAATACGAATCAGGGCATTCATTCCCACCTTGAGCAAGAGCCAAGGGCATTCCAGACCAGGTCCCTGCACGGACAGCAGGGCCGACAGCGACAACGCTTTGCCCCGGCTCCTGGGGCCTGCAGACAAGTTCTGCAGGTGCCTTTGTCTTTTCCCGTCTAGGAATTACATCATGTGTCAAAAAAATGAGATCACTGACTCTGGAGGAAGGAAAACAAGGCTGTAGCCCTCTGTAAATTCTGCTCCCCCCGCCCCACCTGCCACAGTAGGTGCTGTGCAAATGCTCTTTGTGGAACCAGGATGGCAGGACAGCCACGGAAGAGAGACCCCGGGCTCCTGAGCCGCCTGATCATTCTCTTCAGAGATCGCTGTGACTGGGGGCTGCTTCATTAAAGCCCAGTGATCAGCGCAGTTCTCCAGGTGCTCACTTCCATTGAAATGCTTTTTCCCCCATTAATCTAAACAGATGAAAACCAGGCAACAAAGGCCACACCAAAGGGGAAAAGTCAGCTTGACTGTAGCTGGGCCTGAGGCGGTGAGCGGAAAGGTCAGGTGTCCTCTCTAGACGCCACTGCAATTACCAGCACAAGCCTCAGGCTGATCAAGCAACAGGGGTCAAAGGGAACGGTGGTGACACTTCAGGCAAGGCACTCTCACGTCTCAATCTGACTGTCTCGATGACCACACTAAGGTTACAAACGGGACCTCACAGCAAAGGGCTTCAATTAAGTCCTAGCACTGAGTACTAAGAAACAGCCCAGTCCCAGTGAGATCTACTCAAAACCTGGCTAAAACCCATTATGCTGGACAACCCCGCAGGTTTGCTCAGTACACCATTCAGAAGCATCCCTGTGTCTCTCGCCTACTGTATTACAAAAAACCACAAGGCACAAGGTAGGTCTTCAACGGGAGGAAGGGGAGAGAACTACTAAATTAATGAAGAAATGAAAACAAAACACACTTCAAATGCCTCCAGGATCAATGATAGAAGCCCAAGTTATCTACTAAATTCAAAGAAAGGACTCCTACACATATCACAAATATTGATTATTTCTCCACTTCGGAGTTGCCCAGTTGGAAAGATGATGAAGAAATACTAGGTACTGAGTCAAACTTCACACAAAAGCGAACATGATTAGGCTCTGTTTTAGGTCCTATTACTTATAACATGGTACCTCTTGCAGCTTCCTTCAGGAGAACTAACTGCTGGCTGAGACAGGAGATTTTAGCAGAAATGCATGGTATATACTTGACAAAAATGTAACACAGTTCAAACTCAAACTTTTAATGCAACAGCACCCCCTAGAGATGAATTAATCCACAACGGGGCCACTCTCCCCTGAAGCGCAGTGTGTACTTACACACACAAAAAAATCTCTTCTTGATCCGTTACAAAAAAACATAGAGACTAGCTTCTAAGAAACAGTTTAACCCCTATTAAAGTTGGAAGAAAACATGAGGACACTGCACTAAGGAACTCCACTGACAGCCCATGACTGAACGGAGTAGCTACTTTGATGGGAACACAAGAGACCCACAGCGCAAGCACACAGACGGGCAATGCTGCTGCCAGTCGCTGGGTGCTGGGGAAGTGAGCCTGGTCCAATCACCAGAAACGAGCTTTCTCACAAAACACCATGTCACTCACGTTACGATGACCCTGGTGCTTGAGAACCTAAAACGGCAGTGGCAAACAAGAACGACCACTGACAGTTTTCCTGACTGAATGTCGGGTCGGCTGGGGAATCCCCTAAAGGCAACACCCAGTGATGTATCATCCCGACATTCTTTTTTCTTTTTTTAAGATTTATTTATTTTTATTACAAAGTCAGATATACAGAGAGGAGGAGAGACAGAGAGGAAGATCTTCCGTCCGATGATTCACTCCCCAAGTGACCACAATGGCAGGACCTGAGCCAATCTGAAGCCAGGAGCTAGGAACTTCTTCCAGGTCTCCCATAGGGTGCAGGATCCCAGGGCTTTGGGCCATCCTCGACTGCTTTCCCAGGCCACAAGCAGGGAGCTGGAAGGGAAGCAGGGCTGCAGGGATTAGAACCGGCGCCCATATGGGATGCTGGTGCGTTCAAGGCAAGGAATTTAGCCACTAGGCTACCACACGGGGTCCCCAACATTCTTCTAATAAAGAATTACCCACTTGTGTGTTCCCACAAGAGCAGCTAGAACTGGTGTCCACACTCAGTATCAGAGAGTAAACCCTCTACAGGGGCTGACGTGGTGTGGTAGGAGAAGCCGCCACCTGCCAAGCCAACAGCTCCAAGAAGCACCAGTTCAAGTCCCAGGAGCTCCATTTCTGATCTAATTCCCTGCTAACACACCTGGGAAAGCAGCGGAAGGTGGCCTGAGCACTTGGGCCCCTGAATCCACATGGGAGACCCACACAAATTCCAGGCTCCAGCTCCTGGCTTCAGCCTGGCCTGCTCTGGCTCTTGTAGCCACTTGGAGAGTGAGTCGGCAGAGGCAAGATCTCTTTCTCCCTCTTTTAACTCTGTTTTTCAAATAAATAAGTCTTTAAATGAAACCTCTAAAACATAGCAAAAAAAAAAAAAGGAGGATATAGCCCAAGTATTTACGATATTATTTCAAGAGTCTAATACCTTCAAACCAACTCCATGCTCCCTTCCAATAACTGCACAGCATAAAGGAACCACTGCCCTGTCCGTTATGCTCACGTTAGCTGGACAGAATCATATGGTAGGCAGCTAGACTTCCGTGACGGGTTCTGCTCTACATTATATTTATGCGTCCTACCATTAGTCTTGATGTTCATATGAAAAAGACAGATGTGTCCTCCATCTGCTGGTCCACTCCCCAGATGCCCACAATAGCCAGGGCTGGGCCAGGCCGAATCCAGGCACTGAGCCTGGGTCTCCCTTGTGGATGACAGCAACCCCAACATGTGAGCCATCATCTGCTGACCCTTGGGGGGGCACACCTTAGCAGGAAGGCGGAACTGGAAGCTGAGCTGTGGCTTGAGCCCTCGGCAGCATCTTAGCCACTGTGTCAAGCACTTGCCTGCGCCTGAGCACTGCTTTCAGGTGCAGGAGCGAGTCCATTTTCCCTGCTGTGTAACACTCACTGCCCCCGCCGGACCACACCTCCTTGTGGCCATCGCTGATGTACATTTAGGTTTTGCTTGAGGTTGTTGTAACTACTACTGATAACCCAGTATGTGTCTCCGAGGAGCACTGAAAGCAAATGGAACTCTTCAAAGAATCTGGACCATACGTGGGGATGGGCGGTGGTTGCAGCCCTTCAGAGCTCTCGCGCCAGTCTGCCTTCATTTGTAATCCCTGTAACAACGCGACGAGGACGATCACCCAACATCAGATGAGAGCAGGCGCTTGTCCAAGCTCACACAGTAAGTGGCACATCCAGGGATGACAGCTATGATTTTATACTGAGGCTCATCCTGGGAAAGGGTTTTGAAAACCCCTTGGCGTTACTTTGTTGCACTGGGTGCCCCCCAAACCATCAGTTCCACAAAAAAACTACTGGGGAAAAAATAGTGTAAAACGGACCAAGTACAAAGTTAGGATTGCTGAGAATCTGTGAGAACTGGACCTTCAAAAATTTCAACAGGTCCACTCGCCGTATCACACCGTGACTCCCTAGACGTGAAGGCCAGGTCTTACTTCCTCTGCGTGAGCTCCAGGGCCTGAAGGAACAGGTGTTGAACAAGCTCCTGGCTGGATCGAGGACCAGAAACCCCAATGAGGGAGGAACAGGCCTCAGCAGCTTGGCTTTCTACTGCTGAGTTGGCTATATTTAGCATTCACTAGAACTCAATGTTTTCATTGAACACACTCCGCTAAATCAAATCTGGCCTGCATTGTCAAACTCTCCTCCCATGACACAATTCCCTTCTTCCAAGGATCAGCCAGTGTGGCCTTGTGAACCGTGCTTCGAATGTTCCTGCCATTCTGTTTCCACCAGGGCCCTCCCCAAAGCATCATGGGGAATCTATGCACAGATTCCAAAAACTGTTCTGCACCAAAACAAATCTCTCTCTCTTTTTTTTAAAGATTTATTTATTTTATTACAAAGTCAGATATACGGAGAGGAGAGACAGAGAGGACGATCTTCCGTCCGATGATTCACTCCCCAAGTGAGCCGCAACGGGCCGGTGCGCACCGATCCGATGCCGGGAACCAGGAACCTCTTCCGGGTCTCCCACGTGGGTGCAGGGTCCCAATGCATTGGGCCGTCCTCAACTGCTTTCCCAGGCCACAAGCAGGGAGCTGGATGGGAAGTGGAGCTGCCGGGATTAGAACCGGCACCCATATGGGATCCCGGGGCGTTCAAGGCAAGGACTTTAGCCGCTAGGCCATGCCGCCGGACCCAAATGTCTCTTTTTGAGGTGACGTATTGCTTTCCCTCCCTGTGATGGTCGAGGGCCACCACGAGCGACATTGTTGCTCTTGGGACCAGGGTCCCCCAGAAGGACCGACTACCCCAGAGGAGACAAATGGCTGCCCATGTCTCCCACCCTGGGAGAAAGACTGGCCAAAATGTATGAGGCCGTTCCTGGTGTCACCTTCACATCATCTGGAATGAGAGCTCATCTCGGCGGAGACAAGACACACTGGGCTCGAGTACGATTTGTGATTCCTTAGATTAGGTCGAGAAAAAAAATGAAGCTAAGCACAGACCTGCACGGCACAGTCTGGATAAAAAGGAAAACGTTACAAGGAGGGCAAGACCAGGGCAGGGCAAGCCCGAGGGCTGCCGGGCCAGGTGAGCCAGGGCAGTGTGGGCACTGGCAAAAGGCAGGAGTGCGGACCTCGTAATGGCTCTACCTGCAATGATTGTGGCATTAACACACTGTAAAGACAGAGCTTTCCATTGCTAGCTCACTCCCAAATGGCCGCAGCAGCTAGGGGCCGGCCCAAGACCAGGCCGGGTTCCCACATGAATGGCAGGGGCCAAGTACTTGGCCCATCACCTGCTGCCTCCCACGCTTACCAGGAGGGAACTGGATTTAAGAACAGAGCAGCCAAATCAGCACCCTGATTTGGAATGCTGGCATTACACACAGCAGCATAACTTGCTATGCCACGACAAACGTGTATACTTTAATTCCATTTGCCATGAGCTTTGCGAGGTTCCCATCCATCGGTGAAGACATTAACAGAGCCACCCAAAGGCGTAAAGCTACACCCTGCAGCACTGACATCCCACAACAGCACCGGCTCATGAGCCGACCGCTCCATGCTTGAGGGCCCGGAGAAAGCTGTGAATGATGACCCACCTAACTAACCCAGATGCAGCTCCCGCCTCCCAGCTCCTGCCTCCGGCTGGGCCCAGCCCCGGCTGTTGCAGTCATCCGTGTGGTAAACACATGGGTATCCCCCCTTTCTTCCTTCACCTACTCCCTCCCACTTGTTCTGTAACACTGACAAATACATAACACACCTCTCGAGATTCTCTCTCTTTTCTTGAAATTTGTATCACGGGCAAGCGGGGAAGAGAGAGCAGGAAGTCATTTATGTACCTGCTGTGTAAACTGGTAAATAATGCTTTTCAAATATATAGTCTTTATGAAGTGATCCAACACACACATAAATTTCATGCTTCCAAGTACTGTTTACCTGTCTTACCTAGACATATGATGGGGTTTTTAAAACGTCCATGGAGGGCCTGGCGTGGCTTCCTAGTGGCTGAAGTCCTTACCTTGCATGCACTGGGATCCTATATAGGAGCCAGTTTGTGTTCCAGCTGCTCCACCTCCCTTCCAGTTCTCTGATTGTGGCCTGGGAAGGCACTTGGGAATGGCCCAAAGCCTTGGGACACTGTACCCCTCTGGGAGACCCAGAAGAGGATCCTGGCTTCGGATCAGCTCAGCTCCGGTTGTAGCAGACACTTGGGAAGTGAACCAGCGGAAGTTAGATCTTTCTCTCCTTCTCTCTGTAAATCTGCCTTTCCAATAAAATAAATAAATCTTTAAAAGAAAGTTCAATAGGGCCCGGCGGCGTGGTCTAGCGGCTAAAGTCCTCGCCTTGAAAGCCCCGGGATCCCATATGGGCGCCGGTTCTAATCCCGGCAGCTCCACTTCCCATCCAGCTCCCTGCTTGTGGCCTGGGAAAGCAGTTGAGGACGGCCCAATGCTTTGGGACACTGCACCCGCGTGGGAGACCCGGAAGAGGTTCCAGGTTCCTGGCAACAGATCGGCGCGCATCGGCCCATTGCGGCTCACTTGGGGAGTGAATCATCGGACGGAAGATCGTCCTCTCTGTCTCTCCTCCTCTGTGTATATCTGGCTGTAATAAAATGAATAAATCTTAAAAAAAAAAAAAAAAAAAAAGAAAGTTCAATAAAGGGTTCAGCAATGTGGCTCAACAGGCTCTCTACCCTGTAGTGCCAGCATCCAATATGGGCATGAGTTCACATCCTGGATGCTTCACTTTCCATCCAGTTTCCTGCTAATGGCCTGGGAAAGCAGCGGAAGACGACCCAAGGCCTTGGGATCCTGCAATCATGTGGGAGACCCAGAAGAGGCTCCTGGCTTTGAATTAGCTCAGCTCTGGCCATTGGGCCATTTGGGAAGTGAACCAGCAGATGGAAGACTTCCTCTGTCTTTCCTTCTCCCTGTAAATCTGCCTGTCAAAAAAATTCATGTAAAATACACATGACAAAAAAGAAAACTCTTATGCATAGACTTCTGAAATTCTGAACCAAAATAAAGTCCTCTTTTAATTCCATTTTCCATGAACTTCATAATTACCCCTGCGTGAGGAAAGCAAGGCATCTGGTCAACCTATGCAGGGCTTCTCCACCTTTCAAAGGAGTTTCTACTCACCACTAAATACTTCCCTTTATACAACCAGGTAGAGTTACACAAATCATGACACATTTCAATTCCAAAGCTAGAGTCTTACCTTGTAAGCTTCAGCCTGTCTCTCTCTGAGTAGCACTTCTTATTAATTATCTTCTAAAACTCTCTCTGAGGGTGTGGATGTGTGGGGGAGACCCACTAAGAATCACTTAGTTCTAACTGCAAAGATTAAATAATTTGGATAGTCTAAGAAAAGACTCAAACGTTAAGTTAACTCAAGAGAGATTGCCTTGGGGAAAAAAAAAAACAGGGAACCTAAAACAGAAAAGATGTTCTTCATGAACCAAATTGTCTTTACTTTTTAAGATTGATTTATTTATCTGAAAAGCAGCCTTAGGGAGAACACACACACACAATCTTTCACCTGCTGGTTCCCTTCCTAAAGGGCTACAATGGCCAGGAGGGGGTTAGACTTTCCAGGTCTCCCTCAGGGCAGCAGGGGTCCAAGCACCTGGGCCACCCTCCACCGCCATCCCAGGCGCTTTCCAGCAGGAAGCTGGATTGGAGGTGGAGCTGCCAGGACATGACAGGTGCCCAAATGGAATGTCAGCACCCAAGTGGAGGCTTAACGCACTGCACACAATGAACCTTATAACCACAACAACTGGTACAGAAAAGACTATTGTTTTGGAGATGCAAAGGAACAATGAGAAAAATGAGGAGGCTTGGGGGATGCTGAAAGAGCTGAGTGAGCCATGTGTCGGGGAACAGGTTCCAGCTACCAGAACTGTAGGAGTGTGGTACAGTATCCATCCAGGACACAGAACCTTGCGGGAAATGAGCCCAAGACAAAGCGAAGCTCACCACTGCTCCATCCAGTTCTGCACTCAGGCCTTCCAAGCAACACCGGCACCGCCTCCAGGACACTGCAGGGCTGTGGGAAGACACCCCGGCAGCACGGCCAGGCACCTGCTCCACTTGCCACTCAGCAATGTCCTCTACTAACATTCAGGGGCCATGAGAACGCAAAGGTCATTTTCAGCTCAAAACTCCATACTGGATTTCCACCTTCTGCTGCAGGAACGGTGGCTGGCATTACCAGTAGCAACTCTTGTGAAGTTAGACCTGTGGCAGCCACAGGGTCACCAGAAACTTAAACGAAAATTATCATGAACATTGAAAAAGACTAGAGACTTTAACGGCTGACCAAGGAATACAAACCGAATGCCCTGCGGTGCCAGGACCCGGGAGCCGTCCAGGTACAGCCTGGCTAGACCTCACTGCAGAATGCCTGTTCTCCCACTGTAGGGAATGAAACCGCCCCCTGCCATTTCGCCTAGGGACCTTCATGAGGTCACCTGAGCCACACTGACCAAGCCTGGGTGTCCTTTCAAAGCAAGCTGCCCATCTCAACTGCTGACTTCTCTCTATTAACTATCCCTAACTCTGTCAATGGTGCAAGCATTTCTTTGCTTACTGCTTCTTTTTTCCCCTTAAAGATTTCTTTCTTTATGGGGCCAGTAGCATGGCTCAACAGGCTAATCCTCCCCCTTCAAGCATCGGCATCCTAAATGTGCATCAGTTTCTGTCCTGACTACTCTACTTCCCAGCTCCTTGCTTGTAGCCTGAGAAGGCAGTAGAGGATGGCCTCAACCCTTGGGACTCCCACCTTGCACTCCCATGGGAGACCCAGAAGAAGCTCCTGGCTCCTGGCTTCAGCTCAGCTCAGATCAGCTCCACTTCTGCTGTTGCGACCATTTGGGGAGTGAATCTGTCTTTCCTCTCACAAATCTACCTTTCAAATAAAAACAAATAAGTCTTTTAACAATAAATTTATTTCAAGATTATTTATTATATTTCTTTTAAAAAGCAGAATTACAAAGAGGTATTTTCCACCTCCTGGTTCATTCCCCATATGGTTGTAACAGCCAGGATTAGGCCAGACCCCATCTAGGTCTCCTAGGCAGGTGCAGGGGCCCCAGGGCTTGGGCCATCGCCCACTGCTTCCCCGGGCACATGAGCAGGGAGCTGGATTGGAAGTGGGGCAGCTGGGGTTGGAACTGGCATTCATATGGGACACTGGGTGTAGCTGAATGGAACAGCACCCGCCCCCGTTCCACAGCTTTAACCCACACCAGGCAGTCTGCCTTCCTTCCAGGCCCACGGTTTAGCTTGTTGCTGACCTCTGAGCAACAGTGGGCCACTGACCATGCGGGCAGCAGGCGAAAGCTGGGGGCAGGGCTGCACCATTCACCCTCTACTCCCATCTGCTTCCTCCTGCTCAGCCTGTGGCCCCTCCCCGCCCTCCCCTCGGATTCTCCCTTTAGGTTCCCTGCCCTTTGATCCAGGGGTAACTGAAAGAAAGCAAAGCAAACACAAAACAGAACAACCACCACCACCACAGAAGCCCACACGGCGCCACATACGGAGGTGAGTTTCAAAACCAATCTGAAAACACATTTAGAACTGGTAGGACCTGTCTGAACAGAGAAATCATAGGCTTCAGAGTCCACAGCGCCAATTACCTGATAATTGGAAACTCTATTTGCCGTGGAACTGTGCCAAGTAAAACTATGGTAGGGTCGTGTTTAGAAGCGAACCGCCTGAAAGGTTGGTATTAGCTCATCAAGATAACATGTTGACTGCTTGTCAATATGGATTACTTAAATATCCCAGCTCTGTGACAGGTGGAATACGCAAGGTGCTTTTACTGTAAGAAGAAACTGTAGTGTAAACTCCCATGTACTTGAAGCTTCTGAGACACAGAGTACTAATCAAACGCTCAGATGAAGTGAAAGTCGCCGTGTATAAATAGGGTAATTTTACAATCACAGGACAAATATTTACCTATTTGAAAGGCAGAGTGACACTGAAAGAGAGAGAGAAGTTCCTTCCGCTGGTTCACTGATCAAGTTCCACTGGGCCAAGACCAGGCCAGCAGCCTGGAACTCCACCTTGGGTTCCCCTGTCGGGGACAGGGGCCCAAGCACTCGGCCGCCTTCCGCTGGCTTCCCAGGGACATTCACATAGAACTGGAACAGAGACAGAGCAGCTCAGCCTCACAGCAGTGCCGCCATGCAGGATGCCCGCGTCGCCAGCAGCACCTCAACACCGCCATGCCACAACTCTAGCCGCAAAAATGAAATTCGCGGGCTCGGCAGCGTGGCCTAGTGGCTAAGGTCCTTGCCTTGATCCCATATGGCCGCTGGTTCTAATCCCGGCAGCTCCACTTCCTCTCTGTCTCTCCTCCTCTCAATATATCTGACTTTGTAATAAAAATAAAATAAATCTTAAAAAAAAAAAAATGAAATTCGCTAACAACAGGTGAAAGGCACAGTTACAGAGAGAGAGAAGCGGGGAGGAAAAGAGGGAGGAGCCGGAAGGCGGAAGGACGAAAGATCTTCCACGTGCTGGTTCACTCCCCAAATGGCTGCAACAGCAACAGGAAGGCTGGGCCTTGCCCAGGCCCAGGATCTGGAACCCATGGGAGGCTCCATACCATGAGTGGCTCACTGCCATGAGTGGCAGGGCTCCAGGCACTCAGCCCTCCTCCACTGCTTTCCAGGACGCGTTAGCAGGGAGCCAGATCAGCAGCAGAGTGGCCGGGACTCAAACCGGTGCTCACACGAGAAGTTAACACTGGTGCGTCCAGGACAGACTTTTCAGCGAAGACCCACAGCACGGCACATGTGGAAGGGCGACTCGGTCCTCCTCTCGTCCCTTCCAGCTTCAGGCCAGGCCCGTGCTGGGGGGCCATAAACCAGCTGAACCCAGGCTACCTGCATATGCCCAGACCTGTGGGGCCTTCGAGAAGTTTGTCCAAAATGGATGTTGTGAAATATACGCCAGTGTTTAACATTTCTGCATACCTACATACACAAATATGCTTATCTTTTAATGCTTTCCCATGAACTTTCTTAACTATTCAGCTATGCACCAAGAGTCTATCAAGTAGCTCAATCTCCTAAGCCAACTCCATCTTCACCTACTTTTTTCCCGCTATATACAATTTTTTAAAACACAGTTGAGTACAGTTTCTCTACCTTAGTGGTAATGCTACCACCTAACACGCTCAAAGATTTTAAAAAGTGTGTGTGTATAACTACAGTGCCTTGGCAATCTATTAAGAAAAATAACCACTAGGGACCAGGGTAACGGCTCAAAAAGTGGCCCAGTCCTTAGGGTGCTTCACCATGTGGAAGACCAAGAAGAGGCTCTTGGCTTTTAGCTTGACACAAGCTCAGCTCTGTTTGCTGTAGCCATTTGGGGATAAACCAGCAGATGGAAGATCTGTCTCTCTCTCTCTCTCTCTCTCTCTCTCTAAATCTGCCTTTCCAATAAAATGGAAAAAAAAAAGAAAAACAGCCACTATAACAGAAAATCATCACCTTAAAAAAAAGATTAATTTATTTTTATTGGAAAGTCAGATATACAGAGAGGAGAGGAGACAGCAAGATCTTCTGTCCACTGGTTCACTCCCCAAGTGGCTGCAATGGCCGGAGCTGAGCTGACCTGAAACCAGGAGCCAGGAGCTTCTTTCTGGTCTCCCACGTGGGTGGAGGGTCCCCAGATTTTGATGGGTCCTTGACTGTTTTCCCAGGCCACAAGCAGGAAGCATGATGGGAAGCAGGGCCGCCAGGATTAGAACCAGTGCCTAAATGGGATCTTGGCACATGCAAGGTGAGGACTTTAGCCACTACACTACTGCACCAGGCCCAAAAATAATTTAAAAGAACTCCTCTAACATGCACAGCTAGAGACATGCAAAAAGTATTTACAATAGTACCGCACATAGTGGGGGAATAACAAAACGTGTGCACAAACCAACCGATCAGACGCACCAGAGTGCGCATAGACATTGTGGACACTCCACGACAGAGTGGTCGTGTTGAGGACGATGTCAAGGCTGGGGGACCTTGATTCTGCCAAGGGCGACTGGTTATTCATAGCATCATTCATGAGCCATTCACAATTTCAACCTAAAAATTAGCCTGCTGTAGACTTATTGAATTTCCAGGGCTACCAGTGGCCGCCGCAGCAGGAGCAAACCAAATGACTTCAGGGGCCTCTTTATGGTCCACGGTGGGAGGCGCTCCACCCTCAAGGAGGTCTTGAGTGATACACAAAAATACTCCCAACAATTTTCAGTGAAGACGGCAGGTGTGACTCGGTTTTTTACTTTTTTTCTTTTTTTGGCATATGGGATTCCACTCTCACTTTATATACAGT
The DNA here is from genome assembly GCF_030435755.1 of Ochotona princeps. Classification (NCBI taxonomy): domain Eukaryota; kingdom Metazoa; phylum Chordata; class Mammalia; order Lagomorpha; family Ochotonidae; genus Ochotona; species Ochotona princeps. The sequence continues at coordinate 37,097,494 of NC_080852.1, read as the reverse complement.
ATCTACAAACAGATCCCACCTTAGACATCATCCCCTTTCTGTGACGTTACAGACCGATGCTTAAAACCTAACACATCAACACCAAGTGTAAAATCAACTCCTCAGGGAAGGCCGTGGGAGCCCCAAGGAGGATGTGAGCTGTTTTCTGCTCTGGTTTGCCATGATTTTCTGAATTCAGGGAGCAGGAAGAAATGACAAGAAAACAAACCCGCAACATTTTATAAGCCCCCTGTGCTGTTTTATTTCTTGCCACGTGTCTTATTTGCAGCAACACCAGCTGAAGTAAAAGGTTTACGAATCCAGGAGCTGTGCAAGTTTCCTGAGTGATGGCCGAGACAGCTGTCGGGTGTCATACCAGAACCGACGCCCTCAGAGAGACACGGTTCCGAAGGGAAATACCCGGCGAGGTTATGCGCGAGTGTTCGCAAGACCGATCTCAAAACATTAACCCCAGGATCCTTCCAGCCACAAAGTCTCAGAAAACAGGACTGAGCCCAGGTGCAACAAAAGAGGTGCATCACCCAAATAACCAAAGTGGGTCTCCCTGCCCTTGCCCTCACAGCAGGGCAGCACCTTCCTGCACTTGCCACAAGACCCAGGCTCTTGAGGTTTCTCTTGCTGTCTCTGCTAATTTAGAAAAAAGAAAAAAGCTCCAAACGTTGCTGACCAAAATGAAGGATGTAACTGTCCTGCTTTACTCCTGCATTCAGCTAGTTCCAGCATGTTCTGAACCCAACATGCTGTCCCACACCCACACCTGCGCCTAAGACAGCCTGCACCACGGTCCTGGCCCCTGGGCCGGAAGCTGAGTAACTGCTGAGTGGGCAGGAAGAGCTGGCTGGGCAGCTGTGGGGGAGGATGGCAGGAGAATGGTGTCGGACGGTGCAAGTGCGAGCCCAGCCCTCCCCAGGTGACCAGGATCGTCCATCAGGGCGAGGAGTCAGCACTCCTTCAGTGTCACTGTGTGCCGGACGCTCTTGCACACGCTAGAAAATCAACAATAAACAAAACAAGGCAAAATATCGCGCAGGTGGGGCTGGAAATGTGACATAGCACGCTGGACCACCGCCTGGGACACCCATATGAGCACTGGTGTTATTCCATTTCCCATCCAGCTCTCTACTGGAAGGCCACCTCACCTGTGGGAGATCCAGACAAGATTCCTGGCTCCTGGTCTCGGCATGGCGCAGCACTGGGCCATTTGGAGCAAGTGAACCAGTGGGCAGAAGCTCTGTCTGCCTAACCCTGCCACTCTGCCTCTCCCACAAGCTCACACACAAACAGAAGGGGTCATCACCTCAGCGCCAGTGTGAAGGGCCTGGAGGGGAACAGGCTTGGTCGCAGGGAGAGCCCCCCAGAAAGCTCTGGCCACAATTTCATCTGGCCAGGACAGGACGCCTGTGGACCTCAGAGGCAGCAGTGGCAATGGTGAGACGTGCTCAGACCTGGGACGGAGCTCAAGGTGGACCCCAGCACACCTGAGGGTGCTCACAGTTCTGCAAACACCAACCTCACGGAGAACCTGGCTCTCCCCCAGGGAACTGTCCTGACAGGCAGGAGGCGGGGACACAGCTCCTGGTGCAGAACCTCCCCGGGCCTTCCCTTGTGTCCCTGCAGCCTCTCATTCAGCAATGAATAGATAGCACTTCTCCCAACAGGCATTCCAGAAATGGGGCCCACAGGTACCTGCTCAGAGCCCCCTCCGCCGGCCCCTCCCCTGCCACCGGCCCCTCCCCTGCCCCCTGCCCCCTGCCCCCTGCCACAGGGACTGACTTCACAGCCTTGGCACCATCCTGGCGAGTGTCATGCATCGCAGGCACACACACAGCTTCTCCTCTCCACCACTCCCCTCCGCTAGCGCCAGACAAGCAGACGCTGACCAGCAGGTGCCACAGCCCCGGTTCCCCTCTGTGGATTACATGGAACATGCAGGGGCAGTGAACTTCCTTACTGGCTTTCCTTATCTTTCCCTCCACACTCTCCGAACACCTTATCTGCTTCACCTTTATGGCATGTGTCACTTCCGCCTACTGTCGCTGGGTAAAAAGTGACCTTGCTATCCAAGTAGCTCCGCACAGGCTGGCTGTCCTTACAGGCGGTACGCCACGTGTCTGCTTGTCTCAACTTCCCTCTTAGACCATGCCATCACGTAGCATCTCACTGATGCACCCGGACAGCTGCCTGTGGCATCAGTGTGTAGAGGGTGCCAGGGCTCAGCCACACAGCAAAGACTCCTTGCATCATGGACAAATGTGTGCAGGGCGAGGGACAGTGCCAAGACACTGAAGCCGGTTCATGGACACTTCCCTCAATCTGAAAGGCAGGGTGCTGGGGAGAGCAGGGGAGGGGATAGGAGGAAGGAAGGGAGATCTTCCATCTGCTATTCCACTTGCCAAACAGCTACAACACCCTGGGTGGTGCTAGGCAAAAGCCAAGAACGGGAACTCCACCAGGCCTTATGTCTGGGAGGAGGAGGACAAGAAACCAGTCCCAAAGGTAACCACTTAAAGAGAAACTGAATTTAAAACACCCCAACAGTTTTGGGGGTGGCCATTGTGGAGCAGCAGCTTAGAGTACAGCTTGAGACACCGCCACCCCGTCACAGTGCCTGGCTCCTGGCTGTGGCCCAGCTCAGCCCTGGCCATCACGGGCACCTGGGGGATGAATCTGCAAGTTAGATCTCTCTCCCCGTTTCTCTGTGTCACTCTTTCCAATGGATAAAAATAAACCAGAGTAATTTCTTAAAGGATGTGGTGAATACAAAGCAATGTTTCTTTAAGAGAAAATGTTTTCCCAAACCGGATATGTTTCACCCTCCAGGTGTCGCCTCTGGAGTCCTTGAGTAATCACTACATCTGAACGCACCGCAATTATTCCCAGAACCCTCCTCATTTAAGGGCTAAGTCAACCTGCACTACTCAAAGTGTGGCCACCAGCCGGCAGCGCCAGCCACGGCAGACCGACAGGCCCGCCCCACCCTCTGCACAAAACCTACGGGGTGTGGGAATCTGAACTGAACAAGCTCTAGAGGTAAACACTGGAGATGAATGGAGTCCCAATTTTTTCTTAAGATTCATTTTTTTTATTGGAAAGGTAGATTTACAGAAAGAAGGAGAGACAGAGAAAGATCTTCCATCCACTGATTCACTCCCCAGGTGGCTGTAATGGCTGGAGCTGAGCCAATCCGAAGCCAGGAGCTTCCTCCAGGTCTCCCACCAGGGGTGCAGGATCCCAAGGCTTTGGGACGTCCTCGGCCGCTTTCCTGGGCCACAAGCAGGGAGCTGGATGGGAAGTGAAGCAGCCGGGATACAAACAGGCACCTATACTGGATCCCAGCACATGCAAGGCGAGGATTTAGCTACTAGGCTACCACACCAGGCCTTGTAGTCCCATTTTTGAAGGCACATCTTACCATGGCGTCTCTCATCAAACACCTTCAACGTCCTGACTCCTTAGCAGAAACAGAGGCTCTCCCTCTGGCATCAGTAAGCATGTGCCTGCCATTTGGGGCTTTGGAAAACGTGGCAACAAATTCCATACCAGTTCTCAGTACTCACGGAACTGGTACCCTGCAAATGAGGAATTGCTTCAGAGCTCATCTCCCATCAACTACCCCATCCTTCAGGCTCTGGTCACGTGTGCTTAGCCGGCCTTCTCCAGATACTGTCGTTCTCAGAAACGGGTCCTAGTGAACTCTGTCGTCATGCAAACCTCACGACGCTTTACTCCTACAAACTGCAATACACCTGTTGATGCAATCCAGGCACACACAAGGCTATGGTCGGCAGAACACAGCACAAAGTCCTTCTGTGTGTCTTGAAGAAGCAGGAGCACCCTCCAGAATAATGCTGCAAAGAAGTCGCATAGCAAATGTGTCAATCCCAGCAACACAGCCATTGACTATCAAGGTCACATCCCATCTGTGTGTGTGTGTGTGCGTGCGCGCGCGCACAGGCTGTGCTGAGTGGCTGTCCACCAGCATCTTACGGCCCCACGATACCTATGCTACAATGCTACAACAACCCAGATGTCACCAGGCATCAGGGACATTCCAGGTCCGCGCACACCAACACTGTTTTTGCAGCATGGCACTGTGGATTCATGCATCTTCCTGACTGCTCCCTTTTCCCCACACCAATCCTGATCCCAACCCCAGACAGGCCAGAATAATGCCCTCTTCCCGCAGCCCCAGCACAACTTCCAGCACAGCAAGGCCCCCAGCACGGCAGCCGGGGCAGCGAGGGCCCCCAGCACTGCCACCAGGGCAGCGAGGGCCCCCAGCACAGCAGCCGGGGCAGCAGGGCCCCCAGCACGGCAGCCGGGGCAGCGAGGGCCCCCAGCACGGCAGCCGGGGCAGCGAGGGCCCCCAGCACTGCCACCAGGGCAGCGAGGGCCCCCAGCACAGCAGCCGGGGCAGCGAGGGCCCCCAGCACTGCCACCAGGGCAGCAGGGCCCCCAGCACAGCAGCCAGAGCAGCGAGGGCCCCCAGCACTGCCACCAGGGCAGCAGGGCCCCCAGCACAGCAGCCAGGGCAGCGAGGGCCCCCAGAACTGCCACCAGGGCAGCAGGGCCCCCAGCACGGCAGCCAGGGCAGTTGAGGGCCCCCAGCACTGCCACCAGGGCAGCAGGGCCCCCAGCACGGCAGCCGGGACAGCGAGGGCCGCACCTCCCAACCTGTACTCTGCAGGGCAGAACGTGCTTCCCGGCTGCCCCATGCGTGTCACCCCTATGTCCTCTGCACCCAGCCCACGGCTCCCCACCAATAAGCATTTAATTAATTTGGCATTTGAAAATAAAAAGAAAAAAAAAACTAAGTTCAGAGTCTTGCCTCTGCTCAGAATGGCTCTTGGGAAATCTTAATTTTCCTCTGCAGTCTGCGACCCCCTTGGAACCTTTTCTGCTTGAACAGCATTCTTTCCTACCCAACTCATAAAACGGATTCTCCTGGAACATTCTATGCACCCCCAGCTGAGAGGCTGCAGGGCTTCCCTTCCAGGTTCCTGGCTGTAGGACACTCTGCTGAAGCTGTCGACCCTGAACAGATTCCCTCCTGTAGCAGGTGAAGCTCCGCCCACACAGGTGTGTGGGAAGGCACCGGGGTGGGGGTGGGGCACTATCTGTTTCTAAGTATGAGAGTGAGTGTGTGTGTGTGTGTGTGTGTGTGTGCGCGCGTGTACACCAGACCTCACACAAGCTGTACTGTTGGGGCCTCGGCATCTTTACGTGTAAACTGAGGAAAGCTCCAGCTGCTTCAGCACAAAGTGCCGCCACTCTCAAAGCCCTTGAGCTCTGCATGCGGGACACAGACAAGTCGCCTGGAGGACTGCAGCTTAGTCACGTGCCTGTCACCAAGTTGCTCACACACTCATGCCCTAACTATGCTTTCCTTTTTGAATCGCGTATAAATCACACAATAACATCTCTAACACATATTAGGAGGGCTCACCTTCATGTTTCAGATGAAGACAAATGCGGTAGGCTTGGAAGGAGCGACCAGCAGTAGCAGGTGCTGGATAGGAATGAGCCCACACCCTTGGGATCACCGGGGTGGGGAGGGCACCTGTGATGACCCTGGTGGGTTGAGGCCCACGAGCAACCAGCCCTGTCTTACACATCTATTACTTTCATGAAGAATTAAAGCATGCAATATTATTATCATGAATAATAATAATATTAGAGAAGAGAGAGAGAGGAGTTCTCACTGCTGATTCACAGGAACATAATCAGGCCATGGTCGGAAGCCTGCAGCCTCATCACAGGATGGACTCCCACATGGGGTGGTAGGACCGCCCCTGGGCTGAGCCATTACAGCTGCTTCCCTCGATACAAACTGGCAGGAAGCTGGTGCCAGGAGCCCGAGGCTGGCAGGGAAACCAGGCGTTCCACTGTGGGACACAGACACTGCAGCCACGAAGCCAAATGGCTGCCCCCAGGAGGGGGCGTTCAGATCAACAGGGCTGCCCCCAGGAGGGGGCGTTCAGATCAACGGGTCACAGCTTCCTCCGCAAGAGAAGCCTGTGCTCACTGACTCGCCTGGTCAAGGGAGAGATCAAGGACGTGGAAGAACATCTGCACCGTCCCGTCCCGTGGTGCAGACCTGGGCTTCTGGGCAGGGCTCGAGCAGCTCACTCCAGGATTGCTGTTGAAACGTTTGTGTCTCAGCCTTCTGCAGTGCCAGCAGCTCTGGAGGCCGCCACGCTGCAGCTGCAGAGGGCTGGAGAACATGTCCCAGGCAGCCAACAGCCCCCAAAGGAGTCTTTCTGAGGATACAGTATCCAAAAACCGTTTTTCTTTTTCACTCCAACTGGGAAAATTCCATGCAGCCAGACCCTGGCTCAGAGCCCAGGATCCCAGCCACACGCCTCTTAAAAATAGGTTTCTCAAAATGCCTACTTTTTTGGGGGGCGGGGGAGAGGAAAGGGTATTTGCCTAAAATCCCTGCCGCTCAGCAACAGGATTACTGCTGCAGTTTCCATGAAGTTCACTCTGGCCTCAGGTTTCACTTCCTGCCTGGCCCTGCCCTCCAGCCGCCGCCAAAGCCCCACCAGGAACAAGAAATCCCATTCATCTGTGGATCTCCCACAGAGCATAGGGAGCCCTCCCGCCCCACCCTGCCCTGGGGCGTTTTCCCAGTTGTTGAGGATGGCAAGTGGCATACCATATAGGTATCATGCCAACGAGGGAGAAAACCATCAAGAAATTCTTCACTTTCTGAAATTCTGCTGTGATTTCCACCATTCGACCTACAGGGAGGGCAATAATGAGCTCTCTCTATAAAGCAGAAATGTGACGTCACCATACAACAAGAACTGGAACCCCGTGGGTCGCCTTCTAATAAATCCGGATCGCAGAAGGCCTTCAGACACCTCAGCAGTAATTCGATTTTCTGTTCACAGCATTTCTAACAGCTTGAGAAGAGAGCGCATGCATGCGGTCAGTACTCTTCCCACTGCAGATTCCACCGTCCTACTATTTTCTTTCTTCAAAATATCTTTGTGCTCCATGCACATCCCTGGGGCAACAATGCCTGGCAAATTCCTGACAGTTCTCTGTGAGCCTTCAGAGCACGGGCAGGAACAGCATCCTGCCAGCTCCGCAGGGGCAGCACAGGTCCCCACCTGCAGCAGCGCGGTCCCGCCCGGGATGTGGCCAGAACTCTCGACGCAGCCGGGGACCTCCAGTCAGCTCTCTCCAGCGCCTTCACTTCATAGCCAAGGTCATGGAAGCCATGCAGTGACCAACAACTCACAGAACAGAGAGGGAAGGTCACATACTGGAGGCCACGGGCACCGGCTCTCCTGGCTGCTCTGCCCACGCGCAATTTCCAATAGTACACAGAAGGCAGAGGCAGTCGATCCCAAGAAAGAAACACTCTCTATTTATAAACATTGACCTAAGCAATCATTGATTCCCCAGCTGCCCAACACACACACCAAAAATCTATAAAAAGAAAAAAGAGAATGTTGAACTCATTACCTGGACTGAGAAAGAAAAGGACAGACATCACTCTGAATTCCTAGGCCAGCTACTCACAGCACTCAATCTAGAACAACAGATTCAGCATGGCCTTTTAGCATACAAATTAAGATGCTATTAGGATGTGGGCCCAGCACAGTAACCTAGTGGTTAAATACTCATCTTGTATGTGCCAGGATCCCATATGGGTGCCGATTCTAACACCGGCTGCTCCACTTCCCATTCAACTCCCTGTTTGTGGCCTGGGAAAGCAGTCATTAGGATCCATGTGGGAGACCCTGAAGAAGCTCCTGGCTTCTGGCTTCGGATTGGCTCAGCTCCGGCTATTGTGGGTACTTGGGGAGTGAATCAATGGACGGAAGATCTTTCTGTCTCTCCTTCTCTCTGTATATCTGACTTTTCAATAAAAATAAACACATCTTAAAAAAAAAAAAGATGCCATTGGGATGCCTACAAGCCATATCTGGGTACCTCCCCAGCTCTGCTTCCAATGCCAGCTTCCTGCTAATGCACATCTGGGAGGGCAGCTTGTGCTATCCCATGGCCCGGGTTCGGTTTGGCCCAGATGGAGTTCCTTGCTCCTGGCTTGTGTCTGGTCCAGGCCTAGACGTAGTAGGCATTTCAGAGTCCATTAGTAGACTGAAGATATCTCTTTTTCTCTCACTCTTTTAAATAAAAGTAAATATGTAAAATTTAAAAGGCCAGTGTCCCTCACCTCATTCTCCCCGGCCGGGTTAGCAGCAGATCACTACTACTCAGTACAGGAAGGAACCACTATGCACAATCAAACCCGCCTTTTATTTCTTTATTTTTTCTATTTTTTACTCTAAAGAAAAAGGATAAACAGGGAGACACATAAACATCTTCCACTTGAGGATTTATTTTACAAATATCTGCGACAGCCATGCTTGAGCAGATCAAATCCAGGGACCCAAAATGCAACGGAGGGTCTCCCATGGATGTTAGAAATCTAACAGCCCCAGCCACCCGCTGCCTCCGACAGGAAGCCCGCAGGAAAGTAACATCATTGGAGGGGGTAGGGAGTAAACCCAAGGATTCCAGTAGGGCTGAGGACATTTTAAAAAATGCATTCTAGAGTTCCCTTACAACAACCCAAAGGTCCCATTTGGTCCCTGAAGAGTACTTGTCAATACCCAGAACATTTATAGATGCTGCACTATTGCCTTCTTGATCCATCACCTGCCCTGACCCCTGCCCCCCAAAACAGCTGAGCTTGAGGGGTTCTTGTGTTGTCCAGTGCCACCTGTGACCTCAGTGCGGGGCCTACTCATTCTAACCGCCCTCTGGGACAGTCACACTCAACGCCTGAGGGTGAGTTCAACACCACCTTTCCCTTGATTTCTCAAGACCCTGTTTTGTAACAACCTTTCAGGCTTTCTTTTAAAGTGGTTTTTCCACAAGATCATCTCCTACGAATCTCATCTGAAGCCGGCAGAGAAACCAAACACAAAGGAGGTTAAATAAAGGATACATTTTTCTGCCAGTCAGGGGCTGAAATGCAGGTCTCTGCAAACATACTCCTGAGCCCCGTTAGGTCAACGCTGCTTGACTTCAACAAGCCGCCTCTGAATTATGTACAGGGGTCCAGCACAGTAACCTAATGGCTAAAGTCCTTGTCTTGCACATGCCAGGATCTCACATGGGTACCAGTTTGTGTTCTAGCTGCTCCACTTCCCATCCAGCTCCCTGCTTGTGGCCTGGGAAAGCAGTCAAGGACGGCCCAAAGCCTTGGGACCCTGCACCCGTGTGGGAGACTCAGAGGAGGTTCCCGGCTCCTGGCTTCAGATTGGCTCAGCTCTGGCCTTTGCAGCCACTTGGGGAATAAAGCAGCGCGTGGAAGATCTTTCTGTCTCTCCTTCTCTATGGTCACGCTATGTAGGCAGGCTTGTATTAGTTGGAGAACAATGACAAGAAAATTAGTCTGCACATGCTCAGTGAAGACAATTTTCTTTTCCCCCTGAACATTCTGAATCCGCAGGTGTGGAACCCAGATCAAAAGTCAACTATATTTATTTTCTGAATTTAAAGATTTCCCACCATGGGGTCAGAGCTGTGGTGCAGCCCGTATCAGAGTGTGGCTTAAGCCCAGGCTGTTCCACTTGCAGTCCAACTCCCTGCCCGGGGCAGCAGTGGGGGACGAGGTGGCCTGCTGCCACCCAGGCAGGAGACGTGGCCGGAGTTCCTGGTTCCCCTCTCTGATCTGAACCAGCCCTGGCTGCCGCAGCCATTTGGGAAGTGAGTCCATTGAAGCACTTTCTCTCTCTCACTTTTGCTCTCTCTCTACCTTTCGCTTACACTTCTTTTTTTCATTTTCCCAAAATTAAAAGCTAGAAAAGGATGAAAGAGAACAAACTGTTAAATAAAAGGGGGGAAGTAGGAAAAAAGACAGGCGGACTAAGAGACACAAGCGGAACTGCACACGTAGGGGCTCAGAAAGGGCAGTCTTGGTCTTCCTTTCGCCACTGAAAGCAATGTTTAATGGGACTCGTGGTCACTCGGCCTTGCATGTGTGCCAGCACCTGCAGGAGCCAGCGAGGGGTGACCAGGATGCTACCCTTGAAGCACCACAGGAAATCTGGCTTCAGGCACTGCCAGCTGTTTCCAGCTGTGGAGCCTCGGACACACAGGCAGCAGCCACGACTGTGCGCCCCTGGCACTCCTGCTAAAGTAGTTTTCAGGGGGTTAAGAAAAGGGGCCACATCGAGTGGCGTCCCCCACCCCCGGGTACCGACACAGTTAGGTTGTAGGAACAGCGATCTCCCCTTCTCTTCCCCTTCCCTCAAATACAGGAAGGAAAAAGAAGAATTGGAAACGTAGTCTCATTAACTTTTCTTTATTCTTTCACCCTTCCCATCCTAATCAGTGGTCCACACGGGCAGACATTCTTCTCAACAATGTAAACATCATTAAAAATCATATAAATTTATTATTTAAGAAATAATAAAATAAGGGCTGGCATTTCTCCCTCTCCCTAGACTTCAGTATTTTTCCCCCCTTTGGGAAGTCCCCTGTGAACTGTGACATTCAAAGGTGACTTCATCTGAGGAGGAATCTGGAAAGATACAACAATCGCCCAGGCTCAGAAAAGGTCTTAATTTACATTGATACTTTAACCTGGCAAGAAACTGCCAAAAAAAAAAAGCAACAATCAGAAAACCCTGGAGAGGGGGCAGAATCCAGCACTGCTTGGGTTTCAGCAAAGGGACGGTATGGCTCCCCTAAGGAAGAACACACAGCAAGAGGAACCATTCCTGAGTACAAACAGAGGGCAACCCACTAGAACAAGACTTGAACATGACTGTCTGAGAGAGGCACAAAGCACTAAGGAAGATGCCAAGGGAAACTGTACATAATAGAGAAAAAGAGAAAGATGGAGAGAGAGAGAGAAGGGAAAAAAAGACAAAAATCAAAGAGAGATTTATTTTATTTTTTAAAGATTTATTTATTTTTATTGCAAAGTCAGATATATAGAGAGGACGAGAGACAGAGAGGAAGATCTTATGTTCGATGATTCACTCCCCAAGTAACCACAACGGCCGGTACTGTACTGAACCGAAGCCAGGAGCCAGGAACTTCCTCCAGGTCTCCCACGCGGGTGAAGGGTCCCAAGGCTTTGGGCCGTCCTCGACTGCTTTCTCAGGCCACAAGCAGGGAGCTGGACAGGAAGTGGAGCCGGCAGGATTAGAACTGGTGCCCATATGGGATCCCGGCAAGTTCAAAGTGAGGACTTTGGGTGCCAGGCCACTGCACTGGGCCCCAAAGAGAGGATTCAAAATGAACTTGAGCAGGAGAAAAAGAAGATCAACAAACTCAAACATAGGTCAACTACAATGATTATGTCTGAGAAGCAGAGAGAAAATAAAGATTGAGCACACAGGAAATCCAAGGAGCCTGCGGGACAGCACCGCTGTGGGAGGCAGAGGAGGAGGAAGCAGGCAGCAGAGATTATCTGAACAGCCAGAAACCCTACAAGCTGAGCAAAAGGCGTAAATGCAGCTTCCAGGAACCTCAACTTCCTGTAGGACGGAATCGAAGAGATCCACTCTGAAACACATTGAATCCAAACAAGAGAACCTTCAAAGCAAGAAGCGGTGACTTGTCACACACAAGGGACTGCCAGTAACAATACTGCAGGAACTCTCATTGGAAACTGCAGGGACCAGAAGGCTGTGAGCTGGTTTACAGACCGCAACGCTGAGGTGACCAAGAACCTGCACTCAACCTTACGGGCACTCCATCTCCAACGGCATCAAGTGTTATCCACAACTCGGGAATCAAGCCCAACAGAACTCCATGAGCCTCCAAGACATGTCAATGAAAATGCAACGCAGGTCTCTGCAGAACAGGCCTGGTCCAGGCTCCCGCTGTGGGCTGCAGGCTGTGCTCTGAGCTGCATGCTATTCTGGCTACTCAGAGGGTCCCTGGGGGATCTGGGTGCTAACCTAATTCTGCAGACTCAGTTACCCACACACCAACTCAAATGTGTTGGCTCAGACACTTGTTAAAAGTAATAACAGGATGTTTTACATACATGCAAAACCAAGAGCAGGGAGAAAAGCTGTAAAAGTGTAACGTATAAGCTCCCTGCACCACACCCCGTCCAGAGTTCACTTCACCCATCCCATTCCCTGATGGTGGAAAACTAATTTGCCTAACATCTGCACACTTGCTCATGGATAACAAATTACTTTCAGATGACTTTCTTTAAAAAAAAAATTATAATGAATTTGAAAGTCAGAGTTAACATAGAGGAAGAGTTCTTCCAGCTGCTGGTCCACTGCCCCCATAGCCACAAGGGCTCTAGGCTGAGCCAGGCCAAAGCCAGGAGCCTGGAGCGCCACCCGGGTGTCCCGCGTGGGTGGCAGAGGCACCTGGGCCGTCTTGCACTGCTTTCCAGGGTGCATCAGCAGACAGTCAGGTCAGAAGTGGAGCAGCAGGACTGCAGGTGTTCGGGTAGGTGGGATGCCAGTGTTACAGGTGGCAGTTTAACCCACGGTGCCAAAGCAGGGGCCCCAACATGACTGTCAAGCAATTAGGGCAATGTACATTGTTTGGTTAATAATTTTCAACGACAGCAAACACATTACATAAGCCATATCCAATAGAGTTGAAAAACGCTGCTCAACAAACTGTTAACTAGGTAAACGTTGGACTTGATAAGAAGTGCTCTAACTTGATTTGTATGTTTTCCTTACGCTTTATTCTCATACCATATAACCATATACGCTTATCTTACATAAAATTACACTTTTCTTTCAAGAGAATCTATTTTATTGCACCTCATTCTTCACTTTTACTTTCTCTTAGTGACACCTCCCATGATGTCCAAAAATCAGCCAGCCAGTAACTAGGAGCAGTTCAAGAATCTCATGGGTATGTGTAATGCAAAAAAAAAAAAAAAAAAAAGGTGAATCTATTATCTATTCATCTATTTTTTAGTTAGTAAAAAGTACACAGCATGCACTTCAATACACTCAATATTGTACCTATTGATCACAGATGTTTAAACCAATATCGCACACAGGTGACATGACCATAGCAGTGACTGAGACTTCCAAGTGCTCACAGAATATGGAATTGGGGCGGGCACGGTGAAATGCTGGGCTGGGCTGGGCTGGGCTGGGCTGGGCTGGGCTGCTGAAATGCCCACTTCCTGTATCAGGGAGCATTTCCACTTCTCCAGTTTCAACCCAGCTTCCTGTTAACGTGGCTGGGAGAAAGCAGATGCTAACCCCTTATACCCACATCTGAACCCCAAATGGGGTTCCAGTTCCTGGCCTCAGCCCAGTCCACCCACAAGTGCTGCGGCATTTGGGGGATGAACCAAAAGACTGAACACCAACTTCCCTGTCTCCCCGCCCACCTCTCTTTCTCTCTCTCTCAGGAGTGGAGGTGGCACGGGGGTTGGGAGGGAGGTGACAGGGGGAGGCAAATTCTGTCAAGTTGAACTGCAGAACCACCTGGAGAGAGTAAGATCCAGGAGTGGAAGTGGGTCCAGTGGGCAAACAGTGGGCACCTCCCTCTTGAGTTGCCACTCCCACTGGTGAGCATGAGAACCATGACTGGGGCAGGCATGGCTAGACAGAGTGGCACCCGCCGACAGGTGTGTGGGTTGGATGGTAGGACTGGTTGGGTTGAACTAAGCTTCAATGCCCATTGACATGTATGAGAGTTGAATGGGATGTGGGACAGACTGGACCAGTCTGTTGTACATACTGGAAAGCATGGGAACCAGGGCAGGAGGCATGCCTGGTGGGGGTTATTGTGGGTCGCTCCAACTAGACTGCAGCTCCCACTGGTTTGTGTGAGGGCCAAGTGTGTGCTGGGCAGGATCGGGTTGGAATGTAACACCCACTGGTTTGTGTAGAATACACGGCTGGAGACAGAACTGACCCAGCAATTGCAACCACCAGTATGTGCATAAGCTGACTGGGGCGACAGACTGTGCCAGACCTTGTATTGGCAGGCACACAAAAGAATCAGGTCTGGGATCACCTCAGATGAGGTTTCTTTGGAGATGCCCCCCAACTGAACCATTGGACTCAGAACCCCAACCATGGAGAGAACTGCAGGTTCTATGGAGTGCATGTGTCAGAGCTGGGCTGCCTCAGCGGCTTAGACGGAACAGTGGACAGCTTATCTAGGTGCACATGGAGGATATGGCAGTCCACTGAAGTCTGTAGAGGACGCCTGGCACCATGGCAGAGAGCAGAGGACAGAACAAATCGATCAACTACCCCAGCCAAGTGTTGGCAGTGAATAACTGGGAGGGCGGAGATTCTAAGGTGGACTATGTCAATCAGTGGATTCTGGAGAGACTTCATTGCGCTTGGAGAGGCAGTAATTCGGAACTGTTGAACTATCAAAACCTCATGAGCAAAACCATCGAGGCATGCCCCACATTGGGCACCCTAGGGTGGTATCGGATCAGTGTCCTCCATCCGAGGGTGTGGAGACGGTTGGGAGGCTGGGTGTGGCTTCTCCCCTTGTCTACAAGAAAGAGAAGGTGGGAATGGCCATCTTGCCCACCTTCTTGTAGCCCTTAATCCTAATAATCCTAATCAACTATGTAAAAATCATCAAAAATTAAAATCATAACTTTTTTTTTAAATGTCATCTCTCCAGTCTCCCCTGTGCATCACAATCCTGTTTTCCACAAATACCCCACAACTAAACTTACACCTGTTAAGAGAGACAATATCCAGGCCTAGTGCAGTGGCCTAGCGGCTAAAGTCCTCGCCTTGAACACACCGGGATCCCATATGGGCACCAGTTCTAATCCTGCCGGCTCCACTTCCCATCCAGCTCCCTGCTTGTGGCCTGGGAAAACAGTCGAGGACGGCCCAAAGCCTTGGGACCCTGCACCCATGTGGGAGACCTGCAGGAAGTTCCTGGCTCCTGGCTTCGGTTCAGTACAGTACCGGCCGTTGTGGTTACTTGGGGAGTGAGTCATCGAACAAAAGATCTTCCTCTGTCTCTCCTCCTCTCTGTATATCTGACTTTGCAATAAAAAAATTTAAAATATTAAACAAACCCCCCCAGAAAAACCTCAAAGCACTACACAAAGACACCGTGGGCGTGCAAAAGGGATCACAAGGCCCTGGGAGAAGTGACGGACTCACCCACAACAGCCTGACTGAAGGTGGATCATACCACAACGTAAGTCCTATAATACCCTGACCAAACCCAGCAGGACAGTGGGCAGTGGCCAAACATCACACAGGGCATCCCATTCATCGCACCACACTCTGGTCAAGTTCTTCCAGAACATTCTAGTAGGGCCCGGCGGCGTGGCCTAGCGGCTAAAGTCCTCGCCTTGAAAGCCCCGGGATCCCATATGGGCGCCAGTTCTAATCCCAGCAGCTCCACTTCCCATCCAGCTCCCTGCTGTGGCGTGGGAAAGCAGTCGAGGACGGCCCAAAGCCTTGGGACCCTTCACCCGCGTGGGAGACCCGGAAGAGGTTCCTGGTTCCCGGCTTCGGATTGGCGCGCACTGGCCCGTTGCGGCTCACTTGGGGAGTGAATCATCAGATGGAAGATCTTCCTCTCTGTCTCTCCTCCTCTCTGTATATCTGACTTTGTAATAAAAATAAATCTTTAAAAAAAAAAAAAGAACATTCTAGTAAATACATACCACATACTCCAGTCCAGGTGACGTTTGTCTGTGCTATGCTGTCAGCCAAGCCTGACTTCTGATCCCATCTTCATCGCCACGGTCTCAAGACCCCCAGCAAAGCACAAGCTCCGTACAGCAAACCGTGCCCGGCGAACACGCGCAGGGAATCACCACGGGACAGGATCACCACGGGACGGGACGCGAAGGCGCAGGCCCCTGGCGACTCAGACAGCGGCAGCAGCCTGCCCACCTCACGCTGCCTCCCCTGCCCTGGTCTTCAGAGACAATGTATTCCCATGCTCAGAACTTGTTACTCCCAGACTCATATTTCAGAAACAACAGTTTAATTTGGCACTGATAAAAATGCATCATTTTCGGGCCCGGCAAGGTGGCCTAGCGGCTAAAGTCCTCGCCTTGAAAGCCCCAGGATCCCATATGGGCGCCGGTTCTAATCCCGGCAGCTCCACTTCCCATCCAGCTCCCTGCTTGTGGCCTGGGAAAGCAGTTGAGGACGGCCCAATGCATTGGGACCCTGCACCCGCGTGGGAGACCCGGAAGAGGTTCCTGGTTCCCGGCATCGGATCAGCGCGTATTGGCCCGTTGCGGCTCACTTGGGGAGTGAATCATCGGACGGAAGATTTTCCTCTCTGTCTTTCCTCCTCTCTGTATATCTGGCTGTAATAAAAATGAATAAATCTTTAAAAAAAATGCATCATGTTCCCCCAGAATTTGCTCTAATACAATTTTCTTCTCAACCAGTCCGACCCCACAAAACACCTATGATGAGCCTGCTACTGTGCCAGACGCTGGAGGCAGGGGGGAGACAAGGCTACACGCGAGTCCACCCTTAGAAATTTCTGACCTAGGCCAGACGGTGTGGTCTAGTGGCTGAAGTTCTCGCCTTGGATGCACTGGGATCCCACATGGTACCAGTTCTAATCCCAGCTGCTCCACCTTCCATCCAGCTCCCTGCTTGTGGCCTGGGAAAGCAGTGGAGGACGGCCCAAAGCCTTGGGACCCTGCACCTGTGTGGGAGACCTCGGGGAAGCTCCTGGCTCCTGGCTCCTGGCTTCAGATCAGCTCGGCTCTGGCTTTTGCAGCCACTTGAGGAGTGAACCAGTGGATGTTAGATCTTTCTCTCTCTCTCCTCTCTGTAAACCAGTCTTTCCAATAAAAATAAAATTTTTTTAAATAAAAAAAAATCTCTCTCTTAATAAGCAAGCCCAGCGCAGTAGCATAGTGGCTAAGGTCCTCGCCTTGCATGTGCCAAGATCCCATTTAGGCACCGGTTCTAATCCTGGCGGCCCTGCTTCCCATCATGCTTCCTGCTTGTGGCCTGGGAAAACAGTCGAGGACCCATCAAAATCTGGGGACCCTCCACCCACATGGGAGACCAGAAAGAAGCTCCTGGTTCCTGGTTTCAGATCAGCTCAGTTCCGACCACTGCAGCCACTTGAAGAGTGAACCAGTGGACAGAAGATCTTGCTGTCTCCTCTCCTCTCTGTATATCTGACTTTCCAATCAAAATAAGTTAATCTTTAAAAAAAAAAACTATCACGTAGGCAAGCCAAGCAAATTTTGTCAAAGACACACAGAAGCAGCAACTCTTGTCAGAGGGAGAAAAATTACACGTGAGCCGGGCAGATGGGAAGGGCTGTTCTGCAGAAAAAAATAGGAAAGCAGACCTCGCCCAGGAAGAAAACGGATCCATTTCATTTATAGGAAGCAAGGAGTCTGATCTAATAAAAAGGCAGCTGCAATGACTCCAGAGCCACTGAGCATGTCACGGCCTGATTTCTCAAACTCAACCTGACTTCTCCAGCCGTGTACACCCGGAAAGTCTTACTTCTAAAAATTGTCTCCTCCGGGATGCTGATGCTGAGTCAGCAAGGATTTGATGAACACAGACCAGGGAAAGGCGAGGCCTCTTTCAAAAGAAATTCTCAAAGGGGAGGTGAAACACACACACACACACACACACACACACACACAGATCTGGGTTCATTCCGTCACCTGAGACAACGGTGACCTGGGAGACATCTCACTGTCACCCTGCCCGGCATCAGGAGGCCCATGCAGTGGCTCACAGTGACGGTGGGCTGCGGGGCAGGGGCGGGGGAAGGACACCCACAGAGGCTGCTTTTACACAATGCCCCTTCTCCTAGGTCCCACGAGCAGGGACAGACCGCAGCTGATGGGGTCCCCAGAAAAGCAGCGAGGAGGGCCTCTGCTGGCACATGGCTAGCCCCACTCTTGTCACCAGCCTGGTCCTCTGACACTAGGCCTCCTTTCCTTTCCTTCACTCCCAGATCAGATAACAACCCCTGAGCAGGTGTCAGACCTGGGGGGAGGGGGAGGGAACCAAAGCCTGCAGAGACCCCCAACTGCAAGTCGGGGAGACGGGGGCCTCCAAAGACCACTGCCTGCAGAGACCCCCAACCACACACTGGGGAGGTGGGGGACACCCAATCACACGTCAGAGAGATGGGGGCCTCCCAAGGACCGCTGCCTACAGAGACCCCAACCACACATCGGGGAGGCCAGGGACTCCCGAGGGGGAGGGAGGAGGAGGCTGATTCGCAGGGAGAACTACAGTAAGAAGGGAAGGGGGTGGAAGTTCTTCATCTAAGCATTCTATTTTGGGTGAACTGGCAATGACTTAAAGGCAAACATAGATTTCAGAAAGACTCAGAAATGGTCATACCCAAGAAATTTAACCCCCAACCCCTAGGATCTACATCCATTAGGCTAACTAAGGGACATCTTATTCCAGCGCTTCTAATGCTAATCTGATCTAAATTTAACTGCAGAAATGGCAGAGACACTGGCGGGCTAGGAGCAGGCGGACACTGCCTCAGGGCTGGCCCTTCCTCATCAGATGCCAGATGTCAACCCTAGGACTGGGACTTGGGTTACAGCCCTGGACCATTTCAAAGAATGTCTGAGTCAGTTAGACTGCCAAGCACCACACCCTCCTGCTCTGTGTGTCCTGCAGCTCCTCACGACTGGCAGGCGATGCCCTGCAGGAGAGAAAACTGAGTGCAGGAGGGCCCACTGTGGTAGCCTAGCAGCTATAGTCCTTGCCTTGCACACATCAGGATCCCATGAGCACTAGTTCCAGTCCCACGGCCCCACTTCCCATCCAGCTCCCTGCTTGTAGCCTGGGAAAGTAGTAGCGGACAGCCCAAAGACTTGGGACCCAGCACCCGCGTGGGAGATCCAGAAGAAGCTCCAGACTCCTGGCTTCACATCAGCTCAGCTCTGGCCATTGAGGTCACTTGGGGAATCAATGGACAGAATCTTTCTCGCTGTCTCTTCTTCTCTCTGCCTGACTTTCCAAAAAAAAAAATTAAAAAATAAATTCTCCACCTTGCATGCACCAGGATTCCATAAGGGCACCAGTTCTAATCCTAGCGCTCCACCTTCCATCCAGCTCCCTGCTTGTGGCCTGGGAAAGCAGTTGAGGACGGCCCAAAGCCTTGGGACCCTGCACCCATGTGGGAGACCTGGAAGAAGCTCCGGGATCCTGGCTTCAGATTGGCTCTGGCCGTTGCGGCCTCTTGGAGAGTGAACTAGCGGATGTAAGATCTTCCTCTCTGTCTCACCTTCTCTCTGTACATCTGACTTTCCAGTAAAATTAAAATTTTAAAAATCCTTTAAAAAATTTTAAAATTGAGGCATACAAGCTAAGAAAAAGTCAAATTATAGAATCACAACCTTACAGTGAAACGCTTTATAAAAGTAGGGGGCAGGGTGTGATCAGAGAAGCGGCATCCTACTCAGGCTAAAACCAGACTGAGCTTGGTGACTGTGGATCCCCGTCCAGCTGCAACACACCAGCATCTACTGCCAACTGTCACCCAGCTGTAAATAACTTACAGATGTGTATTCTGGTCAATTAAGCTGCAAAAGAACCGTAAGCGTAAAGACAGTGTGTACTTCCATGCATATATGTGTATATAGACACACACACACCCTGATGAGGGCGCTTCAAAAGGCTAGTGGGAAAACGGAAGCCGCAGCATGAGTCTATTTTGGTGCAAATCATTCTCTCCTCTGCACAAGGACATGGAGTGGCAGACAATACAGTGAAACAGGAGCCTCCACCCCACCGCCTGGCCCAGAGCTGCCCAGGGCTACAGCAGGGACATCCGGGGTCAGGGCTGGGACTGGGAGCCGAGGCCCTGGAACGCCTGGAGACAAGGCTGAGAACAACGAGTGACACCCTATCCCTACCTGGGTCACCAGGCAAGAACAAGAGGAGCCAGTCCGAGGAGGAGAACTGGCCCCTGCAGATCAAGGAGTCTGAGGTCCCTGACCTCTTCCTGGAGGCCAGCAGGCCAAGTTCAAGGCACCTGTCGCCACCTGGGACTGCTGGGGCCCTGCTGGCCTGAGTGTGAGCTGCTCTGGGGAGGCAGACAGCCACAGCCCAGCTCCCCGGTGTGCACACGCACAGGGGCTGACAGGGGGCGCAAGGTCGGCAAGCCCCAGGCAGCTGCAACACAGCTCCTGCCCCAGACACACCGCCTCACACCCGGTTCCCAGGAAGCTTCTGCTGACGGCCACTTCCCAGCCAGCAGCTGTCCTGTCCCCCTCGGCAGCTCTGCCCAAGCCCCCCTGAGGCCATCCCCAAGACAGACAGCCGCCAGAGCCCAGGCTTCGGGAATGAGACCGCGTTCACTCAGCGTCCCTCGCAGGAACAGGCCGACCATCTTGGAAGACCCATGACACGGGATGCAGGCTCCAGCTCCGGCTCCAATACGGGGTTTCACACGAAAGCATAAAGTGAACTGAGCCTGCTTCTCTAAAAAAGAATTCCTAAGACATAGAAAACACATTCTGAAAGAAAAAAAAAAAAAAAAACTACGCATGGATTTAAAAAAAAAAAAAAAGCACCAAAATAAACTTACACTTCTAGCTTCATTTTTTTCTACAAGCTTTCCGGGGCGCCTTCACATTTAAATAACTTTACAATAAAGATAAGCATATGTGGTTATGTAAGAGAATGTCCTCACTCCTAGAGAACAGGCGCTGGAGTATTTGGGAGTATGAGGCAAGCTACCACCACCTGGGTGGGAAAATGTTACACAGGCACGCACACACACATGCAGGGAGGGGAATGCTACATGCACATGCACATGTATGTGCAGAGGAAAATGCTGTCCATGCATGCCACATGTGTGCACAGAGGAGAAAATACCAGACCTGTAAGGAGAGGTGGACATGCATGACACAGCTGTGTGCAGAGAGGAAGGGTGGAATACAGAGATAGGGAAACGCAAACCCCTGGTGGAACTGGTTGAAGAAAAGGTTGTAGTGGGCCCGGCGGCATGGCCTAGCAGCTAAAGTCCTCACCTTAAACGCTCCGGGATCCCATATGGGCGCCAGTTCTAATCCCGGCAGCTCCACTTTCCATCCAGCTCCCTGCTTGTGGCCTGGGAAAGCAGTCGAGGACGGTCCAAAGCCTTGGCACTCTGCACCCGCCTGGGAGACCTGGAAGAAGCTCCTAGCTCCCGGCTTCGGATCGGCACAGCACCGGCTGTTGCGCTCAATTGGGGAGTGAATCATCGGACGGAAGATCTTCCTGTCTCTCCTACTCTCTGTATATCTGACTTTGTAATAAAAATAAAATAAATCTTAAAAAAAAAAAAAGAAAAGAAAACATAGTAGCTACAGAGTCACAGCGTCTCACAACCAGAAAGACTCAGCCTCCCCAGATCCAGAGTCCTCCCTCGGGTGGGAAGAGGCCCACGCTCAGAGCCACCTGGGGACTAACTGACACGTGGGAGGGTGTGCGAGTGAAGACCAGCAAGGCAGAGTCCCTGCTCTGCTTCCTGTCCAGCACCCCTGGACGCCGCAGCGGATGGCTTGAGACGTTGGGTCCCTGGCACCCCTAGGGGGTACCTCAGTTTAGTTCCTGGCCGTGCTAAGTGAACCAGCAGGAAGATCTCTCTCCATGTCTCTCTCTCTCTGCCTTTCAAACAAAACCAAGTCTTCAACACACGCCATCAGGAAGCAGAGAGGAGAAGCCCTCAGAGGCTGTGTTACGCGTGGCACCATCCTTCTGAAGGGCAAGTTAACAAAACCCGGAGTCCCCAGAATACACAGAACAAGGCAGACGGGCACAGAAAGGAATGTGGCGGTTCCCCTCGGGGCTCCCATGACGAGGCTCGGCCGCAGTGCCACAGCCGACCGTGAGCAGCACAGCCCGCAGGGTGCACAGGACCCTCTTGGGGCTCTATCCCTACTGCAGGCCAGTCTTGGACAAACGCTAAGGGTCGCAGAGGACTACCATTCTTCTCCCGCATCTCCCATCAGCCCTGCAGAACTGGGCACCATCCAGGGAGCGAACACTGGCAGCCCCTCTCCATCGCAAGCCTGTCCTGCGCCTGAGGGCAGAGCCAAGAATGCCACTCATCAGCCCCTCTCCTCTGAGTCTCCCACAGCCCCTACCTTGCAGGCCCTGGCCCGACAGACCCCGGCTTGCCCTGAGCAGATCCTTCTAGGACGAAGGATGGAGGAGACAGGAGTCATGCTCAACCCAGGAAGCACAAATAAAGCTAAACTGCACCTTTTCAAACTGTAGGTCCCGAGTCACCAACGTCCTGGGTGAGGGCGCAGCCCTTACTGGGACAGGAAGGCAGAGAGACAAGAGGCACCCACAGGAGGCACAGCTCCAGGGATTCCTTATGTGGGAGGATTATAGTCATATTTTTTAAAAATATTTATTTTATTACAAGGTCAGATATACAGAGAGGAGGAGAGACAGAGAGAAAGATCTTCCGTCCAATGATTCACTCCCCAAGTGAGCCACAATGGCCGGTGCACGCCGATCTGAAGCTGGGAACCTGGAACCTCTTCCGGGTCTCCCACATGGGTGCAGGGTCCCAATGCATTGGGCCGTCCTCAACTATCCTCCCAGGCCACAGGCTGGGAGCTGGATGGGAAGTGGAGCTGCCGGGATTAGAACTGGTACCGATATGGGATCCTGGTGCATTCAAGGCGAGGACTTTAGCCGCTAGGCCACGCCGCCGGGCCCTACAGTCATATTTTTTTTTAAAGATAGGCAAAGAGTCAGAGAGAGCGTCTATCTACCTTTTCCCTGCTCAGATGCTCACAGTGACCCAGACTGGATGAGGCCAGGAGGCGGGAGGGGCAACCCAGGTCTCCCATCCAGGTGGCAGGAATCACAGAACGACTTCAGCCACGACGGCTGCCTGCCAGGGTCTGCATCAGTGGGAAGCTGGGGTCAGGAGCCAGAGCTGGGGGCAAAGCGGCAAGGGTCACCGCTGGAGGCAGAGGTGGGGAGCCCCCAGGAGCAGAGCACTGCCTCCCTCCCGCTTCTCTCTGTCTGCTCTGTCCCGTCGTGTGAATCATCAGGAGACCCCTCGTGCTCCTACTCTCTCTCCGCAAAACCTTAAAAATATAAGCCATACTTCGCTCAAAATGATCTTCACTGTCGTGAGGAGGCCTTATAATCAGCAGAGGCAAGAACAAGATGTTCTGCGAACATCATTGTACCGCAGGGCCAGGGCGCCTTCCTCCCGCCAAGGGCCAAGTGAATAGTCATGACACCGCGTGCAGGTCACACGAAGCGTGCACTCGGAGATGAGCCTAGCACAGACGGCAGGACCAGACCCCCACGCCGTCCTGGGTCTTACACAGCCCACTTCCCCCAACCCGCTCCGCAGTGAACATGGCAGGCACCAACGCAAAGCACGCTGCATGCACCCCGAGGCCAGGCGCCCATGGGGACCCAGGGCAGGAGGCAGCGCAGACAGCACTGCAGGCTGGGGCTCCCCAGGCAGGGGTGCGGAGTGGAGCTCCAGCCGTGCCTGCATCCAGCTCCTTCCAGGAGCACTCGGTCGCCAACTCCATCACTGCCTCTCTCGTCTCTCGAGGGGTGGAGTGATGATTTTCAGTGAATTCATTCCTTTCGGGCCATCTAGATAAGTGGCTATTGTGTGACTACAGGCCCCCCCTTTCACTCCTGCTGTTGGCTCCACTGGCGCACTATTCAGATATTTCCTGGATTCTCCACTTGCAGACATAATGAAGCCTTCAGACCTCAAGGTATCGCAGACTCCTCTGCAAGACGCTAAGCTGACGTCCTCACAAGCGCCCAGGCCGCAGGGCCTCCAGCAGCCAAAGCAGAGCAGAGAATTGGGGAAAAACACTAACCCACCCTGAGCTTCCAACTCCTTGTTGGGGGCTGGGGGTGGGGGATACCAAGCTCTTGGATAGCTGTATTCTCCCAGGAGCCAAGGGCTAAATTAACTCAGAAGGCTGAAAAGAAATCCTAACGGTCACCTCCTGCAGGTGCCATTAGAGCAACAACCTTGGACCAGGGTGACAGGAGGAGGTCCCATCAGGACAGCCCCTCCCAAGGGCTGAAAGTCAGGAGCTGGCAAGGCCAACGTCTTACCCACGTGATCACTGCCAAGTCACCAAACCCAGGCTTGCAAGGAGTAAGCACCTGACAGGGGTGTGGCAGCCTCCGCCCAGACAGGTGTTCTCCACGCCGGCCACCCCCAAAGAAGCAAACTCGGCAGTCGTGGGTCCCCAGGAACTTAGGAAGCCTACACACTTCAGCCCCGATTTATGTCGTTATTGAAAAGCTCACTAGCCATCGTTCCCCCAGTATGGCGAAACAAGCAGTGCTGACTCTGAACACTACTCCTGAAGCCCAAAATAATTTACGAAGAACAGGGAAATCACAGCGACACACGGCGGAAAAGTCTTCCTGGGGCCGACTGAGCTGACGGCCCTCGGGCCTCTCACCCCCACACATCAGCGGAGCGGCTCCCTAACACTGACACCTCTGCCTCCGCAGTCTCTGTCCCCATCTGCTCTCTCTGAGCTCTACAAACGAGTATTCAAGATCCATTTGCACCACAACACACCCAGCACATTTCTGATGACCATGATGGGCTTGGATGATTTTTTTCCCTCCATCTCTAGTTCTCAGCTGCTCAATTAGTCTGTCAACTGACACCTGTGTGTCTAAGCACCTGGAGACACTTGCAGGGACTGTCACCTTGGGCTGACCGTGCGAGCTCTTGCACACTGAGAGAACGGTTAAAACAATCACATGTTCTGGGCTTGGAACGAAAAGCAAAGATGCCGTGCCAGGACCTCCAAGGAAACCCAGCCCAATTCACCACACCCAACGGGCACCAGAGGCCGAGAGGGCACGCGGGGCGGCACGCGGTGGAGGATCTCACTCACGTTTCTCGTCGTCAGCATGCACGAGAGAGGCTGCGCGGGACAGCACGTCCAAGGGCGTCTCCATTCCTGGTGGGAGCCTAAAGGGGAAAAACGGGGAGAGAATTCAGACGGAAGCCCCAAAGGCTCCTTTAGGATTCTGGGAGGTGACGAAATGAATTCTCCAACACACATGAATCACTTTTCTAAGAATCAAGTGAGACAGAACAGAGATGTCTGGGCTTAGGAGAAAGGGTTAAATTCCATTGCTTGGTCTGAGCTGAACCCTGCCAAGTCCAGGAAGCAACTTACAGAGACAGACTCACACAGAAAGGGGGATCCTGAATATTCATGCCCGTGCTATTTGTGCTTACAAAACACTCGCTCCTGTGCAGGCACAAGGGGCCCCGAACTGAGACAGCAAATAATGAAAGACAGGTTTTGGATCGAAGCCTGCCCTGCGAACACAGCAGCCCAAGCGGCTTCTGTGGCAGCCGGCTTACTAGTTTCAGCAGTGGTTGCTAAGGTCGGAGCTGCTGTGTTCCTAAGCCTCCTCAGCGAAGGAGAGGCCAAGGGCCGACACGCAGTTGGGAGGGCTGTGCAGGCGCAGCTCGGGTTGCAGTTGGAAGGGCAGGTGACCGTGTGGTGTGACCATGCAGGTGCAGCTCAGGTTGTCCAATGCCTGTGGAAAGGCTGGGACCCCACCCCCCCACGGCTGAGGTCGCTCGTGTCTCTTTTAAAACATCAGTGTTCGTAGCATGCAATGCTACCACCACCCTCTATCATCAATATATCTCGCAGCATGATTTTCTTTTAATAAGCCTAGATCTTTACTTTTAACTATGTTTCCTGAAGCTATTAAAATAAAAAAACAAACAAGGAAAGGTGGAGGAAAATTCTAGGAAGCCGAACTGCTCTTGCCCAATGTCTCTCTTCCAGGTTATTTAAACACACAATTTCAGGGAAGCAACTTGTGCAACAAAGGAGCGAAACACCTTTTGAGTTGATCTCCACAAAAAACGCTTAGCATCCACCCGGCATTCAACGCTCACTGAATACCTGCCATCTACCCGTCAGCTACCACATGGGGCAAACCAGCTACTCATCCTCCGGGCCCCCACAGAAGCCTCAGTCCCTGACGGTGCAATGGATTCATTTAACATCAACCAGATGCTCAGCAAGATGAGCGACACCAGGAGATGTTTTCAGGGGACTTTCCTGCACCTTGCAGGAAATCTACTTACGGCAATGCTTACTGACAGGGCTTTCATGCTACATGATCCTGATTCATGAGCCAACAAAATGGGTTTGCTGAAGCAAGAGAGCACCGGGAACCTTGAAATAAATCAAGCCAAAGGGTTGATAACCGTCCCGGGGTCAGACGCACCGCTGAGCCCCACACGACTCAGGAAGTAGATGCCCACTGCTACATACATGAAAGCTCACAGCTCCAGCCATTGTGGCTACTTGGGAAAACTTCAGCAGAGAGGAAGATCTTCTGTCCGACGATTCACTCCCCAAGTGACCACAATGGTCGATCGGAAGCCAGGAGCCTGTATCCTGTTCCGGGTCTCCCACGTGGGTGCAGGGTCCCAAGGCTTTGGGCCGTCCTCAACTGCTTTCCCAGGCCACAAGCAGGAAGCTGGATGGGAAGTGGAGCTGCTGGGATTAGAACTGGTGCCCATATGAGATCCTGGCGCATCCAAGGTGAGGACTTTGGCCGCTAGGCCAACACATCGGGCCCCCGGTGCAGTATTTAGATATGCCCACCAAGTGGAAGGACAATGCTTCCCAAATTCTAAACTTAAACAGACATCCTAACTTCTGCAAATTATGCACAGCAGCAAAAACATCAAAGTATCAAAGCATTAAAAGGGGCCCAGTGGGGCCCGGCGTGATAGTGCAGTGGTTAAAGTCCTCACCTTGGACGCCCGGGATCCCATATGGGCCCCGGTTCTGTCTTTCAACAAAATACATTTTTTAAAAGAGCCTCAAAGGAGAGAAGGAAGTAGATCCCCAATGCTGATGCAGCAGAAGCTAGATGCTCAAATTCATCTTGCTACAAAATCTAAACACCTCCAGGTCCGCACAGGGCCAAAGGGCTGGGGAAAACAACATAAATAAACCCCCAAGCGACTTGCATTCAAACTAGGTAGATAAGAGATCAGGCATCTAAGGTTTGCCACAATCTTCTCATGAAATCAGCCCATTCACAATCATCCAGAGAGTTCACTTAGCCAAAGGTCCAGGAGAGGTGAAGGCGACACTAGAGGCCCACTTTGGGGTGCATGGCCTGGTTCCCGAGACCCAGGTCTGTGCACCAAGGTAACCCACGGCCAAAGCCACTAGACGGAAATAATGGACTGAAAGCTGCAAGGCTGCTGTGTGACAGAGAGGCCTCCTGAACATCTGTTTTTATTTGAGGAGTGAGTGAGTGTGTGTGTGTGTGTGTGTGTGTGTGTGACTCACTTCAAAGGCCTCCTTCCCGTTTGCCTCCCCAGGGCAGTCAGTCACTCCCTGGCCTCCCTTCCTCACCCAGGCCACACTGTTTAGTCCCGAGGCCCCGATCTTATCCTGGGACAGCCCTGGGAGGTCAGGGGCTGGGAGGATCAATCAAGGCAGGTAACCTGGTGAGGAAGTGGAGAATCTGGAGTGGGTAGACTCCGGAAGGAGCCGCCGGCTGGCCAACAGGTGAGCACTGCACTGGTCACCAGCTGGGGTTGGGCCGGGGACACTTCGGGTCTCTGCTCAGTGATGTACACAGGCGGATCTGGGAGGAGTCTGCAGCAAACAGGTGCGCGATAAGGACAGTAAGGGCTAGTACAGTAAGACAGGTGGAAGACAAAGGCCAGGGCCCAGGTACTCTCTTAGCCATCAAAGAACTAAGTAAACAAAGGTGAAAGATAACAGCAATTAAAAAAAAAAAAAAAAAAAAAAAGAGTCCTTGTACCTGGGTACAATAGGCAGAGGCCAATTACCGAAAAAGAGCACACCGAAGATGGGGGGCAGAAGTGGGGGAAGGGAGCTTTATGGCTCCGGTCTCAGGGTGGTTCTGCTGCCTTGAGGGGCGGACCAGCAACAGGGTGAGCTCCGGACAACACGCCTGACTGAGTTTGAGCCAGGAGGGCAGCTATGTCTCCTCTGCACACGTGAGCATCCTCGTGTGTAAAATGGAGGCATCAATGTCACTGCAACTAGTGGGTGAACGGACTCTGAGATACTTCGAAAAAAAATTGCCAGGGCAGGCATGGAGCCTAAAGGTTAAAGTGCTGGTTCGATACCCAGCCCCCATTCCTGACTCCTGCTTCCTGTCAAAGCAGACCCCAGCAGCTTAGAAGGAGATAGCTCAAGTCACAGGGTTCCTAGCACCCACGTGCGGGATGTGGACTGAATTCCCAGCTCTCAGCTTCAGCCCGGCCCAGTCCTGGTCAGGATGGGCAACTCAGGAAGCTGGCCAGCAAACAGAAATGTTGTCCCCCATTCCCTAGATTCCCCCTACTCTTCCTCTCCTCTCTCTACTTCTCACACAAAAACTGCAAATGGTGGTTGCAGTAAAGAAAACAGACATGACACTGACCACTGCATAGACAGTGCTTTGGGGAGACCGCTCTGGCAAGATAACCGGAAACTGGGAGCCAAGTTGTGGGATAACAGCCACAGAGGGGCAGCAAGGGTCAGACCGGGCACTGCCCATGATGCATACAAAATCCGTGGCAGGGCGGGGAAATGGGCCAGGGCATGCCTGGGCACAGGGGGCCAAGATGTAGAAAGCTCGTCCCAAGCCAACCCGGGAGATCTTAGAACGGTCTGCAGGACATGAAGCAGGGCAGATGAGCAACCCAGCCTGTCTCAGGTTCCCTGTGAGCCATCGCCGACCCTCTGCCTTGCCGGGATCTAGACAACAGATCTGAACAGATCCCACCAGCTCTTGGACGGGTGTCTGCATTGGAACAGAGCAAAAATCCCAACTGGACAAAGCTGCCGGCTGGCACACACACCTCAAGCCAGAAGGCTGTGGCCCTGGAAGATGGAAGCATGCTACAAGGGGGTCCCACCGCCCCCGGGGTACCCGGGCACTGCGTCCCACGCCTGTCCTCAGATGCGGACGTAAGTCACAGAGAACTCAACACGTGTCTTGTGCCCTCGTGGTTTCTTCTCCAGGCGATGGGCATCGATCTTTGCCAGGCGGCATTAACTTCAGGTTTAAGAATCACGGTTATCAATTCTAAAGCTGCTCCCTCCAATGGAGGAGCCTTGAGGCTGGGGACAAGCTGGGCAATAAATCTGAAAGTCTCAGGCCGGTTTTCCACAAGACTGTCCCTCTTTAGGCAAGAAAAAAAAAAGCGGGGGACAGAATGACTTCCAGGTAAACACGATTTACCTTCCTAATTCCTGCTCATCCTGCCCCAGCCCAAATTCTTTCCTCCCACAACAGAACCCCACCATGGGGCAACCAAGTCTGTCTCAGCTACTCCAGCATGGAGTTGGGCTACAGCATGAGGAGCGACACCGCCCTCCAGACCATCACCAAGTCGGAGGCTCTCAGGGGAAGCCACCTGCTGCCTCATGCTCCCACCTCACGCATCAAAAGGAATCACACACTCCCACCCAACAGAGGCCAACGCCGCGGTGATCTGGCGAGTGTCCGTCTCAGCCTGGGCAACAGGTGCGACACCTGGCCCGAATACTCCTCCCCCAGAACCGTGAACTGCAGACCGTCAGCTCCCTGCAACACTCCCGTTAACGTCCAACTCTCAGATCACCCTCCTTGGCTCTCGCTAAAGACCCCTCTCATTGGTGCGATCCTTTCTTTCTCACACTTCATAGTCCATTAGTACAACCTGGGGTCAGCATTGGGGTGCAGCAGGTTAGGCTGTGGCACTTGTGACAGCAACATCCCACAGGAGAGTACTGGTGTGCTCCTGGCGGATCCACTTTTGCTCAGCTCCCTGCAAAGGCACCTGGGAAGGCTGCAGAGGATGGCATAAGTGCTAGACCCCTCGTGACCCACATGGGAGACTTCAATGGAAATTCAGACTCTTGGCTTCTCCACCTGGCCCAGACCTGGCTGAAGCAGCCATCGAGGGGCGAACCAACACATGGAAAGTCGTCCTTTCTCTGTTGCTCCCATTGCACTCTTGTTGGTTTTTTTTTACGTAGATTTATTTATTTTTATTGGAAAAGCAGATTTTTACAGACAGGACAGAGAAACAGATTTTTTTGTCCACTGGTTCATTCCCCAAGTGGTCGCAATGGCTGGAGCTGAGCTGGTCCAAAGCCAGGAGCCAGGAACTTCTCTCAGGTCTCCCACGTGGGTACAGGGTCCCAAGGCTTTGGGCTGTCCTCCTCTGCTTCCCCAGGCCATGAGCAGGGAGCTGAAAGGGAAGTGGAGCAGCCAGGACACAAATCAGTGCCCATTTGGGATTCTGGCATGTGCAAGGCAGGGATTTAGCCACTGAGCCACCATGCCACACCTGTCATTTTACTTTTTAAATAAAATTAAATAAATAAATAAAAAGAGTCAGACATCAGAACAGAAAATTTCTACCACAGCCCCATTTCCTCACTTCCATTCCTTCAATGAACAACACTAGGAGTCAAAGATGGATCCCTCTTTGGATCCCTGGGTCCACAGTACAAAGCCCTTGAGTCAACAGGCCCCAAGAACAGCCCAGATGAGGAATAACTACTTAGTCAGGTTCCAGAAAGCCTGCTGTGGACTGCCAGGGGCGGCCTGGCCCGGCCCAGTGAGTGGCATCTTCAAACCTTCATCTGGGGGCCTGCGCTGAGACAAGGCGGGACAAGTTGCCCGGCAGCACCTGCCTGGCGTGCAGGAAGCACCCGTTTGAGTGACTCCACTTCTGACCCAGCTCCCGCCCCTGAGTGTGGGAAGGCTGGGGCCCTGCCACCCACATTAGGGAGCAGAATGGAGCTCCTGGCTCGTGGCTTAGGGCTCCCAGCTTCAGCCTGACCCAGGCCTGGCTGTTGCAGCCATCTGAGGAGTGACCAGAAGGAAGAGCCATCTGTCACTCTCAAATAAATGAATGAAGCTTTCATCTTGATGCATGTGCCTCTCAGCCTTACCTGGTAAGCTCTGTTTCTGAGTAAAAGCCAGTGCTACTCAGAACACTCCCCACGCTCAGGCTCCCAGAGACAGGCCTAAGCAGAAGGACTAGGCGTGCCCAAGTGTCAATCACTGCCCCGTGCTGCCCCCCATGGGAAGGACTGGAGCAGGGATGATGCCAGAAGGACTTGGCCAGCTTCTGCTGACCCCAGGTTCTCCCTTCTGTGTGTAGTCACTCCTGCCTGAGGCTCAGTGGCCTCACCAGTGTCCCTCGGAATTGGAGTGTGTGTTGGGTGTGGATGGGTGTGGGGGCGGAGAAATTCTCTACTTTTCAAAAAGACTACCAATTCCCATCACACTTCAACATGGTGGTCAGCTCAGGTAAAAATGGATGATGCGGGGGAGTTGGGGTAGGGCGGGCAGTTTAGGTCCTCCCGGGAACACTCACAAGCCACGCTACAGTGCCTGGGTTTGAGTCCTGACTCTGATCCGAGTCCAGCCTCCCGTGAATGTAGACCTCGGGAGGTGGAGGGTGACGAGTCCCTGCTACCCACGTGGGAGAGCAGGTCCGAGTTCGTCTCCCGGCTTCGGGGTGGTCCAGCCCCAAATGCTGCAAGCACTTGGGGAGCAAACCGGCCTTTCAGATGAATAGAATCAGCAAAGCCTGTGAGCCGCAGCATGCTCTGCTCTCTCATATTTAGGCTACTATGACTATCTCACTCTGCAGGCCTCAGCCCTCCACGGCACTGCATACAGGAAAGGGAAGCCCTTTAGGGCAGGCAGTGTAGACACACTTTTCCCACTATTTTGTGTGGACTCTCAGAGTTTAGGACTCTTACAAGTATGGAGGCGCTACGTTCTCTCAGGCACCTGCTACTCCTGGGAATAACACCCCTGGGCGTGCATCCCACAACATCCTAGCTAACTGCATCGTTCTCAAAGCAGCCTGTTAAATCCTTGAGTCCCTGACCCAGGCCATCACCAGGACCACCACTCCCAGCTGCTGGTCCTGTCTTGCCATGTATCAACACCCCGCCTTACCCAAGATGTGTTTCTACTTAAAGACACCTTATTCGGGCCCGGCGGCGTGGCCGAGCGGCTAAAGTCCTCGCCTTGAAAGCTCCGGGATCCCATATGGGCGCCGGTTCTAATCCCAGCAGCTCCACTTCCCATCCAGCTCCCTGCTTGTGGCCTGGGAAAGCAGTTGAGGACGGCCCAAAGCGTTGGGACCCTGTACCCGCGTGGGAGACCAGGGAGAGGTTCCAGGCTCCCAGCTTCGGATCGGCGCACACTGGCCCGTTGCGGCTCACTTGGGGAGTGAATCATTGGACGGAAGATCTTCCTCTCTCTCTTCCTCTGTGTATATCTGGCTGTAATAAAATGAATAAATCTTTAAAAAAAAAAAAAAAAGACACCTTATTCAAATCTGTAGGTGACTCACCA
Source organism: Ochotona princeps (assembly GCF_030435755.1). Classification (NCBI taxonomy): domain Eukaryota; kingdom Metazoa; phylum Chordata; class Mammalia; order Lagomorpha; family Ochotonidae; genus Ochotona; species Ochotona princeps. The sequence continues at coordinate 37,065,170 of NC_080852.1, read as the reverse complement.
ACTCTGAACTCACGGTCAGTGACAGGTCAGTGACACCACAGTCAGTCAGATCCAACACAGGAATTTTCTCCATAGGGTGCATCAAAGCCTCCTTGGTTAAGGAACACCACAGCAGGGGCGAGGGGCAGGGGCGGAGCATGAAATCAACACAAATCACACCAGAAACAGAAGCAAGGTAGCAGAGTAGGGGTGTGCCCTTGGTCTGGGGCATTGAGACCACCATGCTCCACATCAGAACCCTACACTTCACACTTGCCTGCAGCTCCCGACTCCAGCCTCCCACCAGTGCAGACCCTGGGGAACAGCAAGTCCCTGGGGTCCAGTGACCCACACAGGAGACCAGGAGAGGCCATCGTGGGAACTGCGGGGGTGCACACATGCATGAGAATTCATTCTCTCTCTCTCTGCCTCTCAGAAACACAAAACAAAATGTAAAAGGCATTAGTTGGGTGTTGCCTGGTTCGGTCTCACTGGGAACATGTGCATTCAAAGAATCACCCTGCACGGGTTCACTGACATCTGACACTACTTTGGGGAATATAAACATGTCTGAGCAAGTAGGCAAATCTATCAACATGGAACTGGGCGTAAGCAGGACCCGCTGCCTCTGGCCATCACACGCAAGTCATAAGACTCACAAAGCGCATTCCGCAAGGTGCTTCCTCCCTTGCGGAGCAGCCAGCGTCCCAGGCAGAGAAGGGGGCCGCTGGTTTCAGCACTCCTGCCCTTCCTCTCCACCGTGGCAGCCTGTTCTAATGTAGGTAAGTCCTAATTGGCTACCGAGGGATGAGCTTTGCTCTCTTTATACCTCTGCTAAACCCCCAGATGCAACTTTAGACAGGCTCCCAGGCAGAACTGCAGGGTGGGAGCCAGTGCTGTGCAGCATGTCAGGCTGCCACCTCTGACGCTGCTCTCCCCATCAGGGGCTCAAGGCCCAGCCATTTCACTTCCAATCCAGCTCCTTGCTAATGACCTGGAAAACACAGTGGAGATACAGTGAGTGAGAAACTGGGATGAAATTCAGCAATTTCTGGCTTCAGCCTGGCCCAGTGCTGACTGGCAGAGCGTGTGGGAAGCGAACCAGCCAGGAAAAGCACTCTCTCTGTCTAGGTCTCTCTTAGTAACTCTTTCAAAGTAAATACACAGAATCACAAACGAGCCAAGGGGGCAAGTATCTGTTCAGGCAGTTAAGACCCGGCCGGGTTGCCTGCTAGGGTCAAAACCCCAGCACCCCTTCTCCGCTTGTGCGCGCCCTCCTGGCAGCAGGTACAGAGTGGTTCCCAGCTCCACTCTGGCCCAGGGCATCTGGAGAGTGAAGGAGCAGATAAAATAAACAGATAAACAAAAAAATTTGATGTGCTTCATTTAACCTATCTTGCAGAAATTTCCTAACCTAAGGAAAAAACTGTCTTTTCCACCAGGTCCTCACAGTTGTAGCATCTGACACAAGCAACCAAAAGTAGACAGCTTGAAAAATCTATCAAGGTCACCATACGACAGCACCACTGTAATGACATCAAGATTTCCCATGCATCTGAATACACCTCCTGTACACACAATTTCTAGCGTCTCATATACACAGTTGCAAAATAGCTTTTATTGTTGGTACTCCACTATTTCATCAAGAAATAAAAACTGCACTACCAGGGGTGGCATGGACTAGCAAGCTAAGCCAGCAACACCAGCATTCCACAAAGGAGAACCAGTTCAAGTCCCAGCTGCTCCCTCTGGAATTCAGGTCCCTGCAGTGGAGGACAGTCAAGGAGCTGAGGCCCCTGCCACCCACGTGGGCGACCCAGATGGACTTCCTGGCTCCTGAGTATGGCTGGCCTAGTCCCAGCTGCTGCAAGTAATTTGGAGGAGTAAATCAGCAGTTCCTTTCCTAAAAAAGCTCCATTTTCCTTGAAAGTCAGGGATGGGGCGGGCGCTGTGACATGTCAGGTGAAGCTATTGCCCACAGTGGCAGCATCCGTGTGCGGGTTCTGGCGAGAGTCCCAGCTGCGTCACTCCCGAGCCAGTTCCCTACCGATGTACGCACAGGAAAGCAGCAGAGGATGGTCTAAGTGCTTGCGCCCCTCAACCCACATGGGAGGCCTGCCAGCTCCTTGGCTTTGGACAGACTCAGCTCCAGCGGTCACAGCTGTTTGGGGAGTGAACCAGCAGGTGGAAGATCTCTTTCCGTAACTCTGCCTTTAAAATAAATAAACAAATCTTTAAAAAAAAAAAAAAAAGGCAAGGATAGCCCAGGTGCTTGGTCCCCTGTACCCACATTGGAGACAGGAGGGAGCGCTTGGGTCCTGGCTTTGATCTGAAATGAAGCAGTGGATGGAAAATTTCTCTAATTCTACTTTCAAATAAGAAAGCTAATACTTATTTCTTTTTTAATATTTATTTTATTTTTATTGGAAAGGCAGATAGACAGAGAGAAGGAGAAACAGAGAAGATCTTCCATCCGATGATTTACTCCCCAAGCGGCCACAACGGCCAGAGCTGTGCCAATCCAAAGCCAGGAGCCAGGAGCTTCAAGGCGAGGACTTCAGTTGCTAGGCCACGCCACTGGGCCCATCCTATTTATTTATTTCTTTTTAAAAAAGGAGGGGAGGGGTTGCGCTCCGATGATGCTCCTCCCAAGATGCCCTGCACACACTCACCCATGGGCCAGCACCAAATGAGACATATAGTAACGTCTTCGTGGGGATTTGTCATCACAGCAAGACTGGCTCCAGTAGAGTGCAGGAGACCTTTTCCCAGGAGAAGGCTTCAGTTTCACAGCTACCCTGGCAGGTCAGCATTCATCACAAGGTGAGCCAGTTCATCCCTGGGAAGAAGGCTGACCTTCGGGAGTTGTTTCCAGCCTCCAAAGACTTGGGTACCAAAAAACACGACACCCTTTCCAGTGATTCCTATAACCCCATGATGGGGGCAAGCAGGTACCACAACGCCCCCCTCAGTGGCAAACCACAGGAGAGGGCTCGCTCTGTGGAGAGGGCAAACCTAGTGGCTGGCACCGAAGGCTCACCTCGCCAGAAACACCACTAAGCCGGGCTGTTTTTCCTACAAAATTCACAGTTCTGGAATGTGGTCAGCAGCTATTTATAGCAGAATTATCTGCTTAATTGTTTGGTGTTTTGGTCAACATGAAAATCAGCTCGCATTCCTTCGCAAATGCAAGGCCTGCAGCCCCGAAGTGTAAACACACACACACAGCCCTGGTACTTAGATTTCGCCAAAAGCCCAACAACAACCAGGGAGATGGATCCAGTCTGCACCGTGCAGGACCAACTTCCCAGACCAAGCCCACAGCTCTCGACCCGTTATTTATACTGACCGGGCAGTGAGCTTTCCCGAGATGACCTAGCCAACACCGGCCACCAGCTCAGCCCTGACGCCGCCCACCAACCCGGGACGCACGCGGCCACACGCAGGACCCACGCAGCCACACGCAGGCTGCAGGGCTGCAAGCGACAAGTCCTGGGCCCGCACGCACCGCAGAACGCGAGAACAGCCAAAGTTTGCTGGGCCCACGGGGCGCGCGTCCCCACCGGTCGCCTTCAGTCTCTGCTTGGCCGTTCCCGGGAAGCGAGCGCGGGTCTCCAGGTTAGCAATAGGTGCAGTAAAGCATCTCCAAAGTGCACACACACCGGGAGGCGGCAATTCCAAGGGGGCGGAGAGGTGGGGGTTTTCATTGCCACGGGGAAGGGAGCAGCGGGAGCCACAAACACAGCCAAAGCTCACTAAAGCCAGGAGCCCCGCAACTCCGGTCGGTCGCCTGGGAACCAACTGCGAGAAAGGGTAGCCCACACCCGTCGGGGGGCGGGTACAGCACACTGGGCGGAGGGCTGGGCGGCTAGGTCTCGGGGAGGGCGCCCCCCTGCCTGACGCGGACAGGAGTCAAGCGCACGCAGGGCCTCGGTGGCTCACGCCTCCCGCCCTAGGCCTCCCCCAGCGCGCCAGACGCGGCTCCCCGGGGCTGGGCCTCCGCCTCCCCGCGCGCGGCAGGTCGCCCCGCGAGGACAAGCCGCCGCCGCCTCCCTCCAGCGGGCGCTCCAATCCCACTCCCGGCCAAGCAAGCCAGCTGCTCCCGCGCGATTCCCCAGCACTCACCGCCGGGCGGCTCTGGGCGCGCCCGCCTCGGGCCGGCGGGGCCCCTCGGAAAGCCGGGTCCGGGACCGACGGGCGCGCTCGAAGACGCGCGGGAACACTCGGGGGCGCGCTCCCGCACCGTGGCCCCCACTCCCCTTTCCCAACGCACGCACGCGCAGACGCGGGCCGCGCGCCGGGGCCGACTTCGCGACGGACGCGAGCGCGGGAGCGCGAGGAATCCCTGGAATGAGGCGCCGCCCGCCCTAGCTCGGCTCCAGCAGGCCGGCAGGCCACGCCCCGGCCACGCCCCTCCCGCCGAGCAGGTGGGGGCCGAGCTCAGGTGAGGCGGACGCGGGCGGGGCCGGGCCTGGCGGGGAGCCCCTCCCCCGCCCCGAGCCTCGCCGACCTGCGGGGTGCTCCCACGTCGCCTCTCCGAGGGTCGTCAGCCGGGCCGAGCGCGGGGTCCCGCGAGCTCCGGGCGTGCCCAGCGTCTCCCTGTCCCACTTCCCGCCCTCAAGGCCAGCAGGGACTCACACCTTCGGGGTGCAGGGACAGCCCCAGGTGCCCGCCGCTGCGGAGGCCCCGTCGCGCCCAGTGGCTTCCTGCACCTGGCGGACGCGGCACACGGGGACGCCGCGGACTGCAGCCCTTCCCGCCACGCCGCCCGCGCTCAGCCCCCGCCGCGGCCTGGGAGCCGGCGTCCGAGCCCCCGCGTATCCCAAGGCCGGCGCGCACGGCCGCCCACACCCCCGGCCACGCTGCCGGGCCGGCCAGCGGCCACGCTCACGCACCTGGAGGCCCCGCGGGCCTGGGCGCCGAGTTGCGCTCCGGTGCGGCGAACGGTCAGATTCGCCGCTGTTGGTCTGTGCTCCGGGGCGCCGCTGGGCTTCTTCCCTTTACAACGCGGGAAGCACTCCCGGGGCGCTGCGCCGCGCCTCCGCTCCCTCCCTCTCCCTGAGGAGGAAGTCCCGGAAAAAAATGAAAGCTGCGTGGGGGAGCGGGCGAGCGGTGCGTGCCGGGCTGGGCCCTCTCGCAGTGCCAGGGCCCCGAGGCGTCGGCGGGGGCTGCGGAGCGCTCCTAAGGGGCGCAGGTTCTCATTGCTGCCGTGGCGCAGCCATGTGACCGCTCACTGGAAGCACCTGTCTTTAATTTTTGCCTGGCACTCGCTGGAGGCGGGGGTCCGAAGCTCCCCCCACCCCCGGCCCCGCTTCGTTTCCCCTGCGCTCCCACAAGGAAGCAAACATGGACTTGGCATAGCCGGCCGCCAACTTCGTAAACCGCATGGAAGCTACTGCCCTCACTCTCGGTCACTTTCAGTGGCTTTTCTCGGGGCTGCGCCCTAAGTCTTGTTTATTAGGAGCCCCTACTAGGAGGTACCGTCCCGGGAAAAGACGGTTTACCAAGGAATTGCTGCATTACTGGAGCGCTGAGGGGGGTGTGCAGTTCCAAACTGTTTTCCCATCTGTTGCCTCATCTGGTCACCTCGCATTGTCTGCCCTGGTCCTGCCCCAGTTGGCTAGGTGTGTGGCGGCCCTAGACTTGCAGGCAGATTGAGTCCGGGGAGGCTCTGGTCTCCCCGTGGACGCTGCTTTATTTGGTGGTGCGAGGCGGAGAAAGGCAAGCCCCAGCGGATGGTCGGGTGCCTGATGGTGGAGAGCTGGGCAAAGGGTCTACTGCAATGGTGCTGATGAGGAGTTTAAAAGTCATAAGAAAATACAACCCCTGCACGTTTGCAGACAGGGTCCAGGGTTTGGGAAGCCTTCCCACAGGTAGTCATCTCATCCCATTTATGATAAGCCTGGCTGCCCCGTGACTTCCACTGGGAGACGGGGGTGGGGGTTGCCCAAGTCATGAGGCTGACAGTTTTGGTCCCATCCCTGAAGTCAAGAGTGCAGACTAGGAGGAGGGGGGATAGCCTTCCACCCTGGCGGGCAGCCAGTCCTGAACCTTGGCAGGAATTACACCTTCCATCAGCGCTCAGATGTGACTTAGCTCTGGTCTCTTCTAAGAGTTGTGCAGAAGGGAGATCCACAGGAAGTACAGTAAGAGAGTGGATGTGCTTGTCGTCTGGCAGGACTGGGACAGAGTCACGCCAGCCTCACAGACCCCGGACACCAACCTGCAACACTGGCTGGATTTTGACCATGCTGGAGGAGAAAGGCCAAGGCCCAGAAGGTGACGTGTGGCATAATATTAGGTTGATGATGCTAGAAAACAGTAAAGTGTACAGTTGCACATCCGCAGTACAATTTTTAAAAATTCATTTAACAATTCATGTTCTGAACAAGCAGCTATGCCTAGATTTCTAAATGCTCTGCACCAAAAGGAACATCTTTTGTTTCCATATTTTCCCCCACAAACCTCTTGAAGTTCCCTCATACTTGTAATAAAGTTGTCTAAAAAGGGATGGGGCGTGGGGGGGATAGGGCTGTGACATCTACAGTGCCTACGTCCCCTCTCAGAGAGCTGGTTTGGTTGGGGTCCCGGCAGCTCCACGTCTAATCCAGCACCTGGGAAAGCGGCAGCAGATGGCCCAAGGCCACCAGGGCCACCACATGGAGCTGCTGGCTCCTGGCTTTGGCCTAGTAAAGCCCTGATGCTTGAAGTCATTGGGGGAGTGAGACGGGATGGATCTTCCCCTCCCTCTCTCATTCTGCCTTTCAGAAGAGCAGCAGCCAGGACTTGAGCCAACACTTTGATATGGGGTTAGGCATCGAGAGCAGTGGCTCAATCATTGTGCCGCATCACCAGCCGTCTGAAAGTACAACACACAAGTGATGGCCATACAACGGTGTTTACCGTTAAACCGCACACTTTAAATGGTTTGAAGTTGGCATTATGCTGCATTTTTAAACAAAATTTTTTAAAAATGAAGAACTGAAGGAAAAAGTGGACAAATAGAAGACAACTATGTGGGCAGGTAACTGGGTTCAGGTGGACAGTGTTTCTAAGCCACGGCTTTATAAACGCATCAGAACTCCACTTTCTCAAGATGACATAAGGAGTGGTATGGAGGCAGGTAGGGGAAAAGCAGGACTGGCCCAAAGCCTGATGTTGGTGAGTGACAGGTGTGTAGGGGCAGTTAGAGCCACTGTCCTCTTTTGGCCATGCTTGCATGTCTAAAACATCTCATAAAACATCCAAAAATTTAAAGGGAAAGGAACTGGGCGAGGCTGAGAGCTGCTGGTTGCAGTTCCTCCAGCCTTGGCCTCTTGCTGGTCGTGTCTCTCTCTCTCTCTCTCTCTCTCTCTCTCTCTCTCTCTCTCTTCCTTCCAGCTGGCTCCTGGCATGCCTGCACTGTCCACAAAACTCGATGACACTATCCCACTTGTGGCAGGGACTGTATCTGGTCCACCTGGCAGCCACACATCCCTGGGGCCCACATGGGACACCCTGAGAGGCAGGGTTCTGTCTGGCCCCCAAGGTGGCCAAGCGTGGATTGGCTCTGGGGAGTTCAGTTGACAAGGCATGGATCTGTGCCCTCCCTCGACTTCTTCCCAGGAAGTGGTGTATTGGTACACACATGTCTGCCCATGTCCACTGCCAGCGGTGAGGACGGGAGGCCCCCTGCCACACTGTACTCCTGTTCTCTTGCCTGCACTCCATTTTGACCCCCCAAAAAAACATGGAGGAGGAGGCTTACTCACGTGAGTTCTAGTTCAGATTCTCTCTCTTCTCCCCATGGTTAAGTTGGGTTGTCATCTTAGTACTTAATTGTAAGGATTCTTAGGGCTGGTGCAGTGGCTCAACAGGCTAATCCTCCACCTGTAATTGCTAACATCCCAGAAGAATGTCAGTTCGGATTCCCGTCCAGTTCCCTGCCTATGGCTTAGGCCTGAGTGGAAGTAGCCAGCATGATGCCACCTGCAATGCTAGCATGTTCAAGTCCCGGATGCTTCATTTCTGACCCAGCTCCCTGCTAGTGCACCTGGAAAAGCAGCAGGAGATGGCCCAATGCTTGGGCCGCCACTGAGCTGGGGAAGCTCCTGGCTCAGGCCTGGCCCAGCCAGAGGCCTCTGTTTTTCTCCCCTCCCGACCATCAGAAAATTGTTTCATGATTACAAAGCATCTCCTCCTTCAACAGAAGTAGCATAACATAGTAGTTGACATCTCCAAGAGTCTAAGCACGATTTACAACCTGAAGTCTTGGCAAAGTGAGGCTGAAATCAGCGAAGGTCCTGACCTGTTGGCTCAGAGGTCGTGCTAGGAATTCTGCTCGCTGGACGTCTGTTGTGCTTGGCTCTGGTGCCACACCCCGGTCCTTAAAAACAGCATCTTCCTTTCTTTCTTTCTTTCTTTCTTTCTTTCTTTCTTTCTTTCTTTCTTTCTTTCTTTCTTTCTTTCTTTCTTTTCTCCTTTCTTTCTTTCTTGTTTAAGATTTATTTATTTTTGTTTGAAAAGGAGATATATAGAGAGAAGGAAATACAGAAAGCTCTTCCATCCACTGATTCACTCCCCAAGTTGCCACAACTGCTGGAACGAAACTGATCCGAAGCCAGGACCCAGGAACTTCCTAAGGGTCTCCCACGCGGGTGCAGGTTCCCAAGACTCTGAGCCATCCTCCAGTGCTTTCCCAGGTCACAATCAGGGAGCTGGATGAGAAGTGGAGCAGCCAGGACAGGAACTGGCACCCATATGGGATCCCGCCGTTTACAAGGTGAGGATTTAACCACTAGGCTACCACACCGGGCCCCAGAACATCTCTTTTTCTATATTCATGGCTGCCAGTAAGTTTAGCCATGTCCATTAAATACCTTCCACAGCTTTCTTCTGTCACTTCCTCAACGTGTAGTGCTGACCACATTGCAACCATCCTGCAGGCTCACCAGGTTGTTACACAATGTCCTCGTGGCCTTCAGGAATTCTTGGAATTCAGTGAACTGTTCCTGTTGTCACTGGGTATCCCTGCCTGGGACCTGCCCTGGGGCTTCTGATCTGACAATTCCTTATCTAGTACTCTGGGCATCTCCTTGCACTTGACCTTAAATTATTAACTGAATCTGCACAGTGGCTCAACTAGAAATACTATTTGTGACTATTACTCATCAAATAATAGCTATTCCGTGATATGCCAAAGGTCAGTCCAACATGCCGTTAATCAAGGGCCTACTCTGCAGACTTGCTGGGGGTTAGTGAGGGAGAAGCCACAGTCTTTGTTTCTAGGATCTCAGGGAGGAGAAGACAGGTAGTAAATAAGTGAGAAAGTGAATCAGGTGCACGGGAAGGAACCGGGAACCAGGCATCGTGAGCAGGAGGAAGCAAATCTCAAGCGTGGGGTTAGAACGTGATGTGCCAGCCGGAACACAGCGAGTGTAGCGGCCCAGAGGCAGGAGAACTCTGCAGAGTCCACGCTCTGCCTTGAGGCAGTGTGATAGCCACTCCGCTGGTCTGGGGAGAAAGTAGGGGAAGACGGCCCGGCAGCGTGGCCTAGTGGCTTAGGTCCTCGCCTTGAACGCCCCGGGATCCCATATGGGCGCCGGTTCTAATCCCGGCAGCTCCACTTCACATCCAGCTCCCTGCTTGTGGCCTGGGAAAGCAGTCGAGGATGGCCCAAAGCCTTGGGACCCTGCACCCGCGTGGGAGACCTGGAAGAGGTTCCTGGTTCCCGGCTTCGGATCGGCGCAGCACCGGCCCGTTGCAGCTCACTTGGGCAGTGAAACATCGGATGGAGGATCTTCCTCTTTGTCTCTCCTTCTCTCTGTATATCCGGCTTTCCAATATTAATAAATCTTTAAAAAAAAAAAGAAAAAGAAAGTAGGGGAAGACATCATGTGACATCACAGAGCAGGCGGCAGGCAGTTCACACAGTCACCAGAGTTGTTGGTTGTCTTTTTGTTTTGTTTTGTTTTTGTTTTTATGCCCCCAGCATCTTTATGTAACTGGGGAAGGAGGGAGAAAAACAAAACCATTTCCGAGTGCAGGATGCAAACCAGGGACTTCCTGAGCAGTTGCAACATGAGACACCTTAGCAGGGGAGGGCGTGCCGCGATATGAGACAAAGGGCTTGAGGGCTCTGAGCTCAGAATGCGCTGGGTCCTCCTGCACCTGCCTTTTGCACGGTTCACTGTGGAGCCTGGCTGGATGCGCCCCGGGCAGGTGCGGCCATCAGTGACCTGGACAGAGGCTTCCTGTCCCTCCAGCTCAGGGACAAAGCTGAAGTTTCCGGGTGGGTGGATGGGAACAGAACAATACTGCTAGGATGAATACTGCCTCTTTGGAACTTCAGCTCCCAACCCTGACCCGGAGGCCTTTTATTAGCCTGTTGGTATAAACATCAGCAGGAACTGGCTTAAATAGGCATTTTCCCCCCCCTCAGAGTGTCTCAGTGGCTCACTCCGGGGACACCCACTCTAGCCAGGGTCAAGAACAGAAATGCGGGGGCAAGGGGTATGGACCCTGGGCGGGGTAGCAGTGGGAATAGCAGGGCTCATGAGCAGGACTTGAGGCGCTGCCACAAGGTTCTCTTACCCAATGCACAGTGTGCTGTGGGACAGCACATACAGGGGACAGGGCCAGCCTGCCACGTGGAAACCCTCCCCTGCTTAGGTCTAAGGTGGCCACACATGGGATGAAGAGGCCGACTCAGCCACCTGGATGTGCCTGTCCTGGGTCTGCACTCTTGGAGTAATGAGTGAAGGCTTCCTGGAGGTGGTGCCAGGGCTCAGGGTCAACCCAGGCCTGGAAGGTCCTGGGGCATTGCTGGCCACCTTCCCTCGCTGCTGGTTCCCCTGCTGCCCTGTACCCATTCAGTAAAGCCCTGTACCCATTCAGTAAAGCCCCGTGTCGATCCCTGTTCACCAGAGACCCTTTCTGTAGTCTGACCTCAGTTTGATCTTTTTTTATTTATTTGTTTTTAATTAATTTATTTGAAAGGTAGAGTTAGAGAGAGATACATGTAAGAGGAGATAAAGAAAGGTTTTCTTTCTCTGGTTCACTTCCCCCGTGGCCACAACGGCTGGGACTGGGTGGGACTGTGGCCCAGAGCCTCATTCAGGTCCCCACACAGATGGCGAGATGCCAACACTTCAGCCATCCTTGCTGCTTTCCCGGGTGCCTTAAAGAGACCTGAACTGGAAGCAGAGGAGCTGTGACTCACACTGGCGCTTGTGTGGATGCCAGCGTTGCAGACGGTGGCTTCAACCATGGTGCCACAATGCCAGTTCCACCTCAGCTTGCTCTTAAGTCATCTGCAGACACCTCCAATGAATAATAAAAGATTCCCCACAGCTCCCAGCGTGGACTCTTGTCAGATACGCACAGCCTAGGACTGAGTCTAATCTCCTTAGAGGCGTCTAGCTTTCAAGCGACCATAAAACACAAGCACATTGGCCAGCTAAATGTGATCACTGCTACTGAACTTGCATGCTGAAATAGACAACATTCACAACAGATGTTGCCATTTTTGGGAATGAAATGGCTCCCAGAAAGCAGACTACAGAGCCAGCAGATGTGGGCCTGTGTGGCTTCGCTCCGTGCGCTGCGGGCTTCTGCGCTGGTGGTCTCTTCCGTCTTTCCCCCACTTGAACTGCTGCGAACGGTGAGACCAGCCAGAAAGATTGTCCCCATGACCCAGTATTTTAGAAGAGAAACATACAAAATATGAAGTTTAAAAAGAAATCCCATGGGCCTGGCGTGGTAGCCTAGTGGTTAAAGTTTTTGTCTTGCATGCGCCAGGATCCCATGTGGGTGCCGGTTCCTGTCCCTGCTGCTCCACTGCCCACCCGGCTCCAGTAGAGGAAGGGCCAAAGCCTTGGGACCCTGCACCCACATGAAAGATCCAAAAGAAGCTCCTGGCTCCTGGCTTCAGAGAGATTCAGCTCTAGCCATGTGGCTATTTGGTGAGTGAACCAGGGGATGGAAGATCTTTCCTATCTGAAAATCTGCCTTTCCAATAAAAATAAATATATGTTAAAAATTTTTAAACCTTTAAAAATGAAATTTAAAAAAGAGCATATGTATAAACTTGTCATTTTTTTTGTTTTTCAAAGATTTATCTGCGGGGCCAGGCATGGTGGCCTAGTGGCTAAAGTCCTCGCCTTGAAAGCGCCAGGATCCCATATGGGCACCGGTTCTAATCCCAGCAGCTCCACTTCCCATCCAGCTCTCTGTTTGTGGCCTGGGAAAGCAGTTGAAGACGGCCCAAAGCCTTGGGACCCTGCACCCATGTGGGAGACCCAGAAAAGGATCTGGGCTTCTGGCTCCGGATCGGCGCAGCACCGGCCGTTGTGGCCACTTGGGGAGTGAATCATCGGACAGAAGATCTTCCTCTCTGTCTCTCCTCCTCTCTGTATATCTGACTTTCTAATAAAAATAAATAAATCTAAAAAGAAAAAGAAAGGTTTATGTGATGGTGACGGACGTCGGGAGGAGAGATTTTCCAATTACTGATTCACTCTCCAAATGGCCACAATGGCTGTGACTGGGCCAGACTGGAGCCAAAACAAATGTTTGCATCCAGGTCTCCCATGTGGGTGCCAGGGGCTCAGGCATGTAGACCATTTTCAGGTGTTTGCCAGGCACATTAGCAGTGAGATGAGTCAAAAGTGGGGCTGCTTGGGCCCGGCGGCGTGGCCTAGCGGCTAAAGTCCTCGCCTTGAAAGCCCCGGGATCCCATATGGGCGCCGGTTCTAATCCCGGCAGCTCCACTTCCCATCCAGCTCCCTGCTTGTGGCCTGGGAAGGCAGTCGAGGACGGCCCAATGCATTGGGACCCTGCACCCGCGTGGGAGACCTGGAAGAGGTTCCAGGTTCCCGGCTTCGGATCGGCGCGCACCGGCCCGTTGCGGCTCACTTGGGGAGTGAAGCATCGGATGGAAGATCTTCCTCTCTGTCTCTCCTCTCTGTATATCCGGCTTTCCAATAATAATAAAATCTTTAAAAAAAAAAAAAAAAGTGGGGCTGCTGGGACTCCAGCTGGCACTCTGATAAGATGCTGATCTTGTAGGTGGCAGCTTAGTCCACTGCCACAAGCCCACCCAGGGTGCACTGAGTTGTGAACATGCCCACTGCTCTTCATGCCCCTTCCTGGGACTTGGGTGGAGGGGCACTCCTTACCTGTGAGTTCTGACGCTGGAGAAGAAGCTACGGCAGCTCATTGCCAATGTCCCGGGCCTAGGTAGGGCAGGAGCTGGCTCAGAAGGGACAATGAGTGGAAGAGAGCCCTCCTCAGAGTCCATCTGAAAATAAGGACAATGTCATGACAACCAGCTCATTAGATAAAATCAGATCAAATAATGTGCAAGAATCCCACTGTCAAGTGTCACCAAGCATGCGGGGCCTGGCATGGTGGTCTAGTGGCTAAAGTCCTCGCCTTGAAAGCGCCAGGATCCCATATGGGCACCGGTTCCTGGTTTGGGCCCAGCTGTGACTGTGGCAGGTGATGGAGAGTGAACCAGTGAGTGGAAAGCCTCTCTCTACCTTTCAAATAAACTTCTTAAAAAGTCTCAGAGTGCCATGAGCTACAAGGGAGTAAATCAGGGGGAGGGACAGCAGGAACCAAGACAGGATGGTCCAGAGCGGCCGCCTCGGGGGACAAGGTAAGATGCCAACCGAGTAGGCAGCAACAGGTCCCAGGTATGGTGTTCAGGGCCTCATCGAGGTCAGTAGCATTCATGCCCACTGGAGTCTGAGCCAACCGAGGCCACACAGCTTGTCCTGGAGCAAGCCTAGGGAGAATCCTACTCCCCCACATCGGCTTACAAAGCTACACCTGCTCACCTAGGCTCTGCCTCCTCTCCCCTGCAAGACTGGCTGACATTCTGAGATCACACAAAGGCTGGGAGCTGGAGCCCAGCCTGGCACACGAGGCCACTCAACTCACCCCTGAGGACTCAAGGCTGTTACCCCATTTTACAAAGAATTGAGTCATCTGGAGGTGAAATAACTGGCTCGGGCCACTGAGCTGGGCTTTAGGGTGCCTAGAGATGGGATGACAGACGGTGCTGGCTCTGTCTTGTTCATTCTGACGGGAGAGGAAGAGAGGGGATCCAGCAGGCTGTGATGTGTTGGTGAGGTGCCAGTTGTCTCATGGAAAGGTAAGGGGAGGGGGTGAAGAACCAAGTGGACTCAGAGTCTGGGAGCTGGCATGCGGAGTGCTGGTGTCCTGCAACTTTGCCGGTGTGGGGACCCTCACCCTACATGGACAGGCCAAGGCCTGAGAGTCATGAGGAGGGCAAAGGAACCAGGACACTCTGCTGTTTGTCACCCTTCCCTGGAGAGCTGCAGAATCGTACGCCTCAAGATGATTAGCAGCCCGAGAGACCACAGACAAACAGCAAACAGAGCCGGCAAACTCACAAGTCCCACGGGAGCGTGTCACCATGATGTCACCTTGTTTATTTCCCATGTGGGAATCAGCAGCCCCAGACTGCAGAATGACAAAGCCTTGCCCCTTGTCCCTGGACCAACTGCCTCATTCTTGAGGCAACCCCCGGGTGGCTTAATCTGTGCTCTGATGCTGCGATTTAGAAGCGATTCAATGTCACCTTCCCTCCATCATCGGCCGAGTCACGGCTGAGGAGCAGGGTGGCAGTCACTCACTCGGACAGTCTATCTGCACCCAGAGTCTGCCTAGGCCCTGACCAGGGCAGGGAGCCTGCTAACCTCACAGCAGGGCTCTCAGCTCAGTGCTGGGAGGACCTAAGCGGCTCCGGGAGGAGGAGGCATCAGTGGCACAGCTGAGGCCACAAGGTTATGCAGGAGCCACCAGGTGAAAGAAAGAAAGAGGGACAGGGACGAAAGCTGCGGAACACACAGCCTGGGGATGTGACAGCCGACAGCTGGCACCTGGGGGTGGCAACAGGTGGGAGACTGGGGAGAGTCATCAAAGATTTTTCAGGAGGGAGTGACAAACTGTAGCTGTTTATGCCTTTAAATTTATTTATTTTCATTTGCAACAGCCTAGGATAAGCAGGGCTGAAGGCAGGAGCCCAGAATTCAATCTGGATCTCCCACACAGGTGGCAGGGACCTAAGTGCTTGGCTATCACCTGCTGGTTCCCAGGGCAAGCATCAGCAGCACGCAGCTGGAACGGTGCGCAGAGCCAGGTCTTGAACCCAAGCATTGTGCCAAATGCCAGCCTCCCATCCATGTACATCCTACTGCAGTGTGGGCAGGGAGAGGAGGAAGGGAGAACAGGGCGGGCCATGTGGCCGTGGAGGTGGGGGATAAGACATCTTAGTCTAGGATGGGGATGCAGGATAAAGAGGAGTGTGTGTGTGTGAGGGAGATTTGAGAGCGAGAACCACAGGGCGTGGGTGACACTGGAGAGTACACAGCGATGCTGGAAAAACCATTGCCCTTCCTGTTTCTCCCCAGCAGATGCTTGGGCTGTGCAAGCACCAGAGGGATTCCCCAGTGAGGAGCTTCCGGGGGAGGGCAGGTTTTCAGCAGCACATGCATTCTCCCAGGGAGCAGTTACAGCGACCTCTCCAGGCTGAGCGGGGGGGGCATGGACGTGGGGCAGCACCATCTCTGCCATGTTGGGCACAGGAGAGAGAATGTAGCAGGCAGCCTCCTGGGAGGCTGTGACCTCGCTCCTTCCACCTCACAAGCCTTGGCTTCCCCACTTGAAATAAAGACAGGAAAGCACCTTGCATACACAGCTGTTTCTCCACCTGCCAGAGTCAAGCCTCCAGACTGGAGCCAAATTCCCTATGCCGGGTTCAAGAAAAACACTTCTGGGCAGGA
Organism: Ochotona princeps; assembly: GCF_030435755.1. Taxonomy (NCBI): domain Eukaryota; kingdom Metazoa; phylum Chordata; class Mammalia; order Lagomorpha; family Ochotonidae; genus Ochotona; species Ochotona princeps. The sequence goes on along the minus strand of NC_080852.1, from coordinate 37,049,400 downwards.
AGCATCACGTGGTGTCACAGACTCAGGGTGATGTTTCTAGAACGCAGCGGTCATGGTCCAGAAAGCTGCTGACTAAAGGTGAGCCACAGCCTTAACACCAAACAGAGCATTCTCCTCCTTACAACACAGTTAAGTGCCTGCCTTGCTCCCCAAAACCCAAGGCCAGGCCAGACCACTGTCCATATCCCCCCAGCAGCTGGTGGGTCCGGCACCCCCAGACCACCTGCAGAGGCCTTCCCTTGCGCTTCCTCAGGACCCTGATGCTGCGATTCAGAACCAGGTCTAATGGTGGCACCTGGGGCTCCTGTCCAGCACTGACCTCCGTGACTACAGTGGGGAAATGCAGCCAGGCACTGGGGCACCGGAAAGATGGCCAAGGCCTTGGCCTCTCCAGCCCTTCAGGGACTTGGCCTTGGAAGCCACAGGTCCAAACAGGCACTGGGCACAGGGTCCTTGGTGGCCTATTTGTGTGCACAGGTGTCCATGTACAGGAGTATATATGTGTGTGTGCGTGTACAGGCATGTATGAGTATGCAGTGTAGAGGTGAATATAGAAACATACAGGCATACATGTGCAGGTGTGTGTGTGAGTATACAGGGCACACATGCATATGCATGAGGCGCAGACCCCCTTCCCCAGGCCCCGATTCAAAGCTGGGGGCCTGAGCGTGGTCGAGCCCTTTGTTTGGAGCCCTGCAGCTGCTCCCAGGCCTGACTGTTGTCCCGCTGTCTGCCTGCTGCTCCCCCAGGACTCTGCGGTCTGTTTATCGCAGGAGTCTGTTGTGTGTCTCTCTTACAGAGCTGTCTGTTGTTTCCTTGGGGAGGTGAGGTTATTCTCCTCTCTCTCCTTTCAAATGTGATCTGTCGTGTCACAGTTTTGGAACCAGGGAGAATCCTCAGGGCACAACCTGAGAACACCATCGTGGCCCGATGCCTCCCACTGCCCTGGCATATGCCTCTGCTTGGCACCAGCACAGCGGTTCACATCCCCAACACCACCACATGCCCAAGTTGCAGGTCAGGGGCAGAGGCAGGATTTCCACCTCCACCTGCTCACATGAAGGCCTCTGGTCAGGAGCTCCCCATGCATCCCCCCAGGGCCAACATCACACAAAATCAGTCTGTTGAGTGACATAACCTCAGGATCCCTGCCTCTGCCACCCCCTAGCTTCATCACCATTCTCCTGGGCTCCTTTCCCCGAAGTCCACTACAGCTCCCTTCCCTCTGGACACATGGGGTAAGTGAACACCTGCTCTTTGGGCCCCTTGCCTCTCAGTGCCCACGGCTCTCACTGTGGACAGTCTTGGCAGAGAATCAGGGCCTGGTCCATGCCTCGCAGCTCCCAGGCATACATCCCTACTGCTTCAACAAACTCCAGGCAACAAGATTCTGAAGTCGCACATCTCCCGCCTCTCCAGGAAGATACCCCGGAGGCAGCGCGAAACCAACTTGAAGCTGGATGAAGAGTCCTCCCAGACAGAAGCCCAGTACAAAGCGGTCACCAACAGATGAGGCTCTGTATACTCTACCTGGTGGCTTGGCCAGTCAGCAGCCAGCCACACATGGAGCCTCCGCTGGTCTCACCCCTGCCAGAGGTTTTCCACGGGGTTTCTTTGGATTCCATTTACAACACTGTCTATGGGAGTTTTGTTTTTTCTCCTCCCAGCAGAGCTGACAATGCAAGACTTTCCTCTGGCTCTGGCAAAGGACAAACCCAGTACAAAGTGGAACCGAGAATCAAGCAACTGGGCTTTGTCACCCCTCCTCTGGCACCCCTATTACCTGCCAGTAGACTTCCGGCAGCACAGAGGGAAAATGGCCATCCTGGGTATGGCTGTCATCATGGTAGCCACCACTCTGCGTCCTTCTCATGGGGCAGGTACACATTACATGGATTACAGTGCTTCATGGAACTTTAATTTCATGTCATTCCCGTGATCAAAGCAACTCCATGGGGCAGCCACTGTACTTTTTATTCATGTGCGAAGGCTCAAAGACATTAACAAGTTCATTCAAGGCTACAGAGCTACAAGAGGTTCGATCAGGATTCAAAGACAAGTCATTTCTCTTATCAAACACCATTGTCACCATTTGATACGAGTCCATGTTGTGCAGACATTAAGCACGTGTTCACGACTTTATGGTTTTAGTTTCCCTCTCTGGAAGGTTTTGTGTGTGTGTGCGGGGGGGGGGGGGAGGTGCCCAAGTCCTACACTGCAGCTCTTGGGATCAAGGAGTAAGTCAGCTTCCCATCCAGCCCCCAGTGACTGTGCTTGGGGGCAGCAGATAATAGTCTAAGTACTTGGGTGCCCGCCACCCATGTGAGAAACTCAGCCGCACTGGGGAGTGAACCAGCAAAAGGAGGATCCACACTCCACGTCTCTCCCTCTCTTTCTGTCACTGACTTTCAAACAAATAAATAAAAAACCCACAAAAAACAAAGACTAGGGGACTCAGGGCCAGCTGGAAGCTCTCACTGGGGGCAGGGAAGGGGGCGTGCAGAGCCCCCACTTGCAACACCCTCGCTAGGAGCCCAGAGGGAAATAGGCAGAGGGCGGGCGTCTGTTGTAGAGGTGCAGACCACATCCCATACCGCCTAGCCTAGCTGCAGCTCCAGCTCTGGACTCAGACCTTAGTTCCCTGCCACTCCCGCGGGAGAGCCCAATTGTGTCCCTGGCTGCGGCTTCAACCTGGGCCGGGCAGCCTCATACTGTGCTAGGCAACTGGGGCTTCAGCCAGAGGGTGGCAAATCCAAAAGACAGGAAAATAAAGTCTTGAAACAAAACAAAAGAACAGGAAACAAGATAGAAAGTCTTGAGGGTGGTGGTGGTGGGAACACATCATCTGGTTTGAACACAGCAAGGGCTGATTCCAGTTAAAGTGAGTGAAGAAGGCGGGGTTTGCCCACGGCGGGAACGAGGTCAGCCAGCAAGTACGCACAGGCTTCCAGTGAACCCCGGGAAAGACTCCGCCCGCCTACCTTGGCACCCGGCTTCCCAACTCCTGGCCTGGCGGCCGTCGGCCCGGGGCTGCCACACCGGTTGGCCCAGCCGGTCGGGAGCTCTGATTGGCTGCTGGTGACGTAACGCCAAGACCGGGAACGCGATTGGCCCGCGGGCTGACGGAGCCGCACTACCAGGAAGGTGTGTAGGAGCCGGTAGGGACGGGGGACGCGGTCAAGCGCTGCCACGGAGCTAACCGGCCGCGTCGGGGTCGCGTTTTCCGTAGTCAGGACAATCTTGCAGACACTGGGGGGCTACGCACCTCCCAGAGCTCCCTCGGGGTCCTGGGTGTCTCTGCCTCCCCAAGGGCCACGGGCCGAGGCTGGGGGACGGGCGCGGACACGTCCCCGCACGCCCAGCTCCGCCCTGACTCCAGGTGAGGAGCTGGGCCTCTGCACCTGCAAGCGCCCGTGGCCTCCAGGGACCCACGGCGGGACTCTACGGGCCCGCAGGAGTGAGCAGCACTGCTGGGTCGGGAGGCCCGTGGGGGCTGGGATTCCAGGCCGGGCACCGCTCAACGCAGGCCGGGTACTGGGGCTTCACAGTCCATTTCAGGAGGTGGTCCTGCCAGAAGCCCATCTCAGGAGGTGGTCCTGCCAGAAGGATCAGGTGGCTCCCTCCTGTGGAGGGCAAGGCGGGTTCTGAGCGTGGGAAACCTGGCTCCTTCACACAGCTACCGGGTCCCTCGAGGCAGTATTTTTTCTTTTAGCCCCCATGCAGGCAGCAGCCAACCACCTGCCCCACTGTCCCCTGAAGTGTGCCCAAGGAGGAAACTGGAATTGGGAGCTACGACCAGACTTGCCCTGCACAGGGGGAAGGCAGGTGTCTCCAGCCACGTTCCACTTGCGGGGCCAAACGCTCATGCTACTATGTAAATTTTATTTTTTTAAAGCTATTTTCTTTGATGACTTCTGTTAAATACCAGCAGAACAAGCAAACCTATTGGCAAGTGACTGGTAAGGGAGACACATGGCAACTTGTTCCAACAGCTTACAGCTGGTTTCCTCCAGAGCCAGTTGCTTAGGGATGTGATTCTTATGTTGTGACAATACACACACTTGATTAAGCAGAATGCTTGCAGTCCAGGCCAGGTGCTAAATCAGTGTTCTAAGCATGGTTAGACACAGAAAGGTTGGTGCCAGTGTCATGGCGAAGTGAGTTAAGACATTACCTGGATGCCAGCATCCGGGCGAGTGCCAGATCAGATTCCAGCTCCTTCACTCTGGTCTCACTCCCTGCTGCTGTGCCGGGACAGCAGTGGGGCTCCTGCCACCCAAGAGCAAGATTGAGCATCAGACTCCTGGCTTCAGCCTGGCCCAGCAGCAGCTGTTGTGGACATTTCGAGAGTGAGCCAGTGGATGAAAGAGCTCTTTCCCTCTCTTGGTGCAACTGTGCCTTTTAGAAATAAACCAGTCTTTAAAAAAAAAAAACAAAAAAACAAATGTCAGACTCCTCAGCATGTGCAGAGGAAGCTGTGGCTTGCAGGTGTCGCCATGTAAAACAGGTTGGAGCAGCCTCACTCACTCCCTGGCTCGCTTCAGGAAGCGATTCACGCACAAGGAAAACTTCCTGGATGGAGCTGAGCCAGGGAGGGCTCAGCTGGCTTGCCCGCTGAGATACCCTGAGTCTGGAGATTTTCTTCTCTTCCAGCCTGCTCCTTCTCGTGAGCACCCAGAAAGCTCCCTGTCGAGCCAGGCTGGCCCAGGAGCGCCCTCCGCATTACAGAGATGAGTAGCCGGTGCTGGAGTGGCTGTCAACCAGGTGGCCAGACGGGCCTGGTATCAGCTCACGGTGTGAAGGAACAACATGCTGCACCCCCTGCTCCCCTAACTGTGCTGGGTCTTACTGTGGTCGGTGCCAGACAGGCAGTGTCTAAACAGTAGATGTCACTTCCCAGACACCTGGAGGCCGTCATGTCCCACATCAAGGTGCTGGCAGGTTGGGCGTGTTCACCGAGAGCCCCACTCAGAAGGCGAGCCTCACACGGTGAAGAGAGATGAGGCACTGATCCCTCAGGCCCCAACCCCCCAACATCACCACCTGAACATTAGGGGGACACAAACGCTCCCACCTCACTGTGGGTGCTGCAGGCTTTGGCAACACCATCTATACCTGTCCTGTTACCTACTCCCACCCTGGTGACTTCCCAAGAGCCCTCTGTGAGAAGAAGAACAGATAAAGAAACTGTCAAGGTGGGAGGCTTCAAAAAGTTTGTGGGAAAAACAGAATCAGGAAGATGTGCGTTATCCAATTTTCGAAGCCTGTGCGTGTGCACACAGTGCAGGGACATGTAACCACACACAGGCTGAGCTTTGGCATAGCAGTTATAACGCTGCTTGGAGCACCTCCTGGGCTGGAGGCCTGGCTGAGCTCTGGATCCCAGCTTCCTGTGAACGCGCACCCCGGGGAGGCAGCAGGTGATCGTTCAAGCGCTTCGGTCCCTGCCACCCACATGGGAGACTCAGATGAATTCTCAGACCCCTGACCTTGCCTGGTTCCATTGCAGCTGTTACAAGTACCTGGCGAGTGAGCCGGTGGGTGGGAGGCCTTCATTTCTCTAAACTCCTCCACCACCAGACTCTCTGCCTTTCAAATAAACTGAAAAAAAAAAAAAAAATGCTTCCATTTGTGATCACATGGATGAAACACAGGAGGACATTATGTTAAGTGAAATATGCCAGACACAGAAAGACACAGGCCTGTGATCTCACTCATAGATGGAATCCAAAACAGTGAAACCCACAGAAGGACAGTGTGGAGGAAATGCTGGGTAGACTTCAGGTGGGGCTCCGGTGGACAAGTGTGGTGACTACGGGTAAAAATACTCCATGTGCACCTGAAATTTAACAATCTAGCTTAGGGAGCAGGTCCCGAGTTCCCCCGTTTCACACCCATGTACACACATGTGGTGACTAGGCGAGTAATCTGATTGTGTTAATTCTTTCACAACATGTCATTTGTTAAGTCATCATTTTGGTTGTACACATTGGGTATACAATACTTTGTCCGTTATACCTCGGGAAAACAAAAGATAACCATTTGAATTTTTCCTTTTTTGAACAAATTCAGATTTTGGGACCGGTGCTGTGGCATAGTAGGTTAAGTTTCCAGCACAGTGCCAGCATCATGGGCACTGATTCCAATCCCAGCTGCTCTACGTCCTGAGGTTGTACATACCTAGGCTGTACAGGTCAGCCAGCTGAGGACGGTGTACTGTCAGTCTATGGCTGCGTCTGCGTTGAATATTCAGACTCATCTTTGTCAACATTCCCTGAAGAATACAGCAGTGACGTCCGTGGCATCCATGTTGTCTTGGGGAGGAGAAGTCACCCGAGATGCTGTGAAGTTCCAGATGGGCGAGTGCAGGTTCTCAGTGGACACTGTCGTCACCCAGGAGGGACACGGCATCTGCAGATCTTGTTGTCCGTGGACATCCTGGAAGGAATCCCTTGTGGATACCAAAGAGGGGAAGGCTGCATTTTTTTTCAAAGATTTATTTTATTTCATTTTTTTTATTACAAAGTCAGATATACTGAGAGGAGGAGAGATAGAGAGGAAGTGGAGCCGCCGGGATTAGAACCAGCAGCCATATGGGTTCAAGGCGAGGACCTTAGCCACTAGGCCACGCTGCCAAGCCCGGGAAGGCTGCATTTTAAAAATCAACACATTTTACATTGGCGTATGAGTTAAGTGTTTAAAAAAGTTCTCATTCTGTTACTGGAAACATGGTTTTCTCCATGTGTGTTGGACAAAAATATCTGGAAAACATATTTTTGTTGTCTTGCTAAATAAAGTTCCCAGCATCTCTACACATGTGCTAGCCATGACCGCACTCCTGACACATGTGCTCTGCGCGTGTGCCGGCCATGACCACACCGCTGACACATGTGCTCTGCACGTGTGCTGTCCGTGACCGCACTGCTGACACAAGTCCTGCTGGCCTTGCTCCTGGCCACGCCCTCACCTGCTGATCTGGAAACAGATCACTTCCCTGTGAATTCACAGGTCTGCCTCTAGCTGCTTTAGATTTCAAAATGGTCCCAGTATCTGAGAAACGCGTGCTTTTCAGACCGTGTGCTTCCCAAAACAGGAACCATTGAAGACATGTCTGAGTCAAGAGAGATGCATCATGAAACATGTGTTGAACAACCAGAATCCATTTCTGGAAGAACAACATGAATCTCCTGAGTAGGGACAGATGAGGTGTGATCAAATATGTGAACAGCAGTGTGAGCGTGGATTCAGTCTGCGACTTCAGACTGAGACCACAGCCCTACCCTTGACCCATTTGGTTTTAGTTTTTTAATGTTAAAAATGTCGTCAGCCAGGGCTGGAGTCAGAAGCTCACGTCCCACAGGGCCTGGCACGTGGTACCAACCAGACCCCGAAGGAAGAATGCCTCCTTACCTGAACCATGAGGACATGAAAACTTGCAGACTGCTATGTTGTTTGAAAGAGATGCCAGCCACAAAATGCCTTCAGACATGTCCTCATCCTTGGAGTGGCGACATCAACACCATCTCAGAATTATCAAATCCACTTGAGCAGAACCCTCGGAACATGCTCCATACTGGGGACTCTGGGATGACACTGGGTGGCTGTTCCCCATCCCTGGGTACAGCTGGGAGACTGGGTGTGGTTTTCCCCCCAGATACAGGAACAAGAAAATGTGTGAACAGTGGTCTCACCCACTTTCTTCTGATCCTCGACCCTTCCCACCATGATCAACTCTGTAAACATCATCAAAAATAAGATAAAACATGCCTTCAGGGACATTTTCATACATTTTCATGGTGCCTAAGCGTGCCTACGTGACAGCCACTGCTGAAGGCCATATGTTAGCAAGCGACTCTTTTCTTTCATGCAGCTGGTCGTGCCCACAGCCTTTCTTCATCTGTAAGGAGCTAAGAACATGATGAACAACATAATAGCATTGTCTGCGAGGGGGGTTTTCCTGTTTCATCATTTTCTTCAAGAAGCTTTCTTGTAAGCTTTTCTATGGGCAAGGCATGGTTTTCTAGAATAAATGAGAATAATCCTTGTCACCAAAGGAAAAGAGAGAAAAATGCCTCTCTCCGTTCAGGACACCAGCACACAGACTCTCTGCAAAGGCCTCCAATGACATCATCCCATGCAGCTAATGTGAGCCTCACGTGTGATTTTTAAAAATTCTTTTTAGGGCCCGGCGGCGTGGTCTAGCGGCTAAAGTCCTCGCCTTGAAAGCCCCGGGATCCCATATGGGCGCTGGTTCTAATCCCGGCAGCTCCACTTCCCATCCAGCTCCCTGCTTGTGGCCTGGGAAAGCAGGAGAGGACAGCCCAAAGCTTTGGGACCCTGCACCCGCATGGGAGACCTGGAAGAGGTTCCTGGTCCCGGCATCGGTTTGGCGCGTACCGGCCCGTTGCGGCTCACTTGGGGAGTGAAACATCGGATGGAAGATCTTCCTCTCTGTCTCTCCTCCTCTCTGTATATCCGGCTTTTCAGTAATAAAAAAATCTTTAAAAAAAAAATTCTTTTTAAAGCTTTCATCTGCATGTCATGTGAAATGCAGAGAAATGGAGACAGATTTCCCCATCTGCTAGTTCACTCCCCATATTCCCGCTCAGAGCAGAGTGAGCCAAGTCGAAGCCTGAAGCCAGGAACAAATCCGGGTCTCCCATCACCTCGTGCCTTGTGGGGTATGCACCAGCAGGATGCCAGAATCCAAGTTGGGGCAGGGACTTGAACTCGGGCTGTGGGCATCTGAAGTGGAGTTTGAAACGCTACACCAAACACCCAGCTCTGCATGCAATTTTAACTTTTCTAGTAGCACCTTAAAAAGAGCAAACAGGAGGAGGTAAACAATGGATTAATATGAATACCAACATATTTAGCCCAGTATATCTCAAGCACTTTCAAAATATAATCAGGATTGAGATTACTGAGATGTTCTGGGTGGTCAGCCATCTGGGGGTATTCCACAGACACAACACTTCTCAGCTTGGCCAGTCACATTTCAAGCACTCCATGGACCACACGTGTCCAGTGGCCAGCTGTTGGGTTTCTAAGGTCCACGAGGCCTTTGGAGAAAAGTGCTAAAGAGAAGTACTGGCGTCTTAGTGTGTGACATTTGAGTGTTTCTTCCGCATCATAGAGGCTATGGGGTTTGACAGTCAAAGTGGGATCCGCATCACCTAGATGCACCCCCAGACATAGGGGCAGACATTTCTTGGGGTTCCAGGACCAAGTGCTCCCAGTGAGAGCTGTCTGGGGCTGAAACAAGGTCTCCCATCAAGTATGGCATTGCTTACGGTGCCAAGGCCACTGCCTTGCTGCCCACCATCCCCCTTCCAAGGAACATTCTAAAAGACCACCGTCACTCTGGAGCTTCTCTGGAGGGAACCGTGAGCCCTACTGCAGCTGCCTCACACCCCAGCTTCTACTGGTGCCTGGACCCCTGCCCTGGCTCTCACCAGCTTGGAAAGGCTCGTGTAGGCAGATTGGCTTCCCAGGGCCCACCTCCAGCGAGGGCCAGTGTGCTCACCCCTTGGGTTGTACTAGCAAGGTCCCAGGCTTTGTCAGTCCTTGTTTCCACAGGACGTCAGTGCTGGGGGGACCCTGGCTGGGGCACTGGCTGCACATCTACTACACCAAGGAAGGAAAATTCGAGCTCACTGCAAACTCCACCTTCAAAGCCTCTCCTGGGGCTGGCATTGTGATGCAGCAGGTGGAGCCATGGCCTGCCACGCAGTGCTGGTATCCTAAATGGATGCTGGTGTGTATCCTGGCTGCTCAAATTCTTTTCTCTTCCTTGTAACTCTTGTTCCTCCTGCCTCCCCAATCCTCCTCCTTCTGTTTTCCTCACTCTTCCTTCTTTACCCCTCCCCCCAAAAAAAACTTTAGAGAGAGAGCAGGAGAGAGAGAGAGGCCATCCAACTGTTGATATACTCTTTTAATGCCTGGCATGGCCCCAAGCCAAGAGCCAAAACCAGGAACCCAGAACTCAATCCAGGTCTCTCACAGGGGAGGCGGCAACCCAACTGCTTGAGCCACCACCACTGCCTCCCACGGTCTGCAGTAGCCGGAGGCTGGAATCAGCAGCTGGGGCCAAGGATCAAGCCCAGGCATCCAGATTTGGGACTTACGCATCTTAACCCCTAAACCAAACACTCCGCCCACTTTTTGTTTTTAAAGCAACAGGCCCAACATCACTGGCCCAACTCTTGCCCGACTAGGTGACTACTAAGTTAATGAAAGGTGGTTTAGCCTAGAGGTTAAGGGAAAGGGCTTTGGAAGTGGATGGCCCAGTTGCAAATCCCAGCTGTCATGTGCTAGTGTGACAGCAGATTGTCTCTGTGCCCTGCTTCCTCATGCACACAACAGGGAAAGTAAGAGTCCTTGTTACATAAGGCCGAGCTGGGGATTGAGTGCATAAACACGTTGGATGTTGCGCAGGACAGTGCCTGACGCACCTTAACGGCATAGCCCGTGCTTGCTGTTCCTGTGATGGGGCTGACAGCATGTTGCAGTTAACCCCAGAATCGGGCACTCAGGATTCAGGGACCTGACTGCTTTGTGTTGTGAGGTCCTCAGAGTTGGTACAACCTTCCAGGGCCCCCATTTCTGGTGTCTGTTAATGACTAAGTCAATGTGTCCAGTAACTTGTCTTCACAGCGCTGGCCACTTGTCATGCTGTACTGGGTGTAAGGGTGGATTCCGTGGCCCTGACACGATGCATTGTGAATTCAGCTGAGGTCAGGGTCACAAGGACAGCCACCCAGGCACCTCCCGCCTCCTCCCACCTGAGCACAACCCAGTTTCACTGGGAGGCCCCACGCGACTCTCCCGAGTACTGCCCATGGGCTTTTCCTGCTTTCCACTTGCACATCTCATGAGCCTCGTTCTAAACCACCAACTGCAGCCCAGGACCTTGGGGGAGGACATTGGTTTATCTGTAGCTCAACAGTAGGCTAGCTATACAAGAAGGCCTTGAAGACAATGACATTCAAGTTACATTTACATGGGCAGTCCCGTAACTTCGGAAAAGAACTGTGAACCTAGAAATGTTCTTTCTGATCTCCTAAGTCCCTGTGAGCTGGGTGGGGAGAGGCGTGGACGACAGCAAAAGGGGACTGAGACCGGAAGAGGTCCAGGTTTCCATCCAGGTTGCTACCAAGCAGGTGCGGAACTTCGAAGTCCGAAGCTGTCTGGTAGGGAGTTTTAGTAGTTTGTAAGTTTCCCACTAATTCCCACATGTCATGCAATGTCTCCCCCCTGTGATTATCTCCAGCTCTCACTGTCTAGCTGGCCATGGCAGATGGGTTGACAGGCATGTGCGTGTACAGCCAGCATGGTAGAGCCTCGGCCAGTCACCTTCCAGGTGAATGCTCACTACCACCCACTCTCTGGGCCCTCCATGGTGGTCACCACAGTGACCAGGACTCCTTTCCAGCTGGCTTGCTGTCAGAAAGAGTCACAGTCGACCAACCAGTGTGGTGGGAGATGGGAAGAAAGGAGCCCCTGTCTAGGCTTTGGTGTTGGCAGCAACCACCAGTGGTGTGGGCGTTGGGTGCCCGCCCCAAGCCTGACGACTGAACAATCGTGACCACTTTCTTACTCCTCCTCGGAGTGCTGGGAGTCAGCGGGACTCAGCCAGGGGCTCCTGCTTGGGCTGTGTCCTGCGGCTGCAGAAGCCGCAGCTGGAGTCCTCACCGCAACATTCACCCACAGCAGCTGAGTTCCAAGAGCGAGGAGCTTGAGAGTCAGCCAGGCCCTCACCTGGGAAGTCACAGGACAGCCTGTCCATGGCCTTTTCTCAGTTGGGCAAGTCACAAAGCCCAGCTCATCCTTGGGGGGCGGCGGATAGACGCCCCCTTCTGATGGGAGAGAAGCCCTGCACTTGGAGGACCTATGTGAAGGTCCCCCGAGGCAGCATCCGCACGGCAGGCGTGGGCTTGGGGATGCCAGCTCAGGGTTGTCACCTCTGCTTCCTGCTCAGCACACCCTTCAGCTTGCCAGTTCTCCTGGCACCTTTGAAACCAGCTCCCTTTGCTGAACTCCCAAGGGAGTTTTGGGTTCCTCGTCTAGACTTACTGGAACAAGAACCATGGCTGACTCTTGGTGTGAACTACAGCAGACATTCCCATGGCGATATCACACCATATGATGAGACTTGCCGTTGGTGCCTCTGGCACATCAAAGCACTACGTTTGCCTCGGAGGCTGACCAGGCACGTGCACCCCAGGGACACAGAGGCCCAAGGACAGGGCTGGACACCGGCAGGGCTGGAATCCAGCTCCAGGTCTGACCCGGAGGGCCACTTCCTGCCAGAGTTCCACGTTCCTCAGAGGAAGTGTTGCTTTTCATCCCTAGTTGCCTAATCTGGGGAATCTCAACCTAGATAGTCTATCCACCTTTCACAGGCAGAGAAAGATAAGAATACCTGGGGGAGTGGCGCACCAACTCCCAGTCCCAGTTCTGCCACTCACAGCCCTTGTGGCCCCCAGGCGGCCACTTCCTCTCCTCCAGAAAAGGCAGATGACCTCTGCATGGGGCTGAATCATCCCCTCAGGGAGGGCATGCAGCTGGATCAGATACTGGGGACAGGAGTTCAGCAAAACAAGGAAAATAACAGCCATCTACAGAGGGTCTTGAATGATCTAATAAGAAAGTCTGACAGCAAGAAGTGCACCCCAACCTCTGCTGTGAACGCAGGAAGAAAAGAAAAAAACCTCAAAGTTTATCTCACCCACCTTCCTCCAAACCTCAACCCTGCCCACCCTACACAGAGCCCCACATGGGCATACATTCCTCTCAACTACGTTAACACAGTAAAAATAAAGTTTTAAAAATAATTAACTTATTTTTATCCAATAAACAGCTTGTCAAGGAGGAAACTAATAACAAAAACAACGATACAAAAGAGCAGTGGCGTCACTGACCAAATCACCGCTGGGAACTAGACATTGTCCTGAGCGCTTCACAAACGTTAGGTCACGGCAAAGTGCCCGCTCCCCACCCAAAAGCCACTCTGTCACACACCTTTGTGGAGAACAAGGAAACTGTGGCTGGCCTAACAAAACGAGCAGGCAGGCTGGAGAGCAGGGACGTAAGGAGACAGGCAGGGAGTGCCTGGCTTGTCGGGCCTGCAGCTTCCCTGGAGGCATGTTCACACACACACGCACACGCACACACGCACCTGCATTCTGTCTGATGGCCGTGCACCTGCACAGTGCGGCCACGGCTCCAGCCACCACACGGGACTCATGTGTCCTGTCTCCAGAGGGGACGCTGCCCCTGCTAGTGTATCATGCCCCACCTGGGTAAATGTCTGACGTGGACACTTTCAAGAACTCAAATGTTACACAAACCAGAGTGTCTTCAAATTTGATCACTCCGACAAAGGAACCAATGTGATTCTATGAAAACGGACCGAGCGCTTTATTCATCTGTGCAAGACGCTTGTCAGGGCGGGCAGAGTCACGACGTTCTCCTCAGCCAGCCTTTCCACATCTTGTGCAGTTTGAGTGAACTGTAAACCACTGATTTCTTCACGCCTGGAAGAGGAGAGAAGAGGGTGAGACACGTAGGCTCTCTGAGGGCGCACTCTGCCACAGAGGAAGTGTCATCGTGCACTGGGCCCTGCGTGATGGAGACAGGATCTCTGAGGGCACACTCTGCTATGGAGGCAGTGTCCCCCGTCTCGGGCCCTGTGTGACAGGCTGGTGGTGGGCTCCAGGAGCCAGGGTCACTGTCATCAACGCTGGGGGAAAGAGATGCCATTTGCAGGTCGGCCAACATGGTAATGCGGATGCCACCAGCACCTGAGGTCCTGGTACCAAGGACTCTCTCGAGTCAGGAGCATGTCGGCAGCCTCTGGACTTGGGAATTCTTGAGAAGAGTGAGAGAAGGATGAACCTCGCCATGGGGCATCCTATGCCATGGGGCATCCTGGCCCCCTGTTCCTTCCCAGAGCCTGCGTTCTGAGCACATCAGCTTCCTGCTGTCTGCTCCTGCACGCACACACACATGGCTGGTCTGCAGAGAACATGGGCTGTCCCCACCGCTTCCTGCTTTGCAAACTCTGGCGGGATTCCCCTGCAAGGGTCCTCTCTAGGAGGGGGCTCCCTGGACACTGAGGCCGGGCCGTGCTGCTCTGCTCCTCTCTGGAAGTTGAGTCCCTGGAGGAACTTGTCTCCCCATCAGAACCTAGTACTCCGCAGGTACTCAGCAGGTGCTTCTGAAAGAACTGAACAACGGTGCCTCAGACAACTCAGCCTCCAGCAGCCTGCACCCTGGTTGGCTCAGTGGCACACACACACACACACACACACACACACACACGCAGAAGCTGCACAAGAGGCTCTTGGGGGCTCCTGGGAAAGAAGTGGAGTTGGATGCATGAAATGGGCTCTTGGTCCGCCAGCTCTAACAGGTCCTGTTCGTGGTTGCTATTGTGGGCTTGGCTTCCTCTGTGTCCAGGGTGAGATCATCTTGGGGTGTGGCCCTCAAATCCCAACATTCTTTTTTCCCCCCAGAGAAGCCCACAGTGGCTGTGCCGCAAGTCTATGGCACCCTATCCTGGTAGCACACTGGGCAGGACTTGGTTGGGGGATGCCCAACCCTGGGCTTTGGGTGATTTCTTGCAAACGTGGTGGCCGTTAACCTGTGAGCAGCTGCCTGGGGACCTCTGCAGGGCTTACTGCAGGCAGTGGCAGGTAGGAGGCCAATTACCAGTAAAATCATTAACGAATACCGGATCTGCCGGCTGGGCCTGTCTACCTGCGGCTGATTTGCAAACCCATGGGAGCCCCATCCAAAACACCTGGGGCCCCTCCCTGCCTCACCCCTTGTAATTCTCTGCCTGGAGCAGCCACTCTGATGGACCCCACCCACTCCAGCTCTGAGCCCCGATTATCTAAGAGGTGCTTTTAAAACCATCCAGAAACGGCTTGGAGAGCAGGTAAAGCGCATCTGGTACAATGCAGCAAGTGGGGGCTACTAATGAGTCCCGACACCACGCCCAGCTTGCCCCCCAGGAAACTCAGCCAAGGCCTCCCTAGAGCTCAGGCGTTAGAGCAAACACACAGAGTTGAGTGTAGCCTGCTGCCTGCCACAGGAAAGCAGCCCCACGCCCACCAGTTCCCTGCAGCAGGGAACTGTGGGAGGAGGAGCATTGGAACAGGAGCTGGAGGATCCAGGTTGCACTTTCAGCTAGGACACCAGCTACAGCGTGGCTCCTTCCTCTAGGCTCAGCCTCCTCCCCTGCACACAGGGATCCTTGGGTGAACTCCCAAGCACAGGAGGAATCTGCTGCGTGTGCCACTCGGGCACTCTGCTGAGCGGGGGTCCTGCAGTGTGTGCCATGTGGGCACACTGCTGAGCAGGGGTCCTGCTGCGTGTGCCACACGGGCACACTGCTGAGCGGGGGTTCAGGGTCCTACCCAGATTTTTATAGGGACTTTAAGTTTGTAAAACTGTCAAGAATCAAGTAATAAGAATGAAGAATTCTCTCTGCCTTAATATTCAGATTTCAGCAAGGGTGGAAGAGGACAAACCTATGAATGTGGGACATAACAAACGTTTTCTAAAGATACAAAACCACTCACCACAAACAAACAAATAAAATGGTTAAGCTGAATTATCCACAATTAAGGGCATCTGTTTTGCCAGGAGTCACCACTCAGAGTGAGATGACTGTCCCCAGAGCAGGAGACTTTGCATTATGTATGAATGACATGGGATGTGTTTCTATAGCATGCAGATAGCTCAGCAAGCAAAAGGCAGACAGTGCAACAGAAAGAGAAGACAGATCAAGGGTCCGCCTTGTGGGGTAGAGGGTTAGGCTGCTGCCTGCAATGCCGGCATCCCATTCAGGCAGTAGTTTGAGTTCTGGCGGTCCTACCTCTGATCTAGCTCCCTACTAACGTGTCTGGGAAAGTAGCAGCAGATGGTCCAAGCCCTTGGGCTCCTGCAGTCATCTGGGGATGAACCAGCGGATCGAAGACCTCTCTTCTCTCTACATGTTTCTCTACCCCAGCCGCCCCACCTGCCACTGCAACTCTGCCTTCAAAACAAAACAAAACAAAAAAAACCCCCAAACTCAGAATAGACACACCACAAAAGAGATCTCCAGTGGGCCCAGGTTTAAGTTTGGGCTCTGATCTGGACTCCAGCTTCCTGTTACTGAAGACTCCAGGTGATGGCTTGAGGAACTGGGGTCCTGTCACCCACGTGGGAGACCTGGATTGAGTGCCTGGCTCCTGGCTTCAACCCTGCCCACCCTGAACACTCTGTGTGGGCATCTGAGGAGTGAACTGGAGCAGGGGGATGGGACAGGGCTTCTGCTTTTGTCCACCTTTTTCTGAACATTTAATAAAAAATTTAAAGAAGATATCCAAATAAACCTACGAAACAAAAGCTCAACCACCTGAGACACCGGACAAAATGCAAACCACAAGCTTAGTATAACACGCAAGTGCCTAGGATGCAAAAGACAGAAAATCAAGTGCTGGCCTGGCAGCCACTACATGGGAACTGAGCCTGGGCAGGTGCGGACGAGCGTGGATGAACACTGGGTGGCATCTCCCAGAGTTGGACATGCCCACAGGCTGAGACCCAGGCCTTTTACCCCAAGTCTACACCTGACACACACACAGTGTATACACACACGCACACACACTCGCCGAGGTAGGTACAGAACACTCGCAGCAGACCTCTCATGACAGTCCCAAAGGGGAAACAACCCAACACCCAGCAGCAAGAGAATGGGTAAAGTGCAGCTGGTTCACACAGCAGAACACACCATGGGAATGAGCCAATACTACCCCTAACAACGGGACCCACCTCACAGAAGTGCTGCGATGGTTCCAAGTGTCAGGGACTCAGGAGACTGAGGTGTATCCACCCACTTCAACGTCAAGCTCCGGCCTCCTCATGGAGGGACTGGTGGGGCCAGGGGTGGGTGTGGAGGCCTGGAACTGCTCAGTATCTCCACAGACACTCGCCCATAAGGCATTCACATTATCTAAATCACATTAATAACTTGGCGTGCTTTTCATCACACATGGAGACATTTGCAACTGCTATAAGACTTAGCATCTTCCATCTGTTCAGTCACGACTGGGCAAGTACATTTTTTTCCTGTTATTTTCATTTTTATTTAAAAAGGAAAGGAAAGGAAAGAGGAACGAAAGGAAAGAAATAAAGGAATCAGAGGTACGACGGCTCAACTGATTCAGTCTGTAATTGCCAGCATGCCATGTGGGCACTGCTTTGTGTCCCAGCTGCTCCACTTCCCATCCAGCTCCCTCCTTGTGGTCTGGGAAGGCAGTGGAGGATGGCCCAAAGCCTTGGGACCCTGCACCCATGTGGGAGGCCTGGGGGAGACTCCTGGCTTCAGCTCACCTCAGCTCTGGCCATTGTGGACATTTAGCAAGTTAGTTAGCAGATGGAAGATATTACTGTCTCTCTTCTTCTCTCTGTAAACTTGCCTTTCCACTAAAAATAAATCAATATTTTTAAAGAGAGCGAGAGCCAGATGCTTCTACCTGCTGGTTCACTTCCCAAATGCACACAGTAGCCAGACAGGAGCCAGGAACACAGGCTGGCTCTCCCTGGGAGCTGGCAGGGACCCAAGGACTTGACTTGTCACCTGTTGTCTCCCGGTGTGCTCAGCAGCAGGAAGCTGGATCAGAAGCGGGCCTGGGACCTGACCCAGGCGCTCTGGCATGGGACGTGGATACCTTAACTTCTGTGTTACACACTGCCCTGTCCAAGTGGTTACTGTGCACTGATATGTACGAGATGCCAGGCTGGCTGCTAGAATACAAGGGGAACAGCATCAGTTGTAATGTGTGGAAGCCTTCCAGGCCAACAGAAACTTACTCTCAGTTCCTGCTTCCTTTCTGAAGAAGAGGATGTGGATCAGGAAGCCCTGCACATTCTAGGAGCCCCTTGAGGCCAGAGGGCTGCGCAGAGGGAGGCCTCCTCACTGCTCCTTCCCTAGACAATGGGGTGCAGCGCCTCTTCACGGAGATCCCTGGTCCTCAGCTTGCTGTCTAAAGCCAGGCTTTAGCAGTCCACAGCTCCTCCTGATTCCCAGCTTGTTCCCTGGGGCGTCAAAGTAAGGGAAGCATGTGACCTTGAAGGATGGGGAGCCAGAGGTGTTCCCAGGCAGTGGGTGGTCTCCACTGCCCCTTCAGATTGTAGTTCAAACCCCTGGGACGGAAAGTGAGCAAGCCTCCAACTTGGTTTTTCTAGCTATCTTCTTTCTAAAAGATTATTTACTTATTCATGTATTGGAAAGTCAGATTTACAGAGAGAAGGAGAGACACAGAGAAATATCTTCCATCACTGGCCCACTTCACAAGTGGATGCATTGGCTGGAACTGAGCCAGGAGCCAGGAGCTTCTTCTGGGTCTCCCACATAGGTTTGGGCCATCCTCTGCTTTCCCAGGCCACAAGTAGGGAGCGGGAAGGGAAGTGGAGCAGCTGGGATGTAAACTGGTGCCCACGTGGGATGCACGCAAAGAGAGGACTTTAGCCAGCAGGCTACCGTGTTGGGCTCTCTAGTCATCTTCCAACCACAGCCAGACACAGCCACAAAGCCAACCTCCTCCAGGCAAGAGGAGAGTTCATTTTAAGAACTTGCAGGCTCAGGGTGGGCGTTGAGTCTGGTGGTTCTGAGGCCTGCACCGCATGTCACAGTGTCATGTTCAAGTTCTGACTCTGGCTCCTGCTTCCTGCTAACATAGACCCTGGAAGGAAGCCACGAAGGATCCAGTACTGGGGGTTTCTGATACTCAAAGGGGAGACCCCTGGCTTCAGCCTCAGTCAGCCCCAGCTGTGTGGGCATTTGGAAGTCAGGCCAATGGATAGCAACTCTCTCTTGCTACATCAGTCTCTTGCTGTGTCCCTGTGCAGGGGTAGGTGGGGGGCTTCCAGGCTGCAGTAATATCACCAGAAAAGCCTGTAATATTACCTTGTACCTTTTTTATTTAGACATGTATGTGCCCTCAAATGGAAGAAACACTTTAGTTATAAGAGATTAGAGGGCTAAAGCACTGCCAAATCTATCGCATTGCAGCTAAGGGCTGGTAAGATGAACCAAGGCATGCCAGAAGCTCTTCCGAACAAGATTAAACCTGTCTTCTTAATTCAGGTGAATCTTTTGAAACTCCAGAAGTAAACAGGCCTCTGCCCCCAGAGCTGCTTCTGATTGACCAGAAAGTCAGGTGGGCGGGCAGTGGGGTGGGGAGGGCAAGACTTCAAACATTAAACTCTTCACCCTCCTCACCGCGGGCAGACACCCCTCACAGCCGGCGGGCAGAGGAGGCGCCACCGAGTCCCTCCCTTCTTCCTCCCCAACACCAGGCCCTTCCCTGCTCATTGCTGCTGGGATCTGCTTCTCCTGGGGCCCTCCCTGCAGCGCCTCTGTCTCCCTTGTGTCCCTCTCGGTTCCCAGGCCAGCAAGGTCCTTCTGCAACCTGTAAGGGTTCTTTAAAGGGCCTGAAGGCCTCCCTGCCCTTGTCCCTGAGGTGAGCCAAGTGTAAACCCGGCACGTGAATGTAACCATGAGTCCTTCTCACCCCACTAGGAGCAGGAGGGAAGGAGTGGAAGCTGGTTTGAACCCCCCGCAGCACTGCCCCCTGCTGGTGAGCAGAGAGAAGCAAAAACCGATTTGAGTTTGGAGGTGTAAAGCCTTCCTGGACCCGGCACCATTCCTTCTTCCTCACAGCTCATGAAGTTCGCGCTGGCCTAGCTATCCACCAATCAGATGTAGCCTGGCTTTCCTCCTGAATCCCACCTCCCAATCTTCCAGCCCCCTCCCCAACTCCGCCCACTTGCCAATCATCCCTAGGCATTCACCTGCAGGCGCCAATCCCCTGGGGGCCTGGCCTCAATCCCTCCCAATCCCCACCCCCTATACCTGGCCGACAAAAGGCTCCCCCAGGTGCGGCTCTCTCTCTTTCCTGGCTCTTATCCCTCCCCCTCTTAGCCCACTCTTACCCCGCTCTTCTCTCTCTCCCCTTCCCTTTTTCTCCTCCGGACTTTCACCACCTCTACCCGTTCCTGCCCCGTTGGAATAAACCTCCTAAGATATAAAAAAAAAAAAAGAAAAAAAAAAAAAAAGAAATGACAGGGATGATGGCTCTTTAATAATAAAAAAAAATCTTAGAGATTTTTCTCACCTGGTGAGAACCAGGTGGAGTCATGTGCGGCATCTCTGTAAACCTCCTCCACCTCCAACAAGGCATCTGTTAACAGGACAACCCCAGTCACCCACCGCTCCACCAGGCTGCCTGGAAGCAAATCCCAGAATGCAACCATTTCATTTGTAAATACCTCAGTACTGAACAGGAACTCTTAAACAAAAGGGATTAGAGAGAAATCTCAACAAAAACCATCACAAAAGAACAGCACAAAAACACACCTCTAATAATCCCTGATCGCATAGGGAGACCAGATCAGCATGCCTCACCCTGCGAGGTGGCGAGGAAGAAGCCCAGTTGCAGCGGCTGGAATCCCCCAAGCTAACCAGGGCAGCTCACCGGCAGTCTGATGGGGATAAGCCAGCAGGAGCATGGGTTCAATGTCTTCATGCAGAGCTACGTACCTTGAGCAGATTTGGCACGGGTACCACTGCATTGTGACTAAATTGTCCCTGGGATCCAG
Organism: Ochotona princeps; assembly: GCF_030435755.1. Classification (NCBI taxonomy): domain Eukaryota; kingdom Metazoa; phylum Chordata; class Mammalia; order Lagomorpha; family Ochotonidae; genus Ochotona; species Ochotona princeps. The sequence continues at coordinate 37,028,742 of NC_080852.1, read as the reverse complement.
GTAGGGCCCAATGCTCAGACGGGCATCCACACAGTGTGGGACACCAGCTCCCAGGCAGTGTCAACCTTCAGTGCAGGTTCATGTTGAAAGACACTCTCTGCGCTACCTGGGTGGCTTCTCCCCAGTCCCCCCCACCGCCCCTGCCGAACAAATTTCGCTCAACATGTCTGCCTCTCCTTCCATACTGTGAGTCCCTGTGCGGCAGGATGGCGCTGTGCTGCCTTGTGTATCTGAGTGGCTAGTACAGGGGAGAGACCCGATAGATGAAGGAGGAGCCAATAATGCTTTTAAGAAAAGGAGCACTCAGGGAACAACAAGAAGTAACAAGAATAGCAGAAATGAGAGGCCAAAGCTGAAAAAAAAAATCTCGTCAAAGGTGGACCACAAGAACAGAGACGGAAAACGGGAAACCCAAAGAAGAAAACCCAAGGGCCAGGGGTGGAGGCTCAGCATGTGAGTAGGAGTTCCAGCAAGCGGCCGAAGGAAACAGATGAGGGGAAACTCAAGAGCGACCACAAGAGAGAGTACTCTACACACTTGTACCCAGCACTGCATCAGCGGCTCACGCAGAGCGCTGATGCCATCCGGTCCCCGGTTACACGGCTTCCCCGAGGTTCTCACCCGCAGTGAAGATGCCCTTGGCGCTCTGTCTGATGCTGGAGGGTCTCACGATCGCTGAGAGGCCTGAGGGAACCATGGACAGGTGTTAGTCATCGCAACCAGCAAGTCGACCCCTCTCCAGGAGTCACAGGTGGCAGAATCGGGGGTCAGGACCGAGGGTACCTTCGCAGGCCAGCTGAAGTGAAACAGCCGCTGCTTCTCTGTCTCAAGAGGTGAAAGGATACAGACAGCATTTCTTTTTAAAGTTTCATTTATTTGGCAGGAAAAAAAAAAGATTCATTTATTTTTTTTGAAAGGCAGAGTTACAGAGTGATCTTCCCTTCTGTGGTTCTCTTCCCAGATGGTCCTAACAGCTGCACTTGGGCCAGGCCAATGCCAGCAGCCAGTTGCTTCCATCCATATAGGTGCAGGGGATCAAGGACTTGGGTCATTTTTCTGCTAATTCCCCAGTGGAGCAGCCAGCCCTGGAACCGGCACCCATATGGGAGGCTGGAAACTGTAGGCTGCTTTGTCACAACGCCAGCCCCCTGAAAACACAGCTGCACCCAAGTTCATGCAAAATGAGTGGAAAGCTGTGTACAAAAACTTTTTGAAATCCACCAAGGATGTTTAAAAAAACATAAAATATGCATTTTCTGAAGATCCCAACCCATGCATGGATTGCAAACATTTTGAGATGCAGATCAACCTATCTTTCCATTTTACCTTCCCATGAACTCTGTGCCGTGTTCTAGCACACAGAGTTCTGGGCAAGGAGTGGTGGGCTACTTCTGTCACCTCCTCATAAACGCGGCTGAGATCACACAGTTACCAGCACGGCATTGAAAAGGACAGCCACTGCTCCAACAGTGTGTCTCCCCCAGGTCACTTGGAGGAGCACTGGGACCCACCTGCCCTGAAACCCTGGTGTGGGCCCGGACACAGAGCGGAGTTAACGTTCGGAGCTGCTGCGGCCCCTGAACCTGGCGCAGTGGCTTGCTCCCTGCTGCGGCCCCTGAACTGGCGCAGGGGCTTGCTCCCTGCTGCGGCCCCTGAACTGGCGCAGGGGCTTGCTCCCTGCTGCGGCCCCTGAACTGGCGCAGGGGCTTGCTCTCTGCAGCGGCCCCTGAACCTGGCGCAGTGGCTTGCTCTCTGCAGCAGCCCCTGAACTGGCGCAGGGGCTTGCTCCCTGCAGGAGCTCCGTGAGGGCTGAGTGGAAACAAAAGGACCTGCTCCCTTCAGGGAGGGAGTTGGCCTCCATTTCAGTTCTTCCTCCCCTTCCTGATCTCACCAGCTTCCTTTACTGCCCCAGAAGGCAGTGGGCTTCTGTAGACAGGACACAGGTTTGGTGTCACATGTGCTGGGGTGGGCAGCAAGTACAGCCATATCAGGCATATGAGGGTGGTCCTTCACCTGTGGAGCTGGATCCCAGATGGGCACTGGTGCCATGTCCTGGCGCCTCCACTTTTGATCCAATTCCCTGCTGACAGCCTGGGAAAACATCAAAATGTGACCCGAGTCCCTGGGTTCCTGCACCTACATGGGAGACCTGAAAGAAGCTCCTTGCTCTTGGTTTCAGAGCAGCTCAGCACTAGATGTGGCAGCCGTTTGGAGGAGTAAGAGGACAGACGCTCCCTCTCTGTCCTTCCTTCTCTCTGTAATTCTGCTTTCCAAGTAGAAATGAATAAAAGCTATACTAAAATAAAATCAATGTTAGGGGGCCCTGGGCAGCATCAGAGGGGAGCCGGCCAGTGACAGCTCTGTCCCTGATGGCACAATGCATGTCACCCCCCTCCTTCCTCCCCACATGATCATCAAGATCATGGACACATCTTTCTAATAACTTTCGGAAGTTATGTTCTTGGAACCAGAAGAAACTCTGTTGTTCTCTTGGACGGGGATTTATGATCAAGGAGCCCGAAGACAGAAGTGTTCCCACCATCTGACCCCAAACAAATGGAATTCTGGAGGTGGAAAACCCAGGTAGTCAGTGTTTTCCTCCTCCCAGAGGCAATCACCTCTGATCTAGCTCAGAAAAAAAGAAAAAAAGGAAAGGAAAAGAAGCAAAAACTGCTGTTACCACGGCCAACACCCGCTCAACATCAAGTTCAAACACGTACCCAGCCGTACCACATCACCACAGTCGGGGTCATGGGCAACTTGCAGTAATGTCTCCTCTACGTCCCTGTTTTTCCCAGGAGGGTCCATGATGTGGTTGATCTGTTGCTGTAAGGTCTTGGGCAAGGTCAGGAGCTGAGTGAACTGTCCTTCCGGGCTTTTATCTATCTAAGAAAGAAAAAAATAAATCAATGAAAAAGATGCTATCTTTGCCAAGTGTTTTCAATTCTTTAGATATTCAGATGTGTGGGTTCTATTCAAAATCACACCAATGGCTGAGCATACCCTGGATGGGGCACGAGGCTCAAGATCCTGTATCCCTTTTAAAACTGAATGTCTGAGGAGACTCCAAAAGGCCAGGACACGTGGGACTAAAAGATAAGTTTATGTGGTGCAAGGGAACTTTTAACATCCATATTTCCCATCAACTTGCCTGCATGAATTTAACAATTTCTGCTTTATTTTAAATATACTAAGGTGATGTAAGAAAAATATAGAAATGAAACATAAAATTAGAAACCATTGAATCCACAAGCCACATGGGTCATGGGTGCTGAATCTAGTGGCCTACAGAGTCCCTGGGTTCATCTCTGGGTCTCCAACTCCCTATAAGGCTCAGGAGACGCACCCCTGCCACCTGCCCAGAAGACACACCCCTGCCACCCACTCGGGAGACAGCACCCCTGCTATCCGTTCAGGAGAACGCACCCCTGCCACCCACACAGCAGAACACACCCCTGCCACCCGTTCAGGAGAACGCACCCCTGCCACCCGCTCAGGAGACGTACCCCTGCCACCCGCTAGGGAGACCACACCCTTGCCACCCGCTCAGGAGGCCTAGATTGAGCGCCTCGTGCCCAGTTTGAGCCTGGCCCAGTCTTGGCTGTGGCAGGCACTGGGGGAGTGAATTAGTGGAGAGGGTTCACTTGTTCTCTGATTTCAAGAAAAAAAAATTTTTAAAAAAGAAAAAAACACCTATACAGCTTAAGTCAGACTAGCTTCCTTAAACCCCAGTGTTATATACTTTGGTTCATGGAATAAAATAAAAATTTTGTAAGCACTGATCGTCAAAGATAGGGGCAGTAGTACTTCCTTCAAAACTCGGTACTGGGCCCGGCGCAGTGGTCTAGCAGCTAAAGTGCTCGCCTTGAACGCTCCAGGATCCCATATGGGCGCCGGTTCTAATCCCAGCATTCCTGTTTCCCATCCAGCTCCCTGCTTGTGGCCTGGGAAAGCAGTTGAGGACGGCCCAATGCATTGGGACCCTGCACCCGTGTGGGAGACCCGGAACAGGATACAGGCTCCTGGGTTCGGATTGGCTCAGCTCCAGCCATTGTGGCTGCTTGGAGAGTGAACCATTGGATGGAAGATCTTCCTCTCTGTCTCTCTTCCTCTCTGTATATCTGCCTTTCCAACAAAAACAAATAAATCCTTAAAAAAATTAGAATTTACTCATTTTACTTTTTCATTCAACAAGTATTTATTAAAGAACCCGATGCCTGCATTTTGTCCCAGTAAATGTGTGCAAAGCAGAAAACGCTATTACTTGGTGACTACAGTAAAGGTGGAGGAGTGCGTTTAGCCAAAAAAGAGCTATTGAGGATATTTTACTTGGCTCTGGCTACATAAATGACAAACAGTGTGGGTAATTCCTATAAAATATCCTAGAAATGGCATTTGTGGACTCAGGTTTTGGGACCACATACTGATACTGGTCAGAAAGATTCTATATTTCAGTTATGCTTTACCCATGGAGTGAATTGGAAGATGGAGGATATTTGTCTCTCCTTCTCTTTGTAAATCTGCCTTTCCAATAAAGATAATAAATAAATCTTGGAGAAGAAGAACAAGAACAGAGGTACGGGGCTCTCACGGGGCCAGAGGGCTGGCAGGGGTGTTCTTTTCCCATTAGGAATCAGCTCTGTCACGTGGGTGGACAACAGTGTGTCTTATGTCAGGGCTGTTAACTCTCGCATCGTTTGCCAGAGACATTCAAAGGAAAGTGGGGGGTGGGGGTATTCTGCAGTGTCAGGCTGGTCAGCGACGCACGGTGACGGTAACCTGGTAGGCAGTAACGGCCATTTCCAGGGCAGAGAGACAGCTATGAGAAACCCCGTGAAACAGGGCCAGCACGGCACACATCAGCTTAGGCTGCAGCTTACAATCTTGCACAAGAGGGCTGGTTCAAGGGCTGGCTGCCCCACTATCAACCCAGCTCCTGCTAACAGGCCTGAGATCTGGCCACTGACTTGCAAGCCCTGAAGGAGTTCCAGGCTCCTAGATTCAACAAGGCCCAATCCCTACTGTTTTGGCTATTTGGGGAGCTAGACATCAGACAGAACACCTCATACTGTCTCTCCCACTGTCATTGCCTTTCAAATAACTATATTAATCTTAGAAAAGAAATCCTCTACAATGGGAGGAGCCTACCATCTCTGTGAGGTTTCTGGGAAGTGGGGGGGGGGCTAGGCAACACTGGGACACCCCTCCCAAGTCAAGGCCAGTCCCCTGCCCCAGTTCATCTTATCCCTTACAAGGCAGTGATCAGGGGGCGTCCTCAGCACGCTCCATGCTCGGGGAACATGCGCAGACCATTCACCAACTGACAGCACAGGGGCAGCTCTGGGAGGGGTCCGCCGAGCCAGGCAACACAGCCCTCAGGCCTGCCTCTGGGTGACAAGGTGGCGTGGACACCAAGGCTCTGCAGGACCATGGTGGAAACAGAAACCCCATCCTGATGTCCAGCTGGGGCTCCTGCTAAAGGCAACGAGGTTCCAGTGCAGATCCCGAGGGGAGCAGCAAATGGCTCAGGTAACTGGGTCCCTGCCAACCCTGTGCCAAGCTCCCAGCCGCAGGGGCATTTGGGAAGAACGAGAGGAGTATAACATAGACCTACAGGGCTCTGCAGCAAGACTGCCATCTGCAGTGAAGAGTCACACAGGGTTTAAACTTGACTCCAGGGTGCTAGGCCCTGGTAGAGACAGAGCTTCTGACCTTGGCACAGGACGTGACCATGCCTGCAGACTTGCCCAACAGGAAATGTGTCGGGTCATATTAGCTGTCCCAAGGCTAGGTGGGGTCACCAGCACTGCATGAGAGCAAGACTGGAGGAGACAGGGGGCTGCACAAACAGGAAACTCAGACCAGCCCAACTCTGCTGCCTCCTGCATATGGCTACACAGAGGTTCCCTTGTGCCTGGTGTCGGAGGATGAAGAATGAACCTGCTTCACAGCTGATCTCGCTGGACGGCATGCCATACGGGCTCTGCTTCCAGACACGTCAACTCCACTGCTTATGACCTGGGAAAGGGGCGGAGGATGGTTCAAGTCTTTGGGACCCCGCACCCATGTGAGTGACTCAGCAGAAGCTCCTGGCTTCAGATCGGCTCAGCTCCAGGCGTTAAGGCCATTTGGGGAGTGAACCTTCTCTTTCCCTCTCTTTCCTCCTCGATAAGTCTGCTTTCTAAACACATGGAAAAAAATCTTTAAAAAGGACTTTCAAATGGCAAAAACAATACACACACAATGAAAGAGAGTCTTCCCACTTCTGCCTCTTCTTCCCTTCTCCCAAGACATCCTCTTCTTACTCCTACTTTGAGAGACCTCAGTGCATTCCAAACCCTCTGAAGCAGGTCTTCACGTACAACATCTGCTTGCAAGAACACAAGCGTGAGCACACTGCCCACAGGCCCTTCCCCCCTCCAAGCAGCTCCTGTCCTCCCACACGGTTTACCTCCAGTCTGCCCTGCTGGCTTTTATACACCACTTGGGGACTCTCCTGCAGAATGCTGCCATACAGCTCCTGGAAGTGGGCTAGGTTGGGCTTCACAATATTCAACACTTTTGCCTTTTCCTCTCCAACCACCATCCGAAAGTCACCTAAACAGAAAAGCCAACGCTCTATTAAGAATTCACACTCCAGGGTCCAGCACAGTGGGCTAAGCCTCCACCAGAGATGCCCGCATCCATACAGGGTTGCCATTTCAAATCCCAGCTCTTCATTTCAGCTTCCTGAGATGATGAGCTTGAGAGGCTGCAGCTAAGTGCTTAAGGACCCAGATGAAGCTCCAGGCTTTGGTTTGACCTATCTCTGCCTGGGAGTGGACCAGCAGATGGAAGCTCTCTTCCCACTTTTCAAATAGATCAGTCAATCAATCTTAAAAAGCAAAAGAAAACAATTATTTTGTTTTAATTTTTTTAAAAGGTTTATTTATTTTATTACAAAGTCAGATATACAGAGAGGAAGATCTTCCGTCCGATGATTCACTCCCCAAATGAGCCGCAACGGGCCGGTGCTGCGCCGATCCGATGCCAGGAGCCAGGAACCTCTTCTGGGTCTCCCACGCGGGTGCAGGGTCCCAATGCATTGGGCCGTCCTCTACTGCTTTCCCAGGCCACAAGCAGGGAGCTGGATGTGAAGTGGAGCTGCTGGGATTAGAACCGGCGCCCATATGGGATCCCGGGGCCTTCAAGGAGAGGACTTTAGCTGCTAGGCCACGCTGCCGGGCCCTTTTTAAAAAATTTTTTAAAAATAATGATTACATGGTTGATCAGGGTGGGAAGGATCGAGGTTTAGAGAAAATTGGGTGAATTCATTGCTTCCAGATTTGTTATTTTTTTCTTATTGTTCCTGGGGGGAGGGGAGAGACAAAGGGGGAGACCACTTATGACTTTCCACACGTCCCAGCACCCAGGGATGAGGAACCACCATCTCATATCAACCCAGAGTCTCTATGTGGACATACACCAAGGGTTCTGTCTGCTGGAATGAGGTGAGTTCAGAGGAGGCTGCACAGGCGCAGGACAATCTCCTGGGTAAGGTATGGGCAGAGCATGGTGTCTGAAACTTCTGGTGGACAGGTGACAAGTCACAGGGGCATGGAGGGTACCATGTTCTGGTGGACAGGTGACAAGTCATGGGGTCACAGGGGGTGCCATGTGCAGGTAGGCAGATACTCCAGCGACGTGGGGAGCCCTGCAGCAGGCATGGCGATGTCACCCTTCCACTGAGCCGGGTCACTTTTGAGGGTGAACACAGCATTGTAAATAATTACTCTAGGAAAACAAGTGTAAACTGGGTAGCTAGGACACAGTGTTACCCTGGCCATTGTTTTCTCTGGAGGGGAGAAGCACCATTGAGGTCATTACTTGCACAATAGATTTTCTTAAGAGTCAACTGTTGGCTTGTATTGGAAAAACAAAACAAAACACACAAAGAAAGAAAACAGAAAAACAAAGGGGTAAAGTATGCTGAATGCAGATGGGGAAGCATGCGTGGGTCCCAGTCCCATAGGATGCTCACATGTGGGTGAAGGTGTGTCGTTACTGGGTCCGGGATTGTGGCAGTCCCATGGGATGCTCACATGGGGTGAAGGTGTATTGTTACTAGGCCTGGGGTTGTGGCCTCATGGCTAAATCCTTGCCTTGCAACCAGCAGGATTCCAAATGGGCACTGGTTCGTGTCCTGGATGCTCCACTTCCCATCCAGCCCCCTGCTTGCAGCCTGGCAAATCAGTAGAGGATGATGTATAGTCTGGGGATCCTGCAACCACATGGAAGATCTGGAAGACTCCTGGATCCTGGCTTTGGATCAGCTCAGCTACATCAATTGGGGCCACTTGGGGAATGAACCAGTGAAGAGAAGACCTTCCTCTCTGTCTCTCCTTCTCTCTGTAAATCTGCGTTTCAAAAAAAAAAAAGGCAAAGGGAATCAAGGCTAGATTAAAGGCTAGATCCCTGGTAATGGGGTGCTGAAAATCGGTCCCTTTCACGTAATGCCGTATCACAAATCGATAAAATCCTGCTGAAAAGCAGTGAGCCAAGAAGCCCCTGGAGAAAGAGACCAAGAACAGACTCAGGACATGTGAGACTGGGAGGCAATGCTGATTTAGTAGGTGCCAGGCCCCATTCCAAGTGCTCTGTTGTCCTGTGTCGTTTAATGCTCAGGTAGATACCGTTCTAGCCCCGTTCTAGCACACGGACAACAAAGGCATAGATTAAGTTACCTCCCTTAGAGTTCCCAGGAAGTGAATACATTTCAGATAAAAAAAAAAAACCTGCTCACTGAAGCACTACTTAAAATACTGGCATAATGGACGTAACCCAGATGCCCAACAATAGGGGAACGGATAAGCTATGACGAGTCACCCACACCCTGCCGGGGACGGTGTGTCACCAGCAAACATTACAACACACGCAGCGGGAGGGAAAGGGATCACATGACCTTGGGCAGTAAGAAATAAGGAGGCAAAAGCACAGCAAAACGTCAAAACACAACTGTTTAAAAAAATCACACACACACAGACAGGAAAGGGACTTTTATAAAAGTTACTTTTGCTTTAATGTCAACATTTAATCTGTATGTGTGGCTTCCCATGTAGCGGTCACTTTAGGCCTTGCGAGGTCCCACAGAGCAGGACTATTACCACCTGCCCTTCTACAGAGAGGAGTACAGGAGGACTGGTCCAATGTCCGACGGCTTCTCACTGTTGCAGCGCTGCCACTGCCGGGGACCACTCTGCTTTGGAAGGAACCCCAACCTATCACTTTGAGCATTTTAAAATGGAATCATGGGTAGGGGTGGGTGTTTGGCTCACTGGCTAAGGCAACACTTGCAAGGCTGGCTTCTCATACAAGGGTGCTTGGTCTGAATCCCAATTCTACTGCTTCTAGTCTGGCTTCCTGTTTACCTGTTATTTTAAGATTTACTTATTTGAAAGTCAGAATGACAGAGAGACAGAGACTGATTTTACTATCATCTGGTTCACTCCTCAACGGGCCACCCAGTTAGGACCCAGGTCAGGCAAAGGCCATCCGGGTCTCCCATGTGGGTGGCAGGTACCCAAGCCCTCAGGTCACCTCCCACTGCTTCCTCAGGTGCGTTAGCAGAGAGCTGGATGGGAAGAATAGAAGTTGGGTTTGAATTGGAGCTCATATAGGATGCTGGTGTTGCAGGGAGAAGCTTAACCTGACATACCACAGCGCAGCTCCCAGGTTCCTGTTAGTGTGCACATACGGAGGCAGCAGGTGATGGTTCTGGTATTTGGGTCCTTGTCACCCACAGGGGAAACAGATACTAAGTTGTGTGTTCCTGGCTTCAACCTAGGCTAGCCTGTCTGATGTGGCCTTTTGAGGAGTAAACCAGGGGTAAAGTTCTTCTCTGTCTTCACTTCTCTCTCAAAGAAAATAAAACAATTTCTTTTTTCAAAAATGATTTATTTCACTTTTATTGGAAACTACAGAGAGGAGGAGAGACAGAGCAAGTTCTTTCATCTTTTGATTCACTCCCCAAATGAGCCCAATGGCCAGTGCTGTGCCGATCCGACGCCAGGAGCCAGGAACCTCTTCCAGGTCTCCCACACGGATGCAGGATCCCAAAGCTTTGGGCTGTCCTCTGCTGCTTTCCCAGGCCACAAGCAGGGAGCTGGATGGGAAGTGGAGCTGCCGGGATTAGAACCAGTGCCCGTATGGGATCCCGGTGCATTCAAGGTGAGGACTTTAGCCGCTAGGCCACGCCGCCGGGCCCTTGACTGATGGTTTTTAACTCCTGACTACTCCATCCCAAGAACTGCCACTGAAATACAATGGGTAACCCCAACGGACCATTTCTCCTTGACTCCAAAATGAGACAAATGTGGAGACTTGGAGACTTGGAGCCTTCCGCAGTGTGCTTGCGCTCAGCCCCAGGCGTCCCTCCAGCAGTCATGGACCTTGCCGCAAATGTGGGGGCAGCAGGGATTCTGCAGCCTGTCCACAGGCCTGGCAATGTCCCAGGGTGACCTGAGTCAGCCTTCTTCAGGTTTCTGAGCCCGTCTCAATCCTCTCTGGAGAGTAGCTTGACAATCACACACCCTCACAAGGTCGCTTTCAGACTTAAGTGAGCTAAGCTATTAAAGCAAGCTTTGTAAGCAGAAAAGCAGTGACTACTGATGTTGAGATATGTGTATCGGAGACAGGACAAGAATCCCTGAGCCTCAAAGATAATAATTCCTGGGCTAACTTCTCTTTTGAACTCTCCCTCAGTACTGCTTTCTTTTCAGTTCAATGAGTATCTGTCTAGCTATGCCAGACACCAGAGATGGGAAGACAAGGCCCGCCCCAGGCAGGCAATGGAGAGAGCCGCCCTGCAGGCTCCTATGCGGTCATGTTTAAGGGCAGCAGGTGCTGATGGGGCAAAGTCATATTCACTTTCACAACAGCTTTTCTTGAGGTCTCATTCGCATACCACACAATTCACCCATTTAAAGTGCACAATTCCACAGGCTGGTTCCAGCTGTCTTCCCAGGCCTGTACTCTGGGGTTCCATTTGAACTTAGAATCCTTGGTAGAGTCTGCACCCCCCGAGCATTTCCTCTCCCTGCCTTCTGCCTCTGTAGGTTTGGCCCCATGTGGACACTTTCTACGTACTGCACCCTACAACACAGGTCTTCTAGGCCTGAGGAAATGCTCCCAAGGCTCCTCACGGCATCGTGGCACACACATCAGTTCCTGCTGATTCCTGAAGGATCAGGCTTATTCACCCATCCCTCAGGTGATGGGTCTGTGAGTGGTGGCCACTGCCTGGTGACTCACTCTTCATAACACTTCTGTGAACAGACATGTCTGAGTTTTCCTGTGAACATGTTTTCAATCCATTGGAATCTGTAACAAAGAAGTGCTGAGCCACACGGGAACTCTGTTTAATATTTTGAGAAACTGTCAAACTCTTTCTCCAAAGCACTGGTACCATTTTACCATCTCCCCACATTCTTCTGAATGCTTACTGCATCCATCAAGGCGGGTGCAGCCTGAGGGCCTGTGTTTCTGACCGGCACTGCCCTAATCCGAATGATTCTAAGCATCTCTTTTTAAAGATTTATTAGAAACACAGGGTGAGACAGTAAGAGACAGGAGAGGATGAAGCTTGTACCTGCTGGTTCACTCTCCAAATGGCCATAACAGCTAGGGCTGGGCCAAGTCAAAATCAGGAGCCGACAGCTTCACCCAGACTCCCATGTGGGTACAGGGTACTTGAGCCATCTTCTGCTGCTGTCCCAGGCATATTAACCAGTGGTTCTAGGACTGGACTGTCACAGCTATGTGACCCCCAGCGGAATGTCACTTAAGGACCCTCCAAAGCCAGCAAGCACCACCATGCTAACAAGCTTGTATGGGGGTTTCAGTGGTTCTGTGAGTTAACACATGGTGAACGAGCATAGAACAGCACGTGGTTTTAAGGACCAATAATGCCCCTTACAGAGTGTTAATGTCTCAAAAATGAGCAGACAACTCCAGAGCACGTGGAGTTCCAGCCTGGGTTCCAGCTAGGACTAGGCTGGCAGAGTAAGCCCAGGGCTGACATGGGCAGCGCTGGCCAACACGGGCAGCCCCAACTCTGCCTGCGAGGGACGGCTGCACCTACTCCAGGGGACGTCTGCACTGATTTTTTTTTTTTGAACCAGAATCCAGATGTGGGAATATTTGCTCACACTTTCAGAGTGCTGGCTCTCACTGAGGATTCCAAACCGCCTCTCTGACCCTCCAAGTTCAATTTCCCCACTGCTTTGTCTTATTCCTAGATGCAGCTGAGCCCATGCTGGCTGGGACAAGCTTGCCCTAAATGCAGCCCGTTCTCTCTCAAGCCTCTCTGCCCCAAGGTGTTTCTCATTCTGGAAGGGCCTTAAAGGGCCAGGTTCAATGGGCTTGTCAGCACCTAATCCAGGCCCTCAGCTCATTCTGACAGGCATTATCTGTCCACATGTAACTCACTTTATATGTCTTTTAAAAAAGGCTTACTTATTTTTACTTATTTGAAAGAGGGAGTTACATACACAGAGAGGCCGAATGGCCACAATGGTTGGAGCTGGGTCAGACCAAAGCCACCCTTGTGGGTGCATGCACCTAAGCTCTTCCCCAGAGGCATCAGCAGGGAGCTGGATGGGAGGCAGAACAGTGGGACTGGAACCAGAACCCATGAGGTATGCTGCAATTACAGGTGGTAGCTTAATTAGCTATGACACAACATGGACCTCATTTTTTTTTTCTAAATATATTTGAAAGAGAGAGAGAGAGAGAGAGAGGATAGGAAGAGACAGAGATTTTCCACCTACTGGTTCACTCTGCAGATGGTCATAACAGTCAGAACTGGGCCAGGATGCAGCCAGGAACCAGGAACTCCACTTGAATCTCCCATGTGGGTGGCAGGGATCCAAGCACTTGGGCCACCCTCCCCTGCTTTCCCAGGCCCACTAGCAGGGAGCTGGATCAAAGCAGAACAACTGGCACTTGAACCAGCATTCTGATATGGGATGCTGGGGTTGTAAGCAGCAGTTTAATCCCCCGTATCCTAGGCCAGCCCCTTCTTTTATAATTCTCTGACAGCACAATTCTACTCTGGAGAACACATCCAAACAACTCCTCATCTGCCTCACCCCCACTTAAGATTTGTTTATATCTGAAAGGCACAGTCAGAGAGAGAGAGAGACAGAGAGAGAGAGAGAGAGAGAGAGAGAGAGAGAGAGAGAGAGAGAGAGAGATGGCCAGAATGGCAAGAGCTGGGGACAATCTGAAGTAAAAATCTGGGAGCTTCCCCCAGGTCTCGCACGTGGGGAGAGGCCCAAGCACTTGGGCCATCCTCTGCTGCTTTCCCAGGCCAACAGCAGGGCCCTGAATCAGAAGTAGGGCAGCTGGAATTCCAACCAGCGACCATATGGGAGGCTAGTGCCACAGGTGCAAGCTTAGCCCGCTACGCCTCAGTGCCAGCTGCATTCAGGTCCCCATCGCCCTTCCCCTACCAAAATAATTTGTGTGAAATCACTCACATCAGGGTCATCAGCAAAACAGTGATAAGTGCAGCTGTCCTAAGTGTCTGTCAATCACTGCAGAACTGAGCAAGAAACTCCTCAGGTGTCCCAACCTGAGAAAAACCTATGTGAACGACAAGAAACATTCAAAAACAAAACAAAACCCAGCAATCATCGTCTAAACACTATCAATATTACCTCATTGAAAACATGCTCACAATATTGTTATTTCCATTTTACAAGCCAGAAAACAGGCGTGAAAACGGCCAAAGCACTTCCAGCAAGTTGGTGTAGAAGACGGCACACCAGGAGGGCTGTGAGTTCATCAGCAGGCACTGGCCACAGCGGCCTTGGCTGCGGAACCAATACGGGCCTCAGTTTTCTGATGTTTTTCAAAATATTTATCTTTATTTATTCAAAGGGCAGAGACACAGAAAGAGAGAAGCAGATTAAAGAACTTCTACATACTGGTTCATGCCCCAAATACTAGCCACAGTCAGGGCTGGACCAGGCAGTAGCCAGGAGTCTGGGACTTAACGTGGGTCTCCCAAGTGCACAGAGCAGGCCCAAGGACTCAAGCCACATCCTGTTGCCCACCAGGGTGTGCGTCAGCAGGAAACCAGAACTGCAAGTGGTGCTGTGACTCCAATCTACATACCCCGATGTGAGCAGTGCTGGTCTCCTGGGCCTCTGTTCTCTCATCTGTAGAATGGAGAACACAGCAGCCAACTCCAAAGGGCGCTGTGAGGTTTTGGTTATCACACACAAAGTACTGGGGGGCTGGCTGTGGGCACCCAACAGACAAGCCCCGGGCCTCAGTTATATCCGTCCACTGCTGCCTCACTAAACCAGCCACGTTTTTCCGCACGCCCTGGCCCTTCTACACGTGTTGTTTCTTTAAGTCTGCCACTGACTCACTTGGACCATTTATGTTTATTAACGGGAAAGCCTTTACAGCACAAATTCTATCTTCAGTTCTTGAGGGCACCGGGTGCTGACTCATCTGGTTGATGCTTAACCAGGATCATTACCTAAAATTAGTCATTTTAATGGCTGGGACTTAAATAAGAAAGTTCAAGGTGACTCTTAAAAATTCATCTGCTGCTCCTTTTCCAGATCATTTAAACGCTGACTTCTAAGAATAAAGACGGGATTAGAGAGCTTTCTGCTCCCCAACTCCGCAGGCTCCTCCCCTCCACCTACTCCTTTCTCACCCTTCATCTACAATAACGCTGGCATAAACACAGGCCCCAGGGCAGCCAAAGTGGCCCCGAAAAAGACTGCATAAAATGGAAGGGGTTGTTAGAGAGAGCTTGTTCTCGTTCTCCGCTCCCCCCCAGCACCAGCAGAAGCTCACCCAGGAGCATAGACCCAGTGAATTCCTGCCCCTTCTCCCCTCTGCAAAAGGGCAGGAAACATCAACTACAAAGGAGGCTGGGGCAGATCCCTGGAATTCTGAGGGCTGGACAAACGTGAGTGACTTCCTCAAGGGACAGCATGGGATCAATTCTAAGACACAGGTTTCTCAGAAGCCCAGGGAACCAGCAGGTAAACCAGCCTTTCAGACATGGCCTGGAGCAAGTCTCAGATGAGAGAGGCAGAGGGCAGGGGAGAAGGGTAAAGAAATCTACCCGTAGGGCCCAGCTCCCCTCCATCCTCAATTCTTGAGATCCTGCCACACCAGCTGAAGATGGGCAGTGCCCTCCCACAGGCAGAGCAGCTGAGCCACTGGACACTTCTTCAGTCAATGTCAGACTGTACAGAGGATTCAGAATCCACCCACGAAGGCTGCCTGAATCCATCTTGCCCAGGGAGCCAGGGGAGGCACCTGCCCTAATGGAGCCATTTTTCCCCCTCGGCAGAGCACCCGGGCCCACTCCTCCCAGTCGCTCCTTGCCCTGCCTTTTGTGGAGAGACTTTGTGCGGGAAGCTGGCCCTTCTCATTCTCCCCCTCCAGTGCTGCAATGACAGCCACGGCTGAGCTAGCCATGCTCTGGGAAGGAGCCTGAAGAACGAGTCCTCCTTTGTCTCCCATGGCACTGAATTTCCGTGAAGCCGTATCTGTCCTGGGACCCAGGGATCAGTAAACCGCTTGTGCAATGTTTTGAACGTGGGGTTCTTTGACTCACACTTAAAAACTGGGAAAGAGGTTACTTATTTAAGACAATGGCTTTCCAACTTTATAAAAACCAGCAGACTTTTCTTTTTTTAAAAAAATAAAAGAAATCTACAGAGCCTCACTACAGCATAGTCAACTATGGCACTCCTCTGGTTACAGTGAGGGTCGGGGGTCATGGGCTCCATCCTCCAGCCACTCCCTAGCCCTTTCTTTCTTTTTTTTTTTTTTTTAAGGATTTATTTTTATTACAAAGTCAGATATACAGAGAGGAGGAGAGACATAGAGGAAAATCTTCCGTCCGATGATTCACTCCCCAAGTGAGCCGCAACAGGCCGGTGCGCGCCGATCCGAAGCCAGGAACCAGGAACCAGGAACCTCTTCCGGGTCTCCCACACGGGCGCAGGGTCCCAAAGCTTTGGGCCGTCCTCGACTGCTTTCCCAGGCCACAAGCAGGGAGCTGGATGGGAAGTGGAGCTGCCGGGATTAGAACCGGCGCCCATATGGGATCCCGGGGCTTTCAAGGCGAGGACCTGAGCCACTAGGCCACGCAGCCGGGCCCTCCCTAGCCCTTTCAAGAAGACCCTGTCATCTCTGAGGAGCACAACTGGTTGAAAGAGAAAGGGCAGGAAAGTTCAGACAAGTAAACAAATGAGTTAGTGAATGGGCAAGAAGGGAAATCTGTCCCTTTAATGTAAAAGAAATGGAGTTGGAAAATCATTTTGTAAACATCATGGTAAAAGACTGCTTTGAGCAAGAATCAACACTATGTGCCAAATCTAGGAGGCAAACTGTGGTCTGAAACAGGATGCCAGGGGCTGTCACTGAGGCATGGCAGGTAAAGCCACTGCCTGCGATGGCCAGCGTTCCCCATGGGCACTGGTTTATAGCCCATCTGCTCTGCTTCTAATCCAATTCCCTGCAAATGGCCTGGATAAGCAAACCAGCAGATCAACCAAGTATTGGGGCTCCTACCATTCCTATCGAAGACCTGGAAAAAGGTCCTGGCTCCTGGCTCTGGTCTGGCCCAGCCCTGGCTGTTGTGGCCATCTGGTAAGTAAACCAGTAGATGAAAAGATCTTTGTTTCTTTCTCTTTCTCTCTGTGATTCCGTGTTTCAAATAAATAAATAAATAAATAAATACATTTTTGAAAAACATAAAAATAAAATAAGAAATGGGACATTTGTAAGATTTTCACACAAATAGACTGCACAAGTGCCCGGCACAGTGGCCTAGCAGCTAAAGTCCTCGCCTTGAACGCACCCAGGATCCCAAATGGGCGCCAGTTCTAATCCCGGCAGCTCCACTTCCCATCCAGCTCCCTGCATGTGGTCTGGGAAAGCAGCTGAGGACGGCCCAAAGCTTTGGGACCCTGCACCCGCGTGGGAGACCTGGAAGAGGTTCCAGGTTCCCGGCTTCGGATCGGCACAGCACTGGCCATTGTGGCTCAATTGGGGAGTGAATCATCAGATGGAAGATTTTCCTCTATGTCTCTCCTCCTCTGTGTATATCTGACTTTGTAATAAAAATAAATAAATCTTAAAAAAAAAAAAACCAAATGGACTGCACAAAAGGTGTGTGGGGGAGTGCTGGTATGTGTGGGGGTGAAGGGGGAAGTGCTGCTGTTAAGAGGTGACATGGCTCTGTAGACCCAAACATACGAGTGTCACGTGAGACAGGCAGGGTCAGACAGGCAGTGGGCACACAGCCCAGTGGTTCAGGTGTCTGGGTCCATGGCAGAGTGCCTGTGTTCAACCCCGGCTCTGGCTCCTGTGTCAATGCTCCGCTAACAGACCCTGGCAGCAACAGCGATGGCTCAACAGACTCGGTTCTGGGTTCCTGGCTCTGGCCCCAGTTGCTGCAGGTATTTGGGGAGTAAACCAGCAGCAGACAGAGCTCTCTGTGTGTTTGTCTCTATGCACCTCAAACAACTAAAAAGTAAAATTAGGAAAAACAAAAATAAGAGTGGGTGATACAACGGCTCAACTGGCTGATCTTCCACCTGACAGCACCAGCATTCCATAATGGATTCCAGTTTGTGTCCAGCTGTTCTACTTCTGATCCAGCTCCCTGTTTATGGCCAGAGAAAAGCAGTGGAGGATGGCTCAAGCCTTTGAGACCCTGTACCCACATGGGAGACCTGGAAGAGGTTCCTGGCTTCTGACTCCAGTTCGGCTCAGTTCTGGCCGTTGAGACCATTTGGGGGGTTAACCAGTGGTTAGAAGATCCTTCTGTCTGTCTTTTCTCTGAAAATCTGCCTTTTCAATAAAAAAATCTTCAAACAAAAACAAGAGGCACAGCAACTAAACCCAATATATGATCTCTGAGCATGTCAGGTGCTCAGAGGAAAAGTGCCATTGAGGATATGATTGGGACAACTGGCATTGGGGTATGGATTGTAGTCTGGGGCAGACACTGGATCAGTGCTGATTCCCTGAACCTGACAGCCGCCCAATGGGTTTTGACACGATGGTCTTTTCAGGAAAGCAACCTGAGAAAGATGGTTTGCAAACAAGGGACCTGGCACCTGTGACCTACACTCAAACTGCTCAGAAACCAACGATACTGTGTGTTTGCAGACAGAGCAGTGGTTCTATCCTGGGGGTGTGCCAGCATCCCTCCAGAGCTCATCAAAAATACCAACTGTTAGGATTTACCCCAAAACCACTCGGTCAGCTGTCCGGAGGCAGTGCCCAGCAGTCTGAGTCTTAATCCAACCTTCAGGTCACCGGATGCAAGCCAAAGAGCCTGAACTACTGACACAGAAAGAGAATGTGAGAACAACCGGGCTGAAATGTTCAAACCAGTCCATCTGGGTAAAGGTTTGCAGGAGTTTTCTGTATGAAACTGAGTTTGAAACTACTGTGAAATAAAAAATGAACAACAGCAATAGTAGAAATGACCAGGGATGGTGTGTGGGGAGGTGAGGGGAGACCTTGGGGGCAGGGAGGCTCATCAGGAGCTTCCAGCGTGACGGCTGGGTGAAGGACAGTGTCCCCTTCACGTGGCAGAGCGCCGTCCTGTGGCACAGCTGGCTTCCCCAGTCACTCACCTGAATAGGAGAGCCCCGCGATCTCGATGAAGAGGTCTTCCTCGGAGAAGCTCTCAGGCAGCATGAGGAAGGCAGCCGTGAGCGCGCTCCTCAGGTTCTTGTCCAGGGCCGATCGGATGCTGGTGTTCTCGCTCATGGCCACAATTTTCACCTGAGAAGCAGAACCTCTGTTAGAGATTCTGGAAGTGCAGGATTGCTCAAGCCTTGGGACACATACCCGCTGGACCCATCCCAAACTCTTACCACTGGAGACCAGGGTACCACCAGCACAGACGACACAAATTGCCATTACTCTAATAAGCACCCTCAGAATCTCCTATTCTGCCAAATCCAGAAAATCATGATGCCAGAAAGATTCAAAATGTCAAATAAAATTGCTTTTAAATTAAAAAGAATAATCATCCGTTGGGAAAGTTAAGATTTTTCAAAGTTTACAATCTCATTGTCTTTCACTTAATTTTCTAGTACACTTGAAGGCATTTTACTTTTCCTTTTTTAAAAAGATTAATTTATTTTTATTGGAAAGTCAGACTTGTAGAGAGAAGGAGAGACAGAAAGATCTTCAGTCTGCTGATTCACTCCCCAAATAGCCTCAATGGCCAGAGGTGAGCAGATCTGGAGCCAGAAGCTTCTTCCTGGTCTCCCATGTGGGTGCAGGGTCCCAAGGCTTTGGGCCGTCCTCGACTGCTTTCCCAGGCCACAGGCAGGGAGCTGGATGGGAAATAGAGCTGCTGGGACATGAACCAGCGCCCATTCGGCAGGGATCCCAACGCTTACAACGTGGAGGACTAACCAATCGAGCCATCATGCCGGGCTCAAGGCATTTTACTTTCTTACTCATCTGTCTTCTTGCCCACACATAAGCTTGATGAAGCAAATAAGGCAAAGGGAAATAGTTACAACAGAAAAAGCACACATCTTGGAGAGAGCTCTGGGTTATGAGAGTGTCAGCAAGTGACGCAATTTCTCAGATCTGAAGTCCTTATCTATAAAGTGGGGATAGTAAATTTCAATCAAGCAAGAGAACTGCTACAAA
This sequence comes from Ochotona princeps, assembly GCF_030435755.1. NCBI lineage: Eukaryota > Metazoa > Chordata > Mammalia > Lagomorpha > Ochotonidae > Ochotona > Ochotona princeps. Next base: position 37,009,038 of record NC_080852.1, on the reverse strand, counting down.
GAAAGAATACGGTAACAAACGCAAAGCTCCTGTGGCAGCCGTGCACCACACAGAGCGCAGCCGTCACGGGGTCCCTGATGCTCCCCAGACCCAGGGAGGGGCAGAGGGCCCTAGGCTGTCCCAGGGTTCCCTGTTGGGGAATGTGTTCAAGCCCCAGCTGTACCTCTTTCCTCGTCCTGTGACCATGGGCATAATCCTTGGTCAGTAAGACAGCTGACTGATAGGCTTGAGCTCCTAAGACTGCTGGGAGGATGAAGTGGGCTCCAGGGGGCCTCCTGGTGTGTGCCTCCTGGGACCCAGGGCAAGGTTCTCTCTGGGCCAGAGGTTCTCACCACCACCTGCTGTTACCAGCACGTGGAGTGCATGTTAAGGCACACACTATTTGGCCCAGTCCCCAGAGTTTAGGATTCAGCAGGCTCAAGTGAGTGTTTGCACAAGTTCCCACGTGACTCGGACCCTGTGTCCCTGGGACACACCCTGATGACGCCTGCAGTATAACGCCCCCCACCCCCTAAAAAGCACGGATGTGGAGCCTCTCTTCACGGGGGTCTTGGCTGCCCAAACTCCCACCACAATTGGGCTGCTTCCACGGATGTTCTATACGAGCAAAGGGGGTGACAAGTCCTCACAGGCATCCCCATGCACCAGTGTACCCACCATCTTCAAACGCCGTGCCGCTGCTAGTGAATCTGCTAGTACGGGTGACAGGGCATGACCTGCTTGGTATTTGTCAAACACAAACAATTTGACGGAAATTAAGAAGGCACATAAAAGACACACTACAGGAAGCTCCCAGATAAAGTGTGATGGGAAAGCTAGAAAAGAGAACATATATTCCACAGCTTTTTTCATTTTTTAACCACAGAAAGCAATATTACAAAACCTAGAATGATTTTATATAACAAGCTTAAGAACCTGAATTCCACCTTTTCCTTTTTCCTGACACTTTTTCAGGGAATATTTCTTCTTATTACTTTTTTAAATGTTTATTTATTTTTTTATTGGAAAGTCAGATTTACAGGGAGGAAAGAGAGAGAAAGATCTTCCCTCTGCTGGTTTATTCCACATGTGGCTACAATGGCCGGAGCTGAGCTGATCCAAAGCCTGTACTTCTTCCAGGTCTCCCACACAGGTGCAGAGTCCCAAGGCTTTGGGCCATCCTCTACTGCTTTCCCAGGCCACAAGCAGGGAGCTAGAGAGGAAGTGGAGCAGCTGGGACATGAACCGACGCCCATTAAGGGATCCCAGTGTTGCAAGATGAGGATTTAGGCACTGGGCTATTGTGCTGGACCCCTCTAGGGGACTATTTCTAACATACAAACCTCAATATCTCAGTTAATTAGATGTTTTGACACCAACTTTAATTAAACCTTTCGCCCTTAGCTGAGTTTGGCACCAGTACCACCATCTGCAGAGAGCAAAGCAAGGGGCAGTATAGGAAGGCAATTTCCCTCGGGCCGCACCATGAGTTGGTGGCAGACATTAGGGCGACACCCTGCCCACCCCTGACCAGGCATGTTCTGAACATTTTAAATAACTTTCATGCATTCACTTAAGGATGTAGTCTGGTTCATTTATCTTGAATGACTGACCACCAAAACAAATTTTTAGGTACTGTAAGTAATGTCTTTATTCCTTGAATAATTTTCCCAAACCCTGTATTCCACAGAGAATCATGGCTTCAACAGGGAAAGCTCTTCATCTTAACAATGGGAACACAACACTCAGACTTCTCCACGACACTCAGTCACCCATCAGACCAGTACCCCAATGTTTCCAAGGCTGTTTCCACAACCCTGGGATCCCCTACTATTTCCACAGACCCCTTCTGATCACAGCTTAACAATTCCAACCCGCCCTCCCCGCCCCCCTGTGCTTCTTGGGTGGTTTTTACAGAAACTCACCGACATTTTAAAGCTATCTGAGGATGCTAATAAATTCACAGATGGAAAGAGTTAAGTTTGGGGAAGTTCTCCTGGTTAACAAAATGCCACTTGTTATCCAAGCAAGCTGCCCTGCTTAGTCTGTAAGAAAGCAGTCTGCTTCCTTTGAAGATTAAGACAGTGAAAAGCAAAGCGCATCCTTACTCAAAGGAAAAATGGCAGAGCAGGAGGCTTGGCCACTGCGCTGATCGGCTTCTTCAGCGACAGGTGGACTAGGAACTGGTCTCAGCGGCATTGCTATTTGTTGTTCACAGTGAAAAGCCAGTGAGCTCTTGGGGCACTGCCAGGGAGGCCTGGGAAAAGAAGAAAAAGTCCTCAGATTGGTGAATAGCTGTTTGTATCTTCCTGGGAATGCCTGACCTGAACTGCATAGATAACATGGGCACCAGCGCCTGCCAGAGTCTCTCCTGGAGGGGGCGGGGCAGCCCCTGAAAGAAGTTTCAGAGGAAAGATGTGGGAGCACCTTTCAAGACGGAAATGAGGGTCCTGTGCGGCCTCCTCTCTGACACAGTCGCGGGGGAGACCGCTGCCACTGTGAGGAGGGTCAGACGCAGAGAGCAGGGCTTGACCAAGGGTCCCGGCGCTCGCCATGACTGTCACCTTGCGCCGCCAAGAGGGTGGCCAGTCCTCAGCAGCAGCCGACATCAGAGCCGGAGCCTGCCTTGTGAAGTCTCCCAAGCTATGTGCTTTGCTGTGGAGCTGGGCTGCCCTCTGCACCGCAACAGAGATGACTCACTCTTTGTATTTCAAAAGCCTGAAGCCCAAGTCTGCCCACAGCCACAGCTGGCCACGAGCTCCTCGATTCCCAGCTCAGGGATTCCCCCCGCCAATTTACAAGCAGTAAATCAGTGAAGCCATGATACAGTGATGGCTGTACAACCCGATGAGTACGCTAAAGGTCACGGAAGTGTACACTTCACGTGGCTGAATTGTACAATGTGTGAAGTATATCTCAAAGACGCCACGTAAATGCCCTGAGGTGGTAAATATACAACCGCATGTTAATGCTTCAGAAATTCAAGAGAAATTATCAATAAGCGGGATCTTCAAAAAGTTTCTGGAAAAATAAACTGAGGAGCCAGCATTGTGCTGCTAATGGGCTATTCCTCTGCGGCTTCCCATATGGGCACCAAGTTGAGTCCTAATTGTCCACTTCCAATCCAATTTCCTCTCAATAGCCTGGGAAAGCAGTAGAGGATGGCCATATGGGTGCTGGTGCCCTTGTACCCACATGGGAGACCCTGAGGAAGCTCCTGGCTTTGACTTGGCCCAACCTTAGCCAAATGCTCACACTCAGCTTTTGGTACAAAGACCACAATCCCATTTCATTGAGTAACTCATGAGGTTTGGTTAATATCTGCTGCCCCCTAGAGGTAATGTGATTTATTAAAGATGGCTGAGAAGTCTAAAAGTGGGAAGCCGGCCAAAGGAGTATTTCTGTTTTTACAATTTCTATATTTAGCACTTTGCAACGACTTTTAACAGAGTCTAATTTTCTTGTGCTGGAAGCTTAGTAAGCCCTACAGGGCACTTGTCCTAAGTAACAATTTTTTTCTCCAAGTAGGATGAGAATCACGTTTTTACATAGCTGCTTCTCCTTGCCTTGAATCGCTGTTTTCATTAAGGACAGTTGACATCCAGGTCAAATCTGAGGTCATGCTCCACGGTGGCACTTCTTAGATGTCCTGGCATTTCCGGTTTCTACAGCTTTTTTCCCCCCTAAGTTTCGAAGTATTTCAAGCCTATGGTACTGGCAGTTAACACAGCATTTCCACATTCCATCTCATTTGGTCTCAAAATAGCAGACAGCCAAGGACAGGGGGCAAGGTCACTTTCTGAGTGAGTGCTAAAGTACCAGCCACATCAGAGCCAAGGTCACTGTCATCGGACGCAGGCACGGTGGTGCAGTGTCGGAACACACTGGCATTTCAGGCTCTGAGCCCTGGTCGGCCAGGTTCTAGAACACTCTTCCCACCCACCCCTGGGATCACTACCCTGCTTCTGATTTCCAGTTCCTGTGGCAAAGGCAGGCTAAAAGCTGTCATTATCCCTATCCTACAGAGCGAGCAAGGCTCAGAAAGACAAAGCAAGCTGCTCAGCTAAACTGCCACTAAGCTTCACAAATGAATTTGATCCAAAGTTTGAATTTTCACATTCACATCTCTTCCCATAAAGTTGCTTATTTTAATTAAAAAATAAAAATCTACTTGGACATAAAAGGAATATATATATATATAAAATCTCAATAGCATTTGTTTATTGTTTGCTCAATTATGAAGTTTATGAGTTGTCCAGCTTAGAACTTGGTTACTTAATTATTTCAATAAACCTAATGTTTCTGGACATGTAAGAAATGTTTTTTCCTGGGCCCAGCTTGATAGCGTAGTGGTTAAAGTCCTCCTCGCCTTGCACGCTCCAGGATCCCATATGGTTGCCGGTTCTAATCCCTGCGGCTTTGCTTCCCATCCAGCTCCCTGCTTGTGGCCTGGGAAAGCAGTTGAGGACGGCCCAAAGCTTTGGGACCCTGCACCCACGTGGGAGACCTGGAGGAGGTTCCTGGCTCCTGGCTCTGGATCAGCTTGGCTCCAGCCGTTGTGGTCACTTGGAGATTGAGTCATTGGATGGAGGATCTTCCTCTCTGTCTCTCCTCCTCTCTGTATATTTGACTTTGCAATAAAAATAAATGAATCTTAAAAAGAAATGTTTTTTCCTGAGGCAGGCTCTGTGGTGCAGCAGGTTAAGCTGCCGCTGGGGAGACCCTAATCACCTGTCAGAATGCCTGGCAAGAATCCTGGCTGCATCGTGCTTTCGATGCAGCTTCCTCCTAACACACCTGGGAGGCAGCAGGCAACAGCCTGGGCGTGTAGGTTCCTGCCATCCATGTGGGAGAGACGGCCCTTTAGCCAGGCCTGGCCTCAGCTACTGCAAGAATTTGGGGAGGATGGATGTCAGTCTTTCTACCTTTTACATAAATAAATAGCTTTAGAAAAATGCTTTTCCTTGGCTGGTGGAGTGGTATGTCAAGGCTAATCCCCTAGCTGCAGTATCGGCATCTTCCAGCCGCAGTACCGGCATCCCATACGGGTGCTGGTTCATGTTCCAGCTGCTCTACTTCCCATCCAGCTCTCTGCTTGTGGCCTGGGAAAGCAGTCAAGGACGGCCCAAAGCCTTGGGATCCTGCACCTGTGGTGGGAGACCAGGAAGAAGTGCCTGGTTTCAGATTGGCTCAGCTCTAGCTGTTACGGCCACTTGGGGAATGAATCAGCGAAGGCAAGATCTTCCTCTCTGTCTCTCCTTCTCTCTGTAAATCTGCCTGCCTTTCAGGCAAACATAAATAAATCTAAAGAAGAAGAATGCCTTTCCTGGGGCAGGTGGCTGACCAGCGGCTCTGTGTCTCTTATAGTGCTTGGTTCAGCTTCGGCTCCTTCGCTTCGAGTCCAGCTGCCGCAAGAGCACCCTGGGAGGCTGCGGGTCATGCTGGCTCGAATGCTTAGAGCCCTGCCTCAGGGAGAGGACCTGCACTGAGGTTTAGGCTGGTTTAGGCTACAGGCTTTGGCCCAGCCAGGCCTGGATGCCATGACTTTTGGGAGTAACCAGTGGATGGACAACCCCTCAGTCTGTCTCACTCCCTCTGTCTCTGCTTTTCAAATCAATAATACAAATAACTACACAAAAGAAAAGAAAAGCCAACCATTAGGATGACTCGTGTTGCTTCCTGAGGTTCTCACTCACCGGTTTCTGGAGCCTTCCAGCAATGTATAAGTTGTTCCAGTTGAGGAGATCTTCGATCAGAACACTTGTGCTAATTACCCCGTATTTGATAAGCTGGAAAAGAAAAAAGGACAGGTGTAAAAAAAGACCAACAGGACCACACTGATGCTGATGCAGCGAAACTGCGGGGATTCAGGACTGCAGTAGCAGCCTCGCTCCCAAGGCAGCCACAGTGCTGGCCTCGTGTGCAAACACACATCCCCCAAGGCCGTGCAGGTCTGTCCATCAGGCATGCGACGTGACCACTACGTTAACTGAGGGCAGTGAGGCAGTCAAGGGAGACTGGCCCTCGGACACCATCCACGACTGCTCTATAATGGGTCAGGAAGAAAAGACAGGTCCGTTGCCACTTTGAGAAGTGACAACACAGCTCACCCTCCTCACATGAGAGGAAGCCTGAGGCCCACAGGACTCGATGCCCACGGCAGTGACATCACCGAGCCACACCGGGCCTCAGCATGGCAGCCTGGTCTCCCGAAGTCTGTTTCATTAAGCAAGGATAGGAAATGTTCTGAAGTTAAAAGTTCCCACTGGTGGGGCTTGGCAGCGTGGCCTAGTGGCTAACGTCCTCGCCTTGATCCCATATGGCCGCTGGTTCTAATCCCAGCAGCTCCACTTCCTCTCTGTCTCTCCTCCTCTCAGTATATCTGACTTTGTAATAAAAATAAAATTAAATTAAAAAAAAATAAATTAAAAAAAAAGTTTCCACTGGCAATCTCCTCACAGTAAATGCCTTGTGCTACCGACCATTTCAAAAACTTTTATAATTACAAAGCAGCATCCAAAAGCCAAACTGCCTCATCCCGCTAACCACGTGGAACTATGGGCAAGCCAGTTTCGGCAATAATTTGAGCCCTGAATGCGGAATTCTCAGGTTACAAAGCCCCGTCAAATCTCTTCACTCAGCTGAACTTTAGAAACCCAACCAGCATTCTCAGGCTGCAAGGATCCAACAAGCGGTCAAAGAATTTCAATGAAAGCAGCACAGCCCCGTGGGCATATAATTATGCCCACACATTTGGTTATTCGAGCTTGTAATATTGTCTGAAAACTACTAATTAGTGATAGGCTCACCTAATAGTAATTACGGAGAAAGAACAAAGCTGTGTGTTTCATGTGACTCCAGGAAGGGCATGGCTATGCTCAGCGGCTGCCCAGGACCTCAGCTCAGCCCTGTACAAAACTCTGCCCACTGCAGGAGTAAAAGCAAACACTCCCGGCCTGGAGGCAGAGACCACCCCCAGCCCATTTCTCCATTTGAATTTCAATGCCCTCCAAGGCAAAGTGCAGGTGCAGCAACCTAGCAGCAACACAATATCTGGGTCTGGAGCAGTAGCCTAGCAGCTAAAGTTCTCACCTTGAATGTGCTGGGATCCCATATAGGTGCTGGTTCTAATCCCAGCGGCCCCACTTCCCATCCAGCTCCCTGCCTGTGGCTTGGGAAAGCAGTCGAGGACAGCCCAAAGCCTTGGGATCTTGCACCTGTGTGGGAGACCTGGAAGAAGCTCCTGGTTCCTGGCTCTTGGCTTTGGATCAGCTCAGCTCTGGCCGCTGCGGCTGCTTGGGGAGTGAAACAACGAACAGAAGATCTTCCTCTCTGTCTCTCCTCCTCTCTGTATATCTTACCTTCCAATTAAAACAAAAAAAATCTTAAAAAAAAAAAAAAAAGAAAAGAAATGCAAAACCTCAGATCCCAAGGGTACGCACACATCACCAGTGCAAGCATCCATCCCTCCCGGGTTCAGACAGGTCCTCGGCTCCTTCTCCAGTTAATCCAACCTCCTCCTGCCCTTTAACGTGTGGCCCCCTGACCAGCAGCATCAGCCTACCACCAGGGAGCCTGGGCAACGGTTCCTTCTGCAGCGCTGGCAGAGCCCCAGCAACCTCACATGCCTGCCCTCGACAGCTGGTGAGACCCATCTGCCACCCTGGCCCGATGCCCTCAGTGGTCCCACAGGGACCCTGCCTTGTGCTTGGCATCCCTCTTCGAGCTTGGGGTGCTTCATGTACAAGACAGCTTGGTAGGGCTCCCCTGCTGTCAGCCCACCCACCACACCTGCTTCCTAGCAGCCCGGTGTCAACTCACACCCACCAACAGCTGCCTGCAGCCAGAGGTGCTCATCTATCACTGGGCATCAAATCCTCTTCCAACTTCTAACTCTCACCTGCTGGTTTATCCTCCCAAACGGCTGCAAAAGTCGGGGCAGGAGGCCAGGCTGACTTCAGGTGCCAGGAACTTCATCCATGGCTGCCACATGGGTGGCAGGTGCCCAACTACCCCCACACACTACCTGCTGCCTCCCAGAGAGCGTATCAGCAGGAAGCTGAACTTGGGAGAGGAGCTGGACCCCAAGCCCAGGTACTCTGATACGGGGTGGGGTGTCCCAAGGGCTACCTCAACCACCAGCAGGATTGTAAGGTACAGTAAAATTAGAGAACCACTTAGGCAAAACAGAAACAATAAGAAAAATAAATCAGTACATTGAACCACATGCCACCCTGCAAACAGGGCAGGGGAGCTGAGGGCTGCAGTCCTGGCATCGATGACACCCGCAGGGGACACCGACACTGACACACAAACCCAAGTGGGCCTGACAACACCGCTCCGTGCAGGCCTGCACTCACCCGACCGTCGCACGTGATCAGGGGGTTGTAGTAAACCCCAGCTCCGTAGTTATTCTGGATGGAGGAGATGACCCGGGGCCCCAGGACTTTAAGGAACGAGTAGTGGCTCCAGTTCTTCTTCATGTTCTTCGCATGCCACGCCACAGGGTCGTCTACCGTAAACACAAAGTCCAGCATGGCGTTCTGTGAGGCAAACAAAGGACAGTGGGTTCAGCACTGGTTCCCAGACAGGCAGTCAGAGCAGAAAGTTCCAGAACACCTTGCCCTTTGATGAATGCCAAGGTCTCGGGCTGTCATTAGAAAGCACTAAAAATGTCAGCAAGCCCCTGGCAGCAGCCTGAGCTCTGTTTGCTCAACATGGATGACGTATCTCGCTGAGCCAGCGCCCTTTTCCCAACACCGCATAGGGGACGGCCAGCCTGAGGCAGGCGCTACGTTGGCTCAGTTTCACAGGAAAGGAAGCTGAGGCCCAGGGTAAGAGCTCTCTGCCCTAGGGCACAGAGCTGTGACTTCCTTGCCATCAGCTCAGCCGCTAGCTGCACCGTCCCTCCAGATCAAAGCCACAGTGTACGGATACACACTAAGTACCAGGACAGGGAAATGTCACCCGGACTGTCCCATTCACTCTCCACACATGAAGTACCTAGAATGGGGCAGAAACAAACAGCTCAAAAGCCACCTGGGAGAATAAACTGTCATTAACTCTCCCCACAGAAGGGGGTCTCCTCAGGAGAAATTTTCCTAGGCTGAAAAATATGCATAAGAGGTAAGCAGGGAAGGCGGGAGTGCTGGAGGAGGCAGGGAGAAGGGGCAGGAGCTATGTCAGAGGGAGCGCGACCTGTGGTCTCCAGCTGTAACAGAACTTTACTGCTGTGGTGGGGGATGAGGCCAGAGAGGGAGGCCGTGGGCCACGCCGGAACATGTTCTTGGAGCAGAGGAGCCGATGGCTAGGCGGGACTGAAGCTGGGGGACACGCAGCCTCCGGAGGTCCCTGCACGGCTCCAGGGGGGCAAAGGAAAGCAGCCTGGGCTGATGAGACACGCAGGTGTTGGAATCCACAAGCCTGGTGGACTGTATGCAGGGAGAGGGGTGAGGCAAAGGCAAAAACTCCAGTGAAGCTTTCGTGGAAAAATGAAGCGGCGGCTGCCAGCCTACCAGGAGGTTCCCACAGAGGCATCCCAAGCCACTAGGGGGGCCTGAGACTTGGTGGTGTGGGGAGCTCAGATATACACATTTTTAAAACGCGCAACTGTTAATGTACATTAGAGAAAACAACCAGCCATAATCACCTATCATTTCTCTTGTTGTCTATAACCTGTAATTTTTCCTATCCTGACAAGTTAAAGAGAAGCAGTGTATGTTAGTTAGCAGTACAGATGGGACGAAAGAAACCCAAGCAACTGAATGGATGTCCTCACCCGGAAGTCAAGAGGCAACCTTTAACCAAAAGACTCCAGCCCGAGGACCACAGGCGGAGGCCCCAGGGAATCAGAGGAGGGCTTTGAAGTTGCTGAGGCCCGGGATCCATCCCTGCAACAGTGACATCAATTGTCCCCAGAAGTAGAACCTGCCTGCAAACTCTGCTCCTCAGCAGCACCCACAAATCCCAGTGTTGGGCTCACACTGAAAACACGGAGTGCTACTTGCAGTCCTTGCCTGGGCCTCGCGGCCTCTCGCGCTCTAGACCCACGTGGACGCCCGTGGGCAGCTCCCCGTGTCATTCGTGCTGTGCTCTGGACACATCGGGGCTCTGAAGGGCAGGAGGGCGAGACGACGCTCAGGAGAGCCGGGAGACACCTGGCGTGCGTGGGGGGCTGCCCCGGGAGGGTCCCCGCCGCGCTCACCTTCTGATCTGAATTGGGTCCCGCCTGGCGGAACACCCCGGAGCCGTAGGCAAACGCCAGGCTCAGCTCCTCGGGGAAGTGAGACAGGATCTTGCGGAAGGCCACCCCCGAGCTCTGCAGCGCCTGCAGCGCCATGGGCGCGAGGCCTCCCCCGGGACGGCTGCGGGGCCGGGGACACTGTGGCCGGGGCAGGTCGTGAGGGAGCGGGCAGGGCGGGTCCGAAGGGGAGGAGGCTGAGCTGGGGCTGCAGCGGGGAGTGGGACGCCGAGGACCACACGGACTCCGTGAGCAAACAGCACCCAGCAAGTGTAGGGGTGCAACCTGCGGGACGACGAACTCTCGCCTCAGCTCCGCCCCTCGCGCACACGCGGGACGCCAGAGATGGCGCCCAGCGGCTCGGGGAGAGGCGAGGGCTTTGCAGCGATCCCTGGTGGTCGGAGGAGCGCGCTGCAGGCTGAGCCTGGGACGGCAGGCTGCGGATCCACCACTCATTTTTGCAAATGCTAAAAAGTGATGCATATGTAGCTGCATAAAACTTATCAATGAAGTGCAGACAGGCATCCTAAACAGTACAATGCGGTGGCATTCAGAACATTCATCAGGTGCAGAGCAGCGTGCCGAGGCCTGGTGCTGCAGAGTGGCAAGGTTAGGACCACGTCAGCCTGTGGCACGGCTGGAGAGCAGGTCTGGCTGCAGGTCTAGAGCTGTTTCTAGCGTGGGGACCTGCTGGGGTCCAAGGCTGATTTGGATGGCGGTGGGGAGGGAAGAGGCTGGGAGGCCATGTAGAAAGCTTCACTGTTCCACCGTGAAGGGAAAACCAGTTAGGCCCAGGAGGTAGGGCCCAGCAGGAGCTCAAGGTCTGTGAATGAGCAGTTGCACAGCTGGATGCCTGCTGCTGAGGGGCTGGAAAACACCCCTGGGTGTGAGAGCAACAGCCAATCCTGGGGTGCAGAGGAGAACCAAAAGGGGTTCACACGAGTGACTATTTTAATTGGTGTTGGGAGCACTGGACGAGTGCCCTGCCCTAAAATAATGACTGGTTCAAGGCCAGGAGGCAGCAGGAAGACAGGAGGTCACAGTGAGGCGGATCTGCCTCCTTTCCAGGGCCTGGCCAGTCAGGTAGCACCCAGTGGACCCACGGGGATGCAAGTGATGGGAGTGAGAGCTGAAATTGCTATGGCAATAAGTATAGTTATTGTTATTTTATAGGCTAGCCTGTTTTTGCAATTTTTTGGAGCATAGAAAATGTAGCTGTTTTAGCCGCTTTTATAATTTTTAGCTAGAGGAATTAAGGATGCTTTTATTAAAGAAAAATGTTTTTGATTATTATTTTATTTATGGGGTTGCAGGGTCTATAGTTGTAGAGGGATTTAATATTTGTAATTTTTGTTTTTAGAATTATATTTTTTCCCCTTGTAAACTATTTTCCCATTGAATAATGGGCAAATTGTAGAAATGGAAATGTGGTAGGAATGTACTACTGATTAGCAGGTAATCGCATGTGCCTTGGCCTTGGAGTCCTGGCTGCCACTCCATGGCTACTGTTGAAGAATGAATAATGGCTTGCTTTGAAGAATATGAATACAGTGTTTTAAAGAATTATCTCTGGGGACACCTGCTTAGCCTTGAAGTGCGGACAGAGTGACCAAATGTCTGTACATGCCCCCTTAGTCTTGAAGTAAAAATAGAATAATTAGTTGCTTGTGCAGAAGCTTGTGAGGTTTTGAGTAAATAAAAAGGACAGCTTTTTCTTGGGCTGTGGTGAGAACGCACCAAGTGTCAGTGTCTGTGTCTTTCTTTATCGCGGACTCCACACACCCTTCCCGAGCTCCGAAGTCTCGGCTGGAGCTGGACTCTGGCAAATTGGGTCTTAAGAGTTGGGAGTGGGTTATCAGGCAGAAGATAGATGGGAAAGATTCTACCAGAATAACTGGCGGGACTCACAGGGGGCTCAGCAGGTGAAGCTGTGGGGGCGGGCACTGGCTCAGCTGTTAAGACACTGCGTGGGGTGCGGATCCATATGAGTGCCTGAGGTTGAGTTCCAGCTCTAAGTCAGGGTCCAGCTTCCTGCTGAAGCACACGCTGGGAGGCCAACACTTGGGCCATGTGGGGCTCCCACGTGGGAGATCTAGACTGAGTTCCTGGCTCCTGGTGCGGGCTTGGACCAGCCTTGTTTGTTGTAGGCATTTAGGGAGAGAAGCAGGAGTTGGAAGGTCTCACTACCATGCAAATAAAGCAGAGACTAACTACATTTTTTAAAAATTAAATTTTTGTATCCAAATTATCCTTTCATTCCATTTTCCATGATTTATTTTTTTTGAAGTTTCCTCACAGGGTCATATATTAAGTGCTTATTGTGCTCAAACAGTTTTTGTATTTATCTCTCTTTCAAAGACTCAAGAAACAGAGGCCCAAAGAGGAGAGGCAAATTGCTGGGAGTCACTTGCTTAGCAGAGTGGTAGAAAAGGATTTGTAGGGGCCTGGAGCAGTGGTGTGTCAGGTTAATCCTCCACCTACAGTGCCAGCATCCCATATAGGCATGATTCTAGTCCTGGTATTGCACTTTTGATCCAACTTCCTGCTAATGACTTGGGAAAGCAGCAGACCCCGCTCCCACGTGGAAGACCTCAAAGAAGCTCCTGGCTCCCAGCTTTGGATCCGCTCAGCTCCAGTTGTTGTGGTCATCTGGGGAGTGAACCAGTGGATGGAAGGCTTGTCTCTGTCAACCCTTCTCTCTCTGTAAACTTTGTCTTTCAAATAAAAATGAAATACATCTTACAAAGAAAAAGCAAAAAAGGATTTGCACTAGAGCTATCTAACTCCAAAAGTCAAGGTCATTGCCCCCATGTTTGAGTATTTCCAAGATGACCTGAGATGCAAGAGACGGAACTGCGGACTAGATTGGATCTGAGTCATCAATCAAGACTGGGAGGCAGTGACAGCCAGGGGTGGCCAAGGGGACAGAACAAGCAGCAGAAGATGGACACCGTGGGTTGTAGGGAGCTGCCAGGATGAGCCAGGCGCTTGGCGGGCAGGCTCTGGATAGCCAGGCGCGGGAGGCTGGAGGAGGCCTTTCACCCGAAGGCAGTGCACAGAACCCTGAGCAGCCGGTTCTTTTTTGTTGCCTCTCCTGAGGAAGTAATCCAACTTTGCTGGTTTGTTTTCTGTGAGAGCCATCCACGCTCACAGAGCAGTAAGCATGACAAAATATGAGCATTGTCCTCCAGAGACAGCCATGGATAATCTTTGATACATATTCCTACAGGCATTTTTCTATGAATGCCAAACAATTTAAATCAGAGCCACACAATACATACTATTTTGCTACTTGCCTTTTCCCCCACTTAATATAATCAGAATGCATATGGCATCTGACGTTGATCTGTGTCGGGATTTAGAGATCTCTCTGATTCCATTTACTAGCAGCAAATTGTTCCAAGTGTGGATCAGTCCTGATGGGTTGAAATGCTTTTGCATCTAAAGGTGCGGATTACTTCTACTTTCCATGTGTGCAAAGAATGCCACGGAGCATCCGTGGACAAGGACTGCTGTGATTCCTGGAAGTGGGATGTCCGCGTCGGAGAGTTAGCAGCACGGTGCTCAGCTCCCCTGCGGAAGGTCGGCCTCGCCACACATCCAGCCACAGGGCTGAGGCTTTGATAGACATAAGGATTCTGCCACATTGCTCTACTTTTCTTCCTTCTGGGCTTTCACGCCTAATTATCAGTAACTTGCTTTCTCTCAAACACATTTGCCTCTGATGATGCTAAACCAGCAGCTGGAAAGTTCCATTACATTCCTGTGTGCATTTTGCCTTTCCCCAGAAAGAGGCAGAGGCAACACGGCAGAGAAGGCATTTGTATTCCTCAGCAGAAAGCTCTCAGCCCCTCTCGGTTCACCCGCTCGCTGGTCAATTACTGCGCCTTCTGAGGCAGAAGCTATTAAACAGCCTGTGTTCCATCCGATCGCCCAAGAGTTCTGTTAGGAAGCTCATGCCAGCAGAATCCAAATGTTAGAGCACTGCTTAAAAATACAGACGCGCACTCCTTGATCTAGGCGAAGGTTGGGCCTGCTGACTTCCCTCTCTGTCCCCGCTTATTGACAAGGATCTTGGAGGATGGGGTTCCCCAGGAGAAGCGTCATCCTTGTCTGTTTGGTAGAAAGGTCTGGAAGTGTTATGCCCTAACTTCTCATCAGTGTTTAAGTAACAGAAAAATGGGAAGTAATCAAGCATCAGTGGTTCTTACATTTGATGTATCTGTAGCTGGAGAAGAAAGGTCTTGAAGTGGTCTTGTCAGCGGAGGGTCACCCTGTTACATGAGTCTGTCCTCAGATGACTGATGTCTCGCACCTGGGACAGACTGAGAACATCAGACTATTGGGTTTCTAACCAGATGCCAGGATTTAATAGCTGTGTGACATTGGGTAAGACAACTTCACCTCTCCATGTCTCCTTTTCCTCATTAAAAAAAAAGTATTTGCAAGGCAGAATGACAGGGAGGGAGGGAAATACTCAGGGAGAGCTTTTCATCCGCTGGTTCATTTCCCAGGTGGTCACACAGCCAGGGCTGAGCCAGGCTGAAGCCAGGAGCCTGGAACTTCAGCTGGGTCTCCCATGTGGGTGGCAAGGTCCCAGAATCTTGGGCCATTCTCTGCCGCTTCCCAGGAGCATTAGCAGGGAGCTAGAGTGGAAGTGGAGCAGCTGGGACTGGAACCTTCGCTGGAATGAGATGCAGCTTAACCCACTCTGATACAATGCTGGCCTCTCTCTGTCTCCTTTTGCCTCTCATCTGTAAAGTGGGAAAGTAATAACACTTGACTTGTAGGAATGCTATAGCAAATAAATTCCAGAAAATAAATAGCCTGGTGCCCATCACACAACAACCCCTCAGTCATGTTTCTGTCTCACTGAATTCTCGAGAGACAATGCAATTAAGGAAATTAAGGATGGAATTAAGGACCATAGTCACATCTGGGATCTTCATGTCATTTAGCATCACACAAAATCACCTTTCCAGACCTGGTTTTAATTCTTAAAACAAACTCTAGTAATTGAGCGGCTTATATTTCCAGTTCTACAGGTAGAGACACTGAACTCAGAGAAATGAATGGATCTGCCTGAAAACACACAGTTAAGGGCAATTGCTGTCAGCCCAATCCCCACAGCCAATCCTTTCCCTCTTACACCACAAAAATGATACATGTCACTCACATCACCAGGGGATTCTGTCATTCATTTATCCCATTGAACTCTCCCCCCTCCTTCAGTCCCAGCTCAGATGGCCGCTTGCCCCATCCTCTGTATCAACCGAACCCTGTTGTCTTCGGTGTCAGATGTGTCCATGGGCCTGGCGCGATAGTGTAGTGGTTAAAGTCCTTGCCTTGCACGCGCCGGAATCCCATATGCGCTCCAATTCTGATCCCAGCGACTCTACTTCCCATCCAGCTCCCTGCTTGTGGCCTGGGAAAGCAGTCGAGGACGGCCCAAAGCCTTGGGACCCTGTACCTGCATGGGAGACCTGGAAGAGTTCCTGGCTGCAGATTGGCTCAGCTCCGGCCATTGAGGCTGCTTGGGGAGTGAACCATCCATAGGATGGAGGATATTTCTGTCTCTCCTCCTCTTTGTATATCTGACTTTCCAATAAAAATAAATAAATGTAAAAAAAAAAGGGCCTGGTGCATTAGCCTATTGGCTAAAGTCCTCACCTTGAACGCGCCGGGATCCCATATGGGCGCCGGTTCTAATACCGGCAGCTCCACTTCCCATCCAGCTCCCTGCTTGTGGCCTGGGAAAGCAGTCGAGGATGGCCCAAAGCTTTGGGACCCTGCACCTGTGTGGGAGACCTGCAGGAAGTTCCTGGCTCCTGGTTCTGGATTAGCACAGCACCGGCTGTTGTGGTCACTTGGGGAGTGAATCACTGGACGGAAGATCTTCCTCTCTATCTCTCCTCTTCTTTGTATATCTGACTTTGTAATAAAAATAAAATAAATCTTAAAAAAAGAGAGAGAGAGCAGTTAGAAAAGGTTCAGGAAGTGTCGAAGGTCAGGCAACTCAGTCAAGTTTTGAACGGTCAGGGCTTCGTGCAGTACCCGAAACAAAGGGTCTGGTGATAAAAAAACAACACGTGTGCAATGCAAACACAACTTGGCGCTAAGACAAGGTGCACACACCAACCGCGACAACACCGCGCTAAGACAAGGTGCACGCATCAACCGCGACAACACCGCGTGAGTTCTTTGCTTCTCTGTTTCTGGTGGGGGCGGGGGTGACATTTGGGCCCCTGAGCAATGTCCTAGAGCAGTTGGCTAGGTTCTCAGAAGTGGTGAACAAAGGCTAGAGAGAAAGCCAGTCTCTGGGGGGCGGGGGGTGATCCTGGGACGATGCTGCGTTTCCCAGGGGAGTTCTGGAGAAACCACAGACTCTCACGATGCCATCAAAGTCAACCACAGGTGACTGTCCAGCAACGGAACTTTTACTTAGGGATGGGGACTAGGGTTGCAGTCTGGGACACACACACCCAGGTGGGGGTGGCCTCTGGTATGCACAGAGAGCAGTGGGTAGCTGGAGACTTCACAGGGCCAAGAGATTGATGCAAATCTGTCACTAGGAGAGGGTGGAAAATGCATGTGTATTGGACCAGGCAGGTGCCACTGAGGCTCCAGAGTTCTTATTTAGTTATTTATTTATTTGCAGTGTCCACTGCTGACAGGCCCTCCTGCTTACTTCTTTTCTTTTTAAATTTATTCATTTTTTAATTTGAAAGGCAGATATATAGAGAGAAGAAGAGACAGAGAGGAAGATCCTCCAAATGCTGAAGTCTTCCCAAGTAGCCAAATGGTCGGAGCTGAGCCGATCTGTAGCCAGGAGTCTGGAGCCTCTTCTGGGTCTCCCACATGGGTTGCAGTGTCCCAAGGTTTTGGACCATCCTTGACTGCTTTCCCAGGTCGCAAGCAGGGAGTTGGACGGGAAGCAGGGCTGCTGAGATTGGAACTGGCGCCCACATAGGATCCAGGCACATGCAAGGTGAGGACTTCTGTTGCTAAGCTGCCACGCCAGGCCCCTTGTTCTGGCTCTCCCTCCTCTGTCCCCTGCCTCCCCCAACTGCCTTGTCTGTCATCATGTCTTACAATAGTTTATGGAAAATGAGAAATGATGCATCTCAAGATAAGAATTGAGATGCGTAAATCTTTGGAGTCGGAATTGTGCACGAACCTGCAATGTTTAGTGCTAATCTGGCATTCTTTGTTGTAGTTGGCAGGCTTCACATTCTTCCCTGTTCCTGCTGCTCTCTCTCCCAGTGTCTCTGGGCTTCCCTAGACACTCCTCGTGAGACGGACTCTGCTCCTTGCAGCTGTGAGCCACAGTTACAGCAAGGGAGCATTACTGTTTCGTATTAAGGTGTGGAAGAAGGCAGATAGTCTATAACCTTGCGATTAAGTCTTTTCGTCTTTCACAGTCTTTTTGCAGTCCTGAGCACAGGGCTGTGACCTGCACGAGGGATTCTCCATCTTTTTCAGTGACTCAGGAAAACTAGGGATCTAGAGTCGCAAAAATGCCCTTCCCCTAGGGGGAGCAAGGCTCTGGGAGGCCCCTGGAGCAGGCCTTTGCTGGAGAGAATGTTCTGGGCTGTTTCACAATGGTTACTCTCGCCCTTGCTTTCCCAGGGCAGGAGGGGATCACCTGCAGTTCTTTAACGTGCAGGGAAATGAAGTCTATGCTCAGGCTGTGGTCCCAGGACATTTTTGCTCCTGTGTTAGTCCATGCTCAGCCTTCAGCAATTCATCAGAATTACCCTTTAAGCAATCTTGTAATTGCATGGCTTTAGTAATTTCTTTTTCAATTATGCAAATCTCAGACGTGACTCCCTGGATGCATCTAACGCTCCAGCTTCCAGGCGTAGGGGAAGTTTGTCTTGAGACTTAAGTTCTTTAATGAGTTCCAGAGAAATCATTGATTTCAGTTTCTACTGCCTTTTTTTTTTTTCTTGTTGTCTAGACAGGAGCGGTGCCTACAGGCGCTGCACCTGCCGAGGCGTAGCTGCAGTTCTTGTCTGCAGTTTCCAGCATCCTGACCATGTTTTTGTTGCGCTAGGTTTATTCCTGAGGGTGCTTTGTTGCTCTTGCTGCTGTTGTCTGAGCTGCATTGCTCCTAAAATGTCCTTTTCTGGAGCTAGCCCTGTGGCGCAGCTGGCAAAGCCGCCGTCCTCACTGCAGGCACTCTATACCAGGCTGCCTGTTGAAGCCCCGGCTGCTTGGCTCCTACCCACCTCCCTGTTTGTTTCTGCGAAGGTAGCGGAAGATGGCCCAAGGACTCAGGTCCCTGCACTCACGTGGGAGACCCAGATAGAGACCCTGGCTCCTGGCTTTGGCCCGACCCTTGGCCTTTGCTGCCGTTTGAGAAGCGAGCCTATATACATCACTCGTATATCAGGACCATTTTACTTCCTCCTCGACAAATCCTCTGACAGGGACCAGTGTTGTGGCATAGCCTGTTAAGCCTCCACCTTTGATGCTGGCATCCCATTTGGGCACGGGTGCCAGATTAGGCCGCTCCAACTCCAATCCAGCTCCCTGCTATCGGGTTTTGGAAAGCAGTGGGAGATGGTCAAAGTGGTTGGGGTCCCGCACCCACGCGGGAGATGCAAAAGCAACTCCAGACTCCTGGCTTCCATGACCATTTGAGGAGGGGAACTGTGGAGAGAAGATCTCTGTCTCTCCCCATCTCTGTAACTCTGCCTCGCAAACGAAAAGTAAATCTTAAGAAAAATAAATGAAATGTGAAGAGCAATGCCTGCAGCACACCTTTTTCTAGCTTCACTGTGTTGATTAGGAATTCCAGGATAAAGCTGGTAGCAGCCGTGGGAGCTGGCATTGTTGTTTTATTAATGATCTCATGGAGAAGCCTTCAGTCTTTCACTGTTAAGTGTGCTGCTGGTATTTATTATTTATTTGTTTTTAGTAGATGTATTTTACTCATGAATGCATGCTCACTTTGCCAAATTCTTTTCTGCATAAATTGATGTGCTCTTGTGATTTCTCTTCATTTCTTGTCTGTGTCTGAAGAAAAGTCCTTTTTTTTTTTTAAAAAAAAGATTTACTTATTTTTATTGCAAAGTCAGATATACGGAAAGAAGAGACAGAGAGGAAGATCTTCCATCCGTTGATTCACTCCCCAGGTGGCTGCAATAGCTGGAGCTGTGCCAACCCAAAGCTGGGAGCCAGGAACTTCTTCCGGGTCTCCCACGTGGATGTAAGGTCCTAAAGGTTTCGGCTGTCCTAGCAGGAGGTGGATGGGAAGCAAGGCCGTTGGGATTAGAACCAGCGCCTATATGAGACCCTAGCGCGTGCAAGGTGAGGACTTTAGCCACTAGGTTACCACGCTGGGCTCAAGAAAAGTCTTTCTTTCAGGTAAAGTCTATGGGTAATGAGTTCTTTCAGTGCTCATTTATTTGGGAATGTCGATTTCCTCTTCATTTTTAAGGTGGATTTTTGCTGGGTGTTGGATTCTGGATAAGCAGGTTCCCCCCACCCCCGGGACTTTAAATGTTATGAGACTCTGGCGTCCTAGCAGCTCTGGCTGTGTTTATTAAATGTGACCTCATTTCTGCCTCGGTAGGCCCGTGGAGTTCCTGCCTGGTGCTTTGAGAAGCACATGTGTTTGGCTACTCGATGCCACACAGAATAGAACTGGGCTCAAAGGAGTTTAAAATAAATTCGGACATAAGTAGGCTTCACCTGGAGATTAGGGCGCTGGCCCTGTTTTTCTATTCTTTTTCAGGTTTCAGCCTCCTCTGGTTTGGCCAGAGACGTCGCTGTCTCCTCACTGCCACTCAACAGGAAAGATCAAAACTTTCTCCCGCTTAGTTACATAGTTAGCCCTGGACCAATAACAGCAGGCAAGAAAATGTCTACGGATTGGCCTGAATTTGCTGAGCCAACCAGCATGTTGTGAACTGTCCTAGTCCAACAAGAAACCTCTTAGATGAAGGTGTTGTCAGCTCCCCACTGCCTGAGTGTGTGTGTGTGTGTGTGTGTGTTGTTGTTGTTGTTGATGTAAATATAAATCCCTTGGGCAGAAACAAGACCTAACAATGAGCAGAAAGGCAGGCAGTATGGAGGAGAGGTTAGGGGATTGATGTGACACAAGTAATGTTGTATGTTTGCTACTCTGCTGCCTTCCTTCTGGGCTCCCAGGAAGACTACATTTCCCAGAGAAGTTGGGTTCCTGGGGTTGAGTTCTGGCCCGTGGAAGGCAGAAGGAGTTTATGTAAACCTGTCTGGGTATTGCCCTTTAAAACCATCGTGAGGGCTTCCCAGTGGCTTCTTTCTCTTCCACACCTACAGTGACATGAGTGCAGTCTGGAGAGGCTATCCAGTCTGCACTGGTCTGAGACTGAGCAGGCAGTCCACGCCCTTGGTGCTAAGCCACTGGGGTTGGGGGCTCAGTTACTACAGAAGAGCATAGACAGCAGCAGCAGGCACCACAGGCGATGTCACTCCTGTGTCCAGCAGTCGCTGCTGTGGGCTACCTCCGACGGCCCTTGCCTCTGCAGCCTCTCACACACTCTCCAGCTCTGGCCACCAGTGGCAGCTGTTACATAAACTGCACCCTCCCTAGATGTTATAACTAATAACAGTGAGTACACCCTAGTGGCCTGTAATTCCAGTCTACAGGAGATAAACCTGGTGGATTTTATTGCTCTGGGTAGGCTTTAGGAAGGTAAGAGAGTGATTTTATTAGTTTTCATTTGGAAATAATGAAAATAATTACAGGATTTTTTAAAAAAAGTATGTTTAGTACCCAGAGGGTACCCGAGACTCAGAGTAAGGTTTGATTCAGCCTCCCTTGTCCTCCCCCTCAGAGCGAGCCCGTGGGCCAAGAACAAGTGTTGGCCTCCCTACTGCCTCCGATTGTAGCATGAGTCACCCTCACAGTCTTCAATCTTTATTGATAAACCTGACTTTTTTTAAATGACATTATAAGTTTAGTCTACTATAAACATTGTTTTTCTCATTAGAGTACTAAAATACCATGGAAGGGGTAGGCATGATGGCTCAACTGGCTAATCTTCCACCTGCAAACCGTCGTCCCATAGAGGTAGGTGCCTGTTCGTGTCCCAGCTGCTCTACTTTCCATCCAGCTTCCTGCTTATGGCCTGGGAAAGCAGTGGAAGATGGTCCAAAGCCTTGGGACCCTGCAGCCATGTGGGAGACCCTGAAGATGCTTCTGGCTCCTGGCTTCAGATTAGTTCAGCTCTGGCCATTGTGGCCATTTGGGAGTGAACCAGTGGATGGAAAGTCTTTGTCTCTCTTTCATTTAAAAAAAATTCCACTTATATTTGTGCCAATGGTTAAGACACCCACACCCTACTTCATAAAGCCTGGGTTTAATATTTTGGTTCTGGATCCTGTCTCCTGCCTCCTGCTAATGCAGACCATGGGAGGCATTAATCTGGCTTCTGCTAGCCACGTGGAATACCTGGGCTGTGTTCCTGGCTCGTGGCTCCCGCCCTGACATAAGTCTGACTGTTGCAGGCATTTGGGAAGTGAGACTGTGGATGCAGCCATCCTCTACACCTGTTAGGTGTGCTGCTGAGTGGGAATAAATACCTTAGCACCGCTGGGCAACCATCACCACCATCCATCTCTAGAAAACTTTTTATCTTTTCGAAGTTCAATTTTCTACCTACTAAATACAAACTTTCAGTTACTCCAGCCTTAGAATCTGTATCTAGCAGTCTTCAAAAAAAAAAAAAATCATGTATCCACCTTTCTGGAAAGAACTTTTACAAGAAGTAGTGTCTATAGGTCCCTTTAAGAAGGATTAAGAGAATTATTGTGTGTATGCTGGCTGTAGTGTTGCAAGCATCCTTCATCCTGGGGACCCAGCCTCTTTTTCAGAAAAATGCCAGGCTCTAACACTGGCTTGGGTCTGGAACTGGGCAGGGCATATTGCTCTTCTTGGCACAAATTGTCCCAAGCATCCAAATTCAGATCATCCCTCCTTCATTTTCTCTGATGGTACCAGTTGCCCACCCTGGAGCTTACTGCCCAAGGACGAATGTTATGCAGTATTACCTGGCTCTGCAGAGCAGGCCCCGTGGCTGTCGCTCTAACCCTGCTATTCAGAGGATAATTGTGTCCACCTGGCTTCTGGCATTGGCCTCTGTGCATTGGGGGTTCAGTCATCTCCACTGCTGTCCATGAGCCTGGTCTGTGCCAGCCCCTCCTGCTGTCTGCCTGTCTGCAGAGCAGGGCTGGCACTGAGGTTGCTCTCAGCAGCCTGTTCCTTATGACCATGGAAGAGGGTGAAATTCCTGGCCTTTCTTGTGGAATATAACTCCCTGCAGGGTGAGGGTAGGGCGGTCCTTCCCCTCCCACTGCCTTTGGACTTGAATTATCTGCTCTTTCTGAGTCTGAGGTCCCCTGGCTGACTCTAGTGTTTCTCTCTCTCTCTCTCTCTCTCTCTCTCTCTCTCTCTCTCTCTCTCTCCAGCTTGCAGAATTCAGTGTAGGGCTGGCCAACTCCCATAATGTCATCAGCCCATTGCCTTCAATCAAGATCTTTCTCTTTACAGAGACGGCCTATGCACATTCTGCTGGCTCTTTGGGGGAGCTCATACACAGTTACTTCCTTGTGTGCTGTCATCTCTCCCTCTGCCATGCCAATTGCCAACCTCCCTCGGTGTGGGTCATCAGTTTCCTCACTTCTTTAGGAACTGTCCTGAGGCCGAGGCTGCACTACCTTGCCATGTTCTTTGTCAGGGTATCCATTTCCATGTCTTGGGAGTGTGCTCAGAAGTAGGGAAACTCTCCAGCATCCAACCCTATGTTTCTTATTTTGTTTAAGAAAATTCATGCATTTTCATCTTATTTGAAAGGGAGGGAGAGAGAGAGGGACATGGAGAGAGATGGAGAAAAAGAGAGAGACATGGAGAGAGATACTGACTTACTCCCCAAATACCCCTTTAACAGCTAAGTTTGAGCCAAGCCAGGTCAGGAGTTGGGAGCTCCATCTGGGTGCCCCACATGGCTGGCAGGGACTTAAGCCCTTGTGCCGCCTAGGGTTGTTATCAGTAGGTTGTAGGGATTAGGAGTAGTGGTGGCAGAACTTGAACCCAGGCACTCATAAATGGGGATCAAACTGCATTTTACTTGCTGGGCCAAATGTACACCATTCTCTAATTTTAAAAAGGGTAAAGCTAAAGTCCAGAGAGGTGTGAATAGAGGAGAAAGAGTGTGAAACTAGGTCTGTGTGACACCGTCATCCCTGAAGGAGCTGTGGAGGGCGCCTCGCCTCTTCTGCCCCTGCAGTTCCCTGAAGGAGCTGTGGAGGGCGCCTCGCCTCTGCTGCCCCTGCAGTTCCCTGAAGGAGCGGAAGCAGGCAGCCCGTCATGATCATGGACGCTCAATATCATGGAGCAAAAGGTAGAGTGTGTTTCCAGTATTCATCTAGAACAACATACTTGCAGCAAAAGCTGAACCAGAGATAATGTCTGCAGCTTTACAGGAAGGCCTTGCAGGGTGGGGTGGCTGACCGCAGCACAATACAGAAAAACAAGACTGGCTCACTGGGTAAAAGCACAAAAAAGGACTTAAGAAAACAAAAATAAAAAAAGCCAAAAAACAACACTGTTTGCTATGAAAGGCTCCTGATGTTGGAGTCAAATGATTAAATCTCTTTTCTGCTTATAAGAGCAAACCTTATCAATCAGGCAAGAATACTGAACATTCAACATAGGAAAACTACGTTTATTTAGAGCCCTACCAAACACAGGTAATCACTACTAGTATGTGGATGCTAAGCCTTCCAGTCTTTCTCTTGTGAATAATCACATGAAAAACCTAATATAGAGCTCAGCAGAGTGGCCTAGTGGCTAAGGTCCTCGCCTTGATCCCATATGGCCGCTGGTTCTAATCCCGGCAGCTCCACTTCCTCTCTGTCTCTCCTCCTCTCAGTATATCTGACTTTGTAATAAAAAAATAAAATAAATCTTACAAAAAAAGAATTCCAAATAAAAAAATAAAAACCTAATATAGTTATGTGACATATATATGCATTTATGTACAATTACGCATTTTACAGATTTAAAAAAATCGATATGGAATCACAATGTTGGCTTTCAAAAACAGCATTTTTTTTTCTGATGAGAAAGCAACACATGTTCACATAGAGATATTTGGAAAATACAGAACAACAAGAAGAAGATGGAAGTCATCTATCATGCTGTTTCCCTAAATATTGATTGTTTTATGAAACGCTAGTGTGAAAATGAAGCTCCTGAATGGCTTTCCTGAGATTTTCATTTTGGCTCTAACTTCCTGTTAACCAAAGGCAAGTCCCAAATCCCCTCAGCATGCCTCAACTTCCCTACCTGGTGGTTGGGGAGGATGACAGTCGTCCCTTGGCTAAGGCAGGGAGGGGATGCAGCCCCCGTGCAGTTCCTCCCTGCAGGACTACTGCTCTGCCCCGACTGGAGGCACTGGGAAGCAGTGCTTGGGGGTTGTGTCTTAAGGCCTAGGCTACCCCCTCTTGCTGCTGAGGAATGAGCGCTCCCTTCATGGACCCCAGTCCTATGGGATCGTGCCTGTCTGTCCCCCAAGGCGGCTTGCTGCCTGTCCCTCCCAACAGCCGTCAGGGAAACGTCTCATCCTTCCGGTACGAAGCCAAAGCCTGATCCGAGTCAGACACGGCAACTCTTAAAAGGTGCTTTTGGTCACTATTGCCACAGGAAAACACATCTAAAATCATGACTGCTTTTGGTTTCTTTTGGCATTTGGTGTTTCCCACAGTATTTTTGCTTTTCTGCAAAGAGTTATGTATTTGAAAGTCACAGTTACAGAGAACAAGAGAAAGAGAGATCTTCCATGTGTTGGTTGGGAGTTGGGGCAGGGGAAGCCAGGAGCTCTGTCTGGGTCTCCCACTTAGTCCATCTTCTGCTGCTTTTCTCAGGCCATTAGAAGAGGGATGAATTGGAAATGGAGTGGCTGGGACACAATCCAGCATCCAAACAGGAGGGGTTTCCTTGAAGAGCACGCAGTGTTGCGGCATAAGGGGTTAAGCTACAGCCTGCAGTGGCATCCCAGATGGGCTCTGGTTCGAGTCCCAGTCTCAGCATTTCCACTTCTAATCCAATTTTCTGCTAATGCATGCAGGAAGGCAGTGGAGGATGGCCCAAGTATTTAGGACCCTGTGCCGAAGTGGGAGACCTGGAGGAAACCCCCGGCTCCTGGCCTCAGCCTGGTCCAGCCCCGACCATCAACATTAAAGTCATTTGGGAAGTAAACCATTGCGTACAAGATCACTCTTCCTACCCCATCTCCTTCTGTCTTTGTAACTGCCTTTTACGTATTTTATTATTATTAATATTATTTTTTACAAAGGCACCCAGCAGACTCCTATGGGATGATGCCTATCTGTGTCTGTCCAGCAGAAGGCAACTGTCAACAACTCCCTCTTCTAGAGCCAATTATGCTCTTCTTCCTTCGGAGATGAAGCCCTTCTCCTTGATCTGTACTCCCATGTTTCTCCACGGAGTTTTTCTCTCGGCCTCTGACTGGGATGTGAACAGGTACTGACATCCTAGTCCAGTCCATGGGGGCTGTTGATATGAGCCTCAGATTAAAGGAGCCATGCCCATCACGATCACCTGCCCACAGGTGGACTGCACCTTGGGAAGGCAAGGGCTACCAGGGCATCTACTGCAGGGCTTCCTTGTGCCAGATGCTTTGCATACACAGCTTGTGACTGCTCCACCCTCCACCTCCACCACTGCGGTGTGATAATAAACTCCTTTAATGGGTACCAGTAGGCATTTCAGAGTGGGAGTCCTAGTCATTCTTGCTTTGAATCCTTAGCAGTTCAGTAGAGGAAGAATGGGAAGGAGAGAAGAAAGGAAGAAAGTGCAGGAGAGTGTGGGATCTGCCCTACAGTCGTCCCAGGACACGGTGCTGTCCCTGACTTCCAGCACCCTCTTTGCAGCCTTCGCAGACTGCCCTGAGAGACGGGTGTGCTGATCATCCTACAGACGAACCCAGAAACCAGGCTCAGTGAGGCTCAGCAGTTTGTCCAAGAGTCACCTAGTGGGAAGCGGGAAAGAAGGTTCACGTTGTTGCATCTCAGAGATGAAAGGGATGAAGCGAGAACCATCAGAAGAATATGAGCAAATGATGTTCTAGCGTCATCCATCCGAACCAGGGGTGCGAACTCCACCCCTGGGCGGTTGGCATCAGGGCTGGTATGGTAACTCGGCAAAGGTCAAGGTGTGCCAAGAAGGATAAGGACTGGCAGACATCAAAGGCCTCGGAGACAGAGCTCCCAGCTCCCTGGAACAGCACCCAGCACAAGGCCGGGATTTCAGTGTTTGCTGGTTAAAAAATAAAAACAAAAACAACAAAATGGTGTTTTCAGTGGATTCCAGAGATGGGGGTAAAAAACCCAGAACCAAATTTGCCGCACATTGCCTTTGCAATATTCAATGTAATATTGTTGCTAAGAGTTTCTGCATGATGTAATGTGTTTAAAAATTAAGTACAGTTTATGCAGTGAGATGCACAGCCTGACCAGTTTTTGACAACTGCACAGTAAGGACAACAGCACAATCGCGACGTGAAACAGGTCTGTCTTCCTACCAGGTGTCCCGGCCCCTGGCCCCTGGCAACTACCAGTCTGTTTTCTGACCTTTTGCTTTTGCAAGGGTATCACATAATAGGAGTCAGAGTTTTGGCTTTCTGAGCCTGGCACATCTGCCTAACTCAGCTCTGATTATTTCTCGGGCACAGACACTTGCTGCTATTCTTGCAAGCTCCTTCTTCTTCTTCTTTTTTTTTTTAGGATGCAGAGGAAAAAATAATTTCTGTAATTTTCCAAAGGCAATTTATCTTTAAACAGCAGACATGAGGGGAGGAGGACAAAGAAAGATCTAAGCTGTTTTCTCTTCAAGTCATCTTTGCCCTAGGAAACATAATAGAGGCCTCTTGGCTTTTCATATTGTTAAAGAAAACTCATGTTATAATAGGTGATCAGTCATTCCTGATTAAGTCTTTTGAGATGCTTAGAAACTGGAGCAGCAATTACAGGGAAATTAGTCTTGATTTTAAGCAATATAATGACTAATTCCCAGAGAAGAGTCATTCTCTTGGAAGATGGGCGAGGTGGTGAATTGGTTAGAGGTAAGCAAATGGGCCACGATGAGAATAATTAATGGGATGAATTTGTCATTGCTTGGCAGACATGGAGACCAAGGAATCAGGTCTAAATTCATCCATCCATCCATCCATCCATCACCTGCCTGTTCACCATCACTGAACCATCCCTATATTCAACAAATATTTTCTGAGTACATGTGTCCCAGATAGAGCCCTCCTTCCTGCTCCCCTGGGGGATCACAGAGTCTCAATGTGCAGTTGTGTATGTTGTATACTTCAGGACTCTAGAGGCCACTCGACACATCATTGTCTCTAGGGAGTTGTGCGATATGTAACCCATGTAGCTAAAGTCTGGCAAAGACAAGCCAATGGAGAATTGTGTACAGTGTTTAACGATAGAAGAGAGACTGTGGGAGTAGGGAGGGGTATTTAATCACATCACTGGGCATGGACAAGATTCAGATCAGTAAGCGGAGCCCTGCTGAATAACCAGGAGTTTTCCGGGAAGCCAGAGAAAGCAGGCATTTTCAGGGATGTCTGAGCTGTTTTTTGAGGTCAGGATGTGGAGGTCAGGACTAAGATGAAAAGGGAGCTTGCAAGAGTAACAGCAAGAGCTGCGCCTGGGAAATATTTGGAGCTGTGCTAAGCAGATACGGCAGCTGGGCAGGCTAAAGAACATGGCCTTGATGGTGGACTCTGTGAGGCCAGTGGAAGGGTCCCAAGGCAAGATGGACACGGCTAGAGTACCTCTGTAGAGATTACTCTGGCCACCAAGTGGAAAATGGGTTGGAGGGTCCCAGAAAAGCAAGTGAGATTTAGTTAGGAGCCTTGGGCAGGGATTCAGCTACAAGATGAGAAAGGCCTGGAGGACTGTGTTTGAAACTATGAAGATGGAGACAATGCATTACTAGTAGGCAGTCAGCACTGTGAAGATTTGATGGTTAATTGGCTTCCGGAGAAGATGAAGAGGCTAGGGACGCAAAGGTGAGTGAAGGTTGGTTTGGTCCAGCACAGCGAGTGGGGTCATTCATTGGTTAGCACAGGGAGATGAGGCTTATAGGTAGGACGGTGCATGCCTCTGGTGATAATTGAGTTTTTTTTTTTTTTTTTTAAGATTTATTCATCTATTTTTATTGGAAAGGCAGATTTACAAAGATAAGAAGATAAAGTTCTTCCATCTGCTGGTTCACTGCCCAGTGGCTGCAATAGCTGGAGCT
Source organism: Ochotona princeps (assembly GCF_030435755.1). Classification (NCBI taxonomy): domain Eukaryota; kingdom Metazoa; phylum Chordata; class Mammalia; order Lagomorpha; family Ochotonidae; genus Ochotona; species Ochotona princeps. The sequence continues at coordinate 36,980,491 of NC_080852.1, read as the reverse complement.
GAGCCAATCTGAAGCCAGGAGCCAGGAACTTCCTTCAGGTCTCCCACGTGGGTGCAGGGTCCTAAAGCTCTGGGCCATCCTTGAATGCTTTCCCAGGACACAAGTAGGGAGCTGGATGGGAAGTGGAGCAATAGGGACAGGACCTGGTGCCCTTATGGGATCTCAGCACATGGTAGGTGAAGATCTAGCCCCTAGGCTTATTGCACCAGCTTGATTGAGTGTGAGGGGCAGTGGGACTGGGGCCCACAAGAGAATTCCAGCACTGTAGGGACAGGCTGAGGGCAAGGAGAGATCAGGGAGACAGCCATATCATGTCTTTCATTTTCCTGCAGCTTCCCGGGCTGCTTAATTTGACCTTGGCCAAAGTGGAATAGATTCAGGGTGATCCATGAGCTTTTAAAATATTCATCTCTGTACCCCCAGCAACTGGCGTAGAGCCTGGAAAACAAAGGTACTTCTAAGACGTTGGTTGGGGCAGCAGGAAGACTGAATACATTACAACTGTCACTATAAAGCACTGTGGCTTTAAAAATAATATATTAGTGTTTATACATCATAAATATGTTCTTCCCAGAAAAGCAGTTGCTTCAATGAATATTTATCTCTATGTAGGAAAGGCTTTTTAAAATACAGATGCAAAGATAGATGTACAGGAAAAAAATGACTGTGACTACATGAAAGTAAAAAATGCAATTTAATAAAATCACTGAAGATTAAAAAGCAAACGCCAAATTAGGGAAAGGAATACATACGACATCTGAAGGCTCTTCAAAAAGTTCATGGACAGTACATATTATAGGCAAACTACACATGGATACCGTTTTTTTTTTTTTTTTCACTCCAAAATAAACTTATCTTTTAATTCTCTTTTCCAGAATTAAACCTTTTGAAGTCCCCTCAGTCAAGGCATTTGTTTCTTTGGTAGCTAAGCATTCATCAGCGAGAGGCCAGTGAAGGGGCAGGCATTTAGCCCAGTGGTTGGGAAGCCTGTCAGATGCCTGTAGGATGCACGGTACAGGTTGTGGGTTCAGTGTCCAGCTCTGACCCCTGGCTCCAGTCTCCCAGCAAAGCAGACTCCAGGAGGCAGCAATAATGGCCCAGGGAACTGGTTCCCTAATAACTCGGGCGGAGTTTTAGACTCAGCTCCAGGCTCTCACCTCCAGCCTGGCGTGGTTCTGGCCACTGCAGGCCTCTGGAAGGCGAACCAGGGAGTCCGGAAGAGCTCTCTCTCAGTCAAACACATGAATATCTTGAAACCAAAATGATAATTGCTTCACTATTGAAATATATAAAAGTCATGAACAGAAAGTCTATGAAACAACAAATATAAATAACAAATATATTTAAAAGTTCCAACTTCTATTAGCAGTCAAAATATTCACCTTGAAATTAAAGCATTTTTTGGACTTAACAATTTGGCAATGAACTTGCATGCTTTAAAGGTGTATGTACTCTTTGATCCAGAAATTTTATTTCTGGAAATTTGTATTAGGAAATTAATCAGGGAAGTAAAAAAAAAAACCCTATAAATATATTCGTTGCAGCATCATTTAATTGCAACAAAACTGGAAACAACAGGAGATTATGAATAACTGCTGCCTTGGAGCTTTTTTATTTTCTCAGTGAAAATGAATGCTCTGTATAATTCAGAAAACATACGAATGCCTCTTTTCTGAAAAGGAAAAAAAATCACCTTAGCTACAAATATTCTGGAAGGTTGCCACTACAAAATTCTTCCAGGGGCCTTCTTTTTAGGAATCTAACGAGCTAGTTTCCGAGGTACAGTGGAAATGGTTTCATTACTTTGTAATCATCAGTTCATTTTTGCTTATACACAGCCATGATTCAGGCTTGTCACCCACTTCAGTCACCTGCTCATATACCCAAGGGCCTCAGGGTTGTGTGAAAAATCACACTTTCAAAGGATGAACATTTCTCTTTCACTAAAGAAATGTCAAGGAATGCTGTTTGCATCCTAGGTATGCATCTCCCTGCTTAGGATGGTGCTCAGCATATGGAGTTCAATAAATAGTAGCAGTTGTTATTCTTATTTCATATTTGGTTTTATTTATTTCTGAAGCTGTCTAGGAGGCCAGATTGCTGAAGCCAGATGGGTCAATTCTCTAGCCAAAGTTTTTGATAAAACACTAACTCATCCTATGTCAAGATTTCAGGGACCCAGAGGAGAAAATGAACACTGTCAGTAGAATGCCTTAGCAATACCAACGGGCAGTACCAGTATGGGATTGTTTTGGGGCTGAGCCCTGAGTCTTCCTTCTACTGCCATCTAGAGGTGGGGAAAGGAAATCCTATCTCTGGCCTGTAGTACCATTTGGAGAGGACTGGATTGCACATTGCCCCCTCTAGCGGGCGTTCAAGCTTGCTGTCCACTTCAAAGTTAGGTCTGGTGGGAGGTAAGAGAACGCAGTGGAACGCAACAGGCTTTTTTTTTTTTTTTAATTAAAAAAATTATCTTTTTCATGATACAGGTCCACAAGCACAAGAATTTCCCATTCTACATTCCTCAGTCTCTGTCTCCCTCACTGATTTCCCCTCTGTTATTGTTATTTTAAGAATTTATTTATTTTATTTTCATGATACACTTCCATTGGCTCAGGGATTTCCCATTTCAGCTTCACCTTCTCCCTCCTCCTCCCACCGATTTCCCCTATATCATTGCAATGTTATAATCTTTCAACAACAGTCACAAGTCAGTCATTCTGCTATTTAAGTTATCCTAACATTGCTGGTATGGACAATGGTAGAAACTCCAGCGTCTTACTGTCAAGACATATCTAACAGTTTCATTGGGAGTCCATCTTTTATCCACAGAGAAACATACTGCAATGTATCACCACTTGTTGATATGCTAGTCTCCGTTATACAGTTCTTCTGGATGAATATATGTATATACATGTTTACCTATATATCTAGTGGTCTTGTATTTTGCATGAAGGTTGCCTTATGTCAGAGAGAATATATGATATATGTGCTTTGGGGATTGGCTTATTTCACTGAGCATGAGTTTCTAGTTGGGATCATTTTGTGCAACAGGCTTCTGTCCGAATCCAAACTGTTAATTTTCCTCCCTGAATTTCATTCTATGTCTCTAAGATTTATTTATTTGAAAATCAGAGTGTCAAAGAGAGAAAGTGATCTTCCATCCTCTGGCTTACTCCCCACATGGCCACGATAGGACTGAATCGAAAGGACGTCAAAAGTCTGGAACTCCACCGTGGTCTCTGACTCGATGACCGGGATTCCAGGATGTGGGCCATGTGCTTAGGCACATGAGCAGGAAGCCCGGCTAGGCACAAGCCAGGCAGTTGGGACTATGCTATGAGATGGGTGCATTGCCGGTGGCGGCTTTACACACTGGACCACAATGCTGGCCTCTCATCCTCTCTTAAAATTGGGTTATCATGATGGCTATTTATTTTACAATCTTATTTATTTATTTTTTTGCAAGGCAGACAAACTGACTCAGAAATGAAGGAATCAGACCTGGAGCCAGGCACCCAATATGGAAAGTGGATGTCCCAAGTGGTGTCCTAACCCAGACGCCCACACCCTCACACAGACCATTTCATAGGATGCCAGATGATGAGTGGAGATAGCAAACACAATCGACGGAAACAAGCTAGGTACATTGCAGGTGCTGCACAGATGGTGTCTCTACTAAAATATGCAAAGCACATGATTAGGCCATACTGCCAGGGGGATGTAAAGAAATCAGAAGTTGAAGTGGATGGAGACGATCCTCTCTGCCTCTTCTTTCCTTTAAACTCAGGACTGCACATTTCTCTCTTCTCTCCAGTGAATCCGGAGCTGAGGCTGCCTTCCTAGACTGGATAGAGTAGACAGGAAGAGAGCAGGAGGGGATGAGGAGAACAGCTCTGTGGTATCTGAGGAGCCAGGATCAGTACATGGGCCCAGACAAAAGGGACCAGGTATAGTCAATAGTTTTCATCTTGTCTATCCAGTTTGATGTTGAGAATGGACGGATGTGTCTGGAAGCAAACCGGATCTGCATGGAAGGATGAGTGCAGTTGTCAATTAGCAATGCCTGTGGTGGCTGTGGCACCAGGAGCCAGTGGTGGCTGTGGCACCAGGAGCCTGTGGTGGCTGTGGCACCAGGAGCCAGTGGCAAGTTTACCATGCATTTGTTCTCTGTGGGCTGCCCACGTGATGTCTGATCATGGTGGCAGACCAGTACTGGTTTGCAAAACATTTGGTCTGCAACAAGGGAAGAACCAAAATTGAGAGTGTTCAAGAAACATTTAAAGTAGCTTGACAGAGTAATTTTCCATCTATTGGCTCTAATCATGAAACATTTGGGCTTTTATTTTGTGTGCCTCTTTTTCTTTTTTTCCCCCTGTAATTCATTTTTATTATATGTTATAGAAATACCAATTTGTGACAGATTGGAGAAAAATGGTCCTTATAAAGGCTTTAAACAGCCCTGGCTGAGAGCTTAAGCAGGAATGGGAAAAGAATACTTTCTGCTGCTACGCAGACCCTAAGTTTGTGAGAACGGGAGACAACAAAGCCATCAGGCATGGACACCGCCTGGCTTTATGCTGGTTTCCCTCTGGAACCTGCAGCAGTGAGTGATGGCTGGAGAGGTCAGAAGTCGGGGATGTTGGCTGCTTAGCAGCACATTGGTGTCTTGCAGGCATTCGATTCACAGGAAGGATGCTTGTTGACTACCCTGGCCATCCCTGGGGGCTCTTTTAGCTCCAACCAGGAGCAAAAACATCTCTGCCACTGAGAGTTTGCATAGCTGGGCCCAGAGCTCTGTTCCTGGGGAGTATTCTCCAGGATGAGGATTGGCAGAGGTTGCATCTGGTGGTGGTCCAGAGCACGCGCTGCGGTTAGATAAACAGGTTTAAATTGGATCCACTGCTTCTAAGCTGTGCCGTCTTGGGTATCTTGCTTTGCCTATCCTTCAGTTTCCAAATCCTGAATATGGAGATAATATTGGGATCTCGTGGTAGGGTTTTTGGGATCGAAGTTGACAAGCACTAAGGGACATTCCCTTGGTTTGTTCTCATGGAATTGGTTCTAGAGCTGAGTTAGGTTTGGCCAGAGAGGCCCTCTGGCCAAACTCCCTTATGTTGTCAGACGGGGAAATTGAAGCCCAGTGACGTCTAGGATAAAGGAGCCAGTTAGTGCCTGGATTGAATGTGACTCCAGACCTCTTACCTTGCCAGGCAGCTACCTCTGGACAATAGCACCTTCTGCCATGGCTGGGCCAGCCTCTAGGCAGACAAGTTGGCTGATGATGTAGCAGCCAAGCTGAACCAATGGTTCTGGCCTCCTTTTGTGCAATCAATGCCAGAGTTCAGACACAGTAGTGCTGCTTGTGCTCAAACATAGTAGATTTTTAGGCCAAGAATTCTGCTCCCCCTTTTGCTAGTACCTAGCTACATGATCTGGGGCTAAGCCTAGGATCAACCAAGACCCTCTACACAGTGCACATTATCCGCTTGTGAAAACCAGAACTCACTACTGAGCCAGACCGACTGCCCTGGGTGCCCTCTTCAAGAGAGAACAGCAGAAGCCTTTCATGGGGGAGATTTTTGCAGCTACTGCCAGGTGCTCACCCAGCACCACTCCCGATTCCTTATCAACCACACTACCACTGAGTTCAGAGGCAGGTTATGTATCTCAGTCAATTGGGGTAATTCTATAACCTGCTTTCCCAGGCTCCCTTCAAGTTAGGAGGCATCATATGTCCTACTTCATGTGACCAACTTCTGGCTACATGATGTGTTTTCTGGTCTGAGGATTTCTAAGGAAGTGTTCTGGCTACATAACATGCCAGCCTTGCTCCCTTGCATGCATAAATAGAGTTGCAGGGCCTGGTGTGATGGCCTAGCGGCTAAAGTCCTTGCCTTGAACACGCCAGGATCCCATATGGGTGCCTATTCTATTCCCGGCAGCCCCTCTTCCCATCCAGCTCCCTGCTTGTGGCCTGTGAGAGCAGTCAAGGAGGGCCCAAAACCTTGGGTTCCTGCACCTGCATGGGAGACGTGGAGGAAATTCCTGGCTCCTGGCTTCAGATGGGCATAGCTCCAGCCGTTGTGGTCACTTGGGGAGTGAATCATCGCTCGAAAAATCTTCCTCTGTCTCTCCTCCTCTCTGTAAATCTGACTTTGCAATAAAAATAAATCTTAAAAAAATAGAGTTGCAACATTTATGCATTTAGAGGCGCTTTTGTGTGACTGCTTAGGCAAATACATGGGTCTCCTATTTACTTATGACACTATGGTCAAGTGTTTCTGTTTTTAGGGGGCAGAGAGCTTTTCTAATTTGACAATCAACACATGTAAACAATACTAGTGCTAAGATTCCAGAAATTATTGGATTTAGGAAGAAAGGAGATTCTACAGAAAGGTCTGATGCTCTGCATAGCAATTTGGCTATAGCAGAGTGATTAAGAAATGAGCTGCAGGGGTGGGTGTTCGGTATTGTGGTTAAGATGTTACTTGATTTGCCTATATTCCTATCAGGGTGCTTCTGTTTGAGCCTCAGCTTGGTACTCCATCCCAGGTTCCTGCTAACGTATACCCTGGGAAGCAGCAGGCGATGGTTCAAGAAGTTGAGTCCTTGTAACTCACACATGTGGAAGACCTGGATTGAATTCCTGGATTTCACCTAGGCAAGCCACGACTGTTGTAGGCATTTGGAAGTGAGTGATGGAGGACATCTTTGACCTGTGGAAGATTTCTCTGCCTCTCTACTTTTCAAATAAGTAAAAAAGAAAGAAACGAGATTCAAAGCAAGAGGAGCTAATAAGCAGCATAGTTATCTTAAAGAAGACAATAAATATATTATCATTTGTAGGAATTGTAATTGTATATATAAAAACCAGAAGAAAATGCTAAAATTATTACATTAATAAGTGAATTTGGCAAAGTCACTGTATATAATCACACAAAAATCGTTTTATTTTTAAAGATTAGCAACAGATAGAAATGAATTAAAAGCTGTGATGGCACAGAATATCAAATCTCTAGGAACAAGTTAAATGAAAACTGAGTAAGTCAAGGAAATCCCTATAAGGCATTATTGGGAAAAAAATCTGAAAAAAAAAAAGGCTAGCTCATTTGAAAGGCCCATTATTATAAAGATGTTAATTCTCACTAAAGTTATTCATAATTTATAATGCAATTGCAGTTAAAAAAAATCTTAACAGGTATTTTGGTGAAGATTGACAAGTCTAGAGAGGAGTTAAGAATAGCCAAACCAAGCCTGAAGAAGAACAAAGCTGTTAGAACGACACCCTCAGATAGGAAGATGTAACATAGAGTCAACACAGTTAAGGCCAGTTGGTCCAAGAGCAGACAGACAGGATGGGAGAGGCCAGAAACAGACCATGTATACACAGTCACCAGGTTTCTGTTCCTCTTCCTTTTTATTTATTTATTTTAAAAAATTTATTTATTTGTGTGAAAGGCAGAATTAGAGAGACAAAGAGAACAAGCTTCCATTGGTTGAGTCACTCCCTAAATGGCTACAGTTGCCAGAGCTGGGTTAGGCCAAAGCCAGGAGCCTGGAATGCCACTGGTCTCCCACATGGGCGGCAGGAGTCCAAACACTCCAGCCATCTTCTGCTTCTTTCCCAGATGAATTAGCAGAGAGCTGGGTAGAAAGTGGAGCAGCCAAGGCTTGAACAAATGTTCAAATGGGATGCTGGCCATGCAGGTGGTGGCTTAACCCACTGCATCACAATGCTAACCCCTTTAAAAACTTTGTTTCCTTATACATGTTTTCAATAAATGATTATGGACCAATTAATGTTCACAAAAACTAACTCCAAGTAATGGTAGGTCTTCATGGGAGAGGCAGAACAGTAATAGTTTAATAAGAAAACATTGAATATCTTCATGACATTGAGGTAAATATAGATTTATGAAATAGCTTATAAAATTAATATCTATGCAGGGAAATCGACAAATTAGACTATGTTAAAATAAAACTATAGAAAGTAGATTAATGACTGTGCTCATCTGGGAGACAGTGGTGGAAGGAAATGAGCATGACTGCTAATGGAAACTGAGTTTCTTCCTGGGATGACGAACATAATCTGAAGTCAACTGTGAGGATGGTTGCAAACTTTTGTGAACACATCAAGCCACTGAGTTGTGCAGTTCACATGGGGGGATTGCGTGGTATGTGAATTGTATCTACAGCTGTTAAAGAATGCTTCTGTCTACTGAAAACCAACATCGAGAAGGTAAAAGAGCCAACCACAAAGGAAAAGATAGTTGCAATGCCTACAAGGAATCTCAAAAAGTTCCACATATTTGCCAACAGAAAATGTGTTTTATGACAAAAAATAAAAAAAAGAAACCTAGGGATGGATTTCCACCTTTTTTTTGTGCTAAAATAATCTATTTTTAATTTCATTTTACATGGCATTTTTGAAGTTTACTCTCAGATATCCAATGAGAAGCTTGAATCCAGAATACTTGAAGAATTCCTACAAATCAGTAAGACACAAAACTCATCAGAAAAACAGGAAAAGACATGAGCTAGGACTTCTTACCAAGAAAAATCTCAAAGTAGGCAAAAACTTTATGAGAAGTTTGGGGGCAATGATGTTAAGTCTGTGATGTAACTCTACCCCCACCGAAATGGCTGTCATTTAAAAACTGGACAATGAGGGGCCAGCGTTGTACCATCGTGGATAAGGCCACTGCCTGCAACACCAGCATGTTATATGGGAGCTAAGTCATGTCCTGGCTGCTCCAATTCTGATCCACCTCTCTGCTATTGGCCTGGGAAAAGAAGTGTAATATGATCCAGGTGTTTGGCACGTGCCACCCATGTAGAAAACTGACTCAGCCCTAGCTATTGCAGCCACCTACAGAGTGAACCAGGGGATAGAAATTTTCTCTCTCTTCACTTTTCTTTGTAATTCTGACTTTTAAATCAATAAACTTTTTTAAAGATTTATTTATTTTATTACAAAATCAGATATACAGAGAGGAGAAGAGACAGAGAGGAAGATCTTCCGCCCGATGATTCACTCGCCAAGTGAGCCGCAACGGCCGGTGCGTGCCGATCCGAAGCTGGGAACCAGGAACCTCTTCCAGGTCTCCCACGCGGGTGCAGTGTCCCAAGTCTTTGGGCTGTCCTCAACTGCTTTCCCAGAACACAAGCAGGGAGCTGGATGGGAAGTGGAGCTGCCGGGATTAGAACCGGCACCCATATGGGATCCCAGGGCGTTCAAGCCGCTAGGCCACGCCGCTGGGCCCAATAAATTTTTTTGTTAAAAAAAGTTTGGTAAAGCTGTATAATAATTAGAACCCTTATATACTGATGATGGGAAACTAAATGGCAGTAATTACTACATTTATACACACCACACGTATACATTATGACCCAGCATATCCTGGGAATATGCCCAATGAAAACACAAATGCAAGAATACTGATAGCAGGAATATTTACCTGTTCACCAGAAACAGAAAGGAAAAATTGTAGAACTGTCATATAGTGGAATACTATGCGGCGACAGGAAGGGATGTGTTATTAGCTTTCTAGCATTGTACTGTCAAGATGAATTTAACAGTTTCATTGGGAGTCCATCTTTGATTTGAAAGTGGAGATGGGGACCGGCAGCGTGGCCTAGCGGCTAAAGTCCTCGCCTTGAAAGCCCCGAGATCCCATATCGGTGCCAGTTCTAATCCCAGCAGCTCCACTTCCCATCCAGCTCCCTGCTTGTGTCCTGGGAAAGCAGTCGAGGACGGCCCAATGCACTGGGACCCTGCACCCGCGTGGGAGACCCGGAAGAGGTTCCAGGTTCCCGGCTTTGGATCGGCGCGCACAGGCCTGCTGCGGCTCACTTGGGGAGTGAATCATCGGACGGAAGATCTTCCTCTCTGTCTCTCCTCCTCTGTGTATATCTGCCTTTCCAATAAAATGAATAAATCTTTAAAAAAAAAAGTAGAGATGCAGTTTTTAAAAAAATCCTTTCAGTAAATGTTTATTTAAAATTTCAAACATATATAGGCTCTGAAATCAGGCTGAGTTGGCCTCTTACTGTGTCCTGGGCTAGGTAACCTCACATCTGTATCTCAAACTCTTCACATGTCTACCTGGAAGGACGCAGTGCTCATTTCAGAGAACTGCTGCAAGGAGCCAGTAAGTGAAAGCTTACAGCCCTGTCTGGCCAGCAGTCAGCAGTCGATCGGGTCTGGTCACAATTATTCTGTTAAGTGGCCGATTTGCAATCTAAGTCTGGGCAGAAAAGAAGGCTGTATCTGATAGCAATAGGAAGAACCCGGAAGACCAATGCCTGGGATTTTTAGCTAAAATGGTTTTTAAAAACCAATCAAGATAGTCTCCCAAAGATTTGCTTGTAAGCTTGCTAGCTAAATAGTTTCCAAACCAAGATGGATTTGAGCCAACCGAAGAGCCTAGCATCCACCAAGGAACGCAATTATCCACCTGCTTGTTAGATAGCTCTGAAGTTGAGGGAAGAGATTTTCTCATTAGCTTGAGAATTAAAAAAGCAAAGCAAGGAAATCCAAATTCTCGGCTCCCTCATCCGTTAGCTGGTTCAAAGCTCCCATTGGAAACTGCTTCCAGCACTTTCCTCCTGACTGCTGCCCCACCAAGAAGTTTTCTTCTGTGGGTTGATGCAGGGCAGAAAAGATTAGTGAAGTTTCTGGGTCTTTGAAAGACCTCACCTTGCTGATGGTTCTTTGCCTTGAAGACTTATCTCCAATTATGCTACAAAACCTTCTGTCCACACCTGACAGGTTTTCAAGGCTTCCAGGATCAGACAAGGAAGGGCCTTAATAATGTGACCCCTACAAGTCACCTTGGTGGAGCTCACAGAAGCCTGGCTGGCCCTGGGGGCAGAGGGATAAAAGCAGAGCAAGGAACATCTGCCAGCTGGTTCCAAATGTCATCCGGGCCTTTTTTAAGCCAGGAAACAAAATGACCACACCTGTACTTGTTTCTACAATAATCTTTTGAAGCAGAGGCCTTGTCTTTGTGGATTCCAGGGACAAATATAAAGAGCGTGGAGCTCTGATGAAAACCCAGAGACACGCAGTGCAGAGCCACTCTCCCCCCTCTCCGGTGCTGGCACCCTTCAAAGTTGGGGACATTCATTAGCTTCTCTCTTGGGCACCCTCCAGCCCTTGCGGCGTCAAGTCCTTCATGGCTGCAGTGCAGGGTCTTGGGAAGCAGATGTGGGTACCGGAGCGGCTGGGCTGTTACCTCTCAGCTCAGTGGGGAAGATCGTTACAACCTACAGGCAGAGACAGGAAGAATATTCCCTCTTTTGTTCAAAGGCCCAGTAGACAGAGGCCTGTGCTGTTCAGCTACATCGAGTGAGAAGCAGAATGTGAAGTGATTAATATTGGGCGCAGAGCTCAAACCTCAGATCTGCCACTTAGCCAGCTCTGTGACCTCAAGGCTTCTGTTGTGATCTTCAATCCCCTTAGTGGTTCAGAGAAGCCTAACTGTCATGGAGTCGTGGTGAGGCTTAAATGAGAAAAAGCATGCAAAGTACTTAGCATGGAGTCTGGCACATGGCAGGTTCTTGATAGATGATGCCTTTTATTTTTATTATTTTTGTCCTCTGGTGCCTCTCATAGCTTCTGGAATTACAGCCTGTCTTCTCTGACATCCCTCCCTGGCTTAGAATCTTCCAGATGAATTTTGTGGCTGTAGTGTTTGTTTATCTCCGGAGGTCTGGTGGGTGCTCGTTAATCAGGCCACAAGACCTGCTTCCCCTGGAGACATTGGTAGGGATAATTGGTAGGAAATCGAGTTAAGGCTGCTAGAGCTTTCTAAAGGTTGCTCAGTTGTGTCTTACTCATTTCAGAGCTGGGACAGCTGGCTCTTGGCTCCATCTTTAAAAAGCTGTGAGCGTGGGTGTGAGGTGAGCTCTGGCCTCCGCAGCTGTTCCTGCTGCTTGGAGAGTCACCCGTGAGCGAGGGAAGTGACACACACCTACATTTATCTGCTTTTGTCTGCCCACAGCTGGGAGAGTAAGAGTGGGATGCTCTCCTACAACACTCCCTTCTACGTGTGGCTGAGTCTGATTTGGGCCCACCCCCTGCCAATAATGCTAATACTAGTGTAATAATAATTTATCATCTTGTGTACTTTCTTATCAGATATTGGCTATGAGATCAGATAGACATAGGTTCACATCCTTGTGTGGGTATTTGTTAGATATATGAATTTGAACAACTTTGACCTAAGCTCATGATTCTTAGAGCTTGCTACTGAGTCTTAGTTCAATATCCACAGGGTTTCAGAGCCTCCGATGGATACCCAAGTCACTGGATGTGCAAATCCTTATCGTGAAATGATGTAGTATTTGCTTTATGCATCTCTCAATGATGCATAATTCTTGGTTACAATGTTATTGCTGCGCAGAAAGTTGTTACATTCTTGGAAAAGTTTACACGTTAGGAATTTCCACCATTTACCCAAGTCACAAGGCCATTGAGCCACGCAGGATAGTCTTACTCAGCACAGAGAGGAAAGGGGTGAAGGCAGAGAGGGTCAAAGAGAGCAGCAGGCAACTCTTGCCTTAGTGGCAGGAAGGGGGCTCTGAGAGAGCCCCGCGGGTAAACAGGAGGCCGCAAGAGTGCACAAAGGGTTGGGAGAGAAAGAGAACATGAAAGATGGGTGGTGGCATTAGGAGTACAGGGCTAATGGGGATTGGTAGATGCGGTGGTGGGCGGGGCCAGGGATACAGGCCACAAGGGATTGGTGCACAGGGATGTCAGGTGCAAAATTGGGTACAGAACGAAATAGCACGAGGTCTTACAGAAATGAAACTGAAACTAGGGGGAACTGAAACCTAAGAGAAACCAAAGCCGAAACGTAAGGGACTGGAAACCTAATGGAAGCAACAATTTAAAGTAGCAGTTGGTCTGAAATGGTGGGGGTCTCCTTAATCTTTGGGGCTGATGTTCGAGTCACTCCTCGCAGTACATATTCAATACAGGTGCAAATGGTGTTTGGATTGTGTCTGATCCGCAGTTGGCTGAATTTGTGGAAACTGTGGTTCCAGATGGCCATCTCTGTAACAGAAACCCAAGCCACATCCCCAACTCTTTCTTTTTTTAAGATTTATTTATTTTTATTACAAAGTCAGATATACAGAGTGTAAGGAGTTATTCCAATATGCTTCCCTGGACCCGGCGCCATTCCTTCTTCTTCACAGCTCATGAAGTTCGCGCCGGTCCAGCCGTCCACCAATCTGATGTAACCTGGCATTCCACCTGAATCCCACCCCCCAATCTTCCAGCCCCCTCCCCAACCCCGCCCACTCACCAATCATCCCTAGGCATTCACCTGCAGGTGCCAATCCCCTGGGGACCTGGCCTCAATCCCTCCCAATCCCCGCCCCCTACACCTGGCAGACAAAAAGGCCCCCCCAGGTGCGGCTTGCTCTCTGGTCTCTCTCTCTCTGGTCTCTCTGGTCTCTCCCTCTCTCTGGTCTCTCCCTCTCTCTCTCTTCTCTCTTCTCTCTCCCCTTCTTTCCTGATCTTCACCACCTCTACCCTGTTCCTGCCCCGTTGGAATAAACCTCCTAAGATACCTCGTTGCGTCTGGTGTGTTTCAGCTCACGGTAAAGAACCAGGTTGTGGGAATTAGCTGCGCGTAATAATATCGTAATATCCTATGAACTAGAACTCTACAATCTTTTAAAATAACTAACACAGAGAGGAGGAGAGACAGAGAGGAAGATCTTCCGTCTGATGATTCACTTCCCAAGTGAGCCACAATAGCCAGTGCTGTGCCAATCCGAAGCCGGGAGCCAGGAACTTCCTCCGGGTCTCCCACGCGGGTGCAGGGTCCCAAAGCTTTGGGCCGTCCTCTGCTGCTTTCCCAGGACACAAGCAGGGAGCTGGATGGGAAGTGGAGCTGCCGGGATTAGAACCGGCACCCATATGGGATCCTGGCCTGTGCAAGGCGAGGACTTGAGCTGCTAGGCCACGCCGCCGGGCCTAGAACTGTTTCTAAAACTGCTGCCACATATTGAGGATTTAGTCTGTGTGACACCAGGCTGGTGTTTGTACAACCCTATGGAATGAGAAAAACACTGCTTCCCAACTAAAGACAAAGAATCTGAATTTCAGAGAAGGTGAGTGCCCAGCTCTACTACGCTCAGCAACTGTGGAATGACTGGTTAGCTCCAAAGCCAGTGACTTCATCTCTCCCTGTCAACATGCCAGTTGAGTTGATGCATTTTTCTCTAAAGATTTATTTTAACTTTTATCTGAAAGGCAGATTTACAGAAAGGAGAGACACGGAGTGTGAGAGAGAAAGAGAGAGAGAGAAATCTTCCATCTGCTGGTTCACTCCCCAGATGGTGGCAATGGCCAGAGCTGATCTGATCTGAAGCCAGGAGCTTCCTTCTTCCAATCTCCCATGTGGCCATCCTCCACTGCCCTCCCAGGCCACAAGTAGGGAGCTGGATGGGAGGTTGAGCAGCTGGGATTAGAATTGGCACTCATACGGAATCCCAGGCATGCAAGGCGAGGACTTTAGCCACTAGGCTTCCACACCAGGCCTAGGAGCAGGATATGTTTACAGAATGATAGATTAAGCTACATGACTTTGGACCTAGTTGCTTCCATGAACCTGATGGTTACCTAAGTGCCAGAATGTTCTAAAATCCACATGTTCCTTCCTACTCCAGTCCTCTGGCAAAAATGTTTTCAATGGCTGGTACCACTAAAACATGTATAGTTTCTGCAACATTTTCTTTCAACAAATCCATGTCCTGTTGTAAGCTATTCATATTTCCTTTTATTCACTCATCCATCCATTCTTTAGGAAGAGAGAGCTATTCTGCTCATTATTTAAAACAGAGCACAAAGTTGATTTCTTTCATCCTTCAGCTGAGTTCATTGACCCCCTGAATCATATTCCCATGGTTTCTTGTTTATATTATATTATCGATAAGACTGACAGTAGACATTCAGGCACCGTGGGCAGTATTTTTATCTAGAATAGACCAGATTATGTTGCGGGGTAACAAATTTGTCCCAAAATGTCAGTGATGGGACACAGCAAGAAATTATTTCATTTTAAATCAATTATATTGGATAAAATTCTTATGTCATAAAATTCATCCATTTGAATGATTCAATGGCTTTATGCATATTCACAGAGTTGGGCAGCGATCTGCACTATCTAATTTTAGGACATTTTCATCAAATCCAAAAGAAACTCTGTTCCTATTGAGAGTCACGCATTATTACCTCTCCCAGTCCAGCTCCTGGCAATCACTAACCTACATTCGATCTCTGCCTACTTTGGACACTTTTTAAAAAAGCAATCATACAATACGCGGCCTTTTGTGTCTGGTTCCTTTGACTTTCACATTTCCAACGTTCATCCATGTTGTAACATGTGCTAGCAATTTTCTCCTTTTTATCGTTGAGTATATTCCATTGTATGGATAGGCCATATTTGACTTATCCATCCATGAGCTGATGGATATTTGTGTGGCTTTGCTCTGGGGCTATTAGGACATTTTTATTTCTTGAGTGACTGAAATCTATTGAGGCCTCCCCTCCTGTCGTATCCTCCCCTCACACCCAGCACCCCAGGATAGCTTTCTTTCCTGTGTAACACTCAGGGATGTAGATTGTATCAGGTCTTTACACCATTATCTCAACATCAGACCTCTGCATTCACCATGGCAGGGGAAAGAGAAGCAGCAAGAGCTCATATCTACAGGGCTGTTGTGGTGGTATAGTAAGCTAAGCTGGCACCTGGGTACCGCAGCACCACCTGTACCCATGTGGGAGACCCAGAAGAAGCGACTGGCTCCTGGCTTCAGATCAGCTCAGTTTGGGCCACTGCAGCCATCTGGGGAGTGAACCAGCAGACAGAAGATCTCTCTCACTTGTGTCTTTTCTCTTTGTAAATCTGCCTTTCAAATGAAAAAGAAAATTTCTTTTAAAAATAACTAATATCTATTCTTGACTGCTAAGGCCTAGGAGTGAAACAGATCACTCTCCTGGCCAGCAGAGTTCCACCGCTCTGTATGCCTGCAAGAAAACTAAGTTGGCACACTCTCCCTGTGCTCAGAAAGGCAATAAGGGGAACCAGATCTTGATTAGCACAAGCAATCATCCCAGGCAGGCTAATAAGTTGGCATCCCTTCAAGTCATTATTCTTAAAATATTTGTTAAAAGGGTATTTGGGGAAGTGGCTGGTTGTTGTTGAGTGCTAACAATGAAAACAAACAGAGCTCTTGGCAATGTTGTTTGTCTGTGTCATCCAGGCAGAACAGCTCTGGACTCAAATCCACATCTCTGTTCAGCAAAACAAGAAGGCCTGTGGTGAATACAACCCTTCCTCACAAGCTGAGTTAGGGAATCATGCTTCTTGAGTGTCTTGCCATCTATCTAAGTGGTTCCTCAAAGAATTTGTCCAAAGCACACACAGACTTGCCTTTGGGACTCTAAGGATAGTGTTGGCAAAGGCAGCTAGTTATCTACTAACATTCATTTTTCCTTTCTGTGGTAGAATAGAAGCTAACTGTGTAACTGGAAACCATTCTCCTTTTTTTAAAAAAAATAAAAAGTTCATTTTATTTTTGATGGTAGTTGAGAGGGATGCATGCCCATGTGGACCGCCAGTTAGGGTGGGGAGGGTTGAGGAATGGGGAAAGAGGATGAGAAGATTGCTTCCAATCTCTTTTTTTCCTTCTGGTATCTGGTATAAAGTGGAGAAAGAAGGGGAGAGGGCTGCTCCCAGCAACCCAGCTGCATCAGTACCCAGGAATGGGGGAAAGCCACCTGGTGTCATCCCAGGGTCCTTGATGTGGAGCATGTTTTGAAGTTACTGCTTAAGTGGTTTTGATAGTTTCAAAATGCTGTTGATTTCGTTGCTCCAAGGTTGAGCAAATCCTTCCAAGGTCCATTGGCTGATATAGTTCACCTTAGAGTCTCGATTTGCCCAGGTACTTGTCCAGGAGAGCTGTCCAATTTGTTCTGCCCTCCATGGTACTAGATGTCCTCTGTAAGCCACAAATGAACTTGTTGTCATGTCCCCCATGAGCATCTGGGCATGCTGTCCACTGCCCAGGCCTCAGCAGCCATGGAGACCTAGTTCTGACATATGCACTCCACAGTCAGACCACATAAACTGTGATTTTCACCATGGTTGGAGTTCTGAGTCCAGTAATCCAGTTGGTGGGGGGATCCTCAAAGAAATATTGTTTGAGGTGACCTCAACCTGACACCTGTGTATGCTATGTGGGGTCCAGCTCAGTCCATTACCCACAACAGCCTACACACACACTGTTGGTTGTAGTCATCTGGTCAGTTCTATCCTCAGTCCCATCTCATGTACAAACCAACGAAGGCAGTGGCCCATCTCAACCCTGCCCACCATCACACACTCAGTCCTCATGTACACCAGCAGGAACTGCAGTCTAGTCAGAGAGACCCTAAGCCTGCCCCAAGCCCTGGTTCCCATGCATACCAGTATGTGCTGCAGATTGGTCCAGTCTGTCCCACATCCCACTAAACTGTCATATACATCAGTGGGCATCACAGCCTAGTTCAACCCAATTAATTTCATTATCCTCTCCACATTATTGCTGGTAGGTGCCACCGCCTGTCTAGCCAGTCCTGCCCGCAGACCTGGTTCTCATGCTCACCAGTGGGAGTTGCAGTTCATCAGAGAGGTGCCCATGAATTCCCTACTGGGCCCACTCCCAATCAAGGATCTTACACTTTCCAGGTGCTTTTGCAGTCTAGCCTGACAGGTCCTGCCCCTAGTTCCCAGGGCTTGCCAGCTGATGCTGCAGCAAAGTCTAGCCAGCCTGCACTTATTCTGGCTCAGGCATGCACCAATGGATACAGTCACTTAGCCCAGCCTGGCTCTACCCCTAAAGCAGATCACATGCAGGCCAATGAATCTTGTAGTCCTCCCCAGCCTGGTCTGTCACCAGTCCCAGCTCTCACATTCACCAGCAGGAGCAGTGACCCAGCAGGGAAGTCCCTGTAGCTTCCCTACTGGGCTTGCTCCACCCCATCCCAGGTCTTACATGTGCTGGTGGGAGCTGTGACCCAGATTGGCATGGTTCGTCTCACCTTGGCATTTATCAGCAGAAGCTGTAGCCTGGCTTGGCCTGGTCTGCTGCCAACTGAGCTCATGCTGGCAGGTGCTACAGCCTAGCCCAGCTCAGCACATCCCTAGTCCTGGTCCTAATGTGACCCCAATCCGGCTCATCCTGTATTCTGTCCTGGTTCTCACATTTTCCAATGAGTGCTATGAACTGGTCCAGCCTGGTCTGGCCCCAGACATGACCCACATGTCTGCTGGCTGTTCTTAAAACTTGGCTTGGTCTGGGCTGCTCTCAGCCTTGGTTCTTGCACTTACCTGCAGGGACTGCATCCTGACAGGGGAGTTCCCCAGGCTTTGCTATCAAGTCACCTAGAGGTGGCAGATCTCATGTACAATGGTGGGTCCTTGGTCTGCCATGACTTGGCTCTCCTCCTGTTCTGGAAGGAGCAATGATCTTGCCTGATTGAACCAAAACCATCCAGATCTTACTGTTGTGGGCTACAGCCCAGTCATGCCTGATCCATCCCAAGACACAGCTCTTGTGTGGTTCAGCAGGTGCAGAGACCTAGCCTAGCCTCTCCTACACCTATTCTGGCTCTTGTGAGCATCATTGGGTGTGGGAGCCTAGCCCAGTCTGACACACACCAGATCCAGTGCACACCAATGCAAGGGATGCTGCAGTCATGTCCAGCCTAGTTCACCACCCGCCATTCCAGCTCTCACAATCACTAGTGGGAACTACAGCCCAGCCAGAGCATCTCCCTAGCTGCCTGACCAAGCTACTCCCAGTTACAGATCTTGCACATGCCAGTGGTTGATCTGATCCAGCCCAGCATAATCCATCACCAGCCTGGCCTTTGCCATCAGATGCTGCAGTTTGGCCTGATCTGGCCTGCTCCCAGTCAACTCTTGCTGGTGGGTGCTGTGGCCTAGCCCTGCCCAGTTTGCCCCCATCCTTGGCTCTCATGTAAACTGGTAGGGGCCTAGTCTAGCTTGGCATGACCCACATACCATCCTGGCTCCCATACAGGCCAGTGTGCTATGGTTGTCCTGTCCCTGCTGGATCTGCCCCCTAGAGAGCTAACTCACACACCTGCCGACAAGTAAAACAGCCCTGCCTGGCCTGACCAACACCCAGCTCTGACTCACATTAGTGGGAGCAATTGCCCATTAGGGGAGCTCCCCAAGTTCCTCAAACAGGTACATTTCTAGACCCAGATCTCATACGTGCCAGAAGGGGCTATTAGGCCCTTACCCAGCAGTCTGCCCCACAGTGTTGGCGTTTGTGTGTGCTGGTGGATGCTGTGGCCTAGTCCACCCAACACACCAGTGAGTGCTACAGCTTGGACCAGCCCGGCATGTTCCCAACCCCAGTGCCTGTGAGTGTTGTTGAGTTCCATGGTCATGCCTAGCTCAGTCCGTCACCACCCCAGCCCTAGAACAAACCAATTAGTGTGGGAGTCCCACAGGAGTGAGCCTACGATCCCCTATGGAATCTGTTCCCAGACCTGGTTCTCTTGTGAGCTTGTTTGTGTCATGGCCCAGTCTAACATGGTCTACCCCCTGCCTCAGCACTCACTGGTGGGTATTGAGGTCAAGCCCTGACAGGTAGCCCCCATCCCAGCCATGGCTTTTGTGTGCATTGGTAGCAGTGGTTGATACCAACAATCCCAGCTCAGGTCTCCTATGTGAGTGGGTGTATTGGTTGGGCCCCCCAAAGTCCTCCAGTTTCCCTCTAAGCTACCTGGTCTCAGCCCCCTCATTTACCTGCAACTTTAGTAGCCAGGTTGTTGGAAGTCCTCCAGAAGCCACTCCTTACCTCACATGTTCTCCCTCAGCAGTCCTCCCACCCACACATCTCCAGACCTGCATCCCTGAGCAAACCACAGCCCCCCCAGACCCAGTCTTGTGGTGCTATGCTGTGACAGCCTGGGGCCCTGCCTGTCTACCCAAGGCCCACATACACTTGTGCATGGGTCCCCGGATCCTGTCTGCTGGTGTTCCGTCATCTGCCCCTTACACATATATTTGTTTAAAATATGCAACCATGCCGGTACACTGGTATAGTTAACACAGATTTTGCATTAACTAGACCCAGGATGTCTGCCAGCTAATAGTTGCTTTTCTCCCAGCAGTGTAACACTTACCTGAGTACAGTGCAACTTAGGCCATTGCTAACAGCTGGGGAACTATTCTCCTTATTTAATAACAAGATTGGTTTTAGCTTGGAGTAACAGTGAATCCAGAAAACTGCTGTAAAGGACATTGCCTGTGCAGAGCCACCTCTTGTAATCTGTCCTCTTTCTATTACGTGGAAATAGATGTGATGACTGGAAATACACCATCAGTTTTGTCACTACTAGAAGACTTTAAGGATGCAATCATGAGATAAGCAAGACTGCTTGATACTAGAACTACAAAACCTGCCTAAAACTACCCACTTTCAGACTTCTTTATGAAAGAGAAAGAGAGGGGCTGGTGCCATGGCTCAACAGGCTAATCCTTCCCTCTGTGGTGTCAGTATTCCATATTTGCGCTGGTTCATGTTCTGGCTGCTTCACTTCTGATTCAGCTCTCTGCTTATGGCCAGGGAAAGCAGGAGAGGATGGCCCAAGTGCTTGGGACACTGCATCCATGTGTGAGACCTAGAAGAGACTTCTGGCTTCAGATCAGCTCAGTTTTGGTCATTGTGCCCATTTAGGGAGTGAACAAGCAGATGGAAGATCTTTCTCTCTGTCTCCCCTCTCTGTAACTCTGTCTTTCAAATAAGAATAAAAATAAATCTTAAAAGAAAAAGAAACAGAAGAGAAAGATGTGTTTAATCCACTGGAGTTGGGTCTCTGATACACAATTATAGAATTTATTCTTAGCTCTGAGAGAGAGGGAGAGAGAGAAGAAGAAGTAGTAGAAGAAGTTGTTGGTAAGGCTGCAGATCGTCAAGAAAAGGACCTGCAATAGTTGTGTTGAATAGGTGGAAAGCAAGCAAGGTGGGGGAGCAGGTAGTCAGAGTTGCTGAATAAAGATAAGTTAATGGTTAGAAAGGCTGATTGGGATTCAGACAACACCGAGTTCAAATTCTGCCCTTACCATTACCAATCTCACCTATTTCTAAACCTCAGAATACAACAGGCATTTGGTACAACAACAACAATAATAGCAGAGATTTGTAACACATTTGATATGTCAAGTGTTTTTCTTTACGTGTGGTAAAACACTTAAAAAGATCTTTGGCAGTAATTTACTGAAGCCTCATGGTTTCTGTAAGTACTTGCGTTATTCCTATTTTCTAGATGAGTAGAATGTGACACAGAGGCTTTGGGTAAGCTGACCAAGGTCATAGCTAGTGAGTTTTGGAGTCATGAATTTAATCATCTGTGCTCAAATGTGTCTGCTATTACACGTTACAAACTGATTGGCTGCTTGACGTCTACTCATAAATCCACTGCTTGAATCCCACCAAGCCCCTTGCAAATGACTACTCTGTCAACAGCAGAATCATGACCTACTGCTCTGATTTACTGCTTGTCTGGATTCACAATAATACAACAAAAGGTTGGAATATCAAAAGCTGTTGAGCTTCAGTGTGAAGACAGTAATTACTACTCGCTGTGATTAACTGAGCACATACTAGGCACTGGAGACCATGTAAGAAGCTGTAAATCTGTTAATGAATTCTGCAAAATAAGCAATAATATTTTTGTTGACAGATGAAGGATTTGAAGCCCAGAGAGCTGAAGCAACTTGCTGAAGCTATCATGGGAGTAAATGGAAAAATAAGACTCATGTAGCTGGAAGCAAAGCTGGATGGAGCTCTTTCCGCTGAGTGACACTTTCCTAGTGACAAGAGGGAAAGTCTGGACAGAGAGCATGAGGAGGGTGTGCAGGGGGCAAAGAGAGCAGGAGGAACATGGAAAGGAATGGACAGTCAGTTTGGGCTTTAGGAACCTGCTTTATTTTGGTGTTGCTTTGGAATGTGGGAATTAGGCATTTGTGCCATGCTTGAATTCACTTCTGTTAGCTTCTCTATCAAGAGTCTGTGAAGTCTCATTTCTATGCTTTCTGTGACTTAACATCAAGTCAGTGAAACAGAAAACATCATAGGGTTTGAAGTCTGGCATAAGCATTGTCAAGGCTTTTCTACGTGTCTGAGGAAAATCATTTTATTTCTGAGTTTTACCTTTCCCTATTACAAGGGTAAGACAATATAGGGCAGGAAGTTGGGAGAATCCAACGTGGCAGTATTTTTTATTTTTAACTATTAATTATGTGTATTTAATTAAATATAGCACTTACAAATATACCACGCTTCTCAGTGGTGGAAAATTAGAAGACTTCAAAAAAACAAGGAAAAAATGTAAACATCCTTTGCATTAGGCACCTTTAGCTGGCTACCATGTGACCTACCTGACCCCTGACTTTCCCAGGCTTCTGTGAGCCAAAGTGGTCCTATGATCCAGTTCTGGCCAATGAGATGAAAGCATAAGGCTTTTGCTTTTCCAGTCCAAGAGAACAGTTTGGGCTCATGTCACCCCTTCTCCCTTGCAGGTGGGATGAAAAGTGTGGGGCTGTAACCATCTTGAGACCACAGAAAAAGACCAAGGGGACTGCACGGATGCTGGCCATGCCAGTGTGGTGCTGCTGTGCCAGTGCCAGAGCCCAGCCAGCAGCCGCCCACCACCAGACTTCTTGTTTTGTGAGAATAAGTCTTGTTGTTTTAAGCCTCTGTGAGTTGGGTTCTCTGTGGCTTCCACTATCCTGTTACATGAATATACTTTCATCATCCAGAGACCGGTAACTGCTAACACCTCAACGTGTATCTTTTCAGATTTCTTTCTGTGTTCATGCAGCAGGAAAATATTGTGAATTATTAAGAAGTGTTTCCTCCTAACACATGTTCCCTTGTACCTTTTGTGCTTTACACCCACCATTCAGGTCTTTTACAGGTACTACACAGATGGGACAATGCAGCCCAGAGAGGCAAAAGGCCAACTTTTTGGTTCCTCATAGGTGACCATAAGACCTGTAAGGCCAAACATTTGGAAGTCAAAGTATTTTTCATTCGTAATACCCAGGCTTTTTTGACAGAGAAAAACCCCAAATTATCTTTAGATTTGCGTAACACTAACTTTGTAGATGAAAGAGTAAGCTTCAAAGAATTAGAACATAATGCTTACAAGCTAACCCCCATAATAAAGAATGCATGGCCAAAATAATACAGAAATTGTAATATTTGGAAGAGCCGATTTAGAGGGATGAGACCAGAGGGGACTCGGAACTCTAACCCTATACCTGCACATTAGGAGGCAAGTTCATTAGAATTACTCCATGTGAAACTTAGTACTTTGAGGAATGAAGTTACCATTGCTCCAGTCAAGCAGAGGGCATCCTTTGAGATAGTCAAAGTCTTAAAGAATTTCCCATGATCCCTTGTGATGGGAACCCAATGGGTTGACAAGGGAGATCAGGAGTGTGTGGCCATCGCAGCTGGGGGCCTAGGAAGGATCACAGGCACAAGCAACCAATGCCAGGGCTTGATGACAGGAGTTAAGAGGATGAAGTCGGAGGTCTGGGAAGACCAGAAGGTAGCATGGGGACCAGATACCACCCCAGATTCTAGGACAATGGGTCCATTCAGCCAAGAACTGAAACCACTCCTAGAAGACGGAGGAACAGCAAACAGGGAGCACTTGAATCAATGACTTCATAGCAGAAATGCAAGATTAAATTTTTGGACCTGGCACTACAGCCTAGTGCTAAATCCTTGCCTTGTACACCCAGGATTCCAAATGGGTGCTGGGTTGTGTCCCAGCTGCTCCACTTCCCTTCCAGCTCCTTGCCTGCATGGGAGACCTGGAGCTCCTGGCTTCGGATCAGCTCAACTCCAGCCACTGCGGCCAGTGGGGAGTGAACCAGTAGATAGAACATCTCTCTCCTCTCTGTATACCTGACTTTCCAATAAAAATAAATAAATCTTTTTAAAAAAGATTAAATTATCTATAGTTGTCAGGAATTTAGTATAGGATAAGTTTGGTTTAAATAAATAGAGTGACTTTAAAAAATGTAAGTATGTATTCTATATTTCCTAACCCAACACCACATATATCTATATTTGTAACATTGAAGGGATCTTTTTTTTTTAAAGACTAATTTATTTTATTACAAAGTCAGATATACAGAGAGGAGAGACAGAGAGGAAGATCTTCTGTCCGATGATTCACTCCCCAAGTGAGCCGCAACAGCTGGTGCGCGCCGATCCGAAGCCGGGAACCAGGAACCTCTTCCAGGTCTCCCACGCGGGTGCAGGGTCCCAATGCCCAGGGCATTCAAGACGAGGACTTTAGCCGCTAGGCCACGCCGCTGGGGATCTTTAAAAACTCTATAAGCAAAATGTTTTGTGGTAAAACTATGTAATGGTTTTAAAATTTGTGCCAAAATAAACTTACTTTAAAAAATTCCTTATTTATTTGAGAAACTCCCCTTCTTTGTTTGCCCCCAGACTGCAATGAGCAAAGCAAGGAACCAGGAACCCAACCCAGTTCTGCCACAAGTGTGGCAGGAATTACATCTCGTGTGCCGTGCTGGGTCTGTGTCTCCTGGGGTTGGAGTCAGAGGTAGAATCAGATGTTGAACTCAGGCACTCTGATGTGGCACGCGGGCATTTCAATCACTAAGCTAAACAGTGCTCCCTAAATGTCTCTTTTAGTTCTACTTTTTTACAAACTTTCTTAAGTACCCTCATATGTGTAGCTTTTTCCAGTATGAAAGAATATTACAGTAACTGTTTTACAAATTTGTGCCGCTTCAAAATAGCGTGAACAAAATCTTTCTGCATCTAAGAATATTAATTTCCAATAGTGATCCTGAAACATTTTAAAAACTTTTGAGAATCTAGTAGGAATTAAACGTGTACCCAGGAAAGGACCCCCATGCGCCCACACAAAGGTGTCTGTGTGTAATTTAAGAGCACCAGGCTTAGAATCTCTGGTCTGACTAGAATTCCATGGAGAACCACAGGTCTTCACCAACATGTTATTAATGGGCATTTTGTTTGTTTCCAGCTTTCCTCTATTACAGATGTGCTCTGTGAGCTCTGTGATAGATTGCCAGAACCCCACATAGCAGTATTTCTTCTTAGGTAACATATGTACATATTCTAATGTAATATTATGCACAATATCCAGAGGAAGTAGTTCAGTGAAGATTTTGTAATATGCAGCTGTGTGTTCACTCTACTTAGCTTCTTGTCTCATCACCTCACAGTTACAAAATGGCTGCTGTAGCAACAGATATCACATTCTTACTGAATATAGGAGCAGGGAGAAAGGCAGTATGCCTTTTTGGTAAAGGAAACTCCTGCTTCAGTCTGAATAGCCAGCACTAGATCACATGTCTATGACTCTCTAAGGGGCATGAGAAAGTAAATATTTAGTTTTCCCAACTGTTTTTGTGAGATAGGTAAAGAGGCGTATTGGAGGTGGGTTTCAGTCAACCAGTCTGCCACATAGGGCCCAAGTTCTAAGCATTTTTAATGGAGTTGGTCTACAAAGGGGACACATTTGAAAGGATTTTTTAAACCAGAAACCCTGGTGAAGTGTGAAGTATATAATTTATTAGAGGCAGCACTGTGTTTTCTCAGCAGATCAAATATATAACATTATTGCTAGTCCGTGGGCAACTGATTTGTTAATTGGCCACCTCTGTTCAGAGAGACGTTGTTAAAACCTTTTTCTTCTTTAAATAGAAATAGCTTTTTTGTACTTAGTGACCAAATTACTTGTTTAAAGCCTGTTGGAATAGTCCAGTCACATCCCAAGGCTCAGAGCCCACCACCCTGAGGCCACTTCTGAGCTCTGCCACCTCACTGAGGCCACTTCTGAGCTCTACCACCTCACTGAGGCCACTTCTGAGCTCTGCAGAAGATATTTCTTTAGGTTTTACATTCGTTGTAGGATAGAAATAATCATTTCCATTTTTCAGCAACTTTGGATGGACAACTTGAGACTGTGGGTAAGGAAAGTGCTACGCAGGGAACTACAGATGTTGGTTGCTGTGGTTTAGCAGTCGTTTTTGCTGACATTTTTGGGACCTGTTGAAGCCTTGTAGTTTGCTGATAAACTCACTCTCCAAGAGCAGAAAGTGCCTTGATCTATAGGGTTGGGTAATTGCTCCATGGCTGATTTCAAACTATCAGTAATTTAAAAACCTGCCGCAAAATTCCCAAATGTTTAAGAAATCTTCTTGTCAGCTATTACACTGCAAGCGAGCTCCAGAACGCCACAGGTGTACAGCACAACATAAAACATCTTGTAGCAAAGCACCCTGGCAGGGCCACAGTCAACATGTGGAAATACCTGACAGATGGAGTTAACAGCCAAAGCTTGCTTTCATTTCCGCCTCCAGTATCTACACACACACACACACACACACACTTCTCCAATTTGCCAAAGGGATCTGTGAACACCAAGGGAACATACTCCAGCAATTTGTTTGATGAAAGAAGAAATATTTCACGGTGAATAGTTCTATGCTTATACAGAAATGATTAGACTTAGAGAAGTTGTGGAAAATCTATCCCGTGCCACTCATTTCCTTGTAAGCAATCAGAAACCCAACTCAACCCTACCTGAGATGGTGTTGGCTCCCAGAACCAAGATGTTCAGGGCTAGTTCTGGTTTTGCGCAAGTCTGGATTCAGACACTCAAGCAAGGAAACCAGAAATGGAAGCACACGTTCCCCTCACAACAGCAAAAAATGGCCACAGGTGTTGCAGGAAAGCTGGTGAGATGAGTCTGGGGTTGTGACCTGCTGTTGATGAGAATTTACGAGACAGGAACACAAGAGTGAGAGAAAAAATGAAGTTTTATGTAAGAAAAAGAAGCTTTCCTCAAAGGGGAAGAGAGTTGGTAAAAAAGACCAAGCCACAGAAACTGTTAGCCCAGGGTATTTGTACGTCTTTAACACATTATGTCTAAGGACCAAGTGTGATGGTTATACACTAGCTATGGTGAAAGCAGGGACAGTCTTTTATTTTTTCTTTTTTTAAAGATTTATTTATTTATTTTTCTTGTAAAGGCAGATATACAGAGAAGAGAAACAGAGAGAAAGAGCTTCTGTCCATTGATTCACTCTCCAAGAAGCCACAACAGCCAGAGCTGAGCTGATCCAAAGCCAGGAGCCAGGAGCTTCTTCTGGGTCTCCCATGTGGATGCAGGGTCCCAAGAGCATCCTCAGCTGCTTTCCCAGGCCACAAGCAAGGAGCTGGATGGGAAGTGGGGCAGCCAGGATACGAACCGGTGCTCACATGGGATCCTGGTGCATGCAAGGCGAGGACTTCAGCCGTTAGGCTACTGTGCTGAGTCCAGAGACGGTTTTAAATGGAGCCTTTTAAAACTTGTTTTTGTCGGGCTCGGCGGCGTGGCCTGGTGGCTAAGGTCCTCGCCTTGATCCCGTGTGGCCGCTGGTTCTGGTCCCGGCAGTTCCACTTCCTCTCTCTC
Organism: Ochotona princeps; assembly: GCF_030435755.1. NCBI lineage: Eukaryota > Metazoa > Chordata > Mammalia > Lagomorpha > Ochotonidae > Ochotona > Ochotona princeps. The sequence goes on along the minus strand of NC_080852.1, from coordinate 36,952,920 downwards.
TCCTCCTCTCAGTATATCTGACTTTGTAATAAAAATAAAAATAAATCTTTTAAAAAAAAAACAAAAAAAAAAAACTTGTTTTTGTCAAGACCTAAATATCATTGTCTGTTGGTAAATACTGGTTATGATGGGTTTCCATCCTGTTTTGCTTAGGGTTTGTGTGCTGACAGAAAGCTGCTGTGGGGTGGAATTGGTCTAGCATGCTTCTAGTCCTGGGCTCTTTGCTAGATAGTTCCAATTTAGTGACCCTAGTGAAAAACAAAACCAAACAAAACAAAAAAGAAAAAACAAACAACAGAGCTTCTCTTCTGAGATTCCCAGTAAAATGCCCAAGATTGATTTTAATCGCCCCGGTTGGGGTCATGTGCTAATCTCCAAGGCACTCCGACAAGCCAGAGCATACTGCATTCTCTGTGGGCAGGTCTGAGATTTGCTGTTGGAGCTGGTGCACCTGCCCATCTACAACCACTTGGCTGACAATGGACCAGGCTGAGTCTCCAATGAAAATGTGGAATTGTGTTACCAGAACAGGAGGGGATTATAATGATTACTTTTATGCTTCAACCTGACTGGCTTGAAGGATGCGCAGACAGCTGAGAAAACATTAGTTCTGGGGTGTGACCGTGTGTGTGTGTGTGTGTGTGTGTGTGAATGGACAGATTAGCATTTGAAACGGTAGGCTGAGTAAACATCTCCAGTGACAGATGTCACTGTCCACCCGCGGGACCTGGGTAGAACAGGGCTCTCTCTTGAGCCACAACACCCATCTCTCCTGCCCATGGACGTCAGCGCCCTGTGTTCTCAGGCTGGGAATTTTCCCCCTGGACTACCATTTCCAGGCCTCCAGACTTGGGTAGGATCACACCAGCAGCTTGCCTGGTTCTCCAGCCAGCAGACAGCAGGTCATGAGGCACGTTGGCCTCTGTATCGCATGAGTTGGTTCCTGTAATAGAGCTCCTCTTATCCATGTCTGTTCAGCTCTCTTTAGTTCTGTTTAATACAGGCATCAGTGCCTGACAGATGAAAACAGCAGATGTCCACTACAGATAGGATATACTTCCCATTGTCCTGGGGAGATCTCTGTGGTACAAAAGGCAGGTGTTCCAAATATAACTCAAACGTCCCTTGACGTCATCAGCTGATGGTTCCCAAGGCAGTTATCTCATCAGAAACAATTTCAAAAAATTGCTTTTAACAGTGACTCTCATTTGCTTGAGGGATCTTCGGAATGCTCATGGACAATGCATGCTATCTTGTAATTTTTCCATGATCTTTTTGAAGTGTCCTCATATTTCCGTCAGCGCCTCCGGGACATTTCCGTGTGGCCTCTGACATCAGCCTGGGCTCCTGCTTCCTGCAAAGCTGCTTGGCCTATGTCCTGTTGTTCACTGCTACACTTTCGGGACCAAAAGATGAAATTGACAAAGGCCCTGTACTCAGAGACCCCAGCGCAGTTAGGAGAAGAGTGAGATACAGTGGGTGTTGTGCATTTGCTAGGCACTGGGCGTTTGTATAAAGGCCTTTCCTCTTTCATCTCTCTCTCAAGAACTCTCTGAGGTGTGCACTATGACCTTCACTTTCCACATGATAAAACTAGTAGCTACAAATCTGTCCAGCTCACGTGGCTATGAGTAGTACAGTCAGGAGTTGGAAATCAGGTCTTCTGATTTGAATCCAGCCACTCTCAATTTCTGATCTTCCTTCTGGCCAGAACAAAATCAAACTCACTTTGGTATTGGCCCCAACCGTCAAACAGCCCCAACCCTTATAAGGGCTGCTCTGTTCAGAAGTCTGCTCACATGAAAGAAACTTAGTTCATTGTGATAGGCCAGTGTTATGGGTAGAATTATGTTTCCCTGAAATTCATATGGAGAAATTCTAACCCCAAATACAACAGAATGGGACTGTTTTGCAGATGAAAACTTTTAAGAGCCAATTAAGTTAAAATGAGGTCATTTGGGTGGGTTCTACATCAGCGGGAGAGGTGTCTGCACAGGAAGAGGAGATGTGGACATGGGCACACACAGGGGCAGGGTCACGTGAAGATGAAGAGAGGAGGGGTCTCCTCTTACAGACAGAGGGAGAAGCCTGTGAAGGAAGCAGCCAGCTGAACCGAAGCCAGGAGCTTGTAAGCAATCAGAAACCCAGCTCAAACCGACAAGAGATGGTATTGGCTTCCAGAACCAAGCTGTTCAGGGCTAGTTCTGGCTTTGCGCAAGTCTGGATTCAGACGTTTAAGCAAGGTAACCAGAAATGCAAGCACCCCTCCAGGTCTCCCACGCAGGTGCAGGGTCCCTTAGGCTTTGGGCCGTCCTCAACTGCTTTCCCAGGCCACAAGCAGGGAGCTGTATGGGAAGCAGGGCTTCTGGGACCAGAACCAGTACCCATATGGGATCCTGGCACATGCAAGGCGAGGACCCTAACTACTAGGCTACTGCATTGGGCCCTATTTATTTATTTATTTTTAAAGATTTATTTTTATTGGAAAGTCAGATATACAGGGAGGAGGAGAGACAGAGAGAAAGATATTCTGTCCGATGATTCATTCCCCAAGTGACTTCAACGGCCAGTGCTGTGCTGATTCAAAGCCAGGAGCCAGGGGCTTCCTGCAGGTCTCCCAAATGGGTGCAGGGTCCCAAGGCGTTGGGCCGTCCTCAACTATTTTCCCAGGGCATAGCAGGGAGCTACAGCAGAAGCAGGGTCACCAGGACTAGAATTGGTGTCTACATGGGATCTTGGGTGTGCAAGGTGAGGACTTTAGCCACTAGGCTAACGTGCCAGGCCTGTTCTTTTTTTTGTTTTGTTTTGTTAAGATTTATTTATTTATTTGAAAGGCAGAGGTACAAGAAGCAGAGAGAGAGACACACATACATACAGATATCTTTCATCTATTGTTTAATTCTCCAGATTGCTCCAATTGGAGGTCCAGAACGCCACCTTGTGTGTGGGTGTCAGGGACCCAAGCACTTGGCCATGCTTTGCTGCTTTCCCAGGTGCATTAGCAGGGAGCTGGATCGGAACTGCAGCAGTCAGGATTTAAACTGGCACCTGTATGGGATGCTGATGTCACAGGTGGTGGCCTAACTCGCTGTGCTACAAAGCAGGCCACACATTTCTGTGAAGCCTCTAGCTGTGGGACTTCGTTACAGTAACCCAAGCATACCAACCCAGCCCCATATTGCTGGAAGAGTTGTTACAGTCTAGGTAAAGAGCCAGTCAGAGATCAGAGAAAAAGCCAAGGGAAATAGGTCATCACACACTCTGCTCTAAGATTGTCTCTGAAACCCTCCTCGGGAGCAGCGACTGACATTATTATTGCAAAGCCGCCGCCCAGAACCAGTGCCAGCACACCTGCTCACTGCATCCCAGGTATGACCAACAGCCTACTATAACTTCAATATGATAAAATTGCCATGGCTGACACCCCACTCCCATCATACATTTGACGCAATGTCACTTCTGAAACTGCCTAAAAAGGCAGTCACCAAATTCCTGGAAATCTCATATATGTCCTGGAAAACGCCACCCAAACATCAGCCCCGATGCTTCCAGATCACAGGGAAGGGATGACCCCAAGCTCCCGGCAGCTTACTCTAGACTGTGCCCATATTCCCAGTGTGTTTTTGCTTTGTTAGTAAGTCTTATTCCTCTCTTAACTTGATCTCTTGTCTCTTCTTTGAATTCAGTTTCCCAACAGAATGGCTGTTTTTTTTTTTTTTAACTGACTACAAAAAATGCATAAAAAAGGGAGAATGCCCCTCTTACTCAGCCTCATACTTACTCCTGGAAGGCAAATGATTTCCTTCTTGAGATATTCCTCCCCCCTCCTCTCTCCACAAACACACACACACATCTATGTTTAAATTCTTTTTCTCACCCCATATAGACTGTTCTGCACCTTGCGTTTTCGTTAAATAAACCATCCTGAAGATCCTGCAAGAATGGCTTTAATGAAGCATGTTTGGAAAGACAGAAAAATGCCCTGGTGAGTCACCAGGATGATGTAAAATAGAAGCACTGCACTAAAACAATACTGCCACCTGGACAGATATTTTAAGCCTGCTGTACTCTGAGAGAGGGGAGGCAGCAGCAGGGAGTGAGAGGGGCCATTGGCAGACCCCTTAGCCGCTCTGGAGCCTGAGTCTGTGTGGAGGGCAAACCTTGGGTTCTTGGCTCTCCTTTTAGCACTTGCTCAGCTCTGCCCTTCCCCCAACACAAAGTAGGTCAGCCTGAGAGAGCCACGCAGCCTCCAGTGAGCAGGAGGGAGATGGTCCATGCTGAGTGGGAGGGCACGATTCTGGGCCCATATTGGGATGCCATCTGTAATTGTAGACTTTCAGAGCTGTGAGAGATCTTAAAGATCATCTTGTCTAATTTCCTCATTTTGCAGATGGAGCAGCTGAGCCTGGAGGGGGAAAAAATTAGAACTTTCTGAAGGTCACATAGCCAGGTTGGGAGGTGCAGGGACCAGAGCGTGGGTGTCCAATCTCTTGGCCAGCACTTTTTTTGTGTTGTCACAGTGGCTCTGTTGGTTTAGAAACCTTGATCTCGACACCCAGATTTTACTTTGCCTTCTTTGTCACGCCCTGCATAGTTTCCCTCTGCAAATAAAAATAGCAGAACAGAGTGTGAAGTCACACGTGGCATCTATGCCTGTCCACTCACCAGATTTGTGAAGTTAACTAGGCTCTCAGTGCCTCAGTTTCCTCCTCTATAAAACTGAGAGAATAAGAATATTGACAGGGCAGCCATGTGGCACAGTTACAAAGGATGCCAGCCACAATACAGTCCAGAGCGTAGACGAAGTTTTAGTGATGCCCCCGGAGTTGTGCAGTGCATGGTCTGGGAGGCTGTACACAGTGGTCCTGGCTGTGAAGTGTTAAATGAGGTCATGTTTGCCAATCCTTTGGTGTACTAAGAGGTTATGAAATCTTGGCTATACTTATCATTTTTCTTGTCATGAAGACTCAGTTATCTTGCATTTAGAAGCATTAGGGACTGGTTAGGCTCAGGGAAAGTGATCTTTTTGTAAGTTCAATTTCTATAAGTAAAATAATAAGCATTCAGTGCATTAAACCTTGGAAACACATATAGAAACAAATAAAATGATAAAGATAAAACTCCCACCAACCAGAAATAACTCCTCTTGATATATGGTGTATATTTTTCCAAATTTTGTTATTTTCCTGCCTGCTTTTTTGCTTAACTTATGAATACATTGGAAACAATTTTCCACATCAATGCATTTCACCCACAAAATCAGTTTCTATGAGAGTGGTACACTAGACTGATGGGGGACATGATGGATAGAGTTGGAGTTTGGTGCAGTAGATTAAGCTGCTTCATGAGGTGCCCATATTCCATGTTGCAATGTAGGGCTCAAGTCCTGGCTCCACTCTCCACTCTAGCTTCTTGCTAATGTGCATCCTGGGAGACAGTCGATGATGGTTCAAATGCTTGGGTTCCTGCAATCTACTTAAAAGATCTGGATTTAGCTTCTGCTCCTGCCTTTGGCTTGGTCCAATTCTGGTTGATGTGTTCATTAAAAGAATGAATTAGCAGTTCAGTTTCTTTGCTTTCCAAATATACATACAAAGGATCTGGATGGGATTCTATCTAAATGGTCTGGTTTAAAATGTTGGCTCTGCCGCCTGCTAGCCGTGTGATACTGGGCAAGAAGATCAACCTTTATGTGCTTCAGTCTTTTCACCTATCAAATGAGGCTATTAATAATATTTACCTTGTAGAAGTGCTGTGAGGATTCAAAAAGCTAATCATGGAAAGTTCCCACAGAGGGACTTGGAGTGCCTGGTGTATTGTAATGAGAGAAGACCATTTCTTGGATTCATGGTCAGTGGCCAGGCTGGTCCCCTATTGTTACACCTTGAGCTAATTTCCAGCTTTTGTCTACCATAAATAACATCACCACAAATCTTCTTGGCTGCATCTTCCCCATATTCATGGTTGTCTTATTAAAATAGATTCCTAGAAATGGTTTATAAAGGAAGTGTGTGCCAAATTACCCAAATTTTGTGCCAATTCCATTCTGGCAGATTTTGAAAGGACAAGGGAATTACAAGAGTCCTTGGGGTTTAGGGAAACAGAATGAGGAATGATGGGGGCACAATCTAGGACCAGAACTGTGTTTCTCTCATTGGGAGATCCATGTGGTTCCCTGGGAGTATACCCATATCCCCACCCTGTAAAGCCAAATTTCAGCAGCACCAGGATTCTTTTCCACAGCCAGGAACCACCTATCTATAACTTATTACACTTGATATTTTGACATAGGTTCGCTTTCAAAAAATCCGAGTACATGTACTTGAAAAGTATATTTTAAATCAGAACAAAATAAATGAAAAAAAAAAACCAGACTTGTTGGCCATTTAGGGGAAGTAACTGTGAAAATTAGTGTAACAGAAACAAATGTGATGTCACTGCAGCTCCACACTGCTGTGTGGAAGAGCTCAGAGGTGAAGTCCTGATTTGCATGGTTAGGGAGGGGGAATTAGCAGATTCCCAAGTGCTAGAGAGGTGCTAAGAACTCATCAACAGAGCAAGCTGACAGAGGGCAACAGAGAAGGGAAGGGAGTTTTTGTTTTTTGTTTTGTTTTTCCCTGTCTGGGAGGAATAAAGGAGAAAGAGGAAGAAGAGAAGGCACATGATTTTACTTTGAAAGACCTGTGAATTTATCTCCTAAACTTGTCTCAAGAGGCTTAATTTTCCTTGCTTAGGGGAATATCAGCTAGAATTGCTTCACTGAAAGATGGCTTCCCTTTATGTCACCTTCACGACTGCCTTGTCTGAAGGACATTTCACTTATCACCTCCACTTTGCAGATGAGAAAACCGAGGCACAGATCAACCAATGTGCCCACAGCTGCTACAGCTTGTCACTAGCAGAGCTTTCATTTGTGATTCAGGTGTTCTGCGTGCAGAGGGCACACTTTCAATTCTGATATTATCCCCTTAATAGATGTCCCACTACCAGCTATCATCTGCATTATTAGTCCTTCACTCTCATACATGTGAGATGTGTTTAGATAAGTGGAATTTATCCTGAGCTCTTTCAACTGTTCCTGATATTCAACTGCTCATCTTGTCAGTTTAACCCTACTCTGGTCTTGACCTTATCTTGTGAACTGGACTGATGAGTTTGAGACCCTTTGTTAGTCCTGATAGTTAAAGCCTTTCTTGCATCAAGGATGCTTGGGTCCAGAGTGAGTATTGCATTTGCATGGGCCTTTAGGAATACACACTGGAGAGGTGAGTGACTTTGCTAAGGGTGACAGAGAATGATACTACCAAAGCTTGGACCACAAAACCCAGTGTGGCTGACTTCTACTTCTACCTCAGTACTTTTTTTTTAATGTCATATGGACAATTTACCTTCATGGCAATTGTTTTGTTTGCTTTTCCCTGAAATCTGGGGAGATAGGTGTTACTGTGAGTGCTTTAAAACTGAGGAAACCAAGGTCACATTGAATGTCACATGGCTAAAAAGTGGCAGAGCCTCTTGCCTACATTGGAGGAAATTCCCCCAGAGATTAGAATTTCTAGGACTAGAACCCAGACCTGTCTGGTATTACGTTTCCATTTCTTCCCACAAAGTGCCTCACATTTATTTTTGTGTCTTCAGTTTCTTGATCCCAATGTTATCCCTCATTTCCCAATACTGAATGGTTCATAGTAAAGTGTGGATGACTATACCTAGCTTCCTATCTGAGCCTGCTTTGAGGTGGTTTCTCCCCAGAGCAACTGAAGAATTTGCTGCCACATTAGTAATCTGTTACTACATAACATAGCACCCCAGGATATAGTGACTTGAAGCAATAAGAATCATTTATTATTTCTCACAGTTTCTATGAGTCTAACTCAGAAGGGCACAGAGGAGAAGTCGTAGCTCTACTTCACAATGTCTCAGTCCTTAACTGTAACACTTGAGGGCTGGGGCAGGAGTCACCTGCAGGTTCCCTCATTCACACATCTGGTAGTGATGCTGACTGTGGCCCAAGTTTCTTCTTAACATGGTACCTGGTTTCCCAGGGCAAGGATCCCAATAGAGAGCAAGGAGAACTCACACTGCCTTGACGGTCTCATCTTGGGGGGACTATGGGGTCATTTCTACTTCCTCTCAATGACTGAAGCAGAACCAAACGTCCCTCCAGTTTCGTGGTGGGGTAAGAAGGACCCCCACATACCAATGGAGAGATGTTGGTGTCACATTACAATAATGTGTGAGGTAGATATGTATTTGTGTAGCTATCTTTGGAAGTTTAATCTGGCACAACTCTAACAATGGAATTTCATGCACAGTATAGCAAACAGATTTTTGGGCAGTGGTGGGATGGGTGGTCTTCTGGATGTGGCTCTCATCAGATTCCATTGGTCTAAGCAGCCAACTCTTTTCCTGCATTTGTAATTCCGATTTTCTCCGCATTAAGCTTCAGTTAGTGATCCATTTTCTTTTCAGAGAGCTCAGACAGTCCTTATGACGGATAGGCAGGGGCATGATCCTGCCTGCCAAGAGGCCGTGACATTGACAGTAAACAGGAATAGAAAGTGCTGATCCACTTTTATGCCATCAAATGGAGTCCAGCCAGCCATGACTAGAAAGTTTCCTGATTTGAAAGTTTCCAGGCTTTCCCTGAGCCTAAAAGGAAACTTAAAACCAAAGGTGGGCCAACCATTGGGTGCAGCCGTGTGTATATTAGGAGTGGAGAATCAAATTCTGTCTGGTGGTATCATACAACTTCTAGAATTTTTATACGGCAGCTTTGTGGATAGAGAACTATTTGGAAGAAAGGATTGAAAGTTACGTCTTAATAGCACTTTACATATGTTTAAGTGGGGGCTGTTTCAGTTTGAGTCTGACTAAAAAACCTTGAAATAAAAATCTAAGGGTCAGGAAGTAAGACACAAAAGGGGAGGCAGGCATAAAGAACATACTATCAAGCCAGCTTCCACTTGCCTCTAGAGAAACTATGGGAACCAATGTGAAACTCTTGTCACAGAATTATCTCACCTAAGAGTTGAAAGAACTGGGGTATTTGTACTCCAGCTGTCACCAAGGATGCTCCCACAAAGCAGAGTTCTGAGTAGTAAGACTTCAGTGGCTTTGGAGAAAGTTCTTGTACAGAGAGGCAGATACTAGTAGTGAGAAGGCAGCTGCCCTACACTCAAGCAGTAAGGAGTATGGACAGGGCATTGACAATCAAATGTATGAACAATTGTCTCAGTATGTCCAGGACTAAGGTTCTTCCTGGGCTGTGGGGATTTCACTCCTTACACCAGGAGGTCCTAGACAAATCAGGATAAGGCAGTCATCTAATTAGCTAGGGGAGCAAAGCAACATAAGTAACTAAAACTCATCTATTTTGCCATACTGCTGTCTATAGAAAAGAGCCTCCACCCCCAAAAAACTGATTTATGGAGGATAAAAGTGTTCTAGATTGAGATAATGGCCATGGTTTCATGGGGAAGTTTTGTGAATATATTAAAAGCACCTAACTATAAAAGGAGGAATTTTATAGTATGTGAATTATATCAATAAAAAAGATTCACATAGGATATATATATATATATATATATATATATATACATACATACATACATACATATATATTCACATACATACAGATATGTGGAATAGAACTGGAAATCCAGAAATAAACTCTTATTTTTACAGTCAGTTGATTTTTTGACACTTTTTGGGCTTGGGACTCACTTGATAAACCAGGAGTATCTCACCCTAAGATCCTTAGATTAATCTTTTTTTCCCCCCCAAACATAGTTATATTCATAGATTCTGGATATTAAGACCTTAGCAAATCTTTGGGGAGGGGCACTACTCTATCTACTACAAATTCAATTTTATAGATTAGGAAACTAAGGAACTTGCTAAAGCAACAGAGCTAATAATTGCTGAGATACGAACATAGAGAGCCTGGCTCCAAAGCCCGTGATCTTAACCACAAAAAAGTTCAAGGACCAGCCTGTCTAAGATTTCTCATGCTGTGTGATAAAGGGTAGCTGAGAGAGGAAGAGACAGAAGGCACACAAAATAACCAGAAGTCTGAAGTAAGACAGTAACACATCGAGTAGAGAGAAGGACAAAGAGCTCTGGATCTCATCCCAGTAACTGATGCCTCTCCATCCTTCCATGGATGGGGTAGACCTGATGGCCACCTGGGATTCAGGCCATAAAAACTGTCTCCTTAGGGGGCTAAATTGTGCCTTTCCTGCCCGTCACGATGGAGATGGAATAGAAAAATATGACTTGTCCCATAGATGTAGCTAGGAAGTCTCTGATCTCTGTGCCCCTTCTGCACATACATTTAAGTAAAATTGGTGAAAATGGACCTCCAGGGGTAGTCTGGATTTGGGTATGCATCCATAGACTGGATGGCTTAAACAACAGAGATGTATTTCAAGCAGATACACAGAGAGGAGGAGATACAGAGAGGAAGATCTTCCGTTTGATGTCCCCAAGTGAACGCAATAGCCGGTGCTGCGCTGATCTGAAGCCAGGAGCCAGGAACTTCCTCCAGATCTTCCACACGGGTGCAAGGTCCCAAGGCTTTGCGCTGTCCTCAACTGCTTTCCCAGGCCACAGGCAGGGAGCTGGATGGGAAGTGGAGCTGCCATGATTAGAACTGGCGCCCATATGGGATCCCGGTGCATTCAAGGCAAGGACTTTTGCAGCTAGGCCCACTGTGTCAGACCCTCAAGGCAGTTCTTAAGGCTGGAAATCCCAAGCCTGCAGGCAACAATCTGCAGATCCAGAATAATGATGCAGTTCTAGGCCAATGCTAAGTACCTGGAAATCAGGAGAGTCATCGGTGTAAATTTCAGTTTAAGTCCAAAGGCAGGAGACTGATGCCCCAACTTACAGACTGTTAGAAAGACTTCCCACAGATTGGCTCCCTCACGTTGGGGAAGACAGCTACCTTACTCAATCTGTCCTATCAAATGTCTGTCTTATCTATAAAAACCTTGGTAGATCCCAGAAACAATATTTATTATCATTGTTCTGTGACTCAGGCAATTTGATACAGAAAGCTATTCATCAGAAATCAAAGTCTGTCATACCAAGGTCTGCCATAACAAAATGCTACTGGCTGGGTAACTTGCTCACAGTTCTGAAACCTAGAAGTCTAAGATCAGAGAGCAAACGGTGAGTTTCTGCTGGTGGCTCTCTTCCTGGCATGCATGAGGCTGGCTTTTCAGTGTCCTCTCAATTGTGGAGAGAGAGAGGGCTCTGTTGTCTGTCTGCTTATAAGGAAACTAGTCCCATCATGAGGGATCCAACCCACGACTTTATTTAAACTTAATCACAGTCTCAAAACCCAGTCTCCAAATACCATCATATTAGAGATTTTTTTTTTTTTGCTGAAACTCAGATGCCTTTATTCATGCCACAGAGTACACAGCATTGGAGTGAGCGATGGTGACCTTCCATGCTGCCACAAAACATGGCGTGGTTCCAGGTGTGTAACCTGTCTTCCCATGGGCAAGCCCAACAGACTGGCGAGTGAAGGCCGTGAACATGAGCATGACTTTTCAAAGCTTTACTTCTTTTATCAGCACTTCTGATATCTCACACTATGAAGTTCATGAGTACCACACTGGCCCAGATCTGGTAAGTGGGTATAGTAGGGCTTCACGGGGATGCACCTGTTCCTAGCAAGGCTCTGAAGCATTTTGCCACGGATGCCCACCCCAGGTAGCACTTGCTTTCGTGGATGACTTGGGAAGAGATTAAAGCTTTGGCAGAAAAATTTTAAGGTAACATATTTCTGTCTCTAGCAGCATACAAGAGGGTAGAGCTACATTGAACCTGCTCTCCGGGCACTGACAAGTCTTCAACAGCTTAGACCATAGTCTACATGCCAACTCCTTTAATTCAGCCCCTGCCCAGTTTGCTAAATTTATCTTCCAGGCCCCATTTTGCCACAGTTACCGTTGGTTTCACCAGGTGACCTGTACCACTCATCTAACAAGTGAGACTAAGGACTGCAGTGATAAAAGAAATGAATTTGGTTTAGTTGCTTGTTCTGAGACCTCAGTCAAACTATTAAACCATTTGAGCCTTTATACATTTCCATTTGTTACAAGAAGCAAATGTCTTTCTCAAGGGTGTTTTGAGAATTCAACGAGAAAGTGTTTCAAAACCACTCTTTCGAGTCCTGTTTTCTTCCCTCTGCTTGCTAATGCAGACAAGCCTGAGAGAAAAATCAGGTAATAGGGCTGCATTGCTTTAAAATTTGTCTGAAGGCAGCAACATCAGTTTGTGGGAAAAAAGCTTGTTTCAGTGAATCCCCCTTTGTCAGACAAAGGAATGTTTTGGCTGAACATCAAATATGTACTCTTTGAGCACACATAGGGGTGCCTCCTGGGTAGAATCCTAACACTGCAAACATCTTTCTGACTTTCTGCCTCCAAATCCTTTTCATATGCACAACTGAGATCCACACCATCACCTACTCTTTGTAGCCCTAATACCAGCCCTGATATCAGGCAGGGAAAAAAGACATCCTCATTATCAATAAAATATCATTCCATGGGGGTATGTGTCTGGTTCAGTGGCTAAGACAGCATTTAAGACACCCACATCTCATCTTGAACTGCTAAAGTTCAAGTGCTGGCTTCACTTCCACACTCGATCTTAGCCAATCCAGCTTCCTTCTAATGAGCACCCTGGGAGGAAGTGGTGATGGCTCAAGTACATGGGTCACTGGCACCCACGATGGGAGATTTCAATGAAGTTGTAGGCTCTTGTCTCCAGTTCTGCTTGGCCCCAGATGCTGCAGGCATTTGGATAGTGCAACAGAACACGGGAGATCTCTGTCTCTGCCATTCTCTTCATTTCCAATATGGTAAGTAAAATAAAAAATGGTATTTCATGGCTTAAAGATTTTTTGCATATTTATTTTACACTAGATATTATGCTAAGAACTTTATAAGCACGATCTCCTTTAGTCCTGCCAAGGAACTTATAAGGTAGGTACTATCATCTCCATTTTACTGTTAAAGAAACCAAGGTCTAAGAAAGTTACTTAGATTTCCAAAGCCTCCTAAGACATGACTGAATGGATTAAGATTGGAAAGTTGATGCAGACATTTGAGTTGGATTTGTGAGACAGTCTGCTCATGGACAATGAAGATCAACTTGGATGCTATCGGATCATTATTGCAGCAAAACCTTCTGGAGACAAGGTAGATACGGAGAAAAAAACAGATGGATGGGCCTTGGAGAAAGAGAGTCTGAGAAAATGACTGGCTTTCTGGATTCCCCAGTTATATCTGTTTTCTAGTTAGGATTTTAGAAAGTAAACAATAAGAAGCCAACTTTTATAGTCTTAAACAAAAAGGAACACATTAGCTCTAAAAACAGCATGGCTTCAGTCACACTGGATCAAGTGTTCTGCGTTGTCTGGATTCCTCAGTGTCTGCTTTAGGCCAGATCTTGCCTCAGGATAGAAAAATCACTTACGGAGATCCCAGGTACAGATTTTTTTAAAAATTTGTTTATTTGGCAGGCAGAGTTACACACACATAGAGGTAAAGATCTTCTGTCTGCTTATTCAATCCCCAAATGGCTGCAAGGCCAGGGCTGGGACAGGCCAAACCAAGAGCCCGGAGCTCTATCCAGGTCTTCCACATGGATAATAGAAGCCAACGTCCTTGGGCCATCTTCACTTTCCTAGGAGCATTAGCAGGAAGCTGAGTAAGAAACCAGAACTCAGACTATCACACATAATGAAATATGTGCAGTGCAAGCAGTGACTTAACCTTCTGCATTACAACACCAGCCCCAAGGTATATCTTCTTACACCTCCAGGCTTCTTTCCCAAAAGTTCCAAGACCAATGTCATCACTCAGCCAGTGGCTGACTGGGGTCATATGTCTAACTTTAGGGCCTTTGGAATGCCTCATTGGCCAGATGTAGATCCAGGGGGTTTGAGCTAATGCTATTCAAATCACATGAACTAAGATGGGGGAAAGATGATTCCTTAAAGGAAAACCATAAGTGTTCAGGGATAGTGGGTCTAAGTACAAGGCTAACAAATGCAATAGGTGTTTGTCACATGTTGCTCTATTTTTATAAGAAATGCCTTTCCTTTTTTTAGCCATATTAAGATGGTTTTGAGAAGGATTCTATTATTGGAAACTTAATCCTTGGATGAGATTGCTGGGTTTCCCTCATATGCTTCTTTATGTTCTGATGCCATTTTCCACCCAGCTACCATCCCTAATAACCTGCCCTACCAGCTTTTAAGCTTATTTGTAATCACAGTTAAAGATCACTATAATTTTTTCGCCTATTCTACCCACCTAAAAGAGACGAGTAACACCGAGGCTGTGCTGACAATGGCAGAGCCTCAAGGTAGAAAGAACTTAGGTTCTTGAATCATCTTGGAAGGACCATCATCAAGAATCCTCATATTGGAGTACATGCACACAAGACATAAAATTGTGTTAAAATTCTCAGATTTAAGAGGTGACATGTTTTACTAGGTACTACTACCATAACTTATAAAAAAAATTAAAGAAGGGATTTGTCAATTAGGTTAAGGAGCTTAGACCTGCCTTTCATGGACTGTCTTACCAGTCAATTATCTTACTTGGAAGTAACAGAATCAAATTCTGGCTTAGGCAAACAAAGGAATTAATTGAAAGGATGCCAGCATCTCACACGAGTGTCAGTATGTGTCCCGGCTGCTTCACTTCCCATCCAGCTCCCTGCTTGTGGCCTGGGAAAGCAGCGGAGGACGGCTCAAAGCCTTGGGACCCTGTACCAGTGTGGGAGACTCAGAGGAAGCCCTCGGCTTCAGTTTGGCTAAGCTCCATTCCTTGTGGTCATCTGGGGAATGAACCAGCAAATGGAAGATTTTTCTCTCTCTCCTTTTTTTCTGTAAATATGCCTTTCCAATAAAAGTAAATAAACATTTAAAAGGAAAAAAAGAAAGTAGGACTGTTGGGTAGCTCACAGAATCGCCAGCAAGGTCAGGAATCCAGGATTACATATTGGGCAGGAGCAAAAAGAAAGTGTAAAGCCAGGTCACAAGTAGAAGTCAACCTGAGAACTGGCTGACGATACCACTGTCGTCACTACTGAACACTGTGTGTTCTAATCCAGTCCACACTGCTACCCCAGACTCCACTGCAGCCTCTGCTCAAATCAGGCATTGGAACTAACTACTTTTTTGTGCTTGTTTTTTCTCATCACTAACCCCAGATTCAAAACCCCCAGAATGTGCATCAGTGTGGTCGAATCTACATCATGTGCAGGTTATGGTTGCCAGAAGATCTGAAGGAGGGAACATACAGGGTTTTTCAGCTTCTACACTGAATGAGCACCTTTGAGTTGGAAGGTTAAGGATTTCCCAAACCAGGAAGGAAGTCAAACCAACTGTCTCTTCAAAACAATGAAAAGTCAACAGCAACTGTAACAGCGATAGCTACTACTACTATTAATATTACTACTGTGAGTATATCAAATTTCTATTTCAGGTTCTGCAGAAGGGTTTTAAGCAGGGGAGGTGGCATTACAAAGCACACTCCAGAGAAACTCTTTGTTGGAAAAGTACACAGCAGATTAGAAGGAGGCTAGGCTGGAGGCAGAGAAATGAATGAGCAGGTAGCCCTCCAAGATCTTTCTTGGAACAGTCACATTAGTCATCACCTGGAAGCTGGTTGAAGTTGCAGAATCAGGGCCCTCCTCCTCATCTGGTGTGGTGCAGTTATCCCAAACTTTAAGGTACATTTGAGTCACTCAGAGATCTCATTAAAATGCAAATTCTGACTTAGTAGGTGATTTTGCCCTTCTGACTTGTTCTCAGGTGATGTTCATTCTGCGGGTCCATGGGTCACATTTTGAGCAGCAAGGATTTGAGTCAGACAGAAGGGCTTGACCTAGTCTGATGGTCATGGGAGGGAGAGATTGCGAATTCCAGTGTTATTAGGGAGATGGAGTTGACAAGACCAGATGATTGTTCTGATTGTCCTCTGGTGGGGTTCCTCCAATGAGCAGAGTCACGGATGCCCTTTGAGGTGTCTGGGGAGTGGGAATTTCATGGCAGCATCTGGGGGTGGTTTCTTTTCTTTTTGCTGATCTAAAATTCCTACAAAGAACCAGCATTAACTTATGTGTTAAAGGGGACACAAAAGAAATCAATGTCATTGTTAGGAGTTCAAGGGAGTTAAGGAACATTTAAAAATATGACACACTCTTTAACTTTTGATGTACCAAGTGTATAATTTTTATATAGTTCCTTGGTATTCTGAATGAGGGACATTGAAATTGTCAAACTTAGAGCTGCTAGAATCCAACTTTATTCTTAAAGGGATTAGTAAAATGTGTTGTTTTCATCCTTGTTAATTTAAGAATTAATTGTGTTATCATGCTGACCAGGTGTTACATACCAATTTCTCCTTAAAAATACTTTTCAGGGAGCTGATTACGAAAACAGAAGGGAGACAATGTGCTTCTTTCAATACTGAATCCAATTAATTTCAGTGACTCATACATGCTGGGGTGAGACATTAGAGTATTAAAGTTCCATTTGTTTAAGAAAGAAATAATTTTCTTTCTTCTCAATAGATTTCCTATTGTTCTAGATATAAATTTATCCCTGAAGTCAGAAGAGAAAATCCAGTAAAACTAACAAAGGTTTATTCCCAAACTTTTTTGAAGGCATATTCACCCTCCAGGAGACATACTGCAGTTTGGGGAAGAGCTATTGCACCCTCCAACAAAAGGCCATGGGTAGAAAACCTAAGGAATCTCTCATCTTGTTGATTGAATTTCTCACAGCACTGTCGGGGTAGGGACTTCTAATTCCCATTGTAAATAGAGAGAAGTAAAGGTTTAGTGATTTAGTGACTTGTCCAGTCCTGCCCAGCATTAACCAACAGAGATGATGCCCCTATCCAGGTCTGACAACTTCAGAGTCAGGCCCCTTAAAAATCGACCTTTGCATTCTGCAAAGAATGACCACCAGAACTTACAGGTGAAGACAACAAAGTTCAGATGTTTGCTAGTTCCTGTGTTTCTTATACACACAGTCTCTTATTGAAACTGGCCACAATCTATAGCGCTTATGACATTGATCTGATTCATAATGCATATAGGCTGTTCTTTACTGATAATTTTGTGAGCTCTGGGAAAACTTTGTTTTCATAATATATGCCCCTCTGCCATTAGATGATCTATGAAGTTGTACCATTAAATATTAATTCCTATAACCTAGGCCATTCTTAACTCCTTATTAAAATGCAGCCACTCAAGCATTCTGATGCAGATATGGGCACCCCATCCCAAGAGTGGGTTTGAGTTGGAGAGATTTGAAATGAGGGGGCAGAACAGAGCAGATTGAGATGAGTGGTAGCACAGGAGGAACAGGAAAATGAATAAAGGTGGGAAGTGGGGAATCTGAGAAACTTTATGACAAATCATCCCCTTATCCACTTTGCTGGAAAACTGAATTAGCTAAAAAGGGCTTTCTTTGGGGCTAGTGGAACACCTTTGTTTTGAAAAAAAACAAAACAAAACATTAAGCAGACTGGCTTTCTTTCCTTAAGATGGTCTACGACATAGACTTGGAGCAGAGCCACAAGCAGCTCAGAGAAAAAACCCTGAATCTGTCACCTCCTTGCTCTGTTATGTTGAGCCGGACACCCCCACTCCTCCATCCTCTCCAGCCCCAGACTTGCTTTCTAACATCAATCACTGTTAAAAGGGGCAAGACAGAAAGAGCCAGCATGGAGAATGGGCTTGACTGCTGGACAGATGATGTTTTTGAAAAATCAGATCCTCCTGGATTTTATCCCTGCTGACATGCTCTGAAAAAGGTTGGCATTAAATTTCCTTCCAGAGACTTCTCAACTGCCCCTGTCTTCTCTGCTCCCTGTCCCTATCGTGTTGGTTGTTACGGGATGAGTGTTAGTTGGAGCAGCCTAGTTCAAGCTTGGCACTCTTGCTCTGCCAGTGAGGTCTCTGCCATCCTCCTTATCTTCAAGGGGTCCTTTTTCACTTCTGGGCAAAGCAAAAAGGAGCAGTTTACATAACGGTGTGATCGCACCAAGGCCTCAAACTCAATTTTCCCCCTCCAATTACCACACTTTCTGACAGTTAGTTTAGCAGTTGTTACCGATATATATATATATATATATATATATATATATATATATATATATATATATATATTTTTTTTTTTTTTTTCCAGCTAGGGAGATTTTAGTTACAGAGCCAAGTTTATTGGAACATGATGTTAAAGAACACATTAAGAAGAACGTTAAGGTTTTAAAACAGAGGTAAATGAGTGCTTTTTTTCGCCATTGACACAGTTTGGGCAGAATGTGACTCCTCCTCAGAAAAATAATACTGGATGTTAATGTCTGGGAATTTCCCCAATCAATTGCATGGGTTGAATCCGTCTAAAAAGCACCTCACTTACACTGTGACTCAGTGAGGACAGATCAACACAGCTGATCACAGCGAAGAACCTGAGATAGAGAGAGAGACGGAGATAGTCAAAGAAAAGCTGGAGACAAGCAGTTTCTGCTGTGTAGAATATAAACGGAAGCCTCAGAAACACCTCCGTTAGAATCCTTGTTTTGCTGCTCACTAGCTTAATGACCTTAACCAATATTTTCCTGAGCTTCAGAATCTTCTTGCTGTTGGTGGAATTGTAGACAAAGGTACCTCAAAAAGTTCATGGAAAATAAAATCAAAAGATAGGTTTAGGGGTGGGCATTTGGTCTGGTGGTTAGGACACTGGTTGGTATGCTTGCATGCCATGGTGGCATTTCTGATTCTAATCTTCTGCCAATGTACAGCCTACAACAATAGCTCATGTAGCTGGATCCCTGCCACCCAAGTGGACATGAGTTGAATTCCCAGCTCCTGACTTTGGCCTGGTTCAGCCCTGACTGTGTGGGCCTTTGGGGAGTAAACTGGTGGATGAGAGCTCTCTGCACCTCAACTAACTCACAAAAAGTGGGAAAAAAATAGCAGTAGAAATTTGGCATGGTGGCTCAGACGCCATATGGGATGCCTGCATCCTGTATTGGAGTGCCTGGATTCAAGTGTCAGCTCCATGTCCAATTCCTTATTTCTGCTAATATGCACTCTGAGAGGCAGCAGATGATTGCTCAAATAATGGGGTCCCCTGTGGGAGACCTGGATTTAGTTCTAGGTTTCTGGTTTCAACTTGTCCTGGATCTGGCTGTGTGGCCGTTTATGGAGTGAACCAGCAGATTGAAAATCTCTGTCTAGCTCTGTTTTTGCAATAAACTTAAAAAGACAAAAAATAAATTGATGCAAAAAATTGATACCCATGCTCAGTATTTTCACATTTTGAAGATCATTTATACATATTTGATGTCAATATTTTTTGCAGTAAAATAAACTTATCTTTTAATTTCATTTTCCATGAACTTTCTGAAATGTCCTTATAGTATACAAGAAGAATGGATAAGAGGATGCTTTGGAAATGCTGATCACAGAGCCTGGAGTATAACAAGTCCTCAAACTTGGGAGTGAGAGTGGTTTTTAATGTAATTAATGAAGTTAAATAATAAATAACTTAAAAAAAAAAAGACCATTTTTCCTGACACCCCCCTGCCTTGTTTCTGAAAGACATGGCCTCTCCCATCCAGTGTTGTCATGACATTCTTGCCTCCATGTCACTTTGGGACTCTGTATACCAGTGAAGCAGAGAAAGGGGATAGAGATACAGTGCTGCTTAAGGGAGTCATATAGCTCTTCAACGGCTCCTACAGCTCCTCACTGACTCACAATCAAGTCAGGGAGGGAGGCAATGTTGTGGTCTGAAGTGCTATGCCTCTGGAATCAGTCAGCTCAGCTCCAAGCTTCTTGTTGGTGAAGCCATTCCACTTCCTGAGCCTCAGCATCTCTTAGCTGTAGGAAAGCAGATTACAGTTGTACTCATTTCAAAGGACTGTGAGAGGACTGGATGAGATCATGCAAGACAAGTTTTCAGTAAAGAGTGTAGAATACATCAAACACATTGTAGCCATTTATTATTATTATTTTGATAATTTGAATTATTTATCAATTTATTTTTGCAATTTATTTTTTTCTTAATATTTATTTTACTTGAAAGGGTACAGAGAGGGAAAGAGAGGAGACAGAGAAAGGGTGTGGGGTAGGGAAAGAGAGGTTTGAGAGAGAGAGAGATTGAAAGAGAATCTTCCATTCAATGACTAACTTGCCAAATGGCTGAGACAGCCAGAGCTGGATCAGTCCAAAGCTTGGAGCCAGAAGCTTCTTCATGGTCCCCCACTTGAGAGCAAGGTCCCAAACACTTGGGCCACCCTCCACTGCTTTCCCAGGCCATTAGTAGGCAGTTGGATCAAAGTGGATGAGAGCCAGCACCTGCCTGGTATGCTGTCATCACAGGCGGTGGATTAGTCTGTTATTCTACTGTGCTCGTCTCAATTTCATTTCTTAAGCCTTACTTCTCTTGCTGGTCTTCATATACTGTCATACTTAAGCCACTTTGAAATACCACTAAAAAACAAAATGCATTGAGTATTTACTATGTTTCAGGCCCTTTGCTCAGTATTAGCAAAGGATAGAACTTAGCTTATAAGACACAGGAGCTTATGGCTTAGCTAAATTTAGTCTAGCATTTCTGCCACATCCTCATACTTTTACATCATCAGAGCAGCTTCACATTTTTGTCATTGGTAATGCCTTATTTACCCCCAACAGTCAGGCTTTGTTGTAAAAAAGTTCATGATCCCTTGAGGCAGAATGACATGTCCCTTGCTCTTTGACTCTATTGTACCTTGCATGTAATTCTATCAAGGCACTACTGCATTAGAGTCTTAATATTGTCAACTAGATGGGGAACTGACTGAGGGAGAGACTCCATCTTATTTATCCAATAACCATTTATTTCTAGGAGATTTGAGAGATAGAATGCACAGTTCCTACTGGTAAATAATTCATAGTTTAATAAAGGAAGCCATTTATTCATCAGTTCTCATTTGTCTTCATGTTCCTAGTACCTAGGTGCTGCTGGCTGGCTTGGATTGAACTCTTAGACTAAAAATATTTCCTCTAATAGCGGATTACGATGGTGAAATTTCAACATTCATGTTTGTTTCTTTTATTAACGGGGATTCATTTGATTGCAAGGGCCAGAAATGCAGCTCAAGTCAGAGTAAGAAAAAAAAAAAGTGAAAGACAGAGAAAGCTGGATTCCAGGATGAAGTAGTAGCAGAGGCTGAGGGCCAGGGTTCTCTCTCCCCTTTATTTCCTGGAGATTGATGTTCTTTCTCTGTGTGTGGTGCTACTGGAGGCTTTGTAAATACATCACTCAGATGTCAGTGAGGTGCCATGAGAGTGTGCCCGAGAGAACTGAAGCTACCAAGGGCTTTGCTGATCTTGGCTATTGCAGTTCATGGCTCAGGCTTGCCCTAAGCCTATGTTTCCACTGCTGTTTCTAGTCAGTAACTGAGTGTGTTAGGGATACAAAGGCAGGCCTGTTCCTGGACAACTAGCACTCCCTGATGATTGATTTTGGCTTGAAGACTCCCCTACAGTCTTGGCAAGCATTCCTTGGACCACGTGGTATTCTAGGATGCCACTTTGTTGCTCTTTTTCACCTGAGGGTGGGGTCAGACTTGCATTACAGCCTGATGACTCTCCCATCTTTCACTGGTGATCAATCCAATAAAAACTCTTGCACATTAAGTTTCTCAATATTTGCTTCTTGGAGGACTAGCCCACCAGACTCCTTTAAGAGTGCTCACTGTGGAGAGCAGAACAGACTGAGAGGCCTGGCTGCATCCCACTGAACCCACAGGAGTGCTTTGCTGAGGCCATGTTTCCCCTAGACTGTTTCTAGTAACAACCTCATGGGGACCTACTGGTGGCCTAAGCCACCAACGATCAGTTTAGGTTGGCAGCTCCCCACAGACCTGGCCAATACTCTCAAAATGGTACAAGGTCTGTGACTCTCCCTGAAAATCCCTCCTTCCTTTCTCTTTATCTTGCAGAGGTGTGAGAGCTTCATCACAGTCTGGGATTCTTACTGCCCTGTGTTTGCTCCCTCATCTTTGTCCTTTGCAGGTAGCAGGTATCTTCCTAAGAACACGTCTCTTTGCTTAGTCCTGACCTACTATCTCATCTTCAAAACACTTGAAGTGACATGAGTGGTAGGAAGCACTATGAATAAGTCTTATGTTTTGCCTCACAGCTCCCACCACTAAATATTATTATTGATGATTTGCTTATTTATTTGAAAGGCAGTCAGAGATAGAGATAGAGATAGAGAGAGAGAGAGAGAGAGAGAGAGAGAGAGAGAGCGAGCTTTTCCATCCACTGGTACACTCCCAAATGGCTGCAACTGCTGGAGCCGGGCTGGTCCGAAGCCAGGTGCCAGAAGCTTCTTCTGAGTCTCCCACATGGAGACTTTGGCCATCTTCTGCTGCTTTTCCAGGCACATTAGCAGGGAATTGGATCAGTGGAGCAGCCCAAACTGGCACCCATAAGAGATCTGAGTGCCCTAGGCAGCGACTTTACCCACCACACAACACCAGCCCCAATTACTATTCTTTATTCTACTTCAAAATAATAAACTCCCAAGGAAAGGCCTGGGTTGTCTTGATCTGGGTCAAATAGACCAAATAACTGCAACCAAGAGAGTGAGTTGTGTCAATACGTGATAGTCTAGATGGAATATGAAGGAAGCTACCCAAGAAAAGGTTGCAAAGAAGGGATAAATTGTGCTGGACGAATAATATAATCAATTTTTATGGTTTCTTAGAAACATTACAGACACTTGGAACTTCCTGGAAAAATCCATAGCCTTAACCAGGAGATCATTCCTAAACTTTATCAATTACTGTCAACTAGTATCTTGAAATTAATAATGATTGTCAGAGCAAAGCATTGTGGGTATGTCCAGGGAGTACTCTCACTGAGAGTCCTGAAAGACAGTGGGATGGCAGGAGGGCAAACTTGTATGTTCTTTCCAATTTTCTTGGGGGCAAATCTTAGATCAGTTTGACTTAATTGGGGAGCTAAGCTAATATGCTTAACTGATAACTGTGCTTATGCAAACCAGAAGCTATTTAGGAAGCCTGAAGTTCAAATGCCAGGAGGAAAAACAAGATGCAAAAATCCAGAAGGGGACAGAGTTAGGTATCAAAGTCAGTGAATGGAGCCAGGAACTCACAATAGGGACACAGCATCGATCAGTGGTACGTTAAGATCAGATAGCAGCACGTCTCAACTGGCTTTGAAGGATTGCCCAGGGTGTCAGCTACCATTTATAGCTGGCTTTTAAGGTCTGGCAGGAGTGGGTGGGATGGCCTTGCTGACAGGTACAGGGGTGGATTGGTCATAGCATGGTGAAAAATGCACACATTGAACTCTTAATGCAGACCAAATCAAGCCACAATTATAGATTAGTATATTTAGAACCTGAGTGGAATTTTCCGGGAGGAGTCAGGGCCAGAGAACCCTGTGCAAGTCAACAAAAATCTGTACAGAGGCTTTGGGAAGTAAAAAGAATAATTGCAAAAGAGGTGAGATGTTTATTCCTTACAAGTCTGAGATTAAGGATTTGTTGATTTGTTGGATTTGTTGACTGTCAAACGAGAAGTCAAGCAGTGGGAGCCAGAGGTCTCTGATCCTTGAGTATCCTGCACGGCCACTGACTTGTCACATCCACTCTCTTCTGAGCACACGCAAGGTGACCTTCATATGCTTACTGTATGCCAGACAACGTGCTAAGCACTTTCTCTGATGTCTCATCTAAGCTCAGAGAAACCTGAGGGAATTCCTAGGATTCCCATTTCATACGTGAGGACACTGAGTGTCAGAGTATTGTCAACAGTCAAAGTCATATGGCTAGCACAAAGTGGATATGGAACCAGAACACTAAAGCCTGCATAACTGATCATTTATCTGTGGCCATCCTGCTTGTAACTCTTAATTCAGCTATCAGCTTCAATTACATGTTTTTTCTATACGGCTTTGAATGTCATCCTTTTAGTTAGTGCATGGGTCAGACATCACTGTTTTGAATAAGGCAGTCTAGCCAAATGGTGTAAAATTCAAGGACACACAGGCAATTCCACCAGTCATCCAGTTGTTTTCTTAGTTACAGCCTAGAAGCCATTTGTTGTTGTCTTTTTCTTAATGTTCATAACCTCTTTCACTATAGGATCATTGCATTTTCTTCCTGTTGATATATAGAAGGTTTCAAAATATGAAGGAAAATGTGTCCTAGGCCTGCGGTAGAGATTGAAAGTATCTTTTCTCATCTTGTCATTTGCTTTTGAATTTTGTGTGTTTTTTTTTCCTTCCATGTAGAAATGTTGGGCCCGGCGGCGTGGCCTAGCGGCTAAAGTCCTCGCCTTGAAAGCCCCGGGATCCCATATGGGCGCCGGTTCTAATCCCGGCAGCTCCGCTTCCCATCCAGCTCCCTGCTTGTGGCCTGGGAAAGCAGTCGAGGACGGCCCAATGCATTGGGACCCTGCACCCGCGTGGGAGACCCGGAAGAGGTTCCAGGTTCCCGGCTTCGGATCGGCGCGCACCGGCCCGTTGCGGCTCACTTGGGGAGTGAATCATCGGACGGAAGATCTTCCTCTCTGTCTCTCCTCCTCTGTGTATATCTGGCTGTAATAAAATGAATAAATCTTTAAAAAAAAAAAAAAAAAAAGAAATGTTACGGTAGACATGTTAGACAGCAATTTTTTGCTTCAAGATTAAAAAGAAGTTCCTTATATTTTATTCTATAGCTATTTTGGTCTTGATTCTTCTGGAAATTTTTTGTTTAAATGTGTGAGCTATGGCCGAAAGATAACCACCCGGTTATTCCAGCATTTGTTAAATAATGTCATTTCCTGACACTTTGAAATGTCATGTTTATTCTACACTAGAATTTTAGAAACACTACAGTTTATTCATGAGCTGCCTATTTTTTGATCTGTCTCTTTGTGCAAAAATACCACACTTCTTTGTTATAATAAATTATTATCAGTTCTAATACCGGGAGAGTCAGGCCATTCCTCTATTTTTTCTGTTCCTCCTCAAAACTCTTTGTGCTATTCTTGCTTGCTTATTTTTCACATAGATTTCAGAGTCAGTTTGTCTAATACACCCTGAAATTGGGCTGGTTGTTTTCCTATTTGAACTGTCTTACATTCCCAGATTAATTTAGGAAGAAATTACATCTTCATTATGACATACCTTTTTATTGTTGTTCTTTGGTGTTCCTTAGTAATGTTAATTTTTTTCAAAAAGAATATGCATCCATCTTAGGTTTATTGAAGAATGCTCCATCTTTTTTTATTGCTAGTAACATGCTTTTATTTCTCTCTTATTTCCTAACTAGATGTTGTTGCAACAACAATTCAAACATCTCAATTCCAGCTATGCTGGAAAACTTCAGATTGGTTTCAAATCAGACAGATTTGATTTGGGTTCCAGTGTCAGTCCCCAGCTTATCGGCAAGGTCCAGTTGTCTCTCTCTCTCTCTCTCTCTCTCTCTCTCTCTCTGAAGATTTATTTTACTTATCTGAAAGGCAAAATTACAGAGACCAAGAAAGAGAGAGAGGGAGAGAAAGAAAGAGAGCGAGAAGGAACTTTCATCCACCGATTCATTCTCCCAACAGCTGCAATGGCCAGGGGTGGACCAGGAGGAAACCAGGAGCTAAGAAGCTTCTTCTGGGTCTTCCTTGCGGGTTTCAGGGGCCCACGCATTTAAGGCCATCTTCTGCTGCTGCTTTCCTAGTGCAGCAGCTGGGAGATGGATCAGAAGTGGAGTGATTGGGACTTGAACTAGCACCCACATACAATGTCAGCGTTGCAGCCAGCAATTTAACACATTATGCCACAATGCCTGTTCCAAGCTAGACCTCCTGAGACAGAGATGGCCTCTGAGAAGTTTGGCTAAAAGAATGCCCTGTTCATATTCTGAAATATCCTGAAAATGGGTGCAATAGGCACTAACACATTAATTATTTTAGATGTATCCTAAACAAATCTATATGAATTGAATGTCTTTTAACCCACGTAAGGTGTCCGTGGCAGGGAAGAAGATGGCAAATTAAGGTTTCTGTTGCTTCAATCTGATATTCCTGTGGGTAGATTTATCTTTGGTGTCCTCATGATTGGTTATCACGAGAATAATAAGGTGGCATCAATATTATATTTTCTTTTTTTTTTTTTTAGATTTTATTTATTTTTATTCGAAGGTCAGATACAGACAGAGGAGGAGAGACAGAGAGGAAGATCTTCTGTCTGCTGGTTCTCTCCCCAAGCGGTCACAACAGCTGGAGCTGAGCCGATCTGAAGCCAGGAGCCAGGAGCTTCTTCTGGGTCTCCCACATGAGCGCAGGGTCCCAAGGCTTTGGGCCATCCTTGACTGCTTTCCTAGGCCACAGGCAGGGAGCTGGATGGGAAGTGGGGCTGCCAGGATTAGAACCAGCACCCATATGGGATTTTGGGTGTGCAAGGTGAGGACTTCAGCCTCTAGGCTACTGTGCTGGGTCCAATATTACTTTCTAAGCATGTGACACTGTCTCCTTCAGTAATGAAAGGCAATCACGTGTCTAGTGTTCTTCCTGAAAAATGGAATTTTGAGTCCCTATGAAAATCCATCTAACTGCCAGACAGTATTAGGATTACTTAAAGCTTGTTAGCATTCTCAACCAAATCACTACTATTTAATGAGCACTGTCTAAGTGCCATCTTATTCTAGGAGGTAGGACACGGAAATCAATAAAGTCATGCTTCCCACCTTAGAGGAGTCCGTGGTCCAGTGGGAGAAGATAAGGAGAGTCACAGTGATGCACCAGGATAAATAATCAGTAGGACTGTGATCAACACACCTCGGGAATGCAGAGAATGGGGCTGTGAAGAGTAAGTGTTGACTGGGCTGTTCTTTGAAGGATAGGGAGTAGTTACCTGGAGTGGCAAGTGTAACAGATAATACCAGTGCCCTGGAGCTCTCTAGTTGGGTACTGGCTCTGCTGCAGTCTTGTGCTTGGTTCTTGCATAGAGCAATTGCTGAGTGGATTTAACACTTCCATTGCTGCCTGCAGGGACAGCCTCTTAAAAACAGTTTACTCTCAGATCCTAGCCTCAGGTTCTGCTTCTGAGAAACTGACTCTGACACAGCCAAGCGCAAGTGGAGGATACAAGAGAAGGGAACGGCATCTGCAAAGGCACAGAGGTATGACACAGCAAGCCTTGTTTGGTGAACAGAAGTGGCAATATGGCTAAAGAGCAGCTCAAGGAAGGCTAGCAGACAAGCTAGAAAGGAAGTATGGAGAATTATAAACCATTGGGGCAGAAGTACCTTTACTCTCCAGAGAGGAAGGGCAGTGGGATTAGAGTGGAATTTTAAAAAAGTCCCTCAGGTGGTTCTGTGATGCTTGGGACATTGTCTGGGGAGCCAGGAGCAAGAAGACATTCTCCTCTTCTGGATACTTTTGCTTGCGGTTGGGACCCAATGCTGCTGCTCCATAGAGCTCTGAGGTGCAGGCCCCACCTCAGCAAGCCACCTGCCTTCTGTTGAGCCTGTGGTTGCCTTCATCACCTGCCAGGCTGAGCTGTTGCCGGGCAGCAGGCACAGTTGCTGGGGATGGGCGGAGCTTGGTCAGCCCACAGCCCACACGGCTGTTTGTCTGCGGGCCTGCTGCTGTAGGCGATCCCCATTGGCTGCAGAGACGGAATTTTCCTTTCTGCAGCTGTGCTTTACCACTCATCACTTTCCTGTCTCCACTCTGGGTGCAGAGCTCATCTAAAGCTTCCTATTCAAACAGTCATTGATATTCCTGTCTCGTTGGCTGCTGTCAATGGGAGAACAGGGAGGCATTTGCAGAGGAGGCTGGGCAAGGACCAGGTGCTTTTCTTGTCAGCCTGGATACAGAGATGTGTGTGTGTGCGTGGGGAGGAGGTCTTTTTTTTTTTTTTTAGTGGGTTTTCACAAGCAGTCTGTGCATTGTTTTTCTTTTCCTTATGTCTTTACTTTCTTCTCCTTCTCCATTTACTCTCTTCCTTACCCCTGTCTGGCCTTGGAATAGGCATTCAAGATTTAGCAATGACTCAGACAAAAATCTCTGCTTCAGAAAGACCCCAAGTCTCATGGGGCAAGCAGAATAGAACCCAATAATTACAGCATCATGTGCTGAGTACTATAATTGACTTATTTATGCATTCTAAAAATCTTTTATTGAATGAAAAAAAGTGAATGACTATTAGAGCACAGAGGAGAGAGGCACAATCAGCGTGGGCTTCACGGGGGTGATGGTGCCTGAACTGCATTTGGAAGGACATGAGCACCTGCTGATGACAGGCCCTGAAAGCCTGAATTCTCTTGACAATATCATGAGGTAGACAGTCCCATGTTACAGATGCATAAAGCCTCAGGGAGACTACATAAACTGCCTGACACCATTAGCTGTGGATGGTGCAGTCAGGACCTTGAAGCAGCTCTGCCCATCACACAGCTTGTGGCTGCTGCCACGCACCATGCTGTGAGGCATGGAAAACCATGCCCCAAGCAGAGGGAGCCACTTGGTCAAGGATTTCAGGCACACCAGACATGACATGGGCTGATTTCCTGGGACCTTTGGCTGCTACATTCTGTAATTTCAACATCTTCCAAGCACTCATATGGCCTGTTGGAAAAGCAAATGGCCAGTGAGTACACAATTTTTCTTCCTAAAGCTAGAAATCAGGATTTGAATCTCAGCTCTTCTGTAATAGGCTGTGTGACCTTGAGGAAGTCTCTTGAGTCTGTTTCTTCAAATGTTTAAATGAGTAGGAATCCCACCAGGTAGAAGTAATGTAGGAATTCAAGACAATGTATGGAGCCATCACTGCTCAGGTCTGTTCAAGGTGACTTTAGGATACCCAGTCTGGCTTAGGATGAAGGGGCTGGTTGAGTCATCAGTCAAGGGGATTTTTAGATAATTGGATGGGGGATGCCTTTTCTTGGCCAAGAAAGGAGGGTGTTGGCAGACAGCCTACATCTAGCCTGCTTCAAGTGGACCAGATGCTATTTTGGAGATGCAGAAAGGCATTTTCTTGACACTGGCAGTGTAGGGAGAAGAGAAAACTAGGAAATAGGAATAGCAACTTACTCCTGATCAGGGGGCAAGCAAGCCAGACAAAGCGTCTCGCTTCCCTATGCATGCTAGATCCTGTAAATGTGCAGGTAGCACATTCTACAAATGTAAGGTGGAGGCTGGGGACAGCGGGAGATGGAGAGAGTGCTGATGGGCTTGCAGGCAGAATCATATGCATTAAGAACAAAGTCAAATGCGAGACCCTGGATTAAGCGTCTGTTCACTCAGATCCCTGAAGCTGGTTGTTTTCAAGATAAGAAACGGGGCCATCTGCTCAGAGCTGGTCCTGGCACTAAGGAACCTTTCCCTAGGGACAGCCACGCAAGAACTCATACCACTTGATGCCACTGGGAAGCACCGGAGGAATATTTTTTCTCAATGTTCTGATATGGTAATGGAAAAGTTGGGATTTGTTCATTTTTATTTTGCGACTTACTAACAGGTTGCCCATCTTCCACTGCAGCAAACTTGTGAAAATGATTCCTACCTCACAGAGCTGTTGCCAGGATTAAATGAGAAAGCAAATGGATAGCATCTGTCACAGTGCTTAGAACACAGACCACGCTCAATAAAGTGGCAATTATTGTGACTTGCCATTTCACCAATAAGGAAGTAGAAGACCTTTCCTTCTCGTATTAATCCAAATTTGTAGCTTCCCAGCAGAGATCTTGTGACTGTTCCTTCACGATAGCCTTACGGATTACCCCAACCGCTTCACTTTACACAACAGCAGGAAACAGACTCACAAGCAAAATGGCTCTACAATATTAACACAGCTACTCATGTGAGGTCGTTTTGTGATGAAACAGGGAGTCAGACTATAGCTCTGTCTTCAAATAGAAATGTAAGCCCCATTGAATTTCTTTAAAATAATTGCTATCATGAATATGAGAATATTTATGCACAGTTTTCCATTATATGCATTTCCATAAACTTTCTGAAGACATCTCATATGCTTGGATTTCAAATATGCTCTTGCAGCAAAATAAACCTATCTTCTAATTCCATTTCCATGGGCTTTTTGAAGTACCTCCATATATACCTATAATGCACTAAACTTGGCATTGGGCAGTATTGAGATATAATCTCATTGCATTTTCAACAAGTCTGCAAAGGACAATTTCCCCACTCTACAGAAGAGTAAACTAAATCTTATTAAAGAAATGGCACGATAACAAGTGGCAGGGACAGGGGATTAAATCCATGAGGTTCTGGCTCTAACGATCTCATTGGCTCATAATCTGTAAACTCATAATCTGTCAGCTTCCCGCTGACCCTAGTTGCTCCTTCACTGGCATCTTGTGAGTATCTCTCCCTATGACATAGAAATCACCTCTATTGACCGTTCCAGCAGTGGAGGGAGGAGTGGCCTTCTGAATTGACTTGATTTAGAAGCTCAGTGTTGCCTCTGAGGTGGATTGGATGCTAAGCAGAAGGGATGCTCATACTTGAAGCAGAGTGAGGATGCTACTGGAAAACAACCTTCTATAAACCCTCAGTTTCCCAGGCTTGGGGAAAATCTACTCTGTACTGCTCATATGTGCATGACAGAGATGTGCCTTCATTACCATGGCAACAGCTAAGATACCAGCATCCTGCAAGAGGCCAGAGCTGCCCTGTGTGGAGCTGTGGTCCTAGCTAGGTAGGAATAGGAGTGGGGTCTGTTGGAGGAAGGAGTCTCATTAACTAGATTCTTCTTGCTTGAAGCCAGCTTCTTCCTTGAGGGCAGGATGCTTAATAAAGGATCCATGCCACACCAAGCCCCTGTGCCCGTAGGACTCTAGGTAGCAGGAGATGGCAGGGAGGTTCATCCAGGGAGTTCAGGAAGCCATGTTATTTCTCCAAAGGTTTCCAGTCAATGCACTTATTGGGCAAGCTGATGATGGATGGCCCCTTTATTAGGAGTCTACCTGTATATCCTGATGGGGAATCTTATGGGCTTTGCAGGCAGCCAGTGCTGCAGTGTTCCAGATCTAACATCTTATGTTAGCTGGTGTAACTTCTCCAAGTCTACATTATTTCACTGGTAGAAAGAGGGGGGGTATTAAACCCCTCCCTGTGGGAGATTCAACTGAAATAATACATGGGCAGTTTCTGGCATGTGCTTGGCATTTAATTAGTTGTTACAACTGTGTCCCAATAAATAGTCAGAGAACTGTAGACTTGGCAAGGATACCATGTCTGCCCTCCTGCCTTTGGGGCAGACTGGAATTGTGTATGACTGCCCCTTGAAACCATCTGCCAGAATTCAGTGTTCGCTCCCCAAACTAGGCCCCTAAATTCCTTGGCTCAACCTGGTGAAATGAGGTGCTTGTTTCTTCCTGGGGGACTCCACCAAGAGAACCTCACAGTGCCAGACCTTGGGATCACCTGGCTTAACTCTCTGCCTCATCTTCCAGACCAGAAAAGGGAAACTTGGAGGAGAGAAGAGTGAAGGGCTTTGTTCCAGGTAGTGAGTTGAAATGTTTGTGTGACTAAGTCTGCGCTGTGCTGTAAGAGGGTTGACCTTGAGACTGCCTGGATTTTCTTGGGTATTTAATACTGGGATAATTGTGTGGGGAGAGTCCTTTTTTGTAATTTAGTTGTAATACTGGAGAGCTTGGTGATTCCTTGGGAGGCAGAAATATTCAGAGCTAACATTTGCACAGTGCTTCATAGCTTATAAAATACACTCACATATTCAATCTTACTCAGTCCTCCCAGTAGTCCTTCAAGGTCGTTATTACAATTATCTTTCTTTCACAGATGGTTAACTGAGGCTGGAAGTGGCCTGCTCAATGATACAAGTTAACAAGGGAAGACTTAGCAAATGAATGTATATTTGCGTGACTCCTAATTACAGCACACTGGCCCAGTTGACAGAACCAATTTGGAGAAGTTAATGTGGGGAGCAAAGCCGTCTTGTGCTGATGGTGCACAGCGATAGAAGAGGAAGGCAGCCACAAGGCCAACACCAGCTGTCAAGAGTGCAGCCGACCACTCTCGTTATTGAGCTTTCCAAAATGAAAGGTGACATGACTCTGGGGAAGGTGGTAACGATATCTCTTTGGGCAAAGCTTTAGTATTTTGAAAGTGCCTCCCAGATTACATCAGGAGAGTTCCAAGGCAGGCTCACACTATCATCTCCTTTCTGCATCTAAGGCCCAGAGACTTTAACAACTGTTGTGAAATCATTAAGCCAGTTGGTGATAGAGCAGGAATAGGATGCACTATGTCTGACTCTTACTCTCTTGACTTCTACTGAGAGCAGGTGCAGCTGAAAGGGGACCCTGAGTTTGAGATGTGGGCAAGAGTCATGGATAGCATTGATCCCATCACATTTCCTTGTTTGGAAGGAAACCCAGACAACAAGCATTTGCCAAGTAGCTGAGTGCACCAGGTTTCCCTTTATAAGCTGGGTTTTTGAGCTCTGCCTTCAGAAACACTTCAATGACTCCTCAGTCATGTTCATGTACCGAATCTGTACACTCTTGTTGCTGCACTGATGTTCCGGGGAAGAGAGAAATCAGAGAGGTGATAAAGCATTTCAACTGGTTTTTTTATCTTAGTAGAATTCTTTCAACTGCAGTTACCAGATACCTACTTGTGTTTACAATTCAGTGGGAAGGTAAAGATTACACAAGAAAAGCTGAAAGAGACTTGGGTTTCAAGAACTGGGAGAGACCTTTGATATTCTGACAATCGGCTTTTGGCCCCTAAGGGATTAAGCAAAGTGGTAGAGACCCCTCTGCTGACTGCTTTGGGACAAACACCTTCCCCTGAAGATGCAGAAAAACTGCTGTCAGAGGGAGATGGCCAAAAAAAAAGCCCTAGCCGTACCAGATTTTTATGTTTTGTAGAATTTCCTGAATCTAAATCTAGTTTTCTCTTGAATTCTGGGTAAGAGGTAGGTCAGATGATGCTGCTATAATCCGTCTGCATCTGGAACCCAGGTTCACAGGTAAGGATAAGGAAACTCATTAAAATTCAAGCCCCTGTATTAATTAGGTGCCCTTACCAAGAGCTCGCTGGGACATGGGGGATATCAGCTTAAGCAGGAGTGATTTATAGTTGTACCAACTAATAGGAAACTTCTGATCACACACAACTACTTTTAATGACTACCTGTGCCCAATTACAAGTAAATAGTCTGCCTTCCACAAGCATGATATTCTTATTAAAATCAAACAAACAATTTATAATGGAATACTTGATAAGCATTCTTCATAGTATTCTGAGTGTCCATTACTTCAATGAAGGAATCTAAAATGAAGTCATTCTTTGGCAATGTTCTGCTTTGGTTCCTATGATTGGGATACTTACTGTGTGTTACATATCATATGTGGTTGGGCTCCGTGGATCATCCTAAGAGCAGTAGAGGATAGAATCATCACCTTGATGTTCTTGCAATCTAAAGAGAGAAGATAGATAGATGTTAACAATATAAACACATAAGTAGTTCTCTTATCCATAAGGATATGTTCCAAGATCTCCAAGCGATGTCTGAAACCCTATAAATTCTACATTTTCCCCTATACTTACATATATACAGTTTAATTTGTAAATCAGTCACAATAAGAGATTAACAGTGGTAGTAATAAGAGAAAACAAAACAATACACTGTTAAGAAAAAAAGTTATATGAGTGTAGCACCTTTCCTCACCCCCTTAATACCTTTGATGGACAGTAGATTTTAGCAACGTCAGAGTACCACTTATTTTTCTTTCTTTACGGAGAGCTTTTCACCTTATCACTTTAGGAAAGCATTTTACTGCTTCTCTTTGGCATATCTGAATTGCCAACATTACTACTTTTGAGTTTTGGGTCATCAAAATAAAAGTAAAATAAATGTTACTTGAACATAAACTCTAGATAATATGATGGTGAATTTGATAAATGAGATGGCCACTAAGTCTCCACAGGGGAGGCAGCATACACAACATGGGCACATTGAACAAATGGGGCGGATCGACACTCCGGGCAGGGCAAAGCAGAATGGCATGAGATTTCATTATGCTATTCAGAAAAGTGCTGTAATTTTCCATTTATTATTTTCCTGCTGCTTTGACTACTGGCATTATACTATGGAAAGTTAAACCACAGATAAGGGGTGACTACTATGCACATGTATGGTCTCTCAGAGCCTCCCAACAGAAAATGGAATGTGTATAGCAGGCCAGGTACCACGCAAAGGCTCTCACAGACAGAGGTTTTGCCTTCAAGGAGTAGATTTCCACTTTGCATCATCCTAGCCTCCTCAGCTTTGCTCCTGCTATCTGGATTGCCATCTATACTCTTTTCCACTTATCTGAATTCTACACATTTAATAAGGCATGAGCCATACCTCCTCTGTGAAATCCCTGTGAAATGCTCTTTTTCCCTCTGGCTCCTTTAACATTCATGACCTACACCCCTTTCTGGTCAACCACAGACTGCCATGGTTAATTATGTGTTCATATGTTTACAAGTTGTTTTTCTGGTGTTTTACTCATATTTGAATCTCCTTTACCATTCAGGCCCTAGCATATGACTCGTAAATTTTAGGTACACAAAACATGTTTGCCAATTGGTTAGTTTAAAATATTGTACATATACTACAAGATTAATGATGGGGAATTACTTGGATGTAAAAGACATATATATATATCTATGAATATATAATATGATTCATATATAATATGATTTCTGTACTATGAATTGGTAGAGACATCTCAAGACCCATATCAAATGCCCTTTCCTCTGACAGGCCTTAAATAAACCTGGCTGGCACAATACCCGCCTCTGCTCTCAGTGCTCCTAGACCACCTTGCCAAACTGTAGCACAGTGTTTGTCATCTGTGTGGTTCTCCTCTGATGATTCCTGCTAGCTCACAGACTGTGGAGCTCTCTCCGAGGCCACTTCCCATTCCTCTCAGTCTTTCCTTCCAGGGACCCTGGGATGGACGTGAGAGATGGGACAACCTCTGCATGATCGCAGTTGATTGGAAAACTCTCTGACCTACTTGTTCAGACCTGGATTGTGCATGTCTAGGTCCCAAGCTGAGTGCCAGGAAGCAAGGGCTGCCTGCCAATATTAGTGGCAAGCCTCTCACTGACTCCATTCAGCTCTGCAAGTAGCCACTGAGAGCCAATTAAACAAAAAGAACTGGAGCACCACCAGCACAATACCTACTGTGTAGCAGCTGCTTTACACATATGATGTGATTTATACTCTGTGTAACAATTTTGAAAAGTGTTATCCTCCACCAAAAGAGGGTCAGAGAGGTAGTTTGTTCAAGGTCACCTACCATCCATACTCATTTTGGTGCAAAAAGTATAAAGGATCTACCAAAGGTTGATAAAAAATGCATATTACGAAAAAATTTAATGGATTCCAAAATTGTTTTGCCCTAAAACAAACATCTTTCAATTTCATTTTCCACAAACTTTGGAAATACTCTCGTATACCTGTTGTGTCCTTGCTATGAAATCAGATAGGAACTAAGGCTGTCTCCTGGGCTGTGAAAGCTAAGATGCAAGGGTCCTAGAAGACTTCATCATTGCACAGGAGACACAGCAACCAGAAGTCTACACAGAGGCTAAAGCAGGTCTGACCAATGAATGAAACAAATATAACAAGTCGAAAAGAAGATCTTGGAGATGCCCTTGGCTTGGCATTGGATGCGTTCAAGCATGACAGGAGAGCAAACACGCGAGGGACAGGAGAGTTTGAGACAGTCTTCTCCTGGGGATGCCCGGGGCCTCAGCCTTCTGTGCTGTGCTGTGCTCGGTTAGGCGGGGAGAAGTGCGCGCAGTGCAGGGAGCCACGCACCTCCCCGCAACCCGGGGGGCAGAGACGCTGTTTCTCCGCCTTCTGCCCTAGGGGGGCGGAGCCAGCTCTTTCCCGGGCATTGGGGTCAGGGTCCCTCGTCCTGGCGTGGAGGGGTGGTGCTGGTGTTTTCCTCCCTCAGCTCTGAGGAAGGGTCGTTTTCTGGCTCGCCACAGGACGCGCGTGTCAGCGGGGAGGAGGGAGTGGGGACCGCCTCCCTCAGCTCCATCTAGGTTAGGTCAGGACTCTTACCCAGAGGGTGGTGGGCACTCGCGGTTCCCACCTCCCTTCCCGACGAAGTCACGCTCAGCTAGCTGTGGGCACGGCTTGCCTTCCCCACCCGCCCCGAGTCCCGAGAGCCATGAGGCGGCGACAGCCAGGTGCCCCCGGTGGCCGGCGGCGAGGCGGGGGCGGCGCCAACTCTGCGGCGCGGGGCGGGGCGATCTCAGGCCCCGCCCGCTCCCTGGCGCGGAGCTTCGCGAAGCCCCGCTGGCCCGGCCCAGTCCGCCGCGGCTGTCTGCGGGGATAGCGCTTTGCGGACCGCGTCTCCCCCACCGCCACTGCCGCCGCCGCCGCCGCCGCCGCCGCCGCCGCCACCGCTTCGGCCTCCCTCCGAGCCGCCCAACCCCGTCGCCTCGCGCGTCCCTAGTCCCTCCAGCCAGATGATGAACTTCCTGCGGCGCCGGCTGTCGGACAGCAGCTTCATCGCCAACCTGCCCAATGGCTACATGACCGACCTGCAGCGGCCCGAGCCCCAGCAGCCGCCGCCGCCCCCCGGCCCGGGCGCGGCCTCAGCCTCGTCGGCGCCCCCGGCCGCGTCGCCGGGCCCCGAGCGGAGGCCACCTCCCGCCCAGGCGCCCACGCCGCAGCCCGCGCCGCAGCCCGCTCCGGCGCCGTCGGTGGGCAGCAGCTTCTTCAGCTCGCTGTCCCAAGCCGTGAAGCAGACGGCCGCCTCGGCGGGCCTGGTGGACGCGCCCACGCCGCCGCCCGCCGCCGCCAGGAAGGCCAAGGTGCTGCTGGTGGTGGACGAGCCGCACACCGACTGGTAGGTGCGCCGGGCCGCCTCCGCTCGGAGGTCAGGGATCCGCCGTGGGCTGAGGAGAGGGTGGTCTCGGGTCGCCCAGGAAGCTTTTAAGACCCGGGAATTAAAAAAAAAAAATAGAAGTAGGAAAGAAAAGGAAAAAACGAAAATAAGGATCGTGCCGTCCCGAGGGAGAGGCGGGCAGACGGGCGGCGCGAGTGCGTGTTTGGGGGCGAGGGAGGGCACCATGGACCCGGGAGGGTGAATCTGAGGTAAAATTCTTGCCCGCTCGCCTCGGATTCCCTGAGACGCAGCCAGGACCGAGCTACTTTATGCCACAGAGGAGTCTTCCGAAATAGTTTTTTCCCCCTCCCCAAGAGGGGACGGTGAGAGGGGCGAGGGGGAAGCCTTAGCTCAAATGCCGGAAGGCTGAGGTGAAACGGTCTCTGTGACTGAGGAGATGCTAACGGCCGATAGGAAAGGCCCCTCTTGACGAGGCCCGGAGTGGAAATTGGGATCGGGGGAGTGGGTGAGGCTGTTCCCCTCGGACCAGGCACCCCGAAGGCGACTTTGGGGCCCCGTGGGTGGGATTCCCGGGGCGGTCGCCCTGGTGTGCACCTGCCTGCCAGAGGCTGCGGTTTGTGCGGCAGGGAGGGAGGGCGCTGATGGAGTTTGCGTGGTGAGTGTGTGTGTGCACGCGTGGGTGCAGGAGGTGGGAGTGATGGTGGCTTATTGCAGGTAAAATAGCCTGGCTGCTGCAGGGGTGCCACGGGAGATCTGCTTCCACGCAGTGCTCGAGGGACTTGAAGAGCCCAACCCAGCCCCTCTTGGCATCTCCCCCCAGAGTGGCCATGCTGGGGAAGCAGTCCCCTCCGTGGTAAAAGCTCGGATGAGGTCCCTTTCAGACCAGGAGGGATTCGAGTTGGTGCAGCTGGAAGCCGACCCAGGGGTTGGTGGGATTGACTGATGAAGGGCGCAAAGAAATGAGGAGGGGGCACTGTATCTTCAGGAATGTGAAGAAGGGCTTTTGTGGTTGTTGACTGGGCCTCCGTGTTCCGCCTGCGAGGGAGGTCCAGAGGGCCCATGAGGCTTTTTGTCTCCATTTCCTCTTTGGTTGCTTCCCAGCGTTTCTCTCTCATTCTCTCATTGGGAGCCGCAGAGCGAGGGCTGCAGAGAGGGAAGGTGTGGGCAGGGGTCTGGGCATGGTGGAATGAGATGTGAGTGTGGGGATGCCTTCCTGCTGGCAGCCAGTGGCACCATTCTGCACAGTTGTTTAGATGTCTATTAAAGGCAAAGTAGAAAATCTGAAGGTGCCAACAAATGGGTAATGGGGACGTGTTAGAGGACACGACAGTGGCCTTGACAGCCCCCTTAAGAGATCGCTAGAATTCAGTTCACATCAACAGGTGCTTATTAAAGGCAACAGGATGGAAACTAAAGTCTTGAGCATGTTATACACCAAACTGTACTGGGTGCTCACAATAGATTTTCTCATTGAGTTCTTACCACAAAACCAAGGCTTTGAAAATGTAAATACTATTTTCACAGTCATACAACCGGCAGAATTTGAATTAAGGCCGATTTGAATTCACTGTTGCCACTTAGGCTTATTGTATTATTTTAGTAATAAGCTTACTCTAGGGCCAAGGCAGTGCGGGGGCCCTTTAGGGAATGTACATGCCAATTTGGGAGAGAGAATGGGTACATGAAACATTTAAGAAAATCTGGAGTTATTGCTGGAGACAAGGTGTTTGGGGCCTGCAGTGACTGGAGTGATTGGTGAGAGCTTCACAAAGGTAGATCTAAAGAAAGGCCAGAAAGAGGGGAGGAATGTGAATGACCTTTCCTTTTTTCGTGAGAGAATCTGACCCTTAAGTACTGTATGTTGACCTCGCATCCTGGTGAAGGCATTTATTTTGGGTCTAATTAATAGTAAGGCACCTAAAGGAAGGGTTTCGTTTATAAATGCTACTAGTGGCTTCAGATTTGAAAGTCTTTTTGGATGGTATTATTTTATAGAAAGCCTGACATAAAATAGAGAATTGGCCTCACCCTAGAGACTAGACTAATGGTGGAAATAAGAGAAGCGACTTTTGTTCCTGGCACAGTAGCCTAGTGGCTAAAGTCCTTGCCTTGAACACACTGGAATCCCACATGGGCAATCAGTTCTAGTCCCGGAGACCCTGCTTCCCAGCCAGCTCCCTGCTTGTGGCCTGGGAGAACAGTGAAGGACGGGCCAAGGCCTTGGGACCCTGCACCCGTGAGGGAGACCTGGAAGAAGCTCTGGTCCCCCATGTGGGAGACTTCTGTTGAGTGTTCAGCTTTTGGCTTCACCATGATCCTGTTGGAGGTATTTGGTATTAAAACAGTGAATGGCAGGACTCTCTCTTACTCTTTCCATCTGCCTCATAAATAAATAGGTGAATTGAAATTTCAAATGGGCAGTTTCTGTGAAATTCTTGAAGCTTTCTCCTTTATGCTAAATACTATTTACTGTGCTTGAATAGGAAGACCAGGTGTGGTCTCCCAGTAGAACTCAAAAATTGATCCCATCTGATTTACGGAATACTAAAAGAAGGAGGGTTTTAACACCCACTTAAATAATTGAAGAATTAAAAGAGGGCTTAAAATAGGTAGCATCCCCGTGCATCCTTAATACACAGCATAGTCCTTTGAATCTCTATCAGTGTGATTGCAAGCACAGAATTTATAGACCTTACCATTCGCCAGGTTGATGGGAAAACTAGAAGGTGTTTTTCTTCTTATATTCAAGATGTATTCATTGGTTGTTTGAAATCTTTAGACCAAGGGCATTCTAAACGATAACTGAAAATTCTATTGGTGCTTCACAGAAAATACAGTCATGCTCCTTATCAACTCATCATATACTTCATTAATTATTACTAATGTTATTTTTTATGTTGCCA
Source organism: Ochotona princeps (assembly GCF_030435755.1). Taxonomy (NCBI): domain Eukaryota; kingdom Metazoa; phylum Chordata; class Mammalia; order Lagomorpha; family Ochotonidae; genus Ochotona; species Ochotona princeps. The sequence goes on along the minus strand of NC_080852.1, from coordinate 36,913,062 downwards.
GAATATTCATGTCTTCTTTTAAGCTTGGCACATAAATTTGAACTGCAGCTTTCACTTTCATGACCTTTGTACCTAAACAAAGAACTGATGCCTGTTTGTGTGAATTCTTGTGTCTTCTGTATATTCCAGTCTCACTGGGTAAGAGGTAAGTTTTCTATCAGATTCTTCCTTTCCTTCTAGGAATTCTGACTCCAGTGACAAACTGAGCTTTCCATCCTGGGACTTCTCAGTGTTTGATTTGATATTCAGTATGGCACAAATACTCCTGATTATCTAGATACTGCAGATAAGATTAGTCAACAGGTGTTTGTTGAGTACATTCTTTTTATAGAGTTAAATTTACTACAGATAAATGAGACGTAGTGTCCACTTTGTAAGATCTTACTGTCCAGTCGGAAAGAGAAGAAACACATACTTTTGAAAAATGATAATTACAAATTACCTTTGGTATTCCAAGTATGGTCTTTGGACCAACAGCATTGGCATCAAACAGGAGCTTTTTGAACTGTTGTATCTCAGGTCCCATCCCTTGCCTGATGACTCACACTTTGTGCTTGAGCACGATCCTCAGGTGATTCATAATCGCATTGTATTTGAGTTGTGGTAAACTAGTGGACATGTGCTTGGTGCTGCAGGTGTTATATATTGAGCTGTTATATATTGAGCATTACTGTATGAGAGAGAAGTCTTCAGAAGGTTCTTATAAAATTCATATTATGAAAAAGCTGTAGATGAATTTCAAATTATTTACACCAAAATTATTTATTTTTGTAAAGATTTATTTATTTTTTATTGAAAATGCAAATTTATAGAGAGGAGAAATAGAAGGATTTTCCATCCTCTGGTTCACTCCCCAAGGGGCCATAATGGCCAGAGCTGAGCCAATTTGAAGCCAGGAGCCAGGAGCTTCTTCTGTGTCTTCCTGTGGGCACAGGATCCCAAAGCTTGGAGCCATCCACTACTGCTTCCCCAGGCCACAAGCAGGGAGCTGGAAGGGAGGTGGAACATCAGGGCACAAACTTGTGCCCAATGAGATTCCAGCACATGCAAGGTAAGGATTTAGCCACTAGGTTGTCGTGCCAGGTCCCAAAATTATTTTTTAATTCCATTTTTTAAATTCCAAAATTTTGTTAAAAAGAGCTTTATTTATTTACTTGAAAGAGTTACCAAGAGAGATGGAGAAACAGGGAGAGCTTTCCAATCTGCTGTTTCACTCCCCAAATGGTTGCACCGACCAGAGCTGGACTGGTGCAATGCCAGGATCAGAGCTTCTTTGGGGTCTTCCACTTTCCAAGTGACCACAACAGCTGGAGCTGAGCCAGTCTGAAGCCAGGAGCCCGGAGCTTCTGCCAGCTCCCCCATGCTGGTGCAGGGTCCCAAGCCTTTGGGCTGTCCTCGACTGCTTTCCCAGGCCACAAGCAGGGAGCTGGCTGGGAAGTGGAGCTGCCGGGACATGAACCAGTGCCCACATGGGATCCCAGTGTGTTCAAAGTGAGGACTTCTGCCACGAGGCTATGCGCTGTGCCTGTCTAATCCTTACTTTGTATGCACTGGGATCCCATATGAGTGCTGGTTTGTTTCCCAGTTGTTCCACTTCCCAAATAAGGTGTGGGACTTCTCTCTGGTAAATATGCCTAAGCCATTAGCAGGAAACTAGATCAGAAGTGGAAGAGCTGGGACAGGAACTGGCAGCACGTATCAGATGCCTACATCACCGCAATGCTGGTAGCAGGACCTGTTAGTTCTCTCCATTGTCAGTCACTAGCAATGACTGTTGTGAGTTCAGATTGACTATTTTTAAAAACCTATGCACATGAAAGAGGATATACAGTATTTGTCTTTCTGCATCTGGCTCATTTCACGTCACAGCACTTCTATCCATTTTGCTGCTAATGTAATGACTTAATTCTTTTTGCAAAAACAGTTTTTAAGTGTTGTGTGATTCAGTACTGTTCAACACTAAAAACAAGGCAAGTTTTAAGGATTTAAGGATAAGGTGAGTACAGGCATTGTCTATTGGGATTTTTCATCTGGTATTTAAACATGATTTTAAAACAGTATGATGATTTATATACACAAGGTACTATGGGAATAAAGATAAGAATTATATTGGAGAATGAAGATGGGATTAGAAATATTTCATAAAGATATGCTGCTGTGCACTCTTAGGTAAGCTACTTTGACCTTTGAACTTTCTATAAATTCAAATGAGAAAATGAAATAAACGTTCTCTAAGATTTCTCCAAGCACTATATTATTTTCATGTCTTAATTTTTTGAGCCATTTCCTTCTAAAACTTCAGCTCCACAGTTTTGCTTTATGTGGTAATGTCTGTAACTCTGGAAGAAGAAGTAGATGTTAGTAAGTGACGAAATATTTCCTTAAATGATTAACTCACTTTTGAGTACTCTATTCAGTACCTCCTTGCAATATTGCCATCGTGTGGTATCCTGGATAAAGGGCTGATCTTGTTATGTCTCTTATGCTTCCTGTGTGTGTTTCTTCTTCAGCAGTGGAAGTTGGGGACATGTGCTTGGATTCCTGTTAAACCTAAGCACTTTGTGTACTAATTTTGAATTGTTGGTGAGTGGCATTTGTTTCTTCATTACTGCTTTATAGTTTACACAGCGTGTTCTTGCTTATCATCTCATTTTACTTTTGCATTGATCCTCAGCAGTAGATAGAAAATCCATTTCATAGACAGAAAAGTAGTAAATTGCTTCTGCTTTCTCTGTAGTACAGAAATCCTTAGTAGGGAACCTAACTACTCAATCCAGAGGAAAGTGTCAGTCTAGACCTGTGCTGATTTGTTTGATCTTGAGCTCCCTTTAAAAGTTCCTTGGCTTCTCTGCATTGTATTCTTGGTTCACAGTTCTCTTCATATCTCAGTTTTGTTGTTCTCTGAATTTTGTTCATTAAATGTAGGGATCCTTGGAGCTCCAACTTTGGCCTACATCTTTTTTCACACTGATACTCTTTGTTGCATTTACTCAGATGTCAGTTTTCTCCAAATGTAGTCAGTTCTCTTATTTTTAGTTTTAGCCAGGACTTCACTTGGATCTTCAGTGTGTTGAGTTGTGTGGGATAGCAATAGTTAAGGCAGCTCAGGATTATTTGGCCCAATGCTGAATCCCTTGTTTTCTTACCTATCTTAGCTCTTATGTTCTCTTTCTCCTCTGGGGACACCAGTGGAGCCTGTTTGAAGTTCTCCTACCGCTCACCTAGAACTTCTGCATGTCTTAGAGATTTTCATTTAATGGCTTGAGTGAACTATTTAAAATGCAAATTTGACATTTTCCTTCCTTTGTGTAAGGCTTTTTATTGGCTTATAGGTTAAGTTCATGGACCTCTTGAGATTTGATCTCTGCTTTTTTTCCCAACTTCCTTTTGACCATTTAAACAGTCATTTTTCAGTAAAACTGAAATGTTTGATTCCATCCATAGACTGCAATTGCTCTTCATCTGCACTTACGCTGTATATTACTACTGTAGTTGATTTTCTTTATGTTTCCTACCTGTTCTCTAAAAATCTCATGTTCATCTTTTGGGACTGAGAGGAGTATTTGCTTTTCCAGAAATCCTCCTCTAAGTCCCTGGATTGTATTTGGAAATCTGCCTCTTTTAACTGTGTGGATGTCTGTCATTGGACTCAGTCCAGTGGTCTGTTTGTCTTCTTCCTTCCCTACTAGTAGTTCTTTGAAGGCAAACTTACTGGTTTTTGTTTGTTTGTTTGTTTATTTCTGCATCCTTAACACACAGCAGAGAGCCTGACACATAATTGAATGTTATTAAATCTTTTTCTTTAATCCAGCAGAGAGATTCAGAGAACGTTAGAAGGGGCACAATGGAGAGAAATAATCAAAATTTGAGGTGTGTTACGTTGGGCGTCATGGTTAATTCTCTACAAATGCGACGAATCTTCAAAGATTTTCTGGAAACAATGTGTAATTAAAAGAAAAACTGGATTAAAACAAATTTTTGCACCAAATAAACTTTAATTTTCTGTAACATTTTTAAGTGCCCTTGAAGCATGTTTCACATGTTTTCACTCTTACATGTGTCTATGAGATATAGATGAATTTAATTACTAGTTTTCAACCACTGCGAACCATAAGTCTCTAGAGATTTTTTGACTTTTTTTTTTGACTTTTTTTTAAGAAAAGATTCATTTACTTTTATTGGCAAGGCAGAGTTACAGAGAGAGAGAGAGCAAGAGGCAGGGAGAGATCTTTGAACCGTTGATTCAACCCTCAAATTGACAATATGGCCAGAGCTAGACAGGTCTGAGGCCAGGACCCAGGAGCTTCTTGCAGGTTTCCCATGTGGGTGCCCAGGCCCAAGGACTGCTTTCCAAGGTCATAAGCAGAGAGCTGAATCAGAAATGGAGCAGCGAGGATTTGAACTGGTACCCATATTGGATGTCTGCCCCAGACAGAGGCTATATCATCATGCTGGCCCTGATATTAAACTCTCTCTTTTTTAAAGACTTATTTATGTTTATTGGAAAGGCAGATTAAATTTTTAATGAGAGCCACTAAAACAGCCCATTATACTGGAAAATATAATCTGATAAATGGTAGCTCTGCACAGAATAAAGGCAAATGGATAAAACTGAGGACTGAGTTTCTCTTACTTATTCTGTATTAACACTTGACTCCCAAGGAGCCATTTGCCTGAGGTTAATCTTGTCTTCTTGCCGTATTTAGAGAATTTTTCCATTGTTATGAGATGTCAATCTTGAAAAGCCCGAGCTGCCTGTTGCTTTCATGATGAAAACCTTTTGAGGAGGTTATTGCTTCACAGATGTCCTTATTGAGTTTTTTAGGGACATATACTGTGTTCTTGCTGCCTTTCATCAAGTCTTTTTGGGGGATTTCTGTTTCCTCAATTGTGAAATAAGAGTGTGGAAATGATTTAATTTACTGATCTATGAGGGCTCTTCAAAACAATCATAAACAATGTGTTTTTTTTTTCTTGAAAGGGAAACAACCTCAATTGTAGCAAAGAATATGAAGATCGGATCGAATGTTAGAGGACCATAACACCATTGTGATTTAAAAACAAAAGTTGGAAGAAAATATATAGCAAGCTTTCATGATCTAATTTGGCTTACCCTTTCAGTGTTCATTTTATGTACTCATTTTGTTACAGCCGTGGCGGACTGCTCATAGTTAACTGGATGTGCCAAGTTCTGTCTTCTCTACCTAAAAGCTTTTGTTGTATGTTTTTACCTGAATAATTCTGAATAATCTTTAGGACTCAATTTAGTTGTCTTGTAGAGTCAAGACTATTCTCTATCAAAGGGGCCTAACAACTTCATACAATAACTTCTTCCTGGTTTAATCCTGTATAACGAAGCTTGTGTTTTGTTTTAGAAAAAAGTGAGGTCTCCTTTTCTGTTGGGGGTGTTGAATCTTTGGAGGGATTTAGTGTTTATCGTAACACATCTGAAAACTGTGTTTCTTTTGCACTTTCAGGTTTCAGGGATACCAAGTCCTTTCTTTGTAAATTGTGGTGCAGCTCTAGAGATGTATGGATGTAGTTCCCTTCTCTGTCCCTGTCCCTCCTGATGCATACCTGATGGTGAGAATTTAAGTTCTGTGTTGTCCTAAGTAACAGAATCTCAGTGATGACAAAATTAGGACAATTTAATGGAAGGAGAGTTGTAAACACTTAAAATGTCTTGATCTACATCTGTTCTCTTCTGATTAACTTTAAGCAATTTAATTCTTTAAGTTCTAATTTCCATTTTATGAATTAGGAATATGGGCCAGATAGTATGTCTTCAGAGGCCATTATAAAATCAAGTCTTTCTGGAAATCAAGTATTTCTAAGAGTTTTGTGACAGTATAAAGAGTTATTCATAGAAGTAAGAACTTACTGTGAGCTATAAAACAGAGAAAATTTCACAGAAAGGGTACATTTGAGCTGAACTTTGAAGGCTGAATAACATTCAAATTAGTGAGGAAGGAGCTAGACATTTTTGTTAAAAGGAAGAGAAAGACCAAAAGTATGAACTGGTTGATTCAGTTCATGTAAGATGTATGGAGAGCATGTATGTAGACTGGGTGACATAAAATTTTCATGTCAGGGAAAAAAGAAGTTTGGGTAAACAAGGTGTGCAAAATAATAGTATGTAATGTTTTAGGCATGAAATAAATGACAGGTAGAGACTACTTTGGGTAGTTTTATTCATTTCCTATATTATCAAACAGATTTCTGTTATTAACTTTACAAATGAAGAAACTGAAATTTACAGTTGATTAAGATTTGAAGACAAGAAGTTTGGGTTAAGTATTTATGGTTCTAACCTTTCCATATAATCACTGTATAACAGTGTTCCAAATTGTTTTTTGACATTAATTTCATAGTGTTTTTTTTTTCAAACGACACAGACTCATGATTGACTATGGAAAGTTTATTCTCTCCAGAATTCATTGTCGTACCTGTAAAAAGATGATTAAATACACTTTAGAAGAGTCTTGTAAGAATCAGCTGAAATAAACTCTGGATATATGTGACATTGGGAATGATACATGAAAGATGCTCAGTTAATGTTCCCACATGGGGATGCAGATACTCAGAGTCGTTTGAAGACAGCAGCTTACTACCTGTGGACTTACAGGGTTCTTGAAGTCAAGTAAAATTGCTGTGGACAGTTTTCCTTTACACTAAAATAATTTTGAAAAATAAAACAAACCTAGATGAATATACCTTTGTTTTAGTTGGAGTAGTTACACATAATTTATTTGATGTATTTATTTAAGGATTTTTTTTGTTGTTTTATTTCCTTGAAAAACAGAAACACACAGAAAAAGATCTTTCGCTTGCTGATTTACACCCAAATGGTTCTAATAGCTAGGTAAAGGCAGGAGACAGGAGTTCTCTCAGGGTCCTCCATGTGGATGGGAGTGGTCCAAGTATTGGGAGCATCTTCTGCTGTTTTTTCACTCATTAGCAGGGGCTGGATCAGAAGTGAAGCAGCTGTGATTTTCCTGTGCCCTGACACAGGATGCTGGTGTCACAAATTGGCAGCTTCACTCTGAACTGCAGTGCTGGCACTTATGACATATAATTTGGAAAGTATTAAATACATTTTATTGGAAGCAAGTCTTCAGATAAGATGTTTATGGGCTGGCTTATTTGTACAGCTGCAGTTTGAGCAGTCACAACCATGTCATATTTGAACCTCCGTACAATATAATCTGTGATGCAATAATTCATACTATTCTCATTTGACATAGGTAGGAATTAAGATCAGGGGAGGGTGGATGATGACCCTAGCTTAGAGCCAGGAGGTGGTAGATTCCAGACTGGTAGTCAGCTCTTGGACTCTGGGTTCTGTGTATGCTTTTTCAGGTTTCCTAGACTTGAGTTGCAGTTGCTATAAAGATAGTAATTATTTAATCTTGTTGTAAATTTGTATTGAGTGGGCAAAACCATCAACTCTCTGAGCCATTTAGCAGACTTCTTGGGTCTAAGGGTATTTATCTCAATGAGTTCCCTTTGGTGCTTGCTTGGGAGTCTCTTGGAGAAACTGCCAGATTCTAACACAAACAACTAATGAACAGAGCCAAGAAGGTTAAGACTGAGTTAATTTAAACTGTTTTTTTATGAATCTTAATTTTCTCGTTTTTAACATCGAAATAATAGCACCTGCCGATATTCTTAATGAAATAGTGTATATATAAGGACTTTGCAAACTGTGACCATAAACAACAGATTTCAGCACTCATATATATTGGCTGCAACCTAGTACCAGGTGGGATTGAGAAAAAAATGTGAGAAGGAATTTCCCATTAATTTTAAGCATTGCTGTGGTCAGGCTTTCTATTCATCTCGAAAGAAAAAAATAGTTTTTTCCTAGAATTGGGGACATCAGATCTGGTGATTCTGTCCGGTGCTGTGGAAGTAGTAAATTTTATTCTCTTAACTTTTTTTCTCCCTTACTCTTCCCTTCCCTGCCCTCCCATCTCCTGCCCTTCCCTTCCTGCCTCCCCACTTTCTCTCTTTCTTTGTTTCTCTTGCTTTCATTTTGAAGATTTATTTCAAATGAAGCATTGTAGAGAATGAGAGAGAGAGAGAGAGAGAGAGAGAGAGAGAGAGAGAGAGAGAGAGACCTTCTATCTGCTGGTTCATTCACCATCTACTCATGACGGCCAGGGCTGGGTTAGGCTGAAGCCAGAAGCCTGGAACTCCATCCAGGTTTCCTATGTAGGTTGCAGGGGTGCAGATACTTGGGCCGTCTGCTGCATTCCAAGTCATTAGCAGTGAGCTGGACTGGAGGCAAACAGCCAAAATCAAATCAGAGGTCATATAGTAAGCTGGCATTGTAGACAGAGCCTGACTTGCTGGGCCACAATGCCAGCCCTTATTCTGTTTACTTTCTTTGTCTTCTCTGCTGCTGATGCCTCTTCTCTGGCTATGGACAAATGGCTCTTGGCCTGGGAATGACAGCGGTGGACATGTTTTCTGAAACAAAATTGAAAAATTATGTCTTATTTTGCAGTGCAATAACTAACCTGGGAGTTTTTAAAAGCAGGAATGTTTTAATTTTGGGGAAATTTTGGTGGTTAGAGATTATGGGACTGAAAGCTTGAAGTCAGCAAGTTCTTGGGAAATGAAAGTTAAATTGTTGATGGCATCCCTATTTTCTGGTCCTTGGATTTCAGCAGATTAAGTTAATCATAGTTGAACTGTGACTTGTCAGTGGTTATTGGCCATCTTCTTTCATACTTTTGCGTTTTAATAGAAGCTGGAAAATAGAGAATACTTCCCTAAAGCAGCATCATGAGTGTTGGAATTTTAACACTAAGACTAGGAGGAAAGCAGAATTATCAGTTGACTTGGCAAAGTGGAATGAGATATTTTCGTGGAACCTTCAGATGACTTAGGCTCTTAGGTTAGGTGTTAAAAAATGTAGTCAGCTATGATTCTGGAAGGAAATTATAGCATTTGTGATTGTGTTATAGGGTCATGTTTTTAGGTAAAACTCTATTTTTAAAAGGTTTATTTATTTTTATTTGAAAGGCAGGTTTTTACAGAGAAGAAGAGACAAAGAGAAGTCTTTCATCCACTGGTTCACTCCCTAAATGACCAAAGTAGACAAAGCTGAGTTGGTTTGAAATTGGGAGCTCAGAGCTTTTTGCCGGCCTCTCCATGGGTGCAGGGTCCCAAACAAGTCCCAGAATCATCCTCCACTGCTTTCCCAGATCAGGAGTAGGGAGCTGGATTGGAAGTGGAGCAGCTGGGATATGAACTGGCACCCATATGGGATGCCAGCACTTGCAGGCAGAAGATTAGCTTGCTGTACCACTGCACTGGTTCCAGGCTTTGTAATTGGTTATGCACTTTGACTTATACAAGTATGCTTCAACTCATTTAATTGCAACCTTTACTTCTATGAAGTGTAAGGTATGATTTCTTCATCAGATTTGGAAGCCAAGCCTCAGAGAGATTGTGATTTGCTTAATGTTGCAATACAAAAATACACAAATTTGTCTGAAACAGATTATTCTGACTTGGTGTCCCTCTTCTTTGTATGGCTGAACTCCTTTCTGAGCTCTGCATCAATCAGCTGATGTTGCTTTTTGCATAGAAACATCAAGAATGATTTAAAAAATGCTTAAGCTGGAAAGAGCTTTGTGACAGGTGTTGCGTAGGTTGGCTGAAAAATAACTTAAAATTTATCTTCTTTTCCTGTGTTTTGTTAATGCTTATAAATACTTTCATGGCTTAGAGTTCTTCTTGTGTCTCTTATATATTTCGGATTGATTTTAAGTTGTCAGGAAAGGGGATTTTTCACCACAGAGATAAATGCCTTTAAAGCTTCTTATTTTTTCCTTATACTTAGCCAGAACTCAGGATGGTGTCAGACTTAAATTCCCACTAAAAAGACTTTTTTGGGGGGAGTTGAGCATTTAGCCTGGTGTTTAAGATGCCTGAGACCGGTATTGGGGCACCTATTTTTAAATTCTGGGCTCCTGGCTGCAGCCTGACCCAGCTTCAGCTGCTGTGGTCATTTGGGGAGTGTTTCTTCAATATCACTCGTTTCTTCAAATATCCTATCTTTAACAACAAATGTTTATTTGTTTTTATTGGAAAGTCAGATTTATAGCAGAGGAGAGTCAGTGGAGGAACTTCCATCTGCTGATGTGCTCCCCAAGTGACTGCAGCGGCCAGAGCAGAGCTGATCCAAAGCTGGGGCTGGTAGATGCAGGGTCCCAGGGCTTTGGGCCGTCCTTGACTGCGTTCCCAGGCCACAGGCAGGGAGCTGGATGGGAAGCAGAGCAACCAGGACATGGACCAGTGCATGCAAGGCAAAGACTTGTGCCACTAGGCTACTGCTCTGGGCCCGGCATACTTTCTTATACTTTCTGAATTTTTACTGTTTATTTTTTATTATTTGAATCTTTTAAAAATACTTATATTTTGAAAGGCAGAGATAGAGGAAGACACACACACACACACACACACATACACACACATTTTCCATTTGTTGGTTCACTGTTGAAAGAGTGCATTGCCTAATAATGGGCCAGGGTGAACTTAGAAGCCTGGAATCCCATTTGGGTGTCCCACATGCTGGGGACTCAACTACTTGGGCCATTTTTTGCTGCTTTGCCAAGCACATTAGCAGTGGAGCATGTGGGGCTCAAATAATATGTTATGATGACGTCATATGCACCAGTTTAACCTGCTGAACCATGATGCTGGCCCCACTTATTTGGATCTTAATGACCTTCTCATCTTGAAGGTTCTAGAAAACTAATACTCATAAGAGCCTGAGTATGGTGGTTTGAGCCAATATGTTAGGGTTTATAACATCAATATAATTTGCAGAGGAGGTGATGGGGGGAGCGATACGCTCAGGAGAATAGCAGGAATCTACCGGAAGTGAGTGTAGCCTGTTGCAGAGGATCACGGGGATCTGAGAATGGACTACATGTCCTAATGTGTAAATGTGAACAGGAATGCATGTTTTCTAGGCTGATTTTGAGATACAGTAGGAATGAAATAGGTTATGAAAATGCTCTGTAAACGCTGAACTGCTATATAAATGGAAAAACAAAGATCATCGTTTAGCACCGTCATGTAGGGAAGCAGAGAATAGAAGGATAAAATCACTTATCTAATTTGCTAGGAGTTACATTTATTATTTATGTTTTGAAGCTGATCATTATCTTCTGAAGATGAAATTGAAATTTAGGCAGTATTATTTTTCCTGCAAAAAAATACTGAGGAAGAATTGGATGGGGATGTGGCTTTAAGGAATGTATAAACTTTTTTTTTTATTCATTGATTACATTGTATTATGTGATACAGTTTCGTTGGAACTGGGAATCACCCCACCCCTCCCCCTGCCCTCCCCCCATGTGGAATATTCCACCTTGTTGCATATCCACTGATCAAGTACAGTTGAGATTCTCTCTTTGCAAGCATAAACTAAACAGAGTCCAACATCTTATAGTCCAGTCTAGTTCCTCAGCTTCTTGGGGAGACCCTGTCCGGTCCAAGGGCAGAACCATCAGATTATCAACCTGATCAATTAAAGGCTCCAACATACCCTCAGCAACAGTTAACTTCATTGTGTAACTAATAGTTATACTATTGAGTAACCAATATGTTAAAAAAATTGCAATTTCTTAACCATCTTCTGTGATCACTTCATTGCCAATTCAGTTTTAGTTTATACACAACATATAACATAATATACATAAAATAACATGTTTTACGTAACATCATATCCTCTTAAGGAATGTATAAACTTTTTAAAAAAAAATCAATTTAGCAAATAAATAACTTCTATCTGCCCCAGCTTCTTTCCCAAATGATCATAAAAAGAGGAAGGCAAATTGTGAACCATGATTTATTTTATTTATATGATCAAAGCAGTGGGCCCAGATATAGAGGAGCTATGAGCTCATTCTAGAATAGTAGATTGAGAGATGACAAGGACAATCTAGAACGCCTACTGCAGAGGTTTTTAACTGTATGTCATGGTATAGTCAGTGGGTAGAAGTGACGGTTTTGCTTAGGAGAATGGCTTGATGATCAGTGATCCTAAGAAATGTTTGTTTGAAGACTGTAGTAAAGGGAGAGGGGGAAGGACTTGTGAAACTGGAGACCAGTTAGGAACATGTTTTGGTTTTCCATCTATGCGGAACTGGAAGCTTGTATCAGAACCAGAGCAGTAGAGAAGGAACAATTAAATGTAAGGTTCTCGGAAAACATGGTCCTGATCTAGGAGAGCTCTGTGACCTGATGATCCTCAGCTTCTTCTCTCTGAGAATTTTTAAAAAAATAAATTGAAGTATGGATTGATGTGTGTTGAAGTGAATGCATAAGTGTATAGCTCAATTTTTACAAAGTACTACCTGAGTAATAGTACACAACATTACCAGCACCCGCTAAGGTTTATAATACCTTCTGTAGTTACTACTTTTCTTCTGTTCACAGATACCCTCTATTTTGGTCCCCTCAGCATGCATTTCTCCTGATTTTGAGCATTGTATACATAGAATCACAGTGTCAACTCCTGCATCTGGCTTTTCTTTGATGTTTTGTGTAAAAGATTCATCTGTTTTCTTTGCTACAGCATGTATTTATTTACATTGCTGATTTATATTCCATTATATGAGTAGATAGAAATTTGTCCATTATGCTAGTGATGGATACTTAAAATTGTTCCCAGTTTGGGACTGTGTGGAACAGTGGTACAGTGAGAAATATTTCCATCTGTCTTTTGATGAATATTTTACCCAGAGTGGAATTTGGTGATTTATAAATGCATATGTATGTTCACCTTTAGTGGGTATTACGTTTACAAAATGACTGTGCTCGTTTGACTACCACTGGTAATGTTAGTATCAGAGTTCTTCAGCAATGGTGTATTACTCAGCTTTGGCTGCTCTGAGCCTGTATGCAAGATGACTGGAAAAAAGAAGGAAATTCCTCCTAGTTCTGGAGGTGAGTGATGAAGATGCAATATAACTGAACTCTGATGAGGCCTCTCTTTTCTGACTTGTACGTAGTGCCCTTTTGTGTCCTCACATGTTGAAGACAGAGAGCTTTGGTCTCTTTGTCTCGTCACAAGGGCACTCAAGCCGCCACGAGACCCGTATCCTCATGATCTTATCGCATTGCTTCCCAGAGACTTAATTTCCAGAAATCATGACAATCGGGGATCAGGACTTCAACATATGAATTTGAGAGTTGTGGATATTCAGTCTATAGCAGCTTAGTATTGTCAGTATTTTAAATTTCAAGGGCTTTTATATTGCAAGAAGCTGAAACACAGGAAGAACACGACTGCTGGTTATTGAATGCCTGGTATATACCAGGTGCTTTTATTTACATTGTTCCTTTAGTCAGGGCAGTGCTTCAATAAACTATCATCGTCAGTGTGTGGATTTTACAGGCCTGAACCAGGAGGCTACATGTTAGCCAGGCAGTTAATATTTGCCACCCAAAATTCATCTTAGATCTGCTTGAATCCGAAACAGTAACACCATTTAGAAATTATATTTGTCAATGGGATGTGTTGGTGTTTTGGTTTCGATGGGTAGAAGGGGCTCTTGCTGATGAGTCTGAAAGCCCCTAATTTAAGTGCCCCCTCCTGAGCCGCAGTGCTTAGCTAGCCAGCCAGGCATCTCCCCCACTCCATGCCCTCTCTGCTTCCCCACTGGATCTTTTAGCAGCTAGTCATTAAGACAGTGCAAGGTAGATATTATACTGACACATCCTCTGCTCCAGCTGGCAAGCTGATGGAAGAAGCTCCTATTGAATTTTTAAGACTAACCAAGCCTCTCATTTTTTTTTTTCAAGTTCCTCCCTCTTCCTAAGAGCAGAAAGACAGTAGTGACATGTGATACAGAAAGAGCTAGACGGCGTGAGACCTAGGTCTGGACCTATTATTGAAATGTTGTATAATCTTGAATATCACACTTAGCCCATGTTTTCTAATTTTTTAAAAAGGAGTACTGAATGGTGTCAGTGGTTCAAAGAGCTTCCCCAAGCTTTCCTACTATGTTAAGACTCAAGTAGAAAGATACTTTGGATCCTCTGTACATTATTTCAAATGAATATCTCTGTTTTTATTTATTGTATATATATCTATTGAAATAAACTTAATAGTCTCCCTTAATATTTTCTTTTTAAAGATTTATTATTATTGTTGTTGTTGTTGTTGTTGTTTGGAAAGGCAGATTTACAGAGAGAAGATACTGGGAGAAGGATCTTCCTTCTGCTGGTTCACTCCCCAAGTGGCTGCAACAGCCAGAGCTGAGCCAAACTGAAGCCAGGAGCCAGGAGTTTCTTGTGGGTCTCCCACAGGGGTGCAGGGTCCCAAGGCTTTGGGGTCATCCTCTACTCTTTTCCCAGGCTGCAAGCAGGGAGCCAGATGGTAAGTGGAGCAGCCAGAATGTAAACTGGCACCCATATGGGATCCTGGGCATGCAAGGTGAGGATTTAGCCACTAGGCTGTTGTGCCAGACCCAATATATTCTTTTTACATAAGGCCTTCAAGTTACCACTTAACTTGCCTTGAGAAAATGCAGAGGCATGTTACTTTGTGTGAGGTTGGAGAAGGATTAATAAAAGAGGAGGTATCCATTGAATTGAAAGAAATCCTGGAATTTACCTCAGTCTATCAGATTAGGGGAGTGAGTCATTGGGGCAGAGGAAGGGGACAGGAAGGTGGGAATGAGCTTTCATGTTGGTATGGCGATTGTGTGTGATGAAAGGGAGAAGAGTGAGAAATGTAGGCGATGAGACTGGGAGGATTATTGGGCAACTTTATACAGGGACTTGAATGTCACAGTGGAGGGATTAGCACTGTCTGCAGTGAATTTTGAGTTCCTTTAGACTCCTAATCCACACAACAGATTTTGTTATTAGTTAAGACAGTGACCATGCCCACAAATTCAGAAGTGATGCCAATCACAGGGAGTCAGATAACTTGCCATGTACACTAATTTTGTCTCAGAATTGGGTATGTGTGTAATGCTTGTGGAGAACAAAAGGGTGAGGCGGTTAGGGAGGCTCTTGGTGGACAGCGGGTCTCACACTGATAAACTCAGTGGTGTTCTTGCCATCTAAGCTTATCAAAAGAAGTGGAAATGGCAAGACTGTAATTTTACCTCCCGTGTAAAAGATTACACGTCACCTCCTGGCTCAGCCTTTTCAGCTCTTCCCCATAAAAGATCTCCTCATTTTGTTCTTGGAAACATATGTTTATTTGCAATGCATTCCACTTGTGGTAATTGGAGCAGCATGGCTTTTCATTCTTTTGGTAATACCCCTCTCCCTGACTGCGAGCTTTGGAGCCTGATATTATGAACCTATGAGTTACATTAGGTTGGCAGTTAGGTTCCCAATTAAACACTTATGAAATATTTCTCATCCATTTGCCTTTCTTTTTTTGTTCGTTTGTGACCTTGAATATACCCAGAACCTATGGCACTCCTATCTTGATTTTGGAAAGGTTTCAGAGTTGGGCAGATACCTGGTCGGTTGGAGTCATTGTCAGCTTTACCACTTAAACCAAACAGGGAGAAGGCATGAAATGACACTGATTGAAAAGTTAACTGTGGGGCCTGATGTGACGGCTCAGTGGCTAAAGTGCATGCTTTACAAATGCGTGGGATTCCATATGGGTCCTGGTTCCTGTCCTGGTGCTCCGCTTCCCATCCAGCTCCCTGCCAATGGCCTGGGAAAGCAGTAAGACTTGGCCCAAGGCCTTGGGACCCTGCACCCACATGGGAGATCGGGAAGAAGCCCCTGGCTCCTGGCTGTAGATTGGCTCAGCTCTGACTGTGGCATCCACTTGGGGAATGAATCAGCAAATGCAAGATCTTTCTCTTTCTGTAAATTTGCCTTTCCAAAAAAGAAATCTTTTTTTTGTTGTTGTTGTTTTAACAGAACAGTTATTGTGCCCAGACATTTTACTTATATTACCCCAATGAATACTTTTTTCCTTTTTTGTTTGCATTGAATCTTTACATCTTCAAAGAAGTATTATCTTTGGTTTACATATGAGCAGTTAACTGATTTCCCCAAAGCTGCATAAAACTGGAAATTAGTGAGTGAATATTTAAGTTTCTGTATGATTTTAAGATTTCTGTTTCTGGACTTTATAAATCTGGGAGAAGAATAATTATGCAACTAAGTAGCATTTCCATAGCTCAGTAGAAAAAAAGTAGGGGGAGGACATTAGGCATCAATGTAAAAAATGGGACTGATCAACTCCTTTCAAACTTAAATAATTAGTCTTTAATCAAGAGTAGGTTTCATGAAGTCTACAGAGTGAACAGTTATAAGTGGTTTTAGTACGTTCTTCACTTGGAAATGAAACAGAATGTGCTGGACCAGTGGTGAGTTTAGAAAACTTGCAGGCAGAGCAGGTCACAAAAGACTGATAGAATGATATGTAGCTAGGATTTTAAAAAAATTTGAGATTTTTTTGTATGGCATAAAATTTATACTTTTCTAGTTTATGATCAATTGGCTTTACTATATTCATTAGATTGTATACCTATCACTATTAATCCCAGAACAACATCACCCCAAAAAGAAATTAGATACCCATCAGCAGCCATTTCTCATTCCTCCTTTTTCTGTTATAAATTTTAGTTTTTATTTTTGATGGTGTCTACATAGTTGTCCAGGGTGGTGGAGGCCAATGACTAGGGGAGTGTGGATAAGACCATTGTTTCCAAATTTTCTCCCCTTTCCTCCTGTATCTGGGAAGAAGCTGCACCCGCCCTCCCTGTGCCCTAGTACCTGGGGATGGGGAATGGCGACCCAATGCTATCAGTGCTATCACAGGTCTCTTATGAGGAGCCTGCTCTGAGGGTTCCACTTGAGTAGTTTCAGTAGTTCTGAAATGCTGTCAATCTTGCTGATCCAAGGATGAGGAAATCCTTCCAAGGTCCATCTGCTGACACAGTCCACTCCAGAGCCTCTATTCTCCCAGATATTTGTTGTCAACACTTAATTGAGGCAGTTGAGCAATTTGTTCTACCCTCCTTCCTCTGCTATGGTACGAGTTGTCCTCTGCAGGCCCCAATGGACTGCCATATCCTCCATGTTCCTCTGGGCATGCCATCCACTGCTCAGTCTTAGCCACTTAGGAGGTCCAGTTCTGATGCATGCACTCCATGGTCCAACCACAGATCCTGTGATTCTCCCCATGATTGGAGTTCTGAGTCCAGTGATCCAATTCGGGAGGATCCCCAAAGAAACCTCATCTGAGGTGACCACAACCTGACACCTGTATGTGCTGGCCAGTGTAGGGTCCAGCTTAGTCCATTACCCACATAAGCTCTATTCTTGGGTGTGTCTGAGGAGAGAAAGAAATGTAATTTTTTCTTAGTTGTATGAAATCATACAGGATCAGGCATTAATCTCTAAATCAGAGCCTCTTTAAGACAAGTTTCCTGCCTTTGATAAGAAACAGTGACATGTCTAGTGTGAGCACCAGGTGAGCTATTCTGTGAGGATCTGGGTCTCTGGCAATGGCCTTTGTTGGCCAAGTGAGGGTCAGTGTGGAGGGAGCCTGGAATACTCATTAGATCCTTAGTAACAGGCTAGAGTGATTAGCAGAAGGTGTCTTGATTTGAGATACGAGTTGGTGACTGGGGAGATATGTGTCTGTATTTGGAAGGAGAGACTCCATGAGTGAGTAAGTAGCAGTTGGATTATCACGAACTTGGTAGCTTCCCAAAGATAAGTGGAATATTATAAGAAATGGATTGATAAGTTGCAGACAGAAAAGGAAGTGAAAGTAGACTTTGAGATGGAAAAATAAGAGGTCGGAGATCTTAATTCTAGCGAATAGGAGAGAAGAATGATAACCATACAATATTACACAGTAGTTACTTCTGATGGAAGCCAGAATAAAGCAGGCAGGTGCAGTAGGAAGCTTAAGCAGTATTGTCAAGTTCTGTTTCTTAGAACAAGTGATAGATTGTGGGAGTTCTTTTTTATTTCTAGGCCTTATAATGACTTCTATATCACATTTTAAGAATTTTTCCAGTATTTCATTAAAAAAAAAGAATAGAGAAAGGAGAAGAACAGCTGCCAATAAGGAATTAATGTTTGAGTGGTGGAAAAGTAATGGAGCCTTGGTTTGATACAGGCTGAATTACAGTCATCTTGCCCTTTTGGAATTGTTAGGGGCGATATGTGCTTCTGTGTGCTATTCTAAAACCTGTAATCGAGAGCTAATTTCTTAGAGCTGTAGCTCGGGAAGAGGAAAAAAGATGACGCTTTAAAACAGATCTTGTTTCTCTTTCTCAGAGAAGAAAATGAGTGGGTATGAGAGGGGGAGCTCGTGTGTCCAGGCATCAGACTTGGCAGACAGCTCCCTGAGAGCAGATGGAATGTGAGGATTTTGTTGCCTGATAGACTGACTCAGACCTGCCTCCCTACAGCCAGCCTCTACTGGATTTCAGTTGACTCTCTAACTGCCCCAGAGAAAGAGCTGGCCAGGATTCAGGCAAAATAAGTGTTCCTGTGACAAGCTGAAATATTTGACCTCAAGTTTTAAGGATGGTAACTTTGGCAAATGGACATTTCTTAGGCTAGTATGGTTAAGCAGAGACTGTGTGACCCTCCCAATGCACGTTGCTTTCAGAGGATTTTTATGTAGCCTATATGTCCTCCAGGCTATTTTTTTGCCCTGAGATTATGGGAAATGTGAACTGGATCTTCTGCACAATCCAGTGATTTGTGTAATGTGGTTAGTTAGGAAAAAAACTTTGGGAAAAGCTTAGAATTATCATCTAAGAAGTAAGCAGCTTTTCAGAAACTACAGATCTTGGTGCCAGTTACGATTGTAGCAGCCAGTGAAGATGAAATCTTTCAGGTTTTTGTCTTTAGTCTCTCCCTTGCCAGTCTGGGCTGTAAATGCTGTCGAACGTTGACCCCAAAGCCCTGCTTTCAGCAGGCCAGTCTACTCAGGTGCCACCAGTAGTGGTCGTTCTACACCGAGGCAGGCAGACTCGCCAGCTGTGGGATTCATTGCATCCATCTTATGTCTTCGTCCCAGTGTTCAACCTCTGCTATGGGCAGGCTGGTCTTTCCCCTCAGATACAGTTTTTATTTCCCTTGTTCAGAACTTTCTTCTCTAGCTAAGTCCTACCTATGCTTTGAGACTTAGCCCGTTTTCTTCACACTTCAAGTTAGTGCTGATCACTGTCTTCTCTGCTGTATCAAACACGCGTAGGAATTTTCAAATAAGTTCATGGTAAATGATTTTGAACATTTTATTTGTGTGAGTGTTGGTTTATGTGCTCTTTGAAGTCATGTGTTCGCTTCCTCTGTCTTCCTGCATGTAGTATTGAAGATGGTGCCTGTTATAGCTCATTACATTTTCTTAAACAATTAACATTGAGAGTTTATAGCTTCAAGCGTTTTGTATTTCATTTTAGTGTTCATAAAATGTTTTCACGTTTATTTTTCCTGAATCCTCTCCCCAGTTTTTGAGACATTTCGCCTTAAAGAGGAAGAAATTGAATCTCACAGGGTTGGATTATTTCACCTAAGGTTTCATTTATCTGCTGTAAGACAGGATTGAAGCTTAGTTTCTCAATCTGTTCAAAGTGCTTGCTGACTTTGTGGGGCTGGTGTTGTGGTGTAGTATCTTAAGCTGCCTCGTGCACTGCCGGTAGCCCATGTGACACCTGTTCAGTTTTCCAGCTGCTCCATTTCCAGCCTAGCTCCTTACCGATGGATCTGGAAAAGCAGTAGCAGATGGTCCAGGTGGCTGGGCTTCTGCCGGCCACAGAGGAGACACATTCCACAGTCTGTGTTCCACGGTCCTGGCTTTGGCCCGACCCAGCCACAGCCATTGCAGCCATTACGGCCATTTGAGGAGTGAACCAGTGGAGACACTGTCTTTCTGTATCTCTGTAACTCTTTGTAGCAAATAAATCTTCCAAGATAAATTTTATAAAATATACTGTCTTACCATTTAAAAATTTATTAGGGAGAGGGAGGAAGAAGGAGGGAGAGTGAGAGGGGGGAGAAACGAGGGAAAGAAAAAGGGAGAGAGAAAATGAGAGAGGGAGAGAGAAAGAAAACTCCTGTGTGCTGATCCATCGCTGAAATGGCTGCAGAAGCCAAGACAGGCCCGGCTGATGTCAGAGCTGAGGTGAGGTCTGAGTCTTCCACAGGGTGGCAGGAACCTTGCTATCAGAGCCATCCTTGCTGCTTCCCAGGAAAAAGGGGCCTGCGAAGGTTTGGGATGCAAATCGATCTTTTGATGTTAATCTTATCAATTAATCGTTGAGTTTCTGTTTTCCTCTTTACCCTTACTCCCACTTTTCTGGTGTGAATCAAAGCAACTTAGATTTCTTCCAGTCTTCTTTAGTGAGATCATTATACCTCGTAGTGTATCCCACTCCCTACCTGGACTCTATTTTGAAATGATTGCTATGTTCTCTTGCATTATCATTTTATGAGACATATGTCTCTTACAGTGCATTGTAATTATGTTACATGTCTGCTTTCTCAAACCTAAAAGTCCCAGAAGAGTTCTTCTTGCTAATTTTATACCTAAAATGCCTAGCTTTTTGCTTCATGCTCAGTAAATATTGGTTGAGTACAGTAAGGGTGTTTTTCTTTCTAGTGTATGTGCATTCTTGTAGGAATGGTGGTTTCTAGAACTGGTGATTCTTCCAGATCTGGTTGAATTTGATGGCAGGAATTAGGAGTATTTTGATAGGTAGTAGAGGTCTGCACTGGAAGTCTCGATTTTCCTGATACGCCATGTCCAAGGTCACACTCTGTCCATGGCAGTCATCCGATTCTGCCACAGGGAGATCAGATACAGGAAAGCCCAAGACAGCCTCATCATGAATGGTGGTGCTGAACGTTCCAGATGGAGCAGGATTATTTCCTAGAGAGCTCTGCAAAGATGTCATTTCATGAAAATAGCTTCTAAGAAGCAAAGCACAACATTTTAAGCTTCAGGTGATTCAAGGCTTAGGGCTGGTTGAGATCCTGCTTTATAGTTTGTTTTTCTAGAAGAATAGCATTTATACTAAAAACAACACTAAGCTGGGAACCATTGCGTTTTCTGCTCCCAGATCCAAGTCTGATTAGCTTCATAATGACTGTGGATATGACAGTATGCATTTCCTCCTGTTTTAGTATTCAGGTCTTGATTTTCCTCAAGGGAGTCATCTTCGCCAGAACTTTGTGGTTTAGACAGAACCCATTTCATCCCTGACCCCAGGGATGGCCATGCGATTTATGCCTTGAATATTACATTTTTTTTCAATCAAAAAGATTGATTTAGAGATGAGCACAGTCTTATTTTGGAATTATGATTCTCATTTTTGATCATTGTGAAGGGATATATTCTTTTTTATATTAACCGTGGTTCCGGAGAATGTAAAGCCGTGACTTAAAAAAATTTTTTTAAGATTTATTTATTTTTATTGGAATGTAAGATATATACAGAGAGGAGGAGAGACAGAGAGGAAGATCTTCCATCCGATGGTTCACTCCCCAAGTGACTGCAATGGCTGGTGCGTGCTGATCCGAAGCCGGGAACCTGGAACCTCTTCCAGGTCTCCCACACCGGTGCAGGTCCCAAGGCTTTGGGCCGTCCTCGACTGCTTTCCCAGGCCACAAGCAGGAAACTGGATGGGAAGCAGGACTGCCAGGATATGAACCGGTGCCCATATGGGATCCTGGTGGGTTCAAGGTGAGGACTTTAACCATTAGGCCACCGCACCGGGCCCAAAGCTGTAATTCTTGAGTGAAGTTCTGGTTGGGAGTGAAACCAAAACAGAGATGAGGAGAAACCATGTAGTTTGAATTCTTAAAAATCAGTTTAACTCAAAATCTGCACTTTTCAAATATATACATTAGTAAGTTATTTTGGGGAGTTTTATTTACATTTTCATGTTAAGAATATTAATACAATAAATGACCTTAGGCTAACATCGCAGAGCTTTTTTAATTTTTCCCCGTCTATAGGAAGAATATGGTGGGTTTGTTACATGGTAGATTTACTTTTGTTTTGCTATGTGTTTGAAATATGCTGTTTTTTTTTTCATCAAAATAGTCCAGACTGGAGGTCTAGATATTTTTGCTACTACTGATGACCACGGTGTTTCCCTGTAGTTGACCTTGACCTCTGGAACCTCATGGTGCTGTCAGGTTAGGCCTCCGAGCCTCCCTGCCTGTCAGTGCCTGCTGATGGGATAGCTGCTGCTGAACTCACAGAGAGTGAAATGAAGTAAGAAGAGCCAGCATAGAGGGACTCCCATTAGAAGATCACATGTCCTTTTGTCTTTCTCACGTGTTGAGTAATTGTGGTACTGAAGGATGTGAAGTGTGGTCCTTGTGGAAAAGCAAAGGGTTCCAGAAACATGGCTGAAAACTTAGTAACTAAAACTATTTTGGTCTGTGATTAAAGTATTCATGACAATATGTTTTCCATTCTTTCAGAGGCAAGGATAATAATGGGTGTAAGATATCTGGACTGCGGTTAAGTCATTAGAACCCTTCACAAGAGGAGGAGTCCTTCTATCTTGGGACACGGGTGTTTTGTTTTATAGAAGTGTGCGGAGGCACTGAGATTTCTAGATCAGCGATGGGCACTCCCTTGAGTTTCATTCATTCGTCTTCAAGACAGGGAGGAATGAAGGTGCACTTGTGTGCCAGAGTTGGTATCCCTGTTCTGTCGGTCCATATGGTGATGGCTTTTGTTGCTGCTACCTGAGAGTAAGAAATCGGTAGCACAGGATTGCTGTATGTTGTTGTGCCCTGCGACTCAATATGCTTGATATATCTCGCGCGTGCTGGTTGGGTGCTGCAGTCAAATCCAGTACAGGCAACCTCGCCCTAGCGTTCCGTAGTGTGCACTGGCTTTGTCGCGACCAGTCCCGGCTCGACCCACACTCTGTTCTGGTGTTCGGATTTACCAGTGCACGCACGAGATCCAGGAATGGAGGGGCAGAGCTGGCGGGGGGATTAAGGGGCTGGTCCCCTCGCCAGACAGCTACTCCCACTGGAGAGCTTGGGCTGGGATGGGGACAGACCAGACTAAACAAGGCTGCAACACCTGTGCGCCGCACGTGGACTAGATCAGGGAAAAGCCAGGCTAGGCGGATTATTCCTGCTGGTGCAAGCATAAATTAGAGTGGGTGAGGGATGTTTGGGCTTAGCCACAGCATCAACTGGCAGAAGCTGGCACTGGGGACTAATTCTGTCAAGTCAAATCACAGAACCACCCGAAGAGTGCATAAACCGGGACTGAGAGAGACCTGGGAGGGAAATAGTGGGTTCCCCCCTCTTGGGTCACTACTCCCGCGGGAGGGCATGAAAACTAAGATGGGGGTTGGGGTGGCTAGACAGAGAGGCACTCAACAACATCTGTGAGGGCTGGAGAGTTGAGTTGGTTAGATGGAACTAAGCTTTAATACGCACTGACAAGTACAAGAGCCAAATAGGATGTGGGACAGACTGGACTAGTCTGCCATACATACTGGCAAACCAGAGTAGGGGGCGGGCTGGTGGGGGTTATTGCGGGTCGCCCCGACTAGGCTGCAGCTCTCACTGGTTGATGCAAGGGCCGAGTATGTGCTGGGCAGAACCAGGTTGGACTGCAACACCCATTGGTTCCAGTGGAAGTCAGGACTGAAACCAGAACCAACCCAGCAATTGCAACCACCAGATGATCGTGGGGACGGACTGTGCCGGGCCCTGTGCTTGCTAGAACATACAAGAATCTGGTCTGGGAATACCTCAGAGTTTCTTTGGAGATCTCCCCAATCGAACTGCTGGACTCAGAACCCTAGCCAAGAAAAGACAGAGGACAGAGCAAGTCAATCAACCACCTCAGCTATATGTTGGCAGCGAAATACTGGGCAAATGAAGACTCTATGATGGACTGTGTCAATCAGTGGACGACCTCATCGAGTGAAACTGGCAACAGTTCATAACTGGAGAACTATTAAAACCATTTGAGCAAGGATCTCAGAGCATGCCCCACATCCGGAACTTGGGGAGGGTGGGAAACTGGGTGGGGCTTCTCCGTCAATATCCCCGTTTACCTCAGATACATGATGGAAACAATATGGACATAATACTATTACCCACTTCCCTATACCCCTGAACCTTTTTTTTTAAACCGTAATTAACTATGTAAAGATTGTCAACAAAAATACAATAAAAAAAATATGCTTGATATAAATCACAGGACTTCAGACCTGAAAGAGATGATAGGAATACTATGGCACAGTATTTGTATCCTATAAAAAATATTTTACATGTATTTTATTTAATCATCGCAGTTATTTTAAGTTACATACAGTTATTTTTTTCTATTTTACTGATCATTAGAGAAATTTTAAAATGTACACAAATTCCTGTATTTAAGAAGTGACAGAGACGGAGTCATTAAAAATCCAATTGTGTGAAATGAAGTGTGATACAAAGTTAACTGTTCCTTAGAGATGTGTGTTCCACGGGTCCCTAGGCTGAGGTCTCCAGGCTCCTTGTCATGCAAAATCGTGGTCCCTTTACTCTAAATCCTGTTATTTCACTGTATCACCACACGGGGGCAGTGCACATGGGGTATGGTAAAAATGAGATTTAACAGGACAGCAACTGGTATTAGTCGTGACTGCCCAGTGACTGAGATGTGATTATGATAATAGAGTCTCAAAACATGTGTAAGTGAATCTCTTTAAGTGGAAATTAGTGTTAAAGTGAATTAAAATGAGATAATTATTAGTGAGGAAAAATACATTTCAACTTTTTTTTTTTAGTAAATGACTACTGTTTTTCAATTTGAGTAGATGATTTTCTCTCTTTGGAATATTGAGGTCACCAGCACTGCTGCCATTGCTAACACCATTAGAATAGGGCTTTACATGTTACTGAATGCTTCAACTTCCCTTATGTCCATCGAACTGAGTTAGTCTTTCTGTTCTCTGTGTTCCCATAGTCCTCCGCACATACCCTGAGCTGTATCAAGTTCTACAGCTTCCCGGAGTCATGCTGCTAGTCAGCTGATTTCCAGGCCTGGAGGAGTCGGAATATCGGCATGCTGGATGGTAGCGACCCCAGGAATGTCTCTTAGAAGCACAAGCAACAGAGAACTTGATTCTTGTAAAATTAGGAAAAAAAGATTACAATCATTTAAGCCTAGAAATAAAAGTGAAGCCTGAATTTCCAGCCTAGTGTAATGGGGGGAAGTGTGACTCGGAGCCAGCAGATCGAGATTTGAATTACTTCTGTTTCACCATTCATCCATTCTCAAAGCGTCCCATGCTTCTCCGTTACGGTGTTTATTACAGCTGTTATTATTTGCTTACTGATTGCTTTCTGCTAGGATATAAATCTTAGCTGTAAAAAGACTGTTAAGGGCCCGGCGGCGTGGCCTAGCGGCTAAAGTCCTCGCCTTGAACGTGCCCAGAATCCCATATGGGTGCCAGTTCTTATCCCGGCAGCTCCACTTCCCATCCAGCTCCCTGCATGTGGCCTGGGAAAGCAGTTGAGGACGGCCCAATGCCTTAGGACCCAGCACCTGCGTGGGAGACCTGGAAGAGGTTCCTGGCTTCGGATCGGCGCGCACCGGCTGTTGTGGCTCACTTGGGGAGTGAATCATCGGACAGAAGATCTTCCTCTCTGTCTCTCCTCCTCTCTGTATATCTGACTTTGTAATAAAATAAGTAAATCTTTAAAAAAGAAAAGACTGTTAAATTGCTGGCAGTTATATTCTCTGCACCTAGCACAGCAAGTGGTGCAAGTTAAATGCTCAGTAAGTATTTGCTCAACGGATAAATGAATCAGTGTTTGACAGATCGGATGTGGGGTAATTCAGATTGGGGGTGGGAGTAATTCAAATCAGCTTTACTGAAGCTGATGGTATGGAAAGTATTTCCCTGAAGATATTCCATTTAAATTGAGACTTGAAGGATGAATAGTTGTTGGCTGGGCAAATAAAGAGGACAAAGTTGTGGGGGAAAGAACATGAAGGTTCTGAAATGTGAAGAGCATAGTTTGAAGGAACGGGGAAGAAAGATGTGAAATCAGGTTGAAACAAATGGGTCAGATCATGTTAGATCAAACAAATCAGAGGCTTAAAGGCTTTGCTAGGGGTTTGTGCACTTTATCTTAACAGCAATGGAGAGCAGCACGAGAGTTTTGTTAGAAGAGAACCGTGATTAAGTGTTCGTTTTGAAATGATTGCTCAGAATGATGGCAGGTGGCAACTTGACTAGAGAAAGGGGATTACAGAACCCAGGTGAGAAGTGCTGTTCACTTGGATAAAGACTGTGAAGTAAAGTAGAAGTGTAATAAAAGAAATAGCCAAAAAGATTGATAAGGACTTACTTATTGACTGGAGGGAGATGAGGAGAGGAAGATGCAAAAAGTATGTCAGCTAGGTGTAAAGCCGGATGGATAGGCGGATGGATAGGCGGATGGGTGGTGTATGTCAGCTAGGTGTAAGGCTGGATGGATAGGCGGATGGGTGGTGTATGTCAGCTAGGTGTATGGGCACACCGATGGGCAGATGGAGGTGCCATACACTAGGTGAGGGACATTGAGGAAATGTGAAGCCACAGATCCTGCAGGAGACCAGTGTTCTTTTAGACATGTGTTTGATGAGACATACATCATGGTTACTGGGGACATGGGTTTGAGCTTAAGGAAAACATTGAATCCCATGACTGTTCCACATTAAGATAGAGACTTAGTGTTTTTTGCGTGCCTGAATGGCCTTTATTGTGTAGACTAGAGTACCATTTTTGTGTCATAACTAACTTGAGGAAATAAATGACATTTAAAAGGAATGATACTTGATTCTGTGAGTTTTCTTTAAGATGATTGTTTAAGAGATAGAGGAAATGAGGTCCAACCTACAGGTGGTTTTGATCCTGGGCAAGAAGAAGGACCATCTGACTTGAGATTTTCACAAACAGGTTAAAAAAGAGGAGATGGGTGAAAATACAGAAAGTTTTGTAGCTCAGATGGTGGGAAGTTGAAGCTGATGATATATCCATCTGTTAGCTTCTATTTTCTCTGGTCAGTAGGAGGCGAGGTCATGTACTGAGGAGGAGGAAAGATGATGGAAAAGGTGCTATTTGAAGAGAATGAATAAGGTTTGAAATTGTCATAGTCTTTTGACCAAACATATGATTTATTGAGAAGTAAAGGGCTTGTTGAAGTGAGTTTGCTCTATTGTGTGTATTTTTTTTTTTCTGGCATTCTTCAACAATTTAGGGTAGATACTTGATTTATTAGGGATTCTGATGTTTTTATCAAATGGAGAATATGAAAGGGGAAAGAAATTTAAGTTTGGAAGCCAAGATCATGGTGTCCACTGTTGTTAGGGAGCAAGTGTAAACCTGAACAAAGCTTAGTATACATCAGAATCATCTGAAGAGTTTATTACAACAGAGATGGCTTTCATGTGTGATACAGGAGAGAAGCTCTGATGGCTTTCTGGAGTTGGTGATTGTAGAGAATAAGAAGGCAGCAGGTGAAAGTTCTCCTGAAAGAAAGTTAGTGGCTCGCTTTTTGTTCTAAGTGATTCACATTTGAGGTAGTTCAATAAATGAGCAAGCAGCTCTAGACATGAAAGGATTTCCTTGGTTCTGAATTGTGAGAGCCTTTACTAGTATCTTTAACCTTTTCCTTCTGACTTAGAGCTAGAATGCCCATTATTTGTTGAAGAATGATTTGAACATTTTCTGTAACTCAAAGATTTAGCTTCTCTGTATCTTTTAAAAATGAGGCAATTTGTTATATTTTACTTTTTTGAGGAGTACTGATAGATTTTTTTAAACTGTAGACTTTTTTGAGATCTTGAATTCTTTAAAAAATTTTTAAAGACTGCTTGCCACAAGCAGAGTCTTTATTTTAGTTGTGAAAGTCAGTGATAAAGATGATGGCAAGAAGTGGCATTTGTGGAGTACTTGTTAAATTCCAGGCATTGTGCCAGGTGTATAATGGACAACACAATCTAAGAAATGAGCATTGTTGCTTTTATAAAATATTTACTTGAAAGGTAGAAACAGAATAGAAGACAGGCAGAGATCTTCCAGCTGTTTGTTTGCTCCCAATGCCTGCAACAGGCCAAAGCCAAGAGTGAGGAACTTAATCTGGGTCTCCCCCTTGGGTAAAAGGGAGCCAGTTACTTGAGTCATCACTTTGTGCCTTCCAGTGTATGTATAGCAGGGAGCTGACATTTGAAATGGAGCCAGGGGCCCAGTAGAGCAGCCTAGTGGCTAAAGCCCTTGTCTGGAATGCACTAAGATCCCATATAGATGTTGGTTTGTATCCTGACAGCCCCGCTTCTCATCCAGCTCCCTGTTTGTGGCCTGGGAAAGCAGTTGAGGATGACCCAAAGCCTGGGACCCTGACCTCTGTGGGAGACCCGGAAGAAGCTCCTGGCTCCTGGCTTTGGATCAGCACAGCTCCAGCTCTTGGCGGCCACTTTGGCAGTGAACCAGTGGGTGGAAGATCTTTCTTTTGTCTCTCCTCCTCTCTGTATATCTTACTTTCCAATAAAAAAAGGAAATTTTTTTTTTAAGAGAAAGAAGCAAAGAAAGAAAGAAAGGAAAGGAAAAGAAAGAAATGAAGCCTGGGACCTTTGTCTGGGATGTAGGTGTCCTAGGCAGTGTCTTTCGTGCGGCACCAAGTGCCTACCTTGGAATAAATGTTTAATAAAGCGTCTCGGTCCTTCCAGCAATTTTATGAGGGTAGAAGAGTGAACTTCAAGAAGTTCCTGGCGGGGCCTGGTATTATGATATAGCAGTTAAAGCTGCCGCCTGCAACATTGACATCCAATAGGGGCACTGTTTGCTGTCTGCAGCGATGGTCTTGGTGCATGGAGCCATAATAATACACTTGGACTACTGACTATTGTTAAATAGCTGAAGTTTATTAACAGCATCAGACTTTTTTTCTTTTTTCAAAAGATATATTTTGTTTTTATTGGAAAGTCAAATATACATCCATTGATTCACTCCCCAAGTGGCTGCAATGGCCGAAGCTGAGCCAGTCCGGAGCTAGGAGGCAGGAGCCTCTTTTGGGTCTCCCATGGGGGTATAGGGTCCCCAGGCTTTGAGCCATCCTCAACTGGATGGGAAGCGGGGCTGCAGGGACACAAGCTGTTGCCCGTATGGGATTCCAGCACGTGCAAGGTAAGGACTTTAGCCGCTAGGCTACTGGACTTTTAAAGACTGAGGGTCACGTAGGCATATGGAGGAGGATTTAAGGCATTTATATATGAACAGCAAGTGGGAGTTCCAACAGCTCGCTCTGTGAGAGGAAGCACCTCTCTTTGATCTGTTATCTAAACCTGAGGATTAGGGGGCTTCCTGGCCCCCTATATTATATATAATATCTATACGTTAATCTACAATCTGTATTAAACCAAGATTACCGCTAGTCCTGGTTCCACACTGGAAGGCTTCCCAGTGTCCTCTTTTAATCAGTTATCTTCCTTTAGATCTGATCAATTGACCTCCTACAGGGCACCAGTTAGAGTTAGGGTCCACTCCAGATGCAGCCCCCTGCTAATGTGCTTAGGAAGGCAATGGAAGGTGGCCCAAGTGCCTGAACCACTGCATCATGTGGGAGATCCAGCAGAAACTCCTGGCTCCTGACTTTGGCCTGGTCCAGCCCTGACTATTCTGGCTATTTGGGGAGTGAACCAGTAGATGAAAGATCTCTATGTCTGTTCCTCTGTGAAACTCTTTCAAGAAAAATAAAAAATAAAATAAATCTTTTTTTTAAGTTCTTGGAAAATAAAAAGTGTTTCAAATGTGCTATGATTTTTAATTTGACACACATCAGTTACATATGTATTTTTAAATAGTTAATACGGTTTTGGAATGACTTGTTTGTTTATTTGGAAGGCAGTTACACACCCACACATACACAGAGATATAAAGAAAAAGAGAGATGTTTTGGTCCTTTCTCCAAATGGTTACAACAGCTGGTGCTGGGCCTGCCTGAAGCCAGGATGCAGGTGCTTCATCCAGCTCTCCCACATGGATGAAGGAGCCCAAGTCCTTGGCCATCTTCCAATGCCTTCCTAGGCATATTAGCAGGGATTGCAAGTGGAACAGCTGGAACTTGAACATGCTCCATATAGCACACAACATCAGCCCCAACAGTATTTGAAAGGTTGAGAGACAAGGAGATACATGAGAGAGATCTTCCATCCTTTGGTTCATTCCCACAGTGCCTCCAACAGTTAGTGGAAGGCAACAATCCAGAAGTCAGTCCTGGTTCTCTTTGTAGGTGGCAGGGACCCAAGTACTTGAGCCCTTATTCTTGCCTTCCCTCGAAACAGTGTGTTAGTAGGAAGCTAGAATTGAAAGCCCAACCTGGACTTGAACTCAGTTATTCCAGTATGGGACTCAGGCTTTCCAAGCTGAGTCTTGATTGTCTCCAACACTCTCCTCAACAAGTTTATTTTGATATAAAAAGTTTTGAAATTCACGCATAGTTTTTTCATGATAATTTTCCATTAACTTTTTGAATACCTTTATAAAATGGATTTTAAAATATTTTGTACCAAAAGAAACAACTTTTAAAAAAATGTTTATCTGTTAATTTGAAAGTTCAAAATTATAGAGAGTGAAGGAGAGTCAAAGACAGAGGTCTTACATGTGTTGGTTGCTCCCCGGGTGGTCACAGCAGCCGGTTCTGGCACTTCATCCAAGTCCCCACATGTGTCTTAAGGGCCCAAGATACTTGTACCATTCTTTGCTGCTTCTCCCCTGCCGTTAGTAAAGAGCTGGATCAAAAGTTTAGCAGCTGGGCTGTAAACTAGCATTCATATGGGATGCCAGTGTTGCAGGCAGTTCTGGCCTAAGAAACTCATCTTTTACTTTCATTTTCCACGAACTTTTTAAGTACCTTCAATGATGTTTCACCTAACTTTATGACTTGAGGTTTTTTTTCTTTTTTAAGTAATACCAGCTGCTGGTACATGATAGCCGGGAGTTCAAGTCCAAGGTTGTCCAGTTCCAGAGCCCTGCTTATTATGATCACTATAATGCAGTTTCAGAAGTCAACACATTGGTGACTATTTTCCATCAGCTTATTTATGAAATTTTCCATCAAATACAGACCTAAATCCTGGGAATTGTGTGATGTTCTTTTGAGTTACATGTAAGATGAGATTTATTGGGATTTTATGAATTTGCAGGTGAGTCACTGTGAGAGTAGAGGCCTTGCGGTTTGGAAGTACTCATGGATACAGCATTCTCATTGACTGAACAAGCATTTATTGAGCACAACTTTGATGAAGTTAACTTTGGGACTCTAAAGAAAACTGTGGAACAAATAGTAAATTCAAAGTTGGGAGACCTGGATTCCTGCTTAATAGTTAATGGGAGTTATGTAGGAAATGTACAGTAAATTCTTGTAAAATAACTGGTTGATTGAAATCCATGGTTTGAAACCCATTTTGCTTTGCACTCTTGCGATCTATTTTGTTACAACATTATCCTTTTCCTATGTGTTATCACATCCAGTTGGACAGTGCATTATGTTTATGCTTTATTTTTGCCTAGGTAGATAGGTAGGTAGATTTGGGAACATGTTTATCTTTCGAGAGTGAAAGGGTAGAAACCAACCAGAGATGGAATCAGTACCCTGGAGAGCTCCACGTGGCCCCTACAGCGGTTTGAGTGATTATAATTCTCTGCAGGACTCTCCAAATGTTAGAGTTCATCAGAGTAGATTCTAAGGGTTTATCAGAGTAGATCCCTAAGTTACTCTATTCATTTAGCATAAATTCCTTAACAGGGATGGCTCCAATGTAGAAATATTTTATGGGTTTGTAGACTTGAATAAATTTGTAGGTTCATCATACCTAACTTCTTCATTTTAAATACAAATAAAACAGACCGAAAACCAGATTAGCAGAATGGTAAGTGCCTTTTCAGAGGGAGTATAAGCATGTCATTAGATAAATTTGGACAAGCACCAGCAGCATCTGAGTTGTAGGCCAAGCTTAATGTGCGATAATGTGTCTATCTTTGTTTAATTATCTTCTTCAATACCAGTTCAGATAGTGTCAGAGTTACTCTCCAAGGAGAAGCTGATCCAGAGTCTCTGAAAATGAACCTTAGGCTTGTTACTGCGTCAGCCCACTTGGAAGCAGCTTACAAAGAACTGTGGATCAGAGGGAACATTCCTTGAATGGACCTATTGCAAAGAATGTCTTTTGGAAACCCCATTATGGTCCTCACAGGGTTGCTGCTTCTGAATTGGCTCCCTGCTAGTTTCTTCTTCCATTTTACTTCTTTTTAAAAAAAAAGATTTATTTGTTTTTATTTGAAAAGCAGATTTACAAAGAGAAGGAGAGGTAGAGAAAAATCTTCCACCAGCTCGTTGCTTCAATCCGACCCATTCTAACTGTTACTGAATGTGCCAGTGGATAGGAGGTCTCTCTCCTCTGCTCCTTCCCCTGCCGCTCTTTCTTTCTCTCTGCTTCTCAGATAAATAAAAACCTTTAAAAGATTCTGAAAATCTCATTCTATACTTTTCAATCAGAACCTGTATTTTGTAACAGCTATACATCCCTAGGTTTTGATCTTTAATTCTTTAAATTTTTTACTTATTTCTTCACTTTGAATATATCTTATCTGCAGTGTGTATATGTGGGCCATCTGTGTATTTCTGGTGTAAGCTGAAGATCTTGTTAGTTTAGTGTAAAAGCATTTTCTTTCTCACAGGTTAGTGATCTCTTTAATGTAATCTGAATGGTTCTCAAGTGTATTGTCAAAGACATTAAGATACACTATTATGCTGTGTGCATATATATAAGGCTAAAACAGGAATCAGAATTCAGATTTTTTTCTAAGATGTACATTAGTTATTCCAGTCATTAACCTTTCTGTGTTTGTGTGGTGTGAGGTAACAGTTATTTACTTCTTTTCCTGGCAAGTGGCTGTTTCCTCTCTGAAGCAAAC
This sequence comes from Ochotona princeps, assembly GCF_030435755.1. Lineage (NCBI taxonomy): Eukaryota > Metazoa > Chordata > Mammalia > Lagomorpha > Ochotonidae > Ochotona > Ochotona princeps. Next base: position 36,880,099 of record NC_080852.1, on the reverse strand, counting down.
GGTTCCTTCTACTGCTAGACGATTTGCCTTTCTTACTCCACTTACTCTGGTGTCAGCCATTCTCATAGCAGATAAACACCGTTTGTCAAAGTGGATCCAGGGAGCCCATTATGGTAAAAAAAAAAACCGTTGGGAAGAGCAACATGAAGGCAGTGCTGGAACAGAGAGAGAGGGACTGGCAGTGGAACTGCCCAGGATCATGGGTAATGGAGATATTTTGATATTTTTTCTTTGAACTAGCCAGAGGATTTGATCAGGGCATCTTGTTGGTGCTGAAAATGGCTTCCAGTAGAAGCATTCTCCTTCCCAAGTCCCCTATGAGTTCCTTTTCATTCTGATCCCATGTAGATTGTAACTTCCTTTTATCATAAAACCAACCTTTAGTTATAGCCTGTCAGCCCTATGTTCTTACCAACTGGAACGAGGAAGCGTTAATGTTAAGATGTGTCTAAATTTACCTCCCTGACTACAGGCATCCCAGGGAATATGTAGCCAAGGTGATTTTTCAAGAGGGCAACTGGGAGCTGGCATTGTGGCATAGTGTGTAAAGCCACCACCTGCAATGCCCAGCATCACACATGGATACTGGCTTGTATCCTGCTTGTACTACTTAAAATCCAGCTCTCTGCTAATGGCCTTGGAAGAGCAGTGGAAGATGGGTCAAATGTTTGGGCCACTGAACCATGGGAGAGAGCTGGATGAAACTCCTGTTTCCTGGTTTCAATCTGGCCCAGCCTTGGGTGTTGTCACTATCAGGGGAGTGAACCAGAGAATGAAAGATCTGTCTTTCAAATATATATATATATTTTTTTAAGAGAGAAAATAACTAATTAAACATTAAGATATAAATATAAGCATTACTTTTTAGCTTCAAAATATAACGACCTGGAAAGTCAACATGCTTGTTCTTATTCTAGAAATCACTGAAAAAATGAAAATTGTTAATTTTTCTTGGTCCCTCCTGGGAACTGAGATTGCAGAACAAACTGTTGCGTGAAATACGGGAAGACAGCGAGTCAAGAAATTCACACATTGAGATATGCTTACTTGGAGCAGAAGCTGCTGGAGAACTGACAAATCTGATCATTGGTAATTTGGACAGACTGCTGCAAACTTGGTGTGGACTACTTTAAAAGAAACTTCTGGGTCTACAGTTTTAAGAGTTGCCTGCAATTCTACAATTTTTACTTCCAGGGACCCCATCATGAGCTCACTGCAGATAGCCAAGAATGATCCTATCTTGATTCTGGCAGAGAAGGGAGGAGTAACCAGTGTGGAACATACCTCAAGCTTTTCTCTCTAAGGAGAAAAGTCTACCAGAGTCATCGCATTTGGGTGAAGAGCAATTTCTCTGATTGCAACTCCTACTAGTCTTCTTGTGACACTTTGGGGAAGAAGTCTGTGAAACACTGAAGGTCATAGGGCAGGAGGGACCACTAAGAGAGGAAGATTGAAACACAAGATTATAGAATGTGTCTTTCCCCACACGTATTACCATTAATCATAAAGGATTCTAGGGTGACTGCTAAGCTACAGCTTGGATTGTAACCCATGGACTGCGAGGAGGTAGTTCTCAGGGAAGTTCAGACAGCAAAGTAGACAGAGCTGCTAGAGGAATTTGAGACGCCTGGCACCAGCTGCTATCGAAAATACTAAGCGCAGTCAGACTCTTAGGCAGATTCATATAAAGTCTCACACTAAAGGTCTTCTTGTTCCCAATTTCTAGCCCAAATTCATTGTATATGGTTTACAACAACAAAGATAATACCAGTAAAAGTAATAAGCATAGTCTGAAAAAATCTCCAAAGCAAACATTAGAAGCAGAATTAGGTATGACACAGGATTTAGAATTGGAGAGGGAATTTAAAATAACTCTGATTCACATGTCTAAAGAATGTAATGGAAAAAGAAAGTAATGTGACTGAACAGATGGATGATGTAAGTGGAGATACAGAAATTAGATGAAAGGATGGAATGGAAGTGTTAGAAGTTAAGAAACATGCCAACAACTGAGGAGTATCTTTGATAAGCTTTTTGCAGGCTGGACACAACTGAGGAAAGAATCAGTGAGTTTGAAAATGGATCAACAGGAACTTACAGAAACGCAAATGGGAAAAACACATATAGCTTAGAAAAACAACACTGCAGCATCCAAGAACTGTGGGACGTATCCCATAGATGGAACAGGTAATTAAGACATCAGAAGATGAAGAAAAAGAAAAGGTTTCTAAAGGCAAGAAAGCAATACTGAAAAGCCTGTGACAAAATGTAGCACCTGTTTATGATACGCTGAGGAAACTAGCAACAGGTGAACTTCTGTAATTTGCAAGAACATCCTATTCAAAACTCTACAGCTTGTTAGCTTTCTGCTTAAGATTGGGAGTAAGTGAAAGATGTCCTCCCCAAGCATTTTATTCCGTGTAATACTGGATTATCTAATTAGTAAGTAGAGAGGGATGAAATAAAACTATTTTTGTTCACAGAGGACTTGATTTTCAATGTAGAAAATTGGAAACATTGAGGTGGATGTTGTGGTGTCATGCTGCCTGTGCCTCCAGCATTCCATGTGGGCACTGGTTTGTGTCCAGCTGGTCTACTTCCAATGCAGTTCTCTGCTAATGGCCTGGGAAAAAAGCAGTGGAAGATGGTTCAAGTGCTTAGGCCCCCACCACCCACCTGGGAGACCTGGGAGACCTGGAAGAACCTGGGAAGAGATCCACCAGATGGAAGCTAGCTCTCTGTGTCTCTCTTTCTTTCTCTCTAACTGTGGTTTTCAAATAAATAAGTAAATCTTAAAAAGAAAATTGAAAAGAATTTGCCAAAAGAAGAAAAAAAGTAGAACAGGATTGCTGAACACAAGGGTAATATGCAAAAAAATGACTGGTTTTCATATGTACCAGAAATGAGCAACTCAAATTAGAATTAAAAAAAATACTACCATTTACCTTAATACCACACACAAAACATGAAAAGAAGTACTTAGGTATAAATTTAACAGAATATGTGCTGGATCTCTAAGCAGGAAATGAAAACTCTAATAAAATCAAAGAGTTAAATAAGTGGAGAGTGAATTTTCCATGTTCGTTGATTTCAAGAAAAAGTGTCATGTTAATTTTTCTCAGCTTGATCTGCTAATGGACTCCTGATAAAAACCCCAAAAGCTATCTTTATGAAGAGATCAACCAACTAATTCTTGAATTTATATGGAAAGGCAAAGGACCAATAATAGTCAACATAATACTGAGGGACATTCCACAGAATATGTGGTTGCTTCTTGAAGCTGTCAAGATAGTCAAGAAAAGGAAAGTCTAAGAAACTTTCAAAGGGACAGCCTAAGGGGACCTGATGAGTAAATGTAATGTGGTATCCTGTATGGGATTTTGGAACAGAAGAAGGTCCTTAGCAGAAGGTAAAACAAACAAGCAAACAACAACAGCAACAAAAACCCTGCACTTCAAATACCAAAGAGAATGTAAGTAAGTTGAGCTATACCTAGATTTAAAACCTGTGCTTCAGATGACACCGTAGGTAAAGAGAAAAGAACAAAGGAACGGGGAGGCTGAGGTAGGGAGAAGTAAATCACATAGCTCAGAAGGTTCTTAATCCAGAATTTATAAAGAGTTCTTAGAACTCAGTGCCAAAAAGACAATGGGTGTGAATAAGCATTTCTCCAAAGAATGCGGGCAAACATGCAGTCTGCAGTGGTGGAAAGATGCTCAGCAGCATCCATCCTGATGGAAAAGCAAAGCACAGCCACATTCGGCTGTGACTTCAGCCCTCCATGGCAACTGTAACAGAAAGGTAAGAGGATAGCAGGTGCTGGTGAGGAGTTGGAGAAATTGGAACCCTGCTATGCAGCTGATGTGAATGTAGAATGGCACTATTGGAAATCCATTTTGCAATTTCACAAACATATGATCCAGCAATCCCAGTCCTAGATGTATTAGAGAGAACAGGAAGTGAATCTTCACTCGAAAGCTACCACACGGATGTTCACAGCAACATTACTGACAGTCGCCAGAAAGTGACAGCAGCCCAAGTGTCCACCAGCTGAGGAGTGAATGACAGAATGCTGTACAGCCTGCAACGGAATGTCGTTTGGAAATACCGTGAAATAAAGTACTGATTCATGCTATGGCATAGATGAACCCTGAAAACATCACTTTACGTGGGAAAAGTCAGTAGGAAGAGATGCGTATGGATAGAACTGCATTTGTTTCACATGCTCAGAAGGTAACTCCGCAGAGATTAACAGCTTTCCAGAACTGAAAAAGTGAGAGAAATGGGGCGGGTGGCTGCTAATTAAGTTCATGGCTTCTGTTTTGGGTAATGGAAGTGCTCTAGAGTTAGACAGTGGTGGGTTCTAAAACCACTGATTCTTTTTTTTACACAGTTTAAAAGGATGAATCTCACTGTATATAAATCATAATTCAATGAAAGTGGGGAAAGATCCAAGGGACTCTGAATAGAGTATGCACTTCAGTAAATATATTGAATCAATGTCATTGATTAACTAGAATAAATGTACCAAACATGATGTAAGATGCTAATAGAAGAAACCATATTTGGGAGATTTGGAAACTGTATCTTTGCAATTTTTCTGTAAATCTAACAGTGTCCTAGAAAATGTAGTTAAGAAAGATGTAAGTATCTGTTTCAGCATCACACGTGAAAACAAACTGCACTTGTGAAAACAGGCGAAAGTGGAATCAGTTTTAGAAAAATACTCAGAAATTACATGCAGGCAAATATAATCAAATGGGATGGCATGAAATTGTATTTATTCACCTAAACTCTAAAGGGTGTTTGTAGAAAATCTAGCTGGCTCTTATGCAAAGTGGATATCGTATTTTCATAGCTACTGGGTTTTTAAGCACAAATATTTTCCCATTGCACACTTGATCTTAGTCAAGAGACAGAGAAGCAATTTATTTCCCATTCTTGCCCCCCACATTTGTTGTATACTTCTATTAGAATATTTGTAGCAAAGAATATGAAAATAAGTATGCTGGAGTCCCAACAGTGCTGAAACTGGCTTGGCAGTTGCATTCTAGCTGTAGAGCAGTACTGAAAAAAATCTGTTCACAAGCTTTGTTAAATTCTGTTTCACATTGCTTTATAGAAGAGACACATGAGGATTTTAGCATAGTAAAAGAAACAGCAAGTCTGTGTCAAGGTTTTGACATGTTACTTAGTGACAACATGGGAAGATTATTCCTCTTGTTGCTGCGACTCTGAGAGGTGCACCTTTCCTTTCTATGTGGAAATCTTTCTGTCCTTGAAGGTCAAGTTTTCTGTGAACTCAACCCAGATCTCCTACATGGGCGGCAGGTACCCAATTACATGAGCCATCAGCTACGGCTCCTCAGAATCTGTACTGGCAGGAGGCTAACATCAGCATGCAGAGGTGGAAATCAAGCATCGGCACTAAGATATGGGATGCTGGCATCTCTTCAAAAAACAGAGATTTGCTTATTCACTTGCTTATTTACTTATTTACAGAAAGGAAGGAGGAAGGGAGGGAGAGAGGGAGAGAAAGAAGAAGTGAGGCAAGAAGGCAGAGAGAGAGTGAGAGTGAGAGAGAGAGAATCAATCTTTCATCCATTGGTTCTTTCCCCCAAAGGGACTCAATGGCCAGAATGGGACCCGTTTGAAACCTGGAGCTTCTTCCTCTGGGCCTCCCACATGCATGCAGGAGTCCAAGCACTTGAGCCATCTTCCATTACTTTCTCAGGCACTTTAGCAGGGAGATGGGTCAGAAGTGGAGTGGTCAGGACTTGAACTGTTGCCCATGTGGGATGCAAGCATCAAATGCAGCAGTGTTACCCCCTGCACCAAAACAGCCTTGATGTAGGCATCTTAACTGGTGTTTTAACCACTAGGCTAATGACAGCTCTATTTCTTGAAAAATAAAAACATACTATGTACACTATTTTCCACTTTGCTACTTTCTACTAATTTCCTACTAGCACATTGGGTATGGGAGACAGATTTTCATTTCCTTATACTACTGAGTGGATGTATCTTAATAGTGGACAACTGGGGTTTCCCCCAAACTGTCAGTATTACAAATAATAAAGGGACCAATACTGTGATACCTGAATTCCATACGGGTGCTAGTTTGTGTCCCAGCTGCCCTACTTCTGATAGAGCTCTCTGACAATGGTCTGGGAAAAGCAGCAAAGTGTGGCCCAAGTGTTTGGGCCACTGTCACCGACATGGGAGACCCAGAGGAAGTCCCCATCATCTCCGGGCTTCATTCTGGCCCGGTGGAGTTGTTTTGACAGTTGGGGCAGTGAATCAGTAGATGGAAGATCTCTCTCACCTTCTGTCTCCCCATCTCTCTCTCTTTCACACACACACACACACACACACACACACACACACACACACACTAAATGTTTTAAAAATAAAACTTAATTGTTGATGCCTAGTCAGACCCCCCCCAATGCCTGTAGGGCCTGGGGTGCGGGAAGAGATTAATTGAAGTTTTAAAGCCAAGGGTTCTGAGTATTAAACAACTTCAGTCTTATCTTAACCAACTACCTGCCCTCCTTCCGACACACATTGACGATACTCCATCTCATTGTGCTGTTATGTGCCCCAAGTGTCAAGCTTTCACATTCTCCTACACCTTTGCACAAGCTGCTGCCCCCTGTGCATCTTATTCAACAAGTACTCCTGGAGTACTGACTGCATCTGAAAAATCATTCTAAGCACTAAATAAGCAGCCATGGAGCTCACATTCACCTTCCAGCTAATATGCAGCCTGAGATGCACCAGTAATGGCCCAAGTACTTGAGTGCTTGCTACCCACATGAGAGACTGAGCTGAGCTTATGGCCCCTGGCTGTGGCTTGGCCCAGATTCAGCTGCTGTGGGTATCTGGGGAATAAACAAGCTCTCTCTCTCTCTCTCAATGTGTTAACTGACTTTTAAAATATCTGTCTTAGAATTCCACACCAAGAATCCAAGGGTCTTGCTTTTCTAGTAATCTCACACCATTTCTCCTTGGCAAAGATTACTTCCTTCATGCTGTTTTTCTCTGTTAGTAATTCATTTTGATAAATGTGTTCTTTCTTTGTCTCTACTTGAATGTGAAATGAATTACTGACAGAGAAAAACTACATGAAGGAGGTAAGCTTTGCCAAGGAAGTTGAATTGGGAACTTAGCCTGGATTCACACCTAGTGTCGTAGGAAAGCCGATGAGAGGAGCTGGGCTTGGTATCCTGGTGCCAATGACAGCTGACAGGATGGATGCAATGGTGGAAAGAGAGGGACAGATCTACTTGAGTAGAAGACAAAGAATCTCTGAGAAAATGAAGGAATGCTGGAGGGAGACCGACATCCCACAGCCTGGGGGTATTTGTTTTTGTTTTGTTTTCGTTTTTTTTAAAAGAGAGGAGATACAGAGTGAAAGATTTTATGTCTGCTGAGTCACTGCCCAGGTAGACGCAACAGTTGCAGCTGCACTGATCTGAAGCTAGGAGCCAGGAATTTCTTTTGGGTCTCCCATATGGGTGCAGGGTCCCAAATCCACCTCTCAGAGGTTCTTTGTGTATGTATGGGCGTGTGTTAATTGACTTTTGAAAATATCTGTGTATTAGAGTTCCACACCAACAATCTAAGGGTTTGCTTTCTCACTCTTTTCTGGTGATCTCACACCATCCTTCTCTGCAAATCTAATTTTCTAAAAAAAATAAATCTTTAAAAAAATACATTGTGTATACAGCTTTTGATTATGTTCACATAATATCTGGGCAATGAGAATTGCGAAAATTATGATTTGAAGATAATTATGTTAATAGCTATCATTTTATCCGTCATTACTAGGTACAAAATGTTCTTAAGTGTTTTATCTGCTTTAATTAATCTTCACAGCAGTCATCCTATTAAGTGAGTATTATTTTTCACCCAAGCTAAAAAAGGTTGTGGAACTTGGCTCCTATGACATACCTCTGGTGCTAGAACTGTGTTACCTAGTGAGCCAAGCTTAGTATCTCTTGAGCCTTACATTGTACTGCTTTTGGAAGCCAGCCAGTATCCCCTTATAGCTTCCAGTGCTGCAACCAACAGTGTGTCAGAATGCCTGTAGAGTGACATGATTCGGAGAAAGATGATTGAGCAAAAACAACTTTGATCTGGGAAATTCTGTAATTTTAGACAATAAGAAGAGGAGGGGGTGGTAAGAAAGGCTAAGCCAGCTGCTGATCAATAGGACAGAATCTGAGCAAGAGAAAACTGTTGGGAAATAGAATGCTTCCGGTGTGCTGAAAGGGGAAGTCTTGCTACATTGTCTCCTCAATATTCATAACATCCACAGCTACCTGATGCTAGTGATACAATTATGATAGATTGATTTCTAGGAAAATTCATGTAGAAGACTCTAAGGCTAATCTTAGCTTTCATTCAAACTCTTCTTGCTATTCCAGTTGTGAAGGACAAAAAATTTTCACTTTTTAAGGATTTGAAGGTTCATGACTTTAAAAAATGATGATTTAAATAAGTGATATGAAGAAAGTAAATGACTTCATCTGTTATTAATGTATTGTAAGAAAGCATTGTCATCACAATCTGGATTTTAGATTTTAGTTTTCTTTGTTTTTTTTTTTTTAATATAGCAAAGGTTAGTCCAAGGTTAATCTGTGCCGTTAGCCTACTATAGCATCTCATCCTTGAGGAATGCTGATTGAATAAATAGGACAAAAATATGCTTTTATTTAGACACAATCTTTGCCTTTTCTGATACAACTTTATATGTGTGTCTATAGTATCAGGTCACAAAAAGAAAGGAAAGTGGAATACATAATTTCACCTTTGCTTGGTTTCTGAAGGCACAGGCTGTTGTTCTAGTCATTTTGCATTTCTGCAATAAAAGAGTAGCTGAAAGATGATTCTAATTTTTGGCATTCCTTATTGTAGCACTTATTCTTTGACTGTTCATTTTAGACAGTGGAGCTTCTGGCCCCTCTTCATTTACCTCTTTATGTTTCGTTACCATTACACACCACAAATGATCTGTAAGAATACTTGAAAAGGCATTTCAGACAGTGATCAGTCCTTTGCAACAGATCCAAGAATAAACAGTGCGGGAATTAGGCAGTTTCTGCATTTGAATTGATGAGCTCTAACAGTGAATGAAAAGCAAAGGACCAGAATCTCAGAAATCCTTTTTCTGTAGCCCTCTAATCTTATGCTATCACCACACATGCTCCCTTCCATGTCATACTCAGCTTTTCTCTTTCAAAATACTTACTTGAAGATTGAAATGGATGAATTTACAGTCTCTTTCGCCCTTGTCCCCATGCTGCTTTTGCTTCAAGGCTGAACTCAAGTCTATTTCTTCTGGGTTTTTTTTGTTTGTTTGTTTTGTTTTGTTTGTTTATTTTTTGTAGCTCCCACTGTGCTTTCTTTGTGGTTATTGGTTTGTCACTAATTTGTCCCCATGCTGCTTTTGCTTCAAGGCTGAACTCAAGTCTATTTCTTCTGGGTTTTTTTTGTTTGTTTGTTTTGTTTTGTTTGTTTATTTTTTGTAGCTCCCACTGTGCTTTCTTTGTGGTTATTGGTTTGTCACTAATTTCAGCATTCGTTCTGAGAAGAAACTAATGACTCTAGAGTTAAGCTTAGTTTGTGTGTTGGGGATCCCTAAGACTAACCCCAGATTTGAAGAGTAAATAGTAGGACACTTATTCAGTAAATAGTCATAATTGAAACTTTTTAAAATGGAAGAATGCAAAGATGAACAGGGTAGGGGGATGCATGGGGCAAAGTCTAGAGGAAGGCAAGTACACATTTCTACAAGCCTTCTTCAAAGAGAGTCACAGAGGGTCTGGTTCATTCCTGTTACAACAAATTATGAAATGTTGAAAGATGATCTTTTAGGAACACTCATTAGAAACTAAGTGTCCAGAGCTTTTGGTGTGGGCTGGACGTGTCAGCCTCCTCTGCCCGGCGCACACCCAAGGAAAGCACATGTTCCCAATAGACCACATTATTGGCCTGAACAATTTAGACACGGTGAACTGCTTTTAGAGGTTCTGAGAGTGGCCAGAATTTCCAAAACCCCAAGGAGCCAGGGGCCAGGCAAGAGCCAGCTTTGTAAGCAGGATTTGTTAAGGGTAATAGTCTCAGACTTCTCTATCAACTCTTTCCTGCAAAGTATACTTTAGGAAAGACCTTTCTGAAGTGTTATCAGAAGATGAACTAGGCTAACTTAGAAAGGATGTCCTGTTTTAACAACAACAAAGAACTTCCAATGACTGAAAGGTATTTACAAATTGGACAAAAACCCAAGGGAGCAATTTTAGAGATATATCTATTACTGTTATTCATGTCTGTGTTTTTTTCCTGTGTTACAGGAAAATGACACTAAGTTAGAAATCAGATAGCTCACCTTTTCTTTAATGCTCTCACCCTGCACTTATATCTCATTGGTTTCTTTTATCTGCATGTAAAGGGTTTGACATTTGTTATCTCAAAAGTTCATCTAGTTCTCATATTTCCGACCTTTGAAAATGTCTATTAGATTGCTCTCTTAAAAATTTATAAATGATATTGAGATTTAAAAATATAATGTCCAGGGGCTGATGTGGCACTGTAGGTTAAGCTGCTGCTGTAATGCTGACATTACCCATATGAGTGCTTGCTTGGGTCCCAGCTGTTCCACTTCCTCTCTAGCTTCCTGCTAATGTATCTAGGAAAGCGGCAGCAGATGGCCAGGTGGCCAGTCCCGTGCTACCCAAGACCAGCAGTTCCAGACTCCTGACTTTGGCCTGGCCCAGCCCAACCCTGGCCATTGCAGCCATTTGGGAATAAATTAGCAGATGGAAAATCCTTCTATTTAGCTCTCTGTCACTCTGCCTTTCAAATAAATAATAAGCAAGTCTTTTTTTTTTTTTTTACTAGAAATGCCTCTAGCACACCTATCATTCTTTTTTTTTTTTTTTTAAAGATTTATTCAGTTTATTACAAAGTCAGATATACAGAGAGGAAGAGAGACAGAGAGGAAGATCTTCCGTCCGATGATTCACTCCCTAAGTGAGCCGCAACAGCCGGTGCGCGCCGATCCGAAGCCGGGAACCTGGAACCTCTTCCGGGTCTCCCACGCGGGTGCAGGGTCCCAAGGCACTGGGCCGTCCTCAACTGCTTTCCCAGGCCACAAGCAGGGAGCTGGATGGGAAGTGGAGCTGCCGGGATTAGAACCGGCTCCCATATGGGATCCTGGGGCTTTCAAGGTGAGGACTTTAGCCGCTAGGCCACGCCGCCGGGCCCACACCTATCATTCTTAGCTAACAAATCTTACAGACTAAATTTTGAATTTAACTTTTTTACCTAGCTAAATAGGTAAATAGAACTGGGACAATGAGAAATGGAAGAACTAAAGATAAAATAAATATTTATTTCTTCCTACCCCTCAGCTCTCTCTTAAATGGAATGCTTTCAGATTTAGGAAAATATTTAGAAAATGCCAGAAGCACTTGAATGTTTCATGAAATTACTGTGTCTTCTGTCTTTGTGGACCTTCATGATTCTCTCTGAGCAAGTGATCTGTTGCTCTGACAGTGACTCAGCCCTGGTCATCTGCGGCCCCGGTACGGTACTCTGGTGACCATGGAGCAGAGCCAATCAGCTGCTAGGTTTCATCTCTCTGGAAACAGGAGGCCATTGGAGAAGAGGCAACCCTTACCTCTGTCTACCTAGCAGAATTACCACAGCGTCTACACTGTGCTTAATGTGCTGCCAGGGCTTGACCAAGTGAGAAATGACCAAAGTTCAGAAACAGGGAAATCCTTAGCATCTATGGACAGTGTTGTATGGATTAGAGTAGGGAAACAAAAACCCTGGGACAGTTGTCCAGAAGTGCTTAACTTAAATAATTTGAAATTCTGTTTATGACATTCCTGTTAGGCATGCACTCCCATGTTTGTTGCAGCATAATTCACACTAGTCTAGATATGAAAACAACTGGCAAACAGACAAATGGATACAGAAAATGTTGCACACACATACACAGAAATACTATACTGCTTCAAAAAAGAAAATCCTGTTTTTGCTACAGTAGGAACCCAGAGGACACAATGAAGTAATGTCAGTATGAAGTAAGTCGGGAGCAGAAAGGCAACTACATAATCTCATTTATATGTGAAATCTAAAATGCTGAATACAAATAAGGGGAGACTAGAATGTTGACTGAGAGTGAGGAGAGAAGAGAGAAGGGGACATTTTGTTAAAAGGGTACAAATAAATTGGAGAAGTAATTTTAGTGATCTGTTGCATAGTATGATGGTGATAGTTATTAATGTAGATTTCAAAATTGCTAAAAAGATTTTAAAACATATCACAAAAAATGGATGTTAATTGGCCTGATAAAGTTTTTAACAGTGTGCATGTGTCTGTGTGTGTGCATCTCAAAATACCACATCGTAACCCATAAGGATATAGTTATTATTTATCAATTAAAAATTATTTTAAAATGGCTTTGTTGTAGGACCACATATAAAGCTACCACCTGCGACACCAGTGTCTTATGTGGGCGCCAGTTTGTGTTCTGGCTGCGCCACTTTTTTTTTTTTTTTGAAGATGTATTTATTTTTATTGGAAAGGTAGGTTTACAGAGAGATTTACGTAAGAAAGAGCTTCCATCTACGGGTTCACTCCCCAGGTGGTGTCAACTGCCAGAACTGAGCTTCTTCCTGGTCTCCGATGCAGGTGCAGGGTCTCAAGGCCTTGGGCCATCCTCAACTGCTTTCCGAGGCCACAAGCAGGGAGCCAGATGGGAAGTGGAGCAGCCAGGATATGAATTGGCACTCATAGGGGATCCCGGTGCATGCAAGGCAAGGATTTAGCCAGTGAGCCACGGTTGAGCTCCGCTGCTCCACTTCTGATCCAGCTCTCTGCTAATGACCTGGAAAAACAGTGAAAAGCAACTCAAGTGCTTGGATCCCTGGACCCGTGGGAGACCTGGAAGAAGCTCTTGCCTTCTGGCTCTGGATTCTGGCTTTGGTTTAACCAGTTGTAGCCTTTTACAGACATTTGGGGAGTGAAGTGCTGAGTGAAAGACATCTCTCTCTTTTCCCCCTGAATGTATGTCTCCCCACCAGTGACTGTCACCTTTCAAGTAAAACAAAAACAAAAACAAACTTAAGAGAATCTATATAGTTAATTTTTGAGTGATCCTGAATGAATTGTGTTATGGAGCATCAAGGCAGTGTCTGGGAAGAGTCAAGTTAAGTGAAGAGTGGTAGAAAATACATGCAAAGTAGATGATATGTTCTAGCAATTGTTTGTTATCTAAGAGTTAGGGAAGTGCATGGGGGAGTACTGAGCTGGATTCAAGAGTCCTGTGGTTTAATCTTGCCTTTGCTTCTAAGGAGTTATGTAATTCTGGATAGTGACTTCTGGTACCTAGATTTCTTATCTGTAACATAAAGGCGTTTGATTAGAAAATTCACTGGGTATTGTATAACCCTAATAGCACTATAGGCTATGATTTAAAAGAAATTGATTGAAAGCATTTCAAGAGAATTTTTTCCTAGATGCCCAGTTTGGCCTCCAGGGGACAGTGATATTAGAAATCAGCAAATTTAATTCTAAGCTTGTTTTTCTTTTGATCAGTCCCTTAATCCTTCTGCATTATTAAATCAGTAGTTCTTTAATACATTTATGCCAAGAACTAATGAAGGGAGGAAGTCTCTGGAAACTTTGGCTATTTTCCTGCAAATTAATTCTTGCGAAGACCCTGAGGGAACTCTGGTCTGTCTGAGTAGGCCATGCAGGGCTTGCTAGGTTAGTTGACAAACTGGCATATCAAAAATTCCATGGAAACATCAAATACAAACAGTTAAGCTCATGATAGAGAAGCCCAAAAATAAGAGATGACACTGTGGCATGAAGAGTCAGTATGGGGGTCCCTAAGACAACTGAAAATAGATCTGCCATATGACTCAGCCATCCCATTCCTGGGAATATATCCAAACAAAATGCAATCTGCATTTGAGAGAGAGCTGCCTGCAGGCCCATGCTCAACAGCAGTACATTCGATGACAGCTAGGACATGGAACCGACCCAGATGCCCATCAACAGATGACTAGATATACGGTGGTACATTTACTAACAAATGGTCCCAGCTGGAAGCCATTATGCTTAGTGAAATAAGTCAGTCCAAAAAAGAAAAAGGTCATAGGTTCTCTCTGATATAAGGCAACTAATACTCAAAGTACAATATATGTATGTGCAGTCTATGTTAGGATCGGGATTTTTTTTTTTACATTTATTCATTTTATTACAGTCAGATATACAGAGAGGAGGAGAGACAGAGAGGAAGATCTTCCATCCAGTGATTCACTCCCCAAGTGAGCCGCAATGGGCCGATGTGCGCCGATCCGATGCTGGGAACCTGGAACCTCTTCCGGGTCTCCCACGCGGGTGCAGGGTCCCAAGGCATTGAGCCGTCCTCGACTGCTTTCCCAGGCCACAAGCAGGGAGCTGGATGGGAAGTGGAGCTGCCGGGATTAGAACCAGCGCCCATATGGGATCCTGGGGCTTTCAAGGCGAGGACTTTAGCTGCTAGGCCACGCCGCCGGGCCGGGGATTTTTTTTTTTTTAAATAACCTTTCCAAGTAGGGCCAAAGTTGTGATGCATCTAGGTAAGCCACCACTTGGCATGCCAGTATCCCATATCAGAGTGCCAGTTTACGTATCAGCTGCTTTGCTTCTGATCAGTCTCCTTGTTAGTGCCTGGGAAAGAGCAAATGATCTCGCAAGGACTTGGACCCTTGCCACCAGGAAACCTGGATGGGGTTGCTGGCTCCTGCCTTCTGCCTGTCCCAGCCATGGGACTGAACCAGCAATTGGAAGATCTGTCTGTCTCTGTCTTTCCCTGTCATTGTGCCTTTCAAATAAGTCGCTAAATCTTCTTTATTTTTTCAAATGACGTTTCCGGGCCTGATGCGATAGCCTAGTGGCTAAATCCTCACTTTCCATGCCTCAGGATCCCACATGGGCACTGGTTCGTGTCCCTGCTGCTCCACTTCCCATCCAGCTCCTTGCTTGTGGCCTGGGAAAGCAGTTGAGGACGGACCAAGGCCTTGGCCCCTGTACTTGTGTGGGAGACCTGGAAGAAGCTCCTAGCTTTGAATCAGTTCAGCTCTGGCCATTGCAGCCACTTAGGGAGTGAACCAGCAGACAGAAGGTTTTTATCTCTGTCTCTCCTTCTCTCTGTAAATCTGGCTTTCCAATACAAATAAAAAAGTCTTTAAAAAATAAGCAGTCAAGGGCCCGGCGGCGTGGCCTAGCAGCTAAAGTCCTCGCCTTGAAAGCCCCGGGATCCCATATGGGCGCTGGTTCTAATCCCGGCAGCTCCACTTCCCATCCAGCTCCCTGCTTGTGGCCTGGGAAAGCAGTCGAGGACGGCCCAAAGATTTGGGACCCTGCACCCACGTGGGAGACCCGGAAGAGGTTCCTGGTTCCCAGCATCGGATCGGCGCACATCGGCCGTTGCGGCTCACTTGGGGAGTGAATCACTGGACAGAAGATCTTCCTCTCTGTCTCTCCTCCTCTGTGTATATCTGACTGTAATAAAATGAATAAATCTTTAAAAAAAAAATAAGCAGTCAAATATGTGGACCAGTATTTGGTCTTCTGTGTCCTCATTAGTAAGATAACACCAAATTGATCTTAAAGTTTCTTTCTTGCCCTAATTTTCTTTGTCCAGTGTGTCTGCTGAATGAGAATAAATTATGTATCATGTTTTTCTTGACATGAAAACCAGCTTGGTTTATTGAATCTGTTTTGGAGAATAAAGCTTTTTCCATCCATGCTAGAGACATGTTAGGCATATTGTTGGTGGTCTCCGAGTTTTTATTAAAGGAAAACTTGGACATAGGAATAATGTGTTAGCAACTGTAACTAAGAGTGCAGACTAGGAAAAAGTGATTGACATCATTAGGTCCGTTTTGACAAATGTGGTATTCTTCTCAAAGCATACCCTGGTATCTGAGTTACTTTTTAATCTCCTGTGGGTCAGAGTCTGGAACCTCGCCTGGCAAAGCCAGCAGAACTATCATTAAAGGACTTTTGGTCATAATAATGAGCTTGAATTTTTCTTTATTCCCTTAGGAACTTCACTGGTAATAGGAACACTTAGTAGAAAAACTTCAATCTGGGAAAAAAAAAATCACCTTTTGCTGAACTCAGATTGCTCCCATCCCTTGTGCAGAGCATTTTTTTTTTCTTTCCTCATCAGTTCTCTCTCTCTCTCTCTTTTAGTGTTCTGCTGCCCTTTGATAATATCGTAACTATTATAATTGATCCATTTTTAAAAAAAACCTTCACTTATTCCTTCTTCCTTATTGCCCTTCTCTTTTCCCTAAAATTCTAAAACCTCAACAGTGCAGTTAAATGATTAGCTCTTCACTGTCTGGTGTATTCATCTCACTGTCTTATGTGTTCATTTTGTCTCCTTAGATAGATTATCTTGAGGGTAAGGAGCAGTTTTTACTCTTCTCTGTAATCATGATATCACAGGGCTGGTTCCAGAAACAGTAGACAGGGTGTAAGGTGCTTCATGTTTATTGAATTCATACATTTTACTAGGCACTGTAAAATGAACCTTAGAGATTATTTAAAATTTTAAATTATAACCTGATAATAAAAATATTAGATCCGTTTTATTCCATTTTAATTTTTTTAAAAAATTTATTTATTTTTATTGAAAGGCAAATATACAGAGAAGAGGAGAGACAGAGAGGAAGATTTTCCATCCCCTGGCTCCTCCCCAAGCTGAGCTGATCCAGTGTGGGAGCCTGGAGCCTCCTCTGGGTCTCCCATGTGGGTTCAGGGTCCCAAAGCTTTGGGCCATCTTCAACTGCTTTCCCAGACCATAAGCAGGGAGCTAGCTGGATGGGAAGTGGAGCAACCAGGGTAGAAGCCAGTATTCATACGAGACTCCATTGTGTACATAATGGCAAGGATTTAGCCACGAGGCTGTCACTCTGGGCCCTCATTTTATCTCATTTTTACTGAATATTTTTTTACTGAAAATTTTTTCTGAGATTTTATGTCACAGAGATTAAATATGGGATCAGAGGCAATGTGGAGTCAAACATATTTGATATTGTATCACTTCCCTATCTGTGCCATTTAATTTTCATGTTATTTACTGTGTTACTTGACCTCTCAGAGTTTGAAGACTGGGTTAATAATTGGTGAACCATCATGAAAAAGATAATGTATAAAAGAGATCTTTTAGGACCTAACAAATCCATAAACAATACTTTTTTTTTTTTTTTAAGGATTTGTCTCTTTTTATTTGCAAGGCAGATTTACAGAGAGGAAAGACTTCGTTCCCCAGATGGCTGCAAGGGTTGAACCTGTACGTGTCCAAAACCAGGAGTCTGGAGCCTCTTTTTGGTCTCCCATGTGTGTTCAGGGGCCCAAAGACTTTGAACCATCCTCCACTGATTTCCAAGGCACATTAGCAAGGAGCCGGATTGGAAGTGAAGCAGCGGGGACTCCAACTGGCACCTATATAGGATACTGGGACTGCAGACGGAAGTTAATCCCACTACTAAACAGTGCACACCCCACACAAGACAGTTTTGAAGGTAAACAAAACTTGTACTTAGATTGCTTGTAGCAAAGACAGACTGAGAGAAAAAGTACTGAGTATCTGTCTTTAACAATTGAGAAGATAGTGATGCAATTTATGGAGTGTTTGGGAGACTGAAAGAAAAATAGGTGTAAGAGGTAATGCTGAGTTTGATTTTGTGATTTTAAAGAGGCAATTGAATATATAAATCTAATATTAGATGGGAAGATCTCCAACCAAGAGGATGTGTAAAATCTTGAAATTATTGGCCTAAATGTAGTAACTGATAGCCTTAAGTAGAAAAAAGGAAGACTGGAATACAGTGACCTAAATTCTGAAGCATTTGAGTGCTGGCCAAGAAGACTGGGGGAGGAGAGCCAGACCTGATGAGTGTTGTGAAAGCCAGTGGAAGAAAACCTTTCAGGAGAGAATCACCTACATGGTATTCCCCAAGTCTCACCTCATTACATTCTGGCTTTGGTGCCACTTCCTTTTACTGCACTGAAATGACACTTTTCATAGGACCATAAATTTGCTGTAGTTGAGCAAATTTGCCAGGAATTTCCCTAGTTTCATTAAACTTATTTTCTCAGAAGCATTTAGCTCAGATGAGCCATCTCCTTTTCATTGCCTCAGTAACTGCTCTTTTTTTAGGGTCCTTTTCCAGTTATACCCTCTCTTCCTGATATATAACTGTTGATATTATTCAGGGCTCTCTCTTTTGCCTGTATGTGTTCATTTCTTAGGTGAACTCAACCGTTGCCATGTATTTCATACTCTCTTGATCCGAGAGCATCCCAATTTCTGTCTCCAATGAGCTGTTCTTTTCATTCCACTTATCTCAGCAATAGCTCCATTTATGTGTTTTATACAATGTGCAAAGCAGAACTCATATGTTTTCTTCTCCAAGCTATCTCCATTCTAACACTTTTTCTGTTTTAGTAATTAGTACCACCAGTCACTTTTGATTCCCACTCATGGCATTTACTCTAACACTATATCAAATCTTATACTTCCAATATTTATCACAGTTTATCCCATTTCTCTGTAATCCAGGTTACCGTAAGTCCTCCCCCCCCCCTTTTTTTTTAAAAGGGTTTGTTTATTTGAAACTCAGAATTACAATAAGAAGAGAGAGAGAATCCTCCATCTGCTTGTTCATTGTTCAGATGGCCACAATAGCCAGGGCTAAGGAAGGCGGGAGCCAGAAACCTCACCTGGGTCTCCCGTGTGGACCACAGAGGCCCAAACATTTGGCCTGTCTTCTGCTGCTTTTCCCAGGTCATGAATAGGGAGCTGATTCAAAGTGGAGCAGCCAGGGCACAAACAGGTACTTAAATGTGGTACTGGTATCCCAGGGAGAGGCTTTACCCACTAAGCTATAGTGTTGGCCCCACTTAAAAAAAGATTTATTCATTTGTTTATTCATTAGTGTGAGATGAAGCTGGAGAGAGGGAAACATATCTTCCATCCACTGGTTTACTCTGCAATGGCTGGAACTGGGCTAGGCAAAAACCAAGAGCTTTCATCCAGGTCTCTCACATGGGGAACAGGGACCCAAACATTTTGTCTTCTCTTACTTTCTCAGGCACATTAATAGGGAGCTGGATCAGAAGCAGGGCAGCGAGAACTCAAACCTGCACCCATATAGGATGCTGGTATTGCAGCAACGGTTTAACTTGGGGTGACACAACACCGGCCCTACCATAAGTTTTCACCCAAACTCTTGAAGTAAGCTTCAGTCTTTTCTTTAGGAGAAAAGAAGATTTATTCATTTTACTGGAAAGAGTTACAGAGAGAGGGGGGAGAGACAGAGACAGAGATATTCTGTCTACTGATTCACTCCCCAAATGGTCCCAACAGTCAGAGTTGAGCTGTTCTGAAGCTGGAGTCAGGGGTCTCTTCCAGGACTCCCATGTGGGTACAGAGGCATAAGGACTTGAGCCATCCTCTGCTGATTGTGCAGGCCATTGTCAGGGAGCTGGATAGGAAGCCAGCAGCTGGAATTTGAACCAGTGACCACATGGGATGCTGATGCTGCAGGTGAGGATTAGCGTACTCTGCCACTGTGCTGGTTCCTTTATCTTTTCTATTTTTACTTTCAGTCTTGGTTTCTTAAACATCTTTTTCTCTATGGCAAGTGAAGCAAAGCAACCTAAAAATGTTAACTTGGTAGGGCATGTTATAAGAGCTAAATATGAAGTTAAGAATTTTTTTGCATTGAGGCCAAGATTGTTGTTGGTTTTTCCATAATCCTGTAGCAGGTCAGAGGGTGGTTTAAACAGAGCCCAGGTGTCCTGAGAACCAGTCCGGATCTCCAGAAGACACTCTAATCTGATTCCAAGTGACATTTCCTCAAAGTTCAATAAAACACATGGCTTTTCTTGTTTTCTGCTAGCTGTAAGCCTTCTGCTACTAGGTTGTTATAAAATCCATTTGTGATTATCAGCTTCTTTGTGCAATTATTTTGAATATATTCAAATAATTGAAAGAAACTTTCACAACCACTAAAAGAAAATGTGAGAATGATGTCTCCCCACCCAAAGGAAAAAACAATAAAATGGTAAGATACATATGTGTATATATAAATATACAGTATCTGTATATAATACAAAATGTATGAACATATTCATATAACTTATGTAATTGTTTGTATGCATACATATATACATATAAAAAAGTTCTTAAATTAAATAGTACAGTGCCTGAAATGAAAAATACATTAGTGTGAAATGAGCCAGTCCCAAAAGGACAAATATCATATGTTCTCTCTGGTATGTGACAACTAATACACAGAACTCACACACATAAAACTATGAACTTTGCTAAGGAGATTAACATTCTGGGAAATAGCGGAGGTATATAACATGCATCTTTACTCCTGAGTAATAATACAGTTCCCGTTACTATTTTATTTATACTTTTACGGTGTGTTATTTTATTTTCTTCTTTTTCCTATGTTTGTAATGCCATAATGCATATATCTATCAGAAAGTTAAGCCTGTAATAGTGAAATGAATGATTATGCAATTGTAATAACTTGGAGACAAATAAAAAGAAGGGGAAAAGGGAAGGCAGATCCCAGAGCATATAAATCACAGCTAGGGAAAAAAAGCAAGTAGGTAACTATATATAATTTTAAAAGGCTTCAAAGCACATACAAAAAGCAAGACAAAAAAGAGAAAGTGACTGTCTTGCTCATCAACAATACCCACAAATCTACAGAAAACAGACAAGATGAGAATGTAGTGAACCATTATGTCAAGTCTATCATTTACCTGTCAGCTCCTGTAGGAATTAATTCTGTAAAGGAGAGGGTTTTTCTTTTCTTTCCAAATCTCTAAAATCTGGGATTTTGTACTCTGAATTCCTGGTAAATTAAGTAATAGATTGTAGAAGGAGAGAGATCTTATCTAGAATAGATAAACAAAAATCATCAAATCTTTAGCTATTCTGATAAAGAAAAAATAGATAACATAAAATTGCTAAAATAAAGAAGTAAACAGAGGGTGTTACTGTTAAATTCAGAGAAGCCAAAAGAATAATTAGTAATTCAGAGAGATTCCCAGAGGGTGGGCATTTGAATCCTAGGGGTGGGCATTTTACTCAGCAGTTAAGATGCTACCTGTGGTGACCACATCCCATTTTGCAATGCTGGGTTCAAGCCCCAGCTTCCTGTTAATGCATAGTCTTGGAGAGTAGCACATAGTGATTCAGGTACCCTTTTCCCTACATCCTCACTAGCGTTTATTTCATTTATTTATTTATTTATTTATTTATTTATTTATTTATTTGGCAATAGCAATTCTGATTGTTGGTCTTTTTCTATTTCTCTGATGGCAAGTAAACCTGATCGTTTTTTCATATGTCTGTTGCCTATTTGAATTTTATCCTTTGAGAAATGCCTGCTCATTGTGCTTAATGAAATAACACAGTCTCCCCCGCCAAAAAAAACATAAAAAACCAAGAATATCATGTTTTTCCTTATCTGTGATAATTAATACACAGAGTACCAAGGTACTCTGTTGGTGTAAGAGTGATATTTTGGAATTTGATTGTTGTATTCTGCCTTTGTTTATGTTCCCGAGAATTAGTAAGATTTGACTTTTCATATGTTTTGTTTGTTTGTTCTTCGTTATTTTCTACCTGCTATGTGTTGATACCTTTAACTAAGGAAGTGTTAAACCTGTGAAAAATGAAAAGTAGTGTCTTAGTGGTGGACGTCGTTGAAAGCATATTAAGCCAGCACTTGATGGTCCGGCAATAATTAGAGTGTCTGGTTCAAGTCTGGGATACTCCGTGCTTCGTAGCAGCTCCCTGCTAGTGCCGAGTGGGATGATGGCCCAAGTACAGAGATTCCTAACGCTGCAGGTGAAGCCTGAGCGGAGTCACTGGCTTCCAGATGGCACCCGGCCTCCCCCAACCTGTTGGGAGCTTTCGGAGAGTGAACCAGTGGGTGCAAGATTTTTCTCTCAGTGTCTTTCCCTCTCTGTCTTGTCATTCTCTTTCAAGTAAATAAATGTTTAAAAAAAAGTAGTACCTCAAAGAAGGCTAAAGTGGTAAGAAGTTGGTAATGTATCCTGAACTCCTGAAAGTCATAAATATCAAATCTTTGTGTAGCTTTTCAGAGGCCCATAAATTAAGTGTGACCAAATATGATGCTCCAGAAATGAGAAAATATGAGAGAGATATTATCCAATAATGATAATGGTAATAATTTGAACGGATTAGAGTTTATAAAAATGGAAAAGACTATTAAGGTAGTTGGATAGCAGACAAAATACATTTTCACGCTAAAATATTCACTCAGGCTGGTGGTATGGTATAGGGCAAAACTTCTGCCTGTGATGCTGGCATCCCATACGGGTGCCAGTTCTGTTCTGGCTGTCCCCCTTTTGATCCAGCTCCTTGCTAATGATCTGAGAAAGGCAGTGGAAGATATAGCCCATGTGCTTGGGCCCCTTCCAGCCACATGGGAGACACAGATGAGGCTCCTGGCTTCTGGCCTTGACCTGGCTCAGCCATGACCATTGTGGCCATCCGAGGAGTGAACAGCTGATGAAAGATAGATGTCTATCTGTGTGTGTGTGTGTGTGTGTGTGTGTGTATGTCTGTTTCTCTTTATCTGTAGCTCTTTGAAATACATTTTTAAAATGTTCAACTCAAAAATAATCTAAATAACTTAAAAATATTTAACATAAAACTGATGGAACTGTAAGGAGAAATTTCTGTCTGCAATATAAAGAAAGATATTCACATGTTCTTGAAAAATGCATGTTATGAAAAAAGCATGGATTTCAGATTTTTTTTTTCTGCCAAAATAAGCTTGTGCTAACTTGGTACATAGGAACAGAATCTAATTTGAGCACTGAGAAAGAAAATATATTTTTAAAAGAGCCCGTATCAGAATAATACAAGTTCTGGTAAAACTGAAACAAGAACAAACATCAAGTTAATGGTGAAATTTGGGTGAATGAATGATGAAATAATTGATGTTTTATGAAAGTTTACGAGAACAGTGACCCCAATGAAATCAACAGTTTATAAATGTATGACTCATTTTAAGAAGGAATGAGACAATGTTGATGATGAATACCATCTACATCAATTTACCAGGGAAGAATTAATCCTGTCTGTGCCCCAATTGGAGAATACCAATAAGTAACAGCAGCAACAACAGCCAACACCACAGACAGCCCCACTTAGAGAGTTCTGCTGAAAACAAAACAGAAAACAAAACCCTTCCAGACTCTATTTCAGCCAGATCAGCTGTTACAGAGCAGAAATTTAAATGGAAAGTGTAAACAAGGTGTGTTAAAATCTTGAGGTATTTCTTCAAAGGGTTCGAGTGGAGAATGAACATGGTTTTACCAGGAGACAAAGCGCAATGAAGGTAATGGCCAGTGGCTAACTCAAGAGGTAGAAGTGGTTTATTCAAAGAAAAAGTGTCCTGGTCACGAGCACCAGTCATGCGAGTGATATTTTAGGAGGCTCAATACTTCGTTTATTGTCTCTGAGTAAGGCTAAAGAACAGTAACATATGCCTATTAGAAAGTTAGCCAAGCAATATCAGGACACACTTAGAGAGCAGAATGATGGACTTATGAATTGTAATAATATAGGGGAAATCAGTGCGTTGGGGGAGGAAATTTGAGGAGTGGTAAGGGAAATCTCAGAGCTTATGGAATCATATCATAAAACAAATAAAATGAATAAAGTAAAATAATTTTAAAATGTTAGCCAAACTGTTAGCAGAAAAATAACCTGAGCAAGTTTCAGTGAATATCTTTCACCACAGCAATGCTCTTTCTCATTCCTGCCATCAGATTAGCAATGTTGTGAGACAAGTTCCCAAGGGAGCTCATTAGGCATTGCTTGCACAGTCCTGAAGTGACTCCTGGTATCTTTTGGTTTCCTGATTTTAATAATCTCAAAAGGACAGCATTGCCATGGTTAATTTCCTAGAACTCTCAGTTCTTTAGGGGATGAATTAAACAGATAGTATTATTGTGACCTGTATTTGATGGAGCTTATTTTGAGAAATATAGCTTGTATTTTCCATCTTTTATTCCACTTCCCGCAAACTTTTAAAACTTTTAAAATGGCTTGCCATATTTACTGGACTTTAGCATTTACTGGACTTTAGATTGTTTCATGGTCAAGCATCAAATACTATTGTGTTTTGGCATAACAGTGAAGAAATTGCTTTGGATGGTCATATTGCATATTGGAGATATGCAGACTTTTTTTTTTAAAGATTTATTCATTTTATTACAGCCAGATATACAGAGAGGAGGAGCGACAGAGAGGAAGATCTTCCGTCCGATGATTCACTCCCCAAGTGAGCCGCAACGGGCCGGTGCTGTGCCGATCCGAAGCCCGGAACCTGGAACCTCTTCCGGGTCTCCCACGCGGGTGCAGGGTCCCAATGCATTGGGCCGTCCTCGACTGCTTTCCCAGGCCACAAGCAGGGAGCTGGATGGGAAGTGGAGCTGCCGGGATTAGAACCGGCGCCCATATGGGATCCCGGGGCTTTCAAGGCGAGGACTTTAGCTACTAGGCCACGCCGCCGGGCCCAAGATATGCAGACTTTTAAAATTACCATTTCTTGCTGCTGCACATCCTGGAAGGCAGTAGGTGCTCAAGGGTTTAGGTTCTTGCCACCCACGTGAGAGACCCAGATGCAGTTTCTGTCTTCTAACTTCAGCCTGGCTCAGCCCTGGCAGTTGCAGGGCCATTTAGGGAGAGAGCCAGTACATAGAAGATCCTCTCCCTCTCTTAATCCCGCTTCTCACTCTTTCTTTCTGTGTCCCTCCTCCTCACCGTCGCTCATCTCTCCCCTGGTCTCTCTCTTTTCTACCCTCTTTGCAACTTTCAAATAAATAGAACATTTGAACAGCACAGTTAATATTCGTGGTCATTGGATCATGTGTGTGAATCCTGTACCCGACAGCTAGAGAACATACATCATTTTGAAACACACGAAACCTTTTCAACACGAAATAGCAACAGTTAAGTAGCTTAGAAGAACAGGTGGTTTAGGGGAATATCACCTTGGTTCTCCTTTTGTATCTTTTTTTGTTTTGCTTTTGGGCATTGCTAGCATTAAATGAGCACAATACATATAATCACTGCTCATGAAGCTTTAATCATCCCTTTGAGACGCATCTATTGTTTTCCTTTGCAGACCCTGACATGAATTGGGAAGAAACTGCTGTGTCTTTGACGACATAATTGAATTGTATGAGAAATCTGATTTCAGCCATTCATCAAGTTTAAATTAGGAAAATGCCAACTCATGCAGTGGCTGCAGTTATTAGACAAGGACTTTGAAATTAAGAGGAATAGGAATTTATAAATTCTGGGCAAGATCCTTCCGTCAGTGTATTTGGCCTCTTAGGTTAACCTCCTTGTGTACCCAAAAGCCTGGGGAAGTAATTACTGGTTTTTTCCAAAAATACCTCACCTCTACGACCTCCTCGAAGTCACTGCAGATCTTCTATTATGCACATATTTGGCAGATAGTGGATGTCTAACGAGTGTTTGAGTAATGGGATAGGGTGAAAAGAGGGAAAATGGAGATCCATTTCTTCTTGGGTGCTTGTGCTAGGTAGCTGCTAGAAAACAAAGAAAACCTGATATCAGAAGGCAAACATCAACTCCCAGTGAAGCAATCAATAATATTCTAAAAGGCTTTTTTAGCTGAAGAGTTTGCATAATCTCATCTGGAGATATTTTTTTTTCTAAGATTTCAGGACACATGGATTCTTATTCTGTAGGGAAATTGTTTTTTCAGCCTGACTTTAAGGGAGGTCACATGTTTAGGAGAGGTTGTAGATGGTGTTACCTTGGCAGACACTAAAGTGCAAGCTCACACAATTCCCGCAAGCATAACACCAGAAATCATTTGTTGTGTTATTTTTCTGTTATTGGATGTCAGCACCTATTTGTTAGCTCACAGATGTATAAATCTGATATAACATAGCTAGATTTTCATAAAGTCTAAAATGAAGGTGTTAGTTGGGCTTGGTTCTTGTGTGGAGATGCTGGAGAAAAATCTGCTTCATTCTGTGGCAGAATTCAGTTCCTGTGATCATAGGACTGAAATCCCTGCTGCCTTGCTAGCTATCAGGCAGTGACCATTTAGCTCCTCAAGACCGCCTGTGTTTGTTGACGGTTGGTCTTGTCAACCTTCAACTCAGCATGGTACATCAAACCCTATGTGTCAGATCTCTGATGACTTCTCTCAGCTGGAGAAAACCCTGTGTTTTCAACGGGCTGGTGTGATTATGTTAGGCTCACTTGGATAATCTTCCTGTTTTAAAGTCAGCTATGTCATACGATATAACTTATTTGTAGGAATTAAATCTGTCATGGTCCAAAATTCTGGAAAGAGAAGGAGGCATCTAGAGCCATTTTAGAACTAATATTTGTATTTTTAATGAATGAAACTCAGTGTAAGGAAATACATACAAGGATTTTAGTTTTGTGTTTAAATTCCCAGTGTTCAAAGTAGTTTATAATTTGTACTGTAGTTTTAAGTAAATGTTTAGACAAATGACAAAGTAAGTTAATTATGTGATCACTATATAAATACTCAGGCAACATGATGCGTTTTTTAAAAATATGCAATTAAATTTGCAATTTGTAGGTTTAATAAAATAATAGCATATAGTATCTGCTAGGGTTTTTAATTCCTGCCTTTGTGACCAGTGTGGTGGCTCATCAGGCTAATCCTCTGCCTTCAGCACCAGTATCTCGTACAGATGCCAGTTCTCGTACAGATGTCTGCTTCTTTTCCAGGCCAGCCCCCTGCTTATGGACTGGGAAAGCAACAGAAGATGGCCCAAGTCCTTGTACCCCTGCATTCATGTGAGAGATCTGGAAGAAGCTCTTGGTTGTCCACTTCAGAGCAATTCAGCTCTGACTGTTGAGGACATTTGGAGAGAACCAGTGGAAGGTCTCTCTCTGCCTCCTTCTCTTTGTAAATTTGACTTTCAACTAAAAATAAATCTTAAAAAATATTGCTGCCAAAAAATATTGCTGCCTTAAAAGCAAAATTTTGGAAATTGCTTATTCACATATGTATCTCTGTAGTTTTTCCTGGTTTAAAGAAAGGAGCACTAAAATGGGAAATAAAAATTGAGTTCAGGGCCTGGCGCCATAGCCTAGCTGCTGAAGTCCTTGCCTTGTATGTGCTGGGATCCCATATGGGCACCGGTTCTAATCCCAGTGGCCCCACTTCCCATCTAGCTCCCTGTTGGTGGCCTGGGAAAGCAGTTGAAGACAGACCAAAGCCTTGGGTCCCTGCATCTATGTGGGAGACCCAGAAGAGACTCCTGGCTCCTGGCTCCAGATCAGCTCAACTGTGGCCGTTGCAGCTGCTTGTGGAGTGAATCGACAGATGGAAGATCTTTTCTTTCTCTTCTCCTCTCTGTATATCTGCTTTTCCGATAAAACAAATAAATAAATTGGGTTCATATCTTGGCTCTGCCACTTCCTAGCTAAGGAGTGTATGTGTATGTGTTTGGTTATGAGTACAGTTATAAATTATTTCAATGACCTGTCCTCCATTTAACATATTATTCAACTATTCAAACATACTGTTGCATGTAACCATGTGACTTAAATTTTGCTTCCAGATATTCAGTGGAAGTACTCCAGTTAAGGAAAAAAAAAAAGACTGAAGTTAGGCATCAACAAGATGAACCATTTCCTCCCAACATGCAATTAGGCATCAACATGGCTGGACAGATCTAT
This sequence comes from Ochotona princeps, assembly GCF_030435755.1. Classification (NCBI taxonomy): domain Eukaryota; kingdom Metazoa; phylum Chordata; class Mammalia; order Lagomorpha; family Ochotonidae; genus Ochotona; species Ochotona princeps. The sequence continues at coordinate 36,852,252 of NC_080852.1, read as the reverse complement.
CTTTGGAATTGAAAGTCTGTTATCGCAGGACTTTCTGCTGTTTGTGTTTTCCTTCCTGCCTGAGTTTTGAGTGATGGGTGTTACTATTGCAATCTAATATCATTTGCTTAACCCTCATTCACAATCTGTTCAGAAAACAGATGAATAGACATCCCGTCAGAATGCTGCTGGTGGTGATGTCACTGTAATCGGCCTGGCTAATGTAATTGTCTGCATAGTTCAGTTGCTAATGGTCGCCCATAGAGGTCATTCCCATCTGAAATGACTCATGTTTCTGGAACATGGCACTGTATTTTAAAGAGTGCCATATGAGGAGGAGGGCCAGTACGATTTATTCACTGCTTACCTTTCAATGCAGTATGAGTTATAACTCAACATTTTCTGGAAGCATCTTGCTACCACAGAACACCCAATAAATGTAGAACACAGTTTGAGAAAGGCCAGTTTCTTCTTATGTAAGAAAGGAAGACCAACTCTCCAGATTTTCAGCATATTTTGATTATAAGTCATCTGATTGGATTATGTTGTAGCAACTGGAGAAAATGAGGCCCTTGGGAAGTGACAGTGAGCTAGTAGCAGAGCTTGGATGAGAATAATTCCGATGCCATGTCTCTTTCTTCTTTGCTTCTTTATATTGCAGCTTTTAACACACTGATAAGTCACCGAGCTGCTAAGAACTGTTGAGGATGACAACAGCTTTATAATCAACAGTTTGAGTTTGGAGAAGAGTGAGGAAAGGGCTTTGACTGGAAATATTTACTGTTTTTGTTTTATGAGCTGGTTCACTTTTCCCAATTCCCCCATTCCATTCTTTTGTGGTTGTGGGGTTCCTCTTTTTTTTTTTTCTATTCATTTATTCATTAATTACAGTGTATTACATGACACAATTTCATAGGTACTGGGATTCTCCCCCCTTCACCCCAAACCCCTCCCCCATGGTGAGTCCCCCCACCTTGATGCATAATCACAGCCCAAGTTCCGCCAAGACTCCCTAATTAAAAGCTCACACCATACAGAGTCCAGCATCCCACTTGTCCAGTCAAGTTCAACGGCCTCTTAGGGAGGCCCTCTCAGGTTTGAGGGCAGAGCCAGCAGAGCGTCACCTCGATCAATTAGATCAGCAACAATCCAGGTACGATGAGACTGGTGCAGAGTCCACTGATTGACATAGTCCATCTTAGAGTTTCCCCTTGTCCAGTTTTACGCTGCAAACATATAGCTGAGATGGTTGATTGATCTACTCCATCTTCTATCTTTTCTTGGTTAATGTTTTGATTCCTCCATTTTGTTCAGGGGAATCCCCAAAGAAACTTTGAGGTGTTCCCAGTCCAGGCTCCTAAATACACTACTAGTAAGCACAGTGCCCGCCACAGTCCATCACTCTGATCAGCTGGTGGTTGTAATCCCTGGGTTGGTTCTATTCTGAGCCCCGACCTCCATTGGAACCGATGAGTATTACAGCTCTTCCCGGCTCTGCCCATCACACACTCGTCCCTCACCTAAATCAGTGGGAGGTGTGCTGGTTGGGTGCTGCATTCCCTATTGGCACAGGCCATTTCACCTTGGCATTTGATGTTTTGTACTGTTGTAATCGCAACCAAACCTGGCCAGGCCCCCTCACAGTTCCAGCACTCGGATTTGCCAGTGGATGACGTGAACCGACTCAGCCTGGTCTGCCCCCAACCTGGTGGGGTTCCTCTTTTAAGGCATCATCTTTTATTTATTTATTTATTTATTTCATTGCATTATGTGACACATTTTTTTTTTATGCACTGGAATTTCCCCAAACCCTCCCCCCCCCCCATGGTGGATTGCTCCACCTTGTTGCATTTCCATAGTTTAAATTCAGTTGAGATTCTTTCATTGGAGGTTTTGACCAATCATAAAGTCCAGCATCTTATTGTCCTGGTAAGTTCAGTGGCTTCTTGGTGAGACCATCTCTGGTCTGAAGGCAAAACCAGCAGAGTATCATCCCAATCAAGTAAAAAACCCAACATAATATTTACAACCATTTACAACATTATGGCATTTATTGACATGGTATTGATTAACCAATATGTTACTAGGGAAATGCATGTTCTCGACCACAACCTGTGACTTCCTCATAGACATTTCAATTTTGGTTTATATTCAACCATGTTCTATATACCTTAAAATGGCTATAGATTGCTATTCAGCTGTCTCTTGTCTATTTCAATGTTAGTATTTAGCATTTTATAGCATTGAAGCATGATTTTGCTGAACCTGGTTGTTTTTCGGGTAGTCTAACTCTATAACTTTAACAGGACAAATGTCAACAGTTTAGGTGAATGTTTTTGGGAGGGGTGTGCAGAGAAATCTTCAACACCCCAGAGAGGAGTAACTGATCTTTGTGTCCCACCCAGTGAATTATAAGTGCATCCCGGCTGGCCGCTTCCTGTCTGTTTCTAAGCTTTCCTAGTTGTTCTCTGTCTATCTATTCTAGTTTGTTTGTTCATATGTTTGTTTGTTATGAGGGGTTTCTGGAGCAATCCTGATGGTCCTTACAAAAGAGGGTGGGGACCCAAAGTTGGAAGCAGGCAAGGGCCAGAGAAAGCTCCTCTCCCTAGTTCCGAAGGAAGTTTACTCTTCTTCTGTTTCTGCGGACTGCTCAGGGATCCTGGTTCTCATTCTGATGACCCTGGATCCTGCAAGGCAGGAATTGGGCTTCTTCCATCCCACATTGTAGGTCCAAATGGGGGTGGGTGACCTCAGAGTTCTTGGCCTCTGAAGGCACTCCTTTTCCCCCGTGGTCTCCTTGGCAGTAGGGATGTAGTCCTCGGTGGTCATATTGATAGTCCTTGGTGAGGCTTTGGGAGTCTTCAGAGTTGGGATACAAGCCTCCTCCTATCCCCCTGATCCACTCTGGGGTCTCTCCCCCCCCGCTCTATGCGTATGACCTCCTGTTAAGAGGTTGTTAGGATTGCTCCTGATTCCCCCCACATGTCTTTGTAGTTTTGCTATTGTCTAATGCTGACTCGAGTCTGCTGTCTATGAGTTACCAGTTATGATCCTGATGGGTTATACTTCCCCCGTCTTCCTCACACCTACTGGGGTGATGTAAGATTTCTCTGCTCTCCCTCTCCATTTCCAAGTATCATAGGGCCTTGCAAGTTTATTAGGTTTTACAATTCTTGATGTAGATCATAAGCAATCTGACTCATATCGATTGTTGGTTCATTGGTTACTTCACAATGTCTTATTGCATGAGATACAGGCTGTTTGGGGTTGAAATATTACTGTTTTCTGGATTGACATCATTTCATAACAGCCACATCAATCACAACAACAACAACATCAACAACAGAGTATAGCACCCTGATAAAATAATGCGCCTCTGAGTAACCAACACATGCTTAATTAAAAGGAAACACAGAAGTCTTTTGGGAAAAATGATGCCATCATCTGCTTCATGAGCATGTGATGAATTCTACTAGTGGAAAGAGATTATTTGGGAGCAATCAGACTGACATAAAAACATTACTGCAGTCTTGTTCAGTCTGTCCTGCCTCTCATTAAACTCTGGAAATTATTGATGCATTTTGAAGCCCAACTCAACCCGACCAGCCCTCTACCCAGCCCAGATAAATACTGGCATATGCGTTTCTGTTTATCAATCCCACCCCTATCTTGGTTTCGTGTTCATCCTAGGAGGAAGATGCCCACTATTTCCCTACTAGGCCACTCGAGCTTCTGGGTTTTGGTTTGGTTGGTAACTCAATCTGGTTCTAATAGTTCTTATGGGTACTCTCATTCAAACCTTCATGTCTCAGTCCCACTCTTGCCCTAGTGTTTATGTTTACTATTGCTGGGAATCATCAGAAATTCATTTCTGACCTATACAAAGGCTGGCCTTATTCAAGAGTGTCCCTGGGCAGCTTTTTCTGATCGTAAAAACTCTGTAGCTCGCTGCCGGGTGGCCAGCAGGCAGAGCCTGGCACCATTTGGTGCACTGGCCGCCTAAAGCCAGGGACCCCCTCACTGCCTTGTGGCGGTGGTCTTGGCATGCTGAGTCCTCGTTCTCGGGTCCGGCCTGGTTGGGCCGCTCCCCTAGGGCCACCCCGAGCCCTGGGGGGCAGCCAGTTAAGGCATCATCTTAACTCTCCTTTCCTACCTGGAATAAGTACTGTTACTTAGTCATCAGACACAAGTGTGAAATAATTCAATCTTTTTTTTTCTTTTTTCAGAACTTGTACGACAGGCATTAGCATTCCAAGTGGAGTCCTGCAACTTTCATAAATTATGAGTTACTGAGCTTTTTTTGTGTGTGTGAGATTTTTGTTTTTGTAGAAAATCAGTTTAAGAGTCAGTTTTCTTGGTACTTTTCTTGATTGTCTATTCAAAAGAGAAGAGAGAGAGGAAATAGAAAGTTTGAGAGAAGGGGTTTACAGGGAGAAAACTCAAAAACTTACACTTAGTATGCAATAAGAGAGAATGTGGTCATAAACATTCTTTTTCTATAGGTTGTCCCTGCTGACAGCCAGCTCTTCGATCCCTAAATATCCATACGTTTAGACGGTAAAAGTTTTCCATTGTTGATTTTTCTTAAAAATATATTTGAGAGATAGGTATGTATGTATATGTATAGATAGATACAGAGATCTTCCATTTGTTCGTTCTCTCCCCAGATGCCTGCAACAGCTGAGGATCAGCTAGGCTGAAGCCAGGACCCAGGAGCCTAATCCAGGTCTCCCATGTGGGTGGTAGGAATTAGAGTACTTAAGTCATAAACTGCCACCTTCCCAGATACATGTTAGCAGGAAGTTGGATCAGAAGTGCTAGGATTTGAACCCAGGCACTGTGTTATGAGAAGTGGGCATCCCACATGATGAGTTAATCACTATACCAAACCACCTGCCCCCTTCTTGCTTGTTTGTACCAGAAATCATTTTAAAGAAGTATCTTAAAGGAAATTGAGGTAGATTGGAGTGCAAATGGGAACGTGATTGAATGTCTATGACATTTGAGGCAAGAAGCGAAGAAAGGTACAGAAGACGCAAGAGGTGGAGGTGCAGTTGTGGAATCAGTCGGCCTTGGAAGTCAGAATTCCTGATTTTAAGCTTTGTTGTCTTGGAAAGTTATTTACTCCCTCTAGACTCGTTAACTGACCTTTACAATAAGTATACTACCATCTATTTTCAGGATTATGAAGATTATGTAAATCCAGGTATAGTTGTTTATTATGCAGGGGACTTCAAAAAGTTCATGGCTCTGTATAATGTATAAAACTTGTAGATTTACTTTAAAATTTTTTGTGTTAAATATTTATCTTTTAATTCCATCTTGTATAAACTTTATGAAGTACCCTTGCATATTAATCCCATTAGATTTTGCCTGTGAGATGTGAAGTTGAGAAATTCTTTTACCTTCTGCTTTTCCTTTGAAATGTTTATACTGAGTATGTAATATCAGAAAGCCAATAAGCATTTTATATAAAAAGGAAAAGATGAGATGATGATAACAATAATGTAGCAACTAGTATTTATTGGATGTCACTATGTGCCAGGTACTGTGCTAAGTCTAGATAGTTTATAACCTCATTAAATATTGTAATTATTCCATTTTTAAGATGGAAAAAACAGGGAAAATGGGAAGTGAATTAACTGAGGACTTAATATGTGGAACCCTTCACATATTTCCTTTTATATGAAAACAGAAAGATGTTAGCATCATCCCTATTTTCTTTGAGCTCACTCCTGATAAATTTCACAATAAGATTTTGTTAATTCATTTTATATCTTTATTTACCATTGTTTAAGTGCATCTCTGAATTGAATTGCGATGTGAGCTACTTAGATTTGCTTTTAATTAAGTTTGCAAATTTGAGATGCCTATCCTGTGCAAAAGCTCAGTTTTTAATTTTGAAGGACACAAATATATAGAATAGGCTTTCAACAAAAATAGCTTTTGGTTATCACAATGACCTGTGTTGTCTCTAATCTTCAGAGAGTTACAGGAGTATTTCACTGTTTTACATACTACCATCAGTGTATGCATTTGCTTTTCCCCACAAGTTTGCCAACAGTTGCAGGTGTCCATCTCACTTTTCCATAGATGTCTCATTGTGGATATTAAGCAATACAACTCATTCTAGTTTTGATTGCCCTCCCCTAATGACTAATGATTGTGAGAAGCTTCTTTGTGTACTGTTGGGCCATTTGCAGTACATGTTATTCGAAGATTTGTTTATTTGAAAGGCAGTTACAGAGAGGGGGGGAGAAACACAGATAAAGGTCTTGCTCCACTGGTTTACTTCTCAGATGGCTGCAATGACTGGGGTTGGGCCAAGCTAGAGCCAAGATCCAGGAGCCTTGTCCATGTCTCCCATGTGGGTAGCAGAGACCCAAGGACTTGAGCCATCTTCAGCTGTTTTCTTAGGGAGGTTAGCAGGGATCTGGCTTGGAAGTGGAGCAGTCAGGACTTAAATGGGCACCCGTATGAAATGCTGGTGTCACAGTGGTGGCTTCACCTGCCTTTCCATGATATCATATTAGTCCCAACCCTTGTATTTGACTACTTTACCCAAAAAAAGGTCTCAAGAACTTCAGGGCCATGTGTAAATGAATCTCCTAGGGTTCAAAAATATCCTTTAATCCTTTGATCAGTGTGTGTGTGTGTGTGTGTGTGTGTGTGTTTTAAAAGATTTATTGATTTACTTGGAAGAGTTATACAAACAAAAGTTGATAGAGAGAGGAAATCTTCCAACTGCCGATTCACTTCCAAAATGGCTGCAACGGCTGAGGCTGAGGCAGGTAGAGAGGCCAGATGTCTGGAGTTTCCTCTGGATCTCCCACGTTGGTGCAGAGGCCCAAGCTCTTAGGCTGTGTGCTGTTTTCTCAGGTGCGTTAGAGGGAGTGGAATCAGAAGTATAGCAGGTAGATCTTGAACCATCACCCTTATGGGAAGCCAGCATCACAGGCGATGGCTTTACATGCCATGCTAAAACCATATCAGTTCAGTTGTTTTCTTAAAAGTCCTTTCAAAACAACCAATTCCAGAGCAAAGGTGTAGAAAGGATCAAGAGTTATGACTTATGTGGAAACGCAAGTGGTTCTGGTTGGTGGTCTGGGTTTTGGGTCCCTGATTTTACATTTGGAAGGGAGATTGTGTTTTGTGAGTACTGTCTTGTTCTCCAAAAGAAAATTTCGTTCCCTCTATCTCTTGATAAAATATATAATACAGAACAGGAGACACTTTGAATTACTGATGAACTGAATAATAGTTAGCTTCCACATAACAGGGTCCTGATTTGCTCATCTCCGCATGCTGTCCCCCCAATTCTGTGCCTCCTAGCAAAGAATAGGTATTCATTAACGTTTTAAAAGAATTAAATTGAGATTGTTCGTTCACATTGGGTAAATGACTGTCCTTTCAGCTAGGCGTTTCTCAGCCAGGAGTGTCGGAGCCTGAGTGAGTCATGGAGTCAGGATCAGAGAGTTAATGATAGCCCAGAAAAGATGGACTGAGTTTATTAGCTGATTCATGGGGCTACATGTCAGCTCTTTGGGGGGAGGTGCCCTAGATAAATTGAAGACTAGAAATAATGAACTCATGGCTCCCTGACAGCAGAAATTGTGAATCTTGCTGAATTCCAGGGAAAGGAAATGAAAAATCTCCTTTTTCATAGGTTTCTGCTCTTGAAATAAGAGTTTTGTGAGGATTGTGTCGTTTAGATTATTGGCATGGAAGGGAAGACCGTGGCCAGAGCAAGGTTGGGAGAAGGAAAGAGACTAAAGGCACAGCTGGGAGTAGGAAAAATGAAAAAGGCAGCTTATGAATTCTGTAAGAGAGAAAGGTGACCTGAAATAATAGTGGAATGGGAGGATCAGATCTTGGTTTTTGTGACTGGTCCCTGATCTGGTAGCAAATGGATTTTTTTATTGGAGAACAATTTCCTGAGTAGTTGTAGCATCTGCTGCAATGACCATTCTCACATTGTTTTCTAGTTTTGCAGGTGCTTGGGATCCAGAGCAAGCTCTGCATATGTTGTGGAGAAAGGAAAATGGCATTAAATGACAGCTATGCCTAATTACACTAAGGATTTCTAGAGGAGTTCCTGACATTGGAGAGGGATCCCTCTTGTTTGTTACAGAAGTTGCTGTTAATTCTAGATGTTCTTGGTTGAATTTTAACCTTGAGAAGAAACAGAAACCTTTGCAGGATCAATGTCACCCAAGAATTTCTATAGATACATTGAGTGGAAGTTACCTAAAATCAGCACAGTTAGATATAACCCAACACCCAGCTCCCCCCACCTTCATGGATGTGTAAAAAGGCTCACTTGAGATTTAGCATCCCATGGTATCACAGAAAACATTCAATGTAGGGTCATTAGACACCGTTTTTATTCCTAGAAAACATCACAAGTCCAGTAATGATGGCCGACACATTTGGTATATGTACATAGATTGGTAACTTTGCAAGACTTTGTGAATTCAGTGTTGAGATAGATTTATTCCCTAATTGTACATTATCAAAGTGCAATCCTTAGGGAAAAAAATACTGTGCTGTTCAAACCAGGCCTCAAAAATCTTTAAAGAAATGCTAGAAATTACTTTAGTTAAACTGCTCTATGTAACGGTAATGCTAGCCTGGATGAAATCTCATCATTCATTTCTTTTGAAGGCTCTTAGAGTCAGAGAATTCAGTCTTTACCAGCCCCCTTTTACTAATAACATTAAGAACTGAAACCAACAGCACTCTGGATAATGTGAGTGGGTAGTACCAAAACCTGTTATATAATCTGCTAAAAATTCTGCTTTGAGATTTCATTGTAAGCTGTCAAGTTCAAAATCCTTCCCCCTGTATCTATATGTTTTGCCCTTTGTCCCTCTGGGAAAAGGTAGAATTTTTTGCTCTTGAGTTAGTGCCAGCTTCCCCAGAGACAGGAGGGAACCTTCCTGGAATGAATAGGAAATTGAGCATTCTTAATCTTTTAGTTGTGTCCTCTGTGTCTCACTTTATTTAATTTTCTTTTAAAAATGGTATATTTACTTAATTGAAAGGCAGAGTTACAGAATGAGAAAGAGAGATGGAGATCTTCTTTCTCTAGTTCAGTCCCCCAAAGACCTCAATAACTGTGACTAGGCCAAGCCAAAGCCAACAGCAGGAGCCACTGTCAGGTCTCCCAGGTGCAGAGGCACAGGAACTTGGGCCATCTTCTGCTGTTTTCCTAGATACGTCAGCAGGCAGCTGATCAGAAGTCAAACCTACCCCAAATGGTAGCTGGTGCTACAGGTCCCAGCTTAACCCACTGCGTCACAGTGCGGGCCCCTATGCTTGGTCTTAACCTGAGCTTCTGCTACTGATAAAGTGTTGGATGGTGTGGTGGTTAAAGAGATAGCTATGACAGAAGAACTTAGTCTGGTTAGGGAGTGGCACAAATACAGTAAAAACTAAGTAAAAAGCAAGAGCAAAAGTTTGAGACAAGCAGTATTTGTTCAGTGAGAGGTAGCATGAAGTCATGAAGAGAGCAGTGACTGACAGAAAAGTCGTGTGCCAGAACTTAGCTTTATGTTTGCAGGAAAATAGATTTCTTTTTCTTTAGATTGCTTATCTATAAAATGGGGTTATTGGTCTTGATCCTGCCTGACTCTTTAGGATATTGTGAGGCTCTAGTGAACTGTTGCATGAGAAACTTTGGAAAATACAAATGAAAATATAAACTTGGTTGGAGAATGGTTTCATCCCACTTTGCAAACAAAAAGCTTGCCCCTAGCCCCCATGTTCGTGATGAAACAGCCATTGATAGCTGTGGCACAAAGTGGAACAAATTACTTTGCTTCTCTCCTGTTCATTCATCTTTTCTGCTACAAAATTAAGTGGTTTATGTGGTGTTGGCCCCAAATAAATTGTAGTTTGGTAGAGTGTGAAGTAAGTTTACAGATCCATATTTTATCCCAAGCCTTCTTCAGTGCAGAATTCCCTGTTTCTGTTCTGACCCTTGTACCTTCCTTCTTCATCTGTTTTATCTAATGAGTCTGTCAATCTCCCTTGCATCTGTCCTGGGACAGGCAGGCTTCTTTGCTGTGTAAGGGCCAGGGATGCTTCCGTGGTCAGGTAACAACAGCTTTCAGCTCACCTTGCCCTCCCTGGGCCTCTCCTCTGTGAACTTTGAGCTCTTTTGTACTTGGCTTCCCCTTTGCTTTATTTATGTCTGTCTCTTCTGCTAAGCTCTGTGCTCCTTGAGGATGAGGAAAGCAAGCATTTCTACAGTCCTAGCAACCTAACAGCTTCTAGTCCCTGACAGAAATTGGATAAATATTTAATGCCTGAACAAGGAAATGATCTTTCCCTGCATACCTCTCTTTCTTGTTTTCCCTCCTACCGATGATTTTTCTTGTTCTTCTCGAACAACAGTTTTTGCCACAGTGTTATGTTGCACATACAATAAATTTGTTGTTTGTAGAAAAACTCATAGCTGGAATTTTAGACCTAATTCTCTGCTTTGTTTGGTTTTGTTTTCCCCAGAAGCTCTTTCTTTAGCCACTTTTCAGGTTGTTAGACTGAACCTGTGTCGGAAAAGTCTTTGTATGGAGACTTATCTCCTTTATCTGCCTGTGTCATGATTCCTGATTTTTTCTCAGATTCATTTCCTCTTTTCTGTCAAAGCTCCCTGGCTTTATTCTATGTGTCTGGGCCTTCCTTCACACTGAAATTCTTAGGCAGTCAGCCCCTGCTGACTTCAAGTTGAGGGCTTTTAATAGCAAATAATCGTGACACCACGAAGTCATTGAACGCTAAATGGATTAGTGAGAGAGCTACATGCAGGGATTTTCATGTTGTTTGCTTTTGGAACACATTTTTCAGACAGTGCCTTGAACTATACATAGGAAAGGTGGAATGTCTTTGAAATGGCGTTAAAGGTCCCAAGAGGTCCCCAGGGATCCACAGACCCTGGTTTGATGACCACTAGTTCAGTTCAGCTCCCTCCCAACACAAGAGGGGCAGGTGGACAGAGACTTAAAGAAGAGAAAGAACTTGCCTAACACCCACAGCATGCTAGCCACAGGACCTGGACCAGAATCCAGGTTTCCCTTCCAGGTCAGTACTCTTAACCACAATGTACTGTTTAGAACTGCATTTCCTAAGGGTGCAGGGAACTGTAACAATGAGTCTTTTGTTGCACTCCCCTGAATGAGATGGGCCAGGGTCCATCTCTCCTTCCCTACTGGAAAATCAAGTCAGCCCCTCTTGTTGTTGTTGTTCTCTGTGGCCCAGGCTGGGACTTGCCTTCCCCTTTGTTCTGTTCCCAGGTTTTGTGATGCCAAGAAGGACAGGGAGAGAGCGGATTCAGGCAGGTCATGGTGGCACAGATGTTTCCTGTCCTCTGGCCCGTCTGGCTATGTCTCTCACAGCAAGCCAAATGCCATGGCCAGGTGTGTTTTTCAGTGCTTCCAAGCCCTTGGAGGTGGTAGGTGTTTATAACCACAATTTCCTCATTAGCTTCTGTTTTTCACCGGCCTCTAGCCACTGCCTGAGGGAATATATCCACAGCCTCAACGCTGGGAGTTATCTGTCACTGGGAGCTGTGTGATCTCTGTGTTCTTACTTCACTGTGTCTGCTTCAGGTAGTCTGTGTTTTATGATCTGGTTTTATGATCTAGTTCCATAGGCTCTGGGGTTGCCCGTGCCACTTCCCCAAGGTTCCTCACTGCCACATCCCTCTCTCCCGTTGATTTCCCCTCTAGTTTTACAAACAAAATAAAATATTTTTAAATGTTAAAAAAGATCACACTTATTTTTCTAGATTAATCTTAAAAACCACTTTCTTCAACAAGTCTTTCTTAATTTCCAACCTTTTGTGAACCCCTCTGTTGAAGTGTCATACTTTCTTAGTTTCATCATTCCCTGCTTCATGGTTTACATACAACTTTGCACATGCCATATTGTTTCTTACTTGTTTGCACTGTCCATTTGCCCAGATTTCCCTGCCTGAACCTTTTGTTCCACTTTCATCCTACTTAAATTCAGCATGTATCACTTCTTCCAACTTACCTTCTCTGACCCCCTCAAAACTGGATGAGATTCCTCTCACAATACAGTATACCTTTCTGGTGGTACATCATGTTTGGCCAGTGTCAGAGTGCCACACTGGACAGTGTTCCTAGAGAGTTCAGCTGTGCTTTATCTCTATTTGCAGAATGAATGAATGAATACATTTTTGGACTATTTGTCTTCTTTTTTGTATTCATTTATCTACTGCTAGAGTACAAGCCTTCTGCGCACAGGAGGAGGGATTGCATCTTAATCATCTTTCTGTCCCCCGTAAGACTATTTGTGGTAAATACACCAGTCACAGTTCTCTAGAGAACCACACATAACGGGATGGATGGATGGGGTTAAAAGAATGGCTCACTTAATTGAGGGAACTGACTAGTCCAACATTTGTAAGGCAAGCTGTAGTCCAGAAAAATGAGCCTATTTAATGTTGCTGAATTGAGTCTAAAGTATCTAGGGACAGGCAGCAGGCGGGGATTCCTGTTAAGATCTGAAAGCAGAGTTCCTTCATCTCTGGGAAACTAAGTGTTAACCACGTCTGTGAAATACCACCACAGCAAAACTCGTTAACAGTGGTTTGACCGACAACGAAGACTAGCCTCCCCAGACTGACATGTAAAATTTAATCATCACAGCAAGCAACCGGCATATACTTGTTGAAGTGTTCTCTCTTGAGTTTCTTCCGTGAGCCTCAGAAAGGAGGGCAATTGTATGTCTGTTCTCAGCAATCATTTGAGTCATTTGAAAATCCTCTATCACTAAATTCTTAATAACTTTGAATGCAAAAAAAAAACCTTATTTGCAATACATAACTAACTTGAAGAGAGAGTAAGGGAATCTCTGGAGGCTTAAAATACGGAGTGAGTAGCAAGCTTGTTTGAGGCTGTTGCATGAGGCCTCCTGGGATGTCTGTGTTGGTGACCTCAGGACCTGTAATTTCACACCCATACAGCAGCAGTAGCTGATGACTCAGTGTTCACAAGGAGCCAGTTAAAGCTGAGATCCACAAATAAATACAAGAGTGAATAGAAAAAGACACAAGAAAGGTGGCTATATCAGCCTGTGCTCTGGGTAGCAAGAAAGGCTTTTTGAGAATCATAATCATAGGCTCAACCTTCATTTCAATTTAGAGTGTGGGTTCACAAATATCTTTAACTTAAAAGTCATATATGTTGGGCTCGGCAGCGTGGCCTAGTGGCTAGGGTCCTCGCCTTGATCCCATATGGCCGCTGGTTCTAATCCCGGCAGCTCCACTTCCTCTCTGTCTCTCCTCCTCTCAGTATATCTGACTTTGTAATGAAAATAGAATAAATCTTTAAAAAAAAAAGTCATATATGTTAGAAAAGTATGTGTGAAAGCAAATATTTTAGAAAATTATTGGTAAGTTGTAAAATTTATCAGTGGATTTTTAAAACTGTTATTAAAGATTTATTTATTTTTATTGGAAACTCATGTTTGCAGAGAGAAGAGAAGAGAGAGAGAGAAAGAAAACTTTAACATCCACTGGCTCACTCCCCAAGTGGCCACAATGGCTGGAGCTGAGCTGATCTGAAGCCAGGAGCCAGGAGCTTCTTCCTAGTCTCCCATATGGGTGCAGGGTCCCAAGGCCTTGGGCCGTCCTCAACTACTTTCCCAGGCCACAAGCAGGGAGATGGAAGGGAAGTGGAGCAGCCGGGACACGAATGGGTGTCCATATGGGATCCTGGCATGTGCAAGGCAAGGACTTTAGCCACTAGGCCATTGCACCAAGCTCATCAATGTATATTCTTAAAGAGTTTTTTTGTAAGTGATGCCATATTTTGGAAGTAGTGAAAGTGATGTACTTTTACTGCTCTGGAATCAGTTTTTCTGGTTTCAAATTCTGAATCTCCAATCCAGTTGTTGTATAACCCTGGGAAAATTACTTAATATCTCTGTCTCTCAGTTTTCTGTAAAATTAGGAGATAATGGTAGCTACCTTATGTGACTAAGATGAGGATTAATTGGGTAAGGTATGTAAAGTGTTTAGCACAGTTAACTAATAATTACAAAAATATAATAAATATTAGCTATTGTTTTGTTGTAGTTAATATAAGTCTGCTTTTGTATTCTGGATACATAATATACTTCTGATGCCACTATTTTATTTTTATTTCTCTTTGTGATATAGCTGGATGAGGTCTTTATTTCTCCTTCCCCTTACCCAATATCTTATATGTAGCTAGATAAATAATAGGTACGAAGTGTAGTGGTTCTTTGTTGAATGGGCACATTAATGAGAACTATAGTATTTTAAAAGATTTACAGAGGGGTCAACATTACGATGTCATGGTAAAGCCTGTATCTACAACACCATCATCCCACGTGGGCACAGATGTATAGTCCAAATGGCTGCTTTGCTTCTGATCCAGCTTCACGCTAATGGCTTGAGATAAGCAGCAGGGGATGTTCCAAGTGTTTGGGCCACTGTCACCCAGATAGGAGAACTGGATGAAGTTCCTGGCTCCTGACTTCAGCCTGGGCCAGCCCTGGCCATTGCGGCCATCTGGGGAGTGTCCCAGCAGATGGAAGATCTCTCTGTCATTATGACTCTTTGTAACTCTGCCTCTCAATAAATGTGTCTGAACACTAGGCTGATCAGTTTTAGGTTGGTTTTTGAAACTGTATTTCAGGGGTTGTTGATTGTCAGGGTTACTCAGGTTGATTATTAGAGGTTGCCAAAAGGATGTACAAGTTCGCAAGGAGAAAAAAGCTGAAGCAGCACCATGTATCTTTGTGCTTCTGTTTCAAGGTATGAGCTGTCCGCGTGGGGCTGAGCTTGGTGTAACAAAGAGAACATTGGTTTGGGAAAACATCAGCCTTGCTGATAATCTTGGGCCATTCTTCTTCTTTAAGTCTCAATTTCCTTGGCTGTAAAAATCAGAGTGTAGTATCCAAGATCTGTTTCTCCATTCAGAACCTGTGTCATTGTTGCTAAACTTGAATATATCTTGGGAACCCAAGACGTGGCTCTTCCAAGAAATTGCCAGTTATCCTTACAACTTGCCAGTATTCAGTAGTTTGTGCTTATTCTGGTGAATAATATCTCCCCCTGAATGAGCCAGTTGGAAAGTCGTAGAATGGAATGTGCCACCTGGGTTTGGATTTGGAAATCCAACGTGTTATTGCCTTGAGATATAGGATGTTTCTGCTGAGCCATAGCGGTGAGTGGGCTGACAATACCAGCCATGGCAGTTTGTACTTGGACCAGGAAAAGAGACTCAGTGTCTCCTTTGCTAATGAGAGCAGGCTTGTAGAGAGCTTGTTTCGTTGTAGCAATTTGGTTTATGAACCATGCAATGGCGATGTAGCATCATAAAGAGAATCAGTGCATCGCTGGAGTGATAAATAAAACTTCCTTATGCTTCCCAGTCTTTGTTGTACTTGATCTCATAAGCACTCTAAATGGAAATTTGGTCCTCAGTTTCTACATCTTGTTATATCATTTAGGGATTTGAGTGGCAATTTTCAATATGAGGGAGATTGCCCTTCTTGTTATAAATGAAGTGAGATGAAAAGCGATACAGTCCACCTGTAACAGTTGTTTCAGTTCAGAATTTCCCCTCTATGGCCTCTTCTTTCCTCATATGTATAGTAACTGAAAGGTCTCTAAGCAAAACTTAGCCCTCAGAAGCCTGAGGGAAGAATCATGTTGTTAATTTCCCATATTCTGACGACAGTAAAAATATATGAGCACTTCAGCAGCTGGCATGTTGATTTATACTTAAAATAAAACAATATGATGAAGGATGGTCCTTATTACACATTGAAGTAAGTTACCGTGTTTTGACTATTTTATACAGATGAGATCAGCCTTCAAATGATAAATTTGTTTTGTGGAATGCTACCATTTCGGAGGACTCACACAAGCACATGTTTAACCCTGTAGTTTTTATTTTATTTTATTATTTTTTTAAAATAATCCTACTTAGTTACTTAGGGTGCAAAGGGTCAAGGGCTACAGGAAAGTGGGTAATTTTGTTGTTTCCACACTAATATCATCATTTTTCCCCCTGTATCTGGGGTCAGGGGAGAAGAAAATGGAAAAGCCCCACCCAGCCTCCCTCCCATTCCAGGTCCCCAATGTGAGGGTCCTGCTCAAACAGTTTTGATAGTTCAACAGGTCTGAATTGCTGCCAATCTCGCTGTTCCAATCGCAATGAAATCTATTCAGAATCTACTGGCTGACATAGTCTGTTCATGGTTGTGGTTCTGAGATCAGCGGTTCAGTTGGAGGGATCCTCCAAAGAAACTTCATCTGAGGTGATCCCAGACCTGATTCTTGTGTGTGCTTGCCAGTACAGGGTCCAGCACAGTCCATTGCCCCAGTCAGCTTATGCACATGCTGGTCATTTCAATTGCTGGGTCAGTTCTGTTTCTAGCCCTGTCTTCCACGTGAACCGATGGGTGTTGTAGTCCAGCCTGATCCTGTCTACTTCATACTCGGTCCTCACGCAAAGCAGTGGGAGCTGCAGCCTGGGATGGCCGACTCCCCATAACTCCCACCAGGCCTGCCCCCTACCCTGGTTCCCATGCATGCCAGTGTGTACCGCAGACTTGTTCAGTTTCTCCCACATCCCATTTAGCTCTTGTCAATGGGTATTGAAGCCTAGTTCAACCTAACCAACCTACTATCCAGCCCACATGAATACTGGCAGGTGCCCCTCTGTCCAGCCACCCCTGCCCCTGTCCTGGTTTTCGTGTTCTCCAGTGGGAGTGGTAACCCAAGAGGGAGGTGCCCATTATTTCCCTACTAGGCCACTCCAACTTCCGGATTATGCACTCTCCAGGCTAACCATGTAGTTTTTACATAGAAAGAGGGAAAGGGCCTAAAGTGTGGGCTGGAATATATTTATATACTTCATGTATTCACTTACTGATTCCGTAAGTAAGACACCTAACATGGACCTGGTGTGATGACTCAGTGGTTAAATCCTCACTTCGCATGTGTCAGAATCCCATGTGGGTATCACTTCATGTCCTGGCTGCTCCACTTCCCATCCAGCTCCCTGCTTGTAGCCTGGGAAAGCAGCAGATGTCCCAGAGCCTTGGGACCCTGCACCTGTGTAGGAGACCCAGAGGAGGCTCCTGGCTCCTGGTTTCTGATCAACTCAGCTTCAGCCGTTGTGATCACTTGGGGAACGGACCATGGATGAAAGATTTTTTTTCTCTGTATCTCCTTCTCTCTGTAAATCTACCTTTCCAGTAACAATAAATGAATCTTTTTTTTAAAGTCACCAAATGTGTACAAGACATTAGAACAGAGTTGGGCATATGATGGATACAACACTTAAACAGCAAAGTTCCTGTTCTCTCTTTCTCCTCCATGTCTCTCCTTCCCTCTCTTCTCACTGCTCCTGTGGTGTGTGTGTGTGCATTCATGAGACAGAGAAAGATTTATAAGGAATTGATTCATGTAGTTATGGAGGCTGAGAAGTTCCAAGATCTGGGGACATATTTCCAATGATTATTTCAAAATAAAACACAGGGCACACTCTCCATGGGCTTCTGATACAGTAGAAAGGAAACAGACATAAATAAAACATGAGCTGAAAATACTAGGTTGTATTTATTTAAAATGAAAAACCAGAAGGTCTAAGACTTTGAAGTAGAGAGATGCCTGCGGGAGGGGAGAGACAAGAAAGAGGTCATAAAAGAGGCTGAACAGGCCGTGAAGGATGGCGAGAGTGGTAGTTTGATAGAACATCTCTGGGAAACTGTCTTAAGTGAAGGATGGACTAGGACAGGGTTCGTGCATGTGCTGCCTGGTAATTTGTGCACAGGGTCGCCTGACTGAGAAGACAAGTGGAGTCTGCGATGCAGCCAGGTGCTTGCCGGGCCAGGTGTCTCAGTGGGGATGTGTGTTCTATTTAGGCACCCAGGGGATGGGGTGCCTTTGTCTGATTTACACAGACTCAGCAGCAGACTTGTAGGAAGGCAGTAGTGGAAGACAGATTTGAAACCAAAGAATGAGGCAAGATCATGAGGGACTTCCCTCCTATCCAGACTGCCCCGAAAGGATGAAAGTGTGAAACCTGGGTGGAGTGACAAGTGTGTTGTGACGATGACCTTCCTGGAGGGCCACCTAGAGCTGTATCAAAACCAGGAGTCCTGTTTATCTGGCCCCAAATAAAACCGTGTCTTTTGAAAATTACACGTGCCTGATCTTTCTCCAAAGCAAACTCTAGAACTCATCTACTCTGCTGCACTATCAAATCAGCCTGGTCTAATTGGCTAATTGTGTAAGCCAGTCATGGAAAGAGACTGTGCCCCATGACTGCAAAGAACCCTGTTCTGCAGTTCTCTGTAATTACTGACAAATGCAGCTAATCTTCCCATCATGTGTTCTCCTAAGTTGCAGGATTTTTTTTTCTTTCCTGTTTTTGATAATCTCATTATCTTGTGATTCTGGATCATTTAATTATTCCCCAAAATAGATATTTTCAGAAAATCTGCTTAGAAAAAAAATGAGTCGCTGTTCCCAATAGAAGTCACAGCTGGGATGTTTACCCTGAAATTAGTTATTTATAGAGCCTTGGCATGTTGTTTTTCTTAAGGGAGCTCAGCTGCCACCAAAGACTGTTGAAGCCCTCCTGAAGGTTACCTGAAGGTTACCTGACAGATTCAGGAGAAGGACTCTGAGCTTGTATGGAGGAATTTAAGTTCAGGACTGAGAGACTTGGAATTGGTGTTGTGTGATTCTGAGCTGACTGGCGCCCTCTGCCGGGAACCCTCCAAGTTGCAGCTGTACCTGATTTAATAGGTCTGTGAACGCTGCCTGGGAGTAAAAAACTGGCCTGACCCAGTGCCCATCCAAAGAATATAATCATTACACTTGATCATCAGAAATGTTGAAATTCATTTTATTTTTCAATTTTTTTGAAAAAGGCTTAAGTCAGAGTTACAGAGAGAGAGATGGGGGAGAATCAGAGACTAAGAAATCTTCCATCCGCTGGATCATTCCCCAAATGGTCAGAATGGCCTGTGCTGAGCCAGGCCGCAGCTGGGAGTCAAGAGCTTCTTCCAACTCTCGCTTGTGAGCGCAGGGGCCCAAGCATCGGAAGTGGAGCAGCTAGTACCCGAACTGGTGCTCACGCTGCAGGTGTCATGGCTACGCCGTTGCACTGGCCCTGGAATTTATTTTCACTAGCTTTGCCACCTACTCACTGGTACCTTTAAGAAATCCTTCATCTGAGCCTCACTTTTTTGTAAAATGAGTGAGATAGAGGTGATATACCTGTAAAAGGTATAAAGTACTGTGATGATGAATTTGGGAGTGTCAGTGTGCTCATACATACTGTGTCACCTTTGGATTTTTTACTTTTATAGACTGATCCATTGTTATGGTTTCCCTGAATGCAGACCCATTTCATTTTGTCCTGTTTTTCTCTGAACTGTTTCCACTTTGATGGCATTTGTATTTAATGATTGGACTTCGACACTAGACATTATGAATATGAAAGTTATGACTTGAGCAAGGTAAAGCAAGTGTGGAAGAAATGCATTATGCTGAGTTTCTAGTAAGTTTTCTGAGAAGTAACATTTCCCTCGTTTCGCCGCCTCCATCTCCCGTGTTTTGTCTGTGACGTCTCGCAGGACTGTGTTACGGGAACCACTTTGTTATTTCAGGATCCTGGAGCAGGTTATGATCGAGCACTGCAGTTCATGATCCTCTGATAAGATTTTTTTTCTCTGAATGTGTTTTCTTACACTTAGTCACATTAAAACTCCTCTACCAACTTTCTGCCCACGTCCACATCTTTGAGTTCATCCCTAATCAGCTTGGTATTTTAATCCCTGGAAGAGCTGAATGCCATCTGCAAACTTGGCAGTTTCCCCATGCACTCTTTTCCAGATCATTTATTGAAGTGTTGACAAAGGCACCATGCAGCTTGCACCCAAGCTAAGCTGAGCCTAAGCTGTGCAGCATTGGATTTAACAACTTCATTGCTGAGTTACTACTATCAAGGACCAGCCACAGAACATTACCTTTATCCAAAAAAGATGTTTATGTCTTCCTAGTCTTTGTTTCTAACTTCTAAACCAGCTATCCACAACAAAAAATTCTCCCTAAACTGAAAGAAAATTTGATGTGCTTGAATTAGATAAGTTCGAAGTTAAGAATCCCCGCTCCAGTGTAAGACCCTGCCTGTAGTCTTATTTATGTCTTTGTTCCAGAACGTCTGCAGTGAAAGTCTCCTACCACTTTCTATCATTTATTTAAATCCTTTTTTTAAATGTCACTATCATTTGTGAGCAAGCTTCCAAGTTCCCAGACATAATCAATTACTTGATTAATTATCAGGAGATTGCTTGCAGAAGTTATTCATTTGCCAAGTGTCAGTGAAATAGCAAATTCTAGAATCTAGTTACTGCGTTGGCCTTGCCAATGATCTCGTGGCCTGATTCATTCCCTCCAGTCTCCTGGACACTTCAAACAAGTGATCTGTTAGACCTTAGGCACATCTGATCATGTTAATTCTTTGCTTAAAATCACTGAGGATGTGTTTTAGGGGATAGTTAGACAAACAAACTTTAAGACAGACTTAGTTAAGATATTAATAAAAATATTAGTTTTGTTTGCTGGGATAGTAGCCCTATAGCATGCATATTCATAGATGAGGGCCGAGGGGGAGTGCTGGGCAAGAACTGAGAAGCTGTTAATGACTACAGTGACTCTGCTTGGAGTGATGCCGAAGTTTTGAACACAGATGGTGGTAGGGCAGAGTTCTGTTGCAGCAGGCTAAGCCACTGCCTGCAATATTGGCATTTCATGTGAGTACTGGTTTGAGTCCCAGCTGCTCCACTTTCGATCTGACTCCCTACAAATGCAGCTGGGAAAACAGTAGGAGAAGGCCCAAATACTTGGGCGCCTGCTGTGCATAAGGGAGTCCTGGATGAAGGGCCTGACCCAGACCTGGCTGTTGTGGCCATTTGGACTGTGAAAACGAGATTGATTTTATTTCCTCCTTCCCTCTGTTTCTTTCTCCATAGCTCTGCTTTTCAGATAAATAAGTCTTTTTTTTTTTTAAGTAGATGGTGGCAGTGATTGTACAGAATATACTTCATGTCACTGAACTGTACACTTAAAATGGTTAGGCTGCTCAATTTTGTCGTGTATATTTTGCCAATAAAAATTTAAGTGGATATTGCCAATTATTAGAGAGATAATGCTTGAAAAGTTACAGGAGAAAGGTCACGATGTTAGGGATTTGCCTTAAAATGTTCAGATCATAGTCCCAACAATAAAATCAGTGAAGGCGACAGATGAAAATGATTGGCAAAATGTTGATGATTCTTGAGAATTAAGAGGCTGCCCTTTAAGGCCTTTGCAATGGTGCTTGGTCCTTGCCTCAGGAGCCTTGGCTCTCACTGTCCAGCTGACCATTTATTCTCACTTTGCACCTTGCCTTTCTCTTTCAATTCTGCTTCCCCCTTGTTGTGTTGCAAATTCTTTCTTACCTTTACGACCAAGCTCAGCCTGTGTGAGCTTCCCGAATTCCTCCAAGCCAGGAGAGCAGCTGTTCACTTTGGATTCCCTGGTTTTATGTCCACTGCAGCTTGCATCCTGTAGCAGTCTTTTGTCTTTGTTTCTGTCTCCCCACTAAGAGAAAACTTAACTTTTTCTACCTTAAAAATGAAGAGACTTGCTTTCAACTTGTACATCTTTTTAAGCTATATGAAACTTTTGTTGCTGTTGCTAATTGGGTGCTTTTAAAAAATTTAAAGGAAAACGTTGAAAAATGGAAGTGTAACTATCAGCAGACAGCTACCTATTCGGACATAAATATTTTTTTTCTAAAATGTTTTCTCTGTTCGGTGACTGCTAACATGGCCAGCACCTGGGCATATGTGTGGACACACATTTTGTAGAATGGACAGTTCGTCTTCAGGCATGTTTTCTTCAGAGCAGCAAATGAGCACCTGGAGTACTACTGTCCTTGGGCCAGTGGGCTGTGCCTCGGGTGTTGGGGAGCTGACTGCGGGGGAGCTGCAGTGTGTCTCCGTACAGTAGGGGGCAGCAAGTGCTCACAAAGGCAGGCAGGCTGGAGTCTGCATTTCACTGTTCCAACGTGGAGTGGGAAATAGGAGTCCCCCTGTGATTTCTAGTTTATTTTCTGTCCTCTTGAATCCTGGAGATGCTTGACCCGAAGAATAAGGCCTGAGTTAGTTAGATACAGTGGGAATCAGAAATTAAATGCCCAATTTGAAATATCTAGGCATTTATTAGGTACTGGGCTAATGCCAGAGCTACAAAAAAAAAAAAGTCTTCCCCTCCCTAATTACCTTCAGAGCCTGGGAATGCATTGTTAATGCTGTCATCTTCTATTGTGAAGCTTGCTCCATGTGCAAGGGGCAGTCATTTGAGGAGCATTCACTATTTAGGCTGTGCCCAGGTCCTTCAGCTCCAGTGCAGATGGAGATGCAGAACAGATTTTCTTGTGGGAAATGTTGGAGTGGAAACGAGTGTGAGACTGGGATGGGCACACGTGACAGAGGATGAGAAGATGTCTGGGAGTGCAGAGACATTCCGAGTCCTGAAGGTGGCCTTTTGGGTGTTTCTAACCGCCATTCCTAACAGCCCCAATACTAAGCAAGGAGATCATGATGGGGAACCTGCTGAGTGTGCTGTCGCAGATTTGGAGTTCTACAGATGTAAAGATTGTTTGTACAGACCTAAGACAGGAAAATATAATCAAACCTTGCATAATCAATATTTAAACATCCAGTATGTACTGGAAAACCCACTCACTGATGGTCGTTGATCAAAAAGTGGTCTGAGAGTGCAAGCAGGAGCCAAGCATGAAATCATTGGATGGCTGACCTTGACCGTTGCCTGAGATGCTGCTGAGGCTTCAGAAGAGGCACAAGCCTTCCCGACGACAGGGACTATAGAAGAAGCTTGTTACATAGCATTACAGAATTTCCAAAACACTTTTTCTGTTTTTTTTTTCTAAATGATTTTATTCATTTACTTCAAAGGGAGAGTTATAGAGGGAGGAAATGGGGGAGAGAGAGACCGAGAGATCTTCCATCTTCTGACTCACTTTCCAGTTGGCCACAAATGCCAGCGTAGGCCAGGCTGAAGTTAGGAGCCTGGAACTCCATCTGGTCTCCCACATAGGTAGCAGGAACCCAAGCTCTTGGGCCATCTGTCACTGCTTTTCCAGGCATAATAGCAAGGAGCTGAATTGGAAACAAAGCAGGCGGGACTCCAGCTGGCACTCCAGTATGGGATGTTAGTGGTACAGACTGCTTAACTGCTGTGCCACAGCACCAACTCATCAAAAACACTGGCATCTGATTTCAGTAAGCACTTCCCAGCGCCTTGTGAGCCAGGTGTTATTAATGAGGTAGAATATGATGATACTTCAAAAACTTCATGGAAAATTAGAATTACGTTATTTTGTTACAAAATGCTTTTTACTTCTATGTGTAGTTTTTTCCCCTGATATGCATTTCCATGAACTTTTTATTACATTTATTTGTTTATTTATTTTTCATTGGAAAGGCAAATATACAGAGAGACACAGAGACACAGAGAAAGATCTCCGTCTGCTGGTTCATTCCCCAAGTGGCTGCTACATCCTGAGCTGAGCTGATCCGATCTGATCTGAAGCCAGGTGCTTCTTCCGGGTCTCCCACAGTAGTGCAGGGTCCCATAGGCTTTGGGCCATCCTCTGCTGCTTTCTCAGACCACAAGCAGGGAGCTGAATGGGAAGTGGAGCTGCGGGGACACAAACTGGTGGTCATATGGGATCCCAGTAGATACAAGGCAAGGATTTAGCCTCTAGGCTATCATGCTGGGCCCTTCCATGAACTTTTTGAAAACCTTTTGTATTCATGGATTGAACTTTTTTATATCAAAATGAACTTATCTTTTAATTCCATTTAGTATGAACTTTTTAAAGTACCCTTATACATAAAAGACTGAATAGTGTTTAGTGCATAATAAGTATTCATCATTCATTATTACTATTAAAATTTAAATGATCATTGGCTCTATTTATGCATCCAGAAACTAAGGCTCACAGAGGCAATTAACCTGTCACAGAGGCACCACCTAGCTGGGAAGTGGTGGAATCAGGTCTGAACCTAGCCTCTCCTTCTCTGATCTCTACAACTCTCTTTCTCATTATCCTATACATTAAAGAAGGAGTACTTTTTTAAGCTGGCTTGCCTGGCTTAGGCCACGTTTTCAGGGGGATGTTAGTAGCAAACTCTGAAATCATACTTCTCAGCCTCAGAGCTCTCATTGGTAGGCAGATGAGAGTCGAGGTAGGTATTTACTTCCTTGAGTAGTAAGAGTTAAATCTGGAAGCCTCTACCCCTTTTAGCAATAAGGGGAGGTGGTGGTTCATTACCTGATCCACGAAGGAAACAGCAAGCCATTAAATTCACATAGATCCTCAGCTGTTAGTCTTGTTAAGAAAATGTTACAATAGGGGGAAATTGACAGTGCAGGCACTATAGATATTTTTAGTGTGTGCTTGGGTTCTGTTTAGGATTGAATGCAAGGGGATGAATTTGGGCTTAACTTCACACAAGACTACCAATAACAAAGTCCATATTGAACACCTTGTCTTTTCCCATTTTATCTAGAGGAATGAAGCAACTTTCCAGACTTTCAAACACTGGTGAGCATAGTATAATTGTTTGGCAGCATAAGGAAAAACTGTAGCCATACATTCCTTGCACCAGCGTCAAGTTATTTATTCTATGTATGTATTGTCAAATGAAAGCCATTGTGGCATTGCTTGTAATAGCAAAATAAAGAAGAAAAGCTAGAAGCTGCTTCCGGTTCTCCCATCAGGCTAAAGGCAGAAAAGTAGATCTGAAATGGAACAGCCAGGACAGGAACCTGCAACTATATGGGATGCTGGAGCAGGCGGAGGCTTGACATACTACATTATGGTGCCGACCCCATTTTCATAGAGCTATTAAGAAGAAAAAGAAAGGTTTGTCAATGTGTGCTGAAAGCATATCACCAGTATATATTCTAAGTGAAACAAATCAAGGTTCCAAAAGAAATCTATATAGCATGATGCTGTGTGCAGCTACATCTTCCCACTTTTCCTGCCAGTGGAAGGATGTGTATGCAGCTGCTGGTGGGAAATATGTCTGATGAAAGGAATGGGATATTAGAGAGTTCTTCATTTTCTCTTTTAGTTTACTTTTGAAGATAGGTAATTTGATTGATTTTAACCATTTGAGCAATTTTAAACAAAATGTTAAACAAATTTAAGCCACTTGTCTCAGTGCTCCCAGTCAGGATAAGATGCAGCCAGAGTTCTGGCTCAGGGCTGTGACTGCAGTGGCCTTCCTCCAGGTTCTAGCATGCTGCCTCTGACCAGTGCTCCTTCAGCATTAGCAGATGCTTCTGTCACTTGTGAACTATGTACAAAGATTTTCATTTAAAAAAAAAAAAGCCACCTGCAATCGAATGTCCTGGGGCTCCTGTCCGCAGGAGCATGCTCACTTCTCCAGAAGAGGGCTCTGAGCCCCAGCTGCTGCCATCTTGGCTCCTTTTCTAGAAGACTGTGGTTCAGCCAAGAGAGGTCAGTGACCCGGGGCCAGGAAACGCAAAGATTTCCAACAGGACAAATTACCTTAAGGAAAAGGCATTAGGATAACTGGAGAGGTGGGAAGGGAAGGCATGAGAACAGTTTGATTAGCCAACTTGGTCAGTGGGCAGGTGCAGGAAGTGGCAGATACACCCTGCCAGAATCTGTAAATATACTTCAATATCAGTGTTCAAACCCTACAAAATAAGTGAGTGAAATAGAAAACTTGGCAGCGTGTAAGTACCCACATGTAAACTCAATTCTAGGCTTAACTGCTGGAAGTTATCTGGGAAGTTTCGGTTTCTCCATGAGTAGTCAGACGGATAAGCACCCTCCTAACATCTTCACAGAATTGTGGGGAACAAATAAAACAAGGAAACATGCTTTGCAAATGCAGGGCTGCATAGAGAATGAGAGTTTAGTTACTGTTATTGTCTCTGTAACTTACCTCACTGCAGAACTATTTTTCAGACAGGAAGAGATGCTGATAAAAAGGTAGACATACCTCACCAATGAATAGAATGGGACTTGGTGGGCCATTGACTCCTGTTCCTCCTGTTTATGGTCATAAACAAAATCCTACAGGGCCGAAGGCTTGCAGAATGGTAACAATGCCATGCATACATGGCAGTAGCTGCCAAAGGGATGGCATGTACTGCACACTCCTGCCTAAGGGCTTGCTGAGTCGTGAATGTTGATCCGTGTCCTGGAAGTGAGCTGATGTGAAGCCTGTGTAAGGAATTGGGGCAGAGGTGGGGGGATGGACTTCGGTAGTTAGCTCCAAAATGGCTGAATGCCTCAAAGGAGCAATTTGAGCATGGCCAGGGACTTGGATAGGACAAATGACAACTTCCTAGAACGGCCTGTTCCAGAATCCATAGAGAAAAGGAAATAGGCTGACCCTGTCCTGGGTAGTTGACAGGAACCAGAGTAGGAAGTATTTGTGGTGGGAGTACTGCTCACCACGTCATGAAGTCCCTTTTGAGTAAAGAAGGACAGCAAAAAAAAAAAATCAGTTCAGCACACATGGTAGTCATGTGAAAGATGGGAAGAATAAATCAGCAAAGGGGGACAGAGCTGTACAGTGTGAATAAAGTTGAACTCAGAGTCCTACGGGGTTAGGTGTGGATACTGGCTCTGTCACTAGCTCACCAAGTACCCTTAAATACTCCGTTTTCCTCTGCTGAATCTTGATTTCTTTTTCTCTCAACTGAAGACCTTTGTCCCTATCCTATTAAATGAAATGTTGTAGAAATCAACTAGCATATACTTCCTAGAACGAGATGCCCAATGAATACTAGTTTATTCTTTTA
Source organism: Ochotona princeps (assembly GCF_030435755.1). NCBI lineage: Eukaryota > Metazoa > Chordata > Mammalia > Lagomorpha > Ochotonidae > Ochotona > Ochotona princeps. The sequence continues at coordinate 36,825,338 of NC_080852.1, read as the reverse complement.
TTCTGACGAAAGTTTGCCAGAAACCCTTCAGCGAAATATGGCAGTTGGAAATTTCAAGACTTGGAAATCCAACCAGACCTAACCAATAAGTATGGTGTAGAAAGGCCCTTTGTGAAAATGTTGAACCAGCTAACTGGGCAGAGGAGAAAATTATGGGGAAAGGGTGGGTTAGAGGCAAGGCTGGACTCAATATAAATATAAGCGAAAACACGGTCAGCTTAGAAGCTGTAATGCCATGAATGCGTGACTGTGAGATTCCTCTCTGGTAGAGAGGTTCTGTGCATTGAAGAACTCAGCTTTACTCATGTTTCTTGACTGCTTAGAAATATAAGGTAGGTTTTGTGTCAGATTCTCCTCCATTGACCCCACATTTTTTTTTTTTTGACATAGGTAATTCCCTGTCATTCACTGGTTGCTCTTTAATCCTTGTGGCATTTTAAAAATAATATTTTAAAATTATTAATTGCCTTAAATCCTTTAGATATGAGTATGAGATTGATCTAGTCTTTATCAAGAATGGCTGGAGAAATTCACTCTTCTATTTTGTTCTGGTCCAAAGGTCAGTAGTAGTATTATAAAATCACAAAACTTAAGAATGAAAGGGTGGGTGCTTTATAGGAGGGTAAATTGGGACTAAAAGAAACTGATTCTCTTGAGTTCTTCTAATGATCCAGTAGCACAGTGGAGGTCAGAACCAGAGTCTCTTAACTCATTCTAGGGTTCTGTCTGCTATAATACTTTTCTTTGTTATAGCAAATTTCTAATTTATTTTTTTTTTCCTTTCTCCAGGGCGAAGTGTTTTCGGGGCAAGAAAGTCCTTGGCGATTATGAAATCAAAGTGGAACAGGTAATCAGTCTGCAGCTCAGCCTGCGTCATCACATTGCCTCCTGGCACCCCAGAGTGAACCATCTAGTTCTGCTTAGTCGAGTACACTGCCTGTCATTGAGTTCTGGGCTTTCCGTCTCTGCTCACCTGCCCTTCCCCTGGATTTTTCACTCTTTGAGGCACGGTTCTGAAGACCGCATCTTTTCCTTTCCTTGAGTTCTTTTTGTGTGTCTCTGGAGAAGCTAGAAGTAATGATCTTCGACCCTTGTTAGAGAAAAGGGCTCCCAGGCTGAAGGAAACTGGAGTAATGGCACCTCTGTGTTGTTGGTGGCCCAATATTCTTGGATAAGCCCATGTCTGCTGTGCTGGTCTACCTCCTTTGGTGACGCCTACTCTGGGCCTGTGGCCATCCTCCAGAGAACACCTGGGAAAGAATACCTCCTGAGGTGGACGTTTAGTGCAGCAGTTAAGACCCTGTCTGAGGCTGCTGCATCTCACACAGAAGTGCCTGGGTTTGAGTTCTTCTCTGTTTCTGTTTCCTAGGAAGCAGCAGGTGACAGCTTAAGTATTGAGACCCTCCTAGTCAAGGGGTAGATTTTGGTTGAATTCTAGGCTCCTGATTTTGGCCTAGCCCAGCTTTGGCTATCGCAGGCATTTGGGGAGTAAACCAGTGGATAGAAGATCAATTGATTGAGTAATTTACCTCTGTTTTTCAAATAAATGGAAACAAATAAAAAATTTTAATTATTAGAAAATACTTGTTTTAGTACACCAAAGTTCTGAAAGGCCTATTCTTACCTTTTTCCATTGCTTAATGCATGAATGATTTCATTTGTGAAGAGAGAATGTACACTTTAAAGATGAATATAATTTTCTATGTACTAGTAGAAGTTACTCAGCATTCATTACACAGTGGGCTGTGACAGAGTACTTTCTTGTCATTACCTTCAGTTCTATATATATATTATTTGTTTGTTTGAGTTACAGAAGGAGAGGGGGGTGATACAGAGAGAATCTGTTGTTTCACTCCCCAAATGGTTGCAGTCACCAGCGCTGGGTTAGTCTGAAGCTGGGAACCAGGAGCTTCTTCGGGGTCTCCTGTATGGGTACAGGAGCTCAAGCACTTAGGGGCCACCTTCTGATGCTATTTCCCAGGCATTTAGCAGAGATCTGGATTGGGAATGGAGCAGCTAGGTCTTGAACCAGTGCCCAAATGGGATGCTGGTGCCACAGGCAGCAGCTTTATTCACTATGGCATGTTGCAGGCCCTACCTTCAGTTCTTTTATTATTATTATTATTATTACATTGCATTATGTGGCACAGTTTTATAGGCACTGGGATTCCCCCACCCCTCCCAAACCCTCCCCCCATGGTGGATTCCTCCACCTTGCTGCATTGCCATAGTTCAAGTTCAGTTGAGATTCTTTCGTTGCAAGCATATATCAAGCATAGAGTCCAGCATATTATTGTCCAGATAAGTTCAACGGCTTCTTGGGGAGACCATCTCTGGTCTGAACCTACCTTCAGTTCTTAAAACAAGATAGGCAGGGTCAGGAAGGCAAGTATAGAAACTTAAGAGAATGAAATTACCTCACTTAATATTTCATGCTGAAAGCACTAAAACCTAGGCGTTCTTATGTTGACACTGATCAGAGAGATGTCTGTTCCAGGCTACATCTTCACTCTACAGTGAAGTGCACAAGGAATGACATGCTGGGAGTCAAATGATCTAAGTTTTGCTCCCATCTCTGCCAATGATAATTTTTTCTTTGTCCGGAAAATCCATTTAACCGATTTTCAGGTTCCATTTCTTTCTATAGTAAATGGAAATCATTTTCTGTGTCCCACCCGCTTTGTAGGGTTACTATAAGAATTGAATAGAATCAGCATGTGAAAATATTTGAAAACAGTAAATAAAACTTTTGGGTATGGGGCTGCTGCTGCTGCTGTGTGGGGAACATGCCTTGACCACGCCAGGGCTGACCGTGGACCTCCTCCTCTACTCTTACGTTCCAGGCGGAATTTTCAGAGCTCAACCTGGTGGCTCATGCCGATGGAACCTATGCCGTGGATATGCAGGTGCTCCGAAATGGCACAAAAGTTGTCCGGTAAGGACTTTCTCATTCCCAAGGGCACAAAGGCAAGTGTCAGAAGAGAGCAGGAGTGTCCTGTATGGCAGACAGAGCTTCACTGTGTGCTCTGCATGGGTGTGGAGAAGAAGATAGCTCCTACCTTTAGGAAGCTCTTAGACAAACAGAAGTGAAAGCATCCTAGGCATCGGAGATTCAGAGCCCACTTTGAAGTAACTCCTATCTCCTTTTAGTTGGTGTGGCTCTGTGCTTTTCTCTATGTAAACATTTGCCTTGGAAGCCAAGGTTTGGTTGCTTTAAAAGTTTTGAAAATGTCTGATCTAGCTCAACCTTTGTTTGACATTGATCTGTTTAGATTCATGCAGGGAGTTGGTGGCAGAGCCCCGTATTCATGTGAGTTCTCTTGACTACCCCCTGACCCCCCAGTTCTGTGTTTGTTCTGTATTCTTCATTCCTGGATAACTCAGTTTGAGAGGAAAACCTAGGATTGGAAGATAAATTGTAAGTGGAAAAAATGACCAGTTATTGATCACTTCAGTGTCAGGAAGTATATTGAGTGTCACTTAGATATGATGCTGTCCCAGATACAACAGCTCTGTAAGGGAGCTGATAAGTTCAGTGGCATATCTGTGGCAAGGAGCTTAGCTGGCAACAAGTGACACACAGGGAGCTTGCCCGTGCATGGGAACATTCTGTGCTAAGGGCTTCCTGAAGCTGTTGCTCAACCTCAGTTCTGCGAAAAATATTTGTACCCCTCCCTAGCGTCCGCTTTGGAAGAATAACATTGGAAAGTCTGGCCCCTTGCTCTCCTTGGGGCCTGATGAGGGCTTTGCCTATTTTAAGGAGTCAGAACAGGATACTGAGGTCAGGGACCTCCAGGGCAGTGTAGTGAAGACAGCCAAATATGCTGGCTTCCAAGTCTGCTGGGACCTGCTCAGAGACCCAGTTCAGGAGCCCCGTGAGGACTTATGTTATGAGGGCCCAGAAGTGTCCCTCCCCCCCTACCCCGAGGATATTTGTACCTTAGAAAAAGGCAATGCTTAGGCCAGAGGAATAGAGCAATTTCAGAGCTCTTTTAAGATCTCCTTTGGAAAATGTCATACTTCTGGTATGGAAGGTAATTGTCATTTCTGAAATGAGGGCCTTGGCCTGGGTGGGCCCTAAGACGTTCTCTGCCTTGGGCTTTGGAAATGGAAGACAAAGTGATATGGTACTTACATTGCTGGTTTGAGGCCAACTTGTCTCTACCTTCCTACCAGGTCCTTCCGGCCGGACTTTGTGCTCATCCGGCAGCACGCGTTTGGCATGGCGGAGAATGAGGATTTCCGCCACCTGATCATTGGCATGCAGTACGCAGGCCTCCCCTGCATCAACTCACTGGAATCCATTTACAACTTCTGTGACAAGCCATGGGTGGTGAGTGAGGCTCTCTTTTTCTTGGGTAAAAGAATAGGTAGGAACCTGGACCTTGCATCCCTCAGTTCCTTGGGAAGGACTGCTGGTGGTACTCAGTGCAGTGGCCCAGGTGAGAAAGCAGCAGCCAGGACTTAGTGCAGGGCAGCTGTCACAGTATAGCACATTACCACACACCACGAGCCAGCCTGCCTCTGCTGCAGGGCAGACCTTTGTTGTTTGTAAGGTTTATTTATTTATTATAAAGACAGAGTTACAAAGAGAGTTAGAGATGGGTATAGGAGAGAGAGATCTTCACCTGCTGATTAGCTTTGCAAAAGACCATAGTTGTCCGTGCTGGGCCCAGCCTGAAGCCAGGAGCTGGGAGCTCTATGTAAGTCTTCTGTATTGGCCCAAACACTTGGGCTATCCTCCAGTGCCTTCTCAGAACCTTTCCAGGGACCTGGATGAAAAGTAAAGTAGCCAGGATTTGAACCAGCACTTATATGTGATATTGGTATGCTAGGCAGCAGCTTAACCCATTATGCTATGATGTTAGCCCCATGATCTTTGGTCTTGCAACCAAGTTGCACAAAGATCTTGTAAAGAAGCCCTGACAGAGCTCTAGGCTCTGCCCTCAGCCCTGGCTGCAGCAATCTAAAAGACCCATTTGTTGCCTCTCAAAATTGTTTAACTACTAGCAAGCTCTGAGGCCAGTGGGGGAACCAAGGGAATGAGCCAGTTAGGAGGAGTGTTAGTGACAAGAGTCTTACAGTGTTTCAACAACCTTAAAGTGAGATTAGCTGCATACACATGCATCAGGCACTTCATATGAGCTGAAAGTGCTCCTGGAGATCATCCAATCTCACTCCTTCATGGTGCAGATGTGAAAATTAAAGAAGGGGTGGTGGTGGTAAGGAGTGTATAACCACTTAGCATATGGTGCCAAAATCCTACATTTTTGTATACTGTTTCATTTAATTTTCACAATAAGCTCACAAGGAAGGTATTATTGCTAGCATTATTAGCACTTTTTACAGGAAAAAGAGATCCTGAACGGTTTAAGAAATAAGTGACAGAGCCAGGACTTGGGGAGATTGCGCTGCCTGTCGCACTGTTTGGGCAACTGGGTGAGGAAGAAGCTGATCTGGTTCTTCTCTTCTTGAAATTGGATTTTGAAAATCCAGAAGGTCAGTGGAAACTTTTAGGCTAAGGAATTGAAGAGTTTAGGAGGGCAAGTGACCCTGGCTAGCCACTGGGGCATTCTCACCTCCTCTGTGGCAGCTGAGCAGACCCAGCTCCTCTGCTAACCCTGTAGCTCCAGGCTGGCCCTCTCGGAAGGAAACACCTGCCCCTAATCACATCCTCTTCATCTTGTTTTTCAAAAATCAAGTGGCAGCTGTTACACACACTGGACTGCCAAGGTTCCTGGCACTGGTGGCTAATTGTTAAGTTTTTGAACCCCAAGTCTCTTTGCCACTCAGGGAATGGGAAGGGGGTGTTGTTTTTATTTTTATCATCAAATAGATAGTTCACCTCTGCTCTTAATCTTTTTTTCAAACTTGAACTAACAGCTTTCCTTTTCCTTTGGGAGCCAGGGAGTCCCTTTAGTGTAAGAAAAAGACCAGTGAGCAAGGAGTCGAGGGTCTGGGAGCTGCCATGGCTCAACAGGGGGCTGGGTTCTTGGGCTTCACATGTTCAGCTTTCCCTCTGTGTGGCCTGAGGCGTCTGAAACCCCAAGTTCTGCATAAACAAGTGGAGGGAGTTATGTGATTGGAGTGTGTCACTCATCTGGGAGCTGACCCTTTCAGTTCAGTCACGTGGCCTTCTTGCCACCCATTTGCTTTAACCCGTGCCCACTCCTACCTCCATACCTACCATGTATTAGAATTTGACTCCCTTAGAGTCGTATGGAGTGATTCTGCCATTATCAGCTTTTTCTGGGTCATCTCACTACTTATCAGCTCTCTGACAAAACCTCTTTGTGCCCCACTTCATTTGTCTACAAACAGGGAATAGCAGCAGTACCTGCCACCACTTTGCCAGCCTGGTTGTTACAGTCCCCTCATATCTGGGATTTCAAAGAAATGAGTTCTCCATTTTTTCTTTTCTTCTTCTTCTTCTTCTTCTTTTTTTTTTTTTTAACTGTGCCAGAGGCCAAGGAGAGTAGGAGCAGCAGAGCCTGTGCCTAGGGAGGGGAGGAGCAGCAGAGCCTGTGCCTAGGGCCTTGCCCCTCATGGGACCTGGGATCTGGTGAGGGGTCACACTCTCACCCATTCACAGGACCAGCACATTGCCGTTGGCATTGCATGAGAGCAGCAGGCTCCTGGACAGACACCAAGTTCTCCCTTCACTTTCACTAATCAGCTGCCATTCAAATGACATCTTATGGTTTTTTTTTCTCTGCTTTTTGGGAAGAGGAGAGTAGGTCTATTTGGTGCTGGTGAGTAGAGGGTCCCTCTGAGATGATGAATGTGACTCATTTTTTAAAAATTCTTCATGATAGCTGGCCTTGGTGTGAGCAGAACCCTCTGTGGGGTTGGAAAAGGTTCAGTCTCATATCGCTGCCTCTGAGAAAGTCTACTGTCTCTGAAACTGGTCAGGGCTGGCCCCTGGGGCTTCAGAAGCAGGACTGAGAAAACCACTCATCCCACCCCCTTTACTGCTATGGATGGATCTGTAATCCTTGTGTCTTTCTGGATATTTTAGAGACAGATGCACCAGAATTAAATTAAATTAAATTAAATCTTTTTAATTTCCAGGAGAAAGAGGGTAACATGTTACTCTAACTAACCTTAAGGCCCATTTCCTCCAAGAAGTCCTTGCCAGATTTGCTGGATAAGTGGTTATAATGAACATGTCTTGCTACTCTTTGCCAGCAGCACCCCCAGCTCCCAAATTCATTCTTTTGTCTGTGCATAAAGGAAATAGCCCTTATCAGATAGTACATTTGTTTAATTGGTGACTGTGTGTCTGTGACTTAATCTAAGTTTCCAGAGAGGCAGGGTTAGAAACCAAGCCCAGTACCTTGAGAAAACAGGGGCTGCTGGAGATGGGGTGGAGGGGAGTAGGATAAACTCCCTGAGACCCAAATAGAGCCTGGGAACTGGCTGCCATCTTCGTCTTGGCTGTCACAGGGCCCTGGGAGTCTGCCGCAGGCCTTCCTGGCATGCATGTGATATCTGTGTAACTCTCCCACCTGCCTTGGTGTCATGCCAGAGTGTAGGCTGCAGCAGGACAGAGGTCCTTGGGCAGAGCTGGCATCAGATCCCCAGGGATGCTGGAGAGCCCTGGGAACTCAGGCAGGTGTCCAAGCAGAACAGGAATCCAGACCCACGTTGGAAGACAGGAGGCAAAGGTCAGAGGAGATGGTGAGGAGGATCAGAGAAGACAAAGTCCTGAGCAGTCACTCTTCATAATCAGAGCAAACTGAAGAACCAAAAAATGATGGGGACAACTGGATACAACGGAGCATGCCCTGGGCAAGGGGAGAAGAAACCCAGGTGTTCTCCCAGGGTGGCCCCCAATCCAGGCTTGGAAACTGAGAGGCCTCTCTGAATAGTCTCTCAACTCTTTCAACAATGAAGTCTTAGGGGCTTAGAGTCCATGAACCTGACTTTGTATCCTGGAAGAGGCCTTAGAGCCCTAGTATCATCAGTTGTATGTCCATAAAAGCAGTGGCCCAACATTCAAAAATAAGAAAATCAAAAGGACCACAACATATGATCTCAGTTTTATAACAGAGTTTGGAAAGAAATCTAATAAGCGAGTACAAAGTTTGTGGGACTGATCAAATGGAGCTCAGAGGATACAACTCATTTGCTCAAGGACAACCAGTAACTTAACGAAACAGAGCAAGCACTAGAAAACTCCAACATCTCAATTCAGAGCGTCTTCTGCCCAACTCCTTCTCCCTTCACTGGCTCATGTGCCAGTATCCCTTACAGAGCATAGGACCTGAAGTTTGGAAGAATGTTCTAGCTTTCCTTTCTCAGATAAATAGAAAGCAAGCTTAATCTGATAAGTTTCCATTGTAGCCGTTCCAAATATCAGTAGAGTGCAGTGTGAACTAATCCAGTAGCACTAGAGAAAAGGGTCTCATTTTTTCCTGTGGCCAGTGATGAGGGACGGGTGCTCAGGGATGTGTATTGGCTATCAATCTGGCTCAACCACTGTGTTACCTTGGACAAGCAATCTCTTTGGGCCTCTACTTCTTTGTTTATAAAGCAGAGTGGAGGGGTCCTGAATATGTGCCCAGAGCCTTTCAACCCTGATCTGTAGGTGTGTGTCCATCAGGTGTGTGTCCATCACCTCTTCCTTGTGGAGCTCTCCCAGTTTCTGATAGGTAAAGGGACTAGGAAGTTCAGTGCTAGGAATGCCAGATCTGTACATCCCACTTGCCATGACCATTCAAATCCTCCTGGGGAACAGGTTGGTTAATGACACCCCCTGCTCAAACTAATCCACCCTGCTCACTGGGAAAAATGCTTCCTTGGCCTGGCATTTGAACCTCAAGAATTGGACCATGTTGCTTCTCCAGCTTCAACTTGTGCCACTGCCCAGAGATGCACCTGTTTAAAGATGCAAGTTTCTTTTTTTTTTTAAAGATTTATTTTTATTACAAATTCAGATATACAGAGAGAGGATGAGAGACAGAGAGGAAGATCTTCCGTCCGATAATTCACTCCCCAAGTGAGCCGCAACAGGCCGGTGCGCGCCGATCCGATGCCGGGAACCAGGAACCTCTTCCGGGTCTCCCATGCGGGTGCAGGGTCCCAAAGCTTTGGGCCGTCCTCGACTGCTTTCCCAGGCCACAGCAGGGAGCTGGATGGGAAGTGGAGCTGCCGGGATTAGAACCGGCGCCCATATGGGATCCTGGAGCTTTCAAGGCGAGGACTTTAGCCGCTAGGCTACGCCGCCGGGCCCTAAAGGTGCAAGTTTCAATCCTAGTTTCAACCCTTTTCAGCTCTGTGATTTCAGAAAATTGTCTACTCTTTTGGAGCCTCATGCACAAAATGAAGATGATAAAGTGGCATGTCAATCCTTGTTAAAATCAAGTAGATACTCTGTACATGTTAGCTCACTAAAGCATGTTCATTGATAACAGGAATAATAAGTGCACTTCTTTTATACCCTCAAAGCATTTAGCACTAAACTCCTTACCAAGAAACTGCTTAGGAAATATTTGGTGGAATGATACTTTATCTTTTACAGAAGATGTCTTAAATAAACTGAAACATTTGCTTCTCTTGTTTAGTTTGCCCAACTGGTGGCCATCTACAAGACACTGGGAGGAGAAAAATTCCCACTGATTGAGCAGACATATTACCCCAACCACAAAGAGATGGTAAGTGACCGAGTGAGGCTTCCAGCTCTGCTGTTCCCACTCTGAGCTCAGCAACACAGTGCCGAGAAGACCGCCTCAGTATCTGAACCCCACAAACTGTGGGAATCCAGCGGTGGAGCTGCTTGTGGGACTAACATGGCTGGGTCTTGGCTGACAGCCCCTTTCTTGCCTTCAAATTCTGGAGACAAAATAGAAAGAGCAGGAACAAGGCATTTTAATCAAAGTAACAGCTCTCTGGACCAACAATCAGATCTCAAACCTTGAGTTCTAGCCTTAGTTGCAGAACAAGTACTGGTATCATAAGACAATTTACATTCTGTCATTGTGCGTCAGTTTTCCAATAGGATCATCAACTGGGGATGATTGTCCCCGAGCAGGGTATCTGATATGGTATGTACTGAATGTGAGATGAGCTGTGTAATTGCCTTCTCAAGTATCAGGTGCTATTATTGCTCAGACTTCTTCAAGATTATGAGAAGGCTAGGTGTTTTTTTTTTTTTAAAGATTTGTGGTTCTTTTTTTTAATTGGAAAGTCAGATTTACAGAGAGAAAGATCTTCTGTCTGCTGGTCCACTCCCCAAGTGGCCAGAGCTGAACCAATTGGAAGCTAAGAGCCAGGAACTTCTTCCAGAATTCCCAAGCGGGTACAGGGTTCCAAAGCTTTGGGCCATCCCCCACTCTTTTCCAAAGCCACAAACAGAGAGATGGATGGAAAGTGGAGCATCCGGGACACAAATGGGATCCTGGCCGATGCAGCGCAAGGATTTAGCCACTAGGCTATCGCGCTGGGCCCACGAAGGCTGGTTTTAACATTGTGTATTCTCTGGGGTCAACCTAGGGGGTCAGAAGAAGCAGAGAAATAGGGTAGTTGGTTGGTAAGAGGGTATTGTTAATGTTTCTCTTTAAGGGTGACCTGGGGCTCGGAACTCCGGGCTTCCTCTCTGGCCTAGGCTGCTCTGATCATTTTGGTGATCCTGCTTACCTGGCCAGTGGACGCCCTCTACCAAGGAAATCCAAGTTCTGAGGCAGGAGCCGTGTAAAATCCTTCTCCCACTCCCTGCCCCGCAAGGGATCTCCTTCTGCGGCAGTTGTGGAGAGTTTTCTTGTGGTACATTGTCTGTGGCTCTGTTCACCCACCAGCAGACCACACTGAGATCAAAAACAGCCCTAGACCCTAAGAAGAGCCATCTCCGTTGACTTTGCCAGAGCTTCCCCAGAAAGAGGCTGTATAATTTAAACCCTGTCCAAGGAAGACGGGCTGAGGCTGAGGATCCCTAAGAGGCCTGGACTGGGGAGGTGCAGGGGGTGAATTTCAGAGGTGAGGTGCTGAGCTGGAGGCAGGGAATCAAGCTGACTGCTTCCGCCGTCACACACAGCAAGGCTGAGCACTGGAAAAAGGGCAATGATTGCAGCTGTATTCCATCATTCTTTCCCCCTGTCGTGGTGCTTATGTTATTTCTCTCTTGCCCTCTCTCCCAAAGTTTGTCCTCTAAAGGGGACCAGCCACCTCTGAAATGTCAGAAGTAGATGAAGGAGGGATTTTAACTCTACAGAAAAACTTTTTTTTTTGGCTTTAAAAAAGTTCTAATGTAGGAATGAATTCATCAGTCATCTAAAAAAGCCAGAAGACAGGCAGGCTTGAAGCTCGGGACACTCATAGCCTCTGTCAGAACGCCCAGCTGTCAGTCCCAGCTCTGCTCTGGTTACAGCTTCCCGACGTACACCCTGGGAGGCAACTGGCGAAAGCTCAAGTGTTTTAGTCTCTGACATTCTTGTGTGAGATCTGGATTGGGATACCTGCTCCCAAGAATTTGAGAAGTCTTTCTCTCATATAAAAAACATTTTCTTAAACACCCTGAAGAGTCTTATACATACTGATAGAGGGCATTAGAGATAGTTAACATAAAGAGACAAACCTGTTCTTAGATAATAAGTCTGTTCTTGTCCAAAAAGGTATGGTGAATGGACTGCACCCTCTCCTAAGAATGGCATAATGGAGAATTTCAGCACGGAGAGGGAGGGTACCGAATGATATAGGGCCAGGTCACACCTCCAACAGAGTACTGAGGTGTGAGGATACACAGCCATAGTATGTTGTTCTTTTCCGTCCTGCCAATCATCTGCCTGTTTATGATACAGGTCAGCTCACTTTCTGGCATTGTACACTACAAGGCTACTCTATCTCATGTGTATAATATTCACTGTTTTCCTCCTATTCAGTTAGTTAAAGCAAGGGAGGTCATAATTTCCTTGAGAGAAAAGGAAATAGTCCTGGGTTTAGGGAACAACAAAAACTTTTAGCAGTAGCTACAGGCCAGACTGTTCTGGGTGTGAGTCAGGCAAGAAGGGCTGGGAGCAGGGCAGGAAACAGTGCTACCTTTCAAGCCTTCAACAGGTTGTGGCCTATGGAACATTCCCCACCCTTGCCATGATGCCATGACCAGGCCGTCTAGTTGGCATTTTCTGTTACTTGCCACCCGTGGGGACTGAGGTGATGGCCATATATCTGCAGGAAAGGAGAACAGACTTGATCTTCAGGACTCAAGAGATGTTGTAGTCCTTGGTTTCCCCTAGGGCTGGAGGATATCTACAAACTCCTTCCTGAGTGACAGGTGGCCCTGGTACCAGCTGCAGGTGCCATCGACATGCTTCATGCAGACATAGTGCTGGGCTTGGTAACCGTAAAGCTTCCGTTCCAACAGCCAGTCTGTCCAGAGGCACTCGTTGGGGGCCGAGATGACGCAGGGCACTGTGTAGCAGGTGGTAATCTGCAGTCATGGCCACACAACATCAGAGTGAGTAGGGTGTCCTTTTCTCCTTCCTGCCCTCAGACTCCTACATATCCTGACAGCCCATCCTAAATACCAATGTCTTATGAAGTCCCCAGACTTCCCTCAGAATTTGCCTTACCCTGCAATCAATGGTATTGCTTCTCACGGCATCTCTGTAACCCTGAAAGTCCTCACCCTGCCACTAAGTTTGAACGAGTTGTTTTACTTCCCTTTCATTTCTTCACCTTAAACTGAACATCCAAATTCCTCATGCATCTGTTGTGAAGAGTAAATAAGCATTTAAAATGAATTGCCTATTATAGAGTGTGGCAGCGTAGGCTGTCTTTAAATGTTGGCTGTAGCTGGTATTGTCATGTCAGTCTGCTGTATTTCCCAGCCAGAATGTCCATATTTTGAGATAAGGGACCATGGATTGTGCTGCAATTTCATATAGCACCTGGTCCATGGCAGATCTCGGTTACTGTACCATAAATGACTACATGTATGCATGAATGGAGGAAGATATAAAGGGTAAGCTGCGACACTCAAGACCCTTGCCCCACTCCCAGAAGATCCTAGAAGTGAATACCCCTTACTTGGCAGATACAGTTCAGGTGGTAGTGATGATTCAGACTTTCCCTCTGCACCAAGGACAGATCCTCCCAGGGCTCGATGTAGTTGCACAAATGAATGAAGACTTTTCCATCACTGAGGACCTGCCCTTCAAAGGGAGATGGGAGAGAATCCAGCATCAGGAGTCTGCTTTGGTACTCCAGGAGTTTGAGTCCTGGAAGAGCCCAGAATTACAACCCCTCCAGTGGCTTTTGGATGGTAGTAGCAGTCAATGAACAGACAAGAAAAACCTCTAAAGTCTTTGTAGCAAAGAGCTTAACAGATGATTGTATGAGACAAAGTTAAGAGACTAAAGAAGGCCTTTCTTTTAGTCTGGTGCAGAGGTGAACTTGGACTTTGAATTCAAACTCCAGGTGAGATCCCTTCTCTTTTACTTACAGCTGTGTGACCTTAGGTCATGTAACCGCTCAGCTGAAAGATGAGATTAATAAAGTATTTGTCAGGACCAAATGGGAGAGTGTGGAGTTCCCAGTCCAGTTGTAAACCCATAGATGTTCAATAAATAATGGATCCCATGCCCTTCCAGCCCTTCTCTGCATAGATCAGACCCCTGCCCCAAGCCTTTCCCCTTCCTCCTGGGAGTTCCCTGCTTATGAAATCCTTCTCACATTTCAGAGCCACTTTTTTGGTATCACCTCATCTTCAAATCTATCCCTAAGCTTGCTGGCCCAAACCTGTCTTAGCACATTAATCATTTGATCACTTACTCACTGAGATCACCTTGAATACAAAATGGAATTCCCTCCCCTCAAAGAAGGAGCTTAGCAGCGAATAGGGTAGACATAAGCGGGCAGAAGTCACACTACTGCATGATCATACAACAAGATGCAGTTTAAACACAAAGGAAAGCCTGTTATCTCCATCCGTGCAAGGGGTGTGGGAAGGTATCTCAGAGAGGGTGCTTGCATTGGGACTTGAGGCACTGGGTAGGCGGTCTCTTTTTGAACAAGCTGCGGGAAATGCTTCTGGGCTGTTTACGAAGGCAGAGGGATGTGGCCCAGCACCACACCTTCTACAACAGCCAGTAGTTTACTTCAACTCCAGAGAAAGTGAGGGACTGGAAACTGTCACTGCCAAATGGCAAGAAACAAAACAAGAGAGGTCAGCAGTGGTCAGGCACGAGGTGCTTCCAACACCAAGCACAAGGGCCATCTTCTAAAGGCTGTTGGTGCCACTGATGATTCTCCAGTAGATCTATCTTTTGTCATTTCCCCTCAGCCTGGCTGAGCCTTGACTTCCTTAAGCGCAGATAGCATGTCTCCTATTTCTAAGTTACCTCGATGCCTAGCCATGAGCACAGCATACAGAAGGCAGGTATTTAGAAAGGAAGTAGAAGCAAAAATCTTTGTAAGGCCTGGTATGCGAGTCCTAGAAACAAATACCTTCTTTCCCTGGACTCCAGAATGATTCATTATGTACTCACTAATTTATGGAGTTATATTATCTTATAGTTCTTTAATTGTGTTTGTCTAACCAATTGAATATTGAAGAATTCTGCAAATGTAAAGAGTAGAGCTGCAACAACCTGAAGTTTCATAGACAGATTTTGGCTCCAGTGCCAGAGATCTTACACAGACTAAAACCCTTTAAATGTGGAATTGGCTAGCTGTTCCAGGCTGATGTAACAACCTCTTTAAAATAGTGAAGCACAGGTCTGATGTGTGGCCTAGTGGATTAACCTGTGGCCTGTGATGCCAGCATCCCATATCAGCACTGGGTTGAATCCTGGCTGCTTCCTTCAGATCCAACAATTTGTAAATGTACCTGGGAAGTTAATGAAAGATGATCTAAGTGCTCGAGCTCCTACTCTCATGTGGGAGACCCTGATGGAGTTCCAGGCTCCTATCTTTGACCTGGTCCAACTATAACCATTTGGGGAGGGAATCAGCAAGTGGAAGGTCTCTCTCTCTATCTTTCAGTTAAATTAAAAAAAAAGTTTTGGGCCCAATGTGGCAACCTAGCGGCTAAAGTCCTCGCCTCACACATGCCAGAATCCCATATAGGTGCCAGTTCTAGTTCCAGCAGTCCTGCTTCCCATCCAGCTCCCTGCCTGTGGCCTGGGAGAGCAGTCGAGGACAGCCCAAGGCCTTGGGGCCCTGCACACACATGGGAGACCCAGAAGAGGCTCCGGACTCCTGGCTTCAGATTGGCTCAGCTCCAGCTATTGTGGCCTCCTGGGGAGTGAATCATCAGATGGAAGATCTTCCTCTCTGTCTCTCCACCTCTCTGTATATCTGACCTTCTAATAAAAATAAAACAAATCTTTAAAAAGGGTTTTAAGGAGTTAGATAATCAATAGGCTAGTATATAAAATAGTAAAGCAATAGTCAAGATTACTATAATGAAGACTCTTGAATTCAAAGGGAAATTACTTCAGCTCAACTAGAAGACTGCTTCTCACTAACATGGCTATTTTACGAATATGGAGCTGCTACCGGTCTCACAGGAAACCAGGACTCCAACCTCACTACCTATCTTAGGACAGACCAGTCAAGACCACTTGCTGGTCTTTAAGTTACTCACCAGTCAAGAGATACTGCTTCTGACTGTTGGCTTCTAATTTCACACCACAGAGAGAAGAGTCGAAAGGGGTATAGATGTACTGAACATCCTTGACTTTCTCAAAACCTTTAAACATCTGAAAGGCAATGAAAAAAAAAACAGTATTGGGTCAGTGACTTGTGAGTATATTAAGCATATTAATGGACAAAACCTCATCTTTCAGTCTGAAAAATGACCAAAAGTCTGGTTTGGAATTAAGTGCACAGAGATGGGCCTACTAGTTCTCTCTCTTAGTAACAACAGCAACAAACTCTAAACCTTGGGTTTATTTTGGCAAGGTGGGGAGGTATTCCGTCGTAAGCAGCCATGGCACCAAATGGATATTATATCACCCAGTGTCACTCAGATTCCGAGGGCCCTAATGCCAGCATCTCATCACATCAGCATCTAACCCTGAGAACTACCAAGCCAGGTCACCTGCAACCTGCCAGCCTCCCTCCCATCCGCATCCCTCAACAGACTCTACTCCTGTCATCTCAAGGGAAGAAACACCCTGTGCAGTCCCCATGTACCTTTATCTGTTTGATTTCATACCGGATCATTTTTTGAGTGTCATCCGGGTCTGCACTGGCAGGAACCACCTTCTCACTAGAAATTTTTGCCCGGATCACTGCAAAAGAAGATAAGAGAGGGAAACTTCAGAAACCAGTGGGAGCAGTACACCTAAGATCTGAATGAATGGGGGCCCTGGGGAATCCTTTAGGGGCATTCTTGGCCTAGGTGTTGTTGGATTGGGGCAGAGTGATATGTATGAGAATGGAGGCCTGGGATCTCCACTTTGCGGGCCTGTGAGGTCCTGCAATCTCTGCACTTGTGTCTGGGCCTGTAAGTTCGGAGAACTGTAGTGTTCCATACCCCACGGTGCAGAGGGCTGAGCGAGGGGAGAGGATCCTTTACTGGTTGTTAGTGTGAGGCTCAACCATTGGTGTTGCTGAAGGCCTCACAGCTGCTAGGGGTTGACTTCAATGCATATTTATTGAATTCCACAAATGTTTGACCCTGCATTGAGTAAGCCCCATCTTTACCATTTAGGCATTAATCAGTCTGTAGTTTTTGCTCTGTGCCTACTCCTGCATTAGGGCCTAGGCATATAGATGTGCCGAAGACAGTCCTGGTGCCTTGGCTTAACGAAAGACACACTTATCAGGAACCAGCAATAGTGGGAGTGTGGAGGCATCAGAGACGCTGTAATAGCACTAAGAACTGCTTCAAAAAGCCTTCAGAGAAGAGGGAGGGCCCAGTTAGACCTTGAAAGAAGTTCACCAAGAGTTTACAGTATCAGGGAAGGACTTTTCAGGGAGGGGAGAGAGAAAGGGAGAAAGGCATGGTTGTGTTACAGCGGCAGCTTCAGTTACAGGCCCGGGGCAGAGACAAGTGTTAAGATATAAGTCCCTAGGACCAGCACTGGTCATTTCCCGGCTGCTGCACTTCCAATCCAACTCCCTGCTTATGGCCTGGGAAAGCCCTTGGGCCCTTCCACCCATGTGGGAGACTCAGAAGAAGCTCTTGGCTCCCAGCTTTGGGGAGGCCCAGGTCTGGCCTTGTAGCCATCTGAGGAGTGAACCAGTGGATGTAAGATCTCTTTCTGTCTCTCCTCCCCTAACTATGACTTTGTAAGTAAAATAAATAAATCTTCAAAAAATAATAATAAAATACAAGCTCTCCCCTTAATCCAGTAGTACAGAATACCCTGCCAGATAACTCCTTATATTCAGTGTGACCCAGGTGGGGGCTGCATTGCTATCGAGGTCCCTAACAATGTTTATTTCCTTGTACACTGGCCAGGCCCAGCGGTTGCTATGGCTCTAGGGGCACTTGGAAACCCATCAGCCTCAGCAGGAGGCCTTGGGTCAGGGGCGGGGATCTGAGCTCCTCCCTCTTCCTTTGGACACAAACAATCCCCACAACCGCCCCCAGTTGCAGATCTCATACTCACCCAGTGCAGAGTGGCAGACGTGCTGCTGGGGGTGTGCAGGGGCGCAGCTGCAGGCCTCGCCCAGCCCCGGGGGCCGCAGCAGTGCCAGCAGCCGCAGCAGCAGCGCCCAGCTCGGCGTGGTCAGGGGGCTCCCAGGCATGACACCGGAGAGCCTCGATTGTGCCCTTGGGATCTGTTGGACCAAACAGCCCCCGCAGGGCTTGTCAGAATGCCTCGCGCCCCTCACCCCAGGCTTTATGAAGTGGCCCAAGCACCAATCCCGCCCCCATGGGCTCCGCCTTCCTTTGGCTCCAGGCCACTGGCTTCTACAGAACCCAAGGCCCTCCAGACCAACAGATTCAAGAAGATGAGAGGAGACAGGAGAGCGGCTCCTGGCTTGTATTTCCCTGTCAGAGTACTTGTTTGGGGGCTGAGGGAAGCCTCTGGGAAGGGAATGGTATCAGGGGCAGGAAGATTCAAAGAGCAACCGTATGACAGAAGTATGTGGGCAGAAAAATTGAGGGATCGCCATTTAAGCAGAAGGGACAAGGGTGGGGAGAGGCACAGAGTGAGACAGTCAGAGAGGCAGACAGAATTACAACAGGCAAAAGAGACAGTGACAGAGAAGGACGGACCCCTTGCTGAGCTGCATACTGGGAATGAGACAAGCTACTCAGGGCTTCTTTCAGCTGCAGGAAGTGTTTTCAATGCCCTATTTATGAGGCTCCAAAGCAACAGCAAACAGTAAGGGAACAGGACAGAAACTTGGGGTGTGTGTGTCTTGGCTCCGTTGGCTGGAGGGGTGGAGAAAGATGTCAGAAAGCAGCCAGAGCTTTAGAAACCCTTCCCAAAGCCAGAGCCCGAGTCTCTGCAGATGGCTGGGGCAGTGCCCTCCGTGAGCACTCCAAACACAGGCTGTTCCATCACTGAGCAGAAAGCCGGCATCTCACAGTCCCCTTCCCTCCCCGAGTCTAGCTCATAGGTCTGTCTCTTGAGATGGTCATGTTATAGAAGGCAGGACAGGTTAGAGAACAAGACAGGAACTTGGAGTCACTGTAAGGGAGAGCCTTGCCTACTGCTTGGCAGAGCATGGTCCTTCCAGGAGAGGGGCTCATGGGATCGCGGCTGTGAGGGTGTTTGCCCACAGCTCTGGGTTCTCATTCTGCCTGTCACCAGGTAGCTTTGTGGCCTGAGTGTCCTCTCTGTGAAGGAGGGTTTTCAGAAGCCTTTTAGAGCTCTTTCCGCAGCCTGTACTGCTGAAATCATCTGACCAGAAAAGCCCAGTGTCTGTTCAAACCTGGGTTCCTAGGGTGATCTGACTTTGTTACTCAGAGTCAGCAGCGTTTTCTCCAGAAGGTGTCATTCCGCGTTGGTGGTGCTAGCGATGTTTGAAGAAAAGAAACACAGGAGTCCAGCTGAGAACGACGAGATCCAGGTTGTGTCTTCAGATGTTGTCCAGGCCACAACAGGGTCAGATATATTTGAAGGGATCTCCAGAAATATTTATCAGATTTGCAGGCTGAGGCTCCATGAGGGCAAGTGATCTGTGGACAGGTTAGTAATGGAGAGGACCCGAAGTTGAGTATCCTGACGTCCAGTCTACCACTCCCACAGGACCTATGATATAATGTTTTTCACCTTCATTTTGTTGCAGCTTGAAATCGTGCCTTTGGAGGGTAATTCTATTAAGTTTCTGTTGATCCTCTGTTAAAATAGGCTGTTGTCAGGGTAGAGTTTGCTGTCTTAATTGTCCCTTCCTGATAAAAACGTGTTACATTCTCATATCCACTCTCTTCCAGACCCCAAATTGGGTAGAACTTGGCTATAGCATACTGTATGTTTGGTGGTGAGTTTGGGGAGTTGGTGAGCAAATCAGCATGTGACAGAGGAGGATGGTCCAGATCAGTATAGGCCAGCTGAGCCTTTGGAGAGAGTTAAGTACTCAGACATGACAAAAGGGACATTCATATTCCAAAGATGCATTTTTTAAAAATTCAGGTTTATTGAAGTACAGTTTACATGCAATAAAATTCACCCTTTTAAATGAAAAAAAAATTTTTTAAATCATCGTTGTCTAATGGCCCTCCTTCCCAGGGTTTGTATAATAAACAGGCGAGATTGAAGCATAGAGTTTTAAATGCAGAAAGTACCAGGCAAATGAACAGGCTTCCTGTAGTTTTGCCAGCAAGATGCTATATGACCTTGACAAAGTCATTGTCACTCAATAGGCCCCACTTCTTTTTCATTTATAAAGCAAACAGGTTGATACTTTTAAGGATTCCACAGAGAGATCGGCTCATCTGACCAGTTCATTGTTCATTGCTGTCTCTTCTGCTTTCAGCTGACGCTGCCCACCTTCCCCGTGGTGGTGAAGATCGGCCACGCTCACTCGGGCATGGGCAAGGTAAGGCAGAAGGGCCCGCTGTGCCTTGGTGTGTAGAGTAGGACATTTTCAAACAACTCATTTGTGGATTGGTCATCTGCCTCTGTTACTGCTGAGTTCTTTCCAAGGAGATGATGATCTGGCGCCTCAAAGTCATGAGTACTATCCAGCTAGACCTCTCCAGCATGCAGGGTGCAAGCCACTTGCTTGATCCCCTGATCTGTGAGAGCGGTGTAGACCCTGAGCCCGAGAGAAGGGGCTCCCTGGGGAGATGTGGCATCCACAGGTGCATCTAGACTGCACACATCTCGAGGCCAGGGCTCTTCTGACTTCTGCTGTGTATGCGTGTGTTACCCTTTCTTCCTCTCTGTCCTGCTCTAATATTAGGTCAAGGTGGAAAACCATTATGACTTCCAGGACATTGCTAGCGTGGTTGCCCTCACCCAGACCTATGCGACAGCAGAACCTTTCATTGATGCCAAGTATGACATCCGGGTCCAGAAGATTGGCAACAACTACAAGGCTTACATGTGAGTGGGGATGGGGTCCCAGCAGTTGTCCTGTGTTCCTCTCTCAGCCTCAGTGAAACATCTGAACCTCCATGTGGCAGTCTACTTTCAGTTTAGCTTCATAAGACCCAAAAGGCAGATTCCACAAAGGTACCATTGAAGTTGCACATTGTTTTTCTCTTATTGTGCAAAAAGCAAAGATAGAGGCAGACGGAGTTGTCATCCATTGCCTCACTTCGCAAATTCCCCAAACAGGTAGGTTTTGACCAGGCCATAGCCAGAAGCAGGGGTCTCCGTCAGGGTCTCCCACATAAGTGTCAGGGGTCCAACTGAACCATCTCGCTGCGCGCCCCACCCCCGCCCAGGATGCACATCAGCAGGAAGCTGGAATGGGAGGCAGAGCCAGGATTTGAACTCAGGTACTCTAATGTGACATTCAGGTATTCCAAGCTATTTCTTTCTTTCTTTTTTTTTTTTTTTAATATTTGTTTTGTTTTTATTAGAAAGGCAGATATACAGAGAGGAGGAGAGACTGAGAGGAAGATCTTCCATCCGATGATTCACTCCCCAGGTGGCCGCAGTGGCCGGAGCTGCGCCGATCCAGAGCCTTTTCTGGGTCTCTCACACGGGTGCAGGGGCCCAAGGCTTTGGGCCATCCTCTCTGCTTTCCCAGGCCATAAGCAGGGAGCTGGATGGGAAACGGGGTTGCTGGAATTAGAACCAGCACCCATATGGGATCCTGGCACATGCAAGGCGAGGACTTTAGCCACTAGGCTACTGCTCTGGACCCTATTTCTTAATGACTGTACCAGATACTTGCCCCAAGACAGGTTTTCTTTAAAATCAGAGGTGGGAGTCTATCAACTAAGATAATAAATAAATAAAAGTAATATTCCTATTCACTATTCTCTAAGTGAAATAAAGCTTTCTGTTTCGTTATAGACACAACAGACTAGAGCAATAGTAGCAGCAAGTTTAAGACTTTGTCACTGAAGATAGACATTCTTCTATCACACAGCTGTTGTGTCACTGTAAATACTGGTCCCTGTCATTGCTATTTACAACATTGCCATGGGCAGACATTTTGTCCTATGATTGAGACTCTGGTTAGAAAACCTGTACCCCAGATCTGAGCAACTGGTTCAAGTCCCAGCTCCATTCCTGATTCTAGCTCGCTGCTGGTGGACACTCTGAGAAGCAAGAGATGAGGTCTCAAGTAGTGCAGGGCACCTGCCACCCATATGGGAGACCTAGGTTGAGTTCCCAGCTCCCAGCTTCAATCCAGCCCGTAGCTGGCTGGTACAGGCATTTGGGAACTATACGAGTAAATGGGGATCTC
Organism: Ochotona princeps; assembly: GCF_030435755.1. NCBI lineage: Eukaryota > Metazoa > Chordata > Mammalia > Lagomorpha > Ochotonidae > Ochotona > Ochotona princeps. The sequence continues at coordinate 36,803,570 of NC_080852.1, read as the reverse complement.
GTTCTGTTTCCATTTCTGTCTCTCACTGTCAAATAAATAACAATTTAAAATATATATAATATATTATAAATTATACATATAAAATATATATAATATAAAATATATTAACATATGTATGTTAGTTATTGACCCTGTTATTACCTCCTATGACTTACAGGTTTGTTTAATATTTCAATGTTACTTGTTTAATACCTCTAACTGGGTAGTTTGTGTTCCTGTATAATTTGTATTCATTATTTGTACATTGTTTATGCTTTACACATTGGAATAAATCCATAGGCTTCACCTGCCAAAGCTTGGAGGAAGTAAACTTCTGACGCGGATATCCAGCTGAGTGTACTGCGGAGTGCGACAAGCCAGCTGGCTATAAGAGCTGCGCCTTGTCCGCACAACCATGTCTCTTTGCCGCAATGGAAGTCCGAAGTTGCCTCTGATAGCATTTTTAAAAAGAAAAAATTTCAGCACTTTCTGAACTTCTGTGATATTTCACTTTTAGGAATGTGGACCTCCCTCTTTAAAAAATATAAAATACAAAAAATGTTAGTAATTTATCATTTTGGCACTCAGAGCAGAAGCAGATTTGAGGTTGAGCAGCCTTCTCTTTGCTTTCCCGTTTGTTGCATTTTTCTTCATCCCTCTGTTCATTGGAGTTACTTAAGTGCCCCCCTCCAAGTACCCCATCTCCAGAGTATGTTGTTCCTTCTCTTCCATTCAAAGCTGCTGGGGAGTGGGGGGAAAATCGCAGGGTATTGCTTGCTTGCCTGCTGCCTTGCACAACATTAGATGCCTCGTGAGCCCAATAGGAATTCAGACACAAGCCCTTTGTAGGGAGCTGTAGCATGGGATAGTTTTTTTTTTATTTTATTTATCAACTGGATTCCTGCTTATTAAAAGCTTATTGTTTCATGTTTGTAGCCTTTCTGTTTCCAGAAAGGAATCTAGAGCTGTAAAAGTAAGAACAATGTAAGACAGAATCCGTTGAAAGGTCATTATAAACTAGCTAAAACAATCAGAAAAAATAGCTGTTTTTCAGGCACCTGGCAAAGCAAATAGTAAATTTCCAATCTTTGGATCTTCAAATCCCCTAAACAAACACAGTGTTTAATGATGACAACAGCAAAGCAAGAATATCTTGATTCTTAAAATTAGTCACCAGAATCTTTAAGGATTAAAGTTTCCAAAAGCAGAACAGAAAGAAATCAAGAGAAAATATAATCCAGCAAGTGTTGGTCAAGGGTGGGTTGCTAGAAGCTTTAGATAGCATTGAGTTCCTTTCTTTCTTATTTACTTAGCTAGTTGGAACAGCGTCAGGGCCCTCTCAGCTTTGCTGTCTCAGACTCGCAGCAGTGTAGCCGCCCACAGAAGACACTGACTCGTCTTCCCCAGAGAAGGCTGGGGAGTCTTCCCCTTTCGCCTCAGCTCTCCTGTGTCTGGAGATGTACAAATAGCCACACTGGGTGGAGAAAATATGCTGTTCCTGCGTTCCCTCTCAGCAGACAGTGATGTGGTTCCCTCTGAGGAGGTTAGAATTCCCCTCTGCCTTGGCATGCCCCGAGGAGCCAGTGTGGATCTGTATCCTGCACCCCATAGTTAGAGAGGTGTGTGAAGTCTTGGGGGAACTTGGTAATCTTTAAAGTACCGCACAAATGTCAGAGAGGTTATTATCATCCACTCTGTGTTGGGGATGTGGAAGTGTGTTACAACATGTCCCCTGCCTTGAAGATCTGGTCACAGGGACACATTTGTAAGCCACCTGTGTGAGGAAGACAGTTATTTTCATTATGATTTTGTCTGTGTGTTTCAAGCTTCTCGTTGTTTGTTTAGATAGTACGGTGTGAAGGGAAAGCACATCACATTGAAAGAACAAAGATTCCCAGATTTTTATCTAGATACACAATCTGGAACAAGGCCTCCAACCTTTCTGAGTGTTAATCTTGTGTATAAAATGGGACAAGAATTCCAGTCTATTCATGGCAGGGGTGCGGACGGGGGCTTGAAAGAAGGCTCCCGTGAGGGGGTTTGGTGAGGAGGCACCTGGGAAATCCAGGTGTACCAAGTGGTATCACGTGGCTCACTGGGCTGCCTCGGGGCTCTGAACAACTAGCTGTCTGTGTAAGTGTCTCATGTCTGAAATCAGACTTTGGGGCACATACTCCTGGGAACCTGCACATCCACTCCCCAGACTGTGAGTGAGAAGGACAGCACATGAGGCACTTTGGCCGTGGAGGAGGCAGGGCTTTTCTGTGCCCTACACCGCCTCCCGTTCTCCACATCTGAATGAAACCATAATTTTTAAGAAATTAAATTTTGGTGTTCTACAACTATTTATAAAGTCTGTATCAGCTGACCCCTCGCCAACCCTGGGTCTGTAGTTGAGTGTGGCACAGAGGGTCATTTCCAAACCCATTGTCAAGAGCAAATCTAGAATTAGAAACCATCTGCCTCCTTCTTAGCTCAAGACTAGTGGACTTTAACACGTGTTCATGAAGGGGAGGGAGCAGGGGACACAGCAGGTGCATTGATGTACCAGGCAACATAAGCCCAAAAGTTAGCTGACTTGCCCAGAGTCACATTGTTTGTCCCATAGTGCTGCTGGATGAGTGAACCAGTGAGCCAGGATAGAGCACATTGAGAGATGTTCACAAGAACCCCAGAGGGGTCCCCCAAGATCGGCAGGATTCAATTTTAATAAAGCAAGTCTACCCAGATACTGGGTGGGTAGGCTGCTGAGAATACAGGATGCAGTATAGGATGCAGTATACCTTCACATGGCTTACAGACTTGTGGTGAGTTCTTAAGAGTTGACTTAAATAACTGAAGTAAAAGGCAAATATAAGATTGTGAGGCATAGGCAAAGTCCTAGAAAGGTTCTAAAGAGAGCAAGAACTCTGCTGATTAAGAAGATCAATGCAAATACCATGGAATCAGAGACTTCTGAGCTGGACACATGAAAAGAGGAGGCCGTTGCCAGTGGCGGGATTGGCAAAGGTAGCAGCAGGCTATATACTCAGAAGACCGCCCCCACCACCCAAGCTTTGGCTGGGAGGAGGAGATGGGAAAAGCATCAGTGTGTTAAAATCCTGGGAGGTTTTGTACCCTTCTCTTGCTGGTGTGACTCACGACTTTTGTACCTGGTGGAACTTGTTGCAGGAGGACATCAATCTCAGGGAACTGGAAGACAAATACTGGCTCTGCGATGCTGGAGCAGATTGCCATGGCAGACAGGTGAGTAAGAAAAGGAGTCTGGTTCCAAGCCAGAGCCAAGGTGGCTTCCATAGATGAGGAGCTGTAAGAAATGTCTTTGCCCAAGGGGAGTCTTTGAGAAGACATCCAAGAGTCAGTTAAGAAGATCAAGTAGGACTGGATCCAGTGCTCAAGTTGGGAAGAAAGACACTACATGTCAAAGACGCTCCAAAAAAGGAATAGCTAGCATGGACAAGGAAAGCCAAGGGAGGCCTCCTAGGGGAGGTGAGACCTGCTCTGAGTCCAGAAAGATGGGTAAGAATTTAAGAGCAGAGGGACAGGACACCGTAGATTATGGAATGTGCTTGGTGGTAGTGGAAGGAGACAGGGGTGCAATGGTGGATGTGAGAGCTGGAGGCAATGAAGAGAGCTAATACCCCAGCTTCAGGACCCCTTCCCATCCCCTCCAGGTACAAGCTGTGGGTAGATACCTGCTCCGAGATGTTTGGTGGCCTAGACATCTGTGCTGTCAAAGCTGTACACGGCAAAGATGGGAAAGACTACATATTTGAGGTAAGTCTGACTGACTCTAAGAGTATCTCAGTAAGGGACAACCCCAAGGCTGGAAGCCAGGTCTTGGGTTGAAAACTATGTGAACAGTCTAGACTGTATTTAGTTTAGAGTCTCCTGAGACATAGGAAGGTTCTAGATAGGAGACACTGTATCTGTATAGCACAGTGCCTGTATCAGGGGAGATGGGAATGGCTGTTGTTTCCGGTCTGTTAGGCTGACCCAAACCAGGTGCCAGATGTGAGGTACTGGGGTGCTAGTCCAGTGCCTTAAAAACTTACGAGCCATGGATCATCCCCTCTTCTCTTCATCTTTTCACTACCTCCACTTGACCTTCTATCAGGCTCACTGAGCCCTGGCCTCTGGAGATTGAGAGTCAAATGGGAACAAAGGTCCTGCTTCTGCAAAGACACACAAGGATAACTACTTCATCCCCAACCGATCCATGCTGGCTGATATCCCATCCACTCTGAAAGGCTGTACCAGGTTTATATCCCCAGACCCTGTCTTCACCTGGGCTACCTCTTCCACCAGGTCATGGATTGTAGTATGCCTCTGATTGGAGAACACCAGGTGGAGGACAGACAACTCATCACTGAACTTGTCATCAGTAAGATGAACCAGCTGTTGTCCAGGACTCCTGTGTTGTCTCCCCAAAGGCCCTTAACTACCCAGCAGCCACAGGTAAGCAACTGGGCAAACACCTAGGAGAGCCAAGAGCCATTCCAGAGTTGAGATATCCACAGGACTGCATGGATCTAGAGTCTTCTGCCTCTTTCTCCCGTTCCTTCCTTCCCCTCTGGAGGCCTGAGTATCTTCTACCATCCCTTGTAGAGGCCTTCTCGTTAGCAACCTGTGTATCATATATAGAAGTGTTCACAGATAAAGTATCAGATGCCTTCCTCTGAACTTAAAATATCCAGGGGACCAGAGCCTTCCTGGGACTTGGGTTGCTTCCATATTTTATACTGGGAAATCTCTAAAGAAACGCAGGAGCAGATGTTTTATGAGCCCTTCACTCTGATAGGTTTGCTGAATTTGTAAATGAAGAGGGATCCTGAGATAGGCATTTGGCCTACCTGTGAAGATGTCAGTTAAGAAGCTTGCATTTCATATCAAGAGCCTGCCTGGCACCCCTAGCTCCGGCTCCTGACTCTATCTTCCTGGAAATGTAAACCCTGAAAGACAGTGCTGATGGGTCCATTGGTTGGGTTCTTGACACCCACATGGGAAACCTAGGTTCAGTTCTTGGCTCCCAGCTTCATCCTTAGCCAGCTTCAGCTGTCCTGGGCACTGGGTAAGTGAACTAGTGCATCGGAGTTATCTCTCTCTTTCTCTTTCTAATAATGATCTTTTTTTCATTAAAAAGAAAAAAGAAGGGTCTTAAAGAGGAATCTGATGTGGAGAGGGAACAAGTCAGAGACTTCATTCCGGAAGAGTGGGAGGGAATGACAAAGCAGAACTCAAACTAGCAAGTTGCTTTCCTTTCTTGAGGGGAGGAGGTGGCTTTCTCATTTGGCTGTGGTAGATGACTGATAACCTATCACATTCATGGTAACATTACTGCAGCTGTAGGTCTAGTGAAAATCCACAAATATCAGGCCCTGTGCCTCTCAACTTGGCTAAAGAAAGCCAAGGATGTCAAATCCCATAAAGTAGGATTCAGAAATGTCCTCAACTCTTCCCTCCACTGACCTTGTGTTTAGTGAAATGGTAAGAACTTAGCCTCTCTCTCCTCCGGAATGGCAGTGGAACTGTGGGAGGAAGTCACTGTCCCTTTCTTGAGCTCAAGTCGTATCATTTGTAATCTGACTTCACGTAGTTAGGGAGGTAGAATAGAACAGTGATCCAGAGTGAGGGTTTGCAGTAAAAACTACCTATGTTTGAATCTTAGGCGCTTCATTTATTGGCTTTGGGATCTGGGACAAGGGCCTTATCAGTGGCACAAGGATAACCGTGGTACTTGTCTCCTAAGGTTTCCATGAGCACTGAGGGAAAGAAAGGCCCTATGATACAGCAAAACACCCAGTTATGCTCTGTGGTTATTATGAAAATGAGCAGTGTCTGGGCTTGGGTACTCACAGCCTTAAATAGGAAACCTCTCCTCTCTTCTGAAGATGAGTCCTTCTCTGGAATCATCCTGCAGTCAGTCTGCCACTTAGACCATCAGCATCCCATATCGAAGTGCCAGTTCAAGTCCTGACTGATCCAGCTTCCTGAAAATGAGGCTATGGATGAACGATCAAGTGCTTGAGCCCCTGCCACCTGTGAGGGAGACCTGGCCGGAGTTCTGGGCTCACGGCTTTGGCCTGACCCAGCCCCCCCGCCCCTGCCTTTCAAGTGACAAAAATAAGTGTTTTTTTTTTTCAAACAAAGGAATTAGAGTCTAGAAAATCTGCAGGAAAAAGGAATAAGAGTCTGCTCTTTACAATGGATATGGACAGGAAAAAAAAAACATAAAATAGTCTAATCACTTAGTGTAGAAGCAAATTACCCTATAAAGATATTGGTATTTACACAGATGTTGAGATTCATAATGATGAACTCGAATAATCAAAGAAAATGTTATATTTGCTCAATAGTCCATATTCTGTTTAAGAAAATTTAGAAGCATATGTGTAAGAAGTATTTTCCCCAAATGCAAATAAATACCACATCAAGGTTCTACCTAACTTCCATGAGAATGGCCTACATACAGAAATCAACTAACAACGACTGCTGGCAAGAATATAGGGGGAAAGGTCCCCTCCTCCACTGTTGGTCAGTGTGTAAACCAGTGCAGCCACTTTGGAAGTCAGTATAGAGAGTGTTTAGACAACTGATCTACCATATGACCCAGCTATCCCGCCCCTGTAAATATATCCAGATGAAATGACCTGCAGTCCTGAATGTATAGCTGCACAATAGTGAAGACATGGGAACAATCCAGATGTCATCAGCAGATGAATAGATTTAAAAACTGAGGTACATCTGTGCATTGGAATACTACACAACCGTAAAAAGAATGAAATTGTACCATCTGCAACAAAAATTTCCCAGCTGGACACCATTATAGTTAACTAAATAAACCAGTCCCCAAAGGACAAATATTACATGTTCTCTCTGATATAAAACAGCTTTTATGCAAAGTACAAAATAAATAGATACCTAGATAATCAGATGTATACACTTATTCTCTTAGATGAACTGTATAGTGGAGACTAGCATACCGGGAAGTAAAAATACATTGTCATGTATGTCTCTACTTCCAAATAAAAGGAGGACTCCTGGTGAAGCAGTTAAAGATACCTTGGCAGTATGATAGTAGATGTTCTACCTTTGCCTATACCTATAATGCCATGAAACAAATAGCAGAAAGTTTAACTTGTAACTGTTACTAAAGGACTATAATACTGTGATAATATGAGGGAAAGCGGTGGGAGGGAGAAATCCTTAGATCTATAAAACTTTACCATGGAAAATAATAATAATAACAATAACAATAATAATGGAATATTTCCTCCAGAATTAACTAAAACATGTCCATGTGGCAATTGGCAATTTCTCCTGAGAATCTAGTTTCCCCACTTATACAATGAGACAATATCTAAATGCCCTTTATATTGTAAAAATGTCATTGACGAAGTGGGAACTTGTGCAGAAGTAGATTTGGCCTAGATTCTTTCTGAATATCCAAGTTCTGAGTAGTAGGCTGTGTAATGGGCTGTTCCCATACACTCCTATACCACTTCTAGTATTTCATACCTTCTTCAGCTGGCTCCCTGTACACAACCTCTGACCAAGTGTACAAATCTGTGCTCGCAAAATGCTGCCGCCGTATCACAGAAGAGTAATTAAGAGATGTACTCAATTGCCTGTTGGAGACACAAGCCCATTATTTAAATACTGGAGATGATAAAAAGAATTTCATGGTTGACAATTATGAATTATGTTACTAACACTTTATGATTTTGTAAGTGTGATGAAATCAAGACATTTGACTCCTAATCCTGCCCCATGGTCCACACCACCCTCAGCAGGTAGTAAGATTATCTGCTAATTAGGTTGCTATTTTTCTCTATTCCATGGGAAGCCCTGCTCCTTGGAGGTCAGGCCAATAATAAGTAACAAAGTACCGGCATCACTCAAGTCATTCAGAAAGTTAAGAGGTTACCTCCAAGGAACCAGGGACAAGGTCAGACCTCCCTTATGGCAAAGTGGAGCTCTACTATACACATGACTAACAATATAGCAACCCTTTGGAAGTAAGTGCCGTGGAGTATTCATTGGTGTTTCCACTGACAGATTCAAGTGTAGCCTAGAGTGTATTCTTTTTTTTTTTTTTAAGATCTATTATTATTGGAAAGCCGGATATACAGAGAGGAGGAGAGACAGAGAGGAAGATCTTCCATCCGATGATTCACTCCCCAAGTGAGCCACAACGGGCCGGTGCGCGCCGATCCGATGCCGGGAACCAGGAACCTCTTCTGGGTCTCCCACGTGGGTGCAGGGTCCCAAAGCTTTGGGCCGTCCTCGACTGCTTTCCCAGGCCACAAGCAGGGAGCTGGATGGGAAGTGAAGCTGCCGGGATTAGAACCGGCTCCCATATAGGATCCCGGGGCTTTCAAGGTGAGGACTTTAGCCGCTAGGCCACGCCGCCGGGCCCAGCCTAGAGTGTATTCTTAAAATTAGTTCATAACCTTAGGACTTCAGTAATGAATGAAATAAAGCTTCTGTCTGAAAGCTGTTTATGTTTTAAATTGAAATCACACTGAACTCAAGGAACTCATCAGCATTGGTCAGATGGTCTCTTCTTGTCTCATCTGTGGACTTTGACTCCAGGCCTTCCAGAAGTCACACTTGGCAGAACACTTCGACTTTGGGTGAAAGTCATAACTGGTTGTCTTCCGGCTTCTTATTTCTTTCTGATGTAGCACATATCCATTGGTTATGATCAAGGAGACGTTTCAGTCAGGAAGCGCTCAAGCCCAAGGAACTGTTGGACTAGGTAGTCTTTGTACCCCGGCTCCCGCCATCCACCCACTTGCCTGCTTCTTTCCTTACACAAGCCTGCTTCCAAGGCCCACTTGGCATCTGGACCCCACTTCCATATTTTATTTCAGTATACATCTCTTTTGTCTTTTATCCCTTTTCAAAAGATCATCCTATTTATTTACAAACAAAAGTGAAAAACAGAAACCTCTCTCCACTGCTTGTTCTCGTCCAGCGACTGCGCCCTCATTTCTGGGCATCCCCTCCCAGTCTGTCTTCTGAGTTGTCACAGCGGCTGCCTCCTCTCCCTCTCATCACATCTCCTCTTCATTCTGCTCCTATCAGTATTCTACCCCTACCATGTCTGTGAAATTGATCTTAACCAAATCACCTCCATGTCACTGTGGTCCTGCCAGTCTTATTTTGCAGATGTTCTGGTGGCATTTTCTCTCCTAGGCTCTGTGATACTACCCTCCTGTGGTCTGCATTCTGCCTCACTGAATTCTCCAGCTGAGCCTCCTTTACTAAAGCAGCTTCTGCTACACATCTAAATGTTACGGCCCCAGGACTGGGTTGGGAGTGGGGGGTATTCCTTGGTGATATTGGCCAGCCCAAATATATCATCTCCGACTCTAACCATGCGTTTGAACTCCAGATCCACATTCCTAGCTCCTACTTGACATCTTATGCAGAGAAAAAAACGCATTGTAAATGTAACGCGACCAACACAGAACCCTTGTTTTTCTTTCCCTTTAGCCCATTCCCTGACCTGGTTTCCCCCAAGCAATTCGCGTAGGCCCATCCCTGTCTCTTTGCCCCTGTGCCATTCTCCCTGCTGCTGTCTGTACCCTGCCATCTTAGTTTAGCTGTGTCCTTGCTCTGAAAAGCCCTTCCCCTTGTTTTTGCATGAGTGGCTTTTTTTCAAGATGGTGTAAGTTATACTCTCAACCAGCCAGTTCAAAGTTGTCACTTACTTGCTGGCTACCAACCTCTCTGTTTAATTTTCTGCATAGTACTTCCTATGAGCTAAGATTATTCTTGTCTGTTTCTTTCTTTATCTCTTCCAGACTGCAGGCTACTAGTAGGGATTTGTTCACCACTACAGCGGTAGTGACTAGCAAAATCATCCCTTAGCCATTTAATACATCAAGAGTATAACAGCAGTTGGGTAAGAGTGGTGTGCCCAGCTGCAGTCAACTATAAGAAATTCAAACTAAAATAACAAAACTAAGTGTCTGCTTTATTTTTTAATTGTTTATTTAAATGAAAGAGTAACAGAGAGGGAGAGACAGGCATCTTCCACCTCCTACCTCAGTCTCCAAATGACTGCCGAAGTCAAGGCTGGGGAAAGCTGAAGTCAGCGGCTAAGAGCTCCAGCCAGGTCTGTGATGTGGGTGGCAGAAAACTGAGGTATTTGGGCCATCATCTAAGCTTTCACTTCATTGATTTTAGGGAATTTGAAAGGGAAAGAGGCTAGCAGTTAGGGACGTAAGCAGAAAGCATTCCTTGCGTGTTAGCAGCCTCCTAGGTGGGCTAGTTATACAAAACAAAGAGCAGAGACTTGAGCAGTCCTGGGCACTACCCACAGTTCCGAGGAATAGAGACAGGCATCGGCTGTTTCACCAAAAATAAGGAGGTGAGTGGCACCACCTGATCTGGTTGATTCTCAGCCTGGTTAAACTTGCCTGCCCTAGGGTTCGGCAAATCCGTGGGGGCAACTGACCCTCTCTGTGCATGGATCGTTCTCAAGGTGGCAGTGACACCTGGTGGCCAGTGGTGGCCAAAGCCTCTAAGTCGTGTTCCTAGCAAGTCCTCTATAAAATTTCAGTGCTCCCGTTTCTCCCATACATGTGCTGTTCCTGGTAGTCTGCACCCTGGGGCCCTGGAGAGGTGTGGGTGCAGTCCGCTGTTAGGCTCCTGGGACCAGGTGGACAATGCTTTCTGATCCCCATAGAAGTGGCAGCCAGGTCCTTTTCTTTTTTAATTTTTATTTCTTATCCCACCAATTCTACTTTTATTTACTATCTTAGTATATCTTCCAGAGCCAAAAGGCTAAAGGGCAAATGCAGAGCTGAGGGTCTGAGGTGAAGTCAGGTGTCCCAACTGGACCATAAAAATTACTTTGATTTGTGGGTTAGACCCATGGGAAATGATTCGAAGACTCGCCTTTGGAAGCCTTGGTACCTATTTTGTACTGGAAGACAAGCCTTTCTTTCCTGAACCGATCAGACCTAGGCTGTTGTTTCCAGTCTGAAAGTGCCAGTGTAAGAAGGCCAGGCTAAACATAACTGAAGTCCGCTCAGGGGAGAGAGCCAGTGCGGTGGAGGCATTTGGCAGATGTTTTCTCTGAGTGAAAGTTAAAGGCACTAAAGCTGAATGGCAGTCCCCTCAAGGAGGCCTGACAGAACGTCATGAGCTCTCTGATGCCGTCAGGAGACAGAACTGGTTCCAAGAGGCAAGTCTCCCGGAAGATGGGTTTTGACCCAGTGTGAGGAGTGAAACGCTCTACCACTGAGAGAGGAAATGGCTGCTTAGGGAAGTGGCATGTGGCTGCCACGCCATCCCTGATGTTCAGGCGGAAATGGAATGAGCTACATAACAAGGCTGTGCTGAAGGGGAGCTGGATCTGAGGATGTTGGAGCAGGTTCCTTTTTAAAACCCTCTTCCAGAGCTGGGGTACTGTGATACTGACTGTAGCTACAGGACCTGGAAAGGGCTGTGATGAATGTTCACAAAGGGCTGGGGCCAAACAACCTCCAGCCTGCGCTGGAGCATTCTGCAAGTACTGGTATACTGACTGTCCTGTCTAAAGAGATGTGCAAGATGTTTCTGTCCAGGTCTGTCCCTCCACAGCGCCTGGAGAAGTGGGGGGGGGGGTCTCTTGTTGTAGGGACACCCAGACCAGAAGAGGGCCTTTCCATTGTCCTGAGAAATGGAGCTTGGAGGGCTTTGCAGTGATGGAGGGTATGCAACTGTCCCTTGGATCCCAAACATGGAACTGAGCTTAGAAGAGGTAAATTTAGGACAAACAAGAGGCCTTCCTGCTTCCCACAGCCTGACTGGCTTTAGAGAATTTGTTCCCTAGTGAGAACAAGTTGAGAATGTGAGGAGATTTAGGGCAGGTTCATATAAAACCACTGATGACTAGATCCCCTAACAGACTATTAAGAGAAACTGGCTCTTTGGGGACTGACTTAACTTTTCAGGGACATCTTTAATCACTTGAAGCTGACTTTCTGACCTCATGTGAGCTGACCTCCTGTGCCCCCATAGGATTCATGGGCTGCCCCATGGGACGTTTCTTGTATCCTTAGATTATGGGAGGGACCCAGTCAAAGAGACAAGCTCTCTCTGCACAGTGGCTGCTCCTCTCAGAAAGGAAGGAAGAACACCTTTTATAGCCTTCCAGAGGAAGGAAAGTGGGCACTGGTGGCTGCGGAAGTGAGCCCAGCAGAGTCCCAAGGTGGCTGGACGCGTTCTGTCCCCTTTGCTCTGACTGAACCTACAACCTCCTGACCACATTCCTTCCGGCTGCCTCATTCTCCCCAGGGTCCTAGAGCAGAGCAGCAGGCCCAGGGGAGCTGATCAGAACAGTTTTGTGGCATGTCCAGCAAAATTTGGCCTACCCCTTTGCCAGAGCCAGACCCTGGGACCCTTTCCCAATTTCCTGTCTCAGATATGCTGAGCAAGCGCCGGCCTTCCTCCGTGGTGGGGTTGCTGGGCTCAGGCCAGCAGCTCTCCAGAGTTGAATCACTGGTGCCTTTCCTTCCTGCTGGGACCTCAGAGCCGGAGCTCCTGTTCCCCAGCTTATCTGCTGGAAGCCACAGGATGGCAAATTAAAGGTGCCTGTGTCAAAAGCGCACAGACCTCATCCATCGACTTGCCTTATTTCCCTGGCCAGTTCTTCCTTTCTGGTCACTCCATAAACTGTTATTTACTGCTTCTGGGGCATCTTGCTGAGGCTAAGTCAGTGATACACAGAGGGATGGTACAGCCCAGCTCAGAATCCCTCCCAACCCCTTCTCCCAACCCCCCAGGAAACAACTGTGCACTAGGTGACAGGAGGGCGCTCAAAAATATCTTCTCCACTGAGGCATGAAATTCCAGAATTAGAGCTTCATTTCTTTGGATTTGTACTTATTATTATTTAAACAATAGTAATACACTAATATTTCACCTAACATTTTACAGCTCACAAAACAGCACTCACTATTTTGAGTCTCTTCTATGAGATGGCTTCACTAGTAATTCTTTGTTGCGCGTATCAGGAAACAAAATTGAAATAATTTGCCAAGGGTCATACAGCTGTTAAGCAGGAGAGCTGGATCTTCTGGTCCCCAGTCCGTGATACTGCGCACTGCATATACACCTTTGGTGCTACCACTGGAGTACTGGGGAAGGTAGGATCGAAAAACGATGTTTGTCACCTTGTGTGAGAAAAACCCTTGTCCTCCTCTCTTAATGGCTGAGGACTGACTGTAACAAAGTGGGGACTCTGAGCTTTACCAGCTCTGACCTGCCTCCCAGGCTGTGTGTGTGTGTGAGTGTGTGAGTGTTACTGGGAGGCAGCACACGCCTCTTCTGCCAGGGCCTAGTAGCCCTAGAATTGTGTGGGCTCAACACTGCAGCTACAAAGGGCTTGTCTCTTATCTCAGGCATCTGAGGACCTGAAAAACACATGAAGGAATTAATGGGAGTCCAGAGCCAGTAGAGCTTGTGGAAGTCATGTGCCTGTACCCTTGTCAGCCCTGCTTCAGTATCTCTGACCAGAGTTTGTCTAGGCCCAGTCTAAACACCTGTCAGGCCAGGAGGCTCACTACTGACCAAGTCAGCTTTTGACATCTACTCAGATGTACACTGGGCCAATTGTAACTTTTTGATGAGTCATAGATGCTTTTATGATTACCTCGTGTAGTTCTTAAAATTTGCCTGTTTGGGAAACTGAGACTCAGAGATTAACTTGCCTAGAGTCATAGGAAGACAGATGTTGTTTCTAGGCTTCTCACCATCCTCTCCACTCCATGGACCTGTTCTAGTCTGCCAACACCACCTTTGAAAGAGGCCCTCAGAACTGGCTACAGTGCTCTTCCTCACAAGGCTTGATCAGCCAGAAGAGTGGTTACCCCATGTATTCCCCTTGTTAACAAGCTGGTACACCTCCAGCCACATCAGGTATTTGGCAGCAGCATTTCCGGCTGAACACCTCTCAACCTGCTGTCGTTCCATAAACCCAAGGTTGCTTTGGTTCAGGTTCTTAGGCTGTCACAAGGTCATTTATTCCTCTTCCTTTCTGTGTGCAGCTGGGCACAAAGCACTGGACTTCACATTCTTACCTGTTTGAGCCAACTCAACTTCCTGAGCGAAACTTGGCCTCTCAGTTTGAGCATGAGTTCCTGCTGCAGTCTGGCTGCAGGCCAGATTTTGGCAGCAATGCCAGAGTGGTCAGACTTATGTGGAATTCGGCATCCCAGGAGGCTCTTGGTGACTGAAGACGGATCCCATGGTATTCAAACTCCATAGGGAGTAGGCCCTCAGCCCCTAACAGACATCAGGCTTGTGGGCGGAGCCAAAGCTTCTCAGCCTGGCAAGGCAAAGTCCTAGGGGACTCTCCTCCCTGCCTCCCATGGTCCCTGAGAAGTCTTCAGTCCACGATCTCGATGGAGCCATGGTCAGATGCTCCCTAGGCGCCATCAAGGCCCATTCCCAGGCTCCAGCACAAAGGACCGCCTCTGGGAGCGCTTCCCCAAAAACTCTGGCAAAGGAACTTGGAGGATCAGTTCATCCTGGGTGTCTCCTGTGTGCAGCTGGAGGGAACCAGGGCCTGCCACTGTGACCTTCCCACCATGAACTCAACCTTTGCTTAGTAGAAGTCTGCCGTTAGGGCTGCAGTCTATGGAATTGTTTAAGAAAGTTTCCCCCAGGCTCTTAGGTTTCTTAGGGTTAGAAGGAACTTTCGTGTTCATCTGATCGACCTCATATTTAATGAAAAGGTATTCTGTACAATATCTTTGCCAAGTAATTTTTCAGCCTCTGCAAGAACACACCTGCCTCCCAAAACAACCCATCTTATCATTTATTTTTTTTACAATAAACATTCTTCCTGTTCATATATGTGAACGTCTGTCTTACTGGAGCTTGTCCCCACTGGCCCTCATTCTGCTGGCTTGCTATATGGTCCTCTCAGAAAACACCAGTTCTCTCAGATAAGAAAACAGCTGTCTATTCTTGGGCTACATCTGAGGTGACTCATTAACAGCCCATGTGATAGCTGGGGTGAGGCTGGTAGGAAGGCTGTTGGCTTCATTAACCCTACAAATTCTGCTGGCCCTCACGGAAGTATCCATTTCAGGAGAAGAAAGGATGTGATGTTGATGGTAGGGCCTAGACCGGAGGATAAACTGTATGGAGTCAGCCTTGGAAGGATTTGGTGTGCTTAGGACATAATGGAGAGAAGCCCAGAAGCATTCCTAATTACCGTGTTGGAGCAGTTAGGAATGCCGATAACATAGTAGTTACCGCATAGAACTAATGTGAGCACAAGGCAGCTACTGAATGGAAGTGCCCACCACGTTTCCTCACGCCAGTAAGCACTCAGTTAAGTGTTGGCTGTCAGTTACTTAGGATTAGTGACACATGGAGGGAAAGGGTTTAAAAAGGTTTAAAAGGAGGACAGCCACTGAGAAAATCAGCTGGAGCAAGAAGAGGTAGAAGAACTAGGAGACTGTTAGTCTCAGAAAGTTTGGTCAAGAGGGAAGAACTGAAGTATCTCGAAGCTGACTGGACAGAGTGGTGTCCAACAGCTTATTGGTTATGGGAACTACAGACTAACCCTGTGGCTCCTCTGAGAGTGCTTGAAGAAGTGAAGGGAAGTGCTGGTGTTCTTAGCTGTGATTGGTGAGTGCTGGGGTTCAGAAATACAGTGGGCACTCTCTGATGCGGCAAAGGACACTTAAAGTTTCCCTCCTTCCCAGCTTATTACGGTGGAAAATTTTCATAGAGGAACAGTTAGAGGTATTGCAGTTATCCAACAGTGATACTGGGAAAGGTGTGCTACAACTCCTTTTGTAGTGGAGCAGAAACAGGCCAGTGTAGACAGGAGAGGGATAGAGACAGACAGCCAGGGCAGTTGGGAACAGGAGAGAGAATGTGGGAGTGAAGGGGCAGTTACAGGAGAGAGGGCCCCTAGAGGAGGAAGAGAGAGAATATGGAGTTGCTTCTACTGCACAGCCCAGCTTTGGATGCCCTCCCCTAACAACATTACCAGCTTGCTTGACTGGCTTTACGTTTCATAGAGCATAAATTCAAGCTCCAGATGCTCCCTGCCTCTAAAACAAATGATAGACAAACCAAGCCACGTGGTCTTTGGTCCTGTCAGGGCATAATCAAAATCGCAGCCAGGGAATGGAGACAAGCTGTTGAGTAGAAGGTAATTACGCTGTTGGAGGGAAGAAACAGGTTGGCCTTAAACGGTTTGAGAACATTGGTCTCTTGCTCCTTCCCTTTGGGTAAGAAGGACTCTGGGAAACATTGGGCTGTCCCTTCCTTCGAGTCTCTCTCTTGAGAGTTTCAGCCCAGCCTGGAGAGGAGATC
Organism: Ochotona princeps; assembly: GCF_030435755.1. Classification (NCBI taxonomy): domain Eukaryota; kingdom Metazoa; phylum Chordata; class Mammalia; order Lagomorpha; family Ochotonidae; genus Ochotona; species Ochotona princeps. The sequence goes on along the minus strand of NC_080852.1, from coordinate 36,787,256 downwards.
TGGCTTGATGTTTCAGACCCAGAACTAACTACATCCTGCACTAGCTCCAAATGAGAAATGGACTACCTGGTCTTGTCATCCCGACACCCTGTTGCTGCCCCTGGAGCCACCTGGAGCCCAAGCAGTCTTGAATTGGGGAGAGTTGATCTTTCCTTTACTGTAGACAGCCAGGCCTGTGGGGAGGAGTGGGAGCCAGACACGAGGTAGCCACCTGAGGAAAAGCCAGATGGGGTTGAAAGACTCAGTGCTTCCAGAATAAAAGGCTTCTAGAAGGGAACAAAAGAAAAGAAAGTTGAAGAGGTCTCAGGCATTGCATGTCAAGTCCCAAACTGACCACACTGTGCCCTACAGCACCTCCGAGCTGAAGGGCCCTGGGGAGGTGTTTCTGAGACAACTGACACCTTTGACCAGATCGTGCTTGGATTCCAGGGAGCTTTGCCATGGAGACACAGGGCTTCTCCTGGGGATTCGCTGGGTGTCTTGTTTCTATCACTTCTGCGTTTTTGTCTTCCAGAGTGGAACGCTTAAGGATCCGGACTCGAGCAAGACCCCACCTCAGCGGCCACCCCCCCAAGGTTGTTTACAGTATATTCTCGACTGTAATGGCATTGCAGTAGGGCCAAAACAAGTCCAAGCTTCTTAAAAATGATTGGTAGTTAATTTTTTTCAAAGCAGAAATCTTAAGCCAAAAACAAAACAGAAAAAAAAAATCAAAAAGAAAGGAAGGCGGGAGGGGAGTACCGGAGCCTCCCCGGTGCCGTCGCCGTGTCCTTTCGCTGCTGACTGGACTGTGTTTTTTCCTATGCACTGTCAGCACCTCTGTCTGGTTCTTTACCTGTTCCTGTTGTGCTTGTAATGCTCACTGATGTTTCTCTGTATGCCTTGTGATTCCAGGGCTGTTTGTCAACAGTGTACAAAAGAATTGTGCCTCTCCCAAGTCCAGTGTGACACTATCTGCTGGGTAGTTTGATAGCATCATTAAAAAAAAAAAAACAATATGGGGTGAAATACAGTGGGGAGACAGGCAGGGGAGACAGAAAAAACAAAAACAGAACCTAACTGCTCCCCTGCACCCCCAGGCTCATCGTAACACCCTCCCCCACTTACCTCCATGAGTGTGCTTGGGATCTTCAGCAAACTGTGCTTTTTGCTTCTTTTCTGCATGTCTAGGGTAAATAGATCGAACTATAAGAGATTTTCAAGGTCTCATTTCCATAGCTTCATCCATTGAATTTGAAGGCATCCACCTTTTTTTCTGTTTGCTAAAATTGGGTGCAGTCTGAGTTTGTGTGACTGGGCTGGCTGTGCTTGTAGAGCTCTTGTGTTTTTAGTGATCAACTACAGAGAACAAGCTGTTTTTCAGGAATGTGTTATGTGTTTTACATCCCAGTGTACCTTTTTTTTTTTTTACAAAAATATTGTTAACTTATTAGCTATGAGATTAAACAAAACATAAAAAAAATTATGGGGCCGCTGATGTGCAATACCCAAGTGAACTTGTGAGCATTTTCTGTGTGTTGATCTCAGTCCTTCTCAGTTGTTTCCTCGTTGTTGTTGTTGTTTCTAAATCAGCCATATGTGTGTGCTGCTGTGGAACCAAGGCCACTTTGTATTCCCCAAAGCTTGACCTGTGTACAGAGAGAATTCTTTAGCAATGCTGGACGCAGAATGCAGGGAGCTCCTGAAAGTCTGGGAAGGAGTTGGCCATTCCGCTCCTGGCCTCTCCTGAGGCGCCGCAACACAAGACCAAAAAAAAAAAAAAAAAAAAAGTCCCATGCCACTCCAGTGGGTACACTGCCTACAGAACTCGGAGCCTGACTTCTGTTTTAGTTCTCAGTTGCCGCTCGAGCCCTGCTGAGGCCCGAGGAAGAGGAGCTCTATCTGTCCCAGGAAGAACTGTCTCCAGTGCAGCTTTAGCGTGACTGGGACAGAGGCTTCGCAGCTAGGACTCTTGTTGAAGGATTCCCACCAGTTTGTCTTCCTTCTTCCAACCGGCAGCACCTGGGCAGATGAGGCGGTTACTTAACTAGGCCCTGGCTCCTGTGCCTCATCTTGCCAATCTCCTGGCTAGGCTGGGAATGGGCAGTGGGTGGCCTCCTCTGGCAACCGTGGCCTGTGGGAATTCGTGTCCTCGGTTTGCCTTTCAGAGAAAATGCTTCTGGCTCTGCTTTTACATTCCCTCTCACCTGTGCACTTGACCCGTCAGAGTCTAGACCACCAGGTTGGAGGAATAACTAGTGTCGTGGTACATAACGTGAGTTAAGTGTCAAGGGACTTGTGCCTTGGTTTCTTCTTTGGTTACTGGCACATTCTCAAGTCACTGAGAAATGCACTGAGTGTGAATGTTCTTTGTCTGGGATCCCTCCCTGACATGATGGTGGCAATCAATCTGCTGTAAATATATACATATAGGAATATAGGCACTTCCAAGTGGGATGCTTAAGAATCAGGTCTTTAAATACCTCCCCAGTCTGATGAAATCATAGAAAGGAACAAAATCATGTTTTCCAGAATGGAGGAATACATCTTCTTTATTTTAATAATTTTTTTGTCCAAGTAGTGAGCTGATGGTGGTGTTGCTTCTCTGCATGTTATCAGTGTGTACTTTCAGGTGCTTTTCCCGCGACTTTGTGAGCCCACAAATACAGTTGCTGTTTGAATTCAGTCAGGCTACTCCAGGGTGGTGTCAGCAAGGCCTCTCGGTGGGGGAGAAAGTGATGAGGACTCCCACCGCCACAGGCAAGCAGACAGCATCACCTGACTGTCATGTGCCCTCAGGCAGCATGCTAAGGGACAACTCTGTGGCCTGAGGGACACCCCTGTCACAGTGTAGGACTGCCATTGAGGTGTTTTGTACCCATTTCTTTTCTGGTGTTGTCCCCTTCTTTTGTACCGATCCAGCCGGGAGAACCTCAGCCAATGCTGGAAGTGTGATTGAAGTACCTCTATTTTGTGACTCTCTTGTACAGCTTAATGTGCAATAAAGGAAAAGTTATATCTGTCTTCAGTGTTAAGTTGTAAAGTTTCTGGCTACTCATGTAACTCTGTACAAATGGGAAGCCACTCCAGTTTCTGGCTCAAGAGGCTGAGCGATCAACCTGCGTGACTTGGTGAAGAAATGTTAATACAAATAATGCCAAACTTTGGAAGAGGAAAAAAATGATGAATTTGGAGTAATCTGCTAATTTCTCATCTTCACTAGTATTTGACTTGAAGTTGGAACAGAATTTTATGTACTGATGTGTGTGTTTATGTGTGACTAACCCTGGTGTTCCTTGGTCTTTGAAGATGAAGGGGCGCATGTGCCCAGTAATGGGGAAGTGGGACAACAGGCGCTGGGCACACAGTGGCATAAGTGCCATTTTCCTCTCCAGAGACTGCAGGTGTTCTGGTATTTCTAGAAAGCTCAGTCCCCACTCAGCTCTGCTTAAGTTTCTTTAGGCCTTCTCTGCAGTAGACTCAGGAATGTGGACTCTGGGTTGAGGCCGAGAGATTGGGCTTCCCAGGCCAATTATGCATTGTTTCCACTCGACATTCTGTGCTGGGTGGGAGTGTGTTTTGACTTCTGAGTGTAGGGATCCCCTGAGCAAAACCTGAACCACATTTACCACCTATCAACCCCCAAAGGAAAGAAAGGCTGCTTTTCTTTCAGAGTTACCAGATGGTTTTGTGTCTTTTGCTGACCCCTTTGGGTGCCGGGAAGGGGCTCCTCTTTGCCAGATGGTGCCTGCAACATCCCTAAGGAGCAGTGGGTTTTGGAAGCCTGGAGACTCTTAACACATGTATCTGTCTTCACATCCTGCTGGAGCACCAGAGCGTGGTACTCAGCGGCAAAGGCATGCCTGGGGAGAGAGTCACTCTGGCTGTGGGAGCTAATGCCAACCCAAAGGCCAGGGCAGATAAGCATGGCCATAAGGCACGTGCCGAGCAAAACCAAGGACCTACACCAAAGATGGTCAGTAGGAATCCTAAAGCAGAGCTTCTTCGGAAGACGTTTCTTACCTGGGTCATCTTGGAAACACTTGTCATCTCAAAGCTCTCTAGGACCAGGACTGCCCTTTCTAACATTTGGTGGTTGGAAAAAAGGAGGCCTAGAGAATGGTGGTGACTTAGTTAGGGAGTCGCTGATGGACTGTTCCTTGGTTTTCTGATTCCCAGTTCTCTTTCCACTGCTCTAATACTGTGTCTATTGTGAGGAATTTGGAGCTGCCTATACACTCTGCACCCTATTCCCTGGGAGAAAGGGGGCCTGCTGTAGGAGAGCGTGCCTCTAGCCAAGGTCTGCTCATCCCCTGCCATCTACCTTGTTCTCCCGACTGGTGCTGCGATGGAGCTGCTGTGTCTCTGAGAAGTAGTGGCCGTGGATCGGGTAACCAGGGACTCCTTTGGGAGCCCTGCAGGGCCTTGGGCGCCTTCTTGTAACAGAGCTTATTCTTTTGGTAGTTGGACTAACCACACCCTTGGATGTAGATTCTAATAATGAAACCCTTTGATGACGGTTAAATTATGAAGTTTTTCTTGTACTGAACCTAGGGGGCCCAGGGCAACCCCAAGGAATGCAGTCCCCAGGCAAGGTCCTGCCTCCACGCCGGCTTCCCCCTGGACCATCACAGCTACCTTCCTCCTCTTCCTCCTCCTCCTCTTCCTCCTTCTCGGCTCCCCAGCGGCCGGGCGGCCCCACCACCACCCACGAAGATGCACCCTCCAGCAGCAGCTCGCTGGCAGAGGCCCAGCCACCCCCGGCTGCTCCACCACAGAAGCCCCAGCCTCACCCACAGCTCAAGTAAGAGACAACTCCGCAGCTCCTCCCTGCGCCCTTCCTGCCCCTCCTCCTGAGCCTGGGGCTCCAGAGCTGCTAGAAAGCTCCCTCAAGCAGGTTTCCTCCTACAGATATTTTGTGGCTGATTTAGGGGGTTGGTGTGTGTGTGTGTGTGTGTGTGTGTGTGTGTGTGTGTGTGTGTGTTTAGCTGAGGGTTTTGTTGGGTTTGACTGGGAAGGGGGGAAAGAGGGAAATGAAAGTCGAAGGTTCAGTGAGCACTCACACCCTGCCCTCTCTTCCTGGGGAGTGGCACTCTGGCAGATTTCAGCTCCATCTCTAGTCTTGTACTAGTTCAGGGGCTTGTTTTGTTTTCACCCTGTCTCCCACTCTCTTTTCCATCCCCTTTCTCTCTTTTGTCTGTGTCTCTCCTTCTTAAAAAAAATATACATATATATACATATATGTATATATATTTTTTTGGTTAATCTTTCCTGCCTTTGACTCACATTCTGGGAGCAAGACTGCCCAGAAGGAAAAGGGGAAAGTAGTTGACCCCATTTTGATGCTTGCTCTCCACTCTGTCCAAAGGAGGTCAGCCTCCCCTGATGGAGACTGAGAGGCTCTGGCCTCTCACGCACCCTCACTCCCTGTAGTCATCCTTGAGGACACTGTGGAAGCAGCAGAGCTGTACTTGAGAGAAGAGTGATAGGGCAGGGATGGCGGTCCATTTCATTCACTCTCTCAGTGCTAAAGAATGCCTCTGGCAGCTTTCAGGGTCCCCAGACGTCTGTCACCAGTATCAGCAGAGACAACCTTACCAGCGTAAAAGCAGTAGGAGTGACCCATCTAGGCTTCTCAGAACAAGGTGCTGGGCAACAGATGAATCTCCTGGGAATGAGCAAAAGGGCCAATAGAATTCCACAGTTCGGCAGAGCCCCCAAGAGATCATCCAAAACCATTCCACAGGTCAGAAAGCTTCTCTCGGAGAATCTATTGCTCTCCTTGGTGCCTGAGCCAGGGCTGGACCAGATATCCAGATGGTCAATCAGATATCCGAACGTCTTTCAGTGTCATGTCATGTTAGGGGCACCCGCCTACACTGCTCCCAGCTCTGACCAGTGGCACCAGCACATTCCCCCTCAGCCATGTTGTATTCTTCATGCTGTTTAATTGCCCCCTCACACACAGACACACAGACACTACCACCACCACCACCATTTGCTCACTTTAACCCCAGTCTGAGGGTCGTCACTCCCCCTGTGCTGACAAGTGGAGGTCTGTACCGATTGCCCTCTGCCTGTGTGTGCAGAAGAGGTGCTCCCTGCTCCTCCCGTCCCAGAGACTAGCATGCTGGGGCCCATCTCTGGCCCCAGTGAAGGAAGGTGGGGTCCTTGTTCACAGTCACTGCAGCAGGAGACAGACTGCTCATATTCCTACAGGAGGTACTTTCCTGGACTGTACCGAGCATGTAAAAGAAGGCTTAGTATCCCAAGACATAAGGAGGGTTCTGAAGTCAGAACCAGCAGCAGAGAGACCCAGTGGGAGTCAAGAAAGGACCTGGAGAAGCCAGACATTATGCCCTGTCCTAGAGTGTAGGCTTGGCCTCCCGCATTGGCCTCTTGCTTTTGGTTCTTTTGAATCTCTAGTCTCTGAAGGGGAAAAAATAGGTCCCTGAAATATGTGGGATATGGGTTCTTTCATTACAAAGCTGCATGAGAACTAGGAGTTCTGATGGACATCACAGTCCCCATAGACCTCATTTCAGGCTCCTCTGAAGAAGGCAGCTAGCCTAACTATGTCCATTTGAAGAATATGGAAATCAAGGCATTAGAATTTATAGCCAACCTGAAAGGGTCTTTTGGAGTCGGACAAAAGAACAGAGTAGGAAGAACTGCAAGGGCCCAGAGATCCTCATTTTGCCAAACATCTTCATGTCACAGATGAGAAACTGAGTCCCAGAGAAGCATGGGGCTTGCCTGAGGTCAGGGGTGTGGAAGTGACTTTGACCCAGGTCTTGCGATGCTGGGACCTCACCTGACAATTGATGAAAAAGAATGCAGGAATTCATAGGCCCCTAGAGTGTGCCTGTCATCGGAGAAGATGGGTATGAGATTTCCAGATTGATACTGACCAAGTTGGACCTCTGAGGTCCAGCTCTCAGGCGTTTGACAGCTAAGTGAAGGCAGCAGCCTTTGAGTCACCCCTTCTTCCTCTTCTCTCTTTTCTTCCCTCAGCCTTGCTCCCACACTGCCCTCATCCTTTCCTGTTTTAGCATCTCTAGAGGTGAGGAGTTGACAGAGGACCCTCCCATTGCCCGTGAGGCTTTCTCCTCCATTGCCCTGGTGTCCTTGGGGTGGGAGTGGGGGTTCTTGTTGTGTATCCTCATGTCACCGTCCTTTTCTGCCTCACTGAGAACACCAGCCTCTTACGTTCTCTCTGGTTTTTATCTTCAAGCAAGTCGCAGTCCCTGACAAATGCCTTCAGCTTCTCTGAGTCCTCCTTCTTCCGGTCTTCGACCAGTGAGGATGAAGCCAAAGCAGAGACCATCCGGAGCTTGAGGAAGTCCTTTGCCAGCCTTTTTTCAGATTAGCCCTTCAGAAATGGGCGCACCCAGCCCAACCAGGAAAGGCATCTAAGACATTCAACAACAGTCAGCACCGTGGGTGGTGGTGTCTTGTGACCTTGACGTGTGTGTAGCCCCTTCCTCTTCTCCGTTGTGCTCAGTGATGTTGTGCAGCCCAGAAAAGACCATGTGACAGTCTCAGGGCAGGTGCCTGCCCAGAGAGGGGCACCTGAACTCAAAAGAGGAGAGATCTGCTTCTCTGTAGTCACAAGAACTTGTGAAGTCATCGTTCGCTGTGAGCTTAGTGGCCTTATTGTGACAATGCCATCACGTCTTATCCTTCCCTGTGAAGCCAGGATTGCTTTAACTGAGGAGTCCTGCAGCTTCGCCCAGTCAGATGCAGTGCTTGGCATGCCCCGCACCCTGTAGTCAGTGCTACCTATGTGGGAAGTATTTGCTCACCCAGAAGTACTCTTGGCTCTAAGTTGTCAGAACTTGCCCAAACCTGCACCCCTTTGTCACACCTGTTGAACTGTTTTAAAGTGCACCTTCCCAACCCATGAGACCCCTAGACTGCTGTGACAGTGAAGCACCTCACGTTCGCTGATAGTTGAGAATAGGGGGTCTTCAGTTTCCCCTTTCTCCCCTCTGGAGAGTGGTTCTTCACATGTGAGCTGCAGTGACTTCACACTCGCAAGCTGCACCTTGGAGGAGAATGCATGCCACCAAAACAGCAGTGTGCCACATTCTGTATTCCTTTCCTAATAAATGTTAAGACCTTTGGTGTAATAAAACCAGCAGCATTAACCAGCATTTCGTTCAACCATGAGGTCTGCCCTCGGGTACTCTTTAGACTGAGAGAGTGTGTATGAAGTGTTCGCGTGTGTGTGTGTGTGTGTGTGTGTGTGTGTGTACAAAAGAAATATTGATTGGTTGATGGTGCACATTTATGTTTGCAAATGATAGAGAGCGTGTCTGTCTTTTGCCTGTCACTTTTGCTGGGTTTCCTGACACTGCCACTGAGAATCTGTCCCCTTCAGGACAACTGGCCTCCGTTCAGCAACTCAGCAACTCTTCCTGTTTTACTGAAATGGAAGCCTTTTGAATAAGCATAGTACCTTCACTCCTGTAGCAGACAGGTGACCTCCACTTGTCTGTTGTCAAGGTCCTTAACTAGAGCCCCCCTTGTGGTGCCAATGAGGCTGGACTAACAAACCTGAGAACCGGGGCCCCAAAGACATCCTTGCATGGTCTATACTTGTGGGTGGGTTCCCAGAGTGGGTTCAGTGTGGATTTCTCATGATTCACTGACACTCAAAAAGAGTATATTCCCAAAGATGAGAAATACTGTGAAAGTAAATACCAAGTTTGTGTTGATTAAAAAAGAAAAATACTCCTCCAGCCAACTTCCTACATGTTACCATGTTGATAACATGGTGACTCTGCCAGATGCCACCATCCTGCTAACTCTCCTTACAAGCAGTAGACACTGAGAGGCCTGAAGAGGACTGTCTCTGGTAGCAACATGTCCTTTCTAACCCATGCATCCCATGTTTTGGGGATTTGAGGATTGAGAATTGTACCTTCTTCTTATACTTGAAAAACAGGAACTAGAACCTCGCCATTGAGAGAAATCTTTAGGGTGGCAGTTCTCCTCCTACTCACAAAACTAGGAAAGAGACCAACCAGCCAAAGGGTGGTGCCTGGTCTCAAGTCAGTTGGACTTTAGAATTCCTTCTGGTTCTAGCTGTTGGTGTTCTGTAACTGCAGCAGATCAATTAATTGGCAGAAGACAGATGAATAAGACAGAAGAATTCACACGTAATGTTTTTGCATATAAGAGGTCTCTTCAGAAGTTTATGGGAAATACTTGTTATGAACAAATTAAATATAGACTTCCTTTTTTCCCACAAAATGCACTTACATTTTAATTCTATCTTCAACGAACCTTTTAATGTACATAATGAAAATGAAAACCCAAAGACTTGGTGGGGTCCAAAACTTACATACCATTTAAGCAAAGAATGATGAAGAGAATGTTAGATAAAGCAAAGGCATCTGGGCTAGAGCTGATTAATCATGGGGAAGTGATGAAGAAACACTTGGAGGAAGCTGGTGAAAGAGAAGGGGACTGCTTTGAGTCAGGGATTCTTTGTCCAGGTTCACCTCAGCATCAATTTTTGCCCACTGATAGGGATGTTCTCCTTTTCCTCATATGGGAGAAGGAAGAAATTTCACATGAGAAATTCTAGGATCTGTCTAAGGCGTAAAGGGGAGGTGAGAGAACCATTCCTTCATGAGTTGCTTTTCCATTATTTTCAGGTGCATTTTGAAGTGGCATGCCTTCAGTCCCTTAACAACCAAAAATCTATCACTTGCAGTTCCTTTTCTCCATCTGATTCAAACATGCTTTAAAGTTTTATTTAAAAGAGTGGATGACAGAGGGGAGATACAGTGTTTCCATCCACTGGTTCACTTCCCACACGCACACGATAGCAGGATCAAAGCCAGGTCAAAATTAGGAACTGGGAACTCCATGTGAATCTCTCACGTGGGTGGCAGGAGCCTCAGCACGTGGGCCATCATCTCCTCCCACTCGGGTACATCAGCAGAAATCTGGATCCTTAGTACGGAGCAGCCCCCCTTGAGGGTCTTAAACAAGACCCTCAAATATGGCATGCGGTGTTCCAGGTGGAGTCTTAACTCGTGCACAACACCCATCCCTCTAATAGCTTTAACAGGCTTGCATTCATCTAGTCAAACATTATGGTAGATTTAAAGAAATATGTCTAATATTCCTAATACTTCCCATTGTACCCACCCATGAATTTCCAGGCAATATTTTAAGCACTTAACTTATTCCTTATGATAGGTATTATTATTGTTAGAATGAGAAATGGGGAAATATGAAGGCTTAATAACTTGCTCCAGGTCAGCCATCTGACAAAGTGGCGGAGCTGAGCTTTGAACCTAAGCAGTGTAACAACAGAACTCATGACTTCAACTACTTTGCCACAATACTTATAATCTAGCAAAGAAATAAGATATAGTTTCTCTATATCATGAATTAATAGTTCTATACAAAGAGTCCGCACATGTGTGTCCACTTCATTCCTCCACCGTGTCTGTACCCTGGCTCCACAGAAAGGAAGAGTGGGAGAAGCCTGGGATACCTGTTGCCGGTGTTGACCCTTTGTCCTAAAACCATGAGTAACATACACTGTGTGTCTTATTCTAATCGAATATAGTTCTGGTTCTTAAAAAATTACTCATTCTTCCACATGTGATGTCAGAACAGAAAACCACAAGTGGTTTATTTAGAAAATGAGTCAGCCTGAAGGGACTGCTGGGGTGACAAAAAGGGGAGGAATTTACCATAGGTCATGCAGCACCCTAGTCCAAAGGACACAAGGATTGTACCCAACCCTTAGGAAAGGGGCAGGACCTGGCCTCTTAGTGCTTAGCCTGGTGGCAGAGACTCGTCACAACCATCAATACATTTTCCATGAATACTTTGATTAGAAATACATCTCAAGCTAAGATCACTGAAAGATTGGTCAGAGTTCTCTGCCAATCTTGAAGTCCATGCTCAGATCATGTCTGTAGTTTACAGGGATTCCCTAGCTGCACTGTCACCTAACTGACAGAGGGAAAGCCTCACCCCTGTTCTCTCAGAAGTCAGCATCTCCCTGGAGCAAGACAGATGATCTACTTTGTTCATAACTCTTTGTCCTATAGTTACTAAGTTTAGTCAATTTGATGGGAGGAATATAAGAATGAGTTAAGCAAAGATTCTGCCCTCACCTGGAGACCACAAGGGAGATGAGCAGATGGAAGAAGAATGCCTAAGCGAGGCAACTACAGTCAAGTTAGCTTGAAAAAAAAATCGGTGAGGCTAAAAAAAGTAGAACTTACACATCGCTAATAGGAGTATGTGTTGTACCATCGCAAGGGAACGATTTAGCAATATGTAGCTCACAAGCCCTGTGATTCAGCAGTTTCGTTTCTGGACACTTCAGAGAATCTCATGCACAGCAAGGAGTCGAGTTAAACACTATGGGTCTCAAAACTGAACAAATCTGTTATGGGGAGAATAAAAACATAAAAGAGAAAATAAGAAGGTTCATGAAAATGTGTATTATGAAACAAACTTCAAGGACTTCATTTATTTTAGATTTATTTATTTATTTGAAAGAAAGACACTCACAAAGAAAAATCTTCCATCCACTGATTCACTACAAGAAATGGCCATGACATTCAGGGCTGGGCCAGTCTGAAGCCAGGAGCCAGGAAGTCCATCGAAGTCTTCCACATCCATGACAAAGACTCAGGTATTTGAGCCATCATCGGCTGCTTTCCAGACACATTAGCAAGGAGCTGAATGAGAAGCAGGATAGACAGGACTTGAGTCAACACTATGATAAGGGATGGAGTATAACGAGTTGTGTCTCAATACTGGCATCCCATGTTGGAGTGCCATTTCAGGCCCTGCTTGCTCCACTTTTGAGCCAGCTCCCTCCCAGTGCACCCAGGAAAGCAACAGATAATGGCCCAAGCATCCCTGACACCCACAGGGGAGACCAGGGTTCAGCCTGGCCCAGTCCCAGCTGTTGCAAACATTTGGGCAGTGAACTAGTGGATGGAAGCTCTCTGATCCTCACACCTCTCAAATAAGTAAATAAATAAACCTGCAAAAAAGAAAGGAATCCTCCCTGACTCAGAGAGCACCCTTGTGAATGCCCAGCCCCCTTCTCCAGGACTGCGCCAGGAGCAGCCAAAGGGATGCCAATCATGCCTTTCTCTGCTTCTGCTAGCAGGTGGGCCTCTAGGGCAGTTTCAGCCCATCTGGTGCCTTTTCCTCGGGCCATAAATCCTTTCAGTAAAATTGGCTAAATTTAGCTGAGGGTAGACACCTGGGGATGCAGAGGCTCCTGCTAATGGTGTCCCACTGGCAATGGACACACACACACACACACACACACACACACACACTACAGGTTTAGAAGTGACAACACAGCTTTACGTGACTATAATGGAGTTATTTCAAACATTCATTCCATCACTCTTGCAGGATTGTGGTTCCTTTACAAATAATTCCTTTGAAAAGCTGAACGTTTATGCTCAGAAAATAATTGATGTCAGATATGTATGGAGTACATTATTTAAGTTTCAAAAACTCTTGGAAGATCCAAAATTCCTTACCTGAGAATCCAGAATCCAGGCCACCTGTTCTGTGCAGTCTATTTAGACATCTTGGTAGATCCTCAGCACAAACAATGAAGAATCATTGCTTTAGGAAATGAATTTTGTTGCGTTAGTTCTAGCAAGTGAGACAAAAAAGCACCTAAAATCCTTCTGGGGTCAAATCTTATGATTAAGCTAGACAGTAAGAAAAGTCCAAATCACAATGTGACTGTAAATTAATGAGATAGTGTTGTGTAGTTTGTAATGCCAGAAAGGGAGCCCTGGGTGTTTTAAATAGTTTCTCTTTAAAATAAATGCCTAATTCCATTCAGTTTGTTGATTTTGAAAGAGGGAAGAAGCATTCCAGCACCAGTTGTAGGGAATTGCAAGAACAGGCCCGCAGGCACTCCCTAAGGGGCTCAGTCAGTCCTGACCTGTCCCTACTCCAAACACCTCAAGGAGCCGAAAACTTCAAGACTTTGGTGACTTGGAGAGCAGACTGGCAACATTTAGGTTACCCACTTGTCTTGGGAGTTTTACTGGGCCTGCACACTGTAACTTGGTATCTTTTAGGCAAGTTCTTTGTTAAAAATAATCTAAACGCTATCTGATTTGCAGGTTACAGTGCATTCAAAACAATGTTTGGCTCTTCAAATAATCATAACCAAGCTCCCTTATACTCATGTTGTGTTTAAAAATGTGTAGAACATGTTGCAGTGGAGAGGCAGCACAGTTTACAGAGCACTGATCCATCCGTCATTGTGTGTGATTTTCACAATAGTCCAGGAGCTTTGTCTCGATGCTGGTGCCTTCCAAGTGTCCTGAGCTTTGGGCTCACACTTGAATGGTACTCCTCCTTCTTCAAGTCTTAAAGACTGCCACTTGAATACACATGGAAAAGTAATAGAATTAGTCATTTCCCCAATTACCCTCCGCTTACTCAACTCAATATCATTTTGAGAACCTACTGTCTATCTCATATAAATAGTGATACAGCTTGTGCACACACACACACACATACACACACATATCCACTAATGTGTATTTTCAGGCCTCTTTTTTTCTCTTGTTTCTTGGGTCCTGCTCACCAGCTTATCACCTCTGTCAGGGAGATAACCTGAGAGAGGTGAGGAGGTGATACTGGGGAGCTGTTCTAAGGGCCCCACCCCACGTGTAAATGAATGCTCCCCAGGGAACACCGCCTGTCTGCTCATTTCCAGCCACTTCTATATCCACATGCATCTCTTCTGATAAGAATTTCCACCCTTCAGCTCACTCCCCCAGGCAGAAAGCCGACACCACACCAGTGGATGAAGTGAACGTTCAGGAAGCATAAAACAAACTCTGGCTGTTCTGCATCCCTGTCCTGGGGAGGATTAGCTCTCCTTAGTTAACGATGGAACAGCACAGGTGTGCACTTCATGGCTCTACCCTGGAACTCAGTGTTAATGGCAGAGAATTGCTCTACAGACTACTCTGTGGGTCCTGATTTATACATACTCTGCAAATCACTCCAGCCTGATAATTCAGTGGTGTGGGGAGCAGAGTGGAATGAATTTGGGCTCTCCATTTGCCTTTGGAGTTTCAATGAGCTGGTACACTACTAACCATTGGAATCTAAAGACACAGAGTTTGCATATTGAACACCAAAGCAGTGAATTGTTCAATAGATTTCAATGTAACATCAGTAGAAAAGAGAAGACAAGATAGCCACTTATTATTTAATCTTCAGGACTTATCCCTTTATTCTAGTTTCTTGGATTAGGGCCTTTATTCACCTGTCCTTTTGGGATGGCCTCTTAACTGGCCTTCCTACTTCCGTCTATTGACCATCTGCCAGGTATGTTTCTTTTTAAACTCACTGGCCATAGGGTTAGCATCTCAGGAGCCCAAACTCCTTAACTTGACATTTAAGGTCCTGATAGGATAGCTTCAATCTGTGGTTGAGTATATGGACTTCGGGCTGGTTTCAGTATAGTAGCCCTCCTTATCTGTCTTCATGTTTGTGATTTCAATTATCTATGGCCAGCTGGTCTGCAAATATTAAGTGGTCTGCAAATATTTGTGGTCTGCAAATATTAAGTGGAAAACTGCAGGGGAAGAAAATCCTAAAATTTTTCAATTTTATTGATATTTTAGAGACAGATGAACAGAAGCCTTCCATCTGCTGATTCACTTCCCAAATGCCTATCCTGGCCTTGACCAAGCTGAAACCAGGAGCCCAATACACAGTCTGGATTTCCCACGTATGCGGCAGGGATTCAGGAACTGGAACAGTCACCTAATACTTCCCAGGGTGCACAGGAGCAGAAAGCAGCAATTGGAAGTGTAGCCAGGACTCAAACCCTGGGAGTGGGAGCCGCAAGTGGCATCTTATTCACTGTGCCAAATGTCCACCCCCATAAGATTTGGACTTTAAAAATAAGTTTGAGGTAGCACTTTATTTGCTAATGTATTTCACTTCATTTATTTGAGAGAGATTGTCCATCTGCTGGTCTGCTCCCCAAGTCTCTGGTGGCCTGGCCAGGCCAAAGCCAGTAGCCAGGAATTCAATCCAGGTCTCCCACATGGGTGGCAGGGACCAAATACTGGAGCCTCACAGAGTGCATGTTAGCAGGAAGCTGCAGTTGGGAGCAGAGCCAGGACTTAGACCCAGCACTCTGCTAGGGGATGCAGGCTTCTCCAGCAACATCTCTACCAGTATGCCAGTACACTTGAAATAACTCCCAGTACACTTGAAATAACTTGATTATGGTATCTTGTTATATTTGCCTGACTTTATTACAGTTGTTCTTGCCAATCCTACCCTTTCTAATTCATAAATTAAATATTGTCATAGATACATAATGTACAAACCATGCTAGGTACAGCGTTTTGTACTGTGTGCAGTTTGAGGCACTGATGCGAGGTTTTGGAACATATGCTCCGTGGATAAGCTTCTATTACTTGCCAGCTGTGTGATCTTGGCAAATGATTATACTCTAAATCTCAGTTTCCTCATGGGTAACAGTTGCTGTGAAGATTCAATGAAATATTGGATGGAGAATGCCACGTATCACCTCCTTCAGGAACCACTTGCTGTTCACCTAACTATGTTCTGGGACTCTTTTCCATAAACTCTTAGAACGCACTAGTTGTCACTATTGTTTAATAATCACAGATTTTTTATTTTGTGTGTTTATTAAATATATGAATCTGCTTTGTTTCTTTTAACCATAATTTTGAACTCTGTTCACTGGTTTTTAAATTGAATTCTTTTCCTCAGCTTTTTCAGTTTTCTCTCAACCAAAGCCCATGTTTTAGGTTATTCTGAAACTCACATTTTCCCCCAGCATCTAACTGTGAAAATTTTAAAACATAAAGTTTGAAAGAACTAAATAGGAGACACACTTTGTAACTATACCCCCATTCATAATCACTACCTTTATGGCTTTACCCCATATGTATTCAACCAGATGCGCCTAACATTCCAACTTATTTGTACACATTTTGTAAGTTGCACACATTCACAAACTCTGCATACACTTCAGGTGTATGTGGCAAGGGCTTTGAAGATGATCGAGTTTATTCCTTGATTTTATAGATTGAAGAACAAATAAGATGTTAAATGATTTTTCTGACATTAGTTTGTCAATAAATCAACACATATTGCCTGCTTACCTACTATAGGCCTGGTATTAAGCTAGGACTGGGGAATATAGTAATGAAGAAGACAAATGTAAGCTCTGCAGTTAGAGACCTTACGGTGTCATGAGGAAGGTACACACTGAACAGGTCATTGGGAAGAGCTCACTAATACAGTACAGGGGGCCTTCAACTAAATCTGGTGAATTAGAAAAGGGATTCTGGACATACAAGAACTTCTCAGAAGATAACCCTAGACCATTGTTGTTGATTTCCAAAGGTTTGCATGTAGGATATAAATCTCTTTAAACTCCACATGAATGGGGGCTACAGTGCATAATTATTGTTGCTGTAAAATAAACTCAGGCACTCCTTCAGACCTAGCCAGATGCTGACTGGAGGGCCTGAAGATGAAGCCAGTGTGACTGCGAAGATTCTTATCCCCCAGGAAGATTGTGAGCGGTTGTGCTGGGATTGATTGCCCATTCTTCACTCTCTGAGGGCGATTTGCCTCCCTGACCCACAGCCATCAGGCTTGGTTAGGGGACTGACTACCGCCGATGGCCTGGAAACCCACGGGACCTACTCCGTGCGTGCGTGCCAACCCGTTTGATTCTCCACTTTCCGTCCCATTGTAAAAACCACCCAACTAGGCCTCAGGATGGAAAGACAGGTGTAGCTGCACCGTAGCCAGTTTGTAGCTGTTAGGATCTTAGGAGAGTGATAAATACATGTTTGTGCAGTAAGAAGTTGGTGTCCGGTAGCTGTTTGTTTCCATACCACAACTGACTGATACGTATCAGCAAAAATGGATTAGGAACAGGCCTTCCCTGCAGTTTTGCCTAGAGTGGGTGAGATTCCTCACAAAGCTAGTTTTTGAATTAGCTATTGCAACATTGCAGGGAGATGGCTTAGAAATTGGAGGAAGTTAAAGAGGTGTGAACTCTGTGCTGGAAAGAGGAAATTTGTTTTTTAACTTTAAAATCTTTGTTTTTCAAATGGAAAAACTGAAGTATGTAATAACATTTTGGAAGTCAGTATGTCTTCCATTAGAAATTTTTACATCAGTTTGTTTCTTGGTCTTATCAAAGCTGTCTTTTTTTTTTTTTTAAGAGTTCCAAGTGTTTGCCTCTTTTAAGAAAATATTTATTTGATTTATTTGACAGAGAGAAAAATCTTCCATTCACAAGTTCACTCCCTAAATAGCTGCAATGAACAGGTCTGGATCAAGCCAAAGTGCCCTGAATGCCAAGGCCAGGATCCTGGGTAATGGCTGCAAGTGCTTGATCGATTTACACTGCTTTCCCATACACCTTGCAGGGAGCTGGATTGGAAATGGAGCAGCCAGGACTCCGACCAGCATTCTATTGTGGGATGTGAGTATCTAGGGCAGCAGCCTGCTCCGCCGCTCCGCCATGTTTTTCCCAAAACGGACATTTGTAAATCTTGAGTTTGGTCTCTCTCAGAAGAGTCATCCCCTATGAGATAAGCTGCAGTATTACTCAAAGATGTACTTTGTTTTAACCTTTGGTATCATTGTTTCAAGAACCCTACCTGAAAACAAACCTTTTAAAAGTTGTCTGGTAACACAGAAATAAGAAGAATCTTATTTGTAAATATGGTGCAATGAATCTATATAGTAGGGTCTCTCTGGTGTAACACAGCAAGTCCTATGACTTTGTTTGGACTCTTTGATGCCACCTTTTTTTTTTTTTTTAATTATTTATTTGAAAGGCAGAGTTACAGACAGAAAGGGAGAGATGAGCAAGAGGGGCAGGGTAGAGTATGAGAGAGAATTTTGCATCATCCAGTCACTCCCTAAAATGGCCACTGCAGCAGCCAGAGCTGAATTGATATGAAACCGGGAGATAGTGTATCTCCTAGCTAGAGAGATAGCTGGCAGTCTTCCACGTGGGTGAAGGGGCCCAAATGCTTGGCCCATCTTCTGCTGCTTTCCCAGATGCATTAGCAGAAAGCTGGGCAGGAAGTAGAGCAGCTGGGAATGGAACTGGCTCATGGCATGCTGGCATTGCAGGTGGCAGCTTTACTCACTATACCACAGTGCTAGTTCTGATGATGCTGCTTTCAAAGGTAAATACTGCCTTTGAGTACCCTGAACTATGTCCTTTTAAAGTTGATGTTGCTCTCAGATTGGTACCTTAATCCTTTCTCAAAAGTTAGACCAGAAAAAGGCTAACTTCCTCCTGGTACACCCCTGACTCCCATTCCCCAAATACCCCCTGCTGCCTAGACTATCTGTAGCTTCTCATTAGTGTCCTCTGCAAATCCCCAGTGTACAGTCGGCTCCCTCCCACCCAGATCTCTGCCCGGACTCATGCTGTACTCACTGGTCCCCAAACCTAAGTCGAGTTTTCCTGCCCGATCCACCTCTGCTCATGAGGCTAGAGGAGGTGTTTCTCCTCGTGCTCCTCCAGATCACCCTTGTTCCTGAAGGGCCAACCCCTCACCCCACATTTCCTCATGCAGCTCTCTCTCTGCCCACTCAGACCTTCTGGCAGTCCCCGTGAGTGGGGGATGACACAGGCTTTTTGGAACTCAATTTTGCCTGATTTAAAGAAGTAAAAAAAAAAAAAAAACCGAGAATTTGCATTTCACAATAACTTAGGGGCTAAAAACCTTGAAGAGAGGGCAGAAAGGTTGCATCCAAACCCGTGGTATAAATGCAGATCCAGCTTCAAAGTAATAACCGAGCTGTCATTCATTTGGTTAGAATTTGGGGACACAAGCACAGAAGTCACCTTTCTAAAGTGCTCAAGGAATCCTTTCAGGAAGTGGAGACCTGTGCATGTTTGTGGGCTCTTAGGACATGTGGAGAAGAAGTCTTAGAAGAAGAATAATCTTTATCCCCTAGGAAATCTATTAACTGTACACATTTTTAGTTCAAAAGCTTCAAGCTTTCTAATTATTATTTGGTAACTGAACACTCTTTTTTCCAAGGATTAACTTTACATGGAACCTTAATGAAGGAGTATAATGCAGGTGGGGACAGTAACAGCACTCCAGTATGGTCTGGGAGTGACACAAATGGTGGCTTAACGTGTTGCACGCACCACACACTGGCCCCAAGTTGTCATATATTTATTTTGAGAAAATCAGGGCATCAAGTAAATCACACGATTGAACTAGTCTTTCTAGTGTCCCTTTACCCCAAGGTGATCCTTAACTCTCTTCTACGGAGAGTTAAGTTTTTAAACACGGTATATTTACAGTCTACATCTCTGATGATTGTTCAACAAATCTGCCTCCAACTGTAAGACTTTAAACTTCCTGTCTAGCTGAGTCGAAGCAAAGCTAGGGTTGTCACCATGAACAAAATGAAGAAGTAAAAGTTACTCAGGTCTTAATCAACTTTGGACACACCAGGCAATGCCACAACAGATGGTAACATGTGCCGAGGCTGCCTGCCACACAGTGTTTGGTTTGCAGTGAGGGGAGAGGCTCGGTGTCAGCCCCTGGATCACAGCCGACTGCCTCCAGTCTTGAGCCATGTGAGGGCAGGTGAAGGAGTTCCACAGGGACCTTGTTGGAAAAAGAGCCTGGGTTCCTTGGCAGTATTGACTCCTTACAATTGATTGCTTCAAGCCTCGGGGCTGCTGGCTGCTTAAACTCTCATTTTAATTAAAATGCTTACCCTAAGTGACAGATACCAAATGAAAGGCTACAAAGACTACTAAGGGTAGAAAACACTAAAAGTATGTTTTGTTTGTTGTTGTTTTGACACGAACTTCCAGGTTTCTCTTTTCTATAAGCATGGACATGATTACAGTAGGTAAGATCGCCTAGAATTACAACATACATGCATTGCCACTTGCATGGAAAAAGGAGCTTAGAAGTAAGCAGGCATTTGAATGGCATTGAGAGAATAGCGATTCTTCCTGCCAGATTCCACATGCAAATAAACGGAGAACTACATGACAGATAATCATGGATGAACACTCGTGGGAAAGCTTAACTTCCTATTGGTGGTTTTCCAGAGCCTCTTGCTGAGCTCAGAGTCTCAGTCCCTCTCTCAAGGTAGCGGTCAGTGCCTTCCTATGAGCTCTCACTGGCCCAGGAGCTGTGGGACAGAAGGAGGGGAGGAAGGCACAATTCTACAAGAGGAACGGATTTGTTTTAAAATATGCTCACCCTCCAGATCAGACATGGTACTATGTCATTCAGCCTACAGTACTAGTGGTTTTACTGAACATATGCAGACACTTTTCTTTCGTGTATTTATATACATATGAGAGAGAAAGAGAGAGAGAGCTCCCATTCACTTGTCTACTTCACATCTGCCCACAAAATGTCCAGGATGAAGCCAAACTGAGGTCAGGAGCCAAAAAGCCAATTCAGGCCTCGCAAGATGGGTGATGGGAACCCGGTTACCTAAGCCCTCACCCCTGCCTCCCATGATCTACATTATCAGAACCCTGGAATCAGGAACTAGAGCCGGGAGTCAACCCAAGCACTCGGTCTGGGATGAGTGTTGTAACCAGCAGGTTAACACTAGACACTCATTTTCGTTATTTCTCCATAGCTATTCAGTATCACAAGCATTTTCATGGGGTACACATTGTGTTAGGGATTAAAAGTAATCTAGAGATGATTTTAAATACATGGGAGGACACACTACAATTTTACATGAGGGAAGTAAGAGTTTGCAGATGTGTGTCCTGGAACCCATGCTCTAAGTATAATGAGGAACAGCTGTATACAATACAATAGTACAAGATGCTACACGCTGCTGTGAGGGACATTGGACTTTGGTAGACAAGTACCACTTGATAGATGAAATGCTGTCAGCTCCCTGACGGAAGCACATAAATCAGCAAACACAGTAGAGAACAGGGCTTCTGAGAAACCGCTGGCCAGGCCGCAGTCTGCAGCACAAGTCCCAGCCACCTCGAGCCACTTTGGTTCCTCTGAGTGATACTGAAAGCAGCAGTATTGGTTCTGATGTAGGCATCTTGCTACTTAATGAGCACCAGGGACTTGCTGGCCTCCTGGGCAATGCGTGCACACAGTCATCTGGGCTACCTGCTGCAGAATTGCTTGGCTGAGCAGAATTGCTGTGTTTAGCCTCCTCCAACTTTTGCCTAATCTCACCTCCTTTAAGAAATTTCCTACCAAACTGACTGAAGTCACTCCATTCTCTAGGGCACATTGTGTGAGTCATTTTCTCTTTGCTGTAAAATCTTTCTGAGGAGGGAAATATTTGTTCAGTTCTTTTTTTTTTTTTCCTGATTTGCAAGTCATTGAGAGTCATAGAATCTCAGAATCCAAATTCCAGAGGATATCTACCCCAAACCCACCTATCACAAACCTGGCCTGGAGCCAAGAATGAGGCTTGCACAGTACCAGTGGATAATCAGCAGAACTTCATGCCTTCAAATCCAATTACTTCAAATTTTGCAGTATTACATAAGAAGCACAGAAGAATAGAAACAAAAATAAGCCCAGACTCTAAGGGATGTAGCTAAGTAATATTCAAAGGAAATTAATAGCATTAAATACCTATATTAATAAATATGCAACCAAAAGGTAGGAAAATGTTGCAAATGGAAAGGAAGCAAAAGAGAATCATAAGGTTAAAGTCATGATGTAAAAACCATTGACAAGTCAGAACCCGCTTTAAAAAGAATGAGCAAAAATAAATAATCCAGTAGTGAAATTAATTTTTTAAAAGGAAGAGAAAGTGCAAAAGTACCAAATAAGAAAAATTATGGTGAAAGTGACTATCAAAGACAGGCAATTCTTAAGAACCATGAATCGTTGCAAATATACTTAAAAATCTTCATGAAGTATACAATTGGGGAGGACAGCAGTTCTCGAAGAAAAAGTCACATGGAAGAGTGATTGTTTTTGTTTGCATTTTGAGAAGTTTCTCTATTATCTGGGCCTATAGAAGACAGACATATTCTTTCCTGCCTTGGGGTTGATTTGTGATGGTGTCACACACACACATGCGCCCACACTGGAACCCGTGGATAATGCCACCTTATATTTATGAAAGAAAGTAGATGAAAGGATTAAATGATATCTCAGCATCTTCAGGGAAGCAAGTTTTGTTTTCTTTAACTCATTGAAAGGGTCTCAGGGACTGACAGTCCTAGAACGGTCAAGTCTGGTTCATGAACACTGATGCGAAAACCTTAAACAGAACACTAGGAAATAGAACCCAATAGCACATTAAGCAGATATTGCGATCAAGCAAAAACTCACTCCAGAATGCAGAAATACTTACATATTAAGAAATCCATTCATGTATTTAATCATCTCTATAGATCTAAACATCTGATAAAATTAAAAACCAGGGCCAGTGTTGTGGTGTAACAGATTAAGTTGCTTCCTGCAACGCCCACATCCCATGTGTGTTCCAATTTGTGTCTCGGTTGCTCCACTGCCCCTGCATCTCCCTGCTAATGTGCCTGGGAAGGTAGCAGAAGATGACCGGGTCCTTGGGTCCCTGTAATCGTGTGGAAGACCTGGAGGAAGCTGGCTGTTGGCTTCAGCCTGGCCTAACGCTAGCCATTGCAGACATTTGGGAAGTGAATCAGAGGGTGGAAGAGTCTCTGTATGCGTAGCTCCCTTTTTCTGTTGCTCTGCATTTCAAATAAGATAATTTTAAAAAAAGATTAAAAACCCCAGGACCAGCATGATGGTTCAGTTCATCTCCTGCAAGTGGCTGCTCCACCTTCCATCCAGCTCCTTGCTTATGGCCTGGGAAAGCACTAGAAGATGGTCCAAAAGGTTGGGACTCTGCAACTGTGTGGGAGATCCAGAAGATGCTCCTGGCCTCTGGCTTCATTTTATCTCAGCTCCGGCCATTTCAGCCATTTAGGGAGTGAACCTGGAAATAGATCTTTCTGTCTCTCCCCTCTGTAAATCTGCCTTTCCAATAAAAATAAATAAATCTTTAAAAAATTAAAAATCCTTTCCTGATAGAAGGATTCAATAATAGAACAAAAAGTACTTCCTTAAGAGAGTAAAAATGTTAAATGTCATATTTCTTTAACATGAATGCATACATATACAATGTGGCTATATATATGTGTGTGTGTGTGTGTATCTCAAAAAAAGGGTGCTTCTTACTCCTAATTTTTAGTATTTCATTGTTGGAAATAAACATATAACATGAGGGAAAAAATGCAGGAATAAATATTGAAAAGAAAAAAGCAATTTGCTTCACCACAGTAACAGCAACAAACATAAGTAGGAACAAATCTTCAAGGAATTAGTGAATTTTACACTAGGAAAAATACAGAAATGTCATTTAGGGACTAAAAGGAAATCCAAACAACTAATTCATCAGCAGATATTTCTTAGGCATGTAGTAAGTGTCTATCACTGTTACAGGTTTTGGAGTTATTTACAACAATAAAAAAAAGTTCTTGTTAGTAAAGGGAGGCAAACAAGAAAAAGCAAGAAGTAACTTAGAGTACGTTAAGTGGAGACAGGTGCTTTGGGAGAAGTAAAGCAGCAAGGGGGAGTAGCTGTTGGAATGTCACAGGGACTGCCATCTTAAATAAGCTATTTAGGAATTCCTTGATCAGAACTCCCTTGAAATGTCTCATTTTTCTCCCACATCCCCTCTCACCCCGCCCACCAAAACATTGACATGATCTTGCAAAGTTCAGCAAGAGGGTTCCAGGTCTGAAAAAGTAGGAGCCTTATGGCCCCACTACCCATGTCCCAGTACAGCTACTTCTTGTTGTATATCTTGAGAGCCTGGGAATGCTGATAGGAAACATTTTTGAAACAAGATAGTAAAAGTGTTCCTCATTGATTTACACTTTCTGTTTCTGGACTGGAAATCTTTCTTCAGGATCATAAAGATACTTTCTTTTAGGGATTTGCCACCACCATTTAGGTCCTCAATGTGCCTGGAAGTGGTGTTTGTGAGGAAAGGATACAATTTGATTCTCTGCCATGTGGGTGACCTTGATCTCTGTACACGTTCCAGGAGAGTTCATTTTTTCCTGGTTGACTTTGAGTGTTAGTTCTGTCATATATCAATGCTTAGGTGTGTTTTGGTTTAACAATTTGCTCCATTTGATTATTCATCTGTCCTTGCACAAACACTGCACTATCTTACTAGTGTTATGTAATGAATACTTAGTATTGGATGGGAAAACTCTTTCACTGCATTCTCCTTCAAAATTGTCTCTAGTTTTTGGACCTCTCTCTCTCAATTGTAGGCTCAGTGTGTCATTGTTGACAAATTGACCCTGTTGACGTTTTTATTATGATTCTATTAAACACAAATTAACTTACGGAATCACTACCATTTTTCAATATAGCACATAGTCTTTTAGCGCACAGATGTGACATATCTCTTGATTTACTTAGGATTCTCTGCATTTTTAAACTATTTTCACTTCATTATTTTACACAATCCTACTTAGATGTATTCCTTGGTAATTTACCATTTTGTTATTATGATAGGGATCCTTTGTTCTTACATTACTTTTTTTTAAGGTTTATTTATTTTTGAAAGTTGGTTACAGCAGCTGAAACAGCCCATGCTGGGCCAGGTTGAAGCCAGGAACTTCCAGAAGCGGGATTCTATGTCACAGGTGGCAGTTTTACCTGCCGTGCCACAGTGCTAACCCCGTTACACTTTCTAACTGATTTATACCGGGGCATAGAAATGTTGTTATTTTTGTTTTATGCTTATCTTTCCTTCTGGAATCTTGCTGACTTTCTCCGTAACTGCTTTAGAATTTTGGGTTCACATGATGACTTTCATATTGACTGACAAGGACTGCTTAGTAACTCTGTCTATAATTCTTTAGCCTCTTATTTTCTTTGCTTGTCTGCTGATGAACAGAAGTTCTTGTTTTTAATTAAATCCTGTTTGTCAGTCTTTTCCTTCATGTTTATAACCTTTATTCCTCTATGTTTTCTTCTAAAATAGATATATATCTTTTTTCTTATATATATGTCTATAAATCATCTAGAATTGATTGCTATGTGTGGTGGAAAATAGGAGTTAGGACTTATTTTTTCATCCAGAAAATATCAGGATGATTCAGCATTATTAGATGAAAAGCCCACTACTGAAATATAGCATAATTTTGTCATAAGGATCTGGTCATTGTGAGCTCTGTGTTGGTCTATCCTATGTTAAAAGGACATGGCTTGAATTATGTGGTTTTATAGTAAACCATCATTATCTGACACTCATCTTTATCAGAATTATTTTTGCTGTGTTCCAACTTGTCAGTTTTGCTTGGGGTTCCGTCTAATCTACAGATCAGTTTGGGACGAATCGGTCTCTTCCCATGTTGAACTTGCCAATCCATGACTATGGCCTATCGCATTTATTTAAGTCTTCTAGTTTCCTGAAGTAATGTCTTTTAGTATTCAGTAGAGATCTTCCACATCATTTGCTAGATATTTACTGAGTGCCTGATTTGTTTCTAATATAAATATTATCATTTTAAGTTTTTTGTTTCTGGCATGTAGAAATACAATTGATTCGTTGGTAGGGTGATCTGATACCTGGCTGTCTTGCTACTTTTACTTTTCTGAAATAGTTTGAAGTATAGATTCTTTTGGATTCTACAGATGTAGTCATGTAATATGTGTATCATGCCAATTGTATTTCTTCTTTTCCAATCCACAGGCTTTTTTCCTTGCTGGCCAGGACTTTCAGTAGAGTGTTGACTGAAGTGGTGATAACATATATAGTCTTTTTTTAAATCTTATTTCTGACCAGAGGATGAAATTGTCAATATTTTCTCATTAAATATTGTATTTGTGGGGGATTTTCCTTTTGTTTGGTTACCTATTTTTAAAAAAAGGCTGATTTGTCAGATTAGGGAAATTTCTTCATATTCTTTGTTTATTAGAGGTTTTTAAAAATCAAAATACTTTTTCTTTATTAACTCATCATTTAGGTTTTGTACTTTATTCTGTAAAACTACGAGTTGCATTGCTTAGTTTCCAATTTTTAAAAATATATTACCTTTTATTGATTGAAATACAGAGGGGAGGAGAATGTGTGAGGAGAGAGAGAAGCAGAGAGAGAGAGAGAGAGAGATCTTTCATCCACTGGTTCACTCCCCTAATGTCTGCAACAGCCAGGGCTGAGCCAGGCCAGAGCCAAAAGGCTAGGAGTCCATCCAGGCCTCCTACTGGGTGGCAGGCACCTGCTGCTTCCCCCGCTGAGCTCTAACAATCGGCGCGGGAGCTGGGACCCACAATCCAGGCTCTCCACAATGAGCTACAACTCCCCCAAACAAGTTTTCATGGCTCTGTCAAACTTTCATCCTCCGATTTCTAGATTTTAAATTAATCTTGCATTCCTGAAACAAGCCGGACTTGGTCTTAATGTATTATTCACTATATTTCACATTGGACTTTGCTTACTAAAAGTTTATTTAGGTTCTTTGTACCCATATTTATGACAGAAATTGACCTGTCATTTTTTTGCACTAGTTTTCTTGCCAATTCTTAGTCATTAGTATGTTCGCCTCATAAAATGAGTTAGATAATTATCCTTCCTTATCCCTGCTCTGAGAAGGCTTTTTGTTGCAATAACATTTCTTCCTTAATATTTGTAAAAATTCACTGATGAAACCATCTGAACCTGAAACATTCTTCATGGGAAAGTCTTTTAATTACAAATCTATTTATTTAGTCAATGTAAGGTAATTCACGTTTTTAAAAATATATTCTTGTGTGAGGATTAGTAGAATGTATTCTACCATGAAGTTGTCCATTTCATTTAGGATTTAAAATGTATTCATATAAATGTTTTCATGGTATCTTGGGGCTGGCACAGTGGCTAATCTTCCACCTCCCCCTCCCCCCCTGCTCCGATCGCATCTCACATGGGCGCTGGTTTGTGTCCCAGCCACTCCACTTCTCCAGCTCCCTGCTTATGACCTGGGAAAGCAATGGTGGAGGCCCAAGCCCTTGGGACCCTGCACCTCGGTGGGAGACCCAGAAGAAACTCCTGGCTCCTGGCTTTGGATTGGCTCAGCTCTGGCCCTTGTGGAATGAAGCAGTGGGTGGAAGATTTTTCTCTTCTCTCTGCAAAATCAGCCTATCCAGTAAAAATAAATAAATCTTTTTTAAAATTTATTCATTTTATTACAGCCAGATATACACAGAGGAGGAGAGACAGAGAGGAAGATCTTCCATCCGATGTTTCACTCCCCAAGTGAGCCACAACGGGCCAATGCGCGCCGATCCTAAGCCGGGAACCTGGAACCTCTTCTGGGTCTCCCACGCGGGTGCAGTGTCCCAATGCATTGGGCCGTCCTCGACCGCTTTCCCAGGCCACAAGCAGGGAGCTGGATGGGAAGTGGAGCTGCCGGGATTAGAACCGGCACCCATATGGGATCCCGGGGCTTTCAAGGCGAGGACTTTAGCCGCTAGGCCACGCCGCTGGGCCCAATAAATAAATCTTTAAAAAAATGTTTTCAAGGTACCTTGTCTGTAGGATCTTATCGTTATATCTCTTTTTATTTCCAATATTGGTAATTCTTTTTGTCTAGTGTTAATTTTCATTGCTCCCTTTATTAGCATTAGCATGGTCTCTCTTTTGCCTTCTTTTACTTGCAACCTCTGTCTATAGTGAAGGTAGTGCCTTAAAAGTAACATATAACTGGATTATTTTTGGTTTACTTAGACTATTTTCATTTTTTAGAAAATTTTATGTATTTATTTATTTATTTGAAAGGCAAATTTACAGAGAGAAGGAGAGACAGAGAGATCTTCTGTCTGCTTGGTCACTCTCCCAGTGGCCACAACGACTGTAGCCGAGCTGATCCAAAGCCAGGAACCGGGAGCTTCTTCCAGGTCTCCCAGGCAGGTCCAGGATCCCAAGGCTCTGGGCCGTCCTCTACTGCATTCCCAGGCCACAGGCAGGGACTTGGGCAGAAAGTGGAACAACTGGAACACGAACTAGGGTCCGTATGGGATCCCGGCAATGCAAGATGAGAATTTGGCCACTAGGCTACCGGGCCAGGCCCAGACTATTTCTGTTCTTACAGTATGTTTGGGCTCAAGGATTATTATCTTTTTCCCTCTTTTTTCTACATGCTCTCTTTCCCCTCCTTCTATGTTTTTCTTTAGATCAATTAATAAGTGGTTATTATTTCTTCCTACTCTTTATTTTGAATTTGACTTGTAATTTTTATTTTTAATCTAAAGATTATAACATGCATTTTTTAACTTCTTTTTTGAGATATGCTCAAATGCCACGTAACTTTCTCACTTGAAGAGTCCAGTTCAACATTTTGTAGTAAATTCACAGAGTTGTGTAACCATTACCCACAAGCTAAGTTTAGAACATTTTCATCACCCTCCAAAGAAACCATGTATCCATTAGCGACCACTCTTCACTGTTCCCAGCTCTAGGCAACCACTAATCTGTATGTCTCTGTGGACGTGCCCATTTTGGCATTTGATATAAATCAAGCAGACAAGGTATGGTATACCGTAAGTGAATTTTTTTCATTTATAATGTTTTCTCTTTTTAGAATTTTATTTTATTTATTTGAAAAGCAGAGTGATACAGCGGGAGAGGGAGAGGAAGGGATCCAGAGAGTGAGCTGGGCCAGGCCGAAACTGGGAGCCTGGAGCTTCATCCAGCTCCCCCACCTGGGTGGGAGTGCACTCTCCCGGGGACATTAAAGGGAATCGGGTTGGAAACACAGGAGCCACGTCGTGGTTTATCTTTCCAGTTTCTCAGTATTGTCCTTTGAAGCACAAGCATTTGTTTATTTAAATGAGGAGGTTTAATTTATCTGTTTTTTCTCCCATTGGCTGCTTGTGCTTTAGATGTCACAAAGGCATCTTTTTTTTTTTTCCTGAACGAGTTTTAGGATTGTATCTGTTGTGTTCAGATCTTGACCCACTGACTTAATTTTTACATATGCTGTGAGTAAAATTCAACCTTCATTTTCAAAAAAGATTTTTTTTGTTTGTTTTGGAAACGCAGGTTTACAGAGAGAGAAGGAGAGACAGAGAAAGAAATATCTTTGATCTGCTGATTCACTCCCCAGGTGAACACAACAGCCAGAGCTGAGTCGATCCCGAGTCAGGAGCCTAGAGCTTCTTCTGAGTCTCCCATGCAGGTGCAGGGTCCCAAGGCTTTGGGCTGTCCCTGACTGCTTTCCCAGGCCACAGCAGGGAGGGAAAGGGTAGTGGAGCAGCCAGGATACGAACTGGGACCCATATGGGATCCAGGCACATGCAAGGCGAGGATTTAGCCGCTGAGCCATTGCGCTGCTCCCCCGCTCCCCAGATGCTTTAAATCATCTCCAGGTTACTTGTAATATCTATTATAACAAATAATCTGCATAAATAGCTATTGTACTGTGCTGTGTAGTAACCCAAGAAAAGAGTCTGTGCATGTTCAGTACAGATGCAATGTTTTACTTTTTGATCTTTAGTTGGTTGAATTCACAGATGCTGAATCTTAGATACGGAGGGACAACTGCATGTGTTCTATTGATTCTCTGTCTCCGGAGAACCATGACTAACACACAAGAATTTTTGTTTTAAAATGTTCTATACTGATCATAAATAATTTTATCAAGAAATGGAAGATATCCAAGACTGTAGAAATGCTATTATATACTTCAGAGACACACTGATTGGGGATTTTTGATATGGCTAATTGTGAATCACTGATCTTAGGCTCTGGTACAATACTTCAGATGTCTGACATAATTGCAGTATGTTAAATATTTACTGAATAGTTGATAAACAGCCATCCCCTGTCTTGGCTGTGCATTAAAATCATCTGGATTTCAGGTCTGTCTCACCATCAGAGATTTCAGATTCAATAAGTCTTCCTAAACAATAAGCGCCAGGATCCCATATGGGCACTGGTTTGTGTCCTGGCTGCTCCACTTCCCTTCCAGCTCCCTGCTTGTGGCCTGGGAAAGCAGTCGAGGACGGCCCAAAGCCTTGGGATCCTACACCTATGCGGGAGAATTGTAAGAAGCTCCTGACTCCTGGCTTTGGATCAGCTTGGCTCTGGCCATTGTGGCCACGTGGGTAGTGAACCAGTGGATCTTTATCTCTGTCTCTCCTCCTCTCTGTAAACCTGGCTTTCCAATAAAAATAAGTAAACTGTTAATTTTTTAAAAAGTATGAAAAAATGCATATAAATAGACACCTGCAGACATCCATAGCAATCTCTAGGGGGAGGAGATTCTGATTTCCAGAATCACCACATTACAAGGTTCCAAATGTCCACGTCTCAACTGACAATGATGGAGAGAGGGAGAGAGATAAATATGACTAGTTCATTAGAAAAAAATGGTAGTTGATTAAACTATTCCTGAGGAAGTCTGGAGCTTGAAATTAATGTTCAGATATGTTAAATCAATGCTATTAAATATAGTTGATAGCTGTAGGAAATCATGAACAAAAAACTAAAGGTGATTTTAGAGAATTATGTATCAGAAAATAGAGATTGTCCAAAAAGAGAAAAGTTGAAATTCTAGAGGTGATTGTTTTTTTAAGACAGTAGGATTGATTTCAAAAATGGGGCCAGAAGAGGTTAAAATCAGCCAATATTGAGATACAGCAATTGACATAATCCTGAGGATAAAGAAAGTATCACAAGAAAATGAATAGAACCTGAGGGACCTGTGACAAGACTTGGGGCTGGCATTATGACACAGCAGATTAAGCCACCACCTGCAGTGTCAACATCCCATGACAGTCCCGGTTCAGAGCCTAGCTGCTTTGTTTCCAATTTCCTGCCAATGCACCTGGGAAGGCAGTGATAATGGCCCAAGTGCTTGGGTCCCTGCCACCCACCTGAGACATTCAGAAGGCGTTCCAGGCTCTTGGCTTGAGCAGGATCAGCCCCCAGCCATTGTAGCCATTGGGGGAGTAAACCAGAAAATGGAAGATCTCTCTCTGTGTAACTGCTTTCATATAAATAACTGAATATTTAAACAAAAATGTAAAAAGCTTTTAGCTAGATGTCTAAAGAGAGAGAGAGAGAGAGAGACCTGAAATTGCTACAATCATTAATAAAACAGGAGGCATAGATGACTTCATAGACAAAGGATTGTATATGAGCACCATGAATATTTGTATGCCAACAAATTGAAAACTTAGATACACACGATGACCTAAAATGAACTGAAAATAAACAATCTGAATATTCCTATCATAGGTGTTGAATCAGTAAGGCAAAATTGCTCTATGGGTGTAAGTTCAATAGCTCAAATGGGTTGATCCTCCACCTTCAAGTAGTAGCATCCTACATGGACATCGGTTTGTGTCCCAGCTGATCCATTTCACATTCACACCCTGTTTATGGCCTTGGAAAGCAGTAGAGGAAGGTCCAAAGCTTTGGAACCCTGCACCAGCATGGGAGACCCAGAGAGACTCCTGGCTGCTAGCTTCAGATTGGCTCTGCTCTGGTCACTGTGGCCATTTGGAGAGTAAACCGGTACATGGAAGATCTTGGTCTCTCTTCTCTGTAAATCTGCCTTTCTAATAAAAATAAATAAATATTTTTAAAAGAAAAAGAAAAATTGCTCCACAAAGAAAAACCTTTGCTGATGACCTGTTATGCATTTTAAAAAAGAATTCATACCAATCCTCTCAAATTCTTCCAAAAATACTAATTCATTTTTTTTGAGTATGACATTATTCTGACATTAAAGCTTAAAAAAGACACCACACATAAAGAAAACTACAGGTTATAAATGTAAAAATTCTCAATTAAAATACTAGTAAGCCAAATCAGCAGAATTTTAAACGGATTATACACCATGACAAAGTGTATTGCAAATCTGGTTTTATATAAGAAACGCAATCAGCATAATACATCATATTAATAGAATGAAGAGTAGGAAAACTACATGATCATCTCAGTTGACGGAGAAAAGGTACTCAACAAAATCCAACCCCTTTCTTGATTAAACACATCAATAAACTAGTCATAAAATGGACTTTGTTCAACATGAGAAAAACTGTGTGCGACCAATCAATACCTAACATCATACTGAATGGTGAAAGACTGAAAGCTTCTCTCCTAAGATCAGAAACCAGGCAAGGATGTCCACTTTCGCTATTTCTATTCAATATAGCACAGGGCATTCGAGCAAGAAAAATTAGGCAAGAAAAAGAAGTAAAAGTAATCCACGTTGGAAATTAAAAGTAAAATGGTCTGTAATTGCAGCTGATACGATCTTACAAGCAGAAAATACTGAAGAATTGTCCTTAAAAAATATCTTCAAGCTACCCCAGCTAAGTGTTGGCAGTGAATATCTGGGCAAATGAAGACTCTAGGTGGACTATATCAACCAGTGGATTCTGGTGCAATTTGTCGTGGTTGGAGTAGCAAGATTGGCAGTAATTCAGGACTATTGAACTATTGAAACCTCTTGAGCAGGCTCCTCAGAGCATGCCCCACATCTGGGACACTGGGGTGGTGTCAGGTGGCTGTCTTCCATCCCTGGGTGCAGAGGCATTTGGGAGGCTGGGTGTGGCTCTCTGTCTTCTTTCCCCCAGATACAGGGAGGAGAAAAAAAGAGAACATGGAAATGGTGATCTCATGCACCTTCCTGTAGCTCTTGACCCTTATCACCCTAATCAACTATCATCAAATATAAATATAATTAATTTAAAAAGTGAAGAGGCAAAAAAAAACCCCACTTCAGGGTTATTATTCAAGTTATTTATTTTTAACATATAAGATCAAAAGGCAAAAATCAACTATACCTATATATACTAGCCATGAACAATACAAAAAAATTAAGAAAACATTTTTCATCTTTTAAAATTTTTTTATGCATTTTAAAGTAAAAATTATAGGAAGAGAGAGTGAGAGGGAGAAGATCTTCCATCAACTGGGTCACTCCCAGATGGCCAGAATGGTTAGGGCTGAGCCAAGCCAAAGCCAAGAGTCGGGGGCTTCCTCCAGGTCTCCCACATGTGTAGCAGGGGTCCAAACACTGGGAACGTTCACTGCTTCATCTAGGTCATTGGCAGGAAGATGGATCAGAAGGGCAACAGCTAGGACATGAACTGCTCCCGTAAGTCACAAGGCTGACGCCAACAACTATATTTTTAATATCATAAAAATTCTTGGTAATAAGTTTAATAAGGCAGGACAAAGCTTGTACACTCATAAGTATATAGCATTGCTTAAAGAAATATAAAGAAATAGGGAAACATCCTGTGTTCACAGGCTGGAAACTTAATATAACAGTACTTCCTAAAGTGATATACAGATTTAGCATATTCCCTACTCAAATCTCAGTCATAATTTTTGCAGAGGTGGAAAAAATGTATCCTGAAATTCACATGTAATTTGAAGGAACTACAAATAACCAAAACCTTTTTAGAAAAAGAGGAATAAATTTAGGGAGAACTTGCACTTTTGAATTTTCAAATTTATATAAAGCTACAAAGTCAAAACCAATATGGTACTGGCTAAAGATGGGTGTTAGGATCCATCAGTTCCTAGAATTGAGAACTAAGAAACAAACCCTTACACTATGGCCAGTGATTTTTTACAAAAGTGCCAAGACCATTTGCTAGGGGAAAGGGTAGTCTTTTCAGCAACAACTGAGAAGAAGCTACAGAGGGAACTTCATGAACTTGCATTTGGCAATAGTGTTTAATATGGAATCAAAAGCACAGACAGAACTAAACCAATTGGACGTCATCAGAATGAAAAACGATTGTGCCTCAGAGGACATAAGCAAGGGAATTTAAGGGTAATTTGTTAAACGGGGGAAATATTTGAAAGTTGGAATTTAAAGTAAGATTATGGTGGTATAAAAATAAAAATTTGAAATCCATGCATAGAATGGGTTGTCATAGAGTTCACAAAGAATGCACATTGCGGAAGGGCTATGCACGGTTCCAGTAAACTGATTATGAGACATCTTGATGTGTCTTCTTGATGCTTATCTTGCTTAAGAGTCATAAGCTTGGATTTGTGAGTTTTTCCCCCAAATCGAGAGAGAAATCGACCTTTATTTTTATTTTTTTTTCCTGTTCCTTCTCCTTCTTTAACATTGGACTACCTAATATTAGGCTGTTTGGTACTCATGTTGGCTTATCTAATATTGTCAACAAGTCACAAGAGTTCTGTGCATTTTTTAAAAAAAATTTATTTATTAGAAAGTCAGATACACAGAGAGGAGGAGAGACAGAGAGCAAGATCTTCCGTCTGATGATTCACTCCCCAAGCGACCGCAACAGCCGGTGCTGCGCCAATCCGAAGCTGGGAACCAGGAACCTCTTCCGGGTCTCCCACGCAGGTGCAGGGTCCCAAGGCTTTGGGCCGTCCTCGACTGCTTTCCCAGGCCACAACCAGGAAGCCGGGTGGGAAGTGGAGCTGCTGGGATTAGAACCAGCGCCCATATGGGATCCCAGCGCATTCAAGGCGAGGACTCTAGCTGCTAGGCCATGCCACCGAGCCCGAGCTCTGTTCATTTTTCACAATCTTTTCCTTCTGTGTTTTAATTACATAGTTTCTGGCTATGACTTCTAAGTCCCTGGTGTTGCTTTTAATTGTTTAAAGTACCATTAGTTATCTTTCAACCCTTAAATGCCCGCTACTCTCTTGCATGTCTTCAATATCATACTCATTGTATTCATGTTTTTATTTAAGTCTTTGAGTACAGTTGCAATAGCTTCAAAGTTGTCTGGTAATTCTGCGACTCTTATCTTTTTAGAGCTATCCTCATTGGTTCATTTTTACTACAGCTATAGGTCACATTTTCTACTTCTTCACAAGTCTCATCACTTTTTTTGAATTGATACTGGGCCTGTGTGATATTTGTGCTTTGTTAACCTCCTTCAAAGAGTGTTGTGAGCCAAATGCAGACAATGAAAGTACTGGGGATCAATTTGGTTGTTCACAAGAGTTGTTTTGAAGTCTTATTGTGCCGGTTTAGCCCCGTTTCAAGGCCTGGGCTTCTGGGTTCTCTACTGAATGCCTGAGGTGTTCCAAGAGGTCTCTGCATGAACATCTCAGCACGCTGTGAGCTCTGTGATTGCCTGGCTCACAGCTCCCTGACAGGATGTTTGCCATAGTCACTGTCAGCCTCACCTGTGTATTCTCATCCTCTAGTTGCTCAGTTTAACATTCAGCCACCGACTGAAGAGGAACTCATGCAAATTTCTGGAAAATTTTCTCTGTGTACCTGCTTCTTTGCCAGTACTCCACCTTACAAAGCTCACCTGCTCAGTCTCCCAGGGCTCTACCCTCTGCCTTCCCACCTAGCATGACCCCTGTGTCCCGCTTGCATTCCCTCTCCTTGGAATGTGACCTACTTCCAGGAAAATACTGGGGCCTGCGTGCCTCTATCCTCCCAAGTACCACAGGCCTCTTCCCTGTTGTCTGCTGTCTGCTGACTTACTGCTCGCATTGTGTCTAATTTCCTGGTTGTTGGTAATAGGAGGGCAAATCTGGTACCAATTACCCCATCATGCTGGGGAGGAGAACTAGAAATCTGTCTCCTCTCTCAGAACCATGATGGTGATGGCTTTATTTCCATTCTAGGTGAAATAGAAGTCAATGATGAGTGAAACAGCAAAATAAATTGCCAGTATGTGATCAGATCTCCGTCACTTTGCAGAATCTCTTAACTTTTCACATTATATTTATTTATATATTTGGAAGGTGAAAAGAGACAGAGATCTTTATTTTCTGGTTCACTCCCTAAATGTCCACAATAGTGACAGGGCCAGGGTGAAGCCAAGAACCAGGAACTTAATCCAGGTCTCCCATGTGGCTGGCAGGGTGCCCAGTCCTTGAGCCATCACCTGCTGCCTCCCAGGGTGCACATTAGCAGAGAGCTGGCACTTAAACCCAAGTACTCTGAGAGGAGATGTGGGCAACTCCAGCAGGGTCTTAACTGCCATGTCAAGTGCTCACCCCTGACTTCTCATTTTAAGCAAGAATGCTTCAAGTTTCCAGTTTAAGCCTGTGAGTAATCCAGAAATTATCCTTTAATTAATCATTAACACGACTGGAATGCCACTTCCAATGGCATTACCTTGTCTTCTGTGATTGCTTTAGCATAAGGTTCCTATGCAAAGTACGTTCCAAATATACCTGATTTCACTGAGGTACAAATAATAACCCTTAACTTGCTTGAGTAACATTGGAAATAAATCACTCAACCACGTTTTCAGAGTCAGGCTTACCAGTTTTTTGCTTTTTGTGTCATAAAGAAAATCAGATCCTTTTTTTTTTTTTTTTTTAAGATTCTGCTTCTGAGGTGATGGCCGATTTCCTCATTCAATTTGTGTTCAGTGCTTAGATTTTTGTTAGTTGTGAAGACTTGGTAAATTGTCGAGTGTGTCTTGTAGTTCTGGGTGTGTATTTCCTGACAGACAAGCTACCTTTCAAGGCTTACAACACACTTAAATGTTTAGAGTAAAAAGAGTTAATCATTAGGGTAAATATGAATTTGAACCTCTTTCTTAGATATTAATGTCTGTGATATGAATTAGCTCCTATTATGAGCACTAACTACATGATTGTGATCAACTGAATGCAAAAGGGCAAGGAAAGGAGGGACAACTATTTTCCTGCTTGTTCAATGTCCCTTGGCACTCCGCATTAAAGATACAGTGTGAGCAACAGCTGTTGTCTGGAAAACAGGGCTAGCTTCAGTTAGTAGGGACAGCTAGAGTGTGTTAGGATTTCTCACACGATAAAAACTCAGCTACCTATGTGTGCCACAGAAGCCAGGAGGTTTGATGAGCACAAAGAATGCTCAGTGAGGGTAGGAGAGAGACAAATCCTTACACATTTAAGATTAGACCATCCCCATTGTTTCAATGGCACAAGGAGCTTGTTGGAATATTAAAAATACTTGAAAGTAGAAAATAAGTTTAAAAAAAGTCCAGTTCCTTAATGATTTCCGAGTTTTCAGCACATTCTAATTCTTCAACTTTATGAATGGAAAAAAGTGGCATGTATCCACTGGCTTAATCTAAGGTGTCAACAGTCCCTCTCTGAAGCTATTGAAATAAGAGGAGTGCCCACAATTACTAAAGATCTTCCGGTGATAAAAGGAGAATTGCATAAACTTCTGGCTGCGTGCATCAGGATGATTCAGCGTTTCATAAAAAAACCTACTTCCATGGGCTTTCCAGTTAGGTGAATTTTGAGGAATACTTGCTTCTTGTTCTTAGGTGAGTCAGTTGAAAAGCAAGTGCTCACTCCCACAACAGTAGCAGCTTCTGAACACTGGTGGGAGACTTGCTTTTAACAATGTTTTCTTTTCTTCGTACTACTGTCCCCGAATATTTGCTTTCAGCTGCATGGATGACTTAACCAAAGCAGAACTTCACTTGCGATCAAAACCTTTTTGCTAAGCCAGGTTAGCAGGGGGTGAGATGCTGAACTCCTTTCAATCAAACTGTTTAACGCACTTGAAAGAATCTGTACCTGGTCCTTGCTTATCAAAGGTGCTCTCCAGGGGACCTGAATAAGGAAGGAAAGAAATTGGATATACAGGCACAGCCACAATTTGGACTGGTGAACATCTACCCAACAAAGCCTTTGTTTCAAGCCATGCCCTATTAACCTCCAACTTCCATGTGTATGTGTAGAAATTTAGTTCTATGGAACTTTGAGAATAGGGTGCCATCTAGATAGCCAGGTTTTCTGGATTGTTGTGAGGACATAATAAGCCTTTAAAAAATCATTATGGAAGGAAATCATTCTGAAATTTACTTTTCCCTTGTAGATAAGTAGGTAGAGTGTAATTTTCTTGAGGGCATGGTCACTCCCAACTATCGATGAGAATTACAAGTTGTGATGAGGTGATGCCTTAGACATACTGAGATGCTAGGCATGTATTCCCTACACTGAAATCACTGTAGATTCCTGTGCCCTAAGTCTGAGTTTCTACTTCATATTATTATCTTTGGCTCCTCCCTCATAGACACATTGCTAGTGGTTACATCTTCCCATTAGTAGACGGTCTTTGGTACCGGTCTTCGATTGTTATTTTTCATTGAATGTGAGAAATTATCCTATATAGGGACTTACCTCAAAGTTCATTAACCTTGATGCACAGACTTAGAGGCCGTGGTCCAAATAAATGGGCTTGCCTAGGAGCTGAGCTTTAACTTGCTGACATTCTGAAACTACACTTCAAGGCTGTGTGCACCTTGAAATAGGAACTCCCATACTGTCAAGCAGAGTGGTAGATGCTGTGGTCTGACAGTACTGGCTGCCGGAGTCACAACTGTGTTTCCCTGTGGGATTTGCCCTCGGGCTCAAGGAGCTGATTCCACCAAGGTCGTGTGCCCTCTACGGGGGCATCTCACTTCTAGTGACCAGTTGATGTGGGTGTATAAAGGCATAGCCTTCCTACCTGGACTCCAGGTAACTTGGCAAGATATTTCAGCTGCAAAACATATCTGGGACTGAGCCTCTGTTGCAATTGTATGACTGGTCTCAGTCCTTTAAGTATTGCTTCTGAAAACAGCCCACATGACTCTCCTGCAGGGAGAGGTGAATTGCAGAGGGTTTCTTGGGGACCCCACACCCTAAAAGAGGTAGGAACAAGTTCTGTGGCCCACTCTTGCTTGGCCAACATAGTCCTTGACAAGCTCTTGTCAAGTTTGTGTCATAGAAAGTGGTAGTTTCCTGATCTGAACATTTATGCCTGATGATAGTATGTCTGTCTTGTCTTGCTTCTGTTCCAATGTCTTTACCATCTTTCTTTTTAGGATCTATT
Organism: Ochotona princeps; assembly: GCF_030435755.1. Classification (NCBI taxonomy): domain Eukaryota; kingdom Metazoa; phylum Chordata; class Mammalia; order Lagomorpha; family Ochotonidae; genus Ochotona; species Ochotona princeps. The sequence goes on along the minus strand of NC_080852.1, from coordinate 36,748,417 downwards.
TATTTGAAAGTCAGAGTTAGAGAGAGGGAAAGACCCACACATAGAGGTCTTCCATGTACTGGCTCGCTTTCCAGGTAGCCTCAACTGCCAGGATTGAGCCAGGATGAAACCAGGAGACAGGCATTTCAGCCGGGTCTCCTGAGCACTCAGGCCACCTGCCGCTGTTATCAGCGAGCTTGAATCGGAAGTGGAATCACAAGCACACAAACCTGTGCCGGAATGGTTGCTGCCATTTCAGGCTGCAGCTCTACCTGCTGTGCCACAAGCCCACCCCCGTCAACTTATTTTTTTCTTACATTTTAAAAATTTATTTCAGAGAGAGAGAGAGAGAACTTCCATTTGCTGGTTCATTCCACAGATGTCTGCAACAGTGAGGGCTGAGCTGAGCTGAAGCCAAGACCCAGCACGTCAACACTGATCCTAAACACAAGTGGAACTCAACTTCGTGAGCCTAAATCTCTGCTGCCTCTCAGTGTACTCATGGGCAAGAAGTTGGAGTCAGGAATCAGAGAGTGATGGCACTTGAACCCAGCACTGCCACAGAGGACAGGGGTATCTCTCTGGGTCTTCACTCTGGGCTAAACGCCTATGTCTGCCCCAACTCCTTGATTTCTGTACCATCTATAGAATCCCTTCGTTAAGAGGAGATGTTGAAGTTTACAAAATAATAAAATACTAGTTTTCTCAAGAGAGATTACAGTCATTGCTCCCTTGTCCCAGAGCCTGAGGTCGACGTTCCTACACATGCATACCTATGATAAAGATCACTTATAAAGTACGCATGGTGGGCCTAGCATGGTAGCCTAGCAGATAAACTCCTCACCTTGAAGGTGCTGGGATCCCATATGGGCGCCGATTCTAATCCCGGCAGCCCTGCTTCCCATCCAGCTCCCTGCTTGTGGCCTGGGAAAACAGTTAAGGACGGCCCAAAGCCTTGGGACCCTGCACCCGTGTGGGAGACCTGGAAAAGACTCTGGCCTCCTGGCTTCAGATTGGCTCAGCTCCAGCTGTAGCAGCCGCTTGGGGAGTGAATCAATGGACAGAAGATCTTGCACTCTGTCTCTCCTCCTCTCTGTATATCTAACTTTCCAATAAAATAAAATCAATCTTTAAAAAAAAATAAGTGGTAACTCCTTTTAAAACAACAATAAATAAATAAATAAATAAATAATGCATGGTAAGAGAGGAACAACACTAATAAGAAATTACAATAATTATAACAATATTCTTTTTTTTAAAGATTTATTTATTTTTATTGGAAAGGCAGATATACAGAGAGGAGGATATGGAAAGAGGAAGATCTTCCATCTGATAGTTCACTCCCCAAGTGGCTGCACGGACTGGAGCTGAGCCAATCCAAAGCCAGGAGCCAGGAGCTCTTCTGGGTCTCCCACACGGGTGCAGGGTCTCAAGGCTTTGGGCCGTCCTCGACTGCTTTCCCAGGCCACAGGCAGGGAGCTGGATGGGAAGTGGAGCTGCCGGGATTAGAACCAGCGCCCATATGGGATCCCAGCGTGTGCAAGGCAAGGACTTTAACCACTACGCTGTCACGCCGGGTCCTATACCAATATTCTGTTGTAAAAGTTTTGTGAATGTGTTCCCTCACCTCTGTTTTTTTTTTCTCTCCCTATCTCCAAAATACTTTATTGTGGTTTTATTTTTTCACTTGAAGGAAGTCTTCTATTTATGGCTTCTTTTTGGTACAAACTACCACCTCATTTTGTTATCTTTTAGGGCCGTTATTAGGAAAAAGTAGTCGGTGTTACTTGGAGTGAGCACTTGGCTGGGCTGGTAAGATGGTCAGGCTCCCATTCCACACTGGAATGCTGGGTTCAGCCTGAGGTCCCAGGGCCTGACTCCAGATCCCTGCTAATGCGGGTTCTGGGAGGCACCATGGTGGCTCACGTGACTGGCTTCCTGCCGCTCCTGTGGGAGACCAAGGTTGAATATTGGTCCTTCGGATCGTTATCTGAGGTGTGAAGTCTATGTGTGGATGTGTCTGTCTTGCTCTTCAGATTGAAAAAAGTAGAGTAAAATAAGACTTCCTTGAACAAAAGAACCTGATGATCCCTGAGTCATCAACAGGGGAGTAGCATCTGTGAGGTGGATGTGCTGGACGAAGGGCTGATCCGAGTCCTAACAAAGACAGAGGGAGGTAATGTTAGATTTCAGAACTGTGTGACGTTTCAAACCTCTGAATTGATTATTTCTGGAATTTTCCGTGTAATATTTACAGGCCATGGTTCAGTGAATAAGTGAAACTGCGGCAAGGAAAGCTGCAGATAAGGAGGGGCTAACGTGAGGCCAGCACGCAGGTAGTTTACCTTCAGTGAGACTGTGTTCAAGTATCGAAACTTCATTATTTCCTCAAGTTTAGAAATGTCTATTTTTACTATCCTTGATATTTCTCTTTGTCTATTCTCCAAAAGGAAAGAATGCTTATGAATATATAGATTTTTCTTATCTTAATCTTTCTCAAATTCTCTGGCTCTGGTATTGTTGCAGCTAAAACTTAGACAAGTTTTATATATCCTTGTTTTTTCCTTTGACAAGTTCTTTCGCCTACACTTTTGACAGTTGACTTTGATAATCTCGCTACTACCTTAATGACACTATCCTAAAATAGACTGGGTAACCAAGTTGAATCCGTTACAAAAACCATTGAAAAAAATCTCAAACATTCTGTTACAGCATCAATTGTAATTCAGTTAAATCATTTGTAAAGTACAATTGATCAAAACTAACGAACCCTAAGTTAGTGTGGCCAGTTGCATCCGCGAAGGGAAGGATCTTGGCAGTGAGCAGTAAGTCCCCCAGTCACACAACCAGGTGGAATAGTGGCAAAAACTGCAGCCTGAAGCTAGAGCTGTCGACTAGGGAGCCAGAAATCTTTCTACTCCCCCACATGACCGCTGAATTCTTCTTACTTTCAGTCTAAATCACTCCATGAACCCAGAGAATTTTCTTGACTCAATACTTTGGTGACCACAATTATTTTAACTTCATTATTCTTGCAACCTCAAGTGGGTTTCTGGCATTCGCAGTTCCTAATTCAGTTATGCAATCTATTGGTATAATCTGGCTAACACAAGTTAGCATGGGTAAGAAAATATTGGGCATTTTCATCAACATTAGAGATTTTTAATATAACAAAATGACTTCAGACTTTTTAAGAGTTTTGATGGGATAAATGTACTGAAATAATCATCAGAAAATGTATGCTCTATATAATGTTTCTTTGTGCAAACTGAGCCTTGCTTCTGATAGAAAGAAATGTTTTTTTTTTATGAAGATACTTTTATTGGAAAGGCAGATATGCAGAGAGGAGGATATGGAAAGAGGAAGATCTTCCATCTGATGGTTCACTCCCCAAGCGACCACAACGGCTAGAGCTGAGCCAATCCAAAGCCAGGAGCCAGGAGCTCTTCTGGGTCTCCCACACGGGTGCAGGGTCCCAACGCTTTGGGCCATCCTTGACTGCTTTCCCAGGCCACAAGCAGGGAGCTGGATGGGAAGTGGAGCTGTGGGGATTAAAAATAGCATCCATATGGGATCCTGGCGCGTGCAAGATGAGGACTTTAACCACTACGCTATAGTGCCGGGCCCAAAAAGAAATGCTTTTTAATGAAAAAAATATGCTGATTGGTTCTTTTCCATATACACTCCATCAAAACTAAACAAGTTAACACAAATGAGTAAGAAAAAAATACTCAAACCTACACATATGAGGATACCTGAAAAAGTTCACAGACATTGGAACAAAAGAGAAGTTCATTCTAGTGGTAACATTTTTTAAACTTGTGCAATAACCTTTTGACAATTTGCATTTTCCATGAACTAAAAGACCTTGTAAGTATATGGATTTGAAATTGTTTTGCACCGGGCTGGCATGATAGCATAGTGGTAAAAGTCCTAGCCTTGAACGCACCAGGATCCCATATGGTCACCGGTTCTAATCCTGCCTGTGGTCCTGGAAAGCAGTCGAGGACGACCCAGAGCCTTGGGACCCTGCACCCACGTGGGAGACCTGAAAGAGACTCCTGGCTCCTGGCTTTGGATTGGCTCAGCTCCAGCCATTGAGGCTGCTTAGGGAGTGAACCATTGGATGGGAGATCTTCCTCTCTCTTTCTTCTCTTCTCTGTATATGTGCCTTTCCAATAAAAATAAGTAAATCTTTAAAAAATTGTTTTGCACCAAAATAAAATTACCTTTTATTTTCCATTTCGTTACACATGTTTTGAAGTATGCTTGTGTTTGTCATGGAAAGGCATCAGGGAGAGCTCTCAACTCAAAAAAGAGCCTTAGAATTACTCAAAAAAGATAAGAGTGGTGCCAAGAGGATGGAGCAGGGACTCTGATTCTGTTTCACAAATATTTTTCTTTCATATCTCTGGTCTTTGTCAGTCTCTTTGGAGTCACCCAGGCAGACAAGCAATTGACAGTTCTCTACAGTAAATTATTTTGCCTAGAAATCCTGCATAGCAGGTATTGCCTGACTTAGTTGGAAATGATAAACTAGCAATGCTGTTATTCAAGTTAGAAGGACCTGAAGGAGCATAAGGCTGCTTGCTATGCAGTCATGATTTCGCCTTAAGAGAGTGATAAAGAACTTCAGTTTAATAGAGGGGTTGGGGAGGGAGATGGGAGGCAATGTGTCTTTCAGCCAGCAGCATGTCATGAAGAACTAGAATTCTCCAGAGCTTTCCATTTGGGTAAAATTCTCTGGAGAAGAAACCAAACTCAGCCTTGACCTTCCCTGTAACTCCAGTCTCTAACAGCAGCTCTCAAGACATCACTGATCTATTAAGCTTCAGGTTGTAGAAGCATTTCCCTGGCTTCTTGTGAAATTTCTTCAGCTGGTTTCTTAGGAATCATCCTCACGTAGATGTGTGGTATGCATGAATTTGTCTTTACATTATATGGCTCTTTGCCTGAGCTGCATAGACTATACCAGAAGGTCCATTGTGCCTGCCATGGCTTTGGGAGGTGCTGATCCCTACAGCACTGAGACCTTTTCAGCCTCCTGCTACTTCTCTATAGCCAGGCAGCCTCTTTTAGCAATTTTTGATCCTCCTGCACTGCACCCACCCTCTTACCCCTCCACTGCCACCAGCACCCCCACCAGCACGAACCTGGCATTCTTTCCTAGGGCGCTGAAATTCAGGCCGAGACCTGCTTGCTTACAAAGTGTTTCCTTCCTACCTGCCATATCCCAGGTAGAAATCACGTTTCATAATTTTTTTTTTCTCCTTTTGTTCTCCGGTGTTCTAAGTCAGCTCCCTGCAGCCCATGTCCGTGGTAAAACACCTGGGGCAGGGCTGGCTCCCAGAACAGCGAGAGAGCCCTGCCAATGAGCTTGCTTAGGACATTTCTGCCCTGGAATTCTTGGGACTGGGGCCTGTTTAGAAATACCAGAGATAACGTGGGAGAAAAGCGCCAACCCTTCTTATTAGGACAAGACAGAAAACCGCATGGTTCATCTTAAAGAAGCCAAGCTTCTGAGCAGCTGTAAGGGAAACAGCTTAGGCGAGGCTGCAGGTCTCTGCTCCCTTCTTGTTGAGTGTACCCTGCCTTTGTTTCCATGGTCACAGAAGGAGCGGGCTCTAGGTCTAACCTCTCAGGATGGAGTCTGGGTTAACAGCTGAGGGAAGTGAAAAGGCCGCCAGACAGGGGTAGACCTTCCCTCAACCCTATCTCCTCCATCGCCAAGATGTTGATTCATTAAAATCGAAACTTCCGCTGGCACCATCTTGGCCTCTCCTGCCCTACCTTGGCCTCTTATGGTCACCTCCATAAAAGCTTCAGGTGAGTCAGCTGAAATAAGAAAAAGGAAAGAGGTGTGTTTCTGGCTCCCATACACATGACTGTGAGCAAGGAACTACAGCAAACAAAACCTTAAACCTGAAACTAGAAAGGGTAGGGTGTGGGAAGGCGGGCGGCACGGGGCAAGTGGGGTGGCAGCAGCATGTTCAGCAGGTTGGACATGTGTACTTTCCTTTCATTTAATAATTAGAAAGGAATTAACTCTCCCTGCTGAACTGCGGTCCAGCTTCTGGTGTTCCTTATGGAAAATACCACTAAGACAACACAAGCTTCAAAACCCTTACTTGTCCTGGCTGGGACGGATCTCCCTCTTTAGCCACAGTGAGCTCTCTGCTCTACCAACACACACACACACACACACACACACACACACACACACACACACACACCCCTAGTTACTCTGTGCTGCAGTGTCGATTAATGAAGTTTGGCTTGGGGTTGATTCTGTAGGAAGGTTTATTTGATTCGCCCTCTGAGCTCAGGCATGTGCACACGGCTTGGCCGAGTCTCTGCATAGCCAGGGACCAGCAGAGAAGGCCTTTGACTCCAAGCCGTGGCAGGTGGCCTTCAGTGCAGTCCCCTCGAGCTCTGCATAACTCACAGTGGTTATCTGTGTTGCCAACAGAGGAGACGGTATCACTTCTCTCATGCCTCTGTGGAATGTGGCCAGGTAAGAAAGCAGCACTGTTCATCCGCAGCCTGCAGAGCCCAAGGTTCTGCCTGTCGCGAAGGGACCAGCAGGCATCTTGTTGGAATCCCAGATTGTTTTTCTTCGTGTGAGGCTTCAACACCCAGGAAGCAGTTGTGAAATGTGCTTACTGTTTGCCTGGCAGTAAGGGACAGCGTGATATTAGATTTTACAAACACACATGCATACAACTCTAAGCAGACAAGTTTTAGCCTGTATATTGGAACCTCTGGTTAAATCCTGTGAGACAAAGAACAAGACTGAGCATCCCAGAGTGTGGTTTCAGTGGACTGCCCAGGTTCAAATCCTGGCTGCTTTACTAAGGATGAGGCAATGGGCAAAGCAGCTTGATCTCTGGGCCTTGGTTACCTTATCTGTAAAATGGGGACAATGATAGTCCCTGCCCTGGTCAAGCTGTGATAGGATTGCATTATACTTGTAAAGTACTTGGAAATGTGCCTGGCATTTTCAAAAAATTCATGACAATTTTTCGTTTTTCCGTGAACTTTTTGAACCCCCTCCCATAAGCTCTATGTGCTTATTCGATAAAAGAAAGTAGCGCATTACAATTGTGCCTGTTTGCAAGGGCTGCTGTAACAGGGCTTTAGGACCAATTGACTGCCTGGGCCTTGCAGAGTGGGAGCCTGAGAACCAAGTGTAGGCAGAATTGGCTCCTTCTGTGACCATCCCTCCAACTTGCAGGTGGAGACGGTCCTGTGGCTGCTCGCGGGGTCTTCCCTCTGTTAGTGTTTGTGCCCTCTTGTCCGGTTATATCCTCTTTATAAAAAGACACCAGTGTATTGGATTAGGACTTTCCCTGACCCAGTTCCTGTTAGTGCGCAGCAGAGAGGCCCCAGATGAAGGCTTAAATATGTGGTTCCCTGCCATGAAGATCGAATGGAGATCTTGGCTCACTCATTCTGGGGTTAGCAATGCCCCAGTGCTTGTGGGCATTTTATATAAAATAAATACACTTAAAAAAAAAAAAGCCCTCTGAGCCTCTCCCAGAGACTCCATGAGCACATTTCCTAAGTGTGGATCCATTTGACTGGAGGAGTCTTTCCAGTTCTGTTGGATTCTCCCCAGCCATTAGAATCTATCCATTGTATCAGACTTCCACTGTGTTGCTCACTCATCCTCATTTTGAACTTGGATGACTACTTGAACATAGTCTTAGCCTTTTAAAAAATGATTGTAAAGTTTTATTTCTAATTCTTTGCGATGTGTTTTGTGGGTGGCAAAAACTGAATTCTCTCTTACGGCACACATGCAAGGGCCTCAGCTTATGAGTGGTTGGATGGATGTCAATGTCTCAAAAGAATGATACGCTGAGTGAGGAATGAACTCAGTCTGTTCTCTGTTGCTGAGACAAAACAGCAGAGGGTGGGTGATTTATGAAAAAACAAAAAGAGGTGTTGTTTTGTTTTTTAAGTTCAGTGTTTTGAAGGGTGAAAGTCAAGATAGAGTGACTTCATATGCGTGTCCCAGTGAGGGCTTTCTGGCCCTGTCACAACATGCTGGGAAGTATGGTGGCGGGAAGATGTCACATAGTGAGACAGGAAGCAAGGAGGTATTTGGGGTCAGGCTTCTTCTTAAGCTATTGGTGTTTTGGGGGACTTGCTGAGGTCCCTCGAGAGCTCCATTAAACTCTTCCAGTGCCAGGGCACCCGGTGACTAGTCACCTTCCAAAGGAAGCCTTACTGGTTCCACCTCCTAAGCACCACCACAGCAGGGACTATGCTCACAGCAGGGGAACTTTTGGGAGACAGCAACCCTGCTTCAACCCATGACATGAAGGAAACCCAAACAAATAGCGCAGGGTCAGCCAGTTTTACAAATAGTAAGTAATAAAGATAAAATCCAAGTATAAGTTAGAGTGAACTAAAAGGAAATTTTAAAAGACCAGTAAACCCTCAAAACCTGGAGATTTACTTAGGAAGCTAGATTTCATCTTCATAAAAATAATGTTTTTGTTACATTGCTGTAATTTTTGATCCTTCATGGTGATTGATGTAACTTTGAACATATATAAGCACTAAATAAATTTTAGTACATTAAAAACATTTGATTGGGACTAAAGTTTAAAAGTTACTCTTAGAATTCATTTATAGAAAACGTAGGCCATTCATTAACCTATAAAAGATTATAAAAACTGAAAATACAAAGAAACTCATAAAAGGAACTCCAAAGTAGCAGGTTTTCCCCAAAAACATCATTTATTAAAAGGGAAAAATTCAATTTTTTCTTCAAGTATATGAGAAGCATGCAAACTTTAACCCTCTTACTTTCAATATAAACGGAAAGAATAAGAAATCATAGACCATAGGACATTCACCTGATTTATTCAAACCAGATCACTCAGCAAAGAAATGAATGAGCTTGTCTAAAATCCTACATTTAACTGGATCCCAGAGACACGAACCTGACTGCTCCCATACAGAGCTTGCTCCGTTTTTCCTATTTGGGAGTAAAGTCTTTTTAAATATTTTTCTGTTTTCTTATGCATACGATTCAGGAAGAAGGACAAGAGCAGCTAGAAAGAAAAGTATGCACAGAAGCCAAAGGTAGATACAACCCAAGGGTCTAGCGACAGATGCGTGGATAAGCAAATGAAGAGCCAGGGGCTGGTGCTGTGGCACAACAGGTTAGGCAGCTGTGCGTGAGGTCAACATCCTATTTCCCCAGGCTGGTTACAGCCCTGACTGCTTGACTTCTCATTCCATTTCCTGATAATGTGGCTCATGATGATTTAAATGCTGGGGCCCATGTCATCCATGTGGGAGACCTGAAGTGGCTGGCTTGAGGCTGGCCCAGCACTAACTGTTGTAAACATTTGGGGAGTTGAGTCAACAGGTGGCAGATTTCTCTCTCTCTCAAACTGTGAATTCCAAATAAATAAATCTTTTCTTAAAATGTGGTCATTCCTGGAATGTTACCCTGCCTTAAAAAGGTATAAAATTTCTTTTTTTTTTAATGTACATTTTTTTAAAATTTTTAAAAATATACACAGGAGGAGGCATGTGTTTTACAAAGGAATACACACATCAACAAAGCATTTCTTATAGTTTTCCAAAACTGCATAATATCAATCTGAAATTTATAATTTATATATATATACACACACACACACATATTATATATATATTTCAGATTTTTTTGGTATGAACAGAAGAGTGATTTTTGGTGAGCAGATGGATATATCTGGAAAGTGAAATTGAGATTGGAAGTTAGGGTTCGCGGGGCATACACAATACTGGGGTTACCACAGCTGGGAGGAGCCACACAGATCTTATACTTCCTCCCCACCCCCACCAACGCGCACGCGCTCTCTCTTTCTCTCTCTCTCTCTCTCTGGCTTTGAGCCTTGTCTTTTCTCTCTCATCTTTTGTGTTTGCCTCCTCTGTCAGGCCCTCCTTCTACTGATTCATTTAATTGTGGGAAAAAAAATGAGATTTGCCCCGTTCATCGTTCCTAGATATACAGTGCAACCACGTTGTGTGGCCAATTTCCACAGCTCTTTTCTTCTTTCAAAACCGAAGCTCTGTTTTATGTAGCAGTTCCCCACGAAGCCCTCCCCTGGCTGCTCAGTGACCTTCCTGGAGGCTCAGACATTCTCAATCCGCTCTGGTTAGTTGTCTCGCACCATCTCCTGCCTCTCCTGCCTCTTTGCTCCACCCTGTGACCCCCTTCTCTGTGTCGCCCTCACTAACACACACTACTGAGATTTGCTCTCATATTTGCGATGCTGAAGACAGAACCAGACTCCAGAAATCACACTGAAGCAATATGAAAGAATGTTTTGGTGTGTGCTCCCCTCAGGGGATATCTGCTTGTAGTAGATGAATCTCCAATGGCCGTCTCTCGACGGGGGAAGTATCAGCCAGCAGAGCAGACATTTGAATGAGCTGGGTCTGGGCAGGGAGGCTTCGCAGGCCGCCATGTAACAGGTGTCCAGTACTTCTTCCTTCTTTCCTTCTCCCTGAGCCTGCCACGCTTGAGTGACATAGTAATCCCATCACCCTGCGATATCACCTTAGCGAAACACTTGAAATGTTTTTGGTGCCTCGGCTGGTGATCAGAGATTCAGACAACAGAGTCTGTGCTTTGGAGTCATTCATAATCTACATTACTGAGTTCTCAAGACTCAAAAATTGCTGTTTCTTCATGTGTTTCGTTCTGAAAAGCTCTCATGGGGAGACTGGGAAAGAACTGGCATTCCTTAATTCCTGGTGGATGAGGGCTCAGTCTGTTCCTCATGCTCATGGAAGCTTTTTGCAAGCCTCCTGTTTTTATGTAGGAAAAAATTCCTGTTTGAGCTTCCTCTTTAAAAGCTCTGTTTTGTTGGGAAAGTTAACGAACCATGAAATGGTTAAGAATTGCCAGGGTAACAAAGAAAAAAAAAAAACAAAAAAAGAAAAAGAAAAACAAAAAAACAAAACAAAACAAAAGAATTGCCAGGGTAGGTGGAGCAGTATGAGTAACATTGAATTATCTGTTCCTTAAGTACCTGGGGGCTGATCTGGTGAGAGTGATTAAAACAATTGTTTCTTTTTCTTTTAGACCTATTTGTTTTGAATTATAGTGAGAAAGAAATCTTCCATTGACTGGTTCACTCCCTGGGTGACCAATATGTCCAGGGCTGGGTCAAGCCAAAACCAGGACCTTCATCTGGGTCTCCCATGTGGGTGGTATGGGCCCAAACACTTGAACCATCTCCTACTGTTTTTCCCAGACCATTAGTAGGGAGGTGGATCGGAAGTGGAGCAAGTGGGACATGAAGCAGTGTCCCTATGGCATGCTAACAACACAGGCAACAGCTTTCCCTACCTCACTACAATGCTGGCCCCAACAAGTCTTTCTGATATGCCTGGGCCCACCTTCACTGCAGAACTGAGCCTTTGAGAATGAATACTTCCACAAATGCCACATGGGAGGGAACTATAAAAAGCTCATGAACAATGTAAATAAAAGACAAATTTTGGTATAAAAAGGTTGGGATCCATACATACCTTTTCCACAATACGCACTTGCCATAAATTTTGAAAAATCCCCGCATGTGTAGGTTAAAAAAAAAAAAAACTGCACCAACATAAACTCATCTTTTACTTCAATTTCCCATGAACTTAGGAAATACCTTCATCTACCCACCTAAATCGGCAATCTTTCAGCTAATTCTTGGCTGGCGTTACCGGTGAGGAGCAGCTACATTAGGGAGCAAAGTTGTGCAGCTCCCTGTATGCCTTTGTAAAGATAACTCATCTTTTGTTCTCAAGCAAAACACCCAAATAACTGAGTGTCAGTCTTCATCCTAATGAATGGACTTTCTGTTCTCACCTGAGATGTGAGAATAAAAGATCAGATAATGTCAATATGTTAATCATTTTTAATTACAATTAGCCTAAGGGATTGCCCACCTCCGTCTTTGCTTTTATTGCTGTTTCCTTGAAGTAGCCTGCCAAATGAAGCAAGAATCTCTCCTGTAGCATATCTAAAGCCACCCCAACTTTTGTAGCGCAAGAATAAAGTAGGAGAAAGTTTAAAATGCGAATTTGGGAGCAGGTGTTTGGTCTAGCAGTTAAAGCTTTCAACCCCTATCTGGGTACTTGGATTCAATACCCAGCTCTTCCTGACCTCAGCCACCTGCTAATGATGACACTGGCGGGCAGCTGTAACCCTCAACTGAGTTCTTGCTACCCACATGGGAGAGAGACCTGGAACGAGTTCCCAGATCTGGACTGAGGTTTTAGCAATAGTTGGGGTCATGACAGGTATTTTAGGGGTGAGCCAGTAGATGTGAAGTGCTTTCTCTGCCTCTCAAATAAATTAAAAAGAAAAAATAGAGAATTCTCTCTTGAGGAGGAGCAGTACCAATAAACTAACACATTCATATTGCAAGTAAGCAAACAAAACACATGCAAATCTCCAACAAATCAATGGTACTACACAGCCATGCTACACACTAGGTTGATGGATAGCTGGAATTGTTTCCAAAGGCATATCCAATGCTGAGATAAGAGGTGTTGACCTAGTGCTCCTGGGTTTCCCATGAAACTTCCAGTAATTCTGCTTTTTCTCTACCCTCAGTAATTTTTTTTTCCTTTGCTTATCACTTGGAATGGTGACTCATTTTTGCTTTGGGACAGTTACATGTGGCTACTCAACTTTCATTTTTGGCATACAGCATACTGCATCCTTTTGAATAATATGGAATTCTTTTTGTAGTGAATATATATGACAAATAATGGAGGCCAGAAATTTAAGTAAACCTTATTTGTAAAGAAGTATCTTTTTTCATCTCCTAAAAAATTCTTTTAAATACACATGAAAAATAAAGTAATACAGGCAGGCTTGGTGGTGTTGGAGGCTAGTCCTATGCCTGCAGTGTTGGCCTTCCTGCCTGCTCCACTTCCAGTTCAGCTCCCTGCAGATGACCTGGGAAGGCAGCAGAGGACGTCTCCAGTCCTTAGGCTCCTGCACCCATGTGGGAGACCTGGAGGGACCTCCTGGCTCCTAGCTTTGGATCAGCTTAGTTCTGGCCATTGTGGTCATTTTGGGAGTGATTCGGGGGATGGAAGATCCCTCTCTGTCTCTTCTCTGTATTGCCTTTCAAATAGAAATAATATTTTTTAAAATAGCATTTTAAAAATGAAGTAATAAGATCTTTAGTGGCTAAGAATAGCCTACTTTCAGCAATTTATCTCTTTGAACTTCAATCTTGGTCCAAGAAAACCCCAGCTATTAGGGGCCAAAAAAGAAATATGTTTCTCCTGGGATTCCCCTAAGCTTTGTTAACTAACACTTCAGCTGGGGGTTGACTCTAAAAATATTTTATTAATCATATTCTACCAAACCAAGAGTTTTCATCTTGCTCTTTGGAAAAAAAAAAAAGAATCCAACAGGAAAAAATAGATTTTCTATAAAGGTTTATAAACGTCAGGCATGAAAATTTCTACATTGGCACAATGTTCTAACTGTTGTCATCATCGCATGGAAAACTACTTATGAAGCCAGTAAGCCTGCAAGGTGCTGTGGTAAGCAGTGTAGAAAGAGAACTGCACAGAGATAATTCCCATTTTGATGGGTGGGAAAGGAAGCAATGCCCGGGGCACAGCATGAAGACTATAGATTTGTTCCAGTGAGTAGAAATAATCAAAATTAAGAAAACTACAAAGCTTTTCTTTGTTTTCACACTTTAACTCTTTCCAACTCAATCCTATCACCATACACATGAAAGAGATCAGAATGAGAATTCAGAACAACCCACTTATAGATCAGGAAACTGCTACAGAGGGGCACAGTGACTCAGAGTAATAGGAAAGTAATAGTACACCCAGGATGACAAACTAGGCTTCCTAAGTCCACTCTTCCCACTGCTCTTCTTTGCCTCTCTGTTTTGTAGAAAATGCCTGTAGGTTGCGAATAAACACCATCTCAGCCAAAACACACACATTTTAAGGTTAGAAAGTGCAGGACAACTTGAGGAGGAGGAAAAGAGAAAATGAGAAGCAAAAGCAGAACATGTCTGGAGACAGAAAAGTTTTGGAGTGGGAGAGGAGCTGTGAGTTAACAGATGACACCCAGCACTGTTCTTGTGGGCCTGGGCTCTGCCTCCCATGAGCTGCGGAACCATGATGCCATTACTTAGTATCTCTGTCTTACTTCCTCCGAGAATACAAGGAAGCCTTCCCTTCCTCTCTCTTTATTATTAGCAGTTTTAGCAGCTGTTGGTAAGGAAAGCTTTTTTTTTTTCCTTTTTGTCTGCTTGTTTGGTTTTTCTGATTTCTTCAGTGTCTCTTTGGGCTCCCTCCTGGAGAATGCTTTAGTCAGAGAGGAGACTCCATTCTCATTCTTGTATTGCCCTTACTTTAAAAAGAAGCAAACGTGACAGCCAAGTCACACAGGTTGGCTGCCTTTTGTAAAAATATCGACAGTTAAACCACCACCTGCAACCCCAGCGTCCTCTATGGTCACTGTTTTGTGTCCTGGCTGTTCCACTGCCCAGGCTAATGTGCCTGGGAAAGCAGCAGAAGAAGGCCTGAGTGCTGGAGCCCCCGCACTGTGGGAGCCCAGCTGGAGCGGCTGCTTCACGGCCATGTCTGGCCGGTCACAGTCTTCACTGGCAATCATGAGGTGAACTAGCCGATGGAAGATCACACTCCCTCTCTCGCCTTCCCTCTTTTTCTGTATTTCTGCCTTTCAAACAAATAAATACATCATTAAAGATAATACAGCTGCCAGGTGTCCCCTAATACAAAGTCAGCCGCTGAATTTAACAAGTTTTGGATCTGGTTTGAAATACCAAGTACAAATCTTTTTTTATTTCCTTGATTTGCTCAGTAAAACGTTCCAGCCTGTGGATAGGATCTTGAAAACAAAAAGTTGTAATCATAATTCCAATCAGCAAAAAGTCAAGCTAGCTTAAGGCAGATTTAAACAAAGTTATTTCCTGAGGCCTGATGTGAGGGCAATGAGCATCTAGCCATACCATCCCAAATATTTGAACACAACCTGCAAGTGTCTATGAAATATCTGTGTTTTGGGTTATGCCATTTGGATGTTTTGTCTACACAGCATTGCATATCTAGATGTTTGGAAACATCCAGATGATGGTCTTTCAAATTGTTGTTTGGATGGGATATTTGGCATTGTAACCAAGAAGCGTATCCAGACGTCATCAGTCTTTCTGAAAAGGAAATGTGATTAATGGACATAATAGTGAAAAACCCTGTAATGTTTTTTACTCAGCTTTGCCTACTGAGTTTCCACTTGGGAGAATTAGTTTGAAATACCACAAAGTAAAAAATAATTAAAATGCCCCTCAAATTGTTAGAACACTTTCAGTCCTTGAGTGCTTGCCTGCTATATCCTTCCTTCTTTTCCTTTCTTCTTTTCTTCCTTCCTTTCTCTCTTTCTTCCTTTCTCTCTCTCTCTCTTTCTTTCTTTCTTTCTTTCTTTCTTTCTTTCTTTCTTTCTTTCTTTCTTTCTTTCTTCCTTCCTTCCTTTCTTCTCTCTCAGCATTAAAATTTGATCTTTGCCTTATTGGAACTATGAAGAAATCTAAATCTGAACAGCCCTTATAATACCCAGTCATTGTTTGTACTTGCAAAACTGGATTAAGAAATCATTGGTATTCTTACACGTGTATTTTTTTGCCAAAGAAAATTCAGCACATTTCTCCTTAGCCTTGCAACTTCCACCAACCAGACAGAGGGATTGTGTGCCACCCACACTTCTCTCTGGCGTCTCTACGTCCCTAGGGAACTCTCAGCTCGAAGCTCGTGGGACATGTATCAACTCCTCGGCTTGGTGCTCTGCTGCACCTGTCCTGCAGGTGAAATCATTCCCCCAGTTTGCCACATCACGAGGTCATGCACCTAAGCCGTTCACACAAAACAAACATCTTTCTGGTGTTTCCCACTTCCCATTCTGTCCTGCATCCAGAATTGCAGACCACAGCCTGTTCCTTGGTCGGAGCGCAGTTCTTCACACTTGCCCTTCTTACTTTCAGGCAGCACACTCTGCCGGGGTCTTCATGATGTTCTTGCAAGGCTCCTCACAAACACTTCATCCCTTAGTTCTGTAAACATCTGCATTCTTCAAACCCCAAACCCTTCCCTTTTCTTTCCCTCTCAAAACCAAAACACACACGTGTGTACTGCATGTACGCAGCCACAGTCACATACACAGAGCCACACAAACCACACACATACCACATATGTAGTACAGTTACATGCCACACTCCAAATGCACACCCACTTACAAGTTTAAAAAAATATTAAATGTTATTCTGAATATAAGCTGATAAGTTTTGACAAGACAATCCTCTTCATCCTACCTATATTTTAGTAACATCAAAAATACAAAAGCAAATGTATTGCTAATAATCATAGTAGCAAAACTTGTGAGTCTTAAAATGTTTACTCAGAACATAAGTCAGACAGCACCACATGACTCATTACAAACAAATTGCAGAAAAACCTCAAGAATCTACAATTCAGGTAAATTAACAATCTGTGTTTACACTTGTTCTTAGCATGTAAATAATGTTTCTGAGCAAGCACCTACTTTTTAATTTATGAATTCATTTTCCCCTAGACTTAATAATTTCCTCTTTTTTGCTACTATCGGTTCTTCTAAAACACTCCAAAAAGAACTCTAAACCATCTCTCAACAGTCATATCACATTATCTGTAGGTCTAGTTTTGGGGGGATGGGAAGACATCCCTCTGGGAACTCTCTCGAACTCCGTGCCGGCAGGATTAGCTGTTCCATGTCCACATGGCCTTCACCATCATCCTCAGGACCTCCCGCTCCCCAGTCTTCGTTCCTTGTTTTCTGGATTTTTGACTTCTTCATAATGAGTATATTCCACCCTTTTGTTGAAGCACATCCTCCAGCAGGTTCCTGAGGAAAAAATGAATGGGAGGCAATTAAAGTCATTTTTAACTTTTTAAATAATTTCAAAGTTACTTAGAACATTCGGAATAAGAATAGTGTGTGTATATGTGTGTATGTGTGTATGTATACTTTTAAAGATTTATTTATTTTTATTGGAAAGGCAGAGTTACAGGGAGAAGCAGAGACGGAGAGACAGATCCTGCATCTGCATTCTAATTTCTCAGTTGATCAAGAAGTGTTGTAAACATTGACAGTGCAGACTTTAGTCTATTCCTGCCTTGCAGTTAGTTGTCATTTCTCTTTGCCTCCTTTGAGACATTTACACAATCCACTTTTTGTCTTTTATGGCATTAAAAAAAAATAGAGTCCTAACTGCTTTAATTAAAAAAAAAAAAAGAGTGCTCATCACTGTAGAGTCAGTGATGCATTTCCTGGTCAGAACAACGCAGCCAGATGTTGAGGCCTTTCTAGAGCACACGCCCGAGAGATGCCCAGTGCCCGGCTGCCCTTGGTTCTTACTTCATGGGTGCACTGCATCCTCTTGTCTCTCACATTACCACTGAGCCTGTTTCTTCCTTGCATTGTCGTTTGCTTCCTCAACAAAATTTCCCCCAGGTTATTTGATTTTCTTTGTAATTATATATATACACACACGTTTTCCATGATGAAGGTGGTCCTTCATCATTGGTGATCTTTGTCAATGTCTATGTAAGAATTAGAGGAGGAAGTGTTTGTTGATTGGTAGGTTTTATTGTGATGTGATTCAATAGGCTCCATTTGTTTCTTTGAGATTTTTTGATGTGTTAGTTGTCAGTTTTGGTTTTTTGTTTTGGTTTTGTTTATCTCACCAGACATTGCTGAGCTAGGCCAAAGCCAGGAGACAGGAATTCCTCCAGGTCTCCAACATGAGTGAAGGGCCCGAAGGATCTGGGCCATCCTCCACTGCCTTCCCAGGCACACTACCAGGGAGCTGGCCCAGAAGTGGAGCAGCTGGGACAGGAACTGGTGCCCACATGGAGTGTTGGCACAGTGCCTTAATTATAGCACCAGCTTCAAAATTACAGTATCATTTTTCCAGCAGAGATAGAAAAACAATCTTAAAATTCCTACAGAACCATGAAATATCCCAAATAGTCAAAATGATCTTGAGCAATAAGAATGAAAATGAAGATATCATATACATTTTAAAGAAAGAAATTTAAAAATTGCAAAAACAAATAAATGCACTTCTGTAACAGGATGGAAGGCTCAGAAGAAAGTCCATGCATTTATAGTAAATCTTTTGACAAAAATACTGAGAACATAAAACAGATGAGCATGAATACTGTTGCGGAAACAATCATCACATGCAGAAGAATGAAAACACACCTGCATAACACAGGCTTACAAAAGCAGGAGAGTCAACGTGGGTAAAAGGCTTACATGCAATACCTGAAACTGGAAAACTTCTAGAAGAAAACATGGCCAAAATCTCTGTGCCGTTGTTCTACACAGTGATTTCCTGGGTCAGACCTCAGAGCACGGGCAGCAGAAGTGAACCCTCAAAATCAGGTTGCATCAAACTACAAAGTTTCTTCACAGCAAAGGTAATCCCATAGGAACTGGCACTGTGGCGTGTTAGGTGAAACAACCACCTCAACACTGGCATCTCATGACGGGCCCTAGTTCATGTACCATTTGCTCCACTTCAGATCTAGCTCTGCATTAACATACCTGAGAAAACAGCAGAAGATGACCCAAGCGCTTAGTCCCGTGCCACTCACATAGGAGACCCAGAGGACGCTCTGAGGCTGGTTTTGGCCTGGCCCAGCCCTGGACATTGTGGCCATTTGAGAAGTAAACTATCCGCTGAAACATTGCTCTGTGCATGTGCGTGTCTCCCTCTGCTTTTGTAGCTCCGTCTTTCAAATAAATACATCTTTTTAAAAAGAAAGATAGCCCATAGAATATGAGAAATAAGAGGTTAATGAACAGAACACATAAAGAACTCAAACAACTGAATAACAAGAAAACAAAGAACCTGATTTAAAATGAGCAAAGAATCCAAAGAGACGTTACCCAAAATCAGTATGCAAGTGACAAACATGATTGTGAAAAAAACACTCAATGTCACTAATTATCAGGGAAAAGCCAATTAAACACATTGTGACAAAGCACTTCACACCTGTTTAAAAGCGTTGGCCACAAGAACACAAAGAAACAGACGCTCACAGAATGTTGCCATGAATATAAATTAGGACAGCCATTATGGAAAACAGTATGACGTTTCCTGAAAATGGTGAACATCAGATTATTGAGGATCCAGCAATTACACTTCTGAGTATGTAGTCAAAGAGACTGATATCAGTGTGTGGAAGAGATGGCCGCACTCTTGTGTTCACTGCACCAAGATTCAACACAACCAAACATAGGATCTGCCTGAGTACCCATCAGTGGATGAGTGGGTAAAGAAAAGACTATGAATCACAGTAGCTGAGATAGAAAATTAACCTACGTGTCTTCATGGAATGTATGAGGACATAATGCCAAGTAAAATGAGTTGTTCATAGAAAGACAAATATTAAAGTTGATCTCAACTACAAAATACAGCAGTGGTCATTAGGGATGAGCATTGGCCTCGTGATTAAGATACCTGCATCCCCCGGCAGAGGACTGGAACTCAGCACGCTGGTTCCCCATTTGTGCTTTGTAGGAACACAGCCCTGGGGGGCAGAGGTGATGACACAAGGGCTTGACTTCATGACACCAACGTGCATGGTTTTCCCAGCTCCCAGATTTAGTCCTAGCTCCTCCTGGCTGCTATGGGCAGTTGGCAAGCGAACTAGGGGAGAGAAGATGGCTAGCAGATATAGAGGTGCGATTAAAAAGGAGGAGTAACTTCTAATGACCTGTATAGTAATTCAGTATTTCAGAACAGTGCTGGCATATCTATGATATGGTCATTAGATACAGATATTGAAATGCCGCACTGTATCCCCATAAACATATATAATACATTTATATACATGTTACATTTTAAACATGCTAAAAATAATTTTTAAAGATTTATTTATTTTTATTGGAAAGGCAGATATACAGAGGAGGAAAGTCAGAGAGGAAGATCTTCCATCCAATGATTCACTCCCCAAGTGGCTGCAATGACCAGAGCACAGCCAATCCGAAGCCAGGAGCCAGGAGTTTTTTCTGAGTATCCCATGCAGGGTGCAGGGTTCCAAGGCTTTGGGTAATCCTTGACTGCTTTCTCAGGACACAAGCAGGGAGCTGGATGGGAAGTGGAGCCAACAGGACACGAACTGCTGCCCATAAGGGATCCAGGTGCATGCAAGGCGAGGACTTTAACCACTAGGCTGCCATGCTGGCCTTAAAAAGAAATTTTTATTTTAAAAATTAGACTATATATAAAGATACACACATACATGTATACCATGAATCTGGTGAATCTCTCTGGTCCTTGGTCCCAATGACATAAACAACATGAGGCATGATACAGTGACTCATGTCCTTAACTTGTGTGTGTGAAAACCACAACAATGACTGAGAGGTGACCTGTAGCAGGGTCAAGTGCCCAAGGCTGGGTGTCAGGAGGCCTGAGTTTGTAACAAGCTTCCAGGAATGGCTATAGCCGGGGCACTTGTTTGTCGGTCTGGCTGCAGTATGACATCATTGCATGAGGTCTCAGTTAGCTTTCCCAGTTTCAAGCCTGTGATTTGGACTGGTAAGTGAGGCTGCAGGCACCATGGAAGGTCAGAAGAGACATGCAAGTGCAATGGTTTGGCAAGCTCTGTGGAGGAAGTAGGGCTTGTACTCAGACACAAGGACTGGAAGGGATTTCGGACATTGAGGACTAAGGGCATACTGCCTGGAAGAAAGACTAAGAGCAACTGAAGGAGAAATGAGTCAGGTGCCTTCAAGGGCTAATGAGCTCACCTTAGCCAGCGAGGCCGCCAGAGACACAGGGAGTGATCAGACCCCAAAGGATTTGGAGGACAAAAGAAGAAGCCTGGGTCTTGTCCTGGAGGCAAAAGGAGACGTTTCCAAGCAGGCACAAGTTGTCGACGGAAATCCCATTTCTGTGTCCTCATGTTTTCATGAGGAAAAGCACGTTAACACTCCCAAGGAGGGAGCAATATTGGCAATATGTTTCCCTTTCCTTCTTCAAGCGCATCTTCTTCTCTATTGGTAACATACCTGACTAGCACACATGGGAAAAGGAACTAAGTACCACTGACCCCAGTCCCTATTACAGTAACTGCTGATGGTGTTAGGGTATAGACTCCGTGAGAGGAGGAATTAAAAGCCTAATTCTGACCACAAGGTAATGGAAGGTCTTCCATCCAGTTCATCAATAGCAAAACTGATGACTGAGACTCTCTGTGTCAACTTATTCTCAATTTTTTTTTGAGTTTTGCTTGCTTGTTTCTTTGTAAGGCAGAGTGATGGGGGTGGTAAAGAGGGAGCACGAGAGAGAGAATCTTTCTGAAAGCCAATTTACTCTCCAAATGTCCCCCCAAAACATCCAGGACTAGTCCTGGCTGAACCCAGAACACTGGAACTCCATCCAGATCTCACATGTGAGTAGCAGAAACCCAAGTACTTGAGCCATCATCTGCTACCTCCCAGGTGCATTGGGCAGGAAGCTGAGTCGGAAGTAGAGGCAAAATTTGACCCCCTGCATTCTGAATATGGAATGCAGGCATCACCAGTGAAGGTTTAACTAACTGTGCTCCAATGTCTGACCCTCTTAATGATTTAGAATGAAGAAAGAAAGGGAAGTTGATTTAGCGTGTGTGCCAGCATCAGCTTCCAATGTAAACGAGGCTAGAGCTGTGCTTGCAGAGAGAGGGGCAGTTGGCAAGATGAGCAGGAGGGAACGGCTGAAGTGAGCTGCACAGTCCCTGGAGTGTTCCACTCACTTAGCAAGGCTATTCATCTACTTATACCATCAAAGCCATGTCGAGAGCCTCAGTATCTCGAGAGTCTCAATATCTTCTCGAACCAAAACACGTAATTGAGCCAATCTACATAAGCACATTCAAGAACACAGGAAAGTAAGATTCACTGACTAGCTTTTCTTCAGTTAACATGAACACAGTTAACATCTTTTCAAAATGAAACCTGCTTCTGCCGACTAAAGGAATCATTAATTAAACAACAGAAACAATTTAAAAAATATATAAAAGGAGTAGAAGTTCAGCTCAGTAGTTAAACTGCAGCTTACAATGCCACATCTCATATTGGAGCAACTAAATTCAAATTCTGGCACTGCTCTACATCCTAGTTTCCTGCCAATGGACCCTGGAAAGCAACAAGTGACGGCTTAAGTGCTTGGGATGCTGCAGATGGAGTTCCAGGCTCTGGGCTTCAGCCTGGCCTGCCCTGGGTGTTGCAGGAATTTGAGTGAACCAACAGTCAATGGGAGACCTCTCAGTCTCTCCCCTTGTCTTTCAAACAAATTGAATCGGTAGAATGTGAAAAACAAAAATGATACCAAAAAAAATCAGGATGAGTGTTTGGCATAGTAGCTCAGATGCTTGTGCGCTCTCCTGGCCCGTTTCAGAATGCTTGGGTTACAGTCCCAGCTCTGACTCCCAGTTCAGCCCTGATCATGCGGATTTGGTGAAGGAGCAGCTATTGGCTCAAGCTGGTGGTTTCCTGTCACCCACATGGGAGATGTGGAGTAAGTTCTCTACTCACTTTCAGCCTGTCTCAGCCCTAGCTATTGGGGCATTTCAAAAGAGAACCAGTGCATGCCTCCATGTACATGTAGGTATGAGTGTGTATATCACTTGTTCTACCTCCAAAATGAAGAAACACATACATTTTTAAAGAATTAAACAACTTATATTTTAAAAGATATAGAGGAGAAGGAATTCAAAGCTAACCAGTAAACAACTCTATTCAGACTTCACAGAACGATTCTATTGGGTTTTAGGCCAATACTCCACAGCCCCAAAATAAAGCAACAAAAAACCCTTAAAATTTGTTTTCTTCATATTTCCCAATGAGTCTATAATTTTCATGCACTACTTCATATTAAAACTTAAAGTGTGTATGCTAAGTAATATCTACATATGTATATATGTATGTATATGTATATACTTGTTTTAGTTAATGCAAGAATGGCATTAATTAAAAGAAACTTATTTTAGTGTAAACTTTTTTGAAATCCAAGCATAGTTTTTTCATGACGTACATTTTCCACAAACTTTTGGTAGTACTCTCGTGTAATAGTATGTAACATCTCCACAGGGTATCCTTGACCTGAAGGTGATACTGAAAGTCTTTTATGGTATATTCTGTGCTCTCCTTTCTAGCTTTATCACTTTTCTCTTCTCAGCTCTTTCCATTTTGTTTCAGTCATGCTGAGCTCCTTGCCATTTCTTTGAACATGCCAAGGTTAGTCTTGTCTCAGCACATGCTTTTTTTTCCCTGGAATTCCCTGTGCTTGAGTGTGGGGAGGGATGGGAGCAGAGAATTCCAGGTCTTTGGAAGAAAGATTCCTAAGAACAAAATGGGGTGTAAGTGCTATGGGACCTGGGGTAGGAGCAAAACATGTGGAGAGGGGAGTGAAGTGGAATTGCGAAATACCAAGAAACACATTAAATCAGGAGTTACTAGCCTGGACCTAAGACCCTTTGATTCTTATATGCTGAAGCTATTAGAGATGCCCACATTTTCATGTAAAAACAAAATCAAAATCAAATGCAAAGTGCAGTGATCATATAATCAAATCATTTGTCTTCATGAGAAGGAATGATGGAGACATTGCTGCATCCTTAATTCTTACTGAATATGCCACCTGTCACCCTCCACCAAACTTCATTGAAACATGAGCTCCTCACCTTCACCACATGATGGAGCACACCAAAAATGAGATTTTGATGGCATATGGGATGAACTCAAGAAGCCCCTAGAACCCAGATGGCCAGCCTTGGGACTCGGTCAGCCCTGGTTGTGGTCAACTTCCCTCAAGGCAGAAGCGATCACTATCTCCACCCACCTGAGACACATTCCCCACACACCAGCTGTAATCCAGGAAGCCGTGAGTCCAGTCTGCCTGTAAATGTCCCCAGGGAATGAGATCTTGCCTCTTTTCCAGAGGTGGCTTCTGCCATACCAACAGTAGCCAGATATCTTCATTTCAAGGGCTGCCTCTATCGTCTTTAGGGCCTTTATTTTAGGTGTACTCTCAGGACTCCACTCTTTGAAGACACAGTTTCGTGCCACATTTTCTTTCATGCGATGCCTTTATGTAATGCATGGCTCCCTCACAGAGATGGGACTGTGACTTGTGTTAGAATAGACTGCTTGATAAGCATCTGTTCTATCAGGAGTCAGTAGAATTCTAGAACTCGATGCAGATGTAAATCAGTTAACAATCAGTCAACAGTGATTTTACTGGGCTGGGTAAGGACCACGTAGAAGACCTTCAGGAGAAAAAGGAAGAAAAATAAGAGAAGAAGCAAGGAGTTTTGTTGAAAATTTCCTGGTTTTATTATTCATTAAGAAAAAAATATTTTCTACCTGTCTTATTCTCTGCTAAATGACTAACCCTAAACTGTCTTCTTAATTTTAATTTTCATATTAAAGGAATATTAGGTGTGCAAAAATTCATTCTATAGAAATACAATTGCTTGCTTTTTAAAATAGTTATTTATTTATTTTGTGATACAGTTCAATAGATTTTGGGATTTCCCCTTTCCCTACCATAAACCCCTTCCCCCACTGATTTCCCCTATATTATTACAATAGTGTAGCTCTCACACAACAGTCATAGTCCATCATTTTGCTATTTAAGTGTATGCTGCTATTGCAGGTATGGACTATGTCATACAGTCCAGCATCCTATTGTCAAGATATATTTAACAGTTTTATTGGGAGTCCATCTTTGATGCGGAAGTAGAGGTGCATACTGCATTGTATCTTCACATCTCAATATGATAGTCTCTATTATTCAGTTCCTCTAAATGACTGTATGCACATTCATGTTTACCCGCATATCTATTGATCTTGTATTTTGCTTGAAGGTTACCTTATATCAGAGAGAACATATGGTATCTGTTCTTTTGGGATTGGCTTATTTCACTGAGCATAATGGTTTCCAATTGGGACCATTTGGTTGCACATGGTAGAATTTCATTTTTTTTAATGGCTACAGTGTTCTGTGGAGTAGATATACTATAGTATCTTTATCCACTCTTCTTTTGATGAGCATCTGTGTTGTTTCCATGTGTTTGCTATTGTAGATTTTGCTGCTGTAAACATAGCATTACAGGTTACTTTCTCATATACAGATTTCATTTCCTTTGGATCTATTCCCAGAAGTCGGACAGCTGGGTCATATGGTAGATCAATTTTTAGTTATCTTAGCACTATCCATACTGCCTTCCATAGTGGTTGTACTAGCCTACACTCCCACCAACAGTGAAGTATGGTAGCTTTCTCCCCATATCCACACCAGCAGGTGTTAGCAATGACCAAGAGCAAAAGAAGAGACAGAGGTACAATGAATATTATTGATGCTTACTTTTAAAGATTTATTTTTTATTGAAAGGGCAGATCAGGTTTATGGTGAGAATGAGAAACAGACACAAAGATCTTCTGTCTGCTGTTCTCTCCCTAAATGGGCACAATGGCTGGAGCTGAGCTGATCTGAAACCAGGAACCAGGAGCTTCTTCTAGATCACGTGAATGCAGTGTTCCAAGGCTTTGAGCCTTTCTCTACTGCTTTCTCAGGGCACAAGAAGGAAGCTGGAAGGGAAGTGGAGCAGCTGGGCACAAGCTGGCATCCATATGATATCCCAACGCTTGTAAGGTGAGGATTTAGCCATTGACACATTGTGCTGAGCCCATTGACTGCTTACTCTTTTTTTTTTTTTTTTTAAAGATTTTATTATTATTGGAAAGCCGGATATACAGAGAGGAGGAGAGACAGAGAGGAAGATCTTCCATCCGATGTTTCACTCCCCAAGTGAGCCACAACGGGCCGGTGCACGCCCATCCGAAGCCGGGAACCTGGAACCTCTTCCAGGTCTCCCACGCGGGTGCAGGGTCCCAAAGCTTTGGGCCGTCCTCAACTGCTTTCCCAGGCCACAAGCAGGGAGCTGGATGGGAAGTGGAGCTGCCGGGATTAGAACCGGCCCCCATATGGGATCCCGGGGCTTTCAAGGCGAGGACTTTAGCTGCTAGGCCACGCCGCCGGGCCCGACTGCTTACTCTTAAGGGAACAATTTAAAAAATATCTCTTACAAGTTATTTTAGGTTTGATTTCTTTCTGTGAAAGATAGGAAAATTATTATTGTTACTGTTATCTGAGGGACAGAGAAAGATGCCTTATCATCCAAATGCCTGCAAAAGCCAGATCTGACTGGGGACTGAAGCCAGGAGCTGGAAACTCGGTTGAGGCCTCCCACGTGGATGGCAGGGACCCAATCACTTGAGGAAGCCATAGTCAGAAAAAGTTTGTGATCAGTCCAGGCTGTCTAATACGGGTGTGGGCATCTTACTAGTGTCTTTAAAAACTCCTGCCATAATTAAACATTTTTTTGACTTTTTAAACTTGCTGGTTATCTGAACCTGTTCTTATCCTTACTAGGAAGGCGTGGTTTTCTAGAGTTTAGATTTGTTGTTGTTTTTTTTCTTCTGTGCCTCCCCACCTTCTCCAGTGTAGAAGTGTTAGTACCAAAATCTGGATTACATGTATTTTCTTACAAAAGTGGGACCTGCACACCCTGCATTAGTGTCGTAACTACTGCCATTTCTTCCAGCTCTTGGTTGTTATTTATTCATTAATTGTTTGTGGATAGGCAGTATCTGGTCATAATAGCATTAGAAGCAGCCTTAGAAAGATTTTAGACAAACACTTGACTCTTTCATTTTCAAAAATTTAATAAAGACTGAAAATAAGCAACCTTCAAAAGTTTGAGAGTGCACGAACGAAAACACTCAAACTCCCAGCTCTGGCTCCAGTCTCCAGCTCCCTTCCAGTGTGCTTTCTGGGAGACATCAGAGACGGTGTGCATGGCGAGGCTTCTGCACACAGGTAAGAATCCTGGGTTGTGTTCTGGCTTCCAGATCTGGACCAGCCCAGCCTCGGCCATTGCTCGCATTTGGGGAATGAACCAGCAGATAGGAGTGCTGTCTGCCTGCCTCTCTGTCTCTTAAATAAATAAATAGAATGTATTTTCAAAAGGAAATATAAGAAGCATGAATACATATTTATGCATTGATATTTTCAAAACTATGTACTGGGAGGATAAGCAAAAAGTAAAAATGTTTAGGGGATGTGAAGAACAGGGAAAAAGTATAGAACTGCACAGAACCTCTCTCTGCATTTCAAACACATTTGACAATAACTTGAAGTCATGTAAAATGCATATTATGCACAATTTTCAAATATTTTTGCTAGGAGCTTTTTAAAGCGCCCTCGGTGATTTTGATATACATAGACATTGTTGAGTAATGATCACAATTAATTAATTAGCATATGTTGTACCACTTGTACTATCTATACATTAGAGCCTCAAAACTTCTTCATTGTTTGACTGGGAGTTTGTACCCTTGGACCAGCATCTCCCCATTCCCCCTGCTCCTGCAAACACTATTCTACTCCCTGCTTCTATGAGTTTCACTTTTTTTGAGATATCACATATTAAGTGAGTTAATACAGAATTTGTCTTCTTACAACACAGACTGGTCTTCAAGTCCTTCCAATGGGTCCCAAATGGCAGGACCCCATTCTTATCGTGGATGGGTAATATTTCATTGTATGTAGCTGCCCAATCCTATTAAGATGGCTATTATCAGAAAAATAAAAGATAACATGTTGGGCAAGGTTTTGGAGAAAAAGGAAACTTTGCCACTTCTTTGTGCAAACATAGTGGAATTTCCATAATTACACAGTCATTATGGAAAACAAGATGGGTCTTGTTATCCTGCTTTGGGTAGACATCCAAAGGAGTGGGGTCAGTGTGGCAGGCAGATGTCTACTCTCCCATGTAAGTAGATTTCTTCATAAAAGCCAAGATATGAATCAATCTCAGTGTCCATCAAGGAAAGAATGGGTGGCTAACATGTGTGAACAACTTTCTCTAAGCACCGTAAAGAACATCTAGACCTAGAACAGAGCTTTCTTTTTACACCTTTTTAGTAGAAACTAGTGATATATGGGTCTTTAATCCCTTCAGTGTTAATCAACCTTGTTGTTTTCCTAGGTTTATAGGATGGGATATGTACGCAGGCTTCTACTAATTTCATCTTTGACAAAATGCCTGCAATTTGGATACCTGCCAGTGGATACGAGGTGGGGCCTTGTGTTATGGCTTTATAGGACAATTGGCTAGTTTTTCCCTCCCAGTGTGGATAACTGAAAGAAAGCACAGCCCACAGACTGGTCAGCCATGATCTTCTTTTTTCTAGTCGACTTCAGTTATACCCAAGAACCTTACTGCTAAGTGTTTGGACTAGACAAATGAAAATATATGGACATGTAAAAATTTGTATGCAAATATTCATCCCAGCACTATTCAGGGTAGTGAAGAAATGAAAACAGCCCCAATGTCTAGCAACTGACGAATGAGTAAACAACTAGTGCGAAGTCCATACAATAGAATATTATTCAGCAATAAAAAGGAATGAAGTGTTAATGTGCACTACAATGAGGATGAGCTTTAAGTATATTATGCTAAGTGAGAGTCCCCAGATACCCCATGCTTTATTATTCTAAATATATGAGGTTTGCAAGACAGGCAAACCTAGAGATGGACAGTAGGTTAGAGGGAGGTGTGGAATTGGAGGGGGTGGGGAGTGCTGTTAATGGGAATTTTTTTTTTTTTAACGGTTGACAAAACTGTTTTGAAACAGATCATGGTAGTACTTATATCACTCTGAATACACTGAAAACAACTGAATCATGCACATTTAAATAGACGGATTGTGTGGTATGTGAGTTATATCTCAATAAAGCTATTTAAAATAGCTAGATCATGATTCCCCGCTCCCTAAGTGGGGACAGGGCGTAGCTGTTTCCTTTCTCAGAGTATAATATAAGTCAGCATCCTGGCACAGGAAAAAAGGATGTTAAGAGAAAACTAAAGAAACCTGAATAAAATATAGATTCTAATAATAATAATTTATGCCATATTGAGCCTTTAGTTGTACCAAATGTGTCTTACCAATGAAACATGTTGACAACAGGGGAAACTGGGTGCTAACTAAAATTTTTAATTTCAACCAAATTAACTGGAACTCTCTGTTCTTCAGTTTGCTCATCTCTAAAATAAGGCTAATAATAGGACCACCTTCCTTGGTTTGGGTGGGTTTGAGTTATTTAAGCTATTACATAAGGTTCAAACAGCACCTAATACTCAGTGCTCAGTAAATGTCAGCTGTTATTATGGTTACTCCTACTTTGAGATATTTTACTTCATAATGAGAAAAATTTTTTTTAAATCTGCTCAAAGCATCTGTAAGGTTCACTGTTTCCTAAGAGGTTCGTAAAGGCTGCTGTAGCACATTGTTTATTAAGCAAATAAATGCCCGTTTCAGAGGACAGAGAGAGGGATTGACTAGGCAGAGATGTTTTTCTGCTCAAACCATTTAAGATAATTAAGGTGATTAGAGCCGGGTGCAATAGCCTAGTGGCTAAAGTTCTCTCATTGCATGTGCCAGGATCCCATATGGCTGCAGGCTCTAATCCCAGCAGTCCCACTTCCTATCCAACTCCCTGCTTGTGGCCTGGGAAAGCAGCTGAGGATGGCCCAAAACTTTGGGACCCTGTACCTGTGTGGGAGACCTGGAGGAAGCTCCTGGCTCCTCACTTCAGATCAGAGCAGTTCCAGCTGTTGCGGCCACTTGGGAGCGAATCAGTGGACAGATGATTCTCCACTCTGTTTCTTCTCCTCTCTTTATATCTGACTTTCCAATAAAAATAAAATGAATCTTTTTTTAAAAAAAGATAATTAGACAGAAGTGGGATGAAGTATATACTCAAGGAGAAACACAAGAATATAAGTTGAGTAATTTATGTTGAATTCAGAGCTAGAAGGGGATAAATAAAAAGAAATTTACTATTCCTTCCATAGAATCTCACACCAGAATTAGTCAGATTTTTTTTCAGTTTCACAACCATCCACAAAGCAATAAAATGTAAAATATATCAAAAAAGCTTAAAAAAAAAAGTAGCAAGGAAACCTGTAAATACTGTTAGTCCCCCAACCCGTTCCAGTTCAGAAATGGTGCACATGTGTCCATAATGTTATATGTACACTCAATGATAAATACAGAACGCTATTAAATCTGAATTTCAGATGAACCACCAATACTTTTTTAAAGATTTATTTTATTTTTATTAGAAAGTCAGATATACAGAGAGGAGGAGAGACAGAGAGGAAGATTTTCCATCCAATGATTCACTCCCCAAGTGGCTGCAATGGCCAGAGCTGAGCTGATCCAAAGCCAGGAGTCAGGAACTTCCTCCAGGTCTCCACGTGAGTGCAGGGTTCCAATGCACTGGGCCGTCCTCGACTGCTTTCCCAGGCCACAAGCAGGGAGCTGGAAGGGAAGCAGGGCTGCCAGGATTAGAACTAGTGCCCGTATGGGATCCTGGTGCATGCAATGTGAGGACTTTAGCTGCAAGGCTGTCACACTGGGCCCCATCAATACTTTTCTAAAGTAAGTATGTCTCAAATATTATATAGGTCATGTTTATACTAAGCAATTATTTATTATTTATCTGACATTTACATTTAACTGGACATGCATATTTTTATTTACTTATTCTGGCAACCTTACTGAAGGATGATTACATATTTCACATTTATGGTATTTTGTAAAATAAGCAATAAAAAAGAAGCCCCTCTGAACATCTCATATATTTGCTAAGCCTGCCATAATGAAAACGCTCTTTTCCAATAACAGATCACCAATGCATTGCGCAACGGCCCTGCAGGTTACAATAACAGATCACCAATGCATTGCGCAACAGCCCTGCAGGTTACAACCATTCCATCTTGAGAGAAATAAAGCTTTATGAAGCCACTGGTTTTTTCCATTTGGAGGCCAGGATGAAATTTTAAAATGACAATTTGGGGATTTCAGTGAGAATAAAGGAGAAAATAGGAAAAAAGAACAAAGAAACGGGTGAGAGACAGAAGCAGGAAGATGTGCGTGGAAAAGGCAGGGCGGGCGGGGAGGGCTCTGGGTTAGCTGCTGCCCGGAGGCCGGAGGCTCCCTGGACGTCGGGTATTGGGGTGCCTGAGACTGACACATCAATGTCTTGCTGAGGGGTAGATGAAGCTGCACTGGGGCCAGGACGTGAGTATCCTCCTAGCCTTACCAAAGAACCTGTTGCTTTAGGTTAAGGCGATGCATGGGAAATGAAAAGGGGGGAGTAAGTCAAGGAGGCCAGAAGGGGAAAGGAATGAAGGAAGGAGGGAGGGACCGAGGGAGGGAGGAGGAATTCTTTCTGGCAGGAAGGGAGAGATGGAGGATGAGAAGGTGCCCAGCTCTCTCTTCAGTGCTATGTGAAGAGTATCAAGCCGTACTCTTCCTATTGGAGTCTGGCTTGGGAAATCAGGCTACCTCTCCTCTCCCTCATTCTCTCACCTACCATGATTAGACCATATCTGTTTGACCCTGCCTCGGTTCAGCTGCCTTCCCAGACTCCTTGAACTTGGCTAAGTAGCAAAGGTAAGGAAGAGTTGAGTCACCAAAGATAAAGTGTAATTCCAGTAATCCATCTGCAAATAATAAAGATTTAGTTGTACGTTAAATTGTTACCATACCTAAGGAGTCAGTTCTGAGCTGCTTTATTCCGTCTCTCAGAAACAATGAAACTCCTGATTTTTTTTCCCAAAGGGGTGGGGGGCCCATTTCTATTGTGTGAATCCTTTTTAAAACTCGTACGAACAGCAAGGTTGGCGGACATTTCCTTCTCCCTCATGGACATACGGCGTGGTCCTGGCCAGGTGGGTCCACATCAAGACTCTTCCATGAGAACCAGTCTGCTGGGGAGAAAAGTCCTTCCAGGATGAAGCAAGGCTGGTGAGACCCATTCAGGGAGCTGTTTAATTTAGAAAGAAGGCTGGATAATAGCCAATAAGTTTCTTGACTTTACATAAGACCCTGATGACATGTTTCATTTTGATTTCTGAGATTAATTAATTATGGGAAAAAAATCTTCGCATTTATTTAAAGAGTCACACGGGAAAAAGCCAGCCACCAGCGGAAAGGTTTGCTTGGAGACCAGGGGGCAAGCCAAGACAAGATGAGTGACATGTGGAAAATCAGAAAGAAACAAAAAATGGCTACCATGGTTGTTTTCCAAACTAGAAAAGGAAAAAATATTTTTGAGACCCCTGGAGAGATTTTTTTTCACAGAACCTTTGCAAACTTTTATTTTTTTTAAGAACGTGGTGTACACTGAGAAGGGGAACTTCTGGATTCTGCAGTGTTATGCCTCTGTACCCAAGCACAAGGATTGAAATATGCCAAATTTTATTTGTTATGTTTTATACTAGAAATGTGGATTGTATGATCTAATATTTAAATAGGTGGGAACAAAGGCAAGGTGGGTTTCAAATGATGATAAATGCAGAAACTGCACGTTTAGAAAGCTCAGCGAGGAGGGAACTGGCCAGTTTTCCAGATAGGAGGAGCATTTCCTAAGATGACTACAAAAAACGAGTGTTGCATGAGAGTCGGCTTTTAAAGTCCGCAACAAGGGGGGGGTCTCCACTGAAATTTTAAGATGCAAAAGTGAAGATTTAGTTTTGGTTTTTCTTCTATTCATGTTTGAGATAAGTTTTACATGCTTAATTTGCTTTTCAAATTTTTTGTAAATTATACAACATTTGGGGAATGTGCCTGCCATAAAATACACCCAAAAAACAAATACAGTGAACAGAGTAAAAAGAGGAAAAAACACCACACACAGAAAATCCTGTGAGCGAAAGACCCCACCCAGAGAGCCAAATCATGCTTGTCATTTCTTTAGCCCTCTCTCCTTATTACTCTGAGGGTTTTTTTTGCAAAGACATTAAAATAATGGCAAAGTCACATGTTTGGTCACACACTCATTCTTCTCTCTCGACTTCCCTGTTTGTCTCGTGCCTCATGTCTCTTCATATCCCCTATCAGAAGTATTTAACAGCTTCTGAGTACTTTTTTTAAGTCCAATTAATAGTTTCTTCCACAAACTACCTACCTATTCTGGAAGGCTCTTGAGCTGTGATTTAATGCTGCATTTTTTAGACCAAATATCTCTTGCTTAATCTTCCTGCAATTCAAGGTTTTGCAGCTTTCTACACACATTGCTTCACATTTTCCTATGAAAAAAAGATGACTTTTTTTTTTTTTAGAATTGCCATTATGTCAATGTCATTCCTCTTACAGAAAATTCTGCTGACATGAAACTTATTCTACCAAGAAGCATCAGTGGAGGTCAGTAAATCCTCAACTCCACAGGCTTCTCTGGTACTAATAATAACTATGAGAAAAATAATTCAGAAATTCTCAAAACTCAAAGTCAATAGCTGTAGTTTAATTCATAATCATCAAGTTTTGGGTGGTAAAACTGACTTGTACTTTGCAGTGCTTAAACAGCTCAACATAATAATAAAAATGTGGAGGAAAAAAAAGTCTTGTTAAAAATAATTGCTATCCAAAGAATTCTGTCATATTTGCCCCCCAAAATAAAACTTTCACTTTGGGAGCATAATTGTAAGGGAAAAGTGGACTTTAATCCTTTTTCCCAATTTAGGATGAATATTTATTCAGTAGCTACATTTTTTTGGCGCTGTTTTGGGATACAGGTGCAGTTCCTCTCTAGATTTCACATTGTCTGGAATGTTCCACGTTTTGATCCAAAGTATACTCTAATGTTCCACAAATGAGAGGAAGAATTGAGAGGCCTGAGTTATTTTACAAAAGTAGATTTTTGCTGTTGTTCTTCAAGTCTGTGTTTTGCATGTTTATTGTCTTTAAGGTCAGTGGTATAGTGCTCCCTTTGTTTGATGTTGACTGTTTTGCTAACTCTTCAGGTTAAACATGAGTTAAAAAAATTTTTTTTTCAGGAAGTACTGAGAAAGAGAGAGAGAGAGAGAGAGAGAAATCACCAGTGTTCTCTCTTCCCTTGAGAGAAACGCTTTTAACAACTTGGAATATTATCTTCAAAATTTTAGTCAATTTCAAATTTTATGAATCTGCTTTAATATTTTGCAGGGTCTTCATTTTTCACTGCCCGAAGTGGGAGGCAACTTTGTTAACTACTCAGTCTCTTAACCCCACCCCCCAAGAACTTGATTATGTGGAATT
Organism: Ochotona princeps; assembly: GCF_030435755.1. Taxonomy (NCBI): domain Eukaryota; kingdom Metazoa; phylum Chordata; class Mammalia; order Lagomorpha; family Ochotonidae; genus Ochotona; species Ochotona princeps. The sequence continues at coordinate 36,714,195 of NC_080852.1, read as the reverse complement.
GGAAGATAGAGGACATTCCAGGAATAAAAATCTACATTGTGATCAAGGGGAAAAAAGAGCACCTAAACGGATTTAATCGGAAGGCAGTTTCTGCAGGTTTTTGAAGTTATTTAAGTGAATATCACTGTTCTTGTCCTTATACTTGTATATCCTAGTTTTTAAATAAGTTTTGACTTGCAAGAAATTCCAGACATATTCATTGGGCATCTGCTAAAGTAACTGCAAAAGTCATGCATCTGAAGCCTCTGATTTTAAGGCTTCTGGAGAAAGTAAAGTTGTAGTGACTTAGTATTCTAAGTTTAAGCAATGAGTGACCATGAAATATTTTCCAAATACCTTTTTGGTTTGGATAAAATTATAGGAAACACACTATTTCCCCTAAATAATAATGGTCAAGACTGAAAGTATTATGCAAGAGTTTAATATTATACAAGAATTTAGGATTACACACGTATTTAGTATTGTACAAGTATTGGGCTTTTGTCACATGGTGCTCCTGGGCTCCCGAAAGCTAGTGTTTTCAATACTTCATTCATCAACCCTGAAGACAAACATTTGCTTCCTCTCAAAATTAAACAAACAGAAAGGGTTATTAGAGGATTAAATTAGGTGAGGTATGACAGAATCTCAGGTGATTTCATTTTTTTTTGTCTAAGATGAGTGTTGAACTAATGTGTTCACAACTTCCACTGGGACGCAAAATTGTATGTGTTCATTTTGTTTTATTTTTGTCAATCAGGTCCCTTCACTGGTTTTATGAGTGACTTCAACTTAGAGATTCCCTTCATAGTCTTCAGTTAAATTTATCAAAATAACAGTCTGCTTTTGCTTACTACATATTCACTAAAACTTTAAACTTGATTTTTTTTTTTTTTTGCAACGATCCGGAAAAAGAGAGAAGGGAAAAATTGTTGCTAAATATAATGTGATAAACTTTAATCATACTTTTGTAAATAATTTGTAGACATATACTGAGACTTCCTGATTAATATTACTTGATTTTTTTTCCAGACCATTCACTACAGAAATTACATTCTCCCACAATACAAAAAAAAGTAATGTCACAAAGGTGAATTCTAAGACACGTACTGACAATACAGAGCCATAAGCACACAGTGGGCAAAAGTCCTAGCAAACTTGAAAAATATTTAACTGAACAATAATGGAGCTATGCCAGATGCTAAAAGTCACCAAAGATAATTTTAATTGTTGTAGATATAATGGCGCTCAATGACAGCTGTTTTGAAACAAAAAGGTTATTTCCTGCAAATTTCAGTAAGTTTTCTCCTAAAATAAACTCTCATTGATTGTTAAAATTACCGATTGTCCTTAATGGCAAATGGACACTTAAATTGGCTAATAACTAAATATGGAGTCACCCCCTCATGTTGATTTGTAAACACTATCTGGAGGAAAAATTAAAAGGACATAATGCAGCCCAGTGTTATTTCTCCCTATGGAGTTATTACAGGGTTCTTATGTAAGAGAAGCTGTTGAAAAAAAATATCTAAAGCAAAAATGACTTAAGAACTCAATGTTGCAACTTTCCCACTAGGCCCAGCTTCCTCTCTCCTTTCCCCTCTCTTTTTTTAGAAACGACAAGAATAAACTTTTTAAAAATTGATTTCACTAAATTATAAATTTTAACCAAAGAGATTTAACTTATTAGTAAGTAAAATTGTATTTCATGTGCTAGCCTAAATGTACTATGGTAAATTGCTTTGGGTGTTGGGTTTATTTATGCATTACAACTCTCTTTATGAGCTTTATTGACCTGAGGTGGTCATTTTATGTTTTACACTTAATAGGCCAGTGCAATTCTTGTTCTTAAAATGTTTTAAATTTGTACTGACAACTACTTCAATAAAGTAACGTAGGGATATAAAGCGAGCATGTTTTCTATTGGCAAGAGACACAGACATTCCATTCACTCATTCATTCATTTTATTGCTTTAATTTTTTCTGTTTAAGAAAACAGAAACACATTGGTTGCTTTCAACATCTAAGCTAAGAGTTACCTGAACATATACAAGCACACACTGTGAAAACATTAAATTATTTTTACCAGCCATTCTTCATCCACACATACATATTCAAACAAGAAGTATTTAGTGTTTGTTTTTACTTAAAAAATATTCTTTTAAAAGTTTATTTGAAAGGCATGGTTACACAGCAGGAAGTAGAGACGGAGAGAGTTTCCATCCGCTGGCTCACTCCCCAAATGGCCACCACAGATAGTGTTGGGCCTGGCAAACCTAGGATCCAGGAATTTTTTTCTGGGTCTCCCACATGGGTACAGGGGCCCGGGCACTTGGTCCATCTCCTGATACTTTTCCAGGCACATCAGCATGGAGCTTGATTGGAAGTAGGGCAAACTGGGATTCCATCTGACACACATGTAGGATGCCTACTACACCACAGTGCCAGACACTACAATATTTAGTTTCCAAAAAATTTTAGTTATCAATTTGTCAGTGGTAAGCAAAGAATTGAACTTTTGGAAAAACCAGGCCCGGCACGATGGCCTAGAGGCTACAGTCCTAGCCTTGAATGCGGCCGGGATCCCATATGGGTGCCAGTTCTAATCCCGGTAGCTCCTCTTCCCATCCAGCTCCCTGCTTGTGGCCTGGGAAAGCAGTCGAGGACGGCCCAAGGCCTTGGGACCCTGCACTTGTTTGGGAGACCTGGAAGAGGTTCATTCTGTTTCTGGCTTCTGGAACCCATGGCATCTATTATATGCACTTACCGGGTAGCGTGCCAGTATTTTCTACACTTAGTTTTGGGGTCAGCCACTACGTGCAATGCCAGTATTATATGTGACTGCCAGCTCAAGTTGCTCCAGCTCCCTGCTAAAAATCCTGGGAAAGCAACAGAAGATGGCTGAAGTACTTGGGCCTTGAGTGCACGTGAGGGACCCAGAAAAAGCTCTGGCTTTGGCTTGACCTAGCCCTAGCTGCTACAGCCGGATGGGGAGCTGAGTCCGTGGATAAAAGATTTCGTGTGTGTCTCAGATTCACAAACAAAGCATTGATGTTAGACTTTTTACATATCAGAACAAAATGTGTGAGGTTTAATCTTCTCAAACATGGAAATAATATAGAATAATCACTGATGCTTGCCAAGCAAAAGTTTAAGAACTTGGTTGTTTTGTTTTATTCTGTAATGTGTTGTAGAATAACACCACTATGACTTTAAAAGAAATAGGTATATATGTTCTAAAATGAAAAAAAGACTTCTTAAGCGAAAAGTTGACAGAACAATGTGTCTTCAGGAATCTGTGGTAAGCAGTGATAGAGGCTGCTGTGTCCGTGCATGTGTCTATGGAAGTGCGCATCCTTGCTTCTGCAGGTACAAAAAATGCAAAGAAAAGAAACTCCCAAGAAAAGCCTCAATCCGAGAAGGGAAGTAGTGGTGATGATGTTATGAGAGGAAAATTTTAATAATTTAGTCTGGAGATTTCTTTCAGCAAAGTACTCCTTTCAGAAAAGACATATTCATGTATTACTGGTACAGTTATGGTAATTGGAAGACATTAAGGTGACCCAACACCATCTTATCATTTATATTGGCTCTTGAGTACTCTGAATTTCATCATTTCTGTAACCATCTAATCTCCTCTAAGAACACTGGAAGCTCCTAGAAAAGATATATGCGTTGTACTTGGCACTGTCCCATGGCCCTAGCATTAGTATCTTGGCATAGTATTGTCCCAAGTATGTATTTCTTAAACATATAAAATAATAATCTAGTGTATAATTTAGAAGCCACCAGAACAGGAAAACCATTATCTTTGGGGGAAAAAATCTCCAAAGAATTATGGGTATAAATTTCATTATAAGCTGTTATGATGAAATTATATATGTTTAAAAAAAAAAGATTAGAGACTGGTGTTCAGCTTTATACAGCTTAAGAGACCAGACTCCCACATTTCATATCTGAGTGCCTTGATTTGGTTCCCAGATCTGGATCCTGACTCCAGCTTCCTGACAATTCTGACCCGGGAGGTAGACGTGAAATAACCGGGTTCCTGCAACCAAGCTGGAGGATCGAGGTTGGGTTCTTGGTTTTTGTGCTTGTCTTCAGTCACAGCTCAGTTATGGCCACTGTGAGCCTTTGGGGAATGGGATAATGGGTAAATTCTCCCTCTCTCTCTCTCTCTCAAGTAATTCATCTCAAGTGAATACATGGATTCAAAACTGTCTTTAAAATATGTACTTTTTAATATTGGAAGCAATTCTCTTTTTCTAGTGTAATCATGACAAGCTCAGCTTAAATAAAGCTTAAGAATTGCAGGTCTGGAAGGACTGACACCCATGGGTTCTAGAACCACAGTTGAATGGAGGAGACCTCTGCAGCAAGAATCTTTTTTTCTTATTTATTTATTTATTTGGCTACACTGGGTACTCCACTGAGGACAACACTGATGGGAGGAAGATATTGTATCATCTTGTGGGAATTCAGGGTGGAAACGTATATATGTATCCCTGTTATTTGCCTGAAACTCAGGTGGATGTGGCTTAGATGGATGCTACGGAAAGGACAGTGGTGACTGATGGGTCAACAAGAAATCTGTTTTATTGGTGTATTGTTTTCACTTCATTAGTGAATTGCCAAAGTGGAATTGCCTTCATCAGGCACACTCACGCTCCACCAAGTTGCTTTAGTGCTCCATCTGTGTATTTCAAAACCATTCCTATCCAGCCCCAGAAGAGGTATGGCTACAAGTTCACCAGTTCCTCCATTCTGGAGACTTCTTTTTTCCTCCTTGCTGGTTCTTTTTCCTGCACTTTAGGATCATGGGCAAGTTTCTCTCAACTTACAGACAAAAACTTTTTACCTGTTTTCTGTTTAGAGTTAGCGTATGCTTTGTAAAGTCTACCCTCGTTGCTCCACTGAAAAAGGACTCTGAAGGGTGAACGCTATTCGATATCTGCACTTTTTCACCGCTGCAGGAATTGGCAATGACTACGGAGTTAATCAGACCTGAGTTGTAACCGTCCATCTGTTGCATTTTATCTGTATGATTTTGGACAAAGTTTTTCCTGTATCTTAATGTACTCACCTGTAGTATGCCTCGCCGCAGAGGACTGTGGTTAAGTTGACATTGCGGGACACCTCCCAATGCCCCACGCGTAGGAGTACGTGCTCAGTGTGTTTCTAGTTGGTGTAACCGCGGCTTCCTTCTTGTCTCTCACCAGTCACCGAATCATCCAAACTGTGCCATTGGCAGCGTTGTTTGCTGTCTTCCCGACTGTTTTTCTCTCTGTACTGCCTCTCTAACTCTTCTCAGCTTCCACTTGCGTCCTGTAAGAGCTCGTGCTTCCCTGCGAGGATCAGCCTGCTCACCCTCCCCTGCTTCCTGGAAATGACATTTCAGCGTCTCGGTACGGAACGACAAATCCATGCCGCGCTTGCCATCCTGACCCCTTTCCAAAGCTAAAGGACTGTGTAGTCCTGAGTACCCCGCCAGCAGCTCGTACAACTCAACCAATCTCAGACTGAGCCAGTCAGGAACTCAAGCCAGAAACCGGAGGTCAGGTGACACTCATGTTCTCTGGTGAGAAAGGTTTCGTGAAATACACACACACACACACACACACACACACACACGTTGGATTTTACTGCCCAGATATTTTCGGACAGCTGCATTCTACTCACCCACCTGAATGAGACTGATGCTCTTCCCTTTACCGCTTCATCCCTAGTGCCACTATCATAGGCTTAACAATTTGTCTGCCTCCTAAGGGTAGATGCTTGTCTTTGGTGGGGACAGTGACAAGCTGGCCTGCCGAGAGGATGTGCTTAGTGGAGATTCAGCAGGCTGACCTCCACTGTGTCCGCCCTTTGCCTTGATGCAGCAAGCTGGCAGAGAGGAGACTCTATACTATTAGAAACAATTTACAAAATACTAAGCCTCTCCCTAGATAATTAAGAGTTAACTGTATTCTAGGGTTCTGGGGAGCCTTGCCAAGTCCATAAATTATTTGCTGTTTACTGAATACCGACTGTTTTCCCCACATACTGAATCTGTTTGCTATTTTCATTGCTCACATTTCTTAGTGAGCATAATTGGAATTAAACATTCTGTTTTTCGTGAGAAGGAAGAAATTCTTTTAGTAAGATAGCATCTTAAACGATAGCTCTAAAATACGGGAAGAGGCCGTTCTCTGTGGCGAGTGGGACTTCAACTCTGTAACTCAGACGATTGAGAACATTAAGGATCTAGCCTTCTCTTTTGAGCTGTGTTATGGTAATGATTCCTAAATTTCAAGTTGCATTAAAAAAAAAAAAAAACACTTGAGTAGGAGAAGAAGAGAAGGAACCAAAATCGGGAATAATAAGAACTTGACATTGCTTGAAATCTTACAATTTTTGTAAGAAAAAATGTTTGTGAATATTTGTGCAGTTCAAATTAAAGCTGAAAGTGTCACCTAAGACATTTTAAATTTCAGATTCCTGGGCTCAGCCAAGTGGTTCTCATTAGTGCAAGAATCCTGGATCCCATGTTTTTGGGATTAGAAACAAACAAACAAGTAAACAAGCAGAAAAATGAAGATAAAACACTAAGTGTTCAGTGTGCGGTCAGATTTGAGAACAACTGAGTATGAATTTTTCAATGGTAACACTTTTGAGTGATCCCGAAAATGAACACTTCCAGAGTAAATGCTTCTTTCATAAACAAACAAGCAAAGTAGGAAAAAAAAATCACTTTAAAACAATATAAGTAGCTAACACTAATGCATTCATTAGTTTCCCAGAATTCCTAAATTTATCTTAGTCCAAATTTTATCACATTTTTCCATTGGATTGTTTCCCTTTCCAGAATGCCTATTGGATATTACCCATCAGCTAACCCATTAGGCATCACAGGTAAGCACGAGTACTTGCCTTTCACTCATTTACAAACCTTTATTGTGTACCTATCATGTACCAGGCGCACAAACACTTTGTGAACTATTACAATTTGAGGAGTTCTTCCTGTTGGAATAGACTGCTACTTTGGACAAAATAGGAATTCAATAAATGTGTTGAGCCACTAATTAAAGTCAGTATAGAAAACATTATCCAAGCTCTTTCGGAATTTTTGTTTGTGTGTGTGTTGTTTTTTTTTTCTTTTTAAAACATTTTAAAATATTTTGATTTTATTTTGTTTTTAGTGATGTTTACATAGTTGAGAAGAACAGATGCCCAAGTGGACCACTGATGAGCATGGGAAGGGTCAAGGAATGGGGGATACTGGATGAGACAATTAACAAACTGGCAGGTTGTCCAATTTGTTCTGCCTTCCATGGTGTTAGACAAATACTGAATATCTGAGGTGTAGGACTCAATGATCTGTCATGACCCCCATGTGCATCTGGGCATGCTGTCCACTGCACAGGCTTCCAGCAACTGAGGAGGTCCCTGAGTTGTTTTGCAATGTGGGTAGGTGTGCCATGAGGAAAGTTGAACTGTTAGAATAAGCTAGTATCAGTAAATCCCTTTGCTAGTGGTGCTACTTTCGTGATGTCAAATATAAACGCTATGTTAAAGAACCATAATGTAAAGGTAGCATGCTACGTCTTTTTTAAACAGTTGGCATTACCATTAAACACAAGCTTACCTTAGGAGCCAGACACTTTCTGGCCTTTATAAGATGGATCACGTAATTTTCAACATAACCTGCTAAGAGAAAGCCAAAGGGTGTTCCACTCTGGAAAATAACCATTATGTAAGAGTAAAAATGAAGTAGTAGACTTGAAGCGGCAAATGTATTGACCAAACTTAAAAACTGCTCATCCACAGACACTTTTCTGCAAATTAGAAAGACGAGTCCCTTTTCTCATATGGAAGGAGCAGGTGACCAGCGCCTCACCTCTGTTGGTCCTGACTGCCATGGTGTAGAAGTGTCATCTGCACAGCCACCTGCTACTGCCCTGGAGTAACAGCAGGTGGGTAGGAAGGAAAAACTTAAAAACACATTGGTCTTCATTTGGTACGGGGAGGGTGGATAGCATCATTTCCCTCAATATCACTTTCTACTTTTTAATGACAGATGATTCATGTATCATTTAAATCACCCTGTTAAATGTACAACTCAGGGTCAGGCAATTTGCTTCACTGTTAAGACACCAGTTAAAATTCCTACAGTCCACACTAGCGTATCTGAGTTAAGTGTCTGGCTCTAGCTCCTGACTCCAGCTTCCTGCTCATGCAGCTCCTAGGAGGCAGGGAGGAAGGCTCAGCAGTCAGCTTCCTGCCACCCCAGTGTGAGGCCTGGGTTGAGTTCCAGGCTCCCAGCTCTGACTCAGTCCAACCTAGAACGCAGGCTCCAGCTCTGACCTCAGCCCAGTCTAGCAGTTCTGTTTCTTTTTGTCTCTTTCTGTCAAATAAAAACAAAAATAAAATGAATAATTCAGTGGATTTTAGAATATGTAATAAAGTTGTGCAACAATCGCCACAGTTTAATTCCACAATATTTCATACCCCACTAAGAAGCTCTGGCCCCAGTATGTTATTCCCTATTTTCTGTTTCTCCAGTCCCTAGCCACCACTAATCTATTTTGTCTTCATGAGTTTTCCTATTCTGAACATTGCATATAAATGGAACCCTGTGCTGTGTGATCTTTGATTTCTGGCATCTTTCATTTAGCATCATGTTTTTGAGGTTTGGCCATGTTGTAGCATGTATCGGCACTTCCTTTCTCTTGTGCATGGTTAATTATTCTGCTGTAGACCAGGGGATGGGCATCTGGTTGTTTCCCCTTTTTAAATTATAAATAATGGTGCTACTAACATTGAACACAAGTGTTGGATCTTTTCTAAGAAGCTAACATTATTTCTGTCATTTTAAAAAATATTTCAAAAAGAAAATCCTTGCTTGCACACATGGCTAAGCCTGTCATTTCTTTTTCTTTCATGATTTGCTTCGTTTTTCCTCTTAGATTCAGCTATATTTTTATTCTTTGGTGGTACTGAGTTAAACTGCACATATATTGTTATTGATCTTGTGGTTCATAAATGTTTGTTTCATATAAAAGTACAGATTTTCAGCATGCAAATTGATAGGCAGATTTTTTTTTCAGAAATTTGGAAGTATCTGGAGGTATTTTAAGATTCTATTATTGAAAAAATAATGGTGATAATTATGTTTTATATGGTTTGACTTAAAAATGCTAATGATTTTTTATTATTAATAAATCACACACAAAAATAAATTATGCAAATTATCTAAACCATGATAATCTCATTTGGTGGAAGAACAGCAAAAGAAGTAGACTAATTTATCTTCTTGCATTAATGATTTTGTTTTTAAAGATTTTATTGGCATGTGATGAATCTTACCTTTCTAAAGCCCTCTATTTGAGTCAACTTCTCACTACTGCAAGAATCATTTTTTTAGAAATTTCACACGATAGAAGGTGATCCAAAATTTATCTAAAGATTGACCAACTGCAAATTTTTAAAAATGTGTTTCTTTGACTTGGAAACTCAGAATTACAGACAAAGAGATTTTCCATTTGCTGGTTCACTGCCCACATGGCAGCAATAGCAGAGCTGAGCTGATTTAAAACCAGGAGCCAGGAGCTTCTTCCAGGTCTCCCACATGCATGCAGTGGCCCAAGGACTTGGTCCGTCCTCCCCTGCTTTTCCAGGCCAGGGAAGTGGAGTAGTCAGAACGGACATGAACCAGTGTCCCTGTGGGATGCTGGTGCCAGCAAGCAGAGGCTTAGTGTGCACCACGCTGGCCCCAGACCTGTTGTAATTTTACTGAGAGAATAAAAAAATTTTACAGACCTTTAAAATCAGAAAAAGTCTTTGAAGGGAAAAATATTATGTTACAGTGGTAGGAAGAGACACAGCCAAACATTTTCTAATAAACAAAGTATTACTCCTGAATAACTCCTCCCCCACCTCCTCCACTATTGCATAGAAGTTTTTAAATAAAGAGATGTAACTTGTGACCAATCTCTCAGTTATCTAAACATTTAGAATATTTATATCCAATGGAAATGCACAACTGAGGTCAGCTCCATGCCAAAGCATCATTCTCCACCTGGATTCCAGAAAAGGTCTTCTGGTGTCATGGTCTGGAAATATCAAGATCAGCTCCACAGTGGCAGTGCCAGGCTGATGTCCTGAAGACGTGAACTGAAGCTGTTCTGATGGCCACAGCAGCAGGAAGCATGCTGGCAGCTTGGCTCCATCCCTTGTTTTCAGGCATGTAAAAATGTAGACACAGAAACATAGCCTGGAAATCTCTTCTACAAAAGGGCAAAGGGAAATTGTATTATTGAAGAAACCATGGCAACAGCACATCTTGAAATCTCTCTCAGAGGAAGCTCAGGTCTTAAACTTTAGTCTCAAACTTCCCAGGCCTCAAAGCGTTCAAAACAGAAATTATGTATCAATGAGGGCTGTTTTCTGAAGCCAGAACAAAGTTGGCACATGCAACCAAAAGTTCAGAACAATCTTATGTTTCGAAAACCACCAAGACATGTGGCTGCCTAAGAAAAGCTCAGATGGGCAACTGATACAACTGGTCCTTGAACATGGCAGTGAAGATGCCCCAAAATCGTATCCGAAAGCCTGGCTTCAGTCCAGCGGCTCCTGACTCCAGCTTCCTTCTGATGGGCATTGGGTCATTCCCACTGTGGTGACATACCTGGGTTGAATTCTCAGCTCAGCCCCAGCCACTGTGGATATTTGGAAAGTAAACCAGCAGATGAGAGCACACTTGCTCCCTCGCTCACTCTCTTTCTCCCTCCCAAATTAGAAGATCAGAAACTGAGTCTGAGGGTTTACATAAATATTAATCAATTTTGTAAACATAAAATATGAAAATACAACTTGTAAAGGTAATTGTATTGATGACATTACTATTCTTTCCACAGTAAAGCTGTTTAAAGAGTCTTGTGCTGGGTGCTAGCCACTTCCATGTCTGCAATACTAGAATTAAAACAGTGAGTAAAATGAAGTCCCTGCCTTCATGAAGTTTACAATCTGATTTTTGGAGACAAATAATAGACGTATGCAAGTTAAAATTTAAGTTTTGTGGGTCCATTCTCCTGGCATATGTGAGTTAAGCTGCCGCTAGTAACGTCAGCATCCATTATGGGTACTGGTTCCAAACCCAGTTCCGATATGGCTCCCTGCTAATGTGCTTGGGAAAGCAATGGAGGATAGCCAAGTGATTGGGCACCTGCACCCAAATGAGGGATCCAGGAAAAGATACTGGCTTCTGGCTTTGGCCTGGCCCAGTCCTGGCCTTTGTGGCTACTTGGGGAGTGAAGCAGGGGATGAAAGAACTTTCTCTCTCTTTCTCTCTCTCTCTCTGTCTCTGTTTCTCTCTATGTAACTCTGACTTGTAAATAATTTCTTTAAAAAATTTTTTTAAAGTTAATTAAATAAAACTTTGCACAGGTGCAAATGTTTAGTGCAGCAGTTAACTTTCCACGCATATGGGACACCCATATCGCAGAATGTTTGATTCAAGTTCTGGTTCCTCCACTTCTGATCCAGTTTGTTGCAATGTATGACCTGGAAGACAGCAGAGGATGGGTCCTTGGGTCCATGTCTCTCGTTGGAGACCTGGCTGGAAGTCCAGGCTCCAGCTGGCCCAGCCATTGCTGTTGTTAGCATGTGAGGAGCGAACTAGTGAAAGGAAGATCTCTCCCTGCCACTCTTTTGATGAAATAAAATGAGAGAAAATTAAAGAAAAAATGAAAATTTATATATAATTTCAGGTAATGATCATCAGTTCGATGAGGATAAGCCATAGAATCAAGAATGATGGTGAAGGTGGATTATTGATGGGATCACATTTGAATCTTTTCCTTTATTGTAGTCTGGGGTTGATAGGTTAAGCACTCGGCAGTTACAGCAAACCAATTATTCACCTCTTTGGTTTAAGACATTGTAATGCAGTAAGTCCTGGGTGGAAAAAGATGAATAAACCAAGTGTTCTGTGTTAGGGTACTAACAGCTTAGTAAGGAAAGTGGGCATTCCAGAAACAATCTATTGAAACATTGGGTCCAGGGACTGCAATCAGGGCAGAAGCACAGAGACAAAGGGTTGCCTCCCCGTGAGTTCTTCCAGAAGGTACTCTGGAGATAGAAATACCACAGAATTTCATACTGTGCTTCCAAATCTTTTTTGGTTGTTAGCACACGAGATTTATTAGTACAGCACATTTCAAGGGTGAAAGAGGGTGAAAGAAGGTGACTGTCCTCCACCTCTGCCAACCCATGCCTCAACTGGCTACCCCAAAGCTTACGAGACCAGTATCTACTGTAATCTGTTCCTGGCACAGGTATCTGGCTTTTTGTTTATTTGTTTTGGGTTTCTTTTTCTTTTTCTTTTTCCTAGCAACAAAAACTACCCTAACAACTTTTCCTACATCCAGATTCCTTGCCCATTTCATTTGGGCATGTTTATGTCCCCAGCTCCCCTGGAACACTGTAGGGTGCATTGTGTACACAATGGTCCTCTCTCTCAGTACTGAATGCATTTTATTAACTCACCAGGGAGAGGTATTAAGATTTGAAAAAAATTTTGGGAGGAAAAATTTCCTGAGCAATCATAATCTCCCACTGCATCTCATTCTCACCAACTCTTCAACATGAGCATAAAAATATTTTAAAAACTATTTCTAAGTTTTGTAATTAAATGCATTGTCTGGGAATTGACTTTAGAATCATACAGGAAGGATCTTGTTTTGATACTCAAACAAGACTGAGCGTCAGCTGAAACTGGGTTAAGGGTACACAGGGTCAGTACACTATTCTTTCCATTTTGACACATGTCTAATATTTTCTATAATAAAGTGGTTTTGATTTAATGTTTTAGTATTGTAGGGCAAAACCTAGGATTGTGTAAGATAATTCTTATAGGTGTCCTAAGAAAACCATTCTCATACAGAAATCTGGGATCATATATACTCCATTAGATGAATGACTTTTAAAATGTATTTATTTATTTATTTAGTTAAGAGACTAAAAGACAAATGGACACAGAGAGACAGAGACCATTCTGTAGTTCACTCCTGAATGCCTTCAGTGGCTGGGTTCTGGGCAGGACCAGGCTGGAGCTGGCAGCTGGGAACACAATCCATTCTCCCTGACAGGTGGAAAGGACCCAGCTTCCTGGGTCATCCTTGCTGCCACCCAAAGCAATATTAGCAGGACAGTGAGACCTAGAGCACAACCAGGGTGAAAACAGGCTAGCTGATGTGGGAGATGGCTGTCTCAGCTGCTGGGCCAAATGCCTTCCTGAGATCCATGGTAATTTACACGCAAGAAAAACATAACAGAATGCTCATGTTGCAGACAAATAACTACAGAGGAAACCTAAAGAGAAAAACCTTTCCATTTAGAATTTTAATCATGGTAAAATACTAAGTGAATACCAGAAAAGGCATCCTTCATGCTCTCACCCAGCTGGTAAGGCACTGTTATTGAGTGTCAACAAGGAGCCTGCTGGGATCTGTCTCCTGTTATCCCACAGTGAGATTGAGACTACATTATATTTCCATTGTGTAAGCAAAGATGCTAGACCCCTATCCAAGGTCACAAGGAACAAAAAGGTTAGGGTTCTTTCCAACAACCCAGAGCTAAATTTAAACCAAAAGTCTGACAGAAAAATCAAAGCAGGGCCACTCTGCTCCTGTGTGGCTGTCTCAGCTTTCTTCTGTCACTCTGTTTGCCAACTCTCCTTCTTAGAAGTTCGTCGGTCACACAGAACAAGGGAAAACGTGGAGAAAGACTGGACAATCAGGGAGACTGTTCCTCGTTGTCATTCCCTGAAAGTCAAAGAGTGTAGCTCAAAACTGTGGAAGTCATTACATGAAGTGTCCTTGGAATTCAATATCATCAATATTACAGGTTTTGACAAATTAACAAAAGTGAAACAAAATGTTCTTATAAAGATGAGCAAGGAGATAATAGGGAGTTATCTCAATCAGTGTTTTCAGAAAGAATTTCTTAGAAGAAATGGACTTATTATTACTATTTTTTAAATTATTACTATTTTTATTAAAGTGCTCCAGAACTTTTCAAGTTTATGTGCAACCACTCAAAACAGAAGTCGATGGCTGAATTAAGAGAGGTACAGAGACAAGATTAAGCAATTCAAAGTTTGCAGAAAGCATCACAAGCTTGGTTTTTGGTAAATGGGCAAGTAATTTGGTGAAGGGCAAGAGCAGAGGGGACAGAACAGAGAAAGGAGAAAAAGATTTTAATAACATCCAAAGTAAAACTGGTGGGAATTTGCAGGTGGAATTTCATAACTAGGCTTAAAAATCACAAGTGGAGACATGTTAGAGTCATTCAAAAGGTAGCTGCATTTGTGCAAGTGCATGTGCGTGTGTGTGTGTAAATGGGCACACACACACATGCATTTGTGAGTTTATCCTGTCTAGCATGTTAAACTGATGATAATTTTTACATTTTTAAATTCTATTTTTTAAAAGATGTATTTATTTTTATTGAAAAGGCAGATTTACAGAGAAAGGGAGAAACAGAGAAAAATCTTTCCACTGCCTTACTCCCCAAGAGGCCACAACAGCTGGAGCTGAGTCAATCTGAAGCCAGGAGCCAGGAGTTTCTTCCAGGTTTCCCATGCGGGTGCAGGGTCCCAAGGCCTTGGGCTGTCCTCTACTGCTTTCCCAGGCCACAAGCAGGGAGTTGGATGGGAAGTGGAACAGCTGGGACAGGAACAAGCACCCATATGAGATCCTTGTGTGTGCACAGCGAGGACTTTAGCCATTGAGCCATTGCACTGGATCCTAAATTAGATCTTTTTAGTTTCCTGAGAATTTGCAAGTCTTGTGGTTGGTAAATCATTTCTCAGATGAAAAGTGAGGGCATGTGTGAGAGCCACTGTAGTACACACGCGCTGTTCACCAGCAGCCTGAGTATATGACTAGAGCGACAGCTCATCCCTTTGCCTAAGATTAGTCAGCAAACAGTTAAACTTCACTGGTCATGACCTTGCCCAGCTTTGTCTAGTCCTTGGAAAATAAACACATTTTTGTAATGTTTTAACATTTTCTCCTTTAAAAGTAATAGGATATTGTTCTTTACAACCTGAGTTCTATTCTGTGGGACTATTTTAAACATAAGTGGAAGAAAAATGGAACTCACTTTAGAGGTAGTCAACTCTATTTACTAGACCTGTGAGTACTTCCCTTTCAACAGAACAAACATAGCATGCCATTATGAACCTGGGGACAAAGTTCCCCACCTTGGAAGAAAAGCAAAACGTAACTGTCGATCTCAAGTGAGGTAAACAACTGAACACTGACCATGGAAAAGAAAAAAAATGTGCTAAGGAATCCAACACCAACACTTAGAAAGAATCCTTGTGGTTAAGAAAACCCAAAAAGCCACAAACTTTGGTCTCTGAAAACTCCATGTGGATCATCTTGCCTGTGTGCAGTGCTGCAGGGTGGAGACCATGTGCTGTTTATCATTTTATCTCCAGCACTTAGCAGAGGGCCTGGCACAAAATACACACTCAATAAATGTTTGTGGAATGAAAGAATTCTACAACTGCAGTTTATACAATGCTCTTCCAACTTTTACAAATGCAGCCCATAGTAATCAAGACATAACATTTTAAATCTTCTGGTACACACACGTACACAAACATACACCCAGTGAGAAGCAACCCAAAAGTTACTAAAGAAAGTTGCTTTCTCGGGCCTGGCGCAATAGCGTAGCAGCTAAAGTCCTCTGCTTGCACACGCCAGGATCCCATATAGGCGCTGGTGCTAATCCCGGCATCTCCACTTCCCATCCAGCTCCCTGCTTGTGGCCTGGGAAAGCAGCCGAGGATGGCCCAGAGAACTGGGACCCTGCACCCGCGTGGGAGACCTGGAGGAGGTTCCTAGCTCCTGGCTTGGGATCAGCTTAGCACTGGCCGTTGCGGCTCACTTGGGGAGCGAATCATCGGACAGAAGTTCTTCCTCTCTGTCTCTCCTCCACTCTGTATATCTGACTTTGCAATAAAAATAAATTAATCTTAAAAAAGGAGAAAATTATGGGAATGTGCTTCCTGTATTAAAGAAAGCAACTTTTTTTTTAAGATTTATTTATTTTTATTGGAAAGGCAGATGTACAGAGAGGAGGAGAGACAGAGAGGAAGCTCTTCCATCTGTTGATTCACTCTCCAAGTGACCGCAACGGCCAATACTGCGCGCCAATCCGAAGCCAGGATCCCAGGACACTCTTCCAGGTCTCCCACGCGGGTGCAGGGTCCCAGTTCTCTGGGCCATCCTCGGCTGCTTTCCCAGGCCACAAGCAGGGAGCTGGATGAGAAGTGGAGCTGCTGGGATTAGAACCGGCACCCACTGAGATTCCGGTGCAATCAAGGCGAAGACTTTAGCTGCTAGGCCATCGTGCCGGGTCCTCTTTTGTTCTTTTTACTTGACTTTAAAAAATGTATGCTATGATCTGTTAAAAACTGAGTTTATAATCCACTAATGGGTCAAAGCCAGTAGTTTAAAAAATGAATTTACAATTAACCTATTACAATCATAAGCGTCACTAACCACAGATTACTTTAAAATCGTGCAACTGTGAATCCCACATTGAAGTTCGGATGATATTTGGATCAACTCTAATGTTTTGCACCATTTATGAGTTCAGTGTGGAGGGATTCCCCTTACTCGCCATTGCTGAATTATGGGAATTCCCCACTTAATGCCTTTAATATAAAAATTAACTCAGACTGGGTTGCAGACTTAAACACAAGAGCTAAGCTCGTAGACCTCTTAGAAGGCTAGTTGAGAGAGAATTCCATGCCTTTGGATTAGTTAGCAGTATGACACCAAAGGGGAAAAGAGGGTAACTGGACTTCATCAAAGCCAAGACTCTTGGGCTTCAAGTGTAATCATCAAGAAGGTACAGGGACAACTTGCAGGTGGAGAAAATATTTGCAGATCATACATCTGATATAAACAAATAAGTGACAACTCAGAGGTAACAAGACAAAGGATCCAATTTTAAAATGGTCAAAGGATTGTCTTCAAGGAAGATATACAAGGTATAATTAGTCACTAGGGAGATGCAAAGAAAACATAAAATATCACTTCACACCCATCAGGCTGGCTAAAATAAATAAGACAGTAACAAGTGCTGACAAAGATGTGAAGAAAGTGAAACTTTCATCTACTGTTGATAGTAATAGAAAATTCTGCAGCTTGTCGATCTTGGAAAACAGATCGCCAGTTCCTCAAAAACGGTTTGCATGTGAGCCAGCAACTCTGCCCCTAGGTGTATACCCAAGAAAAACGAAAATATAAGCTGTGCCCACAAGTAAAATTACCCATGAGTGTTCACAGAAGCATTGTTGATAATAGCCATAAAATACACACAACTTAGAACAGCCAATCATTGCCAGCTGCGTAAACAACATCCACTCGATTCCATATAATGGGATATTTTTGGCCATAAAAAAAGATGAATGAAATACCGATACAAGATACAACACACTTAAACCTCCAAAGCATCATGCCAAATCAAAGAAGCCGGTCTCAGAAACCTCATCCTGGATGACTCCATGGAGCTAAGAAAGATCTAGAGTGAGAAGCTCATTAGTTGTGGGCAGACAGATAGATGGCTTTTTTTTTTAAAGTATATTTTATGTTTATTTTCAAAGGCATATTTACAGAGAGAAGGAGAGACAAAGAAATTTTCTTTTTTTTTAAGATTTATCTTTTAAAATTATTTATTATTTTTAATTCATTAATTGCATTGTATTATGTGACACAGTTTCATAGGTACTTGGGTTCTCCTCACCCCTCCCCAAACCCTCCCACCATGGTGGATTCCTCCACCTTGTTGCATAACCACAGTTCAAGTTCAGTTGAGATTCCAGATGGATGGCTTTTAATGGCGAAGACATTTCTTTTCGGAGTAACGAAAATGTTCTAAAACCAGATTATGGTGATGACGGCACAACTTTTCCAATAAAAGCGTGTATCTCAAATATGGAGTACTTAAATTTCAGCTTTGCAGGTTGCCCCTCAACATAGTTGCCCTAACAAAGCAGCAGATGGGGACTCCAGACTGACCAAGGGCAGGCATGTCTGCAGCCCTTCAAACTGACTACCCTTGTGTCAGGGCCTCAGGAGGAAGGACAGGGCTGTTGCTTCAAACCCGGAACCTTCTCTCTAGCAATAGTTGTTCTCCCAAACACTTGCTTCAAGCTGCAGATGAAGACTTCCTGAGCCTCAGGGGAAACACCTCGGCATCCCCAGCGAATTAAGGTGCTTGGGACTGGGGGAGCGTGCCGAGCACGTCTCCGCTAGACGACGCTCGGTTCAGGAGGCCGCCGACCGAGAGAGGGCCGCGGCTTCCCGCTCCTCGGCGTCCCGCGGGTGGTTCAGGAGCGAGCGCGCGCGCGGCGCGAGGAGAGGCTGCCAGGCCCCACCGCCAAACCGCTTCTCAAACCCACGCCCACCCCACGTGCCCGGGCCCTGCTGTGTAAACCACCCAAGAATCCTGAAAGAGATTCTGTTTACCGAGTTCAAAACTCTCCTTCTAATGATGACAAGTCGGGCCACTTTGTAAAGTTACAAAACGCAAGGGACGGTGTCGACCGCATGCGACTCGGTCGGTTCCTAAGAAAACAACCAGGTAATCCTAAATATCTTTTAATTAATTGCGGACAACATCTCGGGGTACCCCGTCTCCCCGACGCTGAGCGACGCAGCGTCAGGAACCCACGCCCTAAGCCCAGCTCTTCACGGACCGCCCGCATCCCTCCGGGCTCCGGGTCCTTCTGTGCGATGGGACCAGCTCCCGGGCCGCCTCCCAGCGGCCGCTGTGGGGAGCGGACCAGCGCAGGTAATGGGTGCCGGCCGCCGCCTCAGACCCTCCCGCGCGCGGCGGCAGCGCCCAGCCCCGACCGCTCCCTCGACCGAGCGCGCCCCCGCCCCGTGCCCGCCCCCGCTCCGGGCCACGGGCCCGCTCCGCCGCGGGGCAGGCGCGGCCCACCCCGCGCTCCCAGCCGGAGTCCGAGCCGCAGCCGCCGCCTGGGGCGCTCGGGTCAGCCGCGGGGACACCGGAGCGGGCGCCACGCCGCCGCCTCAGGTCAGAGTCGAGTGCCCGGCGGCGACGACCCGGCCACACGGCCCGCGCGGGGCAGGAGGACGCGAAGGGACGGGGCGCGCGAAGCCGTCACGGGGGAAGGTGGGATCTGGGCGTGAGGGGTAGCGGACCGACGGAAGGGGCGGAAGGGGGGTTGGCTGAGGGAACCCGGGCTGACGAGGGGGTCATGGCGGGAGAGGATTGTAGTTGACGGGTCGCCCGTGACAGGGTGATGGAGGCTCGGGCTGGAGGGGACTTGGACTGAGGGTCGCGTCCTACGTGGGGGCAGAACTTGGATGGAGGGCCGGGGCCCCACGTGAGGCGCGGGGACCGCTCGCGGACGGTCCCGAGGGTCCTGATCCCTGGTGTGGATGCAAGGGTGCAGGGAATCCCCGGGGGAGCGCGAGCTTCGCGTCCCGGGCGGAGGTGGAGAGGAAGCGGGGGACCAGTCAGGAGGCGCGCGGGTTCCGCGTGGGGCCAGTCCGGGGAGCTCGCGTTCGGTCCCCGGAACTGAGGAGACTGTGTGCGGATGGCGGTGACAGGTCGGTGGGTTGGGGTTGTGGGGACGCGCGCGGCGACACCCCGAGTCTCCGCGAGCCTGAGTGCCCTGGAGGCTCCGCGCCGGCCGCGTGCCAGCCGGGGGGCGCAGGCGTGGGCCGGCTCCTCGGCGTTCAGGCGGGCCTCCAGGTGTAGCTAGGTAAAGCCCCGCGTGGCGGGCTCCGGCGCGTGCCGCGCGGGCCATCCTCGTCAGCCTGGGCTACTAATGGGGCGCCTGGAGATGGCGCGGGGGACCGCGTGGAGCCCCGTGCCCCGGCGTGGGGGTGGCCGGCGGGCGTGGAGCTGTGGTCCTTTATGGCTCGGTATTTGGGGAGGAGCCTAAGGTGAGGAGGCAGAAACTGGGAGTAACCCGGCTGCCGCTTTTATATAAGGTCAGCTGTAGGTAAGGCGAGGGCCTCCGCCTCCGCCGGGGATCCGAAGGCTGAGCTGCTCAGGTCTTCCTGTCGCCTCGCTCTGCTGAGGTGAGTCGCCTCGCCTGCTTGGCCCCTTGGTGGAGGAGTGGGTGATGGCGTCCTTGGTTCGCAGGACTGTCACCCCCTTTATGACCACGGTTCCCCCTTCCCCATGTGCTGTGGTTTGACTCTAAGGACCTAAATCGTTGGTGTCTCAGGCTGAAAGTGGGAATGTTAGTGTCAGTTATCTTGGGAGATAATAAGCCATTAAAAAAAAAAAACTGGACGTGTAGTAGCCTGAAGGAACTAAGGGTTTTTTTCCTTGGGACAAACTGTAAGATTAATTTTTGGTAAATTCTCCTTTGAAGACAAAGCTGGACGGGATGATGAAGTTGTGTGGTTCTTGTGGCTGAAGTTCTTGACTCTGAAGTTCTTGATTTTTCCCTCAGCTGCTTGTAGCATTCTGGGTTGTCAGGGGGTCGCTGAGAGTGGTGGGCGCCTTTCCCTCGGGGAGGACCAGCGCCGAGCCCCTCACCTCGCAGGTGCCTCCTGCGGCCTGCCACCTGCGGCTGGGCGTGGAGGCCCACGGAAAGCCAGTGGCGTGGGGCTGACAGTCATGCGCTGTGGCTTGCTCGGTTGCTCTTCTTGGAGTTGCGCAGGAACGCCCAGAGATGCTGAGCACGAGCCTTGGGCGTGAGATTCCACAGGAGTCGCCTGAGCTGTAAAACAACGTCCCTATTGGGTAAATCCCATCAGATCCACTCTGGAGTTAGTTACCAGTCATTTCAGAATTCTTATTTATGTTTATGTATGAAAGTTTAAGGTTACATCAATCGCAAAGTGGAGCTTGTTACCAAATCATCCATTTTACTTGGCATTTTCTCCTTTATTTAAATTACATGATTTTTTGCTATATAACTTGCTGATATTTCTGTCTTCAACTGAAAGCTCTTAGGAGTCCACTGATGGCATTGCAGTCTTTTGCCACATTTTTTAAGAGGAAAAAAATGGATGAGGTTTTTCTTAAGTCAAAAACTTCTTACTGTTTAAGACTCTGAGTCTAGATCTTAGGATACTTTCTGTAAATCCCCGGCATGAGTGAAGTATAACATTTTGTGGAATTCTAAACTTTTTTTGTTAAAACTGAAATATACAGCAACTAAAATGTAAATTTGTTATATTTATTCAATACGAATGTTTTGAAAATATTTTTGCAACTGCTGTTTTTAATAATTAGGTGCAATATTTTATTTGAAGCGATTAGTTTCCTTAATGTTTATTTCCATATGTTTCAAAACTAATTTAAAAAAATAGAGTACCTTTTAAAAATCACTGTTGATTTTAAAATCCCTATAACATTTGCAATTTATTCAGGGGGAAAAAGGATGACTTTAAGACTCTCAGTTAATGGATTACTGACCACGGCCATTGGTTTTGAATCAGTAAATTATATAAACATAAAGAAATACTTATTTTCTCTTTTATAAACCTCTCTGGAGATAGAAATGTTTGTCAGCAACCTTAATTCCCAGGATACTTTGTGCATGAAAACTATGGTACTGTTGTGAAAACATATGCAAGTATTAAAAATATGTTGTGTTTAATTTTCAAATTATGAAATTATAACAAAAGGCTTATATGCAGTGGGGGAAATGTGTTAAATAGTATTTTTAGAATGTTTTATATATTTGACTCCTACTTTCACTTGTTTCATGAAGCTGAATATATCCAAAACATAGGGCAAAAATGTTGATCATTATAGTTTGTGGGTGTCTTTCTGCTGAATTCATTGTTACTTGAACTTGAAAATATGTGTCATAAGGTGTGGCGAATGTGCTGGATAAAGTTTTTGGCTTCATAGGATTCCAGTAAGTAAATACTAGTAGAAAACTTGTAAAAAGTCACTAATCCAGAACACTTGGTGTGAGGCACTGGTCTCCAATGGAAGTGCGTGCCCCCAGCCAGACGGGCAGACGGCTCCTAACCAGGTTTTTATGTTTTCCTGGTAGCTGTTGCTTGCTTCGAGTCTTAACCCTAAAAACAGTGTAAAGGGCAGTGATTTTAATTATGTCCAAAGGTGTTTTGGAACTGATCTAAATTAGAAGCAAGAAAGAACAGTAAGTTGTGTTGGTGACCAGCTTGCAAGCCTGGAGCGACCCAGTTTAGCACTTGTGGATTAGCTCTTTAACAGTGTGTGAGATTTAAGACTGTGTGAGATCTAGAGTTTCTTCTTTGCTATTTATATTTTCTCACAATACAAACATTGATTTGGTGGTGGTATAATGGTAAATTTTTAAACTATTATTTAATAAAATGCAATGGTAAATTTTATTTTTCATAAGATGCTTAAGTAAGTACTTAGAAGGAAATACAGTGGGCCATAGTTTAGGGAAAACACTCGAGAATGTTACAATGAACATCTAGCAGTGATAATAATAATAATCAGAGGGTCTTCAAAAAGTTCATGGAAAATGTCTCTTAAACGATGTGTATCTTAAACGTGTATCTTACATGATGTGACCTTGAATTTAATTGAACTGTCCAAAGAGAACATTTATGGTTAGTTATGTCATAATGAACTCGTTTACAAATGTTACCACGTCACCCTTACTACTAACATTGAGATTATTAAGAATGAAGATAATGCTTGTCAGAAAGTGATCAATTCATAAAATGTTTCTGAGAATATTTCCCCATTCTTTGATGCAAAATTATGTAGTCCCTGACGACTTTGGATAAAAATCAGTGTAATGATTGATTTTATTCATCTCTGATCTTCTTGGGTTGATGCTGTACATCTGATATGTCTGGGAGGTGCAGATTTTGTTTTTCTTTTGTAAAGTTTTGTTCCTTCCGTATTGTTATAACTTACCTGTGAGTCCTTGACGTGAATGATCTGAGCTTGTGTTATAGTAAGGCCTCTAGTACTTCAGATGAAAAGGTAGTTTAGTGGCATAATCCAGAAGACTGGACAACAACTTGTGCAAGTCAGTCAAATTGGGCCTCTTTCAATAGGGAGTAACCAAGAAATAATAATAATAATAATACACTTTTAGTGGCTTGATGAGATAATGTACCTCCTAATTTCCCACCCATTTAGTAGTAGCAAATAGGAAAATATATAGTTAGCCATCTACCATCCAAATAATTTTGAATTACCTTTATGAATTATTAATGACAATATCACCAGGGTACTGAAAAAAGTTCTTGGACAGTGGAATTAAAGGAGAAATTTATTGGAGTGAAAAAAATTTATAAGTCCACATTGTTTTTCATAATGTGCACTTTTTAATGAACATTTTTAGACTACATATGCGTGAATTTCAAAATTTTTTTTTGTATTGAAATATCCTTTAATTCCACTTCTCACAAACTTTTTGAAATAACCTTGTATTGTGAAATTTGTCCCATATAAGAACGTAAGGGTCTTGGACTGAATGTGTCACGCAGGAGGCCTGTCTTAAGCAATACTTTGGCGATCAGAGAGAGCTACAGCTTAAGTTGCAAAAGATGCCATATGCCCGGTGTTGGGTAGTCAGGGAGGACCGCTCCTACCTTCTCTGAGCTGGAACTGCAGTATACTGGTCAACCAGCGTGCTGGCTGTTATAGAGCCTGAGCTGGGAGCTAAGGGAAGGCTCCAGCTGGTGGGGTAGGTGCAGTGAGTGTCCCGCGTTCTCTGGATTTCCCTCTGGGGATATGCAGCAGGGAGTCCGTGCCCCACACCTTTGCCTCTTGCAGTGGTCAGGTTGTTTCAGTTGGAACAGCTTTGTAGATACAGAGTGCAGGGGTTTTCTGTCCCTGCTGCGTTTTCTTACATACTTGAATAAAGGAAAGGAGTCCTTAGACAGTGCAACTTGAATCCAATACAGTAGAGATTTTGAATTTCACATCAGGATTTAAACTAGATAGTATAATAGTTCAATTTGAATCAGTATATATTTAGGAAACATTTTTATTCTACTTCATTTACTTTAGAAAAGAAATTCACTGCCAGTTTTAATTGCTCCAGACATTTTTTTAATCTTAGTGGACTGATCTAGAAATATAGTATGTGCATAAAACATTGAGACAGATTATCTTTGTGGGAAGTATTCAGATTAGCATAAACCTGGGCTGAGAAGTCCTTCACAGTGTGCCACAGATAAGGAGAGGGTAGCAGGGAGGGAGACAGAGGGAGGGGAAGTACCCTCTGTGGGCGGGAAACAGCTGTGTCCTCGCTGCCCACTGGCGGCAGGCTGAGGGGCTGCCACTCACAGCCCTGAAAACAGGGCTGGCTTTTCCCTGACATTGGAGGATGTTACAATAACTCTACATTCTGAAGCTGCCACTCGGCGTTGTTATTTTCTCTGGTGCTCTAAGTTATTTCAGGACCGAATAATCACGCAAAGGGAGTGGAAAGAGGTTACTCTTTCATCCTGTGTGCTTAAGCAATAAATTCCCCTTTACAGTGAGAGCAACGGGGAAATAGAGCTGTTGTACTGCCGAAGTGTGCTGATGAAGTCCTAGAAAGAACTCCTTCACCTCCACCCCACCTCTTCAGCTGTCATTCTACCTCCCTCTAAAAATGTCTGTCATTTGAAGGCCTGGAGTTCATGTTTAGAATGGCAATATTTCTGGCAATGTTAAGTCACTAACCATCAGTAAAAATTTGAAAGATTTGTTGTTGTTGTTTGGTTCCTTATTACATGAAAATAAGACTTTTAAGCAATGGAAAACATTTGCAATTTGAAAGGATAGGTGAGCAGAAGACAAAAATAGCCATGTATGTCTCCATTTCCCTATAAGCCAGTCCCATAAAACCAGATATGAAAATGGCCATTTGTGGGCCCAGCACAGTAGCCTAGCGGCTAAAGTCCTCGCCTTGCATGCACTAGGATCCCATACAGGCGCCATTTGTGTCCTAGATGCTCCACTTCCCATCCAGCTCCCTGCTTGTGGCCTGGGAAAGCAGTCAAGGACATCCCAAAGCCTTGGGACCCTGCACATATGTGGGAGACTCGGAAAAAGCTCCTGGTTCCTGGCTTCGAATCAGCTCAGCTCCAGCCATTGTGGACACTAGGAGAGTGAACCAACAGACAGAAGATCTTTCTCTTTGCTTCTCCTTCTCTCTGTATATCTGCCTTTCCAATAACACTAAACAATTCTTTTTTTTTTAAATGGCCATTTGTAATAGCAGTGAAAGATACATTCACTCAACATGCCTTTGTTTTCCTCTTTTAAAAAAAAAGGCAAATTGCAAATCTTCCTGAAACCATGTTACCTCATAGCAAGCAATCATGCTGAATCATCAATTGACTTTAGAAATATTTCAAAAATTAGAGTTAAGAGGTAGTAGTTGGTCAACGAGATCAGATCGATGAATCGCACCTCTTCACTGTGTTTTCTTTTTCTCTGTTCTTAATCTACATTGTCAGATCTCTTCAAGAGTTACTTCTTCCAGATGCTTAGAACAGCTTCTCAATAGATTGAAATCAGATTTTTTTTTATCATTTCAGAAAAATCTGTGCCAAAAAAGTATGAACAATGCTTAATTTTTGGCAGAGCCAAAAATCATAAAATGTCAGGTTTTCTTTCTTTATTCTTTATTTTTTTAAAAATCGAAATTAGTTGTGGTAAGTCAATCCATGCCTATTGGGAGCAGAAGCATAGTAGTTACCTCAAAAGCAAGTTCACTGGTTTTCTGAATCAGCTGATTAGTAGTATCTAACCGTTACGTGTGGGACGCCCTCTTGATCCACAAGTAGATGCATGGCTCACATGTCACCTGTTTTTTTTTAGTCATGTTAAAATGTATGAAGTAAAACAGGCTCAAGGTCTTACCTTCATAAATGTTATACTTTTCTGTCAGTTGATTAATTACCTGTGTCGACGAGATTTTGATTACAATATGCAAAAGTACTCCTATATTCTTGTTCCTATTTTATGTGGTAGATAGGGTTTATAAAAAGAGCAAAAATATGAATAATATAAATACAAATGAAGCTTTAAAAATTATTTGCATGTGTCAATATAATCCAGAAGAGCAAAGAAAATATCCAAGTCTGTGAGAATGTAGGATTACTAAATGTTTTCCTAAAGCATTTGGAACTTATTAAAAACACACCGATTTTATTTAAAAACAGTATAATATATTTTAAGACTCTGTATTCAACAGGGTTCAGATTTGTTGTTGTTTATTACTAGATCAGTTCATTATCTGGAAAATAGAGATATTGGTACCTTAAAGGCCAATACTGACAGAATGTTATACATTTGCCAGCTTAGTAGGCTTTTAAGAAATGCTTTTTAAAAACAAATAAATATATCTAAGGCAGTAGTTCTCAAAGTGTGATCTTGGGACCAGCAGTAGCATCTAAAACTTGTTTTTAAATATGAAATATTGGGCTGTACCCAACCCGAATGAATCAGAAATTCTAGGGGTGGAGCCCATCTGGCTGGTGCTACAGATTCTGATGTAGAGTGTTGTTTAGAAGCTCTGTTCGAAGGTGATTCTGGCATCCCTCCTGATGTTTGGAGCCCCTAATTTATCAAGGTGTTTTGTGTGTTTAGTTGTAGTAGGCCTTGCTCTGTGCTTCAGTTCATCTCTGCATTTCTTCCCAATCACAGAATCTCTCAGGACCATCCTGTGAAATCACCCCTTTTGGCTCATTGTTTCAGTACCTACAAAGTCTCTGTGTTATTAGTAAACTTGTGTCAAGAGAGGCTCACTGGTTTGCTTCTTCGACCCAGGATCTGGCCCTCTCTACCATGTAGTGTTTGCTAGGAATCCTGAGTCTGTAGGAGAAGTCCGACAGGATTTTATGAGATTCCTTAGGGGCGCTAGAGCTCTGGTTCATGTTAAGCAGATTTACAGCACAGTGATTGCTGAACCTCAAATCCAGTTTGGTAATAGAAAGCATACCTTTTCTACTGATTGTTTATCTTGTTGAATTCTGAAATTCTGTGATACTGACATTAAAGAAATTTTTATTCTCACCTCTCTGGTGTCTGATTTAGTTTGTGCACTTGGGCTTCTGAGGAAACAGCTGGACTGTGTGTGGTGCACTCTGAAGCTATACTCCTGTTCCTCGGACCTTGTCCAAAGACATAGGCAGAGAATTCTACACAAAGACTTTTATTGGGTAGGATGAGTAGAGTGGAACTTAAAATATAAGCTTCGTTGGGCGTATACTGCAGCATTGCATCTGAAGTTTTTCTTTTTCATGTTTCACTTTGTGCTTTGTTTCTATATTTTTTTAAGATTTTAAAATTTTTATTGGAAAGGCAAATTTACAGAGAGAAGGAGAGATAGAGAGAAAAATCTTCCATCCACTGGTTCACTTCCCAAGTGGCTACAACGGCTGTAGTTGAGCTGATCCGGAGCCAGGAGCCTCTTCCGTGTCTCCCACATGGATGCAGGGTTCCAAGGCTCTACTGTATTCCCAAGGCCACAAACAGAGAACTGGATGGGAAGTGGAGCAGCTGGGACATGAACCAGCACCCGTGTGGGATCCCAGCGTGTGCAAGGCGAGGATTTAGCCACTGAGCCATCATGCTAGACTCTGTACTTGGTTTCTAAAACCTACAGAAACAACATGAAACCCAGGGGCTTCTAAAATACAGGCATAGCTTAAAAAAACTTTTATAAGTACGTTGTTATAAGAATCAATAGTGAGCAGTAACTTGAGTATTCAGTACATGAGAATGAATAAGTAGATTATGGTGCAATCAATAGGTTGAGTGTTATGCATTTAACGGTACACTTTAGAAAACTAAAAATTCTATTCACAGTCTATCATTTAAGTTCAGTGTTTAAATTTACAAGAGATACCACATAGAAATACATTTTCAACAACAAAATAGGAGTAGGAGAGGGAAATGATAAGGTAAATAGGTCTTAATGGAATTTATATGAGAGATATTATTTATATTAAGGTTAATATAATTAATCCTTCCATATGGGATGTCTTTTACAAGTTTATGGAAAATGCATGTTATGAAAAAACTATAACTAGATTTCACTATACTTTTGCATCTAAGTAAACTTTACTTCCATTTTCCAATGAACTTTTAGAGGTATCTTTGTATATACAGTGCCATGTAATATTGGATGTAACTCAATATACATCTAGCCAAAACGTTCAGGGTTTGTGAATTTCACGAAGATTTGTTTATTCTATAAGCTCTAAAAACATTTACTAAATGAACGCTGCTTTTCAGTATTAGATATCTTTACAGGAAGCAGCCTCTGTAACTGGCGACATCAGAGCTCCTTAGTTTGGAGACTATGCTGTGCCAACATCTAGCAGTGAGGGGGCAAAGAGTCACAGCTCAGTGAGAGTGGAGCGAGTCACTGAGTGACCGTAGACAGCTTCATTGTAAACTTTAAAACTGTAAATGTCAGGTTGATTTCTTTTATCCTATGACATGTGTATAAAAAAATATCCTGGCCACTAGCTTTTGATTTCAGAAAATGCAAACTAATTTTAGTCTTAGCAGGTACATAGTTATTTAATGTATTCCAAGTTCTGTATTACCCACTATTCTTTCTGCTGTGTATAAAAATTTTTATGTACAAAGTTCTACGTGCCCAGCAAAATTGTTAATTCCTGGGGATTGGGGATGTGTGTGGTAGTTCTTGTCATTCTTCCCTCTGCATGTGCTGCACAGCTCCCCTCACTCCCAGCCTACAGAACGGGCAATAGGTGCACTGTAAGTACACGTGTGCTGCAAAATGCTTGTGGGAAATGGATTTGAAAAGCTTATTTTGATAGAGAAAATCTTTGACATCTATACATTTAAAGGATCATCTAACATTCATGAAAAATACTTTAATGAAAGAAGCTTGAATTTCAAATTTGGTCTTGCACCAAAAGAAATTTTTAATTCAGTTTTTCCATAAATTTTCCAAGGTACCATTGTACTTTTCAAGTTGATTTGACTTTCAGGGAAAATGTGCTTTTTATTTAGCATCACTTACATCTAATTCTCAGTGTGGCTCTCCTCTCTATTCTCAGGGAATTTCCTAAGTTGCTCTTGAAAATGTAAATTTCTATTTTATGTAACATTTT
Organism: Ochotona princeps; assembly: GCF_030435755.1. NCBI lineage: Eukaryota > Metazoa > Chordata > Mammalia > Lagomorpha > Ochotonidae > Ochotona > Ochotona princeps. The sequence goes on along the minus strand of NC_080852.1, from coordinate 36,685,120 downwards.
TATGACACATAATCATATGAAATTAATGCCAGAAGAAATTTACATTTTATTTTTCTGAAGCAGGCAAAGTGGGATATGAAAGGAAAACAATGTTAATTACAGACTTCAGCGTTCGGCGTTGGGTCTTAGCTGTTCTGGTCAGAAGAACAGGTTTTTGTAAATAGCCTAAGGGGCACAGCACTGTTTCACATTTTTGTTTGAGGGTTCCAGTGGTTACTATAACAGTTCTGTTTAGTACAGCTGGAGGAAAGTTTATAATGTTATCTAATATAAAATATATTCATACTTACTAATTATACATAAAGTAAAACTTTCTTTTTAAGCTTTCCATGACGTGTAGATAAAACACTGTCCTGTTCAATCTCTAACACCATATGAAAGAACTGTTCAGCTATTTTGTGTGTGAATCACAAAATAGTGATCTCCATCTGCAGGACAGACACGTGTTGATGAGAAACTTCAACTCTAAATACCAAAGAAACTGACTTACCTAGAAAAACAAAAGCAGATGGGTGTGTCTGGTCTTGGGACATCTCTTGACGCCCACTCTTCTTGGTAGGCCTTCATCTGTGGATGGAGCTGAAGATCAATGCAGGGAACTTGCACCCTCTCCACCTTGGGCAACCTGCCATCTTCCACACCTGTTCAGCTACTAGGGCAAACAAGTGCCCTACTAGACACTTCCGAGAGAAGGTGCTGAAAGGAAGGATGAAGAACTGGCACAGGCTGGAGGCTGTCTCTCATTGATCACCCAGACTTCAGTTTTCTTACTTTATTTTTCCTTCATGTTCTGGCAGACACACTGAATTGCACACACATTATGTACCCTGTAGCACAAAAGTGGGCACCAAAGCCCCCGAAGCTAGGAGCTTATAATCAGCCTAAGACTAGAAGGGATGTCAAAATGGTAAACCAACAATTCTCAGTAGTACATGATTAGGGCTGAAAAGAGGTGAGGCAGGAAGTGAGTACTGCCAACATTCCAAGAAAGACAGGTGTGCAATGGAGGGGATGGCAAGAAAGGCCTTATACAGAAGGGACGCATTGAAGCCAACTTCACAAGTTCAGGGATTGACAGGACAGCCTTAAGAAAACACTCAGTTAAAAAAGGGAAATCAAAATATGATACCATTGAATGAAATATCCAGAGTGGATGAATCTGTGGAGACGGGAGGCGGGTCAGTGGCCACTGGGGGCTGGTGCCAAAGGGAAGGGCAGTGACCGCTTAATGGGCACAGGATTGCCTCTGGAGATGGTGAGGCGTTTGGAACCACAAGGGATGACTGCAGGGCTCTAAAATGTACTAAATCCCACTAGATTGTACACACTAACACAGTTTTTTTTTTTCTGACTTGTGAATCTTACCCTAAGTTTTAAAACAATGCAAACTTTCATCCTGATATATTCAAAAGGAAGGGGGGAAATCTCCAGGATTAAAAACAGGCGAAAAACCTGGACTAATGACTAAGCAGAGTTGGAAGAGGTTTTTCAGAGATGAACCACTTTAAAGCAGAAGAGTATAGCTGTGATGGGGGAAAATTTGGTTTGAAATGTAGGCTTCAGGTCAGATGAGAAGGGCTCTGGAATGCAGGTAAAGGAGTGTGGGGTTTTATCTTTTAAGGAATGGAGAGATTCCAGGTCTTAAGAAGAGGGGTGAGGTGATTTAATCAGAAGATTAACTTGGCAGTCCTGTGCAAGGAGAGTGGTCAGGAAGCCATTGCAAAATCTGAACATAAAATGAGTGGGGCTTGTATGGATGAAGGGGACGAGCAGGGAAGAGTGGTGCCATGGGTGTAGAGGCTGTTCATTGCAGACCTGGCATGGGGTAAGAATAGACTTACGGGTAAATGTTTTAAAATTTTTGTTAGTGCCTAAACCACCAGTGTCCCACCTCATAGTACCTGGGCCTGAATAGTGGCTCACTCTCCTGCCTCCGAGTCCCTGCTGATGCAAACCCCGAGAGGTAGCAGTCTGGCTATAGAGGCCAGGCCATCAGGGACAAGCTGAGAGGATCTGGTGACTGAGCCCAAGGGCATTCATCCCTTGTATGGTGCCCTCATTGTGTGGCATGTATTGCGCCAGATGCTATGGCTATGTAGCAAAGGGCAGGACAGGCTAATCCCTTCCCCTGTATCACATAGACAGTGTGTTCTCAAAGAATTTCTAGAAATGAAAGGGAAGTGCAGTTCAGCATGGTGCAAGTGTAGCCGTGCAGCAGTGGGAAAGTGAGTGCTGTGTCATCAGATGTGTACGGAGTTCTCATGACTGTCCGGAAGTCTTGCTTTGGTTGGAGACTGAAGTAGGTGATTTTTTAAGTCTCCAACTCTTAAGATAAGGTGATTCCCTGTTCTGTCTCATTAACCTCGTAGACCATCGTTCTTGTAACTATTACAACACCAATGGATACTAACTTTCTGACCGCTTTCATCCATAATTGTAATTATGTTGACTCAGATTTTCATGTAAATTCAACTTTCAATGTATCTTATAGTTCCACAGTTCTTTTGTTTTTAAAGAACACACTAATCCCTAATGGCCTTTCAGCCAGTCTTATATTTCCAGCTTTAATATTTATAGTAAGTTCCTCTTTCACGGGGTATTTTTTGCAAGTAATGCAAATTTCTTCAAAAGTGAGTTAGATAGTAAGAGCGGAGCTGCTGACCTTTAAATCATTTTTGTTCTGTGATGTGATGTCATGGTTGATTAAGAACTGGCATGACTGCTTTTTGTGAGATGTTTCTTTGGATGCCATATTGATGTGAGTGCAAGTTTAAATAAGTAAATGTTAAATTTATTTGAAAGTTTAAATTAATGTTAAATTTATTTGACATAGTTACCTTACTGTCCACATTTTGCCACTAGAATGATCATAGATTAATTGCACTTGAATCTGGAAGACTTAGATACCCACAAGAGTAATATTTATCCTGACTATGTTTTTAGGGAAAAATCTCAATATTTAAAAAGCTTTTAGATACCTGAAATCTATTCTCTTTAAATATTAAAATTAAAAAACAAATTTAAAACGAGAAAGAAGAAAAAAAATTCAAAAGGAAAAAAAAAAAGAGTTGACTTGAGAAAGAGAGACAGAGCAGGGGCTCTCCTGTACTCTCACTTAATCCGTACGTGGCCACAATGGAGAAGCAATGTTTTGGAGTGGGGAGCTCAATCCAGGGTCTTATGTGGTGGGCAGGATCCCGTATGAAGCAGCACCATTGCCTCCCATGGTCTCCAGGAAGTTGGAGTCACAACTAGGAATTGAACTCAGCTACTCTGACACTAAGTTACCCAGACACCACAATCTGAGTCCGAGTGGCCGGCGAACCCCTACCCTTGGAATTGGTTTAGCTCCAATAAGGAGTGCTTATGAGTCAGGTAGGAAAAATGCCAGCTGCAGAAGAAAAATTTCATGTCAAGTAGAATAGTTGGTCAAAACTGCACCTGTTCATTGTGCATTTTTAAACAATTTATGATTTTTATTAAAACATGTAGCATTTTGATGGAAGTTTAGATAGGTATGCAGTAAATATTTATTGAAAGTCTTCGGTACAGGTGGGGGTTTATCGATAAAGCTTTTCAAACAGAGAATGGTATGGACGTGGGTGCAGGAGTGGGGACATGTGAGCCCTGGGAAGACAGAGATTGCTCCCCTCACGTAGCATTTACACATGATTACTAGTCTGAGTATTTTTTGACTGAATGATTTTGGTGTCCTCTTAATTTCTTAATACTTAAATTATCGGTAATGGTTATTCTGGCTCTCACTCTGAAAGTAAGGGTGCAGAATTGGATCAGAGGGGGGACAGCATTGTGAGCTGGTGGGTGAAGTTGCCTTCGGCAGTATTGCCACGAAATCTGAACCACAGTTCAAGTCCCAGCTGCTCAGCTCCTAATTCAGCTAATAGCCTGGGAACGCAGAGGAAGATGGCCCCACTGCTTTGCCTCTGCCACCCGTATGAGAGGAAGCTCTTGTCTCCAGTCTCATCCATCCCAGCCATTGTGTCCATGTGGGGAGTGAACCAAGAGTTGAAAGATGTCTGTCTTTCCCTCTCTGTAACTCTTCAATATAAATAGACCTTTAAGTAAAAGTGACACGTAAACCCGAGGAGGGTGTTACCTCTGACTAGTCCGGATTTCTGGGCCAGTCCTCTTTTTGTATCTTCTTTCTTTTTCTCCACTTTCATCTCATGTTGCTTTCAAGTCTTGCTCTTTGTTTGGTTCCTAATACTCCCTCCTTATTCATTCGCTGTGTTTTCTGTAAACTTCTCCTTTCTCCATCTCTGTTCCTCTGCCTCTGATCATCTTTCATTTTCCTCTCTGCTTCCCATTCCTAACATCTTTTCTTAGGTTACGTCTGTAACTATAATATAGAAGTAAGTGTATTTTTACCTACTAATAATATGATGAAATGGCAAGTTTTTATTCTGAACTTAGCATGAACAAAGTCTTTATGCTGATCTTTCTTGAGACAAAATAAAATTGGATATCATTTAAAAAATATGTTTTAAAAAGTACTGAATCACTAATCCTCAAAGTAACAGAGGAGCTGGGTAAACCGTGCCCCCTGAACCACTCGTCAGGACTCTGAACTGAAGGCAACTCCTGTTGGTCCTTGGCAGCTTAATGTTCTGTCGTCTTTTCCACACAGCGGATACAGCAGGTAGTCCTTCAGGGTCTGCTTTCTGTTACAGCTCCTCGTGTGCAGTCCCACGAGTGCTAGAGTGTTTGTCTTGTTCATTCTCTATCCTCCTTGTCCAGAACACTGCGGACGCACAGCAGGTACCAACTAAGAGTGATTGCCTGAGAATTCAAATCCACAGTCTTCGTTCTGCTTCCTGAGCCTAACTAGTTCTAACTTTTTGGAGTGGTATCGCTCATAAGGATACCTAAGTTTACAATTGATTTATAAGTAGGAATGAATGGTTTTAGGTGTAAAGACTGCTTTCTTTTCATTCTGTGTACTCTTTAGTCCACTCCATAGTTTAAGTTCTTAGCCAGCATGGTGTGTAGCTATCCTTTATAACTGTTTCTTAATTTATGCAAGTGCCAAAATGTCATCTCACCATTGAGTATCATGTTTTTAAGCACGAATTCTGTGTCAGGTTTTATTTCAAGCACAGAGCATCCATTATCTCATTTCCTTCCAACAACCATGCAATGTGTTTATTCTTAGGATCTCATGAAGAAAAGAAACAGGTGAAATAACCTGACGGGGAACACACCTAGGGTTTGAATGCAGGCGATCTGAACCCAGCCACCTGTCTCACACAAGAAATTAATTTTTCAGTTTTTAGCTTTGTAGAGGATGAGATGTTCACCGCCACCATGTTTCTACATCTTAGATTTACTCAAGTGCAATCATATTCAGGGGCCTCGTAAATTATATTCAGATGTTTAGTTCTAGTTTGTTGCAGACCAGTTTATATGTCTTCTAAATTGCAAGTAGCTCGAGGATGTAACACCTCATTCTTTTTACTTTTGACAAGATAAATCAGGTCACCAAGCCTTTCTAAGTTATGCTTAGTAGCTCCACCATCACTTAAAACCAATCAGTGTTAGGAAATTCTTTCCCTTTTCTCTGTTTTATGTTCCTCTTAATCCAAATAAAATTATTTCCTTTTTTCATCTTGGAATGTAGAATTCACTTAAAGAGAGAATTTTGTATGGCTATAGTGAAAACCTGGGGAAGAATGTAATTGGCCTTTGCTGAGTCTGGATTCTACCAGAATCCAGCTGCTGTAGTAGAAGGTGGAGCAGGCATGCCTTGGTGTGTGCAGTGGCTTGGGGCGGGAACCTCTCGTAGAAGGTGCACTCAGGTCTGTTGTATAAAGTGGCATAGTGTTCACACATAACCTATGCATGTCCTCTTGAATACTTCAAGAGCTTTCTAAATTGCTTATATCATCTAACACAACATCTGGCCATGGAAATAGTTCTTATATTCTATTAGGGAATATAGTTAAAGATTGTATATTTTCACTACAAATGCAATTTTTTTTTTTGGAAAATTTTTTATCTTCCTTTCAATCTGCAAAGCAGAACTCATAGTTACAGAGAGCTGACCACCTGTAACTTGGTAGGCTAGAAACTTCTTGGTAGGCACTTCTTACTGCAACACATTAGAAAAAAAATTTTTAATATGGCACAGTTCCCCCTCCTAACCCTAAAAATTTTGTAATACAAGGTGAGTTCCTAGATTTTTGTGATAAAGTTTTAGTGAATGAGGAGACAGGAACTGATTGAGAAAGAGTTAAGTTGCTACTTATGTTAAGTGCTAAGGAGGAGAGAAAGAAGAAATCTGAGGTTTAGTGAGCCGGGAAGATGGAAAGCTTGGGTGAAGGAGACATTGAGAGTGTTGTGCATGAAAGAAGATGGGACGAAGGGCGGAAGAGATATCAGATGGGTTACTTGTAAGTATGAATTAAATCTCTCAAAGTATTTTTGAAAGACACTGGTTGGGCCTGGAATTTCTTTTAATCTTATGAGGGAACCAAGGGTGGTGCAAATGTCTTGAGTACATTACATCTTTCTGCTTTATTTCTGCAGAGGGGGAAGATGGGTCTTTAATTCTGGTGATGTTGAGTTTGAGGTTCCTGAAGAAATTTAGGTAGGGGTGTGCAAAGAAAAGTCAGAAGAGCAGAGCTCTTGAAGGAAGAATTACAGTTAGAGACAAGAGTTGGGGGCTGTGAATAGGTGATGAGCTTAAACCAACAGCGTCAGGGTAAGAACTTCCAGAACGCATTCGATAGAAAATATCAGACAGAAGAGGTATGAAAGAACAGGGTTGAAACAGTAGGAATAGAGTAAGACTGAGGGGAAACAGGACAGCTAAGGGAGGAGACACTCAGAACAGTGGGGAAAGGCGAAGTGGTGAGCACTGCTGAGGAGGGGGCGCTGGGAGAGGAGCCAGCTGGGGAGAGTTGTTTGTGAAATTCTGCTAAGTTTTAGTGAGCTAGTTGTCACGTGGAGTTATTATTAAAAATGGAATCATATGCACTTTTAAATTACTTTACAAACAACAGTAAATTCTCCAGCTTCCTTCCTCACGTTCTAATGGAGTTGAAGTTCTTTCCACCATCTCTGTCTGATGGAGAGGCTATATAACATTGGGTGCTCCTGCATGGTCACTTCCTGTCCACTCAGTGACATCACTGTGGTAATTTGAAGTCAGTAGCTGGCAGCATCTGAAATCATAGAAACTGACAAACACTGCACTCTTTGCAAGGTGAGCCACAAATGCCAGTGCAACACTGGAAAAATAAAACAGAAAGTAACTCATGACTTAGGCTTGACTGTAGTAGAGGAGTGGCTAATAGCAACCACAGGGCAGTGCACTGAGGGGTGAAGTCATGGAAAATGGAGAACCAGAGTTGAGTTAAGCTGATTGCTACTGTTGGTGGCGTTTTTCCCCTGTAATTGCGATGCTTACCAAATATGTACAGTACTAGTGTGAATTACTAATCTCGCAGAATAAATCACATATGCCGGTTTTCTTTGTGATAGAAACTTTTCTGTTGAAAAAATTTTAAGGAAATGGTAATCTGTGGAACACTCTTGGGAATGAGGCTCTGGTATTTATTTCACAATAAATCTGATAGTAGTTTATTATCAAAGTCTTTTCATTTTTAAAAGAAATATTGTTGAGGATGATGTTGAATTTTATTGAGTCTATTTTGCTTTTTTGAAATAATCATATGGTTTCGTTTAAAATTTGACCTATTGTGACACTTGTTTTAATAGATTTCTAATATATGTGTTAGATCTCCTTTTTCTTCCTAGTGTGAATCCTATTTGATTATGGTGGTTTGAAATCGGCATGTTATTGGATTCTTTAGTTAGTACTTTCTTTGTAATTAGAAATTATTAAGCAGGCCTGATATTTTTTTCTTTGTAATTAGAAATTATTAAGCAGGCCTGATATTTTTTTCTTTGTTCTTTATCAGGTCTTAATATTGTGCTATTTTTAAAAATTAATTTGACTACTTTTTTTTTCTGCTCAGAAACAGTTTGTATTGCTAGAAAATTCTCTTCCCTACCTTCAAAGAGATTCACTTATAAAATTATCTAGGTCGACCTGGCGTGGTAGCTTAATGGCTAAAGTCCTCGCCTTGCACACACCGAGATCCCATAAGGTTGCTGGTTCTAATCCCAGCAGCCCTGCTTCCCATCCATCTCTCTGCTTGTGGCCTGGGAAAGCAGTCGAGGACACCCCAAGACTCTTGGCTCCTGGCTTTAGATTGGCTCAGCTGTTGTGGCCACTTGGGGAGTGAATCAGCAAACAGAAGATCTTCCTCTCTGTTTATCTTCCTTTCCAATAAAAATAGATAAATCTTTTTTAAAAATGATCTAGGCCCAGAGCTTTGGCTGAGAAATAATTTCTTTAATAAGTTTTTGGTTATTTCCATTGTTAATTCCTTTTCTGTTTCTTAAGATTTTAATCATTTGTTCTATTTCAGGCAAATTACTCGGAAGAAATTACCTCTGGCCTACATTATTTCTACTTAGATTTATTTTTTAAAAAACAGTTGAGTGAACCAATATGGGGTCTTGTTGACGTGTGAGGGGATTGCTGTGTTCACAGCCAGTTTTCTGGCTTAAAAGGACAGACAGGGAAATCTGTCATTTAGTGATTACAAGTTGAGCTTACTTAATTGACCAGACACGGAACGTAAGAGAACATAGTCGTGGATGTATTCTGCTCCTGCAATGGTTCTTGGCTGGAGCCGGACCTGCTAAGATGCAGTGCCATTCTGAAGGCCATGCTGAAGCTGGTTCTTAGGGTGCCACGCTAGGGACAGGCAGAACTCTGGAGACTCTGCTTGCCTACTTTATAATCTGTGTGTGTTTCAAAGAGAAGTTGCGGCAGTTATCAGGGAAAGCTAGTACAGTCTGATTTTAACCTAGACTCAACATCCTTTAACTTTTCAGATAATTTTCCTATATTAACATTCTTTTCTTTTTTCCAGAGTTGAGCCATTTTTTTTTACTGTCTTAAATGTAAGGAAAAAATGTTAACATAGTAATCTGCTTCTTGTGTGTTACAAACATTACAGATGAACTTCAGTTTTAGTGTGAATACCCCTTTCATTTTCACTAACAGGCTAGAGTTTATGTAAATCGCTGGGATACAGGTCAGCAAGTCCCAGCCAGAAAAATACAAAACACACAGGCATACAGCACTGACTGATGAGCTCAGGCTGTAGAACACGTCCCATTCAGAAAACAAGCAGTGGCTTTATTGTTGATATTGACTTTTTCAATTCCCAAACACAAGTCCTGAAGAATTCTAGAGCAGCAAGCAAGAATGCTTGGCAGCCATTTGTATTCCTTCACACCAGAAATGGCAGAAGAGAAAACCATCTATCTCCACGATCTGCCTTTACTGTGTATTAAGTAGCAAAAGAGTTTTTGTGAGTTCCAAATTGAAAGGCATAGCAATAAAAAAAAATAGAATGTATGTATGTGAGTGTGTGTGTGTGAGTATGTGGGTGTGTGAGTGTGTGTGTGAGTGTGGTGTGTGTGTGTGTGTGTGCGTGAGTGTGGTGTGAGTGTGTGGTGTGTGTGGGGGGGGAATATGCAGAATGTTAGCTCTGCATGTTGGTGCTGTTCAGACCTGGATGCTAAGACTCAAGGTTCTTTCCTTGGGCCCCTCATCCTTTGCTGAGTCAGAGATGTGCATCTTTACAGTCTGCTCTTGCATGTTCCCTTTAAACCTCCCCCCGGGGGAGGTGGGCATCTTTTGCGCCGTGTCTGAATGATTGTGGCTCTTGAACTGGGCTTAGTAACCATGTGCCATTTAGAATGAATTTATGTTTCAGCAAATGTGTTGTATAAATTGTATAACTTTCATTAATATCTATCTTCCCAGATTATTAATCCTTTTAAGATCTAGTTTTTCTTGTCTGCATAATGTTACATGTATCATTGTTAATTTGCCATGAAAGATAGAGGAGATAAAGGACTTTGACTAATGTTAGTCACTTAACTGGGAAAATAAGCATGTCTAATACATGTCTCATAAAATCATTTTAAGAAGATTCTGCATCCCTGTGTGGATTATGGTGAGTCACTTTGTGGCCTGTTGGTTACTACAAGAGAAAAAGAAGCTTTGCAAACTCAGGGGAATCAAATATTGAGAATGGAATCCAAAGAGGAAAAAATAATTTATTCGTATGTGTATGTTTTGGCAACTTAGATTATCTCGGAATTTTTAAAATGTGTGTGTACTGAAAATCGTATTTCTTTTGAATTGTCAGATCTGAAAGAAGACAGCTCCAAACCACAGATCCACAACAAAAGGAGCACTTTCTCAAACAAGAGTTATCCTTCAACGGTAGGAAAAATCCCATTTATTATACTGCATTTGAACTTTATCCTTTTTGAAGAACATGCAAATTCTTCATAGTACTTTATTGTAAAATTTCTTCGCTTTTATTTCTAACTTTTATGATACTTTCTGCTATATAATTTATGAGTCAGTTGGCATATCCTAAAACATATTTGTCTAAGATAAAACAAAGATAGAAAAATGACCTAGAAGTTGGAAAATAACTCAAATTGTTGAAAATAAGCATTTAACAAGTCTTTTATGGTTCTTCTGTCTAGGTAATAATTGGAAGTGTATTATTTCACTTTTTATTTACTTATTTGAAAGACAAAGGAAGAGCTTTCCATGTATAAATTCATTCCCCAAATACTCAGCTCCAGCTGAAGCCAAGAATAGAAAGCTCAATCCAGATGTCCCACGTGGGGTGGCAGGAGTCACTCCTGTCTCCCAAGGTCGCTGTAGCAGGGTCACCACTGCCTCCAGAGGTCAGCTGTAGCAGGACACTGCAGTCAGCAGCTGGAGGCAGGGAAGGATCACAGGTCCTCTGGTCTGCGTGTGGTTGTCTACTCCAGAGTACATTATTCTGATACTTATGATACTTACAATTAAGTAAAAGTTAGGATTTTGCTGAGTTCCAGGTAGGCCACATGGATTTACTCTCTGGTTGCAAATGAGAAGGCAGCTTCGTACACACCAGGTATGCCCGCTCGTAGGAGGAAAAAATGCAGAGTCAGCATTCATTGTCCCTGGAGCTGAACGTGTTGGGGTGTGAGTCCATGGGCTCCGGGCAGGTTTGAGAAGCCTTCTGCTTAGGTCCGATCCCAGGATTCTGGCACAGCTCTTAGTCTCCAGATTGTTTGGGGAGAGAAAGAAATTTTAGGATGCTTTAAGGTTTTGTGCAGCATTAGGACTGTAGATTTCAAGATATGATGAAAGTCATAGGATGGCTCGCTTTCCTAGTGTCTGCAGATGCATGAAGTTCATATCACTGAAAAAATTATCAAATAGATAACAGGAATTATCACTGTTTATAGAAATATATGTGTATGTGTCAGGTTCGGATACATAACACATTTCTTAACTGTGTCCACGGAGAGAGCCTAGAAGCAATGACTCCCAGTTGCAAGCCGTACTGTGGCTTCCAGTTATCAGTATTTGAGTCCAAGCTCAGGCGAGGGCTTAGAGGAGCTTGTGGCTTCAGAAAGTAACGAAGTGCTCAAGAGGGAGTGTACCATTGTGGCACAGCATGTTAAACCATTTGTTGGGACTCTCACATCCCATATTGGAGTGTTCAAGTCCTGACTACCCTGCAGTTTCAATCCAGCTTCCTGATAGTGCATCTGTAGGTCATAAACAATGGTCCAAGCTTGGGTTCAGCCTCACTACGGGAAACTTGGACAGAGTTCCGGGTTTGACTTTGGCCTGGCCTAGCCAGGGATGTTAACATCCAGAGAATGAACCAACAGTTCTCTATCAGTCTGTGTTTCAAATAAATAAATAGATCTTAAATACGTGTGTGAGTATGAAAGCAGTCTCAACTGTCTGAGCAATAAAATAACTAGTTTTGAATTATACCCTTTGAAATAAAATATAGGCACTTGAGTCTAGATTAATGTAAGTAACAAAAAATGGGAGTAGAGCTCGTCTTTACAAAAGAATTTAATCAATGGAAAAGCAATGAGGGAAATAGAGGAGGATTATTGGAGCACTCAGTGACAATTGGCTGTAGGCAGGACCAGCTGAACACTAAAAGTTTAAAGACAAACAGGGTATTGACATAATCTCGAAGTATCTTCTCCTAAATATTTGTTAGTTACAAGGAGAAACCATAACTTTCTATGGGAGTATCTTGATATAAAACACCTCAATCAGATGACTGTAGTCAATATCAATGCTGATAAGACATAATGAGCCCGTAAGAGGGGCATTTGTAAAGCTCATGGGAAGACTTGTTATAGAAAAACTGTGTGTGGGTTTTGAAATATTTGTTCTGCACAAATCCCACCAAGTCCTGCCTCTTCAGGAATCGGGTCTTAGCAGAGTTTTCAGTTGGTGACACTCAGGATCTGATTTGAATGTTCGAACCAGAACTGTGAAAGTATTTTTACATCTTCTGATAAAGCCTTGGCCCACCCGTCTTTATCAGCTAAGACAAGATTTGAATAAGAACTTAGAATTAGTAGTCTCATATTTAAACAAGGAAAATGGAAAAGGAAAGCATTATTTCTAGGCAAAATGTCCAGTAATTCAATAAATACATATAATACTAAAAGAATATTTTTCCTTAAAGAAAATGACAGTATTACGTTTGCTTAGGAAGTCAGTTTCACTTTAGAAAAGCCTAAAGCCATTTAAAAAGCTGCAGACCAAGAAGTAAAAGGCAAGTTAGTGCATTAGCATCTGAAATGAAGTGACTTAAGTTCAAGTGTTTGAGCTGAAAATAATGAAATGCTGAGTATCTAGAATTCAACCCCGAATACCTTTTGTTGGCAACTCTCTTTGCTAGTTCAACTTTTTTGGGTGAAACAAGAAATAACAAAAGATTGTATCTTCAGCAGTCAAATTCAGAGACAAAAAATAGAATGATGGCAGGGCAGGGGGAGGAGAAGAGTGGGAACTTACTACTGTTCAATGAGTGTGTAGTTTCACTGTGTAAAATGAGAAAATTCTGAAGAGCAGTTAGTTGTTCAACACTGTGAAGGTACCCCTGAACACACACACACACACACACAAATGCCTAAAATGCTCCAAGTTGTTATGTGTGTTTCACTACAGTAAACAAATGCAACAAAGAAATTGTAGAAGCATGAGCAATTACATTGTTTTTTTTTTTTTTTCTTGCGAGGGTGCCTAGCTGAGAAGAGAGTTTCTGCTTAGGGACATTTGCCGTTTGGAGCCTCCCTCTCACCCCTCGATTTGGAGATGATTCTCTACATGTCGTTTATCAACTGATAGCTTAAATGGCCCCTATATCCCATAAATTGCAAATTTTTAAAAAAGACCCAAAGCATCAAAAACGTGGTTCACAGAAACCGGCAGAGCTAAAGGGCTGGGAGAGCTGCTTGTAGAGTTAATTTATAACTAAGACAAATGAATCTATAAAAAGAAGAAAAGCGCCATAAGAAATATGCTAACTGATGGTAAGGGAGAGAAAGGGTTTAGATAAAAGATATCTGAACTTGTTTGGTCCCAATGATTTTATGGCTGAGGAATTCAATTATAGGTGTACTGGGTGGAGCAAATCACAATTCTGTAAATCACTAATAGGGCAACGATCTTTATCATTTTCTGTATGTGCTCACTTGCAAAGTTCATTCCTGCGCTCTGCAAATACACCCTGTCCTGGCTGGCCTGCTGTGAGTGGACGCGGTGTCAGCAGGGTTCATGTTTGCTGTCAACCCTTGAAAGCGGGAGGGCGCTACATCCACAATTAATGTTAATTAGTTAATGTTAATTAATGTTAATATTAATCAGTCCTGATGTTAGGACCGATCACTTTTGCTTTGAATTTTTGTCTTTGGGTTTGTTTATTTTACACTGATTTCTTTGAAAGTGTGTTTATTATTAAAAAGCTATGGAAATACTTTTTAAAGATTCAAGCATACAGAATCACCATAAACTGTGTCTGCTTTTGCAGGTTTCTGAGCCTTGTATGTTTTTTCAATTGCCAGAAGTTACTATACACTCAGCTGCTTTGGCTGTGAGTGTAACTTTTATTTCCTTCTAGCTGGCTTTCAGATTTCTTACAATGGCAGCATATTAGTCATCTTAGTGCTATTCCATTATTTATAAAGCCAGTTTTGGGGGGAGTTTCTACTTTTTTTTTTATTATTAGACAATTACCATTTATTTTTATACCAATACTGACCATGAATATGTTCAGGTATATATATATATATATATATATATATATATATATATATATACCAATTAATGAAAAAGAATTTTTTTTCAGATAAATTGCCTGGAGAGGCATTTGTATGTTACAGTAAGCATAAAGTAATTTGTGTGTTAAAGTAAGCAATTACTCCATTCTTATGCTATTTGTTTTTATGACGTTTCAACTTACTCTGAGGATATAGGATTAACAAATGAAGGCAACATACAAAACTTCAGTGTGTTCTAGAAATGTGTTTAAGTGCTTCCTGTTAAATTTAATGAATTATTATCATGGCTTTGTACGTATGATAGTGGAGGGAGAGTAAAGAACTCCCATGGTTGTTCAGGGATTAGATAATAGGTGTAAGTCTTCTTTAATTTTTGCTTTTGTTGTGAAAAATGCCTACTGAACTGCAAAGAAATTGCATATTATTTCAAGAGAATAATACAAATTTAAATGCAATGTGAAGATTGTATATGGTGTGGATCCCTTATGGCCTTTGAGCCCGTGTATGTTTAGTTAATTGTCAGAAATGACTACTTTTTAAAATACAGATTTAATAAAATAAGACTTTTTATTGGTGTAGCTTTGACATGCTTGATTTTTTGGTTACTTTGAATAACTTTTTAAATTTTAAAAATTTATTTATTATTTGCTTTCTTACTTCTTTACTTTTTATTTTTGTTTTTTATTTAAGCACCAGTTTACCCCAAAATGCCCACAACAGCCAGAAATGGGTATGACTGAGGCCAGAGGACTGGAACCGAATCCTGACCCTGTGTGGATGGCAGGAACCCCTCTGCCTCCGGGGTGGCTTTAGCAGGGACTCGCGTACGGGGTTATCCCAACCGTGTCTTAGCCTCTGCACCAAATGCCCACCTCCCACAGTCACTTACAAGTAATGTCTATAAATTCTGTCGCATTATCATGGAATAAGAGACCACTGCTTGCAACTCTTCTCATTTCGTGAGTGAAACAGAAGCAGCTGTATCAGTTTCATCCTAAGCAAGGTTTTTTTTTTTTTTCTTAAACTCATGAACTTCTTGTTCTCTAGGTCCTGTGATCTGAAATAATTTAAGTTATGAAGTTTGATATTTTTAACCTTTTATACTCCCAGTAGACAGGACATAGGAAATTTAATGACGTCAACATCTTTAATAATCTTTAAAAGTCATAAGACTTGGTAACTGGGACAAGAAACAATTAAGTATAAATTTCAGGGAAATACCATAATGGCATGACTGTTGTTTTCTTTAGTTAGCAAGCCACATGACTTTCAATCGCAAAAAGTGCATAGTGTGGTCTCCTTTTAAGATTTCAGTTTTGCCTACATCACAAAAATGTATGTTTCCCAAGTTTACCCACTATAATTTGTGATTGCTATTTTCCTTATCTGCGAAGGAAGTACAGCAGCTCCCATGGGGAAATACCATGTTAAGTAGATCCTAAAATAAGAAATCTGAGGGAGAGGTCACATCCTAATAACTTGTGTAAATATGAATTCCCCTGGAGCCTTAAAATTATTTTGTAGGAGTAACGTGTTAACAATGGGTTACTGAGTTTCTTCCAGATAGTGTTGTAAAACTGAAGCACTTTTGTGTACACAAGTAGCCACTGAAATACAAATACAATTGACAAGACCAATTTTTTTTTCTTAGTAATCTGTTATGAATTTCCAGAGGAATCTAGCATAAATAATAAACCACAAAATCTTTTTTGTTACTTTCTTTGGAAACAGGAGATATAGTAGGGGAAAAAACAGACAGGATTTTTTTTTCCTATTATGACAGAAATGTTTAAACCTCATCTTTGTACTAACAGTGACCCCTACTTTAGTCTTTAAAAGAACTCTAATGGGGGCCGGTGGCATGGCCTAGTGGCTAAAGTCCTCGCCTTGAACGCCCCGGGATCCCATATGGGCGCCGGTTCTAATCCCCACAGCTCCACTTCCCATCCAGCTCCCTGCTTGTGGCCTGGGAAAGCAGTTGAGGACGGCTCAATGCATTGGGACCCTGCACCCGTGTGGGAGACCCGAAAGAGGTTCCAGGTTCCTGGCATCAGATCGGTGCGTACCGGCCCATTGTGGCTCACTTGGGGAGTGAAACATCGGATGGAAGATCTTCCTCTCTGTCTCTCCTCCTCTGTATATCTGACTTTGTAATAAAATAAATAAATCTTAAAAAAAAAAAAAAAGAACTCTAATGGCTTTCCAAAGAAAGTCACTGTTCTGGGAGTCAGCAAATGGGTTGTAGTATTTTCTTTTCTGTTAACAGGCCATCCCTTAATAATATGAACCTCAGTTTTTTCTTATCTGCTAAGACGGAAGGTATTTATTGTAAGAATTCAGACCAAATATATAAACATTTTCAAAATAAAGTGGACATCAAGTGATATTACATCCCACTCCGAGTGACAGCCAATGCATGCTATGAAGTATCCACACTGGCCACATGGAAGCATAAGGCTCAATGAAAGCTGCTTCATCCAGAAGTCTCATACCATGCCAGGACACTTGATTATTTTAACATATAATAACTTTCTTGGAGGATGTACTGTTGGAAATGTGACTTGGATGCATATTTATTTATTTATTTATTTTGCTTTAGATAAATCTGCATTATTATGTGTTAGACTCTTCTTATTGCAAATTAAAGCCACATGGAAGAGCAGGTGCTTGGCCCAGAAGTTGAGATGCCAGTTAGGACACCCTGGGTCCTGTAATGAAATACCAGGCTTTGGTTCACAGCTCTAACTCCTAATTCCAACCTCCTGCTAATACACACCCTGAGACACAGCAGGTTTTGGCACAAGCACCTGGGTTCTTGCCACTCATGCGGGACACTTAAATTAATTACTAACTTGGCACCCTGACCATTGCAGCATTTGGGCATCGCTCTCTCAGAAACAAAACAAAACATTAAAAGTTGAACAGAATGCAGATCTTGTGTTTTGACAACTGACCAGGGTTGCATGTTGACTGGCATGGCTTGGATTGACTTGAATTTCCTCCAAAGTGAAACACTGAAGTTAAAGAAAAAAAAGATCTTATCAACTCATATGCTTAATACATGGGATAATTGTTTTTTATCAACCAGATTTTAGAATTAAAGAGATAGTAACAGTGAATAAGAGGCTTAGAAGAATATATTTTGTTTGCTTCTCTTCCCAGGTTCGAGTTCTGCTAGGAACTAAGCTCTTCCCATATATGAACCTATTGATTGGTGCAACTCTAAATTTGGTTTTCTGTCCTTTATTCCTATGAGTGTTATCTTAGCTCAGGTTTTCCTTATCCATCCCCTGAATGCTGGCAGCCGGTCACTGACTCAACAGCCCACTGTTTGTCTTGTTCTCCAGGCAATTGTTTCTTTTCTAAAGAGCATGCTGACATCTTGCCTCTTTCGGGGGCATCGGAATCTCGCCCTGCTCCCTCCTGTTACCCCCTGCTGTGGGCTAGACACGCATATTGTCCAGTGCCCTCACAGCATGGGGACTGAGTGGGTCAGTGACACCAGGAGATTGCTGATCTGAGAGAGACTTTTTGTGTAGTACACTTCTTGTGAACAAAGACCGTCTTCAGGATATCCTAGTGCTTAGCAAAATCCCTAGCAAATATGACTCATATAATGGTTTATGTAATTGAAATGCAATTTTCAGTTGTACTTTTATTTCTACTCTTTGAATGTAGCATTATTAGCTATCTTACAAATTTATTTTTAAATTTATCACCCTGGGACCCGGCGCAGCAGCCTAGTGGCTAAAGTCCCCACCTTGCACATACCGGGATCCCATATGGGCACCGGTTCTAATCGCAGCAGCTCTGCTTCCCATCCATTTCCCTGCTTGTGGCCTGGGAAAGCAGTCAAGGACACCCCAAGACCTTAGAATTCTGTACCCACATGGGAGACCTGGAAAAAGCTCCTGGCTCCTGGCTTTGGATTGGCTCAGCTCCAGCCTTTGCGGCCACTTAGGGAGTGAATCAGCAGACAAAAAATCTTCCTGTCTGTCTCTCCCCGTCTCTGTATATCTGACTTTCCAATAAAAATAGATAAATCTTTTTAAAAAATTGCCACCCTGAAACCCAAAAGCATGGTACAGGATTTAGTTAAGAAAAGAATTTCTGTGATAGTCACATACAGGTCCAGTGTCCTTAACCTGAAATACTCCATATTCTCTAAGCTTTTCAGTGCCAAAAAATGACACCACAATGGAAAATTCCACAGGTAATCCCATGTTATAGGTTGCAGCCAAAGCACAAATGCAGTAAATGTATTGTATAGAATTGCTTCAGAGGGCCAGCCTGGAAGCAAAGCAGGTGAAGTCCCGTCCACAATCCCGGCATGGCACATGGGCACTGGTTCATGTCCTGGCTGCTCTGCTTCTAATCTAGCTCCCTGACAATGTCCTATAAGCAACACTGGGAGATGGCCCGAGTGTTTGTGGGAGTCCTAGAAGAAACTCTTGGAATCTGGAATTGGCTAGGCCCAGCTCTGGGTGTTGTGGCCATCTGGGGAGTGAGCCAGCAGATGGACAGCATCGCACTCTCTCAGTGCATTGGATTTTCAAATAAATAAATATTTCTCTACAATAATTACCTTTAGTCTATGTGTATAGGGTATATGTGAATTTTGTATTTAGACTTGGGCCCCTTCCCTGAGATACTGCATTATGTATATGTAAATATCCCAAAATCTTGTAAAAAAGATGAAAATCTGAAAAATTATAGTCCTGCCGAAAGATCAAGGCTATTCAATCTTCAGACGCGATTTTTCTGTAGATTTACCCATTGCAACCTAAAACAGTATATGATAACAGCTATTTCTAGAAGATTGATGCATATTAGGTATTATTATGAGGCAGCTATAGATGCTTTAAATTATACTAGAGGGTAGACATTGGTGATATGAATATACCACAGCATTTTATATAAGGGACATGGGCATTTGTGGATTGTGGTATCCATAGGGAAACCTGTAATTGAGTTACATAATGTTTGGAAGAAATGTTGGAGCACTGGTTCAAATCGCTGCTTCTCTGCTTCTGATCCAGTTCCCGTCAGTGCTCCTGAGGAAGGACGGAAGATGGCCCAAGTGTTTGGAGCCCTGCCACCCTGCACTGACCTCCTGGATCAGCACAGGCTGCTACAGCCTTCTGGGGAGTGGGCCAGCAGATACAAGATTTCTCTCCCTATTTCTTGTTACCCTGCCTTTCAAATAAATAAAGAAATCTATTTTTAGTGAAAAAAATATAAAAATAAAATCTGGCAATTAAGTTACTTTCCCACTTCTGGCCTGGATTTTTCCATATACTATACAAATTAGATTAGCTTAGACCAACTGATGTTTAAAGGACCATTCTACTACTTTCAAAGCATTACGAAATAGGGTAAGCTTGGCCTATTCACAGATTCAGCAATCATTATTTTATATATCAGCATAACTTGCTGGATTAGCTAAAGTTAGAAATACAAAGGAAGTTTTGAGAGCCTGGGCCTGTAGGTCAGAGTTTCTGGCCGTGGGGTCTGGCGCTGTAATGCAGCAGGTTAAGCTGCTACCTCAGCGCCAAAATCCTGAGAGGACACCTGTTTGACTCTTGAGTGCTCTGCCCCTTCTATTTTAAGATTTATTTATTTGAAAAGCAGAGTTAGAGAGATAGAAAGTGAGATTTTCCATCCCCTGGTTCACTCCCCAAAATGCTGCAATTGCTAGAGCTGGATTGGTTTGAATCCTGGAGACAGGAGCTTCTTCCGAGTCTCCTACATGCGTGCAAAGGTCCAAGTACTTGCACCATCTTCTGCTGCTTTCCCAGGCCGTTCATTAGCAGGGAGCTGGATTGGAGTGGAGCAGCCAAGATTTGAACCTGCACCCCATATAGGATGCCAGCGCCACAGGTGGCAGATTTACTTGCTGTGCCGCAGCACTGACCCTTGCCCTGTTTCTGATCCAGCCCCTGCAAGCACATGTAGGAAAGCAGTGAAAGCTGGTCCAAGTCCGTGGGCCCCTAAAACCATGTGGGAAACCCAGGTGGAGTTCCGGGTTCCTGACTTCAGCCTGGTCCAGTCCCAGAAAGTGCAGATTTTTGGGGAGTGAACCAGAGGATGCAAGATACCTCAGACTTGTGCGCACTCTCTCTGTGTCTCTCTGTGTGTGTCTCTCTCTGTCTCTCTCTCTCTCTCCCTCCCTCCCTCCCCCCCTCTGTCTTCCCATTTTCTCTCTCCCCTGTGACTCTCTGTAACTCTTTCAAATAATTAAATTTTTTTCATAGTTTTCTGAATGTAGACCTTCTTCCTCCTATTTTTTTAAAGATTTATTTATTTTTATTGGGAAGGCAAATTTACAGAAAGGAGAGACAAAGATCTTCCATCCTCTGGCTTTATCCCACTTCCCCCAAGTGTACGATGGCCAGAGCAGAGCCAGTCTGAAGCCAGGAGCCAGGAGCTTCTTCTGGGTCTCCTATGTAGGTGCAGGGTGCAAAAACTTTGGGCCACCCTCTACTACTTTCCCGAGTTAAAATCTGGGAGCTGGGAGGGAACTGGAGCAGCCAGGACATGAACTAGTGCCCATATGGGATGCCAGTGCTTGAAGGTGCATTAGCCAGTTGAGCCATTGCACTGGCCCAAAGATTTTTTGTTTGTTTATTTCAAAGTCAGAGTTACAGAGATAAGTGGGAGGGGAAAGAGGTTTCATTGGCTGGCTCACTCTAGAGATTGCCACAACAGCTGGGACTATGCCAGGTAAAAGCCAGGATCCAGGAGCTTCTTCTGGGTCTCCCAAAACGCTGCCAGGGCCTAAGCACTTAGTCTGTTTTCCACTGCTTTCCTACACTTGAAAGTAGGGCGCTTGATTTTAAGTGGAGCACCAGGGTTTTGAACCAGCACCCTGCGTTGCTCTTAGCAGTTTAACATGCTCCACAATGCTCACTGGCCTCTCTCCCTTTTTATTAAACATCAATTGTTAAAATGTGCAGCTGTGACCACACTGTGGCATAACAGGCTAATCCTCAGGCTGTGGTACGGATATTCCATATGGGTGCCAATTTGCATCCCAGCTGCTCCACTTCCCATCCAGCTCTCTGCCAATGGCCTGGGAAAGCAGCAGAGGATGTCCCAAGGTTTGAACCTTTCACCCCACTCCCCCACATGGGAGACCAAGAGGAAGCTTCTGGATCCCCTCTTCAGATCTGCACAGCTCTGGCTATTGAGGCCATTTGGGGATGAACTGGCAGATGGAAGATCTGAAAAGTTTGACCATGCCACCTGCTGTAAGTTGTCTTGAAAGAAGGACCATACCCTGCTATCTGTTGCCAACCTCCAGCACCAGGCAGAATGCCTGATATTTAACTCCTTGATAAATGTTTATTAACTGGATAAAAGTTAAACTATGTATTAAAATATCACCAGTGAAGAGGCCTCCAATAGTGTCATTCCCCTTCTTTTCCGCCTTTTTCTGTCCCTTCCATGACTATGACATACAGGGACAGATTCATTGTGTTAATTAAGATGATCAGTTTTCACATGCATTTTATGCCATTTTCGATTGGTTTCTCATTTAATCACTGTGTTTGACGCTATAATAATGAAATTAAATTTAGGATTTGACTGAAATTTAATGAAAAAAAGTTTTTGGAAGATTTTCAAAATACTTTGTATTAACTTAAAAATGAGTGCTTTAGGACCTGGCGCAGTAGCCTGTGAACATGCCAGGATACCATGTGGACGCTGGTTCTAATCCCAGCAGCCCTGCTTCCTATCCCACTCACTGCTTGTAGCCTGGGAAAGCAGCCAAGCATGGGCCAAAGCCTTGGGACCCTGCACCTGTGGGAGACCCAGAGGAGGTTCCTGACTCCAGGCTTCAGATCGGCTCAACTCCGGCCATTGCAGCTGCTTGGGGAGTGAGTCAACGGATGAAGGATCTTCCTCTCTGTCTCTCCTCCTCTCTCTCTATATATATACATCTGACTTTGGAATAAAAATAAATAAATCTTTAAAAAATTAGTGCTTAATTTTTCAACTTTGATTAATTTAAATTTACCAATTTGTGTTTGTGGTAGAAAATGGTTTGGAAAACAGAAATCTGTTTCTGAACAAATTAAGTGATGCTGTGTAAGAAACCACAAGAAGTCATCCCGAATTTAGTAATGCTTCCCATCTTAAGCACATGATTTCAGTTGCCCTCAGACTAACAAAAAGGTTGCAAAATGTCAGCATAATACCTTTTACTTCCTTGTGGGTTCTGGCTACTCCACCCCTACCCTCAAATGTGGTGATAGAGTTGCAAACACCAGAAGTATGACAATTTAGTTTCTTGCACTTTTAGGTTAGAAGTACCCTGCCAAGATGAGCTGAGATGTATTTAAATTTACAGCAGCTCAGTGACACAGATTATACTTTTCTCAGCTCAGACAGCAGGCCGGTTTGTAGCTTTCACACTTCCTACAGTGAAAAAGTTGCAGCTGCGACAAAGTCCACAGACATGTGGGTGAATGTTCTTACACGGTGGGAAGCTGATCGCAAAATTATTTGTCCAAGTTCATGCGTTTATGTGCTTAATATTTTTTCTGGTATTGTGTCACTTTGTGCTGCCTCAGAGGCTGTTGTGTCTTTTCATCTTTCTGATGAAGAATTAGGGCCAGAGTTGGACATTTCCGCCATTCGTTTCCAGTGATCTGGTTATTTGAAGACACCTTTGTCTTTTTGTTTATCCTCTAGAGTTTGCAGATTATCTTTGAATTTCCCTTTCCCTGAGGCGGAGATTTAGAATATTTGTTTACATAGGATACAGGAAAAAAAATCCATATGTATTTTAGTAAATGACTGTTTGATTCTTGGGTAGAACCTGAAATACTGGGCAGGACAACCAAGTATCTAAAAACTAAGCGCCCAGCAGCAGAAGTAAAGATGGCTTGGATTTTGAGTCAGGGAAGTAGCATAGCTTCCAGGGTCTGATATCTCAGGAAAACGTTTAAAGCAAGGAGCTGATTTGGTTTGAGTTGGGTTTTTCGCCCTTAAAGATTCATTCAGTTTTAGACACTTAACTGTTTCTTTTTCCCTAAATGTGTACTCGCAGTATTGAAAGAATGACCAGTTTACTGCGATACATGAACAATTTACCTTGGAAGAGATTATCCTTAAAACGCGAAGGTTAGAGCTGGAAGTCAAGTAAGAGAGAAGGGAACTGGTTGTTTTAGCTCAACGTGTTCCTTCTGTGGATCGCTGCTGATTTTATTCTAGCTGCTTCGTTCACTTCACCACATGTAGTGTCCCCATTTCTGTTTGAGTTTTCTGTATTTAGAGAGTTTGAACCACTTATAATCAACAGTCTGAATAGAATCTTGGCAGATGAGGGCTCAGGAAACAAGTGTTTTGTTTACATTTAGATAATTTTTGAGCACATGGCCTCGGGATATTTGGTAAGAAACCCAGTTAAAGAGAAACCCAAAGAACAGAATATTTATTGTGTCTAGTCACCTTCACCTTTTTCCCACTCAGGAGTTTAATTCCAAATACTTGGGAAAAGCTAAAAACATTATCTCTTGCAACTTAGTAGGCAAAATTTTTAAAAAGACTGCATGAAGGTGGCTGGCCTCCCTGCTTTCCCAGCACAGTTGAAAAGGGTTTCAGATTCAAGAGTCTGAAAAAGGTACAAAAACCTCTCTTCCAACAGCAAAGCATGAGAATGGAACTGCATGAGAAATGGACAGTTGAGTTGACTTTGGGAAGGCCTTCCAAAACACATGCTCGCACTACAAATCCCAGGATTTTTTTTTTTCCCAAGGAGGTTTTTTTTCCCCTTTCTGTCAGAATCACTTGTCAAGTTGAAATTTATGACTGCGTTTTGTCATAAATGTAGCAAACACACCGCATAATGAAGACCCAGTCTCTGGTATCTGAGTGACGTGCTAACAGCGTCGTCTTCCTTGCTAACTGCTGGGTCTGTGAAGGTGAAATTGGAATACCTAGTACAACGTTCTGTAGAGATGCTGTGTTCTCACTTTCTCTCCTGTTTCTGGAGGTCACTTACCCACACATCATAAAATCCAACAGAAGCTAAAAAGGAATGAAGGAGATCAGAATGTGTAGATGTTTAAATTAGCCTTGAGACCTTTAACATTCATCACTAAGGGTGAATAAAAATAAGATTGTACTGCTTGATGGGCATAAACCAGTTATGAAAGCCCCCATAACTCCAAAACAAGCAGGTAGACAGGACGATTTGTCATGCAGCTGTGCGTGTATGGCTTGAACTTGTTGACTGTAGAAGCTTCCTTGTGAAGGTGTTGTTGCTTCTTAGATCATTAGCTGGTTAGCAGAGTAGATGTTCCACCAATAAATAATAAGCTGCCTGTATATTGGCATTTCATTTCAATATCATGGTAGACTTTTTCTAACGCAAGAATTATCATTTTAACGAAAAAGGGCATTGATGATGTTCAGCATTGAACAACCATCACCTGTATCTAGTTTTTTAAAAAGATTTATTTATTTTTATTGGAAAGTCAGATATGCAGAGAGGAGGAGAGACAGAGAGGAAGATCTTCTGTCCACTGATTCACTCCCCAAGTGGCCGCAGCGGCCGGTGCTGTGCCAATCCGAAGCCAGGATCCGGGAGCTCTTCCGGGTCTCCCACAAGGGTGCAGGGTCCCAGGGCTTTGGCCCATCCTCGACTGCTTTCCAAGGCCACAAGCAGGGAGCTGAATGGGAAGTGGAGCTGCTGCGATTAGAACCGGCGCCCATATGGGATCCCAGCGCATTCAAGGCGAGGACTTTAGCTGCTAGGCTACCACATCGGGCCCCCTGCATCTAGTTTTAAAGCTTTTTTTTTATCACCCCAGACTCTGTGTCCATTACATATTAATTTCCCAACACTTACCTTATCCTGTGGTTGCTATTCTTCCTTTCATCTCTGTAAACTTTCCCATTCTAGTTATTCAATATAGTTGATACCATGTGGCTTATTTCACTAAATACCACGTCTTCAAAATACAGCTATGTGTCAAAATGCCATTCTTTTTTATGGCTAATATTCTACCACTAATAAATACCTAAAACTTTGCTTATCTGTTTGCCTGTTGATATATATATTTAGTTCATTTTCACTTTTTGCTACTGCAAATAACACTAAAATGAACATTGCTGTTCAAGTACTTGTTTGAGTCCCTGATTTCAGTTCTTTTGGGTATATTCCTAGAAATGGTATTGACAAGTCATATGGTTATTCTGTGTTTTGCTTTGTAAGGAAGTACAGAGTTTTCCATAGCTGCTGTACCATTTTACATCCACATTAGCAATATGAGTGTGTTCTAATATCTCCACATCCTCAGCAAAACTTTTTAAAAACATTTACTTTGTTTTTAAGAATTTGAGAGGCAGAAGAGATACCACCCACTGGTTCACTCCTCAAATGTTCATAACAACTGAGATTAAACCAGGCTAAATGAAACTGGATATGGGAACTCAATCCAAGTCTCCCACGTGAGGCGCAGCCACCTAACTGCTTGGACCATCACTACCTCCTCTCAGAGTATCCTTGGGAGTATTTCTTGGCAGCAGGGCCAGAGACCCCCAAGGGGATGAGGCGATGGTGCTCTTTGGCCACAGGAACCACCTGGGACAATCTGGTGGGGCATGTCCATTTATTGTAAAGTGAGCACAAACTTATATGGACTAGGAAAGGGGAAGGCAAAAGGGCATCTCCTGACAATCCTCCCAACCCAGCAATGGCACTGTAATTGACTAGAAGGCATGTCTATCCCTTTAGACCCTCCAATCATGTCACAGGTCACATGGGCTGTGAGTCACTCCCACCAGGTAGCAGGCAGAGATCCAGGGGCAATCTCCCACAGAGAACACATACATAGGAAGTAGGAATGAGGAGGTAGATATAGGTAATAAGCCCAGATTCTCCAATTAGGGATTTGAGCCTCTTAACCAGTCCCCATAATTTTTATTATTATTATTTTTTGCAATAACTACCCTGTTAGGTTTGAAGTGGTGTGTTGTTATGGGTTTAACTTGTTTGCTTAATGACTGATAATGTTAAACATCTTTTTGGGTGCTTTACTGAACCTTGGTACATCTTCTTAGATAAGTATACATCCAAGTCCCTCACCAAAGTTTTAATTGGGATGTTTGCCTCTTGCCTTTCTGTTCTCACTTCTCCATTCACTTTCTCAAATACTTCTTCATGTAGTCAAACATACTTGAGCAGGTAAATGTTTACTCTCAACCTTCCATTGCCACACACGCAAGATTAAGGTCAAATACTTTTCATGCTGTTGCCAAAATCAGTACCCAAAAAACTATCTTTCTTCAAATAAAAACATCTTCTGGATATTTTAATGCTGTGGGATCTCTTGTATTCTTTCCCAAATTTCAGTTTAATGAGCCCACAAGTAGGGAATGAGTCACTGAGAAGCATTCCAGAAAATAAACATCCATTTCCTCAGAATGAAGAAATTTTAGACCATCTTTTCTCAAACTGGGATCCAGAGATTCCTGGAGATCCACAAATGTATTTTTGGGCTCTTAGAGTTTTAGAATTTTTAAATACTGTGGTTTTGTATCAGTATTAATCCCAAAAGCCGTTCTCAAATCCACATTTCACAATCCAAGGATACTTTCATGAAATAAGACTTTGATTTCCTGTGTGGATTTCTTATACCCCGGAGGAGTTCGAAGACACAGCTTTGACAGGTCTGTAGGACTGTTTTTATAATTTTGACGGAACTTATGTATTAGTGAAGTTTAAGAAATGCTGATCAGGTGAGATGAGCCTTAGCAGATGTGGTTGCAGTGCCCAAACAGCATATGTGAAAATTGGGGGCGGGAGGGGGGAGGAGGCAAAGCCGACAGGCGAATGTGGGCTCCCCTGCTGGACAACCACTCCCATTGGAAAGCGTGAGTCGGGATGAGTGCAGACCAGACTAGGCAGGGCTACAACACCTGTGGGCCTCATGTGAGTTAGATAAGGGAAGGACCGCGGTGGGCTGACTGTTCTGACTGATGCAAGCAAAAATTAGAATGGGTAAGGGATGGTAGGGCTTAGCCGCAGCATCAGCTGGCAAAGGCTGGCACTGGGAGCTAATTCTGTCAAATCAAATGCCAGAACCACCTGGAGAGTGCATAATCCGGGAGTGGGAGTGGCCTAGTAGGGAGATAGTGGGCACCTCCCTCGGGTTACCACTCTCACTGGAGAACATGAAAACCAGTACTGACAGGGGTGGCTAGACAGAAAGGTACCTGCTAGTATGTGTGTGGGCTGGATAGTAGGTTGGTTGGGTTGAACTAGGCTTCAGTGCCCATTGACATGTACGAGAGCTAAATGGGATGTGGGACAGACTGAATAAGCCTGTGGTACATGGGAACCAGGGTAGGGGGCAGAACTGGTGGGGGTTATGGGGAGTCACCCCAACTAGGCTGCAGCTCCCACTGGTTTGTGTGAGGGCCAAGTATGAAGTGGGTAGGATTGAGCTGGACTACAACACCCATCAGTTCACATGGAAGACAGGGCTGGAAACAGAACTGACCTGGCAATAGCAACGACCAGCATGTGCATAAGCTGATTGGGGCAACAGAAGGTGTCAGACCCTGTACTGGCAAACTCACGCAAGATTCAGGTCTGGGATCATCTCAGATGAAGTTTCTTTGGAGATCCCTCCAACTGAAATGCTGATCTCAGAACCCCAACCATGAAGAGACTGTGTCAGCTAGTGGACTCTGAATAGGTAATTTGTTTCATTGCAATTGGAACGGAGATTGGCAGCAATCCAGAACTGTTGAACTATCAAAACTGCTTGAGCAGGACCCTCAGAGTGTGCCTCACATTGGGGATCTGGGATGGGTGGTAGGCTGGGTAGGGCTTTTCCCTTTGTTTCTCCCCTGACTCCAGATACAGGGGGGAAAAAAAAGATAATATTGGTGTGGAAACAATGGTATAACCCACTTTCATCCTGTAGCCCTTGACCCTTTGCACCCTAAGTAACTAAGCAAGATTATTAAAATAAATAAATGAATAAACTTCAAAAAATAGAAAAAAAGAAATGCTGATCAAATCTAGTTTTCTTCTTTTGTAAACAAGACATAGAGAAGTTAAGTGAACTTGCCTAGACTAACACAGCAAGTTTGTACAGTCAACTAACGTTTTATCTCATGTCTTCTAAAGCTATCCAGTGTTCTTTGAGCTGAAAAAGGGATACTGCAATAAGTCTGTCTTCACTGAGTTTATAAAGAAATGCAACTCACACAATGAATACTATGAGCGAGACAGAGGGGTAATAGGAGTTGCGTATAATAGCAGTCATTTTAACCTAGTGACGGTTTGGGGTAGTGATTTTATACAGACAGATTAAGAAAAAAAGAGCAGGATGTCTAAAAGGGACTGTAGAAACAGTGTGACTGAGGAAAAACATGTGAGTGTTCTGAGGGAAAGAGCAGTTGGCTCACTAACTGACATGGAGAAAAGGAGTCCGGTTGGGCTTTGGATGTGAGCAGGGACAGTATTCCTCAGGGCAGTTCAAGTCTAAGAAGAGCTCTAGTGTAAACAGGAGTGACATAAATTCATTTGCCTCTTTTGAAGATCATCCTGGCTACCCACAGAACTGATTGGAGAGCTGATAAGAGCAGATAGGACACCTGGTAGGAAGCTGTTGGAAAGGAGCTCACGTGAGAGTGACTTGAATAACATTTGATAAGGAGATTGAGAGAGGTGGCTGAATGTAAACATTTAACACACAGAATCGGAAAGACCTGGTGAATCAGTGAGGCCATTAGGGCAGTCATTTATGACTCTCTGGTTTGGACAGATTGGTGGAGCTGTTCAGAGAGACGGGAACTCAGGGAAGAAGAGTGCATTTGGGGAAATAGGTAATGAATGCATTGTTGGGCCGACTGAATATGAGTTTCATATGAGGGAGATCAATGGAATTGTTGAATAGCTGTAAATAGGACTGAGGCCCACGAATGAGGGCTGGAACAGACAGAAAATTGTGATACATTACATGCTGAGTCATTTATGCTGATGATTGTCCAGTATTTTAAAAAACGTTTTTATTTGAGGAGGAGACAGAGAAAGACTGGTTCATCTCTGACACTCCCACAGTAGCATGGGGGCTGAAATTGGGAGCCTGGAACTCGACCCTGGTCTTGTCAGGCTGTCAGCACTATTTCTCAGAGCTCACATTCACAAGAAACTGCAATCAGGGGCTGGAGCCAGGAATCAAATTCATATACTGCTGTAAGATGTGGGCAACTGAGCCCATAGGCTAAACGCTTGCTACCCACTGGGAATTTTTTAATAGTTACTCAAAGGATTACTACATTTGTTTTCGCTTAACATGTGGGTTTCATGTAATTCCAAGCAGAAGAATTAGGTATCTCAGTCATTCCCCAGCATTTTTAATTTCATCGAAATGTGTAGATTTTGATCACTTGCTCCATGGAGTAAGGGCGTTATTTCAAAAATGATCTTCTAGCCCTGCAGATATACCCATGTCTACAGAAAAGAGCCATCCGAAAAGTCAGCTTTAAATTAGGGGTAAGAAATTTAAGTCTTGAGCCAACTCTACGGAGGAGCTTTCCCAATGGTAACAATACCAAAATGGACTTTTTCAGGAAAATAAAACTTCCTTTCTAATGTCATGTAGACAGAAGGATAATTTATCATCTATTTAACCCATTGACTTAAGTTTCAAATTGATAGAAGTGGTTCACTGTTGAGAGGAAGACAGCGTTTTTTTGGGTTTTTTGGGTTTTTTGGTTTTGTTTTGTTTTAATGCACGTTAGAGCTCTACAGAATATTCCAAAGACTACGGTAGAACTGCTATCCTCACAGCTGATTTAGTGTCAACCCAACATACAATCATTTCAATTGCTCGGGTTTATGATTAGAACTTTCCAAAAGTTAAGAATTTACTGAATGAAATTATTCTGGTTTTTGTTGTTTTTTGTGCTTTGATTAATTTTAATCATTAAATCAATATTTTATTGCCCTCATTGAAATAAATTGTTTTGACCATTTAAAATGTTTTAATAGGATAATTATTTTGTCTAGCTTTTTTGAGAACGTTATTCCTGTCTCTCCCTCTTGGAAGCCTTGAAATATATCAATTGACTCTTGTTACTGTTATTTATGTTGAAAGATATTAAAATGAGATTTGTAATCCAAATGGGCATTACTTACCTCACATCTGGTCTCTTGAAAAAGGGCCAGATACAACAAGTCTTAATGCAAGAGAGCCTAGGGCAAAAACTGCAATTCCCACCCTCCTTTGCAAAAACAATTGTAGTACATGAACCTTCAGTGTTAAATAAAAAGAGAGAGAAGAAAATGATAGTAGATAGGAATTATGACTTATTATTATAGATAATTAGAATCTATAGTTCTAATTATATTTCCAATAAAAATGTTACTATGAGTCCTAGCTTAATAAGCTAACCATTTAAAGTGGAAAGCCATGTGGTAGGAAAACAATAGCTGTGGCAGCATTGACCTAGTTTCTGGTGGCAAGGGCCAAAGACATCATGACGCCGCTGTGCTCTCTGAATCTGTTCACCTTGCTTACTCTTCCAACGATGATGACCTACTTTTCCTGTGATACTCCAGTGTGCGCCTGTTGTTTGAGCCTTATTTTTGATGGTGTTCTCTTTGACTCTAAAACAGTGTCCTAGTTCGTATAATAAAGAATGTGGTCATCTTAATTTAATCCCTTTTTTCTCGAGAGCGTTTAAGTTTAGCAAAGGTAGAGAGTGGAGATGATGAGACTATATTGAAAGGAGACTGAAACTCAGGTTGAAAAAGCGCTGGGCCCAAAAAATTACCGGTCAGAATTCCAAGTCATAAGGTGAAATTTGAGCTGGAAATTGAAGTATAAACACGTTCTCAACATCACAAATTATGCCACATTAATGCTAGTTGCTCTTAGTGAGCTGGGCACAGGATTATAACCAGGTCAGGAGTTTGTGGCAATTTTATGCAATACTAATGTTTAGCTTCCTGTCTGAGGTTTTCCATATTGCAAGTCTGTCACTTCTTAATATTCTTTGAGGATGACTGATATTGATATCTAATAAGCACATTTCAGAGAAAAAAAAGATGGAAGATAGTGGTTCTTTAGAAAAATGGAAAGACATTATTCTTGATAACTTTATTCTTTGAAAAAGCTTAAACACCCCTTCCTTTCATGTTAATAACCTGCTCAGAAGTTTATTTGATCAGCTAGAGAAGGCTTCCTGTAATATTTCCTTCAGGCTGTTATTTTTTAATACCCAATTGTTACAGTGTCATTATTATTTATTTTAAATAACTTTTACAATTATAAAAGTAATAGCTAGCATTTCAAAATATACAGAAAATGTAAAGTAAAATAACTAATGTTAACATTATAAGCATGATTCCTTTAAACATAGATTATACAAATGTTTTTTCAATAAAAGTGATTTTAGTATTCCATCTTACATTTACATACAGCTTTAAAATGTGTAAAGTTCTTTCACATAAAATTTTTCAACCTAATAATACACCTATAAAGGAGGAAAAATGCTGCTTTCCATTTTACTAAAGGGAAAACACAAGGCCAGAGGAGCTCCTTGACGTGCTCTAGTGAAGACGCCATCAGGTAATAGCACCTACGCTGCAACCCAGGATTTCTTCACAGCCCAAGGTTCAGTGGATTACTCGGACTTCGCTGTGCTAAAAGTTTGACACACCAAAAGTCGAATCAGGCCGAAATAATTATGAGCAGCTGGAGAGTTAACTTGAAAAAGAAGCAGTGAAAAAGAACATTATGAATAACCATCTTTAGGTTCATACAAGCGTTATTCAAAGAATGATAACCATCTTTCTTAGAACTTCTGAAAGTAAAACAAAGAGGCTGAGCTTCTATGGACACTGAAGCTTGGGGTGAGGTAGCTCCCTGAAAAACTTCAAAAATGCATGTTTTAGGGCCAGTGCTGTGGTGTAGCAGGTTAAGCCACCATCCACAGCACTGGCATTCCACATGGGTGCCAGTTTGAGACCTGGCCATTCCACTTCCAATCCCTCTCTCTGCTAATGCACCTGGGAAAACAGAAGATGGTCCAAATATTTGGAACCTGCATCCTTGTGGGAGAGCAGGAAGATGCTCCTGGCTTCTGGTTTTGGCCTGGCCCAACCCTGGCCATGGTGGCCATTGGTGAAGTGAACCAAAAGAAGGTCTCTCTTTATCTCCTCAAAATCAAATTTTCACTGGAATTTAGTGATTAGTCAATCAAGTGTTAAACACCTGATGATATCCCAGCGTTACAAATGAATAAAGATAAACGCTTTCATGTTTTCAAAGACAGTATAACTTGAGACAAAGCAAACACATCTGGAACAGATTAGATCTGATATCTGATTCTGTAGCAGTGAGATTGGGGTAAGAGCTATTGAATTAACATTCAATTAGTATTTGCTTTGTGCTAATCAAGAAAAATGTATGATTGTTATTGCATAAATAATGTTAGGAATCCAGATATAAGTCCTAACAGATGGCACGAAACAGTATTATGTATGTTCCTGCTCCGCATTTATTGTCTGCTGTATACCACAGACACATAGGAGTTAGTGTTCCTGTTGAAAATAACTTCAGTTACATGTTAAGAAATAATGAAGAATAAAATGAGAGGTTGGGTAGGTGGTTCTGTGGGTTGATTATGTCAGTAGTATCATTAACCTATGCAGAATTAGGCTGATAAACAAGAGTTTATAATAAATGAATCTAACACTGGGTGGAAAATTCAAAGAAAAATCTTACAAAGTCTTCTAATGTACCCTCCTCTCACTTTCTGTGCTGGAAGGATAAGGAATTGAGAGCAGAGCTGCTGAGACTGGCCTGAGTTTGCACCAAATTAGTGACACAACGGGAAGCAGACCTCGGCTCTTCTCGCCTCCTTTGCGTTGTGTCATGCTGCCTCTGCTGAGTGTTGAAGTTCAGCTGAAACAGCTTGCCTTCCTTTCCTTTCTGACTCTGAATGCCAGATCTTAAACCCAAAACTGAAATTTAGGTTGTCATCATCAGTCACT
The DNA here is from genome assembly GCF_030435755.1 of Ochotona princeps. Lineage (NCBI taxonomy): Eukaryota > Metazoa > Chordata > Mammalia > Lagomorpha > Ochotonidae > Ochotona > Ochotona princeps. The sequence goes on along the minus strand of NC_080852.1, from coordinate 36,651,879 downwards.
GGTAGAAAAAATATGATTTCAAAATAGATCTGTTTCATGTCTGAATTTTGGTGACTATATTACTTATAAAATGACTAAAGCATCAATTAAATTAAAGACATAATAACATACAGTTTAGATAAATGTTTTATAGCAATACACTGAGCCATGTCTTAGACTTATTTCCTTACCCAATTGTGATTCTACATGGTTGTGTCAACTGTTACATCTTTATTTATAAAAGGAGAAGATTTTTAAAGTCAATAATGTTACACTCCTGTATTTTACTGTTATTTAAGTAAGGTACAGATTGTTACGATTTTTAGTGCTTCCTCCCCTGATTTTATTATAATTTAAATATGCAAAACTAACTATAAACTATTTCTGATGATAGTTCTTCTATGGCTAAACAACTGAAACAAACTAAATAATAAACTAAAAAATTCACAGAATTAAAATCAGAAGTACAAATATGTAAATCACTGTGGTTGGTTTTTGTTACTAAGCCTCCTTTGATACTTAATCTCATATATTTAATTTTTTCTAAATTTTCTGTTTTTGAACTTTTGTGAGGCATTTCTTTGTGCAGTTATTATTTGATATCATTTGACTTTCATTTAACACAAATGAATAACCTACAATTTAAAAGTTTTTTCTCCTCTCATTAATCCTAGACAACTTGAAGTAGTGTTGGTGACCAATGAATAAATAAATACAAGCTGTAACACTGAAACTTCTTATTAGTATTCAGTTATAAAATCACTCAGATAATCTAAAATATTATTTTTGTGATTTTGATAAAATTAAGTTGAAAGGTAAATTGAAAACATAAACATTTAAACTCTTTATCAAGAATTAAAGATGGGAGAGTGTTTAGCACAATGATTAAAGGCATTGCTTGAGATCCTGCATCCCATATCAAGAGTGGCTGGTTTGAGTCCCGGTTCCTTCACTTCCAGTTCAGCTTCCTGCTAATACTCATCTTGGGAGGCAGCAGTTGGTGGCCTGCCTTTTGGGCCTCTGCCACCGACACAGGAGACCCAAGCTAAATTTCAGGCTTTTAGCTTTGGCTTGGGCCATTTGGAGAATTAAGCTGATGAATGGAAGAGACTCTAAAAGTTTTCAAAAATAATTCAATCAAAATGTGCGTCAACTGAATAGACAGGAAAAAAAATGTGCAATGTCTATGTTCAACCTGGTCAAACCATTCAGCAATAAATAGGAATGAACTACACACACACACACATATATATTTATATATATATTTATATATATATAAATATATATATATATATATAAATGACAGCATGAATGGACCTCAGAAACATGCTCAGTGAGAACAAACCAAACACATGAGACAATGTATTATATTATTCCTTTTATATGAAATGTCTAGTATGAGCAGCAAATGTCTAGACACAGGATAGTTTAGTGATTGCATTGGATTGAAGGTTGCTGCGGTGATTCTAAATCATCACTAGATCTAAAATTACAAAACTTGGTAAATTTACTAAAATTTAGTGAGTTATGTGCTTAAAGTGGTAAACCATATGTAAAATATACCTCAATAAAGTTACTTTTAATAAGCTTTTTATAAAGAACTCTAGGTTGCCTAAGAATATATACCTATTAGATATCTCCATACCCTTATCATCTTGGTTGAAGAAATTCTTAGAGGTGGGCATTTCGTTCAGTGGCCAAATGCCCACCAGTTAGGACACCCACATCCCACATTGGACTGCCTGGGTTTGATTCCCAACTCCTGATTCCAGCTTCCTGCTAATGCATTCCCTTGGGAAGCAGTCTGGTTCCTGCCTCTCATGTGGAGAGAACAAGATGGAGTTTCCAAGCGCTAGCTTTGGTCCACCTGATCCTTGTTGTTTGGGGAATGAGCCTGTGGATGGGCCCTACGTGTGTGTGTGTGTGTGTGTGTGTGTGCGCGCGCACGCGCGTGCTTCGCAGATAATTAATTTTAAAGGAGCAATACTCGTTTAGTAGAATAAGAAAATTGATATAATTACAGTGTCACTGATTTGATTGGTATCTCTATTATCTCAGGCAAGGCCTTGATAAAGCACTTGTGTGTGCCTTGGTTTTACTGTCTGAAAGTGAAGGGAAAGTAACAGTAAATATTCCCATTACAATCATATTATCTATGAATCCGAGTTCCCCCAGTCATCCCCGTTTGGGATAGAACATGAGTTAATTCTAAATCAAAGCTGCTTTATTCAACTTGGCACACTCCTTTTCTAACTCTTGGTCACTAAACTTTCTGACTTTTGTGTGCAAGTGTTTTAAGTGCTCAGTTCTCAAAATGTTTATCTGCAAATTTTATACTAAATGACGAGTCATTCACTGTCTCCCGGAGGCTATGTTCTCATTCTATGTAACGCTCTTATGGAAGCATTCCCATAGATAACAATACACTTCCCCTTCAGGCAGTACATGCAAGAAACAATGAACTATACAATGGAATCATCCTATAAGATTACACTGAGTGAGAATCTGGCCCATTGTTTTCTCCTGCTGCCTAAGAAGAAGTTGTGCTATTTGGATCCCCACAAAGATTTTGGCTTGTCCACCTCCTCAGATTCCCAAGTAACAATTAAGCAATCTGGCCTCTTTCCCACTTCTCATTTCAATGTGTAGGCTATCTGTCAACTTGCCCAGAGCAACTGTAGGCATTTTAAACTATTCATCTGACTCTGTACAATAGATAACAAATAAAAACATAATTAGAAGGAGGATTGAGTTAAGACAATTTAATTTTTATTTTTCACCTGGGGGGACACTTATTTTAGAACTGAAAAAAATTATTTTTTTCCTTCTTTAGGCTTACCCTCTTCTCCCTTATCCTCTAATAAAAATTTTTCTGAATATTTCAAATGGAAAGTTTCTGAGACTGGAGTAGATATTTTTAATATATAAAAACATGTACTTCCTAAAGTGTAATGTATCTGCAAAAAGCATTCTTGGAGTATGAAGAACAAGCAGAGTGCTGAGTGTGTGCACAAACCCATGAGAATCTCAGGTTCCTTCGTACAACTAGGCTGACATACAGCCTAACTTTGGAAGAACTAGTTAAGTTTATATTTTACCTGTCACCCATGATTTAGGAATAACCATTTGCTAAAAACTGAAAATATTCCTTTATAGAAGTGGTTGGATAAAAGCAAAGCAGTATCTATTATTGATGGTTAGTAAATGCTTTTGTACATGTAATGAAAAGGAAAGGATTAGATGATTAAAGATCCAGAAGATCAGCAACTTCATTCTCCTCCAAGCAGGTGTCCTTTCTTGTGAAATAGAGTTGCTTATGAAGCTCACAGATTTGTTATCAAGAAAAACAGAACTTTATGCACAGTACTGGACAGAATAGACAAACATTTAGAACTAGAGAATCTAAATTTCAAAGCTAGGTTTTTTTTTTTTTTCTGTTTCCTTAGTCTGCTTAAATTCACTAGGACATCTGTCCTGTATGTTATGGGGCAATGGGTTAAGCTGTCCCTTGCATATTGAAGTGTTGGTATGAGTTCTGGCTGCTCTGATTCTGATGCAGCTTCCTGTCAGTAATGCCCCTAGAAATGCATCAAATGGTGGCCCCAAATACTGTGGTTTCCTGGATGGAGTTTGTCTCTAGAGCCTGGCCTAGCACTGGCTATTTCAACATTTGTAGTATGAACCATCTAATGGAGGATTGAACTAAATTTCTCTCCTTTGCTCTCTCTCTCTCCCTTTCAAATGAACAACACACACACACACACACACACACACACACATATATATATACTGCCTTGTGTACGATTTTTTTCCTGAAGTATATTTAACTAGCTCTTTTTAATGTAAGTGCAAGATGAATGTTACTTGATGATTGCTTTTATTTAGGTAATCAATTGTCAGGTATAAAATTTAAATTTTGTATTACAACATTCATGATATTGCAATTTTGAGAACCTGTTGTGTTCCAGGAAATGATTTATATAAATCATTTTTGCAACCCTTGTTTCAGAACTTAAAAAGTGGCAATGTAGAGCAGGTCTATTTGCTTTTTGTAGCACACTGACCAAACACAAGTAGGCAAAGCTTTTTTTTCCTCACCCAAGATTGATTTATTTATTTGAAAGGCAGAGTTATGGCTGGGTAGTGTGAGGGTGCAGAAACTCTTCATCTGCTGGCTCACTTCTCAGATGGCTACAATGGCTGAGATTGGACCAGGCCAAAACCAAGAGCATGGAAATCCATTTGGGTCTTCCATGTGGTGGCAGAGGGCTAAGCACTTGGGCTATCTTCTGCTACCTTCTCAGGTTAACAGGGAGCTGGATCAGAAATGGAGCAGGCAGAACTCCAACCAAGACGAAATTGGGATCCAAAATAGCACTCATATGGGATGCTGGCATCGCAGACAGTGGCTTAATGCACTGTGTCACAACACTGGCCCCACAGGCAGTCTTATAGCCAAAAGCTGTTATCAGGTTCCACAGTGAAATTCTCTCTAATGGTTGCTATTATTATCTTATTTTGGTTTCAGTAATGCCTCAGAATTGTTGAGGGCTTCAAAGGAAATAAAAGCTGTGTGCAACTTTAGATTTCATTTTTGTTAGAGCATTTTGGTTTAAAATGGAGATTTTCACATAGTGATTTTATTATTTTCATAAGAACCAAGTAGCTGTTTCATTAAGAACAAAACTATTATTAGTACCCAAGCCCCAGAATACTAAGGTGACCTGTGAAGTAATCCATGAGTGAGGCAAGAGGATGTTTGTCAGCAAAATGAATTCCTGATGTTCAAATATTATCAAGTTATAATTATGAAGTCACTGTTGAGTACTTGCTTTCGTAGGGAGTGCTGTATCTGAACTCTAAGATGAACTGTGACATTTCCGTAATTCATTAAGTAATCATATCAGAGAATGCTTTCATGTTTCTGGACTTCTAAATCTGATTGTTGGTATTAGTCATGATCGATCTGTGTAAGTTATTTGAACATTTTGCTACGTCATTTCAGTGAGATGGATCTTGAGTTGTAGCTTTGAACTGGGAATCAAAAAAACACACTTCCTAGTTCAAAGTCTGCTACTCATTATTTGGTTGTGCCTTAGAGAAATCATCTTACTCCTCTGGAACCTATTTTTCTTATGTGAAAAATTAAGAATGTGAATGTGTGAATCTTCCCTGTTATTAAGGTTTGTGAGGCTTTGATTTTAATTGGTGATATTTTTTAATACAATGGCAAAACTGTTAAGTTGTTAATTTTACTTAAATAACCCGTGCATGCAGCTTCTTGACTCTAGGCTTGCTCTAGCATCTCTGTGCATTTCCTTAAAAACACCTGAAAATTGACAAAGATACATGTTAAAGGTTTAGGATTTCCCACAATGTGAATATACATCAGTTGATAACACAGTTCATGGTATTTTATCACAGTAAAAACCAAATTACTGGAGAATTTCGGATTCTGCATGCAAGGACAAGTTCGTATAGTTCAGAGGAGGTATCTTTAGTTCAAAAGTACAGTGATTTGAAAAGTGTGTCATGGTCCCTAGAAAGTGGTTAGACAAGTTAGACTCTGTCTCAGGTACTACAGGCAAGTTAACTTTTAAAGGGGGGGAAAAAAGGAAGTTTTCAGTTTCAGTTGTTATTTTCCTTTTGAGACTTTTCTTATTGGTCATTATTTTTCCAGAGGAAAATGTCATTTATATTGTCACTTAACAATCGGGTATGAAAAAGAAGTAGCAGTTAAGGGTTATAACATAAATGAAAATACAATGTACAGAATTATCATTAAATCTTAAATTAACTCTTAATTAATAAATTAACTCTTCTTTAAAGGCATACTCTTTAATACCTCAACATTAAAACCCATCAAGACCTTTTGAAGATTCTTCTTCCACTGGAAAGGGGAAGGGTAGAGCTGGGGAGCTGACTTAGCACCTATGCGCTGAGCCCACGTAGGAGCTTACAGCCCAGCTCTGCTGCTCCAGAGTGGAAGCCTTGTTAAAACATTGTTCTGGGAGCTATTATCTTCAAGTTAACCTTATTTCATCACGTTATTTTTCTTTAGATTGTTTAACACATTAATCTTGTCTAGAAAATACCGCTTTTGAAATTCTGAATAAGATTATAGATTTTGATTAAATAAGAACATGATTTTTCTTTCAGAAAGTGACACTCATGCATTCAATAGTGACCTTGCTTTGTCTCTTTCTCTGGGAATATCTGGCTTTTTCTGTTGGCTCTAGTGAATTTACGTCGAGGATACAGGATTATTTGTTCTTCTTAAAGGCATGTGTCCCATTGGCACATCATTCCTCCCATGTTGTATCCCCTGTGATTATGAAGAAACTCCGGACTGATGCAACCACTGCTTCAAGATAAGGTTCCAAGCCAACTTGAATTGTACTGAGAAAAGGCAGCCATTGTTTTGGGTGAGGGGAGAAGTGAACTTAGAAACTTATTCTGATTGTTAGCAATTGTGTGGCTTCCTTCGGAGCATCATCGGGAAACTTAAGTCTTGTTGGGACAAGAAAAGAAATTGATGTTGTTATCAGTTCGTTAGGTCTCTAGCTCCTCCTTCAGTGACACATGCGACGCAAATGTGGGAAGCTGCTGTTCTTTCATCATTCTCATCAACAAAAACAATAAACATGTGTTTTAATGCCAACTAGGGACACTGTGCTAAGCTCTAAAGATACAAAAATGTATGAACTCCCAAGAAGCTCCTTACCTTTTTGGAGCTAGCCTCAGTGTTAGTAGCACGTACACTAAAATAATTAAATGAGACAACTTAAAAAGAAAAAACCATGTATTTGTTTGTTTAAAAGAGTTACACAGAGAAGAAGAGACAGAGAGATCTTCCATCTGCTGGTTCACTCCCAAGATGGCCACAACAGCTAAGGCTGGGCCAGGCTAAAGCCAGGAGTTCGTCTGTGTCTCGCAAATGGGTGGTAGGGGCTCAAGCACTCGGAGCATCTTTTCCCAGTCCATTAGTAAGGAGCTGGAGCTGAAGTGGAGCAGAGTCACAACCTTGTGCCCATATGGGAAGCTGCCGTTGCAGGTGGTTGCCTTAGCTGCTATGCCACAACACAGTCCTGAAGCAATGTTTAAAACAAGATTATTATTAAAAATACTATACCTACTCTTGTATGCTAATACTAACATTTTTTTTACATAAAATCAATTTTTTAAAAATCTGAATCTAGTGTAGAGGATAAATTCTAAATTCGTAGCCCAAAAACTAATGCTTTTATTAGCTTTTACAATAATAAAGTAAGACACAATTCTTATATTCTGTATCATGTGAGAATTTTATATGTATCACTAACAATGAGTCATGCTTTAAAAACGGTAGTGACACATACTAATATGACTTCATTAACTATAGATTGTTTGGCCTTATCTTTTACTGTTGAATTACAACTTTGATTGACCTGATTACCTCCTCAATGTAGTAAAATTTTGAAAGTTGTTTTAGTGGTTTTTTTTTTTTTATCTTTTTCACAGGCAGAGCTAGAGAATTCCCAGCTACAGTTTCCCTCCCCTACACTGGCTGAGAGAAAGCTAGTGCTGAAGCCAAAGAGTGAGAAAGAATCCACGTCTCCCACGTGAGGGACAGGGACCCACTGAAGTGTTCCCACAACCTCCAAGAGTCTTCATCAGCAGGAAGCTCTAGTCAGGAGCCAGAGTCAGGACTCTAACCCAGGCACTGGGCTGTGAACTGAGGCGTCCTAACCGGTGTCTTACCACTGGGCTAAAACAGCCGTCAGATTTGGAGAGTTGTTAAGCCAAGTTAATATTTATATTCTTTTGGCCACAGGTTCCATTGAGTGATATTGAAGACTAAATATTGAAACCTAGCTTTCTCAAATATGGAACTATCAACGTTTCTTAAGTGTTAAACTCTTCAGTAGAGTTAATCTCTCCATCCTTTTCATTACGTAATAATCCTGCATTATCACCATTCTTTCTCATGCTTAGGATGTGGTTTTATGCACACAGCCATAGCCATACTCCATTTTTCAAAGGTGCAAGGAGAGGTGGACCACTTACCTTCTACGTTGCATAGAGCCCTGTATCTTGCCATAGAAACGGTAGAGAGACATTTGGTTTTTAAAAATGGTTTTTTTCTTTATTGGAAAGACAAAATTACGGAGAGAGAGAAAGAGACCTTTCACTTACTAGTTAGCTCCCCAGATGTCCTCACTGGCAAGGGCTGGGCATGAGCTGGGTCATCTGTCACTGTCTTTCCAGGTGCATTCTGGGATGCATCCCCAGTTTTCATTCTGCAATCTTATATCCAGAAGAATCTTAAGAACATTTAATATATGTCTTGTTTTAAAAAATGTGCTGACTTTGGGATCTGTGGGCATGAGATGATGGGGAGCTGGGTGTGAGAGTGGCACTTCACAGGCACTAACACTGAGGTTTGCTTTCTATACTCAAATGCATCTTGGGATATTGAACAGGAGTAGGTAATAGACAGAGGGACTTAGTTCGTGGTGTTTTGTCAAAAATAAGGGAAGCATTTTTTACTTTCATAAATGGATTAGAACTGCCATAACTTCGCACAAAAACCTTGAATTTAATTATAACCTTAAATGTTGTGCTATAGGGTCTAAATTATTTTGTAATGTAAGCAAATTTCCAAGTTCTGAGAGAGGAGAAATTCCTTTATTGAGGATTCAAATTAAATATAGGTAAAGCAATTTTGCAGAGCTGTAATTAATTTTGATAATCATGTGGCCTGTGAGGAAACTAGCTGTAACTTGAATTACATTAATAAAGGCTGGGGGTTTTAACATATCATAACAATGGAATTGCCCAATTCTCTATTCTGTGCTACTTAGATCCAGTAATCATTTTTTTCATCAAGTTATTGCCCCATGATAGACAAGGAACCTTTACTAGTATCCTTAAAGAACCAATAGTTACTCAACGCAGATTAACCAGATATGCATATTGATTCCACATGAAAAATATGGAGATAAAAATAATTCATAAAATCATTGCCATCTGATACACTGCCCTGGGTGGGGGCATCTTTTAAAATCCAGACATTGCTGCAATTCTGTAGGCTACTTGTGTGACAAGAGCTGCTCCCACATTAGCAGTCTGGCACAGCTTGTGTTTCTTGTTGCCAAAAAGGACAAAGGCCTTGAGCAACAAGCCAGCCTTTTCCTGATTACAAAACTGACCACAATTCCTCGCCAACCTAACAGCGTTAAGATTTAGGTTTTTCTGATAATGCATTTTTCTTCTTAGAGAGAACTCTACTTTTTCTTTATTTTATTTATCGCTGAAACAGCAACTGATATTTGGACATCACCTGAAGCAAATTTGCTGCAGTTGCTTGAAAAAGTCTCTGATGTGTAAAATCAAAACTGTATCAGGCCCCATCTTCATTCTTTCAACTGTTTGTTTTATAGAACTTAGATAATACTCATCATCATTTTGAGCTTTGTAAAGTATTAGAATAAATGCCTTAGAAATACAACATTGCAAACTTGAACTGTGGTTGTGCAACAAGGTGGAGGAACCCACCATGGGGGGAAGGTGGGGGGAGAATCCCAGATTCTATGTAATTACAACACAATGTAATTAATGAATAAATTTAATAATAATAAAAAAGAAATACAACATTGCAGTAGCATATTGATACCGAATTTAAAATACAAATATGTTTTTAACTTCTGAAGTATATTTTACAGGCAATGTAATATAATGTAACGTACAGTTTCAACCAGAAGTGGACACCAAGGAAAACTGCCTGGGGCTGGCATCTAGCCTAGTGGTTGGGATAGCTTCTGGAAATGCCTGTGTGCTAAACTGGAGCTCCTGGAGGGAAATCCAGCTGTTTTTCTATTATTTATTTAAAACTCAAGATTGCAGAGAAAGTGGGGAGAGTAGAGAGAGAGAGAGAAAGAGGTCCCATCTGCTGGTTCACTCCCCGAATAGCGGCGGCAGTGGGGAGCCCAGGGCTCCATCCTAGTCTCCCACATGGGTGCAGGGCCCCCGATGAGCCGTCTTCCACTGTTGCTAGTGCAGCTCTTGATTTCAGCTTGATTCTAATGCAGCCCTGGGAGGCAGCAGTTGATGCCCGACCGGGGAGACCTGGGTTCTGTCTCTAGTTCCTAGCTTCAGCCCTGGCCTAGCTCTGATCATTGCAGACATTTGAGAAATTAGCCAGCAGGTGGGCGTCTTCTCTTTGTGTCTCATTCCTGCGTCACCACCCGCAACAACCTGACAATATTTCTTGCTTTCTGTCTGCCTCTCAAATAATAATATTCCAGAAAGGGAAGTACTGCTCAAACAAGCTCATTTATTGTGGCATAATCCACTGAGACAGTTTTTCAGTTAAGAAGCAGTCGATGTACATTTTGCCACAATTAAAAAATTGAACTCTTCTGCTGTGATCCATTGTTCTGAAGATTTATTTATTTTTATTGCAAAGTCAGATATAAAAAGAGGAGGAGAGACAGAGAGGAAGATCTTCCATCTGCTGATTCACACCCCAAGTGACCACAATGGCCAGAGCTGAGTCGATCTGAAGCTACAAGCCAGGAGCCTCCTCCGGGTCTCCAAGGTGGGTGTGGGATCCCAAGGCTTTGGGCTGTCCTTCACTGCTTTCCCAGGCCACAGGCATGGAACTGGATGGGAAGTGGGGCCACCAGGACACAAACCGGTGGCCACATGGGATCCTGGCGTGGGCAAGGCAAGGACTTTAGCCACTAGGCTATCATGCCGGGTCCCTGTGATCATTTCAAATGCCATACAGTACACACCCCTCATAAGACAGGGGCATGTGGGTCGCTGGCGAGACAGTGTAGCAATGTTTTTCTTGTAATATACCAAGTCTTGCCAAAGCAGTGAACAACATTATGACACAACATTTTGTCACAGCTGGCTCTCTCACAGTGCAGTGCCAGCCAGTTCAGACCCCGCTCTGTGTTCATTCCTCCCGCTCCCGAATGTTTGGAAATTAATGGTAACTCATTGCTGTATTCATCAGTTTTATAATTGCAGTCTTTTTCTTTTCATGTATCACTCTATTGCAAAAAAATAGATAAAATATCAGCGTGAATTATAGCAGATTTCTGTTCTGTGCTGTTGTGGGTAAAACTCTGGGAGATGCTCCTGTCGACGCAGAGAGGGATTGCTTCACTGACGGTGGTCTGCAAGCGCTGTACAAGGCAAAGGGGGGCAGGATGAAGTCACACCGGTTTTTATATTTCCTAGCATAATATTATGAACATTATAGGAAAATATTTTTTGAGGGCCTTGAAGAGTTTCCATTCTATGCATCTTATTTTATGCGTAAAGAAAATGAGATTCCTAAAAGATTAAATGCCAGCCACATACTGAATAAATGATTAACTATTGCTCTCTATTGAGACGTGTCAGATTTAAACTGATATTTTATTTATTAACATTTTTCTTAGCCATTGAAAAATGTAGGTTCTTAATTTCTATAGCTCCTTCTACTGAAGTTTCTTAGCACAGCTGTTTTGTATTGTTTCTTGTTTATTTCTATGTTTCTATTTGTTTTATTTTTCTGTTCTCATACATTCCTTGCCAAAATAGATTGCATTAGCTAGTGTGATTCATTTTTTACAATATAAATTCAAAAATATCAAAATTGGGCCCAGCGCGGTAGCCTAGCAGCTAAAACCCTCACTTTTTGCACACACTGGGATCCCATCTGGGCACTGGCCCAAAGCCTTGGGACCCTGCACCCTTGTGGGAGACCCGAAAGAAGCTCCTGGCTCCCAGGTTCGGATCAACTCAGCTCCTACCTTTGTGGCCACTTGGGGAGTGAATCAATGAATAGAATATCTTCCTCTCTCTGTCTCCTTCTACTCTGTATATCTGACTTTCCAATAAAAAACAAAATAGCTCTTTTTAAAAAAAATCAAAATTAATTCACTTCATTATTGAAGTTGATGACTTTCAATTTTAACCTTCTATTTTTCCCAGAAGCCTGGGATTTGCAAATTTGGTCACAAATTAAAACAATAGCCTTTAAAAAAATAAGAAAAAATTTCCTGCAATATTATTTATTTGTCATTTCATAATGTGTACTTCTGTTATCTGAGCTTATTAAATAGGAGCATTTCATTATCTTTTGTAAAATGCTATTTGTTTTTGTACAAGCTTTAAAAAGTATAGTTGTATTTCTTAATTGCAAACTTTAGCCTGCTTCTGCGCAAAATGTCTTGGTTATACTACGAGTTCGTTAGTCTTTGTGTGTTTTTCTAGAATCTAGCACAAGAAACATTTTTGACTGATTGGGGGTTGATTACTGTTCATGGTAAGGGAGCTTATGTGAATCAAGTTAGTGTCATTATGAACTGATTTCTGGTTTTACTCTTTGAACTTTCTGTGAGTGTAGTTTTTCAAGTCTGAAATCCCTCCAACAAATGACTCACTACTGTTCCTTATTAATATGGTGCAGATTGAAATTATTAGCAGTTAAAACATTTTATTATGTACCAGTAATTTAACCCTCATCTCTTATGGCCTCTGGCTGTTTCTTATTCCGAAGTACTATCTGTTAAAAATAGGACCCTAAAGGCTGTGTGTGTGACTTCTATGTGTTTTGTAGATGACCACTGAATATTTATTTCATTCCTGCTGAGATGAACAGACGAAGAAAAATAAGCCAAGTGTGTGATAACTGTCCCGGCTGTCGGGGTCAACAGAGATGCGGGCTGCGTGGCTGGTGCCAGTTCGCCTCGGAGTTCCCTCCTGCTCGTCGCTGCAGGCGGTGTGGAATGGGGGTTGCTGGGAATCGCTGGCTCGTGCTGTTGACGCAGCACGTGTGGTGCCAGTGACCCGGATGTCCAACTCTGTCATGTCGAGGAGATGGAGATCATTGCGGTGAAGCTCGTGTGCCCGTAGCCTTCCCCACACTACTTCCTGGCCCCCGTCAGTACTGTGAGCCCGTTCTGTGACTCCCCTTCCTTTTTTCATCAAGAGCTTCTCAGGCAACCCCAAGTAACCTCATGCTGGCTCTGCACCATTTCTGCTCATAAAAATTGGCAAGGGCAAAGGGAAGCTTCTACAAACTCAATCTGAATATGCCTCCTGCTTTTAGTGCCAGACTTAGTCCTGTGTGAATTCTATCGTTTTAAGTTGTTGCACCAGAGCAGTGAAAGATGGTGACACACTGGTCCTGTGGAGCTGGTTGAGCAATGAAGTGTGCCTTAGAGACATGCTCAGTGCTGCAATAGATGGCCTTCCCAGGGAGGCCCTCCTGAGATAGCAGCGAGTGATTGATGGAGGGGTAATTACGCTCTATCTACATGACCCCAGGCAACTGTATGCTCAGAAACATTCAGATAACTCACCAGAATTTTCACCTTTCCAGAGGCTTAAAGCGGTCTGTGTGGTACGGAGTCAGTGGCAGGCCATTCCCGTGTTGGGTGCAGCCTTGCCGGGTGCTCTGCGGCAAGTCCTTTTGTTGGCTTGTTTCTCCTCTGCGTGGACAGAGACACTTCAGAAAGTTCTGAGTATGGGATTTAAAAAATAAGCATATCATGGTGCTGAATAATTTTGAAACCTACATTTATTTTTTTTCATAATGTGCATTTTTCCATGAACTTTTTGAAGGCTTTATGTGCCAGTATTTGGTTTGGAAGATATGTAATGACCAATGCAACTGTGAATTGCATAACCTCACATAGAAGAATAATTAAAGGGTCCCAGTGCCTGCATGCACCCAGATCCCATACGGGACATTTATTAACATACAATAAATAAATATATCTTCTTTATTTTATTATTTTTATTGGAAAGTCAGATATAAAGAGAGGAGGAGAGACAGAGACAAAGATCTTCCATCCACTGATTCACTCCCCAAGTGGCTGCAACGGCTGGAGCTGAGCCAATCCGAAGCCAGGAGCCAGGATCCTCTTCTGGGTCTCCCATGTGAGTGCAGGGTCCCAAGTTCTTGGGCTGTCTTCAATTGCTTTCCCAGGCCACAAGCAGGGAGCTGGCCTCTGGGACACAAACGAGCGCCCACATGGGAACCTGGCGCTTGCAAGGTGAGGAGTTTAGCCACTAGGCTACCGCTCTGGGTTCTATAATGAAATATTTTTTTAAAAATAAAAATAAAAAAGAATAAGAACATTTTTCTAAAACTTCTCTATGGTTCATATGAAATTTTCCCCTCAGTTCAGCCTAGTTTTATCATTTCACTATTTGAATCTCTTTTTTGATCAGTTAGTACTTTGGGATGTAACAGATTTATAGGCTCAGAGAGTCTCATTGTTGGCATTCCAAAAGCAGCCACATCTCTCATACTTTCCCCCAAAACTAGAAATCACAGAAGGAGAAGCACCTGAAATAAATGCTATTCTATCAGATGCTCACAAGAAAACCCAGGGGATTTGTTGTTGTTGTTGGTTTGCTTTGGTTTTCATTTTATTTGTTTTTTGTTTTGTTTTACTTTTAAAAATCCTGTTATTGCCAAGCGTCCTGAGGTCTTTTTGGTTTTTACGGTATGGCTCCATAGGCTCTAGGGATTCCCCCCCCCAAGTTTTGCCCCCCCTCACTACTGATTCCCCTCGAGGATTACAATGGGCAGTCCTTCATGAACAGTCGCTAGTCTGTCATTCCATCGTTGAAGTGTTTCCCGACACTGTAGGCATGGACAGTGTCCTACACCCTGAAGTCTTGACAATTACATGACAGTGGTTATGCTCTCAAAGTTCTAACTTCAGTGTGGAACGTGGATCATGAAGCAAGAATAATTTTCTTCCGCGTCTGAGAGCATGATTGTGGGTTCTGTTTTTGTGAGCACTCTCATAACTATCGCCTGGGGAAACTCTAAAGTCACCCTGGATCTGTGCTAGGTACCTGAGAATGTTCCTTCTCAGCAAATGTAAGCAGAGTGATTTTCTACATTGCCTTAGAGGGACAGAACTGGTGAAGAGTTTCTGCTCTTTTCAGTTCCTTTCTGACGCACTGCAAGTGGGTACTAAAGGTTGTTCGGTGTCTCCTATCCATCCAGTGTTGAGTATTTGATAATGATTAATCTCATTTGAATGGAACCAGGTTTCTGTAAACTACCAGAATACCTTTTTTTTTTTTTTTTGCAAATGCAGCGTTGCACCTGTAACTAATTTAGAGACACAGAAATTGCACATGTAACTGATAGCAACTGCAATCCAGCTCTTACAACCTCAGAATTAAGATCACGTGGCTATCTGAGTACACAGGATTTCAGATCCACGTAATTTCTGTTTGAGCAGGAGATTGCCAGCACAAGATTGATGTTCCCACAAGTGGTGAATGGCTCTGTGGTTCCCATTGTAAAGTAGATTTAAAAGAGTCAACTGTCAGTTACCTGCGTGTGGCATACCCTTCTCTACCTCATGCCAGGTTACCATACAGCCTTTTAAACTGAACTTCCCAAGGAGAAATTCGCTTCTATGAATCCAAATTACCAAGTGAACGGCCCTAAAAGGCCTCTTTTTTTGTCAATCTTGTGAAGTTTACTAAGTAGTGAAGTGTCCTGTGATGAGCAAAGCAGGCGCAGGCGCGTTGGCGTGGCTTTCAAAGTTCTCTGTATGCATTTTCGCCTCACATCTTGCCACATCCGGGACAGGAACCAAGCTGGTGCCCATGTGGGATGCCAGCGTGTGCAAGGTGAGGACTTCAGCCACTAGGCTACTGAGCCAGACCTAAATCAAAACTCTTGTAAAAAGCAAAGTTTAGGGCCCGGCAGCGTGATCTAGCAGCTAAAGTCCTCGCCTTGAAAGCCCCGGGATCCCATGTGGGCGCCGGTTCTAGTCCCGGCAGCTCCACTTCCCAGCCAGCTCTCTGCTTGTGGCCTGGGAAAGCAGTCGAGGACGGCCCAAAGCTTTGGGACCCTGCACCCGCGTGGGAGACCCGGAAGAGGTTCCAGGTTCCCGGCTTCGGATTGGCGCGCACCGGCCCGTTGCGACTCACTTGGGGAGTGAAACATCGGATGGAGGATCTTCCTCTCTGTCTCTCCTCCTCTCTGTATATCCGGCTTTCCAATAATAATAAACTCTTAAAAAAAAAAAAAAGCAAAGTTTATACATTAAACTGGCTGCTACAAAGAAATGTTAAATAATTAACATAAAACATGTGGCTTGAATGGATTTAACCCAAGGACTTTATTTCATTTAAATGGATTATCTCAAAAACACTTTTTAAAGTAATTGTACTGATTTATACTTTATCGACCATGTGTAAATGTTCCGGTTACTGTATATCTTCCCCCGTACTTGGCATTTTTGTCTTTTGAATGTGGCTATTCTGCTAGGTGTGCGGTAGAATTACAATATCATTTCAGTTAGAACTTCATCTGATGATAAGAAAATTAAGCATCCTTTAAACTATGTATTGTCTATCTGACTTTCTTCTTGTGTGTGTGTGTGAAGAGCCTGTTTAAGACTTTTCCTGCTTTTAACTGTGTACATGTGAGTTCTAGAAAGCATGCTTCATCAAATCTATGTGTTCCAAATCTCTTACTCTGCTGCTTTTTTATTCGCTTAACAGAACTTTTCACTCTTGCATGTAGTCCAGCTGATGTTCTATAGTTAGTGTTTGAACAAAGTTTCATGTTCTCCCAGGTTGGTAAGGTATTATAGATGTGTAACCAACATGGCTTGGACTCATATGGGTGATATAAGAAAGAAGTCTCATTTTTTTCTCATACGCATATTCAGTTGACCTACTGTATCTGTTGAAAATATCATCCTTTCTCCACTATCCAGAAGTGGCTTTTTTTTTTTTTTTTTTTTTTTTTTTGGTCATAAACTAGGTGGCCATATTCATGTAAGATTGATTCTGGATTTTATTTTTTGTTGCATTCATCAATTTTTTCTGCCCTTGCCCCAATTCACATGTCTTAATTGCTATTGATTCCTAATCAGTTTTAATATTTGATAGAATAAGTCCCAAGTGTTGTTTTTTCCACTTCAAGATTGCCTGGGTTCTTCTGGGCCCTTGAACTGCTATCTAAATTGTAGACTCAGCATGTGGATTTTCACAAAAGTTCTGAAATTTTGACTGAAATTATTATGAATCTGTAGGTAAACTGGGAGAACATTGACAGCCCTGCATCAAGTCTCCCAATCCATGAACATGGAATATCCTTTCAATTTTTTAGGTATTCTTTAATAGCTTTTTTAAAATAATATTTTGAACTTTCACTGTAGAGGTATTATGCGCATTTTGTTCGATTGTTTCCCTTAGATATTGGGTGATTTTGACGCTATTAAAATTTTATTTCTATTTTTAAAATATTACTGGCTCATAAAAAAATGATTGTTTTTTTAGTACTGACTTTGTATCCTTGACACTTTGTAAAATTCTTTCATTAAGTATGATGGTTTTCAGTATATTTTTAAGAGACTTTCATGTCATCCAGAATTACTATCAGCTTCATTACTTCTTTTCCAGGCCAGCCGTGTGTGTGTGTGTGTGTGTGTGTGTGTGTGTGTGTATACACATACGTAGTTGTTGCATTGGTTAGGATCTCAGGCACATTGCTAAATAGGAATAGTGACAGCGAGAATCCTTAATCTCATTGCTGATCTCAGAAGGGAACTTTAACTATTTCACCACTGGGGCAGGCATTTGGCAGATAGCAGTAAAAATAACTTGGATTGCCTAGACCTGTATCAGATTGCCTGAGTTTGAATCTTAACTCTGTTTCCAATCCCAGATTCCTGCTAATGCACACTTTGGCAGGCAGGTCTTTGCCACCCATATGGGAGATCTGACTAGAGTCCCTGGATTCTGACTTTAATCTAGGCCAGGGCATTTGGGGAGTAAATGAGCAGACAAAAGACTCACTATGTCTCTCACCTTTCAAACAAATAAATAAAATTCAACATTTCATCATCAAAATGATGACTACTCAACTTTTGTCTTTTTTACAGATATCCTGTGTCAAACTAATGACATTCCATTTCCTTCCTGATAAAGAAGCTTTTTTTCCATGAAAAAAAATGCCATTTTTGGGGGGGGGGGGGAATGATGTTTTGATTTATTAGAGTGAGAAAGAGAAAGTCTCCCATCTGTGGTCCACTCTCTAGGTGGCCTCAGTGGACAGGTGTAATCAGGCCAAGACCAGAAGCCAGGAGCTCCATCCTAGTCTTCCACATGGGTGGTGGGAACCATCTCCTGCTGCTTTTTCCCGGGCGCATTACCAGGGAGCTGGATCTGAAGTGAACCAATTCCCACATGGGATGCTGATGTCTCATGTGGCAGTTCAACTCACTGTACCACAACACTGGCCTCAAGAAATCTTTTTAATCATGAATAAATGTTGACTTGGTAGTGCTTTAATGTCAGGAGGAAGTTTTAAAATGGAGAAAGCATTGCTGTTATCATAATATTGCATTAAAATTTGAGATAATATGTAATACATCTACTGAAAGCCTGTAGGTCAGCTCATACCGCTAGTGATCTAACTCCATCTGTTTTCACACTTTTGTCCTCAGTGTTTGCTTAGCTTGAGACCATTGTCTTTTTCCTTAAGAATGCTTGGCACAGTACACCGAAAACAAGAGAACATAGTCTATCCTATCATTTTGCCAGACAAAACAACTCCAAGTAGAAAAAAATGCTTACTGTTGTAGGATAATTCCTAGCTACTAGAAAAGCTTCAGTGGTGAATTTTTTAAACCACCCATGTGCTTCATCCATTCCTAGTTGCAGGAAGAGATTCTTTACAATGGTGGAGATGAAAAGGCAAAGAGAAACAGTACCTTGGCATATCAGAGATGGCTTCCCCCTTTCTAAACTGTTCTGGAACATTCCTTCCATGTTTTTCCTTTTTTTTTTTCTTTCTTTGCTCATGTTCATTCCCCTGTCATTGCAAAGTTAAAACCAAAATGTGGAGGAGGGGTAGCCAGGCAGGAAATACTTCAGTTTCTGTTTTCAGACCTGAGCACCATTTTTCTTTTTTAAATAAACTTTATTATAAACTTTATTTTTTAGTGCAGTTCAGAATCGCAGCAAAATGGAACCAAATGTACAGGAAGTTCTCATAGACACCCTTCTCCTATATGTGCATAACCTTCCCCATTATCAACACCCCCGTGATGGCGGAGCAATTATTACAATGGGTGAATCCACAGGGGTACATCATCATGCAGAGTCCGTAGTTTACTTTTGGGTTCACTCTTAAAATTGTACATTCTATTGGTTTGTACAAATGTGGAATGACATCTATCTACCTAATTACCCAATCGAGTCATTGCCCTCAAAGTCCTCTGTGTCCCGCCCATTCATCCCTCCCTACCTGCAACCTCCGTGAACCACTGATCTTTTTACTGTCTCTATATTTATACCAACCTCTTTGGCTTTTTTCACTTAGTCATGTGAGTATGAATTTCTTCCATGACTTCTCATGGTTTAATAGCTCATTTCTTTCCAACACTGGAAAAAATATGCCTCTTCGTTAGTAGATGTGGATAAATACTGTTTGTTTATCCACTATTGAAAAGTGTCTTGATTGTGTCCAAGGTTTGACTATTATGAATGAAACCGCTTTAAATATCTGTGTGTAGGTGTTTGTGTCAATGTAAGTTTTCAAACCGTTTTAGTGACAAGGGATACAATTGCTTGGTTGTATGGTAAGAATATGCTTAACTTTATAAGAAAGTATCCAACTACCACAGTGACAGTCCCATTTTGTGTTTTCCCCAGCTGCAAAGGGGAATTCCTGTTGTTCCACATGCTCACAAGGATTTCAGGTTTTCAGTGTTTTGAATTTTGTCTGTTAGAATAGGTGTGCAGTGGTATCTCATTGTTGTTTTAATGTGTGATCCACAAATAACATTTGATGTTGACGACCTTTTCATGTGCTTCCTTGGCATCTGTAAATCTCCTTTGGTGAGATATCTGTTAAGGTTTTTTTCCCCCATCTTTAATTCAAGTCATTCATTTTCTCAATGTTCAATTTTAAGAGTTCTTTGTCTTGTCTTGCATAATCGTTCTGTATCAAGCATTATTTTTTGCAAATATTTTCTCCTAGGATGTGTCTTACTTCTCATTCTCTTGAGATTGTGTTGTGCAAAGCAGATGTTTTAAATTTTCATGTAAACCAGCTATTGCTTTCACGGGTTATGCCTTTGGTACAGTGTCTGAACAGTCATTGCTATTCCCAAGGTCATGCAGATTTTCTCCTATGATATCTTTGAAGAGTTTTTTCCTATGGTTTTGCATTTTTCATTTAGATTAGTGATCTATTTTAAGTTAGTTTCTATACAGGAAGCAAGATATATGTCTCATTTGTTGCTTGTGGAGGAGACCCAGTTGCTTCCATAATTTTTGTTGAAAGACGTTTATCCATTGTCTCTGCTTCTTTGTCAAAGATCAGCTGACTGCATTCTTGTGGATGTGTGTCTGGGCTCTCTGTTCCTTTGATCTGTGAGTGTGCTCTTTTCCTTATGTCACAATTTCTTGATTACTGCAGTATTTTTAACCCTTGAAGTAAGGAATTGTCAGTCCTGCAGCTTTGTTCCTCTACATTGAGGTAGCTATCCTACATCTTTTGCTTCTCTTGGTCGTATACCGCTTAGTCATGGTATATAAATTTATAAATAATTTTGTTGATATCCACAAGGTAACGTGCCACGATTTTTATTGATATTGCACTGAATCAATAGATTCATTTGGAAGAACTGGCGTCTTGGCAATATTAAGTCTTGCAGTACATGAACATGGAATGTCATTCCATTTATTTAGATACATTTCATGACAGTTACGTAGTTTTCCTCATATAAATTATATATGTGTGTGTGTGTGTACATTTTAACTCTGTACCTAAGTATTTTACTTTAGGCATGCTGATGTAAATGATAATAGGTTTTTACTTTCAAATTCTGCCTATTCCTTGTTGGTATGTAGCAAAGCAATTGGCTTTCATATATTAAGTATATCCTTCAACTGTTCTAGAATTACCCGTTACCTCCAGTTGCTTTGTTTCTTCCTTTACAATCTGTATGGCCGTTCTTATCTTATTACACTAGTGAGGATATGCAGGAGGCTGTTAGAAACTAGTGATGAGAGGAAAATTTTTGCTTTCCTCCTTGTCCTAGGAAAGCTTGAGTTTCTCTCCATTAAGTGTGATATTAGCCTAGAGATCTCATGTATGTTATTTACCAAGCCGAAGATGTTCCCTCCTGTTTCTAATTTGCTGAGAGTTTTTGTCATGACTGAATGTTGGTTTTCATCTGATCTTTTCTGTATCTATTGCTGTAATCAGGAGACTTTCCTCTTCAGCGTGTTTTTCTGAAGGATGACATGCAGTGACTTTGAAATGTTGAGCCAGTATTACATACCTACGATAAGTCTCACTTGGTCATGGTATATAATTAAGGTGTACATTTTTTGATACAACTTGCTAGTAATTGTTAGCTTTTGCTTCTATGTTCTTAGCAGATGTTAATGTTGTGCTCATTTTTGCTAATTTATGCTAATATGTTGATGTTGTGCTCATTTTTTTCCTTGTAATATCTATGTCTTGTTTTGGTGTTAGAGTTTTGCTGGCCTCATAGATGAATTAAGAAATATGCCCTCTGCTTTAATGACAGCATTTCATGAAGTTTATGGGAAAATGAAATTAAAATGGGTTTATTTTAGTAGAGTAAAATATGTAGTTTTTTCATAATACATATTTTCCATGAACTTTTTGAAACCTCTAATTATTTTCTGAAAGAAATTGTAAAGAATTAATTTAATGTCTTTCTAAAATATTTAGTAGATTTCACTAGTGAACTAATTTTAACCAGATGCTTTCTATCTTGTAAGGTTGTTAATTTTTTTTTTAAGATTTGCGTATTTATTTTGCAAGTCAGAATTAGAGACAGAAAGAGAAAATGCAAAGAGAGATCCCGGATTCACCCCACAGGCGGCTGTAATGACCAGGACTAACAAGCCAGAGGTAGGAACCGGTAGAGGTTCCCACACACGTGGGCCGTCTGCTGCTGCTTTTCCCAGACCATTAGGGAACAGAATCCTAAATAGAGCAGTTGGAACACAAACTGGAGCCCGTATGGGATGTCAGTGTTGCAGCTTAGTCCACTACAACACAACACCAACCCACAAGATTATTATTAATTGAATTTATGTAATACATTATAGGCGTATTCAGATCATCTGTTTCATGTGAGTGGCAAATCATGACTTTAAAGGAAGGGGTTCTTTTTATTTAGGTTATTGATAGGGTTGTTTGTAATATTGTATTTTTTTGTTCAACTCAATGTTCATTATTTTTTTGAAACAGCAATTTTAGTGTACACCCAAAGGCTTAATGTTACTATTAAAAGATACTTAACTTTTAACTTAATTTTCACTTTTATTGAAGGAATACTGTACATAGTTTTTTTTTTAAAAAAAAGATGTATTTACTTTTATTGGAAAGGATCCAACTTCCTGCTCATGCGCACCCCGAGAGGCAGCAGATATTGGCTCAAGTCTTTGGGTCCCTGTCACTCAAGAGAGAGACCTGGATTGAATTCCAGGCTCCTGAATTTGACCTGGTCCAAAGTTTCTTTCAAAGTGATCAGATCTCCCAGGTATTCTAATAGCGTGCATCGTCCAGGTGCATTCTCTCCTCCACCCCACTCTGTCTAGTCTGGGGCATTCTGTACCTGTTTTCCTGAAATTTCCCATTACCTCTCTCTGGCATTTGGATTTTTTGTTGGCTGGAGACCTTATTTTCCTTTTCTTTAGTTCTGATGCAGAATTCTGGGAAATAGTTTATGGGAGGTAAGTTTCTGGAGATTGTATATTTCTGAAAATTTTCTTTTTTTAAAGATTTATTTTATTTTTATTGGAAAGGCAGATTTAAAGGATTTATTTTATTTTTGTTGAAGAGGCAGAGAGAAGGAGAGAAAGAGAGAGAGAAACCTTCTGTCTACTGGTTCACTCCCCAAATGACCCTTCTGCTTGAGCTGAACCAATCAGAAGCCAGGAGCCAGGAGCCTCTTTGGGCCATCCTCCACTGCCTTCCCAAGCCACAAACAGGGAGCTGGATGGGAAGTGGAACCGCTGGGACGTGAACCAACGCCCGTATGGGATGCTGGAACATGAACCAGCACCCGTATGAGATGCTGGGACATGAAAGTGAAGGATTGCTGGCCCTGTTTATTCTATTCTCATATTTGAGTGATGAATTGAGAATAAAATTCTAAGTTAGAAATAGTTCTCTGAGTTTTGAAAACATTGTTCTATTGATTTTTCTGACTTCTGGTATCACTAGTGAGACATTAAATTTTCTGATTAATGATCCTTTTTTCTGAGACAATTTTCTTTTCTGTCTAGAAGTTTTTAGGATTATCTGTACAGAATGGACTTTTCATCTTCACAGTGATCCTTTTCGGTGAGATGTAAAAAATCCTTTGTCTTGGGTATTTTGCTGTTGTTTTATCCATCATAAGTTCTTGACCTTCCTGATTTTTGATTTCGGGGAAAGCTGAAGGCCAGCATAGCACTTTTCATGGTACGTGTGAAAAGGCAGATATCAGAGGCTGAGAACGCTATGTTTGTAAAATGGGGGGAGATAGTTACATATTCTATCATATACAATGTCATCAAATATGAGACTCCTCAAGTATTGTATCATATTCTTTCCCTTCTGTTTTATATATTCTTGTGAATCATTAGCTTATAAAGGTATTTCAGAAAGCTCACAAATGGAATTAAAAGATAAATTTATCTTGGTGCAAAAAAAATTGTGAAATTCATACATATGAGGTCTGTTCAAAGAGTCTGTGGAAGATATATATTCAGAAAAAAATACATATGGATTCCAAAGTTTTTACATCAAAATAAACTTGACCTTTTAATTTCATTTTACAACCAACTTTTTAAATATCCTAGTGTTAGTGTGAGAATTCTTTTGGTAAACTTACTTAACCTTGCTTAACTTGGCAGTTCCTAAATTTATTTGACTACTAGATATTTTTCTGTGTAATTATTTTTCAAGAAACATCATGAACATAAGCATAACACAGTTGGGAGGATGCCAGCTGAGACATAAACTTTCCTGGCCACAAAGAGCAGAAGAGCTGTTGGACTCTCCTTTTCCAGAGATCCTAAAACAGGACATCTGGTTTAGGCGTAGTCCTGTTGGAACAATAGGGCTTTGCTGGTGTTTCTTCCTCTTCCTGTACCCTAGTGGTGGTGGAGGCTCCGAGCACACCTTCTCTGTGTCTACAGTACTCTGCTTCCTCAAATGTACAGAAACTACCGTTACCGCTAAGCTGACTGGTAATACTTAATGAAACCTTAGTATGTATACAGCTCTGTGCTAGACGTTTTACCTGTATGGCCTAATTTTTGTTCTTATAATTAGCTTTACAAGAGGGACAATATTATTTTATAGATGGGAATGATTAAGTATAAAGAGATCACAAAGCTAGCAACCAACAGAGCAGGATTTGAATCCAGGGCATCTGCCTTGATACTGGCCCTCTGCTTGCTCACTATTAATGTTCAGAATAGCAGAAACAAATAGATATATTTCTGCATTCATTGTATAAAGCATCAATGCAGGACTTAGTTTACTCATATTGGACTGTTCAAGTCTGTTTCTAAACCTTTAAGTTAATTTAGAACTTACTACTTTTGTTAGAAACAAATTCTGTTACGGATTTATTTCTTCATTTTTTCTCTGTTTGTAATTACCACCTAGTAAGTGGTTCCTTGCTTGAGATATTTTTCCTTTAAAAAAGTTGATGTCATTCTTGTGTGTTATTTAACACCCCAAAAATCTGGATCTATGAGCATTGGCATAGTTTAAAAGTCCCTTTTTGGGCCTATTTCGCATATTAAACACTTCATAATGTAATGCAGAGAGAGCAAGGTGAGGGAACAGGAAAGCTGGGGTCTCTTGTAGTCAGCCTCTGTGTTCTGGACAAACCATTTCGCATTGTCTACTTCATCTGTCAGAAGAGGAGTTGAGATTTTAAAAAGGCCTGTACCAGTCTAATATCTCAGAATGGTTTTTATCTCTGAATGTCAGCTGTCATGATGGGAGAGAAATTAGAAAATCCCCAGGTCGGTTTATACTGTCAGTGATGGGCATGAATCAGTACAGAGTGGTTAGGTACAAAAGTTGGAACCATATTTATATATAATCATGACATTAAACTGAAATAACTGAGAAGAGGTTGAAAGATGACCTGTCAAAAGTCCAGCAAGTCTACTAAATGCTGAGGAATCTATGAAATGCTTCTTCCTGGCACATACTTTGTTGCCCAGCCTAATACATTTTTCTAAGAAAGTTTTTTTGTTTGTTTGTTTTTAAGTATTTATTTATTTTTATTGGAAAGGCAGATATACAGAGGAAGGAGAGACAGAGAGGAAGATCTTCCATCCGATGGTTCATTCCCCAAATGGCCACAATGGCTGGGGCTGAGCCAATCCAAAGCCAGGAGCCAGGAACTTCTTCCGGGTCTCCCACGCGGGTGCAGGATCCCAAGGTTTTGGGCCGTCCTTGACTGCTTTCCCAGGCCACAAGCAGGGAGCTGGATGGGAAGTGGAGCTGCCGGGATTAGAACTGGAGCCCATTTGGGATCCCGGAGCATTCAAGGCAAGGACTTTAACCGCTACTCTATCACACCAGGCCCAACTGAGAAAGTTTTTATTGTAGAGTTCATCTTTGTAGTGCATCTTCAGCCTGCTCTGCCTGGCACAGCATAGGTTTGGAGTGAAAATGTATTGAAATTACTTGTTTGTAATGGAAAATTGTAGGATCAACATAAGATGTATTTTCCTTTGTCTTAGACTGTGAAGCTTCAGTACCCAGCTCTTCTGTTAACTGTGTGTTCTTGGCAAGTTCTTTTTCTCCATTGTCTCTGCCTCCATTTCTTCATCTTTGAGGAGAATTATAAATGTACCTATTTTACAGGACTGTGGTGAGAATTAAATGAGACAGATTTAGGGTTCTAGTAATTTAGAAGTCATTAGAAGGAGATTAAATTCAGCCCTGATAGTCTGTTTTCTCTTCATAAGGAAATTTTCTGTTCTCACTGGGTTAGGGTGACCTAGAGTGAAAACCACGTTGTTTTACCATTCAACTTTACAATTTAGCAACTTTACTATCAATATGCCCAAATAATGATGCCTATCAGATCAGAGAAAATTGGTTATACTTTGGTTTGAAATGCATTGTACTTTTAATATTGTGAAAATCTACTTATTCACCTCAATAGTCAAGCCAAGTTTGAAGGTCAAAGAGAAATGGCACTAATGCATGTCCTTGCACACAAGGCCTGCCTAAAGACTTGAGTCTGCCTGAAACACACTAAAGGTTGTGAAATGATGGATATATCCCAAGGCAACACAAATCTGTCACCCAGCTGGAAAGTGGAGACACTTGCATATTCCTGAGAAGCGCTGTTGCTCATGCAAATATTTTGTTCATTTATTCCTTCACGGGTAATTGCACAGAGTAACAAAAAACACCTACTCGACTTACAGCTTGGCAGAAACAGAAGCTTATGTTTTCTAGAAACAAAATGAGAAGCAGGCTTCCGGGATTCATTAGTAAGTTAAAGTGAAATGAAAGCTGTAGGAAACCACTGTGCCTCCTAGTAAACTGGGATCCCTGGAATAATGCTGTTTAGGTTGAAAAGGAAAAGGGACAGGAGAGGGAATGTGTGCTGGAGCAGTGTGTGTTTGTAGAGATGAAAAGTATAGTTTTCTTTCTTACTTTGTCTTTTTTTTACTTACCAACATAAGAAAAATCTTACAGCACCCTAATCCTCCTCCTGTAATCAATGCAAGAGAAAGAAAAACCTAAGTAAATATTGTTGAGAAGCTTTAAGCTTATATTTTATTTATAATACTGGATTAAAATCTGCAGGGTGCTTAAGTTGTAGCAAAGCTAGCTCATGGAGAAAGTCTATCTTTTTGGCCACCATTCACACCTTACTCCGCTCTTTATAAAACATGCATTTAGTAAACAAACAACCATACACAAAGACCAAAAACGAAGTGATGCCACCCTTAGTGCCAGGCTGGGATCTAACAGCAATAATATTTATCAGAATAATTGTATCAGAAATAAAGGAGAGGTATCAGATGCTAAGGTGATGTGGGGCATGAAGGTGTGTTTAAGGTGGAGGAATCATATGTGGTTTTGTGGAGAAAGTGACCTACGGGGCCTGCAGTTAGGACAGTGAGAAGGGGGACCGTGGAGACACGGGGGGAAGCTGCGTGAACTAAAAGAAGCGTCCTGGCCCGGGGAAGCCTGTTTGACCAGGACACACAGGCCTGGTCTTCCCTAGCAGAGGGTGTGCAAAAGACAGGGATAAGGAACCAGTGGAAAATAAACTGAAAAAGTAAGTTAAAGTTATAACTCATTTACTTTATGCTGCTGTAACTGAGTACTTGAGATAGTGTATGTTCCAGAAAATCAAGGGTTTTTTTGGCTCACAATTCCAGAGGCTGGACAGGACAGGAGCATGACCCCAGCATCTGATTGGCTTCGAGTGAGGACTCCAGACTACTTCAGCTTATGGTGGAAAGCAGAGGGCAAGAGGGCACGTGCAAGGGAGACAAAGAGAGAGGCTGTCATGATAGCTAAGCCGTCCCGCAGTAACTGACCCCTTGTGTGACAGCTCCCCTCTCCTGAGACAGTGAACCCCTTCTGTGATAGCCAGCCCATCCAGCGAGAAAGCTTCCAATGCATTCATCCACCCTACCCGAAGAACCACAACACTTCCTGCAAAGCCCACCTCTTAGCACTGCTGCACCAAGTAGTGCAGTCCCAGCACACGAACTTCCAGAGGACACACTCAGACCATGGCAGGAGGAACTTGAGTGCCAAACTAAAACATATTAACTAAGTAAATCTGGAGGACTGTTCAAACAGCATACCTGAGGAAAGAAGGGAGGGAGGGACAAATAGGCGAGCTAAGGGGGCGCAGTGACACTCTCTTGTGTATCACTGGAATTCAGGAGGCACAGTGACACTCCACTGTGATGTGGACACGTGACATTGTGCATTTGCCAGAACCTGCAGAACTGAAAGCACAGAGTAAACCTTTAACTGTGGACTTGAGTTAATTATGTATTAGTATTCATTCATTACCTGGAACAAGTGTGCTACATTAGTACAAGATGTTAATAATGGGGGACTGTATACATTGTGGGGAAGAGGTCAGTGAAAGGGGTGGAAGGTACGTGGAAACAGTATTTCTGCTTTAAAACAAATGGGGGCTACTATTTTAAAAGAGAAAGAAATGAACATCCTTTGGCTATAAAATGGGCTGTAAGTAGACTTTTTAAGGCTCTTATCACATCTTAGAAACCACAGGAATTTCTTTTTCTATTCCTTAACACACAAATGGCTATTTTAGCATTAAAATTTTTTCCAAGACTTCTCAATAAAACAGGTGACCCCAAGAGATGTCAATTCTATATCAAGAAGCAAGACTGGTAGTGGATCATTAAAGCTGTTTATCTAAAATAAATAAACAAAATTAAAGGAATAAACTGATGAATGACCATTTGTCCTGCACTCTAGATATATTTGATACCTATTTTTATTTCCCAATATTCATACACTACCTTCCACTGTTTAGTTGACATTTATTTTGTATATGGAAACTTTTGAAATGAGAATGATGAAAAACAGTTGGCAAATCCATTTCTTTGGATACTTTAGTCTGGATAAGAGATTCCTTTGAGATGAAAGTAGTTTGTGCTAAGATAAATGGAAAGTAAGCATGCTGAGAAGATGGGTGTATTAAATGGACTGATCTAGATTAGGTAGGTTTAGATGCATTTTGAAGTAAAGGTCATGGTTTGATGGGTGCCCCTGTCACTAAGAACACAATCCTTTTTTGAGATGTCATTGAGACCCAGTATGACCTTTAAGCTATCGTTAATACACATTCCTCTCTTTGGTGTGTAGTGTTTACACTGTAACCCAGATAACTTAAGGTTGTTTGGGTACTTAGTGATGTAGATATTTAGACATACAAACCCAAACGGTGCCTAATGCACCCCTGTGGAGCACTAAAACACATTCACAAGATGTGAATTGCTTATTTGTGATTTCAAGGCATTTTGTTTTTCTTATGAAGACCAAAACTGAAATTATCAATCTTGTGCAAAAATTAGCCTTTGCTCTCTGCTTGCTTGGGAATTAGCAAGAATCTTAATCCCAGATACCACAAGAAGAGTGAGCCTTCCTCCTAAATGAGAGAATAAAGATAATAGATATAATAAAATATAACAAATATTAAGTTCAAATACCCGACTCCTTAAAGATTTGTTTTATTTGAAACTCAGAGTTACAGAGTGGGAGAGACAGATTTTTCATCCACTGACTCACTCCCCAGATGGAGACAACAGCCAGGGCTCCAGGACGAAGTGAGGACCTTCATCCAGGTCTCCTGTCTGGGTGGCAGAGACCCAAACAGTGGCTCGCCTTCCACTGCTTTTCCCAGGCCTTGAGCATGGACACGGATTGGAAGTGGAGCAGTCAGGACAAGAACCAGTGCCTCTGTGGGATGCTGGCTTCACACATGGTGCTTTTACCCTCTACACCACAGTGTTGGCCCTGAGCTTATTTATCTACACAATAGGGATAATATCTCAGACTACCTGGAATGAGACGTAGAATGCACCTACTTCATAGCTGGTGTTCCAATAAATGTGGTGTTTCTTTCCTTCCCTGTCCTTTCTGCCAAAACTTCACGACCATCTCATTCATCATTCATTCATCAGTTCATCTAGTATTTAGTAAATAAATAGTCAATGAGCACTGTCAGATCCTTTGGTGGGTCTAACTGTGATGCCTCTGATTAGTGGAACCCTCTTTGTCTCCAGTGTCAGCAATCCTGAGTATGCACAGCTCTGTGCGTGTGTGTGTGTGTGTGTGTGTGTGTGTGTGTGTGTGTGTGTGCATTAGCAGAGTTAACATTTCAAATGCCTACTGTCTTTTTTTCCCCTTTGGGCACTACTGTGCACAGTGAACTGTCCAGATAAACCGAGTCAGACAGGTGACTGTTGCAGAAAGGTTTACAGTCTACACACTCCACGGACTCAGAAACTCACATTAAGTACTGGAGATGCAAACTAGTCCGGACTTTATTTTATCCACTGTGACAACAAATCACACTTAGAAAAAAACATGTGGCATGTGTCAACTTATTTAAGCCATGAAGCTACTTATTCTGTGGGCTTAGTAATCCATGTGCTTTTCCCTATCCCTTTCATGTTTTTTCTTGTTTCCCTCCCTGTGTAATTTTGGTTTTGTTTGGGGTTGATTTGACATTAATTCTGGGCTACCTCCACATCTCAGGTCCCCATGTATCTCTAACATTTCTCTTCTTAATACAGTTAAGACCTTCTATTTTTAAAAAGGCTATATCCATGCAAAAAATAAATATTAGAATGAATCTTCATACTAAAAATAAAGATTCATTTTGAAGATTTCTTTATTTTTATCGGGAAGTCAGATATACATACAGAGAGAAGGAAAAAGAAAAAGATCTTCTATCTGCTGGTTCACTCTCTAAGTGGCCACAATGGTTGGAGCTGAGCCAATCAAAAGCCAGGAGCTTCTTCCGGGTCTCCCATGCAGCTGCAGGATCCCAAGCTTTTGGGCCATCCTCTGCTGCTTTCCAGGCCACAAGCAGGGAGCTGGAAGGGAAGTGGAGCAGCTGGAATACAAATCAGCACCCATATGGGATCCCTGCGCATACAAGGTGAGGACTTTAGCCACTAGGCTCCTGTACTAGGCAAAAGATTCATTTTAGTATTACTTTAAAAACAAGGTTATTTTAAGTATATGTGCTGTCAAAGCAAGTACAAGAACAAAGCAGTTTTTAGAATGAAGGTTAAAAATAAAGTAATTTAGGGATCAGCATCCTGACTCAAATGGCTAATCCTCCACCTTTGAGTGCCAACATCCCATATGGGTGCCAGTTTGTGTCCCAGCAGCTCCATCTCTGATCCAGCTCCCTGATTGTGGCCTGGGAAAGCAGTGGAAGATGGACCAAAGCCTTGGGACCCTGCACCCATGTGGAAAACCCGGAAGAAGCTCCTGGCTTTTGACTGGCTCAGCTTCAGCTGTTCTAACCATTTGGGGAGTGAACCAGTTTCAACCAGCAAATGGAAGATCTTTCTGTCTGTCCTTCTCTCTCTAAATCTCCTTCAAATAGAAATAAATAAACCTTTTAAAAATATATAAAGTAATTTGCCAAAATTTAATTTATAACTTTGTTCATCCTAAAGAGACAAATATTCAGGGTTTCTTATTTTGAGAGAATAAAATTGTTCTAGAACTCTACTTACTTTAGAAATACTCATTGGGGCCCGGCAGCGTGGCCTAGCGGCTAAAGTCCTCACCTTGAAAACCCCGGGATCCCATATGGGCGCCGGTTCTAATCCCGGCAGCTCCATTTCCCATCCAGCTCCCTGCTTGTGGCCTGGGAAAGCAGTGGAGGACAGCCCAATGCATTGGGACCCTGCACCCGCGTGGGATACCTGGAAGAGGTTCCAGGTTCCCGGCTTTGGATCGGCGCACATCGGCCCTTTGCGGCTCACTTGGGGAGTGAATCATCGGACAAAAGATCTTCCTCTCTGTCTCTCCTCCTCTGTGTATATCTGGCTGTAATAAAATGAATAAAAATCTTAAAAAAAAAAAAGAAATACTCATTAGCAGATTACATCAAACTGAAAAGCTGCGCAGCAAAGGAAATAATTTACACTGTTAAGAGACAATCAGCAGAATGAGAGCAAATATTTGCTAGTCGAATATCTGATAAAGGGGTTCATTACCAAAGTACATATATAAAAGAAACCCTTAATCTCAATAATAGAAAACAAATATTAAAAATAAGCAAAGGACTTGAAT
Source organism: Ochotona princeps (assembly GCF_030435755.1). NCBI lineage: Eukaryota > Metazoa > Chordata > Mammalia > Lagomorpha > Ochotonidae > Ochotona > Ochotona princeps. Next base: position 36,620,039 of record NC_080852.1, on the reverse strand, counting down.
AACCATTTGCAAAAGAATACTTAGAAATGACCAATAGGTATGTGAGAGATACTCAACATCACTATCATAAGGAAACTCAAATCAGGACCACACAGAACATGACAGCTAAAACCAGTTAAAATGGTTTTGCTGAGTGTCGGTGCCATGGCTGCCTGCAGGTGCCGACGTCCCATTTAGGCCTCAGCTCATGTTCCAGCCGCTCCACTTCCCATCCGGCTCCCTGCTTACGGCCTAGGAAGGCAATGGTGGAGGCACAAGTCCTTGGAACCCTGCACCCATGTGGGAGATCTGGAAAAGCTCCTGGCTCCTGGCTTCAGACCAGCTCAGCTCCGGCCGTTGTGGCCACTTAGGAAGTTTTGAACCAGCAGTTGGAAGATATTTCTTTATCTTTCTTTTTCTCTGTAAATCTACCTTTCCAATATAAACGCATAAATCTTCTTTTAAAAAATAACTGTATGTAAAAATTTTTATCAATTATACCTCGACAAACTTGAGAATATTTAAGTAACAGCAATTGTTAAAAGACTTGATTAATGATCATCTATAGTGAGAGCAGGCTCTTGGCGGAATATTTATAGGGATACACTAATTGTATCGCTATAGATTTCCCTGCTGTGATGTCCAGGTACGGGGAGACTTCCTTCCTATTTTCAAAAGACCTGGATGACAGTAAAAAGCTGGCAACGAACAGGATCACTTCATCACAGACTCTTTCTGTTTATCTTTGGAAGATTGCTGTATTCTCTAAAGCTTAACCTCATAACTATTCTTTTTCCATTTCAGAAATTACCATGGTCGACACAGAGATGCCATTCTGGCCCACCAACTTTGGGATCAGCTCTGTGGATCTTTCTGTAGTGGATGACCACTCACACTCCTTTGACATTAAGCCCTTCACCACCGTTGACTTCTCCAGCATTTCTGCTCCACACTATGAAGACATCCCATTCACAAGAAGTGACCCGATGGTTCCTGATTATAAGTACGATCTGAAGCTCCAAGAGTATCAAAGTATGATGTTTGTTTTCTCTTTTCAGAGTAGTGTTGAGCTCACCTCTTGGTAACCCTGGAATCATTTGACTGCAGACTAAAACTCTAGTGAACACGTTTCATATCCATGCATTTACTCATTTACCATTGGTTCTCAGCCTTTTGGTTAAGATCAAGTGTACTGATTCATTTACCCATGAAGGGTAAGTGGTGTCCAGCATATGCCAGACAGGAAGGCAGTGCGTAAGTGCTCCACCTCAGTCATTCCTGCCTCCCCTGTCTCTTCTTTCTTTCCTTTCTCTCTTGCTTTCTTTCTTGTTGGGAGTATTTCGTAGCATAATCCTAGCTTGATTATATTGCCTGATGCATCTCGGACTAAGAGTCCATCAGCCAAACTTTGAATTCTTTTGGCCCCTCATGAGTTAATGAGTAACAGTTACAAGTTACTTTATATAACTTAACATTGCTAAATTACTGCAGTTCATTTTTCTCTAGATTACAGTTTGAGAAGCTCACACTACAACCTATTTTTCAGCACAAATTTGTATTTCAATATGATAGTCTATTAATAAACCTTCATGCCATTAACTAAATTAATATCAAGCCATCAATCTCAAGAAAAGCTATAACTGAACTTTTCCAGATAAGATGTCTCTGATTTCCTTGATTTTTATCTCCTTTGGACTGATAAGCTGATTTTCAAAAACCACCACTAAGTAATTGACAACCATAATTTGACAATAAGCAAGAATAGCCTGTATTTCTGGTTGGTTGGTTTGTGTGTTTGTGTCTGTGTGTGTGTGCATATAAATACTTTACTTGGTTGTATTTATCTGTGTGGTGCTCAGTGTGCCTCCTAACTGTGGAGATTTAATAGTCTTGAATCTAACCAGAAAAAGATAGATGCTTGCTTCCTATTAGTTTTTCCACTCTCTGACAGAGATTATTTTACAAACCACCTCTTTTGGGGCAGGCATTGTGGTATAGTGGGGTAACTCACTTCTTGAAACACATGTAATCCCATGTTGGAATGCTACCCTATCTTGTGCTACCCTGCTTCTGATCCACCTTTCTAGTAATGCATCCTGGGAGGCAGTGGGTGATGGCTGAGTGCTTAGGTCCCTGCTACCTGCACGGGAGGTACAGATGCAGATGGAGTGCCAGGCTGCTGTCATTGACCTTTGGGGAATAAGGCAATAGATGAAGCATTTCTATTTAATTCGCTCTCTCAATCTCTCTCTCTCTCTCTCTCTCGTTCTGCCTTTCAAGTAGATAAATAAATAAATGTTACCAGGGCCTGACATGATGGCCTAGTAGCTAAAGTCCTTGCCTTCCATGCTCCAGGATCTCCTGAGGGCCCCAGTTCATGTCCTGGCTGCTCTGCTTCCCATCCAACTCCCCTTTGTGGCCTGGAAAGGCAGTGGAGGATGGTCCAGAGCCCTGGGACCCTGTGCCTGTATGAAAACCTGGAGGAGGCTTCTAGCTGCTGGCTTCGGATTGACTCAGCTCCGGCTGTTGTGGCCGCTTGGGGAGTGATTCAGCGGACAGAGGATCGATCTGTCTCTGTCTCTTTTTCTTTGTGTATCTGTCTTTCCAATAAAACTAAATAAACCTAATAGTAATAGTAACAACAGCAACAACAAATAAATACTGGCAAGAAAAAACCAAACTACTCCTTTGGTGTCCTCACTGAGGGTGACCTGGGCTCTTAAAGCTGGCATCGAATTGGCCAGTAGTGTTCCTTCTCTGCTTGTTAGAGTAGCTTACGAAGACTTCTAAAATGCCACATTTAAGTAAAACATGTAACTTAATGTTTGATGAACGACAGTACAGCAGATTACCCAGGAATGTAAACTTTGTAGTCTTTCAGAACTGTAGTATCGCAGGATCCTGAGGAGTTAGAGAACACAGACTTCATCCCCTTCCCATTTCGTTTTTGCAGGTGAGCCTCAGAGATGTTTTGACCTGCCTATGTTTACAAAGCCGGCTTTTTCTCCCTGCCTTTAATGTCAGTGTTTTCCATGTCCTGTAGTGTCTCTATACTGCAAGAATAAAAGTGTGGCATGAAGAGTACTACATGGGAACTTTCCCTGTTGCCTTTTGGGGGATTGCTTTTCATGCAATAATTATGTTCTTACATTTGTCACTTCACAGGTGCAATCAAAGTGGAACCTGCCTCCCCACCCTATTACTCGGAAAAGACTCAGCTCTACAGCAAGGCTCATGAGGAGACTTGCAGCTCCCTCATGGCGATTGAATGCCGTGTCTGCGGGGACAAAGCTTCCGGCTTCCATTATGGAGTTCATGCTTGTGAAGGATGCAAGGTAGAAATGAAAACAAATCTGAAAGAATTGACTGAAAACACCTGTGTTCTTTCAACTTCTATTGAAGCCACATTACCAAAAATTCACAGAAAATTGTGAAACTGTTTTTTGACCAGGATCCATTCACTAAATGATAAAAATATTTGAAAACCCAAGAAAACTGATAAAAAGCAGGGCTGCTTTGCCCACACATCTCTTCATCTAAACTGGTCCTTTAAGGCACTGATCTCATTCAAACCTTGCATCTTGGAGATTTGTTTAACAGTAGGTGGCCTGAGGTGTTACAGTGAAGCAGTGATGTGCCAGAATTCTCTCGTGCTTTCCTCACCATACCAGGAAGTGTTTTTTTTATTTGTAATGTTTGACAGGTTATTTAATATACATGTATCACTTGATCTGTAGAACAGTACTAGGAAGTTGAGCACGTTAATGATCCCACTCCAGATGTAGAAATTATCAATTGGCAGGACCTGCCCGATGAGTAAGGTCTGGAACCCAACTCTGTGTTGTGCTTATACCTAACCAGTGCTCTGTCTTTCCTCCTTCCGGTGTCCATGTGATCCTTATATCATGGGCAGGCAAAAAGATAAAGCTGTTTTACAAGGAAGATACTGTGTCTCCTTGCCTCCTTTCTTTGTGAAACGGAGTATTTGGGAAATCCAGACATTTAGTCACATGCCACACAATTATTAAGAAAATACATTAATTCATTCATAACTTGATATATACTCTTATGGAGCAATTTTGATGTACTCAGTGAAAAGTGGTATTTGATTTATTACATACTCTAGAACATAGGCATATATTCACAAATGCTTATCTTGTAAAAACTACCTCAGCTGAGCTTTATTCCTGTCCAGAGTCAACAGTTAGAACATCAGGCTTCCTAAATGGATAACGAGCCAGAAAAGCAAACTGATTTGTATTATATTCTCATGTACTATTGTTTAGCCACATTCTACTCCAGTTTTCTGTTGTATAATGGTAGAGTTGGGGCTGGCATTATGGCCATAGCAAGTTAAACTGCTGTTTGAGCACAAGCATCCCATATGGATGCCATTTCGAGTCCCAGCTGCTGTATTCCCAATGCAACTTACTGCTAATATGCCTGGGAAAGAAGCAGAAGAAGGCCCAAGTGCTGGATCTCTGCACCCAAGTGGGAGACCGAAAGGAAGTTCCTGACTGCTGGCTGTGGCTTGGCCCGGCCACAGCCATTGCAGCCACCTGGGGAATGAACAAACAGATGTAAGATCTCTCTTTATCACTCCCCCAACCCCTCTCTGTAACTGTCTTCTAAATAAACAAACTAAATATTTAAAATAAAACAAAATGGAAGGTTTTAATTGGATGAGCTCTGAAAGATTGGCAATTTCTTGGTCTAGAGACAGTAACTAGTATTCAGATTCACCACTTGGTCAAAGTCATTGCCCAGTAGCTTACACACTTGGCCTTCAGTCACCTTATGTGTAAAATGACTTAGTGCAGATGGACTATCCAAGGTCGTGTCCATCTCTGAAGTCTGAACATAACAGGTCTCCCTGAAATGCCCCTAGCAGGAGACATTTTCATTTAAAACACTAAACCCTATTCAGTTTGTGATGGAAACCAAACCAGAGGAGCTATGATCTTTTACGAAATCATAACAGATAGTCGATTATCTTTTTTTTAAGATTTATTTTTTTATCGGAAAGTCAGATAAACAGAGAGGAGGAGAGACAAAGAGGAAGATCTTTCATCTGATGATTCACTCCCCAAGTGGCCACAATGGCCGGAGCTAAACCAGGAGCTAAGCCAGGAGCCAGGAGCTCTTCCTGCTCTCCCAAGTGGGTGCAGGGTCCCGTCCTCGACTGCTTTCTCAGGCCACAAACAGGGAGCTGGATGGGAAATGGGGCTGCCAGGATTAGAACCAGCGCCCGCATGGGATTCTGGCATGTTCAAGGCAAGGAATTTAGCCACTAGGCTACCGCGCTGGGCCCTGATAGTCAATTATCTTAATAAATGTATTGAGAACATGTCGCTTTCTTGAGTTACATTTATGTAATTTTGAATAAGTAAATGTTTACTAAATTCTGAACTGTATTTATCTGAAAAAACTATTGTTTGGTCATATTGATAATTTACATTTATAAGCAAGTTAAATATTTAGAATAGTGAGTTAATTTTCCACAATAAGTTATTTGTTAAGCAATATTTTTACCATAGTCCCATTAGTTATATGTTTGTTTTGAGGTAACATCAGGGTCGTTGCTGTGGCACAGTGATTAAGCTGCTGCCTACAGCAATGCAGAACCAGCATCCTCTATGGGCACTGATTCTAATGTTAGACACTCCACTTCTGATCCAGCTCCCTGATGATGCTCCTGGGAAAGAAACAGAAATGGCCAAAGTGCTTGGGCTCCCTCACCCACATGCGAGACCCAGGTGAGGCCCCTGGCTTTAGTTTGACCCAGTGCTGGCCATTGAAGCCATCTGGGGAGTGAGCCAGCAGATGGAATATCAATCAATCTATCTATCTGTTCTACCTCTTCTCTCTGTCCTTCCCTCCCTCCCTCCCTCCCCCCTCCCTCCCTCCCTCCCTCCCTCCATCCCTTTCTCCCTCCCTCCCTTATCTTTCTTCTCTCTCTCACTCTGAAGAAAAAAAGAAAAGGAGGAAAACTATAGCTTTTAAATTAGGATTAGAAAGAATGGAAGGCATGATGGAAAATAGACACAATAAAATCTGAAGAATAAAAGTAAATCCTTAGCCCACTACTGTGTGAGAGAGAGAGGGGCGGGGGACAGAATTCCTCGACTGAAATGCAGAGAAAGTCTTGCTTGCCTAGGAAGAAAAAGTAAGTATTTACAGATGTAAAGATGATAACAGGACTCTTAATAATGCATGGTGTCAGCCGTTCTCGGAGTGTGTTCTGATGACCACTGGGCATCCACGGGGAAACTGCCTGCTTACTTGTTCTCTCAGCAGTGTAAGTAGAATGTTCTAAAGGCTCCATGATGTGCACATTGGTATAGTTCTGGTGAATAATGAGGGATTGCTCATACATTGTTCTACACAACTTCTCCATTTAATTTCTAGTGTGGTAAATACCAAAAGATGTAGCCTACATAAACCAAAGCACTTGCGGTCTTTAATAATTTTTAACATATTAAAGGGGTCCTGTGACTAAAAAGAGAACCACTGATTGATTCTAAGACATTGAGGCTAAAGAAATACAGTTATTCATTTTTTTATATTTAACTGTCTGATCGAGTGTCTTTTATTTGGGAGTTTGCTAGTAGGAACTAAACAAGATTGCTGTCTCCTTCTCAGCACAATTCCAGGAGATGAGTGGTTGTCAGTAACTAAAGAGGTCTTGCAGCAGGACTCAGTGGAAAGCCAGAAACTGACACGAGTACATGTGCTTGACTCACTGCCTGTGCTCTCTTGGGTCATCTGTAGGGGAATAAGGATATGCTCATAATTAAAATATGGTGGCTCACAAAACTATAGAATAATTGGTGGATTGCATTGCATGAAATAGCTATTGGTAAGTCTTAAACACTTATGCAGTGCCAATGGAAAGAGTTTATATTAGTCATTCTTTCTAGAATTCAGACAGGAATGAGCATACTGAGTTTGGATTAAAGTGGAAATAGTAACAAATTCTCGACTAATGTAAAATGAAATCTTTAGCTAAGAAAAGTTTAATGTAAGAGTTTTCAGAGCTTTCATTTATTGCTAACAATAATATGTCGATCGTATTCTTTGTGTCTTCAGTGAGGGATTGTTTAGAACCATAGATTTATCTAAAGATAGAAGTAAATGCAATCTGCCAAACGACACATGTGGTCTACCTGTGCGCTTCTAAGGAGGCTTGCCTCGGGAAGCATACGTCGTGGCTGGTTATTGTCAAGGCCGTACCACGTGGCAGGAAGGCTGTGTGCAGGCCCAACACACTGCCTCTCTGCATCCCACTGCAGCTGCGTTAAAAGAGCAGTTGGAGAAAATGTTTAAATGAGACAGAAACGAAAGAATCAGTAACTTCTCACAGACAAACACTAACTTTAGAATAAATACATGTACAAAACTGCTTATGAACCGGTGAGTCATGTGGCTCCACATCACGTCAGATTCCAGGGTATTCAGGAGAGCAAGTTGTTGACGATGCTCACTGCTTAGTGGACTCAGAAGTGATGAAGAAGGGTGTGGTTGAGTGTGTATTTTAATCAGCGGCAAAAATAAACTTTAGAAAAGGAGACTTTGTTCTACAAATCAACAGATTTCACAGAAAAACACTCAGTAAAACCCTTGCATCTTTTTGCTAGATCATCGTTAGATTTCTTGAGTCAAATGACAAGAAGACAACCGGTTAGTGTAAAAACAAAACATACTTAGTGTTAAAAAAAAAAACCAAAACTAAGTTCCATGCTTCTGTGATAAATATATATTGAAGAATATATATGTGTGTGTGTGTGTATATATATATATATATAGAGAGAGAGAGAGAGAAGAATACATTGATATATATATATATATGTATATATGGATGTTATATACTGCTTAGGGTATATAGTATTCATTGTTATTATTTCTTTACCATCAGAAGGCCCTTAACAATCACAGAAAGAATATGATTCACTTTTGAAAGCTATCATATGACTCATGTCAAAAATTTTCATAATAAGGATTTAATTTAAATACCATGATTCTCTTATTTAAAACAAAAAGCCTTCCCATCTAGCCATGCCACATAACTGAGTCCTCTGGGGCTTATCCCATTGTCAGTTAACCAACACAATTTCTGCCAGTCTCACCAAATTGAGAAACTGAAGATCAGAAAGCAAATCATGGACTAACATAATATATATGATCACAGTGGCAAAAATCAAGATTTCTCATCACAGTTTTTCACTGATAATAGTTCTGTGTTTGGGATTTTCCACCAAAGCTAGCTATTAGAGATCTCTCTTTTTGATATAGAGAATTTAACATAAAAATCTGAAAAAGCCAAAATAAATGTCAGTGACAGAACCAATACCAATTCAGTGTCTTTTGTGTCAAATAGGGCTAGGTATATTTGAAAGAATTAAGAATTGAGTTACATGAATATGAACGTAGAAATGGTATTGTAAGACTCTTTTCAGTGCTTTCCAAAATAAAGCAGGCTATTTATTCAGTTATCATCAAATTGACCTATTCACCATTTTACGATAGCAGGGATTTTCTGGGGATTTATTTATTTACCGCTCGTGTTGTTTCCTATTATCTTTCTATCTGTAGGCTACAATGATTATGGGGCTCTCTTTCAACTATGTAAATAAATGAAACAGATTCTGCAGGAAATTATGCAACATAGAGAATTCCAAAAAATTATACACATGTGGATTTTTATTGGCTCTGATCATGTTTCAGAATGAAATGATTGTAAGTTTGCCAAACTGCTTAGCACAATTGTAGAGACTAAGTTGGAATGATTTGCAAAGAGACTGAACTGATTACATGGTGTTTTATTTGCATCACATTGAATCCAGAGGATTTCTTAGAGCATGCTGAAAACCAAATGCAGAGCCAAGATATACTGGATGACATCACTTGGTTGTGGTCAGTGTCTGACATCCAAAAAACAGCATAGGAGATCCTCTGGTTATTTATTTTACAGCAAAGAAAGCTAGGTTCTAGAAATGTTAAGTGACTTGTCTAAAGTCACCAATGACTGAGCCGTGTCAAGAACCCACCTGGGGCAGGTGTTCAGGTCAAGAGGATTAATGCTCTGCTTTGGAGTCCATATCCCATACCTGAGTGCTGGCTTGAGTCCTCACTTCTCAGCTTTCTACTCGAAGTACCTGCAAAGGCAGCCCATGATGCCCTGAGTCCTTGGGTTCTTAATACCCACATGGGGGACTTGGCTCCTGGTTTCAACCTGGCTCAGCCGTGGTGTTGAGCACATCTGGGGAGTGAGCCAGTAGATGGAATATCTCTTTATTCATACTTCTTGCTCTCTGTCAGTCTGTTTTTCAAATAAATAGCAATCTTAAAGAAAAAAAAAGAATTCATATTTTCTGATGCTGAGGCCCATGTGCCTTTAGCTACAGGTTACTGCTTCCATGTATCACAAAAACTAAAATTTACTCCTTTTCTTGATTTATCCCTTTGCAGGGTTTCTTCCGGAGGACCATCAGATTGAAGCTGATTTATGATAGGTGTGATCTGAACTGTCGAATCCACAAAAAAAGTAGAAATAAATGTCAGTACTGTCGATTTCAGAAATGCCTTGCTGTGGGGATGTCTCATAACGGTGAGTGAACACTTGCACCATGTGCCTTCTTAGCCTAATTACAGCAGCCGGAGCAATGAGTGTTAGAGCCATTGTTGAAAATACAGTCTTTCTACAGAATGCCGAATTTAATAATAAAACATTTCTCACATACGTTAGTGTTTTTAAGATTGTAGCATGAAATTCTTCTCTCTGCCACTGGATATTACCAGTGTGGGAGAAGAGAGTTACAAATCTAAGGGATGAGGCCTGGTGCCGTGGCCTAGCAGCTGAAAGTCCTCACCTTGAACGTGCTGGGATCCCATTTGAGCCACGGTTCTAATCCTGGTGGCCCCACTTCCCATCGAGCTCCCTGCTTGTGGCCTGGGAAAGCAGTCAAGGACGGCCCAAAGCCTTGGGACCCTGCACACATGTGGGAGACTCAGAAGAGGCTCTGGCTTCTGGCTTCGGATTGGCTCAGCTCTGGCCATTGCGACCACTTTGGCAGAGAATCATTGAACAGAAGATCTTCCTCTTTGTCTGTCCTCCTCTCTGTTTATCTGACTTTCCAATAAAAATAAATGAATCTTTATTTTAAAAAATCTGAGGGATATGATGGAAAAATTGTAGTGTTTATTTAAAAATACATTTATGATTGTAGTTTTTATGTTGTCTATAATAGCATTAAAACCAGAATTATAATTATGTATACTGCTAGTTCTTAACTTAAACATACAAAAACTCCTAAAGGTTTCTATACTTTTTTTCTTCTTTACTATGGAAAAATAGTTATAGCACTGTCTTTGATGTAATTCAGACAGTGGAAAGGATAGAGAAGATACTATCAAGTTCCACAAAACTTTGATTCCTTAGAAATGCAACTAAATAAGACGTTATTCTTTTTAAAGTTCTGTTTAAAATCAAGCTTATGATTCAGAGAAATAAAGTAGAGATCCTGCCTGAACACATCCATGTTTTCATGAACCATAGAACCATCAACACAGTAAAATCATGGAAAATAGGCCTGTTGTTAAAAGAACTGATTCTTTGTCACCATTTGATTATGACAATTCACTGAACCACAAAAAAATATTCAGCTATAAGTGAGTAGTATTATATTTGTCAAGTATTATCAGTTCTTTCAAAAAGCATTATGGGACCAAGAAATAAAAATTACCAAGATGATCAAACTAAACACTGAACTTCATTTCATTGAAAACTCGACGTTTTGGAAGATGATCTTTTAAAGTCAATTTATGACTTATGATTCTAAATCATCTGAGAAAATTAAATTTTTCATCATGCAAATGTGTGGTTTCACAGCAGAAATCATCAAGATATTTAGCAAATAGGAGTTGATTGATACTTAACTCTTTTTTTCTATGCCTAACTCTTTAAAAGTGGTTTGCAACATTGTATCACTAGCGTGGGTGAAGAAAAAGTACTTTGCGCAGGACTGTCAACAATAGTGGACTTGAAGGGGATTTGGTCCAGCTTTTCCCCAGCAACTGCCTACATCTGTTGTGCAGCCATGTACAGCTGCAGTCCTGGCTTGCAGAATAATCTGCTGTTTTAATCCCACCAGTTTCCTCTTTATTTTAGATTTCATAAAACATAAGGAAAAATTTTTGAGTCAAGGGTTGTATTTTAGGTGATGCAATCAAGTTGCAATAAACTTATTTCATTTCTTGAAGGAATCATTGACTTTGAGGTCAGTATCGCCAAGAAAGCCTAGGAAACTTGCCAATTCTGCTTTTAAACACTAGTTATTTTTTGCCTGCTAGAAAAAATTTCAGTTCACACATTCATGAAAAAATATAATTCCTGTTACTTAAAGGTGCTGTGCACATTCACACGAAATAAATCTCCTGTTGTATATTGTTCATAGGCAAATATTGCTTGAATATGTACATCCCAACATATGAAGTATGAATGGTATAATTTTCTCCTCCCAGGAAAGTCAGAGCAAGCTATCATAAACTTGATGACCTGGTCTTTTGACTTCATATGACAACAACTTATTATCTTTAGAGAAGAGGCCAGTCCTGACAGGGAGTGTCCACTAACTCTTGCAAAGGCATGATATCATGATTTATGCAGGTCAACACTTAAAGAATTGCAGAGCTGACTGAGAAAATCCTTCCTCCGAGTTTTTTGTAGAAATGTGTTTGCAGTACAGAACGTGTCCATATGATCTATACACAAGACAGGAAACTCCACAAATAGCTTTTGATTAGTTTTGCCTGTTATCTTGATGAGGAAAACATTTCTTGGTGAAAAACTTTCTTGGCGGCTCTAGTCAGTATTTAAAATTCATTGCTTTGGCCAATGTTAGCCCAACAGTAATAAGATTTCCCTTCATACACAATGACTTTTTTAAAAAGCTATCAAAAAGCTTATAGTGTTATACACAGTCACCCAGCTTCTCCTCTCTCTGTCTCTTTTTTTTTTAAAGCTTGGAGTTGGGTAGGCAAGGAGATGTCTTCAGGGCACTTTTTGCTTCACTTCCGATCTAACTCCTTGCCGACGCACCTGGAAAACCACCAGAACCCTGCTACCTATGTGGAAGAAGCAGATGAAGCTGCTGGCTTCTGCCTAACCATTGTAGACATTTGAGGAGTGAAACAACAATCTAATTCGCCCTCTTTCCTCTCCTCCTCTCTCCCTATATCTCTTTAACTCTTTCAAATAAATAATAAACCTTTAAAAAAAAAAAAAGAAAGGAAAAGAAGAGAACTTCCATCTACAAGTGTATTCCCAAATGCCTACAACAGCCCCAGGTGGACTAGGCCGAAGTTAAAGCCAAGAACTTAATCCATGTCTCCCATGGGACAAGGACACCACTACTTGAGCCATCATGACCTGCTGCCTTTATGGCACATTAATAGGAAATCAGAAGCATAAAGCTGGAACTTGAGCTAGACATCCTAAGAGGGGACGCAGGTGTCCCGAGTGCATCTTACCACTGCATCAGGAGCCCATCTCCTGCCAGATGTTTTCAGTATGAACAAGATGAACATCACCAGAGTATACTAACCACTCTGGGTTGCTTTAATGTCTGTTCCTATTTAGTCCTTTCAATGTGTTTAGCATATCTCTTAGCCAAGTACTCACAGATTTGAAGCAGGTTGCTGAAGTAAACTTCAGGGAGTTGTGTTGTGCCATTATTCCTTTCAACTTTGAAAATTCTGTGATTTTACATAATCAAACAACCTAACTCATTGAATTTTTCACTTTTCTTTCTTTTTTCTTTTTTAATTATTTTTATTTGAAAGTCAGAGTTACAGAGAGAGACAGAGAAATTTTCTACCTGCTGGTTCACTCTCCAAATGGCCCATCCAAAACCAGGAGTGTCTTCCCGGTCCTCACGTGGGCCAGCCTATGCTGTGTTCCTAGTCCATCAGGAGGGAGCTGGATCAAAAGTGGAACCACTAGGAACCACTAGCACCCATGTGGGATTCTGACACCACAGGGCAATCTACACAGTTGCATCACAGCACCAGCCCCTAAATTTTTCACTTTATAACTAATTGTTCTATATAACTGTCTTACAGTTTTTGCAAGTTGATATGCATCAGGCAAATCAGGTCTCTTTATTCTTATCAATTTCTCAGCTGTTATTAATATAAGACTAATAAATACTCATTAATATTAATAAGCACTTATTAATATTAATGTGATGTATTATATTGAACATAATTTAAGGCTGTTAGTTTGGTAACTGTGATGGAACACGAAACTCACTTTGTATAGGGAAAAGCTATTCTGATCTATCTTGGGTCTTGATTGTGCTGAACATCCTGGAATGTGGTTTCAGAATTCTTCCAGTGAGTTGATTGATATGCTTTGAAAGCAAATTTTCTGTTTTTCTGTAAGAAATCAAGAAAAATCTCATTCCAATTCTTTGGGCTGTTTAATGTGATGCTGCATCTCTAGACTGTGGTCTATCTGACTAATTACTTAAAAGTCTCCCTGAGTCCTCCCAAGAACAGACAGTACCCTGTCTAGACACACCATTAGAGCAAGGCTCCAAATGAAAGTAAAACAGAAATAGAGACCCACTTCCTGGGACCCCCAGAGGAGGCTGCCAGGCATTGGTCACTGCGTCAGCAGCTGTTGGTCAGTGCGGCTGCGTCTGGAGAATCTTTATGAGAACACTATCACGTTGCTTCTTCACTCAAATGGAGACTTACATTTTTTTGTTGTTTTAAGAAGTAGTTTTTGTTTAAAAATCCTGCTGTTAGGTCCTGGACATGATTACTATCCTTGACATTAGTCAGATTTTTTTTAAGGTACCTCTTAATTTTTGGCTAAATAATTTGGTCATTAAGAATTTTGGTTGGTGAATATTTCATATTTGGCACAATGGCTAAGAAGCTGCTTGGAACGCCTGATCCCAGATCAGGTGCCGGGGTTTGCATCCTGACTCCACTTCTGCTTCCCTATTCCTGCAAATGCACACCTGATGCGGCAGCAGGTGATGGCTTAAGCACTTGGGTCCCTGTCACCAACATGGGAGGCTGGGTTGGTTTTCAGTCTCCTGGCTTGGGCTATTGAAGGCCTTTGGGGAGTGAACCAATGGATGGAAAATCTCATTTTTTCCAAACGAATAAATTAATAACAATAATGAAAATATTATTCAGGATATGTAGCTGAATTATTGAATGAGCCAAGAAAGGAAGACAGGAAGAGCCAGTTTGGAGGAGAAAGTCTGAAATTCAGTGCTATTTTGTGTTTGATATGTTTATGGGGGAGGGTGTCCAGCCTGCACGTGTAAAAGATTATGGGGATAAAAGTAAAAAGTATGAATCCACATCTGAAGAAATACAGAACAGGAATTGCTAGCACTGGTGTTAGTTAGAGATGCTAAACTGAGGACAATGGCCTGTAAGCCAAGAAAGAAGGGCTGTGCAAGAGATATGGGTAACAGCAGACAGAATCGGAAAGGCAGAAGCCAGGGTGAGGAACAGTTCATAGGTTGAAAGGCTGGAAGAATGCTGGAAAGCAGCAGTGGAATGAGAATGTAGAAAAGGCCCCTTGATTCAAACATAGGAAAAGCAGTTGATGTGTGAAATTTTACAGAGTTCCAATGAAGCAAAAGCTCTGTTACAGAAGGGTAGGAAGTGCATAGGTGGTGGGTGACCCAGACAGAACAAAGACATCTCTGTCAGTGAGTTCAATAGTAGGGGAAGGGCCCCTTGAGAAGGAGGCCGTACTGGAGTCAGAACCTTAGACATCTACTCATAAGGAGAGGAGAGAGCTGGGAAAGAGAGGTATCTGAGAAAGTACAGTCTGTTTCTGATCTGGCCTCCCAGATGTGCCCACAGCCCAGGGTCTGGCACCGAGCAGGTGGTCAGTGAGATCATTACGTGTTGTCAAGTTAGACTTCCAAGTTATTGGAGATCAAGCTGGAAAATGAAGCAGTGTTATTTCATCCTTCTCTGCTGTGGAAAGATATTGAAGCATCCTTCAATGTGGAAAGATAGTTTGAAAAATGCTGCCTCCACATAAATAAGTGTAACAGTGTTGGTGCTCAAGTTGCTTCTTGTTTTACTTCAGAGGAATTGGAAAATGGTAGTTCCTAGATTGCCAGATCTTGCAAAGCCTCGAAATGCACAGTTATTTTCCCCTCCAGAAAGTTGGAAAAACAAAGATTTACCAGCAATAGCCATATGTAAAACGGCAGTGTTTCACGTCTACATGCTGTGTACACATGCACCGCTCTTGCCCGAGCCACACAGCCTTATTACTAGTCAGAAGCTTGACACGATTGCAAGTTCATCCCTAAGATCTTGACAGACAAAACTTTTTAAAAAGCAGACTCAATGTACTGCCTTCTACTCTGTGATGCTTTATTGTGAGAATCTGCTTCAATTAATCTTTATAATTTGTCTAATAGTGACAGTTAGTGATATTTATCTGTAACGTACCTACTGTTGTATTGATATTTTTAAAGTATGTCATTAAATTGTTTCTATTCCCACATCCAAGAAGCATCAAATTACCTATTGATTGTTTGAAGCTAGTGTGTTCAGTAAGGTCTACACTAAATGTATGATGCTGAATCTATCATATGCTAGTAGTAGGCTGCCTAAAGTTCAGTAAAATATATTGTATAAAGGTAGGATCATTTACCCCCAAAAAAGAATGTCAAACCTGAATTTCACTGCCTTCTAATTCTGATGCTTTTTTCCTGCCATGGCACCTGAATTCCCCATAGACTACTAATTACCTTCAACAGGAACCTAATGCCTGTGTCCAGAATCAAACAGAAGTTTCTCAATGTGATTGGTGTGAGATCTGCAGAACAGACAGAATGTGTCTTTTGTTTGTTTGTTTGCTTTTATTAGAGTGTCAAAGGCTAGATAAATGTTGCCTTATCAAAGAGAACAGAAAATGTTCCCTGGTAGATATTTGTAGGGCTGTAGAATTAAAGGGAAGAATTAGGTATCTTCTTTCCATATTTGTTTTGCCATAGGTACAACAGTTGAGGACCAAAAAAGTTAAGTAATTTTCAGTAGTTTGTCACTGAGTCCAAGCTAGAAAGTCGATTTCCCAAGTCAGTGCAGTATTTATTTCACTGCCTTTCACAGATTGGCTCAGTAACTCATGATTTTACATGGAGTAGTTTCCTTCTGTTTTTAAGATTAATCAGCAGTGGTAGGAAGTTTGGAAACCATATTTGTGTATGGGCGTACTCGGACGTTGCACTGCTGGTCCCCTACCTACAGTGCTCATATTCATTTCCTGGGGTCTGTTTTGTTTTCTTAGATTTATTTTTACTTATATGAAAGGCAGAGTTAGAGATCCTCCATCCGCTGTTCACTCTCTCCAGATGCCCCCAAGAGGTGGTGCTGAAGCGGGCCACAGCCCATTGGCAGGGTCAGAAGTGGAGCAGTGCACATAAAGGATACTGGCATCAAAGGTGACAACTTCACTTGCTGTGACACAGTGCCCGTCAGTCTCCCTCTTCCATTTCTGAGTTCTAATCTCAGTATTATAACACACACACACACAAACACACACCAATCCTACCTCTGTCCTCATCTTGGTTCTCAGATTCTTCCCTCAAAAGGCGGAAACTGAGAATCAAGAACTACTTCATTGAAACACCACTGCCCAAAATATTTGAATACAGAGGAAGAGATCGATATACTCCATCTTGGGATTTGTTCTTTATTTGTAGAAGACCCTCTGGCTCTGTAGCTCACGGAAACCATAGTCACCCTCGATCTGTTTGTCCACAGCAGTGGAAACTGCTTGCCTGGCATGACTCTGACCTGGCCCTGCCCTGAATGCTTCTAGGGCTTTATCCCATTGCCTCACAGCAGGTGTGTGTGCCCGGGATTCAACAACAACAAAATAAAATTAGCCTCTTCCTGCTTTGAAAAATGCCCGCAGAGGGGCAAGCATGGTGGTTTAACGGTTAATCCTCCACCTGCAGTGTCAGCATCCCATATGAACACTGGTTCAGGTTCAGACTGCTCCACTTTTGGTCCAGCTCCCTGCTTATGGCCTGGGAAAGCAGCAGAGAATGGCCAAGTCCTTGGGTGGACACTTGTCCCCATGGTGAGAGACCCAGATCAGCTTCAGATCAGCTCAGTTCTGGCCACTGTGGCCATCTGGGGAGTAAGCCAATAGATGGAAGAACCCTCTTTCTGTGTGACTCTCCTTATCTCTGCAAATCTGCCTCTCAAAAATAAATAAATCTTTTTTAAATACCTGGAAATAATTTTTTTTAATTTTCTCTATAACTTCAAGTTTCTATGTGTTTTAGTGCAAATTTGGTTCTACCAAATAGGACATGGATTTTGCTCCTTTTCTGAACCTATGGTCTGTAACAATGCTAAAATCATTGATATAATTAGTTGAACTGATAATTAATTGATCTAACATGTTTCATGAACTTTTAAACAATGCAGATAATTTGTTGGTAAGATATAGCCATTGGGAGAAATCTCAAATTATTAAAAAAAAATCAATTTTTTAAGGATTTATGTGTTTTTATTGCGAAGTCAGATATACAGAGAGAAGGAGAGACAGAGAGAAAGATCTTCCATCCGATGTTTCACTCTCCAAGTAACCGCAATGGCTGGTACTGCGCCGATCCAAAGCCAGGAGCCAGGAGATCTTCCGGGTCTGCCACGCAGGTGTAGGATCCCAAGGCTTTGGACCATCCTTGACTGCTTTCCCAGGGCACAAGCAGGGAGCTGGATGGGAAGCAGGCTGCGGGGATTAGAACCGGCGATCATATGGGATCCCAGCGTGTTCAATATGAGGACTGAAGCCGCTAGACTACCACGCCGGGCAAAAAAAAAAAAATCAATTTTAATTTAAATTCTAGCAGAAGAATTTGGCCTTCATGTCCCCTAATTCTTAAATGGTTTCAAGCTATTTTGGGCTATTTTTATTAAGCTTTGGAAAACCAGGACTAGCAAAGGTAATAAATGACTGTCTTTGAATTTTTATTCACTTTACTATTCTTCATTATGTACTAAAAAAAATTTTCTAACCATGTAAAATTCTGTGTATGTTCACAGTTTCTTACCTGTAAAAATTTAACCAGAACTTGGAACAGTGTTTGACACAGAATAGTCACTCAGTAGTTTTTTGTTTGTTTTTGTTTGTTTTTAAGAGGCAGTTTGTATGTCCTGTGAGTAACTAAACCCCAAGAGCACTGGCTAATTGCTAATTCTGGCCATCTTTGTTTTGTTATGTGATAACCCTGATTTTTCCCAAATTTTATGCCAAAATTCCTTCTTTGAATATATTATCATTCTCACCTGGTGCTTTCTGTTGGATCAATTTACCAAACTTCCCAACCTACATACTGCCTCATTTTCTCTCTGCTTTTAAACTTGATATTTTGGAGTTTAATTCATCAAACAATTTTGTTTACACAATATATGAGGACCTCAAATGAAATGGGAGTTGGGAGAAGCCAGGATTCCTCATTAATATGTAAGTCGTGAACAACCCTCCTTCTCCCCGCATAACTAAACATAGAGAGGGGACAAAGAAGGCAAGATTTCTGTTCAGAAAGTGGCAATTTTTAAAAGATATATTTGTTTTAATTGGAAAGGTAGGTTTTTACAGAGAAGGAAAGACAGAGAGGAAGATCCTCTCTCTGCTGGTTCACTCCCCAAGTGGTCACAATGGCCAGAGCTGAGCCAATCTGAAGCCAGGAGCCAGGAGGTTCTTCTGGGTCTCCCACATGGGTGCAGGGTTCCAAGGCTTGGACCGTCCTCAACTGCTTTCCCAGGCCACAGGCAAGAAGCTGGATGGGAAGTGAAGCAGCCAAGACATGAACCCACACATGGATGGGGAGAACTTCAGCCACTAGGCTACCACGCCAGGCCTGAAAAGGACAAATTTTGAAGACTTATGTTAATAGAACTCCTGTGAAAAGGATCTAATAGCTTAATGAATAGGCTAAGTTAATATAAAAGAGTCTCAGGGTAAGATTTTCTTCCCCTTTAAGCTTGTGATCTCTAAGCAGACCCCTGTAATCCTTCAGTTGCTGTTTAGTTTATTTACAGACCTGAGATGGCTTTGTGATTTTGCAGCGAAAGGGTTAAATCAATCTTTTCTCTAGAAAATTCAAAATGAAATTCACAAAACATTCGAAGGAGTGTTTTCATGGATACCTTGGTGTCCTGGTGGAAATGCTCGCTTTAGCACTGACTGAACAGCACCGAGTGCTGATGGACTGAAGACGCTGCCTCTCCGGCCTTGAGGGCTGGGGGTGTGGTAGAGGACACACATGTGTCATAGTCCGTCTCTGGACAAGATCGTGCTGCTGGCCACAGCCACAGGCCTTAGGGTGGGAAAAATTAGAGTGTAGAGGGCCCTATAGTAGCATTACTCCAAATGAGATTTTAAAGATTGTATTGGTGGGGAGGAAAGGGAACTGAGTTGAAAGTTACCATCAGAAGATGTTTCTCCCTAACTCGGGCCTTCCTATCTACACAGATGTTCCTTTGGCCTTTCTTTCATTTTCTTCTTTCATACTTACTCATTTGACAAAAGCCCAAAGTTAAAGATAGCGTCTTTCAGACTGACACCATTCTGTGATAGTTGTGGAGGGTCAGGGGGATAAGCTCTCTCCACAAAATAGCAAGATGAATAAAGGAACATCCATGTTTCTCTGCAAGAGAGACAAAACAGATTGCATAATCTCACTAAGAACCAAGCCTATGTCTGCACAACTTTGAACCCTGCATGATTCCTTACTTTAATTTGTGGAATGTGTTGATCTTTCTAGCGTCTGACCTCATATCACGTGATGGGGTTACGAAACCAGATAGCACCCTTTCTTTGGACATTAAAACATTGTTCCATAGTGGTACAAGTAGGCTTGTAACGTAACTAACTGCAATGGCGTGTGAATTTGGCTGTCATTGAAATATGTACCCGCAGGAAGGAATAGTTAATGCAGCTGAAGAAGTCAGGGAAAGCCTGAGAAAGAAGGTGACCATTGAATTGGGCTCTGAGGGATGAGTAGGAATTGGTTCCGGCTGATTCTGTGTTTAAGTACTTTGTTTTCTTTACTACTCTCAAATTCTTTGACCTTCCTAGCAGGATCATGCATTACGTTTTTAATTAAAGTGATGAGGGTGATTTTTAAGATAGCCCTTGCTTCTGTTGTGAAATGAAAACCTCAGCAAAATGACAGTGGGACAAGGATTGAAGATGAGTGGGAGGAGGATTTCTTACTGTGTGGGAGCCAGGGCCAGGGAGGGGACAGTGTGCATGTGCTAATTCGTCCTGTCATTTCTCTCCCTCTGCAGCCATCAGGTTTGGGCGGATGCCCCAGGCCGAGAAGGAGAAGCTGTTGGCTGAGATCTCCAGTGACATCGACCAGCTGAACCCAGAGTCTGCCGATCTCCGAGCCCTGGCAAAGCATTTGTATGACTCATACATAAAGTCCTTCCCGCTGACCAAAGCCAAGGCGAGGGCGATCTTGACAGGAAAGACAACAGACAAATCAGTTCGTTTTCTTCTGCTGTTTTCACTGGGGGTGGCTGGTGTGTGTGTGTGTGTGTGTGTGTGTGTGTAGTAAATGATTTATCATGTTACTCGTGCATGTGCAGAAAACTTTCAACTGTTGGCTGTTAACATATTGCAGGCTGAGTCTGAGATACAGGAAATGTTTTCAGATAGAAGTAAACGTTATTTTGAAAAAAGGAAAGAGTACTCCAAGTTGTAAGAAAGTCTTTGAGAGTAGTGTAAGCATAAGCAAGTGCTTTTAGCCTCCATGAATGAACTCAGGCTTCTTCATCCTGCCACTCTGCTCAGGATCCCTGTATTTTCATGGTGTCAGAGTAACTGGCCACAGCCTCATCCTAACAGCCCTGCTTTTCTAGGCAGGATCTGACCTAAGGTATCCAGTCCTATTCATTCCCTTTCCAGAACAATTAGTTAATGTTCCTGTATCGCTAGGGGCATAAAACTATATTCCAGATATTTCGCTCTTTCTTTCTTTCTTGTCACATTCTATTCATTGTTACTGGGGAACTGAAAGCTCTGTCCTTCCATTACATTAGTGGATTTTCTGCATGGCTCACAGCTGCCAGGGCTCCTCCAGCAGATTCTCAGACATCTGGAGGCTTGTTGAGTAGCACTGTTTAGAAAGCTCAAAATGAATTATAATTGTTACCGAGTCAAGCTTTCCAAGAAGCAGAACTCTGCACTGATAGGAAGCTGAGCGAGCATGTGGAATTATGTTGAGACAAAACTGGACTTAAGTCCGAGTCCCAGTTGGCTGTCGACTTGCACGACAACCTGGGTCGTGTCTCTGTGCCTCAGCTTATTTGGAGATGGGGTCTAACTGACTCTAAGGCTGTAAGAGCTGCAGAATACACTCAGTATTGAAACCCCTGTGTGCAATCATTGATTTTCTTAGGAGTATTTCCAGGAAGATTATGGAGGAACTTAAGAGAAATGTGTAACTTCCTCCCCCCACCCCCACTCAGATGTGTTTTTGGGAAAAAAAATCTCATTATTATGTCTTTTGATGATTATCTCAAGATGTTATTTTTCCCATTTAGCTAACCCATTTAGTAACACTAGAATCAGCTAATAGGCTAAGTAGACTGTGAAGCAGAGCCATCTGCCAGTAAGGACAGTGGGCTTTCTGACTTGTTTAAAGAGGTTGTTGCTACTTCAGCAATGAAAGACCTGCATCTAGTTTGTTACAATTGAAAAAAATAAAAAGAATCTTGCCCTTTTATTATATTCAAGCCACATAGCCCTTTGAGCTGCTAGTATTCCCTTCCTAAGGAGAGGGAAACTGAAATCCAGAAAGGTTAACAGCAAGCGCAGAAATAGAGGACCATAGTGCAGGCTTCCTGGCCCTGGTTCAGAGCAGTCTGAGCCTGATGGTCCCTGAGTCTTTCCCCTTACCCAGCAGGGAGCCAAGGAGATGTGTGTACTAGGGAAACTTCACCTTGGGCAAACTCTCTCAGTAGTATTTCTTCCTACCAGTTTTAAAATAGCAGTAGTTCCTCATCTCATCTTACCATCCCACCATATTCACAGTTGGGAAATGTTTTGTGCTGTTTTATTCTTGAATTATGTTAGCTGCTCTCCTTTAAAAATAAAGTCTCCATTTCCAGGAAGAGAAATACAAAGAAAATAGAGCAACCAGTCTAAAGAGCATTAACACTTTAAAGCGTATTGTAGCTGAGAGCAGATGTAGAGCAAGGGCTGAAGACTGAGGCGCAGAACTGGACGCATGAACCCTACAGCCAGCAATCGGCTTCACATTTTTGCCCAAGGCTGTTTAGTTTCCAGGCACTGCTTTCTCACCTTAACATTATCTCCCATTTCAGACCTGCAATTCCTGCTGGAAAGGTACCTGGAAAATAGGAGGAAGATAAAAGCAAAAAATCCTCAATAGTCAGGAATTTAAATTTACACTGCAGGTGGCCCGCATACTCTGGATTACTGCAGGACACAGACCCAAAACCACAGGAGACTACTATAAAACCTCACTCCACTAGACTCCTTGGCTCCAAATCTTTGAGTTACAAGTAAGATTATGGAAAGATGTTTATAGAACAAATGGCTTTTGGGCCCATGTTGTGGCACAGAGAGTTAAGCTGCTGCCGACAGCACCAGCATCCCATGTGAATGGTAGTTCAAGTCCTGGCTACTCAACTTCCAGTCTAGCTCCCTGCTAGTGTTCCTGGGAGAGCAGTGAAAGCTGGTCCATTTCCTTAGCTCCTGTGTCAGTGAGAGATACAGGTGGAATTCCAGGTTGCTGGCTTCTGCCTGGCCTGACCTCAACTATTATGACCACTTGGAAAATGAGTCAACAAAGAGAAGATCTCTCTCCTCTCTTTAATTTTGCCTTTAAAATAAATCAATAATTCTTTTTTTAAATATTAATTTATCAGAAAGGCACATCTACAGAGAAGAAAGACAGGAAGATGTTCCAGCCCGTTGCTTCACTACCCAGTTGTCCACAATGGTCAGAGTTGCACCAATCTGCAGCCAGGAGCCAGGACCCTCTTCTGAGTCTTCTGTGTGGCTACAGGGTCCCAAGGCTTTGGGCCATCCTCCGCTGCTTTCCCAGGCGATAAGCAGGAAAGTGGATCAACCAGGACACAAATTGGCGCCCATATGAAAATCTTGAAGGAGGAGCATTAGCCAATAAACCATTACACCAAGTCTATTAATAAATCTTTTTAAAATGAAGCTAAAGCTAATCTAAGGGAAAATGTGCAAACTACTTATGCTCATAAATTGGACATAATTTATGATTTGGATAACAGAATTGCTGTTAGTTGGGGTCCAGAAAAAGAGAGCAAGAGTGAAACAAAGTAAAATAATCCATTTGCTGATTACACAAAACTGGAATACAGTTTTTTGGCCCTCTCCTCCTTATGTTGCAAAATCAAATTAAGCACTGATGGAAAGAAAGAGTTCAGAGAGGAATATGAGAGAAAAAAAAATCCCAAATGCAATTTCCAATGAGACTAGAGATTTGTTCTTTATCTCCATGGTCATGTTATTCATTTGATAGCATCTATCTCAGGGGTGTTATGTTATCTCTTGGCCAGGACTCTTGATAGCATTGATAGGAAAGCCTTGCAGAAGCCTGGACTCTTGAGAGAGTGGGAGACATATAAAAGCAACTCTATGTAGTAAAGCTAGTTAGAGAGCGCTCTCAGCCTCTTAGAAATTGATGTCATCCGTGTTGGTTTGGCCAAACTGGGAGATGCTACTCAGCAGCAATGACCAGCTACCCTGAACCTTTGGGAAAGGAAGTCACTGGACTGAAGAAGCTGTTCTTCAGATTATCTCACTGCTTGTTCTGGAGCCAGCTGCCCTCTCAGCATTTGCCGCAGGCCAGCCAGGCCTTCTTCCCCTGCCCAGTTAAACTTCCTGCTCCTATCTCTGATACCCTCGAGCCACTTGCACCTTTTAAAAGAGATGAATGTTCCTGCTCTCCTCCTATCAACTTTAACTTCTTATCTTTGGGATCTGACGCCTCTACTTTTCATTGTCTTATCTAAAAAAATAGTGATTGGAGATTTTAGGGTTCCAGGGTAGAGAAAGATAGGAAATAGAACCACTAAATATTGAGCACCAGAGAGGATATTTTTAACAGTAGGCCTTTTTGTCACCTACTGATTCTCTCATGACCTATGTCCTTGACAGTAGCTTGTTCCAGTTAATTTCCTTTCTGTAAGAGATCCCCGTTGAACTCTGAGAACCTTGGGTATGCTAGAAGCAGGGCAGACTCTGTCTCTCGTGAAGGCAGTTTGATAACTGAATGGACTTTGGAAGTTCCCCATGTTTGACTATTACCCCGGTGCAGTGGTCACACTGGGTGTATCAGTGCCACACGATCCCATGTTTGTTGATGAAAATAAACTGAGAGTGGTTTTCAAAACCATTTTCAGTGCTGTGGTTTGTCATAAAACAATAAATAGAAAAACACTTGGTGTACCTGCCAACTTTTCACTTCGTATCTAAGAGATGGTGAGGCCCTAGCTATTTTCTATCTGCAAATAAGGAATAAAACTTTTTATTTGTACTGTATTGGACTTTGGGTTCCAAAGCATTGCATTGTTTATGATGAGTACATGTGGAGTCAAGATTTTTTATGAGTACAAGAGCCAAACTGGTGCCATCAGAAGCATGGCCATTCTAGTGTGTGAAATATGAAAGTACTGAAGAGTAAAATCAATGTGGAAATGTAAACTTTTGCAAAAACCACTTAAATGTATGCATTCTAGAATTTAATATGGCCATCAAACTTAGTGACTCAAACTATTAGAAAGCTATCTACCCTGCTGCGTGGATGCTTAGAACAATATAGTCTCTTTTCCCATGATCTGTAGAGAAATCTGCCATCAGGTGAGCTCTCAGAGGAAAGAGACTGAGGAACCCAGAATAAACAGAGCAGGAGAGCAGTGCTGATGCATTTCCATAACTGTTGGAAACTTTGGGCTCCAAGGTTCTTAATCCATATGTCAGTATTAATTTATTCTTTAGTTGCCAAGATCATCAGAAATAGAGCCACATATCTGAACCAATAGTGTTCTCTCAGAGTATGTTAACAAATAATATTCTATCTAGTTAAGAAGACAAGCACTTGGATTTTCTCAATGATTGTACTCACTTGACCCTATCCTTCTCTGTCCACTGTGTAACCTTTTGGCTGGCAATTGACGATTTTTTTAAGAGCCGTGGTGATGTGCTAGCTTAATAGAATATAGATAATTCTTCCAGAAGTCTTCGTTTTTTGGTCTTAAACTCTTAAGACACATAGGAAAGCATAGTGACATTGGACAGGCTTTCCAACTTCTGTTCAACAGAGAACTGAACAGACAACTAGGAAACAGTTATTGCAAACAGTGCCTCAAAACCCCAGCAGAGAAAAACCTCTACTTAAAAGCCCCAATTCATCCCAAGTCAGACTTTCTAGTGAAATGTAAAAGAAGTGGGAAAGTTACAGAGAAAGCAATGGGAAAAACATAACCAGCACTCGTGGTGTGCTGTCAGGAGTGTGCTGTCAGGAGTGATTCAGCTTGGGGAAGGACACGTGGCTTGAGTTTATTCATACTTACAGAATGATGGTGTGGACTCTTTTTTTTTTTTTTTTTAATTTCTTTTATTTGAACTGTGGAGTGATAGAGAGGGAGGTACAGAGAACACGATCTTCCACTGGCTCTCTCCTGAAATTGCTGTAACAGCCAAGGCTGGGTAAGGCCAAAGCCAGGTCTCCTACATAACTGGCCTCCTTCCACTGCCTTCCAAGGAGTGTTAGCAGGGAGCTGGTTTGGAAACAGAACCATGTTTTGAGATGGGTTGCTGGCAGTGGCCTAACTTACTGTGAAGCAATACTGGCCCCTGTTTAGGAAGTCTTCTTTAGTCCTGTAAATCCTGTGGGGTTCAACATAAGAGTAAATAGGGCAGCAAGAGAGGCAACCTAAAGAGATTGAGGAACCACTCCCTTCTGCTATGGCTTAACATTCACCTAATAAGCTCCTCAAGGAGAGCTGTGTACATCTAATGTGATGAAGCCTAGAAAGAGAGAAAGGAACCAATGAAGGAGAAGGGCTCTAGGAACCCCGTGTCCTTTCTTGCAGAGCCCCCACAAGAGGAGGACTACATTTTTTAAAGTCAGTTTTAACTCAGACAGGGTCACCAAGGGATTGATAGAGGGAAGAGTTGTCTCCCATCCTAATTGTATCTATCCTGTAAAAGAAAACCCTAGAGTAACAGGAGCGCTATTGGTTGATTTTTTTCTACCTCTCTTTGGATTCCTATTTTGTTATTTAAAAAGGAGTGATAAATTTGTCATGTTCATTTATAATACCTTCTGTAACCTGTATACTAAAATATTGCTGCAGTTAGATTACGAAGAAATACTGTTGTTCTGTTTCTCCACTCCAGAGGGTAAACTTCTATTAGTCTACTTCGTTTTCCTCGTGGAGCACATTTTCCTCTTGGTGTTCTACATGACGGGCATGCTGCAGATGCAGAAATGAACTTCATATTCTTTATAGAATAGCATTTTAAAAAAGATTTATTTTTATTTGAAAGGGCAGAATTGAAGAGAGAGAAGAATGAAGAGAGAGATGTTGTCTGCTGGTCGACTCCCCAGATGGCTGCAGTAGCCGGGGATGGGGCAGTGTGTAGTCAGGAGACAGGAGCTTCTTCTGCATCTTTCCCATGCATGCAGGGGCCCAAGCACTCGGGTAATCTTCTGCTGCTTTCCCTGGCCATTTGCAGGGTGCTAGATTGGAAGCAGTGCAGCTGGGACTTAAACCAACCCCAGTACAGGATGCCAGAACCCCAGGCGAGGCTTAATCTGCCACAGTACAGTGTTTACCCCTAGAACAGTATTTGTAAACCTACCCCTTAATATATTGGGCCATTATTTGAAAATTAAAATAGATTCAAATAAGCTATACATGATGTATGCCTCCAAAGAAAATTTCCCCTTGAAAAAGCCATTTTACTTCCCTGGGCAAACATTGTACTTAAGCTAAGCTTTTAGTCTTACCTTATTTTGTCTGTCCAATATGTAAAAAGTACAAATATCATAATAGCCAAAGAGAGATTCACCAAGAAGCCACCAGGATCTTCCCTATATAGAGCCCTTCCGATGCTCTGGGGAGACCCAAATAATTTGGTTCCCATCATTTGTAGAATTTTTATTTTAAAAGCTCCAGGGGTGAGACTGTCTAAACCTGCTAAAATCTTGTGTCAGGTCCAGGGGCAAGCCTTGGAAGGCCATTTTTCTTGGGCCAACATCTCACTGTCCCATGTTTGCACTAACACTACCAACAAACAGGAGGGAGTTCAAATCCTGGGAAGCCTGACACCCCAGTCAGAAGGGAAACTTGCCATTTGTCAGGAAGGACACCATTTGTCTCTTACCATGTGGGAGGAAATCACACTTTCAAATGGGCAGCACAGGAATTGCCCAGCCGTCCTCTAACTAACTAGAGACCACCTTTGGGGGGAAGGTTCTCCCAGGCCCACCCAGGTAGGCTGCAACTGAGGGATCCCTGCCCAATTAGCAAATAAAACTTTTCCTGTGCCTGCAACTGACTTCCAGCATTTGATTTTTATATTAAACTGTGGACAGAATCCACAGAGGTTTGCTGGTAACAGCAGGGCTGGTGTGGTGATGGAATAAGCTAGTCATCCACCAGTGGTGTCGGCATCCCGTATGGGCACCACTTTGTGTCCCAGGTGCTGCGTTTCTGATCCAGTTCCCTGCTTAGAGCCTGGGGAAGCAGCAGATGATGGTCCAAGGCCTGAGGCCCTGTGCTCACCTGGGAGAATGGGAAGAAACTCCTGGCCCCTAGCTTCGGATCGTTCCAGCTCCAGCCACTGCAACCATTTGGGAGAGTGAACCAGCAGATGGAAGAACTCTGTGCGTGTGTCTCTCCCTTTGTCTCTCTCTCTCTCTTTAACTTTGACTTTCAAGTAAAATAAACAATTTTTAAAACTAAATTAAAAATAAAAAGTCCTTAACAATATGTATATTTCAGACCCAGAAAAACCTGGATCTACCCCAATCATGTCCTACCTGTAATTAAGCTTTATCACCCATTTGGCATAGTGTCTGAAGATAAGCACATTATTAGCCCCAAACTGGTAGTGTAAAATCAAGACCAGATTGGAAGGTCATATGGCTCCTTCCATAATGGTAGGTCATTAGATGATCTTATATATGCTAATTGAAAGTATATGGGCTTCACTTTGCTTTGTACAAAATAAAGAAACATGACTGTGGAAGTGCAGTACATATTTTATGCAATATTGTGCCAGAAATGTAATGATGGTACAATAATATTTTAAAACTTCCTCTTTCTAAAAATTATGTGTTTGAGAGGGAGAGTTAAAGAGAGAGACGAGGAGCTGCCTTTTCTGCTGGTTCACTTCCCAGATGTTCAGGAGATGAGCACTCAGTCTGTAACTCTCAAGGAGGTTGCAGGGACCTAGTTCTTTGAGCTCCACCTGCTGCCTCCCAGGATCTGCACTGACAGGAAGCTGCTACTCCAATGCAGGTATTCCAGTACTGTGTATGGTTGCCCCAAGTAACACCTTAAGTGCTGAGCCAGGTACTCATCTGTACTGCAGTACTGAATCGATGATTCAAGGGAATGAGTCAGCTCTCCATAAAGCAGCCACTCATGGGCCTTTCACTAGGTATGAGGATAATAAGGAGGCTCTGCGTGAAACATGAAAATGAGGTGCGAGTGAGCTGTTTGCTTTTTGCTACCTAAGCGTGATTATATTGGTTGCAAAGATCATGCCTGGGGATCACTCCCGCAATTTCACAGATCCACATGGAGGCTGAAAGAATCTAGGTAGGCTTTTAAAATGCAATTAAAGCAGCATAATTAGACATGACTAAGGAAAACAAAGCAAAACAAAAAACTTCACCTGATGTGCACTAGTTATGTCAAGACCTACAATTCTCTGCCAATCGCTACTTTCTCAAAGTGCTGAAAGTATTTTAAAGAAAATGGAATGGAATGATTTGGCATGATGGTGGGGGTGCCAATTCCTTTCTCCGTCCTTGAGTATTTACTGCCAGGAAATCCTGACCAGCCTTGATTGCCAAGCAGTTACAGGCACATTGTTGTTAAATTGGGAGAGAAAATTAGCAGGATTTTGTGCCCTATGTTCAACTACCACAGCGCTTCAAAAACAGGAACCTGGGTCTTTATATGAGGGGACAGGGGGAAGTTAAGGGGAAGAGTCACAAGGGTGATTTATCAGGGCATAGTTCCAGATAAAATGCTTACATGGAGGTGATGGGAATTTGATGCCTATATGCTGTGCCAAGAAACAGAGTGGTTAAGCAGAAGCTTATTGAAATATGACATGAGCAGTTCTGAGTCAAGTCTTTCCATACATGAAGAGGTGATGACTTTGTGTTCCTGTTATTTGTACTTGGACCTGTGCAGTTGGATTTTTCAGGTTTCTATCGTATTTGCATGGCAGTGTCAAAAGTCAGTATTTTATGATTTCTGTAGGTTCTGCAAAAATTTCTTTATCCATTCAAAATTTTCTTGTGATTAGAATCAGACATTCTTGGGAAACACAATAAATTTTAAATTGATGTGACTTAGAAGCACAGTAAACACAATTTGAAAAACCAATTAGAGCCTCCAGACAGACGTGCTCTTGGGTCCTCACATCCAGACTTCTTTTGGAGTTTGCCAAGCACTGTAGTTGAAAGGAATCTTTTTAGTGTGATAAGTGAGAATTTTTGGAATAGCTGCAGTAGATGGTGTTGATCCCATGTGCATGTGTAGAAATCCATTCACCATCCGAGAAGCCTTAGTGTGAGTGCTCTTTCCTCCAGGGCAGAACAGACTTAATAGCTGGGGAACAAAAAAACTTGTAGACTCCTGTCAACATTCATAGAGTCCCTCACTAATGAAGCTGACCCAGGAGCACACATTACACCCTTCCCCTTTTACCAAAGCAAGAGAATTCTCAGTTTCTGTGCTCAAAAAAAAAAAAACCTTTGAATATAACTAGGACTGTGCATTGTATGTGTTTCTATGCATCACCCTGCATATGCACATGCCTGCCTGCTTGCATGCATGGATGCACACATACACACACAGCTTCGAGAAATGAGAAGAGATGAAACCCTCCAGTTTTATCTAGTCCCCTCAGTTGAGAACTCTAAAGCCTAGGAAAAGTAAATGACATTCCTTAGTCACAAAATTAGCCACCGAACCAAAAGTAAAACCCAGAAATCCTCCACTCTGTATGCCATTATAGGAATAGGATTGGGTTTAAACTCCTAGTGTAGTTCAGTTTCCAGTGTATGTATGTATAACAGTGTCTCTTCTCAGACTTGCCTTGAGAGTTTTGTAGTGGCCCCATGCCTTTTGTTACTTCCATACAGGAAAATGAAAGAGCATTTCATGACCAACACAATCTGCTTTTAAAAACAGCCTATTGCAAACTTGAGAAATGGATGCACATGTTTTATTGATTATTTGACATGTAAGGGCAGATATTTTTAATAAGTTCAAAATCCTTTTTATTTTGCCACTTTTGCAGCATTTACCCACGGGCCCTCTACATCTGTTCTTTCCAAAACAGATGGCTTCCAGAGCAATAATAAAAAAGAAATAGACGTTTTCTTGGCAAAATATTTCTAATCTGCTTTCTTATTTTTTTGTAGCTAAGTTTTATTTTATATGCACACTGTGTTTCATTTGTGATCCAAATAGATTTAAGCTAAAACTGCAATATTACTTTATGTTCAAGTGGGTTTTGTCAACCGTGAGTTGCTGAAATTAGGTTTTATTGAAAGAAGATTAAAATTGAAAGCCAAGATAAACAATAGGTTTTGTGTCATTTTGAAAAATTAGCAAAGAAGAAATTGGAACTTTTAGCCAGTCATAGATAAAAGTCACAGTATAAATTACAGGGTAAGAAGACCAAAATTGATGCCATATTCTTGGGCCTAGGAAGTAAGTAAGATGAATGTTTAAATAATAATAGGAGTCTTTTCTACTGGTTTTGTGTCCCCAACTTTAAAGCTCATAATGAAATAAGCACATTTCTACAAAACAGTTTTGTGAACCGGGATGCCATTTACTGTGAGTTAAACATGTCCGACTCAACCACCTTTTCACTTTTTTATTTACAGCCGTTTGTTATCTATGATATGAATTCCTTAATGATGGGAGAAGATAAAATCAAGTTCAAACACATCACCCCACTGCAGGAACAGAGCAAAGAGGTAGCCATCCGCATCTTTCAGGGGTGCCAGTTCCGCTCAGTGGAAGCTGTGCAGGAGATCACAGAGTATGCCAAGAGTATTCCTGGATTTGTAAACCTTGACTTGAATGACCAAGTAACTCTCCTTAAATACGGTGTTCATGAGATCATTTACACGATGCTGGCTTCCTTGATGAATAAAGATGGAGTTCTCATATCAGAGGGACAAGGATTCATGACGAGGGAGTTCCTAAAGAGTCTGCGAAAGCCCTTTGGTGACTTTATGGAGCCCAAGTTCGAATTTGCTGTGAAGTTCAACGCACTGGAATTAGATGACAGTGACTTGGCAATATTCATAGCTGTCATTATTCTCAGTGGAGGTAAGATTCACCTTTTAATCTTAAATGGAAGAGGGTGGGCTGGTGTGGTGGGATGGCTGAAAGTTCTGGATTTTCTGTGTTAGTCCATGTTCCTTTTATTCTGTACTAACCTGCACCTCTCGTGTCAATGGCACAATGGCCACAGGAGTGTCACTGAACATGTCAGATGGCACGAAGGTACGTCAGTGGCACAATGCCACAGGAGTGGCGTTGCACACGTCAGATGGTACGAAGGGATGTCCCTGTGAGTGCTGTGGAGAACACAGGCTCTTTTCATTCATCCCTCACAATGTTTTCTTTGGTTGAGCCCAATCACATAAAACAAATGCCTGCTTCTCTTTTATTATTTTTTCCTTTCCAGAAAGCAAATCCACTGTTCAGTTCATTTCAGTAATGACCTATATAACTGCCCAATACAATGCTCACTTGGTATAGACAAGAACTGCTAAAGGTTAAAGGGTTTTGGAATTTTTTAAAGATGTGTTGTTTGAAAAGCAGAGCATTAGCAAAAAAGTGAAAAAAAAAAAAAACATCTTCCATCCACTGGTTCACTCCCTGAATGCACAGCCAAATCAGGGCGAGGCCAAAGCCAGGAGCTAAGAACTCCAACTGGGTTTCTCACATGGTTGAAAGGGGCTGAAGCTCTTGGGCATCTTCTGCCGTTTTCCAGGCCTATTAGCAGAGACATGAGAGGAAACAGAGCAGCTGGAACTTGAAAAAGCACTCTGACGTGGGGTGCTGCCATCCTGAGCGTGAGCACTGGTACCACTGCATATGTTGACTCCAGTTATGCACCTGCCCTAGCATCACTAAGATGCTATTCTTGAGTCACTTTGCTGATATCAGGAATCAAGGACGCTACCAGTACCCCTGATGTCCTCATCTACGTACTGCTGTGGATTCCTCTGCTGGCTTCCTTTAAGGTACCTTTGTGAGGTAGTTGGCTGGGGTTAAGAAGACAGGCTGAATGAAAAAACCAGAGCAGAGAGATCAGTTGGGCTGTTGAGCAGTGGTGGTGTAGTTGTGGCCTTGCCTGTACGTGATCTAACCAGCCAATCCTCAAAGCCAGCTTTTAAACTAAATGTTACTTTGATTAGCCTCTTGTGTTTTCAAGTTGAGTAGAAGAAAGTTTTATTTTCATCTCTCTCTGTAAAAATTATTTTTAAACAAGTTTTCACATTAAAATGAAGTTCAGATGCTATTTTTCTTTGTACTCTAGAATGTTGTCTGTAAAAACTCACCTGTGGGGGAAGGGTGGTCTTAGAGATGTCAGTGTAAATGAGCATAGCCCATGGTACAGACCTTTGTTGTCCAGTTGAGAACTGAAATCTTCCAATATCAGGGGCATACTGTACTAGCACTACTACGAATAATAATCACAAACACCACTAAGAACTTCCTGTATGTCAGACAGAGTTCTAAGCACTTCACACGCATTAATTTAACCCCCACAACGGTCCAGGGAAGGGAGGGCCATTTTAGAAACGAGGAAACCAAAACACCAATATGTGTCCCCTCTTGCCTGGGATTGCACGGTGAGCCCAGCATGGAGCCAGGCTTATGAGCCACCTCTCACTCCTTGTACATGACTAAACACCCTGCAAAATACTGCTCTTTCAGTTGCTGGGGTAAAATAGGTAACCTTATGACAGAGCTCAAATCTGAGGCCTCATATGCAGCATCAACTTGTAACTCACTTAAAGGACATTTTAACCAGCCAATATTTTCAGGCACATTTTATTTTAAAGAAAAAACATAGATGTGTTAACATTTTGGGGTCCTTTTCAGGATTTTTCTTTTTAAGAAAAGATTTATTTATTTATTTATTTATCAGGAAAGGCAGATTTACAGAGAGAATGAAAGACAGAGAGAAAGATCTTCCACCTCCTGGTTCACTACCTAGGTGGCCACAACAGCCAAAGCTGAGTACATCCAAAGACAGGAGCCGGGAGCTTCTTCTGGCCTCCCATATGGGTGCAGGGTCCCAAGGACTTGGGCCTCCACCATTGCTTTCCCAGGCCATCAGCAGGGAGCTGGAAAGGAAAGGGAGCAGCAGAGACATGAGCCTATGTCCATATGGGATCCTGGCATGTGCAAGGCGAGGATATAGCTACTGAGCCATCTTGCCGGGCCCTCAGTGTTTTTCTAAAGATATATTATATCTCTATATAATATTATATATATATATACACATACACACACACACACACACACACACATACACACACACACACCCCCTGGAAGCAGCTGTGATGGTTCCAGTAGTTGGCTCCCTGCCACCCACATAGGAGATACATATATATATATATACACATATATATGTATTTGTATATACTTATAAATATTAATATATACCTATATCTCCACTTAATCATTTTTCCATCTCTTGGCAAATTCTTTGTTGATATTTTCTATGTTTTTATACAAGTGATGCATACTGACTTTATAATTCAGGCAATACAAAAAAGCAAAGATTTCTGTCTTCAGAATAAAATGGAATTAACAGCCCTATTCTTCTCTAAAAATGTTTGTATAAGTAACACATGAACATAGACATTAACACAGATATAATGTATAATATGTTTTCTGAAATACTATTTCTAATGACTATGAAATACTTCATTCTATTAAGAGACAATTACAGACTAAATTGTCTCCCTATTCAGGTTTAGGTTACTTATAATTTATTATTAAAAACTATAGAAAAGAATATAGGATATTATTGAAAATGTGTGCTAAATTTTACCATAGCAAACATTCTTATGTGTAAATTTCCATTTAAACTTTCTCTTTCTATATTACCAAACATAGAAAAATAGAATTGCAGACAGATTATGAGCATTGCTTTCTTAATTTTCAGCTTATTTTAAAAATTACTTACTTAAGAGAGAGAGAGGAAAAAAAAACACTCTCCCATCTCCTGGCTCATTACCCAAATCCCCCCAACAGTCAGGCTGAAGCTGGGAGCCAGAAACTCAATCCAAGTCTGCCATGTGGGTGGCAGGGAGCCAACTACTGGAACCGTCACAGCTGCTTGCAGGGTGCACATTAGCAGGAAGCTGGAGTCAGGGGCTGGAACCAGGAGTCAAACCCAGGTAGTTCAGTTTGGGACATGGTGTCCTGGCTTAAATCTTTTGTAATCTCATTGCCAAATTGCATAGTTTGTAGCAGCTTGTATTCCCACCACAGACTCTTAGAGGGGCATTGGTTTAAACCATTCCGAGATGCTTACTTTCTAACTAGGAAAAAAATCTCAAGAAGAAACTGTCAGAATGATAATTCCGGGCTGTTTGAACTGAGCAGTGTTTCCTGGGCAAGGGAACTACAGTGGTTCCCTCTAGAAAAACAAGTATTTGTCTTTACTTAATTCCTTCACAAGCTAGATTATTTATAAATCAGTTACTCACTAGTCCTTTAAAAATAATTCATTAGTTGGTCAAGAAATAGTGCTGCAGTTAGTTTGACTTGATTGGTATTGCAAGCTTCAGCTTCTGAATATGGAAACTAAAAAATAATATCATTTAAAAGTAGATATATAGATACAAACTTTTTCCTATGCAGAATATAATATTCAGTATGTAGGTCTCATTTTTTTAAAAGATGTATTTTTTAAATTGGAAAGAGAGATTCACAGAAAGAAAGAAAAACAAAAAGATCTTCCATCTGCTGATGCACTCTCAAGTGGCCACAATGGCTGGAGCTGAGCCCATTAAAAGCCAGGAGCCAAGAGTTTCTCCTGGGTCTCCCACACGCGTGCATGGTTTCAAGGGTTTTGGCCATCCTCTGCTGCTTTCCCAGGCCATTATCAGGGAGCTGGATGGGAGTGGAGCAGCTGGGACACAAACTGGCATCCATATGGGATGCTGGCACTTACAGTTGGAGGACTAGCCAGTGAGCCATTGTGCCAGCTCCAGATCTCATTTTATTTATTTATTTGTGTGACAGAGAGCCCTCATCCACAGCTAACTCTTCAAAGGCATGCAATAACCAGGGCTCAGCCAGGGCCAAAGCCAGGAGCCAGGAATTTAATACAGTTCTCCCATTTGGGTGGCAGGGACCCAATTACTTGAGCTATCATTGTCACCTCCCACAGCCTACATTGCAATAAGCTGGGATCAGGAGCCAGAGCCAAGTGTCAAACCCAGGCATTCTGTTGTGAAATGTAGGCATCTTACCTGCTAGCTTGAATACTTACCCTCCAGATGACATCAGTCCATACAACAATGCCACGGATTGTGAAAATATTATATGTATTATCATGATGAAAAGAAAATCATGTGAATAATTTTTACTTCCTCCAAAAAACAAAAAAGGATCTACCATTGACTACTTCCCTAATCACAAAGCCAAATCCTTCCCCATTCTAAATTGGCTTTTGCACATGAGTTTGTGCACAGGCAACAGACAAGAATGGATAAAGTGAACCCCGAGATTGTCCAACACACAGGAATTTGACTCCTCTTTGGTGGAGAGGTTGGTTGGGTATAGATCAGGCCACAATTTACTCAACAGTTTTTCCCAATCCAAAGATGATTCCGCTAAGATCAGAGTCTCAGTTATTGGTGCATGGTAAGATAAGTACCCCAAATTGTTAGAATAAGACATATTTTTAATTTTTTTTTCCCTGACCTGAATTTCCCTGACAAACAAAGAAATAAACAAAAACCTCATGTAAGCAGGAGGCTTTGATCCAGTAAACATATTTCTCATCCTGCCCAATCTTAGCAAGTGATTCTTTTTCTGAGATTTATCTGTTGCTTGAGTGATTTCTGAGCCAAGAGCTCCTGACAGGAGTGCAGTGGGCCTCGTTCTGAGTTCTCCACGGAATCACAAGCACGCTCTGCTTGGGCAGAAGCACTCAGAACCCTGCACTGGGTGAGCGAACACTGGGGAGACACACACCGTGGAGGAAAGAGATGGCAGGGAGCTGAGGCAGGGTCTCTAAGAGAACGAAACAGGGGAGTTGAGGACCAAAAGAACTGATTTCACTCAACTGAATATTTGCCAACTTACTGTCCTTCAACTTCAGCTTTAAAAACTGCAAATCCCCTTTAATTTGGCCTTTGTTGAGTGTGTTACAGCTCCCCTCCCTGCTAGGTTCAGCCCACGCTTGCTGAGAGTGGTAGCCTAGTCCTCAAGTTCTTCTCCTCATCTCCCCTGAGCTTGAGGCAGGCATTAGACTAAAGAGCCGCAGCGCAGAACCAGATGAAGTTCTGCACCTCGTGCCTTCTGAACAGCAGTTTAGTCTGTTCCCTCAGAGATCTGGCAGTGCTCCTGTGTTTTTATCAGTGAAAAGTGAGGATAGTAGACTTCAACAGTGCGTCTCAGATCCAACATAGTGACCCGTGGAGTCAAAATGGAAACTCAGGTCTTACACTGCCCTACCCCACCCTGCCACCTGGTGAGTGGATCGTGGCCAGCTCACTCACTCTTGTGTTGGTAACTGCAAGCTGTGCTCTTATCCCCGGATCTGCCTCAGGAATGGGCCTGGGCGTCAGGAATGCTTCCTGGTGATGATGGTGAGAACAGCTACCCTTGCACTCTCTGGTCCTCCTGACAGGGTGGATGGCAGCAGGAGTAATAAAACCGCCTGCAGTAACAGTGTGTTTGCAGTTGGCAACACAGCTTCCTGCCAGCCTCACTAACAAGCTCCCAAAACCTACCCAGCCACCAAAGCCAAGCGTATTGCTGACAAACCCCAGGACACGCTGTTGAACATTTTGCCCCCTTGAGCGTGTGCTCTTTGGTGAAGAAAAGCCTAGGAGAGTTCCAGCTGGAACTCCGCAACAGAAAAGGGCTCTTTCTGTTAATTCAAAACAGTTTGGGATCCATGGCAGTTCTTTCTAGACATCCGAGATGTGAGGGAGGAAATGCACCGGGTTTACAATGCGTGTTCAAGTCCAACTGCCAATCCAGGAAGAGGTGGTGATTTTCTGTCGGGTGAATGCCATCTAACAAGGGTACCTGGTGTCATGACTGGATGGGTGCCTGGATGGATGGACTGCTTTTTAAATTTGTTGCCATTAAAATAGACTCACAGCACAGCTATGAATAAGTTACTCAGTAAATGTTTGTTACATTAATCTGAAGTAGTAATAATGGCTACCACTTACTGACTACTCCACTGTGTGCCAGAATACATACTGAGCACTTTACATACATGGCTAATCCTTATTTAATCTTTCCTACATCTCCAAGGTCTACTGCCCCATTCTACATATGAAGAAAATGGAAATTCAGAGAGATTAGGCAACTTGCGTAAGGTCACAGAGCTATTGGTGGGTTAGGCGCAAGTTCAGACTAAGATCTGTCAGACTTTATAACTTAAACACGTCATCAGTATAGATCTCGTTTCCTTTGGTCTTTTGAGACATGGATGCACCTCAGTTAGACCTTGGTCTATGAGGCCTTTTCAGTTAACAAAAACTACCTGCTTCCACACTGCCTCCAGTGCTTATAATTCATAATTGCCAGGTTGTAGTTCAGTTATCAATATCCTGAAACTCCTTAAGACACCACTTAACCTAGCAAAATTACTCCTTTGGTTTTGAAAACTGCTCGGGGAAGGCATAAGGGCCTGGACAGTGGTAAGACTGAAGGCTAGCACTATGGTCCTTAAATCTGTCCCAATAGCAGGGCCCCTGAAAATAATGACACTGTTTGCCAAACTCCCACAAAAACTGGATGGTAAACTTTAAATAACTAAGTAAACACATTTCTGCTTAATCAGATACCATCACATACCAATTCCTATCTAGTTAAGTGGTTGCAGAAAAAATTTATGAGAGAAAAGTAAAACTGTTAAAGTACCCTGAGGGACCTGCATTCCTTCCTGCCCTTCAGAAACAAGCATGAGAACCCATCCTCAGCCGTCCGCCATCTGAGCACATCACCCGGCTCAAGGACACAGACGCGTTAAGGGAAAGCCTACAGGGCCCTGGGCTGCACAGTGCCCTGTCTCTCTTCCCCTCTCCTGCAATTGCCCTTTGAAATCTTGAAATTAATCCGAGCTCTAAAGTGCCAAATGTCATCTTTCCCTTTGCTTCTACAAGTCCTAGTGGACTTTGTTTCTGCAAGTCCCTCTAGAACATTAGACAGCATGAAGACCTCCTGGAAACTGCCCCTCTGGAAAGCCTCAGCTTCAGGAAGGTCTGGCTCTGCAGAGCCTGTGACCCCCACATCCCTTAGTCTGTTAGCACCATCCTTAATAACTGGCAAGATACCTAGATATTAAAACTTAAACAACAGTGATATTTCTTCTGCCTTCTGTGCCAGCTAAATATTTGACTGCCTTGTCCTTGGAGTTCTTTGGGGGCATAAGCCTGACACAGGTGCCCTTGTAGTGGTTTTTCTGAGTCTTCTCCTGATAGAATAAAGGGCACTGTCTCTCTGGAACAGGGTGTCCAGCCAGTGTTATTACGTAGTTTGTGTCATTCGTCTGGGCTTGAGTGTTTCGAGGCACGATTGCCCTCATTTATTACACAGGAGTGTGAACGGGTGCCTTTATGATGCGTGGAGCTCCCCGCCCAGAAGGGCTATCTTCATAAGCCACCCCAGCCATTTAACAGAATGGTTTTAAATAATGATTCCACTTGAGTTACCTGGAAATGCCCCATTCATTTTCTCCTTTCATAACCCTGTGCTTGGTTTGAGATGGGTGAGGTACATTTATGAGTTTTCAACTGGTCCCCAATTATTAAAAACCAGACAGAACTGGAGGTGGTGATAGGGCAAAGGGGAGATGAGATATTCCAGAATCCTCCTGCAGACCTGAAGATGTGTACAGGCAGGTTTTTGTCCTAAAGCATCTTTTCCCATGACTGCTTAGAAATGAAACTCGGCCCTCCACGCCATTCAGCAGGCCCAGATCACCACAGTGAGCAAGCAGACAGTGCCGCGTGACTTCACAGACATCGGTGGGAGAGAGAGGCAGACTGCTGAGTCATGCCTATCCCCACACTGGCAGTCTTGGAAAAGGCTTGGCCAGCCAGCCAGTGGGCTGCTTTCTGGAGCACTTTATCATTTTGGGCTCTCACAATGTGTGTTTAAACTCTGGGTGACCCCAGGCAGCCTTCCAGACTGGCACAAGGCACGAAGACATTCAGACTGATCATCTGCAAATGAGGAAGAATGAAACTGGGGACTGGTTCCCCTCACTCCTACCAGAGAGGCCACAGGCAGAGTCAAAGTAGTGCTGGGTGCTAGCGAAAGCTGCACACAGGCTGACCAGGGGAGGCCCAACAGGCCCTGGAAGGCACCCCACCTCCTCTACTTTCAGGCAATTATTTACCTTCCTGAGCCTTAATTTACTTATCAGTTCCCTGAGCAATTGAAATAATATTATGTGAAGCTTCTGGCCTGGTGCCTGGGCATGCTAAGCACACAGTCAATGCTAATTTCCCCCTTCTCTCTCTGTGAAATCATTTGAGGCAGCTCCACTCAGTCATCCAGTCAAATTACTTGAAATTCCATCAGTAGTCATTCTGAAAATCCCTTATTACAATATAAATACCCCTGGGGAGATATCAGCTAATCTGTTTATCAGCTATCACTTTAAGGGGATTAATTGTGAGTTGAAAACAAAACCCGAAGGGAAAGAGATAACTGGGAAGGGGGAGGAGCCTGAAAAGTAAGGGGAGGGCCCAAAGCTGGCTGCCCCCAAAGATAGGGATGCGTGGGCCCAGGGTTCCAGTGAACTTTGGGTAGCATTTTACATGTTTAGAGGTCGTGCTTATAAGGAGGACACTTCAAAAAGCTTATGGACAGATGACATTAAAGAGAAGGTGCCTTTGATGCAGAAAGGTTGAAATTTGCCGGTGTTTTCATAATATGCATTTTCCATGAATCTTTGGAAGGTCTCCCATATGTTGATACCACACTTCTCAAAACTTCCTAAAGACACTGGAAAAGAGACAGTGGTGGTTGGGGCCTGACTGCAGAGAATTAGTACTTGGCAACTTTTTTATCTTGCTCACTGTCTTTAGCTTGGGCATTTGCCATCTCTAGGAGTTGGGAATGCCAGAGTTGCCAAGCCCTCTTCTCTGGCCTCTCCGTTTTTGACCAAGCCCGGAAAGGTGGGCTGGAGCCAGCAGATAGATTCGCGGCCTGAGTGTGTCAGGCTGATGCGAGATCCCGAAGTCCACTCTTCTCCCTGTCCCCCACTCCTACCCCATTTGCAGTCTAGATCAGAGCCTCCGTGTGGCCAGCACCACTGGACTTAGGGAAGGCTGCAGGCAGCTCGTCTGATTCTGACCGAAAGGAGGAAGGGAAGCAGACCTCAAGGCTGAGCTTAAATTTCATGACCTTGAATAACTAGAGCAGGGGGAGGCTAACCCAGTGGGGCAAGGACTTCCCAAGGGCTGGGCAGAGATCTGCAGTTGGCTCTTTTCACTGAAGATACTGTTCAGTGAGAGAAC
The DNA here is from genome assembly GCF_030435755.1 of Ochotona princeps. Classification (NCBI taxonomy): domain Eukaryota; kingdom Metazoa; phylum Chordata; class Mammalia; order Lagomorpha; family Ochotonidae; genus Ochotona; species Ochotona princeps. Next base: position 36,578,973 of record NC_080852.1, on the reverse strand, counting down.
AGCTTTGAACACTGCAGCGAGCGCTGCCCGCCTTGCCACCAGCTGTGTCTGCCTTCTGCTTCCGAGTGTGGGAGCTGGCTTTTTGGAGGTGGGTGTTGAGTGTTTGAGATGAGGGGTGTTAATGTGTAATTGCTGTTTAACGGGCAGATAAAAGAAGTAGTGGCTGGTTTGGATTTCAGAGTGCCCCTGCAAAATCATTTCTATTAATGTTATCAGGCACAGAGAAAGCATTTATTAATGTGATACAGGGAATGTTGGAATGTTAACCCACCTCAGAGTTAGGGCTCTACCAGCATCGAGTGCATTCATATCAGAATTTACTGGTCACAGATGAACTTCATCTGTTAAGCCATTTGCAAGATCTCTAGTTTATGTTGTCCCTTTGCCTGATAGCAACAGTAAACTGCACTGCTCCCGGAACCCCATATTTCTCAGGCCTGATTCATTACAGCTGGCTCTGCCGGCTTTCCTAATAAATTCCCAACAAGGTGCAGTCCCCAGCAGGAAAGGGAAATCATCTGGAAGGTTGAGGTGGGGGTTACTGAGAAGAGAGCAGTTAAGAAAGCAAGCATAGGAGGGCCCGGTGCAGTAGCCTAGCACCTAAAGTCCTCACCTTGCCTCACATGCGCCAGGATCCCATATGGGTGCCAGCTCTAATCCCGGTGGCCCCACCTCCCATCCAGCTTCCTGCTTGTGGCCTGGGAAAGCAATTGAGGATGGCCCAAGGCCTTGGGACCCTATACCCATGTGGGAGACCTGGAAGAAGCTCCTGGCTCCTGGCTTCAGCTCATCTCCAGCCGTTGTGGCCACTTGGAGAGTGAATCAACAAATGGAACACTTCCTCTGTCTGTCTGACTTTCCAATAAAAATAAAATAAATCTTAAAAAAAAGCATAGGAAAAATACAGAAAAGGCCCCAGGGAAAGTCAGATGAGGGAAGAAAGGTAGGAAGGAAAATGCAGGTCTGTACAACACTAACAAAAACTAGTAATAGTTGATGGACTTTGTAACAGACCCCACTCCAAGTGTTAACTCATGGTAAAGCTCTGAACAGCATTATTAGTTAAGTGTTCCAGCTTTTAAACAGGGAAACCCAAGAATGTAGAGGGTGAGGAATTTGCCCAAGGTTACCTAGCAGGTTGTGAAGTTGGGATGTCAACTGCTTCCCCACAGTTGCTCATCCCCGCTGCACAGCACAGTCACCAGAGAGCATCCCGATGTCTTGAAGGTCACCTCCGTGGCCAAGCAAACCTGAGTCTGCAGGTGTGGAACCTAAGCATTAGTCTGGGCTTAGTCCCCCCAGAGGATGTGTGTAGCCGAAAGAGTCCTTGCATTAGGTCAAGCTCCTGTTCAGATTTCAGTATGAAGATAAACATGTGAAACTGTGCAGTGACTTTTTTTTCCCTAAAGGCAGGATAGTGGGAATTGGTACAGGCCACACCAAGCACGGTTCATGTTGTTGAATTCACGTCTTCCTGACTCTGATTGTTATGTCAGAAAAATACTTCTGAAATCCTTAGTATCCTTTAAGAAAAATTGTTTATATGCCATCCCTCTCCTACAATCCAATCCTGACCCTGTGGAAATATTGGCGATAGTTGCAACTTGTATCTTCTGAAGTTCATTCTCGCTGTGAAGGAGATGTCATTGTTGTCATAAACATTAAGCCAGAAAAAGCAGAAAGGTAAGGTGAGTCGTCTAAAGATACACAGAAACTAAGTGGAAATCTTCAGTTTCCACATCCAGTACCCCTCAGAACACGTTTTGGGGGAGCAGTATGATAAGGAAACTAGAGAGGCAGCGAAAAAAGAAGTTACATTGCCAAGTGTTGAGTTCCGGAGTAGCACTGGTCCACTTCCGTTTTCACCCCACACCTGAACTATAAGATCTTTTGTTGTTGTCGTCTGTGGATCCATTTACAGCTGACTCAGATGAGTCTATCCAAGAGGTAGTGGAAAACAAGAAATGCCTGACTAGACACTTTGGGTCTTCTGCCCCTTTCTTCAAGGGACTCTGCTAATTCAGAGACCACCTGAGAAACACCCAGAGCAGGTGAGCAGATCCCAGGAGGGTCAGTGGGCAGATCCCAGGAGGATAAGTGAACTTGAGTGTGTTTCAGATAATCTCTTCACTTAACTAAACTACTCTGGATCAGATGGGAGCTTTTGTAGATTGGCCCATAATCAACAGTGTCTAATCAGTTCCAGCACTCTGTGAATGGAGACCGGAAAGGTCTCTTTCCCAATTTCTTCACAGCCTGGGGAGTAAGGAACCAGTAATTGACTCCAGAATCCAGGAGTGCGTGAGTCAACAGGACTTCCCTAAAGGCCCTTTTGGGCAACCCAAGGCAGCAAAGAGAGCCCTTGACCCTGATCCTGTTCTACATTCAACTCTCCCTTGTTAGTACGGGGTAAAGGACCTTAGATCAGCCTTCCAAGAGCAACATCTTAGCAGGCACTGGATGGATGGGGACACAGTAGACAGGTTTCTGTGGCCCACCTCTGGCAGCAAGCTTGGCTCTGCAAAGGGTGAAGTGTGTGTGGCAGGAAAGGTGGGAAGAGAAAGGCGAGGGAGCACAACCTGGCCTGGCCTGGAGCTGGGGAGGACAGGCTGGGAGCAACACTGGCAGAGCCCTTTTGCCCTCCACTCAAGGCTTGCTGAAAACCAAAGGAAGCTTTGGTTTCTTTTCAAAAGAAGCCATATGTTCTAAATTTTAGGTGTAAGCCTGCTAATGTGCTTTCCAATTTGATTTTTCGTTCTCCCAGTTGAATTGTGTGAATGATGTTCTAGAGGGAATTACAGATGATAATGCATCTCGAAACTTTTGAATTAGTGTTAGGTCCAGTTAGCATACAGAGAAATTTGAGCACCATGAGCTCAATCAGTTCTGACGGAAGGACCTAGAAGCAGAAAATGGGACTTTTTTCCACTCTGTGGCCCTTCTTCCCTAAACCGTTTGCTTTGAGGGAGGCTGTGTTGGGGACACTGTGGGAATGATCCATAAGTGATCTGACTTGTCCTTGGAGAAAATAAACTTAGTCTGTGGCCACATCATTTCAGCCGTTCAGCCAAACATCATCCATCACATCATAAAGAGGATCTTGCCAGAAAGGGGTTTACAAATCCAAACCAGATCTTCTCCCCTGCTGGGAGGAGGGAGCGCAGTCCCATCACACCGCACCAAGCCACGTGTCTCCAGCAAGCCCACCAGTGGTGTTTTAGGGTTTGGTTGCTTGATAAATGAGACCTACTGGACTAACTTCATCTCTACTGCATAAGTTTTGACCCCACTGATGCTGCTCGAAAGGAGAAAGAAAGGGATTCAAGGCCCAAGGCACAGACTTCCATGCAAGGCCTTGTGGGCCCAGCACAGGAGGCTTGCCCAACTCCTGTGTCCACCCAGATCACTGCCCCTTAGATGCACACCCACTCAGGAGGCTGCTGGCCTTCAACATCTTGAACTTTTATTAAGAGGGAGGAGCAAGAGTCATCCCACCAAAGGCCCCAGTCCATGATCCAGTTTTCCTTGAGGCGTCAGTGGTTTTCATTATTACATAGCAACTGGGAGAAAAGCACAGCTCTTCCAGGGGCGTGATGCTGTCATCTAGGACGAAATCGTCGTTTCGTTCTCAGAGTCAGACATTTTTTTGCTGATTGTTCCAAAATAAAAAGCTGAAAATCTTGAAATATTAATTATTCCAACCCATGAAGTATGTTAGAGAAAACCAACAACAAGTTTCCTTCTGTAATTAAAAAAAGAAGAAAGTTAACTTAGGAGAATGTTTAGAGTTAGGACAATGTCACTGAGACCACCCTACACGCTAGCATTGGTCTCCTGAGCCTCAAGTCAATGGACAAAGGTTATTCAAGTTTGGTAGACACAGGGAACACTGTTTATAGGAGATTTCGTTGTGGAGCAGTTCTGCCTTTGGGCTTGTTCACCAACTAGGAAAACTGTATTTGCTGATCCAAGGCCTGAACAACTTCCTCACTCTGATTTAGCCAAGTGAATGCCTCTAGTGTTTCTACTAACGGTTCATAGACATCAGGACAGTGGGCACCCTCTGGTCTCTTGTGGCCTGGAAGGGAAAATAAAGCAGGTCGGTACTTAGAATTAAAGTGAATAGGCGTTAGGAGCAAAAAACTTGGAAGCAGATGCATTTCAGCCCAAAGCTTCAGCTCTGCAATCACTAGCAGGTGGCAGATCTTGACAAAGGTTTAACTCCTTTCTCTTAAGTCTTCTTTTCCCGCGAAGAGAGTCCCATCTAATAGTTATTGTGAAGACTAATCAATGTATTGTATGTACGGCCGTTTGCACAGTCTTCAGAGAACAGTGACCACCAGGGACACCAGTGCGTGGGTTATTTATAGGGGACCTTGGGAGCATACAACAACGAGATCAGTAGAACAGAGAAAGTGGAAGGCTCATGCTGAGAAAGGAGTCCAGGCCAGAATCCTGGCACAGGCTGTGTTCTGAAGAAACGGTTGGAGTCACTAAGACAACCACGAGGAAGGGGGATTTCGGGCAAGAGGAACAGGCTCTGCTAGGCACACGGTCCTGATGGACCCAGACTGTCTGAGAACCTGGTACGGAAGAGCAAAGGGATGCTTAGAGAAACTGAGGCTGTAGGATAAACAGGACCAGCTCCTGAAGTCTAAGCACAAGTGGGAACACACGCAGGGAAAGAAGGAAGAGCTGAACTCCCCAGAGAGTGTCCCTCAGGAGCCAAAGCCCGACACCCGTGCAGGATGCTTGAGGGTCCTGCCACAGATTCACCTTTAGGTGAACCTTAAGGAGACAGCCTTACATTCCAACCCTATGCAATCAAAATTAAGACTTTGGAAATGGAAACTGAAATCCAGACTTTCTACTTGGAAATCTAAGAGCTTGCTTTTGTGTAAGTCTTGTGTTAAAAAGAAAATCATAAGTGTAAGACAGGCTATTTAGAAAAAATGCATGAGAACCCTGTGGGCCACAGCCAAGGTGACCCTTAGAGGAAATGCAGGGCTTTGTCTGTACCAATCAGAAAACAAGAAACACCAAAACTAAGCAGGCTGAGCCTTGAGCTCCAAAAACTAGAAAAAAAATTAAATTTTTAAAGAAGGAATCTGGTAAATTGAAACTAAAATTTTCAAAAAAAAGGCTGACAAAACTGGAAGCTTTTTTAAAGGAAAAAAATAGATAATACTCTGACAAAACAGACATTTGATGAGCCAATATACAAATAATGAGTATTTATTAAATTAAGGGCATAAATAGATGCAACCAGAGATTTTTGATTCTAAGCAAGTATCATGTATGACTTTCTTCCAATTGGAAAACCTGAATAGACTAAAAGCTATGGAAGAGGAAACAAAGCGTAGTGGAAGATTTATCATCAGTCTCAGATGGTTCAGCAAACGAATTCTGAGAAATGAGCAAGGAACAGAAGGAGGGCTCACCTCAGTGTACAAGGCTGGTTAACATTCAGTTCCACAACAGGCAAAGAATGGTGTGAAAAAATAGCACTCTGGACAATATCACCTGCAAATATAAAGACCCCAAATAAAATATTAGCAAATGAGTGCAAGAATAGAAGGAAATCTACTAATGTGATTCACTGTACTAAATTCAGATAAAACCATATCTCTTTAGATAGCATTTATCTTTAGATAGAAAAATTTTAAAGAAGTTGATAAAATTCAACATCATTCCTGCCTAAACAAATTAAAAACTTCAAAATTCTTGGAAAGCCCAGAGTAAAACATACCCACCATAATCTATGGCAAACATCATATTTGATGGGAAACCCTTAGAAACATTTCCTTCGAAGTCACTGCCAGTACCATGTCAAAGGTTTTAGCCAACGCAGTATAAAAAAGGGAATGAAAACTATAATAAACACTAGTCAAGAAATAAATAAATTACCAGCATTCATAGGTGTGATTGTCTAGTAAAAATAATAATAATGACCCTTCAGGATTGAAACATGCTTGAACTGACAAAGTTCAAAAAATTGGAATAAATTCATTGTACTAAAACCAATAATGTTTATAAATGTCAGCAAGGAAGAGCGGCCTCAGCGCAGGGACAGCCTGAGCCCCGGAGATGATGCCCGGTCCCTCCCCGCTTGTCCACTGGGGCCCAGCACGTTCTGACTGCACCTCCTGTTGTGTTTTCCGCCCCTGCTCCCACAGACCGCCCAGGCCTGCTGAACGTGAAGCCCATCGAGGACATCCAGGACAGCCTGCTGCAGGCGCTGGAGCTGCAGCTCAAGCTGAACCACCCCGAGTCCTCGCAGCTGTTCGCCAAGCTGCTGCAGAAGATGACGGACCTCAGGCAGATCGTCACGGAGCACGTGCAGCTCCTGCAAGTGATAAAGAAGACGGAGACGGACATGAGCCTCCACCCGCTCCTACAGGAGATCTATAAGGATCTGTACTAGCAGAGGCCGAGCCCCGGGCAGCGCTCCTGCAGTTGCACTATTCTGTTGAGGGAAATTCTGACACCTATAAAATTCACTGTGAAAAAAAACATTTAAAAAGAAAACATTTTAGAATATGATCTATTTTATGCATACTGTTTATAAATATACATTTACAATTTACTTTTAATATTAAAAAATTGCCATATTATGTAATTGCTGATAGTATTGGAAGACTGAGTGTGATGTGTTACCCACCTCAACCCCTTGGGTTTTCCCACCTTTTATTTTCTTTCTTCCTGCTTCTCTCCCTTCCTTCCTTCTTGTAGACATTTATCTCAATGTGAATGGAACTGTTGATAAACTTTAACCTTTAGTAAATTAATTTTTTACTCAATTTACAACTTTTCTGAACTCTGCTTTCAAAGTGATAACTCAGAACCAAACTTGGCTCAAAATTTTGGTTCTCATACCCCTAGGCTTACCTAACCAAGATTTTCATGCCTCTTCCCCCACACACTCACCACTCCATGGCTTCATCACGCACACTGTGGCTCCCGGCACACAGATGCTCAAGTCCCCTCAATAAAGTGTTGTCTTGTTTCCGTAGAACCAGTGCACATCCTCCCACACACTTTACGCTGTGATTTTAGTATAAATAGTTCCCATCCTATGTTGTTGAGGGGGAAATGCCTGTACATGTTCAGCACCAAGCAGTGTTCATGGTCGGCTGCACCCACAGAGAAGGAAGGTCAAGTGTACTGCTTACCAATAAGATAGCACACACACAGCCCACTGCAAGGGTTAACTAAGCACTGTGCAGGGCTAGAAGCTCTGGGTAACACAGATTTGGCAGCTGACCGCCCCTCTGCCATTCCCAGAAATTGCAATCGAATTGAAGAAAATGAACCTTTCTTAAAACAGATTATCATACACAGTAGGAGTCTTGTGCCAGATGAATGATTCAGACCCTAAGTGCTGAGGGAGCTCATTGGAGGTAAAGGTTAGTGAGGGGTGGAACAGTGGAGAAAGAACCTGTAGGCTGATTCCAATGGGCTGTGGATGTGTTGGAGCAGACAGCAGCGGGAGAGAGAAATGAGGAGCACAAAGCAGCAGGAACAAAAGAGAAAAGCAAACGAAGAACACAGAGCAGCTTTTTGGTTCCCAGTCACCCCTCCTGGGACCACTGTGCCCAGAGACCTCTTACTTTTCAGAAGTTAGGCTAGTTATCCCCAGGATTCCATCAAGTTTAAGTTCCCTAAAGGCAAGGACCTACTTAGCACAACTTTTAGATGAGTTGACTAAAGCTACCCATCCCCGTGGCCTTGGTGCCCCATGACCTAGTTGTGCTATCTTTGAAGAATGCCCTGTAACCGAAACTATCTTGATGTCCCACAGACCTGGATATTTCCCAGCCATTTCATGCCTTAGGGTACTTAAACCTCGCAGGATGTAACTTTTGGTCTGAGACTTTCACACAAAATACCAAAAAGAAAGTGTCGTTTCCTCTTTTACTTAAACAAGCCAAGTGTTTGGCTCAGGGACTGCTTGGGATATGTGCGTTCATCACACCAGCCTGGTTTGAGTCCCAGCTGTGCTCTCAATTCCAGCTTCCTTCGAACGCACACCTGGAAGGCAGCAGGAGATGGCTCTGAGAAAGGCTGGGTCCCTCGGGTGGGAGATTTGGATTGTCTGGCTTTGTACTGGCCCAGCCCTGCCTGTTGCAGGCATTTAGGGAGAAAGAGATTCTCTTTCTTCTCTCTCCCTCTCTCTCTGTTTCTTTCTCCGTCCTCCCTCCCTCCCTTCTTTCCTGCCCCCCCCATTTCAAACAACTACAGTAAATGACTTTTGAATTAAAAAAAAAAAATCCTCAAGGAGAAATGATGAAAATAAGTTTTGACATCAGCTGTAAAAATGTAGAATCCCTGTCCTCTCAGCCGAAACCTTTAGAGTGGCCAACGTGGTAAAGTTACTTTGGAACCAGGGACCAAAGCAGTTTAAGTGACATCCAAGCCTTTGGAAAGAAAGTGACAAGTGCGGTCAGTTCAGTTCTTCCTTGATGCTTGCAGCAGGATGTTTTGAAACACCCAGATGACTTCATGTTCCATGTGGAGAGCTTATCATCAGGAACCTCTTGGAAGTGCAACTGTACAAGCAGTCGACCAGATAGAGTCCCGGGAGGTGGGGGGACTTCCAAGGAGATCCCTTGTTTATGAGAGTTCTCAAACAGAAACTCTTTCAGCTCACTGCCTGGTCTCAGTTCCCACCAGCACTCCAAGGCCAACCAAGCTCTTTCCACATGATCAGGGCTGTGGCTGCCAGTGGAGAGAGGAAGGGAGCCACTCTCAGCTCGTTGGCACTGATGCTTAGCATTAAATAGCTTTTAAATCCTGGCAGCTCCCATATTCCCATCTCCCTGACTTTTTCCCTGTGGCTTGGACGATCATTTGCCAAATATTTTACAACACATTGTGTTTGAGCCTCCAGAGCTCCGGCTCCCTCCTCCTGGTCTCCCCCGCTCAGGCCCCAAGATGATTCACAAACTCATCAGTAAATGTATCATCAGTTATTCATAGTACTTTCTCTGGACACAAACACACTCAGGGATTTGTGTTAATAAAAATAGGAAGAAAAGCAACTTTGGTCAAGAGTCAAAAATGGATTTCCAGGCTCCACAAAGAGCTCTACTCCCAGTGCCTCCCTCGGACAAGACCTGGCTACCTGCCCCGACTTTGCTGCATGGAGCAGTGGTCAGGCACCGGCGGCGGGGGGCAAGAAGCCCATTCTGCCCACTTCTCTAGTTACAGTCAAAACCTGGGCTGACCTGAGTTACTGGCAGTGAGTGGGAGCTCTGTGAAAAGAACTGAAGAGGAGACAGCCACACTAGCTGGTGTCACAGCAGATGCCCGCCCGTAGGCTTGGGGGCAGAAACCAGAGGGACAGCTCCATCCACATCACTGAGAGTAAAGAGGGTGGAAGCTAATCTCTGGTACAGGCTTACTTAGTCGCTAATGGGGGTTGCAGTGGTTTTTCTTGGCATCCTGGAGGCCACCAAAGGCCCTTAGTTTTCACGGGCAGGCTACACCTGCTTCAAAGCTGCTCACATGGGCTGAGAAGGAATGCAAGTTAGAAACTCATCCCCTTGAGAGTAATCTACTGAGAGTTGGGGTGTTTTGGGGGCCCCCTAACACAAAATCCTGGGGAAAAGAAACAGACTTTCCACCACAACCATTCCTGATGCTTCCTCTCTTCCCATTCGCTGAAATGAGACTGAAAGACCAAGATGACAGACCCCTGCCTAGTATCCTCTTTCCTCACCTCCTCCGGGTTCTTGGCCTCGATTCCTGTTTGTCTGGGGTTTACAGAGTTGTCACCATTATTATTTGCACATCACCAACATTAACCAAGTGATTATACGTGGAGTTCTCCCCTGCCCATTTAATGCTTACTGAAATGAGATCTAAGTGTGGGGTCTTATGGCCCCCCAAAAAACCCTCAGGTACCCTCTCTTCCAGCTTTCCAGTACAGTCAAAAAGTCCTTCCGCTCAATCTTTACCGCACGGAGATGAGTGCCTGCAGCCTTGCCCTCCAGGGGGATTCAGTCTAGGGCTGAGGAGTGACCACTGCCTAGAGCTGTGAAAAGAAACTCCACAGAGCATGTGGTCGGCATAGGAGCGTCCAGGTACTGCCTGTGTGCAGCAGGCAGCCAAAAATGGGGCAGCTGAAGAATCAGATGTGGCAAAGTCAGCAGCGAATTGTGTCCGATTTATCCTCCTCCATGGTAGATGGTGTGTAATAGCAGCTGGGAACCAGTGGAAGTGGTCAAAGCCAGAGGGACCTGGCCAAATCTGCAGCTCAGAAAGTCCAGCTTCCCTGCTTTTAGGAGCCCTTCCCCCCTACCCCAGTGCACCTAAGGGTGGTCTAAGGGGCAGAAAGTTCTCTCCTCTTCAACCCCCTTGGTGATTTCCAACCCTGAGCCCCCACTCTGCCCTGTGGGTCACACAGACCACATGCTTACTCCTGCACCTTAAGGGTTCTGACTAACTTCATTCCCTATGACCCACATACAGACTTCTGTCCTCACCACCATGCAGGCCCTGCTGTGGCAAAGAGCCCCAGCCCGATGCAGCCCTGGCCAGCAAAGGCCCTTTGCCCTGAGAGACTTTTCCCCAGTGTCTTCATCCTTCATCTCAAGGTCATTTCTATTCCTGTAACTCCAAATGTACATAGCCTATATCCCTTTTTCTACAAATGTGTTGCATTTGTCCTAAAATTCATGTTCAGAGGAGCCAACAAACTCAATTGAATGATGAGGATCCTGGGGACCGGAAGTTAGGGAACATGCCCGAAGTCTTCTTTTCTGCTTAGATTAGTACATTCCAAAGTGTTTTGTTTGCAAACGTTGGTCCCAACACCTGCACCATCGCTAGGAGACCGGCACCTTAATAAGAGACTCTCAAAGTACAACAAACTTAAAAGTCAGTACCTGCTGTGGGGGAAGGGGTGAGGAGGAATAGAACAAGGTCCTGGGAGAGATTATGGTCCCAATCAAGAGGCTATTTTAGGGCCTGGTGCGAAAGTGTAGTGGTTAAAGTCCTCGCCTTGGACGCGCCAGGATCCCATATGGGCGCCGGTTCTAATCCCGGCAGCTCCACTTCCCATCCAGCTTCCTGCTTGTGGCCTGGGAAAGCAGTCAAGGATGGCCCAAAGCCTTGGGACCCTGCACCCACGTGGGAGACCTGGAGGAAGCTCCTGGCTTCAGATTGGTCCGGCTCCAGCCGTTGCGGCTCACTTGGGGAGTGAATCATCAGATGGAAGATCTTCCTTTCCATCTCTCCTCCTCTCTGTATATCTGACTTTGCAATAAAAATAAATAAATCTTTAAAAAAAAAAAAGAGGCTATTTTATGAGACACCAGGGCTGCAGCTGCCATGCAATATGTCCTCAGTCAGTGGCCACTGCTGATGGAATGTCATCCTGCTATGAACTTCAGAGTCATGCTTATTTGGTTTAAGATCATAACTCCACAGCTTAACGGTTATATAACCTTGTGACTTTGGCCCACCTCAACCTCTTGAGGCCTTAATTTCCTTCATACGTAAAATGAGGTAGTAATACTCATCTTATAGGGTTATTTGGGGATTAAATGTGATACTGGTTGTAAAACACTTCACACGGTTTCTTGGCAATCTTATCCAGTTGATAAGTGCTGGTTGCAGGTAACACTATTGCTGTTGTTATTAACATATCCTTGGTTTGAGCAGGTATCCTAGTCAAATGTTCTGAGCCTCACCTGAGTATCCAACAAATGAAGATTTGGGCAATAAACATAGGGTTTTGTGGTTTGTTTTTTTTTTTTTTCAAATAATTTTTACCCCAAAGCCACAAGTGTTAAGAGAAAAAACATGAAAGGCAATTGCCCAGTTCAGATTTAGAACAAATGTTCAGATGAGACCACAACAGCATTTTCTGCAAAAGCACTGGAACTTCTTCATGTGACTTACGCTCCTAATTTTAGACTGATATTACATAGTTGGAATTTCCAGAGGGGTTATTAAAAAATAAGAAAATTGCTCATTTGAGTCTGTAGGGAGTGGGCTGGGTCATTTCCATCCCCTCCAGAGTTTTGCAAATATGTTCCAGGCCAAAGGCTCCCGGGAGAGCGTCCTTCCTGAGGTCTGTGGAGTGCCATGCTCTGGCCTCAAGGAGGTTCCTAGTGACTTTCTGCAAAAGCTGGGAACCAGTGTCCCCTGGCCACTAGGTCCCCAACAGTGGAAGCCCTGCAGCGCGAATTAGAGCTCCCGCTGCCAGATGGGGACTCAGTGCTGAGATTGTCTCAATGTGTGGCCTTGGGCAAGTCACTATTCTCAGGGGACTGTGGTACAGGGACTGTGAAAGTCACTCGGCATACTGCAACTAACTTACTCATCAAGAATACGGGAATGGACCTCAGTCTGCGGGCATAAAATGGGGGTCGTAGTGGCTACGCAGCATGGCTAGGAGAATGTCACCTGCAGGAAGCAGGATAGGCCTGGCAAGCTCTACTCACAGTTAAGAGAAAGGTAAGTGCTGTGAGGTGAGGGAGCCCATCAGAGCTCACCCCAAAGACAGGTGGGGCCGGGGATCTTCCCTGGGGACAGGGCTGTGTCTGCAAGAGCCACTGGTTGGCAGAGCCCAAGCCTCAGGGCGGAATGGACTGGAGTGCGAACACTGCCTCTGACGGACACTAGCTCTTTGACCTTGGGCAGGCTGCCTTCCAAGTGCAGGCCTCATGGCAATCCCAATCCCTGTCTTACAGTGTTGTGAGAATGAGAGGCCATAACTGGCGAAGTGCCTAGAACCCTGTCTACAAACAAGGACACACAACCTCACGGGACCAGGTAGGATTTCTTTTTTTAAGATTTCTTTATTGTGGGAAGCAGAATGACAAAGAAGGAAAAAGAGAGATGCCATCTACTGGTTTACTCCCCACATTTCCACAACAGGGTGGCTGCCACGTGGCAGGCACTTGAAACACCTTCCATTGCCTTCCTAGCATCATTAGAGGTAGCAGAATCAGAAGAGGAGCAGGTGGGACAAGGACCCCCACTCAACCCCCATATGGAGTGTAACTGTCACAGGCAAAAGCTTTACCTGCTACACCATAACGCCTGCCCCCACTTGACTTATGTATTTTACCATCGCCACCACCCCCTACTCCGCACCCCGTCCCAACAAATGTCGTCAACAGGCACATTTGCACAGGCTGAAGCCAGGAGCTAGGAACTCCATCCTGATCTCCCACAGGTGTGGCAGAGGCCAAAGCTCTTGATTCATCTTAATAGAAAGCTGGACTTGAAACAGATGACCTGGGAATTCACACCAGCATCCTGAAATGAGATGCAGGCATCCCATATAGCAGCTTAACTTGCTGTACTACAACACTGGCCCCTGGATTCATTCACAGTGACCAAGGAACATTGGTGACTAGCATCTCAGTCAGAGAGCTATCAGGAGACTCCACCCCATAAGGAACTGTGCAGTGTTGGCCTGGGGCCCATCATGATTTGCCGTGAGCCTCAGGAAAATGCTCCTCCAAGCCTGTCTCCCCAGCCGCACAGGCTGTGCTGTCCTTCCCTCCTGAGGTCCAAGACTCAAGGCGGCCAGCACTGAGGCACGCTGCTCTGTGGCTGCCCACCAGAGGCCTGAGCGCATGCTGGCCGCTCAGAGTGACCTGGGCACAAGCAGCTAACAGGCAGCTCTCATAAAGGCCTGGGACTGGTCCATTGAAGCACTGGCTGCCTCTGAGGGGAGGGAGGGACACCGGATGCTGCTGGGTTCCCACCCAGAGCCAGGCTGCTGAGAGGGGCGTTGTGCTGAGTCAGCGAGCTGGAGGCCTGGGGTCCCTGGCTGCCTGCGCCGGCCAGATGGGACAGAGCCAGGCAGGCCTCCAAGGAGCCTGGCGTGTTATCGATGACTCTGCCACAGCAGTGGGAAACATGCCCTGGAAAAGCCTCTCGCTAGCCAGGCCTCCCAGGGCTCCCGGGTGGGGAGCAGCTGGTGGTGAAGGAGGACATTTTTAGGAGCCTCTTCCTGCCAGCAAAATTGAAGCCAGGACCTGTCTCTAGTCCTGCTCTCCCCACCAACGGCACTCATTTTCCTCTCAGACCGAGTGCAAGCAAACGGGACCTGTGCTCTGTGGGTACAGTGAACTTCCAGGTCCCAGCAGAAGACAGAGGGCATCCTGGGAGGACACCTCCAGAGAGAGCCAGGGCAGAGGGCCCAGGGAAGGAGCGTGGCTTACCCCAGGGCCAGGGCTGCACAAAGCCCTCTCCACCAAGTACCAGGGGCCAGGACCCTGGGCAGACAGTGCTGTCCTATCCAAGCCAGAGCACAACCCATGCAGTCCTGCCTGCTGGACACACATAGCCTGGCAGAAGAAGCCCAGCTGGGTCTGCAGAGGAACAGGAAATATAGTTGTCCCTGGTGCTGCGGGGCTGGTGCCCGGACCTCCTCAGACACCTGAACCCTGGATGCCTGGGTCCCTTCTATGAAGTGACACCGTATTTGCACTGAGCTCATGGATATCCTGCTGTACCCATTCAGTCACCTCTAAACCGCATGCCCTGCCCAATGCAACGGAACTGTGAAGAATAGTTCTGTTGTGCCATTCAGGGAATTACGCAGAAAGAAATCTATATATGTGGTGCAGGTGGTTTTTTTCCTCAGTATTTTCCGAGTTGGTTACATCTGCAGCTATGGAACTGAAGCATACACAGGGTCTACTGTATGTCTTCTCAGGCTTTAAGTTCATATTTAAACTATCACTTTGGCAGGCTTTTGGTTCAGCACTTCAAACACTGCTTGGCATGTCGGTAACCCGCAACACAGTGCTTGGTTCGAGTCGTGACTCCTCTGTCTGCCATCCAGTTTCCCACTAATGCAGACCCCGGGAAGCACAGGGGATGATGCCCTGGGTGCCTGAAGCGCCCATGGAGACCCAGCTTCAGCCTGGCCCAGCCTCTGGCTGTAAAGGGAACGCACAGAGACTAGATCAAGCCCCACTTTCCTCCCTTTCAAACTAAAAGTGACAGTTAAACTTCTTCAAACATTTTAAATAAAGCCAATCTCACTTAAAGTTAAATTACTTGTTTCTACCTACTCCTGCAAGAGACTCTCCAGGAGGAATTGCTGTGCTTTTCCCCTGCGGTGTGGCATGCCCTTCGGTCCCCTCCCCATGACAGGGCCGTACACATAGGTTTGAGAGGCACAGACCCTTCCAGTCTCAGGAAGAGAAATTCCTTGCCCAACATCACACAGCTAACAGTGACTTTGAAGCTTGTAACCTTGTTCCTTGCACAGTTAAAGAGAAGCTGGCCAAAATAGAGCCCCAGGGGCAGCTTCCAAAGGGAGGAGAGGTCACACGTGGTCAGCCCAGCATGGGTGAGGAGGAAGACTGGCGCTTGATGTCAGCAAATGCTCACTGACATTCTCTGTCCCCAGCTCTCTCTGTGCTCTGGGGACACATAGATAAGCCCAGCGTGCCTCATGCCAAGGAGCTCAACCCCTCGTGCAAGGGATAAACACAGCAGATAGCAGTGTCTGACGGGGACAGGAGGCAGGATGGCCCGAGGCGGGCAGGTGGGCACAACCCTGCCGGATTTCCTATTACCCTCACATCGGGTGGCCCCCTGCCTACCTCTTGAATGACTGAGTGACAAAGGAGATGAAAGAGGAAGGCCTTTTACCCTTGAACTCCCTCAGCAAGTGTTGTCACCTCCTTGCCATAACAAAGCTGGGATGGAGAACTGAGCAGGCCCTAACCAAGGCAGCCATGTTCCCAACCAAAATCTTTACCCATTGCAGTGACCTGAGGAAGAGATTTCCCTTTGCCCAGGAAGCGAGAGAAGGCCTTATGGGGGGCGGGCCAGGCATGTGAGCAGGGCTGGGAAGACTGCAAAGGGCCATGGGGCAGATGGCAGGGCCCTCCTGTAAGGGAGGATGAGCTCCTGGGCACAGCTGCCACGGGGTGCTGAGAGGAGGAGGAGAGGGAGGAATCCCAGCAGGGTTGCTGGGGCCCCTGGGCGTGGAGAGCCAGGGAGCACTGGAAGCAGGGAAGCAGCGTCAGCTCCTGACCATCTCCCCTGGCTGTGGAGGAGAACCCCCTCTTCCCGGAGTGCGGACTGTAACAAGTGGCTGGCAAGGGGCAGGGAGGAAAGGAGCAGGCACACGTGGGGTAACATCTGTCCTTGGCGCACTCACTGTGAAGGGAGCAAGGGGCTACTCAGCGCTGACATGAGTGACTTGCATTTAAGGACAGGGAGGGGGTGGTACAACTTGAGAAACCTGGAGAGGGGCACGCCCCGCTGGGGGCATCCAGGTAGCTAGTAGATCTGTGGGTTATCTACAGACCCGCGGAAACAGGACACCCCTCTCCCCAGCAGGGGCATTTCCACCCAGGCTCTCCCGGCACACAGCCCTGGAGAGGTGTGTCCCGCTCTGACGCTGGTGGAGGACTTTAGCCCGTCTGGCTACTCAGGAGAGAACTCCCCTGCGCGCCGCCTATCTCGCCTTTTAGAGCGAGAGTTTTATTATCAGGAAGCAGTGGCCCAGACAGATGACAGGGCCCCAAAGGGCAGAGTCCTTTCACTCTTGGGCAGCTTCTCCCTATAGGCTCGGCCCGGCTCCCAGCCCAGGAAACTCCCCCTGCCTCACCCGGGCCCCTGGACCTCAGCCAGAGACAAACCTAGATCGGCTGTCGTGCGGGGCCCCAGGTGAGGCCCCGCTGCGGGCTTCCTTCCGCCCGCTGCCAGGCCCGGAAAGCGGGGCCTGGGTTCTGGAGGCGCCGGGCGAGCATCTCAGGGTGGGAAAGAGGTCCCAGTAGGAGCCCCGGCGGCACCCGGGGAGGAAGCGCCCCGCCCCACGAGGGCTCGGCTCCTGCGGGAGAAGACCAGGGCCCCGGGCCGCGTGCGTGGCTGGCCCGCGGGAGTTCCTGGCCCGGGTTTTACGAGCTCGGAGAGGCCTGACCCTGTGACTAACCTCCCCTCCCGACTCCTGCGTCCGTCGGGCGGCCCGGCGGGCAGGAAGTCCGCGGGCCGCGTCCCCCCTTAATCACCGCCACCTCCCCGTGACCCGCCTCAATCGCTTCTCTTTACAGTTGGGCAGAGCCGCCCGGGCCTCCTCAAACTTCCATATCTGCACCCGGCGATCGCTGATACGGGTAATGGCGTTTGCTCGCTTCCACGCCCTGCGCCCAGCGTTCCGGGAGTCACGCAATCCCCACAGACTCAGGGCGGAAACTGGTTCCCTCAGCGCCAGGGCCCAGCCCGCCTGGAGCCTCCCGGGGCCGCCACGCGGCCTCCATGCTGCAGGGCAGCGTTCCACCCGCGCCTGCCGTGCCTGCCGCAGCCTCCCCACACGGGGACCCCTAGGGGTCTCCACACCCCGCATAAGAAGTTTGCTGACTGACTGGATTGCTAGCGTGTTCCATCCTTCCGTCACCATTCCTTCTCTCCTCCCGCCCTTCCAGCCTGGTCAGTCCCCTTCTCCTCCCAGGCAAGCAGGGAGGATGTGGGGGACTGCAGCTGGTTGGGTGGAAGGAAACCAAAGGAGGCCACTGCCACAGGGTGCCAGGGTGCCTCACCCTCCCTCCTGGCCTCGCTGGCACCTGCCAGCCCGTGTGTCTTTGCCTGAGGCATTTCTCTAGCCACAGAAGTGAGTCAGCTTTGTCCTCCCACGCAGCCGACCACAGAGACCTGGGGTCTGGGTGCTCCGCAGAAGCAGGCTGCCTCCCAGCACTGCTTCCCCACGCTCTGGGCAGGATGCAAGGCTCCCCTGACTTACAGTGGAGTCAAATCCATTCTCCCACAGTGCTACTGAATTGGGTAGCTGCCTTCCACGCTTCCATTGTTGTTCTACGTGTTCTTGTTGCCTCCCCCAAGAAACCTTGAAGTCGCATGTGAGAAGTCCAAACCAAGATTTCTGGGTAGCATCCACTGTGAGGCAGGCAGAGCAACAGGGGCCTGGCATATGGGCTGTGAGAGAACCAGTACGGGCACTGTGGGCACACTGTGGTTGGTATTAAAGATGCATTTTTATGTATTTATTTATTTGAAAGGCACAGTAACAGAGAGGAGGAGAAACAGAGAAGTCTGGATCATTCCCCCAAATGGCCACAGTGGTTGACCCTGGGCCAGGCCGAAGCCAGAATCCTGGAACTCCATCTGGGTCTCCCTCAAGGCTGGCAGGAACCCAAGGACTTAAGCTACCCTCTGTTTCTTGCCCAGCCATGTTGTTAGCAGGATTGGAAATGGAGTAGCCAGGACTCGAACCTACACTGTGATACGAATTGCTGCAGGCAGCAGCTTAACTCACTGTGCCATGACACCAGCAAAACAAGGCTCTTGTTGAGGTTGTATGTCAGGCACCAGAGTAGGTATGGCTCTCGGGAAGGTCTTGCGTGTCCAAGGCCTGACCGTGGGCAGCGGGCCGTGGGCAGCAGGCCATAGGCAGAGGAAGCAGATAGTTCTGCAGTGCCAGCAGCAGCAGACTCCAGGTCCTGTTCAGAGCTCCCTGGCCTCTGGGAAATCAGGGTCTCTCAGGTGTGCAGGACCAGTTGTGTGGCCGTGGGGGAGGTTGGCACGCATGTGCCTGGACACAGCTGCTGAGGTAGAAGGCAGCAGCCAAAGCCAAGCCCTGAGAGCCACAGACAAGCCTCTAAGTAGGGGAAACTCAGTCTGGGCCCAAGCCTTCAATCCGGATGGGACGTAACTCCAGACACAGTGCCATGGTGTCACCTGCATCTGCACCCTTGTCCTGCTCCTCTGGCTTCTGTCTGGGTCCTGGGACATGAGAAGGCTCTGGGAAAAAGCCCAGAAGACTTGCCATAATGACAGCCTTGCCAAGCTCTGCCACTGCATTATCTCACAAAATCCCACCTGATTCCCGCAAGTTCCCCTCACATTGCTGCGCCCCTTTGGGAGAAGGAGCTAGGAGGCACACAGTTGCTAGGGGTCCAACCAGGGTGACAGAGGAGAGGACCATATTCCCCAACATGCCTCAGCTCAGGGTGAAGCTTCCAGACCCCAAGAAAACCCAAGGTTCTGTGGGTAGCACCTGCCAGTGGATGGAGCCCCAACCTGATTGCAGCAGCCCTGGTCGCACAACATACCACCTAACCAGTTACCAGAAGTGAGATGCAGACACTTGTGGGCTAATCCCTGCCACCTGGCCACCCCTGAGGCACTGGTTCAAGCAACACCTCCACCTCACAGGGTAGGTCAGGACGTCTCCACACAAAACCTAGGACTGTTGCCAAAGGAAAAGGAAATGGTTTGGGAAGGAGCTTCTGCTTGCCAGCTGCTGCTGTCAGCTGTGAGAACCGCAGGATTTAGGCAGCCTGTGTTCGGGTGGGCAGCACACACAGATGCATGAGGGGATTCCACCAGGAAACAGCAGACATGTTCGGTGTTGACTACAGGCTGGGGGCAGGTGCCAGGAAGCCATGGGGATGAATGGTACAGACTCAGGGCTTGTCACATGACCAGGAATCACTAGAACCCAATGGGATCAGCCATGGTGGAAATGCCATGCAGCCTGCTGGTCCCAGGAAGTCACCAGCACACAGGGACCCCACAGATAAGGAACCAGAGGCACAGGGCCCACATCCCTCTCCCTCCCTCCTTCTGCCTGCTACATGCTTCCCACTAAGTGAAGCCAGCCAGTAACCAGAGGCCAGAATGCCTACCAATGCACACGTCACAGGTCAACCAATCAGGGCACCAAGTAGCAAGGAGTACAGAAGGCCAGAGGCCATGGAAGACACCCAGAGCTTCAGATGACCCAGCCACAGCAGGAAGCTGGGCCCCAGAACACAAGCTGGGAGACCTGCAGCTGCCGTCTCTCCAACACAGTTTCCTACTCACAGAGCCTGGTTTCCAGAAAGCGCCACCTGGGCCAGGGCCTTTGGGTGCAGGTGCTGCCTGGGGAGGAGGCTGAAAGAAGAGGTCGTGGGTCAGAGAGAATAGGGCCAGGAAAGAGAAGAAGTCGAGGATTGCCCCAAGGCATGCTGGTGGTGTACACGTGTGGGCTGAGAAGGTTCCTGCAGGGGGAACCATGGCTTCCCCCAGGTCAGTGCTTTGTAGGCTGCTTGGGGGAGACAGGAATGAGGGCTCCAGCATCTCATCAAGATGTCGGCTGGAGCTGTTGGGAAGGTTCGAGTGGAGCTGTGGAAACTTCCACGTGTTATGCCTTTCATGGGCTCCTCCAAGCTCATGGCGAAAGAGGGCCTCAGCTCTCCAAAGAGAAGACAGAGCTTTCAATAGGTCATTAAAGTGGCATGAAGTCATATAGACAGATGATCATGATCCAATAGGACTAGTGTCCTTGTCAAAAAGGGGAAGCAACACAGAGAGCATGCCATCTACAAGCCAAGGGGCAAGTATGCATGGGAAGCCAGCATAGCCCGAACTTTGATCCTGGAAAATCAAATAAGGTCCTCCAAACCACTCGGAGGCAGACTTGAGCAGAACGATAGCCATGGCTGTTGGTGGGAGAATCGGTTCCCGGCCGCAGAGACCACCCTGCTGGAACAGGCTCTCAGCATGGCACCCCAGAGTGAGCACAGTGGGATCCATGGGGGTGTTTACGACTTAGAAGTCAGATCCTGTCATCCCTGCTCCTCCCTGCCACCACACAGATTGCTTTCACTGTAGGGGACCACACATGAGGGCGAACACCAAGGGGACTGCAGTCTTAGGTGCTACCGTGGAGCCTGGCATGCCCCTCCCCATCCCCAGCACCTGCACAGAGCTGGCAAAGACAGCTCCTCAGTTAGCACTTGGCGAGTGAGGACTACGCCCCAGCGCAACCCCCAGGGGCTTGTATGACTCATATTTTGGGGAAGTTAAGATAGATATTGGATAAGAAGAGGCCAGTACAAGCTAATGCTCAGGGAAACTGCACATTGCAAGCACTTGAAGCAGTGGGCAGGGGGCAGGCATTGGCAGGTTAAGCAGCCACTTTGGGATTCCTACATCCACATCAGAGTCCTAGTTTGAGTCCCGGCTAATCCATTTCCCATCCAGTTCCCTGCAATCGTACCTGGAGAGCAGCAGATGAGGGTCGAGCACTTGGGTTCCCACCACCCATGTGGAAAACCTGGATGGAGTTCTTGACCCCTGCCTTTAGCTTGGCCCAACTATGGCTGTTGTGACCAGTGGACGGAAAAGATCGTCCCCGTCTCTACTTGTCACTCTTCCTTTCAAATAAATAAGTAAATAAGTCTAAAAAGAAAGTTCAGATGCGAAATTCATATTTAATAAAAGAAAAAGGAGCTGGTCTTGTGTCCCAGTGAGTTAAGCTGCTGCATACAATACGGGCATTCCGTATGTGTGCAAGTTCATCCCAGATGCTTCACTTCCAACCTAGCTCCCTGCTAATGCACATGGGATGGCTGCAGAAGATGGCCCAAGTGCTTGGACACCTGCTGACTCCGTAATGGGGTTCTAGGCACCTGGCTTCAGGCTGGCCCAACCCCGCTTATTACAACCATTTGGGGAGTAAATCAGCAGATGGACAATGTCTCTTTCTCTCAGTGTAACTCTGCCTTCAAACAAATAGATCTTTAAAGAAATTAAGCTGAATTCAGAAAAGAAAGAGTTGCAGTGGCTGCAGGTGGTCCCAGGAGGGGCTGGAAACGGTCATGGCGTTGAGAGCAAGCTGGGCCCTGGTCTGACCTTGTGAGGCAAATCTTCTTGCTGCTTGGAAGTCAGGATGGGAAATCCCAGGCCACCAACTGAGTGCCTGAGGGACACTGAGCTGATGCTGCCAGTGGCTAACACCCACCATTGCGGACTGGCCTGCAAGTTCTGATGGGGGAGGAGCCCCAAGAAACCATCGGGCCTTCTTCATTGTGAAGAAACCAAAATCTGAAGAGACAAGGAGTGACCCAAGGTCATGGGGCAACTAGTACATCCTTAGCACCTGTTTTGGGTGCACTCTTCACCTCCAGGCCCTTTGAACTGTGGGAATGGTATCATTTTTCAGATAAGGAAATTGGGGCTCATAAAGCCCACAAGCTGTCCATGGTCACAGGGCTGAGAGGCAGTGGGGCCTGGATGAGGACACAGGGCTCTCTGGGGAAGACTTGGAGAGAAGCTCTCGGGGCCTCTCCAGTCCTGGCCTGGGCTCCCTGCATGGTGCAAGGGACACATGCCACATTTAGCAATCCCTAGGCAGAGCAGGCCTGCTCTGGGATGCAGCCCACAGAGGTGACACCGCTGAGCTTTTGGCTGCCTCTGTACCCCGTTGCAAGATGCAGGGCTACCATGTGAGGCAATCGGCAGCTACGGGTGAAGCCACCGGGGCCCAAGGGCCCTGAGCTCTGGCGCAAAGGCTCATATGATCGGGACCTACGTTGTGAAACGGTTTGGGTCAAGGGTTTGCCAGTCGAAGGCTCTGATAAACAAGGCCTGGCTGCTTAGAGACAGGCATAACAAGTGGTATGGGGCAGTATAAAGGGACAGCCTGGGATGGTACTGATGGCCTGGTGCCTCCACTCTTCACTTCACCACCCCCTCTTGTGGAGGGTCTGAGACCCTCGGTGGTCACAGAGCTGTGCAGAGCCTGCATGGAAGCCAAATCCTCTGTCACAACATGTCCCTCTGCTCCTGGGACTTGAACCACTTGCGTGTGCTCAGACACTTGGTGTGAAGAGGCCATGTCTCTGCTTTCGCCACAGGGTCCCTATTGCAGTGACTGTCCAGGCTTGCAGAGGTTAAGTGTGGGGCACCCAGGGGGCTGGCAGACCTGCCTTCAAGTCCTGATCTGCCTCCTGCAGACTGTGGCTTCGGGCGAGTCCCCTGGGCTGCGTGAGGCTCCGTTTCCTCATACCTCCGTCGGCAGGGCTGGGAGCTGTGCTCCGGCTGTGTGACACTTCTGGGGGCTCCTAGGAAGCAGGTGGTAAACACTTATTAGCCTATGGGACTCATTCCTCTTGCATTTTTGTTGTTGTAAATAGATATGCTTGAAATAAAGTTACCTTGTGGAATGGCTGGATTGAGCTGCTCAACAAGTAAATGGGCGGAATTTTTTAAAATATATATTTATTTTATTTAATTGAGTAACAGAAAGCAAGAGGAAGCAAGAGAGAAAGGGAGAGAGCAAGAGATCTTTCTTCTGCTGGTTCGCTTCTCAAATGGCAGCAATGGTTAGGGCTGGGCCGGGCCAAAGCCAGGAGCCAAGAACTTCTTCCAAGTCTCCCACATAGGTGGCAGGGGCCCAGGTATCTGGGCTGTCATTCATTGCCTTCTAGGCACATCAGCAGGGAGCTGGATGGGAAGCAGAGCTGCCAGGATTTTTTGCAGGAATTGGCACTCGAACACTAGCACCTCTGAGAAGCTGCCCCTCGTCCTGCCAGCCCTTGGCACTGTGCTTCCATGTCCACAGACCCCCAACACACAGGTGGACCTCTGCTGGCATCAATCACGCTGCAGAAAAACACGGCATCGCAGCCAGGGGTAAAACAGGTCAAGAGCTGAGTCCCATGCTGTTCTGCTTTCTCTGTGCATGGCCTGGGACAGGTTGCTCAGCCTCTCCGACCTCCATATCCTTTAAGACAGGGGTGGCCCTTCCTCTCAGGCTTGGCATGCTGTGCTGTTCAGGCTCAGAACCACAGGGAGAGACCCTCATGAATGCCTGCTGAGCAGTGGCGTTGCCATGGTCACATCTCTTACCTCTATCTGCCTCTTGCCTCCAGGAAGCTACAGAAGGCCAAGGCAGGACCCAGGGCAGGGTCTCCGTCCCAACCCTGACAGGTGCTAATCACTGAGGATCTTGGTGGTCTGCAGCCAGGAGCTTCTTCTGGGTCTCCCATGTGGGTGCAGAGGTTCTAGCACTTGAACCATCCTCCACTGCTTTCCCAGGCCCATTAGCAGGCAGCTGGATGGGAAGTGAAGCAGCTTTGCTTGTTCTGCCACCTGTAGTGGCAGCCTAGAAGTTCGAGGTGTTGCTCAAGGCTATATAGTCACAAAGAGATGGATCTGTCTGTCTGAAGAGACTCCAATTGGGCTCATCTCTGTAAGTCACAGCCCAGCAGGCAGGGGCCCATGAAATGCCTGTCAATGAAGGCTCAATGCAACTGTCCAGCTGTGAGTTCTTGGACTGTGAACACTGCAGGGCAGATGGAGGGCTCTGCTGGACGCATGAGACAGGTTAGGGACATGATGCTGGGACAGATGAGAACAGATGACAATTTCATGTGCCTCCTCTGGAATCTGTGGCCATCTCCACCCGAGCACATGTGTGGCCCAGCGCAGGCACCCACCCAGCCTGCCCTGAGTTCATTGTCGGGGCGCTGTCTGCCTAGACTCCACCCCACTACCAGTCCCCACTTTTTCTTCTTGTTTGTCCAGGAGGAGCTGGTGGGGCAGGGAGTGGCTCCCTGCCTTGCCCTTGTAAAAACATTTCATTTCTTTGTCTTTACATTTCAATTACAGGATGTAAGGGAGAACTTCCATTTAGGATGAACTTTTCATTGAATGCAAACATTCATTTCAAAATGACAATAAAACATGAAAAACTCACCCCAGCCTGATCACAAAGAGACAGGGCCTTTAACACTCACAGCTGCTCTGCTTTCAGTCCAGCTCCCTACTGATGCGCCCGGGGCAGCAGTGGAAGGTGATCCTATACCATCCATATGGGAGATCTGAATGGCAGTCAAGGTTCCTGGCTTGAGCCCGGCCCAACCCCAGCCATTGACATTGTTTGGACAGTCAACCATCTAATAACACATCTGTTTTCTGTCTTCTACTCTCTTTGTCACTCTGCATTTCAAATAAATAAACTTTTAAAGCACAAAAACAAATTATTATGCTGCTGAGATAAACAATAATGCTATTTTTCCATTCCCTGTCTCTCTTAAGAAAAAAAAAACGTTTATTTTCACTTTTATATGAAAGGCAGAGAGAAAGAGATGGGAGAGATTTTCCAACTGCTGGTTCACTCCCCACTGCCTGCAATGGCGAGGGCTGGGTCAGCCTGAATTCAGGAACCTGGAACTCAATCCAGGTCTCCCATACATGAGTGCAGGAACTCGAGCACTTGGGGCCCCTGGGAAAATAGCAGGAAGCAGGAGGCAGAGAGCTGGGCTGAAACCATCACTCCTGTGCGAGGGCAGGTGTCCTGGTGGAATGAGGCAAGAACACGGGAGACACACACTGTGTGTGACCGATGGCCTGAGGCCCAGCAGGCATGGCAGCCCCAAGGACATGTGAGCAACCTTCTCAGTGCTGCTCCTACCTCACAGAAGCATCATTTGAGCTGCCCCAAAGGGAGCATGCAGAGGAAAGGACTGACCTGTCCCTTGCTCTGTGCTCATTGCAGAACACAAGATGTGTCGTCCCCATGTGGGCCCATGAAGCATCCAACTGCCAGTGTTTTCATGGTGGCCTCTAAGAGCCTGCTGTCCCCAACCACTGCCTGCCCAGCATCCCTGACCCATGTCATAGGGGTCCCTTGCCTCTGTCTTTGCCTCTCTCCATGGTGGGCTTCAGCATGGCTCTCTCATGCTATCCTCTCCCTGGATTGTCGTCTGCTCCCTGGCGGCTGTAGATGATTTCATCAGCTCGGAATTCAGCAGGTGCCTAGCACAGCACATCGTGGACACTCGGGCCACACTTGCTCTTGTCATGCTCGTGAGACCCAAGGAAGAGGCTCTATCTGGTCACGTCACTCAGTCGCTCAGGCACCGTCGGTGACTTCCTGGGACCTGTAGGGAAGTGCACAGTACCCCAGCGGCTCAGACCCTCGCCAGACCCCACCCCTTCTCAAGCTGAGTTCCAGCTCTGCAGAACCACAAGGCCTTGCCAGGCTGTCAGCTGCTTCTCCCTGGCTAGGCCTCTCTGCCTCCCTCCTTGTCAGCGTCAGTCGTAGTCTGCTGCAGCATTCTGTCCTCTGTGCCACAGACTGGAGGAGCTCCTGGAGGCGGTGCTGCTCCTGTCTGGGTCTCCCTGCTCTTGGTCAGGAGGAGTTGGGCCTCCAGTTGCTCCAGCACCCTGGCAAACCAGACAGCGTTTTCCCCACAGGAAGTCTCAGGCCGCAGAGCTTGCCCAAGTCCCGTCTGCTTGGATTCAGGGGAAAAACTCTTTTCTGTGTGTCTCAAGCATGTAGGGTGTGTGTGTGTGTGTGTGAGAGAGAGAGAGAGAGAGAAAGTGTGTATGAGGTTGGGTGTCTGTGTGTGTGTCTGAGTGTATGTGTGTGAGCATATGTGAGTAGGGGTGTGTGTGAGAAGGAGTATGCATGGGAGCACACGTGTGTGTGTCATCATGTATGTGACTGGACAGTGTGTGTGTGTCAAAGTGTGTAACTGGGCAGGTGGGTATGAGTGTGTGTGTGACTATGTGAAAAGTCATTCTGTTCCACTGGAGTTCTGCTCCTTACACCTGTCCCCACCAGTGGTCTCCTGCTCCAACTGCCTGTGCCAAAGGCCAGTTTCCCCATTGGCAAGTAGGGCTCTTTGCAGACCACGCGGGCGGTGGGGGCAGGGGGCAAAGCACAGGAGGCTGGAGGCTGGGGGCCCCCTGCCTGCCTCCTTCCGGGTACACCACACTTCCTCTTGCAGGAGAGCGGGGATGGCTTCGGCTCCCAATTGTCCAGAGTCCCCGTGGCAGCCTCCTCAGCGGGGCCCCTGGGTGGGGTGGGCAGGGAGCCAGGGTCCCCGGGACACTGATGAAATGAGGCTGTTGCAGGCCTGTTGGGCAACTGGGACCAGGGGCAGGGAAGAGCAGAGCCCTGTCAGAGGCTCCTGGAGCAAGCACTCAGCAGTTGCTCCATCCGCCCAGCAGGGTGACGATACCCCAGGGTGCTGATTGCACCACGTTCTTAGAAAGTCACGCACACCCTTCTGGGGCCGGGTTTGGTTTAATCACTGTCTTTGCCACTTACACTCATCTGAGGTCAGATCAGGAGATGGCGACACGGTGAAATGGGCTACGAGGCAGCTCCCTTCACACCCTACCCTGGGTTGTGTGTGGCCTTGGCAAAACAACACCAGCCATGTGCAGGAGCTTGCAGGGACTCACAGTGCCAGTGGGTGACTCCCAGAGAGGCCCAGAGAGCTTAGGCAGCCTGTTGTGGTGGCGCAGTATGCAAACAGTAGAGCCACAATTTGAATGCATGGTGCAGGAGAACAGGACTCTGCACCCAATGGGGCCTCGCTGCTGTCCCCTGCCTCTGTGTGCCCAGGCCAGCAGCTCCTGCTGTCACCTCCCCATCCTCAGGGGCTGGACACATGTGTAGCTTTCAGAACGCTTCAAGCATGGTGAGCCTGGACAATCCCCATCGGTGGATTTGCTTAGGACTGGGGGAATTTTATGGTGTGGAAATGACACCTCCATGAAGTTGTGTTAGGATAATGTGTTATGAACATCAGTATTCAAGGCCGGGGACTCCAGAGGTTTGTTGAAGAAGCAGTGGGCCAGGTGGGCTCCTGGGATGCTGAGTCCATTCTGGGCACCTGACCCGTGCCAAGCGCTGAAGGTTACGGGTTGGAGTCAGCACAGTCCTGCATGGTCCCTGGAGCCGACTGGGTGCTCACGGGGAGTTGCTGAGTGACAGCCAGGAGCACATGAGAATCAAGCTGGCATGGTGGCCTCACTGCTGAACCCCTCCTGGCTTCCAGCACAGGCCTGGGACAGTGCATGAATGTGAGTAGGTGAGGGGCTCCATCCATCCTTCAAGATGAGCTGTGTGGTTTGGGATGCGCTGATGGAAGTGCCAAGACCCCAAAGTGTGCCAAGTGCCCTGGCAGCAGTCAAGCCAGGGGGCTCAGCAGCCATAGCACAGGGCCGCCGAGCACAGGAAGCAGGATTGGCTCTCTGGGTTTCTTGTGCTTGCAAATCTCATGACAGATGCTGACAGTCATCTCTCCAGCACCAGGCTGATTTCCTCTCTGTTCTGGAACCTTCCGGAGCCCAGTGGCTTTGAGCTAATGGAGGACTGACTGAGCTAACGGATGTAGCCTTTGCCTGCCAGCCCTGGCTTGGATTCCTATTTGAGAGGAAACGGGGGCGGGAAGGGCACAGAATGAATCCTCTCCGAGTGCCAGATGCTCATGGCCAGCCCATGAAGGGGGCGTTGTCCACCCCTCTGGCTGCTGCAGCAAAGGAAGGCCAACACAGAGACTTGCCCCATGGTAAGTGGCAGAATCAGGATTGGAACTCCGGACTTTGCCTTCTGACCACACCTCGTGTCCCCCTCCTTGCTGCCCCAGTGTGATGGGTTTCCCCATTTGCACATCGTAAGAACTGACAGGAGTGGAACAGAACAGCCACGGTGGCCCCAGGAGGCCTAGGTGGGGTGGCCACAGTCCCCAGGGAGTACTTCCCAGGAGAAATCAACTGGCTCACCAGCCAGAGGAAACCAAGACCATGCCTGCGAGTCACCCCATCCATAGTCCATCTCCCTGCCACCAGACGGGACAGGGACACCTGCAGCTGGTGGCCACGGGGCCTCTGTTGCCCGCCCCTCCCCCACCCCAGGGGTGTCCTTCAGGCCCAGCAGTGACAAGGAGTACGTGCTGAGCCACACACACTGCAAACAATGCAGGGAAATAAGGTCCTCACAGGAAATATTATCATATTGACTCATGGCAGACCCATCCACGAAACAGACCCCAGTACCTGGGGCCACCCGGGGCGCCAGCAGCAGCCAGGCCCCTCCAACTCCCGGGTGCACCGGAAATGGGTGCTTGAGGGAGGGGCCACCTCCTTAGGCTGTTCCAAGGCCGGCCCAGGAGCTGAATTATCTGTCACCGTGAGCTGAAGCATATTGTTTATCACAGAGAAGTCCCAGAGCAGTGTGGTCTCCTTGCCTTGGCCCACGTGCTCTGTCACAGGAGGTAATTGGGGACCTGCCCTAGGAGCCTGGGACATGAGGGCTTTGCACCTGGGTGGCCATGACCGCCCTCCTGTCCTAGACTGAGAGTGAGGCCCAGAATCCTGTATCAGCTGGAGAGAGCACGAGGGGCAGTGACCTGGCGCAATGCTGACACATCACACGCCAGCGGCCACCCTGGCTCTGGCTGGGGCCCCCATGGCATCCTGTCCAGTCTTCCTTCCCCGCGCATTCCACTAAATGGAGGCTGGGGTCTCTCTTGAGACAGACAGGCTGGGTCACTAACCTGTTCCAAACCCCTTCGTGGTCCAGGCCTAAAGGCTAGCCCTCAACGCTCTTTGAGGCCAAGGACGCACATGTACCTGGTGCACACCTCTCTCTTACTGCCAGTCGCCCCATCTTATTTTGGCTGTCCCCTGCCCTGGCCATGAGCTCAAGAGGTCGGAAATCCAGTGTTCAGCCCAGGGCATATCAGTTCGAGGGACCTGGTAGGAGCCGGCCTTCCCCACGGGCTGTGGCAGGAACCCAGGCTCCCCAGTCCTTGCTCTAGAACTTTCTTTAGAATCAGACTTCATTCCATCCGTGACCAGAATTCCCTTCCAAGCCCAGGTCAGGCACTGGGAGCTGGGGAAGCAGCTGCGGGCAGATGCACCTCCTGCTGCCCCCGTTGCCAGGGCTGCCTGAGCTCCTGGGTCCTGGTCAGTGCAGGGTGCGAGGAGCTCACCTGCAGGGTCAGTGAGGCCTTGCATCCCAG
Source organism: Ochotona princeps (assembly GCF_030435755.1). Classification (NCBI taxonomy): domain Eukaryota; kingdom Metazoa; phylum Chordata; class Mammalia; order Lagomorpha; family Ochotonidae; genus Ochotona; species Ochotona princeps. Next base: position 36,549,442 of record NC_080852.1, on the reverse strand, counting down.
CGCCTTTGTCCTTTCTTGAGGGGTGGTGGGGAGGTTGGACCCAAGCCGACACCACTCCCTCACCTCCAAGATAGTGGCAGAGGGTGGGGGGCTGCAGAAGGCCTCCCTGATGGTGCCCGATTGTCCAGACGCCAGCTCTGTCCTCAGACCCCAGGAACTTTCTCCCGGAGTGCAAGCGGAAAGGGGCTGCAGCCAGCACCCCAAGACCAGCAGCCACCACTGCATGCCAGCGTTCGAAAAGACCTGCCCGCAGAGCTGCTTCGTCCCTCCTGGGAGGGCTTTTCCAGGCCGCACAGCTGCTTTGTGGACCCTGTTCCTCACTTGATGTCGAGAAGGAAAGCAGGGCAGCCACACTGTCACTATTCCGTCAGCCCCCCAAGTCTGGGGAGAGCAAAGGCCGAATGCCCTGCCCCCGACATGGGGAGCAAGCCCTGCGACCCCTTGGATGGCTGTCTGGCAGCCCGAGGTCCGTCTGGAACACTTCCTAGGGAGCTTGACCCCTCAGTGGGACAGTCTCATGAAAGGAAATCAAGTAGCAGCGGGCAGATTTAAGCCCTGAAATAACAAAGGCTGCCAGCCACTGCCAAGTAAGCTCTCTGCCGGCTTCCCGCACCCCTGCGACCCCTCCGCCACCCTGCCTCCTCCCTGTCTGCAGAGACAGCCCCAACACCGAGGCCGCTGTGGGGAACGGCCCTCCTCCCCTCACCCTCCCCTGCCAAGACACCAGCTCAGGGACCTCCCCTCTGCTGGCCACGGGGAGTATTACTCACAGGGTGCAAAATGGCACACTGCTTGGCAACACAATTAGACAGTTTGTTCTGTTGAACCCCCGCCATCCCTTCCCACGTTGCAGTCAGAAGCCAAGGGAAGGGGCCGGTGCAGTGGCTCAACTGGATGAGCCTCTACCTGCAAGTGCCAGCATTCCATATGGACACCAGTTCTTGTCTTGGCTGCTCTACCCCCCATCCATCTCCCTGTTTGTGGCCTAGAAAAGTGATAGAGAATGGCCCAAAGCCTTAGGACCCTGCACCCACGTGAAAGAGCTGAAAGAAGTTTCTGGATCCTGGCTTTGGTTTGATTCAGCTCCAGCTGTGTGGCCAATAGATGGAAGTGAACCAATAGATGGAAGATCTTTCTCTCTGTCTCTTCTTTCAGCCTTTCCAATAAAAATAAATAAATTTTAAAAAAAAAAAGCAGCAGCAAAGAGGGACGCACACAGACTCCACAGAGCAGCCTTTCCCAGGATCCTGAAGGGGGAATGGCCCCAGTGTCCCACCACCAAGCAACAAACCAGCAAAGTACTGCGTGGCCCTGTGGAAGAATGTTATTCAGCCAGAAAAAAGGAGTGAGGGTAGAATCCCTGCTACGGCGTGATGAACCTCAGGAAATGTTATGCTAAGTGAGCACAGCTGTTGCACGAGCACCCGTTTGGACGAAATGCTCTGAACAGGCACACATACAGGCTGGGCCTGGGTCAGGGCTGCTGCAGGCGGGGCGAGGGCACGGAGCCACGTCCATGGTGCTGGAAGTACTCACACTTGATTGAGGTGCTGCTTGTTAAACTCTGAAAGCACCCAGTGACACACGTAGAGTGAACTGAAGTATGTGTCAATACAGCCTTTATAATAAGAAAATGAGGAACTGGGGTGAGCCTGCTGGTGCAGCTGGCAGAGCCATCTCCTGCGGCATGGCACCCCATGTGAGGGCCAGCTTGTGTCCCAGCTGTCCTACTTCTGATCCAGCTCCCTACTGGCTCCTGGGAAAGCAGCAGAGAATGGCCCAAGTGCTTGGGCCCCTGCACCCACGTGGGGGACCCAGAGGAAGCTCCTGGCCCCTGGTTCCAGATCAGCCTAGCCCTCGCCACTGCAGTCATTCGGAAGGTGAACCAACAAGTGGAAGGTCAGTCTCTGTCTCTGTCTCTGTCTCTGTCTCTGTCTCTCTCGTACCTACTCTCTCTCTAAAGCTCTGCCCTTCAAATCAATAAATCAATCTTAGAGTTACAGAGAGAGAAGGGGAGAGACAGAGAGGTCTTCCATCCACCGGTTCACTCCCCAAATCATCTCAACAACCAGAACTGGGCTCATTGGAAGCCAAGAGCCAGGAGCTTCTTTAGGGTATGCCTCCATAGGTGCAGGGGCCCAAGGCCTCGGGTCATCTTCTGCTTTCCCAGGCCTTTAGCAGGGAATTGAATGGGAAGTGAAACAGCCGGAACTGCAACCGGCACCCATGTTAGATGCCAGCGCCACCACACAGAGGATTCGCGTGCTGTGCCACCACACCGCCACAGTCGGCAATGGTTTTGTTGGCTGTTGGAAGTTCCTTTCTGGTGAAGAAACTGAAGCAGCTGGACATGCAGTCCCCTGCACTCCTGCCCTGCCGGAGTCCTCAGCTGCTTGACTCTGCCTCTACCCATCCCACGGCGCACCTACGGCCAGCTCCCCGCCACTCCCACCTTAGAGTGACACTTCCCTGCTGCTGGTTGATGACAGGGCTCCCTGCAGCCAGGCCAACCTCTGGGGCCTGGCTCAGGAACATTCTGGGGCCCTTGATCACCCTGTGGGTTCCGTGGAAAGCTGTTATCCATTCCATCCCTATTGCAGCTGAGGAACAAAACAAACAGGAAACTCTGTCCAGTAAAAATTTCACATTAAACTGTGCCAATCAAAAGAAAATTTTTAAGTATACCTACAAATTCACTTCTCCCTGCACCCAGTTGTTGCCAGTCAGTGGCATTCTGTTCTGATGGGGGACGGAGAGGACAGCCCCCAGGCCACTGCCCACCAGGGATGACCCTAGAGCGGGCCCGGACGAAGCGCCCAGAGACACAGGGCCTGCCTGCAAATGCCAGGCCTTGGCTCATGCTGTGCACGTGGCTCTCAGGGATGTGTGTCTGTCTTGGGGAGCAGGCCACAGGGCTTGAAGACATAGCAAGAACGGGCAGCTGCCACACATGACTGTGTGGCCAGCGTCATGCTGCAGATGTAGTCGGTGCCGGCTGTGTAATCCCACAGCAAGACGTGGCAGGGGACTGCGACTATACCAGGACGGGCTGGCTCTGTCCCCCAGGTTCTGACATCCTGGATTCAACCAATCAAATGAACAAAGCAAGCCTGGCAACTCTGCAGAGGAAAAGTCCCAGCTGGTGGGAATGCTGTGGGCTCCCCGCGCTCAACGCAGCTAATGCCAGCTCCCATCACAGCCAAGCCCTGCTCCTCCTCCTCAAAGAGCTCTTGCTCTCACACACAGCGTGCCTGTTCTGGGGTTTCTCTGTCTCCAGCCTGCTGGCACAGATGAGTCACCCCACCAGGGCTCGGCCTCACCCTGCCCCCCACCCCCAGCCACCTGTGAGCAGGAGTCCCCAGGGAGACCTTCCTCTACCTCACTGAGCGCAGCCACTGAAGGCCCAAGGAGGGAGCCCAGGCGCTCTGCCCCTGCTGAGGCCCCATGAGGGGCCTTGCCCAGCACCTGGCCAGCGGGTAGACCGCAGCATGTGCCACCACAGAGACTTCCGCTAGCAATTCCCAGGAGCCTTGGTTCGCTTCTCGGTGTGAGGAGAGGAGTCAGCTTGGTTCTGCCCACTTCCCTGGCAGTGGCCCGATGCACCTCTAAGAAACCGAGTCAGCTCTGGGCCTGGACAAGACACCCCCCTGCCCCTAGTGTGTGGGGAAGTTGGGGGGGGGGGGCGGGTAGTGAACATCCTGAGGAATCAGGCTTGTGTTGCAGGAAGGCCCGTCCCTGGCTGCGGTCGGCCAGAGCTGTCACACATGCTATGTGACACACAAACCATATACAGAGGGTCACCAGGACAATCCCCCAAGTCCCCAATGAGGCCAGCTGGGGTGGGGAGCAAGGAAGTGCCGAGGCTCAGAGAGGCCAGGTCACTGGCCCAAGGTCACACAGCAGGTCAGTGGGGGGGCCGGTAGAACAGGTCTGCTGAGGGGCCCCTGAGCCTGTGCTCCGCTCTGGTCTTCTTGGGAGCGGGAGCTGTAGATACCTTCTGATGTTGCCTGGCCCCAGTCTGTGCTGGCATCACCCGCAGCTTCCTGACAGCACGGGCAGCTGGAGCCAGACTTCTGGAGCTGCAGCCAGATGCCACGGAGGGCCCTGGCCACGGGAGGTGCTGGGCTGGCCCCATCATAGCTTTCAGAAATGTTGTGGGTGCTGAAGCATCACACTCGACCACTGGTACCCTCAGTCATGATCTGTCAGCTAAGAACTATTGCATCACTTTTAAAAATATCTTTTTTGGGGGACAAATCCTCGGGTTTAATTAGGAGAAGCGTCTTGGCAAGCAGGACTCAGGCGAGCGCTGGCTGAGGCAGCCCTTGGGCCAGAGGCAGACCCCCGGCACCATCAGCTGCAGCCTGCACTGCACAGCTCACTTCCATGTTCTCAGCGGCCCATCCTAAGCCAGTTATGTCTGTCACTGGGGAGTGGATAGGCCCAGTAGGAACCCCAGAGCCTCAGGGTGGGGCACAGGGCCGGGGGAAGCAGCCGCAGGACCCTGGGTCCACTCCTCTTCGCTGGCCTTCTCCCCCGAGAAGCTTCCTCCAAACTCTCCCAGGACCACTCGGCTTTCTGGATGGAACTTCTGTGTGGACTCCCAAAGCAGTGGTAGAAACTCCCAAAACTTTCATGGCAGGACCCAGGCCCGCCCTCCCCCGGCCCTCCCCCCAGCAGGTCCCTGCCGGCTGCACAGGCGGGACACGGGCAGGCACCTCCTGCCCCACACCCTCCTGCAAGTCACAGTGGGCATGCTTTGTGATCTAGTAAGTCGAAACTCTCTCAGTTTTGGTTTGAGTTGACATTTCTCTGAATCCCAGGAAGGATGGGCTTGTTTCACTTGCTTCTTGGGCCTGGGTGCTGCCTGTCCTGTGAAATGTCTGTTCCTAATTTACTAATTTGTGTGTGTGTGTGTGTGTGTGTGTGTGTGAGAAAGGGATCTGTAATCCTATATTTGCAGCAGCACAATCTACAATAGCAAAGACATGGAAACAATCCAGATGCGCGTCCAAGGAAGAGTGGTTAAGGAAACTGTGGTACATCTACTCCATGGAATATTATTCAGCTATTATTTACTTATTTTTTAAAATTATTTATTACGTTGGATTATGTGACACAGTTTCATAGGCTCTGGGATTCCCCCATCCCTTCCCCATGCCCTCCCCCCCAATTTACTAATTTACAGCAAAACACACAGGTGCCAAGGACGCCGGACACGCGTGTCCCACAGCCTGCATGGGGCCCCAGGTGGCGCACCCTGTGCAAGGCCATGCTCGCCCACCCACTGCTGGGGCTCAGCCAGGGTCCAGGTGTGGCTGGTGCCCTGGGTGGAATACAGAGCATTGGGAGTGCCTGCGTTCCCCTGCACCAGTAGGAGCCAAGCCTCCCCTAGCTGCTCCCTGGGAAGAAAGCCAGGAACCCGAGGGTGGGGCTGGGGAGACTGCATTCATGGGGGCTGCCAGGTGGTGATGGGTGAGTCTGGGGGCCTGGGGTCTCTCCCCTGGACAATGCAGCATCCGCCTCCTCCCCTGGCCGTCAGGCTACCCCTTCCCATGCCCTGGGCTCCATTGCCAGTCCCAGCTTCCTGCTGCCGGGCGTCAATGCCTGGAGCCTGCTGCCCACCCAAGTGTACGACAGAGCAGGAACCACACACCATGCTGTAGAGAGCGTCAAATACATTTTCTTTTTTATATTTTAAAGGCAGAATAATAGAGAGAAGGAGAGACACATAGAAAGATTTTCTATCTGCTGGTTCACTCCCTAAGCAGCTGCAATGGCCAGAGCGGAGGCAATCCAAAGCCAGGAGCCAGGAGCCTCTTCCGGGTCTCCCGTGCAGGTGCAGGGTCCCAAGGCTTTGGGCCATCTTCTACTACTTTCCCAAGCACAAGCAGGGAGTTAGCTGGATGGGAAGTGGAGCAGCTGGGATAGAAAGTGGAGCAGCCAGGACAGGAATCAATGCCCATATGGGACATTAGTACCACAGGCAGAGGCCACACATAAATAACTTTTTAGAAGATTTCATTTCTTAAAGGAAAAAGAAAAAGGTCCTGAGAGTGCTTCTGGCAGCAAGGGAGCCTGCACCCCTTCGTCCCCCAGGGTCTGTGTGTGACAGGCACCTCAGCCTGACCATGACAGGGCCAGCTCGGCTCCCAGCTCTAAGGTCCTCCAGGTGGGGAGCTTGCTGAGGTCACTGGGCCTCTCTGGACTGTGAGGCTTGGTCGTGGGGCCCTGAGTCCCTTTCTTTGTGTCCCCAGGTTTGCCAACTATCAGGAAAGCCCTGGACAAGGGGCTCCACCCCTCCTGCTTGCCTCAGTTGCTCCCCCCAGGCCGTTCATGGTGCAGCGACCTGAGCTTCCCTCCAGCCTGGCCCGGGGTCAGCAAGCCCACCTCAGTGTATGGGGCAGCAAGCGGAGCCCAGGAGAAGGAAGCTCCAAAGAGAGTCGGGGTGGGGGCGACTCGTGGCGATCAGCACATCTCCTGGACCAGCAGGCAGCTCCCCGAAAGAAGCCCTGTGGGATGCGCACAGTCGCTCCCTCCTCCGGTTTTTTGCTGATTAAGTTCCCCCAAAACTCCCTTAAGAATTTTTAAATAAGAAATGCAAAAATCAACAAAAGTCCAGCAAACCCCTTCCTGTTATTAAATAAAGGGAAAGTAAATATTGCAAATTGGACATATTTCATAAGAGGATGTTTTGTTTGGGTAAAAAAAAAAAAAAGCCAAGAAAGAACAAGAAAAGGCTATTTCCCCCCTGGCGGCAAAGGCGCGGCTTTGCTGAATCGGGGTTTTAGATGTGATGACTGGGGCACTGTTCCCGGGCTGCTGTGGGGGCACAGGGGGCGCGTGCCCCGGAGCACGCCACACCGACCTCTGCACGCCTCAGCCTCCTGAGGCGACCCAGATGCCGAGCTTGGACAGGGTCAAACATAGACTGAGAGCAATTTGTAACAGCCATGTGGAGGGAGGGAACCCTACGGCAACAATGTGGCCTTGACGCCCAGGTGGCCTCCACCACGTCTCGGCCAGGTGGCCGTCACTTCTCTGCCACAGGCCTCCCCATCTTTCAAAGCGGAAGCACATGTGTTCACTAAGGAAGGTGTGATGAGGTGCGGAAAGTGGGGAACCAGTGGAGGCGACAGCCAGGCTCAGGCGAGGTCTGCATGCCCCACAGCCTTGGGCACCCAGAGATGGGTCTGGTGCTGGCTGACAGAGCCATGAGCTGGCATGCCAGCACCCCCACCTCACTCCTCCCTGACAACAAGCCTTGTCCATGTTGTCACTCCTCTGCAGTGGATGTGACCATCAGGGGCACTTTAGTCGCTGGCCTCTGGGACAGGAGGGCTGATAAGTGAGCAGAGGGAAGAGAAGGAGGGAGAGAAGCCAGGTTTTCCACCTGCTGCCTGAAGGAAGCCGCATCTTTCCTGGCCCTGCACACGCTCACACACAAACACCCATACATACCAGCATAACACACAGACACACATGAACACATATTCAGGTGCACACAGAGAAGCATGTTCACAAATACGGACGCAAACATATGTACACACACAAAAACACAGACATAAACACACAGAGAAACATACAAACCATACATACATACAAACAGAAACACAGCACACAAACACACACAGAGGAACAAGTGCTGGCCACTGGGACCCCACGTGCCTGCTGCGCTCAGAGCTGTGACCACACGTCCCAGCCCCTTCTCCTGGCCTCGTGAGGCCCAGCCACGCCCGGAGGCCGCCAGCTTCACGCAGGTCATCTCAGGTAGACAGAGCACTCCGGCTGTGTCCTGCCTCGGTTTGCCTTTAGTTGTCTGAGCATCTTTCTGTGTAACTACTAAAGTATAAAGATCAGTACACCAAACAATTTTAAAAAATCACCTATCGTCACACCACCTACATTTGTTTCTAATTACATATTTTAAAATATTTATTTTACTTAGGGACCAGATCTACAGCATAGTGGCCTAAGCCTCTGCCTTTGGCACAGGCATCCCACGTGGGTGCCGGTCGGAGTCCCAGCTGCTCTACTTCCGAACCAGCTTCCTGATACTGTTCCTAGGAAAGCAGCGGAGGATGGCTCAAGTCCTTGAGACCCTGTAATTGGGCTGTCTTCTGCATTAACAGGCAGCTGGATCAGAAGTGGAGCAGCTGGGACCTGAGCTGGCACCCGTGCGGATGCTTGGCATCACGGGCAACAGCCTAACTTGCCACACCACAATGTCAGAAAGAAAACACTGGAGATGAAGCTAAGGCCTCCTTATTTATTTACTAGCCTAGCTGCGCCGTTAGCTAATTTGGGGCATCATCTTCGTGTGCCTTTTTAGGTAATTTAACATACCACTATGTGTGCTGCGTACTTCATATTATTTCATACTTTAATATGCATACATGGTATTATACTGTTCAGTTTGTGGTTTTTTTCTGCATTGTGCCTTTGTCACCAGAAGTGCTTTTGAAGTCCAGCAATGTTGACATGTATGTGTATGTAATTTCTGTAGTGGCATACTATGTTGCGCTCTCCTCCGAGCTGGCCGCAGTGCCCCCCGGATGGCCGTTCTTTGCCACATGCTCTGTGTCCACTCCTCCAGAGGGAGAGTGAGGCTTGGTCCTTCTTCTGCATTACAAACCACCAGGCTTGGATAAAACCTTTGTGGTATCTTGGATAAATATGCCTGAATTTCCTTAGGAATCGACCCAAAATTAGAATACCAGGGCATTTCAAACATGTTTAGTATCAGTGCACAGTGTTTTGATAAAACACGTTTCCCACAATTGTTAGGGGAAAGGCACAGACAGAAACACGCTAACCTGGGGTCCTGTCTCCCCGGGGGGCCCTGAGCAGGTGCCCATATAGGATGCTGGCGTTGCAGACAGCAACTTTATCAGCTATGCCACAATGCCATACTCTGACTCCACTTACAGTCCAGCTCCCTGCTAAGATGCCTAGGAGATCCAAGGAAGAGGGCCCAAATATTTGGGCCTCTGAACCCACATAGGAGACCCAGATGAAGCTCCAGGCTCCTGGCTTCAGGCTGCCCCAGCCATGGCCTTTAATTAAAGCCATTCAGGGGAGTGAACCAGCAGATACAGCTCTATCTCCTTCCTTCCCTCTCTAACTCTGCCTTATCAAATAAATAAATAACTCTGAAAAAAAAGAACCTCTGTTTCCTGACATGTGAAATGGGGTTGCAGCAGCTCCCTGCAGACACCTGGAGCCGATGCCACGATTGCCACCTTCCGCCTCCCCTGCCAGGCAGGGTGGCTGAGTTCCCTGGAGGTTTTCAGGTATGCAAGGCTGGGCGGCTTAAACCTGCTGAGATGGTGCCATCTGGTGGACGCGCTGGGATACTGCAGGGCATGGCCTGACGGAGGGGCGGGGGGGGGGGCGGGGCGGGAAAACAATGGGGCGACAGGCCTGGCTGCCCAGCCCTGCTCAGAAATGTCAGTGGCTCCCCATTGTCTGCAGGGCAAAGTCCAGAAGCCAATGCTGGAACTCCAGCACCTCCACAATCAGGCCCTGCCCTACCTATCGGGCCTTATCACGGCTTTGGCCTCTTGCCCCGAACAGCCCAGCTCCTCCCTGACTCCAGAACCCCAAAGCCCGTTCCAGCCTCCCACGTGGGCCTGCCCTGTGCAATGACTGCCATATTCCCTTTCCCTCTCTCCCATGCTGTCTCTTCTAGGACACCTCTTCCAGGAAGCCTCCTGGGACTTCAACCATCCTGGTCTCTCCTGACCTCCCACTAACATACCTGCCATGGATCATTTTTGTCTTTCAGTGTTGCGTGCCAGGTGCTGTCTACCCACTACCCTCCTGTGCCACACCTGATGGACTCACCGGAATTCAAGCCCCATCGTCCCCAGAGTCCTCACCTCATCTCTACCCTGTTGTAGCTCAAGCCATGAGCAGGTGAGGCACAGAAACCAATCTCAGAGGCTCATGAGAATAAAATGGGACCACAGATGCTGAATAACTCACCCAGAGCGAACACCCCAAAACTGAGAGAGCCAGGTGAGCCTGAGGCTCAGATCAGCATCCTGAGCCAGGGACGCGTGTGTGTGTGTGTGTGTTACCTCACAGGCAGCTGCCATGGGACACGCACACATGTGTGTGTGTGTGTGTGACCTCACAGGCAGCTGCCATGCAGCATTGGTGTGGGACTGTGTTGGTGAAGTTGATCTCAGGGTCTGTGTTTTGCAAAGTCACCTGCCTGCTCAAGTTCAGCTGTGATGTCCACATCAGCCCCTCCCAGGGGTGCAAGCTGTCAGTGCCAGCATGGCCCAAAGTGCACGTTCCCGGTGCAGCAGTCAAGGTTCTGCGCATGCACGCCCACTCACACACACGGCTGCCCCTTCCCCAGGTCAGTGTTTGATGGCCACACTCCGTCTTCTGCTGCAGTGCTCACACATGTGGGCTCCGGGTGGCTGCGTCTGCTTGCAGTGCTGTGGCCTGCTCTGCAGGGGGATGCCATGTCAGAGGAAGCCAGATGCAAGCAGTCAGAGCAGCCCCGCGGGCCACGAGGCCGAAGCTGAGGAATCAACTGTGGGTAACACGAAGGATCCTTTGAACAGCGACACACGTAAAACCAGGTTCCATACCGGTCAGTTGGCATGGATGTGAGGGCAGGCAGGTGCCCAGGAACCCGGCTTGGCAGCTTGCCTGGAGCACCTGCTCAGTACTCGCTGGCTCGCTCTTGGCTGTGACTGGGGCTGTCTGAGGTGTGACAACCAGTGATGGCTCCATGTGTATAAGACTTTATGCACACAGTTATTCCATGTGTGACAGCACGTGTGTATTCTGTGTGTAGCTGTTCCATGTATGACTTTGTGTGTGTGTGATACAGTAAAGTCCAGACTGACTCATCGCTGCAGGTTACAGGACACAGGCCAGCAGGGGCCACAGGCGCACGCAGAGCAGGTGTTAACCACCACTGAAGTTGAAGGTGCTAGGTCGTTGGAAGCTTTCATCACAGTGCTCTATGTTTTGGGGGAACCTGAGAAATGGGGAAGCATCATTTGGGATGCACATGGGGGGTGTAGATGGTGGCCCGTAGCGGAGTGTCTGGGATGGATCCCATCCATCTGCGTCCTACATCCTGGGAGGTGGCTCAGGTCCTGCCCCCGTAGCCGGAAACCCAGGTGGAATCCCTGGCCCTGGCCTCAAGCCCAGGCCTGGCGTGGCGTGGCGGCCTCCCAATTAAGTTTCTCCTTAAAGTTTAAAAGTTGATGTTACATTAAGGGGCAGGATCTCTTATTGGGGAGCTTGCTCTGACCTCTTGGAGCTTCAGATGGTGCCACCTAAGACCCCCCAGACAGGGATCCAAGCCCCTCTGTGCAAACGCTGGGCCCAGGAGCGGGGAGCCCCAGGCTGCCCTCTGTCGCTCTCAGACCCGCTCTGCTGCCCCTGGGCACCGTCCTCAGCTGCATATGCCCTGGGCCCTTCCCTTCCCAGATCCCTCTCAATCCAAAGCCAAGACAACCTGAACATTCAGAGCGCTCCAGGTTCCAGGCTTTCTGAGCTCCCACACCACACTAAAGGCCAAAGTCCCACACTCCACCTCGGGAGAGGGGCTGCTGTACTAGAAACGCCCAGGCTTCACACACACACACATACACACACACATACGCACACGGGACTTAAACATGGCCCAGACACGGAGGGCTCAGCCTGCGTGGTCTGGGGTCCTCCCTACTCAGGCCATCGTTAGCCCACTGTTCTGGGGGCTTGTCGAGTGTGTGTGTGTCTGTGTGGCACTAACCAAGAAGCGCAGCATGTGAGCTCCCAAGCTGGCACCTAAAGCGAGGGAGTGCCACATCCAAGGTTGTGGCACCCACGGCATGTGGTCCCACTGAGAGCTCGCGGTCCAGAGGCCCCAGTCGGGGCAGCAGCGTCTGCAGAGCCAGGAGGCCACACGACGCTGGGGAAGGTCCCGAATTCAGCGAATTCAGCGCGCAGTTCACTCTGGGAGGGTTCCTCCTCTGAGATCACCAGGCGGGAGAACGCGCCACGTTACCCGTCCCTCTCCGGTTGCTCCTCTCAGGATTCCGAAAACCCATTCTGCCTGCAGGAAACTGAGGGCTCACAGAGTGAAGCCCCTGGGTCAAGACCCGCCCGTGGGGTGTCTGGGAGGGGATGGGGGAACCCTTGTTGGGGGCAACCTTTGTAAACTGAAAACCCCAAACGCTCCAAAATCCGAGCCTTCTGCCGCCCCAGGGGGAGGGGATCCCACATCACCTGCCGTCCTCGGCCTGCGCCCTATACCGGTTTCCCTACGTGAGGATTCAGGCAGGTGCACCTGGATCCCACCTCACACTGGGAAGGCAAGGGCCACGTTTGGGGCCTCGGCCGACCCGTTTCCACAGGTCTGGTGGCCATAAGGGGTCCGTCCCCTCCGAGGGGCTACGAGTCTCGGGATCCCGGCCCTTAGCTGTGTCACTACAGGTGTCTCTCTGGGCGATCTGTCACAGGCACCTGCGCATTTCCTCCGCAGCATCTTGGGGGCGCTGCAGTCGGCGTGACCTCACCTGGCGCTGTCCTGACTGCAAACCACGGGACAGGCCAGTCAGGTGCACAGCAGCCCCGCCGCCGGCTTGCGCAGGCGCACTCTGCCGGCGCCGGGAGCGGCGGCGAGCTCTGCGGCTGCGCACTCGGCTAGCTTTACGACCGCCCTGCTTCACGGCAGCGGTGTTCGCGTCCCGACCTCGTTGCCGAGGTGACGGCGCGCGCGTGGGGCCGCAGGTAAGCCAGGAGGCGGGCGGGCTGGAGCGCGCGAGGAACCGAGGGTAGGCGGGGACCCAGAGCGGCCAGAACCGGGGGGAACCGGGGGAATGTCACCACAGGCCGGCCGGGGAGGGCCGCCGGCACCGGAGCCGGGCCGCCCGGGGTCCGTGCGCCTTCCGCGCGGTGACCAGGCCGAGCCCCATGCATGCTGGAGGGTCGGTGCACGTTCCGGCCGCCCCTCGCCAGGGCCAGCCTCCAGCTGAAGGCTCTGGGCGGGCAGGCAGCCGAGAATGGCCGGGGTGCTTGGGGGAACGCGCCACCCCTGTGAGGTACCGCGGTCGAGGTGCAGTCTCTCAACTTGGGCCCTGGGACGTGAACTGGTGGACAGAGGAGCTCGCTCTCATCTGTCAGCTTTTCAAATAGATGAGTCATGAGCTTCAGACGACCCCAGACGCCCCGACAGCTGCGCATTGCCTCGTTCTGACCAGTCCACTTTTCATGCCCTGTCCCCACACCTCGTCCCCACCGGTGGGTGCGGGGCCTTCTCTGCCTCCGTCCACGATTGGCCAAGTGTCAGAGCAGCGTGCCTTTGCGTGGTGAGGGAGGGCCCATCGCACCTGCAGCCTGGGTTCTGTCGCCCAGTCATGGCTAGTTTTGTGGCCATTATGGATAATGCTGCCCCTTGCAGAGAAGGACTTTGACCAGGAACAGGTGTTCCCTTTTTCTAGGGGGTTTTTGCTGGGGAGAGGAACGGCTGGGTCCTGGGACAGCCCCTGTTAATGGGGGAACAGCCTGACAAATCGCCGTTGGGTTCAGTTTGAAGGTGAAGAAGGTGTCACCGACTGATGGCCCCTTGTTTTTGTGGAGCCTGAGCCTTGTCCCTGCTGTCACCTGGCCATGAGTGACAGCAGACCTGGACCGGGCGGCCAGTGCGAATGCCTGTGGCAGGGACCCCTTCGCACCTGCTGGGGCAACAGTGCACCTCGGGGGCTGCTGCCAGGAGCCCCGGGTGGAGGACACTGAGTGCTCAGGCCCCTGTGGAAAATGCGGTGGTGTTTGCGGCTCCTGTGTGCTGTGGGGTTGGTTGATTGTTTTCCCTTCAATATGTGCGTGTTCATCTGTTGGAAGGCAGAGCTGCTGAGAGACAGACCTTTCATCTGCTGGCTCACCCTCTTCGGGTGAACCCAGTGGCTGGCACTGGACCAGGCTAAAGCCAGGAGCCCAGAACTCCATCCTGGTCTCCCACACGGGTGCAGGAACCCACAGACGTGGGCTGTCTTCTGCTGCTGTGCCAGGCCACACGCAGGGAGCTGAGTCGAAAGTGGAGCAGCAGGGGCTCCAGCTGACCCCCATACAGGCTGCTGCGTGCCAGCGTCACAGGCGGTAACTTAACCTACTGCCCACTGCCCATGGTAGCGTAACTCACTGGGTGGCAGCATTGGCCCTGCCTTGCAAATTGTGAAGCTAGCCATTCTGTTTTTTTCTAGAATCCCGGAGGGGATGTGTGCATGTCCGACTCCGAGTGGGAGTGTCACATACGTCACATCACTCCTGGAACTCGTGGAGAGGACGCCTGACCAGAGCACCCCCCCAGCGGCTGGGTCTGCCGGGTAGCCTCAGTCTCAGGACGGTACTGCCTCCCTGACCGAGTGCGGGATGTGAGCGCGGGCTCGGGTTGGCAAACGGAAGTCGCAAGCGAGATTGGAATGCAGTCATATTCCCAGAGGAGGGGAGTGTCGGGGTGACCAGTCAGTGCAGTGAGTATTGTCACAGTGTGGTTACAAACCCTATGCTCACTGGGGGACTTCTTTTTGCAAAGGATTTATTTATTATTTGAAAGAGTTGTGGAGAGAGGGAGAGACAAAAAGTCTTCCATTTGCTGGCTTGTCCCCCAGATGGCCAACCCGGTCTGAAGCCAGGAGCTTCTCGGGCATATCCCGGGTGGGAGGCAGGGCCCAACCCCTTGGCCCATCCTCTCCTCTTTCCCCGACACCATTAGCCAGGAGTTGGATCTGAAGTGAAATAGTCAAGACACAAATCAGTGCCCTCATGGGATGCCAACATCGCAGACAGTGGCTTAACGCACTACACCACGCCGACACCAAAGGACCTTATTGAGACATTAAACTGTCCTCACGTGTCGCTGCTTGGACACTGGCAGTTCTGAGATTCCTGTCTGCTGATTGTCTGTAACTGACTCTTCAGTTCCTCTGACTCTTGTGAGTTTGTCTCTGTCCTCACTGTCCCAGTGCTGCCTTGAGAGGTTGTGTAAAATATCCTTCAGTTTCTCTCTTGTGGTCTTGAAGCCCATTGGGCTCCTCAGCTTCCCCAGGGTCCTCGGGGAGTGTATGACCTGATGCTCCTACAGCGCAGCCACTCGACAAACCTCTCAGACCGTCCGCTCTCCCCTCTCGCCCAGGATGGGGCCTTCCCAGGTTAAGTTCCTCGTCTGCGGCTCTGTCCGCACCATGCAAGCGCCAGCCGCTGTCCCCGGCAATGCGCCCAGCCACCTCGCGTGTGCCAGTTGCTCCTGGCTCGGGTACAGCCGGAAAGGAGAGAGACCTCCTTCGTCTTCCCTTCCTCCTTCGTCCAGGCAGACGGGGTGGTGATAATTCTGTAACTGTTAGAAGCACAGACGTGTCCCCATGTCCTCAGCCTGGTGGACAGACACGGCCCGTGCTGGCAGCAGAACCCAGAGAAAGACCTGCACTTTGGCGGCCAGAACATCTGGGGTTCCCAGGCGTCCTCCCCTGGGGGCCTTCCGCTGGTCTAACCTGGACCCACTTTCTCTCTCTCAAGATATATTAATGTGTTTGAAAGAGTTACAGAGAAAGGACAGAGAGAGAAAGAAACCTTTTCCACTGCTGGTTCACTGCCCATATGGCTGCACTGGCCAGAGCTGGACCAGGCTGAAGCCAGGAGCTGGGAGCCTCTTCCAGGTCCCCTACCTAGGTGTCAGGCCCAGCCCCTGCGCCATCTTCCGCAGCTTTGCCCACGCCGCTAGCAGGGAGCTGCATGGGAAGTGGTGCAGGCAGGACTCAATAGCACCCACGTCGGGTATCGCATTGTTCTGTGTGTCTCCAGCACTGTGGTTACACGGGGCGCCTGGTGGATACTCAGAAGAAAGGAAGTTATCCCAACTGGCAGGAGTCGTGTTGTGCGCTCGGGAGGCCTATCTGTGTCACTGGGCCCTGTGATGTTGGCCAGAGTTGGGAGCAAGACTCCAGACTTGGGCGCCTCGGTGGAGCTGTGCTGGGCACTGTTGAGCGTGTGTTTTTGTTTGTTTTAAGATTTATTTTATTTTTATTGGAAAGTCAGATATACAGAGAGGAAGACCTTCTGTCTGTTGATTAACCACCTAAACGGCCACAATGACCAGAGCTGTGCTGATCTGAAGCCAGGATCCTGGAACCTCTTCCGGGTCTCCCACACGGGTGCAGAGTCCCAAGGCTTTGGGCCGTCCTCGACTGCTTTCCCAGGCCACAAGCAGGGAGTTGGATGGGAAGCAGGGCCACCCGGACACAAACTGGCACCCATATGGGATCCCAGTACATGCAAGGCGAGGACTTTAGCTACTAGGCTACCGCGCCAGGCTCTGCACATGTGTTTTTATCACTGTATGTCTTCTGGCTCATTGATTTTTTGGGGGGGTGCTCACTGATTTCTAAGTGGCCTTGTTTCACCCAGATCACAGCGTTCCGAGCCTGGGTGTCGACGCGCTCACACTCTGGACCAGCATCTTTAGTTACTGATAGATCCTTTTTCATTTGTCCCCATTGTCCACTCCTTAGAGAACGGCTCCCCAGGACCAATGGCCGAGGCTGTTTTCCGCGCCCCCAAGCGGCGGCGGAGGGTCTATGAGAGTTACCAGTCCCCGTTGCCCGTCCCCTTTGCACGGGCCTCTGGGCTGAAGGGAGAATTCAGGATGTGCCGTGCGGAAATGATCAGCAACAGCGTGGTGGTGAGGAGCCCAGAGGACATCGAGCAGCTGTACGGGCAGGTGAGCCAGCCTGCCTTCCCAGCCCCTGCCGGCCGCCCAGGACAAGCCGGATGCCGTGCAGGGGTGTCCCGTGCGCTCTGGTCCAGCATGAACCGGTACAGTTGGAGTCACGTGCCCCAAAGCAGGCATTGTGGGAGGGAATGAGCTGACCAAGAGAAAAAAAATCAGGTCTTTGACAATGATGTGGTGGGTGGGTGAGCACTCCCCCCTGCCGCTTCCCCCAGGACACTGGTGAACTCCGCCTGGCAGTGGAGCTGCCCGTGCAGCCTCTGCAGCTACTGAGCCGCTGGCTGCCCCTCAGCTGCCTTCCCTGCCGCACCATCTGCACCTCCCCCAGTTGTTGGGAAGGCTTGTGGTTCACTCCCCAAGAACCCAGGCCTGAAGCCAAGTACTGGAAACTCAGTCACTTACGTGCGTGGCAAGAACCCAATGACCTGAGCCACCTCCTGCCGCCTGCAGCAAATGGGGCCGGGAGTGGTAACCACGTGTCGAACCCAACTGCTCGCTGGGTAACTCCTTACGTGAGGATGAGGACCCATTTTTGCCAGCTCAGACAGCTTGGTGTGGAGACTGGTAGCTTTTCTCCCGTGTAACCTGTTGGTCACTGGGGACATTTCTTTTTACTTTATAACTTTTTTTTTTTTATTGGAAAGGTAAATTTACAGAGAGTAGGAGAGACAAAGAGAAAGATCTTCCATCTGCTGGTTCACTCTCCAAGTGGCCACCATGACCGGAGCTGAGCCGATCCAAAGCCAGGAGTCAGGAGCTGCTTCTGAGTCTCCATGAGAGTGCAAGGTCCCAAGGCTTTGGACCATCCTCAACTGCTTTCCCAGGGCACAGGCAGGGAGCTGGGTGGAAAGTAGAGCAGCCAGGACACAAATTGACACCCATATGGGAATCCGGTGCATTCAAGGCAAGGATTTAGCCACTGAACCATTGCACCAGGCCCACCAAAGACATTTTTCACATGGCAGGCTTGGGGCCAAAGTTGTGTCACAGAGGGTCAGACCACATGCGTTAACATCCCTGTGGGTGCTGGCTTATGTCCCAGTCACCTCACTTCTGATCAGCGGGGAAGGCACGGAGGATGACCTGAGTGACCTGGCCCCTGCACCCGCAGGGAGACCTGGCTGGCATGGCGGGCTTGTTCTCCAGGTCCTGGCCATTTGGAGCCACTTGGGAAGTGAACCAGGGGATGGAAGGCTGAGCAATTTCTTGTCTCTTTCTCTCTCTGTATTTTTTCCCATCTCTTTGTGTAACTTTTTGGAAAAATAAATCTTTAAAGATATATATATATTTTTTTTAGTTGGTGGGGTATGATCAGCAATTTATGCACTGTTCTAAGTGTATAGAGGTTGTCATACGTAAGTTGACAGAGTGGCACAGCCATTGCCACCATCCAGTTTTGGAATATTCTAGCACTGCAGAGCATCCCTTGTGCCCGTTGCAGTAATCCCAGCTCTGCTCCAGCCCAGCCAGTGGTGGGCTTCTGGTCTGCCATGCACCGTCCGCAGGCAGTCTGTGGGAAGGTGGGTGTGTGAGCAGGCCCGGGGCATCAGATGCACGTTGCCTGCTGGGGGGCCTGCACTTGGCGTGCGTGGCCCTGAGCCGCCCCGCACGCCGGCACGCTGGTACGCTGGTATTCCATCGAGGTGGAGGGCAAAGGAGGTTTGCTTCTGTCTTTGAGTGATCTGTGTGTTTAAGGAAAGCGAGGGTGTTGTTTTGGAATCAGCAGGGAGGGGAGGGCCACAGCAGCTGTGGTGCAGACAGCCCCCAGCCGGGCTCTGGGGTGGGCAGAGGAGCCCGTGGGCTCTGTGAGCCGTGTGAAGAGCTACCAGCGCTCCCAGGGAGAGCGGTCCCCAGTAGTAATCGGGAAAGGGGGACCTCCTCAGAACTCAGTTAGTTAAACCTGGGTTAAGCCGCAGCCAGTGACGCCAGCCTCTCCCTCCCTCTGCCTCTGCCCCTCCACCTTTCAATAAGTCTTTAAGGAAAGAAAGCCAGAGGGAAACGCATGCTCACACCTCCCTCCTTCCCTCTTCCGGAAGGGCTATTTTGGAAAAGGCATTCTTTCCCGAAGCCGTCCCAGCTTCACCGGCTCCGACCCCCGCCTGGCCGCCAAGTGGAGAGGTAAGAGCATGCGCGGGGGAGTTTTCTGTCCTCCACGTTGCACCTCAGCTTCACAGTTGGATTTGGCAGCAGAAGTTGCATTCCCCTGGGCCGTGTGGCTGCCCCAAAGAGCAGCTTCAGTAGTGGTTGTCCAAGCAAGAGAGTCATGGCCGGTGGCAGTGCTGTGCCTCGGGCTTTTGGGGCTGAGCGTTGCCTGGCAGCGGAGTGGGCACACTCATGCTGGGTGCTGGTGGTGTGGCACCTGCTGGCCTGGGACACATGCACAGGGAGTGGTGTTTACAATTTCCACAGTTAACATTTGCAGCAATGGCCGTGACACTGACACATTGGGTAAAACATTCTAGTTTGTGCGGTTCTCGCTTGTCACCTTCAAATTTGTAGAGCTTTTAATGTGTTTCTCAAAGGAGCTGTCATGGTAACTCTGTAAGACGCAATGCCAACAGGGTAAACATAATTAGAATTTTAACGGGCACCTGCAGTGCCAACATCCCATGGGGTGCCGGCGTGAGTCCTGGCTGCTCCGCTCAAGCCAGCTCGCTGCCTTTACCCCATCTGGGTGGACCACATTCTGTTCATTCGTTCGTCTGTTGACAGACATAGTTTCTGCATTGTGGTTGTTGCAGGTAATGCAGTCGCACACACTGGCACTTCTGGGAGTAAAAGCAAGGTTACAGAGAGGGAGGAGAGAGACTCCCATCCACTGGTTCACTCCCCACATGGCCAGAGCTGAGCCGATCTGATCCAAAGCCAGGAGTTCTTCCAGGTCTCCCACGCGGGTGCAGGGTCCCAAGGCTTTGGGCCGTCCTTGACTGCTTTCCCAGGCCACAGGCAGGGAGCTGGATGGGAAGCGGGGCTGCTGAGATTAGAACCGGCACCCATATGGGATCCCAGCAAGTGCAAGGCAAGGACTTTAACCATTGCACTATCGCGCTGGGCCCAATCCATAGTTTTTTAAAATATTTATGAGAAGAATAAAGGTGAGGAGAGGTGAAATTTGATCATATTGACTGAAACCTTGTGAATGTTATGTGATCATATGTGAAGCTAAATTTTTAAAAGCATTTTTTAAGATTTATTTTTATGTGAAAGATTGATAGAAAGGGAAATAAATATTTTCCATCATTCTTTTTTCCTTTTTTTTTTTTTAGTTTTTCTTTTTTGTGTTTGAAAATTTGTTTGTTTTTAATGGAAAGGCAGATTTACAGAGAAAGAGAGTCTTCCATCTACTGGTTTACTCCCCAAATGGCATCAATCCAAAGCCAGGAGCCAGAAGGTTCTTCCTGGTTTCCCAGGTGGGTGCAGGGGTCTAACAACTTGGGCCATCCTCCTCTGTTTTCCCGGGCCGTTAGCAGGGAGCTTGATGGAAAGTGGAGCCACCAGGACGCGAATCAGAGCCCATATGAGATGCTGGCTGGCACCACAGATGGAAGCTTAACTTGCTACGCCGTGGTACCAGCCCTAAGAGTCATGTTTTTATAAAATGGAACAAGTAGATGTATACATTAAAATGGCTGCAAACCCTCATGGGGGGAAACCACTCTGAAAGATTTTGAAACACAGTGATGTATCTGATCATTTCCGGTAGTGTGGTCTTTTGGTTCTGGCCGCGATAATGCTGCTTTACTGAACCAGCCACACTGGCTTCAGGCAGCAGTGTGTGCACTGTGGGGCGGCCCACTCACCTTGCCAGCATGCGCTTGCTTCCCTAGAGATTTTTAACTCTTGGGTTTGTGCTCTTGCTTTGTTTTAATGTAAAAGCTGGAGCTTCTCCGTCTGCTCCTTCATCCACATAGCGCCGCAGCAGCTGGGAGCCTTCCCCTGCAGCCCCCCAGGCTCCACCAGGGCTGCAGCTGCGGCACAGCGGGGAAATCTGCCATCCGCAGTGTGGGTGCCAGTGCAAGCTCCATCCAGCTCCTTGCTCGTGGCCTGGGACAGCAACCAAAGATGGCCCAAGTGCTCGGGCCACTGTCGTGGGAGACCCAGATGACACTTCTGGCTCCCGGCTTTGGCCCGGCCCGACCCCGGGTGTTAGGGACATCGGGGAGTGCCCACAGATGCAAGGATCGCTCTCCCTGTCTTTCCCTCCCTGTAACTCTGACTTTCACTAACAGAACTTCTTTGTTACAGACTTGAAGACAGACATGCCTGTTATCACATCAGAAAAGTAAGTCACAATGAAATTTGACTTTGATCAAAATTTTGTTTTATTTGAAAGTCAGAATTAGAGAGAGGGAAAGATTCTATCTCCTGGTTCACTTCTCCAATGGCCGCGGTGGCCAGGGCTGGGCCAATCTGGAGCCAGGAGCCGGGAGCTTCATCTGGGTCTCCCATGAGGGTGCAGGGGCCCCAGCACTTGGCCCATCTTCCATGCTTTCCAGGTACATTAGCAGGGAGCTGGTCAGTGCCCATACACCATGCTGGCATTGCAGCCAATAGCTTTGCCCACAGAGCCAGCCCCATCACTCTGCTTTTCAAATAATCTTTTATAAAAGATAATGAATTGCCTATGGAATTGTATCATAAAATTAAAAATAAAATAGAAGGTAAAAAAAGACAGGAAAACTCTTTGATTAAAAGAAATTTACGGGCCCAGCGCAATGGCATAGCAGCTTAAGTCCTCGCCTTGAACGGACCTAGATCCCGTATGGGCACCGGTTCTAATCCCCGGCAGCTCCACCTCCCATCCAGCTCCCTGCTTGTGGCCTGGGAAAGCAGTCGAGGACAGCCCAACGCCTTGGGACCCTGCACCCGCATGGGAGACCTGGAGGAAACTCCTGAATCCTGGCTTGGGATCGACGCAGCTTCGGCTGTTGCAGTCACTTCCTCTCTGTGTCTCCTCCTCTCTATATATCTGACTTTGCAAAAAAAAATAAATAAATCTTTTTTTAAAAAGTTAATGTTAAAAAAATAATAATCATGATTTGCTTTGTCGCGTAGTTGCAAGAGACTAAGCTGGAGCTGAACACAAGTTTAGTACCAGGGTCCTGGCCTTGCACCTGCATCGCAGGTGTTGGGGTGACTGCACCCAGCTCTCCCCCAGACGCAGAACGCCCCGTCCGTAGCGAGGCATGCTCAGCCCTTCGTGGGCCAGACGGTTTGATCACCGTGGCACCCTTCTGCTGGATCGGCAGTAGCTCCCATCATGCTCACCCAGCTCCCTGCCACGTGCCCCTGGGAAAGCAGCGCACCCTTGCCTTTTGTGTGGGAGACCCAGATGCAGTTCCGGACTTGTGGCTTCAGCCTGGCCCAGCCCTGCCCATTTTGTCTGTGAAGGGAGTCAAGCAGTGGGGAAAAAAAAATCTCTCTGTGTAACTCTGTCTTTCAAATAAAATAAATAGATCATGGCCTGGTCACTCTGCACACAGACCCAGGTGTCAGCTACTAGCCGGACTGCTGGCCATGGTAGAGGCGGAAGGCACTGGTCGCCCAGTGTCCTTGGCCATCTGCTGCCGGTCACAGTCCCAGCGCCTGGCACTAATCCATCAGCACCACCCCTGCCAGCAGCCCAGCTAGGCCGGGTGTTATGTCGCTAGGACTCGGCTCTCTTATGTTAAGTGTTCAGATGTTGCCCTCAAACTTTACAAGCTTAACATGTATTTTCCCATGAAAATAGTCTCTAAAAATTACTGTGTGAAAAAAGAGCCATTTCCACTAGAATACTTGGCTAGGTGTTTGTAAACCAAACCCTTTCTTTCCATACTCAGTGGTTGCTGTACAGGACAAGGCCCTTGGTGCTGAGAAGGGACCAGCCACCAGAGCAGTGTGGGAGTGGCACTAGGCCTCTGGCTCAGACACCTTCCTCCTCCGGTGAGCAGTGGCAGACAGGGGTGAGGCTCCAGTCGCCGGTGTCCCTCTGTCCTCCTGCCGACCTGGATTGAGCCCCGGCTCTGGCCCCAGCTTAGCCCTGGCCGTTGTGTTTGGCAAGCAAACAAGTGGGTGTTGTCTCTGTGTCTGCCTGGCTCTCTGGTCTCAAGTAAATTATTTTCATTGGAAGAATCAGCATTGTGATACCCACAACTGCAAATAATATGCTAGTTCTGGGAAGCAGTAGCTGTTTTCTCTTTATATTTACTTAAACATCTTGATTTTAAATTGTGTACATTTTGTACTTGATTAAACAAGAAAATGGAATCCGTTAATGAAAGCAAGTAGAGAAAGTAACACACGCTTGTTGCAGAGCACTTGGAAACCCAGGAGGGCTTGGGGAAGGAAGCTGTCCTGGTGGCAGGAGCTGTTGCTGTCCCGGCTGCCCCCCAGCACTGTCGCTGTCGCTGTCTGTGCTGCAGGTACAAGTGCCGCGTGCGGTGGGCCGCCCAGCTCCTGCGCCGGCAGGGCCGCGATGAGGAGGACGTGTGTCGCCTCCTGGAGGACTTCACGCGGCCCCTCCAGTGTCCCACTGCAGCAGGGGCTGAAGACGGACCTCACCCCGAGAGGGTGTCCACCCGCCAGGGCACAGCAGGGAGTGAGGCGCCTTCCGGGAGGAACGGCGAGTCAGCTGGGGCGGCCGATGGCCTTCAGCCGGGCTCTGAGCCCCCATCGCAGCCTGCCATCGGCCCAGGGGACCCGGAGCCTACAGCAGTAGAAGACACCGCTCCTCTGCCCCCAGCCAGCTTCCCTGAGCCCGGAGTCCTGCCCACAGCAGGTGACCCCCCGCCTGGGGATGGCGCATGCGGAGCAGAGCTCAGCCAGCCCCAGCAGGAGTACGTGCTCGTGGAAGAGGTGGTGTGTGATGGAAACCCGAGTGAGAGTGAGGACGGCCCAGCCCAAGATGTGAGTAGGGGATGCCCCAGAGCCCCTTGCCCATGGCTGCGGTCAGCCAGGAGCTGGAGACCCTGCGAGACCTGTGTCACGTGACTTCGTGGCAGTGTGTCGCGATGGTTCGCCTGATACGTTGCAGTATGATTATTACTATTATTTAAAGTCTTATCATGCCTAGTAGATGAATTAGACTGTCACAGGTGTCTACATGTAGGAAAAAGCAGTGTGACCAGGGTTTGGATCTATCTGAGGGAGGGGCTCGCTTGGCACATAGGCCCCATGGACAAGGCACCCAGTGGCAGCGGCTTCACCCAGAGCCTCCTGGCTCTGCCCGCAGCAGGTGTTGGGTGTGGTGGGCCTGCCGCCCTGCAGTGTGCGTGTGTCCCCAGAGGCAGCGGCTCTGGCTCCGCTCCCCAGGAGCACAGCGCTGCCGAGCTGTGTCCGTGGAAAGCACAGTGTGTGGGTGAGTGTTCAGACAGCTGTGAGAGCAGGCGGGGAAGGGGCTCGGGGCCAGCTGTGGGGTGCTCGCCCCACTGTGCCCCATAGGCGCTGGAGGTGGCAGCATCCTGAGGGGTAAGCGCCACGCTGAAGGGCCCCCACCCCGCAGGGACCCCGCGTGGCCTGGAGTCTGCTGAAGAACGCAGGCATGTGGCTTATGGGGGGTGGTGAGTAAAGCTAAGCAACTGGCAATTCAGAGTAGTCACAGCTGCTGGAGACACTCACGGGGCACGAGGGCGATCGATCAGAAACGTCACCACGCCTCTTCCGCCTCAGTAGGAAGGCTTGAGCCGAGCAGCGTGAGCCTAGGGACAGACGGAGCCGTTGGTTCTGTGACGCTCTGCCTAGAGGCCTGTGCGTGCCCGCACGCGGATTCTTTATTCCTTCTCTTTCTCTCCAGGGGGAGCCGAGGAAGCAGTTGGTCTGCAGAAGAAATCCCTACAGAATCTTCGAGTGTCTGCAGCTCAGCCTCGAGGAGGTGTGTTATCCCCCGTGGGCGTGGACATGGGCAGCCCCACACCCAAGGAGCCCGTCTCACAGTACAACTCGGGCGTCAGGCGCTCAGTGGCTCAGTGGCTCAGTGTGGGAACCAGCACAGGCACTCCCCAGGCATGCCGCCTGCGGTCAGTCCTTGGAGTGTATGTCCTTGGGAAAATATACCTGTGTCATCCCCCAGGGATTCAAGCTATTGCAGCACTTTTTATTTTGTGACTTACTATTTTTATTTGAAAGGCAGAAGTTACAGAAAGGGGAGAGAGAGAGAGAGATGCACCATGTGCTGGTTCACTCCCCAAGTAGCTGCAACAGCCAGAGCTGAGCCGGTCCCAAGCCAGGAGCCAGAGCTGAGCCAGTCCCAAGCCAGGAGCCAGAGCCGAGCCGGTCCCAAGCCAGGAGCCAGAGCTGAGCCGGTCCGGAGCCAGGAGCCAGGAGCTTTCTCCAGGTCTCCCGTGTGGACCCAAGGATTTGAGCTGTCTGCTTTTCTGGGCCATGAGCTGGAAGCCAGATCAGAAGTAGGACGGCCGGCACACAAACTGGTGCCCGTATGGAATGCTAGGTGCTGCAGGCAAAGGTTTACCCTACTGTGTCACAGCACTGGCCTCAGCACTTTTTATTTTTTTCAAATTTTATTTATTATTTATTTATAAGGCAGAGTGTCAAACGAGGACATCTTCCATCCATTGGCTCACTCCCCAGATAGCCAGAAGCCAGGAATTCCACCCTGGCCTCTCAAATCCCTCGGCTGTCCTCTGCTGCCTTCCTAGGCAGGTGAGCGCGAGTTATGACGCAGGCAGCACAGCCTGGCGGCCCGCCGGTGCAGGAGGGACTCGGCTGGGGCGTGCCGAGTTTGGTGCCTTCAGGGGTGTCCGCGGAAGATCAGGGCTGCGTGCTGGGGACCCCGCCTGCTCCGGCCCGTGTCATCACACATTTCATGAGTGCAGAATGAGCGTGAACAAGACCAGTAACACCAGGAAATCACCCTGCAGTGGCTTTGCGCTTGCGACCTCCTTGGAGGAACTTGGGGACCCCAGGACTCCCAGATCACCCTTTGAGAAATGCCAGGCAGAGCTCACCACTGCTGTGCCAGGGCTGTGCCTGAGGGTCCCCTGGCCTGAAGAGCTGTGCTCCCTTGGGTGCCCTGGCCTCTTGTGCAGGTGCAGGATCTGGGTTGCGCCCCAGCGGGTGGGGGAGTGGGGAGAGCTGTGAGGAAGCCAGCAGAATGAGCTCAGTATTGTGTGCGGTTTAGTTTTAAATGTCGTCTTCAGCCTTCTGCTGGCAAGATCCTTGTGGAATGCCAGCTGCCACTGAGTCACCTGCTGTACCCAGTCCCCACAGCCCTGTGCCTCCTCACCCACACAGCCAGAGCCAGCGACCCAGGGGCACGTGAGCATGGGTGCTGGCGTTGTGCTGTGTTGGTGTCATCAGAAAGCTGCCTGTTTTGCAATTCAAGTGTCATCTTTCTTAGGGCTCACTTCCTCCAACTTTCCTGGTTCGTGAGGTTCGTTGTCACATAGATGCCATGACACGGCGAGGCTGCACACCAGGGCGTACTTTTCTGTGTGCGTGTTCTCAGTCTAATATGGCTGATTTCTTTTTTTTTTTAAAGATTTATTTATTTTTATTACAAAGTCAGATATACAGAGAGGAGAGACAGAGAGGAAGATCTTCCGTCCGATGATTCACTCCCCAAGTGATCACAACGGCCAGTGCTGCACTGATCCGAAGCCGGGAACCAGGAACCTCTTCCGGGTCTCCCACGTGGGTGCAGGGTCCCAAAGGTTTGGGCCATCCTCAGCTGCTTTCCCAGGCCACAAGCAGGGAGCTGGATGGGAAGTAGAGCCGCCGGGATTAGAACCGGTGCCCATATGGGATCCCGGAGCGTTCAAGGCGAGGACTTTAGCCGCTAGGGCACGCCGCCGGGCCCTAATATGGTTGATTTCAAAGAAGACTATCCCATGAGCCATGGTTCTCTTACACCTGCTAACTTCCCTCAAATTATGTAGGTTTGGGGCCTGGCACAGTATCCTGATGGCTAAATCCTTGCCTTGCATGCACCAGGATTCCATATGGGTGCTGGTTCTATCCCGGCTACTCCTCTTCCAGCTCCCTGCTTGTGGCCCGGGAAAACAGAGGATGGTCCAAAGCCTTGGGACCCTGCACCCGCGTGGGAGACCTGGAAGAGGCTCCTGGCTCCTGGCTTTGGAGGAGCTCAGCTCCGGCCATTGCGGCCACTTGGGGAGTGAACCAGCAGATGGAAGATCTTTCTTTTTTTTGTTTTTGTTTATTAATTACATTGCATTATGTGACACAGTTTCATAGGCTCTGGGATTCCCCCTACCCCTCCCCGGGCCCTCCTCCCATAGTGGATTCCTCCACCTTGTTGCAATATTACAATTCAAATTCAGTCAAGAGTCTTTCATTGCAGGCATATACCAAGCATAGAGTCCAGCATCTTATTGTCCAGATAAATAAACTCTTTCCTCTGTGAATCTGACTTTCCCATAAAATAAAAAAAAAAAATGTTTTGGGGATAAAAATATATTATGGGAAAATTTATACAAATGTTTTGTTTCTTATCAGTTTAAGCCAGTTCATAACATTGATGTTTTCTTAGGTGTTTTTTTCCCTAATTTTGAATGAACCATGTTAAGAAGTAATATTAATAAGTAATAAGTAATGTTACTAGGTATTCATTCTGGTTCTGAAGATAACCCTTATCAGAGTGCATGGGCTCTCGCTGGGATAAGTGGGGCGACCTCAGGGTGAGAGTGTCTGCCTCCTGTGTGGGGAGACCCGGTGGGGAGACCCGTTCCAGGCTACAGTGGGTACCTGGCTGTCGTTGGCATTTAGGAAGTCAACCAGCAGAGGGCGCTGTCTCGGTCTGGGATGAGCTCTGTGACTCTATAGGGTGGGTGAGGTGGGGAATTGAGTGTGTGAGGCACTTAGGGGAGTGCAGCTCTGTCTGATGGGTGTTCTCTGCTTTGTGTTCAGGCCTTCTTCCTGGTCTATGCTCTGGGCTGCCTCAGTATTTACTATGAGAAGGTAAGATGTTATGTTTGCACAGATCCACTTAAAACTCCCCTGTTGCTCGAAGTTGTACGTGTTTCAGTGCTGTTTCAATGCACCTGACACATGTGTGAACTTGTCCTGAAGGAAATGAGATGTGTAACAGGTCAGGTGTATTCTGTGCGTTTTCAACCCAAGATATTTGGGATGTAAAGCAGTATGTATAAACCACATAAAATCAAAAAGAGAAAGAGAGGCAGAATAGCAGTTCACCAGAGAAAGTGTGTTTCGCCCAGTTGTTGGGAGCCCCTCATTTACCATTCGTCTGCCTATAACTGCCTCGGGATGTTTAACGGGCATGTGGCCACACGGGACTTGTTTCCCTTCCTGCCACCTGTCCTGTCCTTGGCTGGCATCCGTCAGGCAGTGCCAGCATCCCCAGAGTCCTCTGGGAAAGGCGGGCCGGCCCGCGGGGCGCGCAGGCTGGTAGGCAGGACCAGGGCTGGTTCCAGGAGGGCCGGTGTCTCCTCACCCTTGCCAGCATGGAGCTTTTCACAGGAGCAACAGGAAAAAGGAAGGCAGAACGGAAGCGCGTTCTAGCTCCCGCCTGGGGTTGAATCTTGGGAGTGAGGCGAGCTGGGCAGCAGGCAGCCGAGGAGCAGCTCGGGTGAATGCTCAAACTGAGGAAGTGCAGGGCTTTGCAGACTTGCTCTGAACTGCTTCTTTCTGTGCTTAGTGAATCCCCAGGATTTGCTCAGGACCTGCGTTGGTAGTTTCTGCCATCAAATGCCATTTCTCTAATTCAGAGACTAAACGCATGCTTTGTTGTTTTTGGGTTTTTTTCCCTGAAACCTTGACTTACGAAACTGTCCTTAGTTCTCTTTGTCTCGGCTCGTGGAGGTCCCTGGACATCCCCCCAGCTCCCACCGTGCCTAGTGCAGCCACGTCTCCTCCCATGTCTCCTGCCTCAGCCGCGACAGCTGTGCTGTCCTAGAGACAGTGACAGCTTCCAATACCAACCACATGGGTCACTTCAGAGCCTTCTGATGACACCACTTCCCAGGAAAGCAGGCAAGATGAATTTAGTCATGGATTCCAGAGTTTGTTGTACCCATGTGTCCAGCTGTTGAGATGCCTGGCGCCGTCTGTCTCGCATTCAGTTGGAACCCCGTGTTTTCCTTTTGCAGTCTCTCCTGGCATGGGTGACCCACGTGTGGCTGCAGCCACCCAAGCAGATCCTCTGTCTGGAATCCCCGTGGCCTTTGACCCACCACATCAGCTGCACGCTGAGCGTGAAGGCTGACCCGCCAGCAGGGTGCTGAGTGGGTTCACGCGTGACCGTGTGCTCCTGTGCTTGCTTGTGTCTCCCTTAGGAACCTTTACCGATAGTGAAGCTCTGGCAAGCCTTCAGCACAGTGCAGCCCACCTTCAGGACCACCTACCTGGCCTACCACCACTTCCGGAGCAAGGGCTGGGTGCCCAAAGTGGGGCTCAAGTATGGGACGGACCTGTGTAAGTGCTTTGTGGTGTGGCGGATGTGAGCCCACGGTTGGATCAGGGTCATGGTGGGAAATCAGGTCGTTCCGTGGACTGCTTTTCAGAGGCAGGTTGAGCAGCTCATGCAGGCCCGAGGGAAAGGCAGACCAGGCGAGGCAGAAGCAGGCTGGCGGCAGGTGCATGGAGACCACAGAGCTCCATGGCTGTGCTCAGGCAGTGTCCGGGGACCCGGCAAAGCTACTGCAGGTAAATCGGAAATCCTCTGGGAGATTGTCAGCAGAGGAGGGGCTTGCCTGGAGTGATCGGGATGCAGATCTTTGTCAGCGTCAGGCTCATGATGGTAGGGGCAGAGTGCAAACTGGGCGCGACCACCCTCTGAGGGGATGGAGGTGGAGCCTGTGAGTGCAGGGGCAGTCAGGGTGCCTCCTAGCTTCTCAGTCTCCCAGGGGAGAGGCCAAGAGGCACGCCGGGCCCCTGGAGGGCACAGGGAAACCTGACAGGGGATGCTGTTAGGGGTGGCCCAGACCAGGCCTGCAGGGAGCAGAGGTCGCTGGGAGCCCTGCCAGCCCAGGGGGCATCCCCTACATACTCACTGAAGCTTGGATGCATCTAGATCCACTGGCAGAATTCTAACCATGGTCACCCCCAAGTGCCCAGATGAGCTCAAGTGAGTTGGCTCAGTTTCAGGAGCATGCTGCCAGCTCCAGCCCTGCTGTTTAAATAAGTGATGGGCCTGTTTCATTTCCCCCCCACTGGCTCGATCCTGGGCTCTCGTTTTCAGGCTCTGCTAAGTGTAGCTACTTGGGGCTCAGGGCTTCAGGAGTGCCTGGAAAGGAGGTCTTGGCGACAGAGCGTGCTGCCTCATGGTCCTGGGCAGCTCAGGCAGATCCCCCCAGGCTGTGCACTCCTGTCTGCCTGGACAGCACATGAGCTTCTTGGTGGAACACCACTTGGGTGCCATCTGCTTGGGAGGCACACGGCACAGGCCCCTCGCCTATAGTGTGTCATTGGTGGGCAGGCCATGGTTGTGGATGACGCAGAGAGCACACCACCTTGTAAGGGCAGGTGCAGGCACAGATGACTGGAAAGGTTTTAAAGAGAAAATTACTGAACTCACCACTTCCTGGAGGCCTGTGCTTCAGCTGGAGTATGACATCCATTCCTGGTCAGCTCTGTGAGTAACATGACCAGGTCTATGGCCCTAGGCACAGCCAGACTGGCCAGGCAGCGCTGGCCGGGGTCTCTCCACGGTCCCCGCACCGTAGAGGGTTCTTGGGTAGCTCTGGCCTGTGGAGCGACCAGCAGTTTCCTGAACTCAGTCTCTGCCCACACACCTGGCTACATGGTGCTTACTGCTCCATGTTGTGGTGATTCTGAAGGCTGGTGGCCTCGTCACACAGACCCTGGAACTTGCAGAGCAGTGGAACCCGGGACAGCCTCTCAGGGCCGTGGCTGTTCCTTACGAGGTTAAGAACCACGTGACACTTCTTACCAGGGAAGCTCTTCCCCGGAACGAATCTTGTCAGTCATGTGTCATTCAGGACCAGGGTTTGGGGCAGGGTCCAGATGCGTCTGGATCCACTGGCAGAGACCCTGGGGCAGGCTGCCGAGCTCGTTGGCCTGGGTGGCCCTCTGGGGAGAGCCGGAGCAGAAGCCCAGAGCCTTGCCTCACGCCTGCTGCTCTCCGCTTCCCTTGTGAGCCAGGCACCTGCCTCTCTCTTCTCCTCCTCTCCCTGTGTTGCCAGCCTCCTTTGGAGCAGAGGGAGTTGAGGTTTTGACGGGTTATATAAATTGCCATGAATCCTGCAGCTGTGAACACAAAGCTCAGAGCTGCCTGGGCTGAGGTCCTGTCCTCCCCCACACCTGGCTGGCACTGTCGGCCAAGAGGCTGGACCAACCTAGGTTTGTCCCACCACTCTGCACAAGGCCCGTTGCTCCTGAGCAGCCTGCGCATCACACTCCAAACTTGGTTCTGTTGTTGTTGTTGTTGTTTTTAATTGCAAAGTCAGATATACAGAGGAGGAAAGAGAGGAAGATCTTCCATCTGATGATTCACTCCCCAAGTGACCGCAACGACAGGTGCTGAGCTGATCTAAAGCCAGGATCCAGGAACTTCCTCCAGGTCTCCCACACAGCTGCAGGGTCCCTAGGCTTTGGGCCGTCCTCAGCTGCTTTCCCAGGCCACAAGCAGGGAGCATGATGGGAAGTAGAGCTGCCGGGATTAGAACCGGCGCCCATATGGGATCCCAGTGCATTCAAGGCGAGGACTTTAGCCGCTGGGGCACGGCACCAGGCCCTGTTTTGTTTTTAGTTGCATTTATTTTTGTCTGAAAGGCAGAAGGAGCGCTATCCTCCATCTGCTGGGTCACTCCCCAAGGGCCTGCAGCAGCCAGGCTGGGCCAGAAAAAAGCCGAAGGAAACGCCATCTGGGTCTCCCATGTCACCGACAGGGACCCCAGGACTGGGGCTACCACCTGCTGCCTCCTAGGCTGTGTGTGAGCAGGAAGCTGGGTTGCAAGTGCAGTGGAGACTTGAACCCAGGCCCTCAAACAGGGCTGCAGGTGTCCCACTGCTCCAGCTTCGGGTTTGCACTGAATCAGTCTGGTCATGTGAGTTCCCAGCCCCTTGCTGGCCCAGGACGGGCAGGTGGTAGGAGCCGTTCAAAGCCAGCAGAGGCCTGAACGCTCTTTCCCAGCTGCCTGTTTCCTTCCCAAGCCACCTTCGTGGCTTATTTCCCTGTAAAAATATTTTTGCTAACATTTTCCATGTTTATATACATATTCCATCTTAACCCAAAGTGTAGTCTGCATACAGCGCTAAAGAATATTCTTTTGCTTTCAAAGAAAAATGCCAGCCTACATAATCCAAACTAGCCAGTCTGCACAGGTTCCCCCTCGGCAGGAAGGCGGAGCCCTGAGCACTCTTCTGCTTGGCAGGCATTTTTATAGGAAAAAAAATTCTTTTCTCTGATTATCATCAGGACAGTTATTACCATAGAGGGACGGAGGACTAGACCTCACTCCTCAGGTGCCCACGGTGGCGAGGCTTGGGGTGCTCAGTCCATGTGGCTGGGAGGACCCAGTTCTTAGTGTCACTGGAGCCAGGAGGCAGACCCAGGCAGTCTCAGTCGCCATGGGAACCACTCAGCCAAGCACCTGCCCTGCTGGGTCACTTTTTGGGTACCTGACTATACTTGTGCCAAACACTGTGCTGATAGTTGGGTCTTTACTGGGATTCCCCTTGTGTGTGAGGAAATGACACTATCGGGAGTTGTCACATGACCTTGGCACTGCCAAGCACTGGGTTGGCCTGAGGCCCACGTTGAGGCCGTAGCTCCTGGCTCACAGCACCAGCATGACCGTCTTAAATGGTCTGCTTCATGGGCCTGAGCTGCCGTACAGCTGGAGAGTGCTCCAGAAGCCAGGGGTGTGAAGACGTGAACTTGATTTTGGCAGTGCCCAGCCGGGCAGAACACCTGTGTCGTCCCCGGCACCATGGTGCACACTGAGAAACAGAGAAGTCACCCTTGTTGCCTTGGCAGAGCAGGAACACCTGCCGGGCTCACAGCCATCCATGACACTGCATCCCAGAAGGCTGAGGGCGAGTATGTGCGGACGGTCACCTGGATTTGGCCTAAAGGAAACCTGAGCTGACTTGCCATATGCTGCAGATACAGTGCAGACAGGAAGCGGGACCCGTGGCCGGTGCCGGTGCCACTCTATGGGTGCAAAAGTCCAGCTGAGCCGCAGGAGAGGAGACCCTCAAAGCAGCAGCTCCCTCTGCCTTCGCCGCCGCTGTGGCCCAGGGGACGGTGCAGAGCTGGCGAGTGTGACTGTGCTGTCCTTGGTGACTCCCGTAGGAATCCTGTGTCGGGGGGCCAAAGGGCGTGTCTCTCACTGGTGTCAGGTCCACCCCAAGGAGGGTCACACTCGTTTGTGGCTTCCAACACACAGCCTTCTGGGTTGCCATTTGTAGGGCTGCTTTACACGCAGCAGGTTTCATGGGTCACTGAGCAACACACCAGACCTAGTTGCACGGGGGAGACCAGTCTGTGGTCTGCACATGTTGGGGGAAGAGGAAGTGGTTTCGGTGGGGAACCGGCTGGTCTCGGCCGCCCACTTCAAAGGACCCCGCTAAAGTGGCGTGGTTCTGATGTCAGGGTCCGAGCCCCGGGCTCCATCAGCACAGCTGCCGTGGACCTGCACCTGCTGGGTGGACCGCCAAGAGTCATGGAGCGGCCGTGCACTCTAAGGCTTTGTTTATGGCTTGACTGGTAATAGAGGAGGCTGCCAATTAATTCTCTTTTGTTTTCTTTTTTACAGTGCTGTATCGGAAAGGGCCTCCATTTTACCACGCAAGGTTTGGAAGTGATTTTAACAGATATTTATTTATTTTGAAGATCAGAATTATGGAAGAGGAGGGGAGGCAGAGAGAGAGAGATCTTCCATTTGGGCCAAGACCCAAGAAATTCAATTGGCTCCCATGCAGGCAGCAGGGTCCCAAAGCCTTGGGCTGTCCTCGACTGCTTTCCCAGGCCACAAGCAGGGAGCTGGATGGAAAGTGGGGCCACCAGGACACGAACCAGTGCCCTTACGGGATGCCAACATTGGATAGGACAGCTTTACTTTCTATTCAAAACTCATGGAGTGATTTTATGTAATTTAATTTCACGGGTTGAGGAAATTTCTGGCCTGCAATTCAATTTTCAGTGCCCTAGAAGCAAATTGAGCCTCTCTGGTCTTGCGAGGGGTGTGTGTTGCGCGTCTGTGTCCGACACACGGACTGTGATGGCAGTTGTGTGCTGCAGCGACCATGCGTGCGAGTGCTGGCAAGGAGTCCTGTCTGAACGGTGAAGGGCATTTACAGCTCTGTTGCTGTCTGTCGGGGTTGAAATGCACCAAAACGTTTATCACGTTTAAGTGTGTATCACCTCGGTACTTTTCTGGGCCCTCACTCCAAAGGGGCAGTTGGCGCTCCTTGGAGGCAGACTGTCCCAAGAAGCCCCCATGTGTCTTGCAGCTACTCGGTCATCGTGGAGCTGATTGACGACCGCTTCCAGGGCTCCCTCCGCAGGCCGTTCACCTGGCGGGCGCTGGCAGCCCTGAGCAGAGTCTCGACCAATGTCTCCAAGGTGACCCAGCCCGCTCTGGCTTCTTCCTTCACCCTAGTGCGGTCAAAAGGCCGTTTGTGGAAACTGGATAGCATGCCTGCCCGGGTTGTCCTGGAAGATTCACGGGTTTGCACCCTTCCCCCTCGGACATTCATGTGAAGCCCCTTCACATGCTGCTGCTCCTGTGGGGACCTGCCCTGGGTGGGCTCTGCTGTCCTCAGGGGAGCCCTTGCTCTCTGGGTTGCTTTGTTGCAGTTTAATGCCGTACATGCATGCACAAATTCATGTGCACACATGTGCAGACATTCCTCAAGGGAGTCAGATACCAGGGACACGCAACTTTGCATTCACAGATCTCTTGGAAGGGAAGAGCAGAGCCACTAACAGTCACTGCCTATCACTAAGGCATCCGGTTACTGTCCCCATCCTAGGGTGAGGGGCTGCGGGACTGTGGAGTACCCTTCGTCATGCCACCCAGGTGCAGCCCGGAATCACAGCCAAGCCACGTGGCCTCCTGGCTTGTGGGCCTCAAAGACAGGAGGGGGATTGCAGCCTCCCAAGGACTGCTCAGAGAGCAGGCTCAGTAAACATCACACCATGGGCCGCTCCCGCTTTGTCTCCTCCTGGGCCAGTGAGGACCACCAGACAGGTCTCAGCCTGGCCTGGACCATCAGGCGTCTGTCCTGCTCCAGTGCTCTGGTGCCCCATCCTGGCACCCGCGTGTCTTGCATGTGTTCAGTGCTGTGTTTGCCAGCCATGCACCTGCCCACATTCTTGCTGAGTCGATGATCACGGAACAGCAGGTGCCTGGTGAGGCCACGCCCCCAGTCAGCGGCTGGGCTCCTGCGGAGCACGCCAGGAGGGAGGGAGGCCATGTTAGGCCCTTGCCACTCCCACCCGGCGCCCTGCTGGAGCGCAGCGTCTCCTCCCTCCACAGGAGCTTCTACTCTGCTATCTGATAAAACCCTCCACCATGACTGACGACGAAATGGCGTCCCCAGAATGCATGAAAAGAATTCAAGTACAGGTGGGTAACTCAGGGACAAGTGCACGTCGTCCCGTGGTGTGGAACTGTGGTCCCGAGAAACTAAGTGTGTAAGGGAAAGCCTTCTTGGCCCGGTGGGCTGGCTCCCCCTCCTTCCACGCTGGGCCTGCTGAGCTGCCGTGACCTAGCCCTCCCTCAGAAACAAGCCCCCCAGGGCCCAGAGGCCATGTCCCTGGCACCCCCGCCTCCTCACACTTTGTCTTGGCTGAGGCTCCTTGCCTCCGTGGTCACAGTCTGTTCCTCCCGAGTGTGACGTGTGTGCAACCACAGTGTGCCTTTGAGGTGTCTGTCCTGTCACCCACACTGGCTGTGCCCTGGTTTTCTGTACTTGTACACCTCCCCTTGCTCCTTGTTCACGCTTCCCCATGCCTCACACACCTGCTGGTAGGTTTCCCAGCACCCCCATTGTTCCTGCTCAAAAACTGCTGAACCCACGTCTCCCTTCTCAGTGCCGGTCCACCAGCACCATCACACGCCCATTGGAGCATTTGGGGATGGGTGTGTGGTGCCGCAGGATTATCCATTGCTTACCATGCCCACGTACCATACTGAACACTAGTTCAAGTCCCAGCTCCTCCACTTCTGATCCAGCTTCCAGTTGATGCATTCTAGAGGGCGGCGATGATGGCTCAAGCGTTTGGGCCCCTGCCATTCATGTGGGAAAGTTAAATTCCTTAATCATTTTATTTTTCTTAAGACTTATTTTAATTTGAAAGTTAGATTTACAGAGAGAAAGATCCTCTATCCGCTGACTCACTTCCCAAATGGCCACAATGGCTAGAGCCAGGCTGATCTGAAGCCAGGAACTTCTTCCTGGTCTCCCACACAAGTGTAGGGTCCCAAGGACTTGTGCCGTCCTTGACTGCTTTCCCAGAACACAAGCAGGGAGCTGGTGGGAAGTGGAGGCATGGGGACATTCACTGGTGCCTATAGGATGCTGGTGTTTACAGGCAGAGGATTGATCTGTTGAGCCACGACACCAGTCCCAATTTCCTGGATCTGAGCATCATCCTAGCTTGCCCTAGTTTTTGAAGGCAATTGGAAAGTGAACCAGTGGGTAGAAGATCTCTCACTTTACCTTCCTGCCTGCCTCCTTTGTCTTGCTCTGCCTTTTAGGTAAATGAATAATTTTTTTGTTGTTAAATTTATGGTCCTTTAATAGGGCTGAAAGAAAATAGGACCCAGTGTATGTCTTGAACAAGTTTATTTTTTTTTTTTAAGATGATGTTTGCATAGTTGATAGGGAGGGAAGGATCTAGGGTTAGGGAAAAGTGGATGTGATCATTGTTTCTAAATTTCCTATTTCTTCATCCTGTTTCTTGGGGGAGGGGAGAAAAGGGGAGAAGCCATACCCAGCCTCCCAATCCCATTTCGTGGGGAGGGGAACGGCCACCCAGTATTAACCCAAGGTCCCGATTTGACACACGCTGCGAAGGTCTTGCCCAGCTGGCTGCACCAGTTCTGAAATGCTGTCAAGCTCACTGATCCATGGATGAGAAAACCCTTCGAATGTCCATTGGCACACGGTGGACTTTAGAGTCTGTTCACCAAGATATTTGCTGTCATTGTTTGGCTGGAGTGGTTGTGCATATGTTCTGTTCTCCCTGTGCTGTGGTACCAGATGTCCTCTGCAGGCCCCAATGGGCTGCCATACCCTCCATGTGCATCAGGACCTGCTCTCCACTGCTCTGTCTTTTGCACTGAGGAGGACCAATTCTCCCGGCTCCGCTGGACTCCCGGCTCCGCGGCTCACAGACCTGGTACCCACTGCACAAATGGGCCCAGGACCATTTGGGGACCTAGTGGCTAAATCCTCACCTTGCATGCACCAGGATCCATTATGGGTGCCAGTTTGTGTCCCAACTGCTCCACTTCCTGTCTAGCTCCCTCCTTGCAGCCTGGGAAATCAGGAGAGGATGGCCCAAAGCCTTGGGATCCTGCACCCACGTGAGAGACCCAGAAGAAGCTCTTGGCTCCTGGCTTTGAATTGGCTCAGCCCCGGCTGTTGTAGCCACTTGGGGAATAAACCAGCAGACGAAGATCTTTCTTCCTCCTTCTCTGCAAATCTTTCCAATAAAAATAAAGACTTCTTTATTTTTATTGGAAAATCAGATATACAGAGAGGAGGAAAGACAGAGAGGAAGATCTTCCGTCCGATGGTTCACTCCCCAAGTGGCCACAACAGCTAGAACTGAGCCAGTCCGAAGCCAGGAGCCAGGAACTTCTTCCAGGTCTCCCAGGCCACAAGCAGGGAGCTGGATGGGAAGCAGGGCCAACGGGATTAGAACTCGCAACCACATGGGATCCTGGCGCGTGCAAGGCAAGGACTTTAGCCACTATGCTATCGTGCCGGGCCCAAACTTTTAAACAATTTATTTGAAAAGGAGTAGTATTAGAGAAGAAAGAAAGATCTTCCTTCCACTGGTTCACTCCCCGGTGGCCACAATGGCTGGAGTTATGCCACACCAAAACCAGGGGCTGGGACTATATTTGGGTCTTCCATATGGGTGCAGAGTCCCAAGGATTGGGCTAACCTCTGCTGCTTTCCAAGATGCATTAGTTATATTATTTTGTTCAGATTTGTTTTAGTTATTTGAACAGCAGAGTTAACAGGAAGAGGGAGTGACATCCTCCATCCCCTGGTTTGCTCCTGAAATGCTGTAACGACCAGGGCTGAGCCAGGACCCTGGCGCTCCATCCGGGTCTCCCCATGGGTGCAGGGGCCCAGCACCCCGGCCAGCTTCTGGTGCTTTCCCAGGCACAGCAGCAGGAAGTGGGTCAGACGCAGAGCACCAAGGACCCGAGCTGACGCGCTAACTCGGGACACTAGTGTAGAGTGCTTTAACCTGTTATACCACAGTACTAGTCTGAAACAAAAAGCAGCTTTCATGAGGTGCCACAGCAGGGGCGGCACTCGCTCGCTCGCTGGGCACAGCGCGGGGAGCCTGTGTTGTCAAATACCTTCTTCCTCCCAGGGGTCAGCAGCATTGTCACACATCGGGGCGTGGACAGCCCCCGAGTGCTTTGTTCTCCGGGGTTGAGATCCAGCCTCCTGTGTGTCTTGCTCGGTTGCAGGAGGTGATCCTGAGTCGGTGGGTTTCTTCCCGAGAGCGGAGCGACCAAGAAGAGCTCTAACGACCCTCGGCGCGCTGGCTTGTTGAGCTGCCTCCACGTGCCAAGTCCAGGGCCACGCCGCAAGTCCTTTCACCATAACTGCCCACGGACACGGGCTTCGAAGGAGCTGGTGCTGCCAGCCACCCACGTTGCCAGTGCTTTAAGACAAGAATCCATCAGTGACATGAGGCTGTGCTGGGCTGCGCTGAGCCTGCCGACTTGGGGCGTCATCCCCATGCCATCTCCGGAGCACCCTGCAGGCCGTCAGGCACTTGGGCCCTCGGGCATCTCGTTACCTTCAGAGTCTGTCCCTGAGGAGGGAGCAGGCATGGGGATTGGGAGCGTCTGTGTCGAAATATTTTAAACAGGAAAAGCAGTAAAATGTCTCCACCAGGAATCCCTCACTACTGCGGCCGAGGACGTCCTGTTCCATGGAGCGCCTAAACAACTATGTTCCTGGTGAACTCGCTGGGCACGCTGTGTACAAAGGACAGTGTCAGGCCCGGCGCAAAGTGGCTAAAGTGCTTGCCTTGAATGCACCGGGATCCCATATGGGCGCCAGTTCTAATCCCGGCAGCTCCACTTCCCATCCAGCTCCCTGCTTGTGGCCTGGGAGAGCAGTCGAGGACGGCCCAAAGCTTTGGGACCCTGCACCCATGTGGCAGACCTAGAGGAAGCTCCTGGCTTTGGATCAGCTTACCCCCCTGTGGTTGGAGTTCTGAGTCCAGCAGCTCAGTTGGGAGGATCCCCACAGCAACCTTGTCTGAGGCGATCCCAGACCCGACTCACGTGATTGTCAGCATGGAGTCTGGCTCAGACTGTCACCGTGTCGACCTATAGACACACTAGTAGTTGTCATTGCCAGGTCTTTGCTATTTCCAATCCCATCTCTTATGTGAACCAGTGGATGTTACAGCCAAGCCTAGCCCTGCCTACCGCACACTCGGTGCTCAGGTTCACTAGCAGAGCCTGCAGCCTAGTCCGGGCAACCCCCAGTACCCTCACTAGGCCCACCCTAGCCCTGGTTCATGTGCTTGCCAGTGTGTGTCCCATTCTGTCCCACATCCCATCCAGTTCTCCTATACATCATCAATGAGCACTGAAACCGCTCAACCCAGCCAACCCCACTGTCCAGCCCACCCTCATGCCAGCAGGTGCCATCACCTTTTAGTCAGACCTGCCCCATGCTGATTCTCCTGCTTCCCAGTGGGAGTTACAGGGTGTCAGAGAGATGCCCACAGTCTCCCTAAAGGCCTAGCCCCAGATCGTGCGCTTGTCAGGTGGCTCTGCAGTCTTGCCTGACAGTGCTTGCCAGCTGATGCCGTGGCAAAGCCCAACCAGCCCGCATCTACTCGGGCTCTTGCTTCTCCTCCCTTGGCAGCTGTTTACATTTAAGTGGAGACAGGTGATACCACCACGCACCCAAACAGAGCAACCCGAGCATTGCCTGCATGCAGGCCCAACACTGCTGGGAGGATCCTGTTGCGCGTCCTGTAGGTGCTATGGGTTCGCTGTCCTGGATGGAAGGAGCCAGCCTGGGGTAGAACGGTGTGCAGCTGTAATAGCAAAGGCTTCCCCCCAACACACACATACCACACAGCCATGTGATCCTGGGGCTTCTATCGAAATTACTTCAAAGTTAAGCAGCCCACACTGTGGAGGTGCCGCTCCTTGGGTGTACAGGCAGTTCTGGAATCTCTAATTCACCACAAACCCCCCCGCCCCAGGGAGTTACTACTAAAGGCTGGGGGAGAAAATGAACTTTCTAGAAAGGAAATTTGAGGTTGGCACCATGATGTAGTAGGTTAAGCCTGCACCTGTGTCCCTAGCATCCCACACGGGAACCAGTTTGAGTCTGGGCTGCTCCACTTCTTATCCAGCTCCCTGCTTATGGCCTGGGAAAACAGTGGAGGATGGTCCAGGTCCTTGGGCCCCTGTGCCCATGTGGGAGACCCAAAAGAAGCTCCTGGCTTCAGTAGATGACATGTCTCTTTTTCAAACACATTTTTTAGTTTGGTTTATTGATTTGCGTGAAAGACATGATGGTGACAGAGATAACCACAACACTGGGCCTGAAGCCGACCGAAGCCCGTGCAGGCCTGCTGTGTGCCTCACAGGACCCAAGCCTTGGGGCAGTCATGAGCCACCTTTCAGGTGAGCTGGGCCGGAGATTTGAAGCCGGCACCCGGATGTGGAATGCTGACCCTGCAGGGAGCAGTTGCACCTGCTGTGCCGCAGTGCCCACACCTCGGACAGTTTGAAAAGGAAGAAAAAAACACCTCTTTTATTGTGTCTTTTCTGAATTCTGTATCTCCAGTGGGCAAGAGATGAGCACCAAGGAATGAGGGGTTGGTGTCTGAAGACAAGCGCTCGCTCAAGCAAGAGGCCAACCTGGGAGGCGCCTGGCCTGACCGCAAGGGGCTTCCCCTCACTTGCTGCCCCTGACCTGCAGAAGGTAACTTGTGCCTTTGCCATGACAGCAGTGAAACTGGGCGCTCCCTCCTCCTCCGCCTGGGAAGAGGGAATCTGAACATGAATTCACACTGTGGCCCTCGAAGACCCAGCCCCATGCAAATAGGTTTCATGGTTCCACATGTTAATTTGTTAGGCCCTGGGGGAATCTCCATTCACAAACACTAACGTGATATACAGTCAGCTGCAGGATGCTTCCAAGCCAGACTGTTTATTCATCCCAGATGAACGCACTTAGAAATCCATGCCACTGAGTGGAGGTGATGTGGCCCCTTGCCCGTGCCCTCCCAGCACTCAGCATCCTCCCATGGTACCTCCTCCCAGAGGCGGGCTGGCGTCCCAGGTAGGACAGTCGCTCACGCAGAAGCCATGCTGCACAACCGCCCGGTGCAGCACAATGTACTTGGAAGCCTGCCTGGTCCTGGGCAGCACGTATTTCTCCGTGAAGGCGCTCTTGTCCAGTGGCGCTCCGCCCTCCGTGGCCAGGATGCAGTTGGTGAAGCTGAGGGCGTAGCTGTAGCAGTTGTGCTGCTCCTCGTCGTACCTGGCAGGGCACGGCATTGCCATGAGAAGCCCAGCTCCTGGACACTGGCCCAGGCAGCAAGCGGCCCCCACCCCCACCCCAGGGTTGGCTGTGTGCCTGCACATCTGGGCCATTTCTATTTTGTAGGGAATAGCCATGGGGGCCAGGCTCACCCCAACACTGAGAGTGGTGACTTAGCTGCATGTCAGCTGCCATTCTGGGGGACTGGATCTCAATGGAATGCTGGATTTTACTAGAGGAATTCCATTCTCTTAGGTTTCGTGATCCCTGCAGAATCTGAAATTACTTCAGGGTAATTGTAGCAATAGGCTGAGCCTTGAAGGTGTAAGGAACTGAGAAGTTAACTTCAGAATTGCCAGCCCTTAAATAAGTGGAGTTTTCCTTGTGCAGACAGCTTAGAAACTAGCTTCAAATTTTGTTTTAAGGGACTACAATGTGGCGGATGTTGGTGTGTCTTCACAAATCCCCAGTCGCACAGCTACTCTTTAATGCTGGCCCTTTAACTCTCACACTGCTGTGACTTTGTACCCAAAGGGATGCCGACCCCTCTGCAGGGAACTCAGGGAGACCCCAACCCGTCTCACTCCTGCTGCCAGCACCAGTGTCTCCAGGGAGGGGGAGATCTGGGTGGCTGCCTACCTGTGGGGCAGCCATGCCCCTGAGGCGGAGAAGTCTGCCAGGTACTTGTCCCACTGGTCCATCAGCCCAAACATGTTGGGCTGCAGTAAGGGGACAGCCAGACTCTGCTCCCACCCGGCCTCGTCCCGCTGGACGCCATGTGGGCCATAGTTGTACACAGTGCCTGCAAAGCAAAACACATCACAGAGGTGAAGGCAAGGTGCACCCCCCAACTGGGGAAAGGAGCACCCCCAAGGGACGGCAGATGCCAGGGAGGGGCCTCTGTGGGCTGTGAGAGATGGCTGAGTGAACACGGGAGCGCCCCCAGCCCCGAGGCAAGCACAGGTTGAAGCGCAGCCCTGCCGCCTTACCCACAGCCTTCCTTCTGGGAACCCAGCTTATTCCCCTGCTGTGAAGTTGCCCACCGGACAAACAGTGGAGGGATGCCAGCCAGTCCTCTCAGCTGTGAAGTTCTCTTAAAGAACCGCCTGTCTGGTCGGCTTCCCTCAGCGACACACCTCCAGGGATGAGGACTGGCCACAGGGGGCAGCGTGTAGCTGGAGCGCCTGGCTTCAGTCCTGGGCCCAACTTTCTCAGCACACACTGCAGGTACCTGGGTCCCCAGCACCCACATGGGGGACCTGGATTGAGCTCCCTGGGCCCAGCTCCGGCCATGGCCAGCATTTGGGGAGATGCAGCAGAGGGGAACTGCATCTCTGTCTCTCCCTCTCCATCAAATTAACAACAAAAAATATTGGTGGTCAATTCATGCCCGCTGCGGTAAGTCCGAGCTCTAAGCTCCAGGTTTCTGTCCCCACCCCTGCTTCTGCCTCCAGGGGTCAAGGAAGGCTGTGCTGGGGGCGGGGGCTCACTCTCATCTGGAAGAGGTGGCGTATCAGGTTCCCGGTGCACAGAGGAGTCAGAGGCCCCTCCTGTAGGAATCTGGCACTCCTCACTGGGCACTGTGGGGCACTGAACCAGAGCAAAGCCAGGAGGCACTCACCATCCGTGCTGGTCACCCCCACGTGAAGGTCGGACCTGCCGTCATACTCCCTGAAAGACACAGGGCATTTGTTCTCATTGGCAGGTGTTTGGTCCCACCCTTTTATTGTGTGTGTGCATTTGCAAAGCTCAACCAACCAACAAGCCAGAGCGCCCGTATGCTACACACTCTCCGAATGTACACAACAGCTAGCACTGCGCAGGCCCAGGCAGGAGCCGGTAAGTTCTAGGCCCCCGAGTGGCTGGCCAGGGCCTGACAGTGTGACCCCTCACCACTGCCTCCTGTGCTGCCCACAGCAGGAAGCTGGACTAAGTAGCCAAGCTGAGACCCAAGCCACTGGTGTTCCCTGGCAGCCTGAAGCCCACCTGCTAAGAAGGTCATTTTTAAATAATAAAGCCCCTTTCTAAGGCTAGAGACTCAGCCTTCAGCCGCGGGACACAGGAATGCCCCCCCCTCCTTCTTCACAGCAGTTCCTGCCAGCTCCCTGTGACCACCCGTCTCCCCGCCCCAGGATCCCCTGGCCTAGGGCAGGGTCAGCAGGTGCTACACTACCTGAGTGGGGGGCTGGGGGCACTTGGCCCCACTCCTCCTTCTGTCGTTTGTCTATCACCAAATAGGTGTTCACTGGACTTGTGGGGCCAGTGACACCCCAAGAAGATGAGGTCTTTACCCTCATGGAGTCTGCTAACTGCCAAAGAAGACCTTTAGTTTTCAGGTTTTTAGTAGCTCGATGAGTGTTGAGCGGGATCGGTGGGAGTTGAGTGATACAGAGGCGTGGAATGGGACAGGGTCACGGGTGCCACCTGTGTGCCAGTAAGGAGCACAGACCCCTTGGGCGCATGTGCAGCTTTGTGCGGGGTGCCCAACTCGGCGTGGTGAGGGGCCCACAGGCAGGCCGTGCACCCCTAGCCTTGCAGTCTTCCGTGTGCAGAGCTCTGTGTGGGCAAACTCCAGATCCTGACCTCGGTAGAACTGCAGCAACCCCCTGATGTCACCACTGCCTCTCCCTCAACGCAGTGAATGAACTGGTCCTCCAGCGAGGCGGAGAATCAAGAGCCGGGGACTCAGGAATTGGGGAGGGGGATGGCAGATGGCAGGGAGGCTGGCCTCACAAGGTCTGGTGGGCAGAGTCCCCCACCTCGCCTCTGCCCACGCCAAGAGCAGGCCTGTCAGGGTCCCCACCATGTGCCACACAGAAGGGCAGGTGTGAGAGAGAGAGGGGCCCTGCTCAGGTAGCTGACCCTCTTCTGGGGTGGTGGCA
Source organism: Ochotona princeps (assembly GCF_030435755.1). NCBI lineage: Eukaryota > Metazoa > Chordata > Mammalia > Lagomorpha > Ochotonidae > Ochotona > Ochotona princeps. The sequence continues at coordinate 36,505,162 of NC_080852.1, read as the reverse complement.
TCTCCTATTCAGGAGGGCATCCAGAGATGGGTCAGCTCTGTTTGTTTTAAAGATTTGTTTTGGAAAAAGTTACAAAGAAGGAGATACAGAAATCTTCCATCCACTGATTCGTTCCCTACAGGACTGCCATGGCCAGCAGTGCGGCCCAGGAGCTTCCTCCAGGTCTCCATGTGGGTGCAGGGGCCCTAGGTCTTGCGCCATCCTCTGCTGTTTTCCCAGGCCATTGGCAGGGAGCTGAATCAGAAGAGGAGCAGCCAGGACATGAACTAATGCCCACATGGGATGCCAGTGTCACAGGCAGCTTTACCTGCTGTGCCACAGTACTGGCTGGGTAGGGCACCTCTTCAGGCCCCGGCTGTGTGTGTTCAGGGTTACCTCTAACACGTGCGCTTGAGGGACACATTCAAACCATAGCTCCCTCCCAGGCACAGCACAATAAAATGGATGAAAACCAGGAGGCGAGGGAAAGCATTTGAAGAGCATGCAGACATCTGGATAAACAAAAATGGAAGGACTGCCGACTCCTCCCAAGACAGTGGACACACACCCTTGAGGTACCAAAAGGAAAGAGGCTTGGCCAAGATTTCTTTGCTCAGGAAACATGTAAAAAAAAAAAAATTGTAAGCCTAATCGTTTTTCCGAAGCCGGTGCTGTGGCACTGTGGATTAAGCCTCCATCTGGGTCGCTTCTCAGCGTTCTGGCTAAGATCAAGTGTGAAGCTTCCACCTGGGACGTCAGGTGAATACTGGCTGGAGTCCTGTCTGTTCCGCTTCCTGTCCAGTTCCTTCGCTAAAGCCTGGGAAAGCCACCCAGGTGCAGCTCCAGACTTTTGACTTTGAGCTCCAGGGATGGCAGCTGTCACGTGGTGCAGGTGTCACACCTAGGAACAGAAGCTGACACCCACCCTCTGCCCCTGGCGCCCTTTCACACGGGAGCCCGCACTGCGGAAGCAGGCTGCGGTGGCCGACCTGGGCCAGGTCACACTGTACACACGGTACCTAAGGAAGGAGCCCCGCGTGGGCCGGAGCAGGAAGGCGCATTTCTCTCGGTGCCCGTTGGAGAACGGGTTGGGGATGCGGACAGGGGCGTCCTCCAGCTTCCAGAGGCCCACGTCCTGCTGGCAGAGCGGGCAGCGCGCGGGCACGCCGAAGCTGTAGATGGATTTCTGACAATGGCTGAATCTGACCAGCGGCTGGCCGGCTTCCTCACAGTGCATAGCGCTCGCCTCCGGGCTTCCTGCGGACTTCCTTTTCCTCGCCTCCCGGCGAACGCACCTGAGTAACCTGATCGGCCCCGACGTCATCATGATTGACACCCGCGCGACCGAATCCGGGCAGGTGAGAGCAACTAGGCCACCGCACGGGCTGGCTCCTTGAGGATAAGTTGTTTTCTAGGACTGTGGGAATTCTTGCAACTGGAGACCGGCCTTTATTTCTGTGCATTGTTTCTGTACGAATGAGTGAACTTCTTCTCACTTGTAGGCCACGAGCCAGCCGGGAAGTCATTGTGCCGGCCACGATGAGCAGCCCGAAGTGGGAGAGGCGGGCGGGGCGGGGGTCTCTGGCGGGAGGGCTGTCCGTTCCGGTGCTGCCCTGGGGCTGATGGAAACGCCTCAAGCTGGGCTCCTTAGCGCATGCGCTGTGCAACTGTTCCGTTTCAAAGTAGTTTTTTGCAGTCACACAGGTGTATGTGGGGAAGAAAGGAACGCCCCTAGCTTAGCTCCTAACCGTTTTGCATTCACATGACCTACTCCCTGGAGAATGTCCACCGTAACTGAAGCGACTTGCGTTTTGTTTTTTCTTGCCTTCCTCGGGAACCCTCCGCGGCTCACCCAGGTGTAACCCTTTCCTGGATGCTAAGCAGGGCGAACAGTGCCCGTACTGCGCCTGGCACCGCGGATGGCTGAGGTCCCGGAGGCGAGCAGCCGTGCCCTTGGGGACACACACAGAGCCTTGGGGGACATTTCACCAGGACTTACTACTCCACGACCGATTGTAGGGCAATTACAAGGGCAGAAGTTGTGGTGCTGTGGGCTGGGCCTGCATCCCAACCCTGTCAGGGGTTGGGACTCCACTTGCCAACCAGCGTCCTGTACTGTACCTCGGGAAGCAGTGAGTGAAGGCCCAGGTGCGTGGATCTTTGCCACCCCAAGTAGGGGATCCGGAGAGAATCCCAGGCCTCGGCGTGGCCCAACCCTGGCTGTTGCAGCCAGATGGGGAGCAAACCAACAGGTGAAACCGATCATTCAGTCTTTGCAAACCAATGTTATTGCAGGGAGCTTGGAAAGATAACAGCTGGGTACATAGCTCAGGTGACCGGGATGTGAATTGGGTCCGTAGGTTCGAGTCCTGGCCCTGCGCCTGGCTCCAGCTTCCTGCTGGCCTGTTACCCTGGGCCGCAGGGCTGCTGACTCCCAGGGCTTGGGTCGCTGCCACCCATGGGAGAGACCTCCTACTGAGCACCACCCCTGCCCAGCTCCAGCCGCTGCGGGCATTTGGAGAGTGCGCAGGTCAGAGCCCTTCTCTCTCAGCCTCTCAAGGTTAAAAAAAAAAAAAAAAAAAAAAAGGTAACGGCTAAAGTGCCATCTGAGACGTGTCTCAATATTGCAATGAAACGTAGGTCACTGCGGTTATTCTGGATCATTCCAATTTGCTCCAAACAGACTCCGGTCAAAAGTCTGGCCGCCGCTGGTTCTGTCTGCTTTTGTCTCGCAGTCTAAAAAAGACAGCTCTTTCAGCAAAGCTAAGTGGTGGGAGAGCGAGTTACTATGCGACAGGGAGAGGATGGAGGATGCGACAGGCAGCTTGAGGAAGCAAACGTGGAAGCGGGAGGCGGGGTGCGGATCCTGTGCTGTCAGCGGATTCCCACGTGCCTGGACAGGCATGCATGGAAAACTAGCTGTTTTCGTTGGAAAGCGAGCGAGCTTGCCGCTCTGCGTGAGAACATGGCGGGGGAATAAAATCTCTCTGGGGCACCTTTGCAAGCGGACAGAAGTGGGAGCAGGAGGCAGCGCGGGTGTGGGCAGCAAAGGGCCGGGAAGGCCACGGGAGAGGGGCGCGTCGGGACTAACCCGAGAGTGAGCTCCCCAGCTGGGTGAGGGGCTGGGCAGGGGGCCAGGGCAGGCCGGAGGGACAGCAAGGCGAGGCCTGGGAGTGGGGTGCACGGAGGAGAGGCCAGAGCGAGGCCTTCCAGGCGGTTGGCGACAGGGAACCAGGCAGTGTCCTCGGCGGGCGATGGGGGCAGAACGGCCAGAAACGCGGCACCGCGAACCTGAGCTCGGCAGGCCTGGGAGGCCCCGCCATGTGCCGCCGGGGGCGCCCGGAGTGAGCGCCAAGAACACGGTCCGGCGGAACCCATTGTGACGGCGGCGAGGTTTCCGGCCGGCGCTACTAAGGTGCCGCACGTGCGGGGCGGCGTGTGCCGGCGTGACGCGGCTGCGCGGGATGGGCCTGGCCGAGGCCGAGGCGGCGGCGAGAGGAGGCGGCGGATCGCCCACGGCCCCCCGCGCCCGGCCGCCATGAGCACCAAGCAGGTCACTTGCAGGTGAGAGCGCGGGGCCGCTGAGGCCGGCCCGGGCGGAGAGGCCGGCCCGCGGGGCTGCGGGGTCCCTCGGCGACGGGGCCGTCGGAGAAGCCGGGGAGCGCCCTGGGCTGGGCCGAGAGGACGCCGAGCAGGACGGGTGTGGGCGGCGGGGACCCCGGCGCGAGGGAACCCCAAGAGGTGAGGGCGGCCCTGTGGGGCTCGGCGGCGCGGCCCCAGCCCGGGAGAGCTGCGGCTCCAACCCTGCGGCACGGCGTGCTGGGAAAGGCTCGGCCCAGCACCCCCAGTCTGAAATCCCAAACGTTCCCGAATCCTTAGCTGCTGCTGCTTTTTTGTTTTGTTTTTCCGGGACTAGCAGGATACACCACGAGTGGAAAATTCCTTGCCAAGGAAGCTTATTGGATGCACGTGGTGTAAAACTAACTTCAGGCCGTGTGTGTGTGAAAGGTGCCACGGCAGAACCAGGCTGTCTTTTCTGGTAGATAAAATACATTTATTTGAAAGGCGGAGTTAGATAGGCAGAGAGACCCTGCAGTGGCTGGACCAGGCGAGAGCCAGGAGCCAGGAGCTTCAGGAGGTCTCCCACGTGGGTGGCAAGGCCTGAGCTCTCGGCTGGAAAGGACTCCGCCTGGCACCGGTTTGCTGCAGGCAGTGGGTTAAGCCTCTGTAGGAACCTTGAAGACTTTTGATGTCTCCAAGGATACTCAACCTGTGCTGATTTTAGTTTTTAAAGTCTTCTTTGTTGATTTGAAAGGCAAAGCTAGAGGGAATGATGGAAAGAAACCACCTTTTGGCTCACTCTTCAAATGGTCTCAGGCAGGAACCGGGACCGTCCTTCTGGGTCTCCCAGTGGGTGCCAGGGGTCCCAGAACTTGGCCGTTCTCGGCTGCTCTTCCTAAGAGCGCTAGCAGGAAGCTGGGTCCGAAGTGGAGCAGCTGGGATTTGAACCTGTGCTTGTAATGGATGCTGAAGTCAGGGTGGGGCGCTCAGCGTGCTGCGCCACAGTAGCTGCCACCAATTTTAATGATTGTTTCCAGGAAAAACTTGGGGGAAATGCTGGTGAAGGATAGTGGCATGGTTTGTATGCAGTATGATTTTTACACTGCCAGCTGTGTTCCTTTAACATGCCCATGTGAAGTTTGCCATTAGCATTTGTGTATCTGTGTGTGTGAGAGGGAAGCGGGCTGGGGGAGAGGCCGGGGCGAAGCTGAGGTGCGGTGTAGGCGCATCGGGCTCCCTGTGGGCCGCTGCGTGGGGAGCACAGAGCTCCCGTGTCTTCCTGGTACCCGGTGCTTCCACGCTGTGCACCTGCAATGAGCCGCAGTGTGGGCTGTGTTTGTGGAGTGCCCTGTGTGGGATCTGCTTTTAGGGAAATGGAAACTTTAGGTTTTGACTTCCTAGTTGCTCAGAACTGCACCTCTTGGTGAGGGCACAAAAGCTCCCACCGGGACCGTGCTGGAGTTCGCCGTCCTCTGCCCAGAAGAAGACTGACCTGGGGGCTTTGATTCTGTTTCAGGCCCAGGCTTGCAGGAGATGGTCTTGTTGCTTATTGGGGAGCTAGGCTTTAGGCAGGGTACTTGGCCGGGTTCTCAGTTAATTTCAGTTCGCCCAGTGTTCAGGTTTGCTGTGGAGTGCCGGACGAGTGGGTGTGTTTTGCTGAGGCAGGAGAATACAGTGTTAGAGTTTTTAGACTTATTTATTTGAAAAGGGAGAATTTCCAGGCCGAAGGAGAAGCGGCAGTTCCGTCTCCATCCAGGGGTTCACTCCTCAGGTGGCTGCAGTGGCTGGAGCAGGGCCCAGTACTTCGGTCACCTCCTGCTGCCTACCCAGCTGGCTCGCCAGGGAGCAGCTGAGTCTCCAGCTGGCGGAACAGGTGCCAGAGTCAGAGGCAGCAGCTTACCCCGCGGCACCGCAGCGCAGGCCTCAGCACCAGTCTTTGCCTGCTTCTCCTGTGGCGAAGGCTCCTTTCAGGTTCCGGTCATTAAGTGCAGGCCTGGGAGTTTTGGTTTCCTGAGATCATCAGGCCTAGAATTCTTGGGTCTTTGAAGGTCCCCTGCGTGGGTGCAGCACTTGGGCTTGCCTCCTTGCTTTCCCAAGCACCCGCGCAGGGAGCTGAATCACAATTGGAGCAGCTGGGACTCAAACTGATGCCCCCATGAGACACCTGTCCTGCGGGCAGCGACTTTAACACTCCCCCACCCCCGCCAACACAAAGCAAAAAAGCTGAGCCATGGTTATTTGGTCTTTGGTTGTTTTTGTTTTGTTTTGTTTTAGTTTGCTTTTGTTTTTGTTTCTTTGGTCTTTAAAACCAGGTTACTTGATAGGCGGAGTGACGGAGGTCATTCATCTACTGATTAACACCAGCTGTGCTGGGCCAAGCCCGAGCCAGGAGCCAGGGCTTCCCCTGGGTCTCCAGGTGCTGGGGATCCAAGCGGTGGGGCATCTGCTGCTGCTTTCCAGGGCCGTGGCCAGGGAGCTGGAGGGGGAGTGGGGCAGCCGGGCTTGGACTGGGTTGCCATATATAATGCTGGCGTTGCAGGCAGTGGCTTCACCCAGCATGTCGCAACTCTGGCCAAGAAATCTCACCCTTAAATATTTTTTAAGATTTACTTACTTCTGATAGAAAGGCAGATTTATAGAAAGAAAGGAGAAAGATCTGCCGTCCTCTGGTTCATTGCCCAGCTGGCCACAATGGCTGAAGCTGAGCTGATCTATAGCCAGGCACCGGGAGCCTCTTCCAGGTCTTCCACGTGGGTGCAGGATCCCCAGGCCTTGAGCCATCCTCTGCTGCTTTCCCAGGCACATTAGCAGGGAGCTGGATGGGAAGTGGAGCGGCTGAGGCACGAGTTGGTGCCCACGTGGGAAGTCAGCGCTTGATGGTGCAGTGGCCTGTTGCGCTGCAGCGGCAGCCCGAGGTCTCAGTTTTGAGGGGATGTTCATGTGCGGACCTTCAGCCTGCCCTCGTCGGCGTTCCCCGAGTTTACAAGTCCCAGTGCCTCTGCCATTCATACTTGCCTCTGACTTTTCAAAGATGGAAGATGTTCATATTTGATGACAGTTGAAATAACGTTGTAGGCCTGGGTAGCGGCTCTCTCTCAAAAGAAACAGCTGGCAAAGTGTTCAGCCGCATAACGTTGAAGGGCACCGATCCGGAGACGCCCTGGCGGGCTACAGCCTCAGGAGACAGTTGTCCTCAAGGCTGCTCATCGGGGAGAGCCCAGGCGCTCTCCCTCCCCACGAGTTCACACCACACACTCCTTCCGCAGCAGCAGGGGGTGCCAGCACATCCCCTGGCTCTCCAGTGCCCACACTGGTCACTGACGCAGCAGAATTGGCGACTGTTGGGGGGAAGTGGGTGTGGAGTGGAACCCACATTGTCTGTCCTTCGGTTCAGGACAGAGAAAGCGAGCCCCTGTTACCGAGAGACGTTTGGTGGGTGCGGGGAACTAGGGAGCAGCAAGGGTCCCAGGTGCAGGCTGGGCCTGACAATGCCCACATTCTGGCTGGCACCGACTTGGCAGGGCAGCCTCTTCTGTCAGGTGTCTTGTAGGTTTCTAGCAAGCAGTGCATTTGCTTGGCCAGCTTGTGTTGTGAGCAAGCCTGTAGCGGCCTCACCTTGGGTGGTGCTGTTACTGCACTCATCAGGCCCAGAATTTCTCTCGGCAGCTCAGAGGCAGCAGCATGGATTCTGTGACCCAGGGCAGTGGAAAACAGTGTCTGGTCTTCGAGATAAGGGCCACCACATGGACATGGCAGCATTACAGGGAAGTCAGTTGTGTGGTGAGAGTTGTGGTTGTGGTCTTAGGATATGGTTTGGCTTCCATGGGGTAAAGGAGGTGACGACCCTGCTGTGTGTTGGCAGCCCCTGCTGGTCTGCACGCCGATGAACACAGGGTCCCTGAGATGGGGCAGGTGCTGCTGGAGCAGTTTTGGGGAGGGGGCTGCTGGCGAGGCCCACAGCTGTATCTGACACCTGGATTGGAGTCCCCTGCCTGCTGCGCACCCCAGCTTCCTGCTGACAGACCCTGGGAGGCAGCTGGGGTTTCTCACATGGCTGGGTCCCTGGTGGCTCAGGTCCCACCTCCTGGCCTTACCAGCATTTGGGACAGGCAGCAACACATGGGAACTCTGTGTGCATTCATGGGAAAAATGGAATTAAAAGGTAAACTTGGGCATCAGGCTATGGTGGAACGATGAAGCCACCAGCTGCAAACGCTGGTATCCCATGTGGGTGCCGGTTCCAGTCCCGGCTGTTCTACTTCCCATCTTGCTCCCTGCTAACGTGCCTGGGAAAGCACTGGCCGATGGCCAAGTCTGCCGCTGCACCTGATGGGAGACCTGATGGAGTTGCAGACTGGCCCAGCCCTGGCTGTTAACAGCCATTTAGGCAGTGAACTCGAAGGTGGAAGATTTATGTTGCTCTGCAATTCTGCCTTTCAAATAAATAATAAAAGTGATATGTTTCTTGTCATAAAAGTAATTTTCAAATCCTCATAGTTTTCTCATAATACAAATTTTCCGTGAGCTTTTGGTACACTCTGTACATTTGTGTGGAGGGTAGAAGAGCCATTCTTCACCCGGAAGTCTCCTGGTGCAGGGCAGGCCCAGAGTCGCACAGGGTCGGGGAGCTGTGGGGGCGGCAGCACAGTGCCAGGCACAGCGATGGGCAGGCAGTACCGGTGCTGTGGGGGCGGCAGCACAGTGCCAGGCGCAGCGATGGGCAGGCAGTACCGGTGCTGGGCAACCACCTTTCTGCTTGCTTTGTTGACATTTGCATTTCCATGATTTTTTTTTTTTAATAAAGCTCCTGTGTTTTTTGAAAAATCCATTTATTTGAAAGGCAGAGTTCCAGAGATTTTCTGTCTGCTGGATCAACCCCAGATGGCCACAGTGACCCTGGCCGTGTCTGGCTGAAGCTTCTCCTAGGTGATCCACATGGTCGCGGGGGCCCAAGCACGTGGATCATTCTCCTGCTTTGCTGGGCCATTGCAAGGAGCTGGGTCAGAAGTGGAGCATCCTAGGTTTGAGCTGGTGCGCATGTGGGAAGCAGGTACTGCAGGTCCAGCTTAACTTGCTGTGCCACAGTGCTGGCCACCCGTATGTTTTACAAATGTATTAAAATACGGTTTAATGAAGGTGCTTCAGAAAAAGTCTCTGAGCAAAAAAAAGGTCTCGGCAAGATTTGCTTAGCCTTTATTAAAGTGACACTGACACTTTGCTGAGGCCCCCCAGGCTGACGCTGGCAGCACCTCCTGAACTCTCCCTGCAGCCTGCCTCTTCAGGCTCTCCTGACCAGCAGCTCCCAGGTGCCTTCTGGAAGGCCTGGAAGTGCTGCAGGCAGAGACCAGCACCAAGAGCTCTCGCCCCCAGGGTCACCACAGCCACGTTTCCCACGTCATTGCAAAGAACCCAGACTCTTGGGCCACCAGCTGCTGCCTCCCAGCCGACAGCTGGAATCCGCAGAGCCCTGAGCCAGGCACTGTCCACCTGGGCTGTGGGCCTCCCAGCAGTGTCCTAACTGCTATGCCAGGCAGCCAGCCTACTGCCCTAGGTGTTTTTCCAGTTCATTTCTGTTGTAGCTTGTATCAATCAGTACTTCACATTCCTTCTGAGAGCCCCCTGGGGGATGTTCCGCTGGTGGCTGATAGATTTCCCGCTTCCTGGCTGCAGGGAGTAATGTGCTGTGAGTGGCAGTGCGCACCTGTTTGCGTAGAGGTCTTGTTTTTCTGATAAACATCTAGGCATGGAATTGTTCGATCATATGGTAAATCTTTTTTTAATCTTTTAAATTTATTTGCAAAGGCAGAAGACAGGGAGAGACAGAGCAGTCTTGTATTGGGTCGTTCCCCAAAGATTTATGACAGCTGGGATTAGGCGACAAGCAAGCAGGAAGCAGTAGCTCCATCCCGCTCTCCCACATAGGGCCAAGCACCAGCCGCAAGCTGGACCCCAGTGGGAGTAGTTGGGACTCAAACCAGGGACTCTGATACGCCCACCTCTCTGCATGTGTGTTTTGACACTTATTCTCTGTTAGCCAAACCCTCTTCCCCCTTTTTAATTTTACTTAAAAAAAAAAACAAAACTTCATTTGAAAGGCATAGTTAGAAGGAGAAACAGACTTTGATTTGCTGGTTCACACCCCAAAATGACTGTCACGGCCAGAGCTGGACAAGTTTGAAGCCAGGAGCTTCCTCTTTATATATATAATTATTTTTATTTTTATTTTTATTGCAAAGTCAGATATACAAAGAAGAGGAGAGAAGCAGAGGAAGATCTTCCACCCACTGGTTCATTCTCCAAGTGGCCTCAATAGCTGGAGCTAAGCCAATCCAGAGCCAGGAGCCAGGAGCATTTTCCGGGCCTCACACGTGGGTGCAGGTCCCAAGGCTTTGGGCCATCCTCCACTGCTTTCCCAGGCCACAAGCAGGGAGCTGGATGGGAATTGGATGCCAGCTCTTGCAGGCAAAGAATTAACCAATTGAGCCATCTGGCTGGTCCTGTCATGATGATTTTTTTTTTTTTTTAAGATTTTATTATTATTGGAAAGCCGGATATACAGAGAGGAGGAGAGACAGAGAGGAAGATCTTCCGTCCGATGATTCTCCCCAAGTGAGCCGCAACGGGCCGATGCGCGCCGATCCGAAGCCGGGAACCCAGAACCTCTTCCGGGTCCCCCACGAGGGTGCAGGGTCCCAAATCCTTGGGCCGTCCTCAACTGCTTTCCCAGGCCACAAGCAGGGAGCTGGATGGGAAGTGGAGCTGCCGGGATTAGAACCGGCGCCCATATGGGATCCCGGGGCTTTCAAGGCGAGGACTTTAGCCGCTAGGCCACGTCGCCGGGCCCTGTCATGATGATTTTTACACTTTTCAGTTTTCTGTGTTTCGTATAAACTGGGTGTTAGATCCAAGGTTACATGTTCAGAGTCCATCACGGGTCATGGCGTATACCTGTTGGGACACATCACACACGGAGAATAGTTGAGGTCCCTTTTCCAGGTAGATCTGGTCCAGGAACAGGTGTGTTCAGGGTTTGGGCATGCTTGGGTTTCATTCTCCACTCTGGCTCCCGAGCCCAGCCTCCCGCCAGTGCAGACTGGGAAGTAGCAGTGATGGCCCCGATAGGCTCCCTAGGGGGACCTGGACTGAGTTTACAGCTGCCAGGTGGGTACTGGGGAGTGAACCAGTGGCTGGAAGCTCTGCTGCTGTTGACCTCTCAGAGAAATAACAACAAAAAAGAAAGGTTGGCTCTGTCCTCATCTGTCGAATTGCCCTGTCACCTGAACCGAGAGTCGTTTGGTCACGTGTGTGTGGTACTATACTATAGCCCTTTTTTTTTTTTAAGATTTATTTATTTTTTATTACAAAGTCAGATATACAGAGAGGAGGAGAGACAGAGGGGAAGATCTTCCGTCCGATGATTCACTCCCCAAGTGAGGGTCCCAAAGCTTTGGGCCGTCCTCCACTGCTTTCCCAGGCCACAAGCAGGGAGCTGGATGGGAAGTGGAGCTGCCGGGACTAGAACCGGCACCCATATGGGATCCCGGGGCATTTGAGGCGAGGACTTTAGCTGCTAGGCCACGCTGCTGGGCCCTACTATAGTCCTTTTTAAGATTTACTCTCCTCGGGACCCTGCACCCGCATGGGAGACCTGGAGGAGGTTCCTGGTTCCCGGCTTCTGATCGGCACAGCTCCGGCCGTTGGGGCTCACTTGGGGAGTGAATCATCGGACGGAAGATCTTAAAAAAAAAAAAAGATTTACTCTCCTTTATTGGAAAGGCAAATTTATAGAGGAGGAGAGACAGAAGGATCCCCCAATCTCTGGCTCACTGCCCAAATGGCCGCAGCAGCTGGAGCTGAGTTGATCTGAAGCCGTGAGCTCCAGATCTCTGGGTCTCCCACAGGGCCCTAAGAACTTGGGCCATCCATCCTCTGCTGCTTTTGAAGGCCATAAGCAGGGAACTGGATAGGAGGTGGAGCAGCTACAACCTGAACTGGTGCCATACGGGACGCCTGTGCTCGCAAGGCAAGGCAGAAGATTACCCAGTTGAACCGTGGCGCTGGCCCCACTTTCTTTGCCTTTTTTTTTTCTTTTTTTCACTTATTTCAAAGGACATACAGAAAGATCTGCCATCCACTGGCTCACTCGTCTCATGCCTGCCAGCCACAGTTGGGCCGGGCCAAAGCTAGGAGCCAGAGTCTGTTTTGATGTCTGCACTGCAGTTGGCAGGCAGCTGGTACTGGAGGCGGGGCCTGGTCTGGGTCAGGCTCCCCTGGGGGTCCCTGGCACTAGCATCCTGACTGCTGGGCCAAGCATCTGCCCCGTCCGGTGCTGTTTCCGTTGCGGACTCTTAGCTTGGGTTGTTTGGGTGGTTTTCCAGCTCCTGTTGCTCTCCGCGTTACATTAGCGCTCTCTGTGACGTCCTCCAGTGCGTGAGAGCGGAGCACGTTTGTGACAGCGGCTGTTGTGCCCGTCTGCCCACTCCACCGTCTTGTCCTCTGCTGGTTTTTCCTCTGGCTTGCAGGTCATGCGTTTCGGCTTTTTGGCATATCCTGGATGCCAGCTGGAAGTGGCTCTAAGCGTGCGGATTTTATTGTCCTCTCTCAGGTGCACTCAGGAGTGTTGTGCCTGCGGTTCTTTGCTGTCCTCCTGGTTTCCTGAAGCTTGTGTTTACGCGTGCTTAGGGAGGAGCCAAAGCACTGTTCTGCCCTGGAACACGGCCTCCTGCCCGGGCAGGTCGCTCTGGGCCCTCTGCTGCCACGGGGGTTTCAGCAAGGGCGCTCTCCTCGGGCTGGGTGGAATCCCACCACCTCCACTTGCTTCTGTGCCAGTCACGCTTTCAAGGCCAAGAATCAGAATCTCCCCTGGAACATGCTTTTTGGTTAAGATTTTATTTATTTTTATTGGAAAGGGAGATCTGCAGAGAAGAGGAGAAAGATCTTCCATCTGCTGGTTCACTCCCCAAGAGATCATAGTGGCCAGAGCCAAGCCGATCAGGAGCCAAGATCCTCTTCCAGGTTTTCCACAAGGGTGCAGGGTCCCAAGGCTTTGGGCCATCCTCTGCTGCTTTCCCAGGCCACAAGCAGGGAGCTGGATGGGAAGTGGAGCTGCCAGGGATTAGAACCAGCGCCCATATGGGATCCTGGCACTTGCAGGTGGCGGATTAGCCAATTTAGCCATCACATCAGGTCCTCCTGGAACATTCTTGCATGTATATATATATTTTTAAAGATTTATTTTATTACAGTCAGATATACAGAGAGGAGGAGAGACAGAGGAAGGTCTTCCATCCAATGATTCACTCCCCAAGTGGCAGCAACGGCCCCTGCTGCGCCGATCCGAAGCCGGGAACCAGGAACCTCTTCCGGGTCTCCCACACGGGTGCAGGGTCCCAATGCATTGGGCCGTCCTCCACTGCTTTCCCAGGCCACAAGCAGGGAGCTGGATGGGAAGTGGAGCTGTCGGGATTAGAACTGGCGCCTATATGGGTTCCCGGGGCTTTCAAGGCGAGGACTTAACCACTAGGCCACGCCGCCGGGCCCATCTTGTATATGTTTTGATGCCACATTATTTGATTTGTGACCATTCTGGTGTGTGTGTGTGTGTGTGTGTGTATATATATATATGTTTTTTTAAGATTTATTTATTTTATTGGAAAGTCACATATACAGAGAGGAGGAGAGACAGAGAGGAAGATCTTCCGTCCGATGATTCACACCCCAAGTGACCACAACAGCCGGTACTGCGCCAATCCAAAGCCAGGATCCAGGAACTTCTTTCTGGACCTCCCATGCAGGTGCAGGGTCCCAAGGCTTTGGGCCATCCTCGACTGCTTTCCCAGGCCACAAGCAGGGAGCTGGATGGGAAGTGGAGCTGCTGGGATTAGAACCGGCACCCAATATGGGATCCCGGCGCGTTCAGGGCGAGGACCTTAACCATTATGCTATCGCGCTGGGCCCATGTATAGATTTTGATGTCACATTGTTTCATTTGCTGATGGCCACAGGTACCCTGTGAAGCAGACAGTGGAACCTTCACCTCCCAGAAGGCCGCAAGGCCTAGGGAAGCTGTTTGTGACTGGGTTCCCAGGCGCAGAGATGTGTAAATAGATATCCAGTGCTTAATAGTCCTGACATGTAATCCGCTCTGGAAGAATTGATGCGTGAGGCTCCAGGAGTGCTGGTTTTCCAGAGCACAGTGTGTTTCTAAGCTACGGGTGTCTCTGCAGGTACTTTATGCATGGTGTGTGTCGGGAAGGAAGCCAGTGCCTCTTCTCCCATGACTTGGCGAACAGCAAGCCGTCCACCATCTGCAAGTACTATCAGAAGGGCTACTGCGCCTACGGAACTCGGTGCAGGCAAGGACTCCACGGCTGGCCCCGCCGTACCCCGCCTGGACGCTGCAGGGGCTCAGACCCTGCGTCTACAACCTGGTTCTTAAAGAGGGAAATTTTTATTTAATTGTTTGTTTATTTGAAGGGCAGAGAGAGAGAGTGTGTCCATCTCGTGGTTCTCACTCCAGGTACCCACAATAGCTAGGGCTGAGCCAGGCTCAGTCAGGGGCCGCCGTGTGGGTGGCAAGGACCGTGTACTTCAGTCAGCACCTGCTGCCTCCAGGGGACACATTAGCAGGAAGCCGGACTGTAGGTGGAGCGACTTGACTGGCTGCACCAGGTGCCTGCCCCACCTTTCTGATGACAAGGTCTCCCAGCCTCTGGTAGTACAGAGCTGCTCTCCCGTGTCCTTGATGGTGGCACAGTGGGGGCACGGTGTGGATCCAGCCTCCCTCTCTCCCTGCCTGCTGGTGGGAGCCCCAGCATGTCCTAAAGCAAGGCAGCTCTGCTGTTAGGTTGGCCTTTGTCACCATCCTGGGGCTGTCAGACCCCGGGGGGTTTTCTCCAGTACTTGGAGGCGCCAGGGGGCAGGCCCTTCAGGTCCCGTAGGGTGGGAGCAGCAGATGTCCCTGGCACCAAAGTGCATGCAGTTCCTAGAAATTGAGGCACTTTGGGGTTTAAAGCATGGAAGGGGGTTGCTGCGTGCCCGCCCACCACAGGGGCAGTTGGCGTCTCACACGTGCTGCGTTTTGTCTAGGTATGACCACACGAGGCCCTCGGCTGCAGCGGCTGGCGCCGGGGGGGCCCTGCCTCCCGCTGGGCCCTCAGCAGGTTTCCACAGTCCTCGGGCTTCGGACCTCACCGTGTCTCTGAAAACTCACCCGCCCGAACCTGGGAAGCGTGAGAAGAGAACATTGGTGCTTAGAGACCGAAGTAAGTGAGCTGATGACTTCGAGACTTGCTGAACATTTTTTTAAATATTAATTTGCAAAGCAGAGTGTCAGAGAAGGACCTGTGAGTGCATTGACTACTAATCCAAACACCCACTGCCATCGTTTTTTCTTTTTTTGGCCTTGCTTTTTGGGCTTTAGGGTTTATTCATTTGAAAAGCAGAGCTAGGGTCTTCCCTGTGTCATCTAATGGTTCACTTCCCATATGGCCAGGATAGCCATGTCGGGGACTGGCTGTAGCCTGGTCTCCCACCTGGGTGGTAGGCACCAGGGTCCTTGAGCCACCTGCTGCTGCCTTGCTAGGCACAGGAGCTAGGAGCTGGGTCGGGGAGGAACCTACCTGGACTGCAGCCAGCACTCCAGGGTGGGGCGCGGCATCACCTGATTTGGAAAGCTGCCCGAGAGCGTGTGCCGCTGTTTGGCATGACGTCAGTGGCACACCTCTGCTGACCAGCACATGGTATTTTGGGGGACCTTGGCGCAGATGGAACCAACACTGTGTTAGGACATGGACAGCGTCGCTTCCTGAGACAGGGCCGTCAGAGGCTGCACATCCCAGAGCGCTGTAAGCAGTGGTCAGCCCCGCTGGCCCCGTGAGGCAGGCCGAATCCGTCCTTAGCAGAGCCGAGGCCGCTGAGCGTGCTGTCTGCACAGGCAGCCGCGGGCGGGGCTCCGCGCGGACATGGAACCTGATGGGCTTTAGGGAACCCCCTGTATTCCACTAACCTCTTTCTAAATTGCCTTTGAGTTGGTTAATTTTTTGCGTTAGCATTGGTCCATGGATGACATTTTGCTCCTGCCAGTTTGGTGGTAGATGGGTAAACAAACCCTGTTTTCCTTGCTTCTTTATCGTGCCACATGTCCTCCTGTTCCACTGTTAGTACTGAAGGAAAGGCCTTCTGACCACTGTAGGCCAGTCGTTCTCTTTCCCTTTTGGCCTATTCCAGAGTGGAATGCCTTAGAGAGAGGCACACAGCTTGTTAGGCTCTGGCTGTTGGCTTAGTGGGTTTTCACGGGTGTGCCTCGTGTGTTTTCTGTGAAGATCTCTCTGGCTTGGCTGAGGAGAAAAGCCCTCCTAGCGTGGCGAGCGGCGCCGGCGGCTGCAGCGATGCCCACCGCAGCCTGGAGGCGAAGCCACACTCCTACCTGGACGCCATCCGGAGCGGCCTGGACGAGCTGGAGGCCGGCAGCTCGTGCGGCGGCGAGCAGCAGCTGTGCCCGTACGCAGCGGCCGGGACGTGCCGCTTCGGGGCTGCCTGCGTGTATCTGCACGGGGACGTGTGTGAGATCTGCAGGCTGCCGGTCCTGCACCCTTTCGACCCCGAGCAGAGGAAGGAGCACGAGAAGGTACGGCTGGCATGGCTGCGCCTGCCGTGGCACTGACGGAGCTGGGCTAGTGGCACTGCACGCTGCGTGCTCCCTGCCGTGATCCCTGCATCCTGTTTCCAGCTGTGTGCTTGCAGGCTTTGATTTCTTCAGAATGAAGAGCTGCGGCTTCAGACAGGCAGAGCCTTGCCCGCTGGAGCCCCACATTGTCCTCGCTTCTTGGAGGCTGTGTCACGGCGACTGGGAGAGCTTTGAGGCACCCTGTGGCAGAATAGGGCCACGTGCTGCAGGGCCTGTGGGTCAGGGGTGGTCAGGGTCTGAAGGCCTGGCCTCCCTGTGGGGTTCTGCCTGGCACACAGAGGCTCGTGGCTGTAGGGCAGGGGCAGGGGGTCAGGCTCCTTCTCATTACTGCCGCCTGGCGGGGGGCTGAGGGCATGGCTGCCTGTCGGAGAGGGGCTCCCTGCAGCGGAGCTGTGCTGTGGGAAGGTGCACCTGTCCCTTTTCATGTCTTCCCTGGGGACAGGTCAGTGAGCACAGAACCAGAGCTTTCCTCGCCCATCAGGGTGGGGTCTGTCGTCTGTCTGGGGACTCCCCGGGGCTGGGACATGTGCCAGCCCAGGGGCAGGACTCAGGGTGGACTTGGTGCAGGAGTGCTCAACCTGTGTTGCTGGGGAGGGATCGTGTTGCTCCCCTGGGATGCTCAAGGTGATTCCTCAGCGTTTCTGCTACAGCTGGAAAGGCCAGTGGCCAGAGGGCCAGGAGGTGGCCTCACCTTGGGAACACTGCCAGCCGCCCCCAGCAGGCAGGGGGAGCAGGGAGTGGGCCCTGCCTACAGGAGCGTGGGCAGCGCGGTGTGCTGGCCGCCCCGCCTTGGGCACCTCATCCATGGCGTCTCCCTCCCCCTCCCCTGCAGAAGTGCATGTCCACCTTCGAGCACGACATGGAGAAGGCCTTCGCCCTACAGGCGAGCCAGGACAAAGTGTGCAGCATCTGCATGGAGGTGATCCTGGAGAAGGCGTCCGCCTCCGAGAGGAGGTTCGGGATCCTCTCCAACTGCAACCACACCTACTGCCTGGCCTGCATCCGCCAGTGGCGCTGTGCCAAGCAGTTTGAAAACCCAATCATCAAGTAAGTCACCTTACCAGTCACCTGCCTTTCCCGGCCGCACACTGGGGCCTGCGGTGGACCATCCTGCGCTGGCATCCAGGACGGTGGGCCCCGATTCCCCGCTGAGGCCAGGTGCATGTCCCCCCTCCGCCCTTTTTAAGATTTTTTATTGGAAAGGCAGATCAGATTTACAGAGACAAAGAGAGACAGATCTTGCATATCTTGGTTCACTCTTCAAATGGCCGCAATGGCCAGAGCTAAGCAGATCCGAGGCCAGGAGCCTCTTCCCTGTCTCCCACGTGGGTGCAGGGTCCCAAAGCTTTGGACCATCATCCTCCGCTGCTTTCCCAGGCCACAAGCAGGGAGCTGAAAGGGAAGTGGAGCAGCAGCAGCACATACGACCTTCCAAATGGGGTCCTGGCAGTTGGATTAGCCAGTTGAGCCACTGCACCAGGCTATGTTGTTAACCTCCTCTGAGCTTCAATCTATTTTACCTAAAAAAATCAGATGGAGCCTGATGCGATAGCCTAGTGGTTAAGGTCCTCGCCTCACATGGGCCAGGATCAGATATGGTCACTTGGGGAGTGAATCGTTATACGGAAGAACTTCCTCTCTCTCTGTATTCCTCCTCTGTATATCTACCTTTCTAATAAAAATAAATCTTTAATCCTCCATCCTATTTTTTTTTTAAACAATGCCTGGTATGTAAGTCCCTGTGCCCACCAGAGGTTTCCTGAGGTCTGGACTAGCCAGCTCTGGTGAGGAGCCCTGTCCACCCAGGGCAGCCTCTCCTGGCACAGTTAACGGAGGTGAGTCAGGTCATTTGCCTAAAGGCACATGCTTGTGTGCGAAGTAACACACAGAGTGGCGTGGTAGCAAAGCCCGAGGCAGGAGTCCCAGCTGTACGGTGATGAGATGAGCCACATCTGTCCATCAGCTGGTGGCTTTTAGGCCGCTGCTGTTTTCGGTCATGGTGCAGATATTTGGATGCACATCTTTGTGTAGGTTTGAGATGTTTTCTCGGGATGTGCCCCAGAAGGGAGATTGCTGGGCCACACATGAACTGTGTTCTCAAGTGTCAGTCATCTGACAGCAGGGACAGAAGGTCCCTGCTCTGTTGCCTCCCCCGTGTGTTTTATTTCTGGTTTTAAGCAGTCATGGGTGTGAAGCAACATCTCACTGTGGTCCTACTTTACACATACCTGTTAATGGTATTAAGCAGCTTTTTACGCACTTCTTGAGGCTGTTTTGGAGAAATGAGTACTTTGTTCATTTTAGTTTATTGAAAGGCACAATTAGAGGAATCTTCCATTCACCCGATCCACACCCCACATAATCACAACAGCCAGAGCTGGGTTAGCCAAGGTCAGGAGCTGCTCTCGGGAGTCCCACGTGAATACGGGGGCCCAAGCACCGGAGTCATCTGCTGTCCCAGGCCATTAGCAGGGGGCAGGGTGTGAAGTGGAGCAGCTGGGACTCAAGCCAGTGCCCACGTGGGATGCCACAACACCAGCCCCTAAAATGTCCAATGCCTCAGAAGAACCGGTGTTGAAATGTCTCTGGCAGTCACCCACTAGAGAAAGGGGTTTACGCGTGGAGTGTGCCGAGACTAACTTGTTCTTATTGCAGGTCTTGCCCAGAATGCCGGGTGATATCTGAGTTTGTAATTCCAAGTGTGTATTGGGTAGAAGATCAGAATAAAAAGAATGAGTTGATTGAAGCTTTCAAACAGGGAATGGGGTAAGTGCCTGGCTCTTGTTTCTAAGGATCCTCCCCTCTCCTAAGCATGTGCTCTTGGAACCGGGGACCACAGCTAGGCTTGGGGTACAGAGGAGGACAGGGTGTAGGGTCCCCGAGGAGGACTGCTCTGTGGCACCAGGATCTATATGCCATCGGGCTGCTGTGTCCCCCAGCACCTCCTGAGCGCCCAGTGCAGGCAGATGGAGAGGCGAGGACACAGCTGACAAGCCATCAGAAAATGCATGATGGAGGCCATCGGAGTGGGATAGCCTCCCCACCTCGTATGTCAGGGAAGTGGCCGGCCCGGGACCAAGATGACTGAGACAGGAACACCTGGGCGCAGGGGGCGGGTGGGGGCTTCCCAGTGTGCATGAGGACCGGGGCAGAGGAGTGCTGTGATGGGTGTACAGCTTTAAGAGAGACCCATTCTTAAGGGATGCTCGCCATGACCCCAACATGACGAAGGTTTCAACACAGCCACACTAACTACAAGTTCAAGGAATGAAGAGGGGACGGGAGGGAAAAAGCCCAGCCCAAGAGAACCATACAGCAGCTTCCAGAAGTCTGAAATACCTAAGTAGTCCCAGGATGAGAAAAGCAGAGTAGAACAACGGCTAGTTCTCGAAGCTGGAGCTGAGCGCGCGGTCCGCAGTGTGGGGCTCCTCCAGGCCCCCAGCCACGGACGCTGAGCCCCCCAGGCGCCGCTCACCTGTCGCAGCACTGCCACGGGAGGCAGGCCCGGCACCTTCCCCTGAGCTGTCAGTCTGAAGGATGCAGAATCTATAGAAATATTACAAAATGTGCAAGAACCGGAAATACTAAGTCTGGGAAAACAGAACTTTTTTTTTCCTGCTTAATTAGAGTTCTGAAGGCAGAAGTGATATTCTTACCTTGTGGTAAACAAGACGTGGAACACCGCGAGCTGTGGTGCAGAGGCCAGTAACGAAGTGTGCTGGCGAAGGTATAGGGCGTATCAGTTCTGATGGAAAACTTGGTGTATGCTGTAACCCCTCTGTAACCCCTCTGTGTGTCAGAGTCAAGCACAACAGCTAGCATGTGGAACCAGCACTTGCCATGGAGTGGGAGGGAAAAAAAACCGGGTCTCGGGTGGGTCCCGAGTCCATGGAGAGGAAGAGAGCGAGCCAGGAAAGAGGTCACTTGCTGCAGCCAAGGATCCCCGGGAGCTGCTAGAAGCAGCATCACCGAGTCTCCGCAGCGGAACCAGACCTGCCCCCAGGTCAGCTCCCAGATGGAGTCCGTGTTGCTGACTGGCCCGAGCAGCCCTAAACCTGGCCAGTCCTACCTGTCCCCACGAGTACAGCCTCCTTCACGACAACTCATTCGCTTGAGTAGATATCAAGTGCCAGCCGGGCTGGCCGCCTTGGGACCTGACCCGTGGCCTACAGTGACACCTTCTTCTGAGGTCAGTGGTTGCTCCCTGGGCCCTGGATAGCTCTGTCTGCCTTCATTTCCTAGTGGTAAACCTACAAGCCAGTTCAGAAAACTAGCTAAGAGATACTGGCATCTCGTATAAGCACCAGATCAAGTCCCAGCTACTCTCCTCTTAGCTGAACTCTGGGAGAACAGCAGACTGACCAGAATCCTTGGGTCCCTGCATCCACATGGGAGACTTGGAGGGCTGTAACCCCCAGGAGTCTAGAACTCCATCCAGGAAGTGAACCAGTAGGTAAGAGGTTTTTAAGGAATTCATAAAGACCGGACTCCAGCAGGCAGATGACAAGCAGAAGGCATTCTTGGTAGAGTGGTACGTGCCAGCGTCATGGCACACAGCTGTCATGGCCATTTGGGGCATGAGCAGCAGATGGAAGATCTCTGCTTGTCTCCAGGGATAGATTTATTTTTATTTGAAAAACAGATTTTTCAGAGGAGAGACAAAGATCTTCCACCTACTGGTTCACTCTCCACATGGCTACAATGCCACAGCAGGAGCTTCTGGGTCTCCACGTGGGTGCAAGGGCCCAAGAATCCAAGCCATCCTCTGCTGCTTTCCCAGGACATAAGCGGGGAGCTGGATGGGAAGTGGGGCCCCAGGTTGACATTCTGTGCAAGATTTTCACATCCCATGGGAGCTTTTGCAAAGTGGGGTCTGAGCTGTGCGTGGCCCGCTGTCATTCACCTTTCCTATAGCACGAGGATCATAGCTCCCACTATGTTTTGATTTTCTTCTTTTCAGAAAAAAAGCTTGTAAATACTTTGAGCAAGGCAAAGGGACCTGCCCATTTGGAAGCAAATGTCTTTACCGCCATGCTTACCCAGACGGGCGGCTGGCGGAGCCCGAGAAGCCGCGGAAACAGCTCAGCTCTGAAGGCACTGTGAGGGTAAGGGCTCAGCAGCCCCTTGGGCTGAGGCCGCCCTGGGGTGCTCACTCCTGGGCTGTTCTCTAATGTAGTTCTGGCAGCAGGAGAGGACCAGAACAAGCTACACGGGCTCCCTGCCTGTTGCCCTGAGCACTAACCCTGGATGTGTGCTGGCTGTCTTTGCAGTTCTTTAACTCAGTGCGGCTCTGGGACTTCATCGAGAACCGAGAAAGCCAGCATGTCCCCAGCACTGATGACGTGGATGTGACAGAGCTTGGGGACCTCTTCATGCACCTTTCCGGAGTGGAGTCATCAGAGCCCTAAGTAGTCTCTGCCTGTCCCCTGCATCATGGGCCCCACCGGCCGAAACCTTCCCCCCAGCAAGGGTGGGCCGAGCCCCCTGCTGTGGAGTGTTGCTTGGAGTTGAGTGGGGCTGTACTTGCCCTTGGTCTCATCCACTGCCCCCTCCTAGAGCCCTGGGAAGAGTGAAGGATATAAAGTACCCTACTGAGCATGTGGACGTGCACTTTGTCTAGTTGGTGGCTTAGCTGGCCTCCAGCCCTTCAGACCATAGCAAGTGTGCAGATGGAGAGCATTCAAACAAAACCAGCTGCGGGCCTTCCCCATCTTTCTCTTCCCCCAAACTCAAAGCAGCCCAGAGGGATTCTTTGGCCCAAGCAGGAGAGTTCTGTGTCGTGCGAGGTTGCCCTGCGGGCCAATCTGTCGGGGAGCACAGGTGATGCAGGGAGCACTGTTGGCTGTGGCCTTCCTAAGGGTGTGAGTAAGCAGTTAGGAGGCAACCAGGTGGAAGGCTAACCCTGGGGCCCCCAGCCAGAAGCACATGCCCAGTACAACAACCTTATCCAAGGGCTCAGAACACACACCCACTTAAACAACATGAAAAGCCTCTCTCATCCTTACCTGGGAGGCCTGGCTCCACTGGCGGGCAGCTAGAAGGGCGAGCAGCCTGGTGCACACACAAGAGTTTGAGTCACGCTCACTCCAAGCCTGAATGCAGCTAGATGTACCAAATATACTGTAAATACACTGAAGCTTGGCTAGGAGATCTCTTACCAGGGTTTAGAATGCTTTTTGCTTGATGAATTGAGTTGAACCTTCACTAAAGCGGAAAGGACATACAGGCTCAGCTAAACTCACTTCCTGCTTCTTGAATTCGGCTTCAGAAGGGAGTGAACAAGGAGACAGTTCAAGCTCTGCGCTCTCATTCAGTATTGCTTTAAAAGAAGGTAACAGCAACTGAACCTAAATTTAATTTATTTTATTAAAATAACAATTGAAGAACCATGAGATAACTGTATTTTGTCAGGCGCAATAAAAACAAAATTAAAACCCAAATCATCAAGAAAACCTCTTACTGGCTTCCTTGCATACACAATATGACTAGAGACAAGGCGGCCTGTGGCCCGCCCCATAGGGGCAGTTCCTGGAAGACAAAATTTAGCATGATAGAGGACTGCTCCCAGAAGGATGGGCGGGTGTGTGTGTGTGTATGTAGGGGTGGGGCGGGGCAGGGGTCCCCAGTCACCTTCCCTTAGTACCAAGCAGGCTCCTTCAGGCAGCCGAGGTCGTGCAGTCCTGGGTTGTTGGGTGCATTAGGTGCAAAACTGGGGCCACACCACCATCACCCAGAGTCCCTGCCGTGATGTACATTTCTCACCGCAGCTGGGCTCCAGCTCCACGTGTGTCCCCACGGAACGGCTGGAAACTACCTCTGCTTCCCCTTCCAGGGTTCTGAAGAAGGCGCACTGAGCTAATAGCTGGGCCAGCTCCTGTGTTGCCATCCGTATCTACTTCCACGGCTGGGCTCAGCATCCTGGAGAGCAGGGGGAGGGAGCAGGCCAGGCCAGCAAGGTGCCTGGCTTCTCCCCGGGGCCAGAGGGCAGACAAGAAGGCAACATCAAGTTAAGGCCCAGTGAGTAGTCTGGAAGGTCTTTAGCAGCAGCTTCTCTGAAAACACGCTAACCCTTCTGCCCCCAAAGAAAGGGAGGCGAAGTGGCGCCTGCAGCTCTCCTGCCTGCCCTGGCCAGGGAGAACAGGTGCCGTCAGCTAGAAGACAGGCAGCCTTGGAGACGTGGTAAGCGTGCAGGCGTTGATGTCCTCTGTGTGCGCCGCCCGGTGCAGGGAGGGCTCTGAGGCGCTCCGGTTGATT
This sequence comes from Ochotona princeps, assembly GCF_030435755.1. NCBI lineage: Eukaryota > Metazoa > Chordata > Mammalia > Lagomorpha > Ochotonidae > Ochotona > Ochotona princeps. The sequence goes on along the minus strand of NC_080852.1, from coordinate 36,481,680 downwards.
TTCGGCAGAGAGTGTTGGAGCAGCTCAATGGAGGACAGGATCTGAAACAGCCGCCGAAAGGGAGCTCGCTGGGGCTGCATGCTGACTGAGCTGCTGCCCTGGATCAGGTGCAAAGCCAATTTCCTCTGTACCATCTCACCCCCTACCTTACCACCTAGCCTCAGGAACACCTGCTTTAATTCTGCTCCAGCGGTCTTACGCTACATGGCTTACCTGGGGGAACAGAGGCCTCTCTTCTTTAACTTTCTTCACACAGTCAGCCACCAGCCTCTTCATTGCTTTGGGGCAGTTCTTGTACAGCTTGCTAAGATCTGGGGACGCATACCCTCGGCCCACCATGAAGATGATCTAAGGAACAGGAAGTCACACCTTAACCTTCTCCCTGCTGGGCTGAGGGCCCAGGATTCCCCATTGCAAACAGAAGCTGCCTCACCTGATCACGGTTGTTGATGTGGGAGTAGGGGAGCTCCCCCGTCATCAGCTCATACAGCACGATGCCGTAGGAGTAGACGTCAGACTGGAAGCTGAACGGGTTGTTGTCCTGCATTCGGATCACCTCGGGAGCCTGCAGAGGCAGAGTGCACGATCGCCAGGGTGTGCCCTCAGACACCAGGGCCTAGGCCTTCACTCAAGTCACTTGACAAGCTCTTGCCCAGAGGACACCTGGCTTGCTGGGAGAGCTTGCCAAAGCCAGTTCAGGAATCCTGGTCTCTGACCCAGTCTGAGCACAGCTGGTGCCTGGCTTGCTCACACCTGTCCGGGTAGTATGGCTCCTATTTCCAGTTTCCTCAAACAAGCTCACATTTGACCCAGGGTGACACTAGGGGTCATCTGGACTCCAAGTGATGAAACCCAAAGCCACAGACCAATCCTCGTAACCCCACTGCCACTGGGAACCTGGCTTCCTCACCATCCACAGAACGGAGCCGGTCGGTTGTTCAACCTGTTGGGAACCACTCCACCGAGACTTTACTGTCGCCAAACCAAAGTCACCAATTTTCACCGTCAAGCCTTCATGAAGAAATATATCTCAGTGCCTGTTAAGGATGCTGTTTCAAAAAAACCGTCACGTTTATTTTGAAGAACTTCTTAAAAGTTTTTTTTCTTTTCCAAAGATCTGGGGTTTTTTGTTGTTTATTTGGTTTTTTACTAGAAAGGTAGATTTATATATAGAGAGAGAAAAATCTTCTGTCTGCTGGTTCACTCCCCAAGTGGCTGCAGTGGCTGGAGCTGAGCCAATCAGAAGTCAGGAGCCAGGAACCTCTTCCAGGTCTCCCACATGGGTGCAGGGTCCCAAGGCTTTGGGCCGTCCTCCACTGCTTTCCCAGGCCACAAGCAGGGAGCTGGAGGGGAAGTGGAGCTGCCACGGCATGAATAGGCACCCATGGGATTCCAGCCATTGCAAGGTGAGGATTCAGCCACTAGGCTTCCTCACTGGGCCCCCAAAGTTCTTTATAATACAATTAACTCTCCTTATCTCTGTCCCAGACAGCACTGCAGAAGTTACCAGGTTTCTGAAAATATTCCTAAAATATTTTGAAACGACCACTCGTAGGAAACAAGCAGACACTGCTCAGGCTGTAAGACTTCAGCCAAAAAGACAAGGGCAAGTCTGCCCTTCGCTGCTCTGGCCTAGCTGCCTCTCTGGGAGTCAGGTCTGAGGGCTTGTGAGCAACCCAGGTAGAGCAGGTGCCTTACACCACGGCTGGCAGCACAGGCTGTTTCAGGGCTGCTAGAAGACTGGTGTCAGTGGCCTAAGTGACCTAAGTCCTTTGTGCCTGCATTCCTCCTCAAGAGAGATGAAATGTGGGTGGATACTAACGTGCTAACTGCGGCCAAACCCGTCACTGGTGATGTAACTTACATTCAGAACCGAGGGCAGCCTGCTTGCTAATGCAGTCGGATGGTTCACATCCTGTGATCTGCGTGCAGGTGTCTAATTCATTCTTCAAACCTGTAGTGACTGCTACTGTGGTAGCGTGTGGTTGCCCCAAACCATCCACCACCAAGAGGTGTTCCGTGTGTCACACCTACACTAGGCTGTCACATCTAAACTAAGATACCTAGGGGGCAGTGCGGTCCACTCCATGGCACTGGCATCCCAGACAGGTGCCGGTTCTAATCCCGGCAGACCCACTTCCAATCCAGCTCTCTGCTATGGCCTGGGGAAGCAGTGGAGGATAGAGTATTTTGAACTCTGTACCCACGTAGGAGAACTGGAAAAAGCTCCTGACTCGCACTGATAGATTAACAGCTCAGCTCTGGCTATTATGGCCATTTGGGGAATGAACCAGCAGAAAGAAAATCTCTCTAAACCCGCCTTTCAAATAAAAGTACATTAACAAAACAAAACAGGAGCCTTGTAACGGCCCAAAAGCACAGGGCTAGCAGAGTGGCCAACTTGATACTGTTCGATGTTACTCTTTGTAGCATAAAACAGCTCTACTCATTGTCTATTCCAATTTTGTAAAAATACATTAAGTCTTAAAAAGGGCCAAGATTTACCTCTGGAAACCATTTCCACAGCTGAAAACAAACAATTTAAAATAAGGAAGTCTTACAACATTTAGCTCATAGCTATTTTCTGACGAGATACACACTATCCACCAACTAGAAATAAGCACAAAAGCCCAAGCCCCTCCTCCGGTTACATTTAGTAATGAACTGTGAAGACCAGACCGTTTCTCCAGTTCACCCTCACACACATCAGCTCCGGGAGCACTCCGCCACGCCAGAGGGGCTTCCCGAGGCGGCGCCCTGAGCACTCCACCGAGAGCCCTGGCAGCGTTTCTTCAAGGAACTTTGTTTCTCCTGATTACTGCTTGTTTTCCTAAAAAGTGCTAGCCCCTGATCCAATCCCACTGTGATCCCTGCACTCAAAGGCAGCAGCAGAGAACCGGAACTGAAGGATACTGTTGGATTTCATGTCTCTGTGGATGATGTTCTTCGCATGCAAATAGCTGTGAAGGGAAAATAAAAGTTTTAACAACTGTTTGGCTGGAGAGCTGTTCTGAACTACAGCTGCAGAAGGCCTGCGGGGTCCCGGCCAGGTGTCCCACACAGATGTACACGGGCCTGACTCCCCTTGAAGCGGACGGTGATCTGTAAGTGTGCTCTCACCCTGTGGAGCACCAGTTGGACCCAACAGCAGTTCTGACAATCCAGATGTTTCCCAACTGAGGAGTGACTAAAGCACCAAACCCACACAATGGAGTACCACTCGGGCCCAGAAAAGAAGAAAGTGCCTGCACTAACCTTAACAGGCTACAAAACCTTGAGCCAGGAACAAAAGACTACAACTTAGATATTTGTTAAGTTACTCCTCCAGGGCCAAGCCCGATAGCCTAGTGACTAAAGTCCTCACATTGCACACCTGGAATCCCATATGGTCGCCGGTTCTAATCCCAGCGGCCCTGCTTCTCATCCAGCACCCTGCTTGTGGCCTGGGAAAGCAGTAGACGACAGCCCAAAGCCTTGGGACCCTGCACCCGTGTGGGAGACCAGGAAGAGCTCCTGGCTCCTGGCTTCGGATTGGCTCAGCTCCAGCCATTGCGCTCGCTTGGGGAGTGAATCATCTGACGGAAGATCTTCCTCTCTATCTCTCCTCTCTGATATCCGCCTTTCCAATAAAAATAAATAAATCTTTTTTTAAAAAAAAGTTACGCCTCCAGAAAAGACTCCATTTCCGTGAAATGTACTCAGGAGGTCAAATTCAGAGACAAACCAGACTCCAAAGCTGGGGTGACTGCTGAGGCTTCAGCTTTCTGGACAAAGAATGTTCTAAAAAATGCAAATGACTACAGAGTTCTGCAAAAACTAAAAACCACAAGCTATATACATCTTAAAAGAGTGAGTTTTATGGTATGCAAACTGTGGTCTAAGTATTTTCCTAGAAAGTAATCCTGGCTATTTCTTAGATACATCAAGGCAAGGCAAGCTGTTGCTGACAACGCTGGCATCCCACACAACAGTGCTGCCTTGGGCCTCAGTCGGTTCCCGGCAACTCCCTACTTGTGGCCTGGGACAGCAGGAGATGGCCCAAACCCTTGGACCCCGCACCCATGTGGGAGACCCAGAAGAGCTCCTGGCTCCTGGATTTTGGACAAGCTCAGCTCTAGCTCTCACTTTAAGGGAGATGGCAGCTTCCTATGGACTCTATGGTGGACCAGGGGGACTCTGTGGTCCAGGCAAGCCTGGTACTTGCAGTGCCCACAGACCTGTGTTCACATGAGGGTCTGAGGAGCCCAGGCCGCACCGTGCAGCTGCACACTCCTCACAGCAGCGAGCCGGAAGGGCCAGCATCTGATGATGGGAAGGAAGTCCTTCATGGGTTCTTTACAGAGGAAATGAGGAATCCCAAAAGTGACATCTGCTCAAACCCTGGTGTACACTTATGGATGGGCCATGCTCAGATGCCTAGCAGAACTGCCACACCACCCCACAGACGGGATGAGCCTGCAGCCCCACCCTCACTGTGTTCTCAGGTTGCGGGAAGAACATGGGGAGCATGTGGAGCCTGAATGGGAGCGCCCAAAGGACAGCTGAGCCGGAGGGGGACCGGAGCTGCTAGCTGCTGCTGCCTGAGCTAGGGGCCCGTTCTCAGCTGTGCCAAGGCACCACAGCATCACTAGGTGGGGTTAGAAAGCTCTTCCGACTCCGGCACAGGGAATGCCTGGACCATCTACTCACTCCATGCCTTGAGCTGTCTGGCGGGCGATGTCAATTAGCTGGAACATCTGGAACTTGGTCTCCTGGACATGCAGATGTTTGTAGAGGCTACTGCCCTCACACCACTGGGTCACAATCGCCAGGTTGTCCTTTGTCATGTACCCCATGAAGAGTAGGATGTTCACATGCCGTGTTTTGCTGGGGGGGGGGAAGGGAAGAAAATGCTTTGCACCCGATTCTGTGTTCTGGACAACCCCACACTCCCCAGCAGAGGGCACAGGTAGGCCAATTGGTGAGCAAACCAAGGAGCCCACCATTGGTTCAGCCCCCAAAGGGGGTATGTCTTCACTCTCTCCCCAGGGGTCAAAGCCCTTGTCATCTGCAGGACCAACTATTCAACTTAACTCCTACAAATCTAAAAAGTGACCAAAAAAGCAGGTTTTGGAATCCCAAGTAAGGCAATCTAACTGTGTTCTTGAAAAAGATAGGACCTGTTTCTCCTTACCTCAGATTAAAACTCCAAGCCAGGCGGGACTTGGGTTATTGTGCGTACAGGGCATGCAACATGCTATTCTCATGAAAAGGGACACTTCTGAGGGCCTGAGCACACATGAATTGGAGAAAGCCTCCACCCATGAGGGAGGACTGCCCAGCGGCAGGGAGCAGGCCGCGAGTGCAGACAGACACAGCCCCTGGCCCTGCAGTCGTCCTTCAACTCGGTGGCCGGAACAGGTCAGTGCCCACTCACCGCAGGACAGCCACCTCGTTTCGGAAGGCCTGGAGCTGCTCTGGCGTCGGGTCGACAACCTTAAGGATCTTCACTGCAACGTCTCCTGCAAATTAGTTTGTAGTCAGTGCGACCAGTTAAATGACCTTTATTTTTCAAATACATTAGTTGGACGGGAGCGGGGAGACAGTGACGAACTCAAAAAGATCATGTATCTATACAGATGGAAGACATCTGTAAAATTCTAAACCAGATGTCTAGAAAAATGGTTGCAGCTATTCTTATCTGCCATATACCTTTAGCCAGCTTGCTTTCAGCAGTCCCAGTGAGGGAAGGTCATGGGACAGGCCAGCCTTGGCCTGGGGCTGCCACTGGCACAGGAAGGGCCGGAGGTGGGCATAAGGCAGAGGCATTTAGCAGCTGCTGCTATGGAACTCAACATCCATATGGTTAGAATCAAGGTAGCGCCTTTAAAACTACAAAAATCTATATGGCAATTAAATTACTCTGCCTTCAGTATCATTCATTCTGGGGCCAGCACTACAGCAAGGAAAGCTGCTGCCTGCGATGCCCAGATCCCATGAGCCTGGGATTGAGTCCCTGCTGCTCCAACCTGGATCCAGCTCCCTGTTAACAGCCTAGAAAGCAGGTTAAGTGGCCTAAGTGGTTAGGCCCTCTGTACTCATTTGGGAGACCTGGAAGAAATTCCTGGTTCCCGACTTACCTCAGCTTAGTCCAGCTCTAGCCATTGCAGATATTTGGGGGAGAAAACCAGCAGGTGGAAGAACGCTAACTCTGCCTTTAAATTAGTAGAATCTGTTTTTATAAAGAAAGTAATGCTGGGCCCAGCGCAGTAGCCTAGTGGCTAAAGTCCTCGCCTTGCTAGTGCTGGAATCCCATATGGGCACCAGTTTGTATCCCAGCTGGCCCACTTCCCTTTCAGCTCCCCACTTGTGACCAGGGAAAGCAGTAAAGGATGGCCAAAGCATTGGGACCCTGCACCCACGTGGGAGACCCCGCGGATCAGCACAGCTCCAGTTGTTGTGGCTACTTGTAAAGTGAACCAGAGGATGGAAGATTTTTCTCTCTGTCTCTCCTTTACTCTATCGGCAGTTCCACTTCCCATCCAGCTCCCTGCTTGTGGCCTGGGAAAGCAGTCAAGGATGGCCCAAAGCCTGAGGACCCTGCACCCGTGTGGGAGACCCGGAGGAGGTTCCTGCCTCCTGGCTTCGGATTGGCTCAGCTCCAGCTGTTGTGGTCACTTGGGGAGTGAATCATCGGACGGAACATCTTCCTCTCTATCTCTCCTCATCTCTGTATATCTGCTTTTCTAATAAAACTAAATAAATCTTTAAAAACACATGGTACTTGGGCTCAGCAGCGTGGCCTAGTGGCTAAGATCCTTGCCTTGATCCCATATGGCTGCTGGTTCTAATCCTGGCAGCTCCACTTCCTCTCTATCTCTCCTCCTCTCAGTATATCTGACTTTGTAATAAAAATAAAATAAATCTTAAAAAAAAAAAAAAAACATGGTACTTAAGAAAAAAGGAAAATATAGAAAACTAATAGAAATAGGCAAACATAAATGAAACTATCAAATCATACTTAAGAACATGAAAATAAAAAAAGTAATCCTAATAAATACTGAGCCCTTGCAGTACCTTGGCACTGTGTGCTTCAATTCCCTGTAACCCTCAGAGCTGCTCTACCATCCCAGTACCCGTTATTCTCACACAGAAAACCAAAATCCTAGAGCCAGGACTGGAGCCTCATATGACTCCCACGGCACTGCTATAGCCAACCCTACAGCTGCGTGCCAAGCACCGGGAGTAACACCAGCCTCCTCACGGCACGTAAGCACTCTCGTGGCCACTCCTACCTCACATGGGCTGCACGTTTAGAAGCCACTTTCTACAAACTCGTGCAAAAGGCTGCGTAGGAAGGCCGAGGTGCTGACACTCTCCACAGCCTCCTTGCTTCTAGGGCAGGGGTCCCGCAAGCCCTGTCCCCTCCCCTCACTTTGACAGTGGGATTAGTTGCACTGTTGCATATTGTGTGTGTGCGGGGGGGTTGCTTATTTTGTTCTGAAATCCAAGCATGCAAAATAAAGATGCTATTTTATCCAAAAGTTTCTATACTGATCCTGTGCAACAACTTTCCAAAATTAGCTGAAGCTCTCTTAGGGCTCATAAGTTCACAATAAATGAATTTACTAAGGACTAAAGTGCAAACCAGCTGGATGACACCTGGACCTGACCCTCTCCACACAGTGAAAGCACCCCTAGAATCTTTCTGTAGGAGCACCAACTGGCAGGCAGGCAGTTCTTCCGGTAGGTCCCAAACTGCTTTCCTCAAAAGGTGTTGTTTCATTACTGAAAGCTACAAGGAGTCACAGCAACACAGCCTTCAAACTGGCTCCCAGCACGCAGAAGCACTTGAGTTTACGAAGGGCACAGGGTGGCCTGAGAAGGCGCTGATGACATAAGATGAAACAGTGCTCGGCCGAGTCAGAGCTCCTACCTAGGCAATGGGTCTGGTCAACCACACGAGACATGCGTAACATCAAGTTCTTAGCCTGAGTAGGAGAGACAGTCTTTTGCATAACTGTTTAATCTGGTGCCAACATGAGCCAAGAAAGGAGACAGACACGTGTGTGTGCACGCATGTGTGTGGGGGGGGCAGTACACACAAAGGGCAGAGAAGACCCCTTGGCAGAGGATGCAGAAAGCTTTGCAGAAGGAAAAAGGAGAGCAGCCAAGGGAAAGGTTTCAGTGAACGGGAGTGTACTTGGTCCAGACTGAGCACACTGCAACTGAGAGGTGAGGTCAGAGGAACAGAAACGGAAATTGTGTCTCTGAAACTCTGTTGTGATTTGGCACTGAGAGAAAGCAGGAGGCCATGGAGGAGCCGGCTGTGGCTGGTTCAGGCACCAGAGCTGACAACAAAAAGGACCAACTCATGAGGGTGGACGGGCCCATCACAGCAGGGCCAAGACGATGGCCATACTGGCAGGCTAGGGCCAGGACAGGTGTAGGGGTGTGGGAAGGAGGTGACGCTGGATGAGCTACTGCTTCGTGTGGCCTCCTAGTGCCCGGGCACAGCAGGGCAGCCCAGTCCTTTATTATCCCTCTCCACAGCTGTGCCCTGCCCCAGCACAGCTCATCACACACTGTTCCTGGTCAGCAATGCAACCCCCGGAGCCCCAGGCAGCTTCAGCCCCTCCTCTCCATCAGCTGAACACCCTGAGCTGTTTCCACACAGACCATCGCTTAGCCACATGACACCCATATACAAAGAATTTCTTCACCTTTCTTTGTTTCATCAACACAAAGTCTTCCTATCTTTCTAAATCCGACTGCTCTCCAAACATGTACTCCTCTGCAGGTCACGGATAGGAAGACTGAATGCCTGCCAAGCAGTTGGTAAAACAGCAGGGTGCCAGGTTACACTCAGCTCCTCTGCACAGCTTAGCAGCATAGGGATCCCATGTGGGCACCGGTTCTAATCCTGGCAGCCCCGCTTCCCATCCAGCTCCCTGCTGTGGCCTGGGAAAGTGGACAATGGCCCAAATCCTTGGGACCCTGCACCTACATGGGGGACCCTGAAGCAGCTCCTGGCTCCTGGCTTTGGATTGGCTCAGTTCCTGCTGTTGCAGCTGCCTGGGGAGTAAACAATTGGACAGAAGATCTTCCTCTCTGTCTCTCCTTCTCTTTATATATCTGACTTTCCAATAGAAACAAATCTTTAAAAAAATGATCAACTGCTCTTAGCAAAAATATTAAACACTGCTCTATCCACTGCTCTACTTCCCATCTCAGATACAATTCACTATACCCTACAAAAGGCTATACTGCCCCATTTATGACTTTGACATTGTCTTCCAACACTGCCATTTTCCTGAGATTTGGCAGATAGGCCAGAAGTACACTGGATGTAATTTTATAAGAAAAATGAATCAGGGCCCGGCGGCTAAAGTCCTCGCCTTGAACGCTCCGGGATCCCATATGGGCGCCAGTTCTAATCCCTGGCAGCTCCACTTCCCTTCCAGCTCCCTGCTTGTGGCCTGGGAAAGCAGTTGAGGACGGCTCAAGACTTTGAGACCCTGCACCCGTGTGGGAGACCTGGAAGAGGTTCCTGGTTCCTGGCTTCAGATCGGCACAGAACCAGCCGTTGCGGTCACTTGGGGAGTGAATCATTGGATGGAAGATCTTCCTCTCTGTATATCTGACTTTGTAATAAAAATAAATAAATCTTTAAAAAAAAAATGAATCATTCTACATGTAATTTACATATTTAGTCCTACGCCCTTAATGAATCAGGAATTTCTCAAGTAATCAGTTACCAATGGCGTAAAACCATTCTAACAAGCCAAAGGCACTCAGAAGCCCGGAGGTGCTGTCTCAGGTTTCAACACCTTGAATCTGAAAGCTCCATTCACATGACATTCTTAAAGTTCCTTACTTTGGGCATCTACTAAGATAATTATGAGGGCTGGCATCGGGCACAGTGGATTAAACGCAATGGCAGCATCCCATGCTCCACTTCTGACCCAGCCCTCCACTAAGGCGCCTGGGAAAGCAGTGGAAGATGGCCCACGTGCCAGGGTCCTGCACCCACAGAGAAGACACAGAAGAAGCTCCCGGCCTCAGCCTAGTTCAGCCATGGCCATTGTGGTCATCTAGAGAGTGAATCAGCAGACGGTAGCTCTCTCACTCCATAACTCTGCCAGACAAATACATCTCTAATAATGATGATGATGATTACAGTAGAATCCAAAGTAGAGACAACAAAAACCTGCTTACTATATGCTAACACCCTAAGGCCAGAAACAGTAAAAACTTGGAATAAATCTTAAGTGTACTACCCAAATACACAAGCTGCAATTAACAAAAGTTAAACTAAATTTCTCACAAGTAATAAAGCTTCAACCAAAACAACTAACATTGGGCCTGGCAGCGTGGCCTAGCGGCTAAAGCTTTGGGACCCTGCACCCGTGAGGAGTAAGTTCCTGGCTCCTGGCTTTGGATCGGCGCAGCATCGGCCGTTGCGCTCACTTAGGGAGTGAATCATCGGACGGAAGATCTTCCTCTCTTTCCTCCTCTCTATATATCTGACTTTCCAATAAAAATAGAATAAATCTTTAAAACAAACAAACAAAAAACCAACTAACATTGCACAGATTGAAGAATTCAGTCTACCTATTCTGTTGGACAGGCCTAAACACAGTGAACCCTGGGCACAGTAAAGAGCTTTGACAAGACATTCTTACCTTTGTTATGCCAAAACTAACTGGTCACGGGCAAGCAAGTTAGCCCCCTCTCAAGACCTCAATTTTCTGGCGTGTGAAATCCTTGACCCCTCCCCACTTCTCGTGCTTTCCACTCAATCAGCAGACTCCTGCTCATTTCGGGGGCTTCACAGCAGCTCCCTGTGCAGCCTGTACTTAATCGGTCTACGACGAGACAGCACTGCTAACACTGATTACAGAACTCAAACCTTGTCCACATTTTCTAGCTGTCTAAACAACAGGCAATTTAAAGCACCAGGCATCTAAACCAAATTCTGTGAGATTTCAAAACTTCCATCCAGTCGAATCTTCAGACATAATCTTGGGAATCTCCTTGGCCTCTCGCGGCTTACTTCTGACGTCACTGAAGCCCTGTGACAAAGGGTGGGCCCCGGACTCACCATGCCATTTGCCCTTATATACAGTTCCAAAGGAGCCAGACCCAATCCGAGTGGAGAGCATCACTTCACTGGCTTCTATTTCCCAGTAGTAGCTGGAATCCCTCTGTCCGCGCGGCCTCTGAAACAAGCAGAAATGACACTCCAGCGACAGGACATCAAACCAAAAATCTATCCAACCTCCACTGTTCCCACAGCTTTTAAAGAGACATGTTAACTATAATTTCAATTTGGTCTTTTGAGAAAACACTGTTCTGTTGTAGCAAACTGCCAAATTCTCTAATGTAAGCATGACAAACAGCAGGCACTTGAGATCCCTGAATGTACCTTATTCGAGTCCTATCCCAAAATAAGTAAAAAGAATTCTACTTTCCAACTAGGTTTTTCTTCCTAAACCCAAACAGATATGAGGTGCTAATGGCAACACTCACAATTTTATTTTTCTCCTGGGTTCCAGATCCTGGGGCCCGTTCTCTCTGCGCTGGCATGGGAGTTTTCGGTTGTGACCAGCCCGTTGGGCTCAAATTGTTGGGGCTGCTGGATAGGGCTGAAGGTGAGGCTTAACAGAGCAGACAAACAGAACCCACAAGTGGGTAAGTCAACATAAGACACACAGCACATAGAAAGACACTATTTAGTAAGTAATATGGAAAAGTACCTGATTCTCCATGACTTTTAATTGCATCCTGAAACCAAAAAGGAAAGCTGATTAATTTGTAAACTAAAAATGATTTACTTGCAGGGAGGGAAAACAAAGGATTTACAAGTAAAAACTGAATTATAAAAGCACTGAGACAAAGGCTACTTAGCTTTCCATGATTAAACTCACTCATGTCAAAGGTCAAGATGTGTAAAATTGGTTGTTCATCAAATATCATGAGGATTGGTGTTTTATGTACAATGGAAAACACATTCTTTTCTCAGGAAAAAGCAACAACATGACAAATTAGTCATTAGCTGGAATCTTCGCAAAGATTGAGGATCTTGCTCAAGTGATGCTGGGAAGTGATCTGGCAGCAAGAGGACTCCCCCAGGAGACATTCCACCAGGACAAAGGGTGAAGCTGGATTTGATCTGAGGGCAAGCCCCACGACCATGTACTTCAATCAAGCTAAAATCATGGGATAGCTGCAAAGACCACACATAACCTAAAATCCACATTTTATATATGAGAAAGCACTTCTCAGCAAGTAGAGAAAGGAACATGGCCGGTGAGTGCCAGAAAAATAAAAACTGTTATACATGGATGCCAGCCCTTAATTCTTTCACCATGAAATGCTACCTCACAGGTTCCATACAGGTAAGCTCTGAAATGAGCTACATGCTACTGAGCTGATAAGCCAAAGACTACCTTGAGAATTTATTAGAATAAACTATCTGGAAAATAGTTTAAATCACTGGGGGCTCTTTAAAAACTAATTTTAAAAGCAAATAAAATTTAAAAACAAAATACACAAGAAAAAATAAATGTGTAAGATGTTTAAGGAGGGTTTCTAAGAAAAAATTCAAAATGAGATCTAAATCCTAATTTTAATCTTCATGTGAAGTATAACCAAATAATATACAACATAGGCAACCCTCCCCATTCTCAAAAATGTACTTTTTATTATGTAGCCACATATTTGTCCATTTGTATAGACAAAATATTCATTCCATTCAACTGTTATTAAAATGTTATGACAACTGTACCAAAGAAAAAGAATTATAAACTGTTTAGAATCTCCCAACCTAAACAGCTTCAAGTTCTAGTTCTCAAGCTGACTACTCTTTATCATAGATACTTAATAGAAATCCACTACACACACACACACACACACACATTACGCATGCCTGCAAGCAAAAGCTGCAAGTTTAGAAATACGCATGTTTTTGATGTGCCAAGCACATCAAAAAATAAGCGACAAATAACCTGAACTTCAAAAGAGCATTCAGCAGGTGTGCCTTCACTACCCAATCTGCTCATGTCAAACACAGCACAATGTATTTTTTATTAAACTATATTCCCATGTATGTACTGATTTTTTTTTCTTATGGTCATAGTAATTTTTTCCCTACTTATAGCATATTCCTTATACTTTACTCTGGCAATTTCCACAGCTTGACTGACTTTCCTAAATAAAGAGTTACAGTGCCTGGTTGAAACCCTGGCTGCTCTGTTTCTGTTTCAACTTGCTGCTAATGTATCCTCGAAGACAGTAGATAGTTCAAGTACATGTGTCATGCTGCCCTTGATACAAGCTCCTGGCTTTGGCTTGCATGTATCTACGGAGTGAAGCAATGGATGGAAGATCTCCCCAACCTTCTACCTCGGCATTCAAGTAGATAAAAATAAACACTTCATAAAATTAAAAATGTTTAATCATGTAATGTTGAAAATGGCAAATCAAGTAATAAAATAAAAAGCATCAGGATTCAGGGCTCACACTTTGACAGACTGGGTAAGGCAGCCGCCTCCTGCAATGCTAACACCCAAAACAAGTGCTAGTTCAAGAGCTGGCTGCTCCACTTCTGATCTAGCTCCCTTTCGATGTGCCCAGGAAGGCAATGGAAGACGGCCGCACATGGGAGACCCAGGAGAAATTCCTAGATGTGGCCATACCCAGTCCTGGCTGTTGCAGCTATTTAGGGAGTGAACCAGTGAATGGAAGACCCCTCTTTCACCTTCTCTCTCTCTGTAACCCTGTTTGAATTTTGTTAAAAGTACCAGAATTCAAAAGTTACTTATAAAAAAAAATTTATTTTTATTGGAAAGGCAGATCAAATTTAGAGACACAGAAAGAGCTTCCATCCACTGGTTTACTCCGCAACAACCTGAGCTGAGCCATTCCAAAGTCAGGAGCCAGGAGCTTCCTCCAGGTCTCCTATGCAAGTGCAGGGTCCCAAGGCTTAGGGCCATCCTCTGCTGCTTTCCCAGGCCATACAGGGAGCTGGATGGGAAGTGTAACAGCCAGGAACATGAACCAGCACCCATATGGGATCCCAGCACTTTTGCAAAGCAAAGATTTAGGCATTAAGCCATCACACCGGGCCCCAAAATTTATTCTGCTCTTAAAGAAAGGATTAGCTTAACCATTGTGCTATTCTGTATTAAGAATTCACTTCATTGCTTCCTCATAGAATCAAACCATATACTATCAAAAACATAGCTGGTAGATTAACTGGGATGATAAAACAGAAGATAGAACTAAATGTTTGTGCAAAATCTTTCTCACCGTGGCAGAAAAAGTATGTCATGACTTGAGATCTTAGTGAGCTGTGTGGCACAGGTATCCCTGAGGTTTTTGGAGGAACAAGTCACCCACAAGGAGAACACAGGCACCTCTGACAAGGTATTCATAAATGATTTTCCAGGGTCTGTCAAACAAATGGGCCACACAGAGAATACTGATTGTGTACTAACTAAATAATCAAAACATTAGTTTTTACTAAGCATTTATTTTTGTTTTAATAGTCTTGGCTTCAAAAATCTAACTTGAGAAATTTACCTCCTATATATTGTTTTTTTTCTAATTAAAAAATTGTATTTACTTAGAAACATTCAGAATGCAAGCAAAACAGCTGAAACTTTTTTTTTGCAATTAGAGTGGTATTCAGTTAACAGAACAAGTTATTTCATATAAGTTGCAGCAGACAAGTAGAGACGAAAATCTACCATCCCCATATAGAACTAATTTGTGCTGTGCACCTACAAGAACCTGCTGTAAATTTCCACGCCAATTTACACCCCCCATACTGTACCAGGCAAGGTTAGTGTCTACTGAAATACCACCAGGACAGGATGCATAGTTTCTTTACTCTCATATAATTTACTGGCAAAAAAGGAAATATAAAAACAATTCTGACAAGAAATATGAATTTACTGTCTGATAGTCTCAGCAATGCCGTTAACTACAAGAAAGCAAAGGCATGAAGAAAAATACCTACTCTTCCCCTCAAACAAAAGCATCTGGACCACACCCTGGGAGAAGCATTCAGGCTGCTATTCTAGTCCAAAGCAAGGAGAAATAAAGAATAAAGAACAAAGGAAGTGTATTCAGTGGTTATTGAAGATGAAGTAGAAAGCAAACATAATACACAGAACACACAAAAAGCCAATAAAAGAAAACGCAGTTTGGAACCAACAGAATTAACATCTACCTAAAGACCTGTTTATTAAACTCCTCGGATTCCCCCCTTTTAGTGAAATCAAGCGCTCTTACTTCCATTACTATTATTTTCTTTCCGACACTAAAATGAAAGTACTCTTTATTTATCTTGCTATGAATCAGCTCACTGAAATTCTATTTAAATCTGCCATGGAAAAGGAGTCAAGTGTGAACATTTCTTCAGGAGGTTTCAGCCCTCCAGCTGCTTGATGTGAACCGGATTAACAAGGCAGTCTAAAAATGGCAGGGATAAGAGAGAGTTCAGCAGCACAGAGGCCTGAGAAAGCACTGCTTCACTCCTGAACACGGCCCCCTACCGCCTGAAACTCATCGCCCCCACTCCCAAGCCGGGGCCCCTTTACCTCAATCATCCTGCTGTCCACAGGCAGGGTGGTGCTGACCATGTGAACGTTGGGTGTGGACGTGGACCTCTGCCTCTGGGAGAGGGAACCTTCCGAGGACGGGCTGGAGGAGCTGAACGTGAAGGCGTGAGGAGTGGAGTACCTGTGCTGGGAACTGGAGAGGACAAAGGGCCAGGACTGGCACTCGGTCAGTCCTGCTGAACCTTCATTAAGACACTTGGCAGTAAACCATCTGTACAACCTTTGACAACACATATCAGTCCTTCAAGACAAGTCAAAACCTTTAACTGACTTAATTTAATTAAATTAAAAACCTCTTATCTGTCAAGGTCCTTGAGCACACAAATTTTTAGAAAGGAAAAGAACATTTGGACTTGCAATACAAACAAAAGAGAATATTACAGCTTTTCAAAAATATATCATTTCTACAGAATACTTCAAATTTTCACATATTCTGAGAAAGAAGTGATAAACTTTTGCCAACCATAGCACCACCTACTAGCCTACCTGGAACCCTCCCAGCTTAGACTAAACCTACTAGAACTCCATAAACACACGGTTGGACACATTATTGATATGTGCTGTAAGACCAAGATTGAGTTCCACAGAAGCAGCAAGTGTTCACACACAGACAACCGAATGCAAAGGAACTCTCTTCCTTTGCACTTGGGTTTTCAATGCTACCAACCCCAATACAAGCTTCCAAAGAAAAGGCTATGAGTAAAAATTACCTAACAGGCATCCGGGAAACAGATTCTCGCATCCGACGCATTGTCAAAGAAGGCAGTGCTGGGGCCCCAGTTTCACCAAAGGTAGAATTTGGAAATAATCTAAGTAAAATCAGAGAAAGACAAGCTTACAGGTGTGCAATAAATCTACAAATAATTGGCCTGCCCTGCCTTGTAAGCTGCTACTCAACTGAACTTTCTCATCACATTTTCTTCTACCTTTATAAGTATTAAGAATGAAGGACACAACTATCCAATCACCTGGGCTGGAATGACTGGAACGTGAGTAATACTGGCCTGCCAATGAACGTGCAAGCTCCAGCAGGAAATACCAAAGCAACAGCTGGTGAAGCCAATGCTATGATGTAGCTGGTTTGGCCACCAACTACAATGCCAACATCCTATATGGGTGGAGGGTGGAGTCTTAGCTGCTCAATTTCCGATCAAGCTGCCTGATAATGTGCTTGGGAAAGCAGCAGAGCACAGCCCAAGTACTTGGATCCCTGAACCTATGTAGGAGATGCAGAGGAAGCTGCTGTCTCCTGGTTTTGGCACAGCCAACCATGGGACACTGAGACCACTTGGAGAAATGAACACCGCATAGAAGATCTCTCCCCATTCTTATCACTTTCTGCCTTTCCTCCCCCCACACACAAAAAGCATTATTAAAGATCTATTAATTTTATTGGAAAGGAAGATTTATAGAGAAGACAGACAGAAAGATCTTTTATCTGCTAGTTCACTCCCCAAGTGGCACAATGGCTGGAGCTGAGCCAATCTGAAGCTAGGAGGTTCAGATGTGGGTACAAGGTCCCCAGGCTTTGAGCTGTCCTCTACTTCTTTCCTAGGCCACAAGCAGGGAGCTGGATGGGAAGTGGAGGAGCTGGGACACGAACCAGCACCCATATGGGATCCTGGTGCATGGAAGGGGAGGATTTAGCCATTGAGCCATCATGCTCGGCCCTCAAAAATGTATATTTTTGAAGTCGTGCTTTTTTAAGGCTAAAGTAAGGAATTTTACGACCTGTATCATATACAGCTTTTCTGAAAACACTGTCCTGGAAAGATATAAAGACAAAAAACTGAATAAAAATCGTATTTAATAAAAAAAAGTCCCATGTAAGAGGAAAAGTGGGGCCAGTCTGGTGGTGCAGCAAGTTAAGCTGCCATTTGCATCTCATGAAGCAATTCAGATGCAAGTCCTGCAGCGCCTTCCCATCCGGACAGCAGCAGGAGTGGCTCAAGGTGCGAGACTGGAGACTGGAGCGAGTCCCTGCTTCCCGATTCCATGGTACCCAGGTCCTGCACTTGGGAGCACTTGGGGAGTGAATCAAGAGACAGAAGATCTCTGTTCTCTGTGCCTTTCAAACAAATGAAGATTTTTTTTTCCCCCAAAAAAGAGGAAAAATGATATTGCATTAACTGGGCACTTTCCATGCAGAGGCTGGACCACTTCAGCTTAGCTATTTCCCATATGATTATCATCACCAATCCTCACAAGAACATTACAGGGAACATAACATCTTCTTTTTCCCAAGGAGTAACTAGAGCTCAGAGGTGGTTACAATCAGTTAACACTGAGATTTTTCACATATCTGTCAGATATTTTCTCTCTGTAACTCTACTTTTCAAATAAATACAGACAGAAAAGCCAAAAATTCTTTCAATTTTCATAACCTTTTGTCCTTTTCCTGATTATTTACTGGTACCTATTAATAGCTTTAAAAGGTCTACCTGCTCACTTTGTATTAGGAAGTCACACTAAATTAGCTAGTTTCTGAACTATCATTCTGGGGCCGGAGGTGCAGTGCAGTGGGCTATGCTGGCAGCTGTAATGCGGAGATCCAATATGAGTACCAGTTTGAGACCACGCTGCTCCACTTCTAAGCAGCTTCCTGCTAATGTGCCTGAAAAAGCAGCCAGAGGATGCCCCAAGTACTTGGGCCATATATCCACAGGGGAGACCCAGAAGCAGCTCCTGGCTCCTAGTTCCAGCCGGCCCAGCACCAGCCTTTGCAACAACTTAGGGAGTAAATCAGTAGATGGAAGACTCACCCTCCACTCACCGTCCTTTCAAATAAGTAAATCTTAAAGAAAAAAACAGAAATAACAGCAGCAAAAAAGAAAAACCACAAAAACCACACACACAAAAACACCTATCATTCTGAAGTAGATTCCCAGATTACAATTCTTTTAACAAGTCTAAAAGCCAGACTATTCAGCCAAAATGCACAATACCTTCCAAAATGTCTATATACTTGCTTTCCCTACATTCTCTGAAAGAAATGATATCTTACAAGAGTTGTCTGATATTACTCCAGTCCACACACATAGTAGGTACTTTGGTGCTACAGTGCTCATGAAATTTGTAGCCGCAAGTCTGACATCGAAATCCATTTAGCAGGAATTTCTGACAGATGTCACAGAAGGCAAGTTTCAGGAACGTCTTTCGAGCCTACAAGAACATTGGTGTGAAAAAGCCGATTAAATGAAAACTGACCAAAGAGTAATGCTGGCCCTGCAAAATTCATTATTATACAAAATAAAGACTCCTGCTTGCAACATTGTAAAATTCATAACAAAAACATATCTAATGAAATAATCTACATTGCTTTACTGTAAGCAATGGCATAACTAGAGCATTAAACAATCAATACTAACTGCCTCTGAGAAATTCCTGACACTAGGCAACACATCTAACATGCCATGAAGAAGAAAAAACTGCAACTTACGAAATTGTGTGTTGTGAGGGGAACGTGATCCAGGAAATCTACCTGAAGTTCCTCTCCTATTAAGGATGCAGCATCAGTGTTCCAATCCAAACGTGCTTTTTTACTGCAGAATTTTAGAAAATACAAAAGGGAGATGTTTAAATAAGAGAAGAGTTTAATATTAATAGCAACACAAACACATGTTACACAACCAAAACTTCCCATCTCTTGCCTTCAGTTCATTCCAGCAATAGGTAATGTGGGCACGTGGAAAGTAAACCAACAGACAGAATGTATGTATACACGTATGTATATTTGTATACACATACTTGTATATTTAAGATTTATCTGCTTTTACTTGAAAGGCAGATTTATGCAGGGAAGGAGAGACAGCAAGAGAAACACCTTTCATCCGCTAATTCACTTCCCAAATGGCTGCAATGGCCAGAGCTGAGCCGATTTGAAGGCAGGGGCCAGGAGCCTCTTCTGGGTCTTGTGTGTGTGCACGGTCCCAATACTTCTGCTCACATTCCATTGCTTTTCCAGGTCATAAGCCATAAGCTGGATCAAAAGTGGAGCAGCTGGGGGCCCGGCGGCGTGGCCTAGCGGCTAAGGTCCTCACCTTGAACGCACCGGGATCCCATATGGGCGCCGGTTCTAATCCCGGCAGCTCCACTTCCCATCAAGCTCCCTGCTTGTGGCCTGGGAAAGCAGTCGAGGACGGCCCAAGGCTTTGGGACCCTGTGCCCGCGTGGGAGACCTGGAAGAGGTTCCTGGTTCCCGGAATCGGATCGGCACGCACTAGCCCGTTGCGGCTCACTTGGGGAGTGAAACATCGGATGGAGGATCTTCCTCTCTGTCTCTCCTCCTCTCTGTATATCCGGCTTTCTAATAACAATAAAATCTTTTTTAAAAAAAAAAAAAAAAGTGGAGCAGCTGGGACATGAACCAGTGTTAATATGGGATGAGGACACGAGCAGGTAGAGGATTAGCCTACTGTGCCACTGCACTGGCCGCCCTCTCAAATAAATTTTACAAGAACCTTCTAAAAGGTTTCCTTGTATTTTAGGGGGAAAAATAATGGCTATTGGAGAACTATAAACAATTCTACCTTTTGAAATCTAGTGGCTAAAGTCCTCGCCTTGAAAGCCCCGGGATCCCATATGGGCGCCGGTTCTAATCCCGGCAGCTCCACTTCCCATCCAGATCCCTGCTTGTGGCCTGGGAAAGCAGTTGAGGACGGCCCAAAGCCTTGGGACCCTGCAACCAAGTGGGAGACCTGGAGGAGGTTCCTGGTTCCCGGCATCGGATCGGCGCGCATCGGCCCGTTGCGGCTCACTTGGGGAGTGAATCATCGGGTGGAAGATCTTCCTCTCTGTCTCTCCTCCTCTGTGTATATCTGGCTGTAATAAAATGAATAAATCTTTAAAAAAAAATGCACAGATAATATTCTACAGGAAACTAGTATGATTTTTTTTACTGGAGCCAGGAATTTGAAGTTAGATGATGCTGAATGCTATGAAGGAATAGCTGGCACCTCCTGAGTACTCACCCTTTATGCTCCTGGAGAAGCCTGAACACAGCACAGCACTCTGGCTGCAGACCCCTCACCTTGAGCGCCTTCATAAGACAGTCATGCAGGCTCATTCCATTCCGCACATTGACCTACAAAGAGAGAACCGCTTCAGAACCAGTGCAAGTTGCAGCATCCCTTGTAATGGTGAACACACAGAACCCCCAGCAACCTGAATACCTGGGAACAAGTAAGCACTTGGAAAAATAATGGCCCATCAGGACCAGACTGCAGCACAGCGCAATAAGCACCCACCTGTGATGTTGCCAGCCCATACAAGCTACAGTTGCAATCCTGGAAACTCCACTCCCCAAGTGGCTGCAATGACCAGAGCTAAGACAATCTGAAGCCAGGAGCCTCTTCCAGGTCTCCCAAACCGGTGTCGACTCCCAAGGCTTTAGGTCATCCTCAACTGCTTTCCCAGGCCACAAGCAGAGAGCTTGATGGGAAGTGGAGCAGCTGGGATATGAAGTGGTGCTCATATGGGATCTCAGGGCATGCAAGGCAAAGACTTTAGCCGGTAGGCTACCAAGTCAGGCCCAAGAGTTGTCTTAATTGTACCATCTCAATAACAATCCTATCTTTCTCTGCCTGGTTTAGGATACAGAAAGAAGTCTTAAGGAATGAGCAAGAGAAGTACCTGTACCTGCTCTTCCACTAGGGGCACAAAATAAAAACCCTCTGTGAAGGAAGAGGACCAAGAAAAAAAAAGTCTCAAAGTATCAGTTGTGACAAGAAACTTTCATAGGGCTTTATTTTGCTATTACTACAAACTACAGGGGCGCTACCTGCCCAGTAACCAATCTTTGAAGAATAAAGATGAATTCTATATAAGCACAGTACCCCCCTCACAAAACAAAAACAAAAAAACTATAGCTGGGCCAAGCTGAAACCAGGAACTCCATGCAGGTCTCTCAATTGGGTGACAGGGAGCCAGATGTCCTGACACAGTCTGCTGCCTTCCCATCATCACGAAGCAGGGACAGAGGCAATGTAGCAAGGGACGCGGGCATTCCAAGGTGTCTTTTTTTTTTTTTTTTTCTTCCTCAAGATTTCTTTATTTTTATTGCAAAGTCAGATATGCAGAGATGAGGAGAGACAGAGAGGTAGATCTTCCATCCGATGATTCACTCCCCAAGTGACCGCAAAGGCCGGTACTGCACCCAACCAAAGCCAGGAGGCAGGAACTTCCTCCGGGTCTCCCACATGTGTGCAGGGTCCCTAGGCTTTGGACTGTCCTCCACTGCTTTCCCAGGCCACAAGCAGGGAGCTGGATGGGAAGTGGGGCCACCGGGATTAGAACCGGTGCTCATATGGGATCCTCATGCATTCAAGGCAAGGACTTAAGCTGCTAGGCCACTGCGCTGGGCCCAGGAGAGTCTTAACTTAGTGCACTCAATAACCAGTCCAATAAAGATCTTCTTCATCAAAGAAAGTCTTTGACGAAAGTAACTTAGAGCAGGGTTACTGACACTTAACGCATATGAACGCCACCTATTTAAAAAGTAAAGGAATAAAGTTATGTTCTTTAAAAATTTCTTGAACATAAGAAATAGTTCAGATAAGCGTCTGGCATTTATGTCCAAAAAACAACTGGAAGTGAGTGGAAATATAGCAGGCAGAATTATCACAATTAGCTAAATGTGAAAAACTAAGTGGCAAAACATTACGTTTGTTACTCTTATTTTACATGCTTATAGTATTTTGAAGGCTTCCTCAAGCAGTGATGTATCCTTAAAAAGATCCCACTAGCCTACAGCTTTTTCAGAAACAAAGCAGATGACGTGAGATATACTCATCTGTACTATGAAGACAGCACAGCAAGAATGAGGAAAATGAAGGGCGATAAATACTTAACCATAGACACAATCAAGATCTGTATCCAATCTTGAGTCAACAGTGCCTTCCAAGCTGTAGGCTTTTACACTTAATCTCCATTAAATGTCACAATTTCAAGAGATGGACATTCTTTAAGTATCCTCTAGTCTGAGTAAGGTTCCAAAAGGTGGCTGGCTTTACAAGCATCCAAGGACCTTGTAAAAAACACAGATTTTCAGCTTCCTCCTATAAACAACCCAAAAGGATTACAATTCAGTTTATTTGAGAAGGCAGCCAAGGAATTTGTTTTAACCTGCTTGTTAGGTGGTTTCTCTTTTCAGCTTTGTCAGGCAACAACGAAAAGAGTAAGTTTTTTAAAAACACAAAATATCCCCAGCTGTAGAGAACTACCTAACTTGCCTTATACCTAGGCAAGTGTCAACACTTGATGGGTGTTCTGGGCTTGATTAATGCCAAATCTGTGTTAACTATACCACGGTGGCAGCATAGTTGCTTATTCTATATATGTATTTTCTTTCCCTCTTCCTTAAAGATATGTGAGGAAGGCAGGGAACTCCGGACCAGGACATGCCATCACAGTCCCCAGGGGGAGATGGACTGCAGATTGCCTGGGGAAGGGGTCTGGGGATATTTGGAGCGCGAGAGGCTAAGGGATTGTTAGGGAAGGAATGATATCTGGGCCTTCCACAGACCCCTGCACTCACAGGGGGGCAGAGGAGCTGAGATGAAGTGATTTAGAGGGGGAAACCAGAAGATTTGTCTGCATCAGGCTGCTCATATGGGAGACCTGGGCTGGGCACCTGCTACCCACTGGTGTTCGCAAACGTGGGGATGATGGGGGTGTGGGGGCATGCCTGGCTGGGTTAGGCCATAGTACCTACCTGTGAGTGTCGGAGCAGGGGATGGGCCATGTCACACTGGGACACAGTAACCACCAGAATGTGAGAGAATCAGAACTGGGAGATTCTGTAGTTCAAATGTGGACTCCCCTCTTACGACAATGCAACACCCAACGGTTTACACATGGAATGATGGCCCAAGCCAGGTTGGACCGTGGATCTCACCTGACAGAAACTCAACTGACACTCAAAGGGGGCTAGGGTGGTAGGCTAGGTGGGCCCAGCCTGCAGCACCCACTGGAACATGCAAGGGCTAGGACTGAGGACAGACATGCCAAGCAGGGCCACTGCCTACACTGGCATGCATGAGATCCAGGGCTGGGAGCAGACTTGAGAGAGAAACTTGGGAACTCGCTTGCTGTACACAGCTCCCTCTGGGAAACACAGCAGCCAGGATTAGAGATGGGCCCTAGCACTCACTGGAAAGCACAAGAGCCAGAACAGAGTATAGGCCATGCCCAGCCAGGCTGGGCTGCAATTACACATCAACAAGAGCTGAGACTGCGGAAGGACCATGCCAAGCTACTGAAGCACCTGCCAGCACACAAAAGATAAGAATACAAGAGCCGGGGTTGGAAGCAAGCTAAACCAGGATAGGCTGGAACACCCACTGGCACATATGTAAGCCAGTTTTAGGAATGGGCCAGTCAATCCACCACACGTTTGCATGAGTACAAGCCAGTATAGTGTGTAGGCCAGAAGAGTTGGACACACCAGTTTACATGAAGGCTGGCGGTGGGCCAGGCTGGGCTAGGCTGCTGTATCTGCCAGCAAGAACTGGGACTGGGGGAAGCCCAGGCTAAAACCAGCATGTAATACCTGCTGGCGAACGCAATAGGCCATCTCAGACTGGGCCACAGCACCTGATGTTACACGTAAAATCTATGGCTGGGAGCAGCCTAGCAAGGGAATGCTGGGGACTTTGCTGCTTCACTAGTGAATATGAGAGCTGGGACTGAAGGGAAACCAGTCTGAGGGCAAGCCAGGCTGGGTTAGGCTGCTGTACCTGTTGGTGTGCACAAGAGCCAAAATGGGTGCAGGCCTGCCAAGTTAAGCTGCAGCACCAGCTGGCAAGTACCCAAACTGGGTGTAAATCACGTCAAGCTGGAGTGCAGTAATCTCTAGCACGAAAAAGATCCAAGGTTGGGAACATGCTAAGCAGAACTGTGGGCACTCCCCTGCCGGTGTATACCTAGCGCTGGTGAGCGCAAGATCCACGGTTGGAAACTGGACAAGGTGACAGCACCTGTCAACCTATGTGAGGACCAGCTATACCGGTTGAGTTGGGCTGCACTAAGCTGCTCAGCAGCAACCATGGGTGTGCATGAGAGCCAGACATACTGTGGGCTGGGCAGGGCTAAGCCGCAACAAAGGCTGGTACACACAAAAATTGGGTTTGGGGACAGAGCTGGTGGAGTTTATTGGGATTGCCCAGCTAAGTTATGGCATCCACTGGTATGCCTAAGGACAGGGTCTGCGGCAGGCTGGTTCGTTCACGTGAGATATGGGGCTGAGGCAGTAGCTGTACCCGTTCATATGTGCACTAGCAGATGGGAAGAGTCAAGTCTGAGATCAACCCAAACGAGATTTCTTAGGGGACTCTGAACTAGACCTCTGGACTCAAACCACAGCCTCAGGGGAAAAAATTCACAAGATACGTAGTCCGATCTTGGCCACTTGTCAGGACTGGGTTTCTTCAATTGCTGATGCCTGTGCCATGGTCAGCATGCTCAGATGCACTCAGAGGATATGGCAGCCAGATCATCTAAGCCAGCAGGACATGTCAACTGCCATGTCAGAGGATGAGAAGCAAAGCAGGTTGAACAATTTTTCTGACCAAGCTTTGCAGCAGGTTCCTGGGTCTAAGGATGCATTAATGTGGACTGTCAATCAAGAGACCCTGGAATATATTCTCAACCCTAGAGCAATGAAATCGACAATGTCTCAGGGCTATCAAAACCACTGTGGTAACACCCCCAGGATACTCTACCCCACACTGGGATCTCTAAGCGTCATCAAAGGACCGTCTCCCATGCTTGGGTGCTGAGGCAGTTATGACAGCAAGGAGTGGCCCTCGTTTCCCCCGCTGTGGATACAGGAGGAAAAATAAAGACGGGAACATGCATCCCACCCATCTTCATTACCCAACCCTCCCAACCCTAATCAGAGGCCCACGTGGGCGTGCATGCCTCTCAACTGTGTAAACAATATTAAAACTACAATTAAAAAAAATAGGGCTGGCCACAGTGGCCTAGCAGCTAAAGTCCTTGCCTTGAATACGCCGGGATCCCATATGGGTGCCGGTTCTAATCCCGGCAGCTCCACTTCCCATCCAGCTCCCTGTTTGTGGCCTGGGAAAGCAGTCGAGGACGACCCAAAGCAGGGATCCTGCACCCATGTGGGAGACCCGGAGGAAAGTTCCTGACTCCTGGCTTCGGATTGGTGCAGCCCCAGCCATTGTGGCCACTTGGGCAGTGAATCATATCGGACGGAAGCTCTTCCTCTGTCTCTCCTCCTCTCTGTATATCTGACTTTGCAATAAAAATAAAATTATCTTAAAAAAATAATAAATTAAATTAAAAAAATAAAAACACAAAATAAGACGCTCAGAACACTGCTATAGGGGCAGGTACTATGGTGCAGTAGTTCAAACTACTACTTGGGAAGCAAAGCAGGTTAAACAATTTTTGTCATATCAGACTGCCAGTTGGAATCCTGGCAACTACTCCACTTCCTATCCAACTAACAGTGCACCTTAGGAGGCAGTCAATGACGGATGGTTCTTTCAGACCTGCTACCCCTGTAAGAGATCTGGATGGAGCTCCTGGTTACTGGCTGTTGAAAGAATTTGAAGAATGAATCAAGAATGCCAGATATGTCCTTTCTCTACATTCCCCGCAACCCTGTCTACCTTTTATTCCTCCTTACTTTGCCTTTCCAGTAACTAAATCTATAAAATCAGGTATACATCTCTGCCCTTACTCTTCTATGTGTAAGTATGCACTGGGGGGGGGGGGGGGGGGGCGCAGACCTGATAGCAAGCACAGGGATCCCATGAGGGCACCAGTTGGTACCCTGGCTTTTCTACTTCCCATTTAGCTCCCTGCTTGTGGCCTAGAAAAGCAGTAAAGGATAACCCAAAAACTTGAGACCCTGCACCCACATGGTAGATCAGAAGCTGCTCCTGGTTTCTGATTCAGATTGGCTCAGCTCTGGCCACTGCAGCCACTTGGAGAGTGAACCAACACAGAGAAGATCTTTCTCTCTGTAAATCTACATATCCAATAAAAATAATTTTTAAAACCTAAATAAATAAAGATTAAAAATAAATACTTGGGCCCGGCGGCATGGCCTAGCGGCTTAAGTCCTCGCCTTGAAAGCCCCAGGATCCCATATGGGCGCCGGTTCTAATCCCGGCAGCTCCACTTCACACCCAGCTCCCTGCTTGTGGCCTGGGAAAGCAGTGGAGGATGGCCCAATGCATTGGGACCCTGCACCCGTGTGGGAGACCCGGAAGAGGTTCCAGGTTCCCAGCTTCGGATCGGTGCAGCACCAGCCGTTGCGGCTCACTTGAGGAGTGAATCATTGGACGGAAGATCTTCCTCTCTGTCTCTCCTCCTCTGTGTATACCTAGTTGTAATAAAAATGAATAAAATCTTTAAAAAAATAAATAAATACTCACATGGCAATCGGTTAAATAATCTCTAGAGCCCACTCCACGGTCAGGGGAATCATTCTGGGTTCCAGAAGTGACAACTAATGCTGCTAATCAGGCAAATGACTCTGCCCTCTTCTATTGTGGTTTTTTGTTGTTGTTGTTAAAGATTTATTTACATTTATTGGGAAGTCAGATTTAGAGAGAGAAGAGACAGAGAGGAAGATTTTCCTTCCACTAGTTCACTCCCCAGCAGCCGGAGCTCAGCCAATCCGAAGCCAGGAGCTAGTGGTTTCTTCCAGGTCTCCCACATGGGTGCAGGGTCCCAAAGCTTTGGGTCATCTCCTTTACTACTTGTCCAGACCACAAGCAGGGAGCTGGAACAGAAGTGCAGCAGCCAGGATACGAACCAGCACCGATATGGGATCCTGGTGCACACAAGGTGAGGATTTAGCCACTAGGTTAACACAGGCCCTCCACTGCTTCTTGAAACTTGATACTAAGTGAAAGAAGTTGGTTATATCAGAGATAGAAAATCCACCTCTGGCCAAAGAAACAGGAGCAACTGGGGCCAGCGCCATGGCTCAGCAGGGTAATACTCCACCTGCAGGTTCCAGCATCCCATTTTAGGTGCTGGTTCATGGTGATGGAGAAGATAATATCTGTTATTCCATTTCCCATCCAACTCGTTTATGGCCTGGGAAAGCAGTGGAGGATGGCCGAAGTCATTGGGACCCTGCGCCCCTGTGGAAAACCCAGGAAAAGCTCCTGATTTAGGATTAACTCAGCTCTAGTCATTTGAGGAACGAACCAGTAGATTCACAATCTCTCTTTGTCTCTCCTCCTCTCTGTAAATCTCCCTTTTAAATAAAAACATTTTT
Organism: Ochotona princeps; assembly: GCF_030435755.1. Lineage (NCBI taxonomy): Eukaryota > Metazoa > Chordata > Mammalia > Lagomorpha > Ochotonidae > Ochotona > Ochotona princeps. The sequence continues at coordinate 36,453,807 of NC_080852.1, read as the reverse complement.
AAAAAAAGAGAGAAACTAACCTCTGCTTTCCACTTTTCTTCTCATAAACCAGAATGTAAGTCAGACTTCTAAGTTACTGTTTCTCACCGCTAACTATGAATGAAGCTTGCTGAACTACACACGTGTGCTTTGGATAGGGGAAGAAGAGAGCAAAAACAATCCTAGCTCCCAATGCAGTGATGTCACCTCTGTACTAGGCATGAACCTCAGGCACAGAGGTCAGGACACAGACTCTACAAACATTATGAAATCTGCTAAAATGATAAACCTAAAATGCAATGCAAGAATTTACTTGTGTACCTGGTTGTTAAACACTGGTTCACTCAATCATCATGCCAAATTAACCTTCCCCAACTTCCAGGCAAACTGCTAGTAAATGGTGATGGAGAAAATAACATCTTAAGAAACAGTAGTAAGTTTCAGCTTCTTGTAACACTCACATGTCTACACCTGACATCTCAACTTAAAGTTCGAAAATCAATGAAAAATAAAAAAGAAAATTAATGAAAAAAGTAGGTAAAAATCAATTTGCAAACAAAAGATCACTGTTTAAATGAGGAATTGGTACTATTTTGCCACTCAAACTTCCATTTTTAATAAGGAAAACAAAATTAAATTTATTCCAAATAACCAGACTTTCAAACGCCAGGATCCCATATAGGTGCTCCTTAGTGTCAGGGCCACCGCAGTGGTGGAGTAAGCTACTCCTCCGCACTGTGCTGCCAACATTCCACAGGGGCGCCGGTTCTGGTCCCGGCTGCTCCACTTCCCAGCCAGCTCTGCTCGCGACGGGAAGCAGTGGAGGATGGCCAAGTCTTTGTTCCCTCCACCCACGTGGGAGATCGGAGGAAGCTCCTGGCTCCTGGTTACCAATCAGCTCAGCTCTGGCTGTAGGAGTGATCTGGGGAGTGAAGCAGCAGATGGAAGACCTCACTCTGTCTCTCCTCTCTCTGTAAAATCTGCCTTTCAAATATACATATACATATATATATGTACACATATATTTAAAAATTAACTTGTCCAAAAATCTGAAACATTTAAGTATGTAAACTTTTGAAATCTGAAACTCTGAAATCTAAAACTTTTTGGCTACCAACATGATGTTGGTAAAACCAACATGATTCTGGATTTCAGTAGCTTGACTGGTGATGATATGCAAACTCCTATAACTCCATAATTTGAAAAACTTTTGGTCTCAAGCATTTCACTTAAAAGATATTCAATTTGTTTGGATGAAGTTATGAAAAGGAAGTTATTCCATGCTAGAGTAATAATGGAAGGAGGGCCAACAGATAGGAAAAAGTAGAGGGTATAGAAGGAATAGCAACAGAAAGGAAAAAACTGGAAAATTACTTAATAAAGACCCTTAATAAAGATATGCCCATCAACTGGGCAACATGATCTGTAACATTTCACATACAGAAACAGCCAGTTTCCTGAGAGGAATGCTCACATACCACTGTTCTTTGCTTATTCGGCAGGAAAACACGGATAGTGTTGCTCGTCTTAGAAGACTCTGTGAGTTTGCCATCATCTGACGCTCGGCGCTGATAGCCAAACTGCTGAGCTATCGTAGGGGAGGTGCAACCGGAGCCATCAAACACAGCATCTTTGAATCCAAAACCATTGCTGATCGTCTTCCAAGCCCCCTGTATGTGCTCCATTGATGCAGCTTAAGCAATGCTTGAACCTGGTAAGAAAGACAGACTCTGAAACAAAAGCATTTAACCCACAAATACAGTATATAGAGGAATTACAAAAATAACAATGTGAAGTTTTGCTAAGAAACATCTTCTGCTTAAATTCATCTTAAAATAAAATCCAATATAACAATGTATTTCCAAAAAACACTTCACAGATACGAAAAAAAGTACTTTATGAATAAGTAAGAACTGAGGAGACAGGGAGCAGAAGTCCAAACACTGCTCAGCTCAGTGTCAGCCCGAGCAGGAGCCCAGGCCCTGATTTCTAGTCTAATACTTTCCAGGTGAATTTCTCTTTCTACTTTCCCAGTTAATTTCTCTTCTGCAACTGCCCTGAACTATGAGCAACAAGGTAGTACTACGAGAAACACAAAAATACACAGAAGCTAGAACCCTAGAAGAAACCATAATTTTGGTTATTATGTCTAGGATGTATCACATAATTTCACATATAAATCTTTTAATTTAACCTATAAGAACTCCAAAGAATCTAATCCCCTCCTTCAGCCAGTTCTCCTTCAAACAGAACTTCTGTTACTTGGCCAAGAATACCCAGGTGACAGATAAAATAATGAGACTAATGTCTGTTTAAGGTCCAAAAATTTACTACAATGTCCAGGATTCTGTTTTGGCATAACCACAGAGTTCATCAACAGAAGCAAGTGTGATCATCTTAAAATTATCAAATGCTCTAACTGGGCAACAAGTTAACTGTTAACTAAGTCCACAGCAAGTTACAGGCTGACAATAAGTCAGTAAGACAGGTGGCTTTAGCTGTCAGAAAGGGAAAGGTCTTCGTGCTGGTTTCCAAGTCAGTAACCAAGAAAGGGAGAGTCATTGCTTATTTCACAAAACTAACAGGTTCACGAGGAATGTCCGCCTGCCTAGGGCTGTCTTCTCTTTCAGAAACTTGTTCGCTTACTAATAACACTGCCTAGGAGCCCACGATCACAAGGCCGGGGCATAGCATACATTCCACTACACTATCCACCTCAACTCTCACAGTGACTGCAGGAATTTCAGCCCCATTTTACAGTAAAGCCAATTCTCAGCACTCGGTCAGAACTGGACTGCTGTGACTGTGCAGCCCGTACTTTCCCATACAGACCACCGACACATAAAATCATTTAGAGTTGAAATAACACAAAGCAGTCGTATGAGCCTTTAAGAAGCAGTACAGTATCTTCTCTCCCAAGCCTAGACACACTCAGGAGTGCAGTCTGCTTTACAGAATTCTTCTACCTGAATTGCAAAGGAGACCAAACTGTTACAACACCCAAATGCTAATTACTTGCCCCTGCCTACAACAACGCCCTGGGAAATAAGAGCAACCTTTCTAAGCACTTTACCTTAAAGATCTCAGAATTTGTCATCATTTATCCCTTTCCTACTGAGAGTGTCAAAGCTTCATAGATGTTTGGAATATTTCCTACAGAACATGCTTCTTTTTAAATAAAATATGTTCTTATTCAGTAAAGACCACTAACACCAGTCAACAGTACACATGTCCAAAATTTCAGTTTCACAATATAGGCTAGGGGAAAAAAAGGAAGATCTTAAATTCTCGCCTGAAATGTATCTTCACTCCCTTTAATTTTAAAAGAAAATCGGTTAGCTTTGCATTTCTATTTTTTATATCACAAATTCACAATACCTTAATCAAACATAGCAAAAATTTTAAAACTCTCAGAATTTAAGATCACATATCAGGAGAAATCATATGTATGATTTTTTTTTAAAGATTTATTCATTTTATTACAGCCAGATATACACAGAGACAGAGAGGAAGATCTTCCACCCGATGATTCACTCCTCAAGTGAGCTGCAACGGGCCAATGAGCGCCGATACGAAGCCGGGAACCTGGAACCTCTTCCAGGTCTCCCACACACGGGTGCAGGGTCCCAATGCATTGGGCCGTCCTCAACTGCTTTCCCAGGCCACAAGCAGGGAGCTGGATGGGAAATGGAGCTGCCGGGATTAGAACCGGCGCCCATATGGGATCCCGGGGCTTTCAAGGCGAGGACTTTAGCCGCTAGGCCACGCCGCCAGACCCAATCATATGTATCTTTAAAAACTAATACTGGAATATTATTGAAACTAAAGTAGGCACATATTTAATTATCCCACCCCTATATCAAGAAGAGGCAACAACATTTATTTACAAACTAGTATGCTTTGAGTTTGATCCATTATTCAGAGATACTGCACTTTGTGAAATGTCCATTTGTTGAATGTGAGATCTACAGCACCCTTATCTTTTAAGAATAAAGACAAATGTGCAAAAAATCAAAATCCAAAGCCATGAGAAAACCATCATTAAATTTTAGAGATGAGGGCTCGGCACAGTAGCTTAGTTGTTAAAGTCCTTACCTTGCACACTCCGAGATCCCATATGGGCAACTGGTTCTAATCCCGGCTGTTCCACTTCCCACCCAGCTCCCTGCTTGTGGTCTGGGAAAGCAGTCAGGGACGTCCCAAAGCCTTGGGACCCTGCACCCGGGTGGGAGACCCGGAAAAGGCTCTGGGCTCCTGGCTTCGGATCAGCGCAGCTCCGACCATGACAGCCGCTTGGGAAGTGAATCAAACAGAAGATCTTACTCTCTTTCTCTCCTCCTCTCTGTATATCTAACTTTCCAATAAAAAAAAAATCTTAAAATAATTTTAGAGATGAGGAAATTGAAGATTGTAAAAAGGAAATTAAAGATGAGTAGGGTCTGGCACAGTAGCCCAGTGGCTAAAGACCTTGCCGTGCACACCCAGGATCCAACATAGGCGCCAGTTCTAATCCCGGCAGCTCCGCTTCCCATCCAGCTTCCTGTCTGAAGCCTAGGAGAGTAGAGGACGGCCCAAGGCCTTGGGACCCTGCATTTGTGGGGGAGATCAGGAAGAAGCTCCTGGCTTCAGATCAGCTCAGCTCCGGCTATTGAGGACACTTGGGGAGTGAACCAGCAGATGGAAGATCTTCCTATCTGTCTCTCCTTCACTTTGCGTATCTGCCTTTCCAAAAAATTAATAAATAAAAAAATTCAGTAAAACCATCAAACAGTACCAAGTAAGACATAAAGCCAAGATGACTGAGGCAATGTGAGGTCAAAAGTATTCACAGGGTTTTTGAGAGCTTCCTCACACGAACTTCTCCATTCTTCAGGCTGATAAGATCAGTGCATGCGTGGGACAGGACGTTCCTCAGACAAAGTGTCAGACTAATCTCATAGCTGCCTGTTTTAGCTTCCTGATAACTGGCTTTTTGTTTCATTTGGGTAATTTGGTTTTAATTAAGCTTTCACATACAAGTACAACAAAAAACTAAATTTGGAGAGGGAAGATAGTTGTCTATAAGCTTATTCAGCCCAAAACAAAAAAAGAAAATTTTAGTATCAATTTCTAATACTAGAAGGACATTACATTGAGATATTCACTCAAAATCTTCTATTAGCCAGCTGTACAATCCCCTGCTGACCTGCTGCCTTCCTCACACACCACTTCCTCACTCACTCCTGCGATAGAGCTCAGTGGACAGCCACTGCTTGCCAGGCACTGTTTTGCTTTAGTAATCTCGGTGAACAAGAGCCAGACTCCTGATCTCGTGAGCCGACTACCTGCTAAAGGGGGTACACAAAATAAACTGCAGGAAGTTAAGAGCTGGGTAAATGGTGTTGGAAGCAAGAGACTACAATTTTAAAAGCAATTACTAATTTAACTTGGAAAGGCAGAGCTAACAGAGAGGCAGAAACACAGATGAGATCTTCCATCTGCTGGGTCACTCCCCCACACGGCTGCAACCATCAGAGCTGGGCCAGTCCAAAACCGAGACACTAGTTTCCTCCAGGTTTCTTACATAGGTGCAGGGTCCCAAGGACTTGAACCATTTTCCACTGCTTTCCAAGGCCATAAGCAGGGAGCTAGATTGGTAACTGGAGCAGCCAGGATACAAAAAGGCAACCATATGGATGTTAGCATAAGCAGGTGGAGGCTTACCCTGTTAAAACACCATGCTGGCCCTGTGATTGCAATTTTTATCCTTATTTTTATTCTTATTTCACACTAAGGACACAACAGGATTGGGCATTTGGCACAACGGTTAATTTGCTGCTTTCGACTCTCACAGGCGCCACCTCCTGGATTATAATTTATTTTATGTCTTTTTTTTTTCAAATTTTAAATCTCTAAAATCAGAAAATAATTAACAGTGTTATTAAAAAAAAAAAAAAACACTTCCATAAGCATTTCAGTTAACACTATAGGCATGGAATTCCCGAGTCAAAAGATTAAGAATTGGGGCATATGGGCCCAGCAATAGCCTAGCGGCTAATGTCCTTGCCTTGCATATGCCGAGATCCCATATGGGCGCCAGTTCACATCCCGGCTGCTCAACTTCTGATCCAGCTCTCTCCGTATAATGAATGTGTGAAAGCTGCAGAGAACAGCTCAAATCCTTGGCACTCTGCACCCACGTGGGAGACCCAGAGCAAGTTCCCAGCTCCTGGCTTTGGATCGACTCGGCTCTGGCCATTGCGGCTACTTGGGGAATGAACCAGCAGATGGAGGATCTTTGTCTCTCCTTCACTCTGTCAATCTGAGTTCCCAATTTAAAAAGCTACCCTTCCTCTACATCCTTCCCAGCATGAGTCACTCTCCGTATTTGGGATAACAGCTGTTATGACAGGGATGAAGTATTTCAATGTAGTTTTGATTCAACTTCCCTAAAGGCTAGTGACATAACGTACTTCTCAATACATGTTAACCACTTGTATTCCTTCTTTTGAGATCTACTGAGGTCCTTTACCCATTTGTTAATTGGATTGGTTTCTTTTCTGTTTAGTTTTTTGAGTTGCTCATCTATTATGGCTATTAATCCTTTGTCAGATAGGTAGCTAGCAAACATTTCTTCCCATGTACTGGATGTCTCCTTTCCCTTGAGCGTTTCCCATGCTGTATAAGTTGCTGTGTTGGATATGTTATCACTTTCCAGTTTTGCTTTTGCTGCCTGTGCTTTGGGGGCCTTATTCAAGCATTAATTGCTGGACCCGGCGGCGTGGCCTAGCAGCTAAAGTCCTCGCCTTGAAAGCCCCGGGATCCCATATGGGCGCTGGTTCTAATCCTGGCAGCTCCACTTCCCATCCAGCTCCCTCCTTGTGGCCTGGGAAAGCAGTCGAGGATGGCCCAAAGCTTTGGGACCCTGCACCCGTGTGTGGGAGACCCGGAAGAGGTTCCAGGTTCCAGGCTTCGTATCGGTGCGCACCGGCCATTGCGGCTCACTTGGGGAGTGAATCATCGGATGGAAGATCTTCCTGTCTCTCCTCCTCTCTGTATATCCGGCTTTCCAATAAAAATGAATAAATCTTTAAAAAAAAAAAGAATTAATTGCCTACAAAGTCTTGAAATGTTAATTCAACCATTAAAGTACATAATTTAGAGGTCTTAGTATATTCACAGAATTAACTATTAACACAATCAATCTTAGGCCATTTTTAATGACTTTCAAAAAAATGTCCTAGCCATAATCCTCCAATCTTCCCCATCATTCCTACCTAGCACTATTTTCTACCTCTGAAAATGTGTCTATTCTTTATTTTCATATACAGGAATTATCTAATACAGTTTCATGACTGCCTTCATTCCCTCGGCATTTTTAAAATTTTTTGATGATTTTTACATAGTTGATTAGGGTGCAAAGGAACAAGGGCTACAGGAAGGTGGGTGAGACCATTATTTCCACATTCTCTTTTTTCCTTCCTTTACCTGGGGGAAGGGGAAACATAAGGAGAGAAGTCACACCCAGCTTCCAACTGCCTCTATATCCTGGGATAGAGGACAGGCACCTGACACCATCCCAGGACTCCAGATGTGGGACACCTCAGCATGTTTGTAAGGTTCATCCATGCTTTCGCAATAATTTGGATGTGGTTTGTCTCAGTCAAAACCTATGGTGAGGGGCTGGTGCAATGGCTCAATTAGCTAATCCTCTGCCTTCAAGCCCTGGTATCCCATATGTGCATTGGTTCGTGTCCCAGCTACTCCGCTTCCCACCCAGCTCCTGTCTGTGGCCTGCGAAAGCAGTGGAGGATGGCCCAAAACCTTGGGACCCTGCACCCACATTGGGAGACCCAGAGGAAGTTCCAGGCTCCGGCTCTTGTAGCCATTTGGGGAGAGAACTAGTATATGCAAAATCTTTCTGTCTCTCCTCTGAGTAAGTCTGCCTTTCCAATTAAAAAAAAAAAGTTTAAAAAAGCATGCTGAAAATTTATTATCATTACAGTGGTATTGTGAAGTGAGGCTTTTAACAGGTGATGAGGTCCTTTCAAGAGATATTAAAGCCTTTCTCATGGGAGTTTTCACAGGTTCTTCCCTCCCCACACCTCAAAGATTTATTCGGAGGAGACACAAAGTGTTGCATCCACTGGCCCCAGTCCCCAAATGACTGCAACAGCCAGAGATGAACCAATTCAAAGCCAGGAGCCTCTTCCCGGTGCCCCATAGCCCAAGGCTTTGGTCCAGTCTCTGCTGCTTTCCCACGTCACAAAGCAGGGAGCTAGATGGGAAGTGGGGCTGCTGGGACAAGAACCGGTGCTCATATGGGATTCTGGCACGTGCAAGGCAAGGACTATAGCCACTAGGCTACTGTGCCAGGCCCCTTAAGACTGCTCTTAATTGCAGTTACACTTCCCATTAATTCAGTTATATGTGATCACTTATGGCCAAAAAATATTAAGCAGAAAAATTCATCAACAACTCAAAAGCCTAAACATTGCACACCTTTCTCAGCTACACAGTAAAATTCCACATCATCCCTTCCATAATAAGCCTAGGACACAGAATCACTGCTCTGCCTGGCACACTGACATTGTATTTGCTAGCTGCCCTACAGTTAGTTACATTTATCAGATCAGCTGTGGCTCTGTAACAATTCAAGTAATTCTTATTTTATTTAACAACTGTCCCCAAAAAACAAGAGTAGTTATGTGGTGATGCAGATACACCAAGGAGAATCCATAAAAGAATTGTCTTTAAGTTACAAGGTGAAAGCTCTTAGCTTAAGGAAAGAAAACAATTATATGCCAAAGTTTCTAAGACGTAAGCACTAATATTCTGTGAAATTAAGAAGAAAGAACACAAACTTCTGCTTTTCCTATTGCATCTCACAGCGCAGAAGTTCCAGCCACAGTACATGACAAACACCTAGTTAAACTGGAAAAGGCACTAAGGTGTAGTTTTGATACCATCCAATCTCACGCATGCCCTGAGACATTCTGGAATCTAGCTCCTCCAGAATGGGCGGTGAGAGGGGAGCACGGACTATTAACAACACTTCATTCCCTTATAGCCATTGATTAGACATACCACAGTCACTCTACCCATCTGTTGGACATTTAGGCTGTTTCAACCACTTAACTATAAAGCATAATGCTGTTGTGATTGCTCTAAAAAGTAAAGATCTTAATAATCTTTGATTTCACCCTCAACTCCTATAATTTCCGTTTATCAAAGAAAATATTTTTTTATTGTTCTGAAAAGTACACTGGAAGGTCAAAGAAAATGTCGGATTTGAAAATACTGAAAAGCAGCAGCCAATCTTTTAAGATTTTGTTTCAAGGCTACAGGGTCCCTGAGATTCCAAGCTACGAGTAAAACTTGCTGGAGTCCTACTTACTCTCACTTTTGTGAACTTGAGCTGGGGTTAGGAACAGGCCGGGTTGGTCCAGGCGTCAGCACCCAAGCACCAGATGTGGAGCGGGCCAGGCCAAGTGCAACATCTACCAGCACACACAAAGGCTCAGACTTCGGGAAAAGACTACTGGATAGGGGCCTAGCACCCACTAGAATGTGTGAGATCTGCAGGTGGGAGTGGGCCTGGTGGGGAAACTTGGGGAGCTCCCTTGGTGGGCCACAGCTCCCGATGGTGTTTACATGAGTTAGGGCTAGGTGTTGGTCAGGCCAAGCAGGGCTGCTCCACTTGTTGGCAGGTGTTTGAGCTGGCTTGGGAAGTAGACCAGACAGGCCTGGGCAAAACCATAGAACACTGGCCTGTGCAGGAGCCAGGAAGGGGTTTAGGCCATGCCAGGCTAGGCTATCACATCTACAGGTTTGCATAAAAACCAGGGATGGCAGCATGCATGGCATGGCTAGGCTGAAGCATCCACCAAAGAGTTGGAACTGGGGGTGAGGCGGGGTGGGGCACGCCAAGCTGGGCTGGGCCAGGCCCAACTAGGCTGCAGCATCCAACAGCCAAGAGCCAAGACAGGCATTAGGCCCTGGCAGGCTGGGTTGGAGCAACCACGTTAGGCCATGGCAGGTTGGGTTGGAGCAACCACTGGCATGTGTAAGATCCGAGGTTGGGAGGAGGCCGGGTAGGGGAGCTAAGAGGACTTCTCTGCTGGGCTGCAGTTCCACTGGTGAGTGCAATAGCTAGGAATAGGGGCGGACCTGGCTGACTATGGCTGCAACACCCCTTAGCATGTGTGTGGGCTGGGTCTAGGTCCCCAAGTTCCTCAACCAGACCCACGCCCATACCCAGATCTCACACATGCAAGCAGGTGTTAGGCTCCTATACGCACAGTCCAGACTGGACTAGGCTCCAGCACCCGCTGGTACTCACAAGAGCCAGAATGGGTGTAGGGCAGGCTGGGTTGGGTCTCAGCACCGATTGATCCACATGAGAGCAGGGTGCAGGGGTGGACCATGTAGGGGTGGGCCAGGCAGGGCTGGGCTATAGCACCCACCAGTGAGAGCCAAAAGTGCCCAATAGTGAAAGATGGGAATGGAGAGGGGCCAAGTCAGAATGAACCAAACAGTCACCAGTATGTGCAAGATCCATGACTGGAAGCTAATCTGATAGGGGAGCTTAAGGAACTGAGTCTAAGGGCAGCCCAGGACAGGGCAGTCTGTAACACCCACTGGCAGCTTCAAGAGTCAGGATGGGATGCAGGACAGGCAGAATTGGGACACAACACGCACTAGTTCACATTTGGGCCGGAACTGGGGGCTGGCCAAGGTTGTAGCAATCCCCAGAATGAACTGGGGGTTAGGCTGGGTGGAGCCAGGCTGCAGCACCTGCCAAGGCGAGACAGGTTATGCCAGACTAGGCCACAGTACCCACCAACCTATTTAAGACTCCAGGCTGGTAGTAAGCCTGCTGAGGTGGCTACAGGGCCCCCTGCTGGGCCATGGTTCCCACTGTGGTGCATACCAGCTGGGTTTGGTGGAAAGACGGGCTAGGCCAGGCCACTGCACCCGATGATGGATGCAGGAATCAGAGTGAGTACAGACAGGCTGGGCTTTGCCACAGTATCTGCTGGCAAGTGCCATGACAGGGTGCAAGTAGTGTCAGGCTGAACTGCAGTAACCTCTGGAAAGTGCAAGATCTGGGACTGGGACTGCACTTGGTAGAGAAACTGTGGGTATTTCTCTGCTGGATTACAGCTTCCATTGGTGTGCAGGAAACTCGGGGCTGGGAGCAGACTAGGCTGGATGAGGAGGCTGCACCTGTTGTTACACATGTGGTCTGGATCATGGGGAGAATGAGCTGAGCTTAGCTGCAACACTCAGAGCTGTATACAAAAACCCAACTGGGATGCAGGATGACCAGACTAAAAAGTCAAACTGAGAGGCATGAGGGCATGGTACAGCACGCTAAACCTCCGCTTGCAATCCTATATGGGCACTGGTACGAGTTCCAACTGCTCCTTTTCCAATCCTACTCTCTGCTGATGGCCTGGGAAATCAGTAAAAAATGGCCCAAGACCTTGTGGGACCCTACATCGATGTGGGAGACCCAAAAGAAGCTCCTGGCTTTGAGCCTGGCACAATAGCCTAGTGGCTAAAGTCCTCATCTTGCATTCACCAGGATCACATATGAGCTGCGGACAGGAAAGCAGTCAGAGATGTACAAAGCCTTGGGACCCTGCACCCACGTGGGAGATCCAGAAGAAGTTCCTGGCTCTGGATTGGCTCAGCTGTGGCCACTGCGGCCACTTGGGGTATGAAGCAGCAGATGGAAGATCTCTGTCTCTCTTTCGCTCTGCAAATCTGCCTTCCCAATAAAAATAAATTTAAGAAAATTGAAAAAAAAGAGCTGTTTACGTAATATCCTTGTAACATCCTTCTTTACATCAGGGTTTCCAAGATGATATCGAGCGGACATTCTCCATCCTTGGCACTGATGCAGTCTGCCAGATGGGAGACCCTCACCCCCACTAGATACAGGAGAAAAGGGAAGAAAAGAAAAATTGGAAGCATTTGTTCCCCCCACTGGCCCCCATTCCCTGACCCTCTCCACCCTAATTGGTGGTCCTCAAGGGCATGCATTCTGCAACTATGCAAACATAAAAAGTGAAGAAAAATTTTAAAGAAATTGCGTATTTGTCTACTCAATCATTATTCTCTGAATACCACACTGTCTTTACTAGTATCTAACATAATAATCCCTTCGGACAGAGTTCCTGAATAAGTAACAAATGTAGGAATCCAGGCCGACTGGCTGGTGAATTCTAACAAAAATTATCATTAAAATCATTTACTTGGAAGTAAAGCACTGAAAAATTGCAGAAAAACTATGGAACCCACACACAGAGTAACTGTTAACTGGCAGTCAGCTAAAGTCAGAACAACTTAACAAAACTGAGACAACTGAAAATACTGCCAACGGACAAAACTACTAACTTAGCTAACAGATTTCAATTGATTTTTATCTGTAATTCTATAATTAGGCAGCACCATACTCCATAAACAGAATGAGTATTTCAATGGGTTAATCCAGGAAGTTGGTCTACAGGCTAACAAAAGCTAAGGAAAACAGAATCTGACAACAGAAAGTGGATTCGGTTTTTTGGGGTTTTTCGTTTTGTTTTGTTTTGTTTATTTTAAAGATTTATTTTATTGCAAAGTCAGATATACACAGAGAGGAGAGACAGAGAGGAAGATCTTCCGTCAGATGATTCACTCCCCAAGTGACCGCAACGGCCGGTGCTACGCTGATCCGAAGCCGGGAACTAGGAACCTCTTCCAGGTCTCCCACGCGGGTGCAGGGTCCCAAGGTTTTGGGCCGTCGTCTACTGCTTTCCCAGGCCACAAACAGGGAGCTGGATGGGAAGTGGAGCTGCTGGGATTAGAACCAGTGCCCATATGGAATCCCAGGGCGTTCAAGGCTAGGACTTTAGCCGCTAGGCCACGCCGCCGGGCCCTTGTTTTGTTTTTTTAAAGATTTATTATGAGGTACAGAGAGACACAAAGAGAGAAAGAGCTCTCTTCCCTGTGCTGGTATATGCCTCAGAAGGCTATAACAGTGCTTGATCAGGTCAAACAAGGGGCTGCATGTAGATTTCCCATGTGGGTGGAGACCCAAACACACGGGCTATCTTCTGTCTTTCCTAGGCCATTAGCAGGAGCTCAATCTGAGGCAGAACAACTGAGACATAAACGGTAGCCGTATGATACTGGCATTACCGATGACGGGTTTAACAGCTATAACACAACACCCTCAAATAGCCCTTCTAATCAGAAGACTATTCCAAAGACTTCTGTCTACTCAGTTTTGGTTACCTAATAGTTTAATGAGTCTTTAAGATTTCAAGAGCAGGGGCCAGCCTTGAGTCACAGCTTCTGATTCAACTCCCTATTAATCTATCTGGGAAAGCAGCAGAATACAGCCCAGGATAGAGTCATAGGATCCTGGGTACAGCCTGGCCCAGCCAGGTTACTGTGGCCATCTGGGGAGTTAAATAAATCTTATGAAAAAAAAAAAATTCTGGGGCTGGCTCAATGGCCTAACTAGCTAGCTAATCCTCTACCTCCTAGTACCTGCATCCCATATGGGTGCCGGCTCATGGCCTGGTGCTTCACTTCTCATCCAGCCCCCTACTTGTGGCTCAAGTTCCTGGTACCCTGAATCTGTGTGGGAGACGCCCAAAAAGCTCCAGGCTCCTGGCTCCTGGCTTTGAACAGCTCAGCTCCCTCTGGTCCTTACAGCTTTTGGGAAGTGAACCAACAGATGGAAGATCTTCCCCTCGGTAAATCTGCCTTTCCAATGAAAATAAATATTAAAAAAAAAAAATCCAAAAGCAAATTTTTTAGAAATCATCTTAGAAATCTTTCCAGTAGTCTCCCTTCATAGCACTGCCCATCATAAAATCCCAGGCATCTTAAACACGCTCAAAAGCACGGGCCAGATGAGCACCTGTGCTTGGCGTGACGGACAAGGCGTCGCTAAGGACGGTCACACCTCCAGCAAGGCCGCCTGGCCCTCAGTCCTGACATTCTCTGTTCTGCTTCCTGCTGAGGTGTACTCTGCGAGACCCGGACTGAATTCCCAGCTCTGGCTTCAGCCTGGCTCAGCCCAACTGTTTGTGGGCATTTAGGAACTAGACCAGCAGACAGAGGATCCATCTCTTGCTATCTCTCTCTCTCTCAAAAAGAAACACCAAAATCAGCATAAAGTTTTACAAAGAGGTAAGTCCTTCACTAAATGAAAAGTTTAATAGAAACACACTAAAAATAGGGACAGAAGCAGGCCTGGTGAGGGTTATTGGGGGTCGCCCTGAATAGGCCACCACACCCACCGGAGTGTGTGAAGACCAGGCCTGGGTTGGGCTGGGTTGGGCTGCGCTACACCACAGGATCTATCAGTTCACAGGTGAAATGGGGATGGGGGTAGAACTAACCAGGTAGCTGCATCTACCGGTATGTCCACTGGCTGCTGCAGGTGACAGACTGAACCCGACTGCACTGGTTGAGGCACACACAAGTCAAGCCTGAGGTCATCCCAGGTGAGGTTTCTTGGGAGGCCCCCCTACACTATAGCTAATTCAAACCTTGGGAACTGGGAAAATCACAGTATATTTCATCTGACCTTGGAATGTGTGTGTCAGGATTGGTTCTTCTCAATTGCTGATGCCTATGCAGTGGTGAGCATGCCCAGGCAGCCAGCTCATCTAAACCATCCTGTGCCACTAAGTCATCAGAGAATGGAAAGCAGAACAGGCTGAACCACTCTCCTGGCCAAACTGTGCAACATGTTCCTGGGCCTGTGGATGCACACTGAGGTGGCCTTAATCACCCAACAAACCTTGGAAAGATTTTCTCAACCCTGGTGCAACAAAGCCAATGACACCTTAGAACGATCCAACCATTCAAGTAACAACCTTGGAACACTCTTCTGCACATAAGGCATCCTCAAAGGACTGTTCCTCGTGCCCAGATGTCGACATAGTTTGACAGTAAAAAGTGGCCCCCTACCTTTTTCTCCCCATGGACATAGAACGAAAAAAAAACCTGTCCAACCCCAGCTGTAAGCAACTGCCTAAGTTGTACATAGGCCAGTGTTAACACTGCTGGGAGAAAAACAGCTAATAGCTGGTGGGCATTCTGCACCTGGCTAATGCCAAATTTGAGGGGGGTTTTTGTTTGTTTGTTTTTAAGATATGTGAGGGGCAGGGCCCGGCACCATGGTGGTCTAGTGGCTAAAGTCCTCGCTTTGAACATGCCAAGATCCCATAAGGGCGCCGGTTCTAATCCTAGCAGCCCCGCTTCCCATCCAGCTCCCTGCTTGTGGCCTGGAAAAACAGTCGAGGACGGCCCAAAGCCTTGGGATCCTGCATCTGCGTGGGAGACCCTGAAGAGCTCTTGGCTCCTGGCTTCGGATCGGTGCAACACCAGCCGTTTCACTCACTTGGGGAGTGAATCATCAGACGGAAGATCTTCCTCTCTATCTCTCCTCCTCTCTAGCTATCTGACTTGGCAATAAAAATAAATAAGTCTTAAAAAAAAAAAAAAAAAGACATGTGAGGGGCAGACACAGGCATGTCAGCAGACAGGGTCTAGGAACCAGCACATGAATGTGTGTGGGTCCTGGGCAAGTAGGGAGGGCCTCAGCCTAGCACAGCAACACCATCTGAGGACCAGACTTGGGGATGTGCATGCTCAAAGGCATGCGGGGCTGATAACTGCTCAACAAAGGGGATATGAGGACACATGGGAGGGACTGCTGAGGGAGAGCCTGACAGGTGAGGAGGAATGACTTCTGGGGAGCTTCCACTGACCAGACTACTACACTTCCAGGTAAACAAGGGGGCTGAGAACGAGTGATTCAGCTGAGGCAAATGAGAGGACCTTTTGGGATCCAACTAATGCACCTGCCCACGTGAAGACCTGAACTGGGATTGCTGATGTCAAGCTCCACCTACTGGCGTACACCAAAGCCATGGATAGGGGGCTTACGTGGCACAGCTTAACCACAGAACCCTTCAGTGAATGTCAGGCCATGGGGTAGACCATGCCAGGCTGGGCCATGACACTAACCAGCACGTGAAAGAACTGAGTCTGGGAGCAGATTCTGTGGGGGATTGTGGGCTCAACCCTGTGGGAATAGCCTATCAGTTGGTCTGCTTGAAGGCTGGGAGTGGTGATGGGCTAAACTAGGCATGATCATGGAACTCACCCACAATCATGAGTACTGGGGCTGGGAACAGGCCAGGCTAGTCCAGGTTGTAGCACCCAAGAACTGGAGGGGGCGGGCCGGGCCAAGCTACAACATCCACCAGCACACACAAAAGTCGAGACTGGGGAACAGACTGTGACAGTAAAGGGCCTAGCACCTAATGGCATGCATTAGATCTGGGAGTGGGCCTGGTAGGGGAACTCAGGGAACATTCCCTGGTGGGTCACAGCCCCTGCTGGTGAGTATGTGAGTCAGGGATACGCGCTGGTCAGGTCAGGCAGGGTTGCTTCACTTGTTGGCTGATGCATGGGTTGGCTCTGGGGGGCTGGATCAGGAAGGGCCAGACCAGTCCAGACCAAACCATAGCACACTGGCATACACAGGAGCCAGGATGGGATGTGGGCCATGCTGGGCTGGGCTTGGCTATCACACCTACCATTTTGCATGAAAGAAAAGGTTGGGGCAGGCTGGCAGGGTTAGGCTGCAATACCAACGAGGAGTTGTGACTGGGGGAGGGTTAGGGCAGGAAAAGCTGTAACATCCAACAACAAAGGTCAAGATGGGCAAGACTAGGTCAGAGCAACCAATGGTATAATGCAAGCTCTATGGCTGGGAGCGAGCCTAGTTGGGGAGCTATGGGGATGCCCTTGCTAGGCTGTGGTTCCCACTGGTGAGTACAAGAGCCAGAAAGTGAGCAGCAAACTGGGCTGGACATGGCTGCAGTATACCCTGGCATAGGTGTGGAATGGGTCTCAGGTGTGCCAGACTGGGTGGCTCCAGCACCCACTGGTGCTCACAACAGCCAGGGTAGGTGCAGGACAGGCTGGTTTAGGTCTCTGCATCCACTGAACCATGCAAGAGCTAGGTCTGGAGGTGGACCAGGTAGAGCTGGGCTGCAGCACCCAATGGTGAAAACCAGAATGGTTGTTGGCTGGTTAGGCAAGAACGCTATACCTGCAAGGACAGCAGGTGGACCAAGTCAGGCCAGGCCAAGGACCCACCAGTGTACATGCGATCTACCACTGACAGGTGACCTGACAGTGGAACTTGGGGAACTCCTGTCAGGAACTGCAGGTGACTGCAAGAACCAAGGCTGGGAACAGTACAGTCCGAGCCAGGTTACAGCACCTGCTAGCATACATGTGGGTTAGGTCTGGGGGTGGGCCACGCTGAGCCAGTTCATAGGACTGGCAAATATGAGAAGCAGAACCGAGCACAGGACAGGTCGGTTTGAGCCAAAACACCAGGCACTTCACATTAGCGTCAGGACTTGCAGGGCAAACCCAACAGGGGATCAACAGGGGCTCACCTAGAATGCTGTTTCTGCTGGTGAGTATGAGAGCTGGGACTGGGGCAGGCCAGGCTGGGCAGGGCTGTAGGGTCCGTGGATCCTACAGCATGTGAGCTGGTTTAGGGGAAGAACCAGTCTGGGCTAAGCAGCTGTACCCATTGGTGCAAAAATTAGAGTAAGTGCAGGCTGATGGGACTTTGCTGCAGCATCAACTGGCAGGTGCTGGGACTGGGGGAACAAATTCTGTCAGGCTAGACCACAGAGCCACCTGAGAAGTGCAAAATCCCAGGCTGGGAGTGAGCCTCGTAGGGAAATTGTATACACCCCTCTGTTGGGTTACAGCTCCCATGGTGAGCATGGAAACCAGGGCTGGGGGCGGGCCTGGCTGGACAGGCGGTGGCATCCACTGGCATAAATGTGGGCTGATAGTGGGGTCAGTTGGGTTGAGCTAGGCTCCAACACCCACTGATGTATACAAGAGCTGGATGGGATGTGAAACAGACTGAACCAGTCTGCTGCACATACTGGCATATACAGGGCTGGAGGCAGGCCTGGTGGGGACTGAGGAGAGCAGATAGCTCCAACTGGGCTACAGCTCCCAATGGTGTGCGTGAGGGTCAAGTATGTGGTGGGAAGTGATGGGCTGGGCCATAGCATCCGTTGGTTTGCATATGACATGGGGCTGGAGGCAGAACTGACCAAGTGACCACAATCAACAGTATATGTTGATTGACTGAGCCAGACCCTGCACTGGCTGGCACACACAGGAATCAGGTCTGGGCTCACTTCTGGTGAGGTTTCTTTGGGGACCCTTCAACTGCATCACTGCACTCAGAACTCCCAACCACAGTGAAAAATCACAAGATATGTGGTCTGACCATGGAGTGTATGTTTCAGAACTAGGTCTGTAGGGCTGCTGAGGCCTGTGCAGTGGACGGCATGCCCAGATGCTCATGGGCGACAGGACAACCAGTTCATGAAGCCTGCAGAGGACATCTAGTACCATGGCGGGCAGAACAAATTAGACAGCTCTCCTGGACAAGTTCTGATAGCGAGTATCCAGGCAAATTCAGACTCCAAGTTGTATTATGTCAGCCAATGGGCCTTTCAACTTCGGAGCAATAAAATCAACAGCATCTCAGAGCTACTGAAACCACTTAAGCAGTATCCTCGGAAAAAGGTCCACATTGGGGATCGTGGGGTAACTACCCCCATTAGCACTTACTGATACAATTCGATTCTCTCCCTCCCTTTCCCAATATACAGCAAGACAAAAAGAGACTAGAAGCCGTTGTGTCATCTACTTTCTCATTCCTCAACTCTCCCCACACTAACTGATGGTCCACATGGGTAAACATCCCTCAACTAGGCAAACATCATCAAAAATAAAATGAATTTTTTATTTTAAAAAAAAATTTCCCTCCTTAAGCCTGCATGTGAAACCCAAGAAGATGCTCCTGGCTCCTGGCCTCAGATCCACTCAGCTCCAGCTGTTGCGGCCACTTGGGGAGTGAATCAACAGACGGAGGATTTTCCTGTCTGTCTCGCCTCCCCTCTTTATATATCTGACTTTGCAATAAAAATAAGTATATGTATTTTTTAAAAAGACCTTCCCCAATGTCCACATGTCCATTCATTCCTCTCAAATATGTAAACATATTTAGTTAGAAAGTCAGATTTACAGAGAGAACACAGAAAGATCTTCCGTCCACTGATTTACTCCTCAAGCTAGTTGCAACAGCTAGAGCTTAACCGATCCGAAACAAGGAGCCAGGAGCTTTTTCTAGGTCTCCAACATGGGTGCAGGGTCCCTCGAATGCTTTGCCAGGCTACCAGCAGGGAGTTGAATGAAAGTGGAGCAGCTGGGACACAAACTGGCACCCATATGGGAAAGGTGGTTGCACGGCGAGGATTAAGTCACTAGGCTATCACACTGGGCTCAGCTAACCATATCTTACCATGCTGATAAGGTAAATTTTCTGAGTTCATCACCTCTTCATATTCATTTCACTACTGAATTCAGTCCTGGTCCATCTAACATACTAGGTAATCAGTTTCAAGATTACTTTAAGATTCAAAGATTTTCTATTTTTTTAAATTTAACTATCCACACAACTGGGCCCGGTGGCATAGCCTAGTGGCTAAAGTCCTCGCCTTGAACGCCCCAGGATCCCATATGGGCACCGGTTCTAATCCCGGCAGCTCCACTTCCCATCCAGCTCCCAGCTTGTGGCCTGGGAAAGCAGTCGAGGATGGCCCAATGCTTTGGGACCCTGCACCCGCGTGGAAGACCTGGAGGAGGTTCCAGGCTCCTGGCTCCGAATCGGCACAGCACTGGCCATTGCACTCATTTGGGGAGTGAATTATCGGACGGAAGATCTTCCTCTCTGTCTCTCCTCCTCTCTGTATATCTGACTTTGCAATAAAAATAAATAAATCTTAAAAATAAATAAATATTAACAATTAAAAAAAATAAATAAATAAAATAAATAAATAAATTTAACTATCCACACAACTGAAAAATCTAGAAGACAAAGAATCACCCTCGCACATAAACATTTCTGTAGCACAGACCTATCTCAATACCGACCTCATCCGAGGCAGCCAAGTAAGACTAGCTTGGAAAGGCTCATGCTAGTTTCCCAACAGTCCAAAAGGACATTCTGACGCACTGCAAGTTGGCTTTGGTGTGTCAATATTTTGGGTTTCTTCACTCCTCTTTCTCAATTTCTGACCACAAACTTGTAACTTCATCAAGTAGCCAGCACAAATGCAAACTAATAATGTGTCACTCTTAGCAATCAGGGTCTGCCTAAGTTCAGAAAATAGATGCTACTGTCTCAAGGCAAAATTAACTTTAAAACACAAGCTTAAAGCATGGCCTAGTGGCTAAGGTCCTCGCCTTGATCCCATATGGCCGCTGGTTCTAACCCCGGCAGCTCCACTTCCTCTCTGTCTCTCCTCCTCTCAGTATATCTGACTTTGTAATAAAAATAAAATAAATTTTTAAAAAGAAAAAAAAAAAAAAAAAACACAAGCTTAAAATGGACCGATTTAAAATGCAATTAAGCTAAAGCAACTGGTTCTCAAGCGAAAAATGTCTAGAGCCAATTACATTTTTAACTCTCATCACACACAAGCTTTTCATTTTTTTTTAAAGATTTATTTCTTTCTAGTGGAAAGTCCGATTTACAGAGAAGGAGAGAAAGAAGATCTTCCATCCACTGGTTCACTTCCTAAGTGGTTACAATGGCCAGAGCTGAGCTGATCCAACCTAGGAGTCTCCTCCGGGTCTCCCACGCAGGTGTAGGGTCCCAAGGCTTTGGGCCGTCCTCCACTGCTTTCTCAGGCCACAAGCAGGGAGCTGGATAGGAAGTGGAGCAGCCAAGACATGAACCAGTGTCCATATGGGAGCCCAGTTGCATGCAAGGGAAGGACTTTAGCCACTAGGCTACCATACCAGACCCCAAGCTTCTCATTTTAAATCATTCAGTTAAAAACTTTTAACGCCCAATTTTTTTTTTAATTTCTAAATGAGAGTCTCTTCACCAATTATGCAATCATTAATTCTAAAACAGATTCCTTTAAAATAACTATCTAAACAACACAGAAATGAAGCTGGACAACTATGCTGACAGCCAGATAATGAGATTAAACAGCTATGGCTAAACTCTAAGGGAGGGGAAACCAAAACACCATCATCCCTCCTGCTAAATCAGTCACCTGGAAAACCTGACCTGTATCCATTCATACTGTTCTACAGACAAGGCACCAATTTCAGAGGCAAATTTTGCATATCCAATAAATGGCCAAAATAAAATCATTACAATTCCTCAAGAATAAAAAGATATAGGGGCGTGGCCTGGCGGCGTGACCTAGCGGCTAAAGTCCTCACCTTGAAAGCCCCAGGATCCCATATGGGCACCGGTTCTAATCCTGGCAGCTCCACTTCCCATCCAGCTCCCTGCTTGTGGCCTGGGAAAGCAGTTGAGGACGGCCCAAAGATTTGGGCTCCTGCACCCACATGGGAGACCCGGAAGAGGTTCCTAGTTCCCAGCTTCAGATCGGCGCAGCACCGGCCAATTGCGGCTCACTTGGGGAGTGAATCATCGGACGGAAGATCTTCCTCTCTGTCTCTCCTCCTCTGTGTATATCTGGCTGTAATAAAATGAATAAATTTTAAAAAAAAAAAAAAAAGACCAGTTGTAGAATGAGGATTGTAGTAGGAATGTGTTACTGATTGATAGGCGCGCCAGCATGGATAACATCCTGCCTTAGGTGACACAAATGCAGAATTATCTTTAGTAACACCCATTTAATCATGACGTAAAAAGTCTGAGCCAGAGTTTAACTGATTCTGTATAAATAAGGCGGACGGCTTTATTGCTGTGTCCACTATCATCATCATGGAATTCTAGTGGTCCGTCTCTTTCTTTCTCTCTTTGCGCTGACTCCATGCACACTTCACGAGTTCCGAACCCCGGGCCGGAGCTGGACTCCGGCAGTGACCAGCAGATGGAAGATCTTTCTGTCTCTCCTCCCTACAGATACGCCTTTTCAATAAAAATTTTTAATTTCAAAAACTATTCTCTATGCCTTACTGCCTCTCCCAAAAAAAAAAAAAAAAACTAAATAACAGCCGCACACACACACAAAGAGAGTCAGCCTCAAGCAACAGTTTTTTTTTTAACTGTTTGTAGAAAAAGAAATTAATCATTACACAGGAAGCATCCATTTGAGTAAAATCTAATGAAATAACAAACTCACCACTGACTGTTTGATGGTCCTAAGAAAAACAAACGCAAAGGGTTCTTGAGGAGGAGCTCAAGAAGAGAAACATCATTAGTAAATGAGGAGGAAAAAAAGGGTATTAAGTTTCAAAAGATGATTTTTGAAATGGCTCTTAGAAGACCTGGCGCAGTGGCCTAGCAGCTAAACTCTTTGCCTTGCCTTGAACGCGCTGGAATCTCATATGGGCGCCGGTTCTAATCCCGGCTGCCCCACTTCCCATCCAGCTCCCTACTTGCAGCCTGGGAGATCAGTCAAGGTTGGCCCAAAGCCTTGGGATACTGTACCCACGAGGGAGACCCGGAAGAGGTTCCTGGTTCCAGGCTTTGGATCAACGCAGTACCGGCCGTTGTGGTCACTTGGGGAGTGAATCATGGGGCGGAAGATCTTCCTCTCTGTCTCTCCTCCTCTCTGTATATCTGACTTTGTGATAAAAATAAAATGAATCTTCAAAAAAAATTTTTTTCAATAGCTTTTTTCTTTCTAAGATTCATTTGTTTTCACTGGAAAGGCAAATTTACAGAGAAGGAGAGAGAGAAGTTCTATCCCCTGGTTCCCTCCCCAAGGGCACAAAGGAGCCGAGCCAATAGGAAGCCAGGATCTTCTAGGTCTCACAAGGGTGCAGGAGCCGAAGGCACTGGGCCATTCTCAGCACTTTCCCAGGACGTAAGCAGGCAGATGAATGGGAAGTAGAGCAGCCAGGACACGAACCGGCACCCACACAGGATGAGCCAACTGAGCCACTTTGCCAGGCCCAATAGTTTTTAATTACATTTAGTTGCTGCATCTGATTCCAACATCAACTTTAGAACATTTTTATCGCCTCAAAGGAACTCCTATCACAACCACAGTCCATTCTCCACCTCTCCCAGCCCCCAATCGATTCTGTGTTTCTATGGGTTTGTCTGCTAAGGAGTTTTCACACTAATGCAATTATCAGTAGATTTTTCTGCCTTGTTCTTTCACTTATCAAATGTTTTCAAGGTTCATCCATGTTATGGCATTTATCACTACATCATTTCTTTTTATTATCGATATTACCAATATCCCATTGTGATTCTAATAATTTCAGAAACATGGGGTTGCTTCAGTGGCTCAACAGGCTAATCCACCGTCTGCAAGCACCAGGATCCCATATGGGTGCTGGTTGGCAGCCACATGGGAGACCAAAAGAGGCTCATGGCTTCTTATTAATTCGTCTCCAGGTGTTGCTGCCATCTGGGAAGTGAAGCAGCAGAAGGAACAGCTTCACCTCTCCTCTCTGTAAATCTGCCTTTCCAATAAAGAAATTCAGAAACATAATTTTGTGTTCAGCATTTTTCATGTTGTATTAATCAGCTTTTTATTACCTCAATAAAGTATCTGAGACAATCAGTTTCATAAAAAAATAGTTACTTAGCCCAGTTTCAGAAGTCCAGATCAGGAGGCCCATTGGTCCTGCCTTTAATGACGCAGTGTGGATGGAGGAAGGGTCGCAGAGCAAGCCAGGGTGTACACAGAATAGCTAGGCCAGAGCTCAGACTTCAATAATAATCCTCTGGCAAGAACCACCTTCCAAAGGCATGACCCCAACCAACCTAAGGACCTCCCACTAGGCCCTACCTACTAAACACCAGAACCAGTCTCTTTAAGAATTCAGCCTCTTGGGCCCAGCAGCGTGGCCTGGCGGTTTAAGTCCTCGCCTTGAACGCCCAGGGATCCCATATGGGCGCCAATTCTAATTCCGGCAGCTCCACCTCCCATCCAGCTTCCTGCTTGTGGCCTGGATAAGCAGTCAAGAACAGCCTGGTGCTTTGGGACCCTGCACCCATGTGGGAGACCTGGAGGGAGTTCCTGGCTCCTGGCTCCGAATCGGCACACTCCAGCAGTTGTGCTCACTTAGGGTGTGAATCATCGGACGGAAGATCTTTCTCTCCGTCTCTCCTCCTCTCTGTATGCCTGATTTGTAATAAAAATAAATAAATCTTAAAAAAAAAAGAATTCAGCCTCTTGCCACCATTAATTTATGACTTTGGGGTATAGACACCTACAAGAGTTTGAGGGTCAGATCATATTCAAATCACAGCCCATGTAATAAACGTTTCTCCTTGAGAAGCAAGGAGCCAAACCACAGTTGACACATTCACTTTACTATTTATTGTTCATCTGAATTGTTCCTAGTTTTTTCTATTGTGAATAATTTTTTTTAAGATTTATTTATTTTTATTGGAAAGTCAGATATACAGAGAGGAAAGACAGAGAGGAAGATCTTCCGTCTGATGATTCACTCCCCAAGTGACCGCAACGGCCAGAGCTGCGCTGATCTGAAGCCAAGAGCCAGGGACTTCCTCCAGGTGTCCCATGTGGGTGCAGGATCCCAAGGCTTTGGGCCATTGCCCACTGCTTCCCCAGGCCACAAGCAGGGAGCTGGATGGGAAGTGGGGCGCCCATATGGGATCCTGGCATGTACAAGGCAAAGACTTTAGCTACTAGGCCACTGTGCAGGGCCCTGTGAATAGATTTTCTTAAATGCAAGTGAGAATTCCTTTCTAATCTGTTTTGACTCCAGGAAATGCTTATCCCAGAAACTTTTCAATTTCCAATTAGATCAGCCACAGGGGGCAAAAGCTGGGTTCTTCCAAGGGAAAAAAAACTCAAGATTTCATCTATCCCCAACCTAGATGAAGCATGGATTTAATTTATTTGAAAGGCAGAGTTACACAGAGAAATAATTGACAAGATAAAGCTGTCCCATTCACCGGTTCAATCTCCAAAGGGCCACAACAACTGGGACAGCACAGGCCAGGAGCCAGCAATTCGGCACGTATGGCCAGGGTCCAAGCTCTTCTTCATGGGCAGGGAACTGGATAGGAAGCAGAGCAGCCACGGACGGGGGACAGCTGAAACCAACGCTGCTACAGCTTCGGCCACAGCCACCAATGTTAAAATCTACCTGAAGGCAAAAAGAATGCCTCAAAATACCTACAGTAAGGATGAAAATACAGTTACAAAGGCATAGTAACCATTAAGTAGCCTGATTCTTTCACTGAAACCTACAGAGATGAAGAAAGGTAAACATTCTATACAACTATAATGCCTGCGATCTTGTTGCTTCTAAGACCACTTTTATTTCCACAGCAAACTGGAGGAAACCATCTGACTGCAACAGTGGTACTTACCTCTCACTGCTGAATGCTAGTAAATCAAATGAAAAAGGGGCAGGAAAATGGCACTGGTCACGCCAGCATACACTCAGAAGCAAACAAACATACTGAATGCACTCAAATCTCCCAATCATTAACCAAAAATGTAAACAACATTTACATCACAAAACAGGTTTAAATTCTAAACTACTTTCAGAATTGCTAATTCCCACCCGTAAAATCTCTTAGAATCTGGTCTTAAAATAAAACTACCCACCAAGTGTACCTAAAAAAATACTATGTATACTGATTGGAATGTGATGCCAATTAACACACTTTGTAATTTGCCCAAGAACTTCACACACCCTGAGCCAAAACCAATAACAAAGAAACAACACGCACTTGACATTTTCCTTGGTTAAACTAAGATTCTAGAAGTAATTTTAGAAGAAAGGCAAACAAATCTGAAGTTAACTACTAAAATCATAGACAGCTGCACAATTCTGGGAAAAAGGAGTTACAGAATGACTCAAATATTGTGAAATTAGATGAAATCTTTAATATGTAATGAAGCCTATTTTTTACTCACAACTAAGGCAAGGATAAAATACTCAGGCACGGCTATCGTAATAACAGATGGATAAGATAGTGTAGCCCTACATCAGAAGCACTGACTGAATTGTGACCCAAATATCTAACTTTACACTTTGAACCCAGTGAGAAGAGCAACCAGGAATTGGTCCACATACTCTAAAACATAAAACGTAAAGCCTAAACCATTAATCTAGTGCTCTATGATTTTCCAATTTACTCAAGAAGCCATCCTCCCCCAAGTAATTTATTTTTGAAGAATAACATCTATGGTCTGCACAACTTAAAAAAAAAAACAAAACACTTTTCAAGTCAAAGCTGGATTTTGTGGTTCCATTAACTCCCTCACTGTCACAGTAGTCTACCATCTTTCAGGAACAGTATTAAAAATTTTCTTCTGTAAGTCAATATTCAGGCACGCTCTTCGCTTAACAAGTTCTCAACATCAGGAAAACCAGGCACGGCCTATTCTCCTAACATGCAAACAGAAGTACTCCATTTGTAATGTTTTCTATTTTGGGGCAGGAAGCTAATGAAGTTTTATCTGAAACTTAAAAGCAACATAATCATACACTTGCTACTCATAAACTACCTGAAATACTAATTTGAAGTTACTAATTTTATTTTCCATTTCATAATCTAATAATTCTGAATAAGCCAAATTTAACTTCCAAGAAATTATAGTTGTTGTTTAATCCTTGAAGCATAAAAAAGGGATATATTCTAACTCAAAGCAACTAATTCCAGAGGAGTTATATTATTTAACTTTTTTTAAGATTTTTATTTATTTTTATTGGAAAGGCAGATGTACAGAGAGGAGGAGAGACAGAGAAGAAGATGTTCCCTCTGGTGATTCACTCCCCAAGTAATCGCAACGGCTGGTGCTACACCGATCCGAAGCCAGGAGCCAGGAACTTCCTCCAAGTCTCCCACATGGGTGCAGGGTCCCAAGGCTCTGGGCCGTCCTCCACTGCTTTCCCAGGCCACAGGCAGGGAGCTGGATGGGAGGTGGAGCTGCCGGGATTAGAACTGGCGCCCATATGGAATCCAAGCCCATTCAAGGTGAGGACTTAACCGCTACCTCGCCGGGCCCTTAACTATTATTTACATCATCTTTTAGACACTCACTGCCATAAAGGACCAGTTTAATTTGCTTCTGTTAAATCAAACATCAAAAATATGTTCAATTTACTTGGGTCCTGCCTTGTTTGAGGCACACACTTTCTTCAACTACTGGTAAGACTGCAACAAAACTAAACAATTCCACTTCAACTACAATCACAAGCATGACATGCCTAAAAGATAAGTTTCTAGAACAAAAACAGTAACAGGTTTACTTTCCCATCTACCCAGCATTCAATTGGGTCCAATGTTTCTGACACATTTTCAACAGCCTCTCCCTTGAAAGGATAAAGAGTAAACACAAGCCAAGAGTATCTCAGCGCCCTTTGGTGGTGTATAATCTACACAACACGAGACCTAGGAGCACCTAACTGAAGGCAGTTAATAACCTCTCTAACAGAAGTATTAATCACAATGCAGCTATTTTTGAAAAACTAGGTTCTCAGTACTAAGGGACAACAAAATTGCAATCTGGGGAAATCAACCTAGAAGTAGTTTGCTACCTAAGATAAAATACATCAACCAGGGCTTGGTGGGGTGGCTTCGCAGCCCAAAGCCTTGGGACCCTGCATCCCTGTGGGAGACCTGGAAGAAGCTCCAGGCTCCTAGTTTTGGATTGGCTCAGCTCCAGCCACTGTGGCCACTAGAGGAGTGAATGGAAGGATGGAAGATCTTCCTGTTTCTCCTCCTCTCCGTATATCTGACTTTCCAATAAAAATAAAATAAATCTTTTAAAAAAACACATCAACCAAACTAGAACAATTAATTACTTTCTAGACCTATTCAGCTAGGGATTTTTAGATTTGTTATTATTATCATTATTTCGGTGAGGGGTAGGCAGAGGAAGACCTTCCATCTACTGGTTTATTCCCCAAGTGTCCACAAAGGCCAGAGCTGCTACAATCCGAAGCCAGGAGCCAGGAGCCTCTTCCGGGTCTCCCACACAGGTGCAGGGTCCCGAGGCTTTGGGCTGTGCTCCACCGCTTCCCCAGGCCACAAGCAGGGAGCTGGATGGGAAGTGGAACTGCAGGGATTAGAACCGGCGCCCAAATGGGATCATGGCACATGCAAGGCAAGGATTTAGCCTCTAGACGATCCCACTGGACCCTCAGATGTTTCTTTTAATCTGATAATTTCTATTTGACTAAGAAACATGATTTATATAGAAACAATCATTTAAAATTTAGAATGACTAGAAGGTACCACAATTATAAAGTCAACATTTTGTAAGTATAAGTTTAGGACAGTCTTGCAAGAATCTCTTAGGAAGATCAACTCAGTTTATTCACCACTGTATAAATGTAGAACACCTGATATCAAACGCTAATCAAAAATGCTTTTTAAAGGTTTTAACAAAGCCAATCTTTTCAATTACTAACAGCTTCAACTTCATGGGGGAGGGGGTAATAGACGAGTAATCAGCAAGAACAATCAGCCAAGTATTTGATACAATGAAAATTAAACCAACTGTAATACAACCCTCTCCACAACGACAAAACAAAGTCCTTTCACACAATCTTGCACCTTTTCTTTAATTATTTCCACCACGCAGTCCGGACTGTCAACTGTTCCCCAAACTCATCCCAAATCCCGTAGGCCTCCAGGCCTTTACTGTCACCCACCCGAAGGCCTCACCGCCCCCTCACCAAAGCCCTTCAAAACGCACCCCTCCAGTGCACCAGCTTCCTCAAAGGCCCCAAGCAAAGCGAGCTGTTCTGAATTCCCAGCACCCGCGCCAGCCAATCCTCAAGGCACCGCATTGTCGTCACGCCCGGGCACCCTCTCTGCTCAGGCCAGAAGCACTCGCTGACTGGACGCACTGCCCACTCCCGTCAAGAGATCCCTAGGACTCGGGTCCCATCTCAGGGAGACCCTTACATTCTTCCCAGCAGAGGACGGAGCCCAGCGGCACACCCGGGGCCCTGCAGAGAACAATGAATGAACACAGCCTCCAGGGGCCCCCTCGAGACGGCCAAACTTGGGTCTGGGCTCCGACAAGCAACTGGCGATGCACCGACCCGGCTGCTCCTCACTTTCCCACCAAAGACAGCCCCGGCCTGCCAAGCGCCCCGAGGCCAAGGCTCGGGATAAGGATCCCAAACCTCTCATTAGTCACCCGCAGACACCTGAAACCCCAGGCGAAGCCCCCGTATCCTTGTGGCGCGGCACCGAACCATTTGCTCGGTTCTTCCCCGATTCCACTTCGCCCAACCTAAAAGGGTGTCACTTGACTGACGGGGCCCTGGAAGATGGAGCAAGGCCGTCCCGCCCCCACCCCGCAGTCCGCGCGACCGAAGAAAAGGAATTAGCCGGTCTGACTGACCACACACACACACACACACACACACACCGGGCAGCTCTGGGCAGATTTTTCTTCCAGTGCCAAAAAACGAGGAATGCGCACTGGGCAGAAGGCTGGCGCTGGCATGTTTCCGAGAAACACAAGGGAATCTGCAATGGGGACGTGGGAACCGGGCTCGCCGGCGATGACACCGGGCACGGGGCCCGGCGAGCGCCACCCGGGGTGACAGCGGCCTGCCCGGCCCTCCGCTCGCCAGCCCCGGGGCCGTTCCGAGCGTCCAGCGCCGCCCGGGCCGGGTCGGCAGGGAAGCCGAGCCGACACCCCTGCCCCGGCGTCCCGGCCCCGCAGCCCACCTGAGGGAGCCGAGCCGCCCCCGCGTCCGTCCCGTCGTCCGGCTGCGGCTTCTCGTCCGCTCCTCCTCCCTGCGGCGGGTGAAGGAACGGGAGGCAGTCACATTCGGCGCGTCCCCAACCCAGGGGACGGGGCCCCGGGAAGCCCTCGCATCCTCGCACTCGGGCTCCGCGCCTCAGGGCACACGCCCTAAAGCCCGGACAGCTGTCCCTTCTCGGGGCCCCAGGAGAGCAGCAGAGAAGACGTTCCCGCCTCACGCTCGCTCTCTTACTCCCGCCATCTAAGATGGCGGCTCCAGAGCCCGCGACGAAGAGACTCTCGGGCGGCCCCGGAGAGCGAGCCCTCTGCTCGGTGCTCCTCTTCCCGACCTGCGGCTCCCCACTTGTGCGCCGGCCCTCCCGGAGGACCGTGGATTTCAAGTTCGGATCGGGGATCTAACGCTCAGGTCTGAGCTGCGGCCCCGCCTCCCGAGGCGGGGCCTCTCCAGGCCGGCGGCCGCCATTTCGCAGCCTAGCTGCCGTGCGGCGGTGTGATCCAGAAGCCGAGGGCCGGAGGGGCGGCTGCCTCCGTCTTCTGTGGCTCGGGAGATACCTGGCGGTGCCAGAGGACACAGAGCAGTTTCCATCTTGGGCGCGTCCAGTCCGAACCAGACACTAGAGCAATCGAGTCCCGAAGCTGCCACTAAATGGGAAAAGCCCGAAAGACTTGGAGGCCGCATTTGTTTCACCTGTTAACTCAGGAGCTCATCCCCGCCCCCTTTGACCTGACTGCAGGTGATGGAAACTCTTGATCATCTCCAGTCGGCCCCAGGCACAAGGAAAGCTTTTTGTGTGCTGGGCAATCGCTGAAAGGTGCCCGTTCGCAACCCGTTCCTATCTTTTTGTATCAAAAACGGTCTTTTACTGAGCAGGTCCCATGAGGAGCTTTTTGGAAGTGACCTAGGGGAATCTAATGGCAAGTGGAAACGTTGTCCTGAGCACTGGAATCAGCCATAAGAATCCCTCCCTAGAAGGGATGAGAGCCAAAGAAAACGAAGAAATTGAGGAAATCCGCGTCGCAATGTCTGTGCCCAGATCATAATGACCAGAAGCTGTGGGCTGATGTTTTCAAATATCAGGAGAAGGTTCCTGATGTGGAGCAGCCTCGAGGGCAACTGTTTGTTTTGTTTTGTTTTGTTTTTGGGTGAACTAGTTGTAACTAACACCTACCTGCCTTACAGGATTGAATGGAGTTTAAAAAAAAAAAACCCACGGAGACCTCTGAGTGCAAAGCCTGGGCCTGAGATCTGGAGCCTGACTGGGTTTGGGTTTAGACTTTGGCACTTTGTTATCTGTGACTTGGACAAGTCATCTAAACTCCATTCCCTAGTCTGCAAGGAAAAGGGGGTGCCCACCTGCTGGAGTAGCAAGCGGGAAGAAAAAGCTGTGTTCACAGAGGCATCTTATCTGCTTACTGAAGGCCAAGTGAAGCCACCCTGGCCCACCCCCAGGCCATTCCTCCTGCTTTCAGCTTCTTCCCCTCTCCCGGCAGAAGCTTGCCCAATACTTATAGCAAACTTAGGAGGCCCGTTCCTCCCTCACACTGTAGCTGAGCTATAGGAAGGGCTACTTCGTTACAGTTTGATGAAGTGAAATTCACACAAAACGAACCTCTAGATTCAAAACATTCTCTAACCCAGTCTTTCAAATGCTTTTTTTTCAAATTGCTTTAAAGAATGGACACACGAAGCATTGTCACATCAAATAGGAGGGAAAGAATGATGGATAAGAAGGAAGGCTGGCACATGGCTTCAGGCAGGCTCAACTCCGGTCATGGTAGGCATTTGGAGAGTGAACCAGAGAGTGGAGGATCTTTGTCTCTCCTTCTCTCTGTAAATCTGCCTTTCCAATTAAATTAAATAAATCTTTAAAAAAGCAAAAACAGTTCACCAGGGAAGACAAACAGCAAACAAATTAACAAAGTTATGAACGAGCCTGGTCATTAGGACTAGTAAATCACAGGAAGGAATGAGAGGAGGTGATAGTACTAGAGGCATGTGCCCTCAGACGCTCCAGGCAAGTGAGGCCTTTGTGGGTGATGGCGAGGCCAGGCACTGAATGGTAAAGAGGAGTGGGAGGACAGCCAGGCAGGTGGGACACATCCGAAGGTCACAGAGGGAGTGGTGTGCAGGCCAGTGTGCAGGGAGCGCTGGGGGCCCGCGCAGATGAGGCCTGTGAAGCAGGGAAAGGGCAATTGATGGCAACACGGCCAGCCTAACTCCCTCCCCTATGGCCT
Organism: Ochotona princeps; assembly: GCF_030435755.1. NCBI lineage: Eukaryota > Metazoa > Chordata > Mammalia > Lagomorpha > Ochotonidae > Ochotona > Ochotona princeps. The sequence goes on along the minus strand of NC_080852.1, from coordinate 36,421,831 downwards.
TTCCATGCCGCTCTGCTTTCTGGCAAGTTTAATTTTAGTCCCAGATGAATTTGAATCGTGGGCCTAAGCTGGACTGGGTGCTAGGAAAGCCAGAGCCATGCAAACAGTTCTACAACCAGGTGACACACACGCACTCCCGTGGCTCTCCTAGCCAGCCAAGGCAGACACCCAGCCGCAGCAGGGAGGGAGGGAGTAGCCAGCCTTGCCATGGTGGGGCAGGAAAGCTGAGGAGGAGTCGGAATTTTCCAGATTGAGAAGGTAGGAGTGCAGGGCGGGGGAGAAGAAAGGATGGGCCCAGGCACAGAGGTGTAACTAGTGTGATGGATGACCTGGCTAAGGCAGACAGCAAACAGAGAATGCTGGAGGAGCAGAAGGTGCCTGGCCTGGGATCAGTCCCCCACCGGGGGTAGATGGGAGAGTGAGGTGCCAAGCTGGAGAGTTGGGGTGACCACTACAACGTGCAGGGTGTCACCTGTAGTCACCTGAATGGCAGCAATAAAGGAAGACATGTGTTCTTCCATAAGTTCCTCAGCAGAGTATAAATTGGAAGGATCTCTGTGGAAATCAGTTGGGCAATGTCCAGATTCTCAGTAGGATATAGCCCTTCCTCCAGGACTGGACCCTTAGGTAGTCAGTCTGTGAAGTGCGGCACACACGGTTGGTGCCTTACCACCTTGCTTGTAACCTCACCGAATATCATGCTGCTCGGAGAAAGATGAACTCTCTGGGCTTGGCTGGGGGAAGATGGCCAAGAAATACTGTTGAATTAAAAAAACACTGGCTTATAAAGGCTTACATTTTATTGGGAAGACATTCTCAGTGCACCCAGTGTCCACAGGCCAAGGCAGATAGGGCTCAGGAGAAGGGGAAATAGGCCCTGGCCTGGCTTTTCCATTTTTAAAGGTTTGAGCCATGTGAGTGTGTTACCCACTCATGGAAAAAAAAAAAAAAAGGCTGAAATTCAGAGTCAATGGTGTCACCAAGCCGGAGAGCAGGGCAAGCGACCTGACTGCCTGCACCTTCTTAGTGGCTCGCATCCCACTCACAAATCCACTGCCACCCTCTCGGGGGCTCCCCAGGACAGACTCTACAACAGCCCACCCCTTGCCACCTGGCCATCTCTTAGGGGGATCCAAGCTACTTTCTCTGCAACTTTCAACGCTTCCTGCTACTCTAACCAGCATCCTGCCTGGCCCAGCCTCCCTGCTCTCCTTCCCCTAAGCTACTTTCACACTTGGCAGGGGCTGAGTGGGACTGGGGAAAGCCACCCTGGTCCAGGCATGGCAGTCCCTCTGGGACCACATCCACCAGGACAGTGGGAAGGAGAGTGGACTTCCTTCTCCTATGCATGACAGCTAGCAGGAGGAGGAGCCATGAGCCAGATGGGGGTACATGCAGGCTAGCCCTACACCAGAGGGAGCATAACATTAAACAGCAAATATAAAACCCGAGACAGGACAAGCAGTACAGTGGAAGGAAGCAAACAGTTCTACATTTAGAAAGTTAATGACAATTTTCTCCCCCTTACATTTTGGACAGGGTCCTGTGTTGACATTTTGCACTAGGCCTTACAAATTTCAGCTGACCCTAAACAAAGGCCAGCAGGGTCACAGAGCCCTTAAAACTTGCCATTCTGCCCAAACAAGGTTATATAGGTACACTGCCCAGAATAAAAAGGGCAACCACTCATCATACTATTTTAACTTGGAGCCTTGTCACCAAACCACACTGTCTGTGGTCAGCTTCTGTTCCAATTGTCCATGATTGTGCAACAGTCACCCTGAACTTAGGCTCAGATGGGGGTCAGAGCCAACACATCACTTGGCCCATTCTGCTTGGTGACCTCAGAACATGGGTGCTATGTGAGGGCTCAGACTCCCAGCAAACAATGTGTATGATAATTATTTAATAAAAAAAAAAAACTTTAGAGACTGGTATGATGGGTCAAGTGGCTAATCCTCCACCTGCTGCAAACACTGGAATCCCGTATGCATGCTAGTTCATGTCCCAGCTGCTCCTCTTCCTATCTAAATCCCTGCTTAGGGACTGGGAAAGCAGCAGAGAATGGCCCAGACCCTTGGGATGCCAGGAAAAGGCTCCTGGCTTCAGACTAGCTCAGTTGTGCTCATTTGGGGAGTGCATCAGCACATGGAAGATATTTCTGTTTCTCCTTTTCTCTGTAAATCTGCCTGATTCGTAAAGACAGAGCAAGAAAGAGCTCCTGTCTGCTGGTCCACTTTCCCACATGTCTACAGTTGCCAAGACTGGGCTGAATCAGGCCAGAGCCAAGAGCCAAGAACTCATTCCGCATCTCTCACATGGGGAAGCATCGCCACTGAGCTATCACCACTGCGTTAGCCAGAAGGTGGAATCAGGAACCAAGGCAGTTGGATGTGAAATGCAGAAATCTTACCTAGTATCCCAATTGGAGGCCGAAAGCCAGTCCAGGCAGACTCATTCTCCTAAGCACTTAGGATCACAAGTGCTAGACTCTTTCAGGTGAAGCAACTGGCAGCCCGTGAGTCAAGAAGAAGGTGTACAGCTCAGGGTGGTGGGGTGGGAAGGGACAGGAGGGAAGATGTGCAAACACATACACCTCTGATATATTTTTAAATCAATCTCCTAATAATCTTGTAAGAAGCATCAGAAATTTGAATCTTAGGGGCACTTCCAAAAATTCATGGAAAAATCAAATTAAAGGATATTTATCATGGTGCAAAAAAAAAATGGGGGGGAATCCAGGCATAGTATTTTTGTAATACACATTTTCCATAAGCATTTCAAACAACCATTATGTTTGTAAGGTTATGAATTTCAAGCACTTAAACTACATCATCATTATTTAATTTCAATTTTTTAGAACACGTTTATATGTATTCAAAAAGCAAAGAGACAGAGAGATCTTCCATCAGCAGTTTCAGCTTCCGTTGTCAGCCACAGGACTGTTCGCAAGCTCAGCCTTCCAGGCACTGTGGTGCCACCGACTGTACCTTGGCCTTGATTAGATTTTCACTATTGCTTCAGGACAGATCTTGAGCTATATCCCCAGCTAAACCTGGATCTCTTCCCTCTTACACCATGTGAGATGACAGATGCATGCTGTTTCTGGCACCAAGTCTCAGGGGTATCCTGTTACACAGCACAGCAAGTGCACTGGAAAATACAGATACTTGGGTGGGTTGAGTAAGGCGATGCCTGATGCGTGATAGGGGCCGGGTCCTCCACAGCAGGTTCATGCCTTATCTGAAGTAGTTGGTTATAAAAGACTTCAGTGTTTGTCTTCCCTTCCTTTCCTAACCAGAGTTTCAGGATTCACTCCTCCCCTGGTCTCAGCCTGTCTGGTTGGCTGGGATCCTCCCACAGGTACCAGGGATTGAGTGTGGGACTCAGCCTATGACCCTGGTACCTGTGATTGGTTCAGGGATGGAAACCATCAGGGTTAAGTGTTAGGGTTTGTGAGGAAGCTCCCAAATAGGTCTCTTCCCTTCCCCCACGGACTTGGGCCTTGATGACATAGCTTAGGTGCCTCAATCACTTTTACACAATGAGAGGCGAGCCTAGAGTTCCAGAGCCTGGGAACATCTCTAAACTGAAGGAATGTTCCAGGCTCCAAGGACCAAGAGTGCTAGAGCTCTTTCCAGCCTTGTTTGTTCATCCTTTCTTCCACAGCTAAGCATCATCACGGCTTACTTCACCCCACCAGCCTCTGCGGCTCTTACCCATCCCAGGCCGTCCTTGTTGGAGAGTCCAAATGACCACCTTGACCACACAAAGCACTACAGGTTGAGAGAACTTTGGGATAATCATCAGAATATACATGCATGGATTTTCAGGTTGTTTGCCCCACAAATAAGCTTAATGTTGAATGCCGTTTCCCGTGCACTTTTTGAAGCGCTCGCACCCCGTCCAAGTAGACATTGGCCCATGGATAAGCCAGGAGCTATCTGAAGAGCGTTGCTCAGGAGCTGGAGATGCAGCCCCTCCCATGTCCAGCTTCATGCTGTGCTGCACTAACAGCCCTCAAGGACCACAGGAGAGGGGCGGCCACCACTGAGAGCACCTGCCACTGCACCAACAGAGGTAAAGCTTCCTCTTCAGAGTACTTCTAGAATGAATGAAATCCTGTAGGCATTTGTTCTATCAGGAAAATCAATATTTTCTTTGAGAAACAACTTTTTAAAAGATTTATTTATTCTTACTGCAAAGTCAGATACACAGAGAAGAGGAGACACAGAGAGGAAGATCTTCCATCTGATGCTTTACTCTCCAAGTGACCACAATGGCCGGAGCTGTGCCTATCCAAAGCCAGGAGCCCAGAGCCTCTTCCAGGGTTAGAAATACACATTCATTATCTTAAGAAAATATCCCCCCAAAAATAACCAATAAATTGAAAATGAACACTCCAAGCAAAGACTCATCTCAGCTGAAAGGCTGACAGCTGAAGGGGACATGAGGAGTGTACAACACTTTTTTTTGCATCATTCTCACTCATTTATGGGTTTGCCCTTCCAGAAGTTTATTTTTAGCAAGAGTCACAAAAGTGCAGAGCTGCGTAAGTCCTACAGACCCCTGTAACCTCCACATTTGGGGCTGGGTATTGGGCCTGGTCTGTGGACACAGAGACTAGAGAATTCAGTGGCTTTAGAAGTGGGTCACCTAGATGGCAGCCCAGCTACAGCATTTACGAGCTGTGTGACCTTGACAGGGGCCTAACCTTGCAGAGCCTCTGTGTCCTTATCTCGCTGTGGAGCAATGAATACATGCTCCATAGAGCTATTGAGGGAGTTAGGCAGATAAGATGTGCAAAGTGCTCCCGGACCAGCAACTGATCCTTCTCCTTACCTCTCCTCATAGCTTTTCCACCCTCCAGATCATTTGCCTGCTATAGAGCCTCAGAAGTGGAAGAACTGGACCAACTGGTATAGATGTTTTCATGGCCCCAGAGCTGCACTGCCAACTCGCTCTCTGAACCCTCCCGCCTTCTCTGCTTCCAGCAACACAGAGATGTTGCTGCTTCTGCTGGACTTTGATCAGCCCAAAACATTCTTTTTTTCTGTTGGTTATTGGAAAAAAGAAAATACTGTATCACTGTCTTAGATTATATCACTGCTTAGATATGGAAGTGAGTCTTTTTTAAAAGATTTATTTTATTTGAAAGACAGAGTCATAGAGAGATGGAGAGACAAAGAAGGTCTTCTATTGGCTTCCCCAGATGGCTGCTGCGGTGGAGCAGAACTCATACATTCCCAGAAGCCAGGAGTATCTTCCGGGTCTCTTATATAGGTGCAGGGTCCCAACGCCTTGGCTGTCCTTCGCTGCTTTCCCAAGCCACAAGCAGGGAGCTGGATGGGAAGTGGAGCAACCAAGACATGAACCATCATCTGCATGGAATCCTGGTGCTTGCTAGGTAAGGATTTAGTCATTGAGCCATCGTTCCAGGACCAATTATTTATTTTTCAAGGGCAGAATGACAGACCCAGCTAGTATATAAGTGTGTGTGTGTGTGTGTGTGTGTGTGTACATATGTGTGTTTGAGAGATGTATCTTTGATCCCCTGGTTTACGCCTCAAGTGGCCTCAGTAAACGCCCTTGGTCTTCACCAAGCTGAAGCCAGGAGCTCAAACCTCAGTCTAGGTCTCCCACTTGGGTGGCAAAGAATCAAATATCGAAATCATTGTTTGTGGGCCTGGCGCAGTAACCTAGTGGCTGAAGTCCTCACCTTGCATGCACCAGGATCCCATATGGGCTCCGGTTCCTATCCAGCATATCCCAACATGCCATGTGGGCATCCTAGGGTGGCTGAGCTCCCTGTTACCTAAGTCTCACCCCTGATCCCAAGTCTTTGATTTGGTTTGCCTTTTAATTTTGAAACTGTTCTGCTTTCATTTTTAGTAATTTTATTGTGCTGCTGATTTTGGCATTTTTTTTTATCCAGAGCTCTCTTTCATCTGTATTTTGAAATTCTTCCTTATGATTCATTCTGTGACCTTTAAAGCTATCCCCCGGAGAGGTTGGCTGTGAAGAACTAAAGGTTATAAGGCTGAAACACGAGCCCTTCCAAATATATGTTGAAATCCTAAGCCCCAATCTGTCAGTGTGATGGATTGGCAGATTGCACTCAGGCTAAGACAAGGGTGTCACGGAGCGGGGCAGTAACCCAAAGTGGTGGATGTCTGTATCAGAAGGACAGAGGCCACAGGCACACAAGGCTGTGTGATGACAGAGGCAAGGCCTGGAGCCACGTGTCTACAGCCAAGGAAAGCCCTGCATGGTCAGCACAGCCAGAAGAGACCAACAGGGAAGGGTTCTGCCCAGAGTGCCAGGGACACGGTTCTGCTGACTCTTGCAAGTCAAACTTCTGGTCGCTAGAGCTGTGGCAGGACACATTTCCAGTTTTGGGAGCTACCGATCGTGTAGTACTTTGTGAGAATGGCAGCCCTGGGCTGCCATTAAAATGATTTTCCCATTAAAATGAAATTGAAAAAAAATTCTCTTTCTCCCTCTGACTCTCCCTTTCTGCTGTCTTTCTACTAAATAAATAAGTCCTTCTTTCAAAATTGAAGCCAAGAATAATGTAGAAATAATTCTATCCCGAATGTGGACGACTGGGCATGGGGATGGACGGAACCCAGAGCCCTGTTTTCCCAGCATCTGGGGAAAAAAAAACAACAGAGAGGGACTTGATCTCTACCCTGGAGGTTACACCCGAAGGAAGCCCCAGTGATGGGAGATCTAAGGCCAAAGATGATAGAAGCAATGTAGGCAAGCCTGGAGGAGGTGAGAAACTGTTTTGGGGCCAGTGTTCCAGTATAGTGGGTAAACTGCTGCTTGCCATGCTAGCACGCCGTATAGGTGCCGGTTTGAGTCCTGGCTACTCCACTTCCAATCCAGCTCCCTGCTAATGGTCTTTCTCTTTTTTTCTTGCTCTCTGTATCTCCCTCTCTCTCTCTCACTGTAACTATTTAGATCCAGATAAATAAATAGTTTTAAAAAAAAGTCAATTTTTTGCATGATAATAAATGCCTTAGGTCAAGTCAAAGTGCAAATAACAAACTGACAACAAATGTTTGTAATTCAGTTCTTGGATGAAAAGTTAGTTTCCCTGGGGTCCAGCGCCATGGCCTAGCGGCTAAGGTCCTCAACTTGAATCCCATATGGGCACCAGTTCTGGTTGCAGCAGCTCCGCTTCCCATCCAGCTCCCTGCTTGTAACCTGGGAAAGCAGTGGGGAATGACGACCCAAAGCCTTGAGATCCTGGACTCACGTGGGAGACCCGGAGATCTGGGTTCCCAGCTTCGGATCGGCTCAGCTCCAGCCGTTGTGTTCACTTGGGGAGTGAATCATCAGATGGAGGATCTTCCTCTCTGTCTCTTCTCCTCTCTGTATATCTGTCTTTCCAATAAAAAATAAATAAATCTAAAAAATAAAATTAGCTTCCCTAACATGAAAAGAGCTTGGAAAATTAGTTAGAGGTAGTCAGTGATCTAATTTTTAAAAATAGTCAGGTGCTTATGGCCTGGGAAAGCAGCAGCGGATGGTCCAAAGCCTTTGAACCCTACGCCCACATGAGAAACCTAAAAGAAACTCCTGCCTCTTGGCTTTGAATCGGCTCAGTTCCCACTGTTGTGGTCACTTGGGGAGTGAACCAGTGGATAGAAGATCTTTCTCTCTGTCCTCTCTGTAAACATGCCTTTCCAATAATATATTTATGTTAATATTATTTAACTGGCCAGGGCTGGTGTCTTAGTTCAACAGGCTAATCCTCCACCCTGTGGACTGGCATCCCTGTGGGCACTGGTTCATATCCCAGCTGTTCACTCCCCATCCAGCTCTCTACTCGTGGCCTACAAAAGCAGTTGAGGTTTTTTCGACTGCATGGTGCTGTAAACCACAGCAGCCATTTGGGGAATGAGCCAGCAAATGGAAGACCTTCTCTTTCTGTCTCTCCTTCTCTCTGTGAATCTTCCTTTCAAATAAAAATAAATAAATTTGTTTTAAAAGTCAATGGATACAAATACTCACAGACAGGAGCATGCGAATGAACCAAATCAATAAAAAGACAGCAGCCAGCAAAGCAGCGAAGTTGCACCAAAAGGCTACTTCTCACCTGCTACACAGGCCAAGGTCAGAGATAGTTGCTAACTACTTGTGTTTTTGGTATACAAGTATGGGGCGATTTCAATATTTCTTTGACATCAAACTAAACTTAGTCTTTTATTCCATAAACTTTTTTGAAGTACACTTATAATCTTTGTGAAAGCTATTTACTTGAAAAGCAGAGAGAGAGGCTGAGAGGGGGTGATAGAGAGGGAGGCAGGGAGCAAGATCCTCCATTGGTTGTTTTCCTCCCCAGTTTGCCCACATCAGCCAGGGCTCAAAGCTGGGAGCTCATCTGGATCTCCCATGTGGATGGCAGGGATCCAGCCACTTGTGCCCTCACCTGCCATCCCCAGGGTCTGCATTGGCAGGAAGCTGAAACCAGGAACACAGCCAGGATTTTTTTTTTTTAAGATTTGCTTTATTTATTTGAAAAGCAAACTTGTGGAGAGTGAGAGCAAGAGGGAGAAATGGGGTCTGGAGGAGACAGAAACCTTCCATCTGTGGGTTTACTCTGTAGATGGCTGAAACGGCTGGAGATGGGCCAGTTGAAACCCAGGAGCCAGGAGCTTCCTCTGGGTCTCCTGTGTGGGATTTACAGGGGCTTAAGCTCCCCTGCTTTCCCAGGCACATTAGCAAGAAACTAGATCAGAAGTGGAACTGCTGGGTCTCGAACCAGCAAGCATATGGGACGCCAGCAATGCAGATGGCGACTTAGCGCACTACGCTACAGCAGCCAGGTCTTGAACCCAGGCATTTTTTAAAGGACCCAGGTGTCCCATGCCTATACCCAGTACAAAACTACATAGCTTGAATGCTTATAAGAGGAATCTGGTGATGTTTTAAGATTCTTTGCAGCAGCGCCAGGACAGTGAAACTCTCGTAATTGTACTTATCCTGGTTATCTGAGTGTTAAGACATCAATTGTGTTAGAAAAAGGAACAAGAGTATAGAAATTAACTGTAGTGCAATGATTAGCTGTTGGGTTTTTGATTCTTAATTCTGCCACTTGCTTGCTCTGCAGCCTTGGGACACTTAATCTCAGTTTCCTCATCAGAAAAACAGGAACAACATAGCGCCAACCTTACAGATTCTTTTTTTTTTTTTAAAGATTTATTCATTTTTATTACAGCCAGATATACACAGAGGAGGAGAGACAGAGAGGAAGATCTTCCATCCGATGTTTCACTCCCCAAGTGAGCCGCAACGGGCCAATGCGCGCCGATCCAAAGCCGGGAACCAGGAACCCCCTCCGGGTCTCCCACACACGGGTGCAGTGTCCCAAGGCATTGGGCCATCCTCGACTGCTTTCCCAGGCCACAAGCAGGGAGCTGGATGGGAAGTGGAGCTGCCGGGATTAGAACCGGCGCCCATATGGGATCCCGGGGCTTTCAAGGCGAGGACTTTAGCTGCTAGACCAAGCCGCTGGGCCCCAACCTTACAGATTCTTATGGAGAACGACTGGGAGTATGTTTGGGAAGCGTTTATAATAGTGCCAATAAATAAAAACCATGGTGATGCCAACAACTAGTATCACCACAGAGAGGTCCTGGCATCTGAAAACAGAACATTTTAATATACGTGCTAGCTTAGTCATTTATCTCGAAAATTCCCCTGTGTCTCCACACATATTAGCCACCCTGTCTGTTTTAGGTACTTTTAAATACACTCTCTTCTGTGATCTTCCCAAAAGTCCTATAAAGTTGGTTTTAGTATTTCCATTTTACTAAGAAAATAGGGGATCAGAGAGGTGTGGGGACCTGTCTAAGATCACACAGCTGATGAGAGCCAAAGTCAAGATTCAAACCCAAGTCTGCTCAGGTGTTTTCCACTTCAACTGCTCTGTCCTTCTAGTGACTCCTAGTCCCCTAAGGATGGAAAAACTCCCACCCAGGCCCAGGGGCTGGGCCCCAACAGGCTGGGCAGATTTATAGAGAAGTTGGAGAGCATTCTCCACGCCCTAGTCCCACCCTGAGGCAGGATTCCTGGGGTAGGGGTGGGGAGACAAGATGCCTGGGGTCACCTGGACAGCCACAGGTAAATAAGACCTGCAACGCGGGTCCAGCCAGGCTCAGGCGTGGCTGCACAGGCCTGCTCTACGAGCATGGAGTGTGTGCTGATCGGTCTGTAAATAGATCTCATTGGGGCCATGACTTTGACGGGCAGCCAAAGGCCCCAACCTAAAATAGACAGCCTAGTGCCCTGTTATTTTCATGGCTTGAAAAAACAAAAACCAGAGCAAGTATTTTTATCACAGGCCGAGCTCAGAATAGCAACACCTATTTACTTGGAGGGCGGAGACTGCAGGCCCAGATTAAGGGATGATCACACTCCGGGAGAATTCTCCTCCCCACCAGGGGCCTCGCTGGCCCAGGCCCAGACCCCGGCCGTGGGAGCCAGCCACTCCTCTAGCCTTCATTCCATACCATCAGTCCACACTAGAGTGCTTCAGAAAGTTCTGGAGAAATGGAATGACAAGATGTTTATATGGGTGTAAAACATTCTTGAAATCCAGGCATAATTCTTGCATAATATACATTTCTCATGAACTTTTGGAGACCTTTGTTATGCACAGATTTCACCATTTTTTTTACATCAAAATAGATTTATCTTTTAGAAAAAAAGTTTTATTGACTTTTTTAAAAGATAGAGCTGGAGCAATGGAAAGAAAGGGCAGGAGAGAGACTCTTCCATCAGCTGATTCACTCTCCAGATGCCTGCAACAGCCAGGGTTGGTCCAGGCTGAAGCCAGAAACGCCATCCTGTCTCCCACATGCGTTCAGGAAACCTAGCCTTTGGCCATCAACTGCTGCCTCCTAGTGCCTTAGCAGGAAGGCAAACTGGAAGAAGAGATGGGACTTGAACCCAAGCACTCCAATATGGCATGTTGCAAGCCTAGCTCACTCCCCACACCCCACCCCGGGACACAATGCTTGTCTTTAGACTTTTAAAATTTGAACTTTCAAAGTCTCTAGTGATTACCGATCCCAGGGCCAGACACCTCCCTTTGAACAGCCCCTGCCCTTTCTTAGACCCAGCCTTCCATACTGGTGCCTCTACTCTCAGACCAGCACTGGTCTCCACCCTTGACTTCTCTCTGTGGTCAGAACTTGTACCTTGCTCGGGCCTGAGACGGTGGCGGAGTATATACCACCCGCAGAAATTCATAGCTGATGTTAGCTAAGCTTTTGTTGAAAGCTCACAAGAGGGAGGCAGCAGCCAGGCTAAACATTTCTTGCATGCTGTCCCACGGGGATCTTAGGTCCCCTCTACAAGGAAGGGCTCCACATGTCCCATTTTGCAGAAGACAAGACCGAAATGGAAGCCCTGCAGCTGGTGTGAACGCCCCAGCACGAGGGCGCTGTGCGACTCCCCCAGCGCTGAGGACTCAGCTGGGCCTGCTGACAGTTTCCCACGTGTGTAGCATGCACACTTTGGACACAAGCCCAATGCGTTTGCTCGTCAGTGAGGATTTGAGACTTTTTCACTTACGTCTCCACACTTTTCTGCTCTTCTTTGATGTATGTACATAGAAGAACGTGCTCAGTGTCTTGGCCCCAGTGCCTCAGAGCCAGTCCCAGTTCGCTACTTCCTGGCTGTGTGATGGTGGCTCGTTTATTCAGTGTCTCTGTGCCTCTGCTTACTCACCCATGCAGAGGAAGCTAATAATAGCATCTGCCTCATGGGATGAGCCTGGGCACTAACGTGGAAAACGTGTTGGGGTGGCAGGGTTTGGCAAGCGGCCAGGACGACATGCAGCGCCTTAACCTGCAGGAAGAAGCCAGGGGCCAGCAGGCTAGGAAAGCTGGCTGAGAAGCCCCAGCTGCCGGCAGCACACACTGACCACTGGGGACTGTGGGATGTCTGAGCTGCTGCTACTCCAGGCTCTCTGTGTCTCTAAATTTTATCTCTTAAAAAAAAAAAGTTTATCTTTTACTTATTTGAAAGGCATAAGAAACATGAGAGAGATAAAATCTTTGATCTGCTGATTCATTTTGCAAATGTCCCCAGCAGTCAGGGCTGGGCCAGACCAAAGACCATCCAGGCTCCTATATGCATGGCAGAGATCCGAGCACATACCAGTCACCTTCTTCGAAGGAGCTGAGAGTGTCCGTGGGCTAGAGGCTTATCACAAGCCAAAAACACCTGCTGGGATGGTTTATCTTGGAGTAACCAAGTTCCAATGCTATCTCTCCTTCATGTCTTCCTCTGGTTGCAAATTACAGAAGGCCCCTCTCACCCCAAGGCTATCTTCTCTCCTCTCCCTTTGCTCATTGGCTAGCTTGTTCTTCCCTTTTGAACTTCTTTAATTAATATAGAAAAACCAACCCTGGAGACTGTTAGTTTCCTCCAAGAACGGCATCCGCAGCAGACACTCAGATGCAATTGCCTGCGTCCGGCTTCTGCCTAAGCCAGGCCTGGCTGTTGCAGGCAATTGGAAGAGTGGACCAACAGATAGAAGATTTCTCTCCCACAGATAGAAGATTTCTCTCCCACTCTCTCTTTCTCTGCATTTCAAATAAAATGAAAGCAAATAAACCAATAAAAAATGTAAATACACATTCAAAAAAGTAAAGCAAAAAAAAAAAAAAAAATTAAAACAAATAGAAACAAGCAACCAGGAACACAAACCCGCTCAATCCGAACTGCATTTTAAGGAGCCTGCCACGACTCCCACCCCTTTCATGCTGGAGAGGCCCTGGCTTGACTGAGCTCCCTCCCTGCTGTGTCCACTCTGCCCCCATGAAGCCCAGTGTCCTCGCTCTGGCTGCCCGTGAGAGAATCACCTGCTGGTGCTCACTAACCCGACCTCCAAGGATGCTGCGGGCGGGCGGCAGCTTCTTAACAACTTTCCCACACAAACTTGGATGTGTGGCTGCAGTTGCGAGCCAAGGTTCCTGCCTTGGAGTCATTTTTGCTGTGACCAGCACATTTTTTTTTTCAAGATCATGAAGAATTGGTCGAAGGAGGGACAAAGCCTGACTGGGTTCACGGCTCTTGAGAAGGAGGGAACGTTTTCGCACTGGCCTCTGAAGACTTGCAGGACTGAGCCTCTGCAACAAGCTGACGGACAGCCAGAAAGACGAGCGTGTCAAAGTGCAACAGTGCCCAGGCTTAAGAGAGTCGGGCCCAGCGGCGTGGCCTAGCGGCTAAAGTCCTCGCCTTGAAAGCCCCAGGATCCCATATGGGAGCCGATTCTAATCCCGGCAGCTCCACTTCCCATCCAGCTCCCTGCTTGTGGCCTGGGAAAGCAGTTGAGGACGGCCCAATGCCTTGGGACACTGCACCCGCGTGGGAGACCTGGAAGAGGTTCCTGGTTCCCGGCTTTGGATCGGCGCGCATTGGCCGTTGTGGCTCACTTGGGGAATGAATCATCGGACGGAAGATCTTCCTCTCTGTCTCTCCTCCTTTCTGTGTATATCTGACTTTGTAATAAAATAAATAAATCTTTAAAAAAAAAAGAGAGAGAGAGTCAGGGATTTCTGGGGAATTTGATTGGGTCCCTGAAGCCCACCTGGGTGGGAGGGGCCTCAAGTTTCCCCTATGGGACGGTTAATCTCCTCCAGTTGTTGGCAGTCCTGACTGTGTACCCTAAGACAAGGTCAGAGAAAGCCCTATTTTGCCAGAAAGCTCTCCCACTGTCCGGGTTGGAAGTCCAAAGCAGCAGCAAGTAGGGATGGAGTTTCCTGAGTTCCTCCCCAGTCTTGCTGCTCACCACCCAAGGGCCAGAGCTGTGCTCTCCAGGCAGCAAAGATTATTTGTACCCAGAGACTCCGAGAACTTGACCAAGGTCACACAGCTGTTATTTCACATCTATGTCTTGACACCATCCCCAAGAAAAGAGTACGTTGTTCCACTGGGTACAACTGTACCCCCACCTCCACCCCGTATCAGAGTAACTGGATTTATTTCAATTCCAACTTCCTGATAATGGACACTCTGTGAGGCAGCAGGAGATGGCTCAAGGACTTGGTTGCAAGCTATCAATGTCAAAGACCAGTGGAGTCCAGGTGCCCGGCTTTGCGCTGGCCCAGCCCCAGTCATCGTAAGCAATGAATAAACCGCATAAATCAACCGATGGAAGATCTCTGTTTTCTGTGTGTCTTTGTCGACCTTTTAAATAAACAATGATAAACAAAAACTCTTTTAAGAAAAATATGAGAAAATAATTACTGATAAGAGAATTGGCAGGAATGTGGCCCAGGCTGAAGTCCGAGGGAAGTGGCGTGGTGCCTTGGGCAGTCTGTCCCTCAGGCCCGGTAGTGTCACTGGGTGCCTATACAGGTACAGATCTCGTGCATGGCACATCTCAAAAACCCAAAAGCCCCCTGGCAGGCAGTGACCTTATGCCAGGGCTCCCTGCTTGACTCTGGATGTCTGGGTGGATGGTGGAAAGCAAAGGACAAAGTCTATGGCTGGAAAGGAAACAACTGGGGAACCAGCTCTGCCTTATCTGGTCCCCCAACCTTGGACAAAGCCCTGGACAATTCTTAGTGCCTAAGTGGGTTTGCCTAGAGGCTTAAGGGCAAGTAATACGCATCAGGCCCCTAGCACAGGGCTTGGCACAGTGACTATGGAGTGGCATGCTTTTTGGCGAGCTAGGAATGGGAACATTCGGAGACGATAGTTTATGAAACTTGTCCTAGGTTATCCCTGTGCTGGTGAAGAAACCAGCAGGAGACATCACACAGAGAAGCCAGTGGAGGGAGCAGGGCTACCAGAACCCAAGCATTCTCTGGGCCATCCCCACCAAGGTGCCGGCCACGGGAGTGAGCCTCGGTCGGGGTTCTAGCTCAGTTGAGTCCCTTGTGGAGCTGAGCCCAGTCAATTTGCAACGATCTGAGAGGCAATAAAACATGGATGCTGTTAGAAGCCCTTGAACTTTGCAGTGATTGTCATTCAGTGGCAGAAGTGCTTGAAGTAAAACAGAAGTGCTCAAAGCGGGGCAGGGGAGGTATCCAGCAAGCACCTCCAACATGGACTGAGGAACAGAGCAATGGTACAGGCAGGCCCTGCCCCGAGGAGCTCCTCGCTGGAACCTAGAAAGGCTACAAAGAAACTGCTGTTGGAGGCAAAGAAGAAGGGACTGGCCTTGACCATTGCTGCAGCGATTTAATAGAACACAGCAAGTCCAGCTCCCGCACTTACTGATTTGGCGAAGGCAGGGTGCCAGAAGCAGCAGCTGAGTCCCCGCAGGTGCACAGACCAGCCAAAGAAGCCGTGCTGATCTGAAACCAGGAGCTTCTTCCGGGTCTCCGATGTGGGTGCAGGGTCCCAAAACTTTGGGCCATCCTCAACTGCTTTCCCAGGCCACAAGCAGGGAGCTGGGTGGGAGCGGGACTTCTGGGACTAGAACCGGCGCCCATATGGGATCCTGAAGCGCTGCTATCACACTGGGCCCAAATAAAATTTATTACTAAAAAAAAAAAAAGCTAACTTTCTCTCTCTTTATGTTTATTTCTTTGTTTACATGTCTGTGGGGTAGAAGTGAGACACTATTTGTAGATTGGGGATGGGAGACACTGCAAATCTGTTTTTCCCTGGAGACCCACTTCGACTGGCTTGAATATAAGCCATAGCCCCGAAGCCCCTCAAAGGACAGCCAACAGCCAGGACTTGTGAGAACCAGTGAGCCTGGTCACAGGCAACCCACCCCCTCCTGGGTCTGATGTGAGTTTCATGAGACCCCCCCATCACTGTGATATCCGCTGGTACTACCTACAAGGGGCCATGCCCTTTGTGGATCTTTACAATGGATTAAGCTCTGCATTCAGGAAAGGGGTAAACTCGCTCAAGGGGACTGGCCTCCCTCCCAGGGGAACATGGTCCAGGTGGCCGGGGAAGGGGGGCCAGGGCTCTCCCTGCCGTGAGTGTCTCCTTGAAGGCTCTCCGTTGATCTTCATTGCTGGAAAAGTGGACACTGAATAGCTAGACCACACTTAGTGACATGGAACCTCTAACTCGACCACCTGCCTTCCCCATGTGTGACTCCCCACTGGGGTGCCAAATCTGGGGTGGCCTCCTCCACTGCCCATTTGAGTCTCTGTGTTCACTTAGTTGTGTGGCCCCAATACCCTGAGGGTTCCTCTGCTGTGGACATCAGCATTTTGCTTAAAGGTGATCCATTTTTTTATTGCTGTATCGGAAAATCACAGGCTGGGTAATTATAATGGCAGGAAGTTCGGAGGTGGCTATTTGGCTCTGGGGGCGCCTGGGAGTGTATATTGTTCTTTGTCCCACCCATGGGGAACCTGTTTTTGGTCCTCTCTTTTGCTGGGAATGGAAAACGATGCATAGGCTGGGTTGGCAGCTGAATCCCGTGGGTTTGGAGTTATGTTGACCTGGGCCATGACACATGCCCTGCCCAAGCCAGCAGCGACAGCAGCTCGGCTGTTCTTTCTTTTTTCTTTCAATATTGATTTATTTTTATTGGAAAGACAGATATACAGAGAGAGAAGGAGATACAGAGAGAAAGATCTTCCATTCACTGATTCACTCCCCAAGTGGCCACAATGGACAGAGCTGAGCCAATATGAAGTCAGGAGCCAGGAACCTCCTCTGGGTGCAGGGTCCCAAGAATCTTGGGCCATTCTTTACTGCTTTCCCAGGCCACAAGCAGGGAACTGGATGGGAAGTGGAGCAGCTGGGATTAGAACTGGTACCCATATGGGATCCCGGCACATTCAAAGCTAGGATTTAGTCTCTAGGCTTCCGCGTCGGGTCCTGGGCTGCTGTTTGGCTGGGCTTGCAGCAGTCCTGGCTTTCCAGGGTTCACTTGGTCTTCACAGGGGCTCCAGCAGTGACCTAAAGGTGCTGACCGCTGCCTTTGCGTCCCTCAGTTCTCACGAAAAGCCTGAGGAAGGCTGCTCAGCTGTACTCTGTGGATGTGGAAACCGAAGATGCGCAGAACCGTCAGCCAGAAAACTTCTGCTGGGTCGGACCTGAGTCTTTACATTTAACCTCTACGTTACGCAGCCAATCAATGCCATCAGAGTTCTTTCGGATAAGTGAAAGAAAAAACAAAAAAAACCAAGATCTGAGTAAGTTACTGCATGTCTACACTCATGCATCACGCTTTTCCTTAGAGATTTTACCAAAAAATTCAATTTGGGCTCCAAAAAGGGACCGATTCCACCTAATTCTTTTTATATCAAGAGAATAAACTTCGGAGGAAGTGTTGTTAGCTCTTATTCCTGCTAGGGTTTTTTTTTTTTTTTTTTCCTAAATTTTGTTTCCTAGTCCCTTTGCCAGGGTGTTTCCACATTAGATTTTTTTCCAGGAGCATAAAGGGGAAAAAAAAGGGCGGGGGGAGGACAAAGCGTTGCCTCCCACAGCTCACACAGGCCCTCCCATGGAATTGTGCATGAAGCTACAGGGACCAGTGGATCCATCCTGCAAAACAAGGAAGCAGCGCAGGACACGGCCACCCTCTGCGTGATCCTGGGCAAGTCATCCCGCGTGGCTCACTGCCCTCATCTGCATAATGGGGTGCTACCGCCGCCGTTGACCTCAGAGGATTGCTATGTCTTGCTCATCTCGGAGTCTCTGAAACACCCGGCCTGAAGTAGCCTCCATCCGATGATGGCATGCTGGACGAATGCATGAAATTTAAATATCACGAGGATTCCTTCAAACACTCGTGGAAGAATCATGCTATGAAAAAAACTATGCATGAACATCAACATTTTTTTTTTGCACTAAAATGAGCTTATCTTTTTTTTTAAGATTCTTTTTTTTTTTTTTCCTGGAAAGGCAGATATACAGAGGGAAGGAGAGACAGAAAGAAAAATCTTCCACCCACTGGTTCATTCCCCAAGTGGCCTCAATAGCTGGATCTGAGCCAATCCAGAGCCAGAAGCCAAGAACGTCTTCGGGGCCTCCCACACGGGTGCAGGGTCCCAAGGCTTTGGGCCGTCCTCAACTGCTTTCCCAGGCTACAGAAAGGGGGCTGGAAGGGAAGTGGGGCAGCCAGGATAAGAACCAGTGCCCATATGGGATCCCAGGGCATGCAAGGCGAGGACTTTAACCACTATCGCACCTGGTCCAAAATGAGCTTATCTTAAAAAAAAAGAAAAAGAAAAAGAAAAGAAAAAAGAGAGAAAAGGAAATGGGCCTGGCATGATAGTCTGCTGCCTAAGAGTCCTCACCTTGCACATGCCAGGATCCCATACGGGCGCCGGTTCTAATCCCGACAGCTCCACTTCCCATCCAGCCCCCTGCTTGTGGCCTGGGAGAGCAGTCAGGGATGACTCAAAGCCTTGAGACCCTTCACCTGCGTGGGAGACCTGGAGGAAGCTCCTGGAGGAAGCTCCTGGATCCTGGCTTTGGATCGGCATAGAACCGGCCTTTGTGGTCACTTGGGGAGTGAATCAACGGACGGAAGATCTTCCTCTCTGTCTCTCCTCCTCTCTGTGTATCTGATTTTGCAATAAAAATAAAAATAAATCTTAAAAAAAAAAAGACAGCAATTTGCCTTTGGGAGAACAGTTCCTCTCATTGGGAAAGGTCAGGGATTCTACAGACCCAACAGATACACGCCAGGTGCCAGAAGCAGCCTGGGCCGCCGCCAGGTGCAGCCTCCAGAATAGAGCCACACTATACTTCTCCGTATTTTTGTTTTTGTTTCCCTCTGTTGCCAAGAAACCTTGCTGCGCCGAGGCCTGTTGGTAAGCGCCCCCTCTTGTGTCCAATTACTGTAATAGCACCCACAAATAAGCCAAGAGCCACGATGGAACTTTATGGAACACATGAGTTAGATCATTTTCATTGTGGGCAACGATACACAGGAAGTTATCTGGATGTACAGACGGCTTGAGAAATTTTTATCAAGGAAGCCGCGTACAGCCGCATCCATGTAAAAGACCTGGCCTCTCTGCTCGGGTCAGAGGCACACTCCCAGTTCCTGAAGTTCCTAAGGGCCTTACCATTATCGTACCGGTCTGCTTATGGTTTTATTGTCTGTTGTCGCATAGCTTTGGTTTTGTCTGAGAACTTTACATGGGTGAACCTGTACCGTTGTGCTCAGTATTGCATATGTATGTCAGTAGGTAGGTATGTATGTTATCTTCCATCCCCTGCTTCATTCCCCAAATGTCCACAACTGCCGGAGTTGAGCCAATCTGAACCCAGGAGCCAGAAGCTTTTTCTGGGTCTCCCACATGGGTGCATCGTCCTCAAGGCATTGAGCTGTCCTCGACTGCTTTCCTAGGTCACAAGCAAGGAGCTGAATGGGAAGTGGAGCAGTCAGTACATGAACCAGTGCACATAAGAGATCCTGGTGCTTGGAGGTGGAAGATTAGCTAGTTAAGCCAACATGTCAGTCCCTCAATATTATTTTTTTTTGTTTATGATTTTTTTAAAGATTTATTTTATTTTTATTACAAAGTCATATATACTGAGATGTGGAGAGACGGAGAGGAAGTGGAGCTGCCGGGACTAGAACCAGCGGCCATATGGAATCAAGGCGAGGACTTTAGCCACTAGGCCACGCCGCTGAGTCCTGTTTATGATTTTTTTTATTGTAGTCAGATTTACAGAGAGGAGATACAGAAAGATCTTCCATCTGCCGGTTCACTCTCCAAGTGGCTGTAATGGCCAGAGCTGAGCCAATACGAAGCCAGGAGTCAGAAGCCTCTTCCAGGTCTCTCACGTGGGTGCAGGGTCCCAAGGCTTTGGGCCATCCTCGACTACTTTCCCAGGCCACAAGCAGGGAGCTGGATGGGAAGTGGGGTTGCCGGGATTAGAAATGGCGTCCATATGGGATCCCGGGGCGTTCAAAGCGAGGACTTTAGCCGCTAGGCCATTGCGTGTCAAGCCCAAACAGGAGGATTTTTATGAAAGCTCGTAGAAAATGAAATGATGGGAGCCAACACAGTGGCTCAACAGGGTAAGTTTGCACCTGCAATTGTCGGCATCCCATATGCCTGCCAATTCAGGTTCTGGATGCTCCGCTTCTGATTCAGCTCCCCACCTGTAGCCTGGGAAAGCAGTGGAGGATTGCCCAAAGTCTTGGTTCCCTACACCCAGCGGGGAGGCCCAGAAGAGACTGCTGGCTCTTGGCTTTGCCTTGGCCCAGCTCCAGTCATTGTGGCCATTTAGGGAGTGAACAGCATGTGGAACAGCTTTCTTATTTTTTTTTCTTTTTTTTTTATTATTAATTATTTTGCATTATGTGACAGTTTCATAGGCTCTGGGAATCCCCCCCCCCCCAACAGCTTTCTTATTGTCTCTTCTTCTCTCTGTAAATCTGCCTTTCCTATAAAAATAAATAAAATGTCTTAAACTAAATGAAAGCTAAGTTTATTTGGGTGCAAAAATATTTTCTAGTCCATGTGTAAGATTTTTTTTTTCATGATATGCATTTTTCTGTTAACTGTTTGAGGACCCTTTATCGTTCTCTCATTCTGTGGGTCAGCTTTTCATGTTTTGATAGCATC
The DNA here is from genome assembly GCF_030435755.1 of Ochotona princeps. NCBI lineage: Eukaryota > Metazoa > Chordata > Mammalia > Lagomorpha > Ochotonidae > Ochotona > Ochotona princeps. The sequence goes on along the minus strand of NC_080852.1, from coordinate 36,401,297 downwards.
TTCAGGTATCACCCCATGTGGCGCCTTGGACCAGAAACAGGAGGCAAATTGAACTCTGTGCTCCATCCCCCAGCCCCAGCTCCCTAAGTTCAGCCTGCAGCATGCGTTGTCCACCTGTGATTCAGGCCTAGGTCTCAGGAGAGCACTAGGATTCAAGTGACAGCCACCATCCTGGCCAGCTCCTTACCTTCCTCTGCACAAGCTGCCTGTGGGTCCCAGACATGCTCTACAGACAGCTCCCACCCTTGCCTTAGCGCCTCTCCCTTCCCCTCCTCTCTTCCTGCCTTCCCTGGCTTAGGGGCAGAGTGGGTGCCCTATTTTTAGATCACACATTGGACTGGGTTTCCAGGAATCCACCTGATGCCTGAGATGTAACCAGACCCTGGGCTGGCACTGCCCTGGAGCTCTAGCCAGGCGGCAGCAGAGCTGTGAGAGGCTCCACGGGCGGTGCCAGCAGCCAGAGTGCCGGCAGAATTCCCACCGGCTTCTTTGCAGAAATTTACAAGATGGTGTGAATATGTGTGAGCACAGGCAAAGGTCCTGGAATGGCCAAGATAGTTTGTAAAAAGAACAGGCTTGGAGGATTCCACCACAGGCATTGATGGAAGAGCTTGATTGAAAGCTGAGCATGGAGGATGTCATGACCGTAACCTCAAACAAAATGTGCTCACACGTCAGGATATTTATTCAGTAACAGGTTGATCTCAGCGACGAATGAGGCATGTGCAGTTGCTGCCAGTAGTCTTGAAGCTGTCCTCATTGCAAAAATGATAGTGATGTCAGGAGACACATATGGTGTCTGGTCTCACGTAGATGTTCCACAAAACACCTCACACCACATCCTCCACTGTAAAGTACACACTTTTTGTCCATGAATAAGTAGTTCCTAGTTTTAAGATCATCCTATCTTCTTCTGAAGGAAAGTCTTAAGCTATGAGGAGATGTGTGCCTGCAGTGGGAGGAGTTGTGGGAGGTAGAGAGGTCCCATCACTTCAGGGATGGGAGCTGGGGTTGCAAAACCAGAAATGAAAGAGTGTGAAAGTCCCTAAAAATTCTCCAGTCTTGCCATTTCCAAAAGAAAACTTTTGGGGGGCAGTGTTGTGGCATAGTGGGTATTGCTCACAATATTGCTGCTCTGTATCCGATCCAGCTCCTTGCTAATACACCTGGGAAAGCAGTGGAGAATGGACCAAGTGCGTGTGTCCCTGTATCCATGTGGGAAACACAGAAGAAATTCCCGACTCTTGGATTTGGCCTGGCTTAGACCTAACCATTGCGGCCATTTGGGGAGTGAACAAGCAGATGGAAGATTCTCTCTCTCTCTGCCTGTAATTCTTTCAGATACATGAATAAATCTGAAAGAACAGAGAAAGAAAGAAAGAAAGAAAGAAAGAAAGAAAGAAAGAAAGAAAGAAAGAAAGAAAGAAAGAAAGAAAGAAAGAAAGAAAGAAAAGGAAAGAAAAAGAACCCACAGGACTACAGTAATCTGAAGAAAGAGAACACACCGTAGAACTTTCAAGAAGCTTGCTTTATTCCACTTTAAACCATTTTGCTCCTGCTAACTTTGTGGTTTTCTGATAATTGTATTGACTTCTTGTTGCAAAACCTATCCTCCTGGGCCCGGTGGCGTGGCCTAGCGGCTAAAGTCCTCACCTTAAAAGCCCCGGGATCCCATATGGGCGCCGGTTCTAATCCCGGCAGTTCCACTTCCCATCCAGCTCCCTGCTTGTGGCCTGGGAAAGCAGTTGAGGACGGCCCAATGCACTGGGACACTGCACCCGCGTGGGAGACCTGGAAGAGGTTCCAGGTTCCCGGCTTCAGATCGGCGCACTTGGCCCGTTGCGGCTCACTTGGGGAGTGAATCATCGGACGGAAGATCTTCCTCTCTGTCTCTCCTCCTCTGTGTATATCTGGCTGTAATAAAATGAATAAATCTTTAAGAAAAAAAAAAAACCTATCCTCCTATAAAATGATGCTGGTACTCTACCTTTCATGTTTTTGATTGTCCTTTACTGGCCAACCAAACTGTTGGCAGCTTTCTTCCTTCCCTTTCTAGAAAAATTTCTGTGGGTAGGGCCTTGGGGGCTGCAGCACAGCAGGTTAGCATCTAAGATGTTTATATAAGAGTGCCTACGTCGAGTTCTGGTTGCTTTGTTTCTGATCCAGCTTCCTGCTGACGCACATCCTATGAGGAGCAGATGCTGACCCAAATCCTTGAGTCTCCACTGAGATCCAGTGGAGTCCAGTGCTCCTGGCTTTGTCCAGGTGCAGCTCTGGCTGGTGCAGGCATTTGGGGAGTGAGCCAGTGGGTAAAGATCTCTCTCTCTCTTTCATACTCTGCCTTTCAAACAAAAATCAATGAATGAAAAAATGAAAAGAAATTTTTTTTTAATATCTGAGAAATGGAAAAGGCTTAAGCACCCTTGGGTAGGTCTGCAGGGGCCAAGCTTTGAGAGGCAGGATTGGGAGAAGGGGAACATGGCCTGAGTTCAAACCTCCACTCTGGTTCTTCCTTGTCGCGTTCACTTGAGGGAGCTACCAAGCCTCGTGTGAGCAGAAGAGGGATTCCAAAGTTACCCATCAGCCTCAGCTTGTGCAAGAGCGGGAATCACTTCCTGCAGGATGCTGGTGGCTCACATATCCCAGGGCTGCTGGCAGAACTCAACCACATCACCTCTGTGAAGGGGCCCAGAGGGTCCCAGGAGCTCGAGAAAATGTCGCTTAGGAGTCTGTGAGCTGAGCTGCGTGGAGCCCCTGCTCTGCCGTCTCATCGCACCCCTCGGGTCCTTTCTCTGGGTTTTCTGCATGGCCGCTGCTACCTCTGTCTCCTTCCTGTGGCCCCTGCCAAGCAGAGGGCATCAGCAGCCCCTGGTCTTGTGCACAGGAGTGTTAGCAAGTCCATCTCTCCCACCCCCAGCTCAGGTTGCAGGGTCAAGTGCACAGGTCTACCCACTTCCCCTTCACACACAGTAGGGCCCACAGGAGACTCCATGTATACTCTTGGGCTTAGGAAGCCTAAAGGAACAATCTAACTGACTCTTTAATACCGGGGACAGAATGTTTATTTTAATCTTTTTGGAGTCCAGGGCTACAGAGGGGACGCCAGGGCTGGAACCGGGCTTGATGTTGTGGGGAGGTGCCCCGATGCTGTGCTTTTAGTCCCCAACATGCCACCACCTGCATCAGGGCACCCAGAGGACCCAACCTGCTGGCTTCTCTGCCACAGGTCAGGGGCCTGCTTGCTCCACAATGGCTCTGTAGGACCTCACAGACTGCTTGGAAGGCTGGGCTTTTGAGAGAAACCCTGTGCCTTAATTATATGTAGTAGGGCCCCAGGATGTCCTGCTGTGCCCTGGGTGGGAGCAGCAGCCTCCTAGACTCTCCCTGCAGGCCTAGGTGCTGGCAGGATGCCCAGGGCCCCCTCCCTCCCTCTGCCTTCCATACAGACAGCTGCACCAACCGGTGCCTCCTGCCCAGGGTGTACCAATGTTCAGACCAAATGGACGCAGAAGCGCTCTCTTTATTACTCTGGCTTGGCCTCTCCCAGGACATCAGTGGCTCCATCCTCACAGGCCCAGGAGATGGGAGGCCCAACAGGGGCCTGGTTTAGCTGTCCACTGTGCCATGGCTTCAGTCCGTCTTCCTGAACCCTGGGGAGCAAAGCCCATAAGTTGGCAGGGGATTCTGGGAGCAGACACGCCTCTCCCCTCCCATCAGCCCTCATGGTCTGCATTGCACAGTCCCCCACAGTCAGAGTGGGGCTTCCTGTATCAGCCACCCGATCCAAGGAGCACAGGGGCACACAGCTTCTCGACCTCTCTGTTCTGAGATGTAGGGCAAGCACAGAGTTGCCGCTCCAGTGAATTGACAGAGGCAGGACTCAAACCCCAGGCTCCCTACCTCCAGGCTCTGCCCTTTCTGGTATGATAAGCCCCTCCTTGTCCCAGTGGGAAGAGAGTGTGAGCAGAAGAGGGATGTCAAAGTTACCCATCAGCCTCAGCTTCTGGAAGAGTGGAATGAAGCCCTGCAGGACGCTGTGGATCCGGTACACTGCTCAGAAACAGCGAGGAAAAGCCGCGTTAAGTCTGTGCCCCCTCGTGCCCCCTCGGAGGCTCCAGGGGCAGCCCTGCCCACTCCCCACCCTCAGACACACAGGCCAGGCTCCTGAGATGAACTGCAGGCAGCAGGCTGAGCCATTGCTGCTAAAAGTAGCAGCCGACCTGACCAGCAACAGCAGAGGCAGGAAACCCCGGGCAAATTCAGGCCCTGGCTACACTGAGCCTGTTGTCTTTCTCTGGCTTGCTCCATTTGTTTGCCACTTTAAACTGTTTTTGTTGCATGTATTGATGGCGTGGCCCATTTTTTTCCATGTGGTTTTGCCAGGGACCTTCCAGTGACCTTGAAAGTGGTCAGGAAGAAAACACGAGTGAAAGAAGGAAATACAAAAACAAACAAAAAAGTTTAGGTCATGACTCTCAGGTCCTTGGCCAGCCACAGCCCTTGCCATGTGTGTATGTGTTTGAGAGAGAGAGAGATCAGGAGACAGGGCGGAGGGGTCACTCACACAGCCCGAAGTAGATGCCAACAGTCTCCAGGGAGGCGAAGGTGAGCAGGCCAACCCCAAGGGACATGAACCAGTCTGGGAGGGTGGCAGAGAGAGACAAGACTGAGCCTGCAGGTCTGGACATGGCTGGCCCTGGCCCAGCCCCAGCCCTAGGCCTGCCTCACAGCTCACCTGCATAGTAGTGGTAACACACCAGCAAGGCCCCGATGGCGAAGCAGAGGAGGACAAAATGGAAAAACTCATCTGGAAGGGCAGAGTGGGGGCAGGGAGTCACTGCTCACATCATGCTTTCCAAGAAGTCTGTGCTGTTAGGCAGCGTGATGCAGTGGCTACGCCCAGCGACTGATCCCCGCGGGTGTCCTGGACATGGCCTACACTTGGCGAATTTCGATTTGAGCCCAGGGAGCCTTCATCTCTAACTGAGAAGGTGGCACAGCCTGGCTGATTCTCATCCTGCCAGGAGGAACAGCAGGGACCAGTTCTAGCTACTCACAGAAGGTGGGACTTTAGCAAGAGGCACTTGTAGAACAGCTGCCATTTGTCACACCAGCAACCATGCTTTCAGACGGGCACAGTGGTTATGCCTGCATCCTACATTGGCACCCCCAGCTCAAGTCTCAGTTACTCTGCTTCTGATCTAGCTTCTTGCGAATAAACACCCTGGCAGGTAGCAGGGGCTGGCTCAAGTACTTGGGTCCCTGCCAATCATGTGGCAGGTCTGGAGTTTCTGGCACTCATTCTTTCTCTCTCTTTGTTTCAAATAAAATGAAAACAAAACCCCATAATCTCCCTCCTTCCATTCCCTTTCTCTACAGACTCTGGGCTGTGGGTGACAATGTCCCTTCTCTGGAGTGCAGTCCAATTTTACCTCTTACTCTTCAGCCCAGCCCATACCAAGTGCCCCGCTCTAGCCACAGGCCTGGGAGGCATGTGCTGTCCTAGCAACCCCACCAGGAGCAGAAAGGGCACAGGACCCCAAAGCTAAGCCCAAGTCGGGCAACTCATTAGCTGCCAAGCCCACTCCCGACCCTGAGCCTCAGCTTCCAAGTATGAGCGGTGGGAACCCTTGTCCCCTCTCCTTGAGCTGATTCTGGGCCGATGAGTTTGCAAACTGGAGGGTGCATGCAGAGCTGGCTACGACTTTGGCTGTCCTGGGTCCCAGAGCTCCGAGCAGCACGGACAGCGCAGCAGCTGCGGCCGGTGGCGTCCTTACCGTCCTTCTTTATGTTCAGTCTCTGCAGCTGTGACGCCTCCACCTCTCCTGCAGAACAAGAAAGACAGTTGGATGGCAAAGCAGGTCGTGGAGTCTTCTCTCCTCTGCCTCGCCAGGGTGGTCTCCTGGGAACTTCCTCTCGTTGGAGGGCACCCACTAAACAATCAGCTATGGAGATGGGATGGCTGTGGCTGGGAGCCATTGTGGCTTCCTGCCCGGCAGACCCCAGCTTGCCTTCCCAGATGTGCCCGGGCTGGAGGTCGTTGGCCTGAGCCCCAGGGCCCGCAGGTTCCTGAGTGACGGCCTCCCAGGAGGCCCACCACCCTGGCACCAGGCTCTCCTCCTTGAGCTTTCATAGTTACCATTTGCTGAGGTCGAGCTTCTCCTCCGAAGTCCTGAAAGCAGAAACACAGCGTGAGGGCCAGGTCAGCCTGGGCACCACCCCCGGGTGCCTCCACCCCAGGAAGCCCCAGGAAACCGCAGGACTGGCCCATGGCTAGCTGTCCAGACGTCTTTCAATCCAGCACTGTGGGGCTGTAATCCCCCTGCCTTATAGTCCCTTCCCAATCCCTGGCTCCCTGCCTCCTGTTTCCACTGACCCTGGCCCCAGGTGGCCTGCAGTTTCTGAAACTCCCAACCATAGGCCTAGCTCATAGCTGGTGCTTCTGAGGAAAAGAGATGCCAAGATTTGGCCCAACACCAGTCCCCCTGCCCCCTGATGACCCCTCTCCCTTAATGGAACACTCACCTAGTTCTTCTATGGGCACCAAATCTCCAGAGCCATCTGTCCAGAAGGAAAACCAGTGATCACACATCCACACCTCTGGGAGCGAGCAGTTAGACTGCAGGGATGGCAGATCCTGCGTACCACCTGACGGGGCAGCCACCACCCCCAGCCAGAGGAGTCCCTGCTTGGTCTGACAAGGCTTCCAGTTTCCCATGAGAAGACAGATTAACACAAACTTGTGGATTTTTAAAACGGTTACCCACGGATCAGCATTGTGGAATAGTGCGCTAAGCTACTACTTGAGTTAACTTGAGTCCCTGCTGTTGCACTTGCAGCTGCCTGCTAATGCATCTGGGATAGCACATGGCCCCTGCCACCCAACGGGAGATCCGAATGAAGCTCCTAGTACCTGGCTTTGGCTTGGCACAGCTCCAGCCAGTGTAGCTATTTGGGGAATGAACCAGCCGATGGAAGATATCTCTCTCTGTGTTGCTCCCTCTCTTTCTCTAACACTACCTTCCAAATAAATAAGAAATTAGTTGTTGAGGGGAAAAACCCTATAATTACTCTTAATGCTACTACCCACAGGTAGCCACTGGGCAGGTTTTGATGCATAACTTCTCAGACTTCCTCTCTGCGTCTACCTAAGTGTTTTTTGCTCTTTCTCTTGGCTCATTATCAAGCATTAGGAGACTAAATCAGTTTTGGAAATGCTGGGTTAGAAAAGTGAAACAAAGGCAGCGCCTGATTCAAGCCTGAAGGTCCTTTCTCTCTCTCTCTCTCTCTCTCTCTCTCTCTCTGTAACTCTGCCTTTCAAATTAAAAAAAAAAAATCTTAAAAAAACAAGCTCATAGTAAATTCTTCACAAGATAGGGCAGTTTAACAAAGAGAAAGTAAGTCACGTGACTGCTCGATCTGTAAACTTTCTGGTAAGTTTCCTTCCTGTTCCCATAGAGCTCCTGTGTGTGCACAGTCACCAGGTATGTGAGATCAGATGAATGATATGATCTGAGGCCATTATCACTTCAGAAGGAGACACCAGGACAGGGTGTAGCTTCCAGTCTGGACACTAGGAAATTCTTATCTTATCCCTAAACAATACTGCAAGGGACATCTTCACACAGACTTGCCTGGACGCACATTGAGAAACTCCACAGCGAGCAGAGCCAGCAAAGGGAAAATGGTGAGACCTATTGCCTCCCAGATGGGCGTCCCTGCCAGGGTGCACAACCCCCAGGTGAAGTCGAAGCTTTCTAGGGACCCTGGGGTGCCGGTTCTCATTACCGCTGTCTGCGGAGAACACAGCTGTGGCCCCTCAGCCTGCGACTGGCTGCTCACATTGGCTGCTGTTGTCAGAATTCAGCCACTACAGGAAGCAGCTCTAGGGTAGGGGTAAGCTGGGGAGGAGGAGGAGTACTATCACTCACTTTTGGCATGATCTTGGACAAATCGCCCAATATTTCTGTTGGTTCATAGCTACTTAACATGTGTGCTATTGCTGTCTCTGCTCTGTGGAAGCTTTCACTGAGAGAAGTGGCTTTGAGATGTCATGTTACAGAGACGGACACCTGTGCCCCACCAAGGCACGTTGACCTTGGCTATGCACTGCGTCTCCCACCATGCGCTTCCCATGTCTCTCCCTCATCCTGAAGGTTGAGCTGATGTCACATTCCTTAGTGAAACCTCTTTCCATCTGCCCCAGTTCACAATGACCTTGCCCTCCTGGTTCTGGAGTTTTCGACAGCACCCAACTGTCTGTGCTGCATTTAAGGGTTCTCAGGGGTGAGACTCCCTTCTGTCCTGCCACCTGAGCCCCTGGGGTCACAGTCTGTGCCCTTCACCTGCCGAGGGGCCCTCGCCCTGAGCAGACGATTCACCAAGACATGAAGAACGGCATTGGTGTTCCTGGCCCAGCCTGCCTTCCACAAATTCAGGTGTAGGAGGAAGTGGTGTCTCTAGGGCCAAGGAATCCCTTTCCCTGGGAATGAGCAGGTTGCTCCAGCACAGCTGAGTATCTCTAAGTTCTCCTAGCCAACCATGGAGAAATTTAAATATCTAGGAAACTGGGGGTGGGCAACCAGGCTGATGGTTAAGATGCTGGTATTCTGGGATTTAAAAAAGAAAAGATGTTTGTATTCTATATCCGAGTATCCAAGTTCAATTGCCAGTTCCGGCTCCTGATTCCAGCTTCCTGACAACGCAAACCCTGGGAGGCAGGGTGAAGGTTCAAGAACTGGACGGCTGCCACTCCTGTGGGAGAACTCTAAGGAGTGTCCCGCTCCGGGAAAGCCAGTCTCTGCACTGCATGTGGGGAGTGAACCAGCAGACACTGTTCTGTGTTTGTTCTCCCTCTCAAATAATTACATTAGAATTTTTTTTTCTTTTTAGATTCTAGGAAACCAACTGAGCCGCACTTATAATTCAGTGAGTAGATGATCTCTACAGAGACAGGAAGATGTATGAGGAAGTACAGTCAGGATCCTAAGTCCCAGTGGATTCCCACACCCGTGGATGCACAAGCCCCTTGCATGTAGCCTATGCACCCTCCACTGGGCCATTCCTCTGCTACTGCTGAGAGTTAGCACAATGCAGATGCCACACATACAGGTTACACTCTTTAGGGAACAATGTGAAGAAAAAGAAGGCTGCACGCATTCCACAAAGACACAGCGTGATGTGCCTGGTTATGTCTTCCACCTGCACCTGCTGGAACCACAGGTGCAGGACCCTCAGCTACTGTGCCTGAGCACACCACGCCAGTTACCCCAGCAGGCAAGACTGCGGTTGCCAGTTACCTTCTTCTGTTCTGCATTTTACAAATATTTGCCAATGTCCAAAAGACATTATCATTGTTACAGAAACAATGCATGCTGCAAAATGTCACACAACAAAGAAAGAAAGCAAAAAGTCTCCCAAACCCTATCAGAGATGATCTCTATGGAAGCAAATGAGTGCCAATCACTTTAGCTTTCTCTATGACATACTCATAATATAAACTTGTCGTTACAATCACTAAAGAATACAGGCTGTTAAAATGAAGATGATTGTTGCGAATGTTCTCTAATTCAATCATTTTAGAAGCTAGCTATGGAGGCCAGTGCCATAGTTCAACAGGCTAATCCCCTACTCTGTAGCATCAGCATCTTAGTTGGGCACCAGTTCATGTACAGGCTGCTCCACTTCCCATCCAGCTCCCTGCTTGTGGCCTGGGAAAGCAGTAGAGGCTGGCCTAAAGCCTTGGGACCCTGCACCCATGTGGGAGACCTGGAAGAGGAGACCCGGAAGAAGCTCGTGGCTCCTGGTTTCAGATCAGCTCAGCTCTGGCTGTTGCGGCCGTTTGGGGAGGGAACCAGCAGATGGAAGATCTTTCTCTCTGTATCTCCTCTCTGTAAATCTGACTTTCCAATAAAAAATAAATTTTAATTTATTTAAAAATAAAACAAAACTTAGAGGACACAGCATAAGCAAAACATCATGTAGGAAGAGAGGAGCTGGATGCCAGATGTCAAGTTAGGGTCCTGTGTATCATAGAGGTGGAGGCTAATGGGAGGACAGGGCTCTCAGGCTTGGGGACCCCTAAAACCTGCAGAATGGATGGGGTCTGAGCTCTGCAGAAGGTCAGCCACTGAGGCGGAAGAGGGGGGCCAGTCTTCAGGACTCAGGGGCTCTGCTCCCGTTGCTTCGTTTCAGCTGTGCACATCACACACAGCCCAGCCCGCTCGCGTGTGCTGTGTGGACTGCAGAAGGCCCGGGTCACACCAGGCAGGAAGCAGCGCTGGGGAAGGTCAGTCAGAGGGTGGAGTATCCCTGCCTACCTGCGCCCAGTAGGAGGGGCGTTCTGCTTTGTCTGGGAAGGAAGGCGGCCTCCTTTCCAGTGTGGCCCAAACAACACCAGCCCAGCTTGAGTCTCCTGCTGAAGGCCTAAGACTAGGCACGTGTGAGCTCTTCTCCCCTCCCCTACCTTCTCTCTCTCTCTCTTTTTTACCCAAAGAGCTTTTCATCAAATAAGACCTTAAGTCCACCTTGTAAATAAACGCATAGGAGTGCTGGGGTCCTGTTTGGGAAGCAGCAGCTCAGACAGACATCCAGAGAAGCCCACATCATTCAATGAGCCTCTTACAGGCCCAATTCCAGCTTCCTGGGAGGCAGCCATGATAGACCAGGTAATGTGAATCCCTGACACTCATGGGACAGGTCTGCACCGCATGCCTCGGTTCAACCAGACCCTTGCTTAGCCCTGGGTCAACCTGTGTGTGAGAGCGCTTTCTCTCTTCCAAACTTCCCAACAACCAAATAAATGTGGAGGGAAAAAAAGTTACAAATTACAGAATAACATGGCATAATGCTAAGCATAAGACAGCTAGAAACTTCAAATGGAGAACAAATGTATCTCTCTGATCAATCCTATGTGTATACAAGTCCAAGGATACTTAAAAAATTTCACGGAAAATGGAATTAAAAGTTTACTTTGTCGTAAAAAAAAGTGGGAGAGGCAGTCATACATAGTGTTTTCATGATATACCTTTACCAGGAACATTTTGAGGGCCCCACGTATATGCACAGATGTTTCTAGAAGGGGATGTGGAGAAACTACATTGGAGCATTGCATGAGAATGAGGGATTGGTTTGCTGTGTGAATTTGCTCTTGAATAATATTGTGATGTATAGATAAATGCATATTAAATCTTTGCTATACCTGAGGAGGAGGAGGAAGAAGAGGACGAGGAGGAAGAAGAGGAAGAGGATTTGTCTCTTTCATGCAGTCCTCGGGCAGAGAGCCGGGGCTCCTCATCTTGCTCGTGGACATTCTCTCCATCTGAGAGGCACCAAAGGCAAGGCCATGAGCGTTTTCAGCCTAGCAGGTGCCTGGGAGCCAGAAGGGACAAGACTGTGTCCCCAGACATCAAAGCCAATGCGAGGTGTAGGAAGCTAAGTCCTGCAGAGACCTCGGGGGTTGGGGGGTGGCTCTGGGAAGGCTTCAGGCAGACATTTCTCTGACTTGGACCCCACAAAAGGGATTTCTGAGCCCTGCACCTGTCCCAATCCTTGCCTGTCCCATCCTGCACTCTGTCACAGGTCTCTTCCCACCTGCTTGGGATCCTCCGTAGTGTCAGCCTAAGCTTTGGGGAGCAGCAGGGGGGCCCCACAGCTAGCAAGCACCAGGATCATCAGCCTGTCTCGGGCATGCAGGTGTATGAAGTCCCTGCTTACCCCCACCCCCGCCCACCTGCTGAACTGTGATTCCAGCCATAGCGCCCCAAAAGCCAAGCAAAGTCTTCCAGGCCCCGGTCCCCCACCCCGCCCACTGCTGGACTCCATCTCCCACAAGGCTTTGCCCAGAGATCACATACTGTCTCCATCTTCTGTGCCTCTGTGGACTCCACTGTGATCCAGAGACCAGGAGGAGGACCCTGGCGTCTCCATGGCTTCCGCTGCAGAGTAAAACAACTCTCTCAGTTCACCTTCGTCTGTGTGCTACATACCTGAAGAATTTGGCAAATAAATAAGCAAAAGGCAAACACTAATGTTTGAAGGAATAAGAAAAATGAAGCACAAAAAGGCAATAGGCAAATTTGAATCATGACCATCTCTTAGCCATTTTAAGAATTTTATCTTCTAGGTGTGGTATTTATATTTGATGTTATGTTTCTTGAAAGTCTCCAGAAATTTATGGGCCTGGTGCGATGGCCTAGCTGCTAAAGTCCTCACCTTGAACGCGCCAGGATCATATATGGGCACCTGTTTTAATCCTGGCAGCTCCACTTCCCACCCAGCTCCCTGCTTGTGGCCTGGGAAAGCAGTCAATGATTGCCGAAAGCCTTGGAACCCTGCACCTGCATGGGAGACCTGGAGGATGTTCCTGGCTTCTGGCTTTGGATCGGCGCGCATGTTGTGGTCACTTGGGGAGTGAATCATCAGACAGATCTTCCTCTCTGTCTCTCCTCCTCTCTGTATATCTGACTTTGTAATAAAAATAAAATAAATCTTCAAAAAAAAGAAAGTCTCCAGAAATTTAGAGAGAAATAGTAAGATATTGGCATTATATCATTTGAGGTTCAATCCCGTAAGAGTTTGAACAAGGATAGCTGGGCACCTCCTCCAAGACCCCTGTCATTAGCACCAGGAAAGAGGTCAGCAGTGGTCAAGGCGTGTTGTGGCCACCATGCTGACTTAGTTACATGGAGCTGCTGCAGGGTTGCGGTGGGGCTTGAGCAACTGTCCCCGCCGCCTAGGGAACTTTCCCGGGCTTGGTTTCCCAGCTCCACTCCCAGCTGCTGCTTCCCACTACAGCAGCTGGGGTGGGGGGGGCAGTGAGGGCGGCCTGGCTGGGGTCTCGCTCTTGCAGGCGTTTAGGGGAGCACACCCGGGAATGGGAACTTGCTCTGCCTGTCCTGCCTCTTAAATTAAGGAAAAATCTCAGGTTCACAGCAAGTGACTCTCTTTAAGCCAAGACAGGCCAGGGGAGCTGAGACAAAGAAAAGAGGTCCCTGCCATCTTAGTATTTCATTTTAAACAGGAGAGAGGGACATGTCCCGGTCTCTCAGTTTGTCTCTCCACAGACTCCAAGTCCATCCCCAGCCTCCCTCACTGGCCCGAGGCTCAGGCAGCAGGGATTTTCCTGGCTTTCAGACCCTATTCCCACCCAGCCCCGCTGAGTCACCACCGATGCCAGGCCCTCCACACCCAAAGGTCTCGCTAAACTGGATTTCCCTCTGTGGTTCAGCCTAGATTTGCCGAAATCCTGCCGTCACCAGGGCCAGGCCCAGGTTGGGTGCGGGCAGAGGGAGCTCACAGGGCACACTCAGCCCTCTCAGGCCTCAACACTCCCGGAGGGAGGCAGCATGGGAATGCGGTGCTGTTTTACAGGAGGAAGACCCGGAAGTGGAAAGGGACTCGCATAAGATGGTTCCGACGATTGGTGGGCCCCCAAAGAGCGTGTGTTGGAAATGACACCCTCACTGCAGCAGCGTTGGGCGCGGGGTCTGCTAGGCTTCCGCCCCAAGGGTGTGTTAAAGACCGCCTTGCGGGAGTACCTCCGTTAGTTATCGCGAGAAGTAGGTTTGCTATCAATGTGCGGTCAGAGCACCCCACTCGTTCTCCCTTCCGCCATGGGATGAAGCGGGGTGGACACTCTACGCTCATCTGATACCAGCCCTCTCATCCAAGGACGTCGGCATCCCAGAACTGTGAGAAACTCGAATCTGTTCTTTCTACTAAATGACTCCAATTCGGGAATTGTGTTGTAGCCACACAGACTGAGTCAGTCAGCCGCCCCTCAGGACCAGGGTTTGTCCTCCGTGGGCTACTTTGGAGGAGGGGGCCGAAGCAGCCAGAGCTGAGTCACATTCCCAGCCTGTGGCTGTGGGAGGCACAAGCCTTAACAGAGAGGTGGGTGGTGGGGTGGACTGTGACAGAGCAGGAACCAGCAATCCTGGGGGCATCATGGGGCCTCAAATGCAATCTGGCAGGTGGACTGTGAGGGAGCCACGTGCGGGCAGGGCAGCCTTAGCTCAGTGGGCCTGGGTTGCACTGCGGGTTGGGGTGAGGGGGCTGGGGGGGGGGGAACCAAAGCAAGCAGCCAGCAGGGGTGGGCACTGGCTACTCCCACCCCTGTGCCCTCAAGTCCCCTTCTTCTGCCTGTTCCATGAGAAATGCTTCCAGTGCACAGTGTTTTGGGATTGGCCCTCCAGGTGCCACCTGCCCTGAAGTCAGCAGGCTCCCCTCCAAGTGTGCCACCATCCATAGCCCCTCTGTAGGTTCTGCTACACCAACCTCCTTGGTTCTGTGACCCCCCCCCCCCCATCTTCCTCAGAAGGGCCTGTTGGAGGATGCACAATTGCCAGCGCAGGTAGGACGCTGCTTGGACAATCACACGCTGCAGCAGAGGTCCCAGGTTTGAATCCTGGCTCTGCTGCTGCTGACTCCCTGTTAAATCAGGCTGGTGTGACTAGCTAGCAGGGCTCCTCTGAGGATTGAGATACAAAGGACTTGGAGTTCTCTGGCAGTAGGAATCGCATTCTTGTTGTGCTGTGAGCTATTCCAGCCCCTGGCTTAGGCGGAGTATGCCCCTAAAGAGAAGTCAAAGTGTGGAGAGTAAGTGTTGCGATGGTTGGGGGGAGGCGTTTGCCTAGTGGTTAAGACACACACACAGACACACATACACACCCGGTTAGGATGCCTGCATGTCGCACCTAGGTTTGATCTCCAGCTCCAGCACCCAACTCCAGCTTCCTGCTGACACACTCTGGGAGTCAGGGTGCACAGCATGTACGTGTGGAAGATGACCTCATCCCTCCATGCCTCATCTTCTCTACCATGAACAGGGTCTGGGCAGACCAACACTCCAAAGGGTGCCAGGCAGAGGCTGCAGCCGAGCACAGTGGCAGGGGAGCAGGTGTTGGGCATAGCCATCTAGACATTGTGGGATACGCCACACCGGGCGTTAGAGAGCCTGCCTTTGAGTCCTGGCTCCACTTCTGATTCCAGCTTCCTGCTAGAGTGAACCGTGGGAGGCAGCGGGGGATGGGCCAGCTACCTGAGGGAGATCTGGATGGAGTTCTGGGCTTCTGACCCAGCTTAGCCCAGGCAGGGTCATTGTGTGCCTTTAAGAAGTGAACCAGTAGATGAAAGATCTCTCTGCCTGACTCTCTCTCTCTCTCTCTGTATCTTAGTCTCTCAAATAAATAAAAATGTTTTAAAGATATATGTATTTATTTGAAAGGCAGAGTTACAGAGAGAGAGCTTCCAGCCACTCCCCAAATGACTGCAGCAGCCAAGGCCAGGTCAGCCCGAAGCTGGGAGCCAGGAGTTTCATTCTGCTCTCCATTGTGGGTACAGGCACCAAGTACTTGGGCTACCTTCCACTGCTTTCCTAGGTGTATCAACAGGGAGCTGGATTGGAAGTGGAGGGCTGAAATTCAAACTGGCACCCTGTGGGATGCCAGGTTTGTAGGATAGCAGGTGGTAGCTTTATCCTCTATGCCACAGATCCCACCCAATGAAAATTTAAAAAAAAAAAAAAAAAAAAGAGAAAAAAGTAACATTCAACCCAGCGGCGAGCCCCACATGGATGGTCCTGGCTACTGTCCCCAGGTCTCTGCAGGACTACTGTGGGACAGGGGGACCATGACAAGCTGTGAACCCACAGGCAGGATCAGGGCTTCAGGACAGTCATCAGCTCAATACAGAAAGGGTTTTCTGTAAAGCGACAGTGTCTTTGGGGTGGCCGACTGAGGACTGCCGGGGCTTGACTTTTGTGCTGATGAGCTCTGAGTTCACTGGTTTCCTGAGAATCAACCTCTTCTATAGTCAGGAGGGAAACACTGGCTCATCCATCCTGAAGTAAAATGGTTGCTGGTATGTAGCTTAACCCTGACCAGCACCCTTGGCCTATGTCACACATTGCATGTCATGTCCTCTACATGGGATCCCCAGAAGCTTGTGGGAGCCCCACAAGGCAGACAAGTATCCTGTGGCTGCGTCTCCTCTTTCCTGCGTTGAGCCCATGCTCCCTGTTGCTAGATACCAGAGGCCTCCAGGGTGGGCTTGAGGCCCAGTGACACGGTTTTCATGGAACTAGCCCTCACGGTGTAGACAGATGGCCTCAAAGTGTCCTTGTAAGAAACCACGGATGGAGGTAATGCTTACTGTGGAAGTAAAAGCGAGGGATAGGAAAAGCACAGAACAGAACCGCCCTGGCCTGCCTCATGTCTTGTCAGTAGCCATGGTAGAATGGGGTCTCACGCTCACTGAAAGAAGACAGCTATCAGATAGGTGGATGTCCACCCATTACCATCGGTGACAGACGAAGCCTAAGTTAATGGCCTTCAAGGCAGCTGCTTGTACCTCGACTAACTGGCTACATCTCGATGAGCCCAGCATGGGTGGAAATGTGTGAAATCCACGTGACCATGGCGCAGCCCTGGCTGGCAGCACACTGCAGAGTGCCATGGTGTACCCCCTGACCCCAGGGCTGGCTGGCAGTGGTACTTATAGTCCTCCCAGCACTGCCAGGGAGGACAAGGCTGTACAGCCTAGCACGGGCAGTTTCAGGGACAGTCACTACCACATGTGTCACTCTGTGCCGCTAGGAAGTACCAAATAAGCCTCTGACTGCCTGCCACCTTCATCCTGCACCCCTGGGTTTGAAGGTTAAAGGGAAGAAATGGAAAACTCTGCAGAGGCTTTCTCTGGCCCAGATTCCCGAAGGCTCGAGGTGGGCACCTAGGCAACCAGAGCCACATCCTTGCAGCCCTGTCTGTCCAAAGAAGACACAGAGACAGCAAATGCGAGGAAGCTTCATAGCACTGGTCATTGGGAAAATGCCAATCAAAACCCCCGCAGGGGCCGGGTGTGCGGGCCAGAGGAAGGCACCACATCCCGCATGAGAGCGCCCAGCTGTGGCAGCTGGTTCTGGCTCCTGGCTCCAGCTTCCCATTGCACAAACCCCAGCAGACAGCTGTGGTGGCCCAAGTAACTGGACTCCTGCCACCCACATGGGAGAACTGGGCTGAGCTCCCAGCTCCCAGTCCTGGCTCTTGCAGGCACTGGCAAGGGAACCAGCAGCTGGAAGCTCTCTGTCTCTCTCTCTCTGCCTCTCAAGTAAATAATAATAATTAAAATCATTGCCAAAGTGTCAAAGTAAAGTGACCCCAGGAAACAGCCTGTGCAGGTCTCCTCTCCCCAGGAAGCCTCTTTTTGGGGGAGTGGCAGCTGACTTCCCGCCACTATGCCCTAATATGCTCCTGCCCCCCTAGATAGGGTGCTCAACCTTTCTGGGAAGTTTTAAGTGAAAAAAGGAGAAAGAATGAACTCACCAACTTAAGAGGCCTGGAAGACCAAGGTGCTGCGGTGCTCTGAGCAGAGGCAGCCCCAGGACGAGGGTGACAGTGCCACGGAAGGGCTGAGCCACCTCACCCTCCCCTTGGGCACTCTGCACACAGGAGACTGACAGGTGGCGGCCATCCTGCCCCAGCCCCAGCTCTCTGACATGTTTTCCCACGGTTGCCTTGGAGCACAAGGCAGGGGAGGCCACTGGGCTAGGTCCTCCCAGGCAGACCTGACCTGCCCAGGCTGCCTGTAGCTGATGCTGGCCTTGGGCAAAGGCCTTTGGGCCCTTACCCTCATAAGCTGCTGGGTCTCCCAGTGGGCAGGGTGCCTGCAGCCCTCCAAGATTCGGCGGGACCCTTTTGTTCCAACATAGATTCTTCATTCAACCAGTGGAGAAGAGGAGGCTCAGAGGAGTCAAAGGGTTTTCTAAAAGTCCCACAGCAAGCTTTCCAGACCAGGCGCAGGCTGGCAGGAGCCTCAAAACAACCTGGAACGTGCCAGCTGCCTCCCTCCTCTGACTGCTCCTGACACAGGGACTGGGTGCTCTCCCAGCCGGCAGGTACAGAGCCAGGATCCCAGATTACCCCAGAAGTACAGGGTCAAGCCTGCAGGCACCCTGCTTCTAATTCTCTTAAAAACAAAACCGGCACCCCAGCCTTCCCCCAGGCCCCTGCCCCCTGCCCCCTTACCTGTGTCACTGAGATCTGGGCAACAAGGCGAGCTGTGTGCCAACTGTGAGGATGGTGAGCCAGGCAGGGGAAGGAGAGGCGGCTCCTGTGACAGCGAGGGGGGCGGGGCGGCGTGACGTTGCCCCTGGGCCCCACGCGCTTACCCAGCTGGCATTCCTTCCTTCTGGTGCTATCGGCCCCAGGCCTTCCTGTCTGACTCCACTCTTTCCCGCAACACCCCAGGAGAGGCAGGCAGGAGCAACTACATGCATGCCAGCTCCCAGAGCCACAGCTGTGACCTGGGGCAGCAGGGCTAGGGATGAGGGGGCACCTGTGCTAGTTCCAGGAAGACAGAAGGTGGGGCTTGTCCCAGGTGCCCCTTCCACACCCACTGACAGAGCTGACTCAGACCCTAGTCACATGTCCCAACGAGCCCCTTGCTCCTGGGAGAGCTGGGGGACTCTGACACACAGGGCCTGGCAGCGCCCTCTCGGGGAGGGCACTTATGCCCACAAGAGAGACAGGTTTGAGAGAGTGGTAGCTGGTCTTACACAGCCCAGGCTGAGCTGCTGACCCCACTGTGGCCCTCTGCTGCCTTCCACTGCCCTGCAGGGATGAGGGAAGTGGGAGGCTGAAGGGAGGAGACCAGGTGAAGCCCAGACAGCTGTTGGCACCCGGCAGGCTTTCAGGAGGAGGCGTCACCTTCACCTCAAACCCAGGCCCACATGCACCATCATGCCTGACCCGGGCCTCTCACGTGCTGAATCTGACCCTTCTGGAAATTCCTGTTGGCCCCACCTGTGGTCTAGGCTCAGTCTAGACCCTTCTGTGCTCTTCCATTGCCGAAGCTCTAGGACAGCCCATGCCATTGCTAGGCTCCATACTCCAGTTCCCGCCTCCTCTCCTCCTGCCATCCCCCCACACCGCCTGTCCTGGCACAGTGGCCCAAGAGGGCTTGGGCAGAGCCATGTCAGCTCAGACCCCTCTGCTCAGCCTGCTTCCGGGCTCCCGCAGCATTCATACACACTGCCCCCTCCTCTCCCTCCCTCTCTCCGCCTGCTCGCCTCCTCCAAGAGGCCTTCTCTGACCACCTTGCGTAGAATAGAAACCCCAGCGTTGCCCTTCCCTGTTCCCTGCCCTCACTGTCCACCATGTGATGTGCCATGTGTTTGCTTGTTTGCAATTTCCTTGTAACATGTTTGTTTGTTCCAGAATCCAGGAAACAAGTGAGTAGCCTGAAAGGTTGGCCCAGGAGGCATCCAAGGGTATTAGGAAGCGACCTCTGGGTCAGACCTGCAGGTCAGGGACACTGCTTTGTTGAGGACCTCCTAGTAACTGCACAGCTAGAGCCTGGAGTTCTTCATGCTGAGGTGGGGATGTAACCACAGAAGCCGGACCACGAGCTTGCTGTCACCCCAAGAGCCAGCCGTGGGGAGCCACCCAAAAGGGACCCCATCAAATCCACATGATAGACAGTCTGCCAAACTGCAGACTGGTGAGGCCATTACTACCAGCAGACAGCTGGCCAGACATGAAACTGGTGCAGGAAACAGCAATTTAGGATGGGGCATCTAAAACGGAATTGTCCAAAACACAGCACACATGACTTGAAATGTGACAAGCAAGAATTGAGACATTATCTGAGTATAAAATGGACAGAGTTGCAGAGACTAAGTGTAAAAAAAAATTACATATACCCAAGAAAGCTCTATTGGTCATATTGATAATATTTAGGATATATTGTGGTTCAATGAAATCCTTGGTACTACGCTGAATGTAGCTCCTGGAGGTTTTATGCTTTCAGCAGCCTCACCTGTTCCCCCAGAGCTCACAGTATTTCCATTGGACTGTGCTTATTTAGAGGGTCGAACCAACTGGACTTAGTAGCTGATGGGCTTGGGGTGGGCGAGCCCCTAGCTGTAATTGTGCCTCCTGTCTCTGCCAGTTGCTCCTTTCCGATGAGACCATGTGGGCCCATGGGTCACAGGGGATAGCCAAGAGTGAATTTTCAGCTCAACCCAAGGATACACAAAAATTCTCATCTTCAAAGTCCTTGCCTTCCACGCACTAGGATCCCATTTGGGCACTGGTTTGTAGCCTGGCAGCTCCAGTTCCCATCCAGCTCCCTGTCTGTAGCCTGGGAAAGTAATAGAGGACAACCCAAAGCCCGGGACCCTGCACCCACATGGGAGACCTGAAAGAAGCTGCTGGTTCCTGGTTTTGGATCAGCTCAGCTCCAACCATTGCAGTCACTTGGGGAGTGAATCATCGGACGGAAGATCTTCGTCTCTCTCTTTTTCTCTGTAAAATCTGACTTTCTGGTAAAAATAAATAAATCTTAAGAACAAACAGCAGGGCCCGGCGACGTGGCCTAGCAGCTGAAGTCCTCGCCTTGAAAGCCCCGGGATCCCATATGGGCGCCGGTTCTAGTCCCCGCAGCTCCACTTCCCATCCAGCTCCCTGCTTGTGGCCTGGGAAAGCAGTTGAGGACGGCCCAATGCATTGGGACCCTGCACCCGCATGGGAGACCCGGAAGAGGTTCCTGGTTCCCGGCTTCGGATCGGCGCAGCATCGGCCCGTTGCGGTTCACTTGGGGAGTGAATCATCGGATGGAAGATCTTCCTCTCTGTCTCTCCTCCTCTCTGTATATCTGCCTTTCTAATAGAAATAAATAAATCTTTAAAAAAAAAAAAAAAACAGCAGAACAGCCAAGTCTGACCGAGTCAGCAATTCTGGGACTGGGTCCACAGCCTGCATTGTAAACACTGCTGCCTGGTGGGTCCTGCTGCCTGCTCAGGTCCTGCTGCCTGTTTGAGAATGGGTAGACTGCTTCACACCTTCCCTGTTTACAGCTCTTAAGGCTCAGCACACAGCAGTGCTGTCAGAAATCTACCTTCTGGCTGCTTCCTCAGCTGACAGAACTTCCCTCTCTGAGCCCTAGTTGCCCTCTGAGCACCTGCTGCAGCACCTGGTTATGTGTGTACCTGGCACAGGATGGATGCACAGCCCCAGGCTATTTCCTGTCCCTCAGCTATGGGCAGGGGTGTGAGGGACACCCCAACTCGGCTTCTCCCTGGAGTGACCTCACTGTCCTACATGTGTGGGAGGCGGGGAGGAAGGGGATGACTCATGGGACAAACGCCCACTGTCCTGTGGGCACAGCTCACAGCCCCGAAGCCAGCTCAGCAGCTGAGTGTGGCATCTGGCTCGTCTGCATTCCAGAGCTGCCAGCTGAGCCGCCTGACTCAGCAGGTGCAGGCGCTCTGCGGACAACAGTTAGCTCAACCACCACCATCGCGCCATCCACATGCAGCTCTCGGGCAGGGCCTGGCAGATCGCGACCTCGGGCACTGGCATGCTTGCGATGGAACCTGGGGTCCACCAGGCTGACTGGGACTCCGCACATGACTTCCAGGGTCCAAGAATTACTCCTGTAGGTGTTGGGGAGAATGGAGGAATGTCCATCTGACCAAGCACTCAGGCACCTGGCTCGCTCTTTGTTTCTTTTATTCTTTCCTTAAGGTTCATTCCCTTAAGGTTTTTGGAAGGCAGAGTTAGAGACAGAAAGAGAAAGAAAGATCCACTAACTCACTCCCCCAAATGGCCACAGTGGTCAGGGTGGATCAGGGAGAAGCTGGGATCCAGAACTCCATCTGGGGCTCTCAACTGAGTGTCAGGGGTCCAAGTACTTGGGCCATGTCTGCTGCTTTCCTAGGTGTATTTGCAGGGAGCTGGATTGGAGGTGGTGGTGTCATGGGCAGAGGCTTAATGCCGGCCCAGGAGCCTGGTTCTTCATGTGGGTCTTTATTTAGTCATCAGAACGTCCATGATAGCCCATGCCATCACAGGGCTGTCTCAGTAATGACCTGTCTCAGTAATGACCTGTCTCAATCATTACTCAGCAGCTGTTAAATGGATTCTCTCAATCAGGGAATATTGTGCCCATTTTATGGATGGGAAGAGTGAGGCCCAGGAAGATGAAATGATCAGTTTGAGGTCACAGGGCTGGAAAGGGGAGGAGTCAAGATTTGTCCAGGGTCTCCCTGACTTGAAACCCCAGACCCTTCCCACTCTAGGTCGCAACAACAAACTAACCACATGAGTAGGACTCATGTGCAAAGCCTTAGCTTCTGCCCTACTTCAAAATCTTTTTTAAAAAGATTTATTTCTTTTTATTGGAAAGTCAGATATACAGAGAGGAGGAGAGACAGAGAGAAAGAACTTCCATCCACTGATTTACTCCCCAAGTGGCTGAAACGGCCATAGCCGAGCCAATCTGAAGCCAGGAGCCTGGAGCCTCTTCCGGGTCTCCCACATGGGTACAGGGTACCAAGGCTTTGGGCCATCCTCAACTGCTTTCCCAGGCCACAAACAGGGAGCTGGATGGGAAGTGGGGCTGCCGGGATTAGAACCGGCGCTCATATAGGATCCCGGCAGGTTAAAAGCAAAGACTTTATCTACTAGGCCACCATGCTGGGCCCGGGATTTTAAATTTCTGTGTTTACTCCCCAAATGGCTGCAACAACCAGAGTTGATCTGATGTAAAGCCAGGATCCTGGAGCTTCATATGGGTCTCCCATGTGGTGCAGGGGCCCAGGCACTAGAGCCATCCTCTGCTACTTTTCCACATATGTTAACAGGGAGCTGAATCAGAAGTGGAGCAGCCAAGACACAAACTGGCACCCCTAAAAAAAAGGAGCTTTTGAAAAGTCATACTGCTCAATAATATTAAATATGTTGTATTAAAATGCAAACTGTAACAAATAAGAATACAACTGGTTACGGTTTTGGTGAAGGTTCTGGAAGCACTATTGGCTAAGTTTAGGGAACATTGCATTTGAGAATGGGCCTTCTTGGGCAGTGTGGACCAAGGTCTGGTGGTGTGGGGCCTAGGCTACCTCGGATGGGGCCATGGAGGCTGACAGCTCTCTGCGCTGCTGGGGGTGAGGAGAGAGAGGGAGGGAGAGCCAAGGAGGGAGGGATCCCAGAGGATTGTGTGGGTACTCCTCTTATGAACTCATTACAATCTGACATCTCTGCCGCTTCTGGGAAATTTGAATACACACCAGGTTTCCAGTTATTTAGGGAATTGCTGTGGGGCTTGTTAGGTATGATAATGGCGCATAATATCAGTGCCATCCCTTGGTGATGCAAGCAGCAGGGATTCCTGGTGACATGATGCCTGTAACAGTCATGAGAGAAGTGTGGAAGCAGGGAGGTAACGCAGGATTGCCCAGAGCGGAAGCTGCGTTCTTGCTGTGTGGATGTCTGCCAAGTCCCCACTAACACAAGCTTCATGGCTGTCATGGGACCTTGTTCTTCACAATGGTCTGGATTGTGGATTCAGTGTCCTTGTTTGAGCCAAAGGTGGGTCCCCAGAAGGCAGCGGCCTGGAAGGGCTGGGGGGCATCTCCAGGTGAGAGTTGCATGGATGGGGACCCGCCTGGAGCCGTCAGATCTGCAGTCTTTGCTGCTCCATGGGAGCTATCCCCCATCCACAACAGTGCAGCCTGTTGACCCTCCTGAAACCCACCAAGAGGAAGGGGGAATCCTCCCAGGAACCCTGAGAAGTGACCCCTGTGAGTGGTGTCTGACCGAGTTCAAGTATGCGCAGATGTCACAGACACACCTGTTCTGTGGGCGTGAGGGCAGGTGCGGGCACCTGAGGACAGGAACACGATGGCGTGAAGATGCGAGACGCGTTCCTGGAAGTGCGGGTGCCTGTTTCTCTCCCTGGAGAGCATGGTGGCCACCCCCACCCCAGTGCTAGACAGGGGATTCTCTGGGCTGAGCCAGGCCACACATGCCAGAGCCCTATGCCACCCGGCAAGCATGTTTCAGCCCAGCTCAGGGAACTGCTTGAACGAGTACTCACCACTCTGATTCCCGACTTCCCCTGTCATGGGTGGTCCAGCACTTTCTTGAGCCATCCACTTGCTGCTTCACTCCCAGATACACACGGGAACTGGGTTCACCCTCATCTATGTCAAGCCATGCACACTGTCTTCCTCCACCCCCACACAGGGCCTTGGGTAGCAGCTGAGTGGCATTGGAGGCAGGGCTCTAGCCATGTGGCCACCTCACTCCTGGGAGCCACAGAAGTTTTTCCCCGCCCTCTAGGATGGGCTGGGGCTTCACACTGTTTAGTGCCAGGAGGAACAGGGAATGTGTGCAGAGTTCCACAGTTCACAGAGCATGGCCGCATTTTTGCTGTCTTGCCCTTCACCTCCCCCAGCTGAGCCAGGGGCTGTGCCAGGGCCTGGGCAGAGGGACAGCAAGTACTGCTGCTTCTCACAGTAGGTGCCAAGTGAGGTGGTCAGACTAGCAGGCAGGAACTGCGACTCCACACAAGCAATGCCCTGTAGCACTCTTTTCCCAGCCCTAGAAGGAAGCAGTTTCATCACACAGCACAAGCCCATATTGGAACTGCGGGGCTGGATCTTATCCTGGCTGAGACAGGCGCTCCCAACGCTGGCAGCAGCCGCAAGCACAGCGTCCAGCAGCTGCCTGAGACAGCGGGGCTTTGTTCTGAAACAGGCTTTGTGGGAGCCGGGGCTGCGGGGCGTGTTCTGGGCATGCCTGAGGGAAGGTGTGTTGAGCTGTGCAGAGTCTGGGCAGAGCAGTGCACATCACGTACTTGTTTTCACTCTGGACATAGTGAGTTATGAAGGGTTTCCCTGGCAGGACCTCTGTCATGAGTCCAGGGGCACCGACGATCCACTCCTTCCTTTGGCGAAGTGGCATTCCTTTCGATGGATATACCACCAGTGCTTCTCCCTCTATCAGCTGACGGGCACTTGTGTGCAGCTTTGGTTATGTGAGATAAGCCTGCCATGACAGGTGTGTGCAAGTATGAATGTGAATGCATGTTTTCACTTTTCTTGGGGAAATACCTGGTGGTGTAATTTTGAGTCATATGGTAAGCACGCTTTGTAAGAAACCACCAAGGGCCCAGTGCAGTAGCCTAGTGGCTAAAGTCCTCTCCTTGCACATGCTGAGTTTCTAGATATGCGTCAGGTCATATCCCAGCTACCCTGCTTCCCATCCAGCTCCCTGCTTGTGACCTGGGAAAGTAGTCGAGACCCTGGGACCCTTGCTTCTTGGGACCTTGGAACCCTGCAACTGTTAGGAGACCTAGAGGAAGCTCCCAGCTCCTGGCTTTGGATCAGCTCAGCTTCAGCTGTTGTAGCCACTTGGGGAGTGAACCAGCAGATAGAAGATCTTTCTTTCTCCTTCTTTCTGTAAAAACGGCCTTTCCAATAAAAATAAAGAAATCTTAAAAGAAAAAGAAAAAACAAGTCAAGTTGGAGCTAGCATTGTGGCATGCTGAGTTAAGCCACCATTTGTGAAGCCATATCACACGTGGGTGCTAGTTCAAGTCCCAGCTGCTCCCTTTCCCATTCAGCTCCCTGCTAATGTGCCTGGGGAAGCACTTGAAGGTTGCCCAAGTGCTCAGGCCCCTGCCCCCTATGTGGGCAACCCAGATAGAATCCTAGGTTCCTGGTTTAGGCTTGGCACAACTCTAGCTGTGATGGCCTTTTGTAAAGTGAACCAGCAGATGGAAAATCTCTGTGTTACCCTCTCTCTGCAATTCTGCCTTTAAAATAAATAAAATAAATTTTAAGGAAGAAAGAGCAAGCAAGCAGGCATGGCGCAATGGCTCAGTGGCTAAATCCTCGGCTCCCACGCTCTGGGATCCCATATGAGTGCTAGTTCGTGTCCCACCTGCTCCACCACTTCCAGCTCTCTCTGCTTGTGGCCTTGGAAAGCAGTAAAGGATGGTCCAAAGCTTTGGAATCCTGCATCTGCATAGGAGACCTAGAAGAAACTCTTGGCTCTTGCCTCCTGGCTTCTGGCTTCAGATTGGCTCAGCTCTGGCCATTGCAGACACTTGGGGAATGAACCAGCATACAGAAGATCTTTCTCTCTGTCTCCTTCTCTCTGTAAATCTACCTTTCCAATAAAAATAAAATAAATATAAAAAAGAGAGAGAGAAACCACCATGTTGTTTTCCAAAGGTGTTGTGCCAATATTTATTTGCTTATTTCTGACTTGTAAAAACATTTGCACTGTTATAAAATTAGTAATATGTATATTTTTTAATGTGAGAGTCAGAGCAGTCCCCTCTATATTTCGCTTTCTAAATGCCCACAATGGGGTTGGGCCGGGTAGGAGCCAGAAGCTGAGAACTCAATCTTGGACTCCCTCAGGAGTGGCAAGGACCCAGCTACGTGAGCTGTCACCTGCTGCCTCCCAGGATCTGCATTTACAGAAAGCTGGAATCAGGAGCCAGAGCGCTTCCCAGACTCTGCATTAGCAGGAAACTGGATGACAGGTGCAGCAGCTGGGATTTGAACCCAGGTATGCGGGTGTACCCGGTGTCTTAACTGCTGAGCCAGCCCCACCCCCCATTTCTATACAGCTCGTACTGTCCATACATAACTATACACTATCTCTCACTTTTGCTAAATGCAAAGCCTCCAGGGCAGTGGAGGCGCTGGGTGAGTCAGAGTCCTCAGCCGTGGGACCCTCCTCAAGGCCCCTCTGCCCCGAGGCCTTGTGATGCAACAGTCTCCGAGGGCCTGAGGTGGGGGACGGCAGGCAGAGGCTCAGGTGACTCGGTGGGCTCAAAGCGGCCCCGCTGCTGGGATCCGAACCCCAGACCCTCTGAAGCCCACGACGGGGCTGAGCTGAGTGGCGCTGCGGGGGAAGGACTAGACCTGCGTCAGGTGGTGAGCTCCCCATCCCTGCGGATATGCAAACCGGTGCCGGGCTGCTTGCGGGTCGAGGCCCAGCCCGCCGAGCCCTTCCCGGGCTGCCTCCCGCCTCCCGCCCGCGGCCGGGGCGGGCGGGGCGGGGGCTGCTATTTCGGGCCGGAGAGCGCAGGCCGCGCCGCCATATTCCCTCCCGCCGGCCGCCCGCGGCGCGCAGCCACCATGAGCACCGCCGCCTTCCACATCGCCAGCCTCCTGGAGAAGATGACGTCCAGCGACAAGGACTTCAGGTGCGCCTGCGGCTCGCTCCCGCAGCCCCCCAACTCGGCCCCCGCCTGACCGCTGGGCCCCACCCCTTCCTGCCTCGATGTCCCCTGAGCCCCAGTCGCTGCCCTGCCCTCGGCGGCCACCCGGGGCCTGCGGCGCTTCCCGCCTCCCGCCCGCCCCACGACCCGGCCCCGCCCCTCTGTGCCCTCCCTCACCAGGCTGTGGCCGACCTTCCTTGCCCCACACCGGATACCCCCAGGCCCTGTGCCCCACTGCCCTGTGGCCCTGGGCCCCTCGGTGGCGGCCTTCTCCCCACAGGCATCTCACCCCTTTGGGTGGCTCAGACTAACCTTGGGGCCCAGGGTCTGGGGCGGTGGGGGTAAAGGGAGCTAGGCCCAGGAGGTGAAGTTGGGGTGGAACTTTGGGGGTTCCTGCCCCTGCTCCCTCCTGTTCCCCCTCTCACCATCTGATAGCCACAGATTCAGGGCAGGAAGAATGGTGGGAACTTCTGGTCCTGCTCTTCGCCCTCTAGGGAAACTGAGGCTGGCAGAGGAGAAGGCCAATCAGAAGCCAGCACAGCTACACCCACTCTCTGAGTATACTCCCTGTACCCTCATCTGACCAACGGGGAAACTGAGGCTGGGAGGCTCAGAGGGCCTGGGTATCTGCAGAGCTGGGGAGTAGAGGACCCGAGATCCAGCTCCAGGCTGATCTGCTGGGCACAGCGACCCTCAGCCCCTCAGGCCTGCTCTGTGCCGTCCACCTGTCAGGAGGCCCCTGCTAGGCCTCAGAGCCGGTCCAGTTTTCTGATCATGGTGACCCCAGTCAGTTACTTCAACTCCTGAGCCTGTGAAGGGGGCCGGAGTGGGAGAGCAGCAGGGCTGGTCAGTGTGTGGCTGTGAGGCAGGCGACTGGGGTGTGTGAATGGGGAGCCCCAGCTTTCTGTGCTCATGGAAGCCTGCGGCACCCCTTGCTCTCTGCCAGCCCTCACTCAGAAGTTCTTGGCCTCTCCCAATATCTCCTTCACCTGCTAGTCACTCTGGTGTCCCCTCTGGGATATGCACTGGACCAGGCAGCTCCAGGCACCTGCCCTGGGCTGCAGGGAGTTTTATTTCCTTTAAAGT
The DNA here is from genome assembly GCF_030435755.1 of Ochotona princeps. Lineage (NCBI taxonomy): Eukaryota > Metazoa > Chordata > Mammalia > Lagomorpha > Ochotonidae > Ochotona > Ochotona princeps. The sequence continues at coordinate 36,373,190 of NC_080852.1, read as the reverse complement.
CATTGACAGGCAGTCGCCACTTCGGGCCCAGCCTACCCTGGCAGGTAGTAAGGACATGGCAGGGGACCAGACACAGACACCTTCCCCTAGGCCTAGGCCGCCAGGGCCTGCACTTGCTTTGTGCTGGGTATATAGTAGGTGCTCAGCGAATGCTTGCTGGGCCGCAGACCCTGTTATGCCCTCGGCAGGTGGCTGTGATTGGTTCTCCTATTGTATTCCAGGTGCCATAGCAGCCAGTGGCTGAGGCACTTGCCCCACTGTGCCTCAGCCCCAGGCCCATCCCCAGGGAGGGCAAGCTGGCCCATCAGCTTCTTGGACCTGTGTCTGCCAGGGGCCTGGAGAACACTTTAAACCAACCCAGCCTATGAGAATGGTGTCTATTTTTAAAGCCACAGAACGGGCGATGGGGCCTGCCGACCAGCTGTCTGAGTGCTGGCAAGGCCGCCTCTAGGGTTTCTCTGGAAAGAAGCCAAGCTAATATCCACGGGGGAGGGTGGAGGATGAAGGAGAATGAGGGGGCAGGGGTAGAGGCTGGTGGTGACTGCCCACGGGGGTTCCAGGCCTGGTGGAGAAAGCCTGTGATTCCTGACCTTTACTGAGCCGGGGCCTGCCCTGTTACCACTCAGGGGCTGCCAGGAAATCCTGCAGGAATTCCCAGGTCATTTTCCTCCATCTGACAGCATTGGTGGAGGAGCTCTGAGAGCTGCCTGCTGGACTGGCTGGTTCTCTGTCCATTTTGCCACTTGACCTTGGCCAGCTCTGCAACCTCTGTGAGCCTGGTTTCCTCATATGCCTCATGCTGGGAGCTGGCCCTCCTCAGAAAATCTTCCAAGGATGTTAGGAGGGGGGTGGCAAAGAAGACTCCCATTTTACAGATGGCGAAACTGAGTCCCAGAGAGAAGGAGGCATTTGCCCAAGGTCACTCAATGAAGCAGCAGACTGAGCTACCTGCCTGGATATGGAAGGCCAGACTTTGGTGCTCCGGCTGCTTGTCACCGGCCCATCCACACTGTCCTTCCCCGCCCCAGCTGTCCGTGCCTATGGTCTGGCTTCTTTCCCAGGGAGCCAGGGGTCTGCAGGAACTCTGGGTGTAGGAAACATGGAGCTGCTTCAGAAGAGTTGCTTTGGGAGCTGGGGTTTGTACATGCCTGTTGGGCGCTGAGCTCTGTGAAGGGCTCTCTCTTCTTCCCATGCCTGGGGTCCCAGCAATGATGAGACCTCACAGGACCATGAGCATGTCCGTGTCGCAATGGCAAGTGCTCAGAGAGCCTGCCAGTCCTGTGATGTGAGCAGCATTGTAAGTGAGGTGTCCAGAAGGATCTAGAAGGATCCCTTCCTGTGAGATCAGTTGTGCAGTGTGGTCAGATTCAGTCCTGAGCGGGCACATTGGAGTTGGACTGCTGACAGATAAATAGGATTCCAATAAGTAGAGAGAAAAGGCAGGCACAGCTGGTCCCCTGGCTGAGCTAGGTCCCCATGGACTGCAGCCTGGGGACACTGAATGTCCCCGTCGCTGAGCATGCTTGGGGTACACACACCCATCTCAGACCTTGGCCTGGCTCAAATCCTGCCATCCCACGGCGGGCCTCCTACCCAGCCTTCTCCTACAGCAGGTTGAGGTTAATCTGCTGTCAAAAGGAAACAGCCAGCACCTGGGCAGTGCTCTTGGTCGCAGGGTGCTATGGGCAGCAGACATGAGCTGGCAAAGCCAGGGCGGGCACCCAGCCGTGACAGATTTTGCTGCAGGAAGCAGAAGGCAAGGCTGTTCCAGGATCCTTCTCTGCGGGCAGCGCTGGTCCCAACCCCGGGGCATCTCTCCTCCCTGCTCTCCAGGCTGCACTGGCAGGTGCCTGCAGAATTCCACACCTGCATGGTGTGGACCTAGTGGAGACCAAGGTGGAGTGGGCAGCCCCGAGTTAGGTCACTAGGGATTGAAGGCCTAGTCGTATTCAAATGCCTGTATTTTTATGTCAACTTTCCCCAAGGTTCAAGTAAGTAGTTCCTTATTTGGGAGACACTTTGCAAACTGAACACTGCCTTGAACCCAGGCACTCCCACGAGGCGGATATCCTGTAGCCTTGGGCAATAGTCTTCAAAGTGCTGTCCTTGATCCTGAACATCACCTAGGAATTTGTTTGAAATGCAGATTCTTGGGCCCAGTCCTGCAGGTGATCCTGATGATGGCTTCCTGTAAGAACCACTGGCCTGGGGGTTGGGGTTGGGACTGGGTGGATTCCCTGAGGTGGGGTGACATGCCAAGTTACCTCATAAGTGCCAATGCCCTTTCCTGAGCATTGTATGCACCCGCAACCCCAAAGGCAGGCACTGGGCTAACAGCTGGCTTGCACACATTTGCATTTGCTCAAAGAGCAGAGGCAGGAGCCTTGACTGGTGCTCCAAGCACCTGGCTACCTTGCTGTGCCATCCCAGTCCCCCACACCTTATGGCAGTTGGTGCCAAGCATAGGTGAGTCTCCTTATGGCAGCCTGTCCACGCCCACAACCCAGATAATCTGGTTGTCCTTGACTCCTAGTATCAAGTTCTACTCATGGGGCATCCCTATGATGCTGCCTACACCCACGGAGTGGGAGGCCTGGAGCTGCTCAGCCCACCTCCCCTGCCCTTCCTGTGCAGGTTCATGGCCACCAGCGACCTGATGTCAGAGCTGCAGAAGGATTCCATCCAGCTGGACGAGGACAGTGAGCGCAAGGTAGTGAAGATGCTGCTGCGGCTGCTGGAGGACAAGAATGGGGAGGTGCAGAATCTGGCGGTCAAGTGGTGAGTGTCGGCCTAGGTGGCGCTGGGCAGCATCCCCAGCCAGGGTTCTGTCTCAGGGAGAGTCCTGAGCATCTCCTGGGACCTGGTGAAGCTGGGAGAAGCCCTAGGCTGGATCCTCCAGGGGTGGATCCTGCGCCAAGCATTCAAGGCTAAGTCTGCTTGGAAAGTGATGCCAAGAAACACTACGGAAGAGCAAGGGTGTGGGACAGGGAAGGGAAGAAAGCCAAGGAAGACATGTTAGCAAGCAAGTGACCTCCATGGACACGTTGTGCTTAGCCTCCCCAGGGACCTATGGGACATGCACTGGCCATGCCCATTGGCGAGGGAGCTGGTGGGTGACAGCCAGAGCTGCCACTCATCAGCTGAGGACTGCTCCTGGGGTGGGATGAGGTTATCCATGGCCAGACGCCTCCAGGCAGAGACGGAAGGCCAGGCTGGCTGCGGCCAGTGTGCTAAGGGCCGGTGGGGCTCAGAGGCAGGAGGTTGGGGGGAGTTTGGGGGAGTCCCCAGAGCCTGAGCACAGGATGTTATGACACTGTCACCCTGCAACCTTGGCCAGCTCCCTCCAGGGTGACAAAGAAAGAAATGTGCAAGAGAGCACATGTGTGCTGGGATGGTTGGAGACAGCAGGACTTGAACGCAGCCTGGTGGGAGACCAGGGCACCACCTGCCAAGTCAGGCCCTGGGGGCCTGACCCAAGCCTTCTGCTTTGGGTGTATTAGCGACATGATCCCACGGGCAGAGGGGATTCAACACACAGGGGGTTTTATGTTTGCCTTTTTTTTTAAGCAGGAAGTTGACATGGTCAGGCTTGTGGCCTGGGCACAGCCCCTGCCTGGCCATGCAGTGCAACCATAGGGTGGAGCTGTGGTGTCCCACCAGCAGCACCAACAGTCCCTTTGAATAACAAGCAGCTTGTAGTATGATGAAACCCACACATAGCCTCACCTGCCTCTCGCATGACCACAAGGCAGTTTCTGGAATGCCCTGCACTGTCACCTAGCAGAGAAATACACGTGGGTTTGCAGTGTGCAGGTGCCCAGGCCTTGTGACAGTGCTGATGTCAGAGGCGGATAAGGAGGGAGCCTTGGGGCCTTAGCTGTCACCAGCAGGCTTGTGCATAGTGGCCAGGTTTTCTGAACACTTCCCAGGGGAAAAAATGTACTGTCTTCCTTCAACTCACCTGATAATTGTCATCTTGGAAAAATCTCTCGTACAGAGAAGCAATGCAAAAAGCCGTTGTTTCTGTGTTGTGTTAGCTTTCGGTTGTGTAACCAGAAGACCTGAGGGAAGCCTCCGTGAGGCAGGAGGTTTGTGCCAGCTCCTGTTCTGGAAGCTCATGGCTCACCATTCAGCAGACGTCACTGGGGGTGCAGACGGTGGCGACTGCAGTGCATCCAGCCAGAGGGTCACGTGGAGAGTCAGGAAACAGAGAGGCTTGGTTTAGCTCCAACCTCTCTGGTTGTTGTTGTTGTTAAGATTTATTTGTTTGAGGGCCTGGCACAGTAGCCTAGTGGCCTTGCACCTGCCAGGATCCCATATGGGTGCCAGTTCATGTCCCAGCAGCCCTGCTTCCCTTCCAGCTCCTTACCTGTGGCCTGGGAAAGCAGTCAAGATGGCCCAAAGCTTTGGGACCCTTTATTTGCAAGGCAGAGTGACAGAGAGGGATGGAGAGGTAGATCTTCTAGCCACCGGACTACTCCCCAAATGGCCACAAAAGCCAGGGCTATCCCAGGGCGATATCATGAGCCAGAAACTTGATCCTGGTGTCCCAGATGGGTGGCAGGGACCAAAGGACTTGGGCCATCTTCCCCTGCTTTCCCAGGCACATTAGTAGGGACCTGGAGCAGAAGTGGAGCGGCTGGGACTGAAATCATCACTGATATGGGATACCAGTGTCAGGCAGCAGCTTGACCCTCAACAATACAGTGCTACCGACCGCCCCACCAAGGACCTGCCCTTTCCCACCTCCTAACTGCCAACATGAGATTCAGTTCGCACCCTCTTGGTACTGTCACTTTGAGGGACTCAACGTGCATTTAAATTCAGGAGGTGAATCTTGTTCAATCCACAGCACGTGTCAAGTGAACCCTTAGCCTCCACCTTGTACCATGTGTGTGCTGAGTGGGACTGTGACACCCCTGCAGGACGGTGCTGGGTGTGGCAGCGTTGTCTTCCTTCTGTTCCTGCCTGTCAGACATGCCAACTCAGTGGCTGTGATGACCAAAGCGCCCCTTCCCCCCCACCAGGAGACAAGGCAGTGGCAGCCTTGTTGGAAAGCGACGCTATAGGACGGGGGAAAGGGCTTCATGATCACTGCAGAGGAGGAGCTGACAAAGGAGCACCCAGGTTTGAGGCTTGACCTGCCTCAGGATGAACACCAGCGGGGAGCTGGGCCTTGAACCCAGGCACTCCCATCAGGCAGGTGTCCCAGTGGTGGCTGAAATCCTGTGTCAAACACCTGCCCCTGTTCTGCCCCCTTGATTTTGGCAGGAGTGGTTTTTTGCTGTCATCTGGGGTCCACGTTGCAATTATGTGTTACCTGTGCAGGGACTGGGGGCAGGGGGTGATACCACAGCACCCCAGAGTCTGTTGCACCCAGTGTATTTTGGGCAGTGGTTTTTGATCACAGAGTTGGAGTAACTCCTCAGCTCTACCAGGTGAGGCTGAGGGTGCTGACCCACGGGGATGCCGGGAGACACAGGCTCAAGGCCGAGGTTCTTGGCATTTGGTCCCAGCACCACCTGGACACTTCCTAGAACTGTCCCTTGTCCAGCCCACCTGTTGTTCTTAATGTGGGACTGTACACTCAAGTGACAGAACCATTGATTGGAGCTCCTGTTGGACCACCTGGTGAGAAAAGTAAGTTTGGGATGTGCAAGGAATGATGTTGGCATAACCAGAGGGCTACCACTCATTCGGGTAAAACAGAGGGGGTCTCTGGTCCATGCGGCCATGGGTGCGAGTCGGGGAGCGTGTGGGGATGTGTAAGGCAGTCTGACTCAGGCTGAGCCCAGGGCTCTGAAACCCTCCTCCCTCCCTGTTCAGCTTGGGCCCTCTGGTGGGCAAAGTGAAGGAGTACCAGGTGGAGACCATCGTGGATGCCCTCTGTGCCAATATGCGGTCAGACAAGGAGCAATTGCGAGACATCGCGGGCATCGGCCTCAAGACTGTCCTCTCGGAGCTGCCCCCTGCAGCCACAGGTACCCGGCCCCCGGACGAGGCACCAGTGTTCTTTGTCCCCGTTTGTGGTTGGGAACACTGGGAAATTTAACCAGGGGCAACTTGAACAAGCAGGAGGGTGTCCTCATGAGAGAGTACCCATTTAGCAGCTCAATACTGACAGGGTGGAAGACTCTACCTCCGTACCCCACCCCTCCCCCAACCTAAGCAAAGTAGGAGCCTTCGCAGAAGTCCCCAGGACTTGGGCTTACATCCCACTGGCCAGGACAGTCAGCTGGGCCCTGCTACAGTAGGGAAAGAGGCTTCTCTTGTCCCCTCCCCATCTTCCCCACAAGAAGGCTCCCTTGGTGGAGGGGCCATCTCCTTCCCCAGCCCACAGCCTCACTGTCCCTGCCTCATGCCCTGTGCAGGCTCTGGACTGGCCAGCAATGTGTGTCGGAAGATCACGGGCCAGCTCACCTGCGCCATCACCCAGCAGGAAGACGTGGCCATGCAGCTGGAAGCCCTGGACATCCTCTCTGACATGCTGAGCAGGTGCGGTGGCCGTAGCAGGGGAGGGGACAAGGAGCAGCTCAGCTCGGCAGAGCCAGCACCTGCTGTATCCCAGGGCCTGTGCTTAGATGTCCTAGCAAGTATGCAGGAGAGAACTGGTCTCAGTTGTCCACACTTTTTGGGTGACATGGCCTGCCTGAAGGCATGTGATTAACAGAACTGCCTGTGACAGGAGCGTCTACTCAGAGGCCAGGTGCTGGCCTAGGATGGGACTCTGCAGTGGGCACCATCTCAGCCACTTCCAGGGAGGAGTTAACAGACGTATATGATGCTATGATTGCAGCAAGTTCAACAAGAATAGCAGGACCTCAAAGAAAATCTTTAAAAAAAAAAAAATATTGGCCCAGCATGGTAGCCTAATGGCTACAGTCTTTCCTTGCCTTGCACAGGCCGGGATCCCATATGGGCGTCAGTTCTAATCCCGGCATCCCCACTTCCCATCTAGCTCCTTGCCTGTGGCCTGGGAAAGCAGACGAGGACGGCCCAAAGCCTGGGGTCCCCTTCTGTACCCATATGGGAGACCTGGATGAGGCTCCAGGCTCCTGGCTTTGGATCAGCTCAGCTCCAGCCATTATGGCCACTTGGGGAGTGAATCAGTGGATGGAAGATCTACCTCTCTGTATATCTGACTTTCCAATAAAAAGAAAATAAACCTTTAAAAAAAATTAGCAGGACCTCCAGCCCAGCTTGGGAAGGAGAATCTTCCTGCGAGTGACCTGCTAGAGCTGCACTTCCAGGAAGTGCAGGACTCAGCCTGGTTTCAGTGGACTTAAGGGCATTTGTGACAGGGGACAGACCAACTGCCCCAGCAGAGGCAGAAGCCACAGGTTCCTGGGCCCTGTGAGGAGGCGGCTGGCCTAGCCATCATGTCGGGGAGAGATGAAGCTGCTGGGTCGGACAGGAGGGTAGGACAGAGTGTGTTCTCCCACCGCTCTGCACAGTGTGCGGAGTGCATGGGAAGGGGAGTGAATGGGCGGGAGCTGGCCCAGAGGCTCCCGCAGGCAGGTGCATCAGGGGTATGTTCAGCAGGCCAACTCCATAGGATTGCAGTGGGTCAGAGACAGAGCCTAGATGAGCCCCAAAGTCTGCGTGCAGTCAGTGGAGCTGTGCTGGGGCACAGGTGGGAGTGTGAGAAGGGAGGTGGTGGGTTGGGTTGGGGACATCCACCAGCCCTAAACCGCATGGAGGGAAGTCCCACGGCCAGGACCCGTCTTTCTCAGCCTGGCTTGTGGCGCAGGCCCTGCCCAAATAGTAGGTGGACAGATAAGCAGCTGGAACCCAACAGGAGTCTCAGCAGGAAGCCCTGCGACATGGAGACGAGGAAAGGCCCCAGGACCACTAGGGCCTGGTTCCAAGCTGCACCTGGAAGCCACCTGGCGTGGGACCTGCAGGCTCAGGTGATCCCAGGGGCCCTGGGCAAACCCTGGAAGGAACAGAGAGCGATTGGGTCAGGAGTAGATGTCAACCCACTCTGGCCCCAGTGAGGAGCAGTGACTGGGGCAGGGGACGACATAGGGCTCCTGAGGCTAGTCCCAAACCCCAGGCCCGCCCCTCACCACCACACCTCTGCCCAGGCTAGGGGCCTGAACACCTGATTTGGCAATGCCTGGCAGAGCAGCCCCAAGAACCTGTTTTCTCCCCCAAGAAATAATTAGACAAGTTTTCACAGTTGCAGAACCAGCGCCGTGTACCTGGGGCTTGGGGGGCATCTGGCCCAGCTGCCTGTCAAGTGGTCGTATCCTGACACCCCTCCTCTGGCTCTCTTCTCGCCCCTTGCCAGGCTAGGTGCCCCGCTAGGCGCCTTCCACGCCAGCCTTTTGCATTGCCTGCTGCCACAGCTCAGCAGCCCACGCCTGGCTGTGCGTAAACGGGCGGTAGTGGCGCTCGGCCACCTGGCGGCTGCCTGCAACACGGACTTGTTCGTCGAACTCGCCGACCATCTGCTGGACCGGCTGCCCGGCCCGCGTGCGCCTGCCAGCCCGGCTGCCATCCGCACCCTGATCCAGTGCTTGGGCAGCGTTGGACGCCAGGCCGGTCACCGCCTCGGTGAGGGGGCGGAGCTTGGGAGAGGTGGTGGGTGGGGCCCTGGTGAGGGGCGTGGTTGGGGTGAGGTCTTGGACTCCAGGTGCAAATCGTCCTGCAGAGGTGGCGGGGTGGGGGTGGGGGCGGGGGTGGGGGGGTAGTCGGAGCTGGAGTTCGCATGTGGTTTTAATGATTCACCCATGCAGGCGGACCACTCAGGTTCCTGCAAGCTTCCTGCTTTGCAAGTGCCTTCGTCATAGCAAGAATATACCTTTGTTTGGGGCAAATGTACGCACAGCAAGCAGCCAGAGTGAACCTGCCACCACAGCCAACACTGAGCGAGTCCTTCACTCCTGGCTTACCTGGGGCCCCTCTGCTTCACCCCAGGCGGCTGCTGGGCTGCTTTCTGTCAGTGTTTTGGGGGTCCTCAGGCACCTCCGGACTCCAAGTAGAAAAAGGCAGTATCGGTAGAGAGCGCCCCTGCCTCAGCCCACAAATCCACATCCTGTCCCATTCCCCTCACCCTCCTAACCAGCGCCTACTCCTTGGGCGCTTGGCAAAGGGCCTTGGTAGGCTGAGACAAGGGCTCGGGCCCAGCGGAGCAGGGGATATGGGGTCCCAGGCTCCCGGAGTCGAGTGTGAAGGGAAGGTTGGACTCTCCAGGCCAGCGTGGCCTTTTTTGGCCCCACACACCAGTCAGGCTGTGTGTAGCTGGAGAAGTGCAGGGGTGGGATCCTACCTCCCGGCTCGGCTCCCCCAAGCTAGGACCTGCAGCCTGGTGCAGGGAGTCGGGCCAGAGCGAGGATTCCAGTTTTGATAAGTGACACTGCTCTGTGATCCACTGCCTTGCGTGCTCAGCACCTGGGCTGAGCCCCACCTGGACCATCCCCTAGTCCTCCCGGCATCTGTGCATCTGTGCTCGCTCCTCACTTCCCACTTGCTGTGGAGACAACCCAGGTGGTCACAGTTGGGGCTGGAAGCCACATCTGTGTAACCGAGGAGCGTCAGAATAGAATTTGCAGCAGACAGGTGCAGGGGTGGGCTAGGGAGACCCCACAGAGGGTCTGGTCAGCTGCCGTGACCCTCCACCCCCTGCCCGGCCCTGCAGGGGCGCACGTGGACCGCCTGGTGCCCCTAGTGGAGGAATTCTGCCACCTGGATGACGACGAGCTCCGGGAGTCCTGCCTCCAAGCCTTTGAAGCCTTTTTGCGGAAGTAGGTGCCTCTGGGAGGGGGCGTGGGGTGTTGGGAGATTAGGAGATGGGCCTGGGCCACCTCGGCAAGCTCCACCCCCGCCCTGTCCTGCCTCATAGGTGCCCCAAGGAGATGGGCCCTCATGTGCCCGGCGTGACCAGCCTGTGCCTCGAGTACCTGAAGCATGACCCCAACTACAATTACGACAGTGAAGAGGAAGAGGAGCAGATGGAGACGGAGGACAGCGAGTGCAGCGAGCCAGGTGGGTAGATGGCCCGCTGTGGAGGTGGGGGTTCCCTAGCCAGGAGTGCGGCTACAGTGGGCACCCCAGTCTGATGCTGGCTGCAGCCCCACTGTCTGGGTCACTGCATGGGTCAGTGTCTCCTGGAGCAGCTGTCCCGCCCAGCCCCCGACGTCCATGGGTTCCGCATGCGCAGTTCAACCAAGTGCAGATTGGACGTAGTCAGGAAAGGAACTGCATGCATACTATGCCCATCCTGGCTATTTTGGGTCTTTCTCTGTTAAACACTGCAGCGTGACAGGTGTTTGCCTTGTACTGATGTGAGCAGTCATCGAGAGGGACTCAAGGTGTTTTGTGCAAATCCTGTGCCTTTGGATGGGAGGAATTAGAATCTCCATACATTTTATTAGTTCAGAAAAGTGATGTTATTTATTTATTTATTTTACTTTTCTTTTAAAAATTCATTTATTTTATTTGAAAGGTAAAGTTAGAAAGAGAGAGGCGGAGATCTTTCACCTGTTACTTCATCCTCCAAATGGCTGCAATGGCCAGAGCTGGGTTGGGTTGATGCCAGGAGCTTCTTCTGGGTCTCCCATGTGAGTGCATCAGCTCAAAGGTTTTGGCCATCCTCTGCTGCTTTTCCAGGCTGTTAGCAGGACACTTGATCGGAAGTGGAACAGCCAGGATACAAACCAGCATGGGATGCTGTTGCCACAGTCGGCAGCTTTACTTGCTATGCCACAGAACCGGTCCCAGATTTGGTTATGTGAGGGGTGTCCCAGATACTGGAGAGTGACTGTGGTCACATCTCTTGATGCACGAAGTACTGGGACTTTGTATGCTTCCCAGCAATCCTGAAAAGCCAGGCCTTGGGGACCCCTTATTTCAGACCAGGAAACTGAGACCCAAGAGAGAGAGGCCGGAGAGCACAGCCAGGTAGCGGTATGGCTGGGGCTCAGAACTGAGTCTGCCAGACAAGCCCCCACCCCACCCTGAGCTGTGGGCTCTGGGCTCTTGTGATTAGTAATGGCATTCAGGAGGTGCGTGCTTAACCTGGCAAAATGAAGCTCTGGCGGAGGAGGAGAGGTCAGCCATGCTGGGGGAGAGAGGCATCTGGGGGCAGAGATGGATGGAGCGGCCACCTCACTCCATACCAGTGGTCCTTCCTGTCAGCTACAGAGATGGTTCTCAGAGCACAGATGCAAGGTGTTGCCGGATGGACATGGGGCTCTGGGCCTTATGGGGTGGTGAGACCCCAGTGGGACTGTGGGAGAGGAATAGGATGGGCGTGTTGGAATATTGAGTGCGAGACTTCCTCTGTCCGTTGATATGCAGCCATGGGTGGTACAGGGTGAGGAAAGCAAACATTGGCCATTAAGAGGGATCGCATGCTGAAGGACTGGGCACAGCCCACTGTGGCCTGTCCATGTGTGTGGGCTCGGGGGTCTGTGGGCCAGCAGCAGCACAGGTTTGAACGTGCTGGCCCCTGCCTCAGCTGTGTCTCTCAGGGGATGCGATGGGGCCTTACAGGCCCACATCTTCTCCCCGCTGCTGGCTGGCTGTGTGTGCCACAGTTGGGGGAGTCTCATCTCCTCAGACTTCATCTTGTCATGTCACATGGAGTGCAGTAGCGCCCTCCTGTGGTAGGCATTGGGAAGGCTTGCTGAACTCTGGCTTCAACGGGAGAGCAAGCCACGGAGACCCAGTGTCCTTATCTTGCACCCTGCTTAGAAGCCTTTGAAAGGGAGGCCAGAGCTGGGCTCCAGCACCCTCCCTTCGGTGGGAGAGATGGGGACTGTCATACAGCCAGGACAAGTCGATGGCTCAAATGAGTTTAGGGTCTTCTCTGGATTCTTGGGAGTTAGGTTCCCTCCTATTTGATCAGAGCACTCAAGGGGCCAGAGGCAGAGGGCCGCCCTGGCTGGTTCACCAAGCTCCCTCTACAGAGAGAGAAGTAACCCCATTCCTAGAAGGTCATTGTGGGGCTAAAATGCCATTATGGACAGGAGGCACCTAGTGCCGTGTGTGGCACATAGCAGGTGTCATTGGCAAGCAGGTGGCATTGCTGACAGAAGAGGTGGACAGTGCCCAGTCTCCTCCACCCATGCCCTGAGCCACCACCTGTCCCTCCGCAGAGAGCGAGGCCGAGTACAGTGACGACGACGACATGAGCTGGAAGGTACGCCGGGCGGCAGCCAAGTGCCTGGCCGCCCTGATCGGCTCACGGCCGGACCTGCTGCCCAATTTCCACCGCACCCTGGCACCTGCGCTCATCTGCCGCTTCAAGGAACGGGAGGAGAACGTCAAGGCGGACGTCTTTGGGGCTTACGTGGTGCTGCTGCGGCAGACTCGGCCCCCCAAGGGGTGGCTGCAGGCCGTGGAGGAGCCCGCCCAGACTGGGAGCAACCTGCACATGCTGCGGGCACAGGTGGGCCAGCCCTGCCCTGGCCCACTCCCGTCCTCCCCACCTCCCTTCACCCTCTGAAGAGTGTGTCTTCAGCTCACACTCCGTGCCCGGCCCAGTGACACGGGAGTCATGGGGGCACTGGCCCAGGGACAGAGAGCCAGGCCACAGTGGGAGTTATGTCCCATGACCACGTGGAAACCTTGGGAGGAGAGACAGGGGACCCAGTTTGTGTGTGTGTGTGTGTGTGTGTGTGTGCCCTCGGCTGCCATGCGGGGGATGGCTTGCCGCGTGCCTGGAGGCCCTCACCCTGTGCAGGGGGCAGCGGGGGGAGGGGGGAGGGGAACAGAGGGGGGAGGGGAACAGCAGTTTCTGGCTGAAGAGTGAAGGTTTCTGTCCTGGGACAGGTGTGCTGTACCGACCCACTTTCCTACCCCCTAACGAAATACCTGAGGCTGGGTGCTCCTAGAGACTGGAGGACCATGGAGATGAACCTGAACAGCATGGTGCCATGGGGTGGGTCCTGAGACAGTGGCTCTGACAGCTGCAAGCCACATGGGGCCATTGGACTAGCCTCTCTCAGAACGATCCCCATTCCTCCCAAGGTTGAGGTTCCTAGCAACACCCGATCAAGCTCCACCTTTAAAGGGACCACCACCACCCAACACTGCCACATTGGGGACTCTGCCTCCATCACACGAATCTTCAGGGAACTCCCTGAAACTATAGCCGAGCCACAGCAGTGCCCAAGTGGAAATAGCAGGGAGGCAGGTAACGCAGCTGTGAGAGTTGTTCTTGTGGCTGGATTTAGGCACTCCCCCTGAGACAGAGTGTAGCTAAGGGAGGGGTCTCTATGGCGGGACCAGTCAAGCTGCTGAGCGTGGTAATGACAGCCAGTCTGCCCCATGGCCTTGAGCTGATACCACAGTATATTGGTTCTGTGTGCAAGAGGCTAGTGTAGTGCTGCCCCCCGAGGCTCTGTATGCAGTAATGGGGTACCCCTCACCCAACCTGCAAGATCCTCCCAGGAGGCACATTCCTCCGTGCTGGCTTGCCCCAGGGACGCTCCTGGGCAGAGCCTCGTGCTGCTGGGTGGGCTGCGAGGTTTCTGCCTGACCCTTGACTGCGTTCCCACCCCCGCCCACAGGTTCCCGTCGTGGTTAAGGCCTTGCAGCGGCAGCTGAGGGACAGGAGCGTCAGGTGCCGCCAGGGCTGCTTCAGCCTCTTGGGCGAGCTGGCAGCTGTCCTCCCAGGCAGCCTGGCAGAGCACATGCCCGTGCTTGTGGCAGGTAGGTGGGGCCGCATCTGGGAGCCTGCCGACCTGGGCCTCGTCCAGAGCCCAGCCCCTTCCCCAGCAGCCCGATAGTCTGAGAGCCCGGGCCCCACTTCCAGCCCCAGCACTTCTGATCAGCAGCTGCCAGCAGAATAAGAGCAGGGCTAGATTCCCAGCCCTGCCTGCTGCCCCCTGGGGATCAGTGCTGTGGTCCAGCTCTGGCCCCGTCCCTGCTTCCCAGTGCTCTCCACTGCCCTGTGACCTTCACACCCATCTTCCAGGCACCGTCTTCTCCCTGACCGACCGCACTAGCTCCTCCACCATCCGGATGGATGCCCTAGCCTTCCTGCAGGGACTGCTGGGCACAGAGCCGGCTGAGGCCTTCCACCTGCACCTGCCCACCCTCCTGCCTCCGGTGTTGGCCTGCGTGGCTGACTCTTTCTACAAGATTGCAGCCGAGGCCCTGCTGGTGCTGCAAGAGCTCGTGCGGGCCCTGTGGCCTCTGGACAGGCCTCGCACACTTGACCCCGAGCCGTACGTGGGAGAGATGTCCACAGCCACCCTGGCACGGCTCCGTGCCACCGACCTGGACCAGGAGGTGAAGGAGCGGGCCATCTCCTGCATGGGCCACCTCGTGGGCCACCTGGGTGACCGGCTTGGAGACGACCTACAGCCCACGCTACTCCTCCTGCTGGAGCGCCTGCGGAACGAGATCACCCGGCTGCCCGCCGTCAAGGCACTGACCCTGGTAGCCATGTCCCCACTGCGGCTGGACCTACAGCCCATCCTGGCCGAGGCACTGCCCATCCTGGCCTCGTTCCTACGCAAGAATCAGCGGGCGCTGCGGCTGGCCACACTGGCTGCCCTGGATGCTCTGGCCCAAAGCCACGGACTCAGCCTTCCCCCAGCCGCCGTGAAGGCCGTGCTGGCTGAGCTGCCCGCCCTGGTCAGCGAGAGTGACATGCATGTGGCCCAGCTGGCTGTGGACTTCCTGGCCACTGTGACCCAGGCCCACCCAGCCTCCTTGGCAGAGGTCAGCGGCCCTGTGCTCTCGGAGTTACTGCGGCTGCTCCGGTCACCCCTGCTGCCCGCAGGGGTGCTGGCAGCTGCTGAGGGCTTCCTGCAGGCCCTGGTGGGGACCCGGCCACCATGTATGGACTACGCCGAGCTCATCCGCCTGCTCACTGCGCCTGTGTACGAGCAGGCTGCAGACGGTGGGCCCGGGCTGCACAAGCAGGTGTACCACTCACTGGCACGGTGTGTGGCAGCCCTCTCAGCTGCCTGTCCCCAGGAAGCAGCAGGCACGGCTAGCCGCCTGGTCTGCGATGCCAAGTCACCCCGCTCGAGTCCAGCTGTCAAGGTCCTGGCTTTCCTCTCGCTGGCCGAGGTGGGCCAGGTGGCTGGACCGGGCCCCCAGCGCGAGCTGAAGTCGGTGCTGCTGGAAGCCTTGGGCTCACCCAGCGAGGACGTGAGGACCGCAGCCTCCTATGCGCTGGGCCGTGTGGGCGCTGGCAACCTGCCCGACTTTCTGCCCTTCTTGCTGGCTCAGATTGAGGCCGAGCCACGGCGCCAGTACCTGTTGCTGCACTCGCTCCGGGAGGCCCTGGGAGCCGCCCAGCCCGACAGCCTGAAGCCCTACGCAGAGGACGTCTGGGCCTTGCTGTTCCAGCGCTGTGAGGGGGCCGAGGAGGGCACTCGGGGCGTGGTGGCTGAGTGCATCGGGAAGCTTGTCCTGGTGAACCCGCCCTTCCTCCTGCCCCGCTTCCGGAAGCAGCTTGCTGCAGGTAGGGTCCGTCCCTAAGTTGGGCCCTCGGCATGCGGGCAGCTCTCGGAGCTGGTGCAGGAGTCCTGCTTCTGTGAGTTGGAGGCACAGGGGCCCCGGACACCCCCCTCTCCCGTTAGGCCCTCTGGGTTGCAGGATGGGAGGCAGAAGGACAAGTGCCTTGTGTGTATGGTAGGATGGCTCAGAGCCCCCAGAAGGAAGAAGCACCAGGGCTTCAGGCATCTGGCCCCAGTACTGGGACAGGTGGCGCAGCCTTGGGCGTGACACAGGGCAAGGACTGTGTCCGGGAGGAGGCCTGATGAACACCAAGCAAGGCCGAAATGGTGGCGGTAATTCAGGCAGTCATGGTCGCTGAGTTTGTGCAACACAGTCCTCTGGCTCCCACTGCTGTGTGGACCCAGGGACATTGTTAAGGACAGTGTCCCTGGCATAAGGGGGAGGGGGAGGAAGGCTGGCTTTCTTACATCCAAACTCATCTTTTAGTTCTGTTTTCCATGAAGTGTTGGAAGCCCCCTCGTGTGTCCCCCCTTCCATTGGCTCTCAGCACAGCCCCAGTGAGTTCTCCAGTTCCAAGAAACGGGGCTGCCACGAGACCTGTTGGGGTCCCTGAGTCGCCTGGGCCTTCAGCCTGCTGGCAGCACAGCTGGCCCAGGGCTCTCTTTTGCTACATATGAAAGAGAGTAATGCTTTTGATTGATTCCTTTAAGATCATTCTTGTTTATGAATGAGTAGGACTAGGGGCCGGGGGCCGAGAAGTGTCACGCAGTTCCAAGGCTCTCTGGAGGCCATGCCTGGCGTGCCTGCCTTCCCAGCTCGCTGCCCCTTTGTGTGTTTGTGCTGTGT
This sequence comes from Ochotona princeps, assembly GCF_030435755.1. Classification (NCBI taxonomy): domain Eukaryota; kingdom Metazoa; phylum Chordata; class Mammalia; order Lagomorpha; family Ochotonidae; genus Ochotona; species Ochotona princeps. Next base: position 36,356,918 of record NC_080852.1, on the reverse strand, counting down.
GCTCACTGGACAGCTGGCCGTCCCCACTCAGGCAGCAGCAGGAAGAGCCCAGGGCCACGGTTGCACCTCCTTCCCCCAGGGACCTGAGTTGTGATTCACAGGGGGCTGGGGCAGCCTCAGGGCCTCGGTGCCTTGCCCATTGGCACACACCCGGAGCATGTTGTGCCCGTCTCCCCCTGTAGGTCGGCCGCACACCCGGAGCACCGTCATCACAGCAGTCAAGTTCCTCATCTCAGACCAGCCACATCCCATCGACCCCCTCCTGAAGAGTTTCATAGGTGAGCAGCCCCCTCTGGCCCCCTCTGCACCCCCAGCACAGCTCCTGAGCTGGGGTTGAGCTTTCCCACCTGTTGGCCACCTAAGGACTGATCTCCTTAACCTAGAAAACATGAGCATGTTTCCAGAAAGCCTGAACTGTACAGAAGAGATGCGCTCTGGGAAAAGCTGTGTGACTTCGTGTGAGATCCTTACCTCTCTGAGCTTTGGGTGCCACATCACCAGAGGCCCTCTGCTGTGTGCCTTCTGTATAAATAACAGATCATTTAGCTAAAACACGTCCTATGGTGCAGGCACTGTGACTGCCCCATCCCGTGGGTGCACAGGGCTGGTCTAAGCCCACCGTCTGAGCTGGCTGGGCTGGCCGTTAGAGCAGCAGGCAGCTCCATGTGGACGGAGGACCTCCCCACCCTTCCAGTGGCCTGCACGCCCTAGCAGGTGGCCATATGTCCCCTGCATGGCTCACCCAGTCTGCCCCTCCACCAGGGGAGTTCATGGAGAGCCTGCGGGACCCCGACCTCAACGTGCGCCGCGCCACGCTGGCCTTCTTCAACTCGGCTGTGCACAACAAGCCCTCACTGGTGCGGGACCTGCTGGGCGACATCCTGCCCCTCCTCTACCAGGAGACCAAGGTCCGCCGGGACCTCATCCGTGAGGTGAGCCGTTGCTCCCCGGGGGGACCCTGCGACACCTCGAGCATCCCCAACCCGAAATCTGGAATGCTCCACAATCCAGAATGTTCTGGGGCCTGATACGACACCCCATCTGGAAAATCCAGTGTCTGACCCCAAGAGGCACGTGAGAGTCAAAACGCGGAACACAAGACAGATTAAGTCACCTGTGCCTTCAGGCCACTGTGTGGGGAGTGCATTCGTGTCCCATCTCCAAGGGGTCCCCGTGTGTACAAACATTCCGAAACCCGCAAAGCAGCACATTTGAAATGCTTCGGTCATGAGCACTTCGCATCAGGGATGCTGGGCGGGTGGAAGTTCAGCAGCCAAGTCCCAGGTCCCGGAACTGGGCCTCCTGCGAGGCTTCTGCTGCCCAGGTGGTTCCTGGCTGGGCTGTGCCAGAAATGCAGAGCTTTGGAGGGGATTTCAGAGCACAGTCACCACACCTTGGCATGCCAAGGTCAGAACCCATGCCCCCCTCACATGCGCAGGAGCGAGAGCCGGTTGTCAGAGGCCCCTCCTGCCCCTCCCCTCCGGCAGGTGGAGATGGGGCCCTTTAAGCACACGGTGGACGACGGGCTGGACGTGCGCAAGGCGGCCTTTGAGTGCATGTACTCACTGCTCGAGAGCTGCCTGGGCCAGCTGGACATCTGCGAGTTCCTGAACCACGTGGAGGACGGGCTCAAGGACCACTATGACATCCGGGTAGGAGCCCGTGCAGCGCCCGGTCGTGCTTGCTTGTCCCAGCTCCCTGTTCCTGCTTTCTGAAGAGGAAAGGCAGCCACGTCTCTGCTGCCTGGGGTGGGCGGGTGAGCTGGACCTGCCCGTTGGAGGAGACCAGGGCAGCGTCTGGGAGCATGCCGGGATGCTGCACCGAACCCCTGCAGCAAGCGGGCTGACTACCGGTCACATTGCCGGCTCTCGGTGCCTCACGGTGCTCTGGCCTGCGCACCCATCCCAGAGAAGTGGGCAGTGTGGGGCAGCCCATCTCACCCTGCTCTGACATGAGGGCATCCAGGCCCACCAGGCATCAATCAGGCAGGCACCTGAATGGGTTCAGGCCATATTCTCTTTTTTTTCTAAAGATTTATTTTATTTTTATTGGGAAGTCAGATATGCAGAGAGGAGGAGAGATGGAGGGAAAGATCTTCTATCTGTTGATTCATTCCCCAAGTGGCCGCAATGGCTAGAGCTGCACTGATCCGAAGCCAGGAGCCTGATGCCTCTTCCGGACGAGGACATTAGTCGCTAAGCTACCGCACCAGGCCCTCTTTCTTTTTAAATGTTTATGTTAATTGGAAAGGCAGATTGACAGAGAGAGGGAGAAACAAAGATTTTCCATCCACTGGTTCTCTCCGCATATACCTGCAATGGCCAGAGCTGAGCCCATCTCCTACACAGGTGCAGGGTCCCAAGGCTTTGGGCCGTCCTCCACCACTTTCCCAGGCCACAAGCAAGGAGCTGGATGGGAAGTGGAGTAGCTGGGACACAAAAGGTGCCCACATGGGATGACAGTGTCATCACACTGGCCCCCTCCTCCTTTTTAGTTTTGTGCTGTGCTAAAGACACAAAGCCCAACCTCTCCTTTTCCACGTGCTGGAGCGTGCGCTGGGGAGCCGAGTGTGTGCACACCGCCAGCCGTCTTCCCCAGCAGAGCTGTCTGTTCGGAAGCTGCTGTGAATCCAACTGCAGACACACATCTGTGCTTTAGTGCGGGCTTCTTCGGGAAGGCACAGTGTCCCCGAGGAGCACTGTGTTGTTGGGGACACCCGGGGTGGGGGCTCTGCCTTTCAGCTGTTGGGAATCTCACCTGTGAGCGTGGGAGCACAGCTGCTTTTCACGCCACCCAGCCTTCGTCTCCTTCCTCCCGGCCAGATGCTCACCTTCATCATGCTTGCCCGCCTGGCTACCCTGTGTCCCATGCCCGTCCTGCAGAGGGTGGACCGGCTCATTGAGCCCCTCAGGGCCACCTGCACTGCCAAGGTAAGCCCTGAGCACCTGCAGTGCAGCCCTGCTCACTGTTCCAGTGTGCACACAGGGGATCTGGGGCTGAATAGCAAACTGCAGAGCTGGTCTGACTGAACACTTAGTGAGGGGCCAGGAAGCAAACAGTCCTGGACCGAACGGACTCCCTGCTGTCAGCTCCCAATCCAGAGGCGGGGTCAGCCTCAGGTGCCTGATGGCCGCAGGGCCGAGCTGCTGCTGCCCTGCCAGGTCCTACGGAGGCCTTGCCATGCCACAGAGCAGGAATTTTCAAATAGCAAAACCTTTTCTCCAAAAGAGAAAATGAATTCTTACATGGACAAAAGATTAAAGTCATTTCCTGGGTTATTCTTGGTTAAGGGTTTTTTGTCCTATTGACAATTCCAGCGAGCAGCCAGATCAGCTCTAGCCTTCCTCAAGCTACATCCTGAAAAAGCCCCAGTTCCCAACAGGGACCCCACTTGTAAAAATGGTCCTGCAGTGCCCGAGGCTTCCCCTGGGCACAGGCAGAGGATGCCCCCTGCTGGTCACTGTGAGGAGTGCCCACAGCTCTGAGAGCCGCGTTTCCTGATTCCTCCACTGGGTGGAGAAGCAGGGACAGGATTATGTAAAACCTCCAAATCTGGATCCTGCAGGCAGGTGTGAAGTCCTCACGCAGCCCCGCAGAGGCGTCCCGAGTCCGTGCTTCCCATTAGTCAGAGGGCACTAAGTGCAGACGTACTGGCCGCAACAGCCAAGTGCCTACAGGTCACAACCCAATTACAACAAAGACAAAGGTGGCAACCCAGTGGACTGGGTAGTGGGTCTCGAGCATCCTCAAGGTCATCTCAGGAGCCCGGTGCGGGCAGAGGTGAGCAGCGATGCCAGTGAGAGGGGCCAAGGTCAGGCTCGGCCAAGGCCACTCCTTCTTCCCTCCAGGTCAAAGCTGGTTCCGTGAAGCAGGAGTTTGAGAAACAAGACGAACTGAAGCGCTCAGCCATGAGGGCCGTGGCTGCCCTGCTGACCATCCCCGAGGTGGGCAAGAGCCCCAGCATGGCCGACTTCTCCTCTCAGATCCGCTCCAACCCCGAGCTGACGGCCCTCTTTGAAAGCATCCAGAAGGACCCCACTTCAGGGTCCAGCATGGACTCGGTGGAGCTCAGCTAGGGCAGCCCCCCCTCGGGGAGGGAGCCCCAGCCTCTAACTGTGCCCTCCGACTGGGGGCCCCAGTCTCCGCTCCCAGTGCCTTCTCCAGGGACCCATGCCAAGGTTCCCAGCCCGAGCTGGGAGTTGGAGGGCAAATCCCCAAGACTGGCCTCTTCCGACGGGGAGCCCTGCTCACACACCCCAGAACACTCAGGTAGTCTGCTGGGAACCTGCATGCCCACGAGGCAGGCCCAGCTGGCATCTGAACCCACGGCTGCCAGTACAGACAGGTTGAAGTGTTTTCTGTGATACCTCAGGCTAATAAAAGTCAACTAAGCAACTTGTGACCATTTCCTGCACACACTTCAGAGAAATGCTGGCAGGGACCTGGCACCCCACGGGGCTCGTCCGTGAAGTGGCTCCTGTGCCTTCACAGCTGACCCGGACGGTCTCTAAGCTGGCCTGTCACGCTGCAGCGCACCAGGCCCCATCCCTGGGGGCCCTCCTAGGCGCTGCTGGCATGGGCCCGAGGCTGACCACGCCGTTTCACAGGCACCTGTCGCACCATCCCCAAGGAACCAGGTAAGGCGATGCTCAGAGAGCCAAGTGCGTGGCCCGGCAGCGTGGGAGCTGGCTAAGGACCCAGGGTCCTGCAGACTTGGTCCAGATGGAAGGCTCTGTGGGGGTCTGAACAGCAGAGGGATGCCAGGGAACCAGAAAGCCACACCACATAGCAGTTTTCAAGGTTTTACTTAAACACAAATAAAATGTGCACCCAAGCTGCTCATTCATTTTCTTCACTGCGCAGCCTGGCGTTGGGGTTGGTGACTCTGACGGCCAGCTGGGCTGCCCTTTCCACGATGGCTTTGCGGTTCTTGGAGGAGACATTGTGGGCAATCTCTGCGCAGTAGGATCTGGAAGAGAGGCAAGAGGTGAGGGGAGGCCAGGCCTGTACGCACGCAGAGAAGCCCACGAGACTGTGCCTCGGCCACTCACCCTGCAGCCACACAGCCAAGTGCAAAGGCTGCTGGGAAACAGCTGCACATCAGCCCGAGTGCCCCCAGGCCCTCAGAGCCTGGTGCCGCCCTGGCCCCTACAGCCCTCCACTACTGTATTCATGCCCACTGCACAGGAGACGAACCCAAGGTCCACAGCAAATACAGGGGCTGGGAGGAAGCCAGGCGAGACGCCCGGTCAGCCCTGCCGCCCAGCAGGCCCAGCCCGTGAGCAACTTTTTCCAACAACCCACATAAGAGCACATCCCGACTCTCCCTACTCTCCGAAAACCCAAACCCAGAATCAACATTTTGTTTTCTGTATCGGAAAGCATTTCAGGTTTCCATTCAGCCTAATCACTGATATTCAAGCAACATCAGACCTCGCATTTTTAAGCACCTGTCCTTACTAACCTGCACACCCAATGATGCCACCCACAGCACGGCTGGCAGTCTCCATGACACACGGGACGGACATGCAAACTCCCACCCGGCCTCGTCTCCGTGTTCTCCCGACCACTGCTACATAGCCAGCTTTATGAAGTGCCCCTGCTTTTTAGTCACTTGGGGATAAATGCCCAGAGATGGAACTTGCCAGATCAAAGGCCAGTGTCTATAAGCACACTCAGGCTACTCTGGGGCGCCATGGCAACCACACAGCGGCCACTTTTCTCACAGCAGGTTTGCCTTTTGGCCTCCAAGCAGTGCTCAGCTCAGCTCAGCTCATTACTGCGGCCTGGCCATCCACCATGAATCCTGACATTTTTACAAAAAATTCTAAGCATTCTCACAGAGATTATCAATCTAAAACAACCACCTCAAAACATCAGAGCCACCAACTCCCTGCTTCCGTGCCTGGGTGATCACAGCAACGCGGCAGGCTCCTGGCCTCAGCCTGGCCAGCTGAAGCCATCTGGGGCGTGACCGTTTCAGAAGTGGGCAATGTCTGGACTCCTTCACCCATTCTCTCTCCCCCTGCCTCTCCAATAAAAATCAATCTTACAATCCACTGGTTCTCTCTGAACGCCCGGCCGGAAGTGGAAGTGGGAGCTGGAGCTGGGCCTGTGGCTATGGAGCAGGCTTCACACTCGGCCCAGGACACAGGCCTCTCGGGCAGCAAGGTGCTGTATGCAGAGCCTGACCCAAGACACCACTGGGGAACTAGCAGAGCAACCCCGCCCTCGTGCCGCCCCCACCTCAGAGCAGCCCTGCCCCCCAGGCCCTCAGAACACCCCCGCCCTCATGCTGCCCCCCGCAGCACTCACTTGTTGCACATGAGCAGCACCTCCAGCTCCTTGACGTTGTGCACCAGGAACTTGCGGAAGCCGCTGGGCAGCATGTGCTTGGTCTTCTTGTTGCTGCCGTAGCCGATGTTGGGCATCAGGATCTGCCCCTTGAACCTGCGCCGCACCCTGTTGTCGATGCCTCGGGGCTTCCGCCAGTTCCGCTGCAAGCAGCAAGGGACGGTGAGCCCCCAGAGAGGCAGCTCTCCCCGGGGCCCAGGACTTGCTCACAGGCACACCCCTCCGCGTACCGGGCCCGCAGGTGGCCTGCCCCGCTGACCCCGGGCACCCCCACCCCGCTCCCGACCCAGCAGCAGCACCTTGATCTTGACATAGCGGTCAGACTGGTGCCGGATGAACTTCTTGGTCCTCTTCTTGACGATCTTGGGCTTCACCAGGGGTCTGAGGGCGGCCATGGCGCCTGCGGGGAAGCGGCGGGGCCACGGGGTCAGCGCCCACTGCCCGGAGCGCGGCGCACGTGCTGTGGCGGAGCGTCTTCCAGCCGCCGGGCACGGGGCGAGCCGGGGCTGGAATGGGGGGCTCCGCGGCCTCGCTCTCCCTCCCCGCTGCCGGAGCTGCCAGAGCACTGGACCCTCTGCAGACGCGATCCGGGGAGGTCGGGGCGCCCCCTTCGCCCACCCCTCACCCCGGCGGCCACTGCTGCTGCCCAGCGCCCGGCGACTTCTGCGGGAACCCAGATCGGCAGCCGCTTGCCCCGGAGCCCGCCCCCCATCTTCCTACTCCCGGGGACGCACGAGCCGACCCCACTCGCAGCCCAGCCACCCCACGTGGGCCGCCAGGGACCCGCGGGTCCGAGCCACTCCTCGGCCCCAGCAAGCCAGGCGGCCCCAGCCCGCAAGGCCTCACCGCGGCCAGGGCCGCTTCCCCGTCCCCGGCCACCCGACAATGACCATGCCCACACGGGACACCCGCGGGAAGGAAAGCCTCCTCACGAGAAGCTGGCCGGGCCAGAAAAAAAGCCGCGGAGACGCGGATGAAAGCCGATTCTCACTCACCGGGAAGGAGGCTGCCACCGCGGGAAGCAGCAGCGAGGAAGAGAAGGGAGGGCGGCGCGCAAAGGCTGATGGGACGTAACCTCTCGGACCCAGCGGGGAAAAGGCGGAACTTCCGGGCCCGTCAGAGAAAATAAATACATGTCAGTGCTGTAGAACGTGCTGGAAATAGCTGTATTGCAAGACATGGATGCCTACGGGTACAACTGGAAATTCATCTTACCTGTCCTCAGGACTACATAAAAAGTCTGCTACTTCTCAGAGCTAAACGGTGTAGCGGCAAATTTACATCCGCCAGAAGTGGAAGCCGAAGCCGGACAGCTTCCGCCCGCTTTTCGTCTACTGCCAAGTGCGCTTCCTAGTGGCCGGGAGGGAACAACACGAAGACAGGTGAGTTTACATTTCGCATGTACAGCATTTAGGGCTGCCTCAGTTGAACCAATGGGGTTTAGTGTTTTTATCGCAATCCTATAAGGTGGTCCTATTATTATCTCCGTTTTGCATATGTGGAAAATGAAACTTGGAGACTGGACTCCAAACTCTACATTTGACCAACCAGTTGTATCTAGTTTGTCGTTCTTGATCTGTTTGGCTTAGCTTTTGTGGTTAAGAGGATTGTGAAGTTCAGCTATCAGGAGAAAAATCAAAAACTTGGCTTCCCAACTGAAACATAATACGGATGTCACTGGTGATGTTGACAGCGGCGTCTCCAGGGGCCCAGATGGGGACACAAGTGGTGCTCCCTCTGGGGTTGCTGAGGGCGGGGGGAGGGGAGGGAGGGGAGCTTTTGTCCGGGAGGGGATGCCAGAGGAGACCCTCAGAAGTGGAATGTTTGCTGGGCTGCTGGGGTTGAGCTGGAGCCCCTGGGGTATGTGGCTGTGGCTCCCTCTCCCCCACACCCGCGTGGGAGACCTTGGAGGAAACTCCTGGCTTCAGATTGGCTCAGCTTCAGCCGTTGCGGCCACTTGGGGAATAAATCAATGGATGGAAGATCTTCCTCTCTGTCTCGCCTCCTCTTGTATATCTGACTTTTCAATAAAAATAATTAAAAATAAATAAAATAGGGCTCGGCAGCGTGGCCTAGTGGCTAAGGCCCTCGCCTTGATCCCATATGGCCGCTGGTTCTAATCCCGGCAGCTCCACTTCCTCTCTATCTCTCCTCCTCTCAGTATATCTGACTTTGTAATAAAAATAAAATAAATCTTTTAAAAAATAAATAAATAAATAAAATAAACCATACCATGGAGGTTGGGAGAATGCCAATATGGTTTATTGGGGGGGGGGGGACGGCAGAGCTCAGGAGAGGGAAATAGTTGCACACCAGTCTGTCCCTGGACACACCCGCACACCCACCTTTGGGGACACTGGATATCTAGGCAGGAGGAGCTGGCCCTCAGCCATGCCCCTGAACCATGTCTCTTTTTTTGACACTCCTATGACGAGGGCTCTGGGTCACTCGCCACCCTGCCTGCTGTCCAAGGCTGCTCGGGTGCAGCACCTGGGCCATCCTAGTTAAGGAAGTAGACCTTGGCGGAATCATAGTAGGCGTGGGTCATATAGTCCTTGTCCCTCAGAGGCCACCAGTGGTCTGGGTGGTAGGTGGCAGGGTAGGCGTGGGGCTCGCGATGGACACAGCTGAAGAGCGCCAGGCTCCGATCCGTGGTCACCGTGGGTAGGTAGAGGCGCAGCTTATCCAGGAGGTGACCTGGCCAGAAGGAATTGGCGCGGGTGTACTGCTGCAGGCCGCTGGACCGCTTCGCCTTCAGTTTCCTGGCAGGGGAGGGGACACGGGGTAGGTCGTGGCAGAGGCCCCATGGGGCAGAGGCTGCTTCTCAGTCATCATGCCAACCAGGACCCAGACAGAGCATAGCACTGTGCCCAGCACCTCAGCACCCCGGTGCTTGCCACAGTTGTGTGAGGGCCCAGGGGCCCACAGGGGCTGTCTTTTCCCCAGTCAGGTAGGCAGCCGCTGGCTATGTGCAGGCTCAACCTCCAAGCTCTCCAACATGCACCTGTCTCAGCATGAACCTTCTGGCGGTGTGTGGAGAGCAGCCTCCAGGGCCAGCCCGGATGGTCCAGCTTCATGCTGCACCACCTAAGGGACGTGAGGCTTTGAGGAAGGTAATTAACCTCGCTGTGCCTTAGCTTCAGCCTTCCGTGCAGCAGGTGTGCCGGGGTGGGGAGGGATGCTCAGAGGACTGGATTAGAGGGATACAGGGACTTCAGCCGAGCAGTGCCCGCCTGGACTCTGAGCCCCAAGGGGGTGCGCAACACGTGGAGTCCCAGGCAGCCCTTCCAGTGCGAGGCGAGCCCACCTTCCCACCTTCCCAGGAGAAGGCTCTGCTGCCCACCTGGTGAACTCCTCGAACTCCCTGAAGAGCATTTTCTTGGTTTTCTTGGGTGTCTTCCTGGTGGAGGAGAGAAGACTTTTGGTTAGGTGGGGAGATGGACACCCATGGGCTTTGGGGAAGCAGATCTGGAGCCAGATTTTTGACTCACAAACAACAGTTTAGCACGAGTTTCCTCTGTCTGGGGATGGGCCCAGGACTTCGCCTCTGGGCTCCAGGCGACCAGGCAGCTGCACACATCGGCCGGACTTGGCCACAGAACCTGGCTGCTTTGGACAGGTCACTTCTTCCCCAGAGCAGAGGTCCTCAGAGCAGTTCTGCTTGATGTTTGGTATTTCCTAGCTGCTGCACTGAGTCCTGCTGCTCCCACCGAGCCTGACCCAGCCTCCAGGACCAGGGTGGCCACACTGACCTGCCCAAAGCCTGGCCAGCAAACTTCAGTCATCAATGGCAGCACCCCTACCCAAGGAAGGTCAGAGATTTCATTACGGGAATGTGAAATCAAAAGATACATTTTGGTACAGCCTTTAGAAAATGTCTGTACAGTTCCTCCGTAATATGCATTTCCTATGAACCTCCTGAAGAGCACATGTATCTATAGGAATTTTTCACCAAAGTCTAATTCCATTTCCCATGAACTTTCTTTTCTCCAAGATTTATTTATTTGAAAGGCAGAGTTACAGAGAGATGGAGACCTTCAACCCATTGGTTCATTCCCCAAAGGGTGCAATGGACAAGACCAGACCCGGTCAAATGCAGGAGCCAGGAACTTCCTGTGGGTCTCCCACGTGGGTGCAGGGATGACATAGGCCATCCTCCTTGTGCTGTCCCTGGTGCACTGGGAGGGAGCTGGATGGGAAGTGGAGCACCGGCGCCCATATGGGATATGGTGCTCTACAGACGGAAGCTTTACTCAACACTGGCCCCGTCGTTCCCCCTGTCCCGCCATGGAGTTTGGGAAGTATACTTGTACACTTGGTCTTTGAATCTGTTACAACTCACACAATGAAGCAAGACAGCATTTGTGTCCCTCCTTAACCTAGAGAACCTGCGTGTATCCTTTACAGCTCTCTTCAGCCCAGGCAAAAGAGCCTCTTGCCCAGTCTTCACCCTTTGCTGCGTTCATGGCTGGAAGCAGCCCAGTGAGCCAGCACTGGGAGGAGGGCCTCGCACCATCAGAAAGGCCTGCTATGCCATCTACCTGCCCCCCCCCCCCCCGTGGGTCTGGGCCTGTTTCCCCGCTGGACCAGGGCAGGAGGGAAGCAGCAGCCCCATCGCTGACAAGTGTTTTCTGTGCTGCTGCCGTGTGTGTGTGTGTGTGTGTGTGTGTGTGTGTGTGTGTGGCCAGGCGGTACTGGGTGGGAAACTGTTGGACCCATTTTACACATGGAGCTGCTGAGGCTGACAGTGGAGCAGCTTGTCCCTTCAGCCCAAGGCCTCACCGATATCTGTTCAGCTGCACCCTTGCCCAGGATTCAGGAACGCCCCGTGGTGTCAGGTGCTGGGGAGGGCCTGGCCACTTGCTCTCCTGGCATCTGGCTGGACACCCTGCCTTCCCTCACCCCTCCCTCCAAGGCTGGCCCGACAACTGCAGGGGTGCGTCACTGTGCTCTCCCTCCTGCAGACACACCGAAGTTGTCCACATGTTGTCACCTACTGCTTGGCCCAGGCCTCGGAAGCCTCATGCTGGTCTGGGGGCCAGCCTGGGCCCTGGCCGTGCCTGGGGCAGAGTAGCAAGGGGTGCTCCGTTGGCCGAGAGAAGTGGCCCTGTTCACTCCATCCCAGGGCCATGTGTCTGAGCACCATGGACAGGAGGGCAGCTGTGTGTAGGGGCGGGGAGGTGGTCCTGCTGCTAGCACGCATGCCACGGGTGATGCTTGGCATAGCATGACACCTCAGACACACTGAATGAAGGGACAGCCAGCGGGCAGGTGGCCAGGCGCAGGAAGAAAGCAGGCCTGGTACTCAGCTTGTCCGTTTTGTCCATCTTGGAGCCAAGCTCGTGGCCGTGGGCCAAGTCCAGGGCCTGGTTCCAAAGGAAGGCCTTCTTGTCGGAGTAGTAGCCACCGGGCTGCCGGATGGGGCGGATCTGGTCCTTCTGGAAGACAATCTTGTCTCCCGGATATAGCAGGGCTGTGGGCAGGGAGAGAGATGTGTCAGACGCCAAGACTGGGGCTTCTTGTGTTGCTAGCCCTGTAAGTAAATTTACACTTTTGTTTTTAACAAATTTTAAATTAACATAAAGAGACCAGATTTCATGTAGTTCATAGACACAGTTCTAACAGAGTTATTTCAAGTATGAGATGTTCTTTCTTTACTTATATACATATGTATTTTTAAAAACTGATCTATTTACTCGAAATGTTAAGAGTTACAAAGGATAGCATAGTGGCTAAAGTCCTTGCGTTGCATGCGCCAGGATCCCAGATTCTAATCCCGGCCGCCCCACTTCCCATCGAGCTCCCTGTCTGTGGCCTGGGAAAGCAGTCAAGGACGGCCCAAAGCCTTGGGACCCTGCACCCGCATGGGAGACCCAGAAGAGCTCCTGGCTCCTGGCTTCAGATTGGCTCAGCTCCAGCCGTTGTGGCCGCTTGGGGAGTGAACCATCGGACGGAAGATCTTCCTCTCTGTCTCTCCTCCTCTCTGTATATCTGCCTTTCCAATAAAAATAAATAAATCTTTTTTAAAAAAAGAGTTATAAAGGGGGAAAAAAAGAGTTACAAAGAGATAGGGAGAAAAAGAAAGAGCTCAGGGCTGGTGCAGTGACTCAATAGGTTAATCCTCTACCTACCAGCGCTGGCAATCATGTGGCAGCCAGTTTGAGTCCCAGCTGCTCCATTTCCCATCCATCTCCCTGGCAATGGCCTGGGAAAGCAGCAGAGGATGGCCGAGTCCTTTGGCCCCTCACCCATGTAGGGGACCCAGAAGCAGCTCTTGGCTCTGGGCTCTGGGCTCTGGGTTAGTCCAGCTCCAGCTGGTGCAGCCATTTGGGAAGTCAACCGGTGGATGGAAGATCTCTCTGTCTCTCCTCTCTCTGATCATCTGGCTTTCCAATAAAAATAAATGAATACATCTGTCTCTCTCTTTTTTTTAATTGGAAGTCAGATTTACAGAGAGAAGGAGAGATACAGAGAAAGATCTGTCCACTGGCTCACTACCCAAACAACTGCATTGGCCAGAACCAAGCTGATATGAAGCCAGGAGTCAGGAGCCTCCTCTAGGCCTCCCACACGGGTGCAGGGTCCCGAGGGCTTGGGCCGTCCTCCACTGCTTTCCCAGGCTATAAGCAGGGAGCTCGATGGGAAGCAGGAGTGCCAGGAAAAGAACCAGCGCCCATACGGGATCCTGGCGCGTGCAAGGCAAGGACTTTAGCCACTAGGCTACCACGCCAGACCCAAATCTTTTTTAAAGACAAAACGAAACAAAAAAGGTGGGGGGAGAGAAAGAGCTCTTCCATCTGCTAGCTCAGTCTCCAGACCACCAAGGTGACCAGGGCCGGGCCAGGCGGGAGCCAGAAGCTCCATCCTGGCCTTCTTGCTTCCGGTGCTGCAGCACGTGCCTGCAGGGCTGAGGCCGGCAGCCCCGCTTCCTGCCCCTTCCTCCCTCCCAGTGTCTGCAGAAGCTCCAGGAGCCAGGTGTGGCCTGGAGGAGTGGCACGGACTACGGCAGCCAGCATTTGCATCAAAGTCCCCTCTTCTGTCTTAGATCTGCTCCCTGGAAGCTAACCTAAGAACTCCCTCACCCAGCAGCCTGTGACCCTAGAATGCTAGCCCAGCTTGCCAGGCTCCAGGTTCTAGACCCCCTCTCCTCCCCTCCTTCTCCGCAGCGCCACAGGCACAGGCTGCACCTGCCCGGGGCTTGTCACGGGTTCCTACCTCTCATGAGGATGTCCTCTGTCAGCGGGAGGCTGTAGATCGCACAGAGCTTCCAGCACTGCAGGTAGACCAGAAAGGTGTCCCTGCGCGTCTTGTCCAGGATGGCCCGCATCTCCCCGGACAGGGTGGAAGGCAGGCAGTGGTCGTCGATGTGCTGGTTCCCGCAGCGCACCAGGCGGCAGCGCTCCGCGTACTGGATGGCCGGGATCACCTGCTGCGAGGCGCACACAGAGCCGACATGATTCAGGCCGGGCTTGGGCTCCACTGCCTCCCCACTCCCTCGTCTCGGTGAGGGGCTGCGGCTCAGGTTCTGACGTCAGTGTTGCATGCGGTCACGGCTCCCGTGAAAAGCACGGAAGGGCAGAGCCAGCAGCTGTGCTTGCACAGCGCCATCCACGCACGTGCGTGGGGCTCTGGGCCACAACACTGAGGCCCCAGGGGCATCCTACTGAACAGTGACATTCGAGCCACATTCCGGCACAGAGGCCTGAGCCCCAAGCTGCTCCTTGGGCGGCCCAGTACCTTCTGCTGGCGCTTCCTCTCGCGGTACCGCTTGCCCACGTCCTCCATCTCTTCCAGGGTCAAAGGTCTCGCCTCCGTCTTGATGTCGACTTCAGGCACCGTCAGGAGGTCCATCTTGGGAGGCAGGGAGATGGAATCTTTCTGTTTGTTCAGTGAAGCCTGAGAGAGCAGTCTCTTCCTGGCCAGGAGGTAGTCTGGAAGGATAAGAGGGTGGCTGCGGGGCCGGTGCTGGGCAGGTGCTGGGCAGGTGCTGGCCTGTACCAGGTGTGTGGTTCCTTCTGCTCACATGTCTGGTTAGCGCCCACTAAGACAATCTCCCGGCTGTGGCCTCCCTCGCCTGTGCTACCCTACCGTTCTGTGGCTCATCTCATCTTCTGTCACCTGTTTCCACCAAGTGGCAAATGGGACTCTCACAAGATAGGCAATTGGAGGACGCCGCTCTCTTGTCCTACCCTAGGGAACCCTCGGGAAAGGCTCGCTGCTGCGGTCAGGGGGACCCCGAGGGCTGACCCACTGCCTTTGGACTGGGCCTCACCGGTCCACGAAAGGACACAGTAACTCCTCCTGAGTCGATCTGTGAGCCTAGAAATCCCAGAGGCTCAGCCAGCATCCCGGAAGCCAAAGTGGAAGAACACATTCAGAAAGTGAGTGTTGGAGGAGAAGTTGGGGCTGCCTGCCCTGCAGACTGGGGAGGCAGTGTGGGTGTGCGCGCACGTGTGTATGTGTGTGTGTACGCACACTCCTTGGCCGTGGGCACGGTGCTCCTCTGCTGCGTCAGGCACCACCTCTTGTAGGTGCTGGTGAGGACCTCCAGGGTGATGGCGCTGTGCTTGCCCAGAGAGCCCAGGTAGATCACAATGTCCTCCACCTCATGCTGCATCAGAGGGATCCTCATCTGGGGAGGAAGGACATGCCCCCTGCAGGTGGGCTCCTGTCCCAGTGCCTGTCCCCAAGGCCGAAGCCTGAGCGCCCTGCGCCCGACCCTCCTTTCCTGGTCCCTGGACACACGGAATTCTGGCCATCCACCCTCACCCTCCGGGGCTCCAGCCTCTCTGCCTTCAGAACCCCGTCCAGTAAGGTCTCCACACGGATGACAGTCTGCACTCCCTGCGGTCCTTGAGTTGTGTAGGGGATGGAGAGGAAGGGGGTGGGGAGGGCACAGGTGCACCTGCCTAGTTGGGCCCAGCAGGGAAGTGGGTGACACTCACTGCCTTCAGAGCCAGGATGAACTGCTCCCTGGTAATCTTGTGGTGCTTGTTCCAGTCGGCTTTGTTAAATACATCCAGGATCTCAATCCTGCGGTTGTGCAGGTAGGAAAACATGACTGACAGGGACGAGGGCCTGGGCAGGCGGAGCTGGGGCACTGTCCAGCGGGAAGAGATATGGAGGCCTTCCTTCTGCAAGAGGAAGAGAATGGAGGTCAAGGAGAACATGGGGTGATAGACCAACAACAAAGCTGGGATCGCAGGGCCAGCGAGAAGGGGAGAGAAGCCAGGTGCAGTGCCAGGGGCATGGTGTTCAGCGCAGCTTGGGGACCCGTCATGACAGCATGCCAGGACCCTGGGCAAGCTGGCAGCGTTGAGCTTCCTCAGCTGGCTTGACGTGATGGCACGTCTCCGGAAAGAAGGCCAGCGTAAGAAGATGGCCACTGTCCATGGAGGGTTCTTTACATTCCTATTGCTGTATGAAGCCGCTGCTATGAACTAATCCACTTGGATGTCACAACAGGCCTGAGAGGTGGGCTCCGTGGTTACCCCCACTTCACTGATGAGCAAACCTAGGCTCCGCTGGCCCAGCCAGGAAGCAGAAGAGTTGAGCTTAAATCCGTTTCCTGACCCCATTTCCCAACTGAATCAAGAGAAGTTTCATGTGGTTGTATTGCAAGGGGAGCCACGCAGACACGAGGTGCTGGTACTGACTTGGTCATTCCCTGTCTCTGTGGGTCTGGCAAGCTTCGGTTTCCACATCTGCAGAAGGAAGATCTTCTCCCAACCTCACCATTGTGAGCATCACAACAGCCCGGTGCACAGAGCACACACATAAACAAGAGTATGCTAACGTAACTTTTTAACAAGACTTAGAGTTTGGAAGGCAGAGTTACAGACAAACAGGGAGAAACACACACAGAACAAGACAGAGAAAGACAGAGACACACAGAGAAAGAGAGGGAATCTTCCACCTGCTGGTTCACTTCCAAAATGGCTACAATGGGCCAGGCTGAAGCCAGAAACCTGAAACTCCATACAGGTCTCCCATATGGGTGGTAGTGGACTAATACTTGGGTCCTCTGTTGCTGCTTTTCCAGGTGGATTAGCAGGGAGCTGGACTGGATGTGGAGCAGCCAGGACTCAAACTGGCAGTCACGTGGGATGCAAATGTTGTAGGCAGTGGCTTAAACCACTGTGCCACAACACTGGTATCAACAATGAGGGTTTTTATTTTTATTTTTTTTTAAGATTTATTTTTATTGGAAAGGCAGATCAGATTTACAGAGAGAAGGAGAGACAGAGAGAAAGATCCTCTGGTTCACTCTCCAAATGGCCACAACAGCCAAAGCTGAGCCAAACTGAGACCAGGCCTGTCTGGGCCAGGATGAGCCAGGAGCTTCATCTGGGTCTCCTATATAGCTCTCCTATATAACTCTCTCACTGGGCCATCTTCCAGCGCTTTTTCCAGGCCTTAGCAGGGAGCTGAATCAGCAAGACATGAACCGGTAGCTAGGCAGCAGCTCTATGGCTAGGTCACAATGTGGGTCCGTTCCCTTCTCTATTTTTTTCCAACAGGCACTGCCATCTTCTTGCTCTGGTCCCTCCTGGCTGTGCCCACTAGGGGGAGCCAGCGGCAGCCACCTTGTGGGGATGCTCAACCAGAATATTGGTAAGGGAGGAGCTGAAGTCACCTCCCAGCAGCCCTGTGTGAGCCAGCCTGGCAGTGGATCCCTGTGCCCCCAGGGGAGACTGCAGGTGACTGTGGCACAGGCCAATTCTTGACTAACATCCCAGAGGACACACTGAATTAGAAGCCCCTGCTCTGCTGCTCCCAGATTCTGGCATCTCAGATACTAGATGTACTAATCAATTCGTGCTGGAGACCTTGTTATACGCAAACAGGTGACCAATGCGCCTCCTCTCAGGGTTTAGGTCACCCTTCTGTGAAATCGGGCAAGCCATTCCCATCCTACCCTCACAAAGACAGGAAATCCCTAATGCCCTTGGTGACTTTGGCAAATGGGGCTGCTCACCTTGACAGCCCTGCTAAGGGTCAAAGGGTCCTCCAGTTGAGCAGCCTGCTCCCTGTGGACCATGTGTAGGACCTTGGCCTCGAGAGGCGTGACGTTGGCCTTGTTCTGCAGCCACTTCTGCAAGTCACCGAAGGTGTCCAGCTCCTGCTTCAGCCTCAACGTCTTGTTTAGCCAGCTCTTCCTGTCCTCCTGCAGCTCTTGGCTGCCTCCCGGTTCCAGGGCTCTGCTGCGGGGGACGGGCAGTGGCGGAGCCTGGGGCTGAGGGCGGGGGCTGGTGGGCGAACGCTCCCCCTGACCCAACACGGTGATGACCCTCCGTCGGCTCTGAGGCAGGCACAAGTCCTTTCGCTTGAACTGCTTGAAGCAGTGGGCAGTGAATGGCTCAGGATTGAAGGCGGGCACCTTGCTGGTGCCTTCATCTTCGATGGATGAGTGGTAGAATACTGTGGGTAAGAGGGTTATAAGGTAAGATCCTTTGCACAAAGGATGGGAAGGAAAAAGAAATGTTTCAGCATCAGGCTGGGTGCCAGGCTTTATCACTGCCTCGCTGCAAGGAGGAAGATAATTTTCACCTAACGTGCCTGGGCACACCCCAGAGCAGGCACCGATCTAAGTGCTTTATGAATCTTTTCTTATTTCATTCTCTCCACCTGCACTTGCCAACACTTCCCATGGGCCATGAGAATTAACTAGAAAAAAATGCAATCCTGATTAGCCAAGGCACCTTCCCGAGCAGGTAGGTGCTCAGGAGCTGTAATGTTGGGCTCTGAGTCTTGGCCATGCCCTGACTGGCTGCGGAGTGGGGGTGGGGGCTTCCACCTGCTGGTTCACGTCCTAAATGCCCCTAAGAACCAGGGCTGGGTCTCTCATGTGAGGCTTGTGCCCCACCTGCTGCCTCCCAGGCATGTTAGAAGGGAGTTGGATTCCAAGCACAGAAGCTGGGGCTCGCACGGGAACCAGGATCACCCAAGTGGCAACTTAACCCTCTGTGCCACTAGGCCTGCCCTGACCCTGCCCTCCTCTTCAGACCCTTCCTTGCCTTTCATTGGTCGTCAAAATAAAGCTCCAGGCCTCCCTTCTGTCCACCTGCCCCTGTCCCCCCAACCTCCCTTTCCTCCTGCGCCCCAGATGCCTTGAGCAAGCGATCCAAGCTCATCCTGCCTCAGGCTTTGGCCTAGGCTGCTCCTTGCTCACCCTCCACCCCAGCTCCTTCTCCTTCCTGCCGACGATCCACGCCGTGCGTGGAAGTCCAGGGCTGTCCGCTGGGGCAGCCCACGCCATGCCTGTGGCTTATCTGCTTCCTTTTCCTCTGTGAGTTACTGTGGGCTGCAGTGAGCTCTCTCCAGCTCGCCACAGGCCCCATCAAATCCTGTTGTTCCACATGCAGCTTGTCCTGCGCTGTCCTTAGCTCAGGCGCATGTCTGCCTTTGAGATTCCCAGCGTAACTCCAGCGTTTGAGGGCTATGAAGACCATGACCTTGCTTATTCCTTGCTGGAGCCACAGCCTTTCTATAGTACCTGGGGAGGCAGCCAACATCCGGTCAGTGAGTCAACAGGCAAAAGGACAGACCTAGCAGACTGTGACTGTGTCCATGACGGAAGTCCAGAGAGGTCCAAGATCACAGGGGGACTAGAATCCAAGCTGGCACCTGACCTCCAGTGTCCTGGTGCAATGCTCATGTTCACTCATCACCTAGGTGATGACCAGGGGACTTGGGAGTTCATCAAGGAGAGGGGTCGTGGATGTGAGCCTTAAAGAACAATCAGGTTTGAAGGCTGGAAAGGCAGCATGGGGAAAGGATGGATGTGAGGGTCACTAAACA
Organism: Ochotona princeps; assembly: GCF_030435755.1. NCBI lineage: Eukaryota > Metazoa > Chordata > Mammalia > Lagomorpha > Ochotonidae > Ochotona > Ochotona princeps. The sequence continues at coordinate 36,337,763 of NC_080852.1, read as the reverse complement.
GCTCTGCATGTTGGAAGCACACTGTGTGTACAGGAGGAAGTTGGTGTCATGGCAGTCTGTGAGACTCCCACCCCTCACTGGTCCTGTTGCTTCCACTTGCCAGTTCTTGGCCTACAGTCTCTTTAAGATGTACAAGGAAGTGACATTTCCTGGGGTCTGGCTTCCTAGGGTTTGTCCCTCCAACCAGGGTCTACAGAACTTCCTGGGCTGAAGCCCGGCCCTGTACTGCTCTGTTTCCTTTCCCCCACCTGTACCCTGCTCATAGGGTCACTGCTGCACTGGCTCCTGCCTGGCTCTGGTTTCAGTTAGCCCATTTGTTAGGCTGCTGCAGGGTATGGAGTTGCCCATGGTTGCCCTCTGGCCAAGCCCTTTTCATAGTTTGCAGTCCATCTCACACTTGGCCACGACAACCTCCCATGCAGTGTCATTCTAATGCTCTTTGAGGTCTCGTGTCCCCTGAGACCCCTGAGGGGTCCTTCAGTGTGTGGTTATGGACAGAGACCATGTGAAATGCTGGGAGGTCAGCTCTGGGGCCCACTCGGCTCTGAGTCAGGTGTGGCTGACTTTGCTAACAATGCGTCTCCCTTCTGAGACATGAAGTTCTCTAAGGCCGTGGCATCTAACTCTGCTGCCTGCTTCTTTGGAATTTCTACCAATAGGGCCTACCTCGTTCTCCCGGCAATAGATGCCCCCAAATACTCTCGGTACCTCTTTTCTGAAGTGTCTCAAGGCAGTCCTGAGTTTTCTTATGTTCTGATTCCGATCCCTCCCGAGGTCCCCTCCTCTCGAGCCGCTGTTCTTGCCTGCCACGTTCAGTGCCCGTCCAGGCATGTATGCTCAGGCCCCGCTCCTTCTCCCACTGGCCCCTCCACACTTGTCTTTGACTCTCTTTTAGCTGAGGACACACCTGTCAACCTTTATGACGTGAAATCGGCTCCAGTTTTAGACATGCGATTACTCCTAAAACATCTCCATGTGGGTGACTTTCCAAGATCGTAACCTTAATCAGCTAAGATTAGAATTGGGTCTGGCCCCCAATTCCCTCCTAACCAGTGCTCCTGGCCTGAGCCCCATCCCTGTGGGAAGACACCTCACCCAGGCTCCCCTCACTACCAGCAAGAGTTTCCCCTTTGACAGCTGCTCCTGTTCTCAGCAGTGTGCCCAGCCTGGCCCCTCTCTCCCACCCCCAAGCAACCCTGGCCTGACTCTTTCCCTGGGGCCCCAACCGGATCCCTGGGCTTGGCCAGTTTCTCCACTGCACACGGATGAGTTTTATGCCAGAGAAGAGGCACCAAGATTCCAGCCTTCAGGCTTGCTGGCCCCACAGCTCTCTCCCCACCCCACCACATGCCTTGGCCTTGGCTGACCACCCCCAATCCTGCCACACCCAGCAGCTTCTCCATCTCCTGGCCCACAAGCTCTTTCAGCATCTGGACCTCTCAGAGCTCTCTCGCTTCATTTCCAGGGACAGACTGCCAGTAGTTTCCTGAGGACACCTGGCCCCTGGAGTGCCATTCTCTTGCTCAGTTGCATTTCCTCTCTCTCCTGGTTTAGCCAATTGCTTCTGCTCTAGAAGCCCCAGGGTGTAAAGATGTCTTCCAGGGCGTGGAAGTGTTCCTTCCCACCCCCAATACTCTGTGGGTCTCTGACTCCTGCATGTGCCTCGGGACCGAGCCGCATTCACCCCTACTTTTTCTGGAATGATTGCTTAGCTCCATTCTACACCTCTGAAGTTCGATCGGACCTCCCGCAGCGAGGGAGGGCAACTTGACCCGGAACTGCCATCAGACTGAGGCGCGGACATCGCAGAAAGGTACCTGGCCAGCCTGGACTCGTGGACAACCTTTTACCTAGCATGGGAACGACACAATGAGATCTTAGACAACTCGCTGACCTCACACATTTCAGTGGGGCGCCGAGAGCTTGCTGCAGAGGGTGCTGCTCCCCGGAACTTAACGACCAGTGTCAACAGGTTCTTATTCACTTCGTATGAACCCTCTCTTATTGCGGCACTGGGCAAGCGAGCAGGGTAACAAACACAGTGCCTCCGGTTGAGCGCAGAGGCTCTATGTTGCCATGACTACGGACGCCTAGTGCTGGTTGACCCAAGGCCGCCACCTGCTGGCTACGGTCGGTAGCGGAGTGCCCCGGCTGCTGAGCGCCTTTGGGTTCTTCTGGCGCCACTTTGAGGAAGTCACGGAGAAATTACAGGCGTGCCAAGTCAGTGCCAAGGCTGGACACAGAATTTCTCAGTTGTGTCCAGTGCCCTTTGAATCTGGAGTAATGCACTTTCGGTCTTAGGAAAGTAATCTGTAGGAATCTTGGCAGATCTCCACTTTTTTCTTTAGGCCTTCATTTTTCCACCCAAGAAATAAGCCCTACCTGCTTCAAAGGGCTCTAAGAACCCACGCGAACTGAGGCCAGAGGTGAGTGTTTGGTATGCTTTCCTTCATGTGGCCGGCTGTCATGGTTTGGAATTAGGGAACCTGAGAACAAGGATAGTAATGACAAATGCTTGGAATGTCCACCAGCTGACAAAATGAGATGTAGCCATTCACTCAATGTCCGTAAAAACGGATGAAGTAGTGATGGACGCTACGACTTGAATGGATTTTCAGGATGGTGGGTTTCAGAAGGGAAGCCAGTCCCCAAAGCCCCAGGCTAGATACATCCATTGACAGGAAATGCCTGGATGGGTCCGATCTCCATGCCACTGAGTTGCCAGGGAGAGCGGTGGGGGCAGTTGTGGCTGGTTGCTAACAGGTGTGCGGTTTCTTTTAGGGTCATGGAAATGTTCTAGAACTAATGATAATGGTTGTGCTGTTAATGCACTAAGTAAATGCACTGGATTTTTTTTTAATATATTTTTTTAAAGATTTATTTTATTTTTATTACAAAGTCAGATATACTGAGAGGAAGAGAGATAGAGAGGAAGTGGAGCTGCTGGGATTAGAACCAGCAGCCATATGGGATCAAGGCGAGGACCTTAGCCACTAGGCCACACTGCCGAGCCCAATGCACTGGATTTTAAATGGTTGTTAAATGATGACTTTTATCAATTTTAATAGGAACAAAATTGCTTGGGCGTGTCCTGTGCGGGGCACCACCCCTCCCTGAGAAGCACAACAGCCCAAGGTGGTTGCCCAGCCCGCCCCAGAGGTCCCAGCAAGCCAGCACCTGTAATTCCATCTTCAGTCTCACCACAGTAAGGCAGGCACCACGAGCCCATTTAAGAGATTAACAGCTACGAGTCAGGCAACTTCATTGGAGCAAAGGGGCATGGCAGGCCTGGAGCCTGAGCGGCCTGGCTGGGATCTGCTGGGGGAGTGGGATCTGACAGCCACCCTGTCACATGGTCACCCTCACACCCTGGGCTTGCCTGCTCACTCCACACCGGCTGTGGCCTAGGAGCCCTGGTGCCCCCCCAAGTCCTTGGCTGCTTCGTGGATGTCTGAGCCTGCCACCTTATCCCTTTGGTTCCCTTCCTTTCCTGGTTGGCCTTTTTTGCTCCCAGGGAGAGTCTACATAATTTAGCATTTTTGTGCTCCTCCCTGAACTTGGGGCTTTGCATTTTGGAAATGCTACTTCGCTATCTCTTAAATGAAGATGTGATGTGAAATTATTTACTGGATGCTTGTTCTACAGAGCAGGACTTGGGGCCAGCTTCCGGGTTCTCTGCTCAAACTCCATCTTTAGAGCTGAACACTGGCTCACTAACGAGCAAACACCCACATGGGCCTCCATCCTACCATGTCCTGGTGCTGCTCACACAACACCCTACAACGGCAGTCTCCCCAAGTGATTCATGCTTCACTTAATCAATTTGATCTTCAAATTATGCCTTCAATTAGCCATTTCAAGAGCTCAAGACTTTTTTTTTGTAAGATTTTATTTTTAATGGAAAGTCAGATACACAGACAGATCTTCCGTCCACTGATTCACTCCTCCGGGTCTCCCACGCAGGTGCAGGTTCTCAAGGCTCTGGGCTGTCCTCAACTGCTTTCCTAGGCTACAAGCAGGAAGCTGGATAGGAAGCAGGAATGTCGGGACAGGAACTGGTGCCCAGATGGGATCCTGGTGCGTAAAAGGTGAGTACTTTAGCTGATAGGCTACTGTGCCAGGCCCTGTTTGCTTTTTCTAAGCTAAATATTTTGGTACATGAACTATAACTACAATATCTAAGGCTTCACCTTCTGATGGGATGGTAAGAGGTAAGTTTTCACAAAGGCATCATGGATCAGGGTGAGAGCCATTCTGCAGGACACAGCAGGGATTCAGGCGGGTCTTCACATCACTTTATCAAAGATGCTGGGGTTAAATCTACCAATCCACATGGAGTCCCTGAGAATGTACAATGCCAAAGGACTTTTTCTTTGCAGGCTAGTTTTTACATAAAAATATTTTTATTAACTTTTGAATACACTTTTTAAAATATTTTAGTACAAAAAAAATTTTCGTACATGCTGGACTATAAACTATTTCTTTAAGTAACAATCGTATAATACCATATTCTATAGAAAAACAGAAAATTTAATCTTTAGCAGGGTTGATACAAAAATTTTTAAAGGCTTATTTATTTTTATTGGAAAGGCAGATTTACAGAGAGGAGAGACAGAAAGATCTTTCATCTGCTGGTTCGCTACTCAAATGGCCATAATGAGTGGAGCTGAGCCGGTCTGAAGCCAGGAGCCAGGAGCTTCTTTCAGGTCTTTCTTGTGGGAGCTGGGACCCAAGGCTTTGGACCATCATTTGCTGCTTTCCCAGGCCACAAGCAAGGAGCTGGATGGGAAGTGAAGCAACCAGGACACAAAACGGCGCTCATATGGAATCTTGGTACTTGGCAGCAGAAAATCAGCTAATTGAGCCATCGCACTGGGTCCACAAAATCGCTTTATATTATCAATAGTTTAGATAAGTGTTTCACCTTCATACTGCATTTCATTATTAAAAAACTCATACGTTTTTAAAGACTCTTGCCACATGATTATGATTGAATCTTAAAAATGTGTTCTAGCACATGATCCACCAGTGATGCACAAATTGAGAAAATACACACACGGGTGGGTGGTCAGCTAGTAAGATGCCCAAGGCTCATTGGAGTGCCTGGGTGATTCTCGGTTCTAGCTCCCAATTCCTGCTTCCTGATGCTGTGGACCCTCCTTCCTGTTGCTGGGAGGCAGCGATGACGGCTCAGGTGCCTGGGAACTGCCAGCTACAGGGGAGGCCTGGACTGAATTCCAGGAGTTAACCTTGGCCACCTGTATGTACAGCCGGGGGTAGGGGGAGGCATGGGATAGTAGATGCCGCTTTCTTCTGGTCATTTATTTTTCAAATAAAGAAAAAGAGAGAGACAGAAAGAGAAAAAAGAAAATACTCACTGGGTTTCTAGTTGGGTTTATTAAAATCTACATCTCTGAAAAAGTGGCTGGGTGTGCTGCTGGAGCTAAGAACTAAAGTGCAACACAATGCATAAAAGGCAAGTGTGAAAGTTTCAAGACAGACTTAGTTTCTCATGATTTTCCCAGAGCCAGTCATGATATTTATTTAACTTGTGATCTTCAGGATGCACCTAGGAAAAAAAATACAACACATTAGAAGACAAAGGTCTTATGTACGTTAGTCAGAAACACATTTTTAGGGGCCCATGCTGTGGCACAGCAGCTTGAGCTGTGACCTGGGACGTTGGCAGTGCACGGCAGCCCTAGTCCGTGTTCTGGCTGCTCTGTTCCTAACCCAGGTCCCTGCTGATGCGACTGGGAAGGCAACAGAAGCTTGAATGTGCACCCATGTGGGAGACCTGGATGGAGTTCAGGTTCCTGGCTCCCGCCTGGCCTAGCTCTGGCTGCTGCAGACCTTTGGGGAATGATCCAGGGGATGGAAGATCGCTTTCTCCCGGTCTCTAACTCTCCTTCTGTCACCCTTTCAGTTAAATATATTTTTTAAAGTCTTAAAAAAAATTGAAAGTTGGCTTCTTCAAGGTTTGGCAGGGAGAAGTACATTATGATAGCAGGATGACATGTGTGCCAACCCTCAGTAGCGTGGAATTGTTGAATGGTCAAGTAAGCCTTCTTCTGAGGCAGGCACCTAGCAGCGGGGTGAAGACGGCTTGGGATGCCAACGCACTACCTCAAGTCCACTGTTGATTCCAGCCACCTGCTAATGTGACCCTGGGAGGTGACAGCTCATGTGTTTGTGTCTCTACAGCCAACAGGAGAGAGGCCATTCCAATGAGTTTTTATGGACCTGGGACCCTTTCTTTAATTCCATGCCAACAGCCAGTCTCTAAACTGAGAACAAAAGGGGCCACATAGACTAGGTCTGGTGTCCTAGAAACAGTAATAATAGTGAACTTCTTTTTTAAGATTTTTTTTTTCCCCCACTGGAAAGGCAGATTTACAGAGAGAAGGAGAGACAAAAATCATCCATTTGCTGGTTCACTCCCCAAGTGGCTGCAACGGCCAGAGCTGAGCCAATCCGAAGCCAGGAGCCAGGAGCTTCCTCCGGGTCTCCCACGTGAGTACAAGGTCTCAAGGTCTTGGGCCACAAGCAGGGAGCTGGAAGGGATGTGGAGCAGCCGGGACACAAACTGGTGCCCACATGGGATCCCAGCACATGCAAGGTGAGGACTCTAACCACTAGGTTACCGTGCTGGGCCCTGGTGGACTTATTTCTAACCTAAAGTCAAAACATTTCACTGGGTGCAGACATAAAATGTACTGGATATGCTGAGGCTTAAGAGGGCCTTACCTGCTTCCACTCGCCGATGCAAAAAATTCGGTAGGAGTCATTGCCATATTTACCAATCCCATGAAGCTCAATTGGATATTTCCACTGCTTTGTCAGGTACTCATCTGAGGAATGCAACATTCTGCATGTCAGGTCGGCCCCTACAAAGACACTTCCCCTAAACGCGCGAGCGTGTGTGTGTGTGTGGTGTGTGGTGTGTGGTGTGTGTGTGTGTGTGTGTGTGAGGGCTGTAGAGGACAGCGGGAAGGAATGAGGAGACTCCGAACTCGGTTTTTCTTTCTGAATGCTCCCAGCTGCCTTACCACTCTTGGCCCCGTCCTAACCACTTTCTCGTGTTGTGCTAAGACAGAGGTGTCAGTCTGGAGGTCTAGGATTGGGCTTTCTGCTTTACTAACTCCTTCTCCCAATCCTGTCCACAGGTTCTGAGCCAGTGCCCTGCAAAGATGGATGGAATAAGTCGGTAGCAGCATGCGGGATGGGGCAGGGAACTGCTTTTTTTTTCAAGCCTTCGGTACTTGAGCGGAATAACTTCCATTAACAGAGCCTCCAAGGACATTCACGTTTAAAGCGTGGCTCTCCTAGGTGGGTGAAATGTATGCCTTTCCCCCTGAACTTATGGGAAAGCACCTGAGAACTTGATGATGGTTTTTGCTCGGAGATCATAGAGACCAAGCGGCTTGAGAAGTTCGGACACATCTCTCCAGTCTGCGGCTCTGGCTGCCTCGGCTGAAGGGTACTTCTCCAGAAACTCCCAGAGCACAGGTATGGCCATTCTGCCTGGGAAGTGAAAATAACCAAATGACTACTAGACACACATTGCCTGCAGGTCCTTCTTCCGTCTAGAAATTTCACTAAGAGGTTTTTGTTGGTTTTCTTGACTGCTGACAAGAAGTCTCTATCTGGGTGGGCTGACAGGTCCTTTCAGAGGGAAACCCCAGCACTGGTTATCTGCTGGCTCCGAAGCCTGGGTTGGATCAGCAGGGAACCAGCGCAGAGCACCCGCTGCAGTCAGTGGCTTACAGGCTTTCACACAAGTCAAAGGACAGAAAAATGGAATGAGGTCCTCCTGATGGCTAAAATGAGCTGGGAAGAAGACAAGCTGTCCTTAGTGCTGGCGAGGCTGCGGGCTGTACCCAGCCGAATCTCGGGGAAGAGCCTTGGGGCTGGACTGGGAGGGCTGCCCCTGAAGTCACTCAGATCTGGAATGAACCTGGCACGCAGGCTGCCCGGTCAACCCAGCGCTCTCGCTGCTCTCATAAGTCTCTGAAGACAAGGTGAAAAGTATTCACAAACCTGAGGTCCGATTGAGAAATATAGTTGCAATGAGAAGCTTCCACGGGTCGTGAAAAAGTGTTTCCTGGACGAGGTTAAAAGGTGACCGTGGAGGTGTCCACTTCTTAAAGGCTTTACGTCGTGGGGGGCTAAGAGCTAAACAAACACACTGCATCAAGACTGATTAAAAAGCAGATTAAAACAAATCTGATTTTTTTTTCCCCTCACTGGGCAAAGGATACCTGCATTGTTATACTTGCTGGAAAAATACAAGCTTGTTTTTCTTCTTTCGATTTGTGTTCGTGGGACGGTGTCTTCTGGAAGAGAAGTGAACACTGTTCACGGAATCTGTGGTTCAGCCTCAAGCAACATGCCGGGACGCAGATTACAGCGACACGCCCACGGCTGTAACGCCATCCAAACGCCATCTAAGCACTGGCATACGTTAACCAACTGAATCCTTACTACTGTGAGCTAAGCACCGTACTATCTCTATTTTACAGACGAAGAAAACTGAGGCACACAGAAATTAAGAAACTTGCCCAAGGTCACACAGTCAGAGCCAAAATTCAAACTGAGGTAACCTGGTCTGAGGTTTGAACCACTTGTCTGACTGATGTGAAAAATGTTTTTGAAGGATGGGTAACTGGCACAGTAGGTAATTCGCCACTTGGGATGTCCACAACCTGCATTAGGGTTTGGATGGAGTCCCAGATACTCCATTTCCAATCCAGCATCCTGCAGAGGCACACGCTGGGAGGCAGCCGGTGGATGGCTCAAGTACAGGTTTTTGTAGCACATGTGAAAGACCTGGAAAGTTCTGGGCTCCTCACTTCAACTTGGTCCAGCCCTGGTTGTTATGGGTATTTAAGCAGTAAATTACTGGATGGAAGATCTTTCAAATGAGAAATGAAAAAAAAAAAATGGGGGGCCGGCGTTATGGTACAATGTGTCACGTTACCAGCTACAGCAATGGCATCCCACATAGACAATGATGAGTGTCCTGGGTGCTCCACTTCCGATCCGGCTCCTTGTCAGTGGCCTGAGGAAGGCAATGCGAGATGGCTCAGGTGTTTGGGCCTGGACCACTGTCACTCCTTGTTAGACCTGGATGGAGCTCCTGGCCTGCACCAGGCAGTGAACCAATGGATGGGAGTTCCTCTCTGTCTCTGCTTCTCTGATTTTCTTTTTTTTAAAGATTTATTTATTTTTGTTACCAAAGTCAGATATACAGAGAGGAGAGACAGAGAGGAAGATCTTCCATCCAATGATTCACTCCCTAAGCAACTGCAACGGTTGGTGCTGCACAGATCTGAAGCTGGGAGCCAGGAGCTCTTCCGGGTCTCCCACATGGGTGCAGAATTCTAAGGCCTTGGGCCGTCCGTGACTGCTTTCCCAGGCCACAAGCAGGGAGCTGGATGGGAAGCGGGGCTGCTGGGATTAGAACCGGCACCCATATGGAATCCCGGCGTGTGCAAGGTGAGGATTTTAGCGGCTAGGCCACTGTGCCAGGCACTATATTATCAATTTACTTGGCAATTTCTACCCAAGCTATTGGGAAGCCTAACACCACTGGACATCAAGCAACTTAGAGAGAATATTTCATTATCTGTTGAGAGCTACACTTAATTAAATTTAGGATGGCTAGGATTATTTCCATCTCAGTCATTAAAGTACAAATTTCAGCAATAACCAATCTGCATAAGCCCCAAGGTTTATATTACGAAGCTCAAAGGCTTTATATGGAAGACTTGAACAATTCTTACACAGTCCCTAGACAGACAAGAATTTTCTATTAAAGGCATAAAAATTCCAGCCTCTGAGGAGACACAAAGCCATGGGTGGGACACAGCAGGCATCAAGTGTCACCCCTTACTCCACCAATTTGTTCAGGCTGTGTTCCCATAGGATTTTAAGTAAAATTACCATTCTTCTTTAAAGAGTTATTCATTAGACCATAATGGCATAATGAATAACTCATACAGGGCTGCTCAAAAGGGCTCCTTTTTCTCTCTTATTCACTGAGGTACCATAAAGGCAAAACTGCTAAGCTCTCAACTCTGTATTAAGAGCACAGTACAAATAATAGATGAACTATGTGATTATATTTCTGAATTATTTAGAGCACCAAGGCATTTTAGAGACGTATTACATTATAATAGAAACTAAAAATGACTATGATATGCAGAAAATTAAATTGGCAGTCACTCATCAGGAGTAAGTAACAGGAGGCGTGCAAAGAGCAGATATCAACTAGGCTGGAACAGCCAGGCATAAACTGTCTGTGTCTGTCACGTGTGAAGCCTTTCTCATTTCCCTTAAAGTCGTAAGATCACCAGCTGGCACGAGAATGGGAAGGAAAACGTGACCGAATAGGCAACCCTGGTGGCTGTGCTGAGGAGAGGCCGTGGCGGCTTTGCCCTGGCACTAGGGCAGCGACCAGCCGATCCCCTCCGTTTGCTACAGGAAAAGAACTTGAATTTCAGCATGACAAAGGTCTTAGCATCCACTGTCAGATGGCATCTCACCTGTGACCTCACTTCTTGGTTCTATTCCTTTATCTTAACTGTTCAGTCTAACTTCCTCATCACACAATGTCTAACAGCACTTTAAAGCACTGAATACCTTGAAATATTTTTTCAGAAGTGAAGTCTTTTTCGGTTTGCGAGCAGCTGTTGTCCACTTCAGACACGCATTTGAAAGTGTCAATATGCAAATGTTCCTTCCTTTCCCCAGCTTCTCCTTTCGTTTTGGTTTCCTCTGGTTCTGAAGAGGCTGCCTCTGGCTTCTGCTCGCTGTGCCCTGCAGCTCTGGTTGCACATAATCCGTGAAGACTTGACTCTGAACTCAGCTTCTCTTTGACAAGGCTCTCCTCAGCACTGCTCACCCCAGGGGGCTCGCCGATTGCTCTGCCATCAGAAACCTGTGGAGTTGTGCCACGCTGACTTCCTTGTGGATCAGGCTCTGTTTCAGCATCTGCCCTGTTAGACGCACAGTTCCTTTTCCTATCACTTAGGGCACAATCTGGAAGGTTCTTTTTGCACCCTCTTTTAGTTTTCTTAGTTTGAATTCCTTTTAACACAGTCACCTCTCCTCCGGGCTCTCTCTCTTTTCCACAGTCAATACTAGGAACACGTCCATTTTCTTGGGCAAGCCACTGAGCGGAGGTAAGCTTAGGCAGTCCTCCACTCTCTGGCGACTTGGGACAACGACTCGGTTGAGGACACACATCCTTGCCCCACCTTCCTCGCGTCCTGACGTTCCAGGTTGAAATGTTACTGCTGTTTTGTTGTTGAGATGCCACGGAAGCCAAGCTGCCATCTTTCTTCCTTGACTTGGTACCCCTTGTTGGATGTAGCGTAAAGTCAAAATCTTCTGGCTTAAGGGAAGTCTCTCCACTTTGGTGAAGGTAATTGGTAATTGACCTTTTGGATCTGAACTTTCGTCCCTGGGGGCTAGACAATATTGAATGAAACTTTTTTATTGCTAGAGAAAAAAGTGACTTCCAAAACGAACTAGACTACTTTCTAGATTACTAAGTAATCATTTCCAAATGTGGTAATGAGCTCTTCTTGTTGAAAAAGAAAAAAAGTGGTATAGGACACTTTAACATGGCATCCCCTATAGTAGCGTAGAATGATTTTATAATTGAATGGAAGTGCAACTTCATCATTAACTAACTGTTCACACAGTAGGGGGGACAAAATGTCTCACTGTCCCCAAATCACATGATACAATGAACCAATGATACCCAAGGAACAGAATCCTCAAGTGTTTTCTTGGTAAAAACAGAAGTAAGAGCAGGGGCCTGTTATACATTCCCAGGGCGTGTCTAGACAAAAGCGTTTGACTGTACTGTCTTTCCCATGACATGAGCTTACCTGATAAAATACACATCAAGTTTTCCTGCTGTCTTCCCGGATAACCTTTGCTTCACGACTCGTTCCCATCCTCCAGGGACAGACTGAGGACATTCCGTTGCTGCAGTGCCACCCAGCTCAGCAGCAGTGGGTTCTGGGAGCAGAGGGTTACCCTCACTGCTTCCACACATCGCCTCCTCAGTCCCATCTTCTCCCACTCTCTCCCATCCCATGGCAACCTCGTCTCTGCAAAGACAAAGCACAAGTGATCAACGCCTCTTTCCTCATGGCCCGTCAATCCATGACCGTGTGGAAATCCATGATCATCTGGAATTACTCAGATGGAAAAGGGAGAGATTCGAGCCAGCAGGATGAGCCAGTCCTGTTCTATGAGGTTATCTTCACATCCACCAGCAGCAGCTACTTATCCTCCAACATGATTGAAAAATTAAGAGAAACCTCTATTAAAAACACTAGCCATCCAATAAGGCTGATGCAGATTTCTGGTGGCATTTAGAGTATATATCTGAGAATATGAGCTAATAGCTGAGTCCTTAAGCTGTGCAATCAACAGAATCCTGTATAGGAGTCGCTAAGTGATTGTCATTTATTCTGCCCTGCCCTTCCAGCCTCCCCAAAAGGGAAGGTAAACATTTTACATGGGTGTTTTTCTGGGCCAACGTGCCTATCCCTTTTGTCAGATGTAGCAAGCTTCCTAAAATAATTTCTGAGACAGACTTTTCAACCTCCTTAATAACTGATCCTCACGATAACTTTGTCAGATAGGTAAGATAGTTTATCCCCATTTTATTAATCACAGAACTGACACCAGAACCCAGGTCTGGTGAGTCTTGGGCTAGTCCTTCCCCTGTGCTCTCTCACAATTTCAGGGGTGGGTGGGTCTGTCTCAGTCACCTAACCCAACTTCTGTGCTACAAACAGGTAACTAAGCAAGCTTCAGCGACGGACTAGAATGAGCCTCAAGGTCGAATAATTTGGGGAGCCGGTCTGTTTTCAGGAAAGACACTTTACAATTTCAGAGGTAAGGAGGCGGAAAGCTTGTGAAATGCGCACCCGCTGGGCTGTCCGGCTCTGCTGCCCCCAGCTGTGTACACGCCCCAAAGCAGTTACTGAAGCAAAGTCGGGCTTCTCCCTAAACAGTAGGTAACACCTTACTAGAGGTAGCTCTGAGGAGTAACTTTTGAAAAAAGGTAAATCATCTCACGCCACACACACGCAAGGACACCACAAGCCCCTGCCACCTCCTGGGGCTTTCTCTCACGACTGACGCCGGACACGCCACCTTTTTCAGTTCAAGACCCCTGACTTGGCATCACAAAACCCCTCTTCGACCCCTGACGTGGCATCACAAAACCCCTCTTCTGCCAGCTCCCCCAGTAAGTCGGGTTGATCCCACGGAAGGACGTGAGCTCCAGCCCCAGGTCGCACTAACTAACGCCCAGGGTTTAGAGGTCTCTGTGGAAAGCTAGAGAGGCCCACGCGTCTCTCGCCAGCTCCCATTTTATAGGTGGTGAGAAACCGAGGCCCGGAAAGGGACAAGAACTTGCCCGAAGTCGCAAGGCTGCTCGGAGACTAGGCGCTCGCCACAGGAGGCTGCAGGGGCAGCTTCGCCGTCCCCCAGGCTCGGACTCTCCATCTCAGCCGTGCCACCCTCAGGCGGGCTCTAGCGGGAGACTTCGGGCGAGAGGTGCGAGGACCTGGATGGGAAAAACTGAGCTGAAGCTAGCCTGAAGGAACAGGCGTCAGCCTCCACATTTGCTGTCCGGGCACCCCCAGCTCCACAACCACCACTTCCACGACTACGCCAATCAAATCCTTCGCTGAGGAAGACGTACCGCCCCTAGCCAGTTTCGACCAATCGCACACGTGTTGGTAGTGCTGACGTCTCCTGGGCTTCCGTTCCATCTTGGTCTTCTACGGCTTTTCGGGCGGTCCCTTTCAAGCATGCGCACTCGGAGCTGTGCGCCCTCGCGCGCCGCTCATTGCGCATGTGCGTTGCCAGGGGTAGCGCGGGTAGCCAGTTTGGCTTGCCGAGGGGAACCGGTGGCTGAGGCGGGGAGGAGGGGCGCGAGGTGTGAGGGAAACCGCGATGAGGGCCGTGCTGACGTGGAGAGATAAAGTCGAGCAGTGGTGAGGAGCGGGCGCCGTCCGGGAGGACCGGGAGGCCTAGAGCCTGTGGGGACGGCGGGAGCCTGCGCGGTCGCCAAGGGCAACGGGCCTGCGGCCTGGGCAGGGGCCCTGGGCTCTGGGTCTGGGGGCCCGCGGGGTCACCCCCTCTTGTCAGGAGAAACTGAGGCTTGGAGAGGGCGCAAAGTGCACCACGGGGGCGGTGGCCTTGTGAGGCGTTTTCGTACGTAATCACGAAACCGCCTTGGCAGAAATCTGCGCTGGGCTCATCTTAGCTCGCTACAGCGGTTTCCACAAGGATAGTTTTTGCTGCATCCGCGTATTCTCCATGCTCTTGATTAAACCTTGACTGTTTCTGTAAGTGTGGGTTCTTTTTTTTTTTTTTTTTATGTTTCACACGGAAACTTTGGTAATCCGTGTATGGAAAAGGAGTATTAGGTGTAAAGTGACTGTAACGTTAAAAAAAAATTCTTTATTGGGATAGGCAGAGCTGCCAAGAGGGAGAGGCAGAGAGTTTTCCATCCACTGCTTCACTCCCCACGTGGCCAGCCAAGGACAGGGCTGGGACAGACGGGAAGCCAGGATTCAGGAATTTTGTGGGTTCTCCCACAAGGGTGTGTGTGTGGGGGACTACTGCTTCCCCAGGCACTTGCGCAGGGAGCTCCTCCGCACTGTTACTGGGGAGCCTCCAGGCCCCGGCCTGCCTTGTCCACAGGTGCAGTCACAAAGGTGCCATGGTGGGCGGTGGCAGAGCACGACTCCCTCGCCTTACAAGTCTAAATATTTTGTGCCCTTTTAACTCATCTGAATCCGGGCCCCCTACTGTAGCCTAGTGGCTAAATCCTTGCCTTGCATGTGCCCGGGGTTCCATATGAGTGCCAGTTTGTGCCACTTCCCATCCATCTCCCTGCTTGTGGCCTGGGAAAGCAATCAAAGATGGCCCAAAGCCTTGGGACCCTGCAGCTGTGTGGCATGCCTGGAAGAAGCTCCTGGCTCCTGGCTTCGGATTGGCTCAGTTCCAGCCGTTGCGGTCACTTGAGGAGTGAACCAGCAGATGGAAGATCTTTCGCTGTGTCTCTCCTTCTCTTTGTGAATCTGCCTTTCCAGTAAAAAAAAAAAAAAAAAAAAGTTTAAAAAAACTCATCTCAGTCCATCTGTCCCCGGAATTGCGTTATGGGAAACAGCCAACCTCACGGACAGTTCTCAGCGCGCAGCTGCTTTTGGCTTCCTTGTGAAGCCTCTGACATTTGCTCTGTCTGAGGGCTTGCTCCGTCTGTGCACATGCGCTGCTCTTGCCTCATCCCGTGCTGAAGGCCTGAGCATCCATTAAGGGTCTCTCTGGAGATGGTGGCTGCATGAGTAATAGCGAGTGATGACTTTGCGGCCAGCACCGACTGCGCACTAAAGCTCCTTTAGCTCATTGTCAGTTTGCCGCAGCCTGCTGAGGTAACTGCTGTAATTACCCCTCTTTTACATAGGAGGAAATTGTAGCGCAGAGGGTCAGTCATTTGCCGAGGTCAGCAGTAAGTGATGGAGTCGCTTTCAAGTCCAGGTTTTCTTCACTTCAAAAGCAACAGCCCTCAGCCCACTACAGTCATTTTTTTTTCTTGCTTGTTTTAGAAGTGGCAAACACAAATGCCTGCAGGGCTCAGGCATGTCACATCCATGAGATGAGTATTTGCATAGTAGACACAAGGAATTGTTCGTGTTCCTTAGCCTGTTCTTCTGTCCTGTACCCTACTTGGCTTGAAACACATGGCTCTCCTGGTGTGTGTCTTTCATTTTTGCTTTCAGCAGAGATTGGAGTGAAAAACAAAAACAAAAAAGCACCCCACGATCTGTTATCAAAGTACCCACAGTGTAAACTGGTGCTTGCCAGCACCTGCACATTTGTCTTTGGTGGAGAGCGGCGGGGACTGTGGGCAATGGGCATGGCCTGCTCTGCCTGCAACAGGCAGCTGCTGCCCGGCTCCTGCCAAGCCCCACCATGCAGGAACCCACCCCATGTGCTCAGATCTTCCTATTTCTACCAGAAGCTGGGAATCTGGGTTTCTGTGTGAAATGTCCTAATTTTTTAAATGTTGGCTCCTAGTCTGAAAAAACAAAAGAAAACACCATGTGGGCCAAACAAAACATTTGCTGGCCCAGCGCAGGCTGATTTGCTGTGTTTTCAACCCCTGGCATGGAATTTTGTTCGTTTCTCTCTTGTGGTACTTAGAGTCTGTCAAGTATAAATAAGGGTTGTTGTGATTATTATTATTATTATTATTATTATTATTATTATTAGCTGCTTATCCTAGGAGTCTTTAAACTCCTTTAAAAAAAAACAGTGGCTATGTTTGATCTATATCCAGATTATTCCAAAGCTTGGTCACATGCTTGTAGTTATTACAATTTAACCAATAAATATATCCATCATGAATGAACGAATTAATGAATGAGTGACCGATGAACAAGCATTGATGGTTTAGGGTTTTGGCCCATTATAGGCTTCTGTTAGACTAGAGGGTTCAGATGGCAGCTGGGCATGCCAGCTGGTCACGCAGAATGAGAACAAAACAAAGATCTATAAAAAATAGATAGTAGAACCTGGTGCAGTTGCCTAGCAGCTAAAGTCCTCACCTTGAACACGCTGAGATTCGATATGGTCACTGGTTCTAATCCCCACAGCCCCCATTCCCATCCAGCTCCCTGCTTGTGGCCTGGGAAAGCAGTCGAGGACGGCCCAATGCATTGGGACACTGCACCCGCGTGGGAGACCTGGAGGAAGTTTCTGGCTCCTGCCTTTGGATCAGCACAGTTCCAACTGTTGGGGTTGCTTGGGGAGTGAATCATTGGATGGAAGATCTTCCTCTCTGTCTCTCTTCCTCTCTGTATATCTGACTTTGCAACAACAACAACAATATATATATATATATATATATATATATATATATATATATATATATATATGAAGACAGTAGAACTCAAAAATGTCAAAGATTACCCTTTCCTGACTGATCCAGCCTCTCTCTTGTTTCTGGTCTAATCTTCATGTGGCAACAGGCTGTGGGGAACCTGTCACTGTGTCCTCTTGTTCAACCTCTCACCAAACCACAGTGACTTCATGTACCTTCCAGCTCAGATTGTATGTTTGGTTACGTGGCCCTTCCCACCTGCGAGCATTTTAGTTTATTCTTTTTTAGTTCAGCCCATACTTTTTTCCTACCTGTAGATCCTTGCCAAATGCTTTCTTACTCTTCTTTGACTTCTGGTTTCATTTTTTGAAGGCAGTGTTGTTCTCGGCCATGGGGCTGTGTTGGGTCGCTCACCTTTTTCAGGCTGCTCTCGGCTGTTACCATTCCCACCAGCTAATGTTTACTCAGTGCTTGCCGCAGGCCAGATGCAAGCACACATTCTCTTGCTGAATCTCCCCAGCAACCCCTGAAGTGGAATTGTTATCCCAGTTACATAGGAAGACTGGGATTTATTGAGGTGACACAATTTGTCTGAGAGGCAAAACAAGTAAATGGGGTTGGTCAGCTTGTGTAGGGTTTGGAGAGGTACCCTGGGACTTTGTGTAGAGTGGCACAGGACAAAGGCTGGCTAGAGGATTCACCCCTGGCTGCTGAGGCAGCTTTTGATAGTGTAGCCTTTTGGTAAGAGGGGGCAGTGGGAAGAGCCAGCCTCACTGCCTGCGGCCCCGTGAGCCCTGGCTGGGAGCCCGCCAGCAGTGGCTGTGCGGCTGTGCTGGTGGAGCTCTGGCTCTGAGGTTTTGTGATGCCATTAAGGTCTGAGGGATTTGAGAGGAACATTTAAAGATTTATTTCATTCTATTTGAAATGTACGTTTACAGAGATAGAGAGACAGAAGGAGAGAGAGAGAGATCTTCCATCTGCAGGTTCACTTCATGAATGGCTGCAGCGGCCAGAGCTGGGCCATCTGAAGCCAGAAGCTGGGGTCTTCTTCCAGGTCTGCCACGTGGGTGCAGGGACCCAAGAACTAGGGCCCTTCTCTGTTGTCTTCCCAGGCCTTTACCAGGGAAGTAGATGGGAAGTGGAGCCACTGTGACTCGAACCAGCGTCCATATGGGATGGTGGGGTACAGCTAAAGGCTTAGCTGGCCACACTGTGGCACTGGCCCCTGAGAGGAAATTTTATCAGCTTCTTCATGTGTTCTATGCTCTTTGTGTTTCTAGGGCAGTGCAGTGAATCATAGATCATAAATGTGTAAAATGTGATCCATGGCCTTGGATCGCATGATTAATTAAAGAGGCAAGATAGTATCTAGAATTGAAAATATAAGACACTGTAATTCAGTTCAGTGATGTATTATACAGAGTCCAGGGATAGGATGAATTGTGGAAGGCAGATTTAAGGAATTTCCTGGAAAGTAAGTGTTCACATCAGGCTTGGCCCAGTTGGGGCATTCAGCAGTGTTTTCCTGGGTCCACTGTTGTGGTATAATGGGAAAAGCTGCTACCTGAGATGCCAGCATCTTATGTGGGCACTGGTTTGAGTTCTGGCTGCTCCACTGTCGATCCAGCTCCCTGCTTATGGCCTGAGTAAAGCATTTGACCATGGCTCAGGTGTTTGGGGCTCTGTCATCTGCATGGGAAGTCTGAAGAAGCTCCTGGCTCCTGGCCTAGCCCCGCCCAGCCATTGCAGCCATCTGGGAAGTGAACTAGCAGGTGAAAGATCTCTGTCTCTGTCGCTCTCTCTGTCTGTAACACTGATTTTCAAATAGGTAAGTCAGTTTTCTTAAAAAATGACTTCCTGATAGACCAAATCAGAAGTGTCCTTTATAACGAGGCCACAAAGGAACTGCTTTGATGAGCTCAAATGTGTCCAGGGTGGAAAGGGAAACACATTACCAAGAGCAACTATAGGTGAGAGGTGCAGGCCGCATCATACCCCATCACAGCAACCCATGGGCATGAGCTGTTGGGTGCAAGGGTGGCTGGTGCACCCTGTGAGGGGAGAGGGCTACTGGGTTTCGTAGGTGAGGATGACAGTCAGATGAAAGAAAAAACTGTCTTAGCACCCCTCTGCTCCCCAAATGTGCAGTGTGTCAACCGCATTTACCATGGGCTCCAAGAAAGGAAATGCAAAGAAACAGGCCCAGGTCTGCTTCCAGAAAACAGGAAGCTGGAGAACTCAGGGCCTGAGTGAGTTTGCTTCATCCTAAAGGATGCTGGGCTGCAAGGCGTGTGGCCATCATCTTGTTCCTTCTGCATCGGCCAGCTGTGTAACAGCACTAGAGCAACCGACCTCTCTGCCTTAATTTCCTGCCCTGTAAAAACAAACCAGGGACAGTGTCCCACTGAATGGAAATTTCCTTGAGGGCAGGGAGAGGCTCTGATCTGCGGAGTCTTCTGTCTGGTAGTGCTTTGGCTATCTGTGCAGGTCTGATGGCCCTCACAGTTCTCGGGTTGTTTAGCCTGTATGTTCTCAGAAGAGTTAGTACCCTCAATTGCTGACCCTTTGAGTTATTTCTGGCGGCTGGCTTCTGGACAAGAGGAAATTGGGACACAGAGCTAACTGCCTTGTGGATAATGATTTAACGGGCTGCCAAGGTATGGTGGTTGAATGGAATTTGCAACCAAATGTGATTCCTAACCATTATTTTTCTTCTCATGCACGCACTCACAGTGTTTATAATGGAAATAAAGTTTGCTTTCTTGGCCATTAGTGGACTAGATGGTTTGGGTTCCTAATTGTCTCTTTGTCTTGTCTTGTCTCCTGTTTAGTATATATGACCTCGCCTTTAAGCCTGATGGAACTCAACTGATTTTGGCTGCAGGAAACAGATTACTGGTAGGATTTTGTCTGAGTTTCCTTTTTAAGTGCTTTTCCTCACTCCCTCTTGTAAGTACTCTGAAATTTGACCTTTTCTTTTGAGATAAAAAAGGCAAGGGCGGAAAAACCAGTCATTACTTTTTAATAGGGAAGGAAATGGGCTATTTAAAACAGGTAAGTAAACTGTCTATCAGATAGGGACTTGTGAGCAGAACCTCTTTTGGAATCATTAATCTTTTCCTTTTTGCTTTGAGACACCCATAAAAAAAGTTGAAGACAATTAATCCACATGCCTTTGAAACTGGGCTGTTGTCAATTCCTATTTTCTCCCCATGAAACATGGAAGCAGCAGAGCTCAAGGCCCTCTCCTTCCATGGGAAGCCAGATAGCCTGACCCCAACTTTTAGGCCCTGGCATACCTAAACAATTCCATATGGATGCTGTCCTATTTTTTCATATTTTCAAAGAACATAAGCTCCCCCTGGAACTTATCCCAATGAATAAAAGTAATTTTCAGAGAACTTTTTACGTTTGACCTAAAAACCTCAGTTTGAGCTGTCATTCCTCCCACGTAAATTCACTTCCTGTTTGTTGTTTCTAGATTTGGAGACTGAATGATCTCCCATTCTCTGAAAGGTAACTAGAGAATCTTACCACTGTAGTTATTTATTTATTTATTTATTTGGCTCATTCCTTTATTACACTGTAGTGCTTTCTTAAAATAAATACGGTCATATAATGTCCAAGAGCGCGACACAAGCACACACGGGGAAGCGTGGGCGCGGGGCCCACCCGGGACATTCACCCCGGCGCCCGCGGAGCTGGCACGGGAAACACCAGGCAGGCTGCGACAGCCCTGCGAGCCCGCCTCGGGCATACGCCCTCCGGTTAGTATTCCCGCGTCCTCATCTGGCTCCACTCATGGCGTCTGCAGGCCAGAGTCCACCCCTGTAGTTGAAGTGTTCTGCAGACTTCTCTCCAGGCCGGGGTGAGCAGCCTGGATCCCTTCAGTTTGTCTCATAAGGTGTACGTTTTCCAGTAACCTTGACCCTGTCAGAGCATTGGCTCCAGTTTCTCTGGTGGTGTGTTTTTAGAGCTGTGCATGTTTGCAGATGCTGCACAGCTCCAGTAGATCCTAAATCCCTGTCAGGTGGGTTTTATAACACTACCTCTGCTTATAGACCCTCAGCTCAGGTAACAAATATGAAACATCTATGGATATGAAATACAAAATTGCAAGTATGAAATATCTGTGTATGATGTTGCTATAACGGGATAAGACTGGCACTAAAATGTAATCATGATGTAGAAAGTGCCATTTGTAGAGACTTTGTCTCCAAGAATAATGGTTCCTGGTCACTTGTGTGAGGAATCAGGACTGCCACTTCTTGGTTCTACGACTTTTAGTCATATGTGTGTTCTGGTTTCACAGTGCAGTTTTTTGTTTGGTGAAAAACAGCAGTAGCCATCCTGCAGGAACTCTGAGAGATACCATGTAGATGATCTGTACTTTTTTTTTCAGGTGTATGACACTTCTGATGGCACGTTACTTCAGCCCCTCAAGGGACATAAAGACACTGTGTACTGTGTGGCGTATGCGAAAGATGGTGAGAGATTGCTTTGGGTTTCTAGTATGTTCTAGCCTCAGAGCTACCCATTTCCTTCTTAACCATTTACTCTTTACTAATTTTTTTTTATATAAACCATAATACAGCTTAGAGGTTTAGAAGAAAGTGAAATTGCTTATGATTTTGATTGTGTCATTCAGATCAACAGTGTTCATTGAAGGTCGTATGTGCTGTTCAGAGGATAAAACAAAGAAAAGTCCCTGCTCTTGGGGGTCACTGGGTAGGGGGAAAAGGAGGAGGGACTGAGGGAAGACATGTCCATTGTAAGAAAGAGGTGGACATTGTAGCACAGCAGGTTAAGCCACTTTGGGAGGCCTGCATCCCATATGGGAATGCCAGTTCTAGTCCCAACTATTCATATCCATTTTTCTGCTGATGGATCCTGACAGTCCAGTCAGCAGCTGATGGCTCATGCACTTGAACTCCTGCTACCTGTGTGGGAAAACTGGATAGGGTTTGGGGCATCTCACCTCAGGATTGTAAAGCAGTGGCTATTATGGGCATTTGGCGGGGGTGAGCTAGCAGATGGAAGATCTGCACTCCCTCATTCTTCCTTTCAAGAAGATGAAAAGTAAATAAACATTAAAAAAAAAGGTAGATGAGGATGAGAAAGTGGGGCAGAGTAAGGACGATGGAGAGTGCCGGGTGGGGCAGTACTGAGTAGAGGGGTGCGGGTGGCATCCTGGAGAGGGGGCAGGCAGCAAAGACTCGAAGGCCTGAAGTAGTGGGGGTGTGGGGAAAGAGAGTTCTGGGCAGAGGGAGGAGCCATTGCAGAGGCCCTCAGGTGGGGCTGCTCCTGTCACGAGCTGGGCAGAGGGAGCGTTGGGGGATGAATAGGGGAAGAGGGTGGAGAGCTGACGTGCACTGGGTAGCCAGATTGTCAGCTGTTGCAAGAACTCCAACTTTGGTTTTCATTTCCCACGGGAGGCTGCTAAAAGCTTCTGTGCAGGGGAGAGATGAGATCTGGTTTATATTTTTGAAATGATCCCTTTCGCTGCCTCCTGGAAGCAGCTTATGAGAGGTGGGAAGACATCAGTTAGACAAATGAGGAAGCATCATCCAGGGAAAGGGTGGCCCCGGCTCAGACCTCTGTGGGGCATTGGAAGTGCTGAGAAGTAGTCAGGATTCAAAGTGGAGCCAACAGTCACCTGAGAAATGGGTACAAGATGTGAAGAAAGAGGTCAAGGATGACTCCCAGGCTTCTGACCCCAGTGAATGACAGAGCGGAGCTACCTTCCACTGAGTTGGGAAAGGCTGTAGGTGGGGAAGGCTTGTGGTGCAAGATCGGGGTTCTGTTAGACGTGTTGCACTTGAGGAACACTGAGGCTATAGGACAGAGGAGAGAGAATTTCTGGGATAATGTTATGCTGTCCTGTGGTAGTCACACTTTTTTGGTGCATGTTTTGAGTTTGAGTTCATAGCAGTATTGGGAGACCTGTGGTAGGGAACCTGGAGAGCTGAACTGTCTCTGCTTTGTCCTGGAAACCTATGAGGAACGTGGGCCAGTCCAGGGCCTCATAGAAGGCTCAGGAGCATAGCAAGGCTGTTGGGCCTCAGTAGTTTGTAAGTCTAGGGGAGTCTTTGACCTATAACACACTTAAGGACCTGCAGACTGTTGGGAGTGTGACCTGCTGACAGTGGCATTTGAACAGCACTTTGTGGAGTGTCTGAGAGCACATGTTTTCTCAGCTGACCCTGCCAACAACCCAGCGGGCCTGGGAGCACCTGGTGAGCAGACAGGCTGCGGCTCGGAGCTGTCGCGGCGCAGTTAGGCCCTAGCCTGCTGTCTCACTGCAGGCCCCTTAGTCTTCATGACATGCATGTGATGACTAATGGCTTTGGATTTCTCTAAATTAGCCTCTTCCCCTGAAAATAGAGATGGAATAGAAATACAATTTACTCTTTAAGTGTGCTGGTTTCTGCCATAAATATTAACAAGTATTTGTTGAGTAACCAGGCTACAAAAGTAAAATCTTACTTTTTTTTGTATGTATGTAAGGAAAACAATATAAAACAACATGAAAATAACACAGTAATAATAACTATTTTTATTTGAAAGGCAGAATTACAGAGAGAAAGAGATCTTCCATCTGCTGATTCACTGCCTAGATTGGCTGTAATAGCTGCAGCTGGCTAATTCAAAGCCAGGAGCTGCTTCTGGGTCTCCCAAGTGGGTGCAGGGGCTGAAGCATTTGACCTAGTCTCCGCTGCTTCCCAGGCCATAAACAAGGAGCTGAATTGGAAGTAGAGCAGCTGGGCACGAACCAGCGCCCGTACAGGATGCTGGGCACTGCGGGCAGAGGCTTTAGCTTACTTTATTCCATAATAGCTACTTTTTAAAATTATTGGTTCTGTTTTGGGTGATGTTTAAGTACTTGGTGGTAGTGGCAGTAGCGGTGTGTGTGTATGTGTGCTCCTGTGCTACTGTGCGGTAAATACTATTATTACATCCTTTTTTTTCAGAGGAAGAAATGAAAACAGAGAGATGGCCAGTAGCTTGTCACAGGTCACAGTTGTCTGTGACATCACCAGCATTCTGGACTCGGAGACTGAGCTCAGGGCCAATGCTTTTCGTCACCTGCTGCCTGCCAGCATGAGGGAGGAGGGCCAGAGATTACCATGAGGGAGAGCAGCCCGTGTGCAGCTCCTGTGCAGCCCTTGCGGCAGTGTCGGGGCCTACCCGTGTGTCCTGCTGTGGCCACTGGGACACGTGCCCCCACCGTCTCCATCAGCTGGTTTTATTCTCCCAGTTCTTGCAATCATCAGGCCTGGTCCAGGCAGAAGCCATAAGCCAGGACTTTTTTTTTTTAAATAAAGGTATTTTTATTTTTGATGTTTAAATAGTTGAGGCATATGTATCCCCATGTGGACCACTGATTAGGGTGGGGAGGGCCAAGGTATGTAGGAAAGTGAGCGAGACAGTTGCTTCCAGACTTTTCTTCCTGTATCTGGGGGTAGGGAGGAGAGAAGGGGGAGAGGGTCACTCTTAGCAGCCTAAGCGCATCAGTACCTGGGGATGGGGGACAGCCTTTTGATGTCATTCTAGGGCCCCTGATGTGGAGCTTGTTCCGAGGGCGCTGCTTAAGTGGTTTTCGTAGTTCTGAAATGCTGTCAACCTCTCCTGAAGCCCAGCTAGTGTAAGCATATAAGCCTCTGCTTAAAGTGTTTCTTCGGCTTCCCATTTCGTCAGGATAAAAGGCGAGATCTTTTTTATGGCCTGAAGTGCCTAGAGCTCCTTTTCCTACCCGCGTTAGCTCGTGTCCTCAGTGTTGTGTGCTAGTTGCCCCTCCGTTCCTCAGACATGCTGGGCTTTTTCTGCCTCAGGGCTTCCACACATGTGTTCTCCTACCTATATCAAGAGGACACACCATACCTAATAAATACATGCAATATTTATTTGTCAAAATTTAAATGCAGAGCTGAGTGTGTGGCACAGTAGGGTAAGCTGCTGCCTGTGATGCTGGCATTGGATTGAGTCCTGGCTCTTGCTTTTCGGATCTAGCTTCCTGCCGGGGCACCTGGGAAAGCAGCAGAAGGTGACTTGAGGGCTTGAGCCCCTGCCACCCACGTGAGAGATCTGATTGGAGTTGTAAGCTCCTGGCTTTGCCCTGGCCCAGCCCTGTGCCAGGCCGCTGTGGCCATTTGGTGTGTGATCCAGAAGATGGCAGCTCACTCTCTCTTGTCCTTGTGCTTTCTCTAGCTTTGTAACTGTGCCTTTCAACTAAACAAGTCAATATTTTTTTTAAGATATATATATATATATATATATATATATATACTTAATTTTTATTGGAAAGGCAGATCTACAGAGAGGAAGAGAGACAGAGAGGAAGATCCTCCATATGCTAGTTCACTCCCCAAATGGCCACAGAGGTTGTAACTGAGCTGATCCGGAGCCAGGAACCAGGAGCGTCTTCTGGGTCTCCCACGCGGGTGCAGGGTCTCAAGGCTCTGGGCCGTCCTCGACTGCTTTCCCCGGCCACAAGCAGGGAGCTGGATGGGAAGTGGAGCTGCCGGGATTAGAACCAGTGCCCATATGGGATCCCGGGGCTTTCAAGGCGAGGACTTTAGCCGCTAGGCCACGCCGCCAGGCCCTAAATATTTTTTTTAAAAAAATTTTGTTTCACCCTAGGTTCACTTATTTGTGTGTACACTTGGGGAGTAAATCATCGGACGGAAGATCTTCCTCTCTGTCTCTCCTCCTCTCTGTATATCTGACTTTGTAACAAAAATAAATAAATCTTTAAGAAAAATTTAAAGATTTGTTGGGCCCAGCACCATAGCCTAGTGACTAACGTCCTCGTCTTGCACACGCAGGGATCCCATATGGGCGCGGGTTCTAATCCCAGTGGTCCCACTTTCCACCCAGCTTCCTGCCGTGGCCTAGAAAAGCAGTCGAGGACGGCCCAAAGCTTTGGGACCCTGCACCCGCATGGGAGACCTGGAGGAGACTGTTGGCTCCTGGCTTTGGATTGACTCAGTTGTGGCCATTGTGGCCACTTGGAGAGTAAACCAGCGGATGGAAGATCTTTCTGTCTCCTTCTTTTTGTAAATCTGCCCTTTTAGTAAAAATGAAATTTTTTTTTAAGCTAAAGAAAAAACCCCACATTATAATGAACCACTGGGTTGTTCTCCGGGCAGTCTGAGTCATATGCTCAGGCTCCAGTTACAATATTGTTTGTGGCCAGTTCTGTCTGGTTTTATCAGAGACCCCCAAAAGACAGCTCAGCAGATTTTTAGAAAAGACGACTATTGTAGGAAAGCAAGTTGCAATAGGCAAGTGACTATTATGGGCAACTTAGGGAAGCAGGCTCTTGAGCAAGGGAAAGAGGATCCTTTGTTGTCCATAGTTTCATAAATAAAAAATAAATGACATCCCCAGTTCTTTCATGGGACTCAACATCTTTTCCTACCATGTTGTATGGATTAGTTCAGTTGAATGACTGCTTCTTCCGTTACATTAAATGCCGTGAGAGTAGCACTCCTGTGTTCTCATCACTGCTTCCTGCCCTTGGCACAGAACATGATTCCTGCACATCATATTCCCTTGGCACATCTTATTGGTTCAGTGCAGAGCAGGCTTTGAACCCAAGCATTCTATTGCAGAGTCCCACCTCCCAGGACTTCACAACAAGCAGCAAAGAAGTTGACCCCTAAGTTCTTTTATTTATTTGTTTTTATGTTTATTTATTTTTGTTATACCAAGTTCTTAAAAACCGAGTTGTTTAGGAGATTCTGCCTGACTGGGAAATGCTGGTTTATAATACATGTGAGACTTCTTTTTAAAAACTTTTAGGCAAGCGCTTTGCTTCTGGATCAGCTGACAAAAGTGTTATAATCTGGACATCAAAGCTCGAAGGCATCCTCAAGTACACGTAAGTCAGCGTTCAGGTGCATGCTGTTAATCATTTGCCACTTATAGAATAATTTTAGCAAAAGCCCTTAGGAAGGATGCGAGGAAGAACTGTTGAGGTGGCAGAGGGTGGGTTTAGGAAGTGTGGCTGGTGAGCAAGTGAATGCTTCTTGAACACTTGCCAGATAGGCCTGAGCCTGGCTGGGGATTTTCATACAACTCTCATCGGTTCATCTGACAACACACATTCCATCCCACCCCCCAACCTGTCCTCTCCGTGTCCCCATCTCAGGACATGGCCGCACATCCACCCACGGTAAAAGCCAGAAGTTTAGGATCAGAGCGCTCCAGGCCTCCTCTCTGCTCGGTACTCTGCATGAGCTTTCGCATTCTCCTTAATTCACCTGTTCTGAGCTCGGGCTCAGTGTTGCTGCTTTGGAGAAGCCCCTACTGCTCTGCTAGACTGCAGTGAGGGACACACACACATACTCTTTACATATGTGCACACCATACAGAGACACATGCACCCACACAGACACATATGCACACACATACAAAACACACATGTACACACACACCACACAGACACATGCACCACCCACACAGATACACACATGTACACACACACCACACAGACACATGCACACGCATACACACCCGCATCATGGCAGCATGGCTACGTGCTGTAGTTTTACATTTACTCTTTTTTTTTAATTAATTTATTTTTATTGCAAAGTCAGATATACAGAGAGGAGGAGAGACAGAGAGGAGTCATCCAATGATTCACTCCCCAAGTGGCCACAACGGCCAGTGCTGCGCAGATCCAAAGCCAGGAGCCAGGAACCTCCTCTAGGCCTCCCATGCGGGTGCAGGGTCCCAAGGCTTTGGGCCATCCTCGACTGCTTTCTCAGGCCACAAGCAGGGAGCTGGATGGAAAGCAGGGCCACTGGGATTAGAATCGGCACCCATATAGGATCCTGGCACGTTGAGGGCAAGGACTTTAGCTACCAGGCTACTGTGCTTGGCCCTACATTTACTCTTGTAATTGAGCCATGTCTGCCTGTAAGCTCCCTTTTGGGCAGACACTGTGTGTTTCTGCTCTCTCTTATTCTGCTGCCTTGTACAGTGCATAGAACATAGTATGTATTCAACATTTTTCTTTTTTATCATGGGAAGATGCACATGACATAAAATGTACCGTCTTACCATTTGCAGTGTTAAGTAGACCTAAGTGTTAAGTATAGTCACATTGTTCTACATCCAGAAACTCTTTTCCTCTTGCAAAAGTGCCTGTCAAGAACAACTTTGCTTTCTCTTTTCCTGTCCCTTCAGCACTTGGCACCCAGCATATACTTTTTTTTTTTTTTTAAAGATTTTATTATTATTGGAAAGCTGGATATACAGGGAGGAGGAGAGACAGAGAGGAAGATCTTCCATCCGATGTTTCACTCCCCAAGTGAGCCGCAACGGGCTGGTGCGCGCCAATCTGAAGCCGGGAACCAGGAACCTCTTCCGGGTCTCCCATGCGGGTGCAGGGTCCCAAAGCTTTGGGCCGTCCTCGACTGCTTTCCCAGGCCACAAGCAGGGAGCTGGATGGGAAGTGGAGCTGCCGGGAT
Source organism: Ochotona princeps (assembly GCF_030435755.1). Taxonomy (NCBI): domain Eukaryota; kingdom Metazoa; phylum Chordata; class Mammalia; order Lagomorpha; family Ochotonidae; genus Ochotona; species Ochotona princeps. The sequence continues at coordinate 36,309,362 of NC_080852.1, read as the reverse complement.
TAGAACCAGTGCCCATATGGGATCCCGGGGCTTTCAAGGCGAGGACTTTAGCCGCTAGGCCACGCCGCCGGGCCCCCCAGCATCTACTTTCTATCTCTTTGAGTTACACTGTCTAGGTGCTTCTTATGAGTGGGGTCATATACTTTTGTCCTTTTGTGATCCTAACATAATGTCCTCAAGGTTGCTGCATGTGGCAGAATGTATCAGAATAATAGACTGCCTTGTGAATGCTGAATAACATGCTATTGTATCCAGAGAGCGCATTTTATTCATCTGTTCTGTTGAGGAACACTTGAGTGGCTTCTGCCTCTGGCTATTATGCATATTGCTGATGTGCACATGGCTGTACAGATGAGCCCTTTTTTGAATAAATGAATACATGAGTGAATGAGTGAAGTTTTGTTTGAAGTTTATCCAGAAGTGAAAGAATAAAACCCGGGGCGATGCTGTGGCTTAGCATGTAAATCTGTCACCTGTGTTGCCAACATTGCTTTTGGGTGCTGAGTCGAGTCCCAGCTGCTCCACTTCTGATCAGCTCCCTGCTAACATGCCGAGGAAAGCAGCAGAGGGTGGCCCAAATACTTGAGCTGCTGCACTCACAAAGGAGACTGTGAAGAAGCTCCAGGCTTCTGGTTTTGAACTATTCCAGTTCCAGCTGACCATCTGGAGAGTGAATCAGCAGATGGAAAACCTCTGTCACTCTCATTGTCTCTAACTCTGACTTTCAAATAAATAAAGTACATCTTAAGGGACAGGGTAATGGCTAATCCCCCACCTCTGGCCTTGGCATCCCATGTGGATGTTGATTTGTGTGTCAGCTGCTTTACTTTGGAACCAGCTCCCTGTTCAATGGGCTGGGAAGGCAGCAGAAGATGGTCCAAGTCCTTGGGTCCCTGCAGCCACATGGAAGACTGGGAAGAAGCTCTTGGCTGTCAGCTTCATGCCCACCCAGCTTCGGCTGTAGTCGTCATTTGGAGAGTGAACCAACAGATGGAAACTTTTTGTGTTTCTCCCTCTTTCTATAACTCTGACTTTCAAGTAAAATAATAAATCTTAAGGATAAATGAAGCACATCTTTCAAAACAAAAAAAAAATAACAATAAAAGTGGAGTTAGGATGCCATGCATGGTATATAATTCCCTCAATTGTTATTTTTAGCTAAGGGTTTGCCATGTTTCTGGATCTTGGCTAGCCATGTTTTCATTGCATCTCCATCTTGTATTTCCAGACTTCCACAAAAACAGTCAGAGCAGCAGCCATAAATGCAGCACTTACTGTGTACCTGGCATCAAACCAGGCTCGCTGCTTTATTGTCATCCGTTTACAACGTGGAGGTGTCCCACATGATGGCACTGGAGGAGGTGGTGTTTCAGCTGGGCCAGGATAATGATTAGGGAATGACAGAGGGCATTGCAGGAGATGAAGCATTACTCCTTGTGCCTTTTGTTTTGCACTTGCTCCTGCTTGTGGTGGGAAGTCAGAAGCTGTGGTCTCATTGTTAGAATCTTCATTTGTAGCCACCAAAACATTTATGGTTTAATATGTAATAATCTGTAGTTGTTTACTTTCCAGGCACAATGATTCTATACAGAGCGTCTCCTACAACCCTGTGACCCACCAGCTGGCCTCTTGTTCCTCCAGTGACTTTGGTAGGTTTCTGCTTCTCAGGATCTTTTCCTGGAGTAACTGAATTGGTCCAGAAGGTGGTGGCTTTGCCTGAGGGTTAGTGGTATTTCTGTATCTTCATTGGTTGATGGGAAGCTGTTAGTCATTCTTTGAACTGTGTAGAATCCAAGATAGTAAATAATGAGCCAAAGTCTAGCAAGACATGGGAGACACCAAGAAGGGACTCAGAAGAAGGAGGATACAGGGCATAGGCATAGGCATACTCTGATGTTGCCAGCTCTGGGAGGTGTTACCCACCTCACCTGGCAGGGACAGTTTAACTCTGAGTTCACTCGGGGCTGGGGAGTTCGCTAGCGTTTGAGCGTGGTTGTACAGTGTGTCATCGTAGCTTGTTTGGGTGGCTGTCACTGTCCTTCCTGAAGGCTGAATGCCTTGAGGAGTTTTCCTGGGCCCCACACATGGCACTGGCATAGAGGAGGTAGCAGTGAACTGTCTCAAGGCAGAAGGAAGGGAACGGGGGCCAAGGCTTGTAGACCCTCTCCATTAAAGGACAACTTCAGTTTTCAGCCCCTTCAGGTGTCGTCATGGGTCCGCTGGAATAGGCATTAGATGGGGAGTCAGAGGCCTGACCCCTTCAGGAGTGCAGTTTCCTGTGGCTTTGGAACATGGCGCTCCCCACCCCTTCAGCCCAACTGCTTCACTGAGTTCCAAAAAGATAGTGGGATTGAAACCATACTGTATAAGTGAGTGAGAAGGGATTGCTACTTTTTTTTTTTTTTTAAAAAGATTCATTTATTTTTATTTAAAAGGCAGATTTATGGACAGAGAAAGATCTTCCACCCACTGGTTTGCTCCCCATGTGGCTGCAATGGCTGGAGCTGAGGTGATCCAAAGACCTCTTCCAGGCCCAAGACTTTAAGCAGTCCTCGACTGCTTTCCCAGGCCATAAGCAAGGAACTGGATGGGAAGTGGAGCAACCGGGACACAAATCAGCACCCATATAGGATGCTGGCACTGCAAGGCAGAGGATTAGCCTGTGGAGTCACCATGCCTGCCGGGACTGCTGTTTGCAAATCTTAACATTTTCTCCACATGATTCACTGGCCTGTGGACTTTTTTTGCCATTAAAACCATGAAGTAGTCTCCTCCCGAAAGGAACCCTGTGGGATGGTAGGATTGAAAAAATATATACGAAGTCATCATGTTTGTTGAATATTTGCAGTGTGGTGGGCCTATGCTGTTTTTCAGCCCTTGAAGTCAGGTTAAATTCTCATCGCCTCCCTTACTGCAGCCCAGAGCAGTTTGGTGATCACTGGAGGTCACAGAGCAGTACAGCAGAAATGGAGTTTGAACTCAGGCCAGGGCCCCACTGAGCTGCTGTCGCTGGCACCACTGAGGGAGGGGCCCAGGGAGAGGAGTTTCCTCTAGCTGGCTCAGTGGAGTGCAGAGAACGGGTGCACAGGTGGTGCTGTTTGGGGGATGCATTTTGCACTGTGGAAGAGAGGAAAAAACAACTTGTTTGATGAGGCACCTGGATGTATAAATATAGTTGTGCACTAGGTTTTCCTTTTCATTATGCTTCACAGCCCTGGCAGAGAGTAACATCTGCCTGTCTTGCAGACACACACCTGATATTGGGGTGCTGAGCCAGCCTAAGGTGACCAGTGTGCTTGGATAGGGCAGAGCTCACCCAAAGTCGTATGCTGTGGAGGAGGTCTACCTGGGTGAGGAAACTGGAGTTTCAGGAAGTGTAATTCATCACTTCTCTTATTGTTCCCTCCCCATAACTTATAACCTCATTATGGTTGGAGAAGCTTTCATTCTTCTGGGAGTTAAATCTCTGAAAAGTTGGCCAGACATCACCGATCTACTTTCTTTTCCTTTTGAAATAATTATAGATTCTCAATGCGTTGCAAAGATAGTACAGAGAGGTTTCCTGTGTGCTTCATCCAGTTTTTCCAAATGGGTGCATCTTACGTAATGTATCAAAACCAGGAAACTGGGTCTGGCAGAGCCTGGCTGCATGGTTTTGTCATTGGATCACACGTGCGGATCTCTAGTGCCCTTACACAGAACTGTTGCATCACTAAACAGCTCCAGGGCCACACCCACCCTCCTGACCTCTTAGTGTCCCTAAGCCCTGTGTAACCATGCAACTCTTCTTCATTTATGTGATCTTGTCATCTATGAATGTTCTGTAACTGAAAGATAGGACTTGCTGAAATTGGCCTTTTTACTTAGCAAAAATCCCTGGAAATGTGACCCATCTGAGTTTTTGTATGCATCAGTAGTTTGTTCTTTTTCATTCCTGAGTAGTATTCCAATCAGCCTGTCTTTCTTTTCCTGTTAAGGGTTGTGGTCTCCCGAACAGAAGTCTGTCCCAAAATATAAATCAAGCAGCAAGATCACCTGCTGCGGGTAAGTTAAGGGTAGGTTTGAAGATAGGTCTTATTGTCTCTTCAAACTAAGCTCTCAGAATCCTGCTTATTTCATGTATTTCCTTCTTTTCTGCTTTCTCATCTCCCTGATGGGGAAGTCCTGGGCCTTTGATCCTTAGCAGTGGAGAACTCCAAGTTGCACTATCTCCATTTTCTGGCAGCAAGCCTGCTCCGTGTGCAGCTTTGCCAAATGGTCTCTCAGAAAGGAGGCCGTCTTTGTCCAGGCAGCTCATGTGGACAGCACCGACTTGGACATGCTAGACTGATGGGCTCCGTGATCTCAGGAAAGTCACCAGATCTCTCGGAGATGGAACTTCAGGCTCCTGGTCTGACAAATGAGGATAAAAAGGCTGACTTGAGGGGATTGCTGTGAGGTGCACACGGACTGACGGGTGCAAGAGCTGCAGCACGGCACGTGCTGTGCAGGCTACTCTGTCAAGGCACTCCTTGCTCGGCTTTGAGCACAGCCCTTCATTCAACATGTGAACAGCTCCCTCCAGGCAACTATGTTCCAGGTGCTGGGATCGCCAAGACACAGAGTCTGTCCCTAGTCCTTCGCCTTCACCAACCGCCCATGACTGTGCTCAGGGTCAGTTCCTAAGGTGCTTGGCAGCAGGGAGTGGGGGGCCGTCCCTGAGAGGCAGGCGTGAACTGAGGGCCATCAAAGGGGGTGCTACGCAGAGGGCTGTGAGAGCTCAGAGAAAGGCACCGCTCACATCTGTTCTCACTGCTGATTCCAGAGAAGGGAGCTTTGTTTGGTGTTCTGATTTTATATCAGTAGGAATGATGAGACTTTATTTATTAATTTTTTTTTGAGACTTTATTTTTAACTATGGCATCATCCTCACTGGGCTCACCTTGTGTTGCCTTCCCTCTCTCCTTGCCCTGTTGCTGTGTGCTCAGCTGGACGAATGATGGTCAGTACCTGGCTCTGGGGATGTTCAACGGGGTCATCAGTATACGGAACAAAAACGGGGAGGAGAAAGTGAAGATCGAGCGGCCGGGGGGCTCTCTCTCCCCGATATGGTCCATCTGCTGGAGCCCTTCCAGGTACGGTCCAACCGTGCTCTTTCTGGACAGATGCCCTTGGGGGAGGGGCTTCCTCAAGCAGCCTGAGTTTTTTTCTCTCTTCCTGAGGTCTCTGTGTAAAGCTCTTTCACCTCACTTGACTGGTCTGTTTTGAATAGAATATTTGAAGAACGTATTTTGAGTTTTGGAAAGAATCCCAGAGATTTGCCCAAACAGCTGAGCTATCTAGGCCAGCCCAAAGAGTATGGGGTGTGTGGGTGTGGGTGCATGTGTGTGGGTGGGGGTTTGTGAGAAACACAGAAGGGCCATTTCCTTATGAACCAATAGCTGGGCCCTTTCTGTGGCTTTGTTTTTATCTTTTCCTTTTTGCACTTCTTCCCTCCCAAGTCTGGGCAGACTATATGTCCATCTGTTAATAAGCAGCTTTCCATGAGTCTTTTCTGTAGCTCCTGCCGAAAAGCCCCAAACTAAATCTAGAAACATCTCTCAGATCCTGAAAGTGCACAGTTGGCAGCTACCCTCATGGGCCTTACACACTCCTTTCTATGTCCACGTGGGCTGGTAGCTCTATGTACCCTTTATATAATCCCATAATGTTATTAAACCATCGGCAACCCCCCTCCATGGAGTTCTCTGAATGCAGACTAAAGGACTTAGTTAGCACCCCATTATTGTTCTCCAGGCAGATGCCTGCTTGAGTTGGAAGGTTCTTGGAAGGTTGAATGCCTTTCCTTCCCCAGTTTGTTATGCTCCTTCCTGAACAGTGGTGCCCGGCCTAGATCCTATCATGCATGTCTGATGCCGTCAGAGGCCATTAGCCTACCTCAGAGTTCCTGCTGTTTGATTTTGTGGCTGCAGATATCTTTGTGGCTTCAGGCTAGCATTTTTAATTCATGAGAAGCAGGATGCCCATCATACCTGGTGGCTATCCTCTTCCGGGTGGGGTGCAGGAGCTCCTTGACAGATTTTGAAATTATAGCCTTAGTGTAGTTAAGGCAATGTGATTGTGAAGAACCGTTTAATGTCTGCAGCTGGTGGGAGAGTTTCTAGATGAACAAAGAGAACAAGGATGTAGAGGAAGTCCTTGGCAAGACATTTTCTGGAAGTCCCTTCCACTCTGAAGTGAGCAGTATGCAGTAGTCAGGGTAGTGAGGCAGAGGATGACAGTCCCAGGACGACAGTTCATAAGTGTGTCCTGGGAGCAAGAACCCTCCTCATCAGGGCCCAGACTCCCTGCAAACCTTCTGGGACAGATGCTGTTGTGGAACTCCTTGACCAACAGAAGCAGTGCAGAGACCCGGGAAACTGTTGGTGACACCTCTACAACACAGGGAAGCACACTCTTAAAATCTGTGTAGACGCAATCACTGGTCCTTTGAGAAACTATCACAAGTCCTCAGAAGTCCAAGGGAGACAGTCAACTTGTGTATAAAACCTTATCCTCTGAGGAGTTTCTTGAGCAGTTGTGGCTCTGTCATGGCAGGGCTTCAGTAAAGTAGCACATCCCACTGGATTGATTGATGGGTTAGGCCTAATTATGAATTTGGCCTCAGAAAAGCTGCACAACACTTGGCAGCCTGACAGCCTAGGCAGGGTTTTCTTTCCTGTTGTTTGTTGAACCTTTAGGGCTGCGCTCATCAACAGGCTGTGGCCCCTCATAACCTCTTTTGTCTTCTGTTGATTAGAGAGGATCATAATGACATCCTGGCTGTGGCTGACTGGGGACAGAAACTTTCCTTCTACCAACTGAGTGGAAAACAGGTATGGAGCTCTGAATAAACCCAGTCACAGTCATGCCTGTTGGTACCTTTGTTCATTTTCTAAGTTTGTGTGATTGGTTACCCATGGTTGTTGCTACATCCTACTTACTGAGCATTTACTACCATACCAAGTACCACACTCAGGGTTTCATATGCTTTCATCTCATTGAATTCTTCTAAAATCCTGTGAGGTAGGGACCTTCATTATTAAATTTTCAGACAGGAGTAGACTGAGACCCAGAATAACAAAATGCTGTTGGATCCTGCTTAGTGAGTGGAGCCTGCTATTGAAAGCCAGGTCAGTTTCACTTCAGAGGTTAGCTGTTAATCTGACCTTCCTCTGTCTCATTCATTTTTTTTAAAGAAGATTTATTTATTTTTATTGGAAAGGCAGATATACAGAGAGGAAGAGAGACAGAGAAAGATCTTCCATCCATTGATTCACTCCCCAAGTGACCACAATGGCTGGAGCTGAGCTGATTCAAAGCCAGAAGCCAGGACCTTCTTCCAAGTCCCCCATGCCGATGCCGATTCCCAAGGCTTTGGGCCGTCCTCGACTGCCTTCCCAGGCCACAAGCAGGGAGCTGGATGGGAAATGGGACCGCTGGGACACAAACCAGCACCCATATGGGATCCTGGCATGTGTAAGGCAAGGACTTTATCTACCAGTCTACTGCACTGGGCCCTGTCTCATTTTAACAGTCCCATTTAGGAGTAATCATTTTGACCAGCTCAAAGCTAAAAGACCTGCTGACACAAAGCAGTAACAGTGACATAGGCTTGTGGGGACATAACGTGATAGCAAATGGTGCAGTATATTACGTATATTAACAAAAGAGTTGTGTGGATACGCAGCTATGGGAACACAACAGAGGGTGACTTCTCCAGTTGGTAGAGATGAGAAATCTGTAAAGGTAACTTTTAACGGATGAACAGGAATCACTAAGCAGAGGGACACTGGAAATGATGCTGCAAGCAGAGGCAGCGGCAGATTCCAAAGTAAGGAGGAAAGAGTTTATACGACAATTCAGACAGCAGGAAGTTGTCAGGGTGACTGTATCCGGAGCTTGCAAATCAAAGATTTAGCTGGAGAGGATGATGGGGACATCAGTGTAAAGAACCTGAGGAATGTGAATAAGGGACTTGAACATAAAACATGCCTAGGTATTTAGGAGCATTAGATGGCAAGATTCTTGCTTCACAATTCCTCATTTCTGTGGAGTGTAGATCAAACAATAGAGAACACTGTGGTAGGATGACCTTGGAGGGGCCAGGCGATGGCAAAGATTAGAGTGACGGTGGTGGACGTGGGTTACATACCACAGCCAGGCAGATAAGAAACAAAGCTGGCTCAGAAATTGGAGCCTTTCGCTGTGTGGCGCCATGTGGGAGGAAGAGCTCCAGGAGTGAGAGGAGTCCAGCTTTGTGGCCATTTTGCTTGTGCCTGTCTTACCATTGGTTATTTCTTCAACAGTTGAACAAAGAACTAAAGATTATAGGTGATCAGGTGCCTCCTCAGTCCCCAGGGCTGATTTTTCCCAAACCTTCGTGGTCCTTATGCTGTGGCCTTTAGATTCCCTGGCACTATCTGTCCATCCACCGAATGTGTGTCCATTAATCCAACAAAAACTTACTAGCGCACTTACTGTGCCCCAGACCCTGGGTGTGGGTCTTCAAGATTCCTGGGAACAAATTAAACACACTTCAGTGGGGGGAAGGGGTGGGTGGTGTTTGGTCGTCATAATGACGGTTCGGAAAAGAGCTCAACATTATGTTTGGGCCATGGGAAATACCTTGCATTTATTCAGCCTTAGAGCTCACATTGTGACCCTTGGCTATTGACTGATAAGCAACCTCAGTCTGCTGACATGGCAACTGCAGCTGGTTTTAGGAAGCAGTGCTATTATCTTGGTGGCCAAGTGTCTTTTTTTTTTTTTTTTTAAGATTTATTTTATTTTTATTACAAAGTCAGATATACTGAGAGGAGGAGAGAGAGAGAGGAAGTGGAGCTGCCGGGATTAGAACCAGCGGCCATATGGGATCAAGGCGAGGACCTTAGCCACTAGGCCACGCTGCCAAGCCCAATGGCCAAGTGTCTTTTAACTGGCAAGATTTAGAATTAATTATAGGATGATGAACTAAATCAAACTCAGAATTTTATGTGAGACCTAGGTATAATTTGTGTCATTTTGGCATTTTCAGTGTTTGTAATGTTTTAAAGCATCTGACTTATAGTAACAGTTGACATCCGTTGCATTCCAGGCATTGTTTAAACCCTTTAAAAGGATTAACTCTTTCAGCGTTTGTGTTAGCCTTTAGAGGCAGGTACTATTCCTGTCACCTTTCCTGTGTGCCAGGACACTGAGGCACAGGGCAGTCCAGTAGTTTTCTGAAGGGCACACTGGGGCCAACTCTGGTTTGGAACCCAGGAGATTGGTGCCAGAATCCATATTAGAATAGCTATCAGATTACATTGCAATAATGATTTAAAAGTTGCACTAATGATTTTATGCTTCTAATCATAAATGGAACAGTAAGATTTTTATCAAGTTGCTAAGCAATACTGAAATGTTTAAGAGAGTTGTTAACATTTTTCCACTTAGAGTTCACTGAGATTTTTGGATCTGTACATTCGTATCTTTGTGCCTTCCAGAAAAATGTGGAAAAATGTTTACCATTATCTCTTCAAATGCTTTTTCCTTTGTATTCTGCCGTTTCCTGGGACTGATTTCCTGTAATCAGTTAGGTTAGACCTTTGCTGTTCTCCAGGGCCCTGGGATACCCTCTTCGTTTTAAAATCTTTTTTTGTTTCATGTGACCTTCAGATTAAAGGTCTTTTCTTTCTTTCTTTCTTTCTTTCTTTCTTATTTATTTATTTATTTATTTATTTATTTATTTATTTATTTTTATTGGAAAGGCAGATTTACAGAGAGAAGGAGAGATAGAAAGATCTTCCATCCTCTGGTTCACTCCCCAAATGGCCACAACAGCCAAAGCTGAGCTGATCCTAGCCAGGAGCCAGTAGCTTCTTCCGGGTCTGCCACACGGGTGCAGGGTCCCAAGGCAATGGGCTGTCCTTGACTGCTTTCCGAAGCCACAAGCAGGGAGCTGTATGGAAAGTGGAGCCACCAAGATTCGAACCATTGCCCACATGGGGTCCTGGTACATGCAAGATGATGACTTTTGCCACTAGGCTACTGCTCCAGGCACCAGATTAGAGATTTTTGGTCGTTCGGTATGCAAACTTCATTAACTCTTCTCTAATCTTTAGTAGGTTCTGTTAAGATCATCCAGTGAATTTTTATAATTGTGTTTTTCAGTTCTAAAATTTCTTTTTGTTTATTTTTTTCTGCCTATTTCAGTATGTTTTTGTTTATATCCTTAATCATAGTTTAAAAGGCTGGCTTAAAAATTTCATTTGTATATTCTAACATCTGGGTACCTTTTTCTTTAGCATTAAAAAAAAAAAAGATATATTTGTTTGAAAGACAAAGTCAGCAGAGAGAAAAGGAGAGATAGAGAGATCTTCCAATTGCTGGTTCCCTCTCCAAATGGCCACAACAAGTGGGACCAGGCCAGACAAAGCCCAGAGCTTTTTCCGGGTTTCCCACAGAGGTGCAGGGGCCCAAGCACCTGTTCCATTTTCTCTGCTTTCACAGGCATGTTAGCAGGGAGCTGGATCAGAAGCTGAGCAGCCAGGACTCAAACCTGCAGACAGCGGCTCAACCCACAGCACTGACCCGACATCTGGATAGCTTAGCTCGCTCTTGATTGGCTACCTTTTCTCTTGATTGTTGCTTTCATTTTTGTTCTTTGGAATTTTGGATTATATTCTGGAAAACTGAATGGTGCATCCTTGTGGGCTCCTTTCTGTCCTAGTCCTCTAAAGATGAGTGTTTGTGTGTGTGTATGCGTGTGTGTGTGTGTAAGCAAGACAGAATATAAGCAGGCGGTTTACTTTGCTGGACTCAGAATTCTGTGTTTTCAGTGATGGCATCTGAATCTCCGTGCAGCTGTCGGGCTGCTCAGCCTCTGTGTCACACGTTCAAGGGCGTCCAGATACTCAGCAGACTTTATGTGCTGCCTTTCTCTTATTTCCCATTCCACTTTCCAGCTGCTCTCTCTTCAGATAGTCTATTCCTTATCCAGCATGGTATTAATAAGGCCTGCCGCTAGGCCAAAAGCAGTTGATATAAAAAAAAAAGGAGACGCTCTCCCAGTGCAGGGCCCGGTTTCTGCTCACCTCTGGCTGCCCTCCAGTGCCTTCCCATGGTTATTTCCCGTTGGTCTAGAATTTTTAGTTGCTGCCTGCAGGAGGGCAGATCCAGTTGGAGCTCCTAGGCTGTTACTGGAAGCTGCCAGCCTTCTGTGCCATGACTCATAAGATTTTTTAGTTTTGTCATTAGATTTAGCAGCATGTTTTAAGTAATAGAGAAACTCCTGGTTGTTAGGCATCTGAAATTGATTTAAAAATAATTAAAAATTGAATGTATTAATCTTACAATTGCAGTTTAGTTGATGAGCAATGGATATTTAAGATGTTTTAGAATCTGTTTGAAATTGAGTTCACTAAACAAGATCGATTGATTGTTCGCTTTTACTACTAGTAGGAAAAATGCAACTTAAGGAGAGACCAGGTTTCAATAGTTCTTTAACAGTTTCTTTAGCAGACTTAATAATTTCAATCATCGGTCCCGGCGGCGTGGCCTAGCAGCTAAAGTCCTCGCCTTGAAAGCCCCGGGATCCCATATGGGTGCCGGTTCTAATCCCGGCAGCTCCACTTCCCATCCAGCTCCCTGCTTGTGGCCTGGGAAAGCAGTTGAGAACGGCCCAATGCATTGGGACACTGCACCCGCGTGGGAGACCCGGAAGAGGTTCGAGGTTCCAGGTTCCCGGCTTCGGATCGGCGTGTATCGGCCCATTGCGGCTCACTTGGGGAGTGAATCATCGGACGGAAGATCTTCCTCTCTGTCTCTCCTCTGTGTATATCTGGCTGTAATAAAATGAATAAATCTTTAAGAAAAATAATTTCAATCATCCGTAATCTTCTTCACAAAGTGGAAGAGATGTGAACTTGAATCTGTAACTGCAAAAACAGTTGGGAGAAGTGCTGGGGACCAGGCCCAGGAGCCGTGGGGATGCAGTCCTCCAGCAGAGAGATTGGCTGTTTCCTGGAGGGGAGGGAAAGAACACTCGTGGTCCAGGCCGGGGCAGGGTGGAGAACGGCATCAATGAGAGCATGGAGACTGGACGTGCTGGCACCACTGACCACCTGCCTGAAGGATCTTGGGCGCTAAGCTCAGGAGGGTTTTGTTTGTTTGTTTTTGTTTTACTATTTTTTTTTTTTTTTAAAAAAAGACCTATTTATCTGTTTGAAGTGCAGTTATAGAGAAAAAGGGAAAGGAAGCAAGAGATTCTATCTGCTGGTTCGCTTCCTGAAATGCTACCACAGCCAGGGCTGGGCCAGGCCAAAGCCAGGAGTCTTGAACTGTACCATTGTCCTACAGTAGGCGCCCAAGCACTTGGCTCACCCACTGCTCCTTTTCCAGGCACATTTACAGGGAGCTGGATCAAAAGCAGAGCAGTTGGGCCTCAAACTGTCAACTCCCATAAGTGTTGCCTGTACCACAGTGGCTCCTTAGCCTTCTGCACCACAATGCCCATCCCTTCTAGGTATTGACTCAAGAGAAATGAGGACATGTTCATGCAAAAGCTTGTACATAACCATTCGTAATACCCAAAAGATAGGATAAGTAAAATAAAATATGGTGTAGCATGTCATGGCATAATATTTGTCAGTGAAAAGGGATGAAGTACTAATATACCAAAGTTCATGGAAAATGCTTATTATGTAACAAATATATGTGGATTTCAATCTTTTTTTGCACCCAAATAAACTTATCTATTTAGTTCTATTTCCTGTGACTTTTTTGGAAGTGCCTTCAATGCTACAACACAGATGAACCAGACCCAAAATACCACCTGGTGTGTGGTTCCACTTAGATGAAATGTCCGGAATAGGCGAATCTATGCATGTGGACACAGAAAGGTTAGTGATTGCTAAGGAGAAATTGAGACTGACTACTAGCGTTTTGTTGAGGGGTGATGAAAATGTTGTGGAATTAGATGATGACCTCACAATCATGTGACTATATTGAAAGGCATTGATTTATACACTCTGAATGGGTGAATTGTGTAGTATATGAATTATGTCTCAAAGTTATGAAGAAGGGCTGGTGTAAGCCTCCACTTGTAATGCCAGAATCCTATATCATAGTGCCTGTTCAAGTCCTGGCTGTTCCACTTCTTATCTAGTTGTCTCCTAATTTACCTGGGAATGTAGGAGAAGATGGTCCAAGTCAAGTGCTTTGATCCGGACCATGCACTTGGGAGACCAGAATGAAGTTCCTGGCTCCTGGTTTTGGCTGTTGTAACCATTAAGGGAGTTTACCAGTGGGTGAAAGGTCCCTCTTTCTGTCTCTTCCTCTCTATCTGTTGCTCTTTCAATAAATAAATATGGGGCCAGAATGATGGTTCGGTTGGCTAATCCTTCTCTGACTGTGGTGTCCATATCCCAAATGGGCACGGGTTCGTGTCCTGGATACTCCACTTCCCATCCAGCTCCCTGCTTGTGGCCTGGGAAAGCAGTGGAGGATGGCCCAAAGCCTTGGGACCCTGACTCATGCAGGAGACCTACAGGAAACTCCCGGTTTCTGGCTTCAGATCTGCTCAGCTCTGACCATTGTGGCTGTTTGGGGAGGGAACCATCCATTAGATGGGACATCTTTCTGTCTCTCTTTAAATCTGGCTTTTCAATACAAATAAATAAATTTTTAAAATAACTGAATATTTTCTACAATTAGTTATAAAGATAAGTAGAATGGGCATAGTTTCAGAATTAAAGGATAGTCTTTGTATAGACTGAACTTTGAAATAGTGGTTAGGAAGGATGGGGGTGGGGGACAGAGAAAAGAAGCTGAGGGGCTGAAGGAATGACTGAGCCATAGCTCAGGCTCTGTGTGGTAGAGGGCCACAGGAGACAGACAGTCCCAAGCTGGCCAAGGAACTGACACACCTGGGCCAGTCAGGTGGGACGAGGGGAGATGCCGCTGGCTCTGGGAGTTGAAGATTTGACCTCGTGGTGAGAAAGACAAGGGTATGTCTGTGTGGGGATAACCCAAGCGATAAGGCTGGCCAGCTGTCTCCTCTCCTCAGCTCTTCCCCATAAACATTGATGGGGAAAAGCCCTTCATTATATTGCAATTATTATGGATTCAGGATTGATTCTTTTTCCCTTGGTGTGTTCTCTTTCCTCAGATTATGAGGGAACGGTCGCTGAACTTTGACCCTTGCTGTGTCAGCTACTTTACTAAAGGGGAGTACATTTTGCTTGGGGGATCAGACAAGCAAGTATCTCTTTTCACCAAGGATGGAGTGCGACTTGGGACTGTTGGGGAGCAAAACTCCTGGGTGTGGACATGCAAAGTGAAACCTGACTCCAACTATGTGGTAAGAACCGGAAGTTCATTCTGTTGGACCATTGCGGGAAGCACTGAGAGTTGGCCATGTTCAGCCAATCAGATCACTCGTGTGCATTCCTGGAAAAGGGGAGGATAAGATTGTCCATGAAGAGCTGAAAGTGCGTACCTCTCGACCCCTGCAGGTAGTGGGCTGCCAGGATGGCACTATTTCCTTCTACCAGCTCATCTTCAGCACAGTTCACGGGCTCTACAAGGACCGTTATGCCTACCGGGATAGCATGACTGATGTCATTGTGCAGCACCTGATCACAGAGCAGAAAGGTAAGAAGCAGGTGCAGCTCCTCTTGCTCTCCACATGTTAGATTGAGACAGCTGGGGACAGGGCACTTGAAATGGCAGAAAATCTTTCCCCTTGACCTTTTGAAAACAAAGTGTTGTCAGACCACTGGGTTTTGCTTTTCTCAGCGGTGGCCAGAGATCTAGAATTCTTGGAGGGTCTCACAACAGTAAACCCTGTCTAAAAGAATGCACTACCTCATAGAGGGTGTTGCACATTCCTCACAGTGGTATATGGGCTCCCTGAATAAGGAAAGATGACCCTGAGAGCCAGGTGGCAGAACTGCATGAGTCCTTATGGATGGTTTTTGTTTTTATTTTTTCTGTTAAAATTTGTTTTTATTTGAAAGGTAGCTTTACAGACAGGGAAAGGACAGAAAGATCTTCCATCCTCTGGTTCACTCCCCAAATGGCTACAAGAACCAGAGTTGAGCTAATTTGAAGCCAGGAGCCAGGAGCTTCTTCCAGTTCTCCCATTTGGGTGCAGGGTCCCAAAGCTTTGGTTCATTCTCTACTGCTTTCCCAGGCCATAAGAAGGAGCTGGGTGGGAAGTGGAGCTGCTGGGATGTTGGTGTATAGAGGTGGAGAATTAGCCAGTTGAGTCATTATGTCAGTGCCCCCTTGTGGATTTTTGTCTTTTCTGGTCAGAGTCACTGCAGGGTTCTTCTCTTTCAGCTCCATCTCCACCTGCTTGCTAGCAGATTCTTCTACCAGAGATAAGCAGAGGTAGAGGTGGGAAGAGGCTCAGCTGGAAGATCTGGGTTCAGACCTAATACAGTGTACCTTCTGGGACACTGTCTGGTCCATAGTGTGTGTGCAGCCTAGTATGTCCTGGAAATTTCATGCAGTACCCTATTGTCAAGAAAGCAGATGGAGAGTGGCCAGAAGTGAGCCACTTAGGCAGCTCCTGGTCATTAGGGGCCATTAGTGCCATGCTGTGGAGCCTTAGGCTTCTACTGGCACACAATGGACCACAAAGACTGTGCTGTGCACCACTCTGGATTCCAGTGCTGAGCTGAGCTGATTATTAGATGCTCCACAAGGATGTTTTAATGAGAGTATCTCACTGTAATTGCCAGTAGCATTAAGTAAATGATAGCTTTTAATTTCTTTCCTTTCCACCTTACTTAACAACCTTTTGCTAGAGCTGGATTTCTTTTTCTTTGACAGTTCGTATTAAATGCAAAGAGCTTGTCAAGAAAATTGCCATCTATAAAAATCGATTAGCTATCCAGCTGCCAGAGAAAATTCTCATCTATGAGCTGTGTTCCAATGACTCGTCAGACATGCATTACCGGGTGAAAGAGAAGATGGTCAAGAAGTTTGAGTGCAACCTGTTGGTGGTGTGTTCCAGTCACATCATCCTGTGCCAGGTGGGTAGCAGCCTGCTGGAGAGGTCAGGCTGAATCCGTATCCGCATCTGCTCCTCCCACAGATCGGGCGTCCACCGTATGCTTCCTGGGAAACAAGTTCCTTTCCATAAGATTTGGTAGCCACATTGGCTTTCATCATACTATCCTCTTGATGAATCCGGCCCAGTGGAATAGGGCCATAAACTGGAGAGCACTGTTAGGTAGTTATGGCATTTTTTTATACCAGGATTGTACATGAATTGGTGTTCCACACAGTGAAGACAGGTTTTTTGTTTGTTTTAAAGATTTATTTTATTTTTATTACAAAGGCAGATATACAGAGAGGAGAAAAGACAGGGAGGAAGATCTTGCATCCAACGATTCACTCCCCAAATGACTGCAATGGCCAGTGTTGCGCCATCCGAAGCCAGGAGCCAGGAACCTCCTCCAGGCCTCCCATGTGGGTGCAGGGTCCCAAGGCTTTGGGTCGTCCTTGACTGCTTTCCCAGACCACAAGCAGGGAGCTGGATGGGAAGTGGGGCTCTCGGAATTAGAACTGGCGCGCATATGGAATCCCGTTTTGTTCAAGGCGAGGACTTTAGCTGCTAGGCCACCTCGGTGGGCCCTGTTTGTTTTTAAGAAGTAAGGATATGTGAACATTTATACTCACTCAATAATGGTTAAGAAAGCTTTACTTCCTGAAAAAAAAAACACACATTTACTTCCTGAGAGATTTTTTTTTCATGAGAAGAATTTTAAACATAGAGCCTTAGAAAGTGTGTAGCTTGATGCCAACAAAAGTTTGGAAAGGCTAGCCTGGCCTTTCAATCTTGGAAGTAGAGGCAGATTTAGTTTTAGCTAAACCTATTGAAAGTGGTAAAAACAGAAAATATCCTTTAGGAATTAACGTAGTATAAAATACTGTTAACGTTTCCCTGACAGTTCAGAGTTTCCAGCAGATTGGGAGTATGGCAGTTACAGGGCCATGTGGCAGCTTGGTGCGCTTCGGGTGCAACTTCTGGCCTTGGCAGCCTGGAGAGCTACACTGAAGATCTGAAGCTGTCCTGGGCTCCCCAGGGAAGGCTTGTGAAGGATTCCTAGTGCCAGCCATGGGGAGGGAACAAGGACACTGAGTGTTAGGTAATTTTCACCCTTCAGGGGCAGGAGGACCTCCTTAGGCGGGCCTGGCTGCCTTTCCTTGTGGACGCCCGAGCACAGCTATGCTTCCTCTAGGAGAAACGGCTGCAGTGCCTGTCATTCAGCGGAGTGAAGGAACGGGAATGGCAGATGGAGTCTCTCATTCGGTACATCAAGGTGATTGGTGGCCCTCCTGGAAGGGAAGGTCTGTTAGTGGGCCTGAAGAATGGACAGGTGAGTGCTTCTTCATCAGTCCCGTCAACCCATGGTCTGACACACACATGACCTGGTTTGGGGGTCCCCTGAGGTGATGGGTTCCCAGTGCGAGATAGGTGCACTGGAGGGCAGCCAGGAGGGCAGCTTCCAGCTAAAGGGACAGTGGCCTTCGGGCTTACAACATATTGGCATTCTGGCCAAGATCCTGCTGTGGCCTCTGGGTTGCATGTAGAGTGGATCAGTACACTTCAGGGTCGCCCAGGAGGTGGGGAATTTGTGGGGGACACAGCTTCAGTGGATTGCTGGGGAGGGAGACGAAGATCACTGCTTGGGTCAGATCCCTATTAGGGCAGTGAGTGGATTATCGCAGTGTGCTAGAGTGCTGGGCCTCTGGATATTACCAGATAACTCTAGGAAAAATGGATTCTTTGGGCAAACAGATGTGGGAAATCTGGGTTACCCAAAGTTTAACAGATCTCTGTGTGTGTGTGTGTGTGTTTTCCTTGCTCAAAATAAGAGAAGTTCTAAGTGGGCTACATGGAAATTTGAAAGGGAAAATATAACTGCGTGAGCCTGAGAGCCAAGCTGTGTAGCAGATGGCTTGTGGCTGAGGCCTGTCAGGTCTTTGCTGGGGATGGAAGCTGCGGAGCATGAAATCAGCAGGAGCCGAGCAGCAACACAAAAATAGAGGAAGAGGCTGCTGCTTTCTTGTAGTCAGCTGTCATTTCTCACGTGAGGCCAAGAGCTTGGTCTTTGGAGTCAGGTCGGCTTATCTGTTTGAAAGGCAGAGTGATGACTGGGTTCAGGATGGGGGTTGGGGAGACCTTCTGCAGTGTTTCTTTCCCCAGATGCCTGTGACAACCAGGGCTGGGTCAGGCCAAAGCCAGGAGTTCAGAACTCCATTTCTCACTTGGTAGCAAAGACTCAAGCACTTGAGCCATTGCTTGCTACTGCCCAGGGCATGTTCACAGGGGGCTGAATGAGAAGCTGCACCAGAGTGCTTGCCCCAAGCATGTTTTTACTTAGCTACTCTACCTGTGCAGCCCTAAGGAGGATACTTGACCTCTGAGCGCAGGCTTTACAAATGAGGGTAATACTGCATTTTTCAGAAAGATGTTAAAAACAGGGAAGTAATAAATGATAGCTGGCAGTAGCAGCAGCGTCACTGCTTGATGCCAGCTATCTTGTCGGGATGTTTACAGCAGCATATTCCTGTGTTAGTGTGTGACTCAGATCTTTGCGAGATGGTCTCTGCTAACCTGCTGCGGTGTGGATGATATCATTACCAAATCCCCAAACTCAGCAGGCACTGGAGACAGTTTGGCATGTCTCAGGCCTGTCATCGTTTCAAGGACCTCCAATGAACCACACTTCTGGTCCCCTGAGGATAAGCCACCCACCCCCTGTCTTTGTTTTAATGAGTCCTCTTCCCCGTGCAGAGCTTCTGGTGGAGTTAGTAGGAGTTGTTCTTGTAGAACACATGGGATCCCAACAGCCTGGCTGTGTTCCAGGGTCTCGTTGCCATGGTGACTCACACTTCTTTTTGCCTCTGAAATTTCGCCAGATCTTGAAGATTTTTGTGGACAATCTCTTTGCCATCGTCCTGCTGAAGCAGGCCACGGCCGTACGTTGCCTGGACATGAGTGCCTCCCGAAACAAGCTGGCTGTGGTGGACGAAAACGACACGTGCCTGGTCTATGACATCCACACCAAGGAGCTGCTTTTCCAGGTGAAGTCCTCCCGAGTGCAGGAGGACACAGTACTCTAGAGGCTCTCCTCTACTTCCCAGTCCCCGCAGGTGGTGGTCCCCTGCTGCCCGAGGGACAGTGATGTATTAGGGCTGGGTGCAGTACCGAGCTGAGAGGCAGTGGAAAGGCCTTCTCCTTCAGGCGTGCAGCGCTGCGGGGCCTGGGCCAGCCTCTCAGTTTTGGTTTCCTTACTCTTAGGATGGGAATGTAATTCCTTTCTTACTGTTTACCACCAGCAATAGAAGAGGTAAGTCATCCATTAGAGTGTGCTGTAGGTTCACAGTGAGTGGGCCAATGTCATGGTTCTTCTGAAGGTGTCCACCTCCTGCCTCTTGGAGGCCTGCCTGTTTCTGTGAGGAACCTGAGGCACGGTAAGGAGCAGGTTTGTCATCTGAAAGAAGGAAGGGAGACTGGGTGAAGCCACGCTTCTTCATCCACCAGGATGCCATAAAGATCTGAGCTTTTGAGCTCTTTTTGGGAAAGCTGTTTACATATCATTCAGTCCTGTGGTGGAAGAGGTGTCTCCCTGGAAGACAATCCCAGAGGCTCCAACGTGGCTGAGTTTGGCCACATTTTTCCTCTTTTTTTTTTTTTTTTTTTAAGCACAGTTCAAAGTTGAGCTGAGTCTTCAGACTTTTTAAAAAGATTTATTTTAGGGAGCAGTATGATGCCTCAGTTGACCGATCCTCAGCTTGCAAGTGATGACATCCCATGTGGGCACTGATTGGTGTCCTGGCTGTTTTACTTCTCATCCAGCTCCCTTGTTGTGGCCTGGAAAAGCAGTGGAGGATCGCCCAAAGCCTTGGGATTCTGCGCCTGTGTGGGAGACCTGGAAGGAGCTGCTGGCTTTGAGTCAGCTCAGCTCTAGCCATTGTGGCCAGTTGAGGAGTGAACCAGTAGATTGAAGATCTTTCTCTGTCTTCTCTAAGTCTGCCTTTCCAATAAAAATAGATACCTTTAAATATTGTATTTTATTCATTTGAAAGGTAGTGTCACAGAGAGAGATCGTCATCCACCAGTTCATTCCCCAGATGGTTGCAATGGCCAGGGCTGGGCCAGGCCAAAACCAGGAGCTTCATCCAGGTGCTCCGTGTGAGATGGGCCCAGACATTTGTGCCATCTTCTACTACTTTTCTCGACACACTAACGGGGAGCTGGCTTGGAAGCAGAGCAGCCAAGACTCAACCTGGTGCTCATATGGGATGCTGGCATTGCAGGCGGTGGTTTTACCTGTTAACGCCACAATACTGGCCTCCTCCCCCCATCCTTGCCTCTTCAAGGCTTTGTGACTGGTCAGAGCCACTTTATCTAAAGTGAGCTCCTCCAAAGCCCTTCTCTTGACTGGCTTCTACAGCCATTTTAGAGCTTCCCAGCCATGTCAGATCTAGTGCCGTGGTCAGGGCTCCTCTTGGTCCTCAGCTGTAGAACTAGTATGGTGGAAGGGTACCTGGAGGTGGGCGCCGCTAAGGCAGGGGAAGGGAGTACTGGGCTACCATTGGCCCAGACAAATCAAGAGACAGCCCTTACCTCTGACTGTTGTAAGCTCAATCCTGCCTATGTCACCTATTGTGTGATCTTGATTTCCTACCTTGCTGGAAAACATTCCCAGATTCTTTTGTCCTATTTTTCTCCACTGATGACACTGTACCTTACAAAGAAAACAACCATGTTGTTCTTTTCCTTACTATAAAAATAATCTGAGCTCATTGTGAAGGATTCTAGACAGCCTAGAGGAGAGCTGGGAGGAGCAGAGGGGCTGTCTCCCAGGGTTCCTGTAAAAATAGAATGTGTGAATTGTGTATTGTAGAGACAATAGACAATGTGTCATTTTCTAATTTAAATTAACTCAACTGTGCTTATTATAAAAAACAATATGTATCCATGACCAAAAATAAATAAATAAGTAAAAATTCTAAGCAAACGGGCTTGGCAGTGTGGCCTAGTGGCTAAGATCCTCGCCTTGATCCCATATGGCCGCTGGTTCTAATCCCGGCAGCTCCACTTCCTCTCTGTCTCTCCTCCTCTCAGTATATCTGACTTTGTAATAAAAATAAAAATAAATCTAAAAAAAAAAATTCTAAGCAAACAAAAGAGAAAGCACCAACAATTCCACCTTCCCAGGAAAAAAATCCCTGTTAACCCTATGGCATACATGCTGGATTAGCTAGTTGAGCCAGTGCACCAGCCCCAGACACACTTTTAAACTTATGTGTAAGATATGTATTTATTCTTCAGTGCAATTGCAGTCCCACTTGACTAGTTTTTTACATACTTCATGCTGATTAGTATTGGGGGAGAATATACATTTAAAATATACACATATATACATATATCCCAGTAGCTCAGCTGTTCGGATGCCTCTGTGTCCTGTTGGAGTGTCTGGGTTTGATTGCTTCCCCAGATTTCTGCTGGTTAAGACCCTGGGAGTCAACAGTGGTGATGAGCCAAAGGCTGGGGTCTGGGCCACTCCGGTAGAAGGCCTGGGCTGCGTTGCTGTGTCCCAGCTTCAGCCCTGACCTGATCTGCTTGTTGTGGTTGTTTGGAGAATGAACCCATGGATGGGAGTGTTCTTTCTCCCTCCCTTCCTTCTCTTCCCCCTGCTGACTCTATCTCTCAAAAACAATTTTTGTTTGTTTGAAAACCCTACCCTGACGCAGGTGCATAAGAGGCTTGACTCATATCTATCTCCCTGTCAACGGTTTTTATGAGTCACTTTTTATTTTTTTTATCAAGAATGAGTTTATTCAAAATTCTCCAGCATTCTTTTAACTACTGTGATATTAATAATCAAGCCTTTCATTAAAAAATAATCTCTAATCTTATTTTAATTATTTTACACTTCTTTTTTTAAATTATATTTTTGGCAATCTTTACATAGTTAATTAGGGTAAAATGGTTCAAGGGCTACAGGAAAGTGGGTAAGACTATAATTTCCACTTTGTTTCCTTCATGTATCTGAGGTAAAGGGGGTTTTAAGGGAGAAGCCCAACCCAATTTCCCACCCACCCCAGGTCCCTGATGTGGGACATGCTCCAAGGGTCTTGCTCAAGTGATTTTGATAGTTCAACAATTATAAATTGCTGCCAGTCTCACCACTCCAAGCACAATGAGGTTGTTGAAGAATCCACTGATTGACACAGTCCATCTTAGAGTCTCTGTTTGCCCAGTTTTTCACTGCCAACATATGTCTGAGGTGGTTGATTGACTTGTTCTATCCTCTGTCTTTTCATGGTTAGGGTTCCGAGTCCGGCAGTTCGATTGGGGACATCCCAAAAGAAACTGTATCTGAGGTGTTCTCAGACCAGATTCTTGTGTGTACTAGCAAGTTCAGGGCCCAGCACAGTCCATCGCCCCGATCAGCTGGTGGTTGCAATTGCTGGGTCAGTTCTGTTTCCAGCGCTGTCTTCCACTGGAACCAATGGGTGCTGTAATCCAGCCTGGTTCTGCCCAGCACACACTCAGCCCTCACATAAACCAGTGGGAGCTGCAGCCTAGTCAGAGTGACCCCTAATAACCCCCACCAGGCCCGCCCCCTACCTTGGTTTGCCAGCATATGCAGCAGACTAGTCCAGTCTGTCCCGCATCCCATTCAACTCTCATACATGTCAATGGGCATTGAAGCCTAGTTCTATCTAACCAGCTCCACTATCCAGTTCACACAGATGTTGTTGGGTGCCTTTATGTCTAGCCTTTATGTCTAACCCAGCCCCTGTCCTGCTTTTCGCATCCTCTAGTGGGAGTGGTAACCCAAGAGGGAGGAGCCCACTATTTCCCTTTTAGGCCACTCCCACTCCCGGATTATGCACTCTCCAGGTGGTTCTGCAGTGTAACTTGACAGAATTAGCCCCCAGTGCCAGCTTCTGCCAGCTGGTGCTGTGGCTAAGCCCAACCAACCCTCACCCAGTCTAATTTTTGTTTGCACCAGTAGGAACAATCAGCCCATCCTGGCTTTTCCCTGATCTAGTCAACATGAGGCCCACAAGTGTTGTAGCCCTGCCTCGTCTGGTCTGCACACATCCCAGCTCATGCTCTCCAGTGGGAGTAGCTGTCCAACAGGGGAGCACCCTCACATTTCCCCTTCTGGCTCCACCCCCTCCCTTTCTGGTTCTCATGTGTGCTGGTTGGGCGCTGTGGTCACATCCGGTACAGGTCACCTCACCTTAGCATTCCATAATGTGCACTGGTTTTTTGTTGCGACCGAACCTGGCTCGACCCGCACTCTGTTCTGGTGCTTGGATTCGCCAATGGGTGATGTGAACTGATTCAGCCTGGTCTGCCCCCTACCCATGCCAAATATATACCAGTGGGAAACTTTCCATGGCCTGTTTTGGGATGTTTCCTTTCATGCTTCTTGCGCTTACCTGTAGGGTCTGTGTCCTGCCAAAGGAGTTGCCCAGGCTCCTTCATCAGAACCCCTCCCAATGCCAGATTTCGCGCATGCCAGGGGGTCCATGAGCCAGCCCTACTCACTGTATGAGTCACTTTAAAAGGGCAGTTGACTAAGAAATGGGCATGGTGTGAGAGGTCCAGGTTGTTCTCACACCCTCCTCCCTGTCCCTGGCCTGCAGGAATCCAATGCCAACAGCGTGGCCTGGAACACCCAGTGTGAGGACATGCTGTGCTTCTCGGGGGGAGGCTACCTCAACATCAAAGCCAGCACCTTCCCCGTGCACCAGCAAAAGCTGCAGGGCTTCGTGGTTGGCTACAACGGCTCCAAGATCTTCTGCCTCCACGTCTTCTCCATGTCTGCAGTAGAGGTGCCACAGGTAACCCAGGCCCTGTGTGCTGTCCTTGGGACAGGGCGATGAGACAGGAAAGCCAGGAGCTTTGGAGATTGTGTCAGGGAGAGAGAGGAGAGAGCAGAGTGGAGATGTGCCCTGTGCTTGAAACTTGATGTGTTGTCTCTCTACCTGGTGCAGCTGCTCTCTGTCTTTGGGCAGAATCTCAACCCCACAGATCCTCCATTTCTTTGTGATCTCCCCTGTGATAAGGATGGAGAGAGGTGTGCAGTGTTGTCAGCAAATGGTGTTGTTCACTGAGAGCCATGCATCAGTGAGCCCACAAAGTTAGAATGAGGCAGGTTGTGTGCACGAGCATGTGTAGCAGCATGTGTTTAAGAGAGACAGGGACAGGGAGAATGTATGTGGGAACTGAGGCCTGGGTGCCATAAAGGGAGAATGGGACCCTGTTCAGGTGTGCTGAACCAGGAGGAGGCCAGAGTACGTGTGTGTGTTGGGTGGGGAGGTGTTGTCATAGATAGCCATGGAGTGGGGGAGGACAGATACCAGAGACTGACAAGCCCTTTCTTTCCAGTGATCATAAAATAGAGATAGGCCCCAGGGAGAAATATCAGCCCCAGAGCCTAATCCTCAAAAGGGAATCTCAGGGTGATTAACAGAGTGCAGAACTGAGGCACAGTGACATCGCTTCAGTTGGTCTGGAGGCTCCACCTGCAGCCAGACCCTACAGCACTCTGGCATCACAAGTTCCCCCAGTACCCTGGTGCCCTTGGTGACCACACTGTGCCCTCAGCATCGTGGTCCTGGCAGCACTGCATCCTGTCAAACAGGTGTTGTGCAGCTTACTTCCCCAGCATGTGTTGTTGAACTTGGAGGGGCTTTATAGTCCTCAGCTCCTGTGACTCCTCAGGCCCTGCAGCCATCTCACCTGAACTCCTTTGTAAAGATTCCTCCAGACAGAACGGACGGATCGGGGGGGGGGGTACATTGGAAAGGTTTCTGGACAGATTTCAGATTTCCCTTCTCCTGGGTTCTGCTGTCTGTGGATCCACCACACTGTTCACCCTTAGGCTGGTCCACTTGTCTCTGAGCACTGAATCCCTTCTGCTCATGGCTGCAGAAATTACTGGCAAGTGCCCTCGTTGGCGCTCACCCAGAGCAGCTTCCCGGGAAGCTTACCGGAAGCACTTCCCTGGAAGTGGCAGTGATCTGATCTGGACATGTGGAAACAGCAGGTAAGGAAAGCAGGAGAAAGCAAGGGCTTGGGGTGGAAGTGGTGGCAGGAGGGGAGCCAACACAGCCCCTCCTGGCCACCTCCTGCCATCCCCATCTGCGCCCTTTCCAAATCTATGCACTGCATCTGCAAGGTCCCACTCGCCCTCAGTCATGCCAAACAAGCTGTGCTTTCTTGAAAGTTTTCTCCCAAGATTGCCATCCTGACCTCAAAAATAAATGCAGTTTGCTCTTCCTGACTTTGGCCAGCTGGGACGAGCCAAGGGGGCGGTGCAGGGCTTCCTGTGACGGGACCCCCCAAGGCAGTAGCCTGCCTCCCGCTTGCTGCTGAGCCGTCCTGCTGAGGCAGCAGATAGGACTGCCAAGGGTTGGGGAAGGCCCTCCCAACACAAAGGCTGTTTGTCTGTAGCCTCTGCCTCCGGCTGGCCAGTGATTTTGGCCTAGATAGAGGGGAGAGAGCATAAAACCTGCTCTTGGGAGTTTTGGTTTCCTTTTGATACTTACATCATTTTGTGCAAGAACTTGCTGGTCAGGGCTGCCAAGTAGGGCAGTGAGGCCTGGTCAACCTTCTCTGCCTCGTGGTGACGTTGTGTTTGGAATGTAACACCAAGGTAAAGTATGGCTCCCATGATGGTTTTTCAGTTTATATGTGTATATATGTATATTCAGTTTGTATATTTTTTAAACGCCCACTCAGACTGTGCCTCCCAAGCAAGTCCAGATGTTAGCCATCGTCTGCTCCCAGCTAATGCGCCCCTTGAGGCTTTGTGCATGGCAGGAGGCCCTGCGCTCTAGGGGGAGAGCAGCAGCTCCAAGCTTCGACCCACTACCTTGACCAGCTGCAACTGGAGCAACTCGTCTCACTCTTTGGGGTCTTATTTTCTGTGAAATGGGGTTAATTATAGTCATCTTCAGGTCTGTGTGGCCCAATTCCTATCATTATTTGTTATTATTACAGAGTCATAGTATAGCCCAAACCCACAAAACACAATTACTCGTCCTCTGGAACAGAGGGTGCTCATTAAAGGAGTTCAGGAAGGAACGTTGGTTTGGGTGGGGGCGTTTGGGAAACTTTAAGGGATTGGGAAACTTGACCCAAGCCCTGAGAAGGTGTTTGCAGCAGCGGAAAGGGGGAGCATGACTGGACAGGAGGGGAGGAGGAGCTGGCTTTGAGGACTACACAGAAGGGCATAGGCACACTTGCTTTCTGCCCAGTAAGTTATTCTCTTCCTTTTATATTTATTTAAAATGCAGAGTTACAGAGAGAAAAGCATGGAGGGAAGGAAGAGGAAGACAGAGAGAGGGAAAGAGAGGGCTTCCTGTGTGCTGCTTTACTCCCCAGGTGGCTGCAGTGGCTGGGGCTGGGCCAGGACAAGGTCAGGAACCTGGAATTCCATCCAGGTCTCCCACATGCAGGGACTCAAGTACTTGGAGTGTCTTTTACTGCTTTCTCAGGTGCTTTAGCAGGGAGCTGGATCTGAGGTGGAACAACCAGGACATGAACTGGCACCCTTATGGACAGCTGACAACAGCTTTACCCGCTACGCAGCACTGGCCCCATAGTTACTATTTTCAGAACACCTCTCATTTTGCCCATGGTAGCCTGAGATGGGCAGGGCATCTGCAGGGGAGTTAAGAGGTTACTCGAAAGAAACCTTGCTCAAACACGGCTTGAGTTCCAGCCCAGCTGCTCTCCCGTTCCTGCCCTGCTGCCTGGGGAAGAAAGGGGATGGCATTGCACAGGAGAAATGATAAGCACACAGGAGCAGCTGTGTCTACCACAGCATGGACCAGCTGAAGGAGAAAAACATTGTCTTCAACTCTAAAGCTGAAAATGGATCTGGAAATTTCCAAGATAAAAGCCGTAAATGGAGAAAACAGCACGTTCAGTTCCACATTTGGGAACCATTAGTGCAGAAGCACTGGCTGATTGATCTCCACTGTCTGCCAGTCCCATGGGGAAGATGCACGTCCCTGCAGCACAGTTGACTGGCGCTAGAGCAAGGAGAGGCCCAGTGACTGTTAAAGGTGCCATGCACCCCTCCCTGCGGGCACACTCGCACAAGGCAGGGCAGAGCACAGAAAGTGGGCTCAGGTCCTACTAGCTCCAACATCAGGGTTTTCTGTTGCCACGCGTATTCTGAAGCCAATCAGTGGTCCTCTCTGAGTCTCAGCTTCTTGGGCTCCCCACAGGGAAAGTTATGCCTGCTGCTGGGCAAATGCAAAAGCATTTTGCAAGCCTGAAAGAGAGAGGTCTCTAGGAGTGCTCACAGGTAGTCAGAGCAAGGTAACCGTCCTGTCGGGGAGTTGTCCCCAACTCCTGGAGATGGGGACCTTCGGTGTGACCTGGAGCAAGCCACCTCAAGGAGGCGGCCACGTTAGCCCCCTCCTCTCAGTGATGTCGTTCATTCTCGCAGCAGACATAAACTGGGGGCCTGCCGAGGGAGGCGTGTAGTGAAGCACAACCGTGCTGTTGGCCCTGGGTTGTTGATGGCCTTGTTGGGGAGACAGTCGTGGTTACAGCACAGCCCGAGATCTGGGCAAGGGCAGAGTCAGTTCAGGCTGCTTGCTCGAGGTGGGCGCCTGAGGAATCAGGGAGGATTTTGCAAAGGAGGTGACATTTGAACAGGTCTTGGGAGCCAAACAGGCAGTTTCCAGAAGGCAGGGAGGGGAGGGGGCTCTGCAGGTTGGGTGACATCTTGTGGTGAGGCAGTCCTGGGGCTTGGCAGGAGGGGAGAGTTGAAGGAAAACTGTGCTCAGAGCACTGTTAGTGCAGGGGGTGGGGAAGGCGGTGACAGAGCAAAGGCGGCAAGGTGGGCTGGGCGGGGCTGCGAAGGGTGCTGCTCCTGCTCATTGGCGTGTCTCTCTGCAGGTGTTTGTAATTAGATCTTCATGCCTATCTGGAGATGGAGACAGGCTTTGTATGAATCTGATTTTTTTTTTCCATTTCTCTGAAAACAATTTTCTTTTTTCTTTTTGACAAAATCTTGCAGTCTGCTCCCATGTACCAGTACCTGGATAGGAAAATGTTCAAAGAAGCTTACCAGATTGCCTGTTTGGGGGTCACTGACGCTGACTGGCGTGAGCTGGCCATGGAAGCTCTTGAAGGATTAGAATTTGAAACTGCAAAGAAGGTAAGCCTCTACTTAGCATGCGGTGGAATTTGAGCTGAGCGGGCAGGAGAGGGCCCAGGTGGTGTGGAGGGCCAGCAGCCGCCTGTGGTATGCCCTGAGGTTTAGACTGGCCTGGGGTTAGACCTCAGCTCAGCATTACGTCACTGTGACCTGGGTCAGGTCACAGCCTTCCTCGGGTGACTTCTCTGTAGAGGTAGCATGATGGTGGCTGTGCCCTCACAGAGTTAGAAGGGTCTGATGGGACAGCAACTGCGAAGCCTGACCCTGGAAAAGTACCTGATGAATGCAGCTGTCACACTCAATAACTATTATTTGTGTGATCCACCTAGCTAAAAGCTTGGTCCATAATTGGTACTCAATAGGTTTCAGGTATGAACAGCCTTTATTGTGCCTTGGTGTCCCTTAGCTCCCTGCTGAGAGTGGGATGGCCAAACCCTGATTCTGACAACAGTGTGGTCACTTCCCACATCAGATGATCTGCTCTATCATCCTGCCTTAGTCTGGTAAAGCTAGAGAGATGGCTAAAAGCATTTGACCCATTTCTGCGCATCAGAAAAAGCCCAGTTACATTTCTGAGTTGGGTTTCTGTCTAGAGCCTGAAGTGGGAGAGAAAATGGCTCCGGCACCCTCTCTGCTATTGCTCCCTTTGTCTGTTGTTTTCCTAGTCAAGTAAGGAGCTAGGCCTTTGGCTGTCACAAAACATGTGTCATGTGAAGTCAGGAGTTACAGGAGTAGGAAGGGAGCAGACTGCATCAGTCTAGGCCCTGCAGAGGGGATGAGGAGCGGCAGCAACACTGTGGGGGTAGCCCTGTGACCACCGGGACCCCCAGCCCCTGTCCCCACCATCTCTGCGGTGGGGGCGGGGCAACACTGACTGCCACATTGGCTTAACTGAGCAGTTACAGGAGAATCCGGAGCCGGGACTAGCTGTCCAGTGCTAGCTGTGTTAGAGCAGCGGAAGCTGTCCTTCTCTAATAATGTCTGTAATAATGTCGGGCGTTAGAGCTTCAGACTTCCGAAGTGTTGGCAGAGCAGTAATGCAGGAGGCTCTGGGAATTCAGAGGAGGGAGGAGGCCTTTGCTTGGAGGGAGCTTTTATCTCCTGCCCCACCCGAAGGTGCCAGGAGAGATGAAGAGGAACAAAGGATCCCTAGAATGTGTTTTGTTTGCTTGTTTTTAGCTTGGGATGAAACAAACAAACAGTCTTTGCTCTAGATTATACACTAGGTAGCTATCTCATCTTAGTACCCCGCCCCTTCGTGATACTCAGCAAATGTTAGAATGGGCAGAAATGAAACTGGAATGCCTCCTATTTATTTACTCACCATGCCCACCCTGTTTCCTGAAAGTACTGCCTGAGATTAGAAATGATTAAAGCCACAATATTTTTTTTAGAGTATTGCATACGTAGTCTTAAAATTACTTATTTATTTGAATGAGAGAGACAGAAGACAGAAGGAAGTTTCTGTCTCCTGGCTCCTTCCTCCAAATGCGCACAACAGCTGGTCCTGGGCCAGGGTGAAACCAAGAGCCAGGAACTCAATATAGGTCTCCCATGTGGGTGACAGGGACCTAAGTACTTGAGCCATCACCAGTGCCTTCCAGAATGCCCATTAGCAGGAAACAGGTACCTGGAGCAGAGCCAAGACTCAAATCCATCCCGCAGTGTGGGCTGCAGGTGTCCCATGGGGTGTCTTCACTGCCTGCTCCTATTTATTTATTTCTATAAATAATAATTGTATGTATATTTATTGTGACCGATATGATGCTTTCAAGATGCCACAAGAGTTTGACCGTTGAGGAGAACTTGATCTCTCATCTAAATCCTGAATCTCCGTCCTTTGTTTTTACCCTATGCAAGTTGCTCTGGCTCCAAGGCACAGACTTGGGGAAGGGGGCCCTGGGCCATCACTCGCATCCCCACTAGATGGCAGAGGAGAGCTGCCTGACCTGGGATTCGGCCTGCTGTGACTCTCCACAGGTCTCATTGCTGAAATTGCTCATGAGCTGGCCTTGTGACTCTGACCACCGTGACCAGCCACCCTGACTCTGCAGAATGTATCAGGGCTGAAGGAACTGGGGAGTAGATTTCACACAGAGCTTTCTCACATCCTAGAATCCAGCACAGCAGAACCAAAAAGAATGATCCTTGTAGAGGGTGTCCCAAATTTACCCCATCCACAGGAGTGTGGTTAAGGCTCCAAAGCGGGGAGTGAGGCGGGGGTGTTCATACCCTCCAGCTCAAAAGCCTTATGTCTGGGCCTGGACTGAGGCCTGGGCAGCTCCTCGCTCCCTCTCCAGCTCTGTGTCAGGCATTGTGGATTTCGCCTCGCCTGGGGACTCTAAGACAAGTCAGATGGAGAAGGTTATCTCCTAAGGCCTCTAGTGTAGAGCATGGGCACTCCTGGCTCCACATTCTTTGCCTGGGTGACCCCTGCTTCCTTACCCTTCCTATGAATCCTGCTTCAAGGATAGCCACTTGCTGGATGCCTACTCTGGGAGGCCTTACGCCATCCTGCTCCCTGGCCTTCCCCACGCGTGGACATTGTATCTGCGTTCACAAGAACATCTAGTTGTCACTGTGTAGTTTTTGATTAAAAAATACTTAGTGATCTCTGTATCTGCTGGGCTCCCCTTATAGAACGCAGGTTTATGAATTAGGGGAAGGGGCAGGGTCAAGTCCTGTTCCCCTCTGGGTCAGGGCACCTGACAGGGTACTTGGCCCTACGGGATGAAAGATGAACTCATATTGTGGTCGTGTGTAAGGCAGCCACATCTGACCAGATGACTTGCTCATTCTCCCACATCTTTTTAGGAGGGAGGGTATCATGCAGCCAGGTAGAGGCCTCACGCGGCCAATGGTGTTCTGCTTGTAAGTTCCAAGGACTCCTGGAGTTGCCGCCCTCCTAAGCCTATGTCAGCCCATTTCAAATGGGACCGCTAAAGAAGCACAGCTGGGTAGAAATGTTGACCACAAAAACCACAGGAAGATCCGTTGGATATGGTGGGTTGTGTTCCTCCAAGCCTCTTGCAGAATCTGAAAGAAGTATCTTCCTGTTCCTCAGAAACTTCTAGCAGGGGTTAAAGTGCCTGGCTTGACTGCAGGTCCAAGGCAGCGGCTGCGCTTTTAGGATTTACTGAAAAATTGCCTTCCAGCGACTTGGAGTGATTCATTCCCTACCTTCCCCGTTTCAGAAAGCAGCTTGATTGCTTCTCAGCTTTCTCCTCCTCCTCTCCCCTGCGCTGGCACTGCTGTTCTGGGTTCCCCGTGTTGATGGCGCTGCCGGGAGGCGTCCTCCACAGTTCCTCGGTGGAGGGACAATGTTCCGAGGAGCCGCCGCTGCATCTCAGGCTGTGCTATCAGGATTTTGTTTTACCAAATCCCCAAGTGATTGATGCAGCCAGGGCTTCTTTGCTGTTGTTTGTGTGGACCGATCCTGGGGTGAAGCCATGCCTCGTGGGGGCCGTGGCCCTCCTGAGCACACAGGGATCAGTTAGGATCTGCCTGTTGACCCTGTGCGGGTTGTCTGTCTGGAGCATGGCTTCCCACCCCCAGCCACCTGCCCACTTCTGAAACTGAGAAGGCAGCTGGTTTTGTTCTTTGTTTCTTCCCTGACAGGCCTTCACCAGAGTCCAAGACCTGCGGTACTTAGAGCTCATCAACAGCATTGAGGTAACAGAAGAAGCATTCTTCCTTCTCAAGCAAGCACGGTCTCCGTGTCAACTCCCCTAGCAGGCAAGAGACCTGAGGACCCATGAACAAATCCTGGGTGGCAGCCTTGCCCAGGCAGGGGGCAGAGCGGCCCTGGAGTGGGAAGTGCAGGCTGCTGCTTAGTAGTCCACTGAGGCAGAT
Source organism: Ochotona princeps (assembly GCF_030435755.1). Taxonomy (NCBI): domain Eukaryota; kingdom Metazoa; phylum Chordata; class Mammalia; order Lagomorpha; family Ochotonidae; genus Ochotona; species Ochotona princeps. The sequence goes on along the minus strand of NC_080852.1, from coordinate 36,277,281 downwards.
GGGTTTGAATTTCTCGGAGCTTTGGTTTCTTGTCTGTGAAATGGGATCAGACCTACCTGGCAGGATCGCGGCAAGGGTTTAAATAGGTTATCAGTAAGTAGCTGCTGTGCTCCCAGGCTGCAGTCATCTGCCCGCGTAGAGGGCTTCCCCAGCACACTGGGCCTGGGGCTGAGCTGAGCCCCGCTCTGGGACACCTCCCGCCCTGCCGTGCTGGCAAGAGCACAGAGCTTGTCAGCCCAGCGCAGACAGGCCTGGGGTGGGCTCAACAAGCTGGGTGCCGGGCCCTGCTGTTCTTAAGTTCCATGCATTGCAGAAGTGTCTAGCTGTCTGTAAAAAGGCATGCATGTTTTTTTTTTCTCCTGAACAGATTTATTGTGAGCCTAAAGGAATGTGAGATACATTGACTTTCCGAATGGAAGCCGTGAGGAAATCGGCAAATGTCTTGTCTCTCTAATCCAGCTTGAATAAGAAACACCCGTCTGGGCCAGGCCTTGTGCTGAGCCCAGTGGGTAGAGAGCTGAGGATAGAGGCCTGTAGGAGTCCCCAGTGAAGCCTGACTGTGGGGCTGCTGGGCACCCCACGCATGGGGTGTGCACAGTTCTTGCCCTCCCAGCATCTCCACAATGCAGGAACTGCTGCTAGCCCTCTTCCAGAGAGGAGGAAACAGGCTCAGAGAGGCTGTGTCACATTCCCAAGGGTGCACAGCCGACTCCCATCTGCACCCGAGTAAGTGCATGCTGCTTTAGTCTGGGCTGTGCACCCTTTCTCCACACCCTGCAGCCCCCTGTGCATGCGAAGCAGTGGCTCTGTTTGTCTACCTGCCTATTAAAGACCTGTGAAGTCCATTGCTGCCCGTGAATCCTCTGGCCACGGTCAAGGGAGTGCTCACCTGAAGCCGTGAACATCATTTTTTCCTCTGTGCAAAACCAGCTGGCTTTATCATGTGTCAGGACCAGCTGAGTTTACAGTGTCTGCCTCTTCTATGTGGCTGTGAGTTGGGACTTTTAGGTGAACTTGGAGGATTCTCTCCTGACAGATAGGATCTAAGTAAGGATCCAGTTTGCTCCAAAATTATCATTGCTTGCTGTTCAGCCTGGCCCCAGAAAGCAAGGTTTCTTAGTTGGAACCCGTTGCCCGGTGCATGTTGCTGCACTGCCAGCAAGAATCAAGGACTCTACCCACTCTGGTAATGTAGCTACTGAGTATACACAGATCATTTTAATTGATTATGGTGATTTTGGGGGACCCCTAAAAAGATAGGGCCTAAATTCCATTCCTGATAAAATCTATTTTTAAAACTTTATTTATTCAGGTCCCACACAATAGCGTAATGGCTAAATTCTCACCTTGCATCCACCAGGATCCCATATGGTGCCGGTTTGGGTCCTGGCTGCTTCACTTCCCATCCAGCTCCATGCTTGTGGCCTGAGAAAGCAGTTGAGGACTTCCTAAAGCCTCAGAACCCTGTACCCACGTGGGAGACCTGAAAGAAGCTCCTGGCTCCTAGCTTTGGATCAGCTCTGCTCTGGCCATTGTGGCCACTTGGGGAGTGAACCAGTGGATGGAAGATCTTTTTCTCTGTCTCTCCTCTCTGTAAATCTCTTTCCAATAAAAATAAATAAATATTTTAAAAATATATTTATTCACTTGAATGGCAGTTAAGAAAAAAAGATCTTCCATCCATTGGTTTACACCCTCAATGGCTGTAACAGTTGGAGCTAGACCAGTTCAAAGCTAGGAACCAGGAACTTCTTCCAGGTCATGTGGGTACAAGAGCCAAGCCCTTGGGTCACCCTTTTCTGTCTTCCCGGCACATTAGCAGGGGGCTGAATCGGAACTAGCACCTGTATGGGATGCCAGCATCACGTGTATTAGCTTTATCTGCCACATCACAACACTGGCTCCTGTTTTTTTTTTTAATCTCAGTGCAAGATTTTGATTCATTTCCAATTATTAGGAGTTATTTCATTGGATGGATTTGCCAGAACTATGTGTAGTTTTTTTTTTTTTTTTTTAAATTTCTGTCATTGGGGAGTCACATTGCCTCCAGCTGTTAAAACTTCCACCAGCTTGTCTAGGAGTTTGATTCAATGTCTCATCTTCCTCCACTGTGATTCACTTGTAAGAAAACAAGCAAAAGACAACTGCTGGAGATGAGGGGTTGGGTGTGATTGAGTGTTTATAAATAGTTTAACCATAGAGTAGTGAATGTCCCCTAGCCCAGGAAGCAGGACTGTGTGGTCCCTCCCGTCAGCCCATCACTGTAAAGTGTGTGCACAAGTACACACGAGGGTAGTCCCGAGCCACCCCTGCAGGCTCCTGAAGGGGTTGTTGGGATAGGTAGTACAAAAAGAGGGTATGATCGGGTGCAAGGGCATCAGGAGTCTGACAGAACTGAGTGAACCAAGACCAAATGCTAGCTTCATCCAACTTTGACCTGTTGCACTTCTTGAATCCCAGCTTGCTGTGGAGGTTGGGCATACTGTGTGAGAGGCAAAGAATCCACATGTGCGGGAAGTGCGTACCTTGTACCTAGCATGTGTTCAGTGTGAGGTATTCCTTTGCTTCTGTATAGCAGCAGGAACATAGTAAGGCTTTTTTTCCCCTCCAGATTTACAGATAGAAGGAGAGACAGGGCTGGGATTTGGGAGAGATTGGGAGCTTAGGGACTGCCAGTGGGTAATGCATGCTGTTCAAACTGTCCAGTTGTTGCCCTGGAGGAGTATACAGGAAACTGAGCCTGAGGAATTTCCTCCAAACAAAAGCTTGCATCTTTTTTTGCTCTTCAGTTGTGTGGAAAAAAAAAAAATCTGCTTTTATTGTCAGGTATTCCCACCGGAAATGTAGGTGAGACACAACAACCTGAGAGCCAAGCATAGGTTCCAGTAGGAACACCCAGGGGCTTAACTGGGAATAGCAACTTCTAACCTTTGTAGAGGCTGCTTCCTGCCTGTGGCTGCAGAGGCCGTTTCCTGTGCTTCTGATTTTTCCAGGAGAGGAAGAAGCGGGGAGAGACCAACAATGACCTGTTTCTGGCAGATGTGTTTTCCTACCAAGGGAAGTTCCACGAGGCTGCCAAACTGTACAAGAGGAGTGGGCATGAGAACCTCGCCCTTGACATGTACACCGATCTGCGCATGTTCGAGTATGCCAAGGTAACCCACCCCTCCCAGTCCTGGGCTACCACCTGGGCCCCCAGGGCTCTGACCTATAGTGTCCAAGTTGTTTGCCCCAAGAGGTAGTGCAGATGGAAAAATAGCAGTGGTCTCAGAGAGGATTGGGCTAACAGATAAACAAAGGAACCCCTGATGGTCACTGGTTGAAAGGGCTCTGAAGCTTACCTTCCAAGTTTACATCAAAGGGACAGGGTGTGACAGCTCAGACCTTCTTGAGTGACAGAACTGGGTGATGTGTGTCTGCCCCCACACAGTCCCCTTCTTGAAGTGTTAAGGGCAGGCCTTCAGGGCTGCCTGCCATGAACTCTGACCTCTGTCAGATATGCTGCTCCTGCCAGCTGTGCGGAACCACGTGGTCCCCTGCAGCCTAGGTTCCTGGGGGCCTTTGCTCTGTGAGCCTCTGTTCTGGTACCTACTGAATGCTTCCCCAGGGTCAAAGTTCCTTTCATGTTTGGGGTTTCCCTTTAAGGTTAAACTGCAGCAGGTGTGGATTTAAGGATTCATGTAGAAGAGCTACCTGGCCCAGGCCTCTGAACAGCTCTCGAAAAGGACCCTACAGCAGTCAAGACATTTGCTGGTTTGCTTTTTTTTTTTTTTCTCAAAAAGTGATTGATTTATTTGAAAGAGTCGAGAGCCCAGCGCGGTAGCTTAGTGACTGAATCCTCACCTTGCATGCACTGGGATCCCATCGGTTTGTGTCTTGGCTGCTCTACTCCCCATCCAGTTCCCTGCCTGTGACCTGGGAAAGAAGGGAGGATGTCCCAAAGCCTTGAAACCCTGCACCCACATGGGAGACCCAGAAGAAGCTCTTGGCTTCTGTTTTTAGCTCAGCTCAGTTCTAGCCATTGCAGCCACTTGGAGAATGAACCACTTAGATGGAAGATCTTTCTCTTTGTCTTTCCTTCTGACTTTCCAAAAAAAGTAAAAAAGCAAGTGAGAGAGAAAGGAGAAAGAGAGGGAGAAATATAGAGAGAAAGATCTTTCATTTGCTGGTTCACTCCCCTGTGGTTTCAATGATCAGGAAGGGGCAATCCAAAAGCCGGAATCAGGAGCTTCCTGTTGGTCTCCTACATGGGTGTGGGTGCCCAAGCACTTGGCCCATCCTCTGCCACTTTTCCAGGTACATTAGCAGGGAGCTGGATTGGAAGTGGAACAGCTGGGACTTAAAGTATCCATATGGATTACAGGCATTGCAGATAGCAGCTTAACCTGTTACACACAATGCTGGCTCCAAGACATTTGCAGTTGAGCCCAGCACAAGGCTGAAATAGTTTTGTGTGCAGTGAGTAGAAAGGCTCTTCCTGTGTGAGGTGCCTTTGTTAACCTGTCTTTCCCGGTAATGTCAGAAGTTCTCAGAATATTATTAAGTGAGTCATCAGCCACAACCAATTAGTGACTGTTAATGGCAATTATCTAACTCACAAGTTCAAGATGGAAAATATTCTCCATTTTTTTTTCCTTTGGTGTTCCTGGAGAGGTGTTCTTTGATCTTCTGTGATCTGTTAGTTTCTGCGGCTGAAGGCTGTGTTTGGCTCCCTTCACTTGGGAGCCTAGGATGTGGCCCTGGAGTGGCTGGTCCCCAGTCCTAGCCATACAACTGGGCCCCAGTCAAGCTGTCTTTTCTCCTCGATTCCTTCTCTGCTTTCTTTAGATCCTGCACTCCTAAGGTTCGCTGGTTTTCCTTTTTGTCTTTCTCATCCTTCCCCACACTGATCCTCCCGTCAAGGTGCCCACCAGATTTCCATACACGTTGTACACTCCAGAATCACTGCAGCTGTCTTCCAGGCAAAGAACGTTTTAACCAGGGACAAAACCTGAAACTCTAGTATCAAATGCTGCCATCAGGGACTGCTGCAGCTGCTTATCCTCTGGGTCTCAAGGTCCTTTCTGGAAGCCCTGGAGCAGCAGAAAAGGCCCCAGGGTCAGAGGAATGGTGTGCGTCCAAGTCCCTCCTGGGTACAGACCCTTTGCTGGACTCACTCTCCATTTCCTCTGGCTCAGCTTGCTTTAAGGAGGATGCGGAACAGTGCATGGAACACTTTACAAAGGCCAAGCTTATAGACAGATGAAAATGCGAGAGGCCCAGCATGGCCACACAACAGCCCTTCAGATCTGCTCTGGGTGCCCACTCTTGTCCTTTCTCAGAGACCCCTCGTTACACCTCAGGTGGACTTGACGCTCTCATAGTCTACCACCCAGAAACGCACCCACCGACACACTCCCACCGGGGTTGTCTCTGTAAATACTCTGTAAATACTCTGGGGCTTGTTTTCAGTTGTAGTTTCTGATCACTGTTCCAAGTAGGTCAGTTCCATTTCAGTCTCCCTCTCCTGGATTGAGAAAATGTGTCCATATGTATTATGCTGGATGGGGGACACAGTGCTTATTAACATGGCATGTTTTTGTTTACTCGAAAATTGCTTCCCAAGATTCAATCTGGTTTTTAGAAAATTTTTAAATTACATTCCCACGTACAAATAAATTGTTTGCCTTCCGGATAAGTGACATGTTTATGTGGTGATAAAGGGAATGATAATGCTCTTCACTCTCTGTAGTATGTCCTGATGGAAATCACTGAGCAGGAGACCACTGCTAAGTCTCATTCATCACTCAGCACAGCCTCTTTCTGTCCACTGCAGGACAAAGTCTTGGCTGGGGCCTCCAGATAACCTGTAAATTAGTTTCGTGGAACCAAAAAGCTTTTCAAAACCTACTTTGTTGAGCCTTGAAGGAAGCATTTAGACTCAGCTTTAATTACGTCCCGAGTCCCTGAGCTACACGGGAGGCTCCGCCACAGAGAGCCCCTTCCCCCAAGCCTGGGAGCTGTAGGCCTGGCTGGTCTCTCTAAGCGACGATACACACTCATGGCTGTCTCTCAGCCTCTGACCTTCTTTACTGCAGTCACTCCAAGTCCACTGAAGACTCTGTAAAGGGCACTGCCCTTCTCTGTTGGGGCCCGCTTCCCCAGCTGCTGACCTCACTTAGCAGTCAGAGGGCAGAGTGGCAGCTCTGTTGGCGTAAAGAGTGCACATTGTAATAGCTGCGAGAGTAAAGGGTACGTCTGTTGTGGCCCAAAGTAGGCACAGTCAGCGGCTGCTTTCTAGGTCTTTCTCCTCTGTGAATTCCGCAGAGAACCAGAGGCCATCCAAGAGGGGTCCAGGGTAAACTAGACCCTTTCTTCTCCTTCTTAAAATGGGGCAATTTCTGAGGTTCCACAATTACCCTGAAGACAAATGGCGGGTGGAGGCAGTGAGTTGGTTGCTCAAGGGTTCTGTATATACACCAACTGTGCTTCCCTGGCTGAGAGCAGTTGTCCCAGGGATAAGCTGCCCACGTGGTCCATGGTCCTGCGGCCATGGAATGACTGAAAACTCTCCCGGTTTCCCCTTTTGGCAAGCCCACCTTTAAAAATGTCAACAGCACTGGTACTGTCTTGGCCATGGTGATGCCTGCATGTATAGTTTGTGTAACTCTTCTGAAGAAACGTCATTTTCTGAGGTGATGTCTCACAAATTCTAGGGCCAAGCCTGGGAGCAAGGAATATGCCTGCACTGTGGCAGGAGAGACCTGGGACCTGCCTCCTGCCCCCCGTACCTGTGGGATCGTAGGCCTTCTCCTGGGAGACCGTCCTCTGCCCCAGATCTCTTCCTCCTGTCCCACCTTTGATCAGCGCCTCAAGCCTGCAGACCTGATACACAACAGCTGAGAAGGCATTAACCCAAGAGTTTTTCTTATTTGTCCTAGCACATGCTGGGACAAAGCCACTGAAATGATTCCCCAGGGTGAGGCCACAGAACATCTCAGGAAACAAATGCAAATGGCACTTACAGTGGATGTAGTGGTAGCCGAGGGGGCACACAGGGAGCCGAACCTAGAACTCATTTTGTTAAGTTGAAGGGACCACATGCTAGTCCTACTGAGGTATCCAGGTGTGTAGCGTAAGACAAGACTGCAGGCCTGACTTTGAAGTTAGGCAGCCAAGTTGTCCGTCACTGTATAGAACAGTGGAGAAGAACTGTCCATGGCTCTGTGTGTGTGTGCATAGGCAGTGCTCCAAGGTTGGCAAGTGTTGTTCAGTTGAACAACAATGTCCATTAGGAAGGGAAGTAAACACCGAAGGCCACTGTCCTTGACACTGGCCCAGCAGCCCCAGGAGCACCTGTGGGGAAGCCGTGCACATTCCCTAGGACACCTGGGCCTGCCCCCACCTCAGCCGCTTGGGACTGGGCCTGTGCTGCATCCTGAGTGCCCGCCCCAGCCACATGGAAGCCTTCCTTGCTCCAGCTTTCGGCAGCCTGACGTAATGCTGGCACAGGAAACTCTGATCCGGAGTGTTTTTGTTTGTTGTGCTTCCTCAGGATTTCCTTGGATCTGGAGACCCCAAAGAAACAAAGATGCTAATCACCAAGCAAGCTGACTGGGCCAGAAATATCAACGAGCCCAGAGCCGCTGTGGAGATGTACATCTCAGCGGGGGAGCACGTCAAGGCCATCGAGCTGAGCGGCGACCACGGCTGGGTTGACATGTAGGTTTCAGCCCCTGCCCCCAGAAGCATCTGGCAGCATGTCATGTCAAGTCAGCTCTTGGGTCTGACTGACAGAAAATAGCTTTTCTCTAAATATCTAAACCAAATGTGTCAGTGACTACATTATTGCGGAGCCACAGAGATTGTACCAGGCAGGCACCGCTTTTGAGTAACTGCTCAATTTTGGGGGACAAGAGGGTAGCAGGCGCTTAAGAGGTTGCCCAGACATCAGAGCTGCCATGTGCTGGGCACTCACTACAGCCCAAGCCCTGCAAGCACCTTGCAGGCCCCTTGAGCTTGAGGAGACAGGCTCAGCAAGCACACAATCACAAGAAGCTGAACAGTGAGGAAGCCGTGGGGCTGAGCTCCAGACTGTTCTGGGTGGTTTCTGAGCCCATGAAACATATGATGGCGGGAGCCAGAGAAGTGTGAGAAAAGTTCTAAGCAACAGGAAAGGAGAATTCTGGGAGGACCTGTGGGTGTTTTTGCATGAAGAGACCTTGAAGGATTTTGAGAGGTAGACAGGGTAGAAAGAGCCTGACAGTTAGGTCTGATTAGAATAGGGAAGGGACTGGCTATGGGAGGGATGACGGGCTGTGGGCAGGGTCACCCACACCAGGTGCCAAATGGAGGTACTTCGTTTTGGACAGGTAGCAAGTCTCCATTGTCAGGGAGAAGTAGAGGAAGGAAGAGGAGATGGTCGGCCAGTGCAGCAGACCGGGCCAGAGTGTGGTGCCGGAGGCTGTGAGAGACACAGAGGAGCTGGAACTGAGGGGTCCTCACCGGTGCTGGGCCCAAGAGTCCAGGATGCCACTTGGCCAGTAGAAAATTCTAGCTGGGCACCAATGGGCTCGGTGAGCTCCAGGGGAAAGAGTTTGTCCTCCCCCATCAGGGAGTGTGGGTTTCTTGGCCACACAGGTCTGTGCCCGTGTACTCCCAAAGCTGGCCAAGAAGGACAGGGAGGGGGTTGACTCTGTCTGAGCCCTGAAGGCTGTTGGTTGTCCTGGAAGAGAAGTCATGGTCCATAAGATAGCAGCGACACCACCAGGGCCTCGGGGGTAGAGACGGGGTGGCTCAGGAGAGTTGTTCTGTCAACCCCATTGTGTCGTTGATTTCTGGGCCTGTGAGAGGCCTTGCTGGGGAACCTGCTGTTGTTGCATCGTCTTATCTTCTGAAGAATGAAGTTTCTTGAAAATGAAGGAAAAGATTTTGCCCTCAATTTTTCTTTTTGGGAAAGGGGTGACAGAGGAGATCCAGGCAGACGTGGGCCTGTCCTCCCTCTGGCATTTCAGTTGTCACATTTAAATTGCAGGAGCCATTTCAGGTTACCCTGGGGACACAGCTAGTTCAAGAAGCATGCTGTGTCCCTCTTCCAGGTGGGCTGCCCTTCAGGGCCATGTGACTCAAAGCCAGAGGGCTCCAACAGGCTGCCTGTGCCATCTCTCCCTAAAAGTGTGTCCTTCCCCTGCCGAGCAGCGTTATTTTTAGGTGCTATTATTATTCTGAGTGCAGACTGACAGGCTCCCCCAGCTTGCCTGTGTCTGAGATGGGGTCTATTGCAGCTGCTTCCCTTCCCTTCTCAGAGAGCAGGCTGGGATTGAAAGCCCTGACCCAAGGGACGGGGTGTGTCCCTGTGAGCAGTGGAAGGGCTGGTCAGTACTACGAAGAGGTGGTGAGCCAGGCAGTTGGTACCATGGCCCCATGTGGTGGTCAGCCCCCTGGCAAGGAAAGGGCACCGTCAGGGCTCAGAGCAGGCCACATGGTCTCCCCTAGAGCACGGCCCTGGAGAATTCTCATGCCTCAGCATCTCCTTTCCTGTTAGAGTTCCTGGGTTGGTGGTAGGCAGAGCATTCTACCGCTTCCTGGCTGTGCAGGCATTACCTGCCACCCCAGGCTCTAGTCTTCACATCTGTAAAATGAGAACAGCAGCACCCATCCATTAGAGAGACAGATTTATCAAGGACACACACAGGAAAGCTCACAGTGCCCTCTTGGTCCTGGTAATGCTTCTTTTATATTCCCAGATCCTGCTGCATAGATTAGTAACTTCTGTAGAAGGCATATGAGGTAACAGACATTGTCTGGTCCCTGACAGTGTTTCCAGAGTTGGTGTTCACTCATTTACTGAGCACAACTCAGAGCCACAGCTCTGTGTTAACATTGGGGATAGCCGATCCAGCAAGCACAGAGCCTACCCTTGAAGAGGCCTGCAGCCCCTTGCTGCTACTTTCTATCAGACCCCTTCACAGGGACCCTCTGCTCCCCACCCTCTCTTGCCCTCCAGGTTGATTGACATCGCGCGGAAGCTAGACAAGGCTGAGCGTGAGCCCCTGCTCATGTGTGCTCACTACTTCAAGAAGCTGGATAACCCTGGCTATGCTGCTGAGACCTACCTGAAGATGGGTGACTTGAAGTCTCTGGTGCAGCTGCATGTGGAGACCCAGTGCTGGGACGAGGTGAGGGCGGAGTGGGCCTCACGGGTAGGGGCTGCAGCCTGAGCCCTGGGCCAGTGTGCACAGGGTCCGCTCAGGGTTTGAATGGGAGGCTTCCCGTGGTGAAGTGAACATTGGACTCTGGTGGCCAGAAGCCTCAGTCTGAAGTGCTCTGCGCCAGTTTTGGAGAACCTTCTCACTGTAGATTTTTTCTGTTTGTTCATTCATTCCAAAAATCTTCCTTGGCTTCCTACTCTCTGCTGACCCTGGGATAAGCACTGGGCTGTGTCACCACAGGGAACCCAGTGCCTGCCATTGATCTGAGCTGCACTGACTGGCACCCTAGGCTCAGACTATCGCTGATGTGGAAACACACCTGTGTGACATTTAAAACCATTCGATGCCATCCGTGTTTTTCAGACTCAGGCTTCTCCCCCTCCTTCCTTGCCTTCATTCCTCTGGCGGGAGGGACGGGTGAGAATCCTTAGCCAGGCTGCTGTGAGGCACCGATGCTGCCTCATCCCTAGCTTGGCTCTCATCCTCCAGCTTTCGGGCTGTTTATGTCCTGGAGGGAAAGCTGTTCCTGGTCCTCCCTACCTCCCAGCCACATAGGGTGGTCTCTCATACACAGTGATAACAAGGCCTTTGCTGGGGACAAGCTGTCTGGCTGTTGTCTACCCTTTGAATGGTGGGAGCCACTGAAGAGGAAAGGTGAGGCCAGGGACAGAGGCTATAATGGCATCTCAAGACAAATGTACCAGGAGCTTTCTCAAGTGGCACAAAGAGGAGCATCACAACATGACCAGGCATCAGATGGACTTTGTACCCTGCTTGCTTCCTGTGCCCTGGCCTGTCAGGTGGTCTAGAGCTTCAGTGAAATTTCCACTTGATCCTGGAGAGTCCCAAGCCCACAGTCTTCTTTGACAGCTGATAAGCAGTGATGATGAGAATGTCAGTTCTGTTTCCTTAGGTGTCGCTTGCAATTAAAAGAAATCTGTTTGCCACGCTCCAGGAGCCTACGCAAACCCTCAAAATAAAATGTTTCCGATTCTGTGCCGCTTCTGTGGTCCAGAAACAGACTGTGTTGTTACTGAATCCAGTCGCTTGCATATTGCTGTTAATTGCCTTTTGTTTTCAAAGAGCTGATTTGTTTTTGTGTTTCTGGGGGTGGTAGTGGGGGTAGGCGCTCTCCTCCTTTGGGTTGTCAGGCTGGCAAGATAGGGCATCCCTAATGGATCCAACCAAGAGCTGTGTTTGCAGGGGCCACAGGACTGCTTCATTAAGAATGTGTTCCCGTTTTCCTCCAGGCCTTTGCTTTGAGTGAGAAGCACCCCGAGTTTAAGGATGACATCTATGTGCCCTATGCTCGTTGGCTGGCAGAGAACGATCGTTTTGAGGAAGCCCAGAAAGGTAGGCATGCAGACTGACACCTTGCAGGAGGAACAGGGTTAGGCACTGCCCAGGCCCCTCCCATCTGCAAATGCCAAGATAATCAGTATTCCATATAGATGTGGCATGTTTGGGAGTGGACATGGGGACAGTGGAAAGGACGTAGGCTGTGGAGACACACACTCTTGAACCCCTTACTGGCTGCAAGACCCTGTCAGCTTCCATCTCATTCCTGAGGTGCTGTGGTTACTGAGCAAAGTACTACACATACCAGTCTGTCTTCTCATTTAATCTTCACCACACTCATATGCTGTCAGTACTATTGTTTATATTTCTATTTTACAGATGAGCAAACGGAACTGTAAAGAGGTAAAGGCGTTTGCCTGAAGTCCTATAGATAGGAAGCAGCAGAGAGGTCATTGTGCCAGGGTGTAGTGGCAAAATGAGAGAGAAGACAGCCTGAGTGTGTAGCACGATCACCTCCTCATTCCTCTACTGAAAATGGAAACTCCGCTGCCATTTCTGCCCCTAGTCAAGGGGCTGGCTCTGCTCTTCAGCCTTTAGTGGATAAAACGCGCAGGTGGGCAGTAGATGTGATGGTAACTGAACAAGTGAGCTTTAACTGGTTGTGGGAGTCATGATTTAGAAATCAGCTGCCTTTCCTGCATCAGGCACTGGCTGGGCACTTAACCTGCTTAACCTTGAATCATGCCAACAGCCCCACAGAGACACAGGTTCGGTGTGCCGTACAAAGTTGCGAGACGAGCAAGCGGTAGAGTCAGAGTTGGACGAGGATCCATCCAGCTGGGAAACATGATTCTTCCGCATGTGTTTTGCTGCCTATTTAGGATGTCTTCAATTGAAGCTGGGTGTGTCATATCCATAGCATCTCATTTGCACTTCTATATGGTAACAGTTGCCACCTCCGGACACATTGCAGAACAAATGTCTCCCTGTGGGAGTCCTGCAGCTAAAAGCCCAGCTGAAGGACTGCATGTTCTCCCCTTCTTCAGTAGGGCCAGCACCCAGTTGCTGAAGTATCTGCATGTTTGGGCAAAACACATCAACCTATCCATCTGTTTGCATCTGCCCTTCCAAGAATCCATCGCCATAGTAACTTGGTGCTCAGACAGGAGATTGGAGGGGAGAATGGGACAGAGGCCAGGCCTTTTCTTCTCTGAGGCAAAGGGTTGAGCTCATCTGGACGCCCACAGGTGGGCAAGTGTCACAGTCACAGGTGCTTTGCTGGCAGCCCCCAATGTCCTGAGGGGCTGACCGCGAGGGAGATGCCAGGGAAGGTTGGTTCAGTAGACCTAGGGAGGACTGAGAGAGTTTGCGGCTTATTTGTGTAGTATTGGGTTTCAAGAATGAAGCCAGATCTCTCAAGATCATTGTCAGAAAGCACTCCAGTTGAAAATCAACTGAGGGCTTGAGCCGGGCTGGTTCTTTGACCTTGGTTGTAATACTGTGTCTCCACCCCTTTTTCCTATGTTGTGATGTCCCTGTGAGGAAATTAGGAGAGAAAGAGCTTTGTAAATGGCTAAGCTCCTCCATTAGCTTTGTCCTCGAAAAGGGGAGGGGACAGAACCCCACCAAAGATCAGCAGGCTTCGTTGCCAGACTTTGTTGTATAATTTGAGCCATTGTTTTTTCTTTCTGCCAAACTTTACCAAAATTGGTTGCCTTTTCCTAGCCCCAGGGAAGTGTATCTCACTACACTTTTTTCAGGATGTAGCCTCAGTTATTCATAGCCCTTTGCCTGAGCAGGAGCCCAGCACCCAGGCACTATAGATGCTCTGGAGTGAGTGTCCTCCTTCCAAAGCCCCCCCCACACACAACCCCCATAGAGCCTTGGCAGGCTCCCAACCTGCATTTTCTCTTGTGCCCACAGCGTTCCACAAAGCCGGGCGGCAGAGGGAAGCGGTCAAGGTACTGGAGCAACTCACACACAATGCTGTGGTGGAGAGCAGGTTTAATGATGCTGCCTATTATTACTGGATGCTGTCCATGCAGTGCCTCGAGATAGCTCAAGGTAAGGGAACATGGGCCAGGCTGCTCTCCTCCCCAGCCACGCTCTGGCACCAAGATAAACATCAGAAGAGTTAGGCTGTTTTAATGAAAGCCCTGGGCTTGTTTATTGAGTGTATTGTCCATCAGCCTGTCTTGCAGCAGCGTAATCTAGGGTGTCATCTTTTTCCAGTTTGCAGTAAGTATAGGGGTGGTTTGGAGGCTGCCTGGGTTGCGATTGGGAGGTCCCACCCTATCTTGCTAATTCAGAACACCTCTCTCCGGTCCTACCTGGCAGCCCATAGCTAGACTGGGTGAGCACTGGCTTTAAAAAATAGTTTAAGTAAAACGATACACAGGAGATCACTTTACAGTAACACACCCCAGATTCTCACTCACACCAGGCAGGAAGACTGTCTCAATATGTCTTGCTTTCACTATATCTCCCATGATGCATGGAGGGAGTTCTGGAAGCAGAGGGGACCTCTATCAAGCCCCACTTCCTTCCTGAGCTCCTCTGACCCATCCTCTGAGGACACCCCCTCGTGTTTCCTTTGTAAGGTTCTGTCTGCTCTATGATTTGTGCTGCTGCTGGAAGTGGCACAGAGCAGAGAGGCCCAAAGTAAGCAGGCCTGGGTTGCTGGGGAACTCCCCTTCTCGCCACAGCTGCTGCTCCCTCCGTGGGATGCCTGGAAAGATGCAGTGTGAGGTGTGGGGGGCCTGGGAGAATGTCTTCAGCTGCTTCCAGGCTGTCTCTTCTGCCCAGCTAAGACTTCTGCATCCTGGGGTGTCTCCCATTGCTAGGCAGAGCCCCTTTCTCATTGCCCCTCTGTGCTCCTATCCTTGGGGTAGGACTAAGGCTGTGGAATAACTGATGCTGACTGTGGTGCTGTCTCCTTGCTGTTTCTTCTATGGCCAGTGCTTCGGCACAGGCACTGTTCAGTTTGATTCATCTCCCCTCCCTGTGCACAGCAGATCCCGCCCAGCAGGACTTGATGGTTGGCAAATTCCACCACTTCCAGCACTTGGCTGAGCTGTACCACGGCTACCACGCCATTCAGCGATACACGGTAAGGAGACCAGGAGATGGTGCCTGAGGGGCACTGCCTGCTGAGCTGGACACTGCATCTGTCTTAAAAGAGCAGCTGCCGTGGAGTGAAGATGTAACCCTCAGAGGTGTGATGTGCTGCTGGGAGATCCTGGTCTCCTCTGGGGAAAAAAAGTTTTGCTTTTCCTTGATCTGCTACTTGTTGGATTTGCAGCAAGCACTGGGCTCCTGGTTTGTAATCCACAGCTGGGACAGGCCTTTGTAGGTGCTTGGTTCAGACTGTGACAGCTCAGGACAGCTCTGGGTTCACCCCCTTCCCTAGATGGGTGAAGCCCAGAGTAAACCGAAGGCTTGAGTTCTCTCCCTCGCCCTGCCGTCAGCTTGCTGTGAGTTCATGAGCAATTCACATTCCATCTCTGACTCTCAGTTTCCTATCTGTGAAATACAAAGGATCATTTGAGCATCAGTTACCCAGTCACTCAGTGACTCTATCTGATGAAGCCATTTTCCAGGCTTTATTTATTTGTTTTCTTTGAAAGGCAAAGAGGCAGATTAACAGGCAGACACACAAGTCACCCCTCGGTTGGCTCACTCCCCAAATGCCCTCCAAAACCAGAAACTGAGAATTCCACTCATCTCCCATATAGGTGCCAAGGGACCCAAATTACTTGGTCCATCATTGCCGCCTTGCAGGGTCTGCTTTCGTAGGAAGGTAGACTTGAAAGTAGAGCTGGGACTCAAACCTAGGCACTCAAATATGGAATGTGGGAATCCAACATAGTGTCTTAACCGCCATGCCAAAGGCCCACCCCAAACCCATTCTGTCTCTCTCTCTCTGTTTCCTTTTCTCTGCCTCTCTATCCTGCTCCCCCTGTTTCTCTCTTTTAGGATTTATTTGTTTATTTGAAGGGCAGAGTGACAGTCAGCAAGAGAGATCTTCCATCTGCTAGTTCACTCCCCAGATGGCTGCAACTTCTGGGACTGGGGCTGAGCCAGGGCCAGACTAAAGCCAGGAGTCTGGAACTCAATCCAACTCTCCCATGTAGGTGGGTGCAAGGGGTCTAAATATTTTTTTGTTTATTTGAAGCCATCTTCCAGCACCTTCCCAGGTGCATTAGCAGGGAGCTGGGTCAGTAACAGAACAGCCAGGGCTCACCATTGTGGGATGCTGGTATCTGTGGCTAAGATACCACTGAGCTGCAGCACCAGCCCTGCTTTAACTATCATTGTGGTACAGGCAGTACACAGGATCCTTGTCCTGTGCCTGCATGTGGTGCATGTTGGGTCAGCTCCTGCAGTAGGAGGCCGTTCTGTCTGGAAGGCTGGAGACACGTTAGAAGACAGCTTGTTGGGCCCGGCGGCATGGCCTAGCAGCCAAAGTCCTCGCCTTGAACGCACCAGGATCCCATATGGGCGCCAGTTCTAATCCTGGCAGCTCCACTTCCCATGCAGCTCCCTACTTGTGGCCTGGGAAAGCAGTAGAGGATGGCCCAAAGCCTGGGACCCTGCACCCACGTGGGAGACCTGGAAGAGGCTCCTGGTTCCCGGCTTCGGATCGGCGCAGCACCGGCCATTGCGGCTCACTTGGGGAGTGAATCATCGGACGGAAGATCTTCCTCTCTGTCTCTCCTCTTCTCTGTATATCTGACTTTGTAATAAAACTTCTGGAGGGCCCCACCCTTCCTCCCAACACATCCCCCTCCCTCCACCCCACCAGGTTTGTGACCACCCCTCTTTGTCTTTTGGAAAGATGTGGCCAGAAAGCCTCCTCTGACAGGCTCCACTCTGCCTCTCCTCCCACTGCAGCATCAGGGTGCTCACAGGAGCTCCACCCTCCTCCCATCTGCTTTCCCAGAGATGGGAGCACCTTGGGCCACACATCTCTCTGAGGTGATCACCTAGAAAGATGCAACCCAAAGAAGAGACCAGACTCAGAAGTCAGACCCCAGCCTGAGCCAACCCTGAACAAAGAGCTGAGCTGGCAGGAGAGCAGGGGAACAGGGCAGGGAGTCTGGATCTGGCTATTGCTTTTCATCCCTTCAGCAAAGGCGTGCTGTGTGACAGGCTCTGTGACAAGGCCTTGGGACATGGTGGTGAACGCTGGAGTCTGCAATCTAGTTAACAGCACAGCCCCTGAAGAGAAGAGCTTAGAGGCTGTGAAGAGAGTGTTTGGAGGCTATGGCCCCTGAACCAGAAGGAGGAAGACAAGTATGAATGGGGTGGATGAAGGAGGGAAATGAGGGGCATCGTGGAAGATGGCGCAGCCCATGCAGAGGTCTGCAAGCAAGTGGTAGTTGGGCGTGGCATGGGGCAGCGTGGCACTGGCTCAGGGCAGTCCGGGCAACTGGGAGGGAAAGCACAGCTCCTTGTGGTGGGTGACTTCTTTCCCAGAGGCAAGGCGCTCATCCTGAGGACCCCCACTTCGCTCTTGGTGGGGCGTTGCTTAGCTTCCACACCTAGTGCAGAAGCAGAGGCAGGCTTCATCCTGGCTCTCACCCAGGTAAGGATGTAGTCTCAGGTTTTCTTGAGTTCTCGCAGCTAAGAGAGGCTGTGGAAATTTAAATAGGAACTAAAGAGAAAATGTTGGGCTTTGGAAGCAAAGAAGTGAAGAGCCAAGTGAGTTTGCCTGAGTTTATACCAGTTGGGGATGAGTGAGTAGGGCCCAGCCAGGCTCTGTGGGAAATGTCGGTTTCATGCTGTTCACATGTTTGGGGCAGGAGCCAGGCTGACTAGCCTTAATCCTCATCATCTATAGGTTTGCTAGAAGAGGTGGTCTGTTTGCAGCATGCCAGATTCCCCTTCCTGGTGGAAAAGACCCTGTAATTACTATGCTGGGTTCCCAGCAGCCTCTGCGTCAGGAGTCCTGTTCATCCCACTAGAGTTTGCCAAGCACCAGTGACCGCACCAGGTTATGGTGAGGAGCTGGTGAAACCCCACATGTGCTGTGTGCTGGCTGTTTCCACTCAGCCCGGAGATGTGCCGGCTGCTCCTAGAAAGACTAGATGCCTTTCTTCCAGAAAGTGTGTTGCTGGTGATGCCCTAAGTTGCATACAGGATCTCTCTTTCAGAACTAAATACAGACAGGTTGGGCTCAGGGAAATGGAGTCAGGAGCAACACCAGGAGCCATGCAGCTAGGAAGAAAGGCATTCTCCGGCTGCAGAGTCACATGGGTTTTTCATCCCACCTCTGCTCCATCTAGCCAGTGTCTTGAGCAGATCATCTCTTGGGGTCTCATTCCCTGCCCCCAGTGTAGTGAACACGTGTGCACCCCTAGACCGTCAGAGGCCAGCTGAGGCTGGGGTGTGGAATGCCCACATGTGCTGTTGCTGGAGATGGCGCGGAGCCTTTGAGGGATTCAGTCCTCATTTACTTTCTCTCTTCTCTTACGGCAGGAGGAGCCGTTCAGTTTCCATCTTCCCGAAACTCTATTCAACATCTCCAGGTTCCTGCTGCACAGCCTGACCAAGGACACTCCCCTGGGCATCTCTAAAGTGTATCCTTGCTCTCCCGCACGCTTGGTCCCACCCCTCGTCTAATGGCCCTGAGATGTTCTTTCTAGAGCACTTTACTGGCAGAAGCTTCCCTCTC
This sequence comes from Ochotona princeps, assembly GCF_030435755.1. Taxonomy (NCBI): domain Eukaryota; kingdom Metazoa; phylum Chordata; class Mammalia; order Lagomorpha; family Ochotonidae; genus Ochotona; species Ochotona princeps. Next base: position 36,259,116 of record NC_080852.1, on the reverse strand, counting down.
TCCTGCAGCCCTGGGGAAGGGAGAGCGCCTGCCTGCCCGCTGCTGTTTGGCTGTTGAAGAGGCTCACCCAGGGAGGCTGAGGAGCCCATGCCAGGCTGAGCTGAGCAGCTCTCCAACTGACACATGGTCCCAGGCCTTCCTGGAGCCCGAGGGGTAAAGGTGGGACTGATGGGGAGTATGTAGCAGGCCAAATGCCTGGTCTCCCCAGGTGGGGGGGCTGTTCACCCCAGTTATACAGGGCACCTTCTGTGTCCCACACACTGGGTTAGGCAGCAGGTGATAAAGCTGCTATCTGGGTATTGGTGATTAGTGTCAGGGCCTGGATCTGTGAGTGTGAGCTGTGCCTGGGGAGGGAAGGCAGCCGAGGGTGGCCCTGGTCAGGGAAGGCTGCCTGGAGGAAACAGTATGCATCCTGCGGGCAGAGGCAGCCAGGGAAGACAGTGGTGTACATGAGGCAGCAGGGCACCCAGAGTGCAGAAGGAAGGGGATAGCACTGGAAAGAACCTGAGGGCTCTGGCGAGGTTGTCTGTCCTGTCACTGTGGAGCCATACACAGAGAATGGACCTGACGGGATTGTGTGGCCAGGAACTATAGGAAATGGGCAATATCTTTAAGGTCCTGAGAGTTCTGAAGTGGGGGGCTGGGACTTGGGAGATCAGTACTGAACTGAGGCTTACCAGGGAGAGGTTGGGGGGACGACAAGCAGGCCCTGGGCCCAGCCAGTGTCCCAGGTGGCCTGAGACAGAGCACAAAGGCCCTTCACTTTCAGGCCCCATTGGGTCCCTGGTGAAGTACAGACGCAGGGTGCTGAGTGCCCAGTGGCCTCTGAACCAGGCCTGAGGCTGCTGCCCAGGCAGGTCAGGCCTGGAGCTGGAGTGAGAAGGCACTTGTTCCAACCAGTCACAGCAAGGAGAGCTGTTTTGGCTTGATCGGAGTATAAGATGAGCCATCAGAGGCCCAGAGAACCTCCTTACTAGGCTAAAATATTAATGGAAATGACACTGCTTTTATTTGTGGAAAAATCCCCGGCCTTTGCTCTCTTAGAAATATAATTACATCTCACAAGGGAGCCAAGGGCTCCTCAGGCTCGTGCCTGCGTCCTGGCGCCAACACAAGACGTGCTGTAGTGCTGGGCTCTTTCCCAAAGTGGTCTCTGCCCTCCTTAACGCTATTGATGGCAGGAATACACTCTTCACCCTGGCCAAGCAGAGCAAGGCATTGGGTGCCTACAAGTTGGCCCGGCATGCCTACGACAAGCTACAGGGCCTGAAGGTCCCTGCCAGGTTCCAGAAATCCATCGAGCTGGGCAGCCTGACCATCCGGTCTAAGCCGTTCCATGACAGTGAGGTGAGGACACAGCTCCTCTCCCAGGGCTCTCCCTTGCCTCTCCTGAGTCTTATGAGGACTTCCGCCCAGCCTCAGTTGCATAGAAGACTGATCTATTCTTGAGAGTTCTGTGCTCGTCCCTGTGGGAGCTTTGGCCTGCCCACAGCTTCCATTCACAGCGCTCCATCTGCGCCCTCTGTTTCATAGTTCCCCAGGCTTCCCTGGCCCCCAAACCTTCCTCTAGGCTCCCTTGCTCCTCCTGGGACCCCAGCCCACATGGTCTGAGGCCTGGTCCCTTCCACACCACCAGTCTAGCTTCTGACATGCCCTCATGCTAGGATCCCCTACCCTACCCCACCCCCTTTCTAGAATGAAGTAGTGACTCTGCAGCCAGTTCTTCCCAGCCCACTTGCTTTCAGCCCAGCTGGCTGCTATGTGTCACAGCCCTTCCTTCAAGCTCTGAGCAGGGACTCAGCATCAAATCCCTTCTCCATCAGCACCGCTTCCTAGCTGTGTCTCAATGAGGACATGCGTGGTACCTCTCCTGCAGGTGGCCGTGAGGATAAACGGCCACTGAGTAGCCGAGGGTCCTGCTGAACTCTACCTGTGGGGAGGAGGTTGGGCCTCTGCCATTACTGGAAGCCTTTGTGCAGCTTCACCACAGCACAGAGCCATGCCCTGCCCCAGGGAGCTGGTCCTTGTGGCAGCCAGGGCCTGGGGGCCCCAAACCAGTCTGGTGTCCCCCGGGCAGTCTGTGTTGTGTCCTGCAGGAGCTGGTGCCCTTGTGCTACCGTTGTTCCACCAACAACCCACTGCTCAACAACCTGGGCACTGTCTGCATCAACTGCCGTCAGCCCTTCGTCTTCTCTGCCTCTTCCTATGGTAAGTCCCATTTTGGGCTTGAGGGGCAGCCAGGCTGGTGGGCACACCCACTGCTGACTACCATGTCTCCTGACACACAGAGCCACTGCCAGGTCTGCAGAGATGGGCCGAGGCTGCCCACTGAAAGCATGTTCCTTAGTCAAACCCAGCAGGACAGAGCCCTGGCACAGAGACCAGGGTGACTCCCATGTTCCCGCCCCTCCAGTGGTAACAGAGTCTCAGAGCCCCAACCCGGAGAGGAGCCTGCCCAGCTCCTGCAGCGGGGAGGAGCTGAAGACATCTACCTGGTGTTTGTCCTCGTTCTGTCTCTACTCCTATCCCACCCCACCCTCTCTTACACAAAGGGATCTCCCACTGCCTCTGCTTATGCTGAAGGAGCCTGTCAGTAGGTGAGAAAAGAACTGTGGGCACTCCAGCTGCCTCCTTGTGCCCTGTGTCTCCCAGAGGTACTGCACCTGGTTGAGTTCTACCTGGAGGAGGGCATCACTGATGAAGAAGCTGTCTCACTCATTGACCTGGAGGCGCCGAGACACAAGCGGGAGAGCAAATGGCAGGAGATCACAGGCAGCAGTATCCTGTGCCCTGGGTAGAGTCCGCTGGGCCAGCATTATACTCATTCTGGGGCAAAGCAGGGGACCCTTGGAGGCCAGGCTTTGCCAGGGCAGGATGAGACCTGGAGGATGCTGGACACTGCTGAGCCTAACCCCATGCCCTCAGAGAGGTTGGAGGAGCCTGCTGGGCAGCACGGTGGGGGCCAGAGACACTGCGGCCATTGACCCCTTGCCCTCCCCTATGCTTCCTTTTTGTGGGGGTCTCCCACCTACCCATGCACCCACATACCTTCCCTTGCTTCTGAAGGACACTGGCCATGCACCTGGCCACCTGCAGCTGGTAAGTGGTGAACGTGGTATGTGATATCTATGTTAATGGTCCCAACTTTTCTGGACAGGCCACTTATCCATGCAAAAGACAGGAATCATGACTTAAAGAGGCAGCACTACAAAAGGGCCTGAAGACACCCAATAGTTGAAGCCCAGTGGGATCCAGGGCCTTACTCTAAGCTCTGGAAGGTTGTCTTTGGGCCTCTCCCAGCTCTGCTGGTCTCTGGGCAGTTCCATCCTTAGTCAGCACTGCCCTGTCCCCAGGCCACAGAGAAGGCGACCAGGGGTGCCAACCCTACATCCCATTGGACTGCAGTCCCTAGACCTGGAAACTCAGCTGTGTCAGTAAAAATCCCAGAGTGCACCTCAGCTTATCCTGTGGCTAGGAGGAAGGACCATGCGAACGGTCCAGGCTTAGGGTCTGCACTCTAGGGCTCAGCACCCAGGATATGCACCTGTCAGGACCCTGACGCCTTTGTGGGCACACAACAGCTGAGTCAGTACCTTGCCAGCAAGCACACAGGTGATACCACCTTCCCTGGACTGTGAGTTGAGGAGCACAGTTAACAAGAAAATCCAAAAGGGAGACCCAGCCCATGACTACTGCCACCGCTCACCCAGGACCCCTCACATGCTCAGCTGGGTGTGACCAAGATGTGCAGTATGGGTCCATCCTTGACCAGTCCCCCAGATTCACAGACGCTGAGGCTGGAGGAGACCCAGGAATCCATGGGAGACGATGACCCGTTCACGGCGAAGCTGAGTTTTGAGGTGAGGACCGGCTCCCAAGACACACACAGCTTGTTGGGAGGACCCTATCCTCTGCACACAGGGACCCTCTGGCCAAAGCTTCCAGGAGAATGAACCAGGACCCTTTCCTGTGAGGCTAGGCTGTCTCCAGAGAGCAACAGCCTCAGTGCCGGTTCCAGGAACTTGTCTGTATCAGGGCCACTTGGGATCAGAGGAAGTGGGCTCTCCCTAGCCATCCTCAGAGATTGCAAGATCCTGATACGCCCCAAAGTGGTGCCATTGCAAACTGAGGATGCTGTGCTCTGCTTTCCCTCTGCCTGGCCCTGCAGCAAGGCGGCTCAGAGTTCGTGCCCATCGTGGTGAGCCGGTCAGTGCTACGCTCCATGAGCCGCCGGGACGTCCTCATCAAGCGCTGGCCTCCACCCCTGCAGTGGCAGTACTTCCGCTCGCTGCTGCCTGATGCCCCCATCACCATGTGCCCCTCCTGCTTCCAGGTACGCAACCCCTGCCAGCAGCCCCTGTGTGCGTCCTTGTTGTCTGCGTGCTTACTGCGTTTCCACTCCCTGCATGACCTCGTGGGGTGGTTGGGTGTTGGGAGGAGCTCAGTAGCTCTCCATGGCCAGGACTCTGAGCTGGGAAATGAGATTGGATTCTCCCCGTTTCCTGCCCCTCCCCTGCATTTCACACGCGCCTGGAGTGGGCGGTGTCTGGCCCTGTGCTTCATCCAGGAGTGCCAGTGTAGCTTGGTGTAGTGCCCTGCCTTTCTGTCAGGCCCTGCCTCAAGTCAGGCACTGGCTTAGGGCTTGGGGCTAACTCAGGGTTGTGGGCTGGGGTCAAGGCCAAGGTCGTCTTTCCTCAGATGTTCCATTCCGAGGACTACGAGCTGCTGGTGCTTCAGCATACCTGCTGCCCCTACTGCCGGAGGCGCATTGATGACTCGGGACCCTGACTCGCACTGTGCCCTCAGGCCGACAGCTGCCTGCAGCTGCCTCCCAGTGCTGCACAGGAGGAAGGAGTTGAGCTAACCGAGTGTCCCCTGCCCAGATTAAATTTATATTTTAGGAAAGGGCCTTGAATACCGATGGAATTCCTATTTTTAGCATTCCATGCCTTGTAAATAGCACCCAGAGGTGGGGAGAGAGTATATATACATTTTCTAAGGAAAAAAAATTAGTGACTTACAGTAGAGCTCCACATTTTCGTGGCATCCGGCTCAAGTCCACAGATCTGTCAGACTGTCCACATGCACACTTGGCCCACAGATTGCCTCAATAACGACAAATAAAAGGGCTACTTATTTTCATCAGTGTCTGCGTTTTAGCAAATCTTCATATTGTCTGCAGCTTAATTTCCTTATGCAAAAGTGCACCTGTTTCTAATTTGATCCAAAAGGAACATTACATTTGCGTGCTCTTAAAATTTAATCTAATCGAAATGGCAATATGGGAAAAAGTAGGAGAGTGGGGTTTTTTGTTTGTTTTGCCTTAGTGGGAATTCGTCTTGACAAGAAAATAAGATACCTGGCTCCAAAAAAGCGGTAGAGAAGTTCTGGAGCCTGCCTCCTTCAGCTCTCCCGCTCCCCGCAGCCTGGCAGTGGGACCAGCCCTGTCCCCTCCTCTCCTCATAGAAGTGGACTCCCTAGGACAGTCCCTGGCCTGCTCTGAGGCCAGTCCTACTGCCTGAGGCGGGGAAGGTGTCACCAGTGAGGAGCTGGGGAAAGAGAGCTTGCACTTCCTGGGGCCTTTTCCGTGCCAGCCACTCGTAGTCTCACTTCCCCCTCAAGTGTGTGTGGGGAGAGCTCACATTTTCATTTTGCAGTTGTTGGGGTTGGGGAGCAGAAGGTGCAGCCCCCGCCCCTGTTTGTGCATCCCTGGCACCTTGCTCCCTTCCCCCGTGTGTGGCCTGCTCCTGAGTGAGGTGGCAAAGCAGGGCTTGCTGCCATGTCCTAGAGTCCTGTTGCCCACTGGAAATGGGAAGGCAGGAGAGGGGGAGCTGGAGGAGCCGGTGCCTGTGCCCATGGCAGGAGGAGCAGCTGCAGGGGACCCCTGCCCCCACCCCAGCCAGCACCCTTCTCCCTGCCTCCTTCTGCACCTCTCTTTGGAGATGAGAGAGGAAAATAAAGAAAGAGAGCCAGACAGTTGTGCCAACAGAACTCCTCCGTTGAGTGTCTAATTACTTACGATCATGCATGCTCTCTCTCGCTAAACATTTATTAATGTGTTAGGATTTCCATTAGCGCATTACTTGAACTGAAATCATTTGCATATGGCTGGGAAAAAGAGTGGAGAGGGAGAAAACAGCTCCAGCTAACCCAACAGGCGTCAATCACAGTGACAGATCAGATGGTCTCTGGCTGGTGGCAAGGGAGGGGCCCAGCCCCGGGCTCCTCCCTCCCCCCCCCCACACACACGAAAGCCAGCGTGGCACTGGGCGTGCTGCCCCTGGAAGCTGAGCGCCCGGAGCTACATCTGACCGGAGCTCCCAGTCAGTTTATCTGAACATTTTCCATGCCTTATCTACAAGGGCATTTGGAAAAGTTCATAGAAAAATGGAAATAAACGACATGTTTATTTTTGGTGTGAAATGTTAAGTCCATGCAGACTTTCCGTGATGGGCATTTTCCATGAAGGTTTGGAAGTCCCTCACAACCCTCACAGCCCCCAAGGTTGCCCATTAGGCAGATGATGAAACTGGGGCTCGGGGGAAGTCTCATGAGCTAAGTCTTGAGGCACTGCGGTTCTCCAGCCTTGGGTGCGGGTATTCATCATGAGCTGCTGCTCCTTCAGCCCCAGCGCGTCCTCGTCCGGCTATGTCCATTCCTTGTCCCAGGCTCAGTTTGCCTCTGTCCAGCTCTGACACTGAGCTGCCAGCCACAGCCTGCATCTGTGATGGGACTCAGAGGTGATTTGGGTACCCACAACAAGGAAGATGCTTGGTGTCTGGAGATGTGCGTTTCGGATGATCCCAGAGGCAGAAAGCCAAGGAAGAGGAGGACTAGGTGATCGGATGTGGCCCTGTTTCCAGCCCGGCCCCAGCCAGCTCTGTGTCCCCTGGTCTGGTGTGCAACTCTGCTGAAGCTAGGAGGCCTGTGGCTGTCATACAGGTAGGCAGGTGCCCCATATCCAAGGTGTGTCTTCCCTGGCAAGGGTGTTCAGCCAGGAGACTTTACTATATAAGACTCCTACTGTGGAACTCCCTGACACTCTTCCATCACGACACCAGGACCTTTTCTAGAGTGGACACCTGATTGCACTCCCCACCCCACTTGCTCAAAACACTGGGACTTATCTGGGCCCAGTGCCTGCGTAGCCAGCTGCCACCCGCATCCAAGGGGCTCTTGCCCAAAGTCAGTCATTCTTAGGGTCTCCTTGCCCCATTATCTTCCTAGTCCGCCTCTTGCACTGCTGGGCACCTATAGACCTAATGCCTTCTCCCACAGTTAGCAGTTTTTCTACCTGTGAGCCCCTGGGGCAGGGACTATGTGGAATTCAATGCAGGGTCCTCTAGGCCAGCCCAGAGCCCAGCCTTGGAAAGTATTCGGTAAATGTTAGGGGAGCAGTGGGGATGGATAGAAGGGAAAGGAAAAAGAAGCGAGTGAGGCTGGGGCTCTCTCCTTCCCTTCCTCCACCTACTCAATCATGGTGACTCAATGTGGGGTGGAGGAAGAGGAAGAGGAGGAAGCTGCTGACCCAGCAGCCCCTTTTCCGGCTGAGGCTTAGGAGCTATTAGTGGCTGCAGGCTAAGTCCCTAAGCACTGGCTCGGAGGGAAGTCCCTCTGGGAGCCAGTCTGTTTTCAGTGGCAGCCAATCCCGGGGGCCCTCAGAGCATTTCCCCAGCCTGCCAGAGGGGCAGCAGAGGGGACCATGACGCAGGAGGTGACCCCTGCTGGGCTTTGCCAGGGGCCTCCTCCCAGGAGGCCCAGTACAGGAAGAAATAATTCCAGCTGGGACTGGGTCAAATCCCAGCTCTGCTGAGCAACCTTGACCCTCTGCCCCAGATTCCTTACGGTCAGAGACTCCTCTCCGAGCGTTCTTTGCAGGTGGGACAGACAAGTTGAGCGCCTACAATTGGCCGTAAACTCAGAGGCAGCAGTGAGCAGGCCCAGAGGGAACAGGATGGAGAGGCTCAATAAGGAACGGGTGTTGTCGGCACTCAGGTGCTCCCCCTGGCCCCCCACAGACAGGCACTGTTGCCATGCCCATTTTACAGAGCACAGCACTGAGGCACAGGATGGGAGAGAACCAGCTGCACCCAGTCTGTGTCAGATGCCAGAGCAGGCATAAAGGTGGGCAGTAAGGCCTGAGGTCTGTAAGCCAGCCCTTGGGAGTGCAAGTAGGGCAGGTCTATCCTGTAGATGCAAGTGGCTCCCATAAATCTTCCTCATCGCAGCAAACTGAGACAGGGAAGCAGAACCTTCTAGGTCTCTGGGTAACGCAGAGACAGGTCAGAAGCCAGGCCCTTCTCTCGGTGCTACCACTGCTGTGGCTCACATGGGCCTGTGTGACTCAGGTTGGGGTCTTTCCACTGGCTGAATCCTGTTTTACTCATTTATACCATAGTGTGAGTGACTGGCAGCCTTTGCCTGAGAGCCACTTCCACATGAGGAGGGAGACATAATCCTAGGGCAAGAGAGGGGTGGTACCCCACGAAGCTGCACCGACTACACCAGTGACAGCCCAGCCCAGGATGGGACAGTTACAGGACACAGGTGACCCACTGTGGACACTGGGCCTCAGTCTGTCCTTCCATAACATGATGGCAGCAGAGAGTGTTCAGGTAGTTTCCAAGCACCCTTCCAGCTAACTCCAGGTCTGCCACTCAACAAAATAGCACTTTTCCTTCAAAACAGTAAAAAAAAAAAAAGCATTGTCTTGCTATGTGGAGCACAGGGACAGCTTTGGCTGTCCTGTCACTACCACCATTCCGTGAGACTGATTGTGCAAGTCCCTCACAGAGGAAGCTAAGCCTAGGAGAGGGCCTTGTTGGTGCAACCCTCAACCCGTTCACTCGTTCATTCTGCAGATGTTTGTGGATGGTCACTGTGTGACTGACCCTGCAACCACCTGTGTGAACAAAACAGAAAATGCTGGCCCTTTCTCAAAGCCGGGGAAAGTGCCCTCAGGCTCCCCAACTACATGCCAGGCCTGTCATGAGCAAGACAAACCCAGGCCCACGCGTACCTACTTGCCCTATAGCCCGGACATGTGCCAAAACCCCATGAACAGAGCACAATGAAATTTGACAAGCAAGGCAGGGAGATACTGCTGCACTGGGCAAGGGGCTGGGCGTTGACCAGGCTGGATCCAGGGAGCCCCTGGCGCCCCTCTTATCTGCCCACCAGCCCTGAGTCAAAATCAAACCTTCCACCTTGACCTCATTAGTGGCAAGTCTAATGACCGGGTCAAGCGCCTTGAAATATGCGAAGCTATGCCTCACCACTGCCCCCAGCCTCTGCTCTGTGCTCCCTCCATCCTCCACGCCAGACCTGGACACTGCTGGGTATGGGCAGAGGTCTCGAGCCTAGGTGGGCTGGCAGGAAGAAGGGCATTTCTCTGAGCAGACAGATCTAGGAATTTGAAGTGGTAAGATTCTGGGCAAGGAAAGGGAAAAACAGAACAGCTTCTTAGAGACAGTGCCCTAGGTCATCAGTTCCACCCCTTCTCCCCCTTCCTCTCCATGGCATGTTTTGCTGGCCCAGGAGCAGTCCCTGTGGGCCTCCTGCCATGTGGCATCTTCATGTCCCCATGTCCTGTCTGCCGCACAGGGTCCATCCAGAGCCTGCCTCTTCTCCAGGCAGGAGTGCTGAGGACTAAGGCAATGCCTGCACCTAGTCCTGGCCCTCCCCCCACAGCCCGAAGTCCTAAGGCTGTCTGTCTCCTCCTTACAGTGGGGTCCCCCATGCTCCATTCCATCTTTGGAAGACAACTGGGTCACATTTCTGTCCCAGAGATCTGCCTGAGTCTGCAGACTCCTTTACTTGTCACTCAAGTCCTATTGCCAGTGGCTTCCCCAGCCCATGTCCTTCCCTCCCTCAGAGCTCAAACACCACCTCCCTGATGGTCTGCCCAGTCCAGGCAGGAGCTCCCTGTCTCCATGGTCCACAGTCTGAATCCTCCACCCATCATACCCCTCTCTTGGCATCTGTGTCCCCAGGGGCCTGCTCACATAAATGCAGAATATACGAGGAAACAAGTGTACTCCAAGCACATGGAACAGCTCCTGAGCCCCTTAGCTGCACCAGGTCCTGGCTGGCATGGGTTCAGCACTGCCCCTGCCTGCACAAAGCTCAGAGCCTGCTGAGATGAATTCATTTGGCAGGGTGGGAGAAGGCAGTAATGGTATAAGCCAGGTGGTCCCTTTGGGAGGGAGAGCAGAGGAAAAGGGCTGCTTGACTGGGTGGGAGAATAAGCAGAGAGCCTGCCACTGCCTGCATGCCATCATGTTACAGAAGGACAGACCGAGGCCCAGTGTCCATATCCTGTCCGAAAGCTCATACTGACCCTGGAAAATTGGGCCATTCCCAGGCCAGGGCCACTGGGTCTGAGATGGATGCAAGTTCCCATGGGAAACCTGGGATTGACAAGTTGGGAGTGGTCTCCTTTGATTTCCCAGGGTACCAAGCCCCTCTCCTCCTCAGCCCAGGCTTCCACCTGGTGTCACCTTGGCCCCTCTCAGAAGCCAATTAGGCCCCGCACTTGCTACCATGGGGATTAATATGATTATGATAACCCCCAAACTCCCCGGTGCTGACTCAGCTGAGAGCTTAGGGCGGGAAGGTCACTTTATAAGGGTCCTGGGGGGGGTCCAAGCTGGGAGTCGTGCAGCCGGAGCCCTAGGTGGCCGAGCTCAGGCCCCAGCAGCAACTTTGTACCAGAGTAGCCTGTGGGGCAGCCGCCAGGCCGCAGCCATGAATGGAACCGAGGGTCCGGATTTCTACATACCCATGTCCAACCACACGGGCATAGTGCGCAGCCCCTTCGAGTACCCGCAGTACTACCTGGCGGAGCCCTGGCAGTTCTCCATGCTGGCTGCCTACATGTTCCTGCTCATCATGCTCGGCTTCCCCATCAACTTCCTCACGCTCTACGTCACCGTGCAGCATAAGAAGCTACGCACGCCCCTCAACTACATCCTGCTCAACTTGGCCATAGCCAACCTCTTCATGGTCTTGTGCGGCTTCACCACCACCCTGTACACCTCCCTGCATGGCTACTTCGTCTTCGGGCCCACGGGATGCAATGTGGAGGGCTTCTTTGCAACACTGGGAGGTAGGAGCCGGGGTACTGGTGGGGTAGTGGGGATTGATGGGAGCCCCTGGGGATGTCAAGTCCCAGACTTGGTGAAGATGGCTGACTGCAATGCCCAAAGCCATCCTTGCATCACTGAGGCGGCTAGTCATCGGGTGGCCATCGGTTGTATGTGGGAGCGGGGCCTGGGTTGCATGTTCCAGCAAGAAGGTTGGGGTCCAGAGGGGCAGAGGACCTTGCTAATGTCACACAGGGGCAGGAGCAGAGCTGAGGTCAGGGCCTGCATCTTCATGGCTTCTCAACTGGGTTTGGTCCTACTGCTGGGCCCACTTCCCGCCTCTGTTCCGTGGCCAAGCCCTTTCCACCCTAAGGCTCTGGGGTTGGCGCCCAAGAGAGCGGGATGCAGGTGGGTGGGGAGCTCAGCACTGACTACCTTGCAGGTGAGATTGCCCTGTGGTCCCTGGTGGTCCTGGCCATTGAGCGATATGTGGTGGTGTGCAAACCTATGAGCAACTTCCGCTTCGGCGAGAACCACGCCATCATGGGCGTCGCCTTCACCTGGATCATGGCCCTGGCTTGTGCTGCACCACCCCTCATGGGCTGGTCCAGGTAATGGTCCCACGTCAAGGAGAAACCTGAACACCCCAACCATTCACCTTGGCCACGCTCCTAATCCCTAACTAAGCCAAATTCCAATCCTCTTTAGGTCAATGCCCTGTGGGCTGCTCCTTCTGACCTTGGGGCTCTACACCAGAAGAAGCCAAGCCTTCCTAGATGGCTGGTGTTAAAAAAGTTCATGGAAAGTGGAATTAAAAATTGTTTATTTTCATGCAAAAATAACTTTGAAGTTCTTAAATGAATATAAAGTCTGAAACATTTGTGAGAAGTGCATGTTATGAAAAACATGGATTTCAAAATTCTTTGTACTAAACTAGCTTTTATTGGTGATAAAATATTTACTTGAAAGACTGGATTACACACAGAGAGACAGAGACTGATCTTCCACTCCCTGGCTAACTCTCTGCATGGCTACAAAAGCCAGGGTTGGGCCAGGTTGAAGCCAGGAACCTTGAACTCATCCAGACCTTGCACAGGAGGTGGCAGAGTCCCAAGCTCTTGGGTCATCTTCTGCTGCTTCCCCATGCACATTGGCAGGGAGCTAGATCAGAAGCAGAACAGCCAGGACTTGGGATGCTGGTGTTGCAAACAGTGGTTTAACCCACTGCACCACAATGCCAGCCCCAAACTAGCATTTTTTAAAATTCCTCTTCTCATGAACTTTTTGGAATAACCACAGAGAGATGGTGACATTGTGACCCTTGGGAACCAGGTCACTTCCAACCCTACCCTACTGTTTGCCAAGTAAGTTAAGATGAGGGGAGGTGGATGGACTGGTAAGTGTTGTGGAGACATCCTGCACCTCCATTCTCCTTTCTGTAAGCATGGGGTCCCTTTCTGGGCCCTGGCTGAGTCTCTCCCCATCTTGTCCAGTTGAGTTTCCTCAGGTCAATGCAATGTCACCATCCACACAGCCTCATACCCTGGGGTCTCTCGTTTCCAAACACTGTGCCACGCTCCCTTGGCATCTCCTGGGGCCACCTTTGACCTAGCAAATGCTCCTTCCCTGTGATGAGCACACCTGATTTGTCCAAATTGCCTCCAAGGCAGAACTGGAAATGCTAGGCAGTTGGGGCAGCAGGTGGAGTAAGGGTCACAGCAGAGTGGGGAGGTTGGGCAGTCCTACTTGGTGACAGCAGCCACCAAGCCACCGGACAGGCAATACCAACACGGTTTCACAGAAGGCATCTATTTGCCATGGCCATCAACTGTCCTCGCAGTCACCAAGGGAGTTAGTCTTTTATAGTCCCCTTTTTACCAGGGGGTTGGAGGGCCCCAGGAAGCTCAATGGCCAGGCCCATCCCAAGCCCCTCAGGTGGGGTCTCACTAATGAGCCCCCTCCCACCCTCGCCCTATGCTCAGGTATATCCCTGAGGGCATGCAGTGCTCGTGTGGGATCGACTACTACACACTCAAGCCCGAGATCAACAACGAGTCCTTCGTCATCTACATGTTCGTTGTCCACTTCACCATCCCTCTGGTCGTCATCTTCTTCTGCTATGGGCAGCTGGTCTTCACAGTCAAGGAGGTACGGGTGGGGACGGCCTGCCCCTGCAGAGAGTACACACCCCTCTCCTCCCAAGGGCCCTGAGCTGGGTGCTGGGGTCAGGCTCTAGACACTACAGCCTGGACACTACCCTGTATCCCCATAGGCTGCAGCCCAGCAGCAGGAGTCGGCCACCACCCAGAAGGCTGAGAAGGAGGTCACCCGCATGGTCATCATCATGGTCATTGCATTCCTGATCTGCTGGGTGCCCTATGCCAGTGTGGCATGCTATATCTTCACCCACCAGGGCTCCAACTTTGGGCCCATCTTCATGACCATCCCGGCATTCTTTGCCAAGAGCTCTGCCATCTACAACCCTGTCATCTACATCATGATGAACAAGCAGGTACCTGTGGGCTGGGCGGGAAGTAGAGGCCACACTTGTGGCTCAAAGTGGCCTCATCAGCCTCAGCTGAGAGCTTGTGAGAACTGCAGGTTGCTGGGCTCATGCTGAGATTCTGCCCTCGCTCAGCTTTTCAGAAACTAGCAACTGGGGATGAGATGCTGCTAGTCTCTGGAAAGCTGAGCAAGGAGCAGAAAGGCTTATTCTAGGGGTTACATGGCTCAAGCTATCCTGTCACAAAGACTGTGGCTTCTCTGAAAAAGCTGTCGGCAGAGGAATATGTGGTCACAGGAGTTAGGCAGATGGATTTAAATCCCAGCTCTACCGTTTTCTAGCTGTGTGCCCTTGGGCAAGTCAGTTTCATTCCTGGGGCTTTTAGTGTCCTCCTCCATAGCAAGGATAGAATCCCAGACCAGATGGGTACCCTGTAGCATCCTGGGTGGCCAAGGCCCTAGGTTTGGTTACTGGCATCTCTGGGAGTGAGAAATGGATGCCAGTTCCTTCTAGGGACCCAGATTAGAGGGGAGAGGAGACCATGGAGGGCAGAGGAGGGAAGGGTGATCACACTAGCAGCCCCACACTCCGCACGTTGGGGCCCTACAGCCTGTCTCATGCCTCTTCTCTTCCAGTTCCGAAACTGCATGCTCACCACCATCTGCTGCGGCAAGAACCCACTGGGTGATGACGACGCCTCTGTCACAGCCTCCAAGACGGAGACCAGCCAGGTGGCTCCAGCCTAAGCCCTGCCAAGGACTCTACAGCCTACTGTAGGAGTCTCCCCTCCCTCACCCCACTCCCAGCTACAGCCTCTCCATCAGGAGCGGTGCCCGTCGGAACCAAATCACACAGGCCCCATGAGGATTTTCTCCCCCTAAAGAAGAGAAAAATGAGCGTCCCTCCCTGCCCCAGCTCTGCAGGGACTACCGTGATCTCTAGTCCCAGGTTCCCAGGGGCCTATGGGACCTGTTTTCTTCCTCCCCCAACTCATCTCTCAGGAACACACAAACTTTTGCTCTCTGGATAAGTGTCCCAGCTTAGGGCTCAGAATCTAGCACAGAATGGGGCATACAGTAGGTGCTTAATAAATGCTAGATGGAGGAAGGACAGAATGGATGGAGGAATGGATGGAGGAGTGAAATGGAGGGATGAATGGGCAGGTAGAACATAACTGTTCTCTCCGACTCCCTCAGCGGAAGCAGTTCACACACAGCTGATGACCGGGAGCAATTGTTTCTTTCTTCCTATACCTCACTTTCTCCCTTATAAAAATGGGAATCCCAAATCCCCGTCCAGCGCCTCAGAGCTGCTGAGAAGGTCCAAAGAGAGAGAGAGTGTGTGTATATGTGTGTGTGTGTGTGTGTGTGTGTATTGAAGCACTTTGTAAATAGCAGCAGTATTGATTGTAGCTAACATTATGAATAATCTCAGTTGATATTAATTATGATCCTCTCCTCTTGACAGTGACTGTTTAGAATCGGACAGGCCCTCTGGCATTCAGATAGTGGGTCTCATCCAGTCTCTGTGGGTTAAAGACAAAATTAGCCATGAATCAAGGCCAGACAAGGCCTAGGGGCTGGGCTTTAGAGCCGGGCAGCCACAGGGATGCTGAATACAGTCCTCAGACCTGAGAAAACAACATCCAGGTCCAGGGCCTGCCCCTGCCAGTGCAGCCGATGGCAGGGTAGGCCTTTCTCTCAGCTTCTGGAAGCAGCTGCTCTTCTGCCCCTTACCTAGCTCCTGGGTCAGGGTAGAGCTCCCAGAAGCCAGATTCACCTCCCACATATAATGAAGAGCTGAGCCCCAATGTCATCTTTGTTTCAAAGAGCTTAGACACAAAGAGTGAGACATGTGCCTGGGTTCATTGTCCCTGAGGATGTTCCTGGGTCTCAGTGTCCAGCTACTGGCCTATTCTCCCTCCTGGAGATTCTTTGCTTGGAATTGAGCCACCTCAATAACTACCCCTCTTATGGTCAGCAGAGCTGGATGCTCTAGCTTTCTCCTGGAGACAAAAGCAATTTGAGGCATTAAAAGCTCACTCCTCTACTTGACATTAACAATGGTGGTTTTTGTTACCCTCCAGCTCGTTAGCACTGAATTAAATTGAGTGGCTCTTACCTGACTCCTGTCCTTGGGTGTCTGGATGGAGCAGTGAGTGGATCAAGCCAAGAGCCAGGGCCCCTTTCCCGCCCTGTGAGAATAGGAAAATCCCCAACTTCGTAGCCACAGAAACCAAGGTGGTCCATGATTGTAAGCAAGTTTGTCAACTCTCTGACTTCCTTATCTGCCAAAGGGGTTCTTAAATACGGCCTTGAGAGGAGTAGAGGATCCAGCTCACTTGTAGCGTGAGACTGTGGCATTACCGAGCCTTGACTCAGAGTTGGTCTTATCAATGACTCCATCCCCAAGGTGAATGGGATGCAGATATGGCTCCTGCTAGCAACCTGGGTCTCTGGGGTGGGAAAGGGTGGCAGGAGCCTGTGAGGAGCCTCAGGGCCCCAGGGGCTGGAATGTATTGCCCTCCTTATATCACGGAAAAGCCCAGGCTTCAAGGCGAGAGGAACACAGGTGCTCACATGACATGATCAGCCATGTCTGTCCCCGTCTGAGTACATTCTGCTGTAAGGTGGCCTCACTCAAAGGCTGACTGTTCTCATAAGGTGGCAGAAACAGCCTCCATCAGGTACAGCCTCAGTAAACCCTGTGAGCAGTGGGCTTCTCTTCCCCATTAGCACAGGCAGTGGTCCCAGATGGAGCTCTGATTGGCCAGGCTTGGGTCACCCAATCACTCCTAACCCCTTCACCATGACTCATCCTCTGATTGGCTGGATCTGCATCATGTGATCATCCGTGCAGGCCAAGCTAGAATCAAGCTCACATAAGCCGTGTATGCATTAATGTGGCCTAAGGGTGGGAGTAGAATAGGAAACTCAGGGGTGCCATGATGAGGAGCAGGAAGGAGGAAGAAGGAGGTGGGAGGACGAGGAGGATAGGAGCAGAGTGGGCAGAACCAGCACTGGTCTAGAGAGCATGGGCTCTGCTGACAGTGGTAACATTCGAGCACATGGCTAGACAAGGGCTCTCTCCTATGCAGGGCACATGAGAGTAGAGGTGGCCAAAAGTGGTTCCACAGTCTCATCTTCCATCTTGGATGCTGTCAGAGCAGGCAACACAGCTCACCCCACCCCAGACCACTCACTCTGGTCCTTTGTTCCAGCCTCACATTCAGAGGACAGTTTTACCCCAAAACTAAATAGTAGTAAGATTTATGTATTTATTCATTTGAGAGTTTCAGAAAGATCTTCCATCTGCTGATTCATTCCCCTAAAGACCTCAATAGCCAGGACAAGGCCAGTCCAAAACCAGGAGCCAGGAGTTTCTTCTGTATCTTCCATGTGGGTGGCAGAGGCCCAAGCACCTAGGCCAATCCTCCACTGCTTTCTCAGGCACATTAGTATGAAGCTAGATTACAAGTGGAACAGCCAGGACATGAACCAGTACCTAAATGCCATGCTAGTGTAACAGGTGATGTCTTAACCCGCCATACCACAATGCCAGCCCCCACACTAGAACATTCTTTGTTTTTTCCTGGAAGAAAGGAAAGGCCTCCACCTCCTTAATTCATGATTGGCTCAACAGAAACTTACAGGTCTGTCATGGAGAAAAGGAGAAAGCTGCTGACTTAAGCTGCCCAGGGTCTCCCCACCCAAGTGCAAAGGAGGTATCCCCTGAGGTGCTGGGAGACAGCAAGAGAGAAGCATGAGGAGGCAGCTCTCAGGGAAGGTGGGGAGTGAGTGTTCACCCTTGCCCCTGTTCCCTGGCAGGCCCAGCATCGCCCAGCTTCCCCTGCATTTGGCATGTCCTCAGAAACAACGTGCACCTCCTCTGGGTTCCAGATTTCAGAGAATGGAGGAGCCTTTCATGTCCTCTCGTTTTCCTTCCTGCTTGCCGGCAGGTAGTCATGATGTCAAACTACAGTAGCCCCTCTGTGTTGTGAGATAGAATCTGAGGCCAGACAATGGCAAAATATCCAAGTGCTTGGTGAGAAAATGATTTTACAGCTTCTTGTTTAACTCACTGTTACATTCATGTTGCAGCCAATCTCTTAACTAACATGGAGGGCTTCTAGGTCACATCAGGGACCTGAGCTACGGCAAATGTGGTGAACCGAAAACATTTCCATACACACAAGATGGGCAGCTGTCGCTATGTGTCCGCTGCCCTCTCCACTGTTCTCGACCCACAATCAGGAACGAAAACTTGCAAATTTCTTGATATTATAGGCAGACCCGAGGCAGACCCTGAACCCACCCAGGCAGTCAGGAAGTGCAGGTGCGAGTAGACCCCCACCCAGGGTTCCAAGAGGGCGAGAAGCTGGTTTCGGGTTGGCCTCAATGGGAAGCTGTGGAAGTGCACAGCCAGTGACCTGTTCCCTCACCAGCAGCCCGACACTCATCACCATCCTTCCCCTGACAAAAGGCAATCCTATAGAGGAATTTTTAAATCAGGCACACGTTCTGGAACTTCTTGCCTCTAAATGCAAAGCACTACCCTGGCACAGCCAGGAGAGGGTTTCCGGTGAGGCTCGTGGGAGCGTTGTCACTGAGTGTTACTCTATTGCTCAGTTCTTGGAAACACCCCACGAATGTGATCACAACTCACTGCCCCGCCTGTGCCAGCTTCCACTTGCTGCTTGCCTTGGCTCACCTCCTGCTCTGGCTCAAGCCCAGGGCATGGCTTTCAGGCCTCCCTTGGCACAGTCAGGCTGGGCACAGGCCCCAGGGCTTTGACAGTGTTCCAGTTGTGTGCGCTGAGCACTTACTGTGTACTGTGACCACACTGGACAACACAGAAGCCTCCAGGAAGCCGCTAGCCACAGCTCCACCCTCTCCCTTTCTCTGTCTTCCAGAACTCAAGGATCAGGGCCAGGCCAGGCAGAGCCACACTTCAGAGGGTTTGAGGACCCCAGGGAGCAAGCCCAGGGGCTGGAAAAGGGACATCTACACGAAGGCTGAGAGGAAGAAATAGTGCAGAGAAGGCAGCTGGGACAAAGTGGGCCTGCAGGCCAAGCATGCCCATCTCCAAGGGCTTCCTGCACTGTGGCTCGGGACTGTGGGCCAGCTGCATGGTTCTGTTCACTGGGACCCTGCTTTGGGGATTATATTCAAACCAGAGCCCAGCCATTGCAGCCCCTTGCTTAGCAGCTATGGTGCCCTCCCATGCTGATGTTCAATGTGGACAAACCCCCAACACTGGGATATGGATGGTCCTGCAGGTGCACCATAGCTCCCTCTAGCTTGGATCTGTGTCACCTGTGTAAATGGATACATGGTGGATGCAGAAAAGGTGGTGAGCTCGCCCAGGCCTGATGGATTTACTTGGATGTGAGGTCCGATTTCTTTCGCTCTGTTGTAAAACAGAGATGGGGCTGCAGGACACAGGGGAGTCCCTTCCTATGTATGCTGTGCCCCAATCTGCACCCCTGCTGGTGAAGCTAAGGCCTGGCTCCCTGCCCCTTGCCGACACTTCCACTGGGGTAACTTGGTGGGCGGAGGGTTCGGCTCCCCTCTTTGGATGACCGCCTCCTGTATCGGAGCACTGGGCCAGGTCCTGGATGCTCTGCTCCTGATCCTGCTCCCTTCCAATGCACCTATATTCAGAGGCGTTGAGCATTTATTCCCCATGGCCTTTCTGCTGAGTGTCCTGTTCATGTTCCTGATGTATTTCCCAGTGGGCACCATCTTTACTTATGAAAACTTGCTAAGTGATCATGGACTGAAATCCCTCTTTTCTCTCCATGTGAATGACTTCTTTCTCAAGACAAAAAGCAGCAGGGGAGCACAGGTGCTGGGCCACCTACCTGGGAAGGCTTGCCCTATGGCAGCTGCACTTCAGCAGTCACTTTTGGAGAAGCTGAGGCCAGCAGTGGCCTGAAAATATGAAAGCCAGAGCAGCCCTTCTCCCATTCAGAGGGACTACAGGCCTTCGTGGCTGCCCTGGTCATCCAAGGGGCCCCGGTTTACCATCAGCACCTTCAGCCCTTGTGTGTGGAGGCCAGCGTAAGTAAGTAACCAAGCATCCCAGCTCAGTCATTTTGCTGGGAGCACGGAGGAAAGGGACTGAGACCCAGAGAAGTCAAGGGACACACCCAAGTCTCACAGCACTAGCACCCAGGCTGGTGTAGGCATCAGGCGTTTTGGGAGGCAGGGCTGTAAGGCCCACCCTCACCCCTTGTGCACCAATCAGCAGCTTGGAGCACTTCCAGCCAATGAGGGCCACCGGTATTTAAGAGGGGCGGGCAGGTCCTGCAGCTTCATACCTGGGAGTAGACCTGGCTACCAGCATTTGCGCCACTGATGGAGCCCAACGCCATCCCCAGCGGCGACTCCTCCGCCCCCTTGGCCCCCGCGGCAGGCTCGTCCAAGCTGCCAGACCCTACCGAGCCAGGTAAACCAGGGGACTACCATGTGGCCAGGGCTCTCCTGGGCCTTCGTTCTGCCTTCCTCCTCTTACTCTCCCAGCCTAGCCCCAGCACCTGTGCTAGGGCTGTTGAGTTCAGCTGCCTTTTGGCGGAAGATTGGAAACCATAGCCAAGGCCAAGTGGGGCTTGGGGGTTGAGCCCAGCTGGAGCCCATTTCCTTCTGGGCAGAGGGGGTAGGAGCTGGGTGCCTTTGAGGCCTGGCTGCACTTTAGACTTCAAGCTGTACCCTTATTTTTCAGCCAACAAGCAACTCGAAGACTCTCCTCCAGACAGGAGGTTCCCAGGTGAGTGGGTGGGTGAACAAGACAAAGATTTCCCTCATGGAGCTCCTGGGCTGCCCACTGTAGCCACTATGCCAGTGCCTGGGCCTGGGCCTAAACGTGCTGACCAGAGAGCCTCTGCAAGCAGAGAAGGCCACCCACTTAGCTGGGGAAGTCAAGAAAGGCTTCCCTAGGGGAAGTGGCCCTGCAGGACAGGTCTGCCGCAGAGTAGGCCAGGTGCCTAGGGCAGAGTTACTCACTCTTGACTGGGATGGTGGGGGAGGCGCCAAAGATGAATGAAGTTTGGGTGAGCAGAGGACACAGCACAGGCAAAGGCATGGAGGTGGCTGTGCTGGTGGAGTGCAAGTCCAGAGACGGGGGAGGGGACTGGAGAGGATGGGCTCTGTGGGCTCTGCTCGAAACATCCTGGGATGCAGCAGGCATTGAATAACTGCTGAATGAGGGGCTGAGAAGAGAGGAAAATGCCCTGGGGTGGAACTTTCTGGGCCTGGGCCTGAAGGCAGGCTGAGGACCCCTCTGGGAAGCCCTGTGCATTGCTACTGTGGAGGCTTATACTCCCTGCAGAGGACCCCACTCCCTCTGTGCAGATGGGAAGAGACCCCAAGGGCAGGATGAAATTCCCGATGCCCCAGGGTGCCTGAGCTGGGACTTTCCCAGCCCAGGCTTTACTTTCACCACTGGCCCTCCCATACTTGGGGCTCCTGCTGGCCAGAGGGCCGTGGGAGGCAGATGGGATTATGTCTCTCACCATTTTGCTCTAGACCTAGAATTTCATTTAAAATGGATTGCCCTGAGACTTTAAATTTTGCTAATTGATCTGAGATCGACATTTCCAAGAGCCACACAGGGTGGTGTAATGGTGAGCACTCTGAACTCTGAATCCAGCGATCCGAGTTCAAGAGCCACACAAAACTTGTATGTGCTAATACAGCCTCTGCACCGGGCATGACTGATGGCTCCATGGGCTCCACAACCCCAATTCTGAGGTCCGTTTGCAACTGTCTGGGTTATTGGGACAACATTCTCCCGTTTAAAGTGTCAAGCAAGGCTCAGTGTTTCACAGAGTTGTGCCGCATCTCCCTCACGCATGTGGAGCCTTTATCACCTCTGCCAGTAAACCCGCTTCACTGGTGGTCACTCCTCCATCCCAGCCCCTGGCAGGCACCCAGCTGCTTTCTCCAGCATGGGCTTGCTTATTCTGGAGTTTTTGCAGAAATGGGATCATTAGTCAATGGCTTTTTGTGACAAGTTTCCCCCCCCCCCCCCCCCCCGGGCTCCCTGTTTGCAAGACTGGTTCTGTGGTCATACGAAGCCCTTCTTTGTTCTTTTTTGGGGCTGTGCAATAGTCCCTGGGTGGGTCTACACTCTCGAGTGGCCTAGAATCCTTTAGTTCATATTATGACAACATCAAAGCAGATACAGAAGTGGCTCATCAAGTGGCCTGAGCTTCCTCTCCCCCCCACACACATGTCCATCACCACTCCCACAATCACCAGCTGGTTTCAAATGATAAACAGGCCAGATGTGTCACCCCGTGTGTTAGCAGCCCAGTATTTGTCTTTAGGCATCAGAACATTTAAAAAGTATTTGCAATGCCATGGGGCCACAGGTGCACCTGAAGCAGTCACAGTGCTGTGTCATCTTTCCCATTTGGCACCTGAGCAGGGCCCCGCCTATACACTCCCCTTGGCAGGGAGGTCCCCAGAATGTCTTAAGTTCTCAGAGTGTTCTGTGACCTGCTTGCAGCTGCACCTCAAGTCCCTTCCAGACCGGGTTCTCCCGTGACCACGTCCCTGAGCTCCTGACTGTGTCTTACAGAGGTTATTAGTTGTAGGAAATGGGCCTGATTAAGGTGGTGGTTGTTTTTTAATTAATTTATTTGAAAGACCATGTTACAGAGAGGGTGCTACACACACACACAGAGAATCTTCTATCTGTTGGTACACCCCCCAAATGGCCTCAATGGCCAGAGCTGGGCCAGTCCAAAGCCAGAAACCAGGAGCTGCTTCTGGGTCTTCCGTGTAGGCATAGGGGCCCAAAGACTTGGGCCATTCTCGTTTGCTTTCCTAGGTTCATTAGCAGGGAGCTGGATCAGAAGTTAAGTGGCCAGGACTCGAACTGGCACTCATGTAGGATGCTGGTGACAACTTAATCCACCGGGCCATAGCACCGCAAACCCCAAGTTTGTTTCTTAAAAGGAATAAGGAGTTATTTCACAGACAACACTCCCCTTTCCTGGAGTCAGCAACCCACCCCAGAAGCTCCCAGACTGTCTTCAGGGGCACCTCGGGGCTCTATCCCTTGGCTCCCCAGAGAGCTAGGTGGCAGTGGGTGGACACTGGCTTGGGCTCAAGGTGACTGACAGGCACTGTGTGCCCTGCAGCGCCCCCCGTTCGCAGGCCAAGGGGCAGCCTCACGCAGAGCCGCAAACCCACGATGCTGCGCATGGTGCTAGAGGCGCTGCAGGCGAGCGAACGGCGCCAAGGCACGTCAGTGATGGCCATCAAGCTCTACATCCTGCGCAAGTATCCGACTGTGCACAGCCTGCGCTTCAAGTACCTGCTCAAGCAGGCCCTGGCCACCGGCATGAGTCGAGGCCTCCTCACCAGGCCCCTCCACTCCAAGGCCAAGGGCGCCACTGGCAGCTTCAAAGTAAGACCCTGAAAGGAAGGGGAGGGGAGGCTGGGGCTCCTGGGCTTGGATTAGGCCCCACCTGCTGCCTCCACCGGCCTCTCCTCAACTGTCCTCTGGCGTGCTTTTTGCTCATGTTGCATGTCCTGTGGGGGGCGCTCTGGCATCTGTGCCCCTCTGGACTCCTGTCTGCCCTATTGGTGTCCATTTTTGTCCCTATCTGGTGTTCCCAGAGATCAGGGACTGTGTCCACCATGGTGGCTCTGGGTGTTGGGCAGCCACCCCCTTCCTAAAAGCGCTTACAGTAGCCATGGATGTCTCCCACCCTGGCATCTCTAAGAGCCACTCCATTGTCACTGCTCCTGGTCAAGAGGCTCTGAGTGGGCACTGTCCCAGGCTAACCAGAGCTGGGGGCAGCCCTGGCTTTCCTAAATATTCCATCCATACCAGGATGACCTCAGGGATCCAGGCACTGGTCTATTTTGTCCCCACGACACCCAGTGCTCTGTCTGACATCTGGCACAGCTGGTGTGAGGAACGTCCTTTACATATCCTGTGTGGCCCATCACAGGAGACCCCTTCATCTTGTGGAATTCTTTGGCAGGGTCAGGTGGATTGGTGGGGCTGGGGGCAAGAGCAGGGGCCCTGTGTCCTGTGTGTGCTGCCGGGATGGCAGTGGGGAGCCAAGGGGGCCTGAGGTCAGGGAATGCCCTGGTGATGAGCATGCTCTCAGCCCCTAATGCTCACACACCTGCTGGGATGTGCCCACTGTAAGGGTGAGAGCAGTGAAGCTAGTGGGGGTCTCAGGGCTGGAGAGGCTTGGAAGCAGCTGGAGGGGAGCAGATGGCTGTGGAAGGGCAAAGTGGGTGGGGCCTTGGAGTGGGTCCAGAGCTGAGAGCCCAAGAGAACCTGAAGGTAGGTGGTCTTGAGTGAGAGGAGGTGTCTTGAGCCACATCTCTTAGGGGTGACTGAATTTCCCCCACAACCCATCCTGGCCAGGGCTTGGGAGGGGGGTCTTCTGCCCCACGCTGCACAGCCCCTGCTCTCTGTCCCACACCCACTTTCCTGCAGTTGGTGTCCGAGCGCAAGAGAACACAACTCAGCAAGGCCAGGAAGGCCAGGAAGGGGAAGGCCGGAAAAGCGGGGAAGGCCAAGGAGCCAGTCTCCAAGAAACCTAGAGAGGCCAGACCAGGCCAGGTGGGACAGGCACACAAGAAGCCGGGTGCCGTGGGGAAGGTGCCTCCTAAGCCAGGTGCAGCCAAGAAGGTCCCCAAGAAAGGCAAAGAGGCCAAAGACACGGAGGTCAAACGGAGCCAGGCCAGGAAGGCTCCCAGGAAGTCAAACAAGGCCACACAGGCCTCTGCTGGTCCTAAGAACAATGGGAAACCAAAGGTCAAAGGCCACAGGAAAAGTCAAGGTAAGTGTGTGAAGTGAGTGTGGTGGGACATGGTAACTTGCAGCAGTTCCTGGGATGGCAAAGAGGGTATTTCCTTTCCTAGTGTATTTGCCCTGGAGGGACAGAGAACTCTGAGTAGCTGGAGGTTAGAGGGTGACAGGGGGCAGATATTCTAAGAGTTATAAAAGGTCAAGGGAACTCATACAGCTGGAGCCTGACTCATGCCTGAATTGGGGGTCAGAGCAGGCTTCCTGGAATTGGTGACCCAGGCAAGAGAGGAACCTGAGCAGAGGCCTGGGCTGAAAGGAGATGTCATGCTGAGGACCCACCATTCTGTCCTCGGCAGAGGGCGGGAGAAGCCACAGGAGGAGGTCGAGACGGCTGGGGGTTTGGGGTTCTAGGAGGTGATAGGGAGTGGTGGTGGAAGGACGCAGACAGGAGACAGCCAGAAGCAGTGATGTTTACTAGTGTGTTCTGGCTGCCCTGCAGAGCATGAGCAACACACTTGCTGAAACCTTAGGAAGGGACAGGTGCAGGGCTGGGTGTCCCCCTCCCCGCGCCTGGCAAGCACTCAAATCAGCTGTCCAGGGAATCTCCAATTACCCTGTGCTGGGGGCCCAGGTGTCTCAGAACCCCAGGGCTCTGGGCACAGGGTTATGGTGCTCAGGAAGGATGTGAAGACTGCTGAACGAGTGTTTCCCACAGGAATCCCGCCTGCCCCTCCAGGAGAGGCCAAAGCTCCCAGGAAAACCAGTGCCGCCGACAGCAAGAGTTCTAAACCCACAGCCAGAAAGGTGGGTGCCAAGGCTGGGAGGCAGTGTTGGGTTTCCTGTAGAGCACAGGCCTCCCTCTGGCCCTCCAGCACCTAGGGGAGCTGCCACCCCACTTCACGAATGAGGGCCTGAGGCTCAGAAAGGCGGTACTGCTTTCCCAAAGCCATCCAGAGCTGGCATCACACACACGCACACACTCACTCTCTCTCTGTGTCTCTGAGCTGTGTGTCTGGCCCAACCCAGCTCTGGCTCCAGTTCTGGTTCCCCCTTGCAGGTCAAAAACAGTGGTGTTGCTTCCCTGACTAAGAAGAAGACAGCAGCCAAGGCCCCTGAAGCAGCAGCAGCCTCAGGGGATAAGGAGAGGCCCAAAGCCAAAGCCAGCACTTCCACTAAGGGCCAAGGGTCCAAGGCTGGGTATGCACACCTAACTGGGGAGCCAAAGGCTCCCAGGAGTTCGAGAAAGCCTGGGCTGTCTGCCAAGGCCTCGGCACCCAAGGCCTCAACGTCCAAGAAGGCAAAAGCCAGGAGCTCGGGGCCCAGCTGAAGAGGTGCAGGCCAGCTGTGATTTTATCTTCCACATAGCATCCCTCTATTTAACGGTGACCTATTTATTAATAAAGGCTCTGCTTCTTTGCAAATGGGTGTTGGTAGAGGCTGCGCTTCAAAGATGTGGCCACTTGGCACCTCGTCGGCACCTACTGAGTACCGACTGCTCACCTGACAAGGCAGGTTGGAAGAAGTTAGCAGCTGAGGATGTGGCCCTCTGGATGGATGAGCAGCCCTGGGAGGTGGGTTGATCCCAGCCCCAAGATCTGGGTCTACTGCCAGGAAGAGGAGGTGGCTTTTGGCCTTAAAGGTTAAGTAGCAGGTGCCACACAGGAAGGCTGGGCCTTATAGGCAGAGGGCCCTGCGTGAGGGTTGAAGTTGGAAGGTGTGACTGAGATAGGAATGTCGGGGAGGGTGTGCACAGATGCACCTTGTCTTGGGGGGCAGGGGGAACTGAGGAGGGTCATCACAGGATGCGGTATGTTGAGAAAGAGGTGCTGTGGAAGGGAGCTGAGACTTGTGGGACTGTTGGTCACAGTGCCTTCTGGGGGCGGGTCAGGGCCAGGCAGGCCTAGGAGCCTGCTGATGCTCTGGGGAGAGCAGGAAAAGCGTCTCTGAGGAGGGCACACCGCCCAGGAGACTGTTGTGGGGGGAGGATTGTGGCAGCTGACGGCAGACACATGCAAAGGCCCTGGGGTGGGAGCATGGTTGAAGGCTCAGGCGGCTAGGTATTGGCAGTCGTGGAGATGCGCCCCTCCATGGTGCTCTGGCTGTGTCCGGAACATTCCTCCCATGAGTGATGGAGTCTGAGTCCCTGTCACTCCAGCTGCTTCAGTTCCCTGCTGTCAGAGATTGGCTACTTTCCCTTTGTGTTTTCTGGTTGGTTTTTTAATGTGCTTTCTCTTGTAACTCAGCCATCATGCTATGCAGAAGTCCACACAATTGTGGAAAGGATCTGAGGCACCCCAACGTTCAGCTCCCCACAAGCTCTCTGACCAGTTAGCTCTGACCAGAACTGTAAAAGGTCCATCTTTCAGTGCTAGCTGAGTGGCCCTGGCTACCACCTCATAGAACAGGACCAGCCTTCCCCACCAGTCCTTGCCCCACCGGCTCCCTGATGATGCACCTGGGAAAGCAACTCAGGTTGATCCGAGTACTTGGACCCCCTGTACTCACATGGTAGACCTGGAAGGGAGTTCAAGGTTCCTGGCTTTGGCTCGACCCAGCCCTGTGGGGAGTGAGTCAGGGGATAGAAGACCCCACCCCTTCTCTGCTATTGCCTTTCAAAATAAATATTTGAAAAATGAGCCGGGACTTTGCATGGTAGCCTAGTGGCTAAAGTCCTCACCTGAATGCACTGGGATCCCATATGGGCTCCGGTTCGAATCCCAGTAGCCCGCTTTCCATCCAGCTCCCTCATTGTGGCCTGGGAAAGCAATTGAGGATGGCCCAAAGCCTTGGGACCTTGCACCCATGTGGGAGACCCGGCAGAAACTCCGGGCTCCTGGCTTTGGATTGGCTCAGCTCCATTGTGACCACTTAGGGAGTGAATCAATGGGCAGAAATTCTTCCTCTTTGTCTCTCCTCCTTTCTGTGTATCTGACTTTGCAATAAAAGAAAAAAAAATTTTAAAGCCAACAAAGAACCGAGGGCCAGGTTGGCCGGGAATCTGAGCCTTAGAGGTTGGTGGTGGTCCCTCTGGTCCTGGGCTGGCTCTATAACAGTCACTGGCAGGTGCTGGAAGCCACTGGCAGCAGTGAATCAGCAAGGGCCGTGGTGCTGGGGGTTAATCATCAGAATGAACCATTAGGACAATGCAAAGTGGAGGGACTGCAGGGGACAAGGTGAAAGGGGGAGGCCAGGAGGGAGGACAGTGACCGCAGGTGAAAGTGGCTCTGGCAGGAGGTAGGGGAGGTAAGGGGTATGCTGCTGTTGTGCAAGGAAGCAGGGGTAAAGTGTGACCCCAGCAAGGGGTTGCCTGGACGAGTCCTCTGCCCTCGGGGAGAGGAGATCTGTGCCAGGGAAGGGGGTGGGCTGGAGAGAGTTGAAGGGCACCTGGGGGTCAGTGGTGAGTCTTGGGAAGGTGAGGCAATGGGTGAACTGAAGCTGACCAAGGAGTTACGTCCGTGGGGACTCTCCCTATAGCTTTGCCTGCCTGTGCCTGTGATGGCTTCCCAGGAGGTGGCCCCAGGAGCATCATGAGCAGATGGTGAGGCTGGCACTTCTCTGTAAGGGCCTGCCTTTGCCTAGCCTGGCAGTGGAGGAGCCGCCTTCCCTGGGTGACACAGGAAGCATTAAACCCTGGCTAGTCACCACCCCTCCCCCAGGACATGCAGCCCAGTCTTCCTTGACCCTCAGATGGGGAATCGGCACCTCACCTAGGGCCCACAGCTGCCAGGGCTCCGGACCAGGGCAGTAGGGGGCCCGGGGAGCTGGGATACTTATTCCATGCTGGGAAGTGACCCCCAAAAGTGAGGCTGCCCCCACTTGCGAACATATCTCTGCATTTCAAGAAGGAGCCGCATGTTAATCAGACATTAAGACAGGCTGCGGAATACTTAATGACATCCAAAGATGTTCCTGACATATTGGTGCATGGCAGGGGGGAAGGGCAGAATCAGGTGGCAAAGCTGTCTTGTCCTCTCGGATCCTGGTTCTGTTCCTTGGTGCCACCCACATAAGCCTGGGACCCTGGAGCCTAGTTTTGGTGCCGTCAGCCTTGCCAGGGTCAGCGACTTCCACTCCCCCCCTAGTGTGTGTGCTCCCAAGGCGACAAGTGTTTCATGCAAGAATCACACCCTCCCCTGTGCCAAAAAATCCTATCAGTTGAGATGATCACTTCAGCTAGAAAAATCTGCTGCTTAATAAGAAGGAATCAATGCACAGAAAAGAAAGTCCCAGAGCTAAAGCAGCTCTCCACCCCAAGCCATTAGGGAAAGAAGCTATTTTTAAGGCGAAAGACTGCTTGCTTTTCACCTTACCGTTCCGTGCTCATTAGTTCCAGAGCTGGTATTTTGTGGGATTCTGTTTAGATTTCACAACTTTTTTTTGTTGTTGTTCTAGTTCTTGATCAGTGTGCGTCTTGCTGTTTTGCCTTTCTAAAATGAAACCAGTGACTGAAGTTGCTGTGAATTTGGAGGTGGGCTTTCCTGAGGCTGGGGGATGAACATCTTCCCAAGGCCTAGGGCCAGGTGGGTGGGCTGGAGGGGGTGTGTGCGTGGCACCCACCACTCCGATTCCTCATTGCCCACTGTGGGGGTTAACCTGTCCCACGGGGAATGGTGTAGGGTGACGCTGGCCTTGAATAAAGTACTGGTTTCTTATACTGAAAACAGGTTCAGGATCCATGTTGTTCAAGGTCAGTGAGAAGTTCAGAACCACTACGTGAAAGTCACTTTTGACCCTCCATTCCTCTGGGGACCACTGTGGGGACTCCAGCTTGGAGGGAGCATAGGACAGAGGGAGGAGGAGCCTGTGTAGCCTGCACCCGGCTTTGCCGCTCCCTTGTTGGGGAATTCCTCAACCTCCTCAGACACTCCATTTTCCCCATCTATAGGCAGGGTCCTCAGGACATGCCTCTGAGGCCTGTTACAAATAGAGCCCACCCCATGGCAGGCAGCACCCAGCAGCATGGCTAGCTTCCTGGAGGTTCCATGGGTGCCTGTGGAGCGCAGGGAGCACCCGCTGGGAGCCAGGCTTACAGTATGCATCTATGCACGCAGCCACAGTACCTTACACTGTCTACTTAGCCTCCTGTTCCAAGCTGAACCAGCTGTCTACAGAAGCCCCAGACCCCATGGCAGGCACCAAGGGTTCCCTCTCCCCTCCCCCTGCCCCAGCACTCCCCCGCATCTTAGGACAAAGGCCAGACGGAGGCCACAGTAGGTTTTCCCCATCAGACTTTTATTATAAAGAAATCTCCAGAGAGTCCTACCCCCACCAATCCTGCCCCAGGGTAGGGGTGAGGGGAACTGCGAATCAGGCCAGCACTGGCTGGGGGACAGCAAGAAGGCCCCTGGGGGCCAATACTGCAGAACGGGGCAGGGAGAGTTTTCTTAGGGTGCAAAGGGTTTCTGCCAGGCACGCCATTCCGGAGCAGCCATTTCCAGTGTTGCATCAGATGGGGGAGCCCTGGGGCCTCCTCCCCAGGTCCTCTGTGCAGGTGGCAGCAATTCACAGTTGGCGCGCAAGAAGGTTTTGTTTTTTTTTTTTTTTTTAATATATAAAAGCTTTGTTTTTTAAAAAACAACAGTGACAACAAAAAGTGGTGCTATCTTTAGAAACACTTCCAGCAAGTTCGAGTAGCCCAGCTACAGCCTTGGTGCATCTCAACCCCTCCCACTCCCAGAGGCCAGCAGGCCCCCCTCCGGCGCCAGTCCCCCTGCCTCCTCCGAGCCTCCTCTGGGGCAGTAAGCACTGCCTACTCCACCAACACCATCCACCCGTCTGCCCGCTGCCAGGGACCCCTCTGGGGGCAGGAGGTGGAGCCGGGTGTTTCAGGTGGCTGAAGCAGAAACTGATGGTGGGCTGGTTCAAGGAGGCCTCCCCTTGCGACAGTGTGGATGAGGTAGTGTTTCTGGGCCCAGCAATCTGTTCTCCCCATTGTACACCCACCGGCCGCCCCTGCGCTGGTGGACAGGGGGAGCCGCACCAGGAACAGGCTGTGGTATTCAAAGTTCCAGCCCCGAGGCTCATCCGGGGGCAGTTGGAGGGGATGGAGGCCTCTGCCTGGCTCAGGAGGGGCCCCCTCTTGTTCCTGCCTGCCCTAAGCCCTTGCTGCTGGTCACGTTCCAGCTTGAGCCAGAGGCACAGGGAATCAAATACAGTGGGGCTGGGGTTCAGGGTGGCAGCAGCAACAGCAGCAGCGGCTCGACAGGCTCCTTTCCGGGTGTGGCTCAGGCCTCGCTGTAGCACTCATAGATATTATCCTCCATCAGGGCCACCACCTGCTCAAACTTGTGCTGTAGCTGTGTCCGCCGGGCCGTGGGGTTGGCCTCCAGGGCCGCCATGATCTGCGGGTAGAGCAAGCAGGGGTCAGTAGGGCATAACACACGACCCCATTGTCTACCGCCACCTCCGCTGGAGACCGGCCCTAAAGGCCAAAGGTCCCTGGACTCTGCGGGGGCGGGGGAAGGCGCCTGGGAGAACGCAAGTGGGCAGGGCGGAAGCGGAAGCGGAAACGGAAGCAAAGGGCTGGCATGCGCGCCAGGCCACTCACCTGAGGACGATATCGCTTGGCATATTTGTAAATCTCCGCCATGGCCACGTTGGTGTTGAACTCATTCTGGTATTTCTAGGAGAGGCCAGGAGGGGAAAGCTGCGGTCACCTCAGCTGTCACTCAGGCCAGAGCCGTGTACAGCTGCAAGTGCCCAACCCTTGCGGGTGGAGATGGCTTCCCTGGCTCAGAACTCCCACCCGCCACAGCTCAAGAAAGCCCCACCATGCCCTGCTCTGCTGTGGAGGAGGATTCAGCCTTTCTCCCTCCGGGATCCAGGCTGCAACACCCCCAGAGACGCACCCGCGACTCCTCGGCCAGGTGAGCGTTCATCTCTTGCTCGCTGAGCGGCGTCATGTCCTGGATCTGCTTGTAGTAGCGCTGCACGATCTTGCGGTACTCTGGGATCTCTTTGGCATACAGGAGCTTGTTGGTTGGCGAGTCCTGGGCCGAGAGCGGCACAGTGAGATGCAGCAGGCCTGTTCTGTGGCTGAGCCTGCCTCCCGACTGTCTGGTCCTAAGTGTCCCCGTGTGGCAGCCTTACTTGGTTTCCTGGGGACTGGCAATGACCCGCAGGGGGACCTGGTTCTTCTAGTCTAGGGGAAAGCGCGCTGGGGACCCACCAGCTCTCAGTTGCTCGCACACAGCTGGTTCTGTGTACATCCTGGCTAGGGTTGTGGGTGTTGGGATAGTTGCTGGCTTCCTGAGGGCACAATGTGCTAAGTAGCTGCCTGGTCCTAGTTGGTCACTGGTCATGGGCGTCCTGCTTTCTGAGACTGGAAGCTAGGGCATTTCTCTTTCTTGAGGTCTGCCTCTATGATTCACGTGCTCAATGCGCCGGGAGCCATTAGGTCTAATGATGCGATGTCTTTCAGGTGTACCGCATCACCACCAGCCTGCCCTTCCCCTGCCGGCCTGGGGCCTGGCTGCCTTCCACACAGCACTGTACTGGGCCTCCACACACCTGGCCGTGCAACATCACCATTCAGGGCTGGTGCCGTGCACCACTGAGGCAGGTGCAGCCAGGGTCCTGTGACACCAAATTTCTGGCTTAGGTGCCAGGTTCTGGGTGTCTTCCCATATTTGAGCGACCCCATTGGCACCTGAATTCCTCTGCTCCATCCCCCTACATCCCTGGGGTCCAGACTGCCCCCAGCAGCACAGCTGACCTTGCCCAGCTGTAGGTCAGAGATAGAGCAGGCGTCGATGAAGGCTTGGGCGATGACCGACAGGCAGGCATCGATGTGGTCCGTCTTGTCAATGTCAAAGACGAACTGGGGGTTTTTCAGGATGTTCACCCAGAAGCGGAGGGGAAGGCTAGCAGGGAAGGGGAGAAGAGGAGAAAGTGTTAAGTCCTGGAGCAGCAGGGGAGAGGGCAGCTGAGGGACAGAGAAAGAGGCCCACTGGGCAGCGCTGGCTTCGCCCCTGGGGCCCATGGAGCATCCTGGATGTGGCTTTTGGAATCCTGGTTTGCTCCTCCCTGGTGGCTGATGGGGTCTGGCTGGGAGCTGGGGCTGTAACGGGGCTGGCATCAAGGCCTGGCCAGTCTAGCCTCCTTGCAGCCCTGTCCCTCGTGGGGCCTCCAGGGAGCTTCAGGCCAGGTCCTGGTTCTCATTAGAAGCCACCCCCACCCCACTCACATCCAGGCAAGGCAGCTCCTCCTACAACCATGCGGCAGCAGGAGGCCCAGCAGCGCCAAGCAAAGGCAGGGCTGGGTGGGTGGGGCCTGGATGCTTGCCCTTGGCCTTGAGAGGCCAGACAGAGTTGCTGACATCTTCCACCCCCCACCTCAGGGCCACCAGTAACTCAGCATCCTCGGCCCCCCTAAAGACCCCTAAGCCCTGAAAAGTACCCACAGCTGGCCAGAAAATGCTAGTGAGTGGCATTGTTTTCTGAGAGCTGGGCTGCACTTGCACCCACTTCTTGGCAGGACGCACGACCCCAAAAGCTAAGCTGTGCCTACGAGGAGGGGCTGCGGGGCCGGCTCTGGGGCTCCAGTCACCCGGGGCTGCTTCTCTAGGAGCCCCAGTCTGGAAACTGAGGCTGAAGGTGCTGCCCAAGTTGGCAGGAGGGTGAACTGCAGTGACTGCCCCACTTAGAGGATGCATGGGGCACTGGGTGGGCTCCTACCAACAGTTCAGGTGGGGAGAAGCTGAGGCAGAGCGAGGTGAAAGGTCACCCAGCAGGAAGAGCCGGCAGAGCCTGAGTGGCCCTGGTGTGTACCGGGCACAGCCCAAGCCGCTCACACCTGTTAGTCTTCCAGATGTGCAGGGTGTCAGGGTCTGAGATTCCCCGCTTCTCGGCCTGCTCCTCCAGGAAGTCAAAAAAGTACTTGACAGCCAGTGGGGGCTTGTCCTCCCGGATGCTCAGAATGGCTTTGAAGAGATCATCCAGAAACTTCTGCAGAGTGCCCTGTTGGGGGTGCAAGGTGGACCCTGTCAGCCTGTGGCCACACAGAGGGACCAGGTGGGCACTCATGATGGGGTTCATGAAGCCCACCATGCTTGGGCTGGTGAGTGGGGCTGCTGTGTGGCATTAGGCTGGTCCTCTAACTTCCCTGGGCCTCAGTTTTCTGGTCTGGGAAATGGGTTGGCAGAAGTCATCTCAAGGGGTCCTTCCAACACTGGGGTACAGAATAGGGAATGGTAGAGGCAGACCACAAGCTATAGCTACTGACTATGCCTGCCACCAAGCCATGAAACGTGGGGACACTGCTGACCCTCTGCTGTCCCCGCCTATTACACAGGCCATGCCAGAAGCTGTCCTCAGCCTCTCACCCCAGAGCTCCTCCAGCATCCCAACAGGGAGGTCCCCCAAACCACCTCATTGCCAGGGGAGGCCAGGCCCACCTTTGTGGACAGCAAGCGGGTCAGGTAGATCTCAGGGAGCACCTTCTTGCGGTGGCTCTGACGGTGGGACTTCTTGGGCTCCGCCAGCTCATCCGTGGGCAGCACCTGGGGGCCCAGCCATCCCCAGGGGAGGTTTAGTCCTGCACCCAGAGCCAGCTGGCTCTTCGCGAGCACCTGAGTCCCTTTGAGAGGGTGTCCCATCCCTGCTCCCCAAGGCATGACTTTCTCAGG
The DNA here is from genome assembly GCF_030435755.1 of Ochotona princeps. Taxonomy (NCBI): domain Eukaryota; kingdom Metazoa; phylum Chordata; class Mammalia; order Lagomorpha; family Ochotonidae; genus Ochotona; species Ochotona princeps. The sequence continues at coordinate 36,225,122 of NC_080852.1, read as the reverse complement.
GCCTGGGAGGACTTTTCCCAGAGGCCCAGGGAGGCAGCAAGCCAAGGCCACACCCGGTGAGGGGCTGGCTCCCTGGGGCTGGAGGCCGGGCACTCACCAAATGGAAATACTTCTCTGTATCCAAGTCTTTCACTGCAAGAGGAAAACACACGCGATAAACAAACAAGGGAGAGGAGGAGGGTGGGGGAGGGACAGGGCCAGAGAAAGGGAGAGCAAAGGACAGACTCAGAGAAGGAGAGATGCAAAGAGAAGTGGGACAGGCCACGAGGTTCAGGGAAGTGTTGGGGGGGCGGGTTGGGTGGGCAGAGCGACTGCCTTCACGCACCCCACAATGCCCAGAGCCTACTCTCAACCTCAGGGGAGAACCCCAAGACCCGCAGGAGCCCAAGTCCCCGGGCCTGGCAGTTCGGCTCCAGGGCGTCTGAGAGCCCAGCCCGGAGCCCATCTGGGTTTGCCTGGCCTCCATCGCCAGCCTGGCCACTGCCCAGACCTCCTGGAACAGCAGGCTGCCCTCCTGGGAACTCTCTCCAGCAGGAGATGGGCTTGGGAAGGCCTGGCTGCAGGCCCTACGCGAGCAGCGCTGGGTCAGAGGAGGCTAACCCAGCCCCAAGCCTCACCAACGAGGCCTCTGCCCAGCCCTGTCCTGCCCTTCTGGAGCCATAGTTTCCCCACTGGGGCTGCTGACCCAGGCATGGGATGAAGATTCAAATCCCACCCCCCACTGCCACCGCCGCCTTGCCAGCTCTTCTGCATGGTGCTACCTCGGCCCAGCGAGTTGCTGTCCTTCTTGTCCGTTAGGCTCATGGCCAGGGAGGCACCCTCTGGGATCTGAGAGGAGAGGAAAGGCCAGGTCAGAGGGCAGAGGGCAGAGGTTGAGTGGGCAGGGCAGGGCAGCACAGGGTACGGGGGCTGGCATACCACACCTTGTAGTGGGCCAGGGTATTGAGCTTCTTGCGGCCGTCCTCCACCACCGAAGTGTCGTCCAGGTCCCGCAGGATGTAGCTCTGTGTGCTTGAGGCAAACCACTCTGGGGTGGGGGGAGGGAGGCAAGGGGCCAAGTCAGGGCCCAGGACAGGTGTGGGCTCAGCCTACCCTGGGGGAAGGCTGCAGCTCTCTTCTGTGGTACTTTGTACCTCAGTTACCCAATCCATAAAATGGGGAGGTGGAGAGACTAAGGGAGAAGGCATGTGGGGGGTTGTCTAAACTGAAGGTGTCAGGAAGGGAAGGCTGGAGTGGGGACCTGGAGTGGCTGCCCAGCACATCCTCTTCCCACAAGCCAGCCCAGTGGGTTGCTGGGAGGTCCTGTTTCTTGTGGATACCCATTGCAGCTGCCTGCTCAGCCTAACAGCCCTCTGCTTGCACGGGGGCTGGCACCCAGTGACTGGCTCAGGAAAGGCCTGTGGGGAACAATGGTCCCAGCTTCCTGTCTTAGCAGGGCCTCCAATGTGTGGAGCAAAATCCACTCCATGTGCTTTCTGCCGTTGCCTGTGGTCTGTGCACACCCTGGGACTTGTGTTCCGCACACAAGGAGTTCCTCTTCTGATCATTTCAGAGTCCCAGGTCTGGAGTGAAGGGAGCGACCCTACTCTGAGGCGCCCCGCTCACCCACCCACCCAGGTCGACGTCCTCCGCGCGTGGCCATTGTGAATAGGGCACGTTCTTGCAGAAGGCTTCTAGAATCTTCTCCTTCACCTGCGTCAGTGTGTCAGTGTCCATGGCCCGCACGCTCAGCGAGTCCATGCCACAGCCCTGGAAGGACACGTTCAGGTTCTGCAGGAGAGAGGGGAGCCAGAGGGGGAGGTCAGCGAGCCGTGGCCACGGAGGCCATGCATGGGTACCCAGGACCACCCAAGCAGCCACCGACAGCGCCCGGCCTGCTCACTCGGGGCTTGGCCTCGATGTTCTCGCGCAGCAGCCACTCTTCATTGAGTGTGTAGCGGGCCTTGCCCGTGATGGCGTCGATGGAGCCCTTGTTCACCTGCTGCTTGATGGCACACAGAAGCAGGAAGAACGGCTCCCCAACTGTTTCCTGGGGTACAATGGAGCTGTTAGAGTCCAAGACCCAGACTCCCCACTATTCCCAGCCCCCACTCCAATGCCTGTAGGCTGCCTGTCCTGTTCCCTCTTGGAACTGCGTGGCCTCTCAAAGGACCCTGTGCCACCTGCACTGTGTGTTTGGCGCAAGGAGGCTGCCCACGGTTGCCCAGCTGGACTTGAAATCCATGTCCATTTATTCATACTATGTGGGGGCCTTCTGGCATGAAACCAAGGAGGAGGGACCAGTATGCAGACGTGGTCTCAAGTGACCCAAATCCCAGCCTGACCAGTGGGGGTGGAGGGGCAGCTCACACCCTGTTCCTGCCCACCCCTGGGTTCAGCAGGGACTGAGGGCTGTCAACTGCCTCCAGGGATTTTCACGGTTATGGTAGAGCAGGTGGTCCACACGTTCCACTTAAAGTGGACATATAAGTGAAACCGTGAATTGTTTTAAAGAGGAAAACCCATTAAGCGTGTGAGGCCGATTTGGCAAAGAGTTAAGTGAGCCTGCCAGCCTTATCCCAAGCCAATGCTCCGGGTGAGAGAGTGCATGCCTGCTTTCTAAAGGCCTGCTGGGAGCCACACGCAGAGACCAGGGGGCCAGGGCCAGACTCACGGCGCCCACAGAGTCCCTGATGCAGCCCTGATGGCCCAGAGGGAGGCAGCTGGCAGGAGAGTGGAGCACCCCAAGCACTGGCTCCCCTCCAAGGCCCAGCAGTGCTCCCCACTACCCATGTCTAGGAGGATCCACTGGACAGCACAACCCAGGGCCATGTGACCAAGTTTTGCCAGAGCCAGGATTGAGCCCAAGATATGTGAGGCCCTGGTTCTAGGCTCTAGCCAGGCCTCTGTCCTTCTCCCCTGATGACCCCTGGCCTGGGTCACCAGAGGGCAGCTGGGGGTGAGCTGGGACCGCAGGCTGGAGTGTCCCGTTTGACAGAGCAGATATAGCAGGCCCTGACCTCAGGTCCACTGTCCTCGCATTCCTAGGCCTTCCTTCAGGTCCTTCCATGAACGCTGCCCTTCCCATCCACTGCCCACACCGTGCCTGGGCTGAGCACCTTCCCCAGCCCCTCCCTAGCTTTGCAACACTATCTCCAGGCATCCCCACTGGACTGCCCGGTCAGGCGCAGGGCCACCTTGAGTGTGTAGCATCCCCCTCTGTGTATCAATGTCTGGGGCCGCCTCTCACCTCCCTCCTGCTGAAGCCACAAGGGTATCCAGGACAGGGCCAGGTCTGCTCTCCTGTACCCACAACAGAGGCTCAAAGATGGCCCAGTAGGGGCAGCCTCTGGTCTGTCCCAAGGGAGCTCTGAGCCCTTTGCTGTCAGCCTGCCATGCCTGCTGGGAGCCTCAGCTTCTCCGTCTGTATAATGGATCTCCAGGCGTGTCCCAGCCCATCCCTCACGCCCACCATGGTAGTCTCTTTCGGGGCCCACGCAGGCAGCCTCACCCGCAGGCAGCTGTACATGCAGATGGACATCCAGTTGGTGAGCATCTTCTCCACCACTGACTCGGTGCGCCGCAGCATGAGCTTGGGGTTCTTGGCGGCCGAGGCGTCGATGAGGTCCACCAGCAGCTCCTTCATGATGCTCGTGTAGTACTCGAGCTTGCCATGCAGTGCAATGGTCAGCAACGAGGCCAGACTGCACCTGCAGGCAGCAGCTGGCATCAGCACTAACACACCTCGACGGACACCTCATCAATGTTGCCGTCAAGCCCACACATGTGCCTGCAGGATCAGCTCCTGTAGATGGGCTGAGTGGGCTGGAACTTGCCTGGCTCAGGAATCCCCTTGGCTGATGCCCACAGCTGCACCCTGACCAGAGGCACATGCCGTGGGCATCCAGGCCTGGCACAAGCGGGAAGAGGAGACAGGGCACAATGCCAGGAAGTGCAGCTACCCAGACAGTGGTGATTTGCAAAAGCTGCAGCCTTAGGTCTTTGAGGTCTGGCAGGAGGATGTGGGCCCTGCCTTCCACCCAGGGGCCCCGCCGAGGGGCTGACCTGTCGCGCACCGCAAAGTCCTTCTGCTGCTCCAGGGCGTGCACGAAGACAACGAGGAAGTGTTTATTGCTGAGCAGCGAGGAGAACAGGCTGATGCCCTCCTCCATGTTGGGCCTGCAGCTCTCTGGGACCTGCGGGAGCAGTTGCTGGCGAGGATTTCAAAAGGGCCCAGGAACCCTGCCTGGCTACCTGGATGCCTCCCAGGATGGACAGCTTACTATGTATCCCAGGGGCAGTGCCTCCTAACTCCCTGTACCTGGGAGCCATGGCTTAGCTGCATTGAACAGTGGTGCCCAGAAAAGAGTCAGGGTAACCCAGCATCTCCATGTGGTGGTCTTTCATCTTCCATTCTCTCAGCATCAGGGGTCAGCACTGATAACACCTTGACTATCTCCTGGGATGGGAAGCTCACTACCTTCCAGGGGCAGATGCCTCCCAGCTCCCCACTGCTGAAGGGCTGAAGCAGCTGGACAGAGGCCCATGGTTGCTCTTTAGCAGCCCAGTGTGTGTATGGAGTACTCACCTTCCATTCGCCCAGCAGTGGGTGGGTCTCTTGCACCGGGGAGCTACCCTAGGGAGTGAGTAGGGGTGGGAAGGCAGGATTTAACACTCTCCATAAAGAAAGGAACATAGCCAAGGGACCCCAGGCTCTCAACACACCTAGAGAGGCACCAACCCGGGCTGGGAAAATCTCCATAGCAACAGAAAGAAAAAGCAGTGGGCCAAGCCCAGGGGGCCTGTGGAACGTATGGGGGAGCTATCCTGGAGGGCTTCTGGAGGGCTTCTGGAGGGGGTCGCACACAGAAGATCCAGCGTAAGGCAGTGCAAGATGGCACAAGGCTTCAGTGGATACAAAAGCAGCTCAGTGTGCGTGGGGAAGCTGAGGCAGAGAGGCTGAAGAGAGCCGATGTCTGGGTTCATGACAACCAGTGTGCCTAGACATGGGCTGCTAGCTTCTGCTGTCACATGGGGAACCGCGTGGACAGGGAGGGTCCTGACCACAGTACGCATGCCCCCGGAACTCAGGAGGAGTTCCTGGGGCGCAGCACTGTGCACAGCAGGAGGGGTCGTGGAGACCAAGAGGAGCCTGCTTGGGCAGGGACCCAGATGTAAGATGTGGCAGGGATTTGTGGACTGGGATCCCTGCCACGGTGAAGGGAGAAATGAGCCCAGCACTGCAAAAGGAGACAGGGGCAGCAGCTGTCTTCTGTGGGTGGGCAGTCAAGCATCAGTTAGCAGGAAGTGGCAGGAGACACTGGGCCCCCCTCCCTTGGCAGGCCAGGGCTGCTAGGGACAGGTGTGCAAGTTCTGCCCTGCTCAAGGCCGACACTGCACAGAGGTACACTGGAGGCTGGCCAGGCCTGTGAGCTACAGGCATGGGTTCCAGGGCTGACCTTGGGGAAGAAGGTGCGGGTCACGAAGTGCTTGTACTCCAAGAAGGGGATGCCCTGGCTGCGGTTCAGCTCCTTGGTCAGGTCCGTCATGTCTGTCTGCAGTTCTGCGAAGCCTGGCAGCAGGGCGGGTAGGCGGGCAGCCATGAACACACCAAGGCAGACAGGCCAGCCTGGGCCAGCCCCGCCCCTGGGCCCCATGCCAGCTAGCTACCTTTGCGAATCTCCTCGCGGATCTGGGACTCCATCTCCTCCATCTGCAGCAGCGTCTTCTGCCAGTAGCGCTCAGCTCGGCGGCTCTTGGTGCAGAAGACAAACAGGGCTGCGAGCAGCAGAGTGGCAGTCAGGCATGCACGCCCTGCGGAAGCCGGGACCACACCTGCTGCACGTGGGGACCTCAGCACCTCTGGGCATGAGGTAGATGGTCACTTCCAGCCCTGGGTTGCCCTCACCCTGGCACAGTGCCTGCAGGGCAAGGGGCTTAATGCCTTATGCTTAGCAAAAGGATGAGGAAAAACTGGAGCCTGTGGCTTTCTCCGGGTGGGAGTCCCAGAAATGATGCCTCTGTGTTCTTTTTGATTTTCTGCATCTTCTAGTCCTCCTACATAAGCAAGTGTTACTTGTGAATTAATGAACTTTACAAAGCAGTGTTTACGGGATGGGGGGTGGTACTTGGCTCAGCCATGAAGTCACTGTTTGGGACCCCTGGCCACTCCTGTGTTTGAGTCCTGGCTCCTCTGGATGCTAGCTTCCTGCTAATGTGCACCCAGGGAGGTAGCAGATGATGGATGAAGGGATTGGGCCCTTGTCAACCATGTGGGGCACCCAGGTTGGACACCTGGTTCCCATTTTAGTCTGACCCAACCCTGGCTGTTATGGACATTTGGAGAGAGACCTAACAAATGGAAGACTTCTCTCTCTCTCTCTCTCTTAAATGAATGCATTTTTGAAAAAAGCAATATTTATATTAAAATCTCTATCTAGGATGAGGGCAGGAATATTTATGCACATAGGCATTCCCTAGGATTGTCAGAAAAGAAACTGGAAGGAAATGTAAAAAAAAAAAAGACCCACAGAATGTAGAATGTTAATGATGGATATTTTTTCCTTTTATTTTCTAATAATCCCCTAAAATTTCCTGCATTGAATATACTTGTGTTTTATCAACAGCTTTATTGAAACATCATGCAAATGGCATGTAATCGACCCACTTCACGTGTGTAATGCTATGGTTTTTCCTATGTTTAGAGCTGTGCACCTGTCAGCACTGGTCCACTTGCTCTGAGAAGGTCTGGGCCCACTAGGCAGTCCCTGCCACCTCTCCCTCCCTGGGGCTCTGCTCTCCATCCCCTTGGGTTTGCCTGAGCCTGACATTTCATGTAAAATGGAGTCCTACAGGATACAGCCCTCCATTTTGGCCAACTCCTTCAGTATGGAGCCCTGGGCTCTCCCGCACTGCACTTGCATGAGCCCCTCACTGCTCTCTGTGGCTGAAAGGCTACTGCGTGGAGAGACCACAGTCTAGTTCCGTTAGTCAGCTCTGGCCTCTGGCACATTAGTGCCGTGTGCACAAGCTTCTGTGTGGTTACATATGTGTTCACTCTCATGAGCAGGTCCACGGGCTGGAACTGGAGACCTCTGTGTTTGAACCCCTTGGGAGCTATGCTGCCTGACGTCTCTCCCTCCCACGTCTCTACCACACTGAGTACAGAGGTGTCCCCATGCCACATGCTCCCTTGGCTTCCCTGTGCCACCGCCAACCTGCGTGATTTACAGGAGCTCCCTACCAACTGGATCACAAGGGTTCTGAGGTCTACCTGGGCCCTCCCCCTCTGGGCACCTGAGCTGTCCCCCACTCCAGGTCACTGTTTGTCCCACTTGCCAGTCTTCAGAGGGGCATAAGCCCAAAGGGCAGGGCTCCTTACCCACCACGGAGAGCAGGAGCAGGACACTGCAGATGACGATGGACACAATGATGGCCGTCTCACTGCCTCCCAGCTGCAGCGTGGCAAGTGTCTGGTTGAAGTTCCCTACCTGGATCTGTGCAGAGGTGTAGGGAAAGGGTTGTAAAGCTGTGTGGCCTGGGGCAAGTCACCTCACATCTCTGTGCCTCCTCAATAACCCACAAATCTGGGGCCAGGGGTAGCTCCCTCGCCTCAGTCCTAGGCCTGGCACAGAAGTGGGACTTGGTGCCAGGACCTGTACCTACTGCAGCCTGGGGCAGCATCAAAGGAGCTGGGCAATTACTGAGGTCTGACTGATGTCCCCGTGGGCTTGCAGGACTCTCCTGGGACCAAAGAGGACAGGGCCAGGGGCTGCAGGGTGGGTGAGAAGGCACTGCGTGACATGGCTGTCCTACGAGGGAGTGAGCACCCCATCCCAGGAGACATGCCAGCAGACGGGTCCGCTCTGCTCCCCACCCCTCAAGGGCTCTCCGTCACCATCACTGGCAACCCAGACTGCAGGTGAGACCCCCTGAGGGATGGCAGCAAATCCTCCTGACTTCTCCGAATCCAGTCCCGGTTGAAGCTGACCACTGCCTTTGAGCTATTAGCCCCACATCTCAGGCCCAAAGGCCCAACAGGCAGGCTGCTTGTCCGCCCTGCCCACTCACCGTGATGGGCAGCTGCCCCTCAGCTGTGCCCAGGGACTCATTGACGGAGCAGTGGATGACTCTGTCCGAGATGACCTGGATGTCGCAGGCCACCTGGCCTATCTTGACCCGGTACTCGTGGCTCTCGAGCCCCAGACTGTCCTGCTCCTTCTGTGGTGACAGAGATGCTCGTGGAAGTGCTGGTGAGGGGTGGCCACCTGCTCGCTCCTGCCCACCCCCCGACATGGCAAGTGCTTACATGGATGACAAGGGTGAGTGGCTCCCCAGGGTGATGCTTGATCCACTTCTCCCTCTTGGCCGTGGAGAATTGGGGGTTAGGCAGGTAGTCCAGGCGGAACCTACGGCCACGCCACGCCTCCCCAGGGTCCAGCAGCTCCTCAGCCACTGCCGCCTCGTCTGTGTAGGCCCGGCCATTGATGAAGAAGTCCACTGGCGCCGACGCGTTGCTCAGGGCTCCAGGTGATGGACAAGTGATGAGGGTGGAGTTGAGAACCTTGCAGAGCTGGGATGAGCAGACCAGGAATCAAGGCTAGGGTCATGCCCAGCCCACATGCCCTGGCTCCCCGGGTCCTCACCGTGGGCTCCCGGCCAATATGGTGCACAGCCATGGACACGTTCTGCACCATGTGGAAGCGTTCGCCAGCCACCGTGATGGTCCTGCCGCCGCTGTGGAGCACAGAATTCCAGTGAGCCCCCAAGGCTGTCACCACCCTCTCTCTCTCCCGAGTCCGGCCTGGAGGGGCTGTGTGGGCCCGGGTCTCACCTCACCGGGCTGCGGCGGGGACTGATGGCTGTGATGACCGGGTTCTGCATGTACCAGAAGGTCAGGTTGCCGTGCACGCAGCCCCGGCGCTCAAAGCGAACACACACTGGCACGGGGACTGCCAGGGCACCAGCAGGCATGGTGCAGGTAATGCTGGTGTCTGTGCGCCTGTGGGGACAGCTGGCTGTATCAGCAGGGGCCTCCCACCCCACTCAGCCACCGCCGGGACCCCCACACCTCCTCAGTTAGTCTCAGCTTTATCTCCTGCCCTCTTCAGTGGAAGTTAATGCCTGGACAATTCCCTGTCTCTACTGCCACACCCTTGCTTGGGCCAGTTTATTGTCACTATTGCTGTTCTTACCACCAGGGAACCTGAGGCTTAGAGACAGAAAAGGCTTAGCTAAGCTGACTCTGCCAGTAAAGGTTAGGCGATGGCTGTGGCAAGGATGCACCCCGACTCCGAGCAGCAGGACAGGCTGGGCCCTGGGGCTTACGTGAGCTCTGTGCAAGGATCCGAGCTGTTCACCAGGACCTGGAGCTCAGAGCCCACATGGAGTTCGCTCCCGTGGATGGTGATTCTGGTACCCCCTGCCTTGGGGCCCACTTCCGGTTCCAGGAACTGGACCTGCGGCAGCTGTGTTGAGGAAGGCAGGATCAGGCTTCAGCCAGGCCCTCCCCTCCGCTGCCAGGTGCACATGGCAGGGCTGGCTGGTGGTGAAGGCCGCAGCCTCCCTTACCACGTATGAGAAGCGCTCCCGTGACTTGCCCTCCTTGGAGGCGTTCACAGTCACCACATCTGAGAAGACCCCTGGGGCTGGCCCTGTGGCGCACACAATCCTGCAAGAGGCAGCTGTGGTCAGTGGGGTGCATGAGGGTCCCAATGGCGGCCCCCACTAGAACCTTTTCAGCTGGGGGAGGCTAGGCTGAGGGGGCCATCCCAGCCTACAAGTCTCCCACCATTCTGTAATTCTAAGACAGGAAGGTCTGGCATCTGGTCACCAAGCCCTTGCTGGGCTAGCTGATTGACAGTTTCTTGTGTGTGCTGACTTCCGGCTTCCTGGTGGGGGATCCCGCTGTCCCTCTCCACAGCAATGCCCAGGGACCCTTGATGCTTAAAATGCCAATTATTTCCTTCAGAGAAAGGCTTATGTGGAAGAAGAGCTGGGTAAGGGGGTGCAGAGTGTATCAGCTGGGAGTGTGGACAGAGATGCAGCCATTTAGGTAGGGTGGGGGCCCATCACTCACTCCTCTGACACCATGTATCTGTCAGCCAGTGGCTCACAGGCCACGTTGCCAATCCACACGCCCTGGGCCACGTCGCTGAGCCGGCGACCTAGGTTCCTGCCACGGATGGTCAACAGGGTCCCGCCGTCCAGGGGGCCACTCAGGGGCTCAATCTGTGCCAGGTGACCAGAGAGGGGGTGAGTAAGGTTCTGAGGCCAGGCTGCCCACCCATGGTCACACGCACCAGGAGACAGGTCCTCACAGACACACTGTACAGACTCGGGGAGCTCTGGGCCTGCTGGTCATCTGGCAGTGGGGTGCCTTAGCCCCGAAAAGTCCAGAGATGGAGAAGAGGTCACCATTAGTAGGTCCTACGGTCAGCTGCCAGTGGCCATGTCTGACCACATGCTCCTGTACTTGGGCTGGAATTTGCCTGGGCAGAGCACCTGACTCGGGGTAAGCTAGTATTGAGTCCTTTCCTGAGATTTTTTTTTTTTAGCTTAATTAAAACAGGGTCTCGGAATTGGTAGTTGTTAGCGGCCTCAGTGATAACCAGTGGGCAGGGTTTCCTTGGCTTCTCTGTAAAAGCGAGTGGTGTGCCAGCCCCAGCACCTCCTCTACCCCCATGCCAGTACCCTTGCCCTATTGGTCTTCTCCAAGGCTCCAGCCACCTCTCCCACTAAGCATGTCAGGTGGGCCACTCTGTTCATAGGTGAGGTGGCACCCACATGCCTCGCTCCCATGTCGCAACTGCAGGGGTACAATGGTCTCCATGGGGGTGCTTACTGCGCGTATCTCGGGAGCAGGGCAAGTGCCAGGTAGGGGCTGCAGGGGCCCCTGCAGGCGGCAGCCATCATTCCAGACGCACAGGTGACCCAGGTCCTCGCGACCCAGGCACTGGGAACAGTCAGGGCTGCCCATGGCGCAGTTGTAGACCTCGACTAGGAAAGACACAGGGGCAACATGAGCCAGTCACCCCACACAGCGTGTGCCTTCAGACCTGCCAGCCCCCTTCCGGCCCCCAGACCCCCAGCTCCCATTGGGCCATCCCATCAGAGGCAGGTGCTGACTCAGAAGTGAGGACCCCATGGGGTTCTGTGCCTGTCCTCACCTCCCCGCTGTCCTTCTCACTCAGTGGTTCTACAGCTCAGCCCTATTTGCACACAGGAAACTGAGTCTCAGAGAGGGACAGTGACTTGCCCATGCTCACTCAACCTGTGTGAGGCACGGCTGGACCTCATGGCCAGGCCTGCATGGGTCTGTTTGCCCGTAGTGTGGACTCCAGGATGCTGGGGGAACTGCTAGGCAGTGTGGACTCCATTGCCTCTAACCCTGGACTGGCCCAAAAGGCAGTACAGGACAAGACAGGTTGGGGCCTGGGGTGTGCAGGACAGCCCTGGGCCTCTCCGTGGCCTTTGTGCTGGGGCTGCAGAGCCCCCATGTCCATCAGGAGTGTCTAAGGCCCTTGCAGAGTGGGGTTCCACATGTACAGGGCCAAGCCTCCCTTTCCCACAATGCCTTGGAGCTAGAAGGGCCACGGATTTCAGCGACGGCTGGGTTACAGACAGATCTTGGGGAGGACAGGGCCTTAGGTGAATTCCTGTGCTGCACAGACACCTCGGGCACCTGGAGTGCAGACAAGTCTACGGGAGGTTTTCAGTGCACCTGTGCTTTGACTGCAACCCATTCCTTGAAGTTAGGTATGGGATTCACTGCCTGGGATGCTGGTTCTCAAAACTTTAGGATGAATCCAGGGTTCCCAGGGTTCAAATTCATGGATAAGAGAAGCTCAGTTTGTACTAACAGTAACAGTACCAACCAGCGTCTGGGGACAGTAAGTAACCCCAATACCATTCTTAGTTTGCTGCACTTGCTCATTCCTGGAGAGTGGCTGGCCCTGAAGGTGCACAGGCATGGGGAGGCACAGGGTGGCACCTGTGGCTGCAACAGACAGCCCAGAGGGGCAGGGCTAGGAGCCAGGGCCGGATGTGTTGGAGAATGACAGGGTGGGAATCCCTGAGGCTGAGCCCCACCCACTGGGTCCTTGTGGGGTGGTGTGGGGGGACCCACCTGTTATAGGGTCAGGGCTATCCAGGAAACGGGCCGGCCACCCTTTGAGTTGGAGGCTGAGTGGAAACCCACGGCTCTTCTGGGTTGTGTGCAGCTGCAGGAGACAGGAAAGAACCTGATGGGGGGCTCTGGGCTGGGGAGCTCATGGAGAGAGTAGGCAAGTTGGGGACACAGGTTACAACATGCAACCCCAGGGAGCTCCGCGACTTACCACCACCTGGTTGCAGCGTACCACCGACTCATTTACCCACACAGCTTCGAAGACCTCCTCAGACCCAAAGCTGCACTCCAGGGCTGCACTCTGGGGAATGGGGAGGGTTTGAGTGGCACCCCTGGCCTCCAGTCCCAAGAAGACATCAAGGTAGCTACCCTCTAAGGAGGGCTTGGTCCTGTTGCTAGGCCTCAGGCTGCACTGTCCTGTCCCCAGGTGCCCTTCCTGGCCCTCAGAGCATGTGGGATGCCTGGCCTGAGACTTGGGGCTCTTGCTGTTAAAACCCCTCCCTCTCCCCCAGGCTATGGACTGGCTCACAAGGCCCTGCTCTCTCTTTTTTTTTAAATAAAGATTTATTTATTTTTATTACAAAGTCAGATGTACAGAGAGGAGGAGAGACAGAGAGGAAGATCTTCCGTCCAATAATTCACTCCCCAAGTGAGTGCAACGGCCGGTGCTGTGCCGATCCGAAGCCAGGAGCCAGGAACTTCTTCCGGGTCTCCCATGCGGCTGCAGGGTCCCAAAGCTTTGGGCCGTCCTTGACTCCCTTCCCAGGCCACAAGCAGGGAGCTGGATGGGAAGTGGAGCTGCCGGGATTAGAACTGGCGCCCATATGGGATCCTGGCACATTTAAGGCGAGGACTTTAGCTGCTACGCCATGCCGCCGGGCCCGGCCCTGCTCTTTCAACCTAGAGTTCAGGGTCTGCTCTCCCCCCAGGTCCCATCCCTTGAACCCCCTTCACTTGGTGGGTAACGTGGCTCTCTGCACTGCGCAGCCCAGCTCCAGGCCTCAACACTCTCCAGGTACTCCCAGCAGGTCACAGAGGACCCACAATCCATTTTGTTACCCCTCCTTCAGCAGTGCATTCTGGGTGCATCCTGGGGGCTCCTCTTAAGTTCTAAGCCTGGAACCCACCCTATGTGTCACAGACATCCTGGCCCCTGACCCAGGCTGCTCTTTTGGCCCTCTGGGGAGGGTTGGGCAGGACCTCCTAGGTAGGCAAAAAGTAGCTGGAAGAGCTGAGGTCCCTACAGAGCTCTGGGTTCATTTCCACCTCTGCTATCTCCTAACTGCAGGTCACTCCTCTCTGAGCCTTGGTCTTATCCTTAGGAAGATGGTTTCCTGCCTTTCAGAGCTGCTGGGAAACTGGATGTCATGGAACATTGTGGGTTGCATCCTGTAGGTGCTTAATGTGTGCTTGCTACTATGGTATGCAGGAAGTGCTCTAAAGTGTTTGTTGATTGAATAAACAAGGCTCAATCTCCAGTCTCTTCACATCAGCATCAAGAACTGTTTGCTGAATAAATAACCTCAGGTTTTTGCCTGTTATAAGTCAAGCCCCCGGCCATCCCTGTGGCAGGACTTCCTGTTTTGCCCCTGTCATGGGCAGAGGTGACACCCTGAGGTGAAGGCAGGTCCACCTCCGCTATGCTGGGCCAACACAGGAGAGTGGCCACTGACAAGGCTGAACACCTGTGTTCTCCCTGCTGCACCAAGCAGGCTGGAGGCAGGTGGCTCCTGAGTGCCCAGGGTGTCCCTGAGGCCGGCCAGGAAGACTGGGCTCACTGCGGCTTGGTGGCATCACAGACTGCCTACTTACACAGCTGGCAGAGTCAGCTGGAACCCAAGTCAGGCCCGGGAGTCCTGTCGCAGCCTCTGGCTCCCACCCCAGCCCCCTGCTGCTCCTAGGCTCTCACCAATCCCGTGCAGGGCAATGCCCCACCCTGGCCCCCCAAGAGCGCCACGCGGCGTCCTGACACATCCCAGATACCCGGCACGTGGCCCCCACGTGTGACAGCCGTCACGGGCCTCAGCAACTCCGTGAAGGCGACAGATGGTGAGTCGCTGGGAGGGGGTGGCTGGCTGGCTTCCAGGACATGTCAACGCTTCCCACCCCAGGACACTCCTCGGGGGTGGGGGAGGGAGGCCAGAAAAGTCTGTGTCCCCTCCCCAAGTCCCGACTGGGAGCCCAGAGCTAGTGTGAGACCATCCCTGCCCATGGGGACATGGTGTCACTTCAGCCCTGTCCAGAGCCTCATGTCCTCATCGGGACAAAAGGAAATACGGTGGCTAATGGCTGACTGCTCTCTAGGGAAGATGCTGTGGCCACCAATGGGTGACCCAGGGGCAGTGCTGGGCAGGGCACAGCCTAGACCACAGCTGCCACAGCTGCAGGCTGGCCAGGGGCCCTGGCCAGGGAGTCCCTTGGCAGCTGATGGTCCCAGCCACCCCGTGGGACCCAGCCTGTGCCCCAGCCCCCGCCCCATGCATCTGGAGTGAGGATTTCATTCAGAACAACTAAAGTACATCCTGGTGCCAGGGCACGAGGTGAGCCCAAGCAGGGGTCCCCAGGCCACATCAGCTCTCTCCCAGCCTCTTGGGCTAGCTCTGGCCTGAACCCCTACTCACGTGGAAGAAAGCAGCATTGGCCAGGGGCACCAGGATGTCCTGGGAACCGCCTGTGGGTACAGGTGTCAGGAGTGAGGGCAGGATCTGGGGGCAGTCCTGAGGGTTCTGTGGAAAAAACACAGAGAAAGCTCACCCCAGGTTCAGCAGAGAGGAAGCCGTTCTGCCCCAGAGGAAAACCCCCAGAGCTAGACACTACTCATACCTTTCCTTGTGACTCTGAGCTACACACCTGTCCAGGGTTCTAGAGCCCCCGGGGGTCCCCAATGAGTCTTCTTGGGCTCCCATTCTGCTGGGCCAGGGCCCAGAGCTGCCACATCCACCCTCCACGACAGTGCCTCCAGCCAAAGTCGGCCTGGGGAAGGAGCTGGGAGTTCCATGAAGACAGGACAGGCGCCAAATCCCGCTCTGTGACCCCAGACCTCCAGGGAATGTTTGTCACTCAAAGGTGACAATAACAGAGGCAGCCAGCAGCTCACAGCCTGGCCCATGCTGGCGGGGTCCTGAGCATTCAGCCATGTCCTTCCTCCTCCTTCCAACAGCCCAGGCACAGCTCGGTCCTTACATCAGTTTACTGACTGTCCTCCAGCTGGGGCTGAGAAGACAAGATGGCAGGGAGGGGACAGAAGCCCTCCAAAACCCAGATGTGGGTCCAGGGTACATCAGTCCATGGAGGCCCTCACCTGTCCCTGGATGAAGCATAGGTGGTAAGGTTGCAGGGGTACCCAGGAAGGGTTCCCCACAGCCCACTGGGCCCCCAAGGCTAAGGAACCCTCAGCTGAGCAGTGTCTGTCAGCAATGCAGAGCCCACCTGTTCTGGTCCCTCCCTGCCTCCCTCCTGTACCCTGGGAAACTTCCATGCCGGCTCCTAGCCTACCTTGGAATGGCCTTATCACATTTCCCACACAGGGAGCCCCCATTCTGTCTTGCTCATAAAAGGGAGGCCCCATGAAAATGGGGAGGATTATCTATTGCTCACTCTGCTCCACCATCCCCATGCAAGGGCCAGGCCCATTCTCCCAGCATCCTCCACTCAGCCTCCTTCCTGTGGGGCTCTCTAGGGACAAGATAAAGTATGGGAGACTCAGGTCCGGCACCTCCAGCCTAGGGGTGCCAGCGCCTGTGCAGACCCGGCTGCCCACTGCCCACCCAGAGGCTGGCGCCTCTATGCCTAACTGACACTTCATTAAGCGCCCAATTATGCAGGGCTCAGAGCCTCTGCAGGCCTGGGGCAGGCCCTGCCTCTTCTCCTGCTGGATTAGGGTAATCCTCTGAGACAGCCTCCTCCAGGCGCCCCAGCCCAGCCGCAGACCTGGGGGGAGGGGGCGGTGCTGCAGAGGGACCGCCCAGCCGGTGAGTTCCTATGCATCGCCAAGACCCAACACGGAAGTCCCCTCTCAGGAGGCAGACTCGTGCTGCCCCCCAGCACCTGTAGGCAGGCCTTATGGATAAGCATCCTGACCCTGTAGCACTGATAGGCCAAGGGCACGGAGAGGGTCAGAGACTTGCTAGGGATCACACAGCCACACTGCACCCAAGCTCGGGCTCACAGTGGGAGGAGTGGATCTAAGTGGGTTCTTTCCTATGCTGGATACCCATGTGGGCACATGACAGGTGCTCCACAAAGCTGAGTGACCCTTGCCCAGGTCAGTGTAAAAGAAGGCAGGCAGCAGTTGCAGGAGCCCCATACCACATCCACACCCAGGCTGGAAGCTGGAGAAAAAGACATCCTGGGCATGTGGCCTCAATCAGCAGGAGCAGGGATCCCACTGTGCCCGGACATTCTGCCAGGTCCCTCCCTGAGAGCAGTTCTGAGCTTCAGGCCTGAGGTGCAGGCCCCCCTGTCACACCATTCTCAGCCCGTCTGGGCTCAGGGCTAGCTTCCTGGATAGTTGGGATGCTGAGCCCGGGCCAAGAGAGTGGAGCACCTCCCTGAAATGCTTCCCAGGGATCTCATTCTGTGGGGAGCCAGGGCCTACTCGGGGTACATTGATGGTGCCACATGGACAGTAGACAAGAACAACTTTTTCCTGGGAGAAGGACTAAAGGCAGGCTTCAGCCCAGCCCCTTGCAGTCATGTCTGAGATGGAGGGTGCAACTATCCCTCCAAGGCTAGGCACCACTCTGTCCCAGCCAAATCCCAGACAGGGAGCGGGGGATGCCTTAGCAGCTCCTTAAGTAAATGGCCATTTAGCACAGGAGCAGTTGGTGACTGCACTTACACCGCCCCCTCTCTTACCAGCTGGCTGAGTCCAGGTGCCCTGCAGTGTCACGGAGGGCCCAACGGACTAACTGAAGCAGAAACCTGGGCATGTGGGGATCCTAGGCCAGCCCACCTTTCCTCCCCAGGGAAAGCTGCAGCACCACCCACTCCCACTGCCAAGGAGAAAGTGAGGCAGGGCCACTCTGCAGGGGTGAACACATGGTCCAGAGCACAGGGGCTGCAGCTCTGGTTCCCAGCCTGGTCCCTGCTGGCTGGGTGGTCCTAAGTCACTCACTGGTCTAGTCCTCACAGAGGCCACAGACAGTGCCAGGTGAAGGGTCGCACATAGTCGTTAAACATAGAAGTGAATGAACCAAAGAGAAGGCAAGGGAACTGTGGAGGAAACGGCAGCCCCCTCCCCGGGCATGGCTTACCGTGGGGTTTGGTGAGGCATCACACCGAGACTGGTTGGAGACACAGGCGTGCTGCTGCAGGCACCAGAAGCAGGGCCACTGTGCCGAGAGGCAGCTGGTGCACCTGCAAGGCAAGGTGCTCCTTAGTCCCACCCCCAAGACCCAGGAGAGGCCTCCTCAGAATGCACGCTGCCTGGAAGGGGCAGGGCACCGTGGGAAGTAGTGAGCTCGCTGCTGTAAGAGGCATGCAAGGAGGAAACAGGGCCTTTAGGAGGGGGAACGGCATGTGATCCCAGCATGTGTCTTGTCCCTGGCAGCCCAGGTGCCTAGCCTAGGCCTGTGTGCTAAGAGCTGGTATGGAACGAGTGAGTGAGCTGCGGGGGAACAGGCGTGTTTGCCGCTAGGATGCTTGGGGCTTTCTTCCAGGGCCACCCTGAGAGCAAGGACCCGTTCCTGGGGCCTCAGCTCCGTGCCACCTTGAAACACTCACGCAGTGTGGGGGTACACTTGTCCCACGCGGCTGCAGTCGTAGATGGTGAAGTTGGCAGAGACAATATTGTGCCCATTGACTCTCACAGACATCTCAACGGTCACGTGGTCTGGAGGGGATGGGCAAGGTCAGGGAGAGGACAAGAGAAGGAGGTCCCTGCCAACATCCCTACCCCGCCTTTGGCAAATCTCCCCCTCCACACGGCTCTAGGGCTGCTGGGCACCCAGTGCATACCCTGGTGGGGCGGGAAGGGCGGGAACTGGTGCCTGGGTAGGAGGTTGCAGTAGGCGATTTGGTGGCCGTAGGCGGGGCCGGGAACCCGGGCCTCTGTGCGCACGTGATTCCCATAGTCGCAGGCCATCTCCACGCCACGGAGGCTGGGCAGACTGCCAGAGATCTGCAGGATCATGCCCTAGGGGACCAGGTGTTGGTGGGGGGTGCTCAGTGCTGGAGCCCAGGCCAACCCCCCTCCTCCCCTATCAGGGCAGAACCCCAACTTGACAGCTGTCTGAGCGTGGCGGCCACCAGAAGTCAAAACCAGAGCACCGTGCCTTGTGTGTGACTGTCTAGGTCTCAATGTGTCCCTCTGGGTCCCATATCTTAACAGTGCTCAAGATCTGGCTCCTAACCCTTGTCCCAAAACACAGCCTCGTTCCCATCTCAGGGCCTTTGTCAGGCAGTTCCCTCCACTCCCAACACCCTTCAGACGTTCACAGTGGCTCACCTCCGGCACATCCTGCTGCAGTGCCACCTCTGCTCAGAGCAGCACCCCTCCCCCTGCCTACATTCTTGCACACAGTATGCGTCACCTTCTGGACAGCTCACTGTGCTGCCCTGCCCTCGCCCTGGGCTCTGTCTTGCTCACTAATGCATCCCTAGAGAGGAGACCTGTGCTTGGCGCACAGCAGGTGCTCAGTAATGTTTGACGAAAGAAGGAAATGAACAGCCAGACCCACACCCAGTCTGTCTGTGGACACGAGCCCGGGAGGCACTCTGCCATGTGGAATACTAGGGAAGGGACCGGAGACAGAAGAGCTTCAGGTTGAGCCATCAGACCTCCCCTCGCCATCAGGGGCCATCAGGCCTGCGCCCCATCAGGGTGACAGATAAGGACCCCCATCCTTGAGGACTGAGGGCAGGGCTCAGGGGCACAACTGCTGGAGCCCCTCAGGGCACAAGAGAGGAGGGACCATAGACCTCACAGGCACACTCTTCTCCTGTGCTGGGACCAGGAGAAGGCAGGAGGAGGGGTGGGGGTGCTCTCATCCCCACCTTGTGGGACCTGCACCCAGCCCACCTGAACTCAAATTCTGGCTCCTGCACACTGCTGCTGTGCAGCCTAGAACAGGCAGACTGGGGTGCTGGGAGCATGCTTTGCTAGCTAAGGCACACACCCCGAGCACATGGCATACCCCTGGTCCTTCCTCAGGGCTCAGGACAGCCCAAGCACTGGCACACTCCTTATTATTAGTGCCCAGCTAGCTGGGCCAAGAGAGGCAGCTCACCGGGTACTCCTGGCGCACGTCGATCTCCGCAGGCAGCACAGTCATGGCCGGGCAGCGGCCGGGGCCCTCACTGGCACTTGTCCAGAAGTGCGGCTGGCTGGCATTGGCACAGTCCTGCTGCAGGGTGCATCTGCAGTGGCCCACAGGGTCACAGCGGCCCCCAGGAGGCTCCGCCTGCTTCCCCCTCTCCCAGCCTTGCCCCAGGCCTCACCGTGTCTCCAAGGTGCACCAGCCACAGTAGGCATCAGCAGCGCCCACGCAGTCCGCACAGGTGGAGTACACCTCACACGCTGCCACCTTCACTCGGGCCATCTGGAAGCAGAGGCAGGATCCAGCTCAGTGGGGCAGGCAGCCCCTTCCCCAGGGTGGCAGTGCCCTTGGGGGCTGGGGAAACTGAGGCGCAACACTGGAACAGAGTGAAATCTGTGCTGGGAAGTGGGTGGGGCAGGCCATGCAAAGGCCAGACAAGCAGGAGAGCTGGGGTCTCACCTGGTGGGACGTCATCAGGTAAAGGTAGCCAGGGTCAGCTGGGTCAAACTGCATAACATGGTGCACTGGCTCCCCATAGGCCACAGTCACCACGCGCCGGCTCACCACCTGCATGCTCTCGTTCAGGTTGATCTGTGGGGTGAGGGCCATCAGGAGGTGCCCACCACATCACGGGCACCGCAGGGAAGGTGGAGCTAGCCTCTGCACCTTCGCTCCTGCATCAACCACACATTGAATTGTGGCCTTGACATCCCTAGACTGTGCAAATGTACAAGCTGGCATACTTCCCTCTCTGCCTCAATCTCCCCAGCCATGGAGCTCATGAGGGCAGGTGCTGTGGAATGGAAAAGTCCAGGATGCTGGGCGTCTGGGAACTTCTCTGGCTAAGGACCCCCAAACTGTGTTCTGTCTCCCCAGTCCCACCAGTCACTAGAGTGCCTCTCTGTTAAGGGCACACCAGATCCTGAGCTGGGCATTTCCAAGTGGCCACTACCTCCCCTCCACACACTGCACCTCTTCCCCCACCCCCAGGCCTCCTCTTGGGGTTCCTTCCTGCCAATGGAATCTATTCATCTTGGCCTTTGGGCGCAGACTTCCGCTGGCTCAGTGCAGCCAGCAGCAGTTCCACAAATGATTGTGGGCTATGGCCCTGCTAGGACATGGTCATCCCTTGTCCAGGGGACCTACACGCTGTCTCCACCCCTATCTCTACCTGCAGGCACGTGGCAAATACTCAGGCCCACACCCTCAGACATCTGCTGAGCATCGCCAGTGCCAAGGCTGGGGGCTGCCAGCAGGCATTACCATGTAATTGTATGGCAAGAGGCCTCAGACTGAGGTGACATGGTGGGCTCAGGCCAGCTGGCCCTGAGCTCACCTCTCCTCTGACTGTGTGATTTTCAGGTAGCCCCTTGAGCCTTAGTGTCCTCATCTGTGAAATGGGAATCACGCTTCCGCCTCCCTCATGGGGGGTTGGGGGAGAGAACCAAGTAAGCTAATTCCCACAGTCTTCTGGGTACTGTGTAGGCAGTGGGTGCCTCATAATTGCTGCTTCATGGCAGGGATGGAGGGAGTGGGGGAAAAGGGGAGAATGGGTTCAGTGGGGAGCAGCTCTGGTCATGCCTGGAGATGTGGCTCACTACTCCTCAATAGACAGGGAAACCAAAGCTCAAAACAGAGAAGCAGCTGCCCAGGTCGTAGGGCTGGGAGCGGCAGAGCCACGATCTAAATCCAAGGACCCTCAGCAGCAGGGGGCGTGACCCAAGCCCCATCTCCCCACTATTCTCTGCCACAGATCAGCTCCCCAGAGCCTGGCCTCCCCCCAGTGCCTTCCAACCCGCACTGTCTGCCAGGGCAGCTGAGATGAACTGGATGATCAGATCTGAGTCAATTAAGCCAGGGCCTGGCGTATGAAAGGAGCTGGACCGGGGGCAGCTGGCTTTCCCAATGGTGTGCATGGTGCACATGTGAGAGGCCCCCGGGGCAGGGGTGGCGTGGGCCAGGTGCTTCAGCCCATAGCGTGGACGGCACATCCTGCACGTCCCTTCCCAGCTCCTGGAAGCACGGGGCCAGGACCCCAGTGTAATCCACTCCAGATCTGGTGGGCAGGCCTAGGGAGGAGGTGTGAAGGGTGTCTCCTTGCTAGGCTGCGGCCTCAGCCCATCAAAGGCCCATGGAGTGTTTACAACCCTCAACAGATGGAGTGAATGAGTCCTGGGGAAAACCGGTGCCCAAGGTCCCACTGGCAGCAAGATCTGAAATCAGTCCTGTCCAGCTCCGTGCCCTGGCAAGGTAGAGAGAAAGCCCATCTCTGGGTCTCAGCCCCCCTCCTCCAATCACGCATACTTAAAATGAAATCTGTGAACTGCCAAGTTCTTACTAGGCCATGGAGGGAACAGTGACAAATGGACCCACCTCCCCAGCCATCCCCGCCCTACCTCTCACCCCTACCTTGAGCAGTCTCCCATTGACGGTGCCCAAGAACACAACTGTGTAGTTGTTGGCGCTGGCCACAGCCACGGAGGTGAGACCCGGGGCGCGGAACACAGGTGTGGACCGCAGCGGCTGCAGGATGGACAGCGGGTGCTGCAGGTGCGCCGCCCCACAGTCCAGCTGCTCCGGCTGCAGCTGCAGAAAAAGGAAAATGAGACCTCTGCCTGTCAGGGCTGCAGCCCGCACACCAACGGGACCCTGTACCCACCCTTGACCTTGACTCAAAGGAGTGAGTTTCCAGGATCCCAGCAGAGTGAGGAGGATAAGGAGAGCTGTGTCCTCCCCAAGGCCAGCCCTTGCGCATCTCTGCAGCAGCCTGGGGTCTCCCCCTACCAACTCCAGCACCCCCACACCCCAGCAGCTCGCAACACTCCGGGGAAAGGCCTCCCTCAGCGGCCGTTCTTTCCTTCCCTCCCCACGTAGATCCCCACATGTGCCCACGTGGCAGTTGGGCAAACTGAGGCCAACCTTCTCAGAAGGTTCAGGGTTGCCAGTGCCCCCTCACAGGAGTTGACAGCTGTGGAGGGGCCCTCAGTCTCGTCATCCCCTGGACCTGCTCCTGCCCCCTCCCCACTTTTTCCTGGCTCCCAGGGGTGCTTGCTAAACTTCAGAAATATACAGGAAAAAAAAGAAATAGACAGGAGTGCCTGTGAGATGCAAATGGGCCCAGTTGAGGCTTAGACAGGTAAGAAAGAGATGGGACTCAGCAGTACAGTCAGCACATGGTCCCACAGCCAATGCTTGCCCCCAGTGATGCCCTCCATCCACAGTGGTAGCCCTGCCAGGTCCTACCTCACAGATGGGGAAACCGAGGCACAGAGAAGCCCACAAGCAGCCATGTTGTGCTTAAACCCTGCCCCTGGTCCCACCCACCACAGGCTCCAAGCAAGGACAGGGAGGTCACCAGTCCAGGATCATCTGAGCCCAAGGAGGGGTTCCTCCTTTGACTTCCTGTAGCAATGGTTGTAAGCCTAAGCCACTGAAGAGGCCTGAGTGTGGATTCTGCACTGAGCTCAGCTGGTTTTCAAAGGACACAATGACCAGCAGGTCCTTCTGGCCCGGATGATAATAGCTGAGGCCCTGAGGGTGGTGAGACCAGAGCAGGTAAAGGGCTCCAGGCCAATACCTAGGAGGGCGTGGCCTTCCAGAGCAGGGCTGCCAGCAACCTGAGCAGCCTTGTCCCTTCTCCAGGCCTCAGTTTACTCCTCTGCAACACCTCCCTCACAGGGGCTGGGATGAGGCGGTTCCTTGCACAGCACAGGCCCAGTGCATGGACCACGGAGAGGGCCTGGGAACCGTTCACTGATGCTGCTGGCATCCTCCGCTCACCCAGCCGCCAGTCCATCCCACTCATCCCTTTCACAGGGGTCCTCCCACACCACCCCACCCACAGCCCTCCCGGGTGGTTTCTGAAACATTCTGAATAAATCCTGACTCCTGCCCAGGAGCCTTGCTCCCACTTGTCCACACTTCAGTCCAGCCCTACCAGCCTCATTTCTGTTAGCTGGGTCCTGCCCCAGGGCCTTTGCCCCTGCTGACCCCACCGCCTGAACACCAGCTGCTAGCTTGTGGGATAATTGGTTCCTTCTTATGCCTTAGCCCTCTTCTGCCCAACCTGAGTTGGGGGCAGCCTTGGAAAGTGGGTGATGTCCCAGCTCCTAGCAGATTCTCCCCAGCTGGGCCCCAGCCCTTGACCATCCCAAGTTGGGGGCCAGGAGGGTAGTGGGGCTCGGGTGGTTACATAAGCTTCCTTCATTGAATATGGATTACTGGCTTCATTGAAAATTAAGTTGTTTCAAAATTAAAACTGTAAACACTTGCCCAAGGAAAAAAGCCCTGGGAAGGGAAATTGGGGTGGTGCATTTGGGTTTTTTGCACTGGGGTCTCTATTGCACCAGGGTAGGGGTCTCGGGGGAAGCCAAGCCAGCAGCCCCATTTGCTCACTTGCTTGTTCACACGGTGGGCCAGGGCAGCAGGCGGAGGGGGAGCAGACTGGGAGTCAGCCTTGCCTGCCCGCCCCGACAAGCCATTAATTCTGCACCGAAGGAATTTTCTAAAAAGCCTTTCCCCCAACTTTTTTTTTTCTTATCCTAAAAATAAAACCTTAGGAAAAAAAAACTGTTAAAGGAGAAGTGAGCCACAGGCTGCGGCAAACACTCT
This sequence comes from Ochotona princeps, assembly GCF_030435755.1. Lineage (NCBI taxonomy): Eukaryota > Metazoa > Chordata > Mammalia > Lagomorpha > Ochotonidae > Ochotona > Ochotona princeps. The sequence continues at coordinate 36,201,146 of NC_080852.1, read as the reverse complement.
GTGCTCTCTGGGAAGCCAACTGCCCAATGGAGACTGTCAGGCTGCTGCAAACAGGAGCTGGACGTGTCCCCCACCCGATGGCCAGCCCAGTCAGAGGAGGGGCTGGGCCGGGCGAGACCACAGGCTGCTCAGGCCCCAGCCCACACTAAGCCCTGCCCCGTCACCCTGCCCGACTCCTCTACCACAGCCGCCCTGCCCCCAAGTCTCCATGCCTGGGTCTTTCCCAACTCTGATTCCCCCCCCCGGGGGGGGGCAGGGGAGGGCTGTGCAATCCCAGCAGCCCCCTGGCCCCTGGCAGCACACCATCCTGGCTCCCCCGTTGTCCTCCCATCAAGCCTGGTGCTCCAGTCTGTCACCAGCCTCCGGTCTCCAGTCCCCTCCCCCACTAGCTCCCCACAGCCTGCCCCAACCTTGCACTGATGGCTACAGTTTCCTAAGCTCACTCGTCCTTTCCTTTCCCGTGGGGACTCCCGCGCCTTCCAAAATCTACCCTGCACCCGGCACCCAACCCATACCTCTGTGCTTCCCCTGGCAGCCCAGCCCCACCTTGTTCCACTGCCCTGCAGGTCCAGGTGGCCAGTGTGATTGAGCCCTCCTTTGTAAAGGTCATGTTTGGCCATCACGGTCCCCTCAGCCTCCTCCTGTGGGCAGGCTGTGCTTAGGCTGTTTACTAAAGAAAGGGAACTGCTTCTGACTAAAGTGTGAGTGACTGTATTCAGCTGCTTCCTGTCCCTCTAGAGTGACGGAGTGCAGCATGGCTATTATGGGCTGCTGGAGAACTATCTGCCTGGGCTCCCCATAAAAACCCCAGCTTATCCCTCCCTGAAATGGGTTGTGCCAACTGTGACAGTGACCGGCACAAGTGAGGCCCCCAAGCCGCAGCAGCTAGCACACGATGGCAGTTGGTCTTCAGTGGCAGACCAAATGGTGTCCCCTGCTGGTGGATGGGCTGCTGGCACCGCAGCTGAAGGGGAGGGCATGCAGGGCAGGTGGAGGGCACTGAGGGCAAAGTCAGGGCTGGCTCCTCCGCAGTGACCAACGCTCTGGTAACCTGAGATGCGACCACGGGGATTCGAGGAAAGGCGTGCAGGGTTGTGCCTGTGTTGTCACTGTCCACTCTGAAGTCCTTCCCAGGCATTTGGCATAGGAGTTAAGATACCTCTTAGGTCACCAGAGAGCCTGAGTTGCTTCCTACTGCTGTGCACTCTGGGGAGCAGCAGATGACGGCTTAAGTCCTCAGGGGACCCGATGGACTCCTGGCGCTGCTCTGCCCAGCTGTGGCTGTCGTAGGCTTTTGGGGAACAACCAGTGAAGAAGATTCTCTATCCTTCCCTTTCCCTCTGTCTTCTAAACAAAATGAAAATAAGTATTTTCTAATTAAAATCTGTCCCATTTTAAAAAATTATTATTTTATGATCCAGTTCCATAGGCTCTGAGATTTCCCTGACCCTCTCCCTAAATTAAAATATTTTTAAAATCTCTTGGGGCCTGCATGGTGGCATAGCAAGTTTATCCCTCACCTGTGGTGCCAGCATCCCACATGGACATGTCACAGCTGCTCCAATTCTGATCTAGCTCCCTACTTAGGACCTGGGAAAGCAGGTCAGGGTCCTTAAACCCCACCTAAGTCTCCCATGTAGGTGCAGGTCCTTAGGAACTGGGGTGCTTTCTCAGGTCACAAGCAGGGAACTGGATGGGAAGTGGAGAGCTGGAACACAAACTGGCGCCTATATGGGATATCAGCACTTGCAGATGGAGGATTAGCCCATTGGGCTGTTATGCCAACCGCAAAATAAATAAATTTTTAAAGTCTCTGTGAAGTTAGTCAAGTCCTGTTGCAACTCATTAGCCTTTGATGGTTCCCTGGGATTCTCAACATAAACTGATTTTGCTCCATCTGACCCTGACCCATGTATCCCTGTCACAACCCCTTCCCCAGCACTGATAGCCCAGGTGCGGCCAGGGCCTCCCGGACTCCCTGTCCCTGAGTCGGAGAAATCTGGCATTTGCCAAGTCCAAGCCTGCCTCCCATCTCAGGACCCAAACCTGCAGGACCAGGAGAAGGCCTGTGAGCCAGTAGGTGCCTGCTGGGAGCTAACAGAGTCAACCCCAGCCGTCTCCAGAGTCAGGCAGGTGTTGGCTCCTCCCCCGGCCCCCATGCCCTCAGAGGCTCTTGGGGTCAAAGGGGAATCGTTCTCAAGGTCACCCAGGCCCTAGGCCAGCTCAGGCCTGGAAGTCTCCCTGCCACTCCCCTACAGGGCTCTCACTTGACACTCAGCACACCGGGGCTCCGCCCAGTTGGCCCCATCACCCAGGGTAAGCTGAGGCACAGAAAGGGCCGGGGCCTCCTGGGTCCAGCCCCTGCTGCTGAGAAAGTGTGAGCCCCTGACCAGGGAGGAAAGATGCTTCCTGAAGGGGTAAGGAGCAGAGTGGCAGCAGTCAGGAGCCTTGTCCCTGAGCCACAGAGGAAAAGCAGCTGGAAGGAATGCTTGGGGAAACTGAGGCACAGAAAGGGGCAGAGGACATAACACACAGCACAGCAGTTCCGTGCCTGGCCCTCAGGATGCTAGGACAGGGCAGGGCAGGATGAGCAACCTGGCAGCCAGGACAGACTCTTCCAAAACTTAAGGGAGGCCTGGGTCACTTTCTCCAGTCCCTTCTCTGGGGGAGGTAGGTTGCCTAGCCTTGGGGCTTTGAGGCCATTCCAGACAGCTGGATACCATCTGGAGGGTCATCCAGCCAGCCAGCCAGCCATGCCGCCTGCCCCACCCACCCAGGGCAGGCACAGGATGAGGGGCAGAAACCCGGTTGAGTATGAGCAGTGTGCTGTGCATGACCTCACGGTCCCCCTGGGTGTATGTGCTGTTGTGTGCCCATCCTTCAGATGGAGAGGCTGAACCTCCTCACCGTAACACAGGACAACTGGCGATGCACCGGGCTGCCAGGAAGGATTGAGTTCCCGGTAGCTTCAGTGCTGAGCCTTGCAGCCTGGCTCTCGGCCAGTGTCCCTGGTGGCTTGTATGGGCCATAGGGCACAAGCTCGGGTTCTGGAGGGCAGCACAATTGCCCCCCTACCCAGGACGGGCCTGGAGAGGCCTATCCAGGAACCAGTGCCCCCACCCCCGCTGACTCCAGCAGCCCTTGTTTTGTTAGTTGGATGCTGTCCCCAACCCCCCGCACCCCACTCCCCCTTCTCCAAGCTGTTTCTCATTCCTGCCTAGCCGGGCCCCACTCCCAGCTCCCCTCCCCCAGGGTCCCAGAGGAGTGTGGTGTGGGCCAGCCAGCCAGCGGCTCTTCCCTGGCCCAGTGGCGGCCCAGTGAGGAGCATCCCCTGCGCCAGCTGTAACAGGCAGTGTGGCTGTGCCCCAGCTCCAGTTCCTTCCATTCCTACTCCAGAGCGGATTTTCTGTCCCTGCTTCCTCCTCTAGAGGGGATTCCAGGCCTGGGGAAGCTGGGTGCTGCGGCCATCCCTCCTGGGAGCAGGGCTAACCCCTTCCTCACCCCCACTGTGGCAGAGTGTGTGGGAGGGGCTGAGTGACCCTGAGCGCCCAAGGATGCCACCCTTAGCCCGGCCACTGTGCATGGTTGCAAGCTATGCCTGCACCGCTGCAGATGGGCACAGCTGCAGGGAATGGGCTGTGTCCCTGTGTGCTGCGCCAAGTCCTCTGCCCCTGCACCCACTTGACTCTCTTGAGTCAAGGTTATTTGACAGCAATGGAAACTGAAGTTCAGAGACACATGCCCAGGGACGTGCAGCCATGGAGGCTCGTCCCGACCATGGCCGTGGGGGCTGCCCTCAGCAGCCGGGAATTCAGCCACCTGGGACTGGAAAAGCCCTGGATTACACGCTAGGGAAACCGAGGCTGGCTGCCTCTGGAGGACTTGGTGCTGTCCCACAGGGATGGTGGGCAGAGGTCGGACAGGGGCTGGGGAAGGAGGCAGCTGCCGTCCTCCACCCACGTCCCTGCCAGCTCTTGCCCCGGGCCTGGCCTCCACATCAAGGCCTCAGTCCACGGCCCTCCCCATTATTTACCGATCAGAGCAGAAAGTGCTGCATGATGAACGCCCCACTGGGGCCTCTCCGGCCTCGTAATGGAGCTGTGAGCTTCCTCCCCCCCTCCATTGTGTGATTTATCGTGGTTCAGGCTCGGGGATGGCTGCTTGGGCTGGAGGGCCTTGGGGGCCCATGGCTCTGGGCTGCCTCCAGGATCTGCAGGGGGTGGGTGGCGTGGCCCAGCAGGACCCCCGGATGCCTGCCGGTCTGGGAGGACTGTTTGCTTCAGCCCAGGCCCAGACACCCACTTTGGAAAAAGAAAGACGGCTGCCAGCCACAGGTCGTCAGGATCCGAGCCCACGTGGCTGGCGCTGGAGACCATCTGGACCGGTCCGTACTCAGGGACCGGCTGGTTTCCATGGCAATCCCCACACCGTCATCAGAGCTGGGAGGGCCTTTGGGAGTCACCTGGTCCAGCCACAGTGGGAGCTCCTGCCAGCACCTGCTGGGACTGACATGAAGCCAGCAGCCCAGGGCCCTTCCAGAACCAGACGCACAGTCTCGCTCTTCCCCTAAGCCATGGCGCGCTCAGGAGACGGCATCCCCAGGAGAGTGTCCTAACCCTCTGCCCAGAGTGGCTCCCTCGCTCTCAGTTCCCACACTCTGCCCGCTGCCCCAGCCATGGTCGTCCACACCTCAGCCCTGGGCCTCTGACATATCTTCTATGGAAGGTGTCTCCAGGCCTGGCACCACTGCCCAAGCAGGGACAGGCCCGGACCGTCTCCCAGTGCCAGTCATGTGGGCTTGTACCCCAAAGATCCCCAGCATGCATCCGTTGTCTCTGCTCAAGTCTGGCTTCTATGCCCCCTCCTTCAGGAAGCCTTCCCTGCCTACTTTGTTGAGCCTGCCCTAGGCGTGGTGTGTCCTAGGCGTGGTGTGCCTGCTGCCAGAGCATTCTGGGGGCTCCTGGAGAGTCAAGGTCAGGTCTGATCAAGGCTCAGGAACTGGGGAGTCAAGGTGACAAGTGTAGGTGCTGTGGCTAGGTGTTCACTCCACCTCCACCTGCTGTGTGACCTCAGAGAAGGAGGCCCATCAGCAGGGGCACTCCTGTCATTTGGTTTCTGGGGAGATGAAAAGATAAATGGAACATGAAGCGTCTTGCAGAGGGCTTGACGCAGAATTAAGCTTTCAGTAAACAATGAGGAAGGTGGTGATGCAGTTGGTGACAGTCCCAGCGTCAGAGCAAGGACCTTCTGGCATCTCTCTGCCCAGGCAGAAAAGGGAACCAAAGCCCAGATGGGGAAGGGACCCCCTTCAGTTCCCTGACACACGCTCTTCTTCCTGTTTACAATGATCATCCCCCCACTGCCGCTTCCCCACCATCAGCTAATACTGGAATGGCCTGGTTCCTTCTTGGTCCGCATGGGTGGGCAGCTCTGCACAGTGGGGCCCTGTAGGCACTGAGGTGGCTCTGAGGGGTACGGCCACCAGCTTGTCCCTTACTGAGTCCATGTGCACCTTGGGGAGGCTCAGGGAAGGTTGGCCCCTGCTGCAGGGGTGGGACTTGAGTCTGGAAAGGTGGGGCTGGAGTCCATGGTGGTGACATGAGTGTCCATGGTGGTGACAGACCTCCAGCCACCCCCCACCCCATCTTGGAGAGGAACCAGTGACCCCTGCCCAGCCCTATGTCCAGGCTGATGCTAATCAAGCGGTCCTTCAAACCAGCCACAGCTCATATTTGCACACCCAAAGGGTGGGGGGAGAGGGGTTGGGGAGAGGGACTCGGACTCACTCCTCAGGAGGGGAGAGGACTGCACATTTCCTAGGGATGGAGGCCCAGGGCCTCCCCAGACCTCCTGCAGTGGCCTGCCCCTTGAAGATGTCCTAGCCAACCCAATCCCTCTCTCCGCTGGCCCTCTGAATGGCCCCACGGCTGCTTTTGGACAAAAGGCCAAGCTCCTAAGATGATGCACCATGTGCCATCAGCGGAGGACTCCAGACCAACCCTAACCGGCCTGCGACCAATGACCACTGGCCAGCAGCCACTGGCCATAGCCAGTTCTGAGGCCTGAGGAGCCAGGCAGCCTGCCTATGGATTGCAATGTCCAGTAACCTGTCCCTTGCCCTCTCTGAGCCTTGGTTTCTCCATCTGCAAACTAGGGACTATAGCACCCTGGCTGGGCTGCGCAGAGAGGCTCCGAGCACCTCACTGATCAGCCCAGGTGGCTCTCCTCCCCTCCTGCACACCCCTTCTGCACATGCAGATTTCAATCTACTCAATTCTCAGAGGCAGGCAGGCACTGGGTCCTCCCTTACAGAAAAGCAAGAGGTAAGAGAGGGTATAGGCCCAGGCTTGGATCCCACAGCTCAAACACGCTTGGGGCAAAGGACTGTGTGTGTTGGGGAAGAGGTGTTAGCAATCTCCCGGGCAAAGTCCCACCTCTCTCTCCAAGATCTGGGCCCCCTTGGAAATCCCTCTGCCGGAGGCCCTGGACATGGGGCTCCCACTGCCAGCCCCGCCTGGGATGGCACGTGAAGCCCATCTTGTAAGCCTCACTCCCGCCGCCCCCACCTGGTATTTCAGGCCCTAAATCAGTGCAGAAGCTGCCTGCTTGACAACGGGCGCCCGCCCACCGCGTGCCAGTTGAAAACGGCATATTTTTTTTTTTCCACCTTTACTATAAAAAGACACCTTGAAAATGTGACAGTGACACTTGACTGTCGGGTTTCCTTTCAACATACACAGACAAATACATTGGTCATCCCAAGATAAAGTGAGACTTGGGAAAGGAATTTGAGCCAGCTCACACCTTGTTGAGGGAGCCCCGTGCCTCAGTTTCCCCTGCCAACAGCAGGCTCTCACCTACACAGGCTCATTCCCTCACTTAATTTCTCTCCCCATAGATCGAAATAACACCCTAAAGATTCCCGAAACAGTGTCAGCATCACCTCCCTCCCTCCACCCACCACCCAAGTACTGTTGAAAGCCGAGGCCAGACAGTCAGAGGCCACCATGAGCTGTGGGTTGCCCCAGAGCTGTGGGTTGTCAGGACACCTGCGGGCAGCCTTAGAGCAGGAGGCTGGGTGAGCAGATGCCCTGCTGAGCCACCCACTGGCATTTTACCCACTGCAGGAGGCACATGGTTAGGTAGGACCCCATGTTCAGCCCCACCAAGACCACCTGGGTCAGCTGGCACTGGCAGGGAAAAAGATGAGCGAGCTCATACCCTCCCTGGAGGCACTGGTGTCCTACCGCCATGCCACCCGTGCCCATCAGCACTGTGGCTGGGTCAAATCCTGCACACTTCAGTCTGCTAGCTGTAGCTTGTCCTGAGCCCACCTGCTTCCCTCCGCGCCTCCAGCATCGCCTCAGAACTGGTCACATCCCCTGCTCTCCCCCAGTACGCACCCCTCCCCCCCAGTGCAGGGGAACAAAGCCAAGCACACACCACCCTCCCAGGGCCTGGCACGGAGCTCCTGGGGAGTAACTGAACCATAAAGAGGACCTCCTGCCTGTGCCGTGGTTCCTCTCCCTGCCTTAGGGGCTCCCAGCCCCCAGCCCTGGTGCCTGGGCCTTACTTAGGAGCCTTCCTGTTGGCTGTCATTGAATCTCCACAACCACCCTAGGGGGGCCCAGGGACTCTAATCAGTCCCATTGTATGGAGCTGGAAACTGACAACCTGTCACTCCTCTGGATAAACCCTCCCCATACCCCTGGGATAAAATCCAGCTTCCCTCCACCCTTCCTCACGCTTTCGCACCCTCCCCTCCTAGCCACACCAAGCACCCTTTTGTCCACCTGTAGGCCCCAGCACAGGTCCTTTCTGCCAGCTTCAGATGGCTTCCACCCACTGCTCCACCCACCCATATCCAAGACACCACTTCCCCAGGGAAGCCCCCCAAGCACATACTGTATTTGTTCCTTCATCTACTCCCGCAAAAAAACCTTCAACATATGGATGGTCCCTGTCCCCACTTGACAGCTGGAGACACTGAGGTTCACAGGGGCTAAATGACGTGCCCAAGGCCACACAGCTGTGATGGTCAGGGATGGGCATCAGGGGACTCAGCCACAGCCCGGAGCGACCCCAACGATGACCGCTCCCCCAGTCCTGCGCCCACCCCTGCTGACAGGCCCAGACCCCAGGGTCGCGGGCACAACTGGGAGAAGGTGCCAAAAGCCTTGCCTACCACCAGGAATGAGGAGGGAAGAAGGCTCTGGGTGCTCAGGAAGATGGCCTAGAAGGACTTGGGGTGAGGAGGGAGGGCGCCCTGGCCTCTCCGTCCCTGGGGCTGTGTCCCTGGAGAGCCCTGCCCCCTTGGCAGGGTGAGTCACCGCAGGGCCAGCCTGGGGACCAGGGACCGTGGGAACCGGGACATTTCTTCCAGAGGGGGTGGGGAGTCCAGGAGGCTGAGGCAACAAATAGTGTGGCTCATACCAGGGCCCCAACACAGGCCTGGAGCTGCTGGGGCTGGGTGGGAGGTGGCCCGGCGCCACACACTCCTGGCCTCCACATGCCCTCGGGGCAGCAGGGGCTGCAGAGGGGGTCCTCTCACCTCTTCCAGCCCTGAGCGTCCCCACTTGCCCCCCCCCCGCCCCAGTGCCAGCCACAGCCAAGCAGGCCCCGCGGAAGGGAAGGGTGGGTGTCCTGACCACGATGACCACAACTGGGCAGGCAGCCTTGGCAGGACAGTGGCGCCCTGGGACACTGCCCGTCTCACCCACGGTGACCTTCACCTGCAGGATGGCCGGCTGGGCGGCGGGCAGTCGTGGGAGCCTGAGCAGGGGAGAAGGAATCTGTGTTTTCTCAAAGGCCCAGTGTTGGGCACGCCCACGGAGGAGGTGGGGGGACAATTAATCTTTCGAATCTTGTCGCAGTCACAAGCAGGGCCCCAAGAGTGGGCGCAGCAAAGTGGGCAAATGGAGGGAGCACCCCCCTCCACCCAGGGCCTTGCTGGTGCCTGTCTTGAGAAGGGCAGCGTCCCCTCCCACACTGCAGTGTCCTGTCCCCAGGAGCAGTACATGGCCCTCCCAGCCTGGCCCTCTGGCCACTGCCCTGTGCAGCCTCAGAAACCCTGGCCTCCTACTCCTGGGCTCCGTCTGCTCCCTGCCACCAGCCCCACAAACACCCCTGTCTTCTCCCCTAATTCTAACCCCACCCCCAGCTGTCCATGACTCCCCCAACACACACACACATACAACACACACACACACACACACACACACACACACACTGAGTTCCATGCCCCCAAGCAAGCAGGGCCTCAACAGGAAGAACACAGATGCTGAGGTGCCAAAGCCAAGATTCCACTCCCACCTCTGCCTGTCCCCAGCTGTGTGACCTTGAGCAAGCTACTTAACTTCCCTGTGCCTGCCTCATCTGGTAAACAGAACCCAGCAGAGCCCCTGCCTCAGAGTGGTGTCGTTGGGGTATGTAGACACACCTAGTGGTGACCCCACACTCTGTCTAACCCCTGTGCCTGTTGCATACCAAGTGCTCTGTAAATACTGGCAGAAGGAGGGTATTCATTCCCAATTCCCCTGCGCACCCAGAGTCCCCCAGCACACCCACCTGCCTACCCTCTGGCAGGCCCTGCCCACTGGCACACAACTCTAGGGCACACACCTTTGTCACCCTCACTTTGCCACCCAGGATCCTGGTGCACACCTGTGTGCTTCATCGCACATCTGCCACACCCTGGCACACATCTGTCAACCAGCAGGGGTAGCTCTGATGGATATACCCAGCTGTCCCAGGGCACATTTCTGGGTCAGGTGTACTCTTACACACGCCTGAGACCCCCACGTGCACATCTGGCTGTATGTGAACCTCTGGTTCTCGCTTCAGGGAACACCTGGGTACCTGTGGCAACGCCGACCCCTCCAGGCACAACTAGATGTGTGCGCCTGGAAGCGGCCGCGCTCACCCTGTTTCCTTCTCCCTCCTCAGTCAAGGTTGACACCCGGGGTCTTCCAGGGCGCACCTGCATTGGTGCACCTGAAATTCACACCTGGTTCCCAGCATGTTCCCGCCCCGCCCACCCAAGGTTGCCAAGCGTCCCACAAACTCCCGCTGCCACTACGCTCGCCTCGAACCCCACACCTTGTGCACCTCGCCGCCCGGCTGTACCTGGATATTGCGCTTGCGTTCGCAGGCCGGCCCCGTGCCCTGCACTACGCTGTCCAGTACGGCCACCACGTCGGGCGCAGGCTCCACGAAGCAGGCGGTGCGCGCGGCGCGGATGGCGGCCCGCACGTCGGCGAAGCGGAAGGCGCAGAGCGCGGCCGGGGCAGCACGGGCCGCGGGGGTTCCCTGGGGCCGCTCGAAGACGGCAAAGAGCAACTCGCGCGTGGGGAAGACCGACACCAGGCGGCTGTAGAGGTCGCCGCGGCCCGCGCCGCCCGCGCACTGCAAGCCCAGCTGGATGTAGGACTCGGTGAGCTTCTTGGCGTCGCCGCCGGCGCCCCGGGGCAGGCAGATGCGCGCCAGCAGGCTCCGCGCCTGGCTCTCCTTGTCGCCCGCACGCGCCTCGCTGTTGAGCGCCAGGTACGCGTACGACGGCACGCCCGGCCGCGGCTCCGGCGGGTGCAGGAAGGCGCGCACGAAGCCCAGCTTGTGCTGCTCCTTGGCGCCCTGCTTGATCTTGAGGATGTTGTCGTCGGAGGGGTTGAGGTCGAAAGTGAAGAGTTTGGCCAGGTCGCCGCGGGCATCCAGCGAGCGGATGGAGATCTCGGGCGTGTTCTCGAAGCGGTGGTCCTCCAGGCTGCGGTTGCGCGGGAAGAAGGCGCTGCCGTAGCCCGTGTACGTGGCGCCCACGAGCAGACGGCTGCCCCCGGTGCCGGCGGCCGGCGGCAGCACCAGCGCCACGGTGGACGCGTTCGCGTGGTTGGCGGCCACGTTGAGCATGCTGGGGAACACGGCCACAGGCGCGGCGGGTGGGGCAGCAGGCGGGAAGGCCACGGCCACGGCCGAGATGTTGCCCCGGCGTCGCAGCTGGCAGAAGCCCTGGTAGATGGAGCCGCACACGACCACCAGGCCCTGGCCCGGGTCCAGCTGCAGGATCTTGTTGTAGTTGTCGGTGAGGCGCCGCGGGTGCTCGCACGAGGCCTGCGGCAGCTGCGGGGCGTGGCACAGAGGGCTGTCGGCCACGGGGCCCACGGCCGCCTCGGCCTCCAGGCTCAGGTTGGCGCCCGACAGCTGGTAGAGGCGGTTCACGGCGGCCAGGTACACGGTGCCCGCCGCGCCGTCCAGGGCGAAGTTGTTGGTGGGCGTGGGCGAGGGGAAGCGGCGCTGAATCTCCAGGGCGCCGGCCCGCGCCGCCCCCAGGAACAGCAGGAGCAGCAGCTGCAGAGGGCACAGCGGGGGCCCCAGGAGCGGACGGCGCGGTGACGGCGGAGGCGGCGGGGACCCGGCCGCGGCCGCCCGGGAGCTAGGGGCTGCGCCGCCCGCGGCGCGACGAGCCATCCGGGCGTGCGCGGGCTGCGCGGCGCGGCGAGTGCATGGGGCGCGGCGCGGCCGGGAGCCGGAGCCCGGAGGCGGCGAGAAGCGGGGGGCGGGCCCGGGCCGCGAGGAGCTTCCTGCCCGCGCCAGCCGCCCCCGGCCCCGGCGCCCCGGCCCGGCTCCCGCGAGCGGCACAGCCCGGAGGCGGGGCGGGGGCGGCTCCGCGGCGGCCCCTCCCCCGGCGCCCCGCCTCCGCCCCGCCCCGCCCGGGCCGGCCACGCCGCTGTCGGGGGGCGCGCCCCGCGGGACCTCCCCGCCGCCTCCGGCCCGCGCCCCGCCGCGCACCCCTGCTGGCTCCGGCGAGTCCCGCCCTCGCGACCTGTCTGTCCCTGCCGCTGTCCCGCGAGTCGCTGTCCTGCTCGGCTCAGCTCCGTGTGGGGCGCGTCTCCGAGCCGCTGTCTTGCGAGTCTTGCCCTGCCACCTCCGTCATCCCGCCCGGCCCGTCCTCTCCCCTTCTCGCTCTGTCTCTGCCTCCACCCCAGACCCTCAGTTCCTCCTTCCCTTGTGGCCTGGAGCGGCCGCTGCTACTCCGTCCCTGCTTGGAGACCCGCAGCCCCCGTCTCTTGTGTCCTGGGCATGGGGTGTCACTCTTGCGCCCTCCCTCCCGTCCAAATCTCAGTCCAGCGAACGAGTTTACTGCGGCAGGGAAGGAGCCCAATGCTTGCGGTCAAACCTGGGCATCGGGAGAGCATGGGAGGCTACAGGAAGTGTTTGGGGCCTGGAGCAGGCTGGGCTAGACTCCTCCAGAGGTCCAGGGCTGCAGACTGCCACCTCCACACCCCATGGAGGCACCAAGCTCTTTCCTTTTGTCCCCGCGTCTGGCAGGACCTAAAATCCTCCCAGACTTAAGGCATGATTTGACACAGGGCAGCTGGCACCGGGACACACTTCTACCTTCTCCGTGAGAGGGGCCCGTGGGTGCTTGAAGGGAGGGCAGAGCAGTGTGAGCAGCTGGGGTACAGAGAGCGCCCGCGGGGCTGGCTCCGTGCTGGGCACCATACAAAGTGCATCACCCTGATGCTTGCACTTTGTCCTTGCATCCAGCCTTGGAGACTGGGGCCTCTGCTGACTGCCCCATCCCACCGAGGCAGAAACTGGGGGCCCAGCAGCCATGGTGCCCCAAGCCGGCCTGGGCCAGCAGGGTCCTGCTCTCAGCCCCAGCTGCCACATGGCGCCTGGCAGCCTTGCTCGTTCTTGTTCCACCCGGCCAGGAAGGAAGGGCAGGGGGTTTCTGTATGCCGCACCAGGGTAGGCAGGAAAGGCTAGGCCTGCATTCATCCCTCCCAACTTCCTCTGCCCAGCACCCTGACTTTCCTGCCCTCCCATCAGCCTGTCCCACCCCCTACGCCTTGACCCAGCTGCAGAACTGCAGGGGGTCCCCTCTCAGGAGCCCCCTGAGCTTGGGGTCCCCCGGGGGGACTTCCCCACAGGACTGAGCTCCCTGCCCTCCTCTGCTGTGTGGGGAAGGCACTGCCACCTGTGGGGGCAGACAGGAAACACTTCCTCCTGCACGCCTCGGCACTCCCTGCCCACTGGCCCTGCCCAGCTCCCTCCAGCTAGTCGGTCTAGGTCTCCTTCTTCCTCTTTCTGGCCGCGCGCCACCAGGTCCTCTTTCCCTTGGGTCTCTGCCTGTGTGGGTCTCTATCTCTCCTCTCTGCCTCCCTGTCACCCACCAGCTCTGGCCCTCTCACCCCTCCTCGCTTCCTTCCTGCCTCACACTCATCTTGCTGCATCCTACAGCTCCCCCCACTGAGCCCTGAGGATACTGCGCACTGTTTCTCCACGCCTACTGAATCCTGGTGGACTGCCGCGGGCCAGCAGACTGCTGGCACACCAGACCCCGGGTATCAGAGCCAGGAGTGGCAGTCAGGAGTCTGAGGAGCCTCACCTAAACTGGGGGTAAGCAGCACTGTGTGAAACACAGCCCTCTCTGAACCTCAGTTTCCTGGATGGCAAAACAGGGGCAATTATGACAGCCCCCGGCCCCTGGGAGGCTGTGGTAGCAGACCCTGTGCCCATTCAAAGATGCTGGTCTCTGCCCCCATCCCCACTAAGGTGCTGACTGATGCTCCCATCCCCCACAAGGGCTCCTCCTGGAGCCAGGAAGTGGGGCTGCAGGATCACCACAGAAAACCAGGCCCAGCTTCCTGTCCCACATCCACTAAGGACTAAGTCCTGTGCCCAGCACTGCCCTAGGCTAGAGTCATCTCACAGATGGGGAAACAAAGGGACTTTAACGCCTTTGGTCCAGCATGGACAGGGCAGCGGCTCCCCTGCTGTCACCCCCCACCAATGCCCCTGGTTGGGCAGGGCAGGTGCCAGCAGCTATGGACTGGGTCCCCAGTGTATTTGGGAGGGGATCAAGGCGAGAACTCTGGAACTGACACTAAACACCTCTGAATTAACCAACCCAGACGGGCCAGCCCTGTGCCCAAGCGCCAGCTGAAGGTGAATTCCTTCTGACTCAGGTTTCCATTTGATTCTATCAAGGAGCAGGTTGGGGTCGGGGCTAAGGTAGCTGTAGTGACACATTTGTCCCCATCAGAGGGTTGTTGATGGTCCCAGGACGCTCCTGCAGGCGCTCGCTGTTTTGAGGCTGCTGGCAGGCGGCCAGAGTTCCCAGGATGCACGGATTTGCTGAAGTCTTTGCCAAGGGAGTGGATTTCTGTGGGAATTGGAAGGAGGCCGTCACCCAGGTGGTCTGTAAATGCCTGTGGTTTGGGAAGCGCTGGGGAGGGCCGAGGTCTTCACGGATAAGGAGCTGGTGGCCCCAGGGCCAGCAGCAAGGCCTTTGCCCTGGCCCTGTTCTGTTTGTTCTCCTTCTCCCACTGCCAGGGGCAGAACCTGGAGCGGGAGGAAATGTTTTTCTTCTTCAATTGGAAAAAACAACAGTGGGGCCAGAGCTGTGTGTGTAGGAGGGGGCTCCAGCCCTCTGCTCCCCTGGGACTGGCCTCAGAGAATGCCTCCCTGCAGGAAACCAGCCCCCTCCCTCAAGTACTGCCCTGTGGACCAGAAGATTCTGGAAACAGATTCTTCCAGTAGAGCTCTGTGCCCCAGCTAGGGTCCCCGACAGGGCCAAAAGCTGTCCTTCTTGCATTTTACGGGCTTTATTCGTTTCCTCCAGGAGCGACCACTTTGTCAGCTCCTATTTTGCGGATGGGAACACTGAGGGTAGGGTCGGAGGGGCCTCACTCATGGGCAGCTGCACAGCTCACTGGTGTCCTAGCCCTGCCTTTAGCCACCACGAGCCTTGGCACCTCGCCTTGGGGCTGAGACGCAGGAGCTGCAGACCCAGGTCTGTATGGCTGCAAGGGCCCTGCCTGTCAGCCTTGCTTTCCATGGATGGGAAAGCAAAATGGACACCACCTCTTGGGGCTGCAGTGGGAAGGGAAGTGAATCCCAGCTCCAGTTCCTGGGTTCCCTTCTTCAGACTCAGAGAGGCCTAGGAGCCTGCCTGAGGACACCAGCAAATTACTGGTTCCAAGTGAACCTTACCCCACCCTGGCTCTCCTGTCTCTGCCGTGGGTCCCAGCGGGGTCACCTAGAAGGGTGGGACCCTTTCCAGCAGCAACACCTGCAGGAGATGCGCTTCAGGCCGGCCTGCCCTCGGTGCTTACAGACACAGCTTCTATCTCAGCAGAGGCCCTACCCGCTTGGCCAGGGTCCTCTCCCTGCAACGTCTGCTTCTGGGGCTCAGCAGGGACAGCCAGGCCCAGCCGGCCCCCGCGGGAGTCTAGTGGGGCATTGCTGTGTTCTTGGATGCCGTGGGCTGGAGGAAATGGCTCCCATGGCTGCGTGTGAGCGCCTTGGTTCTGCCCTCTGTGGCACCCATGGCAGGCGCCTGCCCCTTTGTGCCTTGTGCAGCGGATAATGGGCAGCATTCTCTGACACGCCGGCTGACCCCAGGCAGCTTCACACTAAGGCCTCTGTGCAGCCGCCGCCGCAGCCCCAGGGGCCCCCACCCACATTCCCCCAGCTACTGCCATCGCTGGGAGACAGTCTCCCCAGAGTGGGATGGGAGAGTCCCAGTGACGGGAGCCACAGGGGGAGGGGGTTGCCTAATAAGGCCAGGGAGCTGTCATGTTAAGTACCTACTGTGTGCAAGACACCTACTGAGTGCTCTTCCCGCCACTCCCTGCCACATCTTACCAAAACCATCCAGAGTCCCTGCAGCTGACCCCATTGGGGAGATGTGTAAACTGAGGCTCAGAGAAGGCTCTGGTTCTGGATTCCAGCCGTGCCTGTCTAGCTACACCCATCCCATGGTGTTGATGGAGTTTTGGCCGTGTGCCTGGGCTGAGCCAGCAGGTGGGGGAGGTTCACCAAGGGCGGTGGTCCCTGGGCTTCATCTCCACCAAGCAGAGGCCGTTGTACCCACCCACACCGGAGGCTCAGAGAGGAAGTGACTCACCTGCAGCCGCTCAGCTGCCTAAGGCAGGAGCTTTTTTTTTTAAGATCTATTTTATTTATTTTATTTATCTGATAACAGAGAGAGGGAGAGACAGAGATCTTCCATCTGCCAAATGGTTGCTGAAACCACAAGCCTGGGATTCCTTACGAGTCCCCACGTGGGTGCTTAGGCAATCTTCAGCTGCCTTCCCGGGCACATTAACATGGAGCTAGATTGGAGGTGGAGTAGCCAGGACTCAACTGGTGACCAATATGAGATGCCAACGATTGCCACATGTGGCACTTGGACATGCTGCACCACGGCGTCAGCCACAGACTGGGGTTTTCCGTTGGGTCCGGCTGGTCCCCATTCTCCAGGGACAAGGCCCAGTGAGGAGGAGGAGGTAGGCTGTCAGTCAAGGCTGCGGGGTTGTCATCCCACCAGTGCTCCTGCACCTGGATTTGGATCCCAGTCCTGTATGTCCTGTCTCTGTGATCTAGGATCCATATTTTCACCTGCCTGGACCTTGGTTTCTGTACCTGTGAAATGAGTTTGCGTTCCCGCCTTTCTAGGCCCTGGAGGGCTTGTAGGCAGCTCCTGACCAATGGCGACTGCTTCCAGAGGGGGAGGGGCACTGAACCCCTCCTCCTGCCCAGCTCTGACTCCCCCTGCCCCAGTCTGTGAGGGAACAGAGGTCCACAAGGACCCCTCTCCCTTCACAGCCTCACCTGTTGCTCCCCACCCCTGAGCCAAGACCTCCAGTCCCTTCCTCCTTCCCTCTGCAGCCTCACACTCTCTTCTGAGCCTCTGCTTCCCCTTCTGGAAAATGGGCCGATGATGGTTGGTCTTGGCTCACAGCAGGGACTGGATGCCCAGTGGGTGCTGCTCCAGACACCTCACTCTGCCGTGCAGAGAAAAAAACGATGAAGATTATGGTGACACAAACTCAGCCACCCCGTTTGGGCTACAGCCGGCTCTAAGCATCTCACACACACATACAAGGTCGAGACAAGCAGAGGGAGAAGGTGAAGTCTGAGCATCAAAAATCGAGAAATCTAGGTCTTGTTTTCTCACAGTGGATACTTTTGCGAACTTTTGGAATACCCTGTGTACTCACAGATTTCAAAATTGTATTCAAGTCCTTCAACGACCCTACAACTTCTGGCTGGGGGAACTGAGGCACAAGGTTCTCCCAGCTGGTTCTCCTCCACCCCCATTCCCATTGCTTTCTTTTGAGAATGCATTTTTATGTTAAAGGGGCTCACAATGATTGCACCTGACTATGGGGTCGCTGTGTGACATTTCAGTCCTTGTGGCCAATCTGCAGGAGTCAGATACCTGTGACTGCTTGGAAATAGATGACTCCTGAAGGTCAGCCATGCTGAGGTGACCCTGCTGGGCCACAGGACACCAGAAGTCACTCCACCTGTCCAGCAGAGATGTGGGAGCCCAGCCTGTGGCTCAGAGGGTACCAGACTGGCGAGGCGGGAGGCAAGCTGCTGCATGCCTCCAGGTGGAACCTGAATGGGCAGTAACAGAGGCAGGGAGAGGACAGGGGTGGCTGAGGGGCTGTTCAGAGGCCAGGACTAGAGCATTTGACTTGCAAGGGGGACCTGAGACTCCAGGTGGGAGGTTGTCAGGAACTGGCTCACATGGGGGATGAGTTCAAAGGGTCCCAGCCTCTCCAGGATCACTCGGTGTTGGCTTCCCCCAAGCAGCCTGTTGCATGGACCACCCACCCTGTCTGCACTCTCCCAGAAATGGGAGCCCCCTTCCCCACGCTCCGCATAGTTGGTGGCCCTGAAACAAAGCAGGAAGGGCCTGCCCTTCCTGCCCAGGAAGCTGGGCTAGCCATGCACTGACTTACCTCCTGGCCACAAAGGGAGGCCCCCCAGTCCACCCAGGCAGCCAGACTCTCCTGTAATCTGCAAAGTAAAGGTGAAAAAGACCCTGGCTCTTTGCACCTGGGTTACATGGCGCTGTGGGGCCGAGCCCATGTGTAGGGGTCAAGTGTGCATTTGTGTGGACAGAGAGGATGGTTCTGAGGGGCCCCTCCCCAGTAGATGGAGGCTGGGTGCTGGGGAGGGGGGAGACCAGGAAGGAGCCCAGCGCTGCTCCAGGAATAGGTGTGCCACTTGCGAGAGTCAGGCCCTGGGGCACTCAGCCAGGCCGGCCAGACCTGCAGCCCCTAGGGTGGCTAAGGGGGTTCTTGATGAGACACCTTCACTGTCAGCCTGCAAGAGCCTGATCCCTGCTTGGAGGGCTCGGCCTGCTCCAGGCTGTCCTCAAGCTTGAATAGTCTAGCTTCTGGCCTTGGGTGACCCAGCCCCAGAGCCGTGTGAGTCATCGCCCAGCGTGGATTTCCCTGGCCCCCACCATCCTTTCTGTTGAGGAACTTGGAACAAGTCCTTTAGGGGCTTTTGGATGACATCATCCATCCCTAGTCAGGAGTGACTGCAGGTCCGGCTGCTCCCCTTCTCTCCTTCCTCCCTCCCCCTGCCCTCGGGCCTCCCTGGCCCCTACTCTGAAGCCCTGAAGCCCCCCAGATGCCTGAGTTCCCTGGGCTGGTGAGATCAGGTGCCCCCCCCCCCCAGTCTCCTGTCTCCCCGATGAGGCTCCAGGCTTCCCAGCCCAGTGACCCTTCTCTGGACTCCGCTGGACTTCCCCCGCTGCCAGCATCCACCCTAGGGGACAACGTTTCCGTTGCTCTGTCTCCTCGGCCAAGCAGGAGAACTCAAGAGCCAGATCTGTGTGCCAGCTGTATCTGGCACATCACTGGGCTCAAAGCAGGCTCACGGGGCAAGTGAACGAACAAGAGATGAATGAAGGCTCTCCACCATGTCTTGGCCGGTGCCCTGCCCCCTACCCGCCACCAGGGCAGGCTGACAGGAGGTGGCGAACTTCACGCTGGGGCCTGCTGCTTACCCACCTCTTCTAGGAAGTCGCCCCCACCCCACCCCCAGCCTGGCCTGGGAAGATGCAGATTTCCGGTATGGCTTGGCTGGAGTGAGACACACAGGCCCAGCTTGCCAGCCTCCCAGCTACTCCAGGCTCTTAGCACCCTGGGGTCTCCCGTAGCATGGGGGGCTTGAGGGGACCCTTGCCTTTGCCACACCCCAGTAGCAGGACCTTGGACAGAGCCTGTCTGCCTAGCTGCCTGCCATAAGGGTAACGTTTTTCAGGGTTGGGGCATAGCAATGAAAGGGACCCAGGAGGAGCCATCGACCCTGGATCCCTGGGAGGCAGAAGGCAGAGCGAGGCCACCGGATGGGAAGGCAGCACAGCTGCTGTGACAGTGAACCTGGGAGAGCCTAACAGGTGAAGAAACCAGGCATGTGGCAGGCAGCAGGGCCTACTTGGAGCGTGCAGGGCCACAGCAGAGCCAGCCAGGGGGCCTGGAAGTGGGGGGGCCCAGGCCATGGAGATGAAGGGGTGTCAGGGGCCCATCTCGCCCAGTCCCACAGGTCACTATGGGACATCAGCGTGGGAAGAAGACAAGGTGGAGGGGCTAGTGCTGTGGCACAGCAAGTTAAGCCTCTGACAATACCAACATCCCAAGTTGTTCCACTTCCCATCCAGCTCCCTGCTAATGCGCCTGGGAGAGCAGTAGCAGGTGGGCCCCTGCCACCTGCATGGGAGACCTGGATGAATCACCAGGCTTTAGCTTGGCCTAGACCCACCTGCTGTGGTCATTTGGGGAGGGAGCCAGTGGATGGAAGAGTCATATCTCTTCCTCTCTGTCACTTAGCCTTAAACAAATCAGTGAATCTTTGAGAGAGAGAGAGAGAGAGAGAAGCATCCGCAAAAGCAGAGGAGGCAGTGGTGTGGAGCAGGTTCATCCTTGCACACACAGGGTTCTTGGGTTCACAGGGGGCCGAGTGGGCGGAAGACCCAGGCTGCCCCCTGGGGGTGCACAGGAGTACAGCAGGAATGAGGAGCTGCAGCTGTGAAAAGCACTCAGGGTCCCACTGGGCATGGCAACCCGCAGGCCTAGCTGCCTACCCCGATGGTGTGTGGAACACACCTTGGGCTGCTGGTAGCCTGCTGGGCTTGGGACAACGCCTCCCCACCCCCCACCCCCCGCCTGTGCAGCCATCCTGGGGCAACTATTTTCAGCTCCAAGAAACAGGACATGAGTCAGGGCCAGAGCAGGACGCTCACGCCCGAGGTGCGATAGATGTGTGTCCGGACGGAAGGGCCCAACGGCCACCCAGGGCAGCAGGAAGGAGGCCTGGAGGAAGAGGATGGGGGGAGACCCCTCCCCAGCAGCCCCGGGCCCCGGGAAAACAGTGAGGACAGCACAGATGTGCCATGCGGCCCATTGTCCAGCCATGGTTGGGGCCGGTCCATGGGGTGAGGGGAGCCATGAGTCCAGGCCCCCAAGCCCACTCACAACTTGGTCCCTCCTTGCCTGAGTAGAGGGTTTCCCGGGCTCACTGCCGAGAGAGGCCACGGTTTGTCACACAGCCACTTTGTCAAACAGGAGTGGCCGGGGTTTGAACCCAGCTCGGCATGACTTTGAGGCTCTGAAAAGCTGGGATTGGGAGCCTGGATCGAGCTGGCCTTGAGGAGGGGGTTCCCGAACCTGCTGAGCCTCTGCCTGAAACTAGGGGAGCCCAGATTCCTTATTTGACCTGGGCTGCAGCTCCCTCCAAGTAGAAGGTTCAGAGTAGTCTATGGGGACCTGGGGACCCCAAAAAAGATACTGGCAGGGGCAGAACCCCCATTGCAGACAGAGGCAGCACCACCCACTGTGGACAGCCCCTGGCAGAGGCGGGAGGGCTCAGAACCACTTTCACTTCCCCAGCAGGACCTGGCACCCTCCCCTGCCCCCCATGCCCACTTCCACTTCATGCCAGGCCTAGAGTCACAGGGCACTGTGAGTTCCGCCCTTAGACTGGGGAGAGGCAGATCCCAGTGGCCAGCAGGATCCCCACATGGGGAACTTTTCTTCCCTTGTGTCTGAATTCTCTGTTTTGCTCAGAGAATATTTATTATTTGTGTTAAAAAACAAACACTGGGAAAGCCACGAGGTGGAATGTGACTTTTCCCAAAGGTCAGAGGTCAGAGGTCCAGGATGATTGAGGTTGTGGGTGGACCCAAAGGTTCCTGGGGACTGGTCAGTCGGGGTGTATTTGTCACCTGTCCACAGCCTTGGAAGTGGGGCTTGAGAAGCCCAGGTCAAGCCCTGACCCTTGGGCCTGGTGTGAGTGGGGAGGGGCCGCTGAGGAGTTAGTGAGGTGCTGGGAAAAGGAGCCCCAGGGCGGGCTCCTTGAAGGCAGCAGGCAGGCTCACACTGAGTTTAGCGGCAATAATTGGGTCTGAGGATCCTCCCAGCCAAAACACCTCCCTGCCCTGTGGTCCCTAACCTGGCTCCTGCTGCCCAGAGCGCCCCTGGGCCTTGCACTGGGCAGGCCCTCTGACGTTCCCATTGCACCGGACAGGAAACCAGGACTCAGAGAGGCAAACTCATTGGCCAGGGACTGTCCTAGGTGCGTTGCCTCATCCATGCTCTCCCTGGGCCTACAGACCCACCTGGACCCCTGGCTGGCCCATGTGAGTCTCATTCTCCTCTTGTTCCCTCCCCCCACCCACTTCCTTGTCCTCGCTTCGCCCGGCTCAGCCAGTATTCCCTGCAGTCCATTTTTTTGGCCTGAAGCTGGGGTCAGTGTCTTGCCCAGCCTGCGGAGGGAAGGGAATGTGACTTCATGAATGCCCAAAGTTGCTGACACCAGTTCAGTTTGTATGAGAGGCAATCAGGGAGGGTTTCCTGGAAGGGGTGATCAGCTACAGCAGCATGGGAGCTGCCCACAGGGTGGGAGTCTGAGTGGGGAGGGGTCAGGGGAGAGTGGGCGCACAGAGACCCCAGGCAGGAAGGGGCTCCCTCTTGCCTCAGTCTCCCCACCGCCCTTCCTTCCGCAAACCTCCTCCTCAACCTCCACCCCCACCCTCGCCCACACTGAGCTCCTGGGCCTGCAGGAGGAGCGGAAGGAAGCCGAGGCGGGAATCCAATCCTGCAGCGCTCAGATGGGGAGAAACTGCTTGGAAGGAAAAGAAAATAACATTAATTCCATTGTCTCAGCTTCCAGATCCTGCCTGAAAAACAAAGACAGAAGCAAACTCAGCTGTGGAAGTTCTACTGGGTGCAGCTCTGCAGTGGGGGACTGAACAGCCAGGACCCCTGCTGGAGGTGGGGAGAGGGCAAGTCCCCCAGCTCTTAGCACCCAGCCCTGTGGCATCTCCAGGTCACCCTGTACCCGGGGCTGCCACTGGGGTGAGAGCCAGGGCCTCTGGGAGGCTCTGTGCCTGCTGGTCCCCCAGAGCCGGGACTGGAACCCCTCACTGGGCCCCAGTCAGTGAGGACAGGCAGTAGCATGGAGTGGGGTAACCTCCCCCACTAACGCCCCCTCTGTTTGCTGCCATTGTCACACATTTCCTTGTTGTTTGAAAAGTCCACGGAGCCCGGCTCCCTCCTCACCAACCCCCCAGCTTGACTCAGCAAGCTGCGTCAGCACTGGAGGGGCCACACTGGGGCACTCCAGTTCCTCTTCCCGCACCTTCCAGCAGCTTCTGGCCATGCAAAGGTGTGGGATCCGGGCCTGCACAGACCTGGGCTCCTTGGTGTCTCTCCTGTCGCCCAGGCTGACGGCTGTTGCCAGCGGTCAGTGCAGGTCTCACTTTGGCCCTGGCACCACTCCCCAAGGGAGCCTAGGATGTGATGCTGGGGTTGCCACCTTCCCGGGCTTCACCACCTTAGGGCCCCGGGTAGTCTGTCAGCTCTGGGGACAGGAACGGACGGAAGCCAAAGTGTCCCCGGGACCCCTATCTCTTCCACCCACTGTGCCAGGGCCCAGAAGTGCCCTCCCCAAGCCTGCACCCCGGCCCTGGGCGCCCCCAGCTTCCCACTTCTCTGCAGGCCTGCCTGACCTCCAAGGCCTCAAGGATGGGCTTTTCCCAGAGCCGAGGCCGGAAACCCGGGTCCCAAGTGTTTGTTCAGGCCGGGCTGGGGCTCCGGGCAGGCGAGGCGGAAATAGCCACAAGATGTTTGTCCAAGTGGGGTCAGGCTCTGCCGCCCGCCGGGAGGAGGAGGAAGGGCTGGCCGAGGAGGCCGAGTCAGCAGGCCCAGGGCCCAGTTTTGCCTCCTGACTGCTTTGCTCGCCCTCAGAGGCCAGGCTCCGGCAGTAGGCGCCTGATGGGGGCCGGAGGTTTCTGTAGACCTGTGCCTAGGGCTTGTCTTCCTTCTCAGACTCCTGCTGCCCCCAGGAAGCATCCCAAGGCACCTGCTGGCTCTACCTCCCTCCAGCTTCCCACCCAGCCTCCCCCAGCAGGGGTCTCTCTCTACATTGGGTCTCCCCGCCTGAGACCCGAGACCCTTGGCCCTAACAGGTCCAAGTGACCCAGGCAGGATTCCCTACACACCTGTTCCCCACTCCCACCCCACCTGCTAGAGATAGAAATGTTCTTTCGTGGGCAGACCAAGGCCCTGATCGCCAGTCCCCCCATGGCACTTGCTCCTGCAGATGGGGCCCTTACAGAAGTGTCTGCATGTTACAGGGAGGCCATGGGGGCAGGTGGTGACCGGCTCAGTGAGTGAGTGGCCACATGCAAAGAGGATGGAGGAGCATGAGGACTGATGGGGCTGAGTCCCCTAGGCTGTGGGGTAGGCTGGCCAATATGCCATTGGCCCCAATGGCAGCTCCAGCCCAGACTCCCTGGGCCCTCCCCTTGGTCTGCCCCTGTTGCCTGTGGCTGTGCTCGGAGCAGGGCCCTCTTCCTGAGGTCACCACCTCTGACCATTCAGGTCTCTGCTCAGAAGGCCCCACCCATAAAGGGCACAGTGTGCATGGTGGGGGGTTGTCCATCTCTTGCCCTGGACAGTGACCTTCAGCAGGGCAGAGGCTGTGTACCTATGTTAGAACAGGACCACACGGGCTGGCGTGGCACAATGGGTTAAATCAATGCTTGAAATGCCAGCTTCCCATGTGGGAGCACTGATTCCAGTCCCGGCTGCTCCATTTTCCATCCAGTTCCCTGCTAATGTGCCTGGGAAGGTAGCAGAGGCTGGCCCAGGGACATGGGGCTCTTCCACACATGTGGGAAGTCCAAGTGGACTTTCGGCTTCCTGGTTTCAGCCGGGCCCAGCCCAGCCCTGCCCTGCCTCTGATGGCCATTTGGGGAGTGAACCTGCAGATGGAATCTCTCTCTCTCTCTCTCTCTCTCTGTCACTTTACCTTTCTAAAAAATACATAAAATAAGTCTCTTAAACTCGGGGTCACGGGGTCCTGTGGCCTTGGTGGACCGACTGCAAGGCCTACCTGCTGGCTAGGTGCACAGCCACCTGGGCCCTCAGCTGCCACTTCCAAGTTCAGCCCCTGGCCACACTCCCTTCTGGCCTCCTGCAGGGAGCTGGGTAACTCAGGGGTAGGTCCCGGGTTGCCATAGTTCGGATTGTAGCTTGGTAACCCCCTCCCCAGAGGCCTGTGCGGTAAAGGTGATGGAGACCCGTTATGGCGTCTAGGAGGTGGGCCAGGGGGCGGTCCTTGGGCCGCTGGGGGCGTGTTCCGGAAGGCGGGGCTTGCGCACAGGTTGCTTATAAAAGCTGAGTTGGGCCCAGTGGGCCGCCCTGTTCCGCGTGTAACTTCATCTTCGGGGGTGCGTTGACAGTGCCTTGGTCAGACACCAAACCCGGGAGACCACCTGATGTGCGACTGTGACCCTCCGAAAACGTGAGTGAAGTGAACCTTGTCGCGAGGAACTGGTTGGCGCTCCGTGTTGCGCAGCGGGAAGCTGGCGGGCCTGCCTGTGGGTGGACGCTGAGAGGCAAGAGCCCAGCAGTCCAGCTCCCAAGGCCTGTGCAGGGCGGGAAATGGGGGCTGGGGGAAGATGACACGGTAGGGACAGCAGTGATGGGAGCACGATGAAGGCCAATGGTGCTGGCCCGCCCCGCGGGACCCTGGGGGAAGGTCCCCGGCAGGTCTCTGGGTCTCAGCTGGGAGGATTGGGGCATGGCTCGCTCTGCGGCCGGCAATGGAGCACGTGTGCCTGCGGCCCAGGTGAATTAGCTGAGGTGGGTTAGCTAGGCGCTTTCCCGTGGTTCCAGAGGAAAGCCGAGCAGGCTGGGCACGAGGGTGAGGACCCAAGCCGAGGCTCAGCTGTGGCTGGTTGACTCGAGGTGCTGTCTGGGGCTTGGCCAGGTTGGCGTACACCTGGGCTTTCTCTCGCTTTCTGGGCGTTCCGTTGTGTGTTTCACGATGCTCTTCAGTCAAGGCCTTGCTGTTGGAATAGCTGCAGTTAGCTGACCTTGCTGAGTGCTGACCAGGCAGGGGGAGCAAGCAAGGGTCACACCCACTGCTGGGTGGGGGCAGGGCGGAGCTGCCTGGTCCACAGGTAGGCTGCGAGGCTGGCAGGGGTTGCAAATCCATCGTCCTAGGGCCTGGGGCCTGAAGCAGGCTGGGGACGACGGCCGCAGCCCGCCAAGTCACGCAGCTTCTTCTGTACTGGGGCCGTGAGCTCCCGGGAATCCAGAGGTGCCCTTGGAGGTGAGTCCCGGCAGGAGATTGCCTGGGACCTGGGGAACCCTCAGAGCACGCGGGCACCTGCTCTGGCCCTGCACAAGAGGCCCCAGGAGACCAGATGACCAGAGTCCTGTCTGCGGGAGCGCGGCTGTGTGCCAGGGGGATGTGCGCATGACTGGGTGTCCAGCCGCTCAGGAAGAGGCGGGGACTTTCGGGAGTGATATGCGGGCGGGCTGTACAGGGGCACATCGGGGATGGGCAGTGGGCAAGGGTGGGAGTGAGGGGTGGAGCTGAGAGGCCAAGTCTTGGAGCGGAGGGGTGAGTGGGAGTGGTGATGGTGGTGGAGGACCAGCTCCTTGCTGGGAACAGGCCAGGAGACTTTGAGTGTGGTGGGGCCCGGGTCACCTGCGTTCCCAAGCTCAGAGCTGGGGCTCTGATGAGGCTTTACCTCGGTTATCTGAGAAATGGGCCTGCGTCGGCTCGCGGTGCACGCCGACCTGAGCGTGGGGGGAATTGAAGTGGCTGGACCGGGTCGGCCTGTGTGGAACCAAGGCCTCTGCTGTCCCTAGCCACACACCCACAGGTGTAGGACGTAGGACCCCACGGAACGTTCCCCACCAAGGCCACCAGAGGGAGACAGAGACCAGACTTTGCATTTAGCCATACCCTGCTGAACTACCTAACATTGAACGTTCAACTCCCTGCTTCCCTGCAGTTGGAGAGTCTGTTGGACACCCTGCACCTTCCGTGTGTATTTCCCAACAACAAGGATTCTTTGACGTGACGCTATCGTTTGATTCATGAAATTTTTATTTTTTAAGATGTAGAACATTTATTCAAAAGGCAGAGTAAATAAATCACTGCCCCTCACCGCTCAATTGGTCAGAATTGGGGCAGGCCAGGGCCAGTTCGGAACTCAGTCCAGACTTTTCAGGAGGGTGTCAGACAAGCTGCCTGCCGCCTCCCAGGGTGCATAGTGAGGGGGGTGTGAATGCAGGCCCCCCAATGTGAGAGCTTAGGCACCAGCATCCCACATCAGTGTCCACTGAGACTCCTCGTTCACGCTCACCGTTTGGTCCCAGCCTCCTGCGGGTGAGTGACCTGGGAGGCAGCAGGTGACACTTCAAGTACTGGGGTCCCTGCCACCCCCATGGGAGACCTGAGTTTCCAGCTCCTGGCTTCAGCCTGGTGTAGTCCAGGCTGTTGTGGACATGTGGGGAGTGGCTGGTTCTGTGTGTCTGCCTCTTAACAAATACAAAATTGAAAAAAATATCTATCCTCCTTAGTTTTAAGTATGAAAATATAAGCTTATGAGGTGGTCGCAGAATGGTTAAGAACTCACATTTATTTTTAACATATTGGTTACGCATTACTATGTCAATTAATTCCATAATGATGTAAATTTTTGCTGATGGTATGTTGGAGCTTTTAATTGATCAGGATGATACTCTGCTGCCTCTGTCTTCAAACCAGAGAGGGTCTACCTAAGAAGCTGTTGAACTTGACTGGACAATAAGATGCTGGACTCTATGTTTGGTATATGCTTGCAATGAGGGAATCTCAACTGAACTTGAACTGTGGTTTTGCAACAAGGTGGAGGAACCCACCATGGGGGGAGGGTGTGGGGAGATGTGGGGAGAATCCCAGTACCTATGAAACTATGTCACATAATACAATGTAATTAATAAAAAAGAAAGAAAGAAAATATAAGCTTATGTAGTAGAGGGACTAGTCGTTGCAACAAAAACCAAGCCTTGGTGTTGGACCGCTCCTGGTTTGAGTGGACAGCTTGGCGGTAAGGAAATGGGTGGCTTACTCCCATCTTCCTTGCGGTTCCCTGTGCTGATGGCCGCAAGCGGGAGGGGTGGGAGTAGGGCCCGAGCACCCTGGGCACACAGAGCGTGCGCAGTGCATCGCTGATCCGGGTTCGCTTGGCTGACTGTTTCCTTATGGTTTGTGACTGCAATGAGTTGTATGCTAATGCTCTTTGTGACAACTTCTGAAAATGTAAGGTTTCTCATTTGAGAGGCAGGGAAATGCCTCCTCTGCCGGTTTGCTCCCCATGTGTCCACAGTAGGCCGGGAGAAGCTTAAGCCCGGAGCAATGTTGGCATCTTATACAGGTATCAGTTCTGCCTGGGAGCTTGGCTCCCTGCTCAGGCGTCTGGGAACCTGGCAGATGATGGAGCAGGTTGTTGGGCCCCAGCAGCTGATGCAGGAGACCTAGATGGAGTTATGCGATCCTGGCTTCGATCTGGCTCACCCTTAGTCGTTGTGGCCTTTTGGGTAGTGAGCCAGCGCATGGAAGCTAGCTTGGTCTCTGTCTCTCCTTCCCTCTGTCATTCTTTCAAATACATACAAAAATTTTTTTTAAGATTTATTTTTATTGGAAAGGCATTTTAATTGGAAAGGCAGATTTACAGAGAGAAGGAGAGGTAGAAAGATCAATTTACAGAGAGGAGGAAAGACAGAGAGGAAGATCTTCCATCCGTTGATTCACTCCCCAAGTGACCACAACTGCCAGTGCTGTGCCAGTCAGGAGCCAGGAACCAGGAGCCTCTTCCGGGTCTCCCACACAGGTGCAGGTCCCAAGGCTTTGGGCCATCCTCGACTGCTTTCCCAGGCCACAAGCAGGGAGCTGGATGGGAAGCAGAGCTGCTGGGATTAGAACCGGAGCCCATATGGGATTCCAGGTGTGCAATGTGAGGACTTTAGTCACTAGGCTATTGTGCTGGGCCCAGGCACCAACTTTTAAAAAGATGTGTTTAGGGCTCGGCAGCGTGGCCTAGTGGCTAAGGTCCTCGCCTTGATCCCATATGGCTGCTGGTTCTAATCCCGGCAGCTCCACTTCCTCTCTGTCTCTCCTCCTCTCAGTATATCTGACTTTATAATAAAAATAAAATAAATCTTTAAAAAAAAAAAAGATGTGTTTATCTGAAAGTTGGAGTCAGGGAGAGAGAGAGAGATCTTGCATTTGCTGGGTCACTCCTTGCATGGGCACGTGAATTGGCACTTGGCCAGGAGCCAGGAACTTCATCCAGGTCTCTCATGTGGGTGGCAGGGGCCCATGCACTTTGCCACCTTTGGCTGTTTTCCTAGGCATGTTAGCAGGGTGCTGGATTGGAAATGGAGCAGCCAGGACTTGCCCTGGGGCTCACATGGGATGCCGGTGTAAGCTGATATGCCACAATTCCCAGCCACACAACTTTCTCTTTGATATCATGAGTTCCCATCTTTTGGATATTGACCTGGTAGTGGGATTGCTTGATCATATGGCAAGTCTATTCGCAGTTCTCAAGGAAATCTCCATGCTGGTTTGCACAGGGCTGCCCTGGCATGCCTCCCTACCGGTTCCCCACCCCCTCCACATCCCTGCTGGCACGTGTCACTCTTCTGGGATAATAGCCGTTCTGACAGGGTGATGCGGTGACACCTCGTAGTGGTTTTGATGTGTGTTTCCCTGATGGCCAGGGACGTTAACCATTTTTCCATATTTTTTGCACGTGTCTCTTGAGAACTGTCTGTTCATGTCCTTTGCCCATTTCTCAGCTGGCTTGGTTGTTTATTGTGGAGGTTTTAAGTTGCTGATGTGTTCTGGATATTAATCCTTTATCAGATATGTGAGTTGCAATGTTTCCTCCCGTTCTGTAAGGTGTCCCTTCACTTGTTTGCTCACAGTGCAGAAGCTTCTGGATTTGAGATCAACCTGTTTGCTTAGTCTTATTTTTGTTTCTTGCACTTTGGGGTCTTATCCAGAAATCATTACCTATATTTTGTTATTTTTATTAAAAAAGTTATTTATTTTTTATTTAAAAGATTTACAGAACAAAAGAGAGGAGAGAGAATATCTCCCATCCATTGATTCACTCCCCAAATGGTCTGTAATGGCCATAGCTGAGTGGATTCAAAGCTAGGATCCAGGAGCCTCTTCTGGGTCTCCCACAAGGGTGCAGGGTCCCAAAGCCTTGAGCCACCCCTCACCGCCTTCCGGGGCCATAAGCAGGGAGACCGATTGGAAGTGGAGTGGCCAGGACACAAACCGACGCCCATATGGGATCCCGGCTCCAGCAAGCAGAGGTTTAGCCTGTTGAGCCACTGCACTGGCCATGATTACATTGTTTCAAGTGACTTTATAGTCTTGTGCCTTAAACTTTGGTCTTTGATCCATGTTGAGTTGATTTAAAAATATGTATTTGAAAGGCAAAATTATAGAGAAAGGAAGAGACAAAGAGGTTTTCCATTCTCTGGTTTACTTTCCACGTGGCTGCAATGGCCAGTTTTGGGTCGTACTGAAGCCAGGAACCAAGAACTTCCGCTGGGTCTCCAACATAGGTGCAGGGGCCGAAGCACTTAGGCTGTCTGCTACTGCTTTCCCAGGTGCATTAACTGGGAGCTAGATTGGAAGTGGAGTGTCCAGGACTCCAGCCAGCACCCCCATGGGACTCCAGTGGCTTAGCTGATGCCTTTATCCATGATGGCACAGTGTGGGCCGCTTGAATGGATTTTATGTGTGGTGAGAGGTTGGGATCTAACATGACTCTGTGTGTATCTGCCCCGTTTTGCCAGCATCATTTTTGGAAGAGCTCATCCTTTCTCCAGTGTATGGCCCTGGCACGTTGGTCAGTTATCAATTGGTTATTTTGTGTGTGGACTAATTTCCAGGCTCTCTGTTTTATTCCCCCGATCTATGTTTCAGTTTTTATGCCAACATTATGCTGTTTTAATTGCCATGGCCTTGTAGTATGCTTTGGAATTAGGTATTGTGATGCTTCCAACTTGAGTTTTGTTTTGTTTTTCCCTGTGACTGTTTCTGAATCTTCTGTGATTTCAGTAGAATTTCAGGATTGTTTTTATTGTAATTCTGTAAAGGATGTCATTGACCTTTTTTTTTCTTCAGTGTTTATTTTGAAAGTCACACGAAGGGAGGCAGGGCAGAGAGAGACATCTTCTATCCCCTGGCTCGCTCCTCACGTGGCCATAGTGGCCAGCACTGGGCTGTG
The DNA here is from genome assembly GCF_030435755.1 of Ochotona princeps. NCBI lineage: Eukaryota > Metazoa > Chordata > Mammalia > Lagomorpha > Ochotonidae > Ochotona > Ochotona princeps. The sequence continues at coordinate 36,170,746 of NC_080852.1, read as the reverse complement.
TTGAAGCTGAGAGCTGTTCCTGCGTCTCCCATGTGGATGGCAGGGATCCCTGCTTGGCCACCTGCTGCTGCCATTAGCAGGCAGCTAGAGGGGAAGTTGAATAGCTGGGACGTGAACTGGTGTCCATATGGGATGCCGGCATTGCAGGCAGCAGCTTTACCCACCATGTCACATACCATTTGTATTTTTAGGAAGTATTTGTTGAGGTCACCATTGTGCCATGGTGGGTTAAGCTGCCAGGTAGTGTTGGCCTCCTGTGTTTGGCTTCCCATGGTTGAATGGGTTTGTCCCCATGGCTGCACTTCCCATCCAGCTCCCAGCTAATATGCCTGGACAGGTAGCAGAGGGTGGCCCTGGTTCCTGGGCCCTGACCCCCACATGGGAGACCCTGAAGAAGTTCCAGGATCCTGGCTGCAACCTGGCCCAGCCCCAGCAGTTGTGGCCATTTGGGGAATGAACCAATGGGTGGGAAAATTTTCTCTCTCCTTCTCTTGGTAAGTCTCCCTTTCAAATAAATCTTCAGAAAAAAATATTTGAAAAGCAGATTAATAGAGGAGGACACACACACCCCTTCCATCAGCTGGTCAGTTCCGACCTGTTGCAGTGACGAGGGCCAGGCCAGGCCACAGCCAGGAGTCTGGAACTCCGTCTGGTTCTAGGCCCTTGCGTCACCTTCTGCCTTTGCAGGCACATTCGCAGGTGCTGGGATGGAAATGGAGCAGCAGGGACTGGAACCGCTGCATCCCAGTGCTGGTCCCCTGCGGAGGGTGTTCCGGCAGAGACAGAGATGGGCTTAAATCTGCAGCCCTTCAATAGAGTAGGCATTTGCAAGAGTTACTCTCCCGGCAAAGACTGGCTTTGCGTTGTCAGTGATGGCTTCCTTCATGTGTTTCATCGTTTTCTGTTGCAGCAGCCTTTCATTTTTTGATTCAATGTATTCCTCAGGATTTGATTGTGTGTTGTGGATGGGATTTCTCTTGTAGCAAATTTCATATACAGTTGGTCTTGTGAAGTTTATTTTTCTCAATTGGGTAATTGCTTCTGAAAACTTCCTGGTGGAACGGTTAGGTTTTTCCGTGTGCAACGCTGCCATCCACAGACGTGGATAGTCTCACTTCTTCCCAGTAGCGTGTCCCTGCTTCGGCCTCCTTCCTGAGGACTGCTGCGATGATTCCAATACAGGATTTAGTAAGAGTGCCGCAGTGTGAGCCGAACTGTTTTCAGCCTTTCCCACCCAGTGTGATATTGCCTGTTGGTGTGTCATCTATAGCCTTTATAATTTTGAGATGTTTCCTCCTTTTAAAAACATTTATTAAAGACTTGTTTAATTGGTACAGCCTCTATGGAAATCAGTATGGAGAACATTCAAACAACTCAAAATCAACATACCGTATGATCCAGCAGTAGCACTCCTAGGAATATATCCAGAACACCTGTTTTATGAGAAACCAACATGCACCCCTATGTTCACAGCAGCACAATCAGTAATCGCAAAAACATGGAAGCAACCAAAATGCCCATCAACAGAAGATTGGATAAGAAAGCTATGGTTCATCTACTCCATGAAATACTACTTGCCTATTAAAAAAAAAAACAAAATGCAGTTCTTTGTGGCCAAATGGGCCAAACTGGAAACCATAATGCTAAGGGAAATGAGCCAATCCCAAAAAGTTAGATACCACATGTTTGCCTTAATTTAAGATGATATGATGTTATGCGTAACATGTTATGTTATGGATGTTATGTTATATGTCGTATATAAACTAAAATTGAAATGTGAATGGGGTGGTCACAGAATGTGGTTAAGAACTCGCATTTATTTTTAACATGTTGGTTGCTCAATACTATGTCAATTAATTCCGTAACGATGTTAATTGTTGCTGATGGTATGTTGGTGCTTTTATTTGATCTGGATGATACTCTGCTGGTTCTGCCCTCAGACCAGAGAGGGTCTCCCTAAGAAGCAGTTGGACTTGTTGGACTCTATGCTTGGTATATGCTTACAAAGAGGGAATCTCGACTGAACTTGAACTGTGGTTTTGCAACAAGGTGGAGGAACCCACCATTGGGGGAGGGTGTGGGGAGGTGTGGGGAGAATCCCAGTTCCTATGAAATTAGAACACAATGTAATTAATGAATAAATTTAATTAAAAAAAGATTTGTTTAATTAACTGAAAGGCAGGCTTGCAGAAAAAGAAGAATGAGCAAACTTCCATCTGCCAGTTCACTTCCCAAATGGTCGCGATGACCGGAGCTGGACAAGGCTGAAGCCTGGAGCCAGGAGCTTGCTCTGGGTCTCCCATGTGGCTGGCAGGGCCCCAGGCATTTGGGCCATCCTCTGCTGCTTTCCCCGGGTGTTAGCAGGGAGCTGAATGGGGAGTTGAGCAGCTGGGACGTGAACTGATACCCACATGGGATGCGTTGCTGTTGGTGGCTTTCCAAGCTCTCAGGAGAGCGTTTGTTTGTTTGTTTGATCATGAAGGGCTGTTGAGCCCTGTTCGATGGCTTTCTCCACACCTATTGAGACGGCCGCATGTTCTTTTGTTCTTCATTCTGTTGATAGCATAGATGACATTGATTTGTGAATGCTGAACCGTCCTTGGGACTCGGAGATAAATCCACTTGTGCAGTGTGGCCTTTCTGACGGGTGTCGGGTGCGGTTCGCTAGTGTTTGGCTGAGTTTTGGGATCCATGTGTATCCAGGATATTGGTCTGTACTACCTTTTTTGTGTCGTGTCTTCGGTTTTGGTGTCAGAGACAGGCTGGCCTTAAAAGGGCTGGCAGAGTTTCAGCCAGTCAATATTTTGGAATACTTTAGAAAAGTTTTGGGGTTAGTTCCTTCTTAAATGTTTTGTATGGTTCTTTTTGTTTTTAAGATTTTTTACTTTTATTGGAAAGTCAGATGTACATAGAGGAGGAGGAGAGACAGAGAGGAAGATCTTCTGTCCAATGATTCACTCCCCAAGTGACTGCAATGGCCTGAGCTGCGCCGATCCAAAGCCAGGAGCTAGGAACCTCCTCCGGGTCTCCCACTCATTGCAGGGCCCCAAGGCTTTGGGAGCTGGATGGGAAGTGGAGCAGGCAGGATTAGAACTGGCGCCCATATGGGATCCTGGCACATTCAGGGTGAGGACTTTAGCCACTAGGCCACCACGCCAGGCCCATATGTTTTGTACGGTTCTGATCCTGGACTTCACCCTGATGGAAGGCTGTTAATTACTGCTCCAGGCTTGCTGCTTGTTGCGAATCTGTCAAGCATCCCTGTCTCCGAGGTAGTCTTGGCAGCTGTGCTTATCTGCAAAGGTGTCCGTGTCTGGGAGGTTTCCGATTTGCTAGCATGTGGCATCAGTAGTTTCCTTCGATGTTTTATGTTTCACTGATATCAGGTTAATACCTCGTTTGTTATCTCTGATTTTATTTCAGCTCCTTCTCTTCTGTTTGCTTGGTTAGTCTGGCTAAAGGGTTGTCTATTCTGAAAAAGGCTTTTCATGGATTGTTTCGGTTTCTACTCTGGTTTCTACTCTGACCGCTGTTCCATGCCTCCTGCTGATTCTGAGTTTGGCTTGTTACTGTTGTTCTAAGGTCTCAGAAGTTTACCGTTAGGCAATTTTTTCTGCTACCTGCATCAGCCAACACACACACTGGTGGATGCAGCTGCCTAGTCAGCTCCACCCCAGCCCTATATCCCCTACAAACCTTCGGGTGTTGTGGCCCAGCTCAGCCAGCCCACCACAGACCCGGTCCTCACATATACCAGCAGGTGCCACAGCCTAATCAGGGTGACCCTCACTAACCTCTACCCCCAGGCCTGCCCCATCCCCGTTTTTTACATATGACGGCCTCTGCTGCAGCCTGGCCCAACCCAGCCCACCCCACATCTCATCTGGTACTTGTGCACACCCATGGGTGCTGTGGCTTAGCTCAGCCTTACCTGCCCCCAGTTCTGACCCACATGTCTAACGTTGGTGTCACTGCCTTGTCCAGCCTGGCCCACCTCCAGCTCTGGCTCTCATGCTCACCAGCAAGAGGTACAGCTCAGTAAGAGTGCCCATAGTTCCCCTGCCAGGCATGCTTCCAGCCCCAGACCTCGCGCTTGCCAAAGGGTGCTGCAGTCCAGCCTGACATAATTGTACACCCAATCCTGGCATTGCCGACTGATGCTCTGGCCTTCCCTGCCTAGCCTGCACCCATCCTGGATTACTCTCATGCTAGCAGGTGTGGGTGCCTACTCCAGCTTGGCGCACCCCCACACCCAGCCCAACTGCCAAGTAATGGGTGCTGTAGCCCTGCCTGCACTGGCCAATCCCAAGTCCCAACTCTCATGCTCACCTGTGGAAGCAGTGACCCAGCCAGGAGGGTCCTGGAGGCTCCCCTACTAGGCCTGCTCCCAGGCCTGGTCTTGCATGTGCCAGCAGGTGCTGTGGCCCAGTCTGAGATGTCTCACCCCCTCAGTCTCGGCGTTCGTCAGCAGGTGCTGCAGCCTGGCCCTACTCCCATGAGTCTTAGATAGGTTCCTGTCAGGTGAGTTCTGTGGTCCAGGCTGGTTCGGCCTGTCACCACCCCCAGCTTTCTGTGCAAACCACCGGGGCAGCCTATAGAGGGACTACTGTACCACAAGTGCCCCACAAAATCTGCCCCCAGATTGGGCTCAGCCTGCCATGGCCCACCCCTTGCACCAACACTCAGGGTGAATACTGTGGCCTAGCCCAGCCAGGCATGCCCCGCAGCCGGAGCCTCAGCCTGATCCAGACACACCCTCCTGTTTCTCCCCTCCAAACCACTACCTGAGAGTGCAGGGGTCTAGTCCATGGAAACTCCATAAACCATTCCTCAGCTGCTCCCCAGACCCCTTCCCGGCCATGTGCAGCCCCCAGTCCTGGGGGCCAGGGTGGCATGTCCCAGTATTCCCTGCCTTCCCCACATATTCTATTCTTCTTTTTTTAAAATATTTACTTACTTTTATTGGAAAGTAAAATTTACAGAAAGAAGGAGAAAAGATGAAAAGATCCTCTCTGTCTGCTGGTTCACTCCCCAAGCAGCGGCAACAGCTGGAGCTGAGCCCATCTGAAGCCAGGAATCAAGAGCCTCCTCCAGGTCTCTCATGGGGATGCAGGGTCCCAAGGCTTTAGGCCATCCTCTGCTGCCTTCCCAGGCTACAAGCAGGAAACTGGATGGGAAGTGGAGCAACTGGGATATGAATTAGTGCCCATACAGGATCCTGGCACATGCCGGGCAAGGACTTTAGCCACCAGGCTACCACACTGGGCCCTTCCCCACATGTCTTAAAAAAATAAATAAGTAAATAAGTAACTATGCTGTTATATGGTTAGCACAAATCTGGTATTAACCAGGCCCACAATGTCCACCAGCTTCTGGCTGCTCTCTTCCCAGCAGTGTCACACTTGCCCCAGTAAGAGACGACCTAGGCAGCTGGCTGCAGCTGGGATTGGCACACCTTTCTGCAGCCCCACACTCTTAGTCTCGTGGGGTGAGGGTCTTCTTTATCCATTCAGCATGTATGTACTGATCGGGATTTAATCTATTTACGATCAGTTGGTATTGATCCTGACTAGCACCTGTCATTTTGTTGATGGGTTATTGGCTGTATTTGCACTGCAGGTGAATTTGGTGGTGGTGTCATGTGTTTTCATAATGATGACTAATGTAGGAGTCCTTTCAGGGTGACGAATCCTCAGTTCTTACTTACTGGGAAATGCTCAATTTCTCCACCACTTCCACAGAAATGTTCTTGGTTGGAAGTTTTGATCCCCTGAGACCTTGAGTAACTCCTGCCACTCTGTTGGCCTGTGGTGTCTGTTAATATGGCTGCTGTTAGTCCAGTAAGGGCTTCCTCTGTGTGTAACATGACACTTTTCTCACTGTCTTTAGGATTCTCTTTTATCCTTAACTTGAAAATTGTACAACAGTCTGCTTTAGAGAAGTAATTTTGGGGTCCATTCTACTTAGTGTCCAATGAACTTCTGGTATGTGGATGTCCATGTTGCTTTCGAGACTGGAAATGGTTGAAAACTTCTCATTTCGTAAGTTTGCAATGCTCTTTCCTGCTTTAGGAATCATCATCTTCAGGAATATGAGCATTTCTTCATTTGATGACATATCATGTATTTTTTTTAAGATTTATTCATTTTATTACAAAGTCAGATATACAGAGGAGGAGAGACAGAGAGGAAAATCTTCCGTCCGATGATTCACTCCCCAAGTGAGCCGCAACAGGCCGATGCGCGCCAATCCGAAGCCGGGAACCAGGAACCTATTCCGGGTCTCCCACGTGGATGCAGGGTCCCAAAGCTTTGGGCCGTCCTTGACTGCTTTCCCAGGCCACAAGCAGGGAGCTGGATGGGAAGTGGAGCTGCCGGGATTAGAACCGGCGCCCATATGGGATCCCGGCACATTCAAGGCGAGGACTTTAGCCGCTAGGCCACGCCGCCGGGCCCCTATCATGTATTTTTTTTTAAAGATTTATTTATTGTTATTGGGAAGACAGATATTCACTCAGATGGTTCACTCCCCAAGTGACCGCAATGGCCAGTGCTGCACTGGTCCAAAGCCAAGAGCCAGGAGCAAATTCCAGGTCTCCCATGTGGGTGCAGGGTCCCAAGGCTTTGGGCCGTCCTCAACTGCTTTCCCAGGCCACAAGCAGGGAGCTGGATGGGAAGCAGGGCTGCTGGGATTAGAACTGGTGCCCATAGCGGATGCCTGCACTCAGGTGGCGGACAGGCCTGTAATGCTACAACCCTGTTCATGGTTTCTAAAGCTTTTCTTCTTTTGTGGTCTCTCTGGGTTATTGGAAAGGTCTTGTCTTCCAGGTCAGAGGTTCTTTGCTTGCAGTTTTCAGCTTATTTAATTGATGGTTGTTCAGCTTTAGCATGCATCTCTACTTCTGAAGCAAAGATGGACTCCCAATGAAACTGTTAGATACATCTTGGCAATAGGATGCTGGACCGTCTGCCATTGTCTGTACCCGCAATGTCAGGATACACTTAAATAGCAGAATGATGGACTTATGACTGCTTATGAAGGACTATGCTATTGTCATAATATAGGGGAAATCGGTGGTGGGAGGGAATTTGGGAAGGAGATAAAGGAAATCCCAGAGCCTATAGAATTGTATTGTAAAATTAAAATAGAAGGAAGAAAATAAAAAAAAATTTAAATTATTTCTATCACCTAGTCAATTTCTCACTCATGTTGCATGTTTTTCTCATTAAAAAAATAACATTTTTATTGGAATGTAGATCAAATATATGGAGAGAAAGAGAAATAGATCTTTGATCTGCTGGTTCACTCCCCAAATGGCTGCAACAGCTGGAGCTGAGCTAATCTGAAGCCAGGAGCCAGGAGCTTCTTCCAGGCCTCCCACACTGGTGCAGGGTCCCAAAGCTCTGGGCCATCCTCGACTGCCTTCCCGGTCCAGCTGGATGGGAAGCAGAGCAGCTGGGAGATGAACTGCACCCATATGGGATCCTGGAGCTTGCATGGCGAGGATTTCGCCAGTGAGCCATCCTGCTGGGCTCCCTCTCTTTCAATGGTTTGTCTTTGAGCATGTGGAGTCTCCTTGGGTCATCTCGGGTGTCTCGCAGGCTGTTTGTGGAGAGTGAAGGTATGCTTTGGAGGTGTCAGGCTGCCCGGTTGCTTGGCTCCAGCATCCCCATGCTGGTGCCTCTGCTGCAGTAACCCTTCTTTAAGAGTCACATTGGTTGGAAAAGAGCCGTTTTGCTGGGTGGTGCTGGGCTTGTTGCTGTGACTTTGGTTGTTGGTCAGCCCAGGAGTGTAACCTCAGAGGGACTTACATGTTGAGTCAATCGGCAGGATCATGAGTGACAGGGTATCTGGCTTGCAGGAGTCCATGTGGGTTGCTTAGGAGGTCTGTCTTCAGTCCGGGGTGATGGGCACCTATCGCACCCAGGTTAGTGATAGCGGAGGAATGCTGGATGCCTGGGCACCTGCAGTTGTGACTCTGGGCTGTGTGGTGTGAAAATCCTTGTACAGATCCTACTGTGAGAGGGTGCCTGATGTCGGGACTCCTAGCCACTGCAACCCTGGAGACTGTGCTGCAGAGAGGCTGCCTGATACTCTCTGGCCGGTGTGGGTCCGGAAGGTGGGGCGCAGGCAGGCTCTGTGCCGGCGCTCACTGGGATCTCCCTGGACCCCCGCAGCAAGGACAGGGATAGACTCCGGCCACTCGCGAGGTGCGCTCCCTGCAGCGGCCACGAGGCGGAGACAGAGAGCAGGCTGGCGACCTTGAACATAAAATGCGGTAATTCAACTACCGCCACTGTGGGGATTCCTTTTGTCTTCTCCATTCCTCTCCCTCCCTCCATTCCTTCTTCCCTCCTTCTCTTCCACTTTTTAAAAAAACATGTTGATTTAGGGGTCGGCTGTGCGACATAGCACGTACAATGGCCGTCAGTGAAGCTGGTATCCGCTCTGCTGCTGGGGTGTATATGTCGACGGCTCCAACTCTGAGCTGGCTTGCCCTTGTGCCCGTTTGGAAGTGAACCAGAGGGTTTAAGATATCAATCTCAATCTCTCTCTCTCTCTCTCTGCCTCTAACTCTCTGACTTTCAAGTAAACAAATACATTTTCACACACACACACACACACACACACACACACTATTTAGGACTCGGTTCTGTGGAGTCGCCAGGAAAGCGGTCCTTTTGGGCCACTGTATCCCACGTGGGTGCTGGTTTGAGCCCTGCCTGATTTATTTCAGCTCCCGCTGTTTGGGAGCTGGGCCTGGGTCAGCAGCGGAGGGTGGGCCAGCAGGTGCCTGGGCCTCTGCACCCACGTGGGAGATGGCTAAGGAGCTCCTGGCTGCAGCGCGGCCCAGCTCCGGCCGTTGTGGCCCCTGACGAGTGAGCCAGTAGATCTCTCTGTCTCTCCTCTCTCTGTATCTCTGCTTTTCAAGAAAAATAATGAACTTTTTTATAAAAAGGAATCCTATTGTTACGCCATATGATCTGTGTCATGTTTATTATTTGGAGAATTGCTGGACTGTTTTTCAAAAAAGTAAAAGCTGTTTTACAGCATAACCGTCAGCCTCCCTATCTTTTTCTCTGTAACACTCACTGTCAAATAAATGCAATTTTATTTGATTATTTTTATTGGATTATTTTATTTATCTCCTGAGATAAGGAGAGATAGAAAGATCTTCCATCCACTGGCTCATTCCCCATATAGCCGCAACGGCCAGAGCTGCGCTGATCCACAGCCAGGAGCTCTTCCGGGTCTCCCACACAGGTGCAGGGTCCCACGGCTTTGGGCCGTCGTCCACTGCTTTCCCAGGCCACAGCAGGGAGCTGGATGGGAAGTGGAGCTGCTGGGACACGAACTGGTGCCCATATGGGATGCTGGCACTTGGAGGTGGCGAATTAGCCAGTTGAGCCAAAGCATCAGCCCCAAATAAATCTTTTTAAAAAGATTTGCGGATTTTATCTGAGAGGTGGGGTGACAGCAGGGAGACTGGAGGGCCAGACATGAGAGGGGGGTCGGGGGGAGAGCAAGATTGAGTGAGAAAGGGCGAGTGCTCCAGGTTTTTTCCCTTGTAGCCTCCAATCTTGCATTCATGTCTTGAAGGCCTTTGGGGTGACCCGTGAAAGTCCTTGCTGAGAGAGGTCTTAGAGGCTGTGACCCCCGACCCTGAGCCTCGGCTTCCCAGCTGGAGGGCACTGCAGGTTGGGAGCTGAGGCTGTGGCTCTGGCAGACCCGGAGTGCTGAGCCCTCGCCCAGGCCCAGGCAGAACCAGCCTGGGGGTCTCAGGGGGGTGGGCAGAGCTGGGCAGCAAGGACAGTGACAGGTGCGGGGCCGCTCGGGCGGTGCGCTCCCTGCAGCGGCCACGAGGCGGAGACAGAGAGCAGGCTGGCGTCCTTGAACTGTGTGACTGCCAGAATTCCGTCTCTTATTCTTTTTTTTTTTTTTTTTTTTTTTTTCTCTCATGTCCTCCTTCCTCTCTGCTTTTTTTTTTTTTCCGGCCTTGCAGCGTAGCACGTGAAGCTGCTCCCTGTGACATCCCAGGTTTGTGCTGAAGTGTGTCCTACCTGCTGCACTTCCAATCCAGGTAGCCCTTGTGTCCTTGGAAGTAAACCAGCAGGTGGAAGATCGCGCTCTCTGACTTTCAAGTTAATATTGAATCCCTCCAACCCCCCAAAAGGCAGATGCAGGGGCCAGTGCTATGGGGTCATGGGTTAAGCCGCTTCCTGTGACCCAGCTTCCTGTAGGGGCACAGCTGCTCTACTTCCTGACCAGCTCTGCTAATTAGGGGTGGCAGCAGAGGTGGCCCGAGGGTTTGGGTCTCTGCCACCCACCCAGATGAAGTTCCTGGCTTTGGCCTGGCCTGGCCCTGCCCCTCGCCCTGATCTGTGCAGCTCCTGCTGCTGGGTCGGCCTGTCCTGGGAGCTGCTGGTTCAAGTGGGTTTTGCGGTTGACTTTCCAAGGGCCTTGAGGGCATTTTTTTCTTGGCTCAGCTCGCCCGCTGTCTGCAGCAGCAGGTTCCCACCAGTGTGGTGTCAGAGCGACGAGGCTCTACACAGGTGTTTGATCTGCAGTTCATGGTCACGTGTGGGGAGTCAGCAGTTAGCACACTTGCCCCCAGAACGTCACTTCAGCCCCCAAATAGAATTTTCTGTGCAAGCCACAGCCTCTCCCTTCAGACCGTATCATTTTCTGTACCCCCTAAATCTTTTGCTTTGCTTACTGGTGTAAAAATATTCACCTCAAAATGGTGACTGTGCGTCCACTTAAGATGAACGTCTGGGTTGGGAACCTGCCTGCTAGTGTATGGTGGCCTGAGGGTAGAGTGTGTGTCTCATTGGGCGACCGGGGCCCCCCGGTGCTCCTGGGGTGGGGGTCCTCCCTGTGCCACCGCTCGGGCTGCAGATCTGCCACACGGTTCGCCCCACGATGTGTTTGTTGCCTATTCCATTTAACAAGCGTGTCTGACCTGGAGAGTGGACGTGGTAGGGTTAGCTCAGAGCTGCTGCTGGTGGTGTATTTGAAAGGCAGAGTTACAGAGCTGGAAGAGAGGGAGAGACCTTGCTAGTGATTCACTCCCTAAATGGCCACAATGGCCAGGTCTGGGTCTGACCAAAGCCAGAAGCTTCTTTCTGGTCTCCCCGGTGGGTGCAGGGGCCCAAGCAGTTGGTCCATCCTCCGCTGCTTTCCCAGGCCATTAGCAGGATGGAACTGGATCGGAAGTGGAACTACGACCTTAACCAGCACCGTGTGAGATGCCAACGTCACAAGTGGTGGCTACGCCACAGCACCTGCCTCGCTGCTTATTTTACAAACTCAAGTCCCCTTGGTGCGGCTGAGCGAGGACCTCGAACGCGGACGGTGCACTCCCTGTAGCAGCCACGAGGGGGAGAACGAGACCAGGCTTTCTTGAGCACAGAGCACAGAGCACAGAATTCACTCAGCCTGCAGGGCTTCCTTCCTGGCTGCTTGCCGGGGAGAACTTCCGGCTGGGCATTGTGGAGTAGCAGGCAGACCTGCCGAGCCGCCGTAACTCACGGCGCTGGGGTGTGTCCCAGACGCCCCGCACTGCATCTAGCTTTTGTGGCTGTTTGGGACGGGAACCAGTGAATGGATGCTCTCTTTGTCTTTTTCTTTCTAGCTCTCTAACTCTGACTTTCAAATCATACATGTTGTAATTTAAAATTTTTATTCTAATATTTATTACAAAGGTGAGAGGGGTTACACACCCTGCGGGCCTCTGATTAGGATGGAGATAGGGGAGGGAGAGAAAGCTTGCCCTCCTGTGTCCACTGGATGTGGGGAAATAAATAAAAGATTTAGGGGCCTGTGCTGTAACACGGTGAGTGAAGCTGCCACCTGCAGCGCTGGCATCCCATGTGGGCACCAGTTTAAGAACCATCTGCTCCACGTGGGATCCAGGTCCTGCCAGAGGGCCTGGGAGAGCAGTGGAGGGTGGCCCCAGTGCCTGGGCCCCTGTGCCCATCCAGATGGAGTCCCTGTCACTGGCCTGACCCACTCTGGCCATTAGGGAGTGAAGTAGGAAATGGAGTTCTCTCTCTGTGTAACTTTGCCTTTAAAGCAAGTACAATCTTTAAAAACAGATTTTTGATACAAAAAAGTTTTGCTGGCTTGAACGTCTTGTATGTTGCTCCAGCTCAAGGCTGTCCCACATTGGCCGAGGTGTGAGCCAGTCAGGGAACTGCCACTGGGGTGGCCTTTTCAGTGGGGGGGGGCTGCCAAGAAGGCCACCAGGACCGTTCGGCAGGTGCAAGTCTGTGAAGGCTGTGTGGGTGTCTGTGCTCCTCCAGGCCACCCAGGGGCCACCCCTCCCTCCCAGAACCAAAGGGGTTTCTGTGTTCCCTGGGGAGGGGACTCCCCGTGCCGCCAGTCAGAGTCCTTCTGCTGCCGCCGTGTCCCTTTCTCATGTGCCCTGCAGTGGTGAGCAGCCACTTCTGGAGCAGAACCGCTGAGGACAGAGACAGTCTCTCTCGCGGTGGCATCTCCCACAGGAGGCAGGTGCATGGAGTCGCATGGTGTGTGGAGCGGCAGGGAGAGCATTTCCCACTAGTGTAGATGGTCATCCGCTGGCCTTGTTGGGCTCAAGGGCTCTCTGCTGAGCCAGCTGGACCTGGGGCATCCCCTGCAAAGCACATGCCCTGCCCCATCCTCCAGGGCTGCGGCTGCATTGCTCCCCTGCCCATCCTCCCTCACCCCTCCTCCCAGCGTCCTCCCTCACCCCTCCTCCCAGCCTATCCTCCCTCACCCCTCCTCCCAGCCTGTCCTCCCTCACCCCTGCTCCCAACCCGTCCTCCCTCACCCCTCCTCCCAGCCTGTCCTCCCTCACCCCTGCTCCCAACCCGTCCTCCCTCATCCCTCACCCCTTCTCCCAGCGTCCTCCCTCACCCCTCCTCCCAGCCCGTCCTCCCTCACCCCTCCTCCCAGCCCGTCCTCCCTCACCCCTCTTCCCAGCCCGTCCTCCCTCACCCCTCCTCCCAGCCCGTCCTCCCTCACCCCTCCTCCCAGCCCATCCTCCCTCACCCCTCTTCCCAGCCTGTCCTCCCTCACCTCTCCTCCCCCACCCATCTGTTCACTTCCACATTCCTGCTTAGTGTACTCTCCTCGCTCGCTGTTTCCTCTTCAATTGCCCAACCCTAGCCCCTGTCCTCAGCTTCCCCCAGACAGCACGCCTTCTCAGACCCTCTCAGACTTGGGGCTGTCCCCTAGTGCCCCTTTCCAGCACTTCCTTCAGATCTGCCTGCCGAGGGGCTGGCGGGGCTGAGCCTGGGACCTGGGACAGGGATCCTTTGCTTTTGGGAGTTGAGCCTTCCCACACCTGTATTAGCCTGCAGGCCAGCTGTCCTGCGACTGGAGCCCCTTGTCAATGGACGGTGACAGCAAGGAGGTGGGGGCTAAGGGGTAGGGGCTCAGGTACTTGAGGTACAACTTGCTGCCTCCCAGGGAACATTCTAGCAACGGCTAGATGAGCAGCGGAGATGGACTTGGCTCCCAGCACTCTGACAGAAGGGCTGTGGGTAACCAAAGCAGTCTTTTTTTGTTTTAATTGAGAGAATTAGAGATAGGGTGACTGCCCATTGGTTTACTACCCAAATGGCTGCACTGGTTGGAATGGGCCAAGCTAAGGCTAGGAGCAGAATTCTGCGCTCTGTGCTCAAGAAAGCCTGGTCTCGTTCTCCCCCTCGTGGCTGCTACAGGGAGTGCACTCTGGGTCTCCCCTGGGAGTGGCAGGGAGCCTCAGGGACATCGCCTGCTGCTCTCCCACATGCATTATAGGGCGCTGGACCGACAGTGCAGCTCTAATGTGGGATTCCAGTGCTGGGGCTGGAGCCCAGAGACAGGAGCACAGGTGTCCTATGTTGGGGCAGTGGTCGGCCACTTCAGGGTTGTGCCTGCCAGCATGTGAAGGAGCAGGAAGCTGGAGTGCAGACAGAGCTGAAGGCGGGGCCTCGGCGCTGCGGTGCGGAACACCGACCCCTAACTGGCACCTTGGCCTCTAGGACAAACGCTGGCCGGCCACTGAGTTTGTTGCTCTTACCAAGTCACTTAAGGGCCGAGGCTGGTCAAGGGCAGCCAGGGCACATGTGAGGGCGAGCATTCTGCTGTGTTCGAAGGATCCTGAGTGCCAGGCGGGAACCTGTCTTCACAACACTTAAGATCGTGCACGATCGTGCGCAGTCATGCTTGTCGACTTCTTTGGCACGTCTAGAAGTTATCTAGTGTTAACTGAAGAAGCGCTGTCTGCCCCGCCCCCACCACGTGTAGCCCAGTGCATTCCTTGTGAGGTTTTTGGTGTCTCCATGTGCTCCGGCCCGTCACTGCCAGGGTCAGGGGCTTTGCTGACCTGCACATCTTCCTGACTCCAGCACACATGTGCACATGCATGGTGGATTGGAACAGCAGTGGCCAGAATTCAGATGGGCACTCACATGGGGTGGTTGAACCTGCTGCCCACAACACTGGCCCCTTGATTTCTCTTCTTGTTCAGCTATACCTTTCAAGGGAGTCCAAGAACTATTGAACTGATTTTTCCCCCCCAAAACATAAGGAAATAGAGTGAGCAGAGGCCTGCATATATTTTGTCAAGATTTGTGCTGTGGGGTTTAAGGATTCTAATACCCAAAGTGATGGATTTTTTTCTGCTTGAGAACTGAACCTGAGATTTCGCACTCAGTTCCCTAACAGGCTGAGAAGTCTGCTTCCCCCACCGGCAGGTTCAATAGGCGCAAGGCCAAGCGCACTGGCGCTCAGCCTGTTGGCTTTTGGTTCTGGGCTCCAAGGGCTCCAAGCTGTGGGGACGCTCGGCCCGAGGAGAAATGTTTGTGTGTGGCCCGTGGCCACCGTCACGTGACTGAAATCCTCGCTCGCTGACTTCACCACCTACTGCAGCGGGCACCCTGTGTGACAGCCATGGCGTGCTGGGGAAAAGTGGCGACAAGTGTGTTCAGGGCAGAGCAGTGCGCCTGGGAGGGACACATGGGAACCAGCAGGGCAGGACTGGGCTCTGGCGAGCATGTCTCACCGCCCCCGCCCCGCAACCACCTTGCCTCAGGGGAGACTGTGACCTCCCGCAGGACGGGTTCCTTGTCCGCTTCGAAGGGTGGGCCCCCCAGCACCCTTGAAGGCTCCCCTCGCAGTCCTGGGCTGAGCCCTCAGCACGGTGCCCAGGGTTCCTCCCACCGTGGGCCCCATGTGGGGCTCGTGACTCCCAGGCATCCTGCCTCCCTACAGGTTCCCACCTGTTAGGTCAGCTGTTGCGCCCCTTAGCACGCCTTCGCCCCCTGCCCGCCTAGTCGAGACCTCTTTCCCAGCCGCCCCGCAGCCTCTCCTCTTCATCCCACATGTGCTGGCAGCCCACGCTTTCGTTCTCCCTTGGCTTGGGGACCTGTACCGCCCCGTCTAGTCTGCAGCGTGACGGCCCAGCACACGTCGTTTCTCCTCCTCTGTCTTTGAGGGGTGGGTCAGCCGTTTGCTGTGTCAGGAAAATCCAGGGCTGCGAGAGCTCCCGGCTGGCTCAGGCCACCCCAGGGCCCCTTCTCTGACTGTTGGGGCACAAGGTGGTGGCCAGGCAGCACAGCAGTAGGAGCCAGATCAGCTTCCCTCTGCAGTTGCAGGCACTGGCTGGAGCCAGGCAGGGCCTCCTGCGAGGTGGGAGGTGCGGGAAGCCAGTTACACTCGAGTCATCATTGCCTTGACACAGCTCACTTCACAAAGGTTCTGCAGCTCACACCTTCTCTCCAGACAGCCTGGTGCTTTCCAAGAGTCACGTGCGAGGCTTCTGTCCCAAACCCTGCCATGATGCAGATGGCGCGGGGAGCCCAGGGCTATTCTGGAACACTCCATGGCTGTGGGTTTTGCTGGGAAGTATTGGTTTGCAACCTTGGCCTCTTGCATCTACAGCGACTCAGGGTTCTATACTCACCTGTTGCCACACACACTGCACACTCCTGCCTCCCATCACAATGACTTACCATTCCCTGAGATCCTGGGGAAACCACTTCCACAAGGGGACCGCTCAGGGTAGGACTGTGGGATGGCCTGGCTCTGGGTGCCTGTCTTGGTCAGGCCCTCAGCTGGTTCTGTGGAGACTCAGTGCCTGCCTCCTTCTGGGGATGGGGGGAGCATGTTCTGGTAGACCTTACTCCCCAGTCTGTCTGTTCCTGCACATCTTCTCAGGGGTACATGACCAGCTCTCCTTCATCCCTTCAAAATTGTTTTTAATGTTTCCTTGAGAGAGCCAGAGGTACAGATTCCACCTACTGGTTCACTCCCCAGATGTTGTCACCCACCACAGCTGGGCAAGACTGCAGCCAGGACACGGGAGCTCCCCGTCTCCTACATGGGCGGCAGGGAGCCAGGTGGCTCCTCCACTGATCCGGCTCCCTGCTGGTGCGTGTGGGAATGCAACAGAGGATGGCCCAAGTGTTTGGACTCCTGCACCGGTGAGGGACTCAGATGGAATTTCAGGCTTGGCTTGGGCTCGCTCTGCTTTGCAAATAAATCAATACAAAAATGTCTTAAAAGATAGAGTTCCGGCAGGCCCAATATCAGGGCTGTTCTGGGCACTGAGGAGGCACACAGCTCCTGCACAGGGTGGCCTCTGTTGGAAGCACCTGCGACCAGCGCTGTACGCCATGCACATCTGTCCATGGCAGCCTTGCATGTGTCAGGAAGCCGCAGGTCACCTGGGCAGGCTTGCAGCAGTTGTTAAAGCTTCCCCAAGAGGTGTCCCTTGTCCTCAAAATGCCCACTTGCAGGTTTAAGGTGGGTGGTATGAGACTGGCAGCCTCACAGATGTAACCCGAGTGGGTCCTCCTGTGACATGCAGGTGTAGCTGTGGAGGACCAGTCCTCGGGGCTTGCCTGGTGTCCTTAAGGTCCCCCAGAGGTAAGGGAAGAGACCCCAGAAGCTGTTACCGCTCTAGTAGAACAGCAGGTGGGATGCGGCTAGCAACAGCTAACTCCTGTGCACACAGAGCTGTGATGTGAGGTGCTGTGGGAAATGTCCCCACTCCTTAGTGTGGGCATGGATGCCTGTACCTGCTGCAGTCTTGCTGGGTTTGTGCAGGCTTGTCTATTCCCTAAGAATTGAGGGGTGGTCTTTTCTGTCAGGCTTACCTAGCTGTAGCCATCAGGCTGGGAGTCACTGAGCCACAGTGTCAGCTGCGGATTCCAGGTACTGGTCCAGGGCTCTTGTGTTCTCTCCCACACACACATGCCATGCGTGCATTTTGATGCACAAACTAGTGAAAAGTCTTCAGACTCACACACTTTGTCACGGAATGGGCAAAACCAAGAGCCAAAAGAGGCGAGCCGGAGCAGCAGGTGTGCAGCCGAGGTCTTTATTTCGGGGTGTATGTACAGTGGCCACCAGACAGTCAGCAGCTTAACATCACTACAGTGCACCATCCACATGTTCACAAGCGTCATTTCTTTACTTTTCGATTCGTACAAGTGAGTTTTTATTCTTACACACTTTGATAAAACACACGTTCTAATCAATCTCCTTGGGGGTACCAACTAGCATACACAACACACGGATGAAAACGGGAACCCCGAGCCACACTGGAGCCCGGCTTCCCTCAGGGGTCGCGGTGCAGGAACTGTGGTCATGCTCGTGTCGGGGTGTCCATAGCGACGTGGGGTCTGGTTCTGGACCACGTTTCCCAGAGCTGAAAGGCCTCTCTTCGTTGGAACTCAACTCGGGATTTAGTGTTTTACCCCACCATACCTTAGAGGAACACAAACTTGGAAACAAAACCAAATGCAGTGATGACTAGCTCAGTATTAGGACATGGCTAGCGAGGAAGGCTTGAAGTCCATGGTTCTCTTGGCCTAAGGTTTAATCCCAATGGGTACAGGGAGAGGAGGACCCAGTCAGGGGACATCCAATTACACTTCATTTTGCCACAAGTGGGGCAGAAAGCCTTCCTTGCTAAGAGGCACTGAACAAGAACAAGGGAATTGAAATGGGAGCAGCCAGAAACACCCTTGGATGGCCAGAACAGTGTTACTGGAAGGTCATCTCCAACCTACAACAGTCGCCTCGGCCAGGCCTCGCTCGGCATGCACAAGGCACGAGCCACGCTGCTTCACGTGACTGTTCCTGGGAAAGAGACAGCATTAAAGGGCAAGTTCCCATCCAGGACAGTTAGACCTCAGAGCCAGGGGACAAAGAACAGCCATAACACAAAGAAACATAAAGGCAACATGGCAGCAGGACTGGTGGGAAGGCCCGAGAAAGTGGTGGGGACCATGAGCACTGAACACACATTCTCAGGCCTAGGGACCGAGTGAGGGACAAGCGAGAGAGCCAAAAAGCCACTATCCTGCCCGCTTGGCCTAAGGGACCTTCCTCGGGCAGGCTGGGACAGGAAGATGGGATGGTCACCTGAAGCTTGGGGGCTTTCCAGAGCTGGAAACCTTCCTGAGACAGTGTCCCCGGCATGGATGGGAGCCAGGTCAGCCTGTGCACCGGGGACCCTGGGACCCCTGGACCCCTTCCAAGAAGCGGCTGGACCGCAATGGCAGTGTCTTGGCCGCAGCCTCGCACGGTGCTCGCCTGGGCCCCTAGGAGCGGGAGAAGCTGTGCCGGCCGGATACAGCCCACACCCACCTCGAGTCACTGCAGGATTTTTAGGCAAAGTTAGCCTTTGGAGCACACAGAGGCGTGGGGCACCTTGTTTTTGGCATGAACATGAGTTGGTTAAAAAGTCATGCAGACCACAGTCATGGGGGGTGGGGTGAGGCTGGGCTACCTGAGTGGTTCCGGCAACAACATGCCAAATCGGAAGGAGGTGGGAGCTGTTATGTGACGTGTTCCTTGAGACAGCAATGCTCACCTGGCTCCAGAACAACTACCCGCGAGGGAGGGGCGGGCAAACCTGTGGTGCCCGGCTCTGGCTGCAGGCAGGGGGTGGTGGGGACGCCATGCCCGACCCCAAACCCAGTCCAGCTCACTAGCCTCATCCCACCAGGAGGGGCCGTGGCGAGGGGAGGGAAGGCGGCTAGGGCTGCGTCCACGGCGCTCAGCCAGGATGGGAACATGGCAGACTAGAAGGACAGGAAGCTGGCGGCATCTCCCCCAGGCCTTGGGTCTTTCTACTTGGACAGCTCTCTGTCCGTGGGCGCTTCAGTCCCACCTGCCTCTCAGAGGTAGCTACAGGAGAGCTGTGGAGTTGAGGGTACGGGGCCAAAATGCAGACCAAAGATCCCACATCACTTTGGTTTTAGTAAATAAGGAGTGTTAAGAAATAAATTAAGGAAACACAAGGCATTATTTAGGACTCTCACAATACAGTTTCCATTTTCCTAAGGACAAACCCGACACAAGGTCCTGGGTGGACATTTTCTTAGGACCAAAAGCAAAAACAAGGAAGAAATCCCTGCCCCGGGGCTCTGGCTGTGCCACAGCCGCTGCCTGCCTCTGCCCCTGTCGTGGGCAGCCGAGGCCCACGGCTGGAGGCACTGTGCGCGGCGTCCCTGGCGAGCCTTTCTTACTTGCACTGTCTCAAGACAAAGGGAGCAGCACACTTAAGTATCCACACAGTTCTTCATTTAAAAACATCACTTCTTTATTTCAAAGGAAAAATAAAAGACCCTCCCAACCCTTTCCAAAAAAACCCAATAATAATAACAATAATAAAAAATCCTATTAGAAACCGTAAGGAAGCACTGAGAGTTTGAGTATTACATTCTTCAAGTATGCTGTGGGGATCTTTTATTTTTAAGGTGGTAACTATACACATATAAAAAAAACTTAAAAGTGCGGCCAAGGGATTTGCTTAAAATTAGGTCCTCAGAGGGCTGCTTCCGGACACTGAGGCGGCCTGGGCACGGCCCCGGCGCGAGGGGCGGGGGCACGGTCGGAAGGGATCCAAATCCAGGGTCCACTTGGACAAGAAAGTCAGGGAGATTCCTGTGTTCCACGGACGAGGAAAATCCACCCTGAATCCCACAATTCAGACAGGGAATGTGGTGGGATTTCACAGTAGTTAGTTTGGGCCGGGAAGAGGTGGAGAGCCCAGCCCAGGTAGGGTGTTAGGGTTAACTGCTTTGCCCTAATCAGGTTCGCATTTTGTTAGTGGGTTTAGTGCAGTCCTTCAAACCCTTCTCCGTGCTGTTGTTCATGTTAAAGGACTGTTTAAGATTTGCATCCCAAGGAAAATCATGCTACATAAAAATGATCCAAGATTTTTGCCCAAAAACGTCTTGGATAAAATCTAAAAAATACTATTGCAATTGTGTCTCTTGAAGAAAAAAAAACATTATTCTAAATGTAAACAGATTCACTCAACTCTTCTGTGGTTGTAGAAAACTTCAGAGTGGGGAAGTGGCTAGCTCTCCACCGCATGCACTCGCCAGAGGGGAGGGGCACGGCCTGGGGCGCCGGGGTCAGCTCGGGGAGAAGAACCGCTCCACGTAGCCAGAGAGGGCGTCCCAGTGCTTCCAGAGAAAGGCAATGAAAACCACGAGGAATAAAGTGCTGAACGTCCTGTTGCGCGTCTTCATGAGGGGGACCACGCAGTTGGCCACCGTGGACACAAAGACCAGCAGGACTGCCATGACCGCCAGCAGGATGTTGATGAGTTTGCCCAGAAGGTTCCGGGCCGTGGCGTTCTCCAGCCCTTCCAGCTGCACCACCTGCTGCTGCTGCTGCTGCAGCTCCATCTTGGAGATGCGGGTCTGGCAGGCCTCCAGGGCCTCCTGCGGGCCGGGGGAGAGGGTGTCAGGCCTGCTCCCACAGGCCTCTGAGCAAACTAAATGTACCTTAGCCATGCAAATGACTTTTTAAACTCTCTATCACCTTTCTCCTGCTTGGCTCACAGAATGTGGTGGTCACATTTAAATGGATCTGATTTAGAACATTTTAGTGATGAGACTTCAAATAGGATTCATCTTTTTATAATTTAAAATGTTCTTAATCCAAGTAGCACAGGATATACTTGTTGAATGTAAACATTCCAGAGGACACAGCACCTGCCCGCCAACTGTCCAGGCTGGCCGTGCGGGGCGCCATCCCTGCCTCGGGAAGTGTGTGGGCCTGGCATTGTTACGTTCTACCATGAGCACTCTCATCACAGGAACGGACGCACCACTTGCTCTGGTCACCCAGCAGTGGCTCTTGGTGACTGCCCCAGGTCAACATGGAAGATTTGGTGCTGGGATGTGTCCTACTAGTCAGGTTGGTCCTGATTGGGGATTTTTAGTTGGAAACAACCTGTTCGTCCTTGACCCAGGGTTCCTGCACTGGGCCCCTCTCCAGTCGCCTTCCTGGGGAGGGTCCGCTCCCTTTTCAGGCGGCCACGCCCTGAGCACGCTCCGCTCCCTTCCGGGCATGACTCTGGCCAGGACCATTAAGGCACAGAACTTCCCCCCTTAGCTCTGGATAGAAAGCTTGCCAGTGGCCTGAGTTCTGCCTTTTTTTTTGATTTTGGTTTCAATGGGACTTGGTTTCCTGAGACCTGACATACGGTTTGGGCAACCATCTAGACATTCCCTGGGCACTTGCTGGCTGCCAGGACACCAATTTGCCAGCAGCTCTCCTTTGTACCAGCTGCTTTCACAGGAAACCACCAGAGGAAACCACAGCTCCCTTGGAAATATCTGCGGCTGGCACAGTAGCACAGCAAGCTAATATCCTGCCTGTGGCACCGAATTGCCATATGGGTACCAGTTTGAGTCCCAGCTGTTCCATTTCTGATCCAGCTTCTTGCTCATGGACTAGAAAAGCAGTGGAAAATGGCCTGACCCTTTGGGCCCCTGCACCCACATGGGAGACCCAGAAGCAGCTCCTATGGATTGGCTCGGCTCCAGCCATTGTGGCCATTTATGTCTCTCTGTAAATCTACTTCTCAAAACGTCCACTTAATAGAATGTTCTATGAGGAGGCATTTTTTTTTTCCCATAGACTAAAACAGATGGGCCACTTATCCTAACCATGACTGCTCCCTGGACTATTCTCCTAAACTGCTTAGCAATGTGCCTCTTTTTAATTTTTTTTTTTAAAGTTACTATTTTCCATGATACAATTCTGCAGGCTTCCCATCTTCCCTTCCTCCTCCCCACCCCCTCCTGTTTCCACACTTATCACAGCAGCATAGTCTTTTAGTAACAGTTAAAGTTTAACTTTCTCTTTAAGTGTATCATGGCATTGTAGGTATAGGTGAAGGTAGAATATGTAGTATCATATTGCCAAGGTATATTTAAATGTTTCACTGGGAATCCTTTTATTTGGGAGTAGAGATACATACTGCAACGTATCTTCACTTCCCGGTATGCTAGTCTCCATTATACAGTTTATCTATGAGAATATAGGTGCATACTTGATTACCTATGTATCTGTCTTATACTTTGCTTGACGGCTGGCTTATTAGAACATGATATTTGTTCTTTGGGGACTGGCTTATTTTATTAAGCATAGTGGTCTCCTATTGGGAGCATTTTGTTGCAAATGGTAGGATTTCATTTTTGTTATGGCTGTGGTATTCCGCAGAGAGGATGCACCAGTTTCTTCTTCTATTCCGGCGGGAAGGCATCCTCTGTGATGGATGGGCCTCTGGATTGTTACCATGTCTTCGCTATTGTGTATTGTGCTGCTATACATACAGGTTGGGGGTCTTTTTCCTGTTTACGAATTTCATTTCATTTGGATGTATTCCCAGGATTGGGATAACTGGGTCCTACGGTGGGTCAACTTAGAGTTGTCTGAGCAGTCTCTATACTGACTTCCACAGTGGCTGTGCTGGTCTGCACAGCCCCGGCAGGGGAGTAGAGTCTTTCCCTGCATCCTCAGTAGCAGCTGGTGTTAGTATGTATGTGGCACCTCTTCATTTTCATCTTTCAAACTGCAATATTCTGTGGTTTTATAAAAAACATATTTTTATTGGAAAGGCAGATTTAGAAGGAGAGACAGAGAGGAAGATCTTCCATCAGATGGTTCACTCCCCAAATGACCACAATGGGCAGGGCTGAGCTCTGAAGCCAGGACCTTCCTCCAGGTCTCCCACATGGGTGCAGAGTCCCAAGGTTCTGGGCCATCCTCTGCTACTTTCCAGGCCATAAGCAGGGAGCTGGATGGGAAGCAGAGCAGCTGGGACATGAGCTGGTGTCCAAATGGGATGCCTGCACTTAGAGTTGGAGGATTAGCCAGTTGAGCCAATGTACTAGTTCCAATATTCTGCCTTTTTGTTGCTACTTCTTAATCTGAAAGGCAGAGACAGAATCCTATTCACACGTACACTTCTCAGAGAACCGGACCTAGGTCAGGCTGAAGTCAGTCTGGGTCACAAGGTACCTTGTTGCATTTCAATGTGGCACATGAGGTCACAAGCAG
Source organism: Ochotona princeps (assembly GCF_030435755.1). Lineage (NCBI taxonomy): Eukaryota > Metazoa > Chordata > Mammalia > Lagomorpha > Ochotonidae > Ochotona > Ochotona princeps. The sequence goes on along the minus strand of NC_080852.1, from coordinate 36,147,400 downwards.
AGACTTAACCTGCTGTACCACTAAACCCAACCCACCCCTCCAGCAGCTGCCTTTAACCTGATCCTTCATGCTGACCTGGATGTCCCGGGCCCGTTCATAGGACTGGTATGCGATTTTCTCTTCCATGCTGGCCAATTCCTGTTTCAAGTTCAAGATTTCATTCTGGTGGAGCTCTGTTAGGTCATTCAGCTGTTCCTCCAATCGTTCACATCTAAGCAGGAGAGAAAGGGCAGAATTTCATACATTTGATAAGTATTTTTGCTAGTATTATTTACACCCAATTCCATTCTGCAACGGAGGAAAACAAAAGCAGAGACTTGGTGGCCATGGGTGTATCTTAGTCTGGCAAGCACAGCTTGTCACAAGACCAACAACTTTCCCACAGTCTTCTCAACAGAGTCTGCAGTGAGCCCTGAGCACACCTGCTCTACGGAGGCAGGCTTCACTGCTCTGAGCAGCCCAGGGGAGAGGAGCACAGGCCAGTGACCTCAGAAGAAACTTTACAGTAGTTGCCACAATCTTCCTCTGTCCTGGACAGCCCACTCATCTGGATGTTTAGGTGCTGGGGTCATAAAATACCAGTCAGAGAGCTCTTTCCCGCAAGGCCGATTGCATCATGTAGAACCCTCCAGTGAGCTTATGCTTGCTTGAAGTCTGCTGTATGCTGGCCATACTTGCTAAGCCAGACAGAGCTGTCCACAGGTGTTTGTAATATGAAGGAGAGATGAACAGAGAAATCAAGATCATTTCAAGTATGACCATAGCACAAGGTCAATGCCGGTGTGCGGTATGTGCAGGGAGGTGGAGGAAGCGCTGCCACACGGGGCTGAAGCCCGAATGCAACAGAGCCTGCTGCAGACAAGAAGGGAGAGAGGCTCAGCTAAGACAGGGTCAAGTTCTCGAGATGGCAGCCACCTCAGCAGGCGGAATCTCACCTAGTATCCACGGCATTGGGAACCATACTGGGGTAGTGAACTGGAACCCAGGCAAGACATCTATGGACCGACCAGTGAGAATAAGGTTTAAAGGAGACCAGAGAGCCCAACTAGAAAAAGAACATGGCTAAGGACTAGAGGTGGAAATGTACAGAACACTCACAATCGTGGGTCTGCTGGGGAGAGAAAGGGAAATCTGGTCTTAAAAGGCAGGCGGAGGAACAGAGTTCTGGAACAGTCAATGGCCTCAGGGCAGACCAGTGTCAGTGGACTCTAGGGAAGGTTAGTTATCTGGTGGTGGCGAGGACAGCAGTCTGGGTGTGGAGGGAGAAGGCAGGCTGAAGGCTGTACATTACGAACCCCTAGAAATAGGACAAGGGTAAAACACATGACTTTATTAGCTTCTGGTGACCAGGAATAAAGGCCTCTGTCACACAGGTCCCCCACTGGGGCTGCACACACACCAGTGAGCACAAGAACCCCAAGGCTTCCTACTCAAACACAGAAGTCCCAGGATAAAAGCAGCTAGCTTCAGCGGCCAGTGTGGTAGTGCAGGAGGTTAAGCTGCTGCGGACACTGCCAGCATCCCACACTGGAAGAGAGTTCCTAGCTGCTCCTTCAGTCCAGTGTCTTGCTGTATGCCCAGGAAAGCAGTGGCTGACGGCCCAAGTATTGGGCCCCTGCACCCCTGTGGAGACTGTGCCGTGGTTTCTGGCCCAGACCCAGCTGTTGGAGCCACTGGGAGAGTGAACCGGTGGAGGGAGCTCTGTCTTGCTTGGCCTTTCAGACAAATGGCTTTTTTCTCTTTTGACCAAAAGATACATATGTAGTAAACAGGGGAGCAAGGCTTTGAATCAGATTTGACTTTAAAACCAGTTCACGTAAACAACTTTATAGTGTGATGTCACTCTGAATCAACTATGTCCCTTTCTCAGTGAGACATCTCAGCCTGGATGTCACCATCGCACACTGTAATCCATGTGTGGAACTCCTGCTACCCTTCAAATGTGCACAAAATATGGCAGTTATTATGTGCCAACCATAAATGAGTCAAATCAGCGGTGACCTAGATCACACAGCCGTAAAGGGGACAGCCCGAAACTGCGAGTACGACTCGGGGCTTGATGTCAGGGTGGAGTCAAGGGGAGGATTAGGGCTATAATAAAAATATTATGAGCCTATAATCAAAAAGACAGTAATTAGTGCTGGTAAGGATGTGGGGAAATTCAGGTTCTCAACATGCAGCTGTCTCAGAAAACAACCTGGTAGTTTCTCAACTTAATGCTCAGCTCCCACCCGCCCCAGCAGCTCGGCTCCAGGTCTACCCTGCAGAGAAATGCGAACTTAGGCCTCCCAGCAGTGTGCACAGGCAGGCAGCTAACCCGACCCAAGGCTGGAGGCGGCTCACCACATCAGTCATCCTGGTCGTGCACCAGTGAAGTGGAGCCCAAATTTTGTGTCCTAATCGCCTTGTCACTTGTTCCTTCGTTTTCTCCCTTTGCTCAACAATTGCTTGGTTACAGGAATATTAAGACATCGAACAATGTAAATGCCAGCCTGCTTTTTTCAGCTTCATGTCCTAGTCTTGAGCCTTTGGCAAAACAGGATGCTGCCAACACAGCCTTCCTGGAGAGGTAGTCTGTTGGACGGGGAGCCCCGGGATCCTTCCTCTTCTCACACACCCACTGCGGCCAGTCCCCGAACTGAGGCCCGTGAGCTCTGACGGGGCTGTGCTGTGGGTCCACATCCGGGGACGCAGCAGAGTAGATGCACGGTGCTCTGCCAGCTGCTTGCCCTGTAAGGACTGAAACCACGGTCAGCAGACCAAGGTACAAAGAAGTTGAACAATGTGAATGCAGTGGAGAGCTTTTCCAGGCATTAATTCTGCAGACATCGGAGGGAACTACGTCCTAGTGCCAAGTTCGGGTTTCTGAGCTCGGATGCAGGAGGAGGTCCTGTTCTTTGTGGCGCCCCAAGAACTAAAGGGTGAGAGTTCAAAATGTCTAGGCTTTAGCTGCCCTGTAGGGAGTGTTTCAGGGCCAGTGCTGTGGTGAAGCAGGTGAAGCCGCAGCCTGGGGATGCTGCCATCTGAGATGGGAGCCAGCTCATGTCCCTGGTGCTCCACTTCCCACCCAGCTATTACTGGCCTGGGGAAACAGTGGAGGATCCCCCAAGGGCTCGGGTCTCTGCATCCACATGGGAGACCTAGACGAAGCTCCGGCCATCAGCCTGACCCAGCCCTTGCTGTTGCAGTCATTTAGGGAATGAAGAAGTGGACAGAAACTCTCCCTCTACCTCTGACTTTCAAATAAATAAAAACATCTTTATTTTAAAAAGATTTTTCATTTGTTTGTTTAGTTTGAAAGTCAGATTTTACAGAGAGAAGGGGTGTTGAGAAGATCTTTTCTGTTATTCACTCCCTAAATGGCTACAATAGCTGGAACTGAGTTGATCCAAAGCTGGAAGCCAGGAGCTTCTTCTGGGTCTCCCATTTGGGTGTAGGGTCCCAAGGACTTGAGCCATCCTCCTGCTTTCCCAGCCCTAAGGGAGGTGGATGGGAACTGGAATCGCTGCGACACGAACCGGCTCCCATATGGGATGTCTGCACTTGGAAGTGTGGAGGATTAGCCAGTTGAGCCATTGTGCCGGGCCCTGGAAGTCATGTTCAAACTGGAATTGGTCGACCCTGGTACCCTCCACTTGACTGCTGTCAGCTACTCTGCATTTAGAAATGTTTTTGTCAGGCAGTATGTGCGGCTGCTTAGTCCTGGGTTCTGGATTCACATCCCTGATGTGCAGCTCACCAGCAGCGATGTCCCTGTTCATGGGTAAAAATGAACTGAGGAGAAAGATGCCGAATGCCTGGCAGAAGAGGACTCAGCGACAGGTCTAGGTCACCCCAAACTCCCCTAGCATAGCAGTTCAGAGAGACTGCCTGTGGGTTTCTCACTTTTTTGCTCAAGACACTTAAGATGGCTGCTGGCCGTGTCTATCACTGGTGAGAAATCATTGAGAAAGTCATTTTAAAATTACCCTGCTCACATACCAACTCCCATCATGCACCTGACATCAGGACAAGATTTCCCCCCAAAAGGCTTAACCCATTAAGTCCCAAGTTTCCAACTGTGGGTATTCCTTCTATAGATGTCCATATAGAGAGCTGTGGGACACAAAGGGTTACGTTTTGTCCCAGACACAACCTCTGGCCCCTCAGATCAGATCAATGATGAACCTACACTAACTAAGAGCAGCATTCTCTTGCGCATGCCCACGTTCCTTCCTGGGTCCTTTTTTGACTTTGTAAATCTTGCTTCACTGCTGTACTTTACCTACATCAAGTCCTTGAATTTCCTTTTCTGTCACAAACAAGATCCTGGACTCAGCCGCGCCTCAACACTGTAACATCACACAAACGAGCTGAGTGGACACAAGCCCAAAGTAACCTTAGCAGAAAATCAGCTCCTTAAGAGCCTGAACGCTTGACTCCAAGTTACATGGCAGAGACAGCCAGACTGCGGCAAGCCAAGTCTTCCTCAATGTTCTCAGTTATAGTACTTTATTAGCAAGCACTATAACCAGTTAAATTTGCAACACAGCATTTGGGTCAGGAGGTTGTGCCCCGTTTCCCTGCAGACGAAACAAGCAGGTTAAGGTGATGCAAAGTGTGGAACTCAAGGGTGAAACAATATCCATAATGGATCCAGCTGAAACTGTCCGAGCAACTCCCCAACTAGTAACTACTGGCATCGGTCTGTCTCCTGGAGTAAGAATTACCTGGAGAATGCCGATTTTCTGAAAACAACAAAAAAGGTGCAGCTGTTACTATGTAAGTGAAATCCTTTTATACTTAAACAAACAGCTGGCTCTGGGTTACCACTGTAAGCACCTCCAATCTGCAGGAAACATCAGGGAGGAAACTCAGAAAGCCATAAACCTTGCAGCTTTTGTGAAGCCTGATGAACAAAGAGGCTGGCAAGATGCCCTCACTGTCTTGGAATGCAGATCTGGGCTGCCCTCTGCCCCGACCCACTCCACTGGCCTGTCATTACCAACCCCCTCCCAAGCCCTCCATGCTTCTTTCTCAGCTCTTTCCTAACGTCACAACTCCCAATTTGAAAACTCTGATCATTCTTGGCACTTTTTAAAAATGTGCTATTGCTTCAGTAACCTAACGTGAAAACAGGCTAACAGAGTCCAGTAAAGATTGTATTTTTTGAGTGCAGGATGAATCTTCAGGTTCAATCCATCTGCCTCATTATCACAGGGATCAAAACAGCAATGCTAGCCACCCTCCTCCCACACCTTTTTATGTGCAGCGTCTGCCTCCAAGGAACTTGATTTATGAAGACATTTCTCATTAATCCACATCTCCTTCCTCTCTGGGAAATTCAAGTGTTACTACACTGCTTTGCTTATTTAACTTGGTAGTATTTACTTCCTGTCTAAATTCTAAGATGGATAAACCAAGTACCCTAGGGAATTCATAACCAGCAGCCCCATCATCTCATTCAGTATGAGCACCAGGTGAGGGTGAAGAGCAGAGGTTAACTGTAGCGCCCACGTGATGTTTGAGATGAACTCCCCAGGGACCGTGCAGGCCCTCACACAATGCTAGCTAGCCAAAGGAGGGGCTTGTCCTGGATCCTTCAACTGCAGCACAGGGTGGCAGGAGGTCACTAATCTCATTTTGAGGATTTTTGCTCAAGGATTAGTCCTAATTCCTAACAAGCCAGAGATTCTAGGCACCTCCATGCAGCTTCAGCCTAACTGAGCACATAAAACGCCTTCATGTTGTGACTTTTTTTTTTTAAAGATTTTATTATTATTATTGGAAAGCCGGATATACAGAGAGGGGAGGAGAGACAGAGAGGAAGATCTTCCATCTGATGATTCACTCCCCAAGTGAGCCGCAACGGGCCGGTACGCACCAATCCGATGCTGGGAACCAAGAACCTCCTCCGGGTCTCCCATGCGGGTGCAGTGTTCCAATGCATTGGGCCGTCCTCAACTGCTTTCCCAGGCCACAAGCAGGGAGCTGGATGGGAAGTGGAGCTGCCGGGATTAGAACCGGCGCCCATATGGGATCCCGGGGCTTTCAAGGCGAGGACTTTAGCCGCTAGGCCATGCCGCCGGGCCCATGACTTTTTTTAAAAGCACACTGTTTTGGCAGGTGAAACTACCCCCCACCCCCGCTCAATGGAAGCAAAACCCCATCTACCAAGTATTAAACACGTTCCAACTTCGTGTTAGGTGAACAGTTCACTACACTGAGCTCAGAAAAACAACATGCTAACCACCTCCATGATCAGAGATGTCAGGGACACTTTTGGATCAAATTCCCGATGAAAAACTGGGTGAGTGCGTGAGCTGAGAAAGCTTTAACCTAAAGAATTTGGTTTTTTGGGTGTGGCTCAGAGTGTGACTGGACCTCTGAGAGTCACTGCTGCTCCCCTGGTTGAGCAATAGGTCACGGGGCAGAGGGCTGAAGAAACTTGTAGAGCAGGTACTGAGAGAAACAGGAAGAACAAGGGAGGTCAGGGGGTGACACCCACAGCCGGCATGGGAGCAGATGACCGCACGGTTTCCCAAGCGCATACCAGGGCCCTGAGGTGGGCCCTGCCAGTGGCTGAGCAAGCCCGGGCTAAAGGCAGGACCGTGACACACGGCAGGAGTCTGAGCAGGCTCCTACCTCAACCTGGCAAAGTGGGGTTTTTTCTCCTTTCCTTCCGCTCCCCTGTCCGTGGTGCACCCCGAACACCGGCCAGGAAGCACTTACCGTGCTTTCTCTGAAAAGGGCAGGAGTCCATCGTTGGTCTCCGCCCCTTCAAGGTCACGCAGTGTGCGAGACCCAGCAGACACGGGACACAAAAGCCAGAGGACTCTCGGAAAGCTGGTAGCACCAGCTTTCCAACACCCAGGCACAGACTACTGAAGCGGAGGGGGACACTTCCAGCGCCACACGAGGTGCGTCTGCCTGGATTTGCAGCAACGTCTCTAACCCTGTTTCTAAGCACTGTTTCTGTGTGGGGAGAAACAGGCTCGGATGAGTCACGTGATTTACTCACAGCTGAAGTAGTGTCAGAGGGACAAGCCTAATGAATTAATGAGGGTTAATGAATTAGTCTCTTTCCTCCCCACACCCCTCTCCTCTAATACCTTCAGTGGTTCAGCCGGAGAAGAGCTCACCAGTAAATCTCTTTTGCCGAGTCTGAGCTTTCATAAGAAAATCTCCTAATTGGAGCTTTTTTTCCTCTTAGTAAATGAAGGCAGGGCAGTTGCTATAGCACTGCAGGGTAAGCCACTGCCCAGGACACTGCATCCCGTTCTGGTCACTCTGCTTTGATTCTGGAAGTCAATGGAAGATGGCTGAAGCATACAGACCCCTGCTTCCCATATGGAAGACTAAGACTAAGTGCTGAGTTCCTGGCTGTTGTGGGCAAACAGCATCTCTGTCACTCTTTATTAACTTGAAAGGGAGAACAGCAAAGAAACTTTTTTAAATGTTTAAGGAGAGAAAATTTAAAAAAATGTCTGGGCCCAGGGTGGTAGCCTAGTGGCTAAAGTCCTCGCCTTGCATGTACTGGGATATCATATGGGCGCCGGTTTGTGTCCTGGCTGCTCCACTTCCCATCCAGCTCTCTGCTTGTGACCTGGGAAAGCAGCCAAGGACAGCCAAGGCCTTGGGACCCTGCACCCGCGTGGGAGACCTGGAGGAGGCTCCTGGCTTCGGATCGGCTCATCCCTGGCCACTGTGGCCACTTGAGGAGTGGACCAGCGGATGGGAGATCTTTCTGTATCCCCTTCTCTCTGTAAATCTGACTTTCCAATAACAGTAAATAAATCTTAAAAAAATTTAAAAATGTTTAAAGTGTCTAAAAAGGAGGAGGGACTAGTTTGACTGAATATTCTCCATTTCAAACTTACTGTCCAAATCTAGTCCACATATTTTATGGAGAGCTTCAGCTTGATTTTCATCGATAGCACCTTTCTTCCAGGTGTTAAACCTAAGACAGCTACATCTGAGCATATCTTACATTCAGTGACACTAACGCCGCGTTTAAATACCCATTTGCTCGTCTGAGCTGCGATGGAATGTGCCTAGTTGGTTGTGCCTGCTTAGTAACTGTCCTACGACATGTGATGACTGCTTACTGTAATACTTTGGTTGTCATATTTTTCTCTTATGACTCAGCGCATTAAAAATATCCATGGGTTCCATACAGATATTCTCAGCAACTAATTCACGAAGGGCAGTAATCCCCTTAAAATAAACGCTGATCCACACCACGGGGGCTTCCAGCTGCCCACCGTGACTCTGAAGGCCCTTGTGGGGGAGGGGAGAATGAGGTAGGTCACCCACTGGTCCATTCATTCCTCAGATGGCCTTCCACATGGGTGGGAGCAGGTCCCTGTGTTGGGCTGTCTTCTCTGCTTTCCCAGTGCATTAGCAGGGATGTAGATGGGAAGTGGAACAGTCTCAAGCTGTCACCCATGAGATGCAGCATCCCAGGTGGTGGCTTTTTACCTGCTATGCCACAACACTGGCCCCTTCGTCATAGCAGAACTTCTTCCTTTGATAACCTAACAATATATTACACTCATCATGGGAACAGGACTAGCCCTTAGTTGTTTTTGTGGTGGTGGTAAAGATTTGCTTTGTTTTATTTGAAAGGCAGAGACAGAATCTCCCATTCACTGGTTCACTGGTTCGCTGCCTCTCCCTGCACTGTCACAGCCAGGGCTGGGCTGGTTCGCGGCCTCTCCCTGCACTGCCACAGCCAGGGCTGGGCTGGTTCGCGGCCTCTCCCTGCACTGTCACAGCCAGGGCTGGGCTGGTTCGCGGCCTCTCCCTGCACTGCCACATCCAGGGCTGGGCTGGTTCGCGGCCTCTCCCTGCACTGTCACAGCCAGGGCTGGGCTGGTTCGCGGCCTCTCCCTGCACTGCCACAGCCAGAGCTGGGCTGGTTCGCGGCCTCTCCCTGCACTGTCACAGCCAGGGCTGGGCTGGTTCGCGGCCTCTCCCTGCACTGTCACAGCCAGGGCTGGGCTGGTTCGCGGCCTCTCCCTGCACTGCCACAGCCAGGGCTGGGCTGGTTCGCGGCCTCTCCCTGCACTGCCACATCCAGGGCTGGGCTGGTTCGCGGCCTCTCCCTGCACTGTCACAGCCAGGGCTGGGCTGGTTCGCGGCCTCTCCCTGCACTGCCACAGCCAGGGCTGGGCTGGTTCGCGGCCTCTCCCTGCACTGCCACAGCCAGGGCTGGGCTGGTTCGCGGCCTCTCCCTGCACTGCCACATCCAGGGCTGGGCTGGTTCGCGGCCTCTCCCTGCACTGTCACAGCCAGGGCTGGGCTGGTTCGCGGCCTCTCCCTGCACTGTCACAGCCAGGGCTGGGCTGGTTCGCGGCCTCTCCCTGCACTGCCACAGCCAGGGCTGGGCTGGTTCGCGGCCTCTCCCTGCACTGTCACAGCCAGGGCTGGGCTGGGCATTCCATCTGAGTCTCCCACGTCGGCGCGGGCCAAGCACTTGCACCCTCTTCGGTTGCCTTCTCAGGTGCATGAGTGGGGAGCTGGGCTGGAGGTGGAGCAGCCAGGACTTAAACCACTGGGACACTGGTGTCACAGCTTGCCTGGCTTGCTGTACCACAACACCAGTCCCCTTGTCCCTGGTTTTTAGCAGAAAATTAAATGAAATTATTTTACCGTGTGACCTGACAAAAGTCCAGTTGGTCTTTCTGGGCTTCAACAGTTGTATGTGTGGATGAGGTTAAACTAGATGTTTAATCCATCTCTGAAGTATCAACCTAGCTGCCAGGACAGACCCATGATAACACTTGAATGGACAAGCACAGGTCCAGCCCTATGTGGGTCTGCAAACCTCACTTCCTGCCTCCTCCAAACACGGGCTCTCACTGCCCCCACCAAGCTCAGAGTAGAGCTCAGATCGCCAGCTCCCTGGGCTGCGTGCACACATGCTGACTCAGCATGACCCGTCCATTGCACAGGCTCCAGGATGTTTCTGCTCATCCCAGAGTTCAGCAGGTGGTCGTGGGCAATTACCTTTCCTGGCTCGACTTACTATGGTCAGGAGCAATGGAAGCACTTTCAGCAAGTGACATCACAGAGGGAGTGGCCTGAACAGGGAATAAGGACTGGGTCCCACCCATCACATTGTTGTACTAGCTTGGGAATTCATGGTACAAAAGAAAAAAATTATAAATTCACAGTATTTAAACAAGTATCTTAAACAGTGACTCAACCTTTAGTGAACACAAACTCTGGCCTGGGAAAAGCCCAGCATCTACGGCCAGTGCTGCTTACAGCAGCCTGATCGTTAGATTCCAGGATTCAGCTGGAAAAAGCCTTCTGTGGTATGAATTCAGATACAAGGTCATTTGAACCCCAACTGGACACTTACTGAGTGACCTCTGGCAAACTGGGAAGTCCCAGTGGACTTCCATTTCCTTATCTGTAAAAGGAGGACAATACAGCTCAGCTGCAGGTTAGGAATAACGCACCTCAGTGCAAATAACAAGCAGCAACAACATCCCTCTTGTCACTCAGATATTAGTAAAAGAAGGGCCAGCGTTGTGGTACAACAGGTTAAGCTGCCACTGCCAATGCCGGCATCCCATGCTGGAGCACCAGTTCCAGGCTACTCTGTTCCCGATCCAGCTTCTTGTGAATGCACCTGGGAAAGCAGGGGAAGATGTTTAGAGCACTTGGGTTGCTGGCACCCACGTGGGAGATCCACATGGAGTTCCAGACTCTTAGCATCAGCTTGGCCTAGACCTGGCTGTGACAGCCATTCGGGGAGCGAATCAGCAAGTGGAAGATCCATGTCTCCCTCTCTCCCTGTTGCTTTAGTTTTCAAATAAATAGTTTTCAAAGCAGTTTTAAAAAGACATTAATAAAATAAAGCAGAGAAAAAAATGCTTCTAGAGTAGCCATTTATGTACCAACTGGGTCACTAAAGATTCCATCAAATTCATCCTTAGCCTATTTCTGCCACAGAAGAATCAGGCTCACCAACAGTGGAGGAGATACGGGGAGGAGAAAAAAATAAAACTATAAAGCCGAAACAAGCAAAGAAAGGCTAGAGACATTTATTGCAGAGACATGTAATCTAGCCTAACTAACCTGCCCAGCACCATTCTAAACTATTTCCAGTCAGGTTCAGTGTATTTTTTTAAAAAAAGGTTACAGAGGGCTTGGCAGTGTGGCCCAGTAGCTAAGGTCCTCGCCTTGATCCCATATGGCTGCTGGTTCTAATCCCGGCAGCTCCACTTCCTCTCTGTCTCTCCTCCTCTCAGTATATCTGACTTTGTAATAAAAATAAAATAAATCTTTAAAAAAAAAAAAAAAGGTTACAGAAATTCTCCAAAAGTGCTTAAAACTGGCTTCAATTTATGGGGAAAAAAAGTCACCTATTTGAAACTGTTCAATGACCAAAGTCAGATAAGTACATGTTCTAACATTAGAATCTGTTTTTTTTTGTTTTTTTTTAAGGTTTATTTTTTATTGGAAAGGCAGATCAGATTTACCAAGAGTAGGAAAGACTGAGAGACAGATCTTCCATCCCTGGGTTCATTCCCCCAAAATGGCCACAGCGGTCAAAGTGGACCTGAAGCCAGGAGTCTTTTCAGGTCTCCCATGTGGGTGCAGGGTCCCAAGCCTTGGGCCGTCCTCTGCTGCTTTCCTAGGCCACAGGCAGGGAGCTGGATGGGAAGTGGAGCAGCTGGGACACAAACCAGTGCCCATATGGGATCCTGGCGCTTGCAAGGTGAGGAATTAGCCATTAAGCCATCATGCTGGACCCTTTAACTGCTCATAAAATTTTATATAAAATGCAACAAAAGGGCTGTGGAAAAAAATGACTGTCAGCTAGCTTTCCCAAGGAAGACTTTCTTCAAGCTTGTGGCTTAAGGAAAACCAAACTTAAAATAGGATGACAAAATCAGATTATAGGTCTCATCTCCCCATTTTTTTTTTTTTTTAATTCACCTTCCTTTTCTGGTCCGTATGACTACGTATTGAACCAAGTACAGTGCTAAGAAATGTATAGTGCCTTGCCTCCTAAGCAGCTCGGGCTTCATCTAATGAGGCGGCAATAAGAAGCTGAATTCTGGCCTGTCTCTAACACACAAGGTGGGCATGGCAAAACTTGTTCCTCTGTGAAGATATTACAAGCTCAGAGGAATTTAAGATCTGGAATGTTGTGCTTTCCATTCAAAATAAAGATGCCAAAGCAGCTAGTTTTGTGTTTCACTTTGTTTTGTTAATAGCTGACTGCGGAAGGCCTAGGTCCTCATGCTCAGACAAGGAAAGTGTGTGTTGGGAGGGTGGCCGTGGCACTGACTAACAGGGCTAAGAGCAGCTATGGCCAGGCAGTGAGCTAAGCGCTTCTCTCACAAATTACTTCATTTGTATGTTGCAATTGTTTAAGGAAGGACTACTAATCTTATGTTAGAGATGAGGAAATAACTTAGCGAAGCTCAAGAAACGCCTTGTTTTCAAAGTTAGTGATAGACTTGGAATTTGAACCTGAGAGTTGGATGTAAAATGAGAACAAACGGGGCCCGGGGCGTGGCCTAGTGGCTGAAGTCCTCGCCTTGAACACCCCGGGATCCCATATGGGCGCCGGTACTAATCCCGGCAGCTCCACTTCCCATCCAGCTCCCTGCTTGTGGCCTGGGAAAGCAGTCGAGGATGGCCCAAAGCCTTGGGACCCTGCACCCGCGTGGGAGACTCGGAGGAGGTTCCTGGTTCCCAGCATCGGATTGGCGCGTACTGGCCCGTTGTGGCTCACTTGGGGAGTGAATCATCGGACGGGAGATCTTCCTCTCTGTCTCTCCTCCTCTCTGTGTATCTGACTTTGTAATAAAAATAAATAAATCTTTAAAAAAACAAAACAAAACACCATTCCAGAGAGGCCCAAGGGCCCTTATGGGTATCTATCTGTTCAGCCCTTGTTTCTTCCTCCTTACAACCAATCTGAGTCTGTCTCTGGCCAACAAGGTTTGGGTACTACGTTAGTTAGTTCTCCCTAGAGGATGTTATTTTTCTCTGCTTGGGAAGGAAGCAAAGGAAAGGCTACATCTGCAGTGCAGGTCACGGTGGTCTACCATGAACATTAGTGTAGTCAGGCATAGAGACCAGACCACCTTTCACACAGATTACTACTCAAAGCAGTTAGCCCTTGGAGAATTTTCTAACTACCAGAGAACCATTTCACAGTTACCAGACATTTGCCAACTCATGACAAAGGTTACAGACATACTTATCTAGACTTATTTCCAGTCTAATCTTTCTGTACCACTTGCCCAGAGATAAGCATGTTTAAGGCCAGATATAAACACGGTTCTTTACATTCTGGCTGGGCTATACCTTTTATTTCCACAGAATTCCAGGAATTCTAGATCTTGTGATTGGGCTGCAATGGCTTCATGGTTTTGTGATTATTAATAAATAATAAACTCCTGAACCAGAATGAGCAAGGGAAATGACTGCTCCAAGCTGACTGGCAGGTCCCCCACAGTGGGAATCACCTGTGTGCTATGCCTCTGATGTCAGTGAAACAAGAACCTATGTGGGGCCCGGCGGCATGGCCTAGCGGCTGAAGTCCTTGCTTTGAAAGCCCCGGGATCCCATATGGGCGCCGGTTCTAATCCCGGCAGCTCCACTTCCCATCCAGCTCCCTGGTTGTGGCCTGGGAAAGCAGTCGAGGACGGCCCAAAGCTTTGGGACCCTGCACCCGCGTGGGAGACCTGGAAGAGATTCCTGGTTCCCAGCATCGGATTGGCGCGTACCGGCCCGTTGCTGCTCACTTGGGGAGTGAAACATTAGATGGAAGATCTTCCTCTCTGTCTCTCCTCCCCTCTGTATATCCGGCTTTCCAATAACAATAAAATCTTTTGTTTTTTTAAAAGAACCTACGTGGATGTCCTAAAGCATCTAACATGCTCTGGGCACTGAAGAGAAAGATGAAGATCTTTTAAAGTCACTTTGCTGCCCCCAAAGGAAAGGAACCCGGAGTAAGTAACTTTGGATTTCAGTTCCCCATGACTTACCTGTATCGCTCCTCCTGCAGGGTCTGCATTATTAAGGAGTAATCCCTCTGATAATGTTCCTTGAGGGTCTCAAAGGATTCCTCTAGTCTGGCCTGGGTTTCCCGGATCTCCTGGATTTCGTGCAGCAGCGCATCAAATCCTGAGCTCTGCATGTCCAGGGTATTTGTTTTGGAGCTGGATGCTCCTACGCCGATGCCCCCAGTGGTGCTGTTGGCTCCCACCGAGCCTGAAGTGGCACTAGAACAGTCTTCTTCGCTACCATATTTTGGGCTTGACTGAAAGTTTGAAATCACCCCCAAAGCCTTCCCATCATCCACTTGCCCTTCCTCCAAAGAGTCCTTCAGGTTAGGGATATTGTCTGCACTACCAAATTTGTTCCGGATCAGTGAGGCAATCTCTCTGGGCTTTGAGACCACAGCCCCTGCTGCTGAATGGGTGGCCTGGGAGAAGCTGGAAAAGCCACCTTTGACACTGTCGACCACACCTTCGCTGAAGCCCGTCACCTTGGCTCCCACATCCTTCAGCCCCTGGTGCATGTCCCTGAAGACATCCTTTGGCTGCCGGGGGATCCCATTCTGCTCCACCTCACGCAGCTTCCTGTGATAGTGCTCAAGCTTCTTTTGCAGCTGGAGGATGGTCTGGGCAGATTTCTGGTTCTTCTTCTCAAAGACCTGCTTGATGCGGGCCGCCTGCTGCTTGTCCGCACTATTGGCAAGCTTCAAGTACTCCGCCACATTGTCATCTCGGGCTGTCTGGGCAATCTTGATCTGCTCCGTCAGCTTCAGAATCTTCTGCTGCAGGTGAGCAATGGCGGCCTTGGTGCGCTGAGGGTCCGGGATGCCATCCACAGAGTCTGCGTGGATGCTGCCATCAGTGCTGGAGGCCACCGCACTGGAAGTCTGGGCAAGGCTGCTTACTTCCAACCGCTCAATCTAGCATGGAAACAAGGCACAGATGTTAGAAGCTCAACGTGCGCTAGCATTACTGGGCTTAAATGTACTGAAAATGTATTTTCAAATCTCCACACAGGTAGTGGCCTAGGATCCCTCCTGTCCTGAATAAACCCTGTGTCCCTCCTGTATACTGTTCTCATACAAGTCCACTTTTGCTAAGGGATTTATTACAGTATTGCTTTAAATAACAAAGTTGCCTCCGTGGATTTATGCATGATTTAGTTTAATTCACATCCTTAATGCATAATTAGGCTGAGAACCACATCTATGTAGAGCAGGTACATCTGCATTTGAAATTAAGTAGGTAAAAAAATTTTGGTATTCAAATACAACTAATTCAGATCCATCCAGGCTTACATCTGAAAATACTGGCAAGATTAGGTAGGTCAATGGCTAGGTATAAAAGCCAGATTTTTATCACAGTATCTTTTTATCCAGTCATGTCAAGGGTAATAGTTCATTTGCTCAAATCTAGTAAGGACACTTGTTTGGTAGCTGGTGACAGGAAGAGGTACAAATGGGAAAGTACTGCTAAAAGAGGAAAGGATGTTATCACATTGCAGAAACTGTTTTACCTGGGTAAGGTAACTCAGAGAGGGCCAGGAAAAGTAATTAGACAAGTCAAAGATACTGACCTTGGGAAGTTGTGCCTTTTACTAGATAAATAAAATGTGGTCCCCAAAAGGTTTTATTAGGCCTGGCGTGGTACCCTAGTGGCTAAAGTCCTTGCTTTGCACACACCAGGATCCCATATGGGCACTAGTTCTAAGCCCAGCAGCCCCACTTCCCAGCTCCCTGCTTGTAGCCTACGAAAGCAGTGGAGGACGGCCCAGTGCCTTGGGACCCTGCACCCACGTGGGAGCCCCAGAGGAGGCTCCCAGCTCCTGGCTTTGGACTGCAGCTCCGGCCGTTGCAGCCACTTGGGGAGTGAATCAGCGCACAGAAGATTTTCCTCTCTGTCTCTCCCCTGTGTGTATCTGACTTTCCAGTAAAAATAAATCTTAAAAAAAAAAAAAAAGGTGTTGTTAGGCAAGGGATCACTATCCTTTCGTATGGGTTAGAACCACTCAAAAAAAGCTGCTCAGATTTGAAAGTTTAAACTTTCCTACTTTAAACTGGGGCGATGTCTTGTTTCCCAAACTTGGGTGGGTGGGGTGAGGTGGGAGAGGCACTGCTGGATGTGGCTTGTGGTGAGAGCAGAGCAGGGCTCACAGAGACCACAGACGCTGTTGCCATTGGGCAGTAAACGGACATGACCACAGAACAGCTTCCTGAGCAAGGCACATTCCCAGGTCAAGTGTCAATGGTGAGTTTTCCACATTAGAAGGTCACACCCCCTTTCTGTGCATACATATTTACTTATAGAGGTTATCCCCTGCCTCCACCCCATGTTTTCATAACATACCAAATCCAAAATAAACATGAAATTCCAGTAACTAACTTTCTTCATTGTGGATATTGCCTCAGTGGCTACCTGAGCAGGAATTATGCTGATCACAGCTTTTAAACATATTTAATTACTGGATTCCATATATTAGCACTGATATGAATAAAAGATACTTTCCTTCTAGATGAACAATTTAGAAATATTGAGACTGAAATTAACAACAAAATGACATTATACTCCACTACTTAAAAAAAAAAAGATTTGGAAAAAAGACTAGCACAATACATTAACTGTTTCCTGCCGCTTCCAACCTCTGCCTGTTGTATTTGGAGGCCAGTGAAACGGCTAGGGGAGAAGGAGAGTTCCAGATAATCAAGTTATCAAGAGTTGCAAACAAGAGCACCTAGAAATCCATTTTGTTCGGTGCTCAGTTTGTTCAACTCTACAAGGTTTTCATTATGAATGGGATTTTAGATACCATAACTACAGTATATAATATGACCCTAAATGAGTCTTCAGGTTTAAACTCAGCTCAAAGATCACCACAATATAAAGAAAAGCAAGCCTGGTGAATACTACTCAAATAATGCCACGCTTATGCATGTTTCAGATTTTGTTCTGAAGTTCTCTGATATTTACACAAACACTAATTTGCATTCAATCTGGTCATTTCTGAATTTACAGTTTATCTCAAAAATCCTTTTTCTAAAGACTTATTTTACTCAAGTCAGAATTAGAGAGAGAGCCATCTTGCTTCCACTGGTTCGCTCCCCAGATGGCCACAGAACCTAGGCCATCAACAAGGGAGCTGGATCAGAAGTGGAGCATCCGGGACGCAAACCAGCACCCACACTTTTCTTTGAGCCCCAAGAGGCTAGCATAGTGCCTGTACAAAGGTGACAACTAGTCAGTATTATAAATGCTCACCTGAATCTCTTTAAACATGACCCTTCCAGATCTCACATGCGTTTCAGTGCCTTTTTTTTTTTTTTAAGATTTATTTTATTTTTATTGGAAAGGCAGATATACAGAGAGGAGAAGAGACAGAGGGGAAGATCTTCCACCGCTTATTCACTCCCCAAGCAGCCGCAATGGCCAGAGCTGCACCAATCCATAGCCTCCTCCAGGTCTCCCACGCCAGGGCAGGGTCCCAGGGTTTTGGGCCGTCCTCAACTGCTTTCCCAGGCCACAAGCAGCGAGCTGGATGGGAGGCAGGGCCACCAGGGATCCCAACGTGTGCAAAGTGAAGACATTAGCCGCTATGCTACCGTACTGGGTCTTTCAGTGCTTGAATCTGTTACTACATATCAAACATATCTAAGTTTTTATAGGAAAATAGCTTCCAATAGATGACTTTTCCCTATAGTGCTGGTGGAGAAGAGTTCATACTATGTTGGGTCTCAGTTTAAATTATTAACTTTCTGTTATTCTGCCTGCCTCCTCCCAATTCAACTGCAAACTACCCCTGATTATCTAAGGGGGTCGGGGACTGTTGCTCTGAAACTGCTTTGTCACGGGAGGACCTGTTTGTTTTTTTGGCTCACAATGAACAGAAGGGCCTGATGTTTGCACTTAATGGATCCATATAAGCCTGGTCAGATGACTTATTCTCTTTTCAACAAAGCTCCAGTGTGTTCCCTATGTACAGGGTCTATGTTTAACATCAGAGATGCGAAGAAATAACACACTGCTAAGAAGCCTGCAATCCTAGTAACGATAGACAATAACACCTGCTTTTATGAGGATCTTTTTCTTAAAATTTTTTTTCTGTTTACTTGAAAGGCAGCCCTGGTATTTCAGTTCCTGCCACCCATGTGGGAGATCCTGGCTTCTTGCTTCAAACTGTCCAAACCCTCACTGTAAACCAACAGGTGGAAGATTTCTCTGGCTTTCAAGTAAATACACATAAAATAAAAAAAGGCCAGACAAGGACCTATTGATGAACAACTGGAACAGATCATCCAAGTTCCCTTCCAATTCTCAGATCTTTACTTTGTTATAATTCCTGCTGCAACATGGTATTTATGACAGACACCTCACTAAAAAGATGTCTCTATCTTTGCTTAATTCTATTTGTTTTTAGCAATTTTGATAAGCAATGTTGTAAACAAACAACCCCCTGACGATCTCCCTGGGGTAGGTCTGTACCAGCGAAATCTCCCTAAGCTGGGCATGATTTGTGAGGCAGCTTGTGGGAAGCACAAGGCTCCAAGGATGGGACGTACAATCTGTAATCCCAACCCCATTAAGGGCCTAGTCACTTTAATAATTTATTTTCTGATGATTACTAGATGTATAGCCCCATCCCATACTACCCTTAATTCTACTCCATATTTCTAATCTAACCACATTTCTATGTTTCTGATATCCTCCAACCCACTCCTCCTGTATTTGATGTCATCTCAGCTAATGGCTCCTTCACTGTCCCCTTGCTGTGACCCAAACTCCTGGAGTCACCCTGATCCCTTCTGCTTTCACTCTATGCAGTTAGTGTTAACAGTCAGAGTTGTTAAAACAGATAGTACCAATACCTGCTATATGCTAAGTATTATTCTAAAACCTCTTATGTGTAACAATTAGTTTAATTTTTACAACACCACAAATACTAATTCTCATCACTCCCATCTTTTTTAATGTATTTATTTGAAAGGCAGAGTGTTAAGAGATCTTTCATCTGCTGGTTTACTCCCCAAATGGCTGCTGCGACCAAGACTGGTCCTGCCAGAAGCCCAGAACTCCATTCCGGTCTTCCATGTGGTGGCAGACATCTGAGCATTCAATCATCTGCTGATTTTCCAGGTGCATTGTCAGGGAACTAGATCAGAAATGGAGCAGCCACAGGGCCATGGTGACTCAACAGGTCAGTCCTCCAACTACAAGTGTCAACTTTCCCTACAATCCAGCCCCCTGCTTAAGGCCTGAGAAGGCAGTGGAGGATGGCCCAAGTCCTTGGGACCCTGCACCCGCATGGGAGATCCTGGCTCCCAGTTTCAGACTGGCCCAGCTCTGGCCATTATGGCCATTCGGGAAGTGAGTCAGCAGATGGAAGATACCTCTCTCTCTCCTTCCCTAACACTGACTTTCAAGTTAAATAAATAAAGAACAAAACTACTCAGAATAATTCTTTTAAAACAAATCACACATTGCAACACTTTTACATCTAAAATTTTCCAGTGAATTCCTATTTCAGGCCATGTAAAACTCAGTGTACACCGTCCTGAAACGTCATGGCTGCTGTCCCACACAGGACTGCACCTACCCAACACCTTCACCTCTGTGATTTACCATGGCTACCAGCTGTAACGGCACGCTGCTGGACGTGGCCTTAGCTCTGGGTTTTTCACTCCATATTCCTTCTGCCTGGGACACTCTTCCTTCAGACACCATGCATGACTTGCTTAACAACTCCTTCAAGTCACTGTCTCAGTGTTGCCTTAAAACAAGGACTTCTGTGCCCTGTTTAAAACTGCACCCTATATTTCTATTATGAACACTTTCATTTCTACAAAGAACTATTTACCTTCTGATGTATTACATATATTTATTATCAACTAGAATTAAGGTCCTTGCAGGGAGATATTTTTTGTGTTCTATATACACTTCTGCAACAAAACCAAAATTAAACAAAAACTGTACACAGAACTTAGTAGCTTCTCAGATATTTGTTGAATGAATTAAAACATTTCCTATTTATTCAGAGCAGAGTTACCCCAACTATTTATTGTATCACCAAGAGATCTTAACAAAACTACTTAGAGCTTCCTTCTTCTTTGTCATATAGCAGGACCTTGGCAAAGCAAAGATGGGCCTTCGGAGCTTACTGCAGTACCTTATTGTAATACCTTACAAACATTTGCCTGGGGCCTGGTGTGATGGCCTAGTGGCTGAATCTTTGCCTTGCACGTGCTGGGATCCCATGTGGGCGCTGGTTCATGTCCTAGCTGCTCCACTTACTCCCTGCTTGTGGCCTGGTGGGGACAGTGGAGGACAGCCCAAGGCCTTGGGGCCCTGCACCCATGCGGGAGACTTGAAGGAGGCTCCTGGCTCATGATCGGCTCAGCTCCGGCTGTTGCGGCCACTTGGGGAGTAAATCAGCGGATGGAGGCTCTTTCTCTGTCTCTCCTCCTTTTGGTGGATCTGCCTTCCCGATAAAAATGTTAAAAATCGTTAACAAAATTTCTTTTTCCCAAGTGGGGATTTGGTGGTTAAGACATGCTTGGAATGCCTGCATCCCATATTGAAGTGCCTGGTTTGAATTCTGGCTTCTATGCTTCTATCCAGCTTCCTGTTAATGCAGATCCTGGGAGGTAGCACTTAATGGTTCAAGTATTTGTGTCCATGCCACCCATTGGAAACCCTGGACTGAATCCCAGCTCCTGACTCTACCCTGCCTATTGCAGGAATTTGGGAAGAAAAACTAGCAGGTGGGAGATCTCTCTGCAGTTCAGCTCCTAACCCAATCCCATCTTCCTGCGAATGCAAACACTGGGAAGCAGCAGGATGATTGGAGTAGTTGGGGTCTCTGCCACCTACACTGGAGACATTAAACTGTGTTCTAAGCTCCCAGTTTCCACGCAGTCAGTAGTGGTTGCTATGGATATTTGGGGAGTGGATCAGTGGATAAACAATCTGTTTTGCTTCTCTTTGAAAAAATTTTTAAAAATATTTTCAAGGAAACATTCACTGGGTCCTCCTGGCATTATGCTTTAGAGGGTTAAGCTGACATCTATGACACCAACATCCCCTATGGGAGTGCTGATTCGAGTGCTGGCTCTGTTTCTGATCCAATTCCCTGCTAAATGCCTGGGAAAGCAGCAGCAGATGCCCAAAATAGCTGTGTCCTACTATGCTCACGACATTCCAGGCTCCTGACTTTTGCCTGGTCCAGCCTTGGCTGTTGTAATTATTTGGGGAGTGAACCAGTGGATGGAAGGACTTGATATCTTGATTCTCTCTGTCTCTGCTCCTCTCCTTCCTTCTATCTGCCTTTCAAATAATTAAAATCTTTACAAAAAATCTTTTGCAGATTTACAGAGAGAAGGAGAAACAGAGAGTCTTCCATTCTCTGGGTCACTCCTCAAATGGCCAGAGCTGAGCTGATCCAAAGCTGGGAGACAGGAGTTTCTTTGTCTACCATGTGGGTTCAAGGACTTGGGTTTTCTCAGGCATATTAGCAGAGAGCTGGATTAGAAGCGGAATAGTTGGGACACAAACTGGCACTCGTATGAGATGCTGGCACCACAGGTAGGAGGATTAGCCTACTGAGTCACTGTGCAGCCCCCTCTCCTACGCTGACCCTCCAAAGAAATCTTTTTAAAGTATGTGCCTCGGGCCCGTCACGATAGCGTAGTGGTTAAAGTCCTTGCCTTGCACGTGCCCCGGGATCCCATATGGGCGCCGGTTCTAATCCCAGCAGCCCTGCCTCCCATCCAGCTCCCTGCTTGTGGCCTGGGAAAGCAGTCGAGGACAGCCCAAAGCCTTGGGACCCTGCACTTGCATGGGAGACCTGGAAGAGTTCCTGGCTCCTGGCTTCGGATTAGCTCAGCTCCAGCTGTTGTGGTCACTTGGGGAGTGAATCATGGGACGGGAGATCTTCCTGTCTCTCCTCCTCTCTGTACATCCGCCTTTCCAATTAAAAAAAGTATGTGCCTCAGGACAGGCATTGGCACAAAGGTTAGACTGGGATGCCTGCATCCTGTGTTTCATTCCATACCTGAATGCCTGGGTTCAAGTGTCAGATCCTCCTTCCATTCCAGCTTCCTGCTACTGTACGCACTGGAAAGCAGCAAGTGCGTGACAGATCAGATATCTGGGTCCCTGTTAACCATGTAGAGGCCTGGAACTGAGTTCTAGGTTCCTGGCTTTGGTATGGCCTTGCCCTGGCTGCTTTAGAAATCTTTAAAAATGCGTATGTCTAAAAATGTGACTAAATAATCAGGTATGTCATACTTTTTAAAAAAGCATAGTTTCTACTTTTGCATGAATTATACTCATACAATAGTATCCCACTCCTTTCAAGTCTTCATTTGTTTTATTTTTATTCTTTTTAAATCTATTTGAGAGGCAGAGCGAGCATTAGAGATCTTCCATCTGCTGATTTACTCCCTAAATGCTCATAACAGCTGAAGCTGGGCCGGGCTGAAGCTAGCAGTCAGCAAATTTATCCAGGTATCCCAGCTATGCGGCAGGGACGCAAGTACCTAAGCCATCATTTGGTGAAACCAGATAGAAAGCTGAATGGGAGAGAGAACAGGGTTCCCATCCATGCACTCAAGTACAGGATGTGGCTGTCCCAAGAGGGGGCTTCAACTGCACCACAACATCTGCCTCAGTATCTAACTTTCATATTTAGAACACAATTTAGATGCCCAACACTGGGGTGGGCCATTGGTGGTTTGGATGTTAGGACACTGACATCCATATTGGACTGCCTGGGTTGGAATCACAATTCCAGTCCCAATTCCAGCTTCCTAGGGAGTCGGCAGGTAATTGCTCTAGTAGTTGGGTTGCTACTGCCCTTGCGGGAGATTTAAATATTGAGTTCTGAGCTCCTGGCTTTAGTCTGCCAGCACTGGCCGTTGCAGCCACTTGGAGAGTGAGCCATTAGAAGCAAGATCGCTGTATGGCTCTGACTGTGCATTTCAAACAATGTCCCAGATTATTATTTTTCTGTGTGGACTCTGAACACTGAGGATTGCCTTTCTAGGCTTATTCCTTAGTAGTCTTCAAAGGCTATGAAGACTCAAGGTGCAAACTGGTTAAGATGTAAATATGATGATGATGATGATGTTGAAAATCAGTAGAAGAATTGCAACCACTAGCTGATCGGGGTGATGGACTGTGCCGGGCCCTGTGCTTGCTAGAACATACAAGAAACTAATCTGGGAATACCTCAGAGTATCTTTGGAGCTCTCCCCAATTGAACTGCTGGACTCAGAACTCTAACCAAGAAAAGACAGAAGACAGAACAGGACAATCATTCATCTCAGCTACATGTTGGCAGCGAAATATGGGACAAATGGAGACTTCATGATGGACCATATCAATCAGTGGACCACCTCATCGAGCGAAACTGGCAGCGACTCATAACTTGAGAACTATTAACACCACTTGAGCACATATCTCAGAGCATGCCCCACATCCGGGACTTGGGGTGGGCGGGAAACCAGGTGGGGCTTCTCCCTCAATGTCCCCCTCTACCTCAGATACATGATGGAAACAATATTGACATAATAGCATTGCCCACCTCCCTATCCCCCTGAACCTTTTTTTTTCTTTTTCTTGTTTTTCCTTTAACTATAGTTAACTATGTAAAGATTGTCAACAACAATGCAATAAAATGGATTAAAAAAAAAAAAAAAGAAAATCAGTAGAAGCACGTAACTGTTTACTATGTATCCAGTACATATGAAAATACCTTACTTATATTAGTTTTACTATTTCTCAAACAACCCTAGGAGGTACCCACTATTGTAACCTCACTTTACAGCTCAGGAACCAGAGTCAGAAGTCATGTGACTTGCCCAATGTCACGCGGCCAGGAGGAGGCAGAGTCAGGACCTAAATCCAGAGGCCTGAGGATCAGAGTCCCTACTCTTCATGGCAGCCAGGACAAAAAGGAGGCAATGAGGATTTCTACAGTTAGATTCTGGATGAGAAATCTACGTGTGTCTTTCTAGAAGCTTATTAATTACACATGTGCAAGCAGGAGGCAGGGTACACGGAGGTATAGCAGTGGCAGTGACATGTCATTATTCAAAGGTACTTTGTATAATAAGAGGTGGGAAGGGAAGTTAAATAATTTCATATGTAAAGTGCACATGTTAAAATAGCAGCAGAGGTGATTCCAGCCGGTTAGCCAGATAGCAGAGCAGCAGATAGCAGAATGGCAATGTGGACCTTGGGGTTAAGTACAGCTGGAATTTGAATCCTAACTGAAAAGTTGTGTCATCTGAGTCCACTTTCTCATTTTCAGAAAGTAAATATAATAACATTTCTCTTGCAGGATTAAAGAACAAATGTGGGGCTGGTGCTGTGGGGTAGCAACAGGTAAAGCTGCGACCTGCAGCTCTAGCATCCCATGTGGGTGACAGTTCGAGTTCTGATTATTCCACTTTTGATCCAGCTCCCTGCTAATAAACCTGGGAGGTAGCAGAAGATGCTCCCACCTGGGGGACTCAGAAGAAGCTCCTTGCTTTGGACTGCCCAGCGCTGGCCACTGCAGCCAACTGGGGAGAGAACCAATGGATGGAGATCTGTCTGTAACTGTTTTTCACATAAAGTAAATCTTTAAAATAACGCATACACATTCCTTAGTACAGGCTTGAAATCTAAAAGGTTTCAAAGGAGCTTCTAACATTAAGTTACAGAGCTCTATTTAGGTGTTTCTGTAAATATTTTTTGAAACAATTTTATTTGTATTAGGTCAAAGTTTTGCGATAAGGCTGAAAGTTGCTAGAATACTCTGAAATGTATTCTAACACTTAGGTGACTCAAAACAAAATGAAAACCTACAAAACATAAGAGACATATTCTAAATGACCACAATAGTTAGGGCGGGACCTGCTGAAGTCAAGAGCTCCTTACAGGTCTCCCATGTGGGTGCGGAGGCCCAAGTATTTGGGTCATCTTTTGCTGCTTTATCAGGCACATATTAGCAGGGAGCTGGATCAGACGTGGAGCAGCTGGGACTCAAACCAACAACACTCATGGGATGCTGGCATCATAGGCAGAAGCAGCTTACCTTGTTCTGCCACAATACTGGCCCTGGATCATCTAGTTAAGATACATGTACTCCGGGCCCGGCGGCGTGGCCTAGCGGCTGAAGTCCTCGCCTTGAAAGCCCCGGGATCCCATATGGGCGCCGGTTCTAATCCCGGCTTCTCCACTTCCCATCCAGCTCCCTGCTTGTGGCCTGGGAAAGCAGTTGAGGACGGCCCAATGCATTTGGGACACTGCACCCACGTGGGAGACCCGGAAGAGGTTCCAGGTTCCCGGCTTCGGATTGGCACGCATCGGCCCGTTGCGGCTCACTTGGGGAATGAGTCATCGGACGGAAGATCCTCCTCTCTGTCTCTCCTCCTCTGTGTATATCTGGCTGTAATAAACTGAATAAATCTTTAAAAAAAAAAAAAAAAAGATACATGTACTCCCTAGTGGCCATGGGTCTAATACCCAATTCTGGCACCCAACCCCATTAACTGGGTTCCAGCTACCCATGTGGGAGACCTGGATTAACTTTTTGGCTTCAGCTATGGCCTTGGTCCAGCACTAGCCATTGTGGACGTCTGGGGAGTGATTGGGCGGGTGGGAGCTGTCTGTCTCTCACATGAATAAAAAACAAAAGAAACTGAACTTAGTCTTTAAAGTCCTGCATGGTTAGGCCCTGGGTCTATGTCTCCAGAGCTTCACTTCCCATCTGCACTGAGCGGCCCTGCACAGCCCAAAGTGCTCATCTGCTTCTCACTGTGCTGTACATTATCATGACCAATTAGTCATCGCTCTCAGCCGCTGTATATGGTGCTGGGCATACACTGATGAATAAAACAAGAGATCTTGCTTCTTGAAGGCTGTGGCTGAGTAGGGAAAAAGTAGACAAAAACAAAAAACAAGAGCAGGGTAACAAAACAACACAGATTACAAAACATGCTGCAATAGAAAGAGCAGAGAATGATATGACCCCTTCTTCCTACAGATGTCACACAGCAAGAAAATCTAAAATTGGAGTGTTATCATAATCAATAGCAAAACAGTTAAGGAATGTAACAATTCAAACAGAGAAAAAGCAGGTTTTTTTTTTCTTTTAAAAACAAGTATTTACAGTAATTGTCTAAGTATTCACTACTTCCTGGGATTTATTTGGTGAAAGAAATGCTGGGAATGTTGAGAGGAAAGGTTAGCAGGCAGCAGGGGTACCTGTCAGGCAGCCCTAAGGGAGAGGGCCCTGATGGCCGGATTCGCGAAGCTTACATAAGCAGTGAGTCAGCACAGTCAGGTATCAGGAGAGCTCCGCTGTCCCCTCTCCACAGCCAGGACACTTGGCTCTCCTTGATGGTGAGAATGGCCCGGAACAAGACCTGAAGTTGGCTAATGAAACAGTCACTTATCTCCCAGGAACACTTGCATAAGTTATGAATGATGGGAAAGTAAACCTTCATGCTTCTACAAAAAGCTAAGAGAGCACCCACCTTAAAAGCAGAGCAAGGTTTACAGGATAGTAGAAAGCATTTCTTTTAACATGGAATAAAATGCTTATGCAGATTCCAAAATCAAGACTTCAAAATCTGCTAAAACAAAAGTATAAAGACAGCAATCCTCACCTATATTGGGGTCTATAAATGTTTCAGGGATGCTTTCTGCAAAAGCTAGTATGAATTAGGAGTAACTGCAGAAAGTTTCATTGTGACAAAATTGGGTCTGGCAAAGAAAACTGTCCATAAGAGGGACTCAAGCATAGTAGAGGCAGCACGACACAGCCACTTGCCGTGGAACAGCAATGCCAACGAAGCAAGATGTACACCCAGCAAGGCGCAGCCATGAGAACAGCAGACGTGTCCACCTCCACACTTCTGCTCCGAGCCTACTGCTGCTCCACTGTAACTCAGTAAGGAGAGGCTTTCATTTTTCCCTTTCCACTCGAGGCCAAAGGGAGAGCTGGAGGAGTAATTTTGACTATTCAAAGGGAAAAAGAGACCTAATTGTTAGTCAGCATTCTTTGCTCTGACCATTCCTGGCTTCTTTCTGTTCATAGACATTTGGACAAAACAGGTCACAATCTGCATGGCCAGAAATAATATTTTCTATTCTAACCCCACTGATCAGTCCAATACGATCCTGCAAAATATTTTAGTTCTTGCTAAGATGCAGTTCTTTATACACAGAAAATTCATAAAGCAAGAAAAAAAATCACAAACAACTCATTTGTCTTACCCAAACCCCCGGTCAGGCAGCCTGCCGATCGTGCTCGCCACAAAGCGCATCCTTCATTTGTGCACTGCCAGGGCAAGCTTGGACCGTGAAACAAATCACGACCTCGCTTGGTGACTAGCTCTTCCCATTTGCTCCCGCTTCCAACTGCACAGGAGCTGTAGCGTGGCCTGTCACTGCCGCACACACAGTCTCCGAGAATAACGCCGTAAACGAGGGCGGCTACCACTGGGAAGGCATCGCCCACAACCAGCCGAGCCGCAGTGGAGCTTCGCATGGATCCTGGGGCTTCTCACCTTCACAGCCTCAGAGAAGCGCCCTTCCCAGAACAGGCAGGTGCAGCCACACTACATCAAGGTCCCCACATGGCCAGTCCTCCGTAGTGCCCACCTCGGCCTAGGTTCAGCCCTGGGTCTGTCTCCTTCCTGCATCAACTCTTACAGCTTTCTCCATCTGGGAGCCTGCAAGGACTCTGCTCAATAAACAGAAAGCGTATGCCAAACAAGTGTGTGTTTTGTGTGTGTGTGTGTGTGTGTGTGTGCACATGCGCACGCGTGTGTGTGCACCGTTTGCTAGAGCTGCTAATGCAAATGAATAATTTGAGAATGGAGATCACAAACAGTATCTGCCTCTCTTCTCCAGCTGTGAGCATCTTTTATAAAAAACAAAAGCATCCAACTGGGTGGATTTAAAGCTACAGGACAGTAATTCAACATCCACATTTGTCTTCTGATTTAAATTGGACAAAGCTAAGAATAGCTTAGAGATGAAAAACAAACAATACTGTTTAGATAGCGAGATTTAATCACCACAAAGGAAAGATCTACTAGATGTTTCCATATAAGTTCGCCAGAACAGAATTCTATACTATACTAATGTTTCTGTTCTTCTGATTTCAGTTCCTAAAATCATTTAAGTGAAAACTGAACAAAAATTAAAAATGAGCCTGAGACCCTAATTCATTGAGGACAAAGAAGCTGCTTCAATGAAAAGCAGTGCAGTTCTCTAAAGTCTAAGGGAAGGATGCCAGCTCCACCTTCATAAACCCAGGCTCAGCCCCGACTGCAGCGTCAGCATCCCCAGGGACTGCACTAGCCTGGAAAATTCCCTGTGATTTTTAGACAAGCTGTCAGAGCTGCACTTTCTCCCTGCAAAAACTGTTGGAGGGAATGCACATAGCAGGAATTTTAATTATTATAAAATATAGTGTAGCATGTACCAAGCATAATTTTGAGTGCTATTTCTCCAAGGTTAATATGCAAAAGTTATGAGGCCTGATGACCATCTAATACAGTCCAATGCGGTCCCGTCCGGGAGCCTGCAGCAGGGGTAATTTCTGTGCTTGGAGCTGAGTCCTGGGGCTGGGGAGTGCCGGCCTGTGCACTGCTGGGAAGTCACTGGAAACCACACATCTCACCTCTCCAGGTCAGACTGACAATGGCGTGGCAATAGGCTGTTTGTCTTGGGGTAAAGAGTAGGTTGAATGGTTTCACCTGAATAAATATTTGTTATTTAAATTCTGCACTGCTAGCATCAACACTAGTTTGTTTGCTTAATTCTGTTAATTCTGTTTATTAGCACTTTCAATACCTTCTTTTTTTTTTAGACAGTGCAGTTTTATTCAATCAAAGAGAAATGAAGTGCTGACACATGCTACCATGTGAACAAACCCTGAAAGCATTATACAGAATGAGAATAAGCCAGACACAAAAGGTCACACATTTGTATGAAATGTCCTGAGTGACAAATTTATTCAGGCAGAAAGCACCTTCGGGCCTTTCCGGGTTGAGGATGTGGACTGGGCTAGAGGGAAGAGGGAAACCTGAGGAGGGGTGGCAGGTTTTATTTTGGGGTAAGAAAACTGTTTTGACCTTCCCTGTGTAACAGTTGTACAACTCTATGATCCGTAAGTAAGCAAGTCCTATTAAGTCACACGAGTCAGGGCTCAGAGGCCTTTAGACAGGCGCTCACTGGAGCCAATGCGCTACAGCCCACTCCCAAATGGTGCCTAATTTTAAGCCTGTTCTTAAAATCTTCGGGTGTTCTGATCGGTGCTCTCTCGTGGCCTTGGGATGTGGGACGAGGCTTGGGCGAATTTCTGTCATATGTGGTTCTGCCTCTGGCTTAAAAAAAAAAAAAAAGTCTGTATTTTTCTGTCCCATCAGTAGCAGCCCCATTGTTTATAAAGTTCACATTCTATCTAACAAAGGATGTGTTGATTTAGTTTTCGTTCCTTTTACAGTAGGAAATGGACTTCACACTTCACTGTTTCTGCTTTCCAAGTACGGCTGAGTTTTCACAATCATCTTGGCCTTTCTCGTACTGATATTTGCAGGTTTCTCAAGAAAGTTTTTGTTGTTGTTTAAAGATTTATTTATTTTTATTGCCAAGTCAGATATACAGAGAGGAGAGACAGAGAGGATGATCTTCCGTCCAATGATTCACTCCCCAAGTGGCTGCAATGGCTGGAGCTGAGCCAATCTGGAGCCGGGAACCTGGAACCTCTTCCGGGTCTCCCACGCGGGTGCAGGGTCCCAAGACCTTGGGCCGTCCTCGACTGCTTTCCCAGGCTACTAGCAGGGAGCTGGAAGGGAAGCGGGACTGCCAGGACATGAACTGGCACCCATATGGGATCTTGGCATGTGCAAGACAAGGACTTGAGCTGCTAGGCTATCGCACTGGGCCCTATTACAATTTATTTAGCAACCTAGGAAAGCTTGCAGCCATCAGCAGTTCCAATGTGATTGCAGGTCTAACTGGGAACTCTGGAATCTGAGTGGAGCTCTTAGTGTAGAAAAACTTGTAGGTAAAAGACATGCACTCTAGGTCCGGTGCGGTAGCCTAGTGGCTAAAGCCCTTGCCTTGCATGCGTCAGGATCCCATATGGGTGCCGGTTCATATCTTGGCTGCTCCACTTCCCATCCAGCTCCCTGCTTGTGGCCTGGGAAAGCAGTCGAGGATGGCCCAAAGCTTTGGGACCCTGCACCCGCGTGGGAGACCTGGGGGAAGCTCCTGGCTCTTGGCTTTGGATCGACACAACCTCCAGCCATTGTGGCC
Source organism: Ochotona princeps (assembly GCF_030435755.1). Taxonomy (NCBI): domain Eukaryota; kingdom Metazoa; phylum Chordata; class Mammalia; order Lagomorpha; family Ochotonidae; genus Ochotona; species Ochotona princeps. Next base: position 36,117,077 of record NC_080852.1, on the reverse strand, counting down.
ACTTGGGGAGTGAACCAGCAGGCAGGAAGATCTTTTCCCCATCTTTCTCTCTTTACATCTGACTTTCCAATAAGAAAAATCTTAAAAAAAAAATACATGCATACTTTTGATAGCACATGTGAAGGGAATCTCTCTACAACTGACCTCACTGGTTTTGTTTTTGGCAGCTGGCAAGGGCCACTCACCATGGCTTGAATTGTTCCTGATGTTATTGCATGTTCTTTTTTTTACAGGAAATCAACTCAACACAGATGGCATCAGAGCCTTCACAGCCACCATAGGTTTTTTCCTCTCCCTTCATTATGTTCTTATGATATTCTACTTTGCTTCCATAGAAACTTCAGTTTCTCAGCAGGCCTGCGGTGAGCGCAGCCACTGCGGCCAGTTCCTGCCAACCACTACAGACCATACTCAGGGTCGCCCCCTACCGCTACCCTAGAAAAGATACACACATACATATACAGGATTTATTTACACCGGAGGCAGAGGAAGAGGAAGATCTTCCATCTTCTGGCTCACTCCCCAAGCGACCGCAACAGCCAGAGCCAGAGCTGAGCCGATATGAAACCAGGAGCCAGGAGCCTCTTCCAGGTCTCCCACGTGGGTGCAGGGTCCCAAGGCTTTGGACCGTCCTTGACTGCTTTCCCAGGCCACAAGCAGGGAGCCAGGTGGGAAGTGGGGCCGCCAGGATTAGAATTGGCCCCTATATGGAGTCCTGGTGTGTGCAAGGTGAGGACTTTAGCTGCTAGGCTCTTGTACTGGGCCCGAAAAGACATTTTTTAAAAATAATTTTATATGACACATTTCAAAATATATTAAAGCAGATTTAATTACAAACTCATGGCTGATACAATGTTTCTGTTCCACATTATCTAGAAGCAAATTCCAGACAAAGATGTTTTCCTTAAAAACCAAAGATACTCCCAGAGGCTTTCCTAGATGTTCTTAACAAAACCTCTCCTCAGCTGTCAGATGTCATGAATACCACTTCACTTTTTAGACAAGATGCCAAATGTCCTCCTTCCTTCTCTCTGCCTTTACTATATTCAGTTCAGAAACATGCACCGGGAAAACTGCCAAAGGGTCCCAAGTGACTGTTCTGTTCAAAAATACTCATTTTCTTGATGATGATATCTGATATGATTGCTACGACAAGTTTTCCCCTTCCTCCCCAAAAGTGACAAATGTTTAGAGAAAGAGAAATGTGGAGTCAAATAAAAAAAATAACAAACATGACATGTCAGTGACGGTCTGGAGTCACAGAAACGGTTTTGGAGGCTGGAGTAAGGAGCAGGCGGCAGGTGGCAGGTGTCCGGCCGTGCACTCCACAGGGCCTCCGGCCCCGCCCTCCTCCTGCTGCCAGGTCAGGCACAAAGTTCCTAACTGCACTGACCTCCCACCGGGACTCCTTAAGTGGTAGGTTTTGGGGCAATGTCAGTAGTTCCATGTAAGTACAATGGAACCCCTATAAGCTGGGTGGGGAGGCAGAAAAATGCCAAAGCAAGGAGCTGGAAAGTCATAACAATAAGGCAACAAAGGTCTTTGCTTAGTGCTAGAAAAATGAGGTTTCAGCAATAAGTAAATAAGTAAACAAAAGCACCACCCTTCTTGTCATCCAGGACACTTAAAGAAACTGTATAAGGAACTGAAGAGCATCAAGTGTCATAATGTCACCTCCCACATGCTGGTCTGTAACTTTATAAAGCACCCAGGTGTCCTTGCAAGCCTAAGAACATGATGCTGAATCTAGCATGATGGAGGATATCACAGGGTGGCCAGAGCAAAGGTACTGGCTGACCTTGCTTCTCTCATTAATGCCATTAATGCCTCCACAGCGACCTCGCCCTACCCTAACCACCTCCCACAGGCTCTGCCTCCAAACACCACTAGCGCAAGACCTTGACCATGAAGCTTCCAACACACACACTTTCAGGGGACACAGTGAAATCATGGCAACCAGCTAAAGGATTCAAGGGTGCTACAGGCAACTGTTTCACAAATGCAGACACCCCAAAATCCTGATGGAATACCACCCCCTTGTTCAAGGATGGCCCAGGTAATTTCCAAATGTTACTTATAAAGTAACTGCAGAGGTATACAAAAATTTACTCCATAAATTAAATGGAATAACCAAATATTATTTTTGACATTATGGAACATAATAGAGTAGATTCCAGCCTGAGGTTTATAAAGGTCCAGTTGTGGGGCTGGTGCCATGGCATAGCAGGCTGAGCCTCTACCACCTGAGACCCAGCATCCCACAGGGGCACTACCTTGAGCCTGGCCGCTCCATCTTTGATCTAGCTGCCTAATTTCCCTGTCTGGGAAAGCAATGGAAGATGACCCAAGTCTTTGGGCCCCTGGACCCATGTGGAAGACCCTAAAGAAGCTCTTGACTCTCCAGCCTGGCCCAGCCCCAGCAGCCACTGTGGCTACTTGGGGAGTAAACCAGCAGTTGGAGGACCTCTCTTTGTCTCCTCTCTAACTCTACCTTTCAAACAAACAAACAAACAAACAAACCAAAAAACAAAACCAAGCAAACAAAACAAAACAGCAAAGGGTCAGTTTCAGGATTTCTAAAGGTTAGATGGAAAGCACACACTAATAATAGCTGCGCAGGAATATCAAAACAAAACACTAGATCTTTACAAATACCCAAAGGCTGTTAGTTCTTATGTTTTTAGGGAGTGAGGAGGACAGTATGTGATACAGTAATGAATATTTCCTAAATTGTAGGCTCATGAGGAGATAAGTAAAATCTTTGGTGGGGACCATCATGTTCCAAGTTAGGACACACCTTCAACGGTACAGGAAGAAAACGCAGAAATCACCAATATATAAAGCAAACCACTGGAATGTGCTCCAGCATCTTAATTCAAGTGTCTACACCACTGGAAAACTCTGACTTAAAAGTAACACACAGATAAGCTACATTGTTTTAAGAGCACAATTCACTACAGTAAGGAATTTCATTTATTCTTTCAAACTTGGTTTCCTCTCAGTGTTCTATACTGTAATTATAACTATTTCTTTAAAAAAAAAAGCTTTATTTGGAAGGCAGGGTCATAGGGTTGGGGATTTCAAACGCTAGTTCATTCCCCAACTGGCCACAATGGCCGGGCCTCCCACCAGGCTGCAGGGACCCAGGTACGTGGGCTAGCCTCTGCTGCTTTCTCAAGTTATTAGCAGGGAGCTGGAAGTGTAACAGCCAGCACTGAAACCAGCACTCATTTGGGATGCTGGTGTCACAGGCAGCTGCTTAACCAACCCTGCCACAATGTTGGCCCCAACAACAGTGTTTGTGATATGCTAACATTAGTTAATATTAATAATGCTTCCATCTTGGAATTTTAATTTTAAAGAATGACTGTGTACAGCATCCCAATTCTTGCAATGTATTGTACTGTCACAAGAGCTTTGTCTGATTTAAACTAAGAATCCACTTAGGCAAACCCTCTTTTTGTATCTAAATCATTTTACAAGTTGGAGACTTGTTGGACAACTTAGTCTTAGCATTTTATTTATGTGATGCAGCATCTCATTTGAGCCCCAGATGCTCCACCTTGATTCAGCTCCCTGCTAACTGCCTGGGGGAAGCAATGGAAGTAGCCCAAGTCTTTACCACCTGCACCTGCATGAGACCTGGAAAAAGCTCCAGGCTGCTGGCTTTGCTTTCCAGGGTGCATTAGCAGAGAGCTAGATCAGAAGTGGAGCAGCTGGGACACAAACCAGCAGCCACGGGATGCTGGCAATGCAGAGGCTTAACTGACAATGCCACTGCACTAGTCCCACCCACGCCACACCTCAGCAATTTTTTAAAGATTTAATTTTATGTTCATCTAAGAGCCAGATTTTTACAAAGAGAGGAGAGACACAGAACTCTTCCACTAGTTCACTACCCCTTGATTCACTCCCCAAATGGTCACAACAGCTGGAGCTGAGCTGGTCTGAAGTCAGGAGCCAAGAGCTTCCTCTGGGTCTCCCACGTGGATACAGGGTTCCAAGGACTTGAACCATCCTCTGGCTGCTTTCCCAGGCTATAGGCAGGGAGCTCGACAGGAAATGGAGCAGCCAGGACAAGAACTGGTACTCGTGGGATGCTGGTGCAGCAGGGTGGAGGATTAGCCTCTTAGTCATGACACTGGCCTCAGGTAAATGTTTTTTAAGAACTGCTCTCACTAGAGTCTCAGAGGACTCTAGTGGTTAAAGTCCTCACCCTGCACGCCTGGGATCCCATATGGGTGGTGGTTTGTATCCCAGCTGCTCCACTTCCCTTCCAGCTTCCTGCTTGTGGCCTGGGAAAGCAGTTGAGGATGGCCCAAAGTCTTGGAACCCTGCACTCATGTGAGAGACCTGGAAGAGGCTCCTGGCTCCTGGCTTCTGATCAGCTCAGCTCTGGCCTTAAGGCCAGTTAAGGGGTGAACCAGTGGATGGAAGATCTGTCTCTCTTTATCTCTTTCTCTCTGTAAATCTGACTTTCCAATACAAAAAAAAAAAAAATCTTAAAAAAAAAAGTGGGTGGGCCTATCTTGACAGGTTTGCAAGGCAGCTATTACTCCTCTTTTTTTTTTAATTTTTGATTTTTATCATACAATTCTGTATAGTCTGGGACTTGCATCCCCCCAATTTCTACCCCAATTTTTCCCATATTGTCACAACAGTGCATTTCTTAAGGTATTACTCCACTTTAAATATGAGGAACCTGAGACTTAGCAGAAGTCAAAATTCTTTAAATACATGAGGACTACTAAGAAAGTAAGATACATCTGGACCTCAGGCTTGCTAAATCAAAGTCCACTGTTGTGATGTTAGATGACCATAACACATCTTATCCTGCAGCCAGTATTCTCTCACTGTCCATCAGTGAACAACAGGACGACAGCTCAGTGTGGTGACCCTAAATGCCAAACGTTACCTGAATGTGAAGGATGCTGACTCTGCAGTGTGTCTGCAGGTACACCAGCAAGTACTTAGACAAGAAGGAATGGGACAACATGAAGTCTCAGAAATCTGTACCCCAGATCTTAAGAATTCCAAGAAACCTATTTGTTCAGTAATGTTTGACTTTTCATCTATGCTTAGTTTCATTCATTCAAATTAAAGTACATAAGAATCATGTATTATTTAAGAAATGTTCAGCACATGTCCATGGTATATTTCTCATACATCTAGTAAAAATTTTTAGCAAAAATGATACTCATGAATGCTATTTAAAACTGTGCATCGTGGGCCTGGCACGTAGCCTAGTGGCTAAAGTCCTTGCCTTACATGCACTGGAATCCCATATGGGCGCAGGTTCTAATCCCAGTAGCTGCTTCTCATCCAGCTCTCTGCTTGTGGCCTGGGAAAGCAGTCGAGGACGGCCCAGGGCCTTGGGACCCTGCACCCGTGTGCAAGGCCCGTAGGAGGCTCCAGGCTTCTGGCTCCTGGCTTCAGATCAACTCAGCTCTAGCTGCTGTGGCCGCTTGGGGAGTGAACAGCTGACTGGGGATCTTCCTGTCTTCCCCCCTCTGTATATCTGACTTTCCAATAAAAAATAAATCTTTGAAAAAAACTGTGCATCATGTGCTAATGCCCATTTCACTACCACATTTTAAATCTCAATTTATTGGTGGGTCTAGAGATTAACCTTATAATGAAATATGCTTGGGGGCAGGTTTTGTAATTAGCCTTAATGCAATCTAGAGCCCTGTCCCCATGGTGGAGATGTGCACTGTGACTAAGTCTGACCCACAAGTGCTTGGTCAGTGACAACCAACAGGTTTCTGCCTTCCTCCAATCCTGCTTTCACAACTGAGTCAAAGTCACTGACTAGTTCTTCAGACTTGCTCACCCTCTGAGGTATCAAAGAAGCAGGTGGCCCGCACCTGGCTTCATTCTTCATACTTTGGCTCCAAAACTCAGAGGTAATCTGGCATACAACTAATTCAGTGGAGAATCACAATAGGTACACATCATGAAAGTAATTTACCACAACTATCTACTGGGAAAAACATTTACATAAGCAGGCAGGGGGCCAGTGCTGTGGCATAGCAAGTAATGGGAGTACTGGCTGCTCTACTTCCAGTTCAGCTCACTGCTAAGGAGTCTGGGAAAGCAATGGAGGATGATCCAAGGGCCCGAGGCCCTGAGTCCACGTGAGAGATCCAGAAGTGCCTGCTCTAGCCTGGCTCAACACAGCCTTTTGGGGAGTCAGCCAGCATATAAATTAACTCTCTGCCTCTCCTCTCTAGTTTCATCTTTCAAACAAATAAAATCTTAAAAAAATAAGCAGGCAAAACTGCATTGTTTCATTAAATAACCTTTGTATATCTAGTAAAATATAATAAACTGTGTGATAAATCTAAATGAAATGAGAAAAAATGTAAAGGTAGCATTAATAAAGGTAATAAAAGTTCTATCTTCCGCTGTTCTCTCAAATTTATGACCCGGTTCTTCAAAAATGAAAACTGAGCTTCTAGAAACTACAAAAATTACCTGAAGATGTACTTATGGCAAACTTCTTCCACTCCGTTCTCTTCCCATTTTGTTCTCATGTAGTAATAATCCTTGAGTCTCTAACTTGTAAAATTTGTTTGATAACTTCTTTCTCTTTCTTCTATTTCTAATAGCTATTGTGTGAGAATTATCTCACAATATTTCATCTTTCTTGACATCTTCGCTTGTGATACCTTTTGACAAAATAAATAAATGAAATCTTTGCTTCTAGCTTCCTGAAGCCCCACCTGATAACCACATGAAACAAAGGAGGAGGGGCTGGCACTGTGGCTAGGTGGGTTAAGCTGCCATCTACAGTGCCATGTTCCATATGCGTGCCACTTTGAGTCTTGATTGCTCCAGTTTTGATCCAGCTCTCTGCTAATGAACCTGGGAAAGCAGTGGCAGATGGTCCAAGTACTTGGGCTGGCCCCTGTACCATGTGGGAGTCCGGACAGAAGCTTTAGGCTCCTGGCTTCAGCCTGGCACAGCCCTGGCCATTGTGAGTATCTGGAGAGTAGCCAGCAGAGGGAATCTCTCTCCTTGAGCCTCTCCTTTCTAATTCTGCCTTTCAAACAAACAAATAAATAAATAGTGGAGCTGGCATGGTGTGGTGGTATTGCATCTTAATCCTCTGCTTGTGCTGCTGGCATCCCATAAGGGCAGCAGTTTGTGTCCAGGCTATTCTACTTCCCATCCAGCTCGCATCTTATGACTTTGGAAGGCAGTGGAAGATGGCTCATGCCTTTGGGCCCCACACCCACGTGGGAGACCTGGAAGAAGCTCCTGATTCCTAGCCCTGGAATGACTCACTTCTGGCTCTTCTGCCCATTTGGGGAATGAACCAGTGGATGGAAGCTCTTTCTTTCTGTGTTTCCTTTTCTTTGTAAATCTGCCTTTCAAGTAAAAATAAATATTTTAACTTGGGCATTATAGCGAGTTCTTCCCACTTAAAATTGCAAACACCAACTGAAATATGTTAAAATATATTGTAATATATCTTGGTGATCTTCTGTAGGTATAATGATGATGTAAATGTTTAATAGATTTATTTATTTTTATTGGAAAGGCAGATTTACAGAGAGAAACAAAGACATAGGCAAAGATCTTCCATCCACTGGTTCACTCTTCAAGTGGCTGCAATGACCAGAGTTGAGCTCATCTGAAGCCAGGAACTTATTCCAGCTCTCCCATATGGATGCAGGGTCCCAGGGCTTTGGGCAAACCCTCTGCTACCTTCCCAGGTCATACATAGAAATGTGGACGGGAAGTGGAACATTTGGGACACAAGCTGGTGCCCATATGGGCTGCTGGCACTTAGAGGTGGAGGATTGGCCAGTTGAGCCAATGCACCGACCCCAAAAGGATCCTCAGTTGAACCCAGCCCAAAAGGCTGACTTAGAATTGTAAGCAACTGGCCTGGGTGTGGGGTGGTGTGAGGTGTGGTTGTCTTCTTGGAACTGTACCTATCAGATGCATGGAGTCTATTCTCTTTATATGAATAAAAACTAGTATACAGGATAATATTCTCACATATTATAAAATTACACTTCAGTATTTTCACAAATAATGTATTTGGACAAAGGAAAAACTAAGCAACTAAAATAGTTGTTTTGAGGTGTTAAATTTTGTGTGCACTCTACTACATGTCTGAGATGCAAATTCCTATCATTCTCCCCTTTTCTTTCAGAAGTTTACCATTTGAAGATAGTAACAGCCCAATGTAGATAACACTTATTGGAAAGGTACAGTATCTGTATAGGTAAAGTAATCATACATATATACTCTAAATGGCCACAGTAAATTCTGGACATGTATATAGAAAACTTCAGCAAAGCTGATAATTATCAGGAATTATCTTAGATGTTTGCTGTATATAAGAGTACATGCATAACTTTAACATGAACATACAAATGGGATGTGTTGCAGGGCTACTGAAAAAGAGAATGGAAAATTATCAATCTTTAGAACCTGTCAATACTGCAAATATTATCATTTTACATAGATATATGAAGGAATTTAACAAATAGTGTGCCCTGTAGCATCTCATTTTTATATTTTTAAATAAACTCTTCTCCTCTTATGATTTAATGTGATCACTGGATAAGATAAAATCAACCAAAAATGTTTCAAGTAAGTTCTTCCCTCCTCCACCTACTGTCAACAATTTGGTAAGATTCGGTTGTACACCAGGGTGCTTGAGTGTGAACCTGGCCCCAGCTTCCTGCTAGGGCAGAGCCCAGGACCCAACGACTGCATTACTACCCCCCGCCCAGGGAGAGCTAGATTGGATTTGTGGGTTTCTAGCTTCAGCCTCCAGTCCAGACCACTGCAAGTAATTGGGGAACAAACCAGCAGAGGTGAGCACTTTGTCTCTGAATACATTAAAAACAAACGAACAAACAAAATCAAAAAACCAACACTGAGTAATGGAGAAAGAAGAGTTAACTTTCAGCTTACTGTGAGTCTCCGCCCCCTACGTTTAGAGCTCTCCTATGAATTCTTCCCTTTGGATCACCTCACTCAACTATCTTTATTAAGAATGCTAGTCCTAGGTAAGTAAACTGACCTTTCATAACCTCAGAATAAACAGAGATGTGCCAGAGTCTTGAATTCAAGATAACAGAACAAACAGCAAGGGAGATACAGACTAAAGGAACAATCTGTTAACAAAGCTGGCATTTAAGGCCATAAAGGCATAAGAGGGTAATTCAGCTCAAACTTCAGAGGGAAAATCTACTTGGATCTTAACTGTAATTGCTTACCAGAAAATGATATCAATATTTATTTATTAAAAATTCAGCAAGCTAATTTGGTTTATCATTTACCTTAGAAAACTTATAAATTATGAAATTTTATAAAATCAACAAAAATCACAGTAACATCAAACTACAGTGTGGGTTTTCTATTCAAGACGATGGATGTAATATGGAAGTTGTGTTTCTTAAAGCTAAACTCCTATCTACTTTTACCTCAAGCACCTGTTTTGCTATTAGGAAACACAGATTTGGCACTGAGAAATTTAACATTGAGTGTAATAGTTTATAATTCATAAAATCATCAAGTCCTTGGGAAAAATACTTTGAAAACAAGTAGCTGAGTGTTAAGACCCGTCTTTAATGTGAGAAATATTTCAAATGGCTTTAACCCAAATTCCTATTTGTTATGCATGCCTGGCATCTTCCAGTTTAACCCAAGCTTTTTTCAAGCTGCCAGAGGGAAATGAAAACTCCCTTATTCACAGAGGGAAAGGGCTCATTTTTCTGGTAACCAGTTAGTCTGAGCAAGTGAGGACGACATTTGGCCATGCACTGAGGCAGTTCACTACACGGGAGTCCACACAGCCCAGATGGTTGAGCCCGCACAGCTGTCACAGAGCACTCCGCATTCTGCCCGAACCCCTCGGGTGAGACGAACAGCCAGGACGGAGACACACACACACACACACACACACACACACACAATCTCCTGGTACTGCAGCCGTAAGCACTGCTCCTTGCCTTTACTGCAGAAAAATACGAATCTATAGCTCAGGCCAGTTCCTGTGTCTTTCTATTCTACCAGCCCCCACTTAAAGCTGTAAAACTACAGGAATGAGAGAGATTTAAAAAAAAAAGACAGATACACACACATATACAACATACGGTTTCCGAGGAGAGTGAGGGTTCCATGCTGGCAAGGGAGGAGAAAGAGGAATATGCTGAATATCCTCGGGTTTCTCCCAGATTTGAACATGGTGTACTGTGGCATGAGGTCAGCAGAGACTGACTCCAGCCCTGCGAGGCAGATTCCACCCTTACAAAGCAGTATCACTGTAATATGAAGCAAGAGGACCCAGGGCCTGCTGGCAGCTGCACAGAATGGCTGTTCTAGAAAGTAATGGCAATTCCAAAACAAGAGATCTACACTGTCACACGGGATAATCTTCAGCTCAGTTAAGCAACAAGAATTAAAAATACTGTGAATCTCAAACACAGGCCATAAAAAATACTAAAAGGTTGGAAAGAACTTCTCTCCTTGAACCTGTTTAGTGTCTGGGAGATATGTACAGGAAGTGAAAAATTTAAAGAACCCACTGATTAATTTGTTTTACAGATAACACAGTTTGGACTGAGAGGAGATACAGGGTTGTTAGGCCAGTGTGACCTGGCCGAGGACCCAGAATCTGCTGTGACTTTATTATGAAGCCGAGATAATATTTATAATATTCAGAACAATAAAAATGGCAGAAGAGCAAGTGCGGCAATCAACCTTATTTTTCACACATACATTATTTCCTTTTAGTTCACCAATATTGTACAATTAACTGTAGCCTTAGGAATTTTTTCCCCAAATAAGAGGAAGCCTGAAAAAGAATCCTAAAAGAATCTTATTAGCATCAAGAGAAAACAGAGCCATATAGATATTCCTTCACATTCTGTTCTTTCTCTCACATTAGTAAAGTCCTACCTAGATCAAAGACAATCCAACAGTTTTAGGAGCACACACACACATTTTTCTGGGAGACAGACAGCGTTCCCACTTGCTGGCTCACTCTACAAATGCCTCCATTGGCAGAGGCTAAAGATGGAAGCTGGGAACCTAACAGAAGGTTCCCAAGTGGGTGGCAGAAACCCAGTTACTTGAGCTCTAACTGCTGGTTCCCATGGTCGGTGCTGGCAGGAAGCCGAAGTCGGGCGCCTCAGCCAGGTATCAAATAGGGCACACAGGGGGCGGGAGGCAGGGGAGGAAAAGGGGGAAAACCCTATGCCACCAAAAATGTATATTAGAAAGTAAGAATCAAAAATATATAAAACAAATAAAAAGTATAGGACACAGACATCTTAACTAGCATTTTATCAACAGGATGAAAATCTACTTCCTAACATCTTCATGACAAAATCTGGTCAGAAAACAGCTATAAGCAGAAGAACTGAGGTTAAACAAAAACTGCACAATTGTACTAACAGGAGGGTGAATTTGTTCGAAGTTGGTAGTTCAGTATGAGTACAGTCTGAATGAAGGCCATACTTCAAGCAAATTGAAGATACATTACATGCCACCCCACTGCTTTGAAAAGGTCTTTAAAAGCTCATTATTTATACTTAAAAATTGCAAACATTCAGATATATTACACAAGCATCCATATAAAAAAATCTTTCTCCTTTTCTTTCCTCCCCTCTGGGAGAAGGTCTAGAGCCTGAGTTGGGCTGGGCAGGCTGTGGTCCGTGGGGGCTTGGTTTAGTGGGGAGAGGGAGCCTGCCTGGGGTTACAACTGCACCAGGCAGGCTAGGGTGTGGTAGAGGCTGGATGTGAAACCAGGCAGCCACGGTGGTATCCAGTCCCCAGGGAAGCGGTCTTCGAGCCACATCTTGCAGGCTGGCCAGAGCCACTTGAAGGTCCCTGAGGTCAGATGTACACCGGCAAAGGGGTTGCCAGGCCTACCAAAGCGTCAGTCTGGGAGTGGGCAGGTCAGGGGCCTTAGAGGTGCTAGGCAGGCCTCACCACAGCACATCGAAATGCTGGTCTGGGAGTGGCAAACCAGGAACCTCATGTTAAGGCTCTGGGGCCCTGGGCACCCTACACCCACAGTGGACTACTGAGCTGCCAGAGGCTTGAGGACAGGGTCCTGTTAAGGTTGGGGGATGGAGGATGGCACCGATGGCCTTTGGCAGGCCAGGTCCCTGAGGTATCTTGGACAGGCCACTTCTACTGCACAACACGACGCTATTTTGGCTCTGGCCTGGTCAGGCCCTGGCTATTGTCAGCATTTTGGGAGACAGGAACACCGAACCAGGAATATCTCTAAAAATTAAGTACATTGCAGAAGTGGAGAAGTTTTCAAGTTTTGTTGTTCTTTTGTTTTTAAGCAGTGCTAATGTAAGAAACCAGCTAGATACACCATGGATGAATAGGTGACCATAAAGAGGGTATAGAAAAAGGGTAGAGAAAAAGAAAATAAATGGAGAATTAGTAAGGAAGGATTCTTGATCCCACAGGGTCACAATTTCTCCTTCCACGGCCAGGTCTTCCACGCGGGTGCAGGGCCCCAAGGTTTTGGGCCGTCCTCAACTGCTTTCCCAGGCCACAAGCAGGGAGCTGGATGGGAAGTGGAGCTGCTGGAATTAGAACCAGCGCCCATATGAGATCCTGGCGCGTTCAAGGTGAGGACTTTAGCCACTAGGCCACACCGCCGGGCCCCTGAAGTCCTTTTCTAACACAAGCATCCCATGGTATAAATTCCTCCCCAAGTACTGTCTTAGCTGTACCCACCAAAGTTTGCTCTGACACATTTTCATTTTCTTTCAGCTAAAAATATTTTGTAACTCCACTGGAGACTTAATGAATCTTAGGGGGTGCTGAGTTCACATCAGGGGACATGGGGAGTTGGGGAGGGGCAGGGAATGATCAATTCAATCCTGAATTCGTAGTAGTTAAAAATCTGTTCTTCATTCCAATTCCCATTTTATAATCTATCTTTAAGGGTTTTGCAAACAGACTTTGTGTAACTGGTAGTACAGCTGAAATTCACCGGAATAAATAATGAGAAAAGTTTTTTCTTCATCTTAAAGATTTATTTTTATTGTCAAGTCTGATTACAGAGAGGAGGAGAGACAGAGATCATCTTCCATCCGATGATTCATTCCCCAAGTGGCCACAGCGGACAGAGCTTTGCTGACCAGAAGCCAGGAGCCAGGAGCTTCTTTCAGGTCTCCCACACGGGTACAGGGTCCAAGGCTTTGGATCATACTCCACCACTTTCCCAGGCCACAAGCAGGGAGCTGGATGAAAAATGGAGCTGCCGGGATTAGAACTGGCGCCCAGATGGGATCCCAGCGCGTTCAAGGTGAGGACTTTAAGTCGCTAGGCCACGGCGCCTGGTTCAAGTTTTTGCATCATCTTACCAATAATGCAATGTTAAATCATTAAGTTCTGAGGCGGTTTTTAATATAGCAATAATTTTTTTTAAAGACTTATTTTATTTTTATTACAAAGTCAGATGTACTGAGAGGAGGAGAGATGGAGAGGAAGTGGAGCTGCCGGGATTAGAACCAGCGGCCATATGGGATCAAGGCGAGGACCTTAGCCACTAGGCCACGCTGCCGAGCCTGCAATAATTTTTTTTTAAAGATTTATTATTATTGGAAAGCCGGATATACAGAGAGGAGGAGAGACAGAGAGGAAGATCTTCCATCCGATGTTTCACTCCCCAAGTGAGCCGCAACGGGCCGGTACGCACCAATCCAATGCCGGGAACCAGGAACCTCTTCCAGGTCTCCCACGCGGGTGCAGGAGCCCAAAGCTTTGGGCTGTCCTCAACTGCTTTCCCAGGCCACAACCAGGGAGCTGGATGGGAAGTGGAGCTGCCGGGATTAGAACCGGCGCCGATATGGGATCCCGAGGCACATTCAAGGCGAGGACTTTAGCCACTAGGCCACGCCGCCGGGCCCAATATAGCAATAATTGACAGCAATATGATCTACCTCAAAATGGCCTCAATTAACTGCTAGGCACAGAAAACAACACATTCCTTATATAGTTTCTCTAGAAAAGTTATCACATAATTTTAAGGTAGCTGTTTCTGGCTTAGCAGTCAACTATTCCCTGCAGTTTTAACTTGGCTACCAGGAAACGGGTTCAGGTTCATTCATGCAGTAATCAGAATAGCAAGAAAAACCATGGGAGTTTGTTTTTAACTGTGGGTTTATTCTACTGTCAGCTACAATTTATCAGGAAAAGTTCTACCGTCTCAATCTTTCATCCTCTGACTGATCCATCAGAGGAGATAATACAAACATGAGTGGAGAATGGAATGACAAGAATACATCTGGAAAATGAGAATGCCCTATAGCAAAAATTTTTGCACAAAGTTATTCTAGTGTAAAATTCCAAAAAAGGTTAAAATGGTCTTAGAAACCAAATATTTTGCCAGCAATCAATATTCTATTCAGAGTAGCCTACCAATCTGTTTGCATATTTTCTTTAAAAAACAAAATTATGAGGGCTGGCACTGTGGTGTAGTAGGTTAAGCCTCCACCCACAGTATCAGCATCCCAAATGAATACTGTTCAAGCCTTGGATGCTCCACTTCCAATCCAGATCCTTGCTTATGGTCTGGAAAAGCATAAGATGGCTCAAGTTCTTGGGCCCTGCACCATGTGGGAGATCTGGAAGAAGTTCCAGGCTCCTGGCTTCAGATATCCCCAGCTCTGGCCACTAGGACCATTTGGGGAATGAACCAGTGGAAAGAAGATCTATCTTTCTTTCTGTCTGTAATTCTTCCTTTCAAATAAAAATAAACCTTTTTAAAGAAGGAGTTCCTCATTTATAAAGCTATATCTATCTATCTATTTATTTATTTATTTATTTATTTGAAACACAAGGGGGGGCAGGAAGGGAGGGAGGCAGGGAGAGAGAGAGAGATCTTTCATCTACTAGTTCACTGTCCAAACAGACCAGGCTGAAACCAGAAGCCCAGACCTCCATCTCGCTCACCCACAAGGATGGCAGGAGCCCAAGTACTTGGGGCCATCATTCGCTGATTTCCTACGGACATCAGCAGGCAGCCAGAACATGAAGCAGAGCAGCAAGGACTCAAACCGGTGCTGTGAAGTGGGATGCTGACCTAACAAGTGGTGGCATACCCGCTGCACTACAATGCTGTAATAAAATAAAAATAAATCTTAAAAAAAAAAAGAAAAAAATAAGATGATAAATTGTGATATATTCCCCAAGATATCTTGCATAACAGTAAAATAAATGGATCAAAACCTGCTTCAATGTTGCATGACAAAAGAAAGGTTAAAGGGCTGGAGCCATGGTGCAGCATGTGAAGTCACGGCCTATGGTGCTGGCGAGGTAAACAGCCACAAGGTTGAGTCTGGGCTGCTGCACTTCCACCCAGCTACCTGTTAATGTGACTGGGAATGTAGCAGAGGACGATCCAAGTGATGCGCGCTTGCCACCCATGCAGAAGACCAGAAGCTCCTGGTTCCAGGCTTAGGACCCTAAGATTATAATGAAAGTGAAACACTCTCATTGTCTAGTGATGTCATAGCCATTGTTGTCCAGCACAAGGCCCTATTCACATGTTTGTGAAGATTCTGGTATATACAAGCCTATGCACTACCTGTCATATCAAAGTCTAATGCACAATTAAGAAAAGTCTTTCTAACATTTGATGAAAGCAGATGAGTTCTTGGTTTGCGTATTTACTGTATCATACTTTGAATCACTATTTCAGCGGAGTTAACACAGGCAGGGCCTTCAGGAGCTGTCCAGACTCACGCACTACCGTAAGATGGCAGCTCTAAATGTGCAACTTTCCCTGAGGACCTTTCAATGTGACAAAATGTGGCGGCAGCACAGAGTGATCTGTGTAGGCCTATACTACTTTGCATAATTATGCCTTAGTTCTCGGGCCCGGCGGCGTGGTCTAGCGGCTAAAGTCCTCGCCTTGAAAGCCCCAGGATCCCATATGGGCGACGGTTCTAATCCCGGCAGCTCCACTTCCCATCCAGCTCCCTGGTTGTGGCCTGGGAAAGCAGTTGAGGACGGCCCAATGCATTGGGACCCTGTACCCGCGTGGGAGACCCGGAAGAGGTTCCTGGTTCCCGGCATCGGATCGGCGCGTACCGGCCCGTTGTGGCTCACTTGGGGAGTGAAACATTGGACGGAAGATCTTCCTCTCTGTATATCTGACTTTGTAATAAAAATAAATCTTTAAAAAAAAATAATTATGCCTTAGTTCTCAAAAGCAAAACTCATGGGCTTGTGCTGTGATAAAGCCAGCTAAGCCTCTGCCTGTGGTGCCAGCATCCTATATGGCTGCCGGTTTGTGTCCTGGCTGCTCCACTTCCTATCCAGCTCATTGTATATGTCCTGGGAAAGTAGTGGAGGATGGTCTAAAGCCTCAGAACCGTGAACGCATGTGGGTGACCCATAAGAAGCTCCTGGCTCCTGGCTTTGGAACAGCTCAGCTCCAGCCACTGAGGTCGTTTGGGGAATGAACCAGCAGATGAAGATGGTTCTTTCTGCTGCTCCTTCTCTCCGTAAATCTGATCTGCCTTTCCAACAATACACATACATACATGCATACCTACATACACACACACAATGGGCCAGCAGTGTGGCAAAATGAGTTAAATCACTCCCTGCAATGTTGGCATCCAGTAAGGGCACAGGTTTGTTTTTTGCTTGCCTCACTTTTGATCCAGCCGCCTGCTAACGGCCTAGGAAAAGCAGCAGAATATGACCCAAGTACATGGCACCTGCAACTCACCTGGAAAACCCAGAAGCAGCTCCTGGTTCTTGGCTTTTGCCTGGCTCAGTTGGAGAAGAGAACCAGTGAATGGAAGATCTCTCTGCCTCTCTCTCTGTAACTCTGACTGTGAAATTAATAAATAGCTCTTTTTTTAAGGTGTGTAAAAGTGGACTTAGTGACCACCTAAAACAGTTCCACTTTCACAAGCGATCAAAGCCCTAGGCTGAGAAACATTAGTCAATAATTCCTATATTTCAAGACATGAAAAAATATAGAAACTCCAGATTTGTATTCTTCCCTTAAAAGAAAACAAGTTGTCAGTTCTCACATTTGGCTCCTCAGTTCTAATTTAGAATGCTTCAAAAGACACTTTTCCTCCCTGGTGTCATATTAAATAGGGATATTGGGCCTGGTGAAATAGCCTACTGGCTAAATCCTTGCCCTGCATATGCTGGGATCCCATAGGGGCGCTGGTTTGAGTTCTGGCTTCTCCACGTCCCATCCAGCTCCCTGCTTGTGGACTGAGAAAGCAGGGGAAGAAGACCCAAAGTCTGGAGACCATGCACCCACGTGGGAGATCCAGAAGAAGCTCCTGGCTTTGGATCAGCTCAGCTCTGGCTGTTGTGTCCACTTGGGGAATGAACCAGCAGACGGAAAATCTCTCTGAATCTCCTTCTCTGTAAATCTGCTCTTCAATAAAAATAAATAAATCTTTAATAATAAACACGTAAGTAAATAAATAGGGAAAACAAGACCTGGAATGGACCTTTATATATCATTACACAATTCTGTTCCAACAGCAGTTACTGATTCATAATCTGTTTTACATCAAAAGTGGAAAAAGATCCTTTCACAAATAGTTCCTATAGCCATTTGTAACAAAAACCAATAACTTTTACAAAATCACAGCTCAGTGTGATTCTACAGGAGCTAAAGGAGCACCGTTTTTAAGTATGCAGCCTTTTGGTGACCTGACTTGATACTGGAAGAGGGATAGTCCAGATGATAGGCAGAATATCTCTTTGTACACTATTGCCAAACGTTAGGGGTTTAATTTGCGTTTTTTTTTCCCTATTTTTTTTTATTGTATTCTTGTTGACAATCTTTACATAGTTAATTATGGTAAAAAAAGGTTCAGGGGGTATAGGGAAGTAGGTAATACTATTATGTCCATATTGTTTCCATCATGTATCTGAGGTAAAGGGGGATATTTTTTTTTTTAAAGATTTATTCATTTTATTACAGCCAGATATACACAGAGGAGGAGAGACAGAGAAGAAGATCTTCCGTCCGATGATTCACTCCCCAAGTGAGCCGCAACGGGCCGATGCACGCCGATACGAAGCCGGGAACCTGGAACCTCTTCCGGGTCTCCCACACGGGTGCAGTGTCCCAATGCATTGGGCCGTCCTCAACTGCTTTCCCAGGCCACAAACAGGGAGCTGGATGGGAAGTGGAGCTGCCGGGATTAGAACCGTCGCCCATATGGGATCCCGGGGCTTTCAAGGCGAGGACTTTAGCCACTAGGCCACGCCGCCGGGCCCCAGGTAAAGGGGGATATTGAGGGAGAAGCCCCACCCAGTTTCCCACCCACCCCAAGTCCCGGATGTGGGGCATGCTCTGAGATCCTTGCTCAAGTGGTTTTAATAGTTCTCCAGTTTAATTTGCGTTTTTGACAGAAGTTGGTCAGTACACAATACAAACGTGAGCTTGCTAGTGATGATCTGACAATTAGTTTACAATCTTCATGTAAATTTTTCTCAATTTCAATTTCCTTTCACATCAAATAGTTTCCAATGAATACTTTTGTGTATAAAGATTCTAGACACCTAAGTCTCATTTCAGATTCCCTGATTTTAAACACTACACAGAAATGGAATAACTAAATCCTATTCTTGGCTCCTCCTTTAACACTATCCCTTCACTTTTTTCTTTTTTTAAAGATTTTATTATTATTGGAAAGCCGGATATACAGAGAGGAGGAGAGACAGAGAGGAAGATCTTCCATCCGATGTTTCACTCCCCAAGTGAGCCGCAACGGGCCGGTACACGCCAATCTGATGCCGGGAACCAGGAACCTCTTCCGGGTCTCCCACATGGGTGCAGGGTCCCAAAGCTTTGGGCCGTCCTCAACTGCTTTCCCAGGCCACAACCAGGGAGCTGGATGGGAAGTGGAGCTGCCGGGATTAGAACCGGCGCCCATATGGGATCCCGGGGCTTTCAAGGCGAGGACTTTAGCCACTAGGCCACACCGCCGGGCCCTCCCTTCACTTTTTAAACCTGGGTGTCTATGTATACACATACACACAGAATCAGCACACGGCTCTCTCAATACAATGCTTCTCAACAGACCTTTCCTCTAAATTCCAGCCTGCCACATCCAAGAGGCAGAGCAATGAAAACAGTTCAAATCTCTGTGATTATTGAGATTTCTTTTGTTTACCTGATATTCAACTACTTCCCACCGCCTTGAAAATAACGAGGGCTCAATATAAACTAGTGTCTTTCTCCTTCACACATGCATCTCAGATCAGTTTTTCTACACTCCAGTCCCAATCGATTTCTATACAAAAATTCAGTTGGCTAATCAGAATTAGAGTTCAAAGTTCTTTGCTTTCCCTGTGCCAAGTGACGACATCTCCACCAGCTAAATTCCATCCTAAACATGTCCACTGCATGATAACTCGGCAGCAACAGCTTCAGGGCAACAAAAGAAGCTTGAACTTTATACTTGTTGTGAAAAGGCAAGAGCACATGGTAAATCAGGGAATAAAAACTGTCCTGGTTCTTTTCTTGTATTTGCTCTTTTTCTAGAATGACAATTAGGGTTTTATTCCCAAATGTTTCCCAACTAACAAGTTTCCAACTGCAGCAGTGATGAAAAGCCTGCAAAACTCATTAGACAGTATGTACAGGTACTGAGTTGCCACGTTGCACCCCATAAATACAATGTCCAAATGTCAGGTAAAAATAAAGTATGTCAATAAAAATTACTCCAAGATGGGCCCAGCATGGTGGCCTAGCGGCTAAAGTCCTCGCCTTGAACATGCCAGGATCCCATATGGGTGCCGGTTCTAATCCCAGCAGCTCCACTTCCCATCCAGCTCCCTGCTTGTGGCCTGGGAAGCAGTCGAGGACGGCCTAAAGCTTTGGGACCCTGCACCCGTGTGGGAGACCCGGAAGAGGTTCCTGGTTCCCGGCTTCGGATTGGCACAGAACCGGCCGTTGCGCTCACTTGGGGAGTGAATCATCGGATGGAAGATCTTCCTCTCTGTCTCTCCTCTCTGTATATCTGACTTTGTAGTAAAAATAAATAAATCTTAAAAAAAAATTACTCCAAGGCAAAATCAACTTAGAAAATAAAGACAGCTCCAAGGAGCTACAATCACAGTTTCAATATGAAGCACACACAAGACACTTGCCTCCATCACATGTAGAAATTAACAACATGCCTTTAGATGGTCACAATAAGAATTCTACAACCTCACAGTTTAAAGCAAAGTGTCCTCCACTTACCTCAGGTCCCCACTGTAAGTTCATTACCTCACTGGTTGTCTGTCTGTCCTCCAACTCCCCAACAAAATCTCAAACATATCCTCACACACAAAGGCAAACTACTAAATGACTGCTATATGACAACACCCAGCTCTTCTGGAAATAAGTTAGTAAAAAGGGATATACTTTGACCTTATTAACGCAGGGCACTATTTCACCTCACCTCTGACATCACCATTCTTGGACTTAGCACCCTTCTGCAAGTCTATTTTAAACTATCATGGTCAATAATTTTAATCCCATTGCTAACACTTTGTCTTTCAAGTCAATCCTTGGTAGTATAAAGAAATCAAGAAGAACTGGATTAGAGTGACGCTAAAACTAACTACTGACTACTGAGGTTTCATAACCAGTAAACATTAGTTTCTTTATCATCTAAAGAAAGATATGGTATCCTGTGCAGAAGCGTTTTGAGACAAATGTGTTATGAGCACTTAAGAAAAAGTTGTAAAAAACGGAATTGAAATATAAGTTTGTTTTAGGAAAGCGGGAAGAGAGAAAGAAAGAGAGAGAGAGAGAGAATCTTCCATGTAGTGCTATTTTTAGTTTTACTCCCCAAACGGCCACAGTGGCTGGACAAGGCTGGTCCAAAGCCGTAGCTTTCTGTAGGTCTTCCACATGAGTGCAGGGCCCTAAGCACCTGGGCTGTCTTCTGTACCAGTCCCTAAAACTTCTCTGCTTCTGCCTTGCCCTCTCTAACTCTAGCTTTCAAATAAACAAATCTTTTTAAAGAAATTTAAAAAGGACCATCTTAACCCTGATCTCCCAACATAACAATCATGTTAACTGAGTTGTCAGCAGTACACCTCTGCCAGTTCTACAGACACTGCTCTGGAAGAAGAAATCACTCCATCAGCAGAATATCTTCCTACTCTCAGTGAGATATATGACCCTATCCTTTCCCCGCATACCTGGATCTGAGTTACCTTTATCATCTGTGACACTAATATCTTCATCAGCACAGAATTGTTTGTGACTCATTACATACATCCCTGCAAAGCGTTAAACACTATCTGAGAGACAGATACGCAGAAAGCACTCTGATTGACTAGTTCACCAGCCAGATGCCCACAACGGCCTGGGGAAGGCTGAGGGCTCAAGTCAGAAGCCAAGAACTCAATCCTGTACGGGTGGCAGGAAGCCAAACTACCTGAGCCACCACTGTTGTCTCCCCAGATGTGCATTAGCAGGAGCTAATATGGAAGCTGTAGCCAAATATGGAACGTAGGCGCTCTGCTGAGGGATGTGGGCATCCTAGCTACTAGGCCAAACACTGGCTGTCCTACAAAGAAATTTGTTCGCTTGTTTATTTAAAATATTTATTTATCTCTATTGTAAAGTTATATATACAGAGAGGAGAGACAGAAAGATATTTCATTTGTTGATTCACTCCCCAAGTGGCCACAATGGCTGGAGTTGCGCTGATCCAAAGCCAAGAGCCAGGAGCCAATTGTGGGTCTCCCACGCAGGTGCAGGATTCCAAGGATTTAGGGCATCCTCAACTGCTTCACCAGGCCACAAGCAAGGCGCTGGATGGGAAGTGGATTAGAACTAGCGCCCGTATGAGATCCCAGAGTGTGCAAGGCAAGGACTTTAGCTGCTAAGCTACAGCGCCGGGCCCACTACAAAGAAATTTAAAGAACAGGACCCAGCACAGTAGCCTAGTGGCTAAAGGCTTCACCTTGCATGTACTAGGATTCCATATGGGTGCCGGTTCGTATCCCAGCTGTTTCATTTCCCTTCCAGCTCCCTGCTTGAGGCCTGGGAAATCAGTGGAGGACAACTCAAAGCCTTGGGCACTTGCACCAGCGTGAGAGACCTGGAAGAAACTCCAGGCTCCTGGCTCTGGATCAGCTCAGTTCTGGCTGTTGCAGCCACTTGGGGAATGAAACAACAGATGGAATAATTTTAACTCTGACTCCTCTCTGTAAATCTGACTTTCCAATTAAAAAAAATAAATCTTCAGAAAGAAATTCAAATAACAACAATAAAAACCACAGGGTAAGCACTTGCATAACAATTAAGATGTTAACTGGGTGCAAATCCTGGTTCACTTCAAATCCTAGCTTCCTGTTCATGGTCACCTTGGATACCTGCCAATCACACGGGATACTAAGGTTGAGTTCCGGCTCTTGGCTTCAGTCTAGCCCAGCCCCAATAGCTGTGGGCAATGAGGGGGCTAACTAGAGGATGTGAGCTTTCTTGGTCTCTGCCTTTCAAACAGAGGAAACAAATAACAATAATAATAAAAACACTAAAAAACCAAACGAAAATACCACTTACCACCAGAATCATATCAGAACTATACTCTCCTGGAGAAGACATTTTTTTTTTTAAGATTTATTTATTTTTATTGGAAGGGCAATAAAAATAAAAAATAAATCCGAAAAGAAAGAGAGAGAGAGAGAGGAGAGAGAGAGAGAAAAGAGAAGGTGGAGGGAGAGAGAGGTTAAGAAACAACCAAACTAGCTAACTAGTTAGATTACTGAGGTTGAAGATTTGGCACTAAGATTCAGGCATACTGGAAGCCAAGTTTTTTGAGATAGTATTCTCTCTGGAAGATCTGAAGGGCAAGAACAAATGTAAGCGCTGAAAGCTAAAGGTTGGTTCTGCTGACTGGCTGAAATAAAGAGCAATGTGTTAATTCCCTTCTTGTCAGGACTTTCGTGGAAAACGCAAAACCAATTCAGAATTGTTCCATAAAACCCTATGTGATCCAGAACTGCTTCGTCAGTGTGAGAGTCCTTTATACAAAGAGCCAGCAAAGCCCTGATGTGCTTTGGTGTCCCTCCAGGAAGTCTCCTTTGGAACACTACATTTCACTCACTCATTCACTCACACTGTTAATTTATTATTATGTTCTTCAGGTTTTATACTAGCTCAAATAGAGAATAAAACAATGATTATGTTGCCAAAAAGTTGCATGGAAATAAACCCAAACATAAGATGATGGAGACTTTAAAATATCTAGCACAATACCTGGCACACAAACATTAACAAATGTTAGTTATGACTATTTAATTGTAACCATGTGACTGACCCATCTAACATGTAATTCAGTAGTTTACAGTACAGTCATTGGTGCGCACTGTTAGATTTGCCAATCACCAATGAAAGAATACATCAGCCAAATCTACAAGGAGAATTTAGATGGATTTTATTTCAGGGAACTGGTCACGGACTTTACTTCCACCTGCAGTGGAAAGGCAGAATGAGCTGCAAAGGAGAGAAGAGCCAGGAAGGGTTGTGCAAGGGGCTCCTTTGCCTCAGGGGACCACCAGAACTGCCTTCTGGGCTACAGCCTGGGGCCAGGCTTAAAGCAAGTTCCACCCTCCTCCCTTTACTTCAGTAACCATCATGTAGCATCATCACAACTTTAGGACAATTTCATCCCCCTGAAAAAGAAACTCTGAAACTTAGCCATGGCTTTATTCTCACCTCTGCAGTGGCTCTGCTCACCCACTAACCAACTTTATGTCACTACTGATTTGCATTACTCTGTTTTATACAAATGGAAGCAAGCAGTATGTGACCTTTTGTGTCTGTTTTCTTTCACGTAACATGTTTTTATGGTCCATCCTTTGCTTTAACATGCATCAGTACAATATTTGAATACGTTATTAAAGTGAAACATTTTGCTTGTAAACCAAATAATCACTTGCTGACCTAAACAATAAACATTTATTTACTCAAGATGTCGTATCTAAAATAGACCTATGCCAGGAATAGTTCTCTCTCATAATCCAGTATGAAGATGTTTCATTACAAAATAAATATATTGAGTTCCCAACTCGAAACAATTCCTCAAGTTCAGTTTTGCAAATGCCCACATAGGGAGACAACATTTAGCCCCGGAGTTAACATGCCACTGGTCCACACAGCTAAGTGCTGGGTTTGACTCTCAGCTCTGGCCCTGCCAGCAGCTTTCCGTCAAGTCAGACCTAAGAGGCAGCAGTGATGGGGTTCCAGACAGCATGCGAGGGACCTGGACTGAGTTCCTGGCTTCACTCCAACACCAGCCACTGCAGGGTCTGGGCAGCAACCCAGTGTGCTTGCTACCCTGGCATCTCCCACCTACTCTTACTCAAAATGCAAACAGAACAATGACAAATCAAGCAACAGCAAAGGGAGAGAGTAAAACAAAAAACATGCAGGCTTAGACATGGGCTCTTACTGTGTGTCTCTGAGTTTATCATTAAACACAAACACAGGTTCAGAGAGAAGTACTCAGTGAACGATGATGTCAGAAACCAGATCTAGGTGTTTTGTTTTCACTTGTTATAAAGTCTCACTGATAAGATCTGTTTTTTTTCCCTCTGCTATTGTCCTCTGTCCAGAGAAACTTAAAGCACCCATTGTTTTTCTGATTCGAGAACACAATTTGAAGACTACATTGCAAGGAAAAACATTCTTTCCTGGTTTAAGATTGTACAGGATAGTCCAAAATGAAACTAATATGACCCACAAGAGAAAAGAAGACAAAATATGACACTGCTGTTGATTTACCACAAGGTATTCTCTATTCTCACATTTAGAAGAGCCATGTAGGACAGGTGTATCGGTGTATCTATCCCTAAAATAAAGAACTGGATTATGTCATTTTTAAGGTCACTCTTATGTCTAAATAAAACATGGCTTTCTCTTTGATCCTTTCGAAAATAGGCATGGGAAGCCTGAGGTTAAACAGAAGGAAGTCAGCATGGTTAGGGTTTGACTCTTGATTTCATCCCTGCCTCCCCTGGGGATACCGGGTAAGTGTGCCTCAGCTCTCACCTGGAGCTCCCAAAGTGTCGGCAAGAAAAGGCAAGGGAGAATGAAGGGCTGAAGAGTGTCTTAGAGCCTGGAGAGTGGAGGGAGGAGAGTTCAGAGCTTGGGACTTCGTTCTTTCAATCCTTCACATCTATGGCTACCCAGATTAGGCCCCATCTGCTTACAGTCTTACAATGACATCCAGAAATAACATAAAACTTGAATGTCTCACATTTTTATTTTTGGCAAGAGATAACAATGACCCAATGACCCCCTTGTTATATCCCCAAAGCTAGCAAACTGATGTCCAAAGAGAAAAAAAGGGACAATATTTTTAAACATTCTTGAATATTAATCACAAATCCTTCTTGTACCAAAAGCAAAGAAGAATATTTCATACATATTTTCCCTTAGTAACTAGACATTTCTATGGAGTGGTAATTATCAAGATTGTTTAACATACTTTTTAGCTTTCTCATTATGTTATTCTCAGCAATTTAACCCCGAAACACACTGGCAAAGAAAATGCAAAGACAGATAAGTCTGGCTGTTAGCTACAGCAGTATTTGTGAAATCAAAAGCCTTGGGACCACTCAAAAGTCCAGGGAGAGGGGTGTGATCTGATAACCTATGGCCCAATACCACAGTGGAACACCAAACAACTTTATAAAAAGAATGAGGATTACTTTTGCATGCTGTGATGCTAAATACATACACTAAAACAGTATATGCCATTTTTCTAAGAATATGTGTGGAGAGGAAAGGAAGAAAAAGGATAAATTTTTAGTGACTTTAAAAATATATTTATTCAAAAGTCAGCGTCACAGAAAGAGAGGGAGGGAGGGATGAAGGGGGATAGAGAGAGAGAGAGAGAGAGAGAGAGAGAGAGAGAGAGAGAGAGAGAGAGAGAAGAGAAATAGAGTGATCTTCCATCTGCTGGTCATTCCCCCAGCTGGTGCAGTGGCAGTGGCTGGGCCAGGCTGAAGCCAGGAGGGCAGGGGTACTTGGGCTGCCATCTGCCATTCCTAGGCCATTAGCAGGAAGCTGATCTGAAGCAGAGCAGCCAGGACATGAACAGGTGCCCATATGAGACGCTGCTGTCACAGGCAGTGGCTTTACCTGTTATGTCACAATTTCAGTCCCCATAATTTTTTTTATTTAAAACAAAGCACAGCTAGATAAAAAGGTGCCCACTGGAGGGAGAAAGAGTTAAGTGGACTCTGAATATATCAGACTTCTCTCAATATACATGGCTTGATAGAAGTAGTTTTATTGTATTTGTTCCTTAGAGACAAAAACAACTATAAATATTAAGCTATTTTCCATTGCTGACTGGTACTGCACAGCAGTGATGTACCAACTCAGTACTTCAAAAGGCCTTTAAGTACTATTTCCCACTGAAAGAAATCCTGGTTCCTTGGCAAAACATACTCCATACCAGATCTGGTACAGGAGAATATAAATGGAAATATCTAGTTTCCTGGTTTTTGTGATTACATAAACTGCTGGGGTCATGTGGAAAAGACCACAGGTAATTTCCATGAGCATTATTCATAACCCCAATCACTTTCTTATATAGTGCAGAGATTAACTGACTTATGCAACATATGCAACATTTTTTTCTATAAAACATCATTCAGCTGAATAAAGGATCATACCGGAAAGTGCTACATATAGTCTATTTATATGTCACTTTTCTTGCCACAGGGCGCCCTCCACAAAATGCACACCGAGACTGCAAGCTGACAGTGTATCATGGAAGATACTGTCTGCCCTGATGAAGCTTTCCTTCAGGCAGGAAATACAGGAAACTCAAAACAGTGACAGTGGCATCATGGAAGATAATACAGAGAATATAAATGAGAGACAATAATCTAGTGCCACCGATTCACAATGTTTCTTTAGTGAAATGACATTTAAACTGAGACTGAGGGGACAGCATTGTGGCACAGCAGGTAAAGAGCTACCAAATGCAACGCTGGCATTAGAACTAGTTCATGTCCTGGCTGCTCCGCTTCCGATCAAGCTTCAGGTTAACAGCCTGGGAACGCAGTGGAGAATCACCCAAGTGCTTAGGCACACACCTCGGAGACCCAGAAGCAGCTCCTGGCTTCTGACTTCAGCCTGGCTCAAACTTGGCCTATTTGGCCATTTGTGGAGTGAACCGGGGTTGGAAGACTTCTTTCTCCATCTCTCTCTTTCAAATTGTATTTTAAAATCTTAAAAAAATATAAATAAATAAATCGAGATCCAGAGGACACTAGTTTTTGTACGCCGCTTTCTTGCTGGGAATAGACAGCGGGATGGAAGACTAGGAAGAGGGAACAAGTGTGAAGAGAGCTGGTTGAGACCAACAGTGTAAAGAGTCAAAGATGAAGAGGAAAGTAGGTCACAAAGGACCTCCACAGTTCACATTAGAGAATTTCAACTTTATCCTGTGAAAGCCAATCAAAAATTTTCAGCAGAAAAATGGCAAATTTAAATGTGGAGCACCTAGGACGGACCTGACTGGGTATATGATACAGAAGGCAAGGAGCCCAGATAGTTAGAAACATGCTGTGGCAGGCTGGGTTATACACACTGGGATACAGTTTGAGTTCAGTCACATTAAATACTAGACAACTATGAAATATTCCAGAAGAGACGTCAAAGAGGCAACTGTCTCATTTCCTCATTTTCACATTCAATCCATTACCAAATCCTTCAAACCCACCTGCTTTCATCTCTACTGTTACGTCTATTGCAAAGAGCATCATCACATCAACACCTCCATCAAAGCCATACTGAACTCTGGGTGACCTTTTAAAACATGAATCCGATCTTGTTATTTCCAATTTACATTTTGCTGAATTTCAGAAGAAAAAACAAAACTCCTCATCATTGTCCTCTCGTCCACCCCAAATCCCCGATATGTATCCTCTTCATCTGTACCACTGTTCTCCCCTGCTTAAGGTGTCTTTGCACTGTTTTGCTTTATTCCTCCTCACTGCCAACACTCTAACCTTCTGCCTTTACATCTCATCTCAGATACCATCTCATCAGCTCTTCTAAGTCACATGATCTCGAGCATGAGGTTTCCTTGGGTTCATCCAGCTCTGTCATCTTGTTTACTGTGATATCTACGTGTTGAGAACAGCCTTTTCCCTAAAGTCTTTCCTTGACTGCTACATTCTATGTCAAGTTGATTTTGAATAAGTGTTTCCCAAATGAATTAAATAAATTAATTAATACAACATATATGAAACTTCGGTTCGGCGCAGGAAGATTTGAGTTAGAGATACTAATCCAGGTATCTTCCACAAATGAATTACAAAGGAAAGATATGACCCATGGGAAGTATACAGAGATTAAAAGATGGCCTAAAACAGGGTCCTGAAGAAGGCAAACACTTAAAAAGAACCATGAGGAAAAAAAAGACAAAATGGATGGGCCAGATAGGAGGAAAATCAGAAAAATTTTCGAAATGCTAGATGCTATAGAATACTCTTTATCAGAAAGGTAGTTAGATCTTAAGGAAAAGCATGTATTCAAATCATATTCAGTAATCATATTTATTATGTGGCTATCACAATCCAGGAACTATGCTAAGAGCTGGGATACAAAATTTAAAGAGAAAACAGGTCAAAGACTGTTTTCAATGTATCAGTAACTGATACAATCTTCTCTAATTGTGCCTAGAATATGTCTTAATCTGAATGTTAATTATCACAGCTGTCGGGAGGATTGAACTAGATCTTGTTCAGGAGTGCAGAGTAAAATCTGCAGCACAACAGGAATTCAATGAGGCGGCTATCACCTCCAAAGCATTTAAGTTACTTCAAAGTAGCTTACAGACTCAGGTCAGTGCAAGTCAGTCACCAGGCAGGACTGGGAGAAACCCTGCCTTTCTCCTGAACACACAAGTTCTTGGATTTATCTTACTCCAGAGCAAGACCTTCTGGCTTTTCTAAAACTAGTCAGAAGGAAACATACAGTATCATAGCACCCCCCCCCCCTTTTTAACGTTCTCTCTCTGTGTCTCTTAGGAAGGAAAGGAGCTTTTTGATTTATTTATTTTTATTACAAACTCAGATACACAGAGAGGGGAGAGAGACAGAGAGAGAGGAAGATCTTCTGTCTGATGATTCACTCCCCAAGTGAGCACAACAGCCGGAGCTGAGCCAATCTGTAGCCAGGAGCCAGGAACTTCTTCCAGGTCTCCCACACAGGTGCAGGGTACCAAAGCTTTGGGCCATCCTCGACTGCTTTCCCACGCCACAAGCAGGGAGCTGGATGGGAAGTGGAGCTGCCGGGATTAGAACCCATGACCATATGGAATCCCTGAGCGTTCAAGGCAAGGACTTTTAGCCACTAGGCCACGCCGCCTGGCTCGGGAGCTTTTGTTGAATGACATGTATCCTTTGGTATCTCTAGCACAGTCAAGTAGCCTGTCAGTGTTAAAATAAAGAACAAACGCAAACTGAAATGAAAAAGCAGACTCTTCAGAAACCTTAAACAAGAGAAAAGTGCTCAACTATTTCTCAGTTTCTAATTGAGAACATGAGAGTGAAATACCATTGACCATTAGAAACTCATATTTTGCATGCCATGAAATCCAACCCCCAGAACAAATGCCTTCTTCCTCCCAGTACACACTGCTTTACACTGATCCCTCCACTTAGGTCGCTGAGCGAACAGTAGTGACCAAGGCTCCAGTGATCACCAGCAGCCTAAAGAAAATCATTTTGCTTGTTTTTTTTCTTTTCTAACAAACTGCTGGTTCTTTTGTCCAGACCCTGTGGGCAGGAGGGCTGAAAGCCTTCTGCCAGTCATGCATGCTTACCAAGCAAAAAATAAAAAAGATATCCTTCTAAGCTGACATGTTCTAAAAGCAAACTACAGATTTTAGATTCTTAGTATTCTCAGTGAATAATCTATGCACTACAGTACATTAACAGACTAGAAGCTAAAACAATAACTCTAACTAACTATGCAGTGAAATTTCCCTTTAACGTTAAGGTCAAGGAACATGAAACCAGAAAGCTGAGAGGAATTCTAATCATGATTTTACCACCATGTAGTGCTTATGCTGCTTCTTTACTGATGAAATGTGGTAAGAAAATACTTTGTATTTTTCTTCCTTTGGTATAGGCTGAATTTCATAACTTCTGCAGCATAGTATATTTATGGTAGGTATACTATTATTTCAAGATAATATACTCCCTTTAAAGAAAAATTATTAGGGGCCTGCAGTGTGGTCCACCGGATAAAGCCACTGCTTGCAGTGCTGGCATCCAATATGGGCACCTAAACAGCTCCCTGCCTGTGGCCTGGGAAAGCAGTGGAAGATGGCCCAAGTCCTTGGGCCCCCTTGAACCCAGCTGGGAGACCCAGAAGAAGCTCCTGGCTCTGGCCTGGATAGTCCGGGCTGCTGCAGCCATCTGGAGTGACCAGCCCTCCCTTTCCTTCCCTCCCTCCCTTGCCCCTGCCAACCCGTCTCTCTGCAACTCTGACCTTCTAATAAATAAATGTAAATTTTATATCAGAGAAAGAAATCTTTAAAGATAAACAAATCTTTTAAAAATAAATTATTAACACAGAACTTCATCCTGATAGGATTTCTATTACTAGTTTGGCTTTTTGTGCTCTTTTTCTTCTGAGCATCTGACATCAAACAACTTGCTTTTTATTTGGCAATTCATTCAAAATTCAATGACTTATTATAAAAGCACAACATTCTCTACCATAATACAGATTGCCTATGATCAAATAGCCAAGGTCACATTCTCGCAAAAGTGAGTTGATAGCAGAAAGTAAATAACCAAATTTAGTTTTCAACTTATACTCCTTTAAATTATACTTTTAAAACATCTAGGTCTCATTACAAAACTAAAACGTCTCTTACATTCTAATTTTCCACCCCCTGGACGATTTCAATGTAACATCTTCTAGGTCCTGAATCAAACTCCTTCTGCAGGTTGCATTTGCACCATCTGTACTCATGGTTTCACTAAAAACTCTCTAATAGATAACGATTTGGAATGCATTTAACTTCAGCTGATCCTTGAGTACCACAATAAGCATCTTTAGAGAGGTAACAATTAGAAGTTTTAATGAACATATCTCTTCGGATTCTTTGCAGACCTTAGCAGACCAAGTAGCAAAAACAGAAAATATTATGAAATACTATCTTTCCAAGCACAATTCCAATCACACTAAAAATCTATCTTAACCAAAACAGAAGGGCATGCGTAAAAACACTCTTTTCTCTGCATGCACACACATCAATACAGTTTGGTCACTGAACAGTTTCAGCAGCCGTGGAGATGATGTCACTACTAACATACCCTTTAATCTTCAGCCAAAGACTTCACCTACCAGATGATAACCAGGTCCCTTTCACTTCTATTCCTCAGTGATATTACAGAAAAACTTGTTCAGTACTGGGGGAGGCAGAGGGCCACTGACAACACCTTGAATGAGATTTTACTTTTCCAATTTGCAACTATTTCAATGTCCCTTTTTCATTACTTCCCAAAGAAGCCACCCACACTAACTCCATTTCCTATCCAGCATTTCACTTTCTTCTCACTCTGTAACTTGGGATTCATCCTATCCTGAAATAGTATTTCTCATAAGTATTTTATTGCTTTGCCAACATAATAGGAAAGGTAGTGTACAGCAGGTTCAAGACCTCATGTGAAAGATATGTATATTGGGCCCGGCGGCGTGGCCTAGCGGCTAAAGTCCTTGCCTTGAAAGCCCCGGGATCCCATATGGGCGCCGGTTCTAATCCCGGCAGCTCCACTTCCCATCCAGCTCCCTGCCTGTGGTCTGGGAAAGCAGTTGAGGACGGCCCAAGGCTTTGGGACCCTGCACCAGCGTGGCAGACCTGGAAGAGGTTCCTGGTTCCTGGCATCGGATCGGCGTGCACCGGCCGTTGCGCCTCACTTGGGGAGTGAAACATTGGATGGAAGATCTTCCTCTCTGTCTCTCCTCCTCTCTGTATATCTGGCTTTCCAATAACAATAAAATCTTTAAAAAAAAAAAAGAAAGAAAGATATGTATATTAAATGTGTCATTTCACCTCTTTGGGCACCACTTTTTTCATTAACAGAATATATGGATTAGATGAATCCCAAGGGCCTCTTATTCTGTTAAACCTGTATCTATGCTTGTATGATTAAATTGTCTTCATTTCTAATTTCTCCTGGGCACTAAATCATTACCTTTGCTTCTGGTATGTGCTCAAAGCCTATTCACTTACAATTTCAAATACTGCCCCTAAGCTAATGCCACTCTCATCAAACCCTAAACATAGAATTCTCTCCAGTTTCAAATACAAAAGTACTGCGTTCTGCCTTTCAACCTTACCAAAGATAGTACTTGCATACCCAAATAAAACTTAACTTCAAAGGATAAATCATCCCTCAAGCTTGTCCCAAATCTTAGTTCCTTAACAATTAGGTAATTCACTACAGAATCTTGAAGTAAAACACAACACTTTGAGTCTTTCTTTTTTCCTTCCTACAGCTCATTTTCATTACATTCTTTTGATTGTTCTTTACAGATAACTGGTTTTGGATCGGCTCAGCTACAGCGCTGAGACCACTTGGGGAATGAATCAACAGACGAAAGATCTTCGTGTCTCTCCTCCTCTCTGTATATCTGACTTTCCAATAAAAATAACAATTTTTTAAAAGTTGATTCCTGGGATCTGGGTATTTGTGAGAATTGTATGGCATGCCAGGCTCTTGGCTTTGGACTTGGGAAGCGGACCAGCAAATGGAAGACTTCCTTTCACTGGAGTCAACCAGAAAACGGAAGATCTCTCTCTTCTCTCTTTCAGTGACTCTGAAAGAGATGTTAGATTAAATATATATATATACGTATATATACATACACACTTACAAGACTGTATTTTGAAAGTATGTTTGTGTTAGAGTTCTTAAGAGAGAACAGATGCTAAACCATGATGTACTTCTTCTTTTCAACAAAATCCTAACTGGAAATCTTGGTTGTTTCCTAAAAGATTTGTTTCCATGCTGTTCTTCACCTATGTGTTATCAGTAACTGGCAGAGGAAGATACCCCTCCAAGAATAAGCAACAGACTATCAGATACTTTCAATGCATGGAGCTGCATTAGAAGTGCAACTTCTAAGAAGAAGAAATGGTGCCCATAGGGGTTGCCGACATCACAAGTGGTGGCTTAATGCACTATACTATGCCACCTGCCCTGGAGGGCTTTCTAAAACATGTCTCAAATGACCATCTTCTTGAGCCTAAACCACATCAGTTTGGAGGTAGTCAGGAAAGAGAAAATTAAGAACACTGATCCAAATTCTGGAGGTCTGGCTAAAACTCCACTTTCTCCAGAAGACTTTTCACACCTATTTCAGATTCAAAAGAGCCAATTCCTTTCTCCAAATGTACCTAATTTATTTGATATTAATTTCACAAAAACAAAAAGCTGAGGGCAGGCAACACTTGGCATAGCAGGTTAAGTAATAACTTGTAATGTTAGCATCCCATATCAAAGTGCCAGTTCGATCCCCGTTGCTCTGCTTCCAATCCAGTTTCCCACTAATGCACCTGGGAAAGCAGTGAGTGATGGCCCAACTGCCTGGACACCTGACACTTACGTACAAGGCCCAGATAAAGTTACCGGTTTGGGCTTTGGCCTAGACCTTGCGTTGCAGCCATCTGGGGATTGAATCTGTGGATAAAAACCTCTGTATGTTTTTCTCCTCTGCTCTACCTTTCAAATAAACAAATCTTTAAAAATTAAAAAGTGCTTTTTTTTTTAGCCTGTCTTATCTCACCTCCTAAGATGAACTTTCCCTTCGGAGACAGAGCAGTATGCCTTTGTCTGACGTAGGGTCCTAGAGTTCCAATATGCCATCATACAAAGAAAACTAAATTGTATGTAAGGTATTTTTCCATTGTAAGGAACATCTGTTTTTCAAAAACAAATTCCTAATTTTTGCCTGAAATAATAAGGTGGAATAAATGTCTTTGCTCAAAGCCTGGACTCTAGGCATATGATCAACTCTAGGCATATGATCAACTCTAGGCATATGATCAACTCTAGGCATATGATCAACTCTAGGCATATGATCAACTCTAGGCATATGATCAGCTCTAGGCATATGATCAGCTCTAGGCATATGATCAACTCTAGGCATATGATCAGCTCTAGGCATATGATCAACTCTAGGCATATGATCAACTCTAGGCATATGATCAGCTCTAGGCATATGATCAGCTCGAGGCATATGATCAGCTCTAGGCATATGATCAGCTCTAGGCATATGATCAGCTCTAGGCATATGATCAGCTCTAGGCATATGATCAGCTCTAGGCATATGATCAGCTCTAGGCATATGATCAGCTCTAGGCATATGATCAACTCTAGGCATATGATCAACTCTAGGCATATGATCAGCTCTCCAGTCTGGTTACTATTCTCAAGGCCAAATGATCCAGAGCTGGTTACGAACTAAATGCTACATCTGTCCACTAAAGTCATACTTTATTTATATACTTTTGCCTACAACAACTATGTAAGACTAGGTTACTTCTGGAACTCAAAATTGGATGCTTTCATTACTGTCTGCAATTCAAAGTCCCTTTCCTTGGAATAAAACCTTACTGGCAACAACAGATACTAACAGAATTTTACATCACTGAAGGGTCCAAAAAAATGCTTGCTTCCCACATGAGGAAAGATCTTCAGAGAGGTCAAATGGCTCGTTCAAAGTCACACAGCAAGACATGGTTTACTTACTTTGGCAGTAGTCTATTTTACAGTTTCTTGAGTATAGAGAGGTTAAATCCCAACTGATCCCCACATACAAGAAAGGAAATCATTCTTTTCATTTTTGCCTGTGAGCCAAAGTAATTAAAAAAAATCACAATATTTCCTATTGCTAAGTATTATATGTAACTTTTATGTAAAGATATAAGCAAAATGTGTTACAGTCTTATCCACAACTCACAAAACTCGCTCAGAATAGTACAGCTCATTTATCCAAAGGAATATTTTTAAAAACTTTACTGATTTTACACTACAAATGCATGTGTTACACTCAAAGGTTACCTTCTATCTGTGATGAACACGGATGGCTCTTAGCCCAGAAGAATATCATCTTTCAACCACTAACCTTTAAGTGAACTACTGGTGATGATTTTCACGAGAAAATGATGAGCCTGAAATTTACTTTTACTTTGCACCGTAATCTGAGTCTCTCTGGTCCCCTTCTCAATCACTGCTTCCCATCCCCAAACAGCTTAAATATTTACCAAAAAAAAAAAAAAAAAGGAATTTGTGTTTTCTAAAGCAGTTTTAAAGGATAGTCACATCTTTCTACAGTATCTGTAGAATGACAAAGTAATGAAAAACAACCAACTTATACCATCAACTTAAATTCTTATGGGCCCAGCGGCGTGGCCTAGCGGCTAAAGTCCTCCTCGCCTTGAACGCCCCGGGATCCCATATGGGCGCCGGTTCTAATCCCGGCAGCTCCACTTCCCATCCAGCTCCCTGCTTGTGACCTGGGAAAGCAGTTGAGGACGGCCCAATGCATTGGGACACTGCACCCGCATGGGAGACCTGGAAGAGGTTCCTGGTTCCCGGCTTCGGATTGGCACGCATCGGCCCGCTGCGGCTCACTTGGGGAGTGAAACATCGGATGGAAGATCTTCCTCTCTGTCTCTCCTCCTCTCTGTATATCCGGCTTTCCAATAATAATAAAATCTTTAAAAAAAAAAAAAACTTAAATTCTTAATAGCTATCAAAGTGCAAGTGTTATCAGTCTTGATAAACATTGCAACTTTTAAGAACCATCTAGTGGAGTTATTTAATACAGTCATTTTTCCCTGGAAAATAATGCTAAAGTTAACCAATTATTAGCTGCATACTTATATCTCCAAAGAGATTTAAATATCTTTTCTGGGTAACATATACTGTTCTCTCAGACACATGGTCAATAAATTCTATTATTTTTGTCATAATAACATTATAACTATTTTAAAATTTAAATTATCAGCATTATGAAAACATGTCAGAATTTAACACTTGCATATATTTCTTTTTTCTTTTAAAGATTTTTTTTTAAGATTTATTTTTATTCGAAAGGCAGATATACAGAGAGGAGGAGAGAGAGAGGAAGATCTTCTGTCCAATGGTTCATGCCCCAAGTGACCACAATGGCTGGAGCTGAGCCAGTCCGAAGCCAGGAGCCTCTTCTGGGTCTCCCACACGGGTGCAGGGTCCCAAAGCTTTGGGCCATCCTCGACTGCATTCCCAGGCCACAGGCTGGACCTGGACAGGAAGTGCGGCTGCCGGAATTAAAACCGGCGCCCATATGGGATCCTGGCACATTCAAGGTGAGGACTTAAACTGCAACGCTATTGCGCTGGGCCCCCCAAAATTTATTTATTTTCATTGGAAAGGCAGATATACAGAGAGGAGGAGAGTCAGAAAGATCTTTCATCCACTGGTTCACTTCCCAAGTGGCCACAGCAGCCAGAGCTATGCCGATCCGAAGCCAAGATCCAGGAGCCTCCACCAGTTTTCCCACATAGGTGCTGGGTCCCAAGGTTTTGAACCATCCTTCACTGCCTTTCCAGGTCACAAGCACAGAGCTGGATGGGAAGTGGAGCAGCCATGACATGAACTGGCGCCCATATGGGATCCTGGTGCGTGCTAGGAGGGGATTTTAATCACTAGGCCATTGTGCTGGTTCCTCTCTATATTTCTAAATTAGTTTATCTAAGTAAACCTACTATTTCCTAATGTACTTCAGTAAGAAGACAATTTTCTAGTCTCACCATATCTATAATATGTCAAATTGATCATATTGGGGGGGTTGTCTCATTTAACAGAAGAACATATCAGTCTTCCTATTTTGGTTTCATAATATATCAGGATGGTCCTAAAATGCTAGCGATACCTAGCTGTTCAACTTCTACAAAACAGATTGATATGTGCAAAATAAACAGAACACTATCTGATTTAAGCCTCCTAAAAGTGGGTCAGATGAACGGGGATGTAAAATATTTAGCTATTAATAAAATATAAATACAAAAAAATTACTTTTCCAAGTATAAAGCTAATCAGTATCCAGAATAACTTGGGGAAAACGAATTAAATTTTTAAAAACACAAAAAAGGGACACTGTATGTCGTTCCATTAAAAAAACACTTCGATCTAGTCCTGACTCCCTATGTGAGTATACTTCGTGCTAACAGTGTAGTCCACACTTTTCATATCATTAAGAAGGTCCAATGCATGTTTTAAAAACTGTTAAAATATCCAAGGAGGCCTCAAGAAGTTTGCAAAGAAATACCCTAAAAGCTAATGTGTATTTTCTATGAACTCTGACATCTCCCTCACACATGCATAAAATTTAGCATCTACTGATTAAGAATACTCTACAATGAGTCTACCTGAGGCACTTCATCTTCACTGATTAACATATATCTACATAAAGACTAAGTTATGCATATTTCCACAAGTCGTAACCCCAGATCAGGCATAAATCCACAGAAAAGTACTTTTGAAAATATAAGCTTTTATTAAAAATTTAAATATGATCAATACTTCTCTAATTTTAAGTTTGCTTTGCTGATATAAAGTGATACCAAGTAACAGGACACTAAGAAATGTGGAAAGAGTGAAGATAACGTTTTTAGATTACAATATCTTCAACTGTTTTACCAGCTGATTAAATGACTTGAACAATCAATAACATAACTAGGGAAACATTCCACAACTTCTGTTTCTCAAACACAAATCTGATTATAGGTAGCTACTTAATAGTATATACTGGTACAACTTTTCTCTCCTATGTATTTTCACCACATGAAAACTTTAAACACAGCAAAAGACAGATCTCACAAACAGTGAGACACATGTTGTGACTGAAAAATAATCATGCCACTGATATATTGTTGTTTCGGAGATCCTTTACACAGAAAGTGGGTCCCGTGAGGCTGGGCTCCACCCTGCAAAATTCAGTCTTGTGTGACAAGGTGGAAATCAATGTGAGCCAGGCAGCGCTAACTCTTCAGACCATGTTTTAAAACTTAAAATTCACGTATTATCTTAGAACAAACTACACAACATGTATTTTTCATGTTAGGAAGTTCAGAAAAGAGATGTTGACATTTGCATACATACACAAACAATAGAATAAAGACAAAAATCAATCAACAGCAGCAGGGACAGGAACTGCATGAAAAGATGCTTGGAAGCAAGACTTCAGCTGCATAACTTTTAATTTTTGAACTATGGAATTCATTACCATGCAAAAGTAAAATAAGAGTAGTATTTTACTGAAGATATGAGTCTTAAAATTCTCTCTCAAATCCTCTTTCAATTTCATCAGACCTTCTGAAAGAACTGAAGTTTCTGACAAAGAAGGATTTTCTATCACTCATACAAGATTTTGGGAAACATGTTTCTGATCAGCTAGACCACAATTATAAAGGATTTTTATGAATACCTAACTCAATGTATTTCATTTCATAGCTGATCAAAAGGCATCACAGTTTGAAAACTTTCATATGAATGTGTACAGTTCAGCTTTAACACAGTCACTTCACATCCAATACTTAAAATCAAATCTTGCTCAAACTGATACTTCTGTGATCAAAGAAAACAACTTTAACTGATAAGTTCAACCTTTCCTGCACACTTGTTTTACTTCCATGAGAAGGGATGGCCCCAAGGAAGTCACCTAACTCCTTTACCATGCTGTTTTCTGTACGTGTGGATAAACATATGAAAGAACAGCAGACACTGTGCTAGTGAGTATGGTTAATGTATCAGAGATTTAGGGAGGCAGGGGGCTTGGGAAAACAGAAAGGGCTTTGGAGTTAGTCCTCAGTTTGAGCCTGATCTCCTTCCTGTCGTTGCAAGGCAAATCACTTTATTTTGGAAACTCAGTTTCTTTAATGAGAAAGAGAAGTTCACAGCAGCTAACACAAAGATCATCAGAATGACATGAACTGTCCACACCGCCAGATCCTGAACTACTCTGGAGGACTCGCTACAGGAGGCAACAAGCTGGAAGGGAAAGTTGTCCTGGGTGAATGTTTCTAAAGTCAACAGAAGAAACAAAGCAGAAAACAATCTAAAATGGTATGGAAAACAGACTTTTCTGTGATTCATATGGGATTTAGGCACAGAAAATAGCTGTTTTTCTTGAAAATTAAGATTTTTTTAACTTAAATACCTTAATTTACCACCCCCCATTTTGTTAGCTCACTCACTAGCCTGGAGCAGGTTTTTGAATGTTGCAGGGAAAATGTCAAGGCAAACAAAGACTAACAAATGCAAGAGTAAAAGTATCTAAACTGAATACTAAGCTTAAAGTTCAATGCAAACATATATAAATATTTTCTTTCTGAGCTGAAAGATGATCACATCTACACTTTTTTATTAAAATAAAAAGCTGAGTTTAAAACAGATCTTAAGATTCTCTATCCTTTTTGTAGATTGTTAGCAAAAATGCTTGTTACTAAAATTGAAAAAATCTAAAATTGTTATTCAACTGTGTCTGATGTACAAAAACAATTTAATTTTGAATGTTCATTACAGGTCTGTGTGCTCAGGTAACCATGGATTTAGCTGGAAAAGAACAGGTACATAAGGCAATAGCTGAGATTTAAAAAAAAATCCTCTGACAAACTACTCAGCTTTTCCTTTGCATTTAAGTGTCTTATAGGTTGCAACAATTTGAAAATATTATTGAATATCTGTATCACAGACACTTGGTAGAAAACAGATTTTCTTAGATTTGGTCATGACCATCCATTATATGGCAGAGGGGGCTAGAAAAAATAATTAAAACAGGTTACTAGTTGGCTTAATATCAGTACCTTTTACTTCTTCCTATTATGGGAGGGATATGCTTTTAGCCCCCTAAAATATCACTTTTCTAAAGTATAGGCATAAAGATAGTATAGAGTGACAAGAGGAATTAAGCTTAAAAAGTAACTGGGAGATAAGAATTGGCAACAAAACCTCTAGAACACAATCACTTTCTCATTAGAAAATAATCCCAGGAAGTTTTCGACTCTCAGACATCCTGTGAAGATGCTCACTGCCCTGACAGTCTCTAAAGGCACTACCCATTGGGAAAGGCATGCAGTAGAGGACGCTGAAAGAGTTAACAGAAGCGATTCTTAGCATTTAGGGAAACCTGAGGGGCTTCCTACCTACCTAGTGTCTGTCTGTCTGTCTCTCTCTCTGTCTCCTCTTTCCTTCCCAATTTGGAGCAGAAAGGAAGCAAGGGAAATTTATTTTTAATACTTTCAAAACAAATCCTGCACTCTGGGTCCACAATTTGATCCAGTTCTACAGTTGGGTTACCTGAGAGAAGCTAAGGATTTCCCTGAGGAACCCCACACCCTTTACAACTTAGAATTGTGAGCAAGACTGCCTGGGAAGTAAGACTGTCTATGGATTGACTATTTGTTTAAGCTTCTGCCTGCAGGCAGTGAACTGTGACACCATTTAGCCATTGCAACATTTTAAAAGAGTGTGTCTAAAGAATACAGTGCGTTTTGAAATAAAGCCTGACTTCCCACACTGGTCTGCTTTGCTGACGGACACAGCTCAGAGCAGATCAAGGGGTGCTTGCATTCACCTCCCCCTGTTAACCAGGAGCCTGTTTTGTATTTTTTCTAAGTTTGATTTTTATCAAATTAAACAAACCCCCCCTTCCCCAAGATGTTCTCGGGACACCTGCTTTTCAATGAGAATTCTGTATGGCTTTGTCAGCCTCCTGGTCACTTGCTTCCATGCATTCCTTTATTATGTATGCAAGTTTCTCAACAAATCAAGCATTATAATATTTTCATGCTGGTCCTGGTCACTGAACTGTTTGGTGGCAGTTTCCCATAGTTTATCAGTGACATTTGTATAAAAAGCGCTAATTTCACAGCCCAGGAAGGAAGGCTTCCTCCTTCTGGGTCCCCAAGCTGTTAGACTAGTTGCCAATTAAAAACGCACTTTCAACCCACAATTATCTTTCACACACACCATTTTGGAAATCCTATCCAGGCAGCAAACTCTGACTTTGTCCGAATTCACAGATGACAGCTGCGGCGGTGCGCTCTCCAAGCGCAATTGCCTTCCAGCTTTGTCAGATGAAAGAACAAAAGGCAGCGCGTCCTCCCCAGCCCCTCCTAGTGCTCGGGGACCGCAGGCTCGGAAGAGTCCCCGGGGCTGGGCGGCCGAACCGGCCAGCGCACCCCTTCACACACACACCGCTCCGACCCACCTTGGATAGCTGCCTCCTGAGGCTAAAGCGCTGGACCATGGTCACCCTGACGTTGCTCCGACAAGCAATCCACAAAGGGAGGGTTTTTTTTGTGTGTTTTTTGCCTTTTTTTTTTTTTTTTAACAAGCAGCTTCTGGCCAAAATCGGTGGCAAAACATTTTGAAGACTGACAAAGTACAAAGAATTTTCCCCACGAGTCTTAGCAAACTTGGAAGCAGTTCATTGTTCCACCCGGAGACGCGCAAAAACCCACTCCAGGGGACGGGCCAGCAAGGAATCCCGGAACAGCAGCGCGCAGTGCCAAGCTCTAGGAGCACTTCCTGTGAGTCAGCTGTGAGGGGTCCAGCCCAAGGACCACCCCTTCCCTTTCCAGCAGGCGAGGATGCGGCTGCACTGCCACCTGAGACTCCAGGGGGGGCGGACCTGATGTTCTGGTCAGTCCGGGAGGAGGAGTGGCGTCCAGGTCAGAGAGCATCCGCCTGGCTCCTACCCTATTCCTCCCGTCCGGACCTGCCGGCGGGGGCGGCAGATGAACATACCAACACCCTCTTCTCACCCTCCAACTCAGGTAACCGGCTGGGAGCAGCACTATGGGAGGGGGGAGCAAGCTGGGGACTGCACCAGCTCCCGGCTCAAGAAGGAAACCCCTCCCTGCCGAGCTCGGCAGCTGTGCTCTTTGTCTGGCATAACTGGCCGAGCCTTTCCTCTTATTCACAGGGAGGGGTCCCGGCTGGGGAAGGAATGTCAGGTGCAAAGCATACTCCGCCAGTGACTTCAGCCCCGTGCCCAACTGGAATACACCAAGAATTCCTCCTGAGGTAACTACCCTCTCTTTTTGGAGCAAAGTGACTTAAAAATGTGCACGTGAAACAATAGGAACATTTCAGATTCAGTGCAGGTAAAAAGGTATGGAAAATGACAGTCACCCGTGCAGCTTCAAAGTTAAAATCATCTGCCTCTGATTCTTGTTTTGGTGTTTCCAGGCAACTGCTGTCAAAAGAAAGCTTTCTTAAAACTTTCCACTATATGTGCTCCTCTCGGAATTGCTGATTATTTCTGAACAAATTTAGTAACTGATTGGAATAGCATTTGTTGACATGTTATTTTTTTTCCTACTCCAGTGCCTCTCAATTTCCTGTGAGTACAATTAGGTCTTACACTACACTGACAACCTCTGTTGGAACGACCTACTGTGTGCA
The DNA here is from genome assembly GCF_030435755.1 of Ochotona princeps. Classification (NCBI taxonomy): domain Eukaryota; kingdom Metazoa; phylum Chordata; class Mammalia; order Lagomorpha; family Ochotonidae; genus Ochotona; species Ochotona princeps. The sequence continues at coordinate 36,074,582 of NC_080852.1, read as the reverse complement.
GTCACTGTGTTAACAATGCCTCATATTTCTTCCACTGATTTCTCAAAAACAATCCTGCTAAATCAGTGTTATCCCAATAAGCAGGAATCCTCCTAAAACCTCAGCATTTTTGTAACAAAATCACATAATGTTACTGATTTTTGTCTTCAGGCAAGAAAAATGAATGGGAAAGCAAAAGACGGATCTTATGCACCCTCCAAAACGCCCAAATCACATACTGCTGGATTTTACTTATTAGTAAGAATATTATTTGAGATTCACCTAAAAAAATTCACACACACTCACCTATCTCATAACAGGAAAAACAAAGATGCTAAAAATTCAATCAGTATGCCAAGAAAGTCACTATGACCAGCACCCATATACCAAACTTCACAATCTTCAGCACCAAATGACTGAACTTCAGTGTTTAATTACAGTACTACTTAGTAAGGAACAGTGCTGGCACAAAGGAAAGAACGGTGAGCTTTGGGACAGGAAAAGTTTTAAAGCTGGTATCTTTCAGGCTGTGTAGGAACTGCAAGTGAGCAAAATGGGGAAACGGCATTCCATGAAATGAAATGAATACTAGGCAAGACACTGAGGTGTAAAACAAGAATTAAGTAAATAGTTTTTCCACACTCACCAGGCAATGTATTATTAACCAAGAGTGTTCAGAAAGTTTCATCTATATGGACTGTGAATGCAAATAGTAGCAAAATTATTCCCTCTTGAAATACTTTGTTTTTGAAATTCTGCATGTTTGTTACTTACATTTTTAGGAAGTACCTAAATGTAAACACCTCAGCATTAATAAATGGTAATGTTGTTTCTACCTACCTTTTAAAACAAGGGAAGAAATCCACTTTCAAAATTTCACTCTAATGTTGCCAGTTTCTCAATGGTAATTCATGCCCCTTAAATGATGTGGCATTTTTGTTTCAAAATTTTTCTTTTGGCAATCTTACACAGATAATACAGTATTTTACCCACCTGAACAGATCAAGTGCATTAAGCATCTATTTACAAAAGCCTGAACAACCAAATTAACTTTGAAAATAGTATAATTTATTTAGCAAGAATTTTAAATATACTGAAGAAAAAAATCTGAGACCCCAAGGGTGCCCAATTCCATAACTAAATGCTGTAAAGAGGAAAAACACTTGTCAAATAAGATCCTCATAATATATGCACAGGATCCCTTCAAACATACTAAGCTTGTTTCCTTTTTATTTCTAAAATTTTATGCACTTTCATTGTTTTTGAAAAGCAGAGATACAGAGTTTCCCATAGCTAGCTCACTAGTGGATTGGGTCAGGCTGAAGTCAGGAGCCCAGAACTCAATCCAGGGCTCCCACATGGATGGCAGGGACCCAAGTAATTTGAACCATTACCCACTGCTCCTAGGATGTGCACAGGCGTGATGCAGCACTGGACCAGAGTAAACTGGGCATGCAGGCATTGAGGCACACCACAGGCATCCCAAGTGGTGACTTAACTACATTGTCACACACCTGCCCGGTCTAGTTTTTGTTTAAGGTTTTATTTTTATTTGGAAGGTAGAGTTACACAGAGAGAAGGTGAGATGGCAGGAAGGAGAAGGAGGGAAAAAGGAAGGAAGGGAGGGAGGGAGGGAGGGAGGGAGGGAGGGAGGGAGGGAGGGAGGGAGGAAAGGAGGGAGGGAGGAAGGAAGGAAGGAAGGAAGGGAGGGAGGGAGGGAGGGAGGGAGGGAGGGAGGGAGGAAAGGAGGGAGGGAGGAAGGAAGGAAGGAAGGGAGGAAGGGAGGGAGGGAGGGAGGGAGGGAGGAAGGGAGGAAGGGAGGGAGAAACTCTCTTCCACCCCCAACTGGCTGCAACCCGTGGGCCAGAGCTGAGAAAAACCAAAGCCAGGAGCTTGTGAAGCTCTCACTTAGGTGCAGGGACCCAAGGACTTGGGCTGTCCGCCACTATTTTCCCAGGTTTTTAGCAGGGAACATGGAACAGCAGGGACACAAATCTGTGCCCATTTGGGATACCAGCACTGCAGGTGCAGGATTAGCTTGTAATACCATAGGGCTGCCTGTCCACCTCCATCCCAGCCTGCTTGCTTTTGGGTGCTGAATTCTTTCCTCTCAAAAAAGTCAAGCCATCCAACAACAGCAGTAATGCATTTAAGGAAGGAAAGAATGGAATGATGGAGAAGTATAGGGTAGCCGAAGAGTCTATGTTCAGATTCTTACATCCAGGCAATTAACCATCCAAAAAGGTTACTGCCTAGACTACAATATATTTATCAAACATGCCATTTCCATATCCTCTTTTATCATTTCTCATCGAAGTTATGCCAAGATATTAAATTTTCTGACGATGTTCTTAAATTCATTTTTTCAAGAGATTTTCTAGGAAGGAGCCTCTTACCATTAAGCACAGACCTGATGCATACAGCCACAAGCATTTTATGTCTTCTATTGGCTAGACATTCTTGTGTTATCGTTAGAGTGGTTACAATGCCAATTACAATACACATGCGCAATGTATTACCATCTACCTTAACCACAACCCAAAAAAGTCTTCTAAAACAGGGCCCAGCGGCGTGGCCTAGCGGCTAAAGTCCTCGCCTTGAACGCCCCGGGATCCCATATGGGCGCCGGTTCTAATCCCGGCAGCTCCACTTCCCATCCAGCTCCCTGTTTGTGGCCTGGGAAAGCAGTTGAGGACGGCCCAATGCATTGGGACACTGCACCCGCGTCGGAGACCCGGAAGAGGTTCCAGGTTCCCGGCTTCAGATCGGCGCACATCGGCCCGTTGCAGCTCACTTGGGAAGTGAATCATCTCTCTGTCTCTCCTCCTCTGTGTATACCTGGCTGTAATAAAATGAATAAATCTTTAAAAAAAAAATAAAACAATTTAATTTCATTAACTCTCTTCTTAACTCTTTTGAACTGCTGTTGTATATTTTACTTCTATGTCTGAAGTTCTAAGAGAGTAATTATCATCTTAAAGTTAAGGAAATATACATAAAAATACAAGTACAGTAATACTTGTACAGATTAATACCGGATCAAGTTCTATACAGGTTTGTAGCTTGGCAGCCAGTTATTCAAGGAGTATCTGCATTACAGTTATGTAAGACTGTGATAGCATCCAAATTCATAGACTTATGTGCCTTTCTGACACTAAGGAATTTCCAGTTTCTGGCTTCAGTAAGTCTGAGTTGTGGGTGCCCTAATGCAACTGCCTCTCTTCTCTCAGAGTGTTTAAAACACTGCAATAGAATAAAATTCTGCATTGAACAGAGGAGTTTCTTAATTTTAAAATACTTCATTATGTTGAAACATAAAATTAGGATTTCTGTTGAGCAAAACTACATTCTCATGTGGTTCAAATTAATATTTAAGGGCCCAGTGTGATAGCGTAGCGGTTAAAGTCCTCACGTTGAACATGCTGAGGGTCCCATGTGGACACCGGTTCTAATCCCAGCAGCTCCACTTCCTATCCAGCTCCCTGCTCGTGGCCTGGGAGAGTAGTCAAGGTGGGCCCAAAGCCTTGGGTTCCTGCACCTGCGTGGGAGACCCAGAGGAAGTTACTGGCTCCTGGCTTTGGATTGGCACAGCACCAGCCATTGCAGCCGCTTGGAGAGTGAATCATCCGATGTAAGATCTTCCTCTCTGTCTCTCCTCCTCTGTGTACATCTGCCTTTCCAATAAAATAAATCTTACCAAAAAAACCCAGTAACAATATTTAAGACTTAACAGATTTCCTTTACTGAAATCAAGATTTAGAAGAGCAAGTCTAAATGTCTACAATCAATTTTTTACAAGATTATTTTGGGGCAAGTATTCAGCCCAGCAATTAAGATGCTGGTTGTAATGCCTGCATTCTGCATTGGAACATCTGAGTTTAAAACTTGTCTCCCCTTCTGAGTCTAGCTTCCTACTAATACTTACCGTGGAAGTCAATCATGAAAACACAATATGAAAGTCAAATTTGTCCTGGATTATTATACCAATCCACAAACATCTGCACTCCAAACTCTCTTGAGCCACAATCAGAACCTAAAGCCTTTATTCTTATCCTCACAAAACTAAACTTCTAACCGTGGGAAACAGCCTGCATTCCATTCTTCTGCAGAGAATCTTAAACAAGTTCATCCTACACTTTTAGTCCCTTTGGGCAAACATTCCTAAAACAACATGTGAATCTCCGGAGACTTATCTGCCTAGACCAATTTTGATTCTGTATGCAGTAACTCATCACAATTCATGCAATCATATGACACCCAAGGAACATGGAAAACATGAGAAAGATGATTAAAGAAATGTTTCATTATAAATAATCATTTTACAGGAATAAATTGGGTAGTCCCCCCTCCCTTTTTTTTTTTTTTTTTTTTTGCATTTTTACAGAAGGCAACAGTTCCAAAGAGAAGAAAACCTAGACACTGTTCTTTGGTTTAGAAGAATACCCAGTTGTATCTTGAACAATCTACAATTGTTGAAAACAAATTTAATGCTCTTGGAAAGCCTGTGGCGAGCTTAAGGCAGAAACAATGACTAAGGTATTCCAGCCCTACATTACAGCAAAATGGCTAAACATGTATTTGCATACTGCAATGAAAGCTTTATTAATAAAACAAGAGTATGATTCCTAATAATGTATATTTTCCAATAAGCTTCCACTTCACTAAACTTTTAAAAGCATTCTCCTTACAGTACCCAGATACTAGACATTACAGTGACCTTTGCTCTAAAACACTGATCCATTGTGAAGCTTCTACTGAAGAGATGCTCAGAAACAGATCAGAATTAGGACCCTCTTTCACTTTCAAGGCCATTCACTTTACATACAATGTATTTTTCAAAGAAAATTGCTGTAGACAGAAATTTCGACAAGTCTTCTCAAAGGAGACTATTCATTCAAAGCAATTTTTTTCAAGTTTAGATGGTTCCCAGTAATTGATATCCTAGCTTCACTGATACTAAAAGGCTTTTGCCTTTGTATCTAATAATTAGAACAGGCATTAGATAAACCAGCAAGAAAGAATCACCACCTTGCATGTACATCCACAATACCCCATTCTTCTTGCCAACATTGGTATATTTCCTAAAAGAACCCTATTTTAAAATATTTATACTAAAGAAGTTATAAGCTTATTGTTGGTTTATCTTGGCTTGCTAAGTTTCACAATATTGTATTCCCTCTCAAAATTTGTGTTTTTTCTTTTTAAACATTTCATTATTTGAAAGGCAGAGTGACAGAGACATGTCAAGACAGAACTTGAAACTGCTGGTTCATGCCCCAGGCAACCACAACAGTCAGGTCTGGGCCTGGCTTGAAGCCAACACGCAATGGGCCCAGCCACTGGTGCCACTTCCCACTGCCTCCCCAGATGCCTTCGCAGGAAAACTGAATCGGAAGCAGAGCAGCTAGGACTTGAACTGGTATCAAACAGAGAACGCTGGCATCACAGCTTAACTCACTATACCATTTTATTTTTAAATTTTTAATTAATTTATGTATTTGAAAGGGAGAATCACACACACAGAGAGGAAGAGGCAGATAGAGTTCTTCCATTCCCACATGGTTGCAACTGCCAGGACTAGGCCAGGCCAACGCCAGTTTTTTCCAAGGTCAGGCCAACACCTCTTTTTTTCCAAGGTCTACCAGGTGGATGGCAGGGGCTTTGCCCAGTATTTTATCCCTTATTTATGTGTTTCTATTTGTTTTTTTTTTTTTAAAGATTTATTCATTTTATTACAGCCAGATATATACAGAGGAGAGACAGAGAGGAAGATCTTCCGTCCGATGATTCACTCCCCAAGTGAGCCGCAACGGGCCGATGTGCGCCGATCCGATGCCGGGAACCTGGAACCTCTTCCGGGTCTCCCACGCGGGTGCAGTGTCCCAATGCATTGGGCCGTCCTCAACTGCTTTCCCAGGCCACAAGCAGGGAGCTGGATGGGAAGTGGAGCTGCCGGGATTAGAACCGGCGCCCATATGGGATCCCGGGGCTCTCAAGGCGAGGACTTTAGCCGCTAGGCCACGCCGCCGGGCCCTATGTGTTTCTATTTGTTTGAAAGGGAGAGCAACACACACACACCACCCCCATCTGTTGGTTCACTCCTCAAGTGCCTGTACAGGCTGGGCCAGGCCGAGGCCAAGTGGCAGGAACTCCGTCTGAGTGTCCCCCCACGGGTGGCATCACCTGTTGCCTCCCAGGCATTTTAGCAGGAGGCTGGATTAGAAACAGAGAGGAGACCTGATTCTAGCACTAGAATAAGGGATGAAAGCATTCCAGGTGGCAGCGAACCTGTGGCAAGACCTGGAGCAAGTTCCCGACTCCTGGTTTGGGATCAGCTCAGCTCTGGCCGTTGCTGTCACTTGGGGAGTGAAATCAGTGGACGGAAGATCTTCCTCTCTGTATATCTGACTTTGCAATAAAAATGAATAAATCATTAAAAAAATAAATAAAAAGACAAAGCTGTGGGCCTAGCACAGTAGCCTAGTAGCTAAAGTCCTCGCCTTGCATGCCCGGGATCCCATATGGGCACAGGTTTGTACCCCAGCGGCCCCACTTCCCATCCAGCTCCCTGCTTGTGGCCTAGGAAAGCAGTCAAGGATGGCCCAAAAGGCTCCTGGCTCCTGACTTTGGATCAGCTCAGCTCCGGCCGTTGTGGCTGCTTGAGGAGTAGTAAATCAGCAGACAGAAAATCTTCCTCTGTCTCTCCACCTCTCTGTACGTCTGATTTTCTAATAAAAATAAATGTTAAAAAAAAAAACACAAAGCTTTTCCATTTCCACTGCAAAAAAATATTCCTAATGAAATATATTTTAGAAAGAATATAAAGAATTTAACCTAAATACGCTTACTAAATCAGCTGATACAAAACACCTTAAATAATTTTCAAACATTCTAAATCTGATTTTAAGTTCTTTAATCTTTCTTCCCTTTTTTAGGGGGAGATGGTAATAATGAAGCCGAGTAATAAAAGTCATTGCTGCAGTGACTTACTGACTACATTCTATTCTTCCATGGCATCAGACACACAGATTTGCAAGATGCCTTAAAACTTGTTCCTATGTGAAGATGGCTTGAAAAACAAGAAATCACCAAAATTCTGAGAAAGACAGCAAGAGTTCTGACCAGAAAGTATAAACAGGGGTGGAGAACATCCTAGTTTAAAGTCTTCCAAATCACTTGGCCTGGTCCTGTCAAGGAAATGACAGGCAGAACTCAAAATTCAATAAATCTATAACAAGCTAATTTTTAAAAGCTGATAACATTGTATGGTCCATGAATGATGCTATAAATATCCAGATAGCTTTTGGCAGAAAACAAGCTTCCCACCCCCGGAATGAAGAAGTCAATTTCCCAGCACACTCTGAGCCACATCTACATTCATAACCTCACTTTCTTGCAGTGAATTCCTACCTATAGTCACAGAATCTTAGAAGTGAGAAGTTAGTATTTTGCAATCTACTAGAGCCAGAGATTAACACTGTGATCTGGGGTAGGAAACAACTTTCTTCAAAAAGCCGACCATGGGCCTAAGTTGAGACTTAGTATGCTAAGCTGCCACCTGCAGGGCTGGCATCCCAAATGAGCACCAGTTCCCAGTCCTGGCGGCTCCACTTCCAATCTAGCGTCCTGTTAATGCACCTGGAAAGCAGTGGAGGACGACCCAAGTTCTTGGGCCCCTGCACACACAACGGAGACCTGGAAAAAGGCTCCTGCCTCCTGGCTCCTGGCTCCAAATTGGCTCAGCTCCAGTTGTGGCAGCCACTAGGGGCGTGAACAGACAGGGTGGAAGGTTTCAATCTATCTCCTTTGTCTCTCCCTCTTTATCTATGACTCTGTCTTGCAAATAATTAGAAGCTCTTTTAAAAGTCAATTCTGTCATGAAATTTGTTCTTACATACTGCTAGCATCACATCCTAAGTGAATCAAGTGATTTTCATTATTATCCAAAAATTCTTTCAGGAAAATTAGAATTATTCTTTAACTCCTGATCTGAATACAGGGTATTTAAACACCACAGCAAATACAAAAGATGATACAATGAGTTGTGGGAAGAAAATATTACAACGTTCATTTATATTTCCAATTTATCCTTTTAATTTCCATTTTCTGCTTTGACAAAAAAAAAATACACAGAAAATACACATGTATAGTTTAAACCAAACATAAAAATTCTGTATATTTGCTAAATGTGGGTGAGCAAAATAAATTTGGAAGCTACTAACTTAGGCAATTAATGCCATTTCCTTCATTAAAAAAAAAAATGTCGGGCCAGGCGGCGTGGCCTAGCGGCTAAAGTCCTTGCCTTGAACGCGCCGGGATCCCATATGGGCGCCGGTTCTAATCCCGGCAGCTCCAGCTCCCTGCTTGTGGCCTGGGAAAGCAGTCGAGGACGGCCCAAGGCTTTGGGACCCTGCACCCGCGTGGGAGACCCGGATGAGGTTCCTGGTTCCTGACTTCGAATCGGCTCAGCTCCGGCCATTGTGGTCACTTGGGGAGTGAATGATCAGATGGAAGATCTTCCTCTCTGTCTCTCCTTTCTCTGTGTATCTGACTTTGTAATAAAAAATAAATCTTAAAAAAAAATGTTTATTTCCAATCACTTGGAAGGTGAAAGAGAACAAAAGGTCCCATTTGTTGGTTTATTTTTCAAATGCCACAGATGGGCCAGGCTGAAGCTGGGAGCCGGGAACTCTAACCAGGTCTTCCATGTGGGTGGCAGGGGCCCACGCCCTTGAGTCACCATTTGCTACTTCTCACAATGATTAGAGGAAGCTGGCTACAAAGTGCAATAGCTGTGACTCAAATTAGCCCTCATACATAGGATGCAGGAGTCCCAAGGGGCAGCTGAACTTGTAGCGCCACAATGTCTACCTGTCTACCTTTTTTTTTTCAAAGATGTACTTATTTCTATCAGAAAGGCAGATATACAGACAGAAGGAGAGAGACAGAGACAAAGATCTTCCGTCTGCTGGTTCACTCCCCAAGTGGCCACAACAGTCTGAGCAGAGCCAATCCGAAGCCAGGAGCTTCTTCTGCGTCTCCCACAATGATGCAGGGTCTCAAGGCCTTCGGCTGTCCTTGACTTCTTTCCCAAGCCACAGGCAGGGAGCTGGATGAGAAATGGAATATCCATGACCTGAACAGGAGCCCATATGGGTTCCTGGCATGTGCAAGGTGAGGAATTTAGCCGATGGGCTACCGTGCTAGGCCTTACTCTACTACTTTAAAAACAAAAATACTAGCTCATGGAAGCCTACCTATATGATTATGAATTCTCAACAGATTAAATACTTGTAATCAATGCACCATCAATGATGTTTAAATGTTTAACAATATAACCTAACGACACTTGAAATAATCTTCCAGAATATCAAAATAATTGAAGTGATTTTCTTGCTAAAAGTTCTAAGCTAGTGTCAGCAATGAATTATCCTGCTCTCCCTTCAGTCTTTGCTATACACAAAGGTTTTAGTAATCTACAATGACATGTGCATTATTGCACTGGAATTAACCGGCACAAACCAGTCTGTGCTCAGATGACAGCATGGTCCAAAAGAACCTCCACGTGGAATGAACTGTAATCCAGCCTGGTGTGCAAGCAGGGTGTAACCTAACCTAATGCCAGGCTGAAGGCTACCAAATTATGTCCAAATACAGAAGCCAGATTGTACTCTGTGTACCCTGTATAGTCATGTCACGTCTGTATGTAATTTCCTGTCATTCTGGTTATAAAAGTATGCTCATCACACTGTGTGTGGTGGGAGTGGGGGTGGTAAGAGAAGCTGCGGGGGAGGGGGACGGAAGAAGGCAAGAAGAACTTTGAAAATGCTCAGTTCTTCCGTCTTTCTTGCTCAAGTCATCTTCGTCAAATTGAACTGGTCCAATTTCTCTGTAAGTAGCACATGGGTGTGCACACAAACATACAAACATCCAACTTTAAGAAACTGGTTTAAAAAAATGAAAGTTTAGAATAAGTCTTATTATCTCTCCAATGCAAATCTAAAAATCAAACATAATTTGGATAATCTAATCTTTATTTAAAAGCCTACGATGAATTCCTCAAAGTATTACACACAGAAAATAACTTCAAGATGTCAGAACCCTTTTCAATTAATATTTAAGATAAAGCCACTGCCTGTAATACTACCTCCCACAGGGATACCAGTTAGAGTTCTGGCTGCTGGGCCAAGCGTGGTGGCCTAGTGGCTAAATCCTTGCCTTGAATGCACCAGGATCCCAGTTCTAATCCGGTTCTAATCCCAGCAGCGCCACTTCCCATCCAGCTACCTGCTTGTGGTCTGGGAAAGCAGTTGAGGATGGCCCAAGGCCTTGGGACCCTATACCCGCGTGGGAGACCTGGAGGAATCCTGGCTTCGGATCGGCGCAGCCCCGGCCATTGGGGTCACTTGGGGAGTGAATCAGTGGATGGAAGGTCTTCCCCTCTGTACATCTGAATTTGCAATAAAAATAAATAAATCTTAATAATAATAATAAAGTTCTGGTTGCTCCACTTCTTCCCTGTTAATGGCCTGAGAACGCAGTGGAAAGGCCCGAGCACAGAGGTCCCTGCACCCATGAGGGAGACCCAGACGAAGCTCCTGACTCTTGCCTTTGGCTTGGCTCAGTTTTGGTCAATGCATTCCATCCAGGGGGTGAACTAGCAGATGAAAGATCCCTCTGGGTCTCTCTCTTTCTGTAACTCTGACTTTAACTAACTAAATCTTCTCGTTTATAAACACACACACACACACACACACACACACACACACACTATGTGTATCTGAAATCAGCTTCCCCAGTACGTTAGTGTTTACAGCATACTAAAGCTTCTATCAAAATAACATCACCAGGTCCAGGAAGTGCTTCTAGGTTTCTTAAGGCAACGTTCATGTGACTCATAGTAATGTTCTAAGACCAAGGCAAGGGAGCAAGACTGATGCTCTGGAGGCTGCTGTAATCTAGGATCTTCACAAATGTAAGAACTTTCCTTCAGATCAAGTGTTTAAGACACCAAACAATCTAACTGATCAAAGTAGAAATCCTGAAAGCTATTTACTAACCATGAAAGTCCGCAAAATCACCAACACGAAGAGAACTAGGTCTATGCTATGGCTGGCGATTAAAATAAGCTCTGGGATTGCATGGTGATTAGCCAAAAATACTCCCTTTAAAATACACTTCAAGAAGCAAGAATCATTTGCAGAACAAACAGCAATTTCATCAAAGAGCACCCTCAGCTGTTCCCGAGGGTGCTAGGAAGGGCCTCCAGAAGGCCTGGCTACAAAATTTTCTTAACAGCATCTTTCTCAAGTAACTAAGAGAATGAATTCATTCCCTGTCACGTTAGACTGTTTATACCCGATTAAAGCTCTAGTTCAAAAATCAAATACTGTAATTTCTCTATAACTGAAAAAATCGATTTCCAAGTCAGAAAATCTATATTCAAATAATTTAAGTTACAACTTTGTACCTACCATAGAATCTTTTTTTTTCCTAATACCTTCAAAGAAACTGCCAAAACTTCAGAACTATTTTCTTTAAACTTCTGAACTTTAAAAAAATCGTTATAGACCAGCACCATGGCTCAAAAAGCTAATCTCCAACCTGTGGCACTGCCAACCAATATGGGCACCAGTTCACGCCCCACCTGCTCCACTTCTAATCCAGCTCTCTGTTTATGGCCTGCAGAGGCAGCAGGGAATGACCCAAGTCCTTGGGATCCTGCAGCCATGTGGGAAAGCCTCTTTTGAGTTTTAACTTCAGATAAACTCAGCTCTGGACATTGTAGTCTCTCGGAGGGTGAACCAGAAGATGAAAGACCTTCTCTCTGTAAATTTGCTTTTCAAGTTAAAATAAATTTTCAAAAAAAAAAAAAAAAATAGGGTCTGGCTTTGCAGCGCAACATATTAAGCAACTAGCTGTGATGCAAGCACTCCATGTGAGTGCTGACCTGAGTCCTAACTGGCCCATTTCTGACTCAGTTCCCTAAAAATGCAACTGGAAAAGTAGAAAACAGCCCAGGTCTTTAGGCCCCCGTCATCCATGTGGGAGACTAAGGCGGAATTCAAGACGACCAGCTTTGGGCTGGCCCACGCCTAGCCTTTACGGCCATTTGGGTCATGAACCAGCAGGTGGAAGGGTCCCTTTCCTATTTCTCCCCGTCACCTTGCCTTTAAAATAAACAAATGTTTTAAAAAGGAAAAGTGACCTGAAATCACCAACGCACAAATAACTAAAATCGAAAAGCAACACTTCACATCTTAACTATCCCAAGATCAGCTGACAACCAGCATCTCCCTTAGCCCCTGAAGACTATGCTTTATATCCCATCCCATGGCGGAGAAGCTGAAGTTACATTTTTGAGAGTCACTAAAATAAAAATTTTTAAACAAAATTTTTTTTTACTTTGGAGATTACCAAACATCCAAAGAAACCTTTGGGGTGGGAAAGTGAGGAAAGGAGGAAATGTGTGGAAGGCAAAAAGGAGAGAGGGAGAAAGAACTGGTTAAGCAAAAGTATTAGGAAGGCTAGGCATAAAACCTGAACCCTGAGCCCGGCGTGGTGGCTTAGAGGCTAAAGTCCTCGCCTTGACCGCACTGGGATCCCATATGGGCACCAGTTCTAATCCCGGCAGCTCCACTTCCCATCCAGCTCCCTGCTTGTGGCCTGGGAAAGCAGTCGAGGACGGCCCAAACCTTTGGGACCCCGCAGCCACTGGAGGAGACCCAAAGAAGTTCCTGGCTACTGGCTTCGGATGGCTCAGCTCTGGCCATTGTGGTCACTTGGGGAGTGAACCATCGGACGGAGGATCTTCCCCTCTGTCTTTCCTCCTCTCTGTATATCCGCATTTCCAATAAAAATAAATAAATCTTAAAAAAAGAACTTTCCCTAAACCCTTACTGCTTCATTTGCAAAAAGGATCAGACCTACCTCAAAAAGCTGACATGCATGAAAAGGCTGTCACGCACACTAACCATTCCACAAACATTGGTTATGCATGATCTCATATAATGAAATCTAACCAAATTCACCTCAACAACCCACTTTTGCAAATAACACCCCCAGTAAAATCCTGTATTCCCAAGGCCGACTTCTTGGTGTCTTGAGGCAAAAAGGTGACAGATGGATGGTTCTCACCTCCATCTCTATTCCTTAACTATAATTCCACAATCTGATGTTGTGTTACAGAGGAGACTTTAATTACGCGTTCTCTTTAACTCCACTCGCAAACACAGGATGCAGAGACAGCTTCCTGGAGACTCCTTAACCTGCCATCTCACTAAATGTAAGAAACCTCCTTTTTTCCAGGCATTGTAAATAATTAACTTTTTCATTATTACTTTGTTTAAACACCTGAATGTCACTCTAGAATGTCATTGCTTATACCTTAATGATGAATACTATTTAAATAACTCTAAGAAACCATTACGTCACTTATTTCTACTGCTCCTCTGAAAAATGTGACAGCTGTTTAAAGGTACTAACAGGGGTGGGTGCTCTGGTGCCTGGGGACACCTGCACTCTGAGTGGGAGCGTGCGCTCCCCTGAGCCGGCTTCCTGCTAAGGCTAGCCTGCTGGGAAGCATCAGGGCTGAAGTCCCCAGGACCTTGGGTCTCTGCCTCCGACATGTGTCAGTCAGATCGAATTCCTAGTTTCTGGCTTTGGTCTGGCCCAGCCACGTCTGTTGTGAGCATCTGGGGAATAAACAGTCTTTCCATTTTTCAAGTAAATAAACAACATACGTAACAACCAATACGGTAGCAATGACATGAGTATTTGTTACTGCTCTTAGATGTCTATCTTTATTCTAGTGAGCTTATCTAATAATATTTGAAAAACTTCCTATTCCCCTCCTGTCCTATTTCCTGTTAGAACCAGTGTTCTTCAACTCTTGTAGGCAGCAAGACTGCCAAACAGACTCTGAGATCCCTGGGACCTGGGCCTCCCGTCACTTGGGGTGGGCTGAACAAGCTCCGGTGCTTTCAGGGATCTGCTCAGGATTCTCTCCAAGGAAAGCAATCTGTGTGTCCTTGCCAGTCACTCAGCAACAGCTAGTGGTCTAATGACTAAAACTTACTTCTCCCGCGCCTGAAGGTTCTAATTCTTAACTTCCTGACCACAACTTTGAAATCTGAGTCAGATCTCCTCCCAGTAAGATTCTCCTATGATAAAATTCACTTGATCAATTTTTAATAAATATTTTACTTAAGCTAACATATTCTTGCTAACTTTTTACAAAGACAATAGACATAATTTTAAAAAATAAAACACAAGGGACCAGAGTAATGGCTACACAGGCCAATCCTCCACTTTCAAGTGCTGGTATTCCATATGGTTGCCAGTTCATGACCCAGCTGCTTCACTTCCAATTCAGTTCCTTGTTTGTGATCTAGGAAGGCAGTGGAGGATGGCTCAGGTCCTTTGGCCCTGCACTACGCAGAAGTGCCAGGGGATGCTCCTGTCTCCTGGTTTCAGATTATTTTAGCTGTGGCTGTTGTCGCCATTTGGAAGTGAGCCAATGGATGAAAAATATTGTTTCTCCTCTCTGTAAATCTGCCTCCCAAGCAAAAAATAAATCTAAAAAAAAAAAAGCTGAAACAAGCATATAAGGGTACTTCAAAAGTTTGTGCAAAACATGAAATTTAAAATGTAAGCTTATTTTGGTGCAAAAAACTGAAATCAACAGTTTTCTCATAATATTTCTACATTTAAATTTTCTACATTTTCTACATTTAAATTTTTGCAAAAAAGTAAACTCAAAATTTTAAATTGTTTACTTATTTATTTGGAAAGCAAACAGTGTATCCATCCACTGCTTCATTCCTCACACGTGCCCTCAGTGGACGGGCCAGACCAGACCCACAACGGAAGGAGCTCCTGGCTCTCCCACACAGGGCAGCCTGGACCCAAGGCAGCCTAGACCCAGGGACTCGAGTCGCCATTCCCAGCTGCCTCTCCTGATGAGCATCAGCAGGAAGGTGGAAACAGCAGAGCTGCAACTCCAGCTCGGGCACTCGTGTGTAATGTGGGTGTTTCACATAGCATCTTAACAGATACTTTCCACTACATTTCTCCATAAACTTCTTGAAATACTCTCATTTAAAATTATTGTATTTAGAAAAAATTATTTTCAACACTTGTCTCTTACAAAATGAGACACAAATCAATGTACAATACATTCTCAGCTCTGACTGAGGCATACAAGTTCAAATCTAGTCGGCACACACCAATCAACAATCACAGGTCAGGATGATGTAACACCCAAATAAGTTAATTTTTAATTAGTTCTAAGCTCTACATCATTCTGACTTGCCAAAGTTGACTGTCTTTGTTAAGATAAAAAGCTGAAATGTGAAAGACTAAAGAAAAGCCAATCTGTTCTAGCAATTACCTTGCTTAAGACATAATCTTGGTCTGTCCCTCTCCTGATTTAGTGTCTTTGGAAGCATGGCTCTGTATCAGTGTTTTGGATAAACAATAATTTATGGATGTTAGAACCCCTCCTCCCCCACCAAACTGAGATTCAAAGTGACTCTTAAACTCTGTAAATCGGGCCCAGTGTTGTGACATAGTAGGCTAAGCCTCACACTAACTACACCAGCATATGGGTACTCGTTTGTGTCCCGGCTGCTCCCTTTCCCACCCAGCTCCATGCTTATGGCTTGGGAGAGCTGCAGAGAATGGCTTCAGTCATTGGGCCCCTGCATCCACCTTGGAGAACTGGGAAAAGTTCCCAATTCCAGGCTTTAGCTCAGCTCAGCTCCAATCACTGCAGCCATTTGGAGAATGAATCAACAGATGAAAGATCTCTAGCACTCTCCGTCTCTTTGTATAATTCTGCCTTTCAAAGAAATAATTTAAAAATATTTTTTAATTCTGTAATCCCTTTTAAGAGAACAGAAACTAGATCAAATGCAACATTCATTTAGAGATCTGATTATCTTAAAGTCTGAGACCATTTCATAATATAAGGGAAAAGAACTTAGCTGAAAGAGTGAGTTACAACTGAATTTGAACTGTGGCAATGCAACAGGGTGGAGGAAGCCACCATAGGTGGGCGGATGGGGGGTCTGGGCAGGGGTGGGGGAATCCCAGTGCCTACAAAACCGTGTCACATAATGCAAGGTAATCAATAAAAAAAATTTATTAAAACAAAAAAAAAGTGAGTTATATTTTTGTATTATGCTTTGGCTAGCTTTGTCATTCAAGTTTCTGGTTCAGAATCAAATGAATGTAACAAACTTTTTTACAAAATCCCTTAAAAAGCATCCCTATGTTGTTCAAGTTTGAATAACAAACTTACCACGATCAAGAACACCTTACTTGTACTTTGATTTTCAGTCACAGAACCAGCATATTTAATGGTGACATAAGATTATCAAGGATAGGGCCCAATGCAACAGCCTGGCAAGCTAAATTCTTGCCTTGCATGCATTGAGATCCCATATGGGCACTGGTTCATATCCCAGCTGCTCCACTTCCCATCCAGCTCCCTGCCTGTAGTCAGGGAAAGCAGTTGAGGACAGCCCAAAGCCTTGGGACCCTGCACCCACTTGGGAGATCTGGAAGACTCCTGGCTCCTGGCGTCGGATCGGCGCAGCTCTGGCCGTTGCAGGTACTTGAACAGTGAACCAGCAGACAGAAGATCTTTGTTTCTCCTTCTCTTCATAAATCTGACTTTCCAATAAAAACCAATAATCTTAAAAAATATCATCAAGGAAAATCAAAGCATGTGAGGCATTGTTCTATAACTTACAGTCTGATCAGCTCTAACAAACTTTAAAGTTAACTCCTTTGGCAATCAAGTTTTGTTCTACAAAAGTATTTTTAAGAGAATTAAAAACAAACATGTGTTTTTTTTTTTTAAAGATTTTATTTATTTTTATTGGGAAGGCAGATATATAGAGGAGAAGAGACAGAGAGGAAGATCCTCCGTCCGATGATTCACTCCCCAAGTGATCGCAACAGCTGGAGCTGAGCCAATCTGAAGCCAGGAGCCAGGAACTTCTTTGGGTCTCCTCCTGTGGGTGCGGGGTCCCAAGGCTTTGGGCCGTCCTCAACTGCTTTCCCAGGCCACAAGCAGGGAGCTGGATGGGAAGTGGAGCTGCCGGGATTAGAACCGGCGCCCATATGGGATCCTGGTGCGTTCAAGGCGAGGACTTTAACGACTATGCTATCACACCGGGCCCCTGAAACATGTGTTTTTCCTCTCTAATTCATGCTCACTTTTCTAGTACCATATACTGCCTGTAAGTCATCCCAACACTGCCAGCAACCAAACTTAAATACACAGAAAACAGATTTTAGTGGTTTTCAATCTTTCAACTGCTTATTAGAAAAGTGGAAACTAACAAAAATCACGTTGTTAATTCAGCTCTATCCCAATGACTTCCCAGAATACTTACTTCAAATTAAAACCCACAATTAACACTGATCCCCCAAAGTCCTGTAAGGGATATTGCCCTCACTTTCACCTTCTGACCATGTCTAGGGCACCACCTGGTGGTCAGTCATAAGATTATCTTTAGCACAGCTTCAATTCTTCCCCCTTGGCCAACCACATCTTGGTTACTGGCTTTATTCAAAGCTCTATTGATTCAATCTTAGCAAAGTGTTAATTTGAACCCAGATTTCTCCCTTAAAAGCCTTTCTTTCCCTCTTTCCCAGTCATAGTCAAACATTATTTTAAAAAATGCCCTTTCTACAGAACCAGGCTGGACTGCAACACCCATTGGTTCCAGTGGAAGTCGGGACTGAAACCAGAATCAACCCAGCAAGATCGTGGAGATGGACCGGGCCGGACCCTGTGCTTGCTAGAACATACAAGAATCTGGTCTGGGAATACCTCAAAGTTTCTTTGGGGATCTCCCCAATCAAAATGCTGGACACAGAACCCTAGCCAAGAAAAGACAGAAGAAAGAACAAGTCAATCAACCACCTCAGCTATATGTTGGCAGCGAAATACTGGGCAAATACTCTATGATGGACTATGTCAATCAGTGGATTCTTCAACGACCTCATCGTGCCTGGAGTGGCGAAAATGGCAGTGATTCATAACTGGTGAACTATTAAAACCACTTGAGCAAGGATCTTAGAGCATGCCCCACATCCGGGACTTGGGGTGAGTGGGAAACTGGGTGGGGCTTCTCCCTCAATATCACCCTTTACCTCAAATACAAGAAGGAAACAATATGGACATAATAGACTTACCCACCTCCCTATAGCCCCTGAACCTTTTTACCGTAATTAACTATGTAAAGATTGTCAACAATATAATTTTAAAAATAAATGAATAAATTAAAAAATGTTGTAAAGCCAAAAAAATGCCCTTTCTGTTTATAACGTAAATAACCAAAAAAACTTCCAAAATTGCAGAATTACTAATAAGCTTTCCCTAAATTTTCCTATAAACAAGAACACCAGGGTCCAGCGTGATAGCATAGTGGTTAAGGTCCTTGCCTTGCATGCACCGGGATCCCATATGGGAACCAGTTCTAAACCCGGCAGCTCCACTTCCCATCCAGCTCCCTGCTTGTGGCCTGGGAAAGCAGTTGAGGACGGCCCAAAGCCTTGGGACCCTGCACCCGCATGTGGGAGACCTGGAAGAGGCTCCTAGCTTCGGACTGGCTAGCTCCAGCTGTTGCAGCCACTTGGGGAGTGAGTCATGGGACGGAAGATCTTCCTCTCTGTCTCTCCTCCTCCCTGTAAATTCACCTTTCGAATAAAAATAAACATCTTAAAAAAAAAACCACACACACAAGAACACCATACAGTAATCTCTGAAGTGATACTTTCCACAGAAGGGAACAGGAGCAGCAATTCCAAACCTTCCCTTCAGAAGTTTCAAAACTTGCACTGATATTTTCTTCTAACTACACAAAATACTGTTTTTCATCATTTATGCCAAAAAAATCATCATTGCTGTGTTATAAAATTAGGGAAATTAAGTAGCAATTTTTAAAAAATATTTATTTACTTTTTATTGGGTAAGCAGATCTACAGAGAGGAAAGACAGAAAGATGTTCCGTCTGCTGGTTCATTCCCCAAGTAGCCACAAGGGCTGTAGCTGAGCAGACCTGAAGCCAGGAGCCACGAGTCTCTTCTGGAACTCCCACATGGATACAGAGTCCCAAGTCCTTGCGCTATTCTCTACTGCTTTCCTGGGCCACAGTAGAGCGCTGCACGGGAAGTGAAGCAGCCGGAACAGGAACCAGAATTCATAAGGGATCCCGATGGTTGCAAGGCAAGGATTTAGCCACTAGGCCTCTGTGCCAAGCCCAGCTGCAATGATTTTTACTATTCACCATGTAGTTATCTCAAATATTACTTAGTACAATGAGTTTATCCGGAAATTCAAGAAAATGAAACAGGACTTCATTTAAAGTCAAACTTATATATTTATTAACTGGAAAAAAAAAAAAAACTACCATCTCAAACCCCAGGCTCCTGAATTCCTGGGCTTGGCTGTTTAATTCCACTGCTTCCTGAATTACCATTTATATAAATATTGCCCATCTCCAACTTAAGAGAACTCAGAGGCAGTTAAATGTGAGATTAAAACATTTAGGTGATAAAAAAATCTCATTTAAGTAAAAACACAATTATACATACATATTTACAAATCTGTCTCAACAGCGAGTATTTGTGTGTGCTTATATATACATCTCTACAGAATGTAAGAGAATATCCACTTTGAGAGGATGGGTGACCTGAAACTCCATCTCTGAAAAGACAAAGGAACTATTTTCGAAAACTACAAACATGCATATAAAGAACATGGAAGCCATCAAATGAAAGTTTAAACAGGGGTCCGGTGGCGTGGCCTAGCGGCTAAAGTCCTTGCCTTGAATGCGCCGGGATCCCATATGGGCGCCGGTTCTAATCCCGGCAGCTCCACTTCCCATCCAGCTCCCTGCTTGTGGCCTGGGAAAGCAGTCGAGGATGGCCCAATGTGTTGGGACCCTGCACCCGCGTGGGAGACCTGGAAGAGGTTCCTGGTTCCCAGCATCGGATTGGCGCGCACTGGCCCGTTGTGGCTCACTTGGGGAGTGAATCATTGGATGGAAGATCTTCCTCTCTGTCTCTCCTCCTCTCTGTATATCTGACTTTGTAATAAAAATAAATCTTTTTTAAAAAAAGTTTAAACAGTACCCACGGATCAAAGTCATGATCTGCTTTCTCAGGAGAGCTATTAAACACCATCACTCTGGGCTGGCCTGATCCTTTATTCAAAACATTCCTGTATATAAAAAAATGTAACGACATAATCATCCTCTTAGCTGATGCAAAGGAAAACCAACTTCAGCAAAAATTTCTTCGGCAGAAGACACCTGAGTGGTTTGAGACGCTCCCTCATGCACAAAACCGAATCTCACCAACAAGTGGGTGAGCAAGAGCTACTGTTCCTTCAGCTCCACAGCATTCTAGCAGTGGATGGTGTGAAACCACAGAAAGCCTTGGCTTCCCCTGGCCTTTGCTGTCTTACTGGCAAAATGAAGAAAACACATCCCATGGGCCCAAAACACATGATTATTTCTAGAACTAAAGAGAAAATTAGGTGTTTAAACACACCAGCTGTCATATAAACAACAAACACTAGCTAGCCATATCATCACCATTAGATACATGACACATTCCTCCTGACTCTCAATATTCCAGGAACTGTTTGAAGAACATTACACTGGAAATTTAAATATTTTCATCTCCTCCATTCAGTACATAAAAAATGGCTAACTAAAGTATTACAACAAAACTTGGGTTATAATACACAATCAGTACAAATCTGTGGGGAAAAAGGATAGCTATGTATCGTGTAACATTCATGACAAAGTTTTAACGGAAAACTTATAAAATTGCAACTTAACAAGATTCTGGTTTTATCTCAACTGTTAACTTTAATAAAATTTAAATGTTTTATATGTCTTACTATGTGTGTATATGAGAAAGCTGACTAAAATATTTGAAGTAGTTTTCTTTATTTTTGTGCATTTTCAACGCTTCCTATACTAAGACCATATTTCTTTTTTTTTTTTAAGATTTATTCATTTTATTACAGCCAGATATACACAGAGGAGGAGAGACAGAGAGGAAGATCTTCCATCCGATGTTTCACTCCCCAAGTGAGCCACAACGGGCCAGTACGCGCCAATCCGAAGCCGGGAACCTGGAACCTCTTCCGGGTCTCCCACGCGGGTGCAGTGTCCCAATGCATTGGGCCGTCCTCAACTGCTTTCCCAGGCCACAAGCAGGGAGCTGGATGGGAAGTGGAGCTGCCGGGATTAGAACCGGCGCCCATATGGGATCCCGGGGCTTTCAAGGTGAGGACTTTAGCCGCTAGGCCACGCCACCGGGCCCAAAGACCATATTTCTTAAGCTTTCAAATTAAAAAGCTTTTTTGAGGAAAAAAAAAACGTATCTCAATTTGATTTTCCGAATTCAAAGATAATCCTTTAACTGATGTAACTTGGTTAGGTTTATACGACATTCATTTACAAAGTACACATACAAATGCGTGTAGATATGTTAACATTATTCCGTAGGGAAAAGTAAACCCAAAAAGTAAAGGAAAACAGAATCTTTGTGTTTGCCATGACTATTCTCATCAAGTTCCATCCCCATAGCTTGGTCAAAGTCACGTTTTAAACAAGAACAGATAAATTCTGGCCAAATCTGAATTTTCTTCTTTAAAAATACACACACACACAATCATAAAACATAAAAACCACACCAGCTTAAAGCAAAGAATCTACTTCACAAACTGTACTGGCTTTGCAGCAGATGGCTAAGGCAGAAGCAGGAGGCCTTCAAACACAACGGACACGCTGAAGAACAAACTCCACATTTGCCTGGACAGTGTGCGTGTACTCATCTACACACACAATTCTCTAGGAACACTGTTAGCTGTGCAAACAGAAACATCCATGACCTTCGATGTTAGCCATCAGTAATAAATTCATGCTCAGACTTCTGAGGTAAACCAGATCAAAAGAATGAAAGAATTTAAAGCAACCAACTGCACATGTTCACATTCGGCAGAGTGGAAGCTCATCTAACTAGTTTGCTCTATTGACTGATGATTAACTATTTTCTCTGAAACATAGGGGAACATCATTGTCCCAACAGCACCACCCAAGCCCGTGACTTAAAACTTGCACAAGCAGCTTTTAAACATTTGTTCACTTCCAGATTAAGTATATAAATAAGTCCAGATTCTAGAACTTTCTTCATTACCTTCAAAGTCATGTCCACAAAGAAACCCCAGAAACAAAGTACCTATGTTCCTCCATCATCAAATTGAGGGTTCTAACATGAAAAGACAGCAATATTTAAGAAGCTAAATGGAACTACAACATCCTTCCACTACCTAGAATTATCATTTCTCTCATTTAATAAAAAAGGAGCTATCTTTTGCTCCAATTCTGGAGAGATACCTTTGAAGTTACCAGAAGAAAGTCCCGAGAGTCTTCAAAGAGCAGGCAGTAAGCTCACAGAAAAAGCAGTCGACTTACCCGCTCCGCAGGTGCATCTTCTCCCGGCAGGCACGCAGCAGCAGCACAAGCTATTTCCATCATAGCAGAACTGGTAGGCGCATCGGTTGTGGATGAAGACCTGGGTCGGCCTGTCTGAGGAACAGCTGCCATCTCCAGGCCAGATTTCCTGTTGATCTGGGGACTTCCCTTTGGGGCTTCTGGCTTGCCCCGCCTACTATGCAAGCTTGTCCCTCTCTTCATCTTGGGTGGCACTCGGATCTGCTGCAGAACACGATTCAGAGCTGTGGGGTGGGTGGGGACACCATCAATCTCAGCACACGCGTTCTGGCTCTCCAGATCCACGTCAGCTTCTGCCTCTGCCTGAATCTGTTGCACATCGTGTGGAGACACTGACGACCTCCTGCGCTGGTGCTGGAAGAGATGCTTCAAGCCTTGGCCAATCACATTAATGTTCTCCAAAGCATTGTGGGTCATTTTCGACAACTTTTGTTCTGACTCTGCCTGCCTTCTGACCTCTGCGTCCTGGGGTCTGCCTCCGGGGTCAGGGTCCTCACGCAACTGCTCACTGCCTGAAGGCTCCATCGGTGGGTTTAGTATGCTTATTTTCAAACTCAAAAATGTTTAAACACACCAAGACTGTCAAATTAGGTAGGCATTTGCTTCAACAGTGATTACACATGCAGCTGTGAGACGAGGCTTCATGCCTATCTAATGTTAAAAACAAAAACAAAAAGCCTTGTATCATAAATTCATGCACGAACTGCAGTGTTAAAAAAAAAAAACAAACATGCTACTAGCCACACTATCATTAAGCAATCTTTAATCAAAAGATTTAAAGATAGTTTGCTAGATAGTGAATAACAATTATTTCCTAGAACAGGAGAAAAAGCCCATAACAAGCACACAGGAAATAAAAGAACAGTGTCTTTTTTTTTTTTAAATCCTTACAAGTTTTGACACATAAAAAAACTGGATACCAAAGGAGCCATTATGGAAGGGTCGCCAGGACAGGAGCTGACCAAACAGTCACAGGTTAGACTATCAGGAGAAAGAGCACCCAATGCAGTCATTCTGGTTAAGGGAATTCAATTTCTTTCATTCATAATCACAGCTAATTAGCCACATGCTGAAACCCAATACATTAAAAGAACAGTAAGAATTGGATATTCCAATTTAACTATGCCAGAAGTCTTCAAATGATTCATGGAAAATGTAACTTATGAGAAAAAAAAAAACTAAGCAGAGATTCATGTTTTCCCCCCACACACAAAAATAATCATTTAATTCCACTTTCCATGAGCTTTTTGAAGTACCCGATCACGTGAATTTTAAAGGAAAATGTCCATTTCTTAATATCATTCATCAAGCTCCTTGGTAATGAGAAATAAGTAGGCTCTTTGGAGAAGACAAAGGAAATAAAAATCTTGTAAGTTGGAGTCTCTGTTGAAGCACCAATGACCTTTCAGGCATTACAGGAGTGTACAGTGCAGAGAGATCAGCCTTCAGACCGCCTAGGGCTCTGCTCCCGCCTAGGGCTCTGCTCGTACTATCTACCAAGAAAGGAGATCACAAGAAATCCCTTTCTCAGTATGGTCATCCATGACAAGCTTCCCATATGAAACTCAGAAGCCAAGGAGTAACTAAGTAACTGAGTATGCAAGAATAGAGAAAGAGAAAGGTCAAGTAGCAACCACACACCAGCATTAAATGCAGGAAATTAAAAGGAAGCTAAAACCAAGAGATATGAAATCAGCAAAATTGCCATGGTTACTAAGATTGCATGCAAAAATTTTAAAAGAGGAGCAGGTGGTAAGGGGTGAGATTTTTCCTAATAAAAAATGTTTAGTTTTGCACTGAGTTTGTGTAACTATATAAAGCAAAATTACAGAAATGTACAGAGCTGCTAGAGGATACAAAAACATGATACAGAAAATGCTTTATGTCCATATTTTCCCTGAACATTTTGTTTTAAAAACTTCAAACCTCCATTACTTATCTTCACCTTTCCTAATGAATCTGTCAAACTAGAATCACCAGATTGTTTCTAATTTGCAAAGCATTGAGCTTTTTAGAGAAAAAGCGCTACAGGACCAAGACAACCCAGTAACAGTACACTGAAGTGCATCCGTCAATTTCATTTCACACCAGGCTGAACTCTGAGAAGACAGGAATATGTTAAAGCAGCAACTGATAGTAAGTAAGCAATTTAATGGCTTCCTTGTTTGTACTGGATTATCTAGTCTATTTTTGTTACTGGAAGTAAAATGTATACATTTATCACATGAGATTATAAGATACCATGAATAAAGCAATGGTGTCAAAGTCAGTTGAGACCAAATGTCCTGTTTTTCTTATATATACAGGTATTAGGAATTCATTATTCAGTAAATCCATTTCCTTGAGCAGTGTTAATCAAGAGACCATCTGTTTGTCGCCTATTTTAAAAACAGAGAACATGGTACATTTTAAACGTTAGTAATTTCATCTGAGATTTCATTAGCAATTATATACCATTTACTTTCAAATAATTCAAAATAATGGTAGATTACAAGGAAACACCAGCACCTGAAACCTGGTGTCAGTTTCTAAACCAGGGTTTAGAAGACAAGGCTTACAAGCCAAGGCAATCATCACAGCTGCAAACACCAGGTAACAGAATGTGGTGAATTCCAGGATTTCTAAAGGCAACAAAGCATGGAGCCCTAAAGATATTAAACTGAAGTTAAGCACCAAGTTAGAAGAATTTCAAGAAACAAACAACCCACTGCACTGATTTCGAAATGTAATCTGGTACTTATATACTTGTAGCTATTATCTGCATTACTGTGGTTACAACATTGCCAACAAGAAACAGAGTTTGAAGTTTGTGAAAATTTTCTTCAAGGCCACCTTTCAACAAGAATCTAAGCCAAATATCGAGGAAAGTCAACTGACATGACAAAAACACCAAAGATGATAATGTTGTAATAATTGACTCTAAAATGCAAGCACTAAAGCAGCTCCACACTCAGAAATTCTTGATTTAACACAGTAAAGCTCAAATGAGTAATATCTGTTGCTTAGTTTATAAAATGATAACTATAAAAAAATTAGGACCTTCAGAAATTCACCAAAAAATGCATTGTCTCCCCAGGCACATCAGCAAGAAGCTGGATCAGAAGTGAAGCAGCACTAACCACAAGCAGGATGACTTAACCTGCTGAGCCCCAAGGCCAGCTCCCACAAAACTTGTTTTAAGTAGGGGTAAGACCATGGTGAAGTTAAAACTCCAGAACAGCCTATCATCCACATCAATGTGTGAGGAAAAAACGGAATGTGTTAAAACTGCCATTATGGTGCAGTGGTTAAATTGCCACCTGCAATGCCAACATCCCACATGGATGCTGGTGAGAGACCCAGCTGCTCCACCTAGCAATCCAGTTCCCTGCTAACATACCTGAAAGGAACAGAAGATGGTGCAAGCACTTGGGCCCCTGCCGCTCACCAGGCAGACCAAGCCAGGACAGCCTTCCAAGCTCTTGGCTTCAACCTGGCCAAGAGGAGGCCATTGCGATCACCTGGGAGTAAACCATGGACGAAAGAGCCATGTCTCTCCCCCCTCTTCTTTCTTTCTCTGTAACTCTTTCAAATAAATAAATCTTAAAAAAAAAAAAAAAAAGACTAAACTTGTTCTTGGGATAACTGAAGAGGACAATTATGCAGAAGTAACAGCCACATCATAGACATTTTTATGAAGTTTGATTACATAATGCTGACTGAAAAATCTAAGTAGAATCTGCTTGATGGAATCAGATAAAACAGGGCTTTCAACAAAAACTCTGAAAAACTGAGATGAAGAACTCTAAGCAATTTTCCAAAGAACTGGTACAGGAGTTCCAACGTGGCTCTCCCCAGCATGACCCTAAGATGAAGCATAATCAAAGTAATGGCTACCAAGAGAGCGAAGTGGGCCCAAGGACAGCAGTGTGGTCAAGAGGAAAGGCCAGGCAGCGGTGTCTGTGGGGGCGAGCACAATTTTGCTTGCCGACTCTCTGTACAGCAGAACATCTGCTTATCTTCGGAGTATCCTAAGAAAGTTGGACAAAGTTTGGGCCAGGGGCAATAGCCTAGTGGCTAAATCCTCCCCTTGCAACTGCCAACATCCCATATGAGTGTCAGTTCATGTTCTGTCTGCTCCACTTCCCATCCAACTCCCTGCCGGTGGCCTGGGAAAGAGGTCAAAGATGACCTAAAGCCTCCTGCACCCATGGAGGGAGACCCAGAGGAAGCGCCTGGCTCCTGGCTGCAGATCAGCTCAACTCCAGCCGTTATGGCCACTTTTGGAGTGAACCAGCAGACACAGTATCTTTCTCTTTGTCTCTCCTTCTCTCTCTAAATTTGACTTTCCATTAAAAATTTTTTTATTCTTAAAAAAAAGTGAAGTTGGCCAAGCTTTAGCAGAAAGATACCCGAGAAGGCTTCACCAGAGGCTTCCCTCTCACAATGCTGCTGCACCCTCCTCTTCCTCAACTAGCCATTCTTCAAGTGCTTCAGTGAGAAATCACCCAGCACCCTCCTCACACTCCTGCGGTAGTTCCTTGGACCCTGTGTGCTGGCCCTAAAAACAGTGTTAGGGACAGGTGTCTGGTGCAACAGTTAAGACTCCACTGAGACTCCTGTATTCCCTATCAGAGAGCTTGGTTTGGGTTCTAGTAACTCCATTCCAGCTTCCTGCTACTACACATCCTGGGCAGCAGCAGAGGATGGGCAAGTGTTGGATCCTGTCAGCCACAAAGGAAATCCAGACTGAATTTCTGGCTCTTGGCTTTAGTTCTTGGCCCAACAATGTAATCCAGGGGACTACTCTATCTTAGAAGCTCCCTATTTCAAAACAGACAGGGGCTGCCACCACGCACCAACAAGCTAATCCTCTACCTGCAAGCACCAGCATCCCACAGTGGTGCCCGTTCATGTCCCAACTGCTCAACTTAACATCCTGTTCCCTGTTTGTGGCCAGAGAAATCAGCAGAGGACGACCTAAGTGCTGAGGACTCTGCGCCCGTGTGCAGAACCTAGAAGAGGCTCTAGCTTCAGATTAGGTCAGCTCCAACTGTTGCAGCTATTTGGGGAGTGAAACAGAGGATGGAAGAGCTTTCTCTCAGTTTCTCCCTCTCTCTATAAACTTGTCTTTTCAATAAAAAAATAAATAAGTCTTTTTAAAGATATCAAAATAAACAGGCTAATTTTTTTAAAAGTTTGCAAAGGGCACTCATTTTTTCTTCAACCAATAATGTTAAAAAAAAAAAAGATCATTGATATGGTTAAATTCCCAGAAATCTGTTCTTTAAAAAATGAATTAAATGGCTGATATTATTGCTTATAAAATGTGTTGAAAAATAAATTTGTATTTTAATCTTTATCTTTTAATTCTATTTTTCATAAACTTTTTGAAGTCTCCTCATTTATTTAGATGTGCCTCATTTAACTCAAACAGGTTCAAATGCAAAGCCAATAGTAATATAAAAAGGGAATGCTGGCTCCTTTTCTTATTCAGTTTCAATAAAAGTAAAAAGTTCCTACGAGCTGCTTAGAAGTCAGGAAAAAAGGAAGCAAGGAAACAAAAAGGGAGAAGAAGAGAATGAGGCAGGCCTGGAGCACAGCGCGTGGGCTGCCTGCATGCCATCTGTGCCACCCGAGCCATCCGAGCCATCGAGTGCCTGCTTCAAGCTGCTCTCGGCTCCATCTCACACACAGGGGAGGCAGCAGCAACAGCTCACGCAGTTACAGTCCAGGCATCCAGCGAGGAGACCAGGATGAGTTTCTGGTTTCTGGCTTTGACCTGGCTCAGGCCAGGCTGTTCACAGCTTTTGGGGAGTAAACCACTGGATGAAAGACTTATCTCGGTCAGTCTGCATCTCAAATAAATAAGATAAATGACAACAACAACAAATAATGTAAAGAATATGGGAAACGGGGAGGAGGATAAAACGTGGAGACACAGAAAAAGCCACATACAGACCAGGCTTTCTCAATATTTCCTTAAATTGTCACATTTCTCCACCACAGTTTTGCTAAAGACATAATATGCTAATCACTAGGTTATGTCCAGGAAATAGCTATTCTGAATCAGTATCAGAAATAAGTTAAAAAAAATTAGTTTTTAAATCTATCAAATATTTAGGAGACTATTTTATAAAACTACTCCAAATTGTGTTTTTTCCATTCAGCTTTTCT
Organism: Ochotona princeps; assembly: GCF_030435755.1. Classification (NCBI taxonomy): domain Eukaryota; kingdom Metazoa; phylum Chordata; class Mammalia; order Lagomorpha; family Ochotonidae; genus Ochotona; species Ochotona princeps. Next base: position 36,045,900 of record NC_080852.1, on the reverse strand, counting down.
TCCCAATTTTGGGGCACTCTTTTCAAACATCTATTTCTTTTACTTGGAAGTCACAGCTACAGAGAGAGGCAAAGAGTGATAGACCTTCCAACTGCTACTCAACTCCCCAAAAGGCTGCAGTGGCCAAAGCTGGGAGCCAGGAGCTACTCCAGGCTCTTCCACAAGGGTGCAGGGTCCAAGGCCACTGGCCCTCTTCCATTGCCTTCCCAAGGACATCAGCAGGGAGTCAGATCAGAAGCCGAGCAGCCAGACTGGAATCAACACTCCAACAAGGGATGCGCAAGTCACAAGTTGCAGTTGAACTTGCTGTCGTGACAACTCAACTTTCTGGCTTTCTGACAGACTGGTAACCAAAACATCTGGATCTGGTCATGAGCCCGGTTAATCCCACGGACTGGTGAAGAACTGGGTACTTGCCTTCACTGCTCTTCAGGTACTTTAGAGGAACACAGGAATCCGTTCAGAAGAAACTGAAACACAAACACAAAGAAATATAAAGTAAGACACTAAGGCAGAAACTTACAGAAACAGAATCCAGAATGAAAACATGGATGTTTTCCACAAATGAGGAAACAGTCCTCATCTCCTAATAGAAGGAAGGCAATTTTTCTCCATTATTTTTCAACATTTTCTCATCTTTAAAAAAATACAATCAAGAAAAAACAGCAATTGGGGCTGGCAACACAGCACATTACATTAAGCCTCAACCTGAAGTGTTGGCATTCCATGAGTGCTAGTTCAAGTTCTAACTGTTCTACCAGCCCCGTTTATGGCCAGGGACAGTAGCAGAAAATGGCTCAAGTCCTTGGGTCTCTGCACCCATATGGAAGACCTAGAAGAAGCTCCAGGCTCCTGGTTTCAGACCAGCACAACTACAGACATTGTGGCCATTTGGGAAGTGAACCAATAAATGAAAGATCTTTCTGCCTCTCCTCTCCCTGTAAATCTGTGTTTCAAATTTAAAAAAAAAAATAAATAATTAAAACTGTTCTTAAAAGCTACAATCAATAAAGACTTGCCACTGCTTAAAAAAACAGGCACATGCCATAGGATGCAATTACTATTTCTAACACTATCAAAGACTGAGGCAGGAAGACACTGCAATAATCTTAATCTTAAAGCAATACGAAATGCAAACCAAGCAGATGGGAGCCGGCACTGTGTGTAATAGACCAGGTGTCCACCTGCAGCACCGGCATCCCAGCTCTTCACTTCTGCTTTAGTTCCCTGCTTATGGCTTAGGAAAGCAGCGGAGGATGTCTCAAGGCCTTGGATTCCAGTCCCACATGGGAGACCTGGAAGAAGTTGCTGCCTTTGGATCAGCTCAGTTCTGCCCACTGAGACCATTTAAGAAATGAACGAGCAGATGGAAGATCTCTGTCTCTCCTCCTCTCCATAATTTTGTTTTTCAAATAATTTTTAAAAACTTTTAAAAATGAAAAGTACAATGCATGAAAACACCACACTTTTATATCTTTAAAGCAGCTTCAAATGTAAACCTGCAACTTTTTATTCAAAGGCAATTAATTCTAAAAATCATCTACCATGTATAACAAAGAATTAAAATGTACCAAATTAGACATCTCTCTGGAAAATAACCCAATAGCCATTACTGCAGAAGCAAATTAATTAGATAAATATTCTGAGACATCCGTTGTGTTCCCAACATTATGAAGACCAAGTATGACCTTGCCCTCTGAGAACGCACCACCTGGGAAAGAAGATATACATACTTGAAATGTAGAAACAACAATCACAAGTCAGAAAGGTAAGTCTTATTTGTTGGGCAACTTGAAAAAGCTTCATGACTCTCACGGAGAAGGAATAAGCAAAGAAATGGGTCAAGGGACCAGCATTGTGGTATGACACGTACAGCCACCTCCTGCAACGCTCGTGTCACATATGGACATGGGTTCAAGTCCCAGCTCTCCACTTGCAATCTAGGTCCCTGCTAACGGCCAGGGGAAGCAACAGAGGATGGCCCAAGTGCTTGAGCCCCCGCACCCACATGAAAGATGGAGAAGAAGCTCCTGGTTCAGATCAGCCCAGCTCTAGCTTTTACAAACATTTGGGCAAAGAACCAGGAGATGGAAGATCTACCTCTCTGCCTTTCAAATATAAATAAATCCTATTATTAAAAATTTTTTTAAAGATTTATTTATTTTTGTTAGAAAGTTAGATATACAGAGAGCAAGAGAGACAGAATTAGCTTCTATACACTGGTTCACTCCCCAAGTGACCACAATAACCAGAGCTGAGTCGATCCGAAGCCAGAAGCCACGAGCTTCTTTCGGGTCTCCCACGTGAGTACAGGGTCCCAAGGCCTTGGGCCATTCACGACTGCCCTCCCAGGCCACAAGCAGGAAGCTGGATGGGAAGCAGGGCCACTGGGACATGAACTGGCATCCATATGGAATTCTGGCATATGCAAGACGAGGCACTTTAGCCACTATGCTATGGTACAGGCCTCCTCTTCCCCCCCTCCTTTTTTTAAAGCAAGAAATATAAAGGACATGCCTTCAGTCAGAGCAGCAATAAACATGCCATCTCTGGAAGCCAGTACAGAGACAATGTATACTACCACTGCTACACATTTTTTTCTTTTTAAAATTCACTTGTTTGGGGCCCGGTGTGGTAGCCTAGTGGTTAAAGTCCTTGCCTTACATGCACTGGAATCCCAGATGGACACCGGTTCTAATCCCAGAGGCCCCAGTTCCCATCCAGCTCCTTGCGTGTAGGCCTGGGAAAACAGTCAAGGATGGCCCAAGGCCTTGGGACCCTGCATCTGCGTGGGAGTCCCGGAAGAAGCTCCTGGCTCCTGGCTTTGGACTGGTTCAGCTCCAGCTGATGCAGTCACTGGAATAAAGAATCAGCAATGAAAGCTAATTCTGTCTCTCCTTCTCTCTGTAAATCTGACTTTCCAATAAAAATAAATAAATCTTAAAACAAAAGCAAAATTTAAGGTGTTAAATATGAGTTCAAACATACCAGTAATTGCATTAAATATAAATGAACCGGGCCCGGCGGCGTGGCCTAGTGGTTAAAGTCCTCGCCTTGAAAGCCCCGGGATCCCATATGGGCGCCGGTTCTAATCCCGGCAGCTCCACTTCCCATCCAGCTCCTTGCCTATGGCCTGGGAAAGCAGTCGAGGACAGCCCAATGCATTGGGACACTGCACCCGCGTGGGAGACCCGGAAGAGGTTCCAGGCTCCCGGCTTTGGATTGGTGCAGCACCGGCTGTTGCGGTCACTTGGGGAGTGAATCATCGGATGGAAGATCTTCCTCTCTGTCTCTCCTCCTCTGTGTATATCTGGCTGTAATAAAATGAATAAATCTTTTTTAAAAAATGTAAATGAACCTAAAAAATAAAAATTATATCAAATGATTATTGTGCTTACAAGAATGACACTTAAAAGATGATAGAAAACAGCCTAATATAAAAAGAACCTCAAATAAAATGTAGATAAACAACTATGCTTAAAATTTAAAAAAAAAAAAAAGAAGAAAAGAAAAGAAATATGGAGCCAACGCTATGGTATAGTGGGTTTGGCCTCCGCCTGCAATGCTAGCATCCCTGATGGGTTCTGTTTGTGGTCTTGATTGTTCCACTCTGAATCCAGCACCCTGCTCATGTACTTGGGAAAGCAGAAGGGGGAGAGCCAAGTCTGCACCTGCACTCCTACAGGAGTTCTCAATGAGAGTCCAGGCTTCTGGCTTCAATCTGGCCTAGCCATGGCTCTTGCAGTCATTTGGGGAGTGAGTCGGCAGATGGAAGGCTTCCCTCTCTCTAATATAAATAAATAAATCTTAAAAAAAGAAAACAAAAAAATCACAAAGCAGTTAAGAGTAAAAAGAAGCAGAAAAGGTGACACAAACAAAAAGAAAACTTCCTATATTAACAGTATTCAAAATGGACTTTAATACTAAAAGTATTTATAAAAATACATTTCACGAAAGTTAAGGAAGGTGTAATTTATTGGAAGATATGATTTTCAATTTGTACATTCAGTAACATTGCCTCCAAAAACATGAAGAAAAGAAAAACTTTTGCAGAATTGCAAAGGGAAATTAAAAAACAAAAAACCCATAATCACATAGGGAAAATGGGAAAAGAAATATCATTTGAGGGCCCGTCGCGATAGTGTAGTGGTTAAGGTCCTCGCCTTGCATGCGCTAGGATCCCATTTGGTCGCTGGTTCTAATCCCGGCAGCCCTGCTTCCCATCCAGCTCCCTGCTTGTGGCCTGGGAAGGCAGTTGAGGATGGCCCAGAGCCTTGGGACAGCCCAGAGCCTTGGGACCTTGCACCCACATGGGAGACCTGGAAGAGCTCCTGGCTCCTGGCTTTGGATTGGCTCAGCTGCGGCCATTGCGGTCACTTGGGGAGTGAACCATCAGATGGAAGATCTTCCTCTCTCTCTCTCTCTCTCCTTCTCTGTGTATCTGCCTTTCCAATAAAAGTAAATAAATCTTAAAAAATATAAAAAAATTTAACCTAAACCTAAACGGACATTAATGTAACATAGCACCCAAAACTTCAAAAGCAATACTCTGCAAGCACAAATACCCCATATGCTGTACCCCTAAAGCAAGTCTCGCCAATTTCGGAAAGGCTGAAATGGCTAAAAGTACATTCTCTGATCCACAATGTGGCTCCCTAAGGCTCAGAGAGAATCCAGGGAATCAAACTCTGCCTCCTCACTCCCCCACTCCACCTCTGGCAGCCAGCAGGTCTATAGCAACAGTTAAGGCTGGACAGACACCTGAAAACCGCCTCTGACTAATGGACTCCTAGAATCCAATGCAGATAGCAGATTAACCCAGACATTTTGACAAAACATTTGAAAACATAAAGTAGGCTAACATTAGACAGCCAAGCTGTTGGGACCACAATCCTAGATAGAAGAATTCTGTCCTCAAGTGGATTTTTCCTCCAATACCTTACAAGGCATCTCTACAACAGAGAAAACCAGAGGTAAACCAGAGAAAGCGCATCACTTCCACCCTTGTACATCTCCGGGTGGGGAACAGCAGCCAATGTCAAGCCAACCCAGACCTATTCCCCCTACCTGCCTGTGGAACGAAAGGTCTAACGTATAGGAGACCCCATCAACGCCTGAACCACAGGACACAACAGAATCCCTCTATGGGGAACTCTGGAAGAAGTTCCAGAAGCACATGCAATCTTCACAATACCCATCTCTCTGCAGTGACACACCCATAGAACTGGTGTTGGTTTGCAATGCCAGCATCCTGTATCACAAGGTCAACTCCAGTCCAGGCTGCTCCATTTTTGATCCAGAAAACAGATGAAGTACTAAGGCCAATGCCAGCCATGTGAGAGACCAGGATGGAGTTCTGGCTCTTGGCTTCATCCTGTCCCAAACCTGGCTTTTAGAGCTATTTTGGGAGTGAACCAGCAAACAGGAAATGTTCTGTCAGGGTAAGTGTGCCTATCTCTGCTGTGCTGCCTTTAAAATACAATGAATAGGCTAATATTTAAAAACAGAAATGAACAACAGCCTTGATATGCAGGAAGAAGGTAAAGGGGTTTAAGAAATCTAAGCCTGAGGACAAGGCTGAAGTTTACCGTGGGGAGGGGAAGAAACTGGGAAAGGACTCGGGCAGACTTGAGCTGTGAACAGCACCTGCACAAATCTAACGCTTTGTCAAAACCTCATGAAACTATTTCCAACCTTTCCCATCATCTAACAAAGTTCTAAAACCCCATCATCTAACAAAGTTCTAAAACCCTATCATCTAACAAAGTTCTAAAACCTAACAGTGCAATGAAGCTGAGAGAGCTGCAAGAGACAGCACAAAACGAAACACCGCATAAAGGCAGAACCCAGCAGAGGAGGACAGCAAGGCATTACTAAGGGAAAAGGGAGCTTCTGGTTCCCATGAAAACAATAAATGTCAACTCCAGTAACAACAGCAACAGTAAACATCAAAGAGCCCAATCCTGAATACAAATCCTCGCCCTAAAGGACTACTAGAAGGAAGTGTGTGGTTTTCTCAAAGCACATTAAAGATTCACCCCAGGATCTCCTGCAGTAAACACTACTTTCAGTTTTCAAACAAAAAATCTTTTGATATTTCATTGAAAAAAAAATAGAAGCAGAGGTAGCTCTACTTCTATGAAGTTTATCAAAGGCAATAATAAAAATACAGCCACAAGAGACAAGGCAATCTCAGAAATTTTGGAACTACCCAACAAGGAATCTGAAACTAATTAATTAATAGTGACTCTAGTAGCAAAGGTAGACAATATGCACGAGTAGATAGAAATGCAAATTGTTAAGACTCAAGTGAAAATACTACAAAGGAAAACAGAGTAACAACTGCCTTTAAAAGGCAGTTATACACATACTATTAACAGCAGAGGTGGAGCAGATGAAAAACCATCACTGAACTTTGCAACAGGCTAGCAAAAATTACCCCGACTGAAATGTAAAAAGCAAAGTAAATCTTCCTTGGAAGAAGTCGAAGTACTCCGGGAAAATTTCAAACACTGCAGCGTACACAAACATAGCAGCCCAGAAGAGGGCAGAAAGAGCAGAGCAGAAGAAACACTTGAATGGTTTAGAACTTATCAAAATTAGTGAAAAGAAACCAAACTCCAAAAACATCTAACAGCAAAAAGCAAGGCATATTATATACAAATGATTTAAAGGCAAAGAGAAAATTCTTGAAGACAGCCAGACAACATGTTACATACAGAGGAAGGAGAACAAGTGTTACAGCTCCTGGCAGAAACTTTTCAGACACCAAATGACAACTTTAAAGTGTTAAGTAAAAACAAAACAAAACAAAAACAAAAACAAACCCTGTCCCCCTTGTACCCTATGTCCTGTAAAATCATCCTTCAACAGTGAAGAAGAAATGAAGATTTTGCCATTCTGTAAGAAACATTAAGGCGGGGCAGCAATGTGACACGGAGCATTAAGCTACGGCCTGCAACCCTGGCCTCCCATGTGAGCGCCAATGTGAGTTACCCCACAAGAGGCCTGGTTCCAGCCCTGCATTTTCATCCCATCCAACAACATCTGAATACACATTTTTTTCAAGTACACATCAAACATTTAAAAAAAAGATATGTCAGATTCTGACCTACAAAACAAACCTTATAAATTAAAAACACAGAAATGATATCAGATATGGTCTCACCCAACAGAGTAAAACAAAAACCAACAGCAAAAGGTATCAGGAAAATTCCTCAACCATTTGTATAAAGGAAAACTCTAATATTTGCAAGTAAATGAAAATACAACTTACTGACATCTATAAGATGTAGCTAAAGCTCTATAAACAGTGCTTACAGAAAAAATTAAAACTTTAAAATACATATGTGAGGAAACATCTAAAATCAATTACCTAAATTTTCTACCTCATAAAACAAGGAGCAAATTATACCTAAAACTCATGAAAGAAAATAATAAAAATTAGAGCAGATACCAATAAAATTCACAGTAGAAACATAACAGAAAACCCAAAGAAAGCAAAAGCTGGTTCTTCAAAAAGATTACTAAAATTCAAAACTTCTAGGCAGGCTAATCAAGAAACAAAAAAGTCACAAATTACCAACATCCAAAATAAAAGGGATACCTCTATGACCCTCAGTTCTATTTGTTTTAAAATTTATTTATTTAATCAGAAAGTCCATTCACTGGTTAACTATCTAGATGATCAACAACAGTGAAGGCTGGGAAAGCCAGCTAGGAGCTGGATCAGAAATAGATACTTCCGCAAGGCCACCTGCCCTACAGCTAACTGTTTACCCCCAGATGGGACACCACCCTTGTCATTAATCATTGTGGCCCAAGATCACTCTTTTTTTTAAAGATTTATTATTTTTTATTACAAAGTCAGATATACAGAGAGGAGAAGAGACAGAGAGGAAGATCTTCCATCCGATGATTCACTCCCCAAGTGAGCCGCAATGGCCGGTGCTGCACCGATCCGAAGCCGGAAACCTGGAACCTCTTCCAGGTCTCCCATGTGGGTGCAGTGTCCCAAAGCCTTGGGCCGTCCTTGACTGCTTTCCCAGGCCATAGGCAGGGAGCTGGATGGGAAGTGGAGCTGCCGGGATTAGAACAGCGCCCATATGGGATCCCGGGGCTTTCAAGGCGAGGACTTCAAGCCACTAGGCCACGCCACCGGGTCCCCAAAATCATTCTTTAAAAATATCTTCCCATCCAGCTCCCTGCCTATGGCCTGGGGAAGCAGTCAAGGACGGCCCAAGGCTTTGGGCTCCTGCACCCACGTGGGAGACCTGGAAGAGGTTCCTGGTTCCCGGCATCGGATCGGTGCAGCATCGGCTGTTGTGGTCACTTGCGGAGTGAATCATCGGATGGAAGATCTTCCTCTCTGTCTCTCCTCCTCTCTGTATACCCGGCTTTCCAATAATAATAAAATCTTTAAAAAATAAAAAAATCTTGCGTAATCTTCCACATTTTTGCCTTTAAAAACTTTCCCTTGCCTCAACCTCACTGAATATGCCTATACTACTACAGAACACATGTTCCCACTGCAATGTCATTCCCAAACAAAATTTGATTTTTCTTAGTCTTTAACCTCTGAGGGTATCTTCACTGACATAATCCAAAAACAGTCACAACAGATTCTAAATATCTTCTAGCAGAATACATATTTGTATTTTAAACCTTGAAGGCTGTGTCTTAAAATCTTAAATTGCCTCTTGGAATGTCTTCATCCCAAATCCCTGCATCCCACAACATTACAAATCTTGGATACTCCGCCGCAGATATGCCTTTCTGCTATGGAAGATCTCTGGAAGCTGCAAATGGTTCACACGTGTATGTTCCTGACACACATGTGGGAAACCCAAACAGGATCATGGGCCATCAGCCAGCCGTAGTTAGTCAGTGAATGGAATATTTTTTTTTTCTGTATCTTTCATCCCTCCACATCCCCCCCAACATTGCCTGTGGCCCTCTTTCAACTTAATCTCTTTATTCCCACACACACTGTAAATAAAATGAAAATAAAATTTAAGAAAAGCTTAACTTGCATCCTCTGGGCCTAGCATATTGGCCCAGTACCTAAGTCCTCACCTTGCATGTGCCAAGATCTCAAAAGCAAACTGGCTGGTGTCGCAGCTGCTCCACTACCCATCTGGCTCTCTGCTTTCTGGCCTAGGAAAGCAGTTGAGGATGACCTAAAGCTTTGGGACCCTGCACCCATGTGAGAGACCTGGAACAAGCTCCTGGCTTTGGATCAGCGTGGCTCAGGGCTGCTGCAGCCACTTGGAGAGTGAACCAGCAGACAGAAGATCCTTCTCTCTGTCCCTCCTTCTCTGACTTTGCAATAAAAATAATTTTAAAAATCTTTCATAAATAAATAAATTGCATCTCCTACAGGACTGGGATTAATCAGTCTTACAGGTCAAGTCCCAGCCATGTTTCACAAATTTTTTTAAGTCTCCAGTTCATGCTTTCTCTTTCACCACAGGTCATGAGATGGTCTGAACCATAATATGCACTGTTTTGCTAAAAACTAAAAGTTTATTAAAAAAAAAAAACTATTCTTGAAGTCATTATTTCTTCTCCTACTTTCTTTTACAATGGGCAATATTTCTCCAATCACCCTTAAAAGGATCATGATTTAGTGACACCTTTTCCCAACCTAGTCATTCCCAGTCAAAAACAAATCTTTCTCTTGCATACTTCGTTTCATGAAACGGCACTGACCCAGTGCAAGAAACCCAAGAGTCGGGCCCAGCGGCATAGCCTAGTGGCTAAAGTCCTCGCCTTGAAAGCCCCGGGATCCCATATGGGCGCTGTTCTAATCCTGGCAGCTCCACTTCCCATCCAGCTCCCTGCTTGTGGTCTGGGAAAGCAGTCAAGGGCGGCCCAAAGCTTTGGGACCCTGCACCCGCGTGGGAGACCCGGAAGAGGTTCCTGGTTCCCGGCATCGGATCGGCACACACCGGCCCGTTGCGGTTCACTTGGGGAGTGAAACATCGGGTGGAGGATCTTCCTCTCTGTCTCTCCTCCTCTCTATATCCGGCTTTCCAATAATAAAATCTTTAAAAAAAAAAAAAAAAAAAAAGAAATCCAAGAGTCGAGTCAGAATTGAGAAAGATATAGTCAGGTTCAGAATACATTTACTACTTTCAAAGATGTTTTCTCCTCAGTCATGAATACTGTCATATTGTCCTAATGCTCAACTGTTGGTTGTATTTGGCAACATGGCCAGAGAAGACCCTACAAAGGCACAGAACTGTAAGACATAGGCAGTTAAGAGGGCCATGACCGGAACAGACACTGAAATGTCTGGTAAGCAAATGAGCAAGTAAGCATGAGAATATGAAGACGACCATACTGGTTTAAGTAACACTCAGATGATGGCTCAGGCAGTAGCTGCACAGATTCAGATTTCAAGGCTATAATTTCTACTTTCTATTTATAAATTTAAAAAAATTTTATTTAGATCATATGTTCACTAAAGTGCCTAGAAATCTATTGTATTGTCTAATACTCCCACTTGTAAGAAACTAACACTCCGGGGTGCCAGCGCCATGCCACAGTGGGCTAAGCCTCCATCTGCAGCACTGGCATCCCACAGAGGTGCTAATTCTAACCCAGCTCTCTGCTTACGGTATGGGAAAGCACTGAAGGATGGCTCAAGTCTTTGGGCCCATGCACCCAAATGGGAGACCCAGAGGAAGCTCAGGCTTCATACCAGGCCAGCTCAGGCCATTGCAGTCATTTCAGAAATGAATTAGCAGATACATCTTTCAAATCAAATCAATCTTTGGGCCTAGCATGATAGTATAATGGTTAAATCCTCACCTCGCAACTGCCGAGATCCCATATGGGTGCCAGTTCATATCCTGAACAAGCCCCTTCCCATCCAGCTCCCTGCTTGTGGCCTGGGAAAGCAATGGAGGACGGCCCTGCACCCATGTGAGAGACTTAGAGGAAGCTCCTGGCTCCTGGCTTTGAATCGGCTCCATTCCAGCCACTGGGGCCACTTGGGGAGTGAACCAGCAAATGGAAGGTCTTTTTCCCTGTCTCTTCTCTCTGTAAATCTGACTTTCCAATAAAAATAGAGAAATCCTTTCTTAAAGTTAATTAAATAATAATGAAGAGAAGCTAGCACTCCTAACCAAGAAGAGTACTTCAAAAAGAACACATCAACTCAGAGTGATTCTCCCATAAGAGGTGATGGGTACTTATGAATATTTATCTTATAAAACTGATTACACTGATTAGCCCTATCTCTATGGACATGATGACAAATCTGTTTCCTCATTGGTAAAAGTAACAACAAGGCTTCTTCTTAAAGCTATGAGAATTAGGTAAGTAATAAATGGAACACATTTTTCACAGTTCTTATAACTAATCAGTGCTTCCAAAATGGTATGGAGCAGTAGTGAGAGACAAACACGAAACTGAAGTCTTTTCCTTTCCTTAAAACAATTACACTGAGGACTGGCACAGTGTACGGCATGGTGATCTCCTAGCTATTGGCTCTGGCATCCATATGGTCAACAGTTCTGCTCCACTTCTGATCCAACTCTGCTTGTGGCCTGCAAAGAAAGTGAAGGATGGCCAGGTTCCTTAGGTCCCTGCACCAATGTGGGAAATTGGGAGGAGGCTCCTGGATTCCAGCTGCGGACTGGCTTAGCTCTGGCCACTGCGGCCATTTGGGGAGGAACCAGCAGATACAGAACTTCTCTCTCCATCTCTCCTCTCTCTGCAAAAACTGCCTTTCAGATAAAAACAAATTAAGTCTTAAACACACACACACTGAATTACACTGACCTTCTCCAGCATCTCTTCTGGTCCTCAACCAACCACACAAAATTACACAAGTCATTAGAAACACTTAGGTATGGCAACCAAGAAGCCAATAAAGTATTACAAGCTTTTGAACCGCTGAATACCAACTATATTTCCATTTTGTAAATGCCATTTCACTTCTCATAAAGACCTTATCCAGACAAAATTTGAATTCAGGCAACCAAACATTCTGTTGGTGCTTCAACCTAACATTTGCATATTCAGTGAACTGTGGAGGTCAGGCCTCCGAGTGCTCAAGCAAAGAGGAACAGTATTTTCAGTAGTGAGTGTTCCAAACATTATTTTAAGACACAACTCTATTGCTTTAGGTTAAATAGGCATATAAAGAAGTCAGAATTCTACCCCAAAAAATATAATAAAACAAAGTAGGCATTTCATTCTAGTCATCTTAAAATTTATCTATATCACCAAAAGGTACCAAGTTCTCATCAACTTTTTTAGGACTTCTAACACTGAATAAAATATATGCAGGAAATAAAAAAAAATCTAACATGAAAAGTACAGTGGAAAAGAGAAAATGAATCAATAGGCCTCAACTGTTATTCATCTATGCTAAATATACAGCAACCATCAGGAACATCTTTTACAAGTATTTTCTCCTAGTGCAAGACTTGCCCTTTCATTTTCTTGGCTCACTTCAAACAGTAAACATTTTCAATTTTGGCAAAATCCAATTTTGTGATTTTCCCCTTTCTACTTCATGTTTTTGTGTTTTAAGAAATATGCCCATCTGGGGAGGGGGCAAGAGAAATTTCAGAGCCTATGGAATTGTATCATAAAAAAAAAAAAAAATCTGCCTAGGGGCCGGTACCATGGATCAACAGGCTAATTCTCCACCTGCAGGTGCTGACAGCCCACATGGACGACAGTTCACATCCCAGCTGTTCCACCTTCTATCCAGCTCTGTCCTTATGGCCTGGGAAAGCAGTGAAGGATGACTCAAGTTCTTGGGCCTTGCACCCATGTGGCCCAGATGAAACTCCTGGCTCTGGATTGGTTCAGCTCTGGTCACTGAGGCCATTTGGAGAGTGAACCAGCAGATCGAAGTTCTCTGTCTCTCCTTTGTTGTAAATCTACCTTTCCAACAAGAATAATTCATTTTTAAAAAATGACACAGTAGGGCCCAGCATGGTAGCCTAGTTGGCTAAAATCCTCACCTTAAATGCACTGGGATCGCATATAGGTGCCAGTTCATATCCAGGCTGCTCCACTTCCCATCCAGCTCCCTGCTTGTGGCCTGGGAAAGCAGCAGCGGACGGCCTAAAGCCTTGGGACCCTGCACCTGCGTGGGAGACCCGGAAGAGGTTCCTGGTTCCCGGCTTTGGATCGCCCAGTTGTGGCCATTGTAGCCACTTGGGTAGTGAACCAGCAGATGGAAAACCTTTCTGTCTCTCCTTCTCTCTGTAAATCTGACTTTCCAATAAAAATAAATAAATCTTTTCTTTAAAACAAGGTAAAAACCACCTACACAGACTGACCAGTAGCACTTAATTATTTTCATTTAATTTGAAAGGTAGAGAAAGACAGAGAATGAACTCCCAACCGTTGGTTTACTCCTAAATACCCCATCAAACAACTCTGGCGTAGGCCAGGTCAGGAGTCTGGAACCTAATTCAGATCTTCCACACTCACGGCAGGAGCCCAGGGTCTTGAAGCATCATCTGCCGCCCTGAGGATGCACAAATAACAGGAGGCTGAGAGCACAAGCAGAGTCAGGGCTGGAGCTCAGAACCCATGCGAGAGGTCAGTAACCAGAGCAGTATCTTCACAGCTACACCAACCACCTGCTCCCATTAACATTCAAGTGCTCAAGTGAGCACAAACGCTATCCCAAAATTTTCCTGTATTTCTCTAGTCTATTCATTCCCCCATTCTCACAGAGGGCTGACTATAAACCTTTTAATCCTCATCAAATCCTATCCTTTCTCTTATTTTACTTCCTCTAAAGACCTGGCTGCCCATCACTGAAACATTCTGATATTATGGCTTTCCCTTACCCGCCAACTGTGAACCCCTGCACAAACCAGTTAATTGATCTCTAAAGTGAGAGTAAGTATATTTCCCTTATTGAAAAGCCCAACAAGACAGACAGGGAGAATTCTCATCTGCTGGTTCCCTTGCCAAATGTCCACTACTGCCAGGCACAAAGGGTCAGGCCAGAGGGAGAAGCTAAAGCCCACATGGGCCTCTCATGGGGCAGGAAGGCTCCCAAATATTTGAGCCACTATCTGTTGCTCCCCCAGGTGTGCATTACTAAAAAGTTGGATCAGAAGTGAAGCCAAGACTGAGACCCAGGCACATCATCCATGGGATATGAGATGTGTCCCAAGCAGTGGTTTCCCTTCTGTGCCACAATAGCCACTCCAGGCTGTCAACTAACACAATCCAAAAAAGCGGACCAAGAGAGTCTTATCTCTCCTCCTTCACCCAAGATCTTTCTCCTCTGTCTCTCACAGAGTACGACTCAGTTGCCTTCCATCATCACTTCCCCTTCTCACCACAGGGGCCATGCGTACCTTCGGCATCTCAGTCTGGACAATCATCCCCCACGCTTTCCCAGGTAACACTTACTCCTCCTTCAGATACAATGCAAGTACCTCTTAAGGATGCCTAATCTGGTCAAATCTCTCTAACATGAGTACTGCTTAATAGCCACTCTTTTATCTCAACAATTTCTGGTAAAGTCAATTCTTGTATCACTGTCACACTTCCAACTTAACATTCAACATTTCTGTCACCTCCACCAGGCCCTAATTGCCATTAGGAAAGGTATTACATCAATTCTGTTTTATACTATGTCACCAATAACCATGTAGCTCAATAAAAATGTGTTGCAGAGTTTAAGGCCTGAGTTATATTCAAGCATAATTAAATATAGTCCAAATGCCTAAGTCAGAATCACTTGCCAGCAATCAAAATACTCAACTCCCATTATCACCACTATGTTGAATCTCCTTTACCAAGGTCCCTTTGGCACTAACAATGAAATTTACAATAGGCCTTCTGAAGGTTTCTTCATATAAACATAAAACCATCAAAATTTAATTTTAAAAAAAATGTTTTTGCTATTGTTGGAACATCAGATTTACGCAGAAGGAGAGACATGAAGATTCTCCATCTGCTGGCTCACTATCCTAGTGGCCACAACTACCGGAAGTGAGCCCATCCGAAGCCAGGGGCCAGGGACTTCCTCCAGGTCTTCCACACAGGAACAGAGTCCCAAGGCCTTGGGCCATCCTCTACTATTTCCCAGGCTACAAGCAGGAAGCTGGAATGGAAGTGGAGCAGCCAGGACATGAACCAGCACCCATATGGGATCCGGGCACACGCAAGCTGAGGACTTAAGCCAACTAGGCTATTGTGCCAGACCCAAAACTATCAAATTTAAATTTCCCTGAGTAATCAAAGCTAAACCTAATTGTCTGATTCCTTTTTCATAACAGAATCACTATTTTTAGTATCTTACTGTCAAGTTCCAAAGCAAAGATAAATTCCCAATTTGTCTTAAAATCTAACCGCATACTCAAGCTATCTCATGAAAAAGCACTAAAAATAGGTCTACAAAAAAAAACTAAAGAAATTAAAATCTCTGGACACTAAAAAATACACGAGTAAATAAATAAATAAATAAATAAATAAATAATGGAAAAAAGTCAGTGAGGAAAGGGAAAGGAACCGGGGCAATGTTTGGATGAAAACCCTCTTCCATCACACAAAACAAAAAGACATCCCAATGAATTCTGGCAAAGTCAAGTCTCAGCCGTATTCACAAAATGCTTGGATAGTTTCCTTGGCCTGAAAAGACCCCATGCTATTTCACAGTGACTATTCGAAAGCATCAGTATGGATATGGTTGCTTAGAGAAACTGCCTACTGTGATGGTTAAGCTAACAGTTCTCAATAGTGTTTCAACAATTCTAAGACATAAAAACAGTGGCTCCTGTAATCCTTGACAAAATAAAAAGGCAAATGCATGAAAAACTTAAGATTCTATTACACACATTAAGCTGCAACATCAGAAATGATTAACTAGTAAAAAAAGAACATTTTAGAATGATGCAAGTATAATGAAACACTGGTTCCTCAGATTCCAAAATGGCCAAATGCCTCACGATGAATATCAACAAACCTACCTCACCTGCAAAGTTATTAGTCTCCTTAATCAAGGTCAAAAGACTTCCAAAATAAACAAACTATTACCAATTTTATTCTCTGAACTTGTATAGTCTACCAAACAAACATGTCAGTGCAAGAAATGTTCATTTTTATTTCTCTTACATACATTTTTCTTAAATTGTTGGCATCTACCATTTCTTATACGATAGAAAAATGATAGAAAACAATGAAACCGCAATTGTAGGTAACTGCCTGGGTTGTCTTGTACCTACACAAGTGTTACACTGCTCTGGGAAACAAGCAGGCACTCTGGGCCTGATCAATGCCAAATTTGTGTTAACTATACCAGTGTGCTAGCATAGCCGCCTATTCTGTTTTTATTTTTAACCATATGAGGGAAAGGCAAGGAACATCAGGCTGGGACACACCACCCTGGCCCCAAAGTGAAAGTGGGCTGCCAATTGTTTAGGGGAGGGAGCCTGGGTACATGTGGGAATGGCTGAGGGTATGTCTGACAGGATAGGGATGACTTCTGGGGCCTTCCATGGACTGGGCCACTGCACTCTCAGCTAGGTAAGGGAGCTGAGACCAGGTGGTTTAGAAGAGGGGAAACTAGAGGGCACTTGCCCATGTGGGAGATCTGGGCTAGGGGGCATGACCAGTTGGGTTAGGCCACAGTACCCGCCCACAAATGCCAGGGCAGGGATGAGCCACGTCAGGGCTGGGAGAGCACTGGGCTGGGCCAGGCTGCACCACCCACTGGCACAGGCAAAAGCTGGGACTGAAGGCAGATCATGCCAAGCAAGGCTGTGGCACCAACTAGCATGCATAAGATCTAGAACTAGTAGCAGGCCTAGCAGAAGAACTTGGGGAACTCCCCCACTAGATCACAGCTGCCACTGGGAAGCTCAAAAGCCAGGGCTGGGGGCAGGCCAGCCTGCCAGAGCTGCAACATTCATCAGGATTTGTACGAGCTGAACCAGGAAACAGCACCCACTGGCACACAGAGAACCAGACTGGGCAGTGCCCAGGCTGACCTAGCCTGCAACACCTACAGCAACAGCTGGAAATGAGGGTAGGTTGTGCCAAGTTGGGTCAAAGCATCCACCAGCAGATGCAAGATCCAGGGCGGGAATGGCCTGGTTGGGAACTCTGGGGACTCTGGGGACTCTCCTATCAGACTGTAGCTCAAACTGGTAAATGCAAGAGCTGGAGCTATCTGCAGACCAGGCTGGGTAAAGCTGCAGTACCCATTGGTGTGTGTGTGCCCTAGGTTTGGGTGTGGGCCACAGGACTAAGCTCTAGCATTCATGGGACAGGCCTGGCTAGGTCATGGAACTCAACAGATCACAAGAAAGCTGGGTCTAGGGGTGGACCAGGCTGGGCCAGACTGTAGCACTCACTGGCAAGAGCCAAAATACACCAGTTAGGCTAGGCCATAGTAGCCATATTGAGTGCTAGTACTGGAGGCTGGCCATGTCCCACATGTTGGCACTTGCTAGGCTGCAACATCTGCTGGTGAGCACATGAGTCATGGATAAGGGGAGGCAGGGCCAGGCAGGGCCAGGCAGGGCCGCAGTGTCCATCAACACATGTGTGGGCCAGATCTGGGGGTGGGCTAAGCTGAGCCATTCCACAGCACATACGGACGTGAGCAACAGCCAGGACACGGCATTAAGCCAGGCAGGTACATGCAACAACATGGACTAATCTCCGGGGAAATATGCTAAGCAATATCAAAAGATCCATATATATCCATTTATACAGCATGCTCAAATGAAAGTGCAGAGATAAAGGATAATTATTGGCTGCCAGGGAAGAGGGACAAGCACAGGGGTACAGGTGGGAACAACTACAAAGAGGTTGTAAAAAACAGTTCCTTTGGGCCCAGCGGCGTGGCCTAGCCGCTTGAAGTCCTCGCCTTGAATGCCCCGGGATCCCATATGGGCGCCGGTTCTAATCCTGGCAGCTCCACTTCCCATCCAGCTCCCTGCTTGTGGCCTGGGAAAGCAGTAGAGGACGGCCCAAAGCCTTGGGACCCTGCACCTGCGTGGGAGACTCGGAAGAGGTTTCTGGTTCCCGGCATCGGATCGGCGCAACACCAGCCGTTGTAGCTCACTTGGGGAGTGAATCATCGGATGGAGAATCTTCCTCTCTGTCTCTCCTCCTCTCTGTATATCTGACTTTGTAATAAAAATAAATAAATCTTAAAAAAAAAAAAAAAAAAAAAACAGTTCCTCCGTGCTAAAAGAACTGTTCCAATTCCTGGTAGTGAGGCTGATTACAAAAATTCTACATGAGATCAAAGTAAATGAAACTAAACACACATACACAAAGTGGTGGTGTGGATAGCTACACAAATCCTTGCATGAGTTCAAGCTGCACAGAACTACACACACAAAAGGAAATACATGTAAAAATGGGTGGAAACTGCTTGAAGTCTCTAATTAACAATATTACACTATCATCAATTTCCTGCTTCTGATATTATACTGCACTAACTAAGAGGGAAACTGAAGAGAGGATTAAGGGATGCTATGACTTGTTTTTTTTTTTTTTTTTTTTTTTTTTCAACACAAGCAAAGAGGAGTTTTATTTTCACAACACCCAAATGCTGTCAGCATCTGCCATCTACTTCTAACAGCCTTCTGGTCCCCACTTCCTGGGCATGACCCTTCTGTCCCAGATTGTGGCCTCAACTGACTTTGGAGGACGTTTCTCAAACCAGCAGGCATCTGGCTATGACTTGTTTTTGCAACTTCCTATAAATCTACAGTCATTTCAAAATAGTTGTTAGAAATATTAATGGTAGGCCCCACACGGTAGCCTAGCAATTAAACTCCTAGTCAGGTATGCTTCCCATCCAGCTCCCTGCTTGTGACCTGGGAAGGCAGTTAGGACGGCCAAAGCCTTGGGACCCTGCACCCGCATGAGAGACTCGGAAGAGGCTCCGGGCTCCTGGCTTTGGATCGGTGCAGCTCCAGTCATTGTGGCCACTTGGGAAGTGAATCAGCAGATGGAATATCTTCCTGTCTCTCCTCCTTTCTGTATATCTGACTTCCCAATACAAATAAATAAACAACAATAAAATTTTTAAAAGATATTAGTGGTAAATATTTAGGAAAATAAAACTTTCCTGGGCCCGGCACGGCAATCTAGTAGCTAAAGTCCTCGCCTTGCATGCACCAGGATCCCATATGGGCACTAGTTCAGGTCCCAGCGGCCCCACTTCCCATCTAGCTCCCTGCCTGTGGCCTGGGAAAGCAGTCGAGGACAGCCCAAAGCCTTGGGACCCTGCACCTGCATGGGAGACCCAGAGGAGGCTCTTGGCTCCTGGCTCCTGCCTGCGGATCAGCTCAGCTCAGCTCAGCTCTAGCCACTGCAGCCACTTGGTGAGTGAATCATCAGACGGAGGATCATCTTCTGTCTCTCCTCCTCTCTGTGTATCTAACTTTCAAAAAAAGAAAGGAAAAGAAAAAAGATGATGATTAACTGATCTTGCATTTTCTCGTTTTTATTCTAGCCTGACTGCCACTTAAAATTATCTTCTTACGTTGCCCTCAACTACCTGATTCACCAAATTAGCCAAACATGTAGATTGGGGACCTGTGTCACTCACCAGGACACTCACAGAATTCTAAAAAGAACATGTGCACAAAGTCCCAGAGCCTAGAAGGGCAATTGTAACCACAAGGCGGCTAGCAACCGAGCTACCGGGACTGAGCACGCCAAGCACATCCAGGGCCAACCAGGATGAGCTCACTAGCAGACGTTAGCTCAAACATGAAGTCAAATGGACTTACATTACTACTGTTTCCTAATTCTAGGCTTCATCAAACTGACTGAAAAACATATTTTTAAGGACAGCATTTTAAGGGAAACTATATATTAAATGCAACTATATTAAATATACACAATTTCAAAACATCAAAATGCAAAAATAAATCTTAGGGTTGATAAAACAGAGAACTTTTGAAATAAAACCAGTGCGCTTAAGCAACTATTCCAAATTTCTCTAACGTAGAGCTAGACCAAAGCACACTCCTAAGAACTTTATCTACACATAAAGATAATCAAAGATTAAATTTACAATAACTCTCTCCTGAGGGCATAGAGATTAATCTTTTACAAAAATTAATCTGTGAAGAACAACCGTCACAAGCTTGAGCTCCTCCCTAAAGCAACCGTCCCAAGGTGCTGCAGCACAGACCCCCACAGGTGAGCTGCTCCTTGCAACTTCCTCATGAAGTCACTGTGAGGGCTGAAGGCAAAGCCCCCACAACAGGGTCTCTCGTGGGCGACAGGCACAACATGCACACCGACTTCCCTTCTATTGTTGTTTCTTTCAAGCACAGGAACAGAATAAATATGTTTCAAAGGCACACCTACAAATGGTTAATAGGTACATGAAAAATGCCTAATATCACTAATCAAGCAAATGCAAATACAAACCACAATATCAACTCATTCCAGTTAAGATTGGCTGTTATCAAGAAGAGAAAAGATAACAAGAACCAAAGAGGATGTGGAAAAAAGGGAACCCTTGTACCTCACTGGAAATGTAAATTGGCACAACCAATGGGCAAAGCAATAAGGAGCTCATTTAAAAAATCAAAGACAAAAAAAAAAATCAAAGACAGTGGGGGTGAACGTAGCAGAGAAGACATCTGGACACCAAAGTGAAGTATCTGGGTTCAATTCCCTGATTCAACCATGACTCCAGCTATCCTGCCACTGCCAATTCCAGGCGCACTGGTTGTGACTCAAGGACTTGTTCCTGACACTACACTGGATACCCTCTTCTTTCTCATTCCTCCCTTCCTTCTTCTTTTCCCTTCCCTTTCCTCTCTTCTTCTTTGTAATCCTCTCAAATAAGTAAAGCTATTTTTAAAGTAAAAACAGAACCACTATTGATCCAACAATCCCATTGCCAGGTATTTATACAACCTGTTGAGAAGATTTCTGCACTTTCACGTTTACTGTGGCAGTATTCACAACTATCAAGAAGACAACTGGCTACAAAGAAAATATCACACACGCACATACAAGAATACTCTTCAATCACACACACAAAAGGGACGAAATCCCATCACTTCCAACAAGGTCATTATGTTAAGTGAAATTAGCTAGGCAGAGAAATCTAGTGTTGCATGACCTCACCAATATGTGTAATCTATGGAATCGCTTTTTTTTTTTTATTGGAAAATCAGATACACAGAGAGGAGGAGAGACAGAGAGGAAGATATTCTGTCCACCGATTTACTTCCCAAGCAGCTGCAGCGGCTGGAGCTGAGCCAATCCGAAGCCAGAAGCCTCTTCCAGGTCTCCCAAGCAGGTGCCCAAGGCTTTGGGTCGTCCTCAACTGCTTTCCCAGCCCACAAATAGGATGGCAAGTGTGGCCGCCAGGATTAGAACTGGCACCCATATGGGGTCCCAGTCCAGGCAAGGCGAGGACTTTAGCCACTAGGCTACAATGCCGGGCCCTATGTATATTTTTTAGCTGGAAAAGATCTTCAACGTTTCCAGCAAAAAGGAATGATAAATGCTGATACAGCTGTGCTTACCCTCAACACTGCATAATACAGACATGCAGCAAAGCATAACATAGTACCCCATAAATGTGTACAATTTGTATACAGTAGTTTAAAATTAAAAATTAGTGTCAGACCTTTGATGTAGTTGTTAAGTCATTCCCACATCCTATATTGGAATGCCTGCTGAGTTACAGTCCTGTCTCTGCTCCCAATTCCAGCTTTCTTTTTACTGTACATCCTGGCAGAAAGCACTGACGCTGAAAAAGGTGAATCTGTCACTCAAGTGCAAGAACTGGACTGAGTTCCTGGTTCTCGGCTCCCACCTGGCCCAGCCCGTTGTGCGCCTAGGAGAATGAATCATGAAAGGCAGAGAGCTCTCCCTGTGTGCATCTCTGCCTTAGAAAATAATTATTTTTTAAAATATTTTAAAAAATCAAAATTTAAGGCAAAATAATTAAAATTTAAAAACCATCAATAACGTAAGCACTTTTAGGATTTATGTATTATTTGAATGGCAGTGTTAGAAAGGGAGACAGTAAGTAATGTACCATCTGCTGCTTCACTCCCCAAACACCTACAACAGTCAGGGCGGAGCCAGGAGCCAGGAGCCAGGTTATGCAATACGTGTTTCTAAAAAGGTAACAATAAAGTCCTTAATCTTTACAGAGCAGACTTTACTATCACAGGATTCAAAATTCAATTTGGATGAATCATGAAGATGACAAGATCTGTTTTCATCAGTTTGTTACACAGCAATGCATTCAAATTGTTCAAGAAGAAGGTATTGACCAGGCAGATGAAGCAGTTCTGTTTCTTGATCTTATTTCATGATTATAATGTTCACCTATATTTGTATACAAAATCCACTAAGGCACTGGCATGGTGGTACAGTGGGCTAATGCTTCACCCTGTGACATCAGCATCCCATGTGAGCACCAGTTCGAGTCCTGGCTGCTCCACTTTCAATCTAGTTCTCCGCTTGTAGCCTGGGAAAGCAGTGGAGGATGATCCAAGCCCTTGGGCCCTTGAACCCAAGTGGAAGACCCACTGGCTTTGATTCCTGGCTTTGGATCAGCTCAATAATGGCCCTTGCAGTCATTTGGGGAGTAAATCAGCAGATGGATTTAATTTTATTTTTCTTTGAAAGGGGAGTGGGAGACAGAATCATTCATCTAGCTCACTCCCCAAATGCTGCCACAGGCCAGGACTGGATCATGCCAAAGCCAGGAGCACACAACTCCATGTGGCTGTCCTACATCAGTGGCAGGGACTCTGGTACATGAGCCATCATCTGCAGCATCCCAGGATACACATTAGCAAGAAGTTTAAGCACAACAGGGCCCAGTGCAATGGCTCATCGGCTAAATTCTCGCCTTGTATATGCCAGGATTCCATACAGGCACCAGCTCATGTCCCAGCTGCTCCACTTCCCACCCAGCTCCCTGCCTGTGGTCTGGGAAAGCAGACTTAAGACCCAACAACTGCACAGGAAACCCTGAAGAAGTTCCTAGCTGCAGACTGGCTCAGCTCTGGCTGTTGCAGCCACTGAGGTAGTGAAACAGCAGATGGAAGATCTTTTTCTCTGTCTCTCCTCTCTGTAAATCTGCCTTTCCAATAAAAGTAAATCAATCTGGAAGGAAGGATGGAAGGAAGACAGGCAGGCAACAAAACTGGGGGCTGGAATTATGGTGTAGTGGATAAAACCTCTGTCTGTGGCACTGGCACCCCACACAGGTGCCAGTTCATGTCCTGGCTGTTCCACCTCCCCGCTCATGGCAGACAACCAGCAGCAGAGACTGACGCGAGTCTCCCTCCCACCCACATGGCAGACTCAGAAGCAGCGCTTGGATTCTGGCTTTGGCCTGGTCCAATCTTGGTTTTTGCATCCATTCTGGAGTATGTAGCAGCAGTTGGGTGACCTCTCTTTCCATCTCCCTCACTATGTTTCCAACTCTCCCTTACAAATAAACAAATCTTTGAGGGAAAAAAAGACAAAAATCTTGTTTGTCCAAAAATAGTTGTGAAATAATGCAAAGCTATAAAAAACAAAAAACCTGGTCCTCAGGTTTGCACTGTTTCAGTCTATCACAGCGCCACCACTTGCTGGAGCTTTGCTGAAGCAGTTCTGAGGCACTCTATGCTTTATGAGCTTGTACGTTTACCCTCACTCCTGACCAGCCACATGTCTACAGAGAGGTGAGCAGTACATATAACCCACAGGGCAACGGATAATGTGGCTCTTACTTCAAAACTTCGGTTTGGCTACATCTGAGTAATAATTCACTTAAAAAGAAACTAAATAATAGTGCTCACTTACAAACACATTCTCAGTGTGTGTGTGTGTGTGTGTGTGTGTGTGTGTGTGTGTGTGTGTGTGTGTGTGTGTGTGTGTATAGGGGCCTTCACACAAGGTTTGAAGCTCAGCTGCTCCACTTCCAATCCAGCTCCCTGCTGGTACCTGGGAAAGCAGGAGGGCTAACTCAAGTCCTACATCCAAGGAGGAGACCTGGAAGAAGCTCCTGACACCTGGCTTCAGACCAGCCCAGCTCCAACCATTGCGGTCATTTAGAGACTGAATCAGAAAATGAAAGATCTTTGTCTCACCTTCTCTCTCCATAACAACTCTCCCTTCCCAATAAAAATAAATCTTAAAAAAAAAAAGAAAGAAAAGTTTATGTTGGTGTGTTGGTGTAAAAGGTCTTCAAAAAGCATAAGAAAATCACACATTATAAAAAACTATGCATAGATTTCAGAAATTTCTGCACCAAAATAAACAATCAATTCCATTTCCACACATTTTCGAGAGAGAATGAATGAACACTATGAATACTGTGCTACTGAACTAGTCCAGATTACAGATCCCCTTCCATTTATATAAGACCATTTGGTCATTACTATTTTAGTCGCTGTTTGGTTTTCTGTTACTATTCACAACTTAATATATTCCTAAGTGACACACTTTCTGTCAGTGGATGGAAATTATAAGAGCTTAAGTTCAGTCAGCACTTGCTAGAGGTCTCAAGATTAGCACCAACTGTCTTAAAGCCATTTATACTCATAAAATCCAAAGAAATAATACAGTCTACGTGTAACATGAAACACTACACAACCATAAAAATCAAATTTTATAAATAGCAATATACTGTCTGAGAAAAAAACAAGTAGAACTACTCAAATGATAGGCCTTCATTTTAGTTTTTAAAAGGCAAGATTGGGTCCGGCGCCGTGGCCTAGCAGCTAAAGTCCTCATTTTGAACACGCCAGGATCCCATATGGGCGCCAGTTCTGATCCCAGCGGCTCCACTTCCCATCCAGCTCCCTGCTTGTGGCCTGGGAAAGCAGTCGAGGACAGCCCAAAGCCTTGGGACCTGCACCCACCTGGGAGACCTCCTTCCTCTGTCTCTCTTCCTCTCTCTATGTATATATGTACATATCTGACTTGCCAAAAAAAAAAATAAACAAATCTTTTAAAAAAAAGTGGTGTTTAAATATATATACATTTGTAATACACACACACAACACACCTAGCAGATACCAAAAGTGCCAATGATTATTTCCACCAAGGACAATTAGGGACTAGGAATCAGATTAGAGGGAGATTTATCCAGCTTTGAATTGCTTCAATTTTGTGTATTTCTACTCAAAAATACACATAAAAAAAGTTAATATTTACATTAGGCACAAGAGGACTTTTTAAATGAGCCAGAAATGATATCTCAATGGGAACCCTAAAAATGACCGAGAATCCCAGCCTCCGGCAAGTCCCTTTCTTGCCTATAAAAGGTGCTCAAGCGTCTGCCAACTTCAACTACTATGGGAATCAGTCCCATAAGCAGCCATCCATGTCTTCCCTACGTGGGCAGCAGGGCCCAAGCACTCGGGCCACCTTTCACTGCTTTCCCCAGGTGCACTAGCAAAGAACTGGGCAGGAAGTGGAGGAGCCAGGACTTGAACTGGTGCTCGTAAGAGTCACTGGCATTGCAGGTGTGGGCACAGTCTTCATTTTAATTGCATTAGCTGACACAACTGATCACTCTCTATTTTTCCAAAGAGCTATTTATTTTAATTTGAAAGGTAGATTTACATGGAAAAGGAGACATAGAGAGAGAAGGTCTTCCAGCTGCTGGTTCATTCCCAAAATGGCCACAACAGCCAAGGCTTGAGCTGATCCAAAGCTGGGAGCCAGGAGATTCTTCGGTATCTCCCACATGCGTGCAGGGGCTCAATGCCTTGGGCCATCCTTCACTGCGCTTTCCCAGGCCACAGGAACGGAGCTCGACTGAAAGTGGAGTAACCGGGACATGAACCAGTACCCATATGGGACACCAATGCCATAGGGTGGCAGCAGCAGTCCCATTCCATGTTCATTTAAACACTTCCCTCATTTGGCTTCAGTATGCTTCCTAATCTGGATTCCCTCCTACCTTGCTGGCTGCTGCTATCAAGTCTCCTTCAAACTCCTCCTTGTCTCCCTGACCTCTGAACTCTGGTGGTAAGCTCTTAAACCTCTTCTTACTTCCATTTCTATCCATTTCCTTACTGATCTCATCTAGCTTCCTGGTTACCTCTGCAAGATTTTTATCTCCTCAACTCCATATTCATAAACCCAACAGCTATCAGTCTAACAGGCATTTCCATGTACGCCCATGACTGAGTTTCTATTCTTCCTCTCCAAACTTGCTCCTCTTTTAGCCTCCCTTTTCAGTAAGTAGCAACTGAATCTTTCCAGGAACTCAGCCCAAAACCCAGGTGTTAATCTTAACCCCTTACTTTCACAGCACATACCAGCAACACCTCTTGATTCTGCTTGAAGAGTATATCCATAATCATGGCCATGTGTCACTAGGTCACTGCTCCCCTCCAGCACAGCCATCTCCTCTCACTTCCACTACAGTAGTAGCCTCCTTCTCAATGTTCCTGCTTTTGATCTTACTCAGTCCACTGTCATTACCAACACAGCAACTGAAGAAGTGCTGTGAAAAATATAAATCCAATCATGCCATCTCACTGTCTAGAACCTTCCAAACATTTCCCATTTCTCATGTGGTTCTCTACAACCCTGAAAGCTATAGAAACCAATAACACACCCATTTTACATGTGAAAAAAATACGTATTTGAATTCTAAAACCATGGTAGTAATAGTATCAAAACTCAGACCGGAAAATGGGAATTGTGGCACAGTGCGTAAGCTTCTGCTTGGGACAATCCCATCCCTTATGAGAGTGTGTGGTTAGTGCCCTGGCTCCTCCACTTCCAATCCAGCATCCTGCTAATGCGCCTGTGAGGTAACAGACGATGATCCAAATAATTAGATTCCTGCTGCTCACACAGGATTCCTGGTTCTGCACTCTGCTTAGTACAGCCATGACTGTTGAAAGCACCTGAAGAGTGAATCAGCAAAGAGAAGATCTTTCTGTCCATGTCACCCTGCCTTTGTAATAAATATGTACATCTTGGAAGGAAGGAAAGCAAGCAAGAAAAAACAAAAAACAACAAAAACAAAAACACAGCTGGGAAGGAAGCCTCTGAATTTTTAGTTCAAAATCTGCTCTCACACCTTCTAAACCAGACTATAAAATCACATAACCATACATAATGCTGAACTTTTCCCTGACTATCCAGTGTTTGTGCAGAAACCAGAATAAACTCAATTGATCAAAATCATAATCTTGATTCAGGGAATATAAACTCAAACTGCTTCCTGACTGAATTAGTACTGAGAGTTTGCTCCAGCAGCACATATACTAACATTGGAAGAAGTCAGCTGTGATATTATGTACACTAAGAGAGCTGCTGCTGGGGCCAGCGCTTCAACATGGCGACTTCACTAACATCCACTTCCGATCCAGCTCCCTGTTAACATGCTTGGGAAAGCAACAGAGAATGGTCCAAGTGCTGGGTTCCTGTACCCACATGGGAGACCCAGAAGCAGCTCCTGGTTTCAGTCCAGCTTGGCCCTGGCCACTGAGGAGTGAACCAGCTAATCAAGATCATTCTATCCAGCTCTCCTTCTACCTTTCCGAAACTGTATCTTTCAAATAAATTAAATATTTTTAAAAGTTCTTACTGAGCTAATTATGGTTGCTAGGGAAAAAAGCAAACAGGATAAAGAGATACGGAATTTTTGAATGAATGAGAGCTGAGTTCTAGAAAAGAAAGTGTCAGTTATATCATTTTTTTTATACTGCTGTGTACCTGAGTGAGAAAATTTCATAGGAGAAAAAAAGACATACCTCCACAAAATCCAGCAACAGCTTTCCTTTCTTTGCATAGATGAGGATGAACAGTTGTAATCCAAAATGTTTTCCAAAAGTTCTTTTTTAATAAAAACATAGAAATAGAAGATTCATATGAAAAGAGATCTAATTCAGGAGGACAGACACTGCCTTCTTGGGACCAAGAGCAGCTGTTCACCAAGTGTCAGCATCTGAAGGAAGGACCAGCTGGGCCTGTGTCTTCTCCAGAGCTAGGCGACACCTGCAATAGAAAAGGAGAAAGAAATGGCACTGAGTACAAAGGACTTCTCACTGAGGTAACAGTTACAGATCCAGCAGGCACTGGGGTTGCCAATGACAGCAACAATCAAAGGGACCCTTCAGCAGGTAATCAGCTCTCTGATCAGTAAAAAGCAGCATACTAAAGAAAACATCAGAATTCAAATGTTTGCCGTAGAGATGACAGTCATGTCACACAATCACATACAGATAAATAATATCAGTTTGTACTCTGCCAAACAGAGTAAACATTCGGCACTAAATAAAACACTATATAAAATGTGTGTGTGTATATATATATTAATATATAATGCTATATACAATATATGTTAGTAGTAATACAAATTATAATAATATATGTATATTTACTAGAATAGCTCATGCAGATAACACCAGCAGGAAATTAAATCAAGAAATACATATATAGGTCTAGCAGAGAAATGAAAAGTTAATGTAGACTGAAGGATAATTTAAAAGTTAACCTGATATACAAGGTGTTTTCATGTGCCCTTCTTAGAAATCCTAGAGAACGGGAAATGTGTTGCACTATTAGCAGCAAAGTGAGGCAATATTTATTGCATTTATAACAAACTTCAATTGTAAAATACATACAGCAGACTAAACTTAAAAACACTGTATGAGATTAACAGCAGAGAAAAAAACACAGAAAAAAGATGAGTGACTGAAAATGTACAATAGAAAACTACTCAAACTGAAACTTGGAATACAAGGCTTGGAAACACAGCAGTGCGCCAGTGAACCACAGGACAACCTGAAGGAGCATGACGCGCGTATAATCAGAGACACCTGGAGAACAACCAAAGATCTAAATCAGACAAAACTACAAAACCCAGATTCAAAAAGTTCAACAAATAGGAATTAAAAAGTTTTAAAAAAGCAAACCAAAACTCCACAAAGTCACTTCAAGATCAAAGTGCTTAAAGCCAGATAAGGAGCCGGCACTGCAGCACAGCAGCCAAGCCACCTCACGCGAGACGCCAGCATCCCCTCTAAGCACTGCCCGGAACTCCAGCTGTTCTACTTCTAATCTAGGTCCTGGTAACGCACCTGGGAAAGAAGCGCAAGATTAAGTGCTTGGGTCCTTACCACCCACACAGGGCAATTACGCCTTTCAAAGAAAGAAATAATTGTCAAAACACACGTATGTGCACAAACACATACAGAGGCATGATTTTAAAAGGAGTTAGATAAATACACAATGGGATATAATACTTTCACTTTATATTCATATATCTGATAATGGATTAACACTGAGCATAGAGAACTCTAAAAATCCACAACAACCAAAAAGCAAATAATTGGGCTTAGAAATGCACTAAAAGGACATGAAGAGAGAATTCTCCCAAGAAGATACACAAACGGTCATTAAGCTCATGAAAACATCTTCACATCGCCAATCCTTAGGGAATAACCAATCAAACTCACAATGAAGCACTGGCATTTGAAGCAGCCATTTGGGATGCCTGCATTCCCTCTCAGAGTGGAAGGTCTGGTTCCAATACCAGTTCCACTTACATCCCTGCTTATGCACACCCTGCAAGGGAGCAGGTGATCGTTCAAACACTTGGGTTCCTATTACTTACATGGGAGAATTGGACTGAGTTCCCAGTTCCTAGCTTGATCCTGCCCCAGCTGTTGCAGGTATTAAAAGCAATCCCACAGATTTTTTTTTTTAAAGATTTATTTTGGGCCCAGTGTGATAGCCTAGCACCTAAATTCCTAGCCTTGCATGCGCCGGGATCCCATAGGAGCACCAGTTCTAATCCCAGCGGTTCAGGCATCCAGCTCCAGGCTTGTGGCCTGGGAAAGCAGTCGAGGATGGCCCAAAGCCTTGGGACCCTGCACCCCACCTGGGAGACCCAGAAGAGGCTGCAGGCTCCTGGTTTCAAATCGACATAGCTCCAGCAGTTGCCACCGCTTGGGGAGTAAACCATCAGATAGAAGATCTCCCTCTCTGTCTCTCCTCCTCTCCGAATATCTGACTTTGCAATAAAAATAAATATTTTTTAAAATTGATAAATTTTTTGAAATTTTACTTTACTTGAAAGGCTTATTTACAAAGACAAGGAAAGAGAGAAATCTGTCTTCCATCAGCTAGTTTATTCCCCAAATGAACACAACAGCCAGAGCTGCACCGATCTGAAGCCAGGAGCTTCTTCTGGGTCTCCCACACCGGTGCAGGGTCCCAAGGCTTTGGACCACCCCCCCCTCCCGCCGCCGCCCCGCTGCTTTCCCAGGTCACAAGCAGGGAGCTAGATTGGAGTGGAGCAGCAGGGACATAAACTGCCACCCATACAGGATGCTGGCACTTAAAGGTGGAAGATCAGCCTACTGAGCCACGGCACCAGCCCCACAGATAAATTTCTTGCCTGTTTTTCAAACAAACTTTAAAACATGCAAACCCTGGCACCCAATAATCATCTCTGCTGTGATTTTGACAAGACTTGTCTCTCGAACTCAAGTAGATGTTTAAACGCAAAATGGTGCTCAGAGAGTGAAAACTTGACACAATTACTGTGTTTAGCAGATGACTGTAGTGGGAAGTTCTTAAGTCCCAGGGAATAGCTCCTGGGAGTTAACTCACACTGGGGGATTGGTTACAAAAACCTGAGCACGGCAGGTACTCTCCGCTTCCTGGTTCACCATGCGAGCCCAATGCTGAACCCCAGAACCATGAGCCAAACTAAACCTCTTCCTTCAGAGCAGCTTCTCTCAGGTATCCACCACGCCTGGCCCGGACGCCAGTTCTAATCCCAGAAGCCCCACTTCCCATCCACCTGCTTATGGCCTGGGAAAGCAGTTAAGGACAGTCCAAAGCCTTGGGACGCTAAACTCACATAGAAGACCCGAAAAATGCTCTGGGCTTCTGATATATGGAAGATCTTTCTGTCTCTCCTCTTCTCTGTATATCTGACTTTGCAACAAAAATAAATAAATCTTAAAAAAAAAAAAAAAAGGAAGAAAGAAATATGGGCCCAGCATGATAGCCTAGTAGCTAAAATCTCACCTTGCATGAACTGGGATTCCATATGGGTGCCAATTTGTGTGTCCTGGCTGCTCCAATTCCCTGCCTGCTCCCTGCTTGTGGCCTCCTGGGAAAGCAGTAAAGGACAGCCCAAAGCCTCGGGACCCGCACCTACGTGGAAGACCTGGAAGAAGCTCCTGGCTCCTGGCTTCAGATCAACTCAGCTCTGGTTGTTGTGGCTACTTGGGCAGTAAACCGGTGAATGGAAGATCTTCCTGTATCTCCTTTCCTCTGTACATCTGCCTTTCCAATAAACATGAATAAATCTTAAAAAAAAAAAAAAAAAAGAAAGAAAGAAAGAAAAGAAAATTTGGGACTTGCACTGTAGCACAATGTATTAGGACACTGTGTGCAATGCTGGCATCACACTTGTGCATCAGTTCAAGTCCCAGCTACTCCACTTCCAATCCAGCTCGCTGCTTATGTGTTTGGAACACAGAGGAAACCAGCCCAAGTACCTGAGCCCTTGCACCCACATGGGACGACACCCAAGTGAAGCTCCTAGTTCCCAGCTGCAGCCTGGCTCAGCCCTGGCGATTGAGGCCATTTGGGGGATGAATCAGAGGTTAGAAAGCAGTTCTCTTTCTCTAACTCTGCTCTCAAGTAATCTTTTCTAAAATATATATATATATATATATTTCAAAAATTCTTTTAAAAAGACTTTTTTAAATTTACTTACTTACTTGGGCTCGGCAGCGTGGCCTAGTGGCTAAGGTCCTCGCCTTGATCCCATATGGCTGCTGGTTCTAATCCCGGCAGCTCCACTTCCTCTCTCTCTCTCCTCTCAGTATATCTGACTTTGTAATAAAAATAAAATAAATCTTTAAAAAAAAAAAATTTACTTACTTACTTGAAAGACAGTTATGGAAGTGGGTCGGGGAGAAACAGAGATCTTTCATCTACTAGTTCATTTCCCAAACAGTTTCAACAGATATAGCTGGGCCAGTCTGGAGCCAGGAGCTTCTTCTGAGTGACCTGTGTAGGTCCAGGGGAGCAAACATCTGGGCCGTTCTCTACTACTTTCCTAGGTACAGTAGCAGCGAGCTGGACTGGAGGTGGAGCAGCCTGGACTTGAAATGCTGGCAACAGCCAGGGCAGGGGCAAACTAAAGCCAGGAAACAGGAATTCCACATGATTCTCAAGAGCTTGAGCCATGATCAGCAGGAAGCTTTCTGGAAGTGAACGGAGGTATCATAAAAGCAGCTTAACCCAAGGTACAACACCTGATCCAGGAAGAAGATTCTGATGCGTGCTGCAGTGTGGGTGAACCCAAAGGACAGCATGCTGAATGAACAGAGCCATTCACTCACACTCACGTACCCCAAAACTGTAGGAACCCACTTATACAAAGCACAGAGTAGTCAAATTTACAAAAAATAGAATGGCAACTGTCAGGGCTCAGGAAGAACAAAAAATTAGCGGCTTATAAGTAAAGTTTCAGTTTTTCAACATTCTGGAAATGGATGCACTTCATGTCAACATTAATGTACAACTGAAATGGTTAGGATCATAATTTTAGGCCCAGCGCAGTGGCCTAGTGGCTAAAATCCTCACTTTGAACACGCCAAGATCCCAAACGGGTGCTGGTTCTAATCCTGGCAGCCCCATCTCCCATCCAGTTCCTTGCTTGTGGCCTGGGAAAGCAGTTGAGGATAGCCCAAAGCCTTGGGATCCAGCACCTGCGTGGGAGACCCGGAGGAGGTTCCTGGCTCCTGGCTTTAGATTGGTGCAGCTCCAGCCACTGCAGTCACCTGAGGAGTGAATCATCGGACGGAAGATTTTCTCTGTCTCTCCTCCTCTCTGTAATCTGACTTTGCAATCAAGATAAATCTTTAAAAAAATAATAATTTTATATTTATGCATTTTACCACAACAAATTTATTACAAAGAGAAAATCAACCATAGGAAAACAATCATACATAATGTGATTAAAGAAATAAAGATAAACTCCAAGACAGCAGACTTTTTGTTGGAAATAAGCTAGGCAAGACAGTAACGCAACATCTTCTAAAGTACCAAAAAAAGAAAACTGTCAACCTAGAACACTACACTTGGTGAAAACAGGTTCTAAAAATGAAGGCTGCAGTGGGTGTTGTTTGGCACAGTAGTTAAGGCACCATTTGGGATGTCTGCATCCCATATTAGAGGGCCTGGATTTGGACCCCAGGGCCACTCTGAATCCAGCCTCCTAGGCAGGAGGAAGCAGGTGACAGCTCAGGTCCATGTGGAGAGCCAGCTCAAGTTCCTGGCTCTGGGCTCTGAGCGGTCTCAGTTGAGCTGTTCTGGCCATTTGGAGACTTCACTGGTATATGCAGAATAAAACCTGTCTCTTCTTTCTGCCTTCCAAGCAAAACTACACACTTAGAATGAAAAGGGGTGGACACTGTGGCCCAGTAGGCTAACCTACTGCTTGGGATGCCTGGGCTGTTCATGTTCCTGGGAAAAAGCCTACAGTCAAGTTACTTGGGCTCCTGCCACCCGCAAGGGAGACCTGGATGTAGTTCCTGGCTCCTGGCTTCAACCTGGCCCAGTTCCAGCTATTTCAAGCATTTAGGGAGCAAACCGGCAGATGGATAATTCCCTCTCCTTCTCCCTCCCTCTCTCTCACTCTACCTTTTATACTGGAAATACTCACAATGAGAAAGCAGGTTCATTTATATTGAAACAGAAAAAGCATTAATAAGAGTTTTCACAAAATACATATCCTGGCACTGTAGTGCAGCAGGTAAAGCCCCAGCCTGCAGCACTGGCATCCCATATGGACACTGATTCACATCCCATCTGTCCACTCCTGATCCAGTTCCCTGCGAAGGTTCTGCAGAAGCAGCGGAAAATGACACAAGTGCTTGAGTCTTTGCGTCCACAATGCAAGCTCCCAGTTCGACAGGCTCGACTCTGGAACCACGTGAGCAGTGAACCAGCACAGGAAAGCCTGCTCGCTTGCTCACTCTGCTCTTCCTCATCCCTCATTCTCATCAACTCTGCCTTCCAAATAAATAAAGCTTTAAATAAATATATATCCTTCAACAAATCCAAACTCAAAGGATCTTAATACCTAGATTAATCTGTATCATATTTCCCTATAGATTAAATACACCATTATTCAGAGGTTTATTTGTTTTTATTGGAAAGGCAGATCAGATTTATAGAAATGAGATACAGAGAGAACTATCTTCCATTGCTGGTTTACTCCCGAAGTGGCCGCAACAGCTGGAGCTGAGCTGAACTGATTCAAAGCCAGGAACCAGGAGGTTCTTCCAGATCTCCCACATGGGTGCAGGGTCCCAAGGCTTTGGGCCATCCTTTACTGCTTTCTCAGGCCACAAGTGGGGAGCTGGATGGAAAGTAGAGCAGCTGGAACACGAACCAACAGACATATGGGATCTTGGCACACACAATGCCAAGATTTAGCCATTGAGCCACTGCACTGGGCCCTACCTTTTGTTTCTTTAAAAGGAGGCAGGGATGGGCCAGGCACGGTAGCCAGGTAGCTGAAATCCTTGCCTTGCATGTACTGGGATCCCATGTGCGCGCTAGCTCATATCCTGGCGTCCCACTTCCCATCCAGCTCCCTGCTTGTGGCCTGGGAAAGCAGTCAAGGACAGCCCAAAGCCTTGGGACCCAGTATGCATGTGGGAGACCTGGAAGAAATTCCTGGCTCCAGATCAACTTAGCTCGAGCCATTGCAGCAGTTTGAGGAGTGGTTCAGTGGAGGGAAGATCTTTCTCTCTGGATCTCCCTCTTTCTGTATATCTGCCTTCCCAATAAAAATAAATAAATTTTTAAAAAAATGAATGAATGAATGAAAGCAGGGAGAAAGCCAGTGTTGTGGCACAGCACTTTATGCCTCTCATTGCAATGTCGGCATCACATAAGGGTGCCAATTCAAGTCCTGGGTGCTCTACTTCTGATCCAGCTTCCTGCTCATCCATATGAAAAAGCAACGGAAGACCGTCCAAGTGACTGAGATGTTGCCACCCACATAGGAGCTGGGATGGAGTTTCTGATTCTTGGCTTTAGCCTGGATTTTTTTTTTTTAAAGATTTATTTATTTTATTACGAAGTCAGATATACAGAGAGGAGAAGAGACAGAGAGGAAGATCCTCTGTCCGATGATTCACTCCCCAAGTGAGCGCAACAGCCGGAGCTGAGCCAATCTGAAGCCGTGAGCCAGGAACTTCTTTGGGTCTCCCACGCGGGCGCAGGGTCCCGAGGCATTGGGCCATCCTCAACTGTTTCCCAGGCCTCAAGCAGGGAGCTGGATGGGAAGTGGAGCTGCTGGGATTAGAACCGGCACCCATATGGGATCCCGGGGCGTTCAAGGCGAGGACTTCAGCCGCTAGGCCACGCCGCCGGGCCCTAGCCTGGATTTTTAAAGTCTTACATACATACGTACACACACACGCACACACACACACCCCTCTCCAGGATACAAGTCATTTGATAAAGCATGTTTTGAAGAAATATTAAAATTAAAATCCTAGAAAAAATAAAAAGAAATAAAATTTTAAAATCAATTTTAATAAACAAATAAAAACTAAAATCCTCTTGGGCCCAGCACAGTAACATAGTGGCTGAAGTCCTCGCTTTGCATGCACCAGAATCCTTTCTGAGCACCAGTTTGTATCATGGCCTCCCACTTCCCATCCAGCTCCCTGCTTGTGGCCTGGGAAAGCAGTCAAGGATGGCTCAAAGCCTTGCAACCCTGCACTTATGTGGGAGACCCAGAAGAAGCTCCTGGCTCCTGGCTTCGGATTGGCTCAGCTTCAGCCAATGCAGCCACTTAGGGTATGAGCCAGCAGACAGAAGATTTTTCTGTCTCTCCTCTCTGTAAAGCTGACACTCCAATAAAAATAAATAAATCTTTAAAAAATTAAAATTTCTTGATTCTAGGCCAATGTTATATTATAAGACAGTGTTTCAAAAAAAAAAAGCTTTGAAAAACTGTCCTATAGAGAAATTCTTTGTGCTATGATGGTGACCAACACATGAATTATCTATTTTGCAGTATCTGCAAGGAACCCCAAAAATCACTTGAAATGAAGCAACAAAGAAAAGAAGGATCCTTGCTTTCAAAAAGTCTGAAAAACAACATTAGGTTTCGGCGAACTGATCAGGCTACCTAAAGTGGAACAAGAAGAAAACTTTTGCCAAATCTCCCTTAGGAAAATGAGTTTGTTGAAGCCAAGACATTTTAGCAATAACTGCTAAGTGAAGCTTGCGGGCCAGATGTTCAGATGGAAAAGGAAAGCAATAGTTGACACTATTCTATTATAGTTCAAACCTCGGGGGGAAAGTGGTTAGTAAGAATAAAATCTCTGTAACTTAATATCACTAATGCCAAATAGATTACAGAATGGGATCCCTCTAAATAGATGGCATTAAACGATGCAGACACTCAGATTCCTGGAAACCTACAACCCAATCCACAATAAAGACCATTTCCTCCTCTCAGACAGCTGAATGGCATGCAGCATAACTCAGGATGTTCCTCACAGAATTCTAGAGGAGGACCGTCTACTGTTAACCCACCTGGATCAAAATTCCTTACACTGCAAAGACAAGAATATCATGTGATCTCAATATTCAAGAATGAATATCATGTGCCCAGCACAGTAGACTAGCGGTTAAGTCCTTCCATTGCACGCACTGAGATCCCATACAGGCACCGGTTCTAATTCCGACTACCCCGTTTTCCATCCAGCTCCCTGCTTGTGGCCTGGGAAAGCAGTCAAGGATGGCCCAAAGCCTTGGGACCCTGCATCTGCATGGGCGACCCAGAAGCAGCTCTGGGTTCCTAACTTCGGATTGGCTCAGCTCCAGACGTTGCAGTCACTTAGGAAGTGAATCATCGGATGGAAGATCTCCCTCTCTGTCTCTCGTCCTCTCTGTATATCTTTCTCTAAAAATAAATCTTTAAAAAAATAATGAATATCAGACAGAGAAAGTAGCATTCCTTCAGAACTTCACCCCAAGACAAGCCATTCAATCAGTAAATTTTCACTTGGACAATTAATTTGTCAAAAGAAACTGTTTTTTTTTTTTAAGTTATTTTATTTATTTCAAAGGCAGATTTTACACAGAGTGACAGACAGAAATCTTCCATCCACTGGTTTACTTCCCAACTGGCCAATCCGGCAGGTGTGGGGAAGGCTAAACCTGGAGCTTCATCTAGGTCTCCCACATAAGTGCAGGTTCTCAAGCACTTGGGCCATCCTACACTGCCTTCCTAGACCCATTAGCAGGACACTGGATTGCAAGTGCAACAGCCAGGACTCATATAGGTGCCCAGAAGGGATGTCAAAATTGCAGCTAGCTCGGGGCCCGGCGCAGTGGCCTAGTGGCTAAGGTCCTCTCACCTTGAACGTGCTGGGATCCCATATGGGCGCCGGTTCTAATCCTGGCAGCTCCACTTCCCATCCAGCTCCCTGCTTGTGGCCTGGGAAAGCAGTCGCAGACGGCCCAAAGCCTTGGAACCCTGCACCCACATGGGAGACCTGGAGGAAGTTCCTGGCTCACGACTTCAGATCGGCTCAGCTCCGGCCGTTGTGGTCACTTGGGGAGTGAATCATCGGACGGAGGATCTTCCTCTCTGTCTCTCCTCCTCTCTGTATGTCTGACTTTGCAATGAAAATAAATAAATCTTAAATATATACATATATATATATATACATACATTCTGGAAAAGGCAAAACCATAGGGACAATAAATAGCGAGCAGTTGCCATGGCCAGTATGAGGAAACAAACAGGTAACAAATTTTTAGAGCTGTGCTCAGTATACAGAAAGCCCATGAAAACCTACAACGCTTTAAGTCACAAAGAATAAACATCAATGTTTGTAAACGCTTAAGCAATCAGGAAGTAAAGGGCTCTCAGCACAGATGCAGACGTACAAAACAATCTCACAATGATATTAACCTCAAGAAGAAGGGGAGAGAATTAAACAGTAAGCAACATTGGAAATGAGTAGAATCTACAAGACTAAAGGAGTCAGCCATAAGCTCCATAGTGTAGTTTACACAGCGTCCTGCTGGTGTACAGATGAAAACTCTGAAGCTGTTTGTACACAAATGGTGGAATTAAAACAATTAAGTAAATAGATGGTGGAAGCCAGGTTTCTCCTTGCCAAAGCAGGTTACAAACAGATACGGGAAAGCAGGTAAAGATTTTTAATTGTAAGGATCTTTAACTCATGTTTAGCTTAATATAGATGCAGTCACATATGAAACATATAATATGTTGAAACACACAGGCTAATATGCACATAAACATCTCCTTACTGTATCCCTTAGGGAGCCTAGAAGCAGGCTAGGAACACAAGCACACTCCGCAGCCAGATCTTAGTGTCTAACACCATCCATGAAATAAAAGGAACCAGGGCTCCTTGAAGAACAGATTTATTACAGGGCTGCAGCCGAAACACCAACTGGAGGGAGATACAACAGCAGTGTTCCAATACTTCAAGGGTCATGTGGCAAAACTAAGAGTTACATCATAGACACATTTAGCCTCCAGGCTGACCTCTGGTAAGAAAAGACCAATGCTCATGGACAAAGAGAGTGACAGCTGTTCAGCACAGCCACAGCAGGAAATGCCACTACGGAAAGACAGGAAGCAGGTGGCCAAATTCTTCTTTACAACTTTTCAAAGAACCCTGTATATGTGAAGCAATGAAGCAAGACTTTACATTCCAATTCTGTAAACACTGACTCAACACATTATGTGGCAGGTCCTTCCATTACCCGTGTATCTGGTTTCACATTCCTAACACATTCATAAGCATCTGCTAATGCGAGAGAGGCCTGACATAAATACGGGAATTAAATAAACCCTGCACAAAAGCAGGAATATCAAAATTCTCTGCCACCCCCACTTTCGGACAGGAAGCAGATAGCTATGTCTAACAGCAAAACAGCTGAAGGCCCAGATCCACACACAGCCACATTTGCCTTCCTTCTCCCAGCTTTGGTCAACCCTGTGGACGTGTCCTTTAAAGTGCCCAAGCCTTGCACACGTTTACAGACATAAAAGCATAAAAGTATGACTCTACTTTTTGAGTAATTTAAGTAATTTTTTGCTGCAGACATGTATCTGAAGGTGTTTAAACAAAGGCTGACAAAAAAGGCAATGACAATATTTTAGAAGAGTAGCTGGATGAGAAGATTCTAAATGGTTACCGACTGCAAGAGGGGGCCCATTGCAGTAGCCTAGTGGCTAAAGTCCTCACCTTGCAGAATCTGAAATCTGATATGGGCGCTGATTCTAATCCCAGCAGCCCCACTTACCATCCAGCTCCCTGCTTCTGGCCTAGGAAAGCAGTCGAGGATGGCCCAAAGCCTTGGGATCCTGCACCCGCAAGGGAGATCTAGAAGCAGTGCCCAGCTCAGCTCCAGCGGTTGCAGTCACTTGGGGAGTGAATTGGTGGATGGAAGATCTTCCTCTCTGTCTCTCCTCCTCTCTGACTTTCCAATAAAAATAAAATAAATCTAAAAAAAAAAAAAAAAAAAAAGGATTGCTGGAGGACAATGTCGTGGACAGCAACAAAATGAACGAAGACACAAAGGCAAGAAAACTATGTTAGGTGGCGCTGCACCTGCGGCGTTATCCGACAAGAGAACTCTTCCATGTCTTGGGGGAAAACTCAGATATCTTCTCCTTCATAAGGCTTTCCCTAAGTGACCCATCACCCACTTACACTCGTCACAGCAGGTTATTTCCTTCATGATAGCGGTCAGCAAACTTTTCCTATAAAAAAGTGAGATTACGGGCCCGGCGGCGTGGCCTAGCGGCTAAAGTCCTCGCCTTGAAGGCCCCGGGATCCCATATGGGCGCCGGTTCTAATCCCGGCAGCTCCACTTCCCATCCAGCTCCCTGCTTGTGGCCTGGGAAAGCAGTTGAGGATGGCCCAATGCATTGGAACCCTGCACCCACGTGGGAGACCTGGAAGAGGTTCCAGGTTCCCGGCTTCGGATCGGCGCGCATCGGCCCGTTGCAGCTCACTTGGGGAGTGAATCATCGGATGGAAGATCTTCCTCTCTGTCTCTCCTCCTCTCTGTATATCTGGCTGTAATAAAATGAATAAATCCTTAAAAAAAAAAAAAAGTGAGATTACAACCCTCAGGCCAGGCTAGCCTACTCCATGTTGTCGTGTGGTCTATCAGTTAAGAGTGGTTCCAACTGTTTTTTTTTTTTAAAGATTTATTTTATTTTTATTACAAAGTCAAATATACTGAGAGGAGGAGAGATAGAGAGGAAGTAGAGCTGCCGGGATTAGAACCAGCGGCCATATGGGATCAAGGTGAGGACCTTAGCCACTAGGCCATGCTGCCGAGCCCTCCAACTGTTTTTTAATAGGTGGGGGAGCGGGAATTAAAAATGTTGTGACACACGAAAAATATATAAAATTATAACAAATTCAAATTTCAGAATCTGAACTCTCACTGGCACACGCATATACTAATCTCCACACCACACACACCAATCAGAGGCTGGTATATGGAACAGAGGTAGCACAACCCATGAACCGCAAAACATTTACTTTCTTATCCTATACCAAAAAAAATAACCAATTGCTGGTTTATGTTATCTGTCTACTTCTGGCTAAGTAACAAAAAATATTCCTCATTCGCACACACCAAGAACAAATTAATAAGGCCAAAGGCTGTGTGTGTTTTGCTCCCGCACTATAGTCCTGTACTGAGAAAAAAAAACAGAGGAAAAAAAAAAAAAGTAAAGGCCTTCAGGCCTGGCACAATAGCCTAGTAGCTAACTACTCATCTTGCATGCTCCAGTATCCCATATGGGTGCCAGCCGGCTGCTCCACTTCCCGTCCAGCTCCCTGCTTGTGGCCTGAGAAAGCAGTAGGGGATAGCCCAAGGCCTTGGGACCCTGCACCCACATGGGAGATTTGGAAGAAGCTCCTGGGTTCAAATCAGCTCAGTTTTGGTCGCTGTAGCCACTTGGGGAGTCAACCAGCAAAGAGATCTTTCTCCATCTCCTTCTCTCTGTAGCTCTGCCTTTCCAATAAAATAAATAAATCTTTAAAAAAAAAAAAAGTAAAAAGGCCTAACAGGTACCTGATGAATAAATGAATGAATGAATGAATCTTAAATGCTACTGTAAGGAACTTAGGTCCTCAGCCATTACAGACTCAGTGACAGGCCTAAGACAAGGAAACAGACGTCCCCAGAAGGACCTAAGAGCATGAGGAACGTGGTCAGGCCCACAGAACAGTCCAGGCCACCGGCACCCTTCATCAGACTGCACACTCCAGGTCTTCCTGCTCCTAAGCCTGGCAACCCTGTCAGCAGATTCTCCCAGAAATCTCACTTCCTGGACAAAGAACGCGCACCTTCATAAACGCTCATGGTTACAACGCATCCCAGATCACGTGCGAATCAATCTAATATTTAAATGTTTCCAATGCCGTTAATAAGCAATCTATTCTGTCAGCAGCCGAAAACTCTAGAAAATTAAAAGGTTACCGCCCACAGACCAGAAACAGCTTTTAAATCTTTCTATACTAGCCAGAGAGTGGGTGTGCGACTTCCCAAACAATACAAGCCAACTCAGCTGGTGGAGGACAAGGTATTGTGGAAAGAAACCCCACGGGCAGGCGTCAACTGATAACATAACACTAGCGAACTGCCACCTACTCACAATTCGATTCTCCATCTCCTAATCTACAAACAAAATAAATCCATCTATACACCCACATTCTGGAACAATTTTACGCCACAGAACACTTCCATCCCATTCCTCCAGGCTTTGCAACACTTTCTTTGCACAGGTATTTTGAAAGCCAAGGGTTTCATTTACCCAGCTGTTTCCAAAATTGAAGATGCCAGAGAGAAAGCCATCACCTGCTTTCTGAACCCTGAGTTTGCTCATCTAGGAATCCCGGCCTTCCCCAAAGATGCTTATCCTACAGGTAACTGGTAATCTGGTCACACTCAGAGCAACCATTTTGGATTGGAAGGGGGGGGGGGGGTCATCTTTCTTTTCAAGTGAGGATGAAAAAGCAGTCTGCGCACACGAGGGGGTTCACTGTGCCACCAAAGCAAAGGCCGAGCGAGCAGCCCACACCTCAAGGGGGCTGGCTGCTTCCACGAACTCCCGCAACTGGCTTCACCTGGGGAATCCTCACCCGCGGCGTTGTCAGGGGGATGACTCAAACCAAGCGCTGGACCGGCACCCTAGAAAGCTCCGCTTGGCTGCAGAAAGCGGGGGTTTTTCAAGCCAGAGCGGCG
Source organism: Ochotona princeps (assembly GCF_030435755.1). Classification (NCBI taxonomy): domain Eukaryota; kingdom Metazoa; phylum Chordata; class Mammalia; order Lagomorpha; family Ochotonidae; genus Ochotona; species Ochotona princeps. The sequence continues at coordinate 36,003,630 of NC_080852.1, read as the reverse complement.
CTCAGGGCCTGCGCCCTGCTCCCCTTCCTGCGAGGGTGGATGAGGGGGCGCCCCGCGGCCCACCACCCATCCTCCCTCACTCCAACGGCAAGTCCAAAACCCCTACTAAACGTGCAAAAACTGCAGGTGGCAAGGGTATGAGGATTGCTGGACAACTTCGGGGAACGCCAGGGCCGGGAGGGCTCGCTGAAGACCCCAGACCGCCAGGAGAGCGCACGCACCCCCCAACAGTCGCTCGGGCCTCGGCCCAACTGCTCGCACGCCCCCCCCTCACCTCGGCCCGGGAAGGGGGAAGGCGTTTAGGGTGGGAAGCGAAGCCCAGGGTCGCAGTGACAGCGGGAGGAGCAGGGGGCAAGGACGAGGCCCGGCGGGATGCTGGAGAGAAGGGAGGGGGACATCGAGTCCTAGGCCCCGGGCTTCAGCCTCCAACGGGGGCCACCGAGGGGTCCTGGTGGCGCCAGGCCGCGAGCGAGGCCGAGCCGGCGCCGGTACCGGGCCACGCTCCCTTCAACGACTCTCCCGACTCCCCCTCCGGCCCGCAGAGGGGCCCGGCGTCCGGGGCGGGGGACTCACTCACCGGCGAGGAGGGGAGGAGCAGCCGGCGTCTCCGCCAGCGCCGCGGCTCGAGCTCAAGCTCCGGCTCCTGCCGCTGCGGCCGCCGCCGCACCGGATCCATCCCCCCAACCACCACCACCACCACCACCCCCCTCCCGACCCTCCCCCGGCGCCGCCGCCGCCGCCGCCGCCGCCGCCGCCGCCGCCGCCGCCGCCGCCGCCGCCGCCGCCGCCGCCGCCGCCGCCGCCGCTGCTTTAACCCCGGCGCGGGAGCACGAACCGGCGCGAGGGGGCGAGAGCGCGCGCGCCGCCGCCACCGTCGCCGCCGCTGGCCGCTGCCGCCCGCAACCCCCGCCCCCAGCCCACGGCGCATGCGCGAGGCGCGGGGCGAGCGCCGGGAACGAGCGCCGGGAGGCGTGGCCTCGGTCGCAGTGCTGCCACCCCCGCGCGGCGGCTCGGGCGGGCAGGTGTAGGTCCTCGGCGAGAAGCTCCGGGAGTCGGGTTCTTGGGGAATGATCGCGGTCTGTGGAGGACCGCGCCGCCGGGCAGTGCGGATTTGAGCGGATTCCCGGTCACCGCTGCTGTTCTTCCCGCCTTGGGTTGCTCGGTCTTCCTTTGCAGCTCGGGGGCTGTGGAGGGAAGGATCGTCCGCCTGTTACTATTTTACATCAGGTGTTTCCACCAAAGGCATCCCGAACAGCTGGCCTCGTGAAATTTGAGCTCTGGTGGAGAGAGGGAAGACCTGAGTGGGAAAAATCAAACACAATGAAGCTTGCAAGAAATAAAAGCTCGACTGAGAGCTGCTGCGGAGAACCTTGACGGGGGTTGTTGTCCCAGGACATGGGGCTGGGAACTGCAACGTTGAGTCGAGTGGGAGTGGGGAAGATCTTAACCACGTCTGGCTTGAAAACCCTTGCATGTGGAGTAGACCCCAGTGTGGGAACAGGTGGGCGCCCAGCAGGTTAGAATTTGGGACTTGAAAATGGGGACGCAGCAAGTTAAGCCATAGCCTGGGAAGCCACCATCCTGTATGGCTGGAGTTCCCGGTCTCAGCCACTCCACTTCCAATCCAGCTCCCTGCTAATACGCCTTAGAAGGCTCGAGAAGATGGCCCAAGGTCTGCCACTCAGGTGGGAGACATGGAGGAAGTGCCAGGGACTCCTGGCTTTGACCTGGCCCAGCCTGCACATTGCAACTATTTTGGATTGAACCTGCGGGTGGAAGAGCACTCTGTCTTTGTTTCAAATAAATACGTCTTGAAGGAAAGAAAAAAAAAGTAGGGGGCGGGAATTGGGCATTGACCTCAGTGTGGGGAAGCTGCAGAATTTTGTTTTTCTTCAGCAAGGTTGAGGCGGAGTAACTTGATGGTGTGTGTCATGAAGTTAACAGCATGAAGCTCGGTTGGAGAGGCCAGCGCCTCACAGGAAGGCTGAGAGAGTGGTGGGAAGGGACGGACTTAGGAGTACAATGGACAGAACTTGATGGATTGGATGAAGACTAAAGGAGGAGTTGGTGGCCAGGTTGGCTCCCGTTTGAGGAAAATGGGGGAAGCCTTTCTACGTTTCATTATTTCAGCCCTGAAGGAAGCCCCTGAAAAAAAGGTACTCTAAAGAGATGATAAACCGCCCCGGTACAGTAGCCTAGTGGTAAAGTCCTCGCCTTGTACATGCCGGGATCCAGTATGGGCGACAGTTCTAATCCCAGCAGCCCCGCTTCCCATCCAGCTCCCTGCTTGTGGTCTGGGAAAGCAGTCAAGGATGGCCCAAAGCTTTGGGACCATGCACCTATGTGGGAGACAGAAGAGGCTCCTGGCTCCTGGGTCCTGGCTCCTGGCTTCAGGTCAGCTCAGCTCCGGCCATTACGGCCATTTGGGGAGTGAATCAACGGACAAAAGATCTTCCTCTCTGTATCTGCCTTTCCAATAAAAATAAATAAATCTTTTTTTAAAAAATTAAAAGCAAAAACCACTAAAAAGTCCAAAATAGAAAATGGTAACCTTGGGACAGAAGAATATTTCTTAGGCCATTTTGTGTCCAATGAATCATGAAAGATATGATTGATAACTTGAACATTATCAAAATTGAAACTGTGCTCTTTGAAAGACACCGTTAAGGAAGTCCAAAGACAAGCCAGGTGGGCAGGGCAATTTGTGTTGAAACAGATCTGAAACATTTCTTGTATCTGGAATACATAAACAACTCTTGTAAGCAAATAGTAAGAACAACAGTAAAGCCATGGCAGAAGGTATAAGTAAATATTGCACAAGTGACAAATATGGCCACTGAGCTGTTAAAGATGCTCAGCCTCTTAACTAGGGATTTGTAAATTGAGACCCCAGTGAGGGCTTGGTGCAGTAATTGAAACGCTGTGTGGGGAACCCACAGCCTGCGGCAGGGTGCCTGGGGTCACATGCAGCTCTGCTTCTGACTCTAACTTCCTGCGCTTGTGCACCATGACAGGCAGCAAGTGCTGGTCCCTGCTGCTCCTGGGGGAGACCCAGGTGCAGTCCCAAAACCCTGGTCATGGCCTGGCCCAGCCTCATCTGTTACAGACATTTGGAGAGTGAACCAAACTATTTCTCTCTTTCTTGCTCTGTTCTCGCCCTTTCAAATAAATAAAAATAAGTAAAAAACTAAAAATTTAAAATTGAAGAAAGTGCAATGACATACTGCTACATTCTCATTAGAACAGCAAAAATGACAAAGGTTGTGGACCCAGCACGCATGCATAAAGACCTCCTTATCCAACTTTAATCTGCAAATGAAGACAGTAACAAAGTCACAGTTGCATACCTGATCTTACATGCAAAAAAAAATAATAATAATAACTTTCCCCAAGACAGGATATAAAGTCCTTGGGTGACATTCCCTCTCTGTTTTTGCTATTCTGTAATTTATTGTGTTGGAAAGTTAGTTATTAGGACTAGCTCTGTGGCTCAGCCGACTAACCCTTCCACCTGCAAACACCACCTCCCATCTGGGTGCCATTTTGTGTCCTGGCTGCCCTTTTTACCATCCAGCTCTCTGCTTATGCCTGGGAAAGCAGCAGAGGATGGTCCAAGTTCTTAAGCCCCTGCACCCACGGGGGAGACCCACAAGAGTCTCCTGGTTCCTGGCTTCCAATTGGCTCAATTCTGGATGTTGTGGCCATTTGGGAAGTGATCCAGCAGATAGGAGATCTTTCTCTTTGTGACACTTGCAGATAGAGTATTAGCTTGTTGAGCTATCAAATTGGCCCCTTTAAGATGTATTTATTTGAAAGGCAGAGCGAAAAAAAAAGAAGAGTGAAAGTGAGATCATCCATCCACTTGTTCACTCCCTGAATGGCTGCAATAGCCAGGTCTGTGTCAGGTCAAAGCCAGCAGCTTGGACCTTTGTCCTGCGCTGGTAGCTCCTGCGTTGGTAGCTGGGGACCCAAGAACTTGAGCCATGTTCCACTGCCTTCACAGGCACATTAGCAGGAAGCTGAATCAGAACTGGAACAGCCAGGACTCAAACTGGCACTCCAGTACTCAAGTGGTCGCTGTCCCACAAGACCCACAGAGCCAACCCTCGTACTAAATTAGTTTAAGTAAGGAAGATTATCCCAGATAATCGGATTGGGCCTGATTCAATAGTGGATAGTCCTTCAACCCGGAATTAAAGCTTCCCTGAAGAAGAGATTCAGCCTGCGGATGCCATCTTCCTGCCTGCCAGCCTTGTGGATTCCATATCTGCCGAATCAGCAAACTTGTACTGCTGCCCTTGCAAAAGTGAATTCCTTAAAATAAATGTCTCACTGAGTCTCCTGCTGACTCTGCTTCTCTGAGATCTGACTGATACAGACTTTGGTATTAGAAGTAGTTCTAGACTCTAGGAAGAAATCTAGAAAAAAAAAAAAAACCGGAATCTTAATGACAAGTTTTCTACATTGATCTGGTTTGTTTTTTTATGTTCTGTGATCTGATCAAACGTAAAAGCACTACTGGGCAACACAGCAGTCAGAACCCTGTCATCTCATATCAGTGATGGTTCAAGTCCCAGCTACTCTGCGTGGAATCCAGCTTCCTGCTAATGTGCCTGGCAAGGCAGCAAAGCATAGTCTAGGGCTTGAGATCATGTTCTAACACCAGAGACCCAAATGGAGCTCCTGTCTCCTGGCTTTGGTCTGACCCAACCCTAGCTGTGGCAGCCTTTTGGAGAATGAACCAGCAGGTGGAAAATATCTCTGTCACTGTACTTTTCAAATAAATAAATAAAACGTAATAAAGGTACTGCTGATTTCACACCCAGTGGTAAAGTTCACTGCATGATAAAGCATTTTATATATATAATATATTATATAATATATATTCATAAAATACTTGCTAGAAACAACATTCTGAGTGGCCTTGAAGTATTTTAGTCAAACTAAGGTACCCCATGACTAAGTTAATAGAGACATAGTTGGTTTTTTAAGAAGTTCGTGGAAAGAGGCCCAGCGTAGTAGCCTAGTACACCTAGCTTGGAATGGTAGCCTAGCTTGCATGCACCGGGATCCCATATGGGCACTGGTTCTAATCACAGCCGCCCCACTTCCTTTCAAGCTCCCTGCTTATGGCCTGAGAAGATAGTCAAAGACAGCTCAAAGCCTTGGAACCCTATGCCCATGTGGGAGACCTGAAAGACGCTCCTGGCTCTTGGCTTCGGATCGACTCAGCTCTGACTTTTGAGGCAATTGGGGAGTGAACCAGTGGATGAAAGATCTTTCTGTTTCTCCTTCTCTCTGTATATATGCCTTTCCAATAAAAAATAAAAGTTCATTGAAAATATATATTATGAAGAACTGTAGGTTTCAAACAAACCCATATTTCTGGGACCAAAATGCCATTTTTAAATTCCACTCTTTGAAAGATTTATTTGAAAGGCAGATTTAGAGAGGAGAGACAGATCTGCCATCTGCTGGTTCACTTCCCAAATGGCCACAGTGGCCAGAGCTGAGCCGATCCAAAGCCAGGAGCCAGGAGTCTCTTCCCGATCTCCCACATGTTCTCCATTGCTTTTTCAGGCCATTAGCAGGGAGCTGAATGGGAAATGGAGTAGCCAGGACACGAACCAGCACCCATATGGGATGCCAGCACTGCAAGCTAAAAATTAACCTGTTATACTACCTTAATTCTATTTTTCTGTGAATTTTTTTAAGTATCCTCCTAGAATTAACCATTCCATACAATGATGGAAGTACTTAGAACTCTGTGCATACTGATCCAAAACAGTGACAGTCAATGGAAGATTTGTGAGTGTGCTTTAAAAAAAAAAATGTATTTGAGTGGCAGAGAAAGAGTATGGTCCCACCAGCTGGTTCGCTCCCCAAATCGGCGGGAACCAAAAGGAAGCCGGAGCTCAATCCAGGTCTTCCAAGTAGGAGACCGCATCTCAGCCCAAGATGCACAACAAGGGACCCAAGTGCGTGAGCCACCGAGGATGCCCACAGGGTCTTAATCAACAGAAAGCTGGAGGCAGACACCACAGCCAGGTGTTGAACCCAGGGAGTCCAATATGGGACACAGGTGTCTTACCCAGCATTTTAGTTTCTTTTTCTTTTTTTTTTTTTTTTTTATTGAAAAGGCAGGCAACCAGAGAGAAGGAGATATAGAAAGAAAGATCTTCCATCCAGTGGTTCGATGCCCAAGTGGCCACAACAGCCAGAACTGAGATAATGTGAGGCCAGGTGCGTCTTCCAGGTCTCCTACACAGGTGCAGGGTCCCAAGGCTTTGGGCCGTCTTTGACTGCTTTTCCAGGTCACAGCTGGGAGCTGGATGGGAAGCAGGGCAGCCAGGACATGAACTGGCACACATATGGTACCCTTGCCGGCACATGCAAGGCAAGGACTTCAGCCATTAGCTACTGGCCCCTTACCCAGTACATCAACCCTAGGCTAAATGCCTTGTTGCAGATGCACTATGGGGAGACTCAAGTTTCATATGGCTTGCTATCGTCTCCCCCCACACTCCACTATTTCAGTGTTTCTGAACCAGTCATGGTTCCCTCTGATTAATTACCCCATATATATAGAAAATACAGCACCTCAATAACTGATCCTCAAAAGTGTCTATACCATCCTTTTCATCTTCTTTTAAGCATCCTTTAAACTTGATAGTGAACAAGACTGTCAGAATCTTCTTCAGCAATGGTGAACCTTACAAATATTTTCCTTGCTGAGTTCAAGTCCTGGCTACACCTGCAGCTCCTCCTTCCAGCTTCCTGTTAGTGCAGACAATGGGGAGCAGCCATGATGGCTCAAGTGGCTGGGATCCTGCCACTCACACCCAAGACCTCAAGTGAATTCTCATTCCAAGTCTGGTTATTACAGACATTTGGGGATTGAACATGATGGGGGGAGTCCTATCTCTTTCTCAGGAGAAAATGTATAAAGAAATATTTACGGGTGAGTGTTGTGGTGCAGGTTAGGCCACTGCACAAGAGGCTCACTTCCCAAATAGGAGGACCTGGTTTGAGTCCTTGGTGATAGTGCTAATGCCAGGCTGGGCACCACGTCTTGAAGATTACAAGACTGAGGGGTGCCTGGAAGATCTCAGCCTCATTGCATATCCACTTGCTCTAAGGCTTCGATTCAACTTGACCCCTAGGTGCTTCAAATGAATGTTGCAGTTTGAGAATCCATTATTAAAAATCAACAATCTGCATTGACTAATGAACATTAGCTATGATAATAACAGTGTTGAATAAATGCAAAACTAAAAAATGTAAGTTGTTTACTAAAATGAGACAAAACTGGGGCCCAAGGTCAGTGGCCTAGTGGCTAAAGTCCTTGCTTTACGCTCACCGGTTCAAGTCCCAGGGGCCCTGCTTCTCATCTAGCTCCCTGCTTGTGGCCTGGGAAGGCAGTCGAGAATGACCCAAAGCCTTGGGACCGTGTACTCATGTGGGAGACCCAGAGGAGGCTCCTGGCTCCTGGCTTTGGATTGGCTCAGTTCTGGCTATTGCGGCCACTTGGGGAATGAATCATTGGATGGAGGATCTTCCGCTCTGTCTCTCCTCCTCTCTGTATATCTGACTTTGCATTCAAAATAAATAAATCTCTAAAAAAAAATTAGACACAACTTTCTGCTGTAGTGTTGTAATATCTTCACAGCAATAATTAATCACATTTCTGAACACTCGTGTGTGTGTGTTCATTTGTTTTTGCTATTTCTATCACTTAGCTAATATGGGTAAATGCAAAACTGTAGCTTCACAATATTGAGCATAGTGGAAACTAGTTAGGGTCTAGAATAATCCAAAGAGGCTGTAACATTTTGTAATCATGATAGACGGGAGCCAGAAAGCATTAAAACCATCACAATTTCACTTTCATGAATGACAGATAGGCATTATAGAGAAAATTAGCACATGCCGGAACCTGCCTTCCTAACCATTGCACCTGCTGCTCTTTCTCATCTCAGGGTCTTTGCTTGTGCTTCCTGTGCTAGTGTCACCTTCCTCTCCAAAAGCTGACCTTTCGGGTCTCAGGTTAAACGTTATTTCCTCGGGGAGACCTTCCTTGACCCCACTGGCAAAGCCAGCTCTTCCCCAACACACTCTTACAACATGCAACTTCCCCTTTCTTAGCTCAACACACATAACTTCCCCCAAAACATCTTCTGCCTTCTCCTTGGGTGCAGGGCAATGGAAAGGGATAGAGAGAGGTGGGGCGGGGAGCGGGGAGTGGAGCTTCCAGTCCCTAATTTACTCCCCACATGGCCACAGCAGCCAGGTTTGAGCCGAGCCAGACCCAGGAGTCAGGAATTCTACTGTCGTCATCTCCCACGTGGGTGGTAGCAGCCCAAATAACAGGCCAGCCTCTGCTGCCTTTCCAGCTGCATGCGCAGGAAGCTGGAGTAGCTGAGACCCAAAATGGCACCTTGATATGTGGCAGTTTAATGCACTGTGCCACAACGGTCCACCTGTCGTTCTGAACTCACTGACCCTGTGTGCATTGTTAAATAAATTCATAAGTGAACAGTGACCTTCTTATTTAAATAAAGTATAACAGTGTTTGTTTGTTTGTTTTTTTAAATTTGTATCACCCTTTTCTCTTTTTAGCACATTTTACCTCCATTGTCCCACGTGAAACTCCAGAGCTACCTAGTTGGCTCTCTTGGGCTTGCAAACGCACATACAGTCACATGTGTTTTAGGGTCCAGCATGGCCTGTTTCTCTGTGTCTTGGCACTTCACACCTATGTCCTGAGCAAGTCACCTCATTTCTTTGAGCCCCACGTCCTTTAGTTGCACTGTCCTGGTAGGTACATTGAGAGATAGCTGTCAGTACAACCTTGTAGAGGACTTGGAATGATGTGGACCTAACAAACGGTAGCTGCTGTGACAGTAGTACCAGACAGGTCAAGCAAGTTTTCAGGCCACTGTGAGGAATGCAGTGTCTTGGGATATGCCTTGGGCCGAGGGATCAGGCTGCTGGGGTGGGGGTGGGGTCAGGGTCTTCTCTTCCTGGTCCAGCTGCTTCCTGTCATGCACCCTGGAAGGCAGCAGGCTGCTCCAGTACCTGGACTCCTGCCGCTCACGAGGGACAGCTGGATTGAGTTTCCGGCTCCCGGTTCCTGGCTTGGGTCTGGCTCAGCCTTAGCCACTGCAGGCACTTGTGGAGCCAGCCAGCAGGTGAGTGCCTCTGGGTTGTTCTGTCTCTCTGATTCACAAATAAACAAGGAGACTAGATTCCCCACTATTTTGTTGAGTGCAAGAAGCCAGACACCAAGGGCCTCCATGGCATGAGGTTCAAGGACAGATGACGACAGAGGTAGAACTGCAGGGTAGGGTGAGCACACATTGGGAAGGGACGCTCAGGGCTGGTCAGGGTTTTGCATTCTGACCCGCTTGTGGTTTCACGGGTAAGTTTGTACATGTGAGTGTGGTCTTAGGATTTGTGCACTTTGTTGTGTGGTTTTTAGCTCATTTTATAGTTTTTCTAGATCAATTCATTTGAAAAAGCAGAGTTAGAAATAGGAAGAGACAAGATCCGTTGTGGCAGCCTAGTGGCTAAAGTCCTTGCCTTGCATGCGCGGGGATGCCATATGGTCACCAGTTCATATCCCAGCTGCTCCTCTTCCCATCCAGCTCCCTGCTTGTGGCCTGGGAAAGCAGTCGAGGATGGCCCAAACACTTAGGATCCTGTACCTGCATGGGAGACCTAGAAGTGGTTCCTGGCTTTGGATCAGCTCAGCTCTGGCCATTGTGGCCACTTGGGGAGTGAATCATCAGGAGGAAGATCTTCCTGTCTCTCCTCCTCTCTGTATATTTGACTTTCCAATAAAAATATAATAAATCTTTCGAAAAAAATATGGAATACTTCTTGTGTGTCATCCTTGTGCAGGGGCCATGCCTGTCTTTTTCGTATCTTTCCAATTTTAGTATACACGCTGCCGGAGTGAGCACAGTTTTTATTTCTCATTTTTGTGACCGCTCCTCTTGCTTTTCTTTCTTTCTTTCTTTAATTAATTAATTAATATTAAATGGGAGGAAAAGAGACAACAGAGAGCTACTGATCCATTCCCCCAAAGGTTCTGATGATCCTGGCGCATTGGGGCTGGAACCAGAAATGAAGAATTTAATCCCTCCAGGTCTCCCACATGGACAGCAAGAACCCAAACAGCTGGGATTTAAATCTGGATTCCACTTTCAGCACTTCACACTCTTGGGACCTCTCACTAATTATTTTACTTTTCCAACTGGCAAGTAATTTTCAAGCGCACTGAATATTTTTAAGAAAAGCCAGAGAACTCCTATTTGGCCATGTCTGACCCAGTGCCACATGTATTTAGTGGTCCGTCGTTTTGTGTTTTTCCAGATCATTTTAGAGTGTGTTGCATGCACGCTTACCCTTTGCCCTCCCCAGGTCTCATTATGCAACACAGTGTACTTAACAAAGTTAGTAATTTTAACACTGATAACTATACTTTCTAACAGATGGTTCATATTCCAATGCTGCTGCTGGCTGGTTGGTTGCTTGTTTCAGAGTCCCTCAGATCTGGGAAAACTTCTAGGAGGAGGTGGTACTTTGAACTATACCTTAAAAGGAGAGCAGACGGGGCCGACACCAAGGCATAGTGGGTTAGACCTCCACCTGCGACTCTGGTACGCCATATGGGTGCTGGTTCATAACTCAGCTGTTCTACTTCCAATCCAGCTCCCCAGGAATGCACCTAGGACAGCAACAAAAGATGATGCTTGGACCCCTGCACCCCTGTGGCAGAGTCAAAAGAGGTTCCTGGCTTCAGACCAACCCAGCTCCAGTCATTGCAGCCATCTGGGGAGCAAACCAGTGAATGGAAGTTCTCTCTCTCTCTCTCTCTCTCTCTCTCTCCATTCCTCCCCTCTCTTCCTTTCTACAACTCTACCTTTCAAATAAATAAATAAATAAATATCTTTTAAAAAAAAAAACCACACAAACAAAAACCTAGTTTTCCAGGTAAAAGAAACACAGGCAAACTTTAGGCTAACACATGAATTTTAATTTAAAAAGAAGTATGTGTATGAACAGCTTTTCAGACAAAGCCTTTATAAATTTTGAAATGCGTAACAGATGAAAGTGTAAGAGCTTGAGCTGCAAAGGGGTGGGTCCTTAGGGATTCCATACAAATACAACCCCTCCACACACACGGAAAAAAAATGCAGTTCATAGGGGAGTGATTGTCCCCCAATTCCTCCAGTGGACGCCCTGGAAGGGCCTTTTGACACACGCCTTGTGACTGTCTGTGAGGTAAGTGCTGGGAACAGGGCTGGAGAATGGGGCAGGCAGTGCAGCCCAGATAACCCCAGTCCTCCCATTCCTCCGCCTTGGCGGCCCCTGCTGTACAAGGGAAAGGCTGAGCTAGATAATTCCAGAAATGCTGACCAGTCTGGGACCCCAAGGCCATTGGCCTGGTCTCAGCCCCTCCTAGGGGACCCTGTTCTTAGGCCCGGTGCTTTGTCCTTTCACACCCAGCTCCAGTCTCTGGGGGTGCCAGGAGCTGCCAGCCAGTGAGGCCCGAGGGCAGCGTGCAGAGCGCGCCCAGCAGCTGGCTGGCTGCTGCACTGCTGTGATCCAACCTGGGGGCTCCAGGTGTTTTTAGCCCTCTGCCCTCACCCTGTCCCTGGGTTGGCTGCAGATTAGAGGAAAAACAAAACAAATGACCCCTGCTTGGCCTGACAACACCGCCAAAGGGAAGGAAGACTGAGAAAAAAACAACCACTACAACAACAAAACGGCCTTGGATTTATCTTCACTGCCTCTTTGCTCTGGAGGGCAGGGGCAAGGCCAGGACCCGGGAGGGGCCCTCCTGCTGACCTGCCCCCACCCTGCAGTGTCTGTGGGCGCTGGGGGTGGGAGAGGGCAGGGGGAGACCCAACCCTGTCTGCCCCAAACCGGCACAGGCTTTTCTGTCACTGTCCCCACACACTGCGGTCCCCACCACCTCCACAGTGTGCAGGCTGCATCAGGCATTGGAAGCCACCCTGACCTAAAACATCCACTGGAGAATATGCCTGGGTTATGTGCAAACACCACAGCATTTTCTGTAAGGGGCTTTGGAGGTCCTGGAACTAACTCGGCCCCTGTGGCTACCAAGGGGCAGCTGTGCTCCATTTGGGACCCTGAACCACCTCCTATCTGCTCGCACCAATTCATACACCTGCTTCTACCCAGCTGAGGAGCCCTCTCCTGTCCTGGCTCAGTTTCCCAGACACCCTGTCAGATGGCCACTTTGATCTCATCTGATTTTTTTTTCCTGTGCATCATACTTCTTCTTTTTTTTCCTGGTTTTTTGTGGCCAAACATTCAACATGCTCAGTGACACCACGGTTGGCAGTTCTGAAGATGAGCTGTCACCTCCCAGCCCTTTAGTGCGTCCCTGTTACCCTCGCATCAGTGTCTGTTCTGCGACTCTCCTGAAGGAGTCCTGGCAAGTCTGCTGCTTTTCAACCCTCTGCCTGGTTGGACAGAGCTTTCTTTAAGGGCCATGGACTGGGGTGTGCTCTCTGCGTTCCTGGGCGGTTAACCCACCCTAGCTGGGCCTCCACTTCCTGCTTGAGCGGACCTCAGTTGGAGGCGAGGGGTATTTCCCATGCAAGCGCCTTGCTCTGCTCCTGCGCATGGACATCTAGATCCCCAAGAATACCTTGGCCCTCTTCAAAGCCCCAGCTTATATCTTAGAAGTGTTTTGATTGCCTACCCCTTTTCCCTGTCTGCTATTGCCTCAGGTGAGTGCCCCGGAGGCAATGGCTGCTTCTGTTTTTTTCTAGCCGCCACCAGGGAGAAGTCTGTCCATCCTGCTTGGGCTCAGTCAGTTCAACCAGAGGAAGGTTCTGGAATGGGGATTTCCAGGGAGATCTCTGCTGGGTCAAACAAGGAAGACTTTTAGAGAGTTCCTCTTTCTTCACTCCCCAAATGGTTCCATTAGCTGAAGCTGAGTTGATCCAAACCAGGCACTTGGAGCCTCTTCCGGTCTTCCACGTGGGTACAGGGCCCAAGGCTTTGGGCCATGCTCCACTGCTTTCCCAGGCCGCAAACAGGGAGCTGGATGGAAGTGGAGCTGCCGGGATTAGAACCGGCCCCCATATGGGATCCTGATGCTTGCGGGTGAGCCAGCTGAGCCATCATTTTAGGCCCAAATAAAACGAATCTTCAAAAAAAGCCAGAAGAATGAATGAAGGGCAGTTGTCAGCTTAGTGGTTAGAAGCTATCTGGGATTCCCACATCTCATATCAGAGTACCTGGGTTTGAACCTGATCCCACTCTTGATTCCAGCTGATGCATATCCTAGTAGCCAGCCAGTGAAGGCACAAGTGGCTGGGTCCCTGCCACCCACATGGCACACTCAGATTCAGCCTGGGGGTTGGCACAATGGTTCAGTTGCCTGCAAGCCCCGACATCCTGTATAGATGCCAATTCATGTCCCGGCTACTCCACTTCCCATCTGGCTCCCTGCCTTGGGACCCTGCACCACATGGGAGACTCGGAGGAGGCTCCTGGCTCCTGCCTTCTCATTAGCTCAGTTCTGGTTACTGCAGCCATTTGGGAAGTGAAGGAGTAGATGGAGGGTCTTTCTCTCTCTAGAAGTGCTTTCCAATAAGAATAAATCAATCTCTGACCCGGCACTATGGCCTAGTGGCTAAAGTCCTCACCTTGCACATGCAGGGATCCCATATGGGCGCTTGTTCTAATCCTGGCAGTCCTGCTTCCCATCCAGATCCCTGTCTATGGCCTGGGAAAGCAGTCGAGGACGGTCCAAAGCTTTGGGACCCTGTACCCATGTGGGAGACCCGAAGGAGGCTTCTGGCTCCTGGCTTCGAATTGGCTCAGCTCTGACTGTTGCGGCCATTTGGAGAATGAATCAACAGATGGAAAAGCTGTCTGTCTTTCCTTTTTTCTGTATATCTGCTTTTCCAATAAAATAAATAAATCTTAATAAAAAACAATAAACAGATTCAGTCTGGAGCAGCCCTGGCTTTCCACTTGAAGAGTGGATCAGTAGCTGGGAGGGAGGGGCCTGGAAGACCTGGAAGACCTTATGTTAAACACAATATACCAGGCGTGGAAAGATAAATAGAGCATGATCTCACCTAGGCGTGGAATCTATAAAAAGCTGAGCTCATCGAAGTCAGGAGAACAATAGTGATTACTGGAAAGAGGGGAGGGGTGATGGAGAGAGGTTAGTCAACAGTACAGAGCGGCAAGGCGCAGGGTCTGGTATTTATTGCACCATAGGGTCACTCTGCTAACAACAGGGCATGGCATGTTCCCAATCAGGCATGATTTGAACGCTCTCACTGCAGAGAAATGATGCGTGTACAAGGTGACAGATACAATAATTACCCTAGTCTGTCCATCACATAAAAATTCAAGTGCGGAATCATTACCTCACAGGCCAGTCATTCGTACAAGTGTGACAAGAGGAAAGGTGGGCACCCGCGTTTGGGCTGCAGGCCTTCGCAAGTCCACCTGGTGCTCCCAGCTGCCCTCAGTGAGCCTCGGTTTGCTCTGCAGATCCCTTTTAAGCCGGGATCCGGGGCGTGGCCGGCAGCGCGGGCCAACTCCAGCCCGGCCCCCGTCCGCAGTCCTTGGCGGCCCTCCAGCGCCACCTGCTGCCTACAGGTAGGTCTGCAGCCTCAGGTGCCTTCTCCGCCTCAGTCTGGAGACTAGACAAGGGATTGCGCAGAGGATGCTACTGAGCAGGAAGTCGTTAACGCAGCAGGGAACACAGGAGGCTCTGACCGGCAGTTTGTTGGTAGAAACCTATTTCTTTCCTTTGCCCACTTTCATATAGCGTGAAATTTCTTCCAGGGCTTCAATCTTCAAGTTCCAGGAGCGTCAGAATCCAACTGAACTCCTCTTCCTCCTTCCAAAAGTGTTGGATTTCTCCATCTCAGGAGTTCGGAGCACTGGTTCAAGTCCTGGCTTGGCTCCTAGGGCTCCTGGGAGTGCTCGGGAGTCACGGATGGAACTCCTGGCTTCACCTGGCCCTTTCCTAGCAGCTGTAAACCTTAGGGGGTGAACAGGAGATGGGAAGATCTCTCTCTCTGCCACTCCACTTTTCAAATCAATAAGTAAATAAGTGTGGTTAAAAAGAAAAACTCATGGAAAATTGAATTAAAGATAAGTTCATTTTGGAGCTTTTTTTTTTTTTTAAGAAATTTCTGCAGTCTTTGCATAACATGGGAGCTACATCACTCTTCCGGTTGTCACCTTCGTGTGACTATTCCCCTGCAGCCACCGCCAGTTTCTCTGCCTCAGGGTGGACTCACACCCTGCACGGCCTGCCCCGGGGAAGGCCAACAGGCTCTCCTGCTACCCAAAGCCAGAAGACAGGCAGGTGTCAGTCACTGGGCCACTGAATCAGCAGTTTATACACCATGCACACAAGCAATGAGGACAAAGCTTGGCTGCACGTGACCATGGGGCTGAACCCGGGCGGTTACACCAGGCAGCAGCGGAGATGGAGACCACGGGCTGTACAGCCTGTCCTTGGCTGGGTTTCCAGATGCAGGCAAGACTTCCTGCCGCATTCTTGCCAACACGTGGCATGGTCGCCTCTGGTTGTACACGTGTCTATCCTGTGTGCACTGCTCTGCCTCTGCGCGGTGGCTGCCTGGACGGGCGGCTCCCTGCGGGCTATATTCCAGGCCCCGGGCCAGGTGCTCCTTCTCCAACTGCCTCCCTCCCTGTGGGAAAAGAAGTTTGCAGGCCCAGGCAGTTGTGATATGCCTTGCTCCTTTCTCAAGTCCTGCCAGTGCCCGCCCTGGTAGGACCAGACCAGATGATTTGGTGAGACTCATACAGCACATGGTGGTGGGAGGGGTGGGCAGAAATCTGCACCTGTGCCAAGGGCAGACTCAGAGGCCCACAGGCTGGTCCTTTCTGAGGGCCAAGGAATGGATCTGCTCCAACTAACACCAGGAGCCGGCACGGTGGTATAGCAGGTTAAGCCAGTACCGTGTGGATGCTATTTCAAAAATTGGCTGCTCCAATTCTGATCCAGCTCCCTGCTTGTGGCCTGGGAAAGCAGCAGAAGAGGTCCAAGTCCTTGGGACCCTGCACGCAGGTGGAAGACCTGGAAGAAGCTTCTAGCTGCTGGTTTTAAACTGGTTCAGCTCCAGCTGTTGCAGCCATTTGGGGAATGAACCAGTGGATGGGAGATGTCCTCCTACCTGTATCTTTTTAGGAAAAAAGAAAAAAGGTGCCAGCCAACTGTGAGAAGCCAGGAGGGTCCTAGTGCTACCTGTAAAAGGGCACACGCTGACCTGGTAGCCAGGTAGCATACCCCCTCTGAATGTGCGCATCTCCGTCCATAAGTGGGGGAGTTAGCGCCAGGGATCAAAGTTGGCCTGTGGTGCTCCTGACAAAGCTGGTCCCTGCTTGGCTCAGCCTGCAAGGTGATCCATGGACTCTGAATTAGTCAAAAACTGGTTTAAAAAAAAAATCAGGAAACTCTATCTAAAACCTAGACTATGGCTTCTTTTGAGAAGCAGGCCCCTTTTCTCTCAAAAGCATGATTGGCTGAGCAAAGCTATGATGGATACCTTGCGAGATCTCTCCAGGTCTGTCTGAAGAAGGATTCTGTGAGGTGGGGGGTAGGGTTGGCATATTCAGCAAATCAAAATCCAGGTGGAGCTGGATTTCGGAGAGAGAGCCCCCACAATCTCATGCCATTCTGAATTTTACCACCAGGGGGAAGCAGAGCTGCAGAATTGAGCAGAGCCCACCAGGCCCCAGAGGGCTGCTGTGCTAGGTACCAGGGATGCTTGAAGTAGCAGCAGGTAGCCAGAAGATGGACAGAGGAGCTGGGGGCTCCTAGCAACTGGAGGAGGCCAGAGGGGAGGTTCTGGGGTGGGATAACCAGAGAAGGAGTTGTTTGGGCCAGGCAGGACTAAAAGTAGGGCAGGGCTGCCAGAGCTTGCCCTGTGGCATGGCAGGGCTTGGGGTAGTATGGCAGGAATTGCAATGCTGTGATTCATGGATTTCATGGCTGACACCAAGGGCAGAAACCCAACTCCAAGTGACATAGGCTAGAAGGGAAAAGCATTCTGTGGGGTAAGTGCAAAGTCCAGGAGAAGCTTTCAGTCACAGCTGCCTCCAGAGACTCATCAGGCCTTACTGTGTCTGCCATGCGGGGCACCCTCAGGCAGGCCAGCGCCCACCACTCACATTCATGAAGACCCCACCGGATGGCCTGGCTCCCTGACCAACTGAGTTAGGCACTGTTTGCAGCTGTCATGAACAGCACTTGCTGTCACAGGCCACCCCAATGCTCTAGACTGATCTTGGAGGACCGGCCAACACCAGTGGATGGGATAGTGGACACTGGACAAGCAACTGCAAGACAGAGAAACTAGGGCTGGTGGCCTCAGCCACAGGAGGACCTGTGGTCCAGGGAGGTGGAGCCTTTGGAAGGGAGAGGAGCCAGTGGCCTGGGGCAGGGATTCAATCCTACTTAGGGCCTGGGTGGTGTCTGGGACAGCAGACCTCACTAGGGAGCCTTCACTGCCCACAGTCAGTTCATGGGTAACTGTGGCACCCTTGGTGACTCCGCACCACCCCGCATTCCCCTCAGTTGGCTCTGTCATTGTCTCAGGGACCCTCGCACCCCTCTCTCTGCCCAGCAGGGCCCCGTGGCCAGTCCTCTGAAGTGGCAGAAGAAGCTTGCACCCCCTCCTCCCTGCAGCTCCGATTGTGCTCAGTGTCCCTCCAACTTCAGCAAATGTCCTGGTCACCTCACTCCATCGCACTGCAGCTCAGAATCCAGGCACAGCCAGGGCACACACAGCACTTGGCAGTGGGCCCCACCCTCACCCCTGGATGCATAAACTTGCAGAGTGTGTGATTCTGGGCCAGGGCTGCCACCACCTGGGGCCTCCTGTCCCCTGTGAGCCACCCCACCTTGAGGGCTAGGGAAGGGCTGGTCCTGCTTGGGCACACAGAGCTGCCACCTTGCTGGCATCAGCCCTGCTGTGAGCTCCCTGGCAAGAAGCTGTAGCTCCTGGTCCTCCCCACTCTAGCCAACCTGGTTTTGTTCCATTTGGGGACTATGTGTCTTCTCTAATGTGACTTTGGACAGATGTAGAGGGGGACACATGTTCCCAGAGAGGCCTGAGGCTGCCCCCCACCTCGTGTTTAAAAGCAGGCAGGTGGGTAAAGCCACTTCCTTCAAGTGCTGGCAGCTCGCATGGATGCGGGTTCATATCTCAGCTGCTCCACTTCCAATTTAGCTTCCTGCTAATGTGCCTGGGAAAGCAGCAAAAGATGGCCCAACTGCCTGGGCCCCTGCACCATGTGGGAGTCCCAAAAGAAGCTCCTGGCTCCTGGCTTCAGTCTAACCTAGCCCTAGCTGTTGTGACCATCTGGGGAGTGAGCCAGTGGACAGATCTCCCTCTTTCTCTGCCTCTCCCTCTCGCTGTAACTCTGCCTTTCCAGCAGGAAACAAAACAAAACAAAAACTGCTGGCTAGCTTTTCAGCTTTCTGCACCCTACCTCCCAGCCGGGGGTGGGGGGGGAGGCTGGCCCCTCCTTGTAGTTCCCACTGACTGAAGAGTACAATGACCCCCAGACTCCCAGGAGCAGCCCCCCAAAGACGAACCACCAGGAGGTAAACAGGCCAAGGAATAACAGTAAGCCACGGCAGGTGATGCTTCTGAGAAAGAGTTTGAGGCCAGACAGACTCGGGCTTGGGCTCCCACCGGGTGACCTTGTTCAGTGCTTCCACGTCTCACTCAAATCTCCACATCCGTGGGATGGTTTGTCGCCAGGGCCAGTTCTGTCTACATGTGAGCTTGCGCTCTCCTGGGTCACACAAGCCGCAGGGAACAGGGGCACACAGAGCCACTCCGGAGGGAGGGGGACATCCCCGGCTCTGGCCCTGGCACGCAGGTCCCCCATTCAGCAGAGGCTCCTGTCTGGCTGTGCCACAGTGCCACCAGGAGGTGGATGCCAGGAGACTGACACCTCTGTGCCCGGGGCGGCGGACTGGCTTCACTGTGTGGACGTTAGGGCCACTGCCAGGCGTTGTTTCCAGAACCATGTGCTCACAGCCGTGCCTGGCTGAGGGGTGCACACATTATGGTGACGGCATCTATCACGACTTCCAAAGGCCTTGGGCCCGAGCAGGGAAGCAGACATGCCTACTTCCCAGGGTGCCGCTGGCTGCCGGTCCCAGCAGTGCTCGCCTATCGATCCTGCCGGCCACCTGCAGCAGGAGTCAGCAGCCTCATCTTTGCCTCCACTTTGCAGGCTAGGCTGAGACCGAACTGGAACAGGCTGGAGCTCGTGGAGTTGATGCCAGACTGGGATGCCAGCACTGTGCGGTGCTCGGGCCATGCAAGGTCCAGAAGAGGGAAGTGACTCTGGTGAAGTTCATTGTGCTGAGGTGTGTGTGTGTTGGGGGCAGGGGTGTTGGAGAGGATGGGTTGGATGGCTTCTCAGCTGAGCCACCTCCCAGTGACAACAATGTTGCCAAGTGAAATTTGCACAAACACAATAGCTGCTCTGTTCCTGGTGCTTAGCTGGGCCAGGCAAATGAGGGTTGCGTCTATGTATCATTTCCGTCCAACACTCTACAGGCATGGAGATGGAACCATCTTTTTGTAAATGGGCCAACGTGGCCGTGAGGGTACACGCACTAGCCCAAGCCTGCCCAGCTGGTCACAGAACCTTTTTTTTTGTTTGTTTGTTTGCTTTAAGATCCAGACATGACTGGCTGAAGCCTAAACCAGTCCCCTCTGCTGCCCCCACCCCTCACTGCATGGCTGCTGCATGGCTTCTTCTTAGATTTATTTATTTTTATTGGAAAGCCAGATTTACAGAGAAGAGAGATAGAAAGATTTTTCATCTGCTGGTTCATTCCCCGAGTGGCTACAAAAGCTAGAGCTGTGCCAATCTGAAGCCAGGGGCCAGGAGCTTCTTCCAGGTCTCCCACGTGTGTGCAGGGTTTCAAGGCTTTGGGCCATACTCCACTGCCTTCACAGGCCACAAGCAGGGAATTGGATGGGAAGTGAAATGGCCAGGATATGAACAGGCACCCATGTGGGATCCCAAGCATGCAAGGTGAGGATTTTAGTCACTAGGCTACTGCGCTGGGCCCGCTGTATGGCTTCTTTGGGGTAAGTGCTGCCAGTTCCTGGGCCTCAGTGCACTTTTCATTCAACAGTGAGTCTTTCTGACTCCTTGAGCCCCTCACCTGGAGTTGGAGTCTGGGGTGGGTTTGAGAGAGGCAGGGGGTGCCCCAACCCCTTGCCTTAAGGTGGCAGAAGCCTGTTTCCTCCCAGGGCCCAGAGGGTGGAGTGGGGAACAGACCGACTGACTGACACGTCTGTTAGCAAGTCTGGTGCCAGCCCCAGGATCTCCAGTTCAGCAGACTGAGAGCCTGGGGAGCCGCTTTTCTAAAGGCCTGCCTGGGGCCGACTCTGCTCTGCTGTGCTCCTAACTGAGGTCGCGCAGAGAGCACCTGCTCTGCCCAAATCCTCAAGAAAGCTGTCTTAGCATTTAGCAAAGTAATACAAAGGTGAGCTCTTCCCGTGCTGGAAGGAAGCTGAGTTGGTGTGAGAGCACCAGGCAGTGCGGGCAGCGACAGTGCTGCAAGGACTTGGCGCGTTCTCTCTCTCTGTCTCTGCCTTCTCCATGTGCTCGCCAGTCCTGCCCGGGAGGCCCTCACTGCACTGGGCCCTGCTAAGTCAACAGAGGGA
Organism: Ochotona princeps; assembly: GCF_030435755.1. Lineage (NCBI taxonomy): Eukaryota > Metazoa > Chordata > Mammalia > Lagomorpha > Ochotonidae > Ochotona > Ochotona princeps. The sequence continues at coordinate 35,982,889 of NC_080852.1, read as the reverse complement.
TCTTCATCTGCTGGATCAATCCCCAAACAGCCGCAACAGACAGGGCTGGACCAGGATGGAAGCAGCAGCCAGGGACTCCCCCCACGTGTCTCCACATGGGTACAGAGGCACTTGGCCGTCTTTTGCTGCTTTCCCAGGCTCATTAGCAGGGAGATTTATTTTATTGTTGGAAAGTCAGATACACAGAAAGGAGAGACAGAGGAAGATCTTTTGTCTGATGATTCACTCCCCAAGTGGCTGTAATGGCTGGAGCTGTGCCGATCCAAAACCAGAAGCCGGGAGCTAGGAAACTCTTTTGGGTCTCCCACGAGGGTGCAGGGTCCCAAGGCTTTGGGCTGTCCTCGACTGCTTTCCCAGGCCACAAGCAGGGAGCTGGACGGGAAGTGGAGCTGCCGGGATAGGAACAAGCACCTGTATGGGATCCCAGTGGATACAAGGTAAGGACTTTAGCTACTAGGCTACCCCTCCAGGCCCAGCCCCCACATTTGAGAACCCCTGTCAGTGTGTGAGGTGTGCGAGTCAATGAGGAGGCTGCAGAGACAGGGGTGACTCTAGAGAGCTCACTCAGCCCTCTCTCCAAGGCTGCCAGCCCCCAAAGACTCTCCCCACTTTTCACAACGTGCAACTGCCCAGCCCCAGCCCTGAGGTGAGCCCAGCTGCTTCCTGGTGTATCTTATTAGTCAAGTGGAACATTAATTAAATGTGAGAATAATAGACCAGAGACCCAGAAAAAAAATCCACGAAGTAAAATTCAAGGAACAAAGAAGTTCGTTTTGGAGACTCTGCCGGCTGACCTGCAGAACTTTAACTATGACATGAGGAAGTCTGTAGCCCTGGCATGCCAGGTGGAGAACCCAAGGAACCCCGGGTTACCTGGAGCTCGGGGAGCAGACCCCCTGGCCTGGGCAGGAAGCCCAAACTCCTCCCTCTCCTCTCCTCCACCAGGTCAACTCCTGGTCATGCCCCAGAAACCCAGCCTGTCTGCTCGCGTCCCCGCTCCCCACCAGGACCACTGGGCTAACACAAACTGACACAGACTTCTGCCCGACCTCGTGAAGGTGTGGATGAACACGTGCTGGGAACCAACCTCCTGCCAACACGGATCATGGGCTGGTTGGCTCTGGCTTCAGAGTCCTCCACAGGGATGGACTTGGCCCAGGTGCAGCTGGTACAAGCAAGCAGACCATCGGGGTCCAGTCACATTTCACCCCAGTGCCCCTCCTCAGTAGACTTGCTCCCGTGAGCTCTGAGCCACCTGGATCCGCATCACCTGGGGGTCCCAGCCCAGCCCTGCTAATTCACACCCAATCATCAGACAGCCTAAGGGTGAGCGAGGAGGTAGAGATGGGTGGAAGGGACACAGGGAGACTCAGGTGGGTGGGGGAGGGCACATGGAGACTCAGGTAAGGTGGAGGGGAGGTACAGGTGAGGGGAGCACACGGAGACCCAGATAGCAAGGTGGGGATGCCGTGTGGACAGCCAGATGGTGGGCTCTGTGTGAAGCCATGGAGACACACTTCCTATCAATTCCTAGGGGTTCCATTTTCTCCTTTCCCAAGCAGTGCAGTTATCTAAATTAAACACAGGGTCCCTAATGAAGCAGTGAAGGCTATTACACACTCGGCTGCCTCCTGCCAGCGCCTTTAATTGATTCAACCATCCTGGGCAGAACATGCTGTGTGGTCAGACCTCGCCCAGCCAAGGGAAGGCGGTGTGAGCCTAAAGGCTCCAGCAGCCGCCTTCCCCCAGGAGCTGCCTGCCTGGATGGTGCCAGTGGTGCACGCAGAGCCCTACTCCTTGCCATCCTGGCTAGCAGCTTGCAGAGCCCTCGATGGCTTGGTGTCGAGGGCCTGTCCCAACAGCCCCAGCTGCAGGCGTGGGCCCCTCCTCACTGCTCCCTGAGTGTGGTGCATGCTCATACACCCTCCTCCTTTGCAGTGTCCATCACGTGGCCCTTGGCTGTCCTTCCTCTTGGGTCTCCGCTTGCTCCATCCCAAGGCATCTGCTCAGTGTGACTAGCTAAGACTCTTCCCCGCCCCTTTGCACCCCATGGCATCCTTCATCATCTCACGAACAGCAGCTCTGTTTGCTGAGTATTTGTGACAGGCCACAGAACCTCTGTTCCCCATTCAAACCCCTGGCTGTGACCAGGATGAAATGGGGGTGGGAGGACTGAGATGGCCTTGGGAGTCCCTGCTGGGTGTGAGCAGCAGGGAGACAAACTCTGAGAGACTCAGAGATGCAGCGGCTGTTGGACTAGAAGCGTCACCAGGTCCTCACTGGCCACCATCTCCCAGCCGTGCAGAGGATTGCAGATCAGCCACTTTCTAACATGAACTCCAGCAATTGAGGGGGTAGAGCTGCCTTGAGGGGTCCCTGACCACACAGCTCATGAGGCCATCATCCCTGTGGCAGGCAACACCTTGACCTGGACACTGGTCTTGAGGGGCTTTCCAGGAACCCCAGGCTCTGGCAAGAAAAATCTACTGGTAGGATAGGAGCGCTACGGACCTTGCATCCACGTGGGAGAACCTGGAGAAGTTCGGAGACCCAGAGCTAGGCTGATCTGAAGCTAGAAGCTTCTTCCGAGTCTCTCACATGGGTGCACAGCCCCAAGGCTTTGGGCCATCCTCGACTGCTTTCCCAGGCCACAGGCAGGGAGCTGGATGGGAAGTGGAGCAGCCCAGACACCCATGAAGGATCCTGGTGCTTGTAAGGAGATTAGTCAATGGAGCCATCATGCTAGACCTAATTAGTACTTTTAAACCACGTATTTACATATGTGAACCTGTGCTTTGCTCTTTCAGGCCTGCATCTGTTAATCAGTGACTGGCTCCTTGCTGGTCCTGCCTCTGCATCACCTGCCTCCTCAATTTAAACCTGGGACAGCTCAGAATTCCTCTCTTCCTCAGGGCCAGAATGGTGCTTTGCGGGAGGCTGTAAGCATCAAAGGAGCTCACAGATGGACAAACCTGGTGTTCGGCCGTCCACCACGCCCCCACACCCAGGCTGAGCTCGGAGGGGGCGGGTCCAGCCATCTCTCCCACCAGCCTCCATCCCCCCTGCAGGGTCGTGTGGTGCCTGGATTCCTGCACACAGCTCCACATGCCCACTGTGCCTGAGTGAGCACCCTGCTCCTGCCGAGGGGCTGCCCCTCTGCCCAGACAAGTCAGTGTGTGTCTCTGGGTCCCCACGCCCATCCCTGCATGTGTTTATCTTACTGGCTTTATGTGCACACCTGTGTCCTTGGTGTGTGTTCCTGTGTGTGCGTCTGTGTCCCTGCGTGAGTCTGGGTCCCCACATGCATTGCTCAAGGCGCTTATGCCTGTGACTCAGCATGGCCCATTTACACCTTTGCTTTTGTGTGTGCATCTTTCTTTCTTTCTTTCTTCCTTTCTTCCTTTTTTCTTTAAGATTCATTTATTTTTGTTGGAAAGGCAGATTTACAGAGAGAAGGAGACACAGAGAGAAAGATCTTCCATCTATTGGCTCACTACCAAAGTAGCCACAACAGCCAGAGCTGAGCCGATCTGAAGATAAGAACCGGGAGCCTCTTCCAGGTCTCCCACACGGGTGCAGGGCCCCAAGGCTTTGGGCTGTCCTCTGCTGCTTTCCCAGGTCACAAGCAGGGAGCTGAATGGGAAGTGGAGAAGCTGGGATATGAACTGGTGCCTATATGGGATCCCAGCATGTGCAAGGTGAGGACTTTAGTCGCTAGGCTACCACACCGGGCCTGTGTGTGCTTCTTTGTGACTGTTGTGTGTGCTGGGTACCCCTAATATTTTCTGTGTGTGCTAAGAAAAGGAGATCATCACCTCCCACCCACCTCGCTGGCAATTCCACACTCCCAGGAGAGGATAACTCTGGCCTCTGTCTGTAGCATGGCCCAAACAGGTGGCTATGAGTGTCCCATCTCACCTCAACCTCTGCCCCAGCCACCATCCAAGGCAGCCCCGCCCTTCTGCCTGTGCCCTGAGCACAGAAGAGACAGTGCCACACAATTATGAGGCTCTCTTGAAGCATGCGTCTGCTTATGACGTCTCAGGATGCGAGCTACGGAATGACTCTCCATTTCAGGGTGGCGAGGGCTGGGCTGTCTGCATGACTCCAGCCAGAATTTATTAAACTTTCGTTTTTTAATTTCTTTTAAGCGAGTCGCTCATTAGTCATGTGGCGCCTGCTGCAGGAGGTGCCTCTGTGGTACCCGCCGTCCCACATCCAGTCCTGCCCAAGCCCCCTCCCCAGCAAGCAGCAGTCATGTCTGCCCCACCCTCAGGAGGCTGAGCTGGTCCTGCTCCTCCAAGACTGGCTACAATTAACACAGCGACGTGAGCCAGGCTTCTGGAAGAGAAGGGTTTGAGAGTGAATTCATGGGGAGGGATTGCAAGCTTATTATCAACTGGGCTCTCAGCATCCCCAGTGACAGACTGCTCCATTAGACAATCCAGGTGGGCTCCCCAGCCTTCTCCAGCCCGCCCTGTGCCTGGAACCCCACCTTATTCACAGCTCAGCTCCTGAGGCCCCTGATTCCCTTCAGTGGGGGTAGCCCAGCCGATGGTGGCTGAAGAGAGAAAGGCACCCCTGGCTGCCTCTTTGTAGGGTCCCTCCAGCTTACAGTTACAGCTCCTGTTGAGACAGCCTCAGTGGAATCCTCAGTTTCTCTGGGCTCCTGGTAACTGCTGCCTTCCTGGTTCTCCTGGGCTTAGAAATGCTAACATGCCCTGTCTACCTGCACAGGAGTGCACTCTACCCATACTCTCCGCAACAACCCCTGATTAAATTCTATCCAGGCATCTAATTTTAGGTTGCCAACTACCTCCTTGCAGGACTCTGACCAATAATGAATGCATTACTCCCTGGACCATAAGCAGACACATCGCTGCTGTTTTAAGAACAATTTAGCCACACCAGTTTATGCTCCATATGACCAGGTGGCAATGGAAACTGGGTCTGTGAGATTCCAGAGTCCTTTCTGCACCCATGAGCCGCTCTCCAGCCTGGCTCAGAAGCCCTAGCTTGTAAGAGCATCACTCATGGCTGTCCAGAGCTGCTCTCTGACTTCACAACTGATACAGGAAAATCCATTTGCAGTAGCCAGCTGAGCCCTCAGGGGAGCCCTGGAGAGGTGTCCAGTCTTGGCTTTTGGCTTGTGTAATCTTAGGATGCTTGCGCTGGTTGGCTGTGGTCTGGCCTCTCTGGCCCAGCTGTGGGGCAAAGTTGGGGGCAGCCCTTCCTTGTGACTTCCTCCCCTGGTACCTGTGTCCTAGATCTACACCCACAGGTAACCCTGGACCAAGTACTGATGACGGCGTCAGGGATGGTGAGGGCAAGGCACACCTGTGAGGAGGGAGGGGGACTCTCCTGTTGGCCACTCCACCCTTCCATCTGCACATGGTGCCCCCCTCCTGGGTGCCTTCTGCCCCCTTCTCTTCAGGCCTCTGGTCTGCCTCACCTAACACTGCAAGTTTAGCTGAGCCTCTGCTGTCTATGGAAACATGTCACCTAGCACACCATGAATGCCATGTGTCTTGGCACACAATTGTGCTCTACTTTTTTGTGCTATTTCTGTGTGCTCCTAGGACTAGAAACCAATTCACTTCTGACTCACTGGCTCATTCCTGTAGTTACTCATTTATTCACTCCTGACTCATTCATCTATTCATTGACTCAGTCACCTGAAGCATTATCATCCTTTAAAGCTTTCTGACCTCTCTTTGACTGCATATGGATGAGACGGGGGAGATGAGCCACATTTAAAGGGTCCAGGGGCTGGCACTGTGGCTCAACAGGCTAATTCTCCACCGGCATCCCATGAGGGTGCTGGTTTGTGTTCGCTGCTCCACTTCCCAAAGAGCTGGAAAACAGCAGAGGCTGACGCGGGTCCTTAGGCCTTTGAGGAGTGAGCCAGCAGATGGAAGATCTTTTTTTTTTTTTTTAAGACTTATTTTATTTTTTGGGCCCGGCGTGATGGCGTAGTGGTTAAGGTCCTCGTCTTGCACACACCGGGATCCCATATGGGCACTGGTTCTAATCCTGGCGGCCCTGCTTCCCATCCAGCTCCCTGCTTGTGGCCTGGGAAAGCAGTCGAGGATGGCCCAATGCATTGGGACCCTGCACCTGCGTGGGAGACCCAGAAGAGGCTCCTGGCTTCGGATTGGCTCAGCTCCAGCCGTTGCGGCCGCTTGGGGAGTGAAACATCGGACGGAAGATCTTCCTCTCTGTCTCTCCTTTCTGTATACCCGCCTTTCCAATAAAATAAAAATAAATCTTAAAAAAAAATCTATGTAAAGAGTTATTTTACTTTTATTACAAAGTCAGATATACAGAGAGGAGGAGAGATAGAGAGTTAGTGGAGCTGCCGGGATTAGAACTGGCAATCATATGGGATCCCAGCGCATTCAAGGTGAGGACCTTAGCCACTAGGCCATGCCACTGGGCCCAAGCACCTCTTCTTACAAGAGCTCTCTTTGTAGCCAGAACTTCTTGTTGATTGGCTCGGTCTTGATCTGATAACAACTCTACACCAGCCCTCAAGGGTAGGGAACGTGGTTCTGTCTTGCAAACCGGGGCCTTGTTATGAGAAAAAGGGGATGGAGATGGAGGCTGACCAGACAAAATCCTAACCGCCTATACAGATGGGAATACGACCTCCTCTAAGTTGCCTTTGTGATCACAGAGAGAACATTTAGGGGATAATTTAGGGTCCCCAAGTGGATCTCTTTGTTTTTTTAGTTGTCTTTGATGTTCGTTTGTCCCAGTGATACCCCTTCTCTTCCCTGTCACAGCCTCCCTCTGCCAATCTCTGCCCTTCTTCCAGCTCGCTTTCCTGCGACTCTCCTGAGGTCCAAACGCAGAAGAGGGAGAGGAGGAGCAGGCGGCGGCCTTGTCAGGACTCAAGCTCCAGCTGGCTGAGCTGAGAGCAGCAGTCCTGACCCATGGGAAGAACAAAAAGGATCAAGCCTGACCCTAAAGAGGACGCCCTGCAAGGGTCCAGCAGGGCAGCAGGCACCTCTCAGCCATCTGGTCCCAGTACTGCAGCAATATCCACCCCTCCACTCCTAGGAGAGAGAGGATCCTGCAGGCCACTCTGGGCCGTGTGCCAATGCTGGGCACTGGGAGGTGTCCTCGACAGGAATAAGGCAATTCCCTGGAGAGAAGGAGGCGGTCTTCTGTTACAGGAATTCCAAAGATGAAGATGTGTGGGTGGGGATGGGGGGCACAAAGCTTTGGCGTCCGTTCCATGATGCATGCATGAATTCTCATGGGGCAGTGAAAACGGGCACGGGACTGTGGGGAGGGACAGCAGGCAGCTTGTCCGGCCATTCTGCAGGACTCGGTCAGCACCTGTAGGACCTCTCCTGGCCCCTCCTGTGTCACCCTGACTCACAGCCCAGTGTCGCTGCTGTATTCATGTCTGCTCCCCCACTTCTAATATCCGAGGTCAGGCTCCATGTATTCTGAATACAAGCTGCTAATTAGCCTGGAACGTTGGGGCAGAACCTGCAGCTGACAGCAAGATGAATATACCCAAATAGCACAATGATTTGGGACTGGGTTTTCATTTTCCTCCCGATAACAGAAGCGGAGGCAGGGGTGGGGCGCGTCATCTCCGGCAGACCTGATGGATGGCAAGGTGTCAGATATGCCCGCCACAGACGCCTTCCTCATGGCTAGAAGTCTACCAGCAGTCCCACCTCCACCCTGCCTCCCACCCCAGACCCCCTACAGCATTTCCTTTGTCCCCAACAGAATAAGAAAATATCCCCAGATCCAAACTTTGTGGGACAAGTTTCACAAAGCAGGTCTCACTCTTCTCCTGGGGGCCTTTGTGACGTCACATTGTATATTCTAACGATGGTTTCAGACATTTATTCCATCCGACTACTTTCTATTAAAAGTGATCTTTAGTAAGAAAACATAACCAAGTAGAGCAGAGGTGGTGGGAGGGGGAAACCAAGGTAACAGAATTCGCTAAAGGAGCAACCCAACAGTTATTACTTGGTGGGTAGCTAGAGGGTTGGGTGGAGTGAACAGGACAACCTCTCTCCCCTGCTTTGAGCCTGTGGGGCTGGAGAACCCCCAAACTCCATGCTCCAGAACTAGAAAGCCCGTGGGATCTACCCTTTCCTGCCCTTCCCTGTTCTGCCGCGGATTTCTTGCAGAATTGAGCAATGACTTCATCGACACCAAATCCACTGGAAAGAGTTTCCATTCTCAGTTCAACCACTGACCTTCATTTCTTTAGTCAACAAATATTTTCAGCATCCGCACAGATCTCAGGCACAATTCTAGACAGGTGCCCCATAGTCGGGCAGTGGAAGGCACAAGAAAAGCAGCAACTTCGGGATTGGTTGGGTGGATCATTTCCGTGGCTTCTGGCCCGGGGGTCTGGTGCGAATGTGAGATTCTGTAGGGGTTTGGGCTGTGGATAGGTTGGTTTACATCACAAAAAGATGTTCCCAGGAGAATTGTTTCTTTTCAAGGAATTGGCTAACCCTGGGCCCACCCGCATGGGGGGCACTCCAAGAGCAACAAGGTCCCAGGTGTGTCAAATAATCAGATACAAGCTTAACCCTGGCTTGGGCTCTTTGGCTCCTCTCCAGCCACCCGCAACTTTCTTCCAGACAGGCAAGTCAAGTTTCTGACTCTGGAGACTGACCAAAAATGCTCGCCTGAGGGCTGTGTTCCCGGTGTGTCCCTCTCCACAGGGCAGCGTGTCCATCTACACAAGCTCAACGCTCCTTCGGAGTCTACTATGGGATCGCTGAGGTTTCAGCTTTGGGTAAAACTATTTGTTTGTGGCTAGGTAATGTGAAGAGTGAAAAAACTCAAATAGCACTGGGGCTGGCGCTAAGGAGCGAGCCTCGTCCCTTCCTGGCTCCCCAGGTCCCCCGCGCTAAGTGGGAGCATAACAGCCCATCTCCCCACCCCCCATGGATGGCAGTGAGCTGCACATATTGTTCTCCGCTTTGCTTTTTAACTTAATGGATCTCGGCGCTCCTTCCCCTTCAGAACATGAGGAACAGCCATGAGAAGGCAGCATGGGACCCCACGGCTTTGAATGGGCCCTGGTTGATTTGAGACATGCAGGCCAGCTCCAGTTCCAGTCCCTGTCAACCAGGCCATGCTGAAGGCTCTTGTGAACACAACCTGATCACGTGGGAGCATCTATAGGGTAAAAGCAAACAAAACAAAACAAAGCAAAAAACAAAAAACCCCAGCAGGATCATCTTGTGGGAGGTACCTTGCCAAACATTGCTCAAAAAGATCATGTCCATTGGCAAGCCTGCCATTGTGCGTGAAAAGCAAGCCATCTGACTTAGGACATAGCTTTAGTAGCATTTCTTCATATCCCAGAGACTGGCTGCAGTTTAAGCCTGGGTTGCAGGCAAACAGTTGACCCTGAGCCAACCACCTGAACCTGGATGTTGGCAAGCTGAAGGAGGCCATCTCCCCGATCAGGAATCTCAATATTTTGATCTGAAAATGAGGTGAGGACTCTAGAAGTGTTCATTCTTCTAACATCCAGAGTTGCTCCGTGTCTACAGCCCATGGTGTCCCCAGGCCTTCCCAGGAGCGTTAGTGGGAGTTGCAGGAGAGGCAGAGGAGCTGGGACTCGAATAAGGGTTCTGACATAGAATGTCAGTGTCCCAAGCTGCAGCTTCACCAGCCACAGGCTTCACCACAATGCCAGGCCCACGTTCTCCTGATTTGAAAACATGGTTTAGGGACTGGCGCGGTGGCCGAGTGGCTAAATTTCTTGCCCTGCACATGCCGGGATCCCATATGGGCACCGGTTCTAATCCTGGCAGCTCCACTTCCCATCCAGCTCCCTGCTTGTGGCCTGGGAAGACAGGCAAGCATGACCCAAGGACCTGGGACCCTGCACCAGCATGGGAGACCTGGTGGAAGTTCCTGGCTCCTGGCTTTGGATCGGTGCAGCACCGGCCGTTGTGGTCACTTGGGGATTGAATCATCAGACGGAAGATCTTCCTCTCTGTCTCTACTCCTCTCTGTATATCTGACTTTCCAATAAAAATAAACAAATATTAAAAAATCAAAACAAAACATTATTTACTCTGTTTTCAAAACAAAACCAAAAAATTCTGGGAACCAGCACTGTGGCACAGCAAATCAAGTCGCAGCCTGTGACAGTAGCATCCCATATGGGAAGTGATTTGTGTCCCAGCTGCTCCACTTCCAGTCCATCTCCCTGATGGTAGGCCTGGGAGGGCAGTTAAAGAAGGTCCAAGGGCTTGGAACCCTGCACCCGCGTGGGAGCAGGATGGGTTTGTGGCTCTGAGCTCCTGCAGCCAAGCCCTTGTGGCCATCTGGGGAGTGAACCAGCACATGCAAGAGCTCTCTGTGTCTGTCTAGCTTCCAAATAAATCATCTAAGATATTTTTTCTGAGTCAAAACTCCCCATTGTACGGTTGTAGTCCACAGTTTTGGACTTTCGAAAAGCGCCCTCCTCACTCCCACCGGACCAGGAGCTCCCCCAGTGAGACTCTCCCAGTCCTCACACCGTGCTGTGTCCGCGTTGCCCGTGCTCTCTGGCTTGGACCACCTCCAGCCTCGCCTCCTGAGCCGCTTTCTAATCCTGACTGCTTCCCTTGGCATCTTTGCGTCTCTCTTGTCCCTTCGACAGTGTCCTCACAGACACTCCCCCTCCGCTGCTGGCGGAAGCGACCCCACCCCAGCCCCGCACCTCGTGCCTCCTCGCTCCCCGCCTGTTCTCGCCGCCCCCGCCCCAGATTTCCGGAGCAGCCGGCGGCGGGTCCCAGCGGGCTGCTGCCGTCAGCGCCGGGTCTCGGCGGCCGCGACCCCTCCCCGCTGACCTCACCCGCGGCGCAGCCGCCGGCGCGCGCCAGGGTATAAGAAGCAGCCCAGCCAAGGAGCGCGCAGCCAGCGCTCGCGGTCCTGTGAGCGCTCGCCAACTCTCGGCGCACCAGCTGCACACCGAGAGGCCCCGAACCCCGAACGGGCCCGCAGGTAAGCACTGCGGACGGTGGTCCGCTCGCAGGTGGTGCCCGGGAGCCCGGGACCCGGAGCCGCTGCTCCCGCCCTCTGCGTTCGTCCCACCCCCTGACTCCCGGGCCAGCGCTTTCTTGGGGATGTGCTTCGCTTGCATCTCTGCATGCCCAGCAGCGCGGCCGGGAACAAACAGGGAGGGACATTTGCCCACTGTGCTCTCGCGTCCTGGACCTGGGAGCGTGGGGCGCCGAGCGAGTCTGGGTTCCCTGGCAGGAGTTGGAACAGGGGTTTTCGCGTTGGGATGAGCGGAGAAGTTAGGATTTTTGCGTCGGGAATGAGATTCCTAGCGCAATCGTGAAAGTTTCAATTAGAAATAGAATCTCAGCCACAAGTGGACTTAGGGCTGTGGAATCTGGATCCTCACTGATGCTCTGCTGATGCTCTGCTTTGTCTCTGCCCCATCCCAGAAGCCACGATGCCTGGCCCTTGGTTGCTGCTCGCCCTGGCCTTGACCTTGACCCTGACGGGTGTTCCTAGTGGCGGGTCTCAACTAGAATCAGTCCAACAAGAGGCGGCAGAGGGCCCCGAGCATCCAGGCCTGGACCAACTCCTACGCCAGGCAGAGCGACTTCTCCTCCTCCGGGAAGACCTCCAGAGGCTGCGAGGAGACCAGGGGGAATTCTCAGGTGAGGAACAAGAAGTGGAAGGGGAGATCTGCAGGCAGAGGGGAGGCGGAGAGAGAGGCTTGGCTGTCTTGCCTTTTAGAAGCTCTGAAATCATCTGCAAAGGGCCCTCCTTTAGAGGACAAACCTTCATCAGGAAGACCGTGATTGGGGTAGGAGTAAGGCTGAAAGAACTGCTTCCCAGGCCTCTGTGTGCCAGGCTCTGCTGTTTGACCTCACACCCTTCACTTAGTTGGATCCGGGCTACCACCTTTTCACACAGAAACACTGACTTTGACCCTGTGTGCGTCTCTGAGGCCCGTCAGACTGGGGAGTCTGGGGTAGCTGCAGGAACTCGGCCTTGCTTGGGAGAAGGCTGAGGTGAGTCCTCAGACAGGTGCACTTACTGCAGGGACTGGGGACCCCTCATTGGCCTCTTTCCTTCCACAGAGTCCCAGGTCCCTCAGCTTGACTGGCTTTCCAAGCGTCAGCATCCAGGCAAAAGGGAGGAGGAGGCAGAGGAAAGTGTTGAGGAAGAGGAGGAGGAGGATGAGGAGGAGGCTACAGGGCTCCACAGAAGGCAGCATCCTGGCCGGCGAGAGGATGAGGCCTCCGGGACCCAGCACAAGAGGCAGCACCCTGGCCGGCGCTCCCCCTGGCTCAAGGATGCTGTCATCAAGAGGCAGCACCCAGGCAGGAGGATGGCGGATCCCCAGGTCCAAAGGGCCTGGGAGGAAGAGGAAGTGAAGGAAGAAGGAGCACTGATGCCTGAGACACGCCAGCATCCAGGCAGGAAGGTCCTTGGAGGTCCCTGTGGTCCCCAGGGAGGCTGTGTTCAGGCAGGCCTTCTGCTGGGGCTCCTGGAGGACCTGAGTCAGGGCCCGGGTATGGAGGCGAAGCGGCAGCACCCTGGTCGGCGGGCGGCCTGGGCCCGGCAGCCCCTGCAGGGGTGAGCCCAGCTCTGGGAAGGCCAAATTTGGGGACTAAATGTCCTGAACCCTGTGTGCTGTCCTAATGAACCCCTCTTTCCTTCCTTCTCAAATCCTGGAGAACACACATGAGCCCCTTGTACATACACATACCCCAGGATTGACCCCTTCCTCCAAAGACATGGGAAAAGCCAGTCTGTAAATTAACACTTCCCATGGTCCCACCATGCCCTGCAGGTAACGGGCAGGTCCCAGGCCATCACCAATGCCACCACCTGCTCCCTCTCCTGAGCCCTGGCCAGGGTGGCCCTTCTGCATCCTTTAGGATCTCCAGAGTGCGGCCAGAAGAGGGTGTTGAACTAAAGCTTTGGTGTCCAAATTCAGTGTCCACTCCCTGCCCATTCTGAGGCCCAGGGGCTTCACCTGTTCTCAGGCAGAGCCCCGGCCCACAAGGCACGTTCTGCCTGGGGGGAGCATGGGTGAGTGGAGACACCCCTGTGGTGCAGTGCTGTGGTGGCTGCAGAAATGAGTGGTGTAAGAATATTGGAACATGGCCCTGCTAGTTGTGGCTCATATGGAACCCTCTGGGTGCCTCCCCAGTCTGTGACAATTTTCCCAATAATAAAAGACGTATTTCCCGATCATCTCAGAGTTTGTGCTTACACATCTGTCCCTGTGGGCATGGGGCTTCTCTTCAGCATCGAGGGGGAATTAAACAGGGATGGGCTTATTTGGGAAGAGGGGTTGGGGCAGTTGGACTCAGCTCTCCTGGGCCTTTGGCTCTGTGGCCCTGAGTTCTGTGCCTCGCGACAGACAGGCTGCAATCACCAGGCTCACACCAGGAGACTCCGAGGGCCGGTCAGGGAGTCAGTCTGGGCACAGGACAAGAGGGAGTGGGGGCAACTGGAGCAAACTGGGGAGGCTATCTGAAGACACTGGAGCCCAAAAGCTTTAAGAAACAGGAGACTCAAACGGTAATATTCCTAACACACACTTAGTGCTTCCAGACACTGCCCTGAATGCCACGTATGTCGTCTTTTCATCCTCACTGCAGGTTTTCTAGATACCACTATTACTGTGTCCATGTTAGCACAACAGAAGAAGACTCCTTCTGGAAGATCTGAACATCCACTGTCCCTATCGGGGCTACCCACAGATGCCTTCTGATGACGGTCACTGTTAGGGAGACAGGCTACCGATAGGGCAGGTGTTATGTGCTGGAAGACTTTCTCACTGCCCCTGTGACCGCCCCAGGATGCTGGGCTGTCCGGTCCACCTGTAGCTGACCAGCAGTCAAGTGTGGAGAATTGAAGCTGCTCATCCAAGCACACACCTACAATGTGGGGTGTTTCCCTACCAAAAGTGAGATTGAGTGAAATGGAAGAAGCCTGGCCATGACATAGTTTCCCTTCTGCACCTGTGTGGGATCCCACCAGAGCATGCGCGTCAGCTTCCATTCTGGGTGAGTCCTTGGCTCACACTGAGCCTCAGTCTCCTCTCCTAGAATCTGCACAGTGATCCCAACATCCATTTCAGGCCCCTTCTAGGAAGGTGGATCGACACACGTGCACCTCCTAGCACGGGTCCTGGCTCAAAGTCAACTTGAATAAGTGCTGTTTTGGGAGACTAGTTTCCCAGCAGCAAAAAGGGTTCAAAGTTGAAGCTGAAGATCCACATTTTTTTCTTGCTTCATTCTGCAATTATTAAAAAAGGAACAAACCACAAAGGAAAAAGTCACTGGGGTTTTATTGCAGGTCCATGCTAGTAATCGGGACATTATCCTAAAAACAGTGCACCTGCTGCTCCCCAACGATGCCCTCCGTCCCCCTCTCGCACATTAGCCTTTTGCCGAGCACAGCACTTCTGTTTTCCCAGATGCCCTTGCAGTTGGGGTGGAGTCGCATGACTAGTCTTAGACAACGAACTGTGAGAGCAGACTGAGGCAGGTAGGCCCGAAAGACAGGCAAGCAGAGGAGGGCAGTTCAGGATCAGCAGTGTCAATGGATGCGAGGGGACACAGCTGGGGCAGTGACTCTGGACAAAAGCTTTCTGCAGGAGGAAGCATCCAAAGGAATGAAAGGATAAATGGGAGGATTGATGTGGAGGAAAGCCTTCCCAGAGACGCGGTGGGGAGAGGCGATGTGTTCTTGGAACGGCCCACACTGGGAATCTGAGGTGTGTTGGCTCCCCTCTCCTGTCCTGCATGCCAGCTTCTGCCCTTGAGGTGCTGAGCCCTTGTGCCTGACCCAGCTGCCCTCTTTCCTGGCTCAGCTGACGAGCTTTGAGTTCCAAGGAGCCATGTGGGTTGGGGTGCAAAGGAAGATACCTCCTGGGACTGGGGGAGCATTCTATGAGCTGAACTTTGGTAAAGTTTTAGTCAAGGATAAAAGACATTTTTAAAATTCCTGAGCCCTTATTGTGGGGCCAGACATTGGGAAAAGCATCTTTTCCGTTCAGTGCATGGCCTAATGATTTAAGTACATGTGGGGTAAATGAATAACCGTGCTAGTTGCCGGCAGTTTGGAGACAAGGGCATCAAGGGAGAAATAAGGTAAATTTTCTTGTGTGGGAGCCTGAGTTCTGGGAATTCTCTCCATGCGTCCCCTCCCCTGCACCCACGCTCACTGGTGAAAGACCGTATGGATTTTACCCCCTACACCTGTCTCTGACTCACCAGCTTCCTTCCAGCCTCTCCATCACCATGGTGGCCTTGGCCAACCTCATCCCTCATCTCTCCTCACTGGTCTTGGCTTCTACTGCTTTTCCCCCAAAGCCAGGCTCCACGCAGTAGGCCGAAGAACCTTCTGGAACACAGATCTTACCACAGCATCCGCTCTATCTGAAGTTCTTCCATATTTCACCCAGGAAAAAGTCCAAACTTTATATGAAACTCCTCAGGAGACTGCTGGTGTGGTTCACAAAGATGAGGACAGGTGTCTGCTGTGGTCTTCTTTTCATTCATGGTGCCTGTGCCCTGTTCACACCTCAGTGATCAGCATAGGGCCCAGCCGGGGTAGGTGAGGGGTGGCCTAGGAGGAGGCTGAGAAGGGTGGCTGATAAGGCCACAGCAGGAGAAGTCAGCTTCCTCCTCAGCCAGCAGTCCAGCAGTGACAAGCAAATCTACCAAGATCAGTTCTAATCCCGGCAGCTCCACTTCCCATCCAGCTCCCTGCTTGTGGCCTGGGAAAGCAGTTGAGGATGGCCCAGAGCACTAGGACCCTGCACCCGCGTGGGAGACCTGGAAGAGGTTCCTGGTTCCCAGCTTTGGATCGGCACAGCACCAGTCGTTGCGCTACTTGGAGAGTGAATCATCGGACAGAAGATCTTCCTCTCTGTCTCTCCTCCTCTCTGTATATCTGACTTTGTAATAAAAGTAAATAAATCTTGAAAAAAAAAACTCCTCATGTACTCTGGGTGTGACTTCCCTTGCCGGCTGTCTGTACTGGACCAGTGAACCTTGCCTGGGAGCGCTCCCATAAAGCTTGTCTTAAGCTAAGCTCTATTCTGTGTGGATTTCTGGTTCTGAACATGAACTCCAACTTTACAATCAGCACCTTGGATAGCACCAGACACAGCGGAAGTGCTCAGCAAACAGTTGTTGGATGCTTGCATTGGAGACCACTGACCCAAGATGGAGATGGACTACGGATCATATCGTCTGATTCCTGGGACTGAGAGGGATGGGGCAACTCGGATTTTTAAAAAAGAATTATTCATTTCTTTATTGGAAAGTCAGACATACAAAAAGGAGGAGAGACAGAAAAGATCATCCATCCGCTAGTTCACTCCCCAAGTGGCCACGATGGCCAGAGCTGAGCTGATCCAAAGCCAGGAGCCAGGAGCTTTTTTCGGGTCTCCTGCACAGGTGCAGGGTCCCAAGGCTTTAGGCCATCCTAGACTGCTTTCCCAGGCCACAAGCAGAAGTTGGATAAGAAGCAGGGCCGCTGGGACACGAGCCAGCACCCATATGGGATCCTGGGTGAGCAGGGTGAGGACTTTAGCCACTAGACTACCACACCAGGCCTGGAAACTCAGATGTTAGCCTGAAGTCGTAGATTTCTGTGCAGTGGCCACAGAGCTGAAGCTGCTGCTCAATTGCCTTACTTTAAAATCTCAGAGGACACTGGACAGACCTCTGCTGTCCACCAGCATCCCAGGCCACAGGCTCCCTGCAGTGTGTCACCAGGGAGTCACGAAGGGCTGGACACTTTCTGCTATCTAATGGGAAAGCAATGTCTGGTCCTGGGAGGTGAGGTGCCTTGCCCAAGGCTTACTGTGGCTATCTAAGTCCCTAAAGCCAATGCTCTTTCATCCCCCTGCTCTGTCCCACTCTCAAGCTGCTTGGGAAAACTAGAGGGCATTTCTTCAAGAGTGGCCTCTCACCTCCAGCAAAGCTGCCTTCCTGCTTTGCTGCGAGTCATCCTGATGTCAAACTTCCTTTGATACTTTCTTTAATTAACTCTTGCAGCAAACCTTATTAGATACAATCAGAGGACTGGCTTGGAGAGAGACTCAGTTCCTATTTGGGGTCTCGCGGGCAGCCTGGGAACATGTGGGACTTACTACCTGAAGGATGTCAGCAATTAAAGTCCATTTCGATTGCCGGGGAATGAGCTGACTACCTCGGAGAACATCAATTAGCTCAGGGGCTAGATTGTGCCCAGAGTGACAGGTTACCAAGGGGACTCACGGCCAATGCCAGGATTTAAGTGGCTATCGTCTTCGGGGATCATCTCTCCTGAATTGCAGCCACGTTCTGGGCCTGGTAATTATTGGCAGGCTGATTAGGCCTCGTCTCTTATGGAGAGTGACTTTCTAATTGCCAGCTGCTGGGGAGGAGAGCTTCCCAGCATCGATGCACGGACACCCCCGATCCACGTGCCAGAGCCTGGCACGCATGCATGGCCACCCGCTCTGCCTTGGGTCTGGAGAGACAGCGCAGGCACATGCTTGACTCTGCCAGGCCTCCTAGGAGAGGGACTTGGGGTCTTTGAGCATCCCTGTGGAGGGTGGGGAGCCCATGACCATTCTTGGAAGACTTAACATGTTCTTGCCTAGGAAGACGGGGGCATCTACCGCAACGGGGGTGAGCAAAGAGGGTCAAGTGCCACAGAGCAACATCCAGCCAACAGCATGCTGCATGCACAAGATTCAGTCAGCTGCTGGCGTTATAGCCAGCTTGGTGTGTGTGAGTCCAGGTCCCTGGTGTTCACACCTGATGAAATCAAGACGTTTCTCAGGGTATATTCCTGGTGGTGAATGATGCAGGGCCATGATGGTAACAGCATGTACTAAGCACATACGATGTGCCAAGCACTGCTCCCACCACACCACAGGAAACAAGAGCTTGGCCCTGTGCTAGAGGGAACGGGCCCCGAACAGTGGGGAGGTCAGTGCATACACCTGTCCGCATACACCTGTCCTCAGGCAGCGCTGTTGGCTTGTGCATCCAGCAGCTTCCGGATGCGGCTCTCCAGTGGTGCGCACTGTGGGGTGCTCTTCTCAGGGGCTCACGGATGCCTCCCCTCCCCTGACCCCACGTCTGAAGGCTTTCAATCTCTTCCCTCCAAACCACAGATTCAAGGCAGGCGGAGCCAACAGAACCACTCATCTTCAACTAAAATGTTTGAAAAACCTGCCACCGCTTAAACCTGTAGCATTTGTCTCAGTAAACTGTTTTTTATTTTGGAAAATAGCAATTTTTCTTTAAAAAAAAAAAGAAAAACTGATCTTTTTAACAGATGATGGACTTCTTACTGCAGCTTTTAAAGTTGTAAATACATGTTGTTAAGATTTTCATTTTCATTTCTATTTTAGGAAATGTTAATAGCTGTAAGCCACATGATTAAAAGTTATCTGGTCCTCAAAAAATTGATTTTTTAAAGATCTATTTATCATGATGCAGTAGCCTAGTGGCTAAAATCCTCACCTTGCATGCGCTGGGACCTCATACAAGCACCTGTTCGTGTCCTGGCTGCTCCATTTCCCTTCCAGCTCCCTGCTTGTGGTCTGGGAAAGCAGTTGAGGATAACCCAAAATCTTGGGATCCTGCGCCCCTGCATGGAAGACCCAGAAGAGGCTCTGGGCTCCTGGCTTCAGATCAGCTCAGCTCTGGCCATTGCGGCCACATGGGGAGTGAATTAGCGGACGGAAGATCTTTCTGTCTCTCCTTCTCTCTGCAAATTTGACTTTCCAATAAAAAAAAACCCCTTTTTTTAAAAAAAGGATCTATTTACTTGTTTTGAAAGCATTACAGAGGAAGAGGAGAAACAGACAGATCTGCCATCCCCTCACCCACTCCCCAGATGGCTGCAGCATCAGGGCTGGGCAGGCTGAGGCTGGCCAGGGTATCTTGCCTGTGCCTGGGATCGATGCTCAGTGTTGATGCAGGCACAGGAGCAGCTTGCAATCCTCGATAGTGCTATCTCTTCTCATTGTCATGGCCAGCTTTGCAATGTGTTTGACAGACAGGGAGGCTGAGGCCTTAGGACACTAAGCTTCTTGAAGGCTCGTGGTTTTGGCTCCTTGACCCTACGTATTCAACTTCTAAGACGTTCTACCCACGAGGACATTTTCCTGCTGAGGCTTAGGTGGGGCTGTGGGGAGCCATGCCTGTGAATTCAGGCAACCAGCACAGCTGTTTCTCTTTGGTGGCTGGGGGTGGTGGGGTGGTGGTCCTTGTAGGGGTGTTAGATCTTCCTGTGGGGTCTTGCTTGCGAGAGAATTGGGTCCTGGGACCCACTTCATTGGCTTGTTATAAGGTAGATTTTTTTTTTTTAACTTGAAAGGTAGAGTTAAAGAGAGAAGGGAGAGATTTTCCATTGCTGATTCATTCCCCAAATGTTCCCAAAGGTCAGGGTGGACTAGATCGAGGCCATAGGCTTCAGGTTCCATGCTGGCCTCCCAGGTGGTGGCAGAGGCAGTTGGACAATCTCCCACTGCTTTCCCAGGTGCATTAGCTGGGAGCCAGATCAGAAGTGGAGCAGCCGAGATTTGAACCAGTGCTTATACAGGATGTCGGTGTCCCAGGCAGCCATTTAAAGTACTGTGCCTCAGCTCTGGCCCAGCTCCAGCTCATTGTCAAAGACACTGTGATGCCCTCCCTTCAGGGTCTGGGTGTCTGCGCTTCCCTCCACCTGGGTATCTCCTGTTGATTCTGTTTTCCATTTCTCTGGAGAGTCCCGGCCTAAGACGCCTGGTGCATCATGCTGGGTTAGCTGCTAGCCGCCCTGCACGAGCAACTAAGGATGATCTGAACATTTCAGGGAAACTTGCAACTTAAACACGAAGCTGAGATAAAAGAACTGAACAAATGACCCCAGAAGGAACAGAGATAATTTTAAGAACAAAGAAGAATGTTCAAGACGGAAGAAAGAAAATACCCTCTGACTGGTGTCCACAGAGATGAGACAAAGGCAGCAGCAAGGCCACTGGAGAGGGAGGAGGCGTCCCCTGCACTCCTGGTGGGTCCAGTATCCCTGAAACTGTCCCCAGAGCTGTGCTGTGTGTGTGTGTGTGTGTGTGTGTGTGTGTGTGTGTGTGTGTGTCTGATGGGGGGGGCGGCAATGGCAGGGCGGCCAGGGCTGGTTAAAAGCACAGGCTTTGGAGTGAAGCAAACCATATGCTGGCTGAATCCAGCCGGGCCACCCATGAGGTGTGGGCTCCTGTGGTTGCTAGCAGCCCCGTGGCTCGTCCTGCCTTCACCAAGTGGAGCTGGTCAAGCTTTTTCACCAGGATTCAATGAGACAGGCCTGGATGCCTGGCACGTGGGAAACTGTTCAGAGCCCCAGCTCCCGTATTTGCATTTCATTTTGGAGTGCTGGGGGGAGCACAGATGTCTGACTCAGCAGTTAAGGTGCAGCTTGGGACCCTTGTGTTCAGTAGCAGCATGTCTGAGTTTTAATCCAGTCTCAGTTCTCCATCCAAGCCAACACTCTCCTTCCTGCTGGCGGACAGCACATGGGGCGCCAGGCCTTCGGCTCCTCCAACCCACGTGAAGACTCAGATTAAATTCGGGGGCCCTGGCTTGTATGGGTGTTTGGGGAGGGGATGAAGCTGTGGGTGAAAGATCTTGCTCTTTAAATTAAAATTAGAGTTGAGAAGAGTCTCAACTGCTCATCCCATTCCCAAAGTGCTCCATGATCCAGGGAACCCTGATCTGGGGACTCAGAGAAGCTGTAGGGGGCTCTGCCCATGGTGGGGAGCACATGCAGGTGGCCCCCTTTGCCCCAGATGAGGCAGGCCTGTGCCTGTGACCTCCTGGGTCCTCCCAAGGTCTCACCTGTGTCGGCAATAGGGAAAGGGCTGCCGCGTCTCTGCCTGCAGCGCCTCTTTCCAGGGCAGAGGGAGGTGGCAGCCCTGCTGGGGCCGGGCAGCGGCCCTGTAACTCAGGCAACGTCCCCACTCTAAGGACATGATTGTGGTCACAGAGCAGGGGCGGCAGCTCCGGGGACGCAGCCCCAGCCCCCTGGCCTGGCGCTGTGCCCTCCCCACCCATTTAGTTCCCCAGTCCCTTTTCCCCCCCGAAGTTGTGGTCACCCCCACACTTAGAGCAAACTGCCCCTAACTCCTGGGGTCTGAAGTGGCCGAGAGAGGCTGGACAGTGATTCATGGCCTGTGATTATCTCCTCTTACAGCTGGGAGGACCTGGGTTCAGAAACAGCCCTGAAGAGTCACCAAGAACTGTAGGAGAAAGGTAACCTCACAGGTCCCAGCAGGACAGCGACTGAGTCAGACACTGGTGGGAAGAGGGGCCTGGCAATCTGTATGGCAAGGGAATTCCACTGTGAAGCTTGAGAGCTGCGTCTTTAATCCGGCCTGCATTAAAAAAACAAAACAAAACAAAACAAAAAACTCTGCATTTGAAGTGTCCCCATGAAATCCACTGTCACGTGGGCTCAGCTGCTGCACCTGCTGTGGGAGAGGCTGGTGGGCGCAACGCTGTCGGTGCACCTGGGGGCCTGGCTCCCCCTCCTTCCAGTGGCCTCTAGCTAATGGACTTGTTAGAGAAGACTTTTTCTCAGCATGCCCCTTCCACCAGCTTTCCACAGACACAAAATCAATTTCAAATCGCCACTTTCTTTGATTGGCAAAGAAGACACATTGGCACCCGTCTCATTTATTTCCCATCAGCTGCTCTCTGTTCGGGTCCTGCCCCGCTGGGGGACTGCTGGGCTCGGGAATCGAACTGCTGGGCACTGCATGGTCAGAGTGATGTGGGAAATCTGACGGGGCGCTTCTTAGCCACGCCAGCCCTGTGTGGAGAGCCACATCTCCCCATGGGGCTCAGAAAACTAGAAAGGGCGCCACAGTGTAGGTGTTCTCTCCTCTAATGAAGTGAACTCAAATCCAGTTTCCCATGATGCCCCTCTCTCTACTTCCAGGATCCATTAACTAGTCTGCCAGTAAGTTCCTCTCAGAGTCTAACCCATTCCTGCTGTCACTGACTACAAAACCAACTTATCTGACAGCTCTGGAAACTAGCACAGGGCCAGGTACACCGCAGCTATTCAAAACATGTTGCTTTAGGAAATGGCGCTGTGGCATAGTGGGTAAAAGCTGATATCTGCAGCACCAGCACCTCACATGGATGCCAGTTTGAGTCCCTGGCTGCTTCATTTCTGATCCAGCTCCCTGCTACTGCGCCTGGGAAAGCAGCCAAAGATGGCCCAAGTGCATGTATGTGGGAAACCCAGAAGTCGTTCCTGGCTCCTCTCTCTCCACTCCTCTCTCATCTCTCTCTTCCTGCTTTTCAATCAAAAACAGACTGAAAAAAAAAAAAGGACAAAACAAATGAAAGATAGTAACAGCAACTGAAGACTGAAATGAACGTTTACTGAGAATTATGGTGCTTCAGATATTTTTATACATCCAACACCTCTAGGAAGTAAATACTAATTTCCTTCCATTAGGAAAGCGAAGCTCAGAGGTGCTAAGCCATTTCTCCCAAGTTGCACAGCAATTCCACAAGCAGTAGCTGAAAGCAGGTGTATTAATCACATAGGGCCTGCCTTCCTGGGGAGGGGGGCTATGGCTGGGGACAGCTGTCCTTGGTGGGTAGGGTTCAGGCTGGGCAGGGGCTCCACATTCTGGCCGGCGGCTCCTTCAGACTGCAGGGGTGGAACCTGCGCTGTGGCCTGGCCATTGCAGCCCCCACTGACTGAAGAGGGACGGACAGCAAGCACTGTGCCGGCAGAGGGCTCAGCCGGTTTCGCCTCCAAAGATGGAGCCCTGCGTACAGAGAGGGGAGATTCTTTCCATCCGTCCATCTACTTACCTATCTGTCCATTTACCTTCTTCGTTGTCCCCACATACGGTGCGGCCATCTTTGATTGGTGTCTTAATGCGACCTGACGGATACAGAAAAGGATATAAAACCACGCATGCGTACCCAGGTACTGCTAAGGTTTAGCTAGCTTGCCTTAATCCGCCTGCCGTTCCTTCCCGCACGCACAGAAGGAACGCTGCTTTGGCTGATGACTCCCACAGTGGCTCTGTGCTGACAAGCAGCAGCTGCAACAGTAACAGTAAGGGAGAGAATGGCCATTTCATACCCAGGCTAGGGGTTCCTTCTCTGAGCTTGGGGGGGGCCTCTATCGCACCCCAATGTCCACATGCCACATCACAGCGCCAGTTTGAGTCCTGGCTGCTCCACTTCGGATCAGGCTCCGTGTTCACTGGCCTGCTGAAGCAGAAGATGGCCTGAGTCCTCGAGTCCCTGCACCCACAAGGGAGGTTCAAGTGGGGTTCCTGGATCCTGGCTTGGACCTGGCCCAGTCCTGGTCATTGTGACCATTTGGGGAGTGAACCATCAGACTGGAAGTCTCTCTCTCTCTGTCCTTCTTTTTCTCAAATAAATAAATATGAAAGCACAACACAACACTGTGCTGGGAGGTGGGAGCAGGCGAAGGAAGCTGACTGGAGCTGGGTGTGTTGTGGGACCCTTGACAGCACAGAGAAGGTGCTCTGTGAGCACAGCATCGGGGCAGGGAAAGGCCCCAAGGCCAGGGACAGGCAGCAAGGCAGAGCCCTCCCCCAGGAGAGACGCAGGTGTTGTCTGACACCCCCCTTTCAATTCCCACCTTGAAGCCTATTATTATCCTTTTAAAAATTTGTTCAACCATTAAATGAGTGCACTATCATTTTATTTTTTGAAAGGTGACTTTCTTTTGCACTGAAACAACTATTTCTTGGTTCTGAGAAGTACAGGGACAGAAAAAACAAGCGTGTTCCCACATCATTTGCAATACCAGATGTCAGTTGCCTTGAATCTTTTTTGAAATGAGCCTATTGCTAAGACATATTCTGCTTGATTCCCAAATCTGCTAGGGGCAGCTTTTAACCCACATATCTTTGAAGGAAGGATTTGAGAATTGTTAAGTTGAGTGCATTCATTAGACTATGAGGGTTCAAATTCTCACAATATTTACAGGCTGTGTGACTCTCAGTTTCCTGCCCTCCTTCCCCCCGCCTCTTTCCTTGCCTCCTCTCCCTCCCCCCATCACTGGAGATGGGGCTAGGCCAGGGTCAGAGCCAGAAGCTGGGATCCCAACTCAGTTCTCCCATGTGGGCGGTGCAGGCTCACAGACCCAACTACTCACTAGAGCCATCACATCCTGGGCTGCTCAGGAATCAGGAAATCAAGAGACAGATGAGGCTGCTGGCATGACATGGCATGTTGTTCTACGGGAAACTTCTTCTGTAGCAGACATCTGACACTGCAAATGGTTGGGGCAGTCATCTGGCACAGCGGTAAAGCCACCACTTGGGACACTTGGCTCCCACTGCTTGGGACACATCAGAGCCCCTGACTCAAATCCCAGCTGCTCTGTTCTTCTGGTCCAGCTTCTTGCTATTGCTCCTGGAAGGCAGCACACGATGGCCCAAGTCCTTGGCTTCTTGACACTCCCTTGGGTGACCTGAATGGAGTTTCATGGCCTTAGCCTGTCCTAAATCTGGGTGGTGTTGGCATTTGGGGAGCGAAACAGTAGGTGGATCTCTTTGTCTCTCTCTCTCTGACTTTCGAATAAGTAAATATTTTTTAAAATAAAAAAAAAGTTTCATTGTTTATCTGATTTTTTAATTCACCTGCTTTCCCCCCCAGCTCTGGCAACCTGAACCTGGCTCCTTTCCCATTTTCCTTCCCAGGTATTTTACCCCAACAGATCTGCATCTCTGACCCCACATGGGCATGTCTGCTTTCCAGAGGCCCCCAATGGCACGTGGTAAGAACGCAATGTACAAATGCACCGTGAGGCCACAGGAAGATGACTGGACTCTAGAGGGCAAATGCCTGCTCCCAGCAGGTAGGCTCAGCCCTGCCCCACCCTGCCTCCGAACACACTTCATGTCCGGGGTGTGAATCTCTTGGTGTGTTTATTGGTGCTGCCAGGACACACAAGCCTGGAGTAGAAGCAGGACATGGAGACTTGGTTTTCACTCAACAACCTTACCCGCCTTTTGAGTTTCTGCCAGATAAAAGTTACCACCTGTCACCACACTAACCAGCTTGCAGACTTTGAATTGAACTGAATCACCATGGCTTTAGGCCTTGGGTGGACCAGAGAACGCAGGAGGCTCGAGCAGGAGGTGGCCCCCTGGTTTGCAGAAGCTCTGCCCTGGACCCCCAAGGTGCTGTTGAAAGGTCAAGTCCCTACACCAAGGCCAGACAACGACCCCTTGGAGGCAGGAGGCCCTCAGAACAGGGCCCCAGTCATCCCATTGGAATGCATCTGACCCACTGGGATCTTCTTTGGGAGGCAAGGAGCTGGTGCGAAGGCCGAGAAGGGGGGACCTCCCATTTTCCCTCTAGTTTCACCGCGCCCCCCCCCCCCAGCCAAAGCGAACAAGGTGGGGGCTCGGGGTGGGAAGCTGGGAGCACAGGATATAAGAAGCAGTGTGTGGAGAAGATTCTCGCCAACCTCTCTGGCACATTTGCATGCCTCTGGGGACGGGAGCCTCACCCCCTCAGGAGCAGTCTTGTTTATCAGCTGCTCTGTCTGAAGGAAGCATTTGCTGACTCGGTGGCCTGTGACAGTCTGGCACACTCTGGTCCTAGCTCTGCCCAGTAGCCCAGGAAGAGTAAGGGGTTCCTGAGAGCTACCCCTGCTGGCTGCAGGCCATAGCGGCTTACGTAATCTGCGCTCCGGCTTCCTACAGAGTGTAGGAGAGATAGGCTATTCAAAGCCAGCGGCCAGGGGCCCACGTGGGAAGCCACTGGATCTAGCGCCCCAGCTCAGGACGCAGGCAGAAAGACGATGTCCCAAATTCTGATTCTCCAAGCGTCACCTAGCCCCAAATCAAAATAGGATCTGTAGGCAGCATGGGCCACGGAGGAAACTTTAATTAAAAAATCCTTAATGTGCTGCTGGGTGAGGAGCCTGCGTTCCTCCCCGCGGAAGGCTTATCCGGCCTCATGCACAAGGTGTGGCTTCCAGAGGCAATGGTCTGGAGTGACTCATGTGCTTACCCACGCAGCACGTAACAAAACAGCGTGCAGGGGGACAATGAACAGGACAGCCCATACTCAGGGCGCTGACCCTGAGTGAGATGTGGCTCCCAGGAGCTCTGGTGTTGAAGCACCTTCCCTCCCTCTCCCTCGTTCCTGGCCTCAGCCTCAGTACCCCAGAAGGTGGAGGAGTGAGATGAGGTTGTTAGGAAGGTCCCTTGCTGGGACATGGACACAGATGCGGACAAATGCACCGCACACCGGGAAGGCCATGCAAAGCTGCAGGGAGAAGACAGCTGTGGCTGAGCCAGGGAGAGAGGCAGGGGCAGCAGCCAACCCTGCTACTCTCATCTACAGGTCCTG
Organism: Ochotona princeps; assembly: GCF_030435755.1. NCBI lineage: Eukaryota > Metazoa > Chordata > Mammalia > Lagomorpha > Ochotonidae > Ochotona > Ochotona princeps. The sequence goes on along the minus strand of NC_080852.1, from coordinate 35,956,514 downwards.
TGTCCAGTGTGCTTTCTGTCGCAATTACGACAAAGTGCCTGGGTGACGGACAAAGCAAAGGGGTGTATCTTGGCTCATGAGTGTGCTGGCTGGAAGGTCACGATGGACTGACACCTGTCTGAACAACCCCCATCCCGCTACATCACAACATGGCAGGGAAGGAGTGAAGCCAACCTGGGGCGGTGCCCCCTGGGAAGCAATCCTCTCCCACTGGGCTTCAGCTCTTCGGGATTCCACCAAGCTTCCGCAGCACGAGCCTTAGGGACCAGCCACACCAGATGTGGTCCCTGGGCTGCGTCTGCCTGCTGTGTTTCTGTGAACAAGAACTGGCTGGCCTGCGGGAAGATGGGAGACCACACAGAGCACAGCTCCTGCAGCCGGTCAAGGTCATTCCAGACCAGTTGGTCCCTTCTTTGTCCCCAGAGGCTTGGAGGCAAGACCAGAGGAACTACTGGTTGGCCCACAGGCTCTCAGCAAAAGCGAGTGCTTCTGATTTTAAGCCATAAAACTTGGGGGTTTTGGGTCCACACATAGCAACCATTTCTGTAACCAGGGACTTTCCTGCCTCCAACCCTTGGCTCACATGGGCCTCCCTCATGCGGGAGATACCCTGGACACCAGTGATGTGGGGGCTTCCCTGGGGAGGCACAGGAGCTTACTGGAAGTCTGGGGCTCTTTTGAAGAGGAAGCCTGTGGGGAGTGTGGGAGGCAACTGAAAGGTAAGGCCTAGCTGGGTTTTGTCTTATTTATTTAAGAAAGAGAGAGAACGGATCCTCCATCCACTCGTTCAGTCCCCAAATGGCCCCAAGGGCTAGAGCTGGGCCAAGTCAGAACCAGGAGTTTCATCCTAGTCTCCCCTGTGGCTTCGAGGGCCCAAGCACTTGGGCCATCCTCCACTGCTCCCCAAGGACCATGAGCAGGGAGCTGGATCTGAAGTGGAGCTGATGGGACCCGAGTTTGCCCATATGGAATGCCAGGTCCGGAAGGCCTCCCCCCATGAGTGCGGGAGACTGAGCAAGTGAGAGGAGACATGTGGAATTCTGGGACAAGAGCGCTCAGGCACAGGAGCGTCCAGGCCTCCCTGGCTGATCCAAGTGCCAGCAGCCATGAGGGGCTGAGCAGAGGAAGGCAGGACCCTGTGCCGGGGACCTGTGATTTCCTGGGGTTTCTTCTGTCGCTGGGATAGAGGATGCAGGACTGGGCAGAGCCTGGGCTGAGGCGGGGACCCGGGCAGGACGCCCAGCCAGGTGAGAGGTGGCGGCCAGCAGCCGGTGTGAGAGCTGACTTGCTGATGGTCAGGAGCAGGATATGGGGGAGAGAGAGAGAGGGCTTTGTGTCCGGAGCTCGAGGAGGGCTGGAGTTAAGGTCAGCAGGGCAGCGGCTTGGAGGGGAAGACTGACTCCCCAGCAGGCATGCTCACCTCCTAAACTGGAAGGGGAGTTCTTCAACTCACGAAGAACCACTAGGGCCTAGGAAACCTCCGAGGACTAGGTTCGTAAGTGGCCGCACGGCGCCCCCTGGTGGCTGCCATAACTCCTCGCGCCCGTCCTTCGCCTCACCAGGTGCACAGCCAACATTCAGGAATCACACTCAGCATTGAAAAAAGTTTTTTTTTTTTTTTTTCCCCAAAGGCTCCATTGCCAAATTCAAACCAGAATAACTGGACGTCAGGTTTAATACAGAGACCACCAAGTCCTCGGAAGCTAACGGAGGGTGAACCGAAGCCCAGGGAGCAGGAAAGGACCCAATGAAGGTGACAAAGTTAGTGGTAGGCAGTCCTGGCACCTAGGTCTGGGGACCCCTGGCTCACCGTGCCCCCACCGGCAAGCTTACCTACTGAGCACAGAACCAGTTCTCCTGCTTATGGCGTTCGAGCCCAGGAAAGTGAGGTCAGCGGAGCCTGTAGGTTTTTTTCCCAGCCCCCACCACCTCCATTATTTCTTTTCTTTCTTAAAAAAATTATTAATTTTCATTGGAAAAGCAGATTTACAGAGAGAAAGAGAGCCAGAGAAAGAGATCTTCCCTCCGCTGGTTCACTCCCGAAGTGGTCGTAAGGGTCAGGACTGAGCCAATCCAAACCCAGGAGTCAGGAGTCTCTTCTGGGTCTCCCATATGGAAGCAGGGTCCCAAGGCTTTGGGCCACCCTCTACTGGTTTCCCAGGCCACAAGCAGGTAACTGGATGGGAAGTGGAGCAGCTGGGACACGAACCAGCACCCATATGGGATGCTGGCACTGCAAGGTGGAAGTTCAGCCTGCAGAGTTATCGCGCAGGTCCCCCACCCTTCACTCCCTTAACCCCCCTCCATATCCATCATTTTCACTCCTGGAGGAGGAGGAGGAGGAGGAGGAGGAGGAAGAGGGGGAGGCGACTGTTAGCAGTGGGAGACATTCAGGATCTCCAAGGGCCCTGGGGCATGAGTGGAGCTCTCAGCTCGCCTACTAAACCCAGGGGCTCTGCAGGGTCCTCGGCAGCTCAGCCCCTTGCGCAAGCCCAGGACATATTCAGGGCGCAAAGCAACCTGGTCTCTGGGGCTGGGACGAAGCCCTGTGTCCACATCTTGAAGTCCTTGGAGGTGCAAGGCACTGAGAAGGTGCTAACCTCTCAGCCATCCCTTCTTGAAAACATGGCCTGGACCCCAACAGCCCCATTTCCTTCCAAGTCCCTAACTTGCCACGTCTATGATCCTTACATTGATTTAGAACGATAGCTGGGAGGGTGTTAGGAGGCGTTACAACTCCCTGGCTGTCCCATTCTTGGCGCTCACTGGTCAAGAGTCCGAGAACGACGGGGCTCAGTTCTCCCACCTGCGCCCCCGGGTACGCACCTGCCGCCTAAGCGCGTCTGCCGCCCGGCTCGTCCCGTCCTGGCTGCGCCTGCGCAGAAGCATCGCCGGAGCTGAGGCTCCTGCTCGAAGACTCGGCGCTCGCGTGTCCGCTTGGCGTGTGGGGTCGGCGCCGCCGCAGGCGCGCCTGCCGAGCGCCGAGCAGTCGAGGGAGATGGCGGCCGAGGCTGCGTGAGGTACTGTGGAGGCCCGGAGCCCGGATTTGAGGCTCGGGTTCTCGGGTTGTGTGGAGGTGTTGGTGGCGTTTGTGTGCGGCGCCGATGCGGTGTGTGACATTGTCCAGGTCTTTGGTGTCGCGGCGTCTGCCTAGTGGCGTTGTGGGGGGCTGTGGTTGTGAGCGGTTTCGGCGTGCAGCCCGGCTAGAGGTGCGGGGCAGCTGCTTGCGGGTAGGGATTCTTGTTTAGTACATAATTTGGGGGGCGTGAGAGGCTTCAGATGTGTTGCCATAGCTTGTGATGGCGTCCAGGGTGATGTGTTGGGTTCTCTGGTTCGCACCCCGAGCTTTGCTGGGGCTGTCATGGTGGAGCTCGGGGTTGGGGGCTGCGTGACCCGCATCCCGATGGCGGGACCCCGGGGGGCAGCAGGTGTTCCGTTGCGGGCTGAGGCGCGTAGGGTGGGCGTGGAGCCGGCGGGTGCGGGGTTTGTGTTGGATTTGTTCTGGGTGAGCAGGTGCGGGAGGGAGCAGGGTGGTCCGGGCTCGGATGTGGTCTGTGGATTTTCAGCAGAAAGGACAAAGCTGGCTGAGGAACAGGAAAAGCTGGGCGTTGAGGACCAGGCTGACCCCTCTCGGGGTGGTGAGCCCGTCCGAGCTGAAGGGCACACGCGGCTCCGAGATTTCTGGCCCAGGTTCTAGAAAACGTTTCTCAGCTTTTGTGGAGTTAGTTTTTGTGTCGCGCTTGCCCAGGTGCAGTCAGCTGCCTACAGCTGAGGTCTTGTTTGCATCTGTAGCAAAGGCTTCTTACCAGCGTGCTCTATGAATGTGACTCACTAGATGGTCAAGGTGTAGAGTCAGATCGAAACTTCTGCTTGTTGACAAATACTAAAGAGCCTTCGGTGGCTGAGGTGCCTGTGGATGAGGAGGTCGCGCCACGCGGAGTGAGTGTGACAGTGAGCTTGACCTTGTGTCTGCCTGACCGGAGAGTCCGTGCTTTCTGCTCCAGAGTGTTGCTGCTGCCTGGTGATGTCCGTCCATTTTTCTGTTTCAGTGTAAGGATTTGGGAAACAGTTTGTTTCATCAACCTGGGACTAAACACTGAGCACCTTTCTTGAACTGTGAGGGGCAAGAAAAAAAAAAGCCGTCAGTTGTTGCTGGGTGAGCTGACTTGGCCTTTCCCCTTTTGTCTTTCTTAGCGCTGCTCCTGCTGCAGAGAGGAAACCTCAGCCTGGGCCATGAGGGGGCCATGAGGGGGCCACTCGTCCGTCATCTGGTGTGGCTTGGTTAAGCTGACGCCCCTGCTGCGGCCCGGGGCCCGGGGCAGGAGTCAAGCCCCCCGTCGGCATGCAGCTCCTGCTTCCCTGGCCTTGACGGGGCACTGCCATGGCTTCTCTGGATGACCCTGGAGAAGTGCGGGAGGGCTTCCTGTGCCCGCTGTGCCTCAAGGACCTGCAGTCCTTGTCTCAGCTGCAGTCGCACTACGAGGAGGAGCACTATGGGGAGGACCGCGATGTCAGAGGACAAATCAGAAGTAAGAGACGAGGCTTGGTCAGTGAGCGCCACCACTCGGGGCTCGGTTGTCCTTGGTTGCCAGGTTGCCGGGGCAGGAATAGTCACCAGCGGATGTCGTTTATGTCGTTCATTTGTCAGTAGCTATATGAGTGGGAGTCTCATGTTGCTGATGAGGGCACCAGACAAAGAAAGGGGAGATAAGCTGGCTGCTGGCAGAGCCTGGTTTGAATAGATGAATGTAATCACTGCGGTCTCCTGCCTCGTGCTGGGCGAGCCCCGTTGCCGAAGCCCCAGTCCGAGAGGGTTGGGAAGGAATTCCTTTCTTCTGCCCTGAAGGTCTAGGCACACCGTGACCTCTGTGCCTGTCGTAGAGTGAAGCCTGCTGCCATTCTTCCTGCCCAAGCTTGCCCTCCGCAGCCCAGGAAACGAAATGCTGTTCAAAACAAGGCAAAACAAAACAAAAATTAAACCTTGGGTTTTGATCTCAGATCTTGGAAAGTTTTAGGAAGGCTTTTTTAGAATTTGACTCCATGTATACTCATTGTATTGGTAGATTTTCATTTTTAACCTGCCAGTGGAGGTGCTTCTCCTGTGGAACTCACCTCCGTGCTTAATTAACTGGCTTGCTTTCTGTGCCTGGTAGCATCTCTGAAGCCAGGAGATCCCAAAGGACTGGATGCCATGTCACTGTCTTTGTTGTGTGGTTGAGAACGAAGGGACCCTGAGTGACATTCTGGAGTGGCTAGTCACCAGCACCTGGCCATCTTGTGGCTGTCCCTGGAGTTCACTCCAGCTCTCCACTTTAGGGAAAAAAATTGCTGGAAACAGGAGCAGCTGTCCTGTTTCTGCACAGACACGACATGGGCAAATAGGATTGGATTCTGAGGGTCATCAAAGTGGCTTCTGCCTGCGAGAGTGCGGCAGAGTCGTGGCTGTTGGGAGCCTGTGCTTACCCAGTCTTTGAGTGTCTTTCACATGCATTTTTAAAAAAGATATATTTTATTTTTATTGCAAAGTCAGACATCTTTTTTTTTTTTAAAGATTTATTTTTTTATTACAAAGTCAGATATACAGAGAGAGGAGGAGAGACAGAGAGAAAGATCTTCCGTCTGATGATTCACTCCCCAAGTGAGCCGCAACGGGCCGATCCGCGCTGATCTGCGCCGATCCGATGCCAGGAACCAGGAACCTCTTCCAGGTCTCCCATGTGGGTGCAGTGTCCCAAAGCATTGGGCCGTCCTCGACTGCTTTCCCAGGCCACAAGCAGAGAGCTGGATGGGAAGTGGAGCTGCCGGGATTAGAACCGGCACCCATATGGGATCCCGGCGCGTTTAAGGCGAGGACTTTAGCCGCTAGGCCACGCCGCCGGGCCCGCAAAGTCAGACATCTATAGAGGAGGAGAGACAGAGAGGAAGATCCTCCATCCAGTGATTCACTCCCCAAGTGACTGCAATGGCCGGTGCTATGCCAATCTGAAGCCAGGAGCCAGGAACTTCCTCTGGGTCTCCCACACAGAGACAGGGTCCCAAGTCCTTGGGCTGTCTTTGACTGCTTTTCCATGCCACAAACAGGGAGCTGGATGGGAAGCAGGGTTGCCGGGATTAGAACTGGCGCCCATATGGGATCCCAGGACATTCAAGGCGGGGACTTTAGCCACTAGGCCATCGTGCTGGGCTCTTTCACATGCATTGTTATTTTATTTGACTGACTGGCACCCTGCAGGCATGTGGGTGGTCTCATAGGTCTGAGGGAACTCCTGAGATAATCACTTCTCCAAGGTCACTCGGGAATGGGCAGAGCCAGCCATGCGTCTGGGTCTGAGATAGCCACCATGTCCCCTGCTCTGTGGCATCACTGGAGATGAGAGGCCCTGGACACGTTCTGGCCACAGCATGTGTTACAGCTTCTGGGAAAAAAGAAGCCCGACAGCCCGGTTCCTCTAAGTTCTCTTTACTGCCGTGGTTTTGAGTGAACTTGCAGTCCTAGTGTCAGTGGAGCTCTGCCTTAGCCCGTGCTGTCCCTGAGACTGCCGCCGGCGGGTGGGCTGGGGAGAGAATGTCCTGTGAGTGCCATGACGGCCCTTTTAGAAGGGGAGTATGAAGGGACTCTATTTAGGAAATGTCAGGTAAATGAAAATTTTCTTCCTTGCAAGGAAAGATGATTTTGATATTTCTCAGTTCTAAGTTGCTCTCTCATTACTGGCTGAACCTTGAGTGATTGCTTTCTGCCACTAGAACGTGGTACAGAATGGTACCAATACTTTAATATTTTATATTAGCACTTTGGGGGTTCCCATGACCTTGAAGGGCTCTGTGACTTAAATGACATTAACCACCCTCCCCGGTGCTTTTCAGAAGTCTTCATAAATGCAGACCCATAAGGGGTAACAGTGACCTTTCCCTTATACCAATGTTCATTTCTTCAGTCAGGAAGAAATTCTTGATTGTGTTGCACTTTGCTGTGCTTCAGAATTAGGCAATTGGAGTTTTACAGACTGACATCAAGGAGTCTTTGAAAAGCCCTTTGAAAGCAGATAACTTCTCCTTAGGTCTTTTGAGTCTTAGAAATCTCAGGGCATTTACAGTCTCAGTTAAACACCAAGAAGAAAATTTCAGCCTCAGGTGTTGGAGGCAGTGCAGAGGCTGACCTGGTTACTGCTTCAGAGTGGCGTTGGTCCCAGGTCCCAGCCTGGCTCAGCTCAGCTCAGCCATTTACAGTAAATGGGAGAAAATGGGCTGTGGCTCCTGCTTTGCGTTTCTGTGAGTGTATGGTTTGGAGATTGTTCTTAATTGGTCCTCTTGAAGGGTTCCACCCAGACTGGGCCTGCTGCCAGCCTGTTTTTCCCTATCTTCCAAAGTGATGAAATGGCATGGACTACTTGTTTAACTTGACACAATTTAGTCTTGTTTGCAAAAATGAATTGTTGTTTGCTAACTCCTGTTTCCTGTCTGCTAGACCCTTTGTTAACATCCAGCAGTTTCCTCTTCCCTATTGTTGGAAAAGACTACTTGAACACATTTTAAAGAATGTGCTGTAGGTCTGGTATTTTTCCAGCTGGAAAAGCTATCCTGCAGTGGCTGATATTCTGGGAACTTACTTATTGGGTTTACTGATAGAGCCAGCTGGGGTGTTCTCACTCCCCTGGATTCTATACCCTGGCCCCACCAGGTTGTATTTATTTAGGATTCTAACTAATGTCATTCAAGTGACAGGACGTGTTGGAGTCTTAAAAACTCTGTAGAGTATCGATACTGGATAGCAATGATGATTTGTATTAAATGTGATGTTTTCTATTGGAGTCTCGCAGGGGTGGGCAGCATTCTGCTGGGGAAATCACATGTGGGACTGAAAATTTAGTCAGTGTTTAAATTAATGATTTTGTATGGACCTATGATGTCATGAATATGCAAATGACCTTTGGCAGATCACAGGTTCCCCTTCCCTGGGGTAGGATGGTATAGCAGTTGGGGATAGCACTGGCGTAGCAGACTAATAATCCCCTGTCTGTGTCGCCAGCATCCCATATGGGTGCGGTTCGTGTCCTGGCTCCTCTACTTCCCATGCAGCTCCCTGCTTGTGGCCTTGGACAGCAGTGGAAGATGGCTCAAGGCCTAGGGACCCTGCACACATGTGGGAGACCCGGAAGAAGCTCCTGGCTTTTGGCTTCAGAAGAGTCCACCTTTGATTGCTACAGTTTGGGGAGTGAACCAATGATGAATGATCTCTCTTTGTGTTTCCCTCTTTCTCTGTAACATTGACTTTCAAGTAAAATAAATAAATCTTAAAAAAAAAAGGAAGAAGAAAGGGATGGCAGTCCCCCAGGATTTAAGGACATTGGTGACAGAACAGAGAATTATTTTTATTCCCTGTCAGTTGATTGTTGGATTTTAACAGTGTTCCTACAGGAGCTCGGCGTGGGTGGTGGGTTCCCTGTGACCCAGAAGCCTCCTTTGCAAATGGGTGCTGGGGTGCTGGGGTGCTGGGGCGTGGACAGGCACAGGAGTGTTCACTTTGAGCCCTCCTGCGGATGAAGTTTGTAATCCTGACAGAAGCACTTTTTCTGCATCTGCGTCATTCCTCGTTTGTAGGTAGGGCTCTCCGTTGCCGTGGGAGACTGCGAGCATGAACTGTGCCTCTTTTCTTTCTTTTTTAAGCAAGGCAGATTTGTAGAAAGAAGGAGAGACATAGACAAAGACCTTCCATCCACTGGTTTATTCCCCAAACAGCCACAGTGGTTAGAGCTGAGCTACTTCAAAGCCAGGAGCCAGGATCCTCCCCTGGGTCTCTCACATAGGTGCAGGGGCCCAAGCACTTGAGCCATCCTCTGCTAACTTTCCGGGCCACAAGCAAGGAGCTGCATGGAAAGTGGAGCAGCCATGACATGAACCATTGCCCAAATGGGATACCAGTGCTTGAATGGGAAGATTAGCCAATTGAACCGTTGTACTGGGCCCATGAACTGTGTTTCAACAGTGTGTTCAACTGGCACACACAGTGACTCACTCCAAGAGATGTTAATTTTTTTCCTAGCCTGGTTCCCTTTGTTAGGCTAGAAGCCTGTGTGTTTCTTGAAGCTTGTTGTAAATAAACTTTTGTCTTCGGTAAGTAGGAGGGCAGGTGGGGAAAGAAGAGCTCTGTGTCCAGTTATAGATAATGGAGAATACTAGTCCAGGGCTCTTGGGAAATAAAAGTGAGTACTTTTGTCAAGGTAAATAAAATAGCACCATTGATTTTGATTAACATTAATTTTTTTTAAAATTTTTGCATAGTTGATCAAGGTGGGAAGGATTGAGGGCTTGAGGAAAGTGGGTGAGATCATTGTTTCCTAATTTTCTTTTTCTTCTTCGTGGAAGAAGACTTTTCTTTTTCTTCTATCTGGAGGAAGGGGATGGAGAATGCCACCTGCTGTCAGTCCAGGGCCCTGCTGTAGGGCAGTTCTGAGGGTTCTGCTTAAGTGGTTTTGCTAATTCTGAAATGCTGTTGATCTCATCAATCCGGATATGAGGAAATCCTCCCAATGTACACTGGCTGACACAGTCAACCTTAAAGTCTGTTTACCCAGATATTTGCTGTCATCACTTGGTTGGGGTAGTTATCTAGGTTTTTTTTTTTTCCCTCCTTCCTCTGGTCCAGATGTCCTCTGCAGGCCCCAGTGGGCTGCCATGTCCTCTGTGTATGTCTGGACCTGCCATCCACTGCTCTGTCTTTTCCACTAGGAAGTCCAGTTCGGATCCTTGCACTCTGCGGTCAAACCACCAATCTGGACATGAGCCCTCATGTCACCACATGCCCCCACCTGTGCTGTCCCCTAGACTGCCTGCAAGCCCGCACAACAAGCCTCCACAAGCACGCGGCTGAGCAGCCAGTGGCCTTCTCCCAGGGCCGTTGATGTCCCAGGTTGAGTGACCTGTACCCTGTTGGACACCCCCCTGATCTTTGGGGCTTGCGAACTTGGCACCCACTGCACAGGCAAGTGTAAGGACCCAGGCCAGGTGACCTGGGCCCACTGGATCTACCCCCCACCCCCAACCCCCGCCTCCAGGGCTCACAGACCTGGCACTCACTGTGCCATGGCCTAAGGAAAAAAGAAAGAATAGGCTAGGTGACTGTGCTGGCAGACTGAAATTTGGCATTAATCAGGCCTAGGATGCCCGTCAGCTATTATCTCCCAGCAGTGTACACTAAGTACAGTGCAACCTAGGCCATTGGCCACAGCTAGGCAATATTTCAAAATTATTTGAGGAAAAATTATATGTAAATTTAATTTTTTTTTAGATTTATTTACTTATATATATTTTAAAAATAGTTTATTTATTTGAAACCCAGAGTGATAGAGAAAGGGAAAGGAGAGAGAGAGAGAGAGAGAGAGAGAGAGAGAGAGAGAGAAAGAGAGAATCATTGCCACTCCAGGTTGGGCTAGGCCTAAGTCAGAAGCTCCAGCAGGCCAGCCATCCTTTGCTGCCTTTCCAGACACATTAACAGGAAGCTGGCACTTGCTGTGCCATAATGCCAGCCCCATCTGTAAGTTTTTTTTAAAGATTTATTTATTTTATTACAAAGTCAGATATACAGAGAGAGGAGGAGAGACAGAGAGGAAGATCTTCCGTACAATGATTCACTCCCCAAGTGAGCCGCAACGGCTGGTGCTGCGCCGATCCGAAGCCGGGAACCTGGAACCTCTTCTGGGTCTCCCACACGGGTGCAGGGTCCCAAATCTTTGGGCCATCCTCAACTGCTTTCCCAGGCCACAAGCAGGGAGCTGGATGGGAAGTGGAGCTGCCGGGATTAGAACCGGCACCCATATGGGATCTCGGGGTGCATTTAAGGCGAGGACTTTAGCCACTAGGCCACGCCGCTGAGCTCCCCATCCGTAAGTTTTTCAGTGTACAGCAAGTTTTGAAAAACATCAATACTCATATAACTACAACCCCAATTAATATACTGACAGACTTATTTTGACATTCTCTTCTTTTTATTTTCTGTAGTTCAACATGGTTTTGATAGTTATGAATTGCTACCAGTCTCGTCTTTCCAAGCACGATAAAGTCGCTGAAGAATCCACTGATTGACATAGTCCATCTTAGAGTCTCCATTTGCCCAGTTTTTCATTGCCAACATATGGCTGGGGTGGTTGATTGATTTGTTCTGTCCTCTGTTGTGGTACCAGGTATCCGCTGCAGGTTCCGATGGACTGCCATGTCCTCCATGTGCACCTGGTTATGCTGCCCACTGCTCCGTCTGAGCCTCTGAGGAGGCTCAGCTCTGTGGTATTTGTAATACAGTGTTTATATGTGTATTGCTGCATTTTATTTTGATTCTAAATATTTATTGTATAAACTCCTGTTTTTGAGCTTTCCCTTGACGCGTTTTGGAGTGTTTTTCATAAGTTCATTTGTATTGTGTGTTTAAAGGTCTTGTCCAGAAGGCTAGGAAAGCAAAGAACAAGTTGTTGAAACGAGACGGTGACGATCGAGCAGAATCAGGGACCCAAGGATATGAGTCTTTCAGCTATGGCGGAGTTGATCCTTACATGTGGGAACCCCAGGAGCTTGGTAAGAAAATCAGTTCACTCACTGAGGAAACGGCTGTCAGACGGCTAGCATGTTCTGGGTGGTTGAGGTGGTGGAGGAGGCAGAGTAAGCCAAAGTGGCCCCAACTTCCGGAGGACCGTGTTGGGGTGGAGGTGAAAGAGGAGCTGTGTGTGTGTTCTGTGGTAGTGCTCTGCCTCACGCTCATTGCACGTGGTCGCATAGCACCCTCGCAGCACCCACAGGAGCCTGCCCGGGCTGAGCAGCTGGCGGGCCACACAAGAGCTGCACAAGTAGAGTGTGCGTCTGGGCTCGCTTCACTGCCAGGCCCGCTGCTCTCATTCTGGTGAGAGGTGTGCTTTGTGTGGCTTACGTTTCTGAAATGCATGGTTACAGCACCATGTGCTTACTCTCCAAATGGTCATCATTTTAGGTAATGAAAGTCTAAAATGTACTGTGGTATTACTGTGAGTATCCTAAGAGCCATTGGATTTCTGTATCTTAAATGGTGACTTGTAGGTATACGAAGTAGATCTAAAGAAAGATATTGTCAAAAAGGTCATGCCACACACCAAGTTGAGCTAGCTAATTTTATGTATCATTTAATGGTTAAATGATAATAATCACTATTAGAATAAAATATTTTCTGGCCATGAAATGGATAAATAGTGATCGCTTCTTCATGCTTTATTATTCTTTTATTTTCATGATCTTGTTCACCTTTTACAAAATCCTTGTGAGGCTGAGCGGGTAGTGATGTGCACTCGCTATTGGTCGGGCAGGAAGCCGTGACTCAGAGGAAGGAAGGGTTGGGCAACTAGGGCATTGGCTGTCCTGATGGCTACCACAGAAGGTGTCTTTTCAGTGAGTAAAGTCCCAGAACTATGTTAATTTGATAGTCCCTACTTCTGTATGACTATTTAAAAACAAATTAAAAATGAAGTAAAGGTCCTTTGCTCAACCATATGGTAGCCGCCTATGGTTATCGGATATTATATTGGGAAGTGGAAGCAGTTTTTGCCATTGCAGGGTGAAAATTGCTTTAAAAATAATACTATATAGCTATAGAATGATGAATTACACATGAAAGACAAGTAGAAATGAAAGGAATTGTAGACATGTGAATTCTTACTACTTGCTTCCTGCCTGCCAGTATCAGCTGACCTGTGTGTTTCTGATGAATGTGTCTATTTGGAAAACGGAAGGAAGGCACTAATTATGGAAAATGAAATGAATGGCAAATTTTAGAAGTTAGCACTAATAGCTCTAAGAATTATAACTTTCATTATATTTTAATTTACTTCAATTAGGGTGAGAAAAGACACATGTATGGTTGAGTTTAGCATGTGAAGATAATGGTCAAAGAATAGAACATTTCATTGAGGAGGAATAGCTTCCACAGGCATGTTATGTGACATGGTGATTATAATAAGGATGCATTCTTTTTTTAAAAAGTGGATTTATTTATTAATTTGAAAAATAGAGGTCAGCATTGTGGCATTGTAATTTAAGCCTCTGCTTGTGATGCTGCCGTGCAGTGTGGGCACTGTTTCAAGCCCTGGCTGTTCTAGGAAAGCAGTGGCTGCTGGCCCAAATCCTTGAGCCCCTGTTCTCATGCAGGAGACCCGGAAAAAGCTCCCAGCTCCTGACTTCAGCTGGCCCAGCCCTGCTGTTGTGGCCATTTGGGGAGTGAACTAGTCAATTCATGGAAGATCTTTCTTCTTCTCTTTCTGTAACCCTATATTTAAAATCAAGAAAAAAAAGGTACGTATTTTAAAGATATATTTATTTTTATTGGGAACGCAGACTCACAGAGGAAGAAGAGAGAGAAAGAAAGATTCTGTCCAATGGTTCACTCCCCGAGTGGCTGCAATGGTTGGAGCTGAGCCAATCCGAAGCCAGTAGCCAGAAGCCTCCTCCGAGTCTCCCATGGGGGTGCGGGTTCCAAGGCTTCGGGCCATCCTCAACTGCTTTCCCAGGCCACAAACAAGGAGCTGGATGGAAAGTGGAGCAAGCAGGGCTCTAACTGGTGCCCATGTAGGGTCCTGGTGCTTGCAGGGTAAGGATTCAGCCACTGAGCCATTGTGTTGATCCAAAAAATAAATCTTAAAAAAAAAAAAAAAGGCAGAGAGAGCTCCCCTGGTGTGAAGCTGGTGTTGGCTGAAGCCAGGAGCCAGGAGCTCCAGCCAGAGCTTGAGGGGTGATGGGGTGCAAACGCTTGAGCCATTTTCCTCCTCAGGTGTATTAGCAGGGAGCTTGGTCGTAAGCAGAACAGCTGGGACTGGAATTTGCACTCTGATAGAGAATGTTGGCATTGTAGGTGGCTGTTTAACCACCATGCCACTCTGATGCCAGCTCTCAAGCATGTGTTCTTACCTAAATAGTTAAGAGAAAAGATTATAAACGTTCTCATGATGACTGTGTACAACTAGTATGTGATGGACTGTACTAGCTTGATTGAATCCTTCTGTAGTGTATCTGAATTTCAAAATGTTATCTATATGGTGAATATGTGGGGACTCCCTAAAGGTCATGAAAAATTAGAATTAAAATCAACAAAATAAAAAGTACAAAATTTATTTAAGTTCCATCAAGCTAAAGACACTTTTGTGATGATCCCAGCCATTTACTCCATCCCTAAAGAACTGAGAGTTCTGAGAATCTAATCATGTCAAGGCAGTCTTTTTCACATTGTTACTTGAAGAAAATGGGTGCTCTTTGAAGATTTCTTAAGGTTAGGAAACAAGAAGGCATTGGCAGGAACTAGATGAAAACTGTGGGGTGAACACCTGCTGATGTCCCGTGGAAGTCTCCGGAGCATCCCGTGCAATGGAAGGAGGGAGCAGGTGCATTGTCTTGGTAGAGAATGGCTCTGGGGAAGTCTTCCCTGGATGTATTTTTGTTAAAGCTGTGGCTGGCTTTGAACATTCTCAAAATAAGTAGCTGTTACCATGCTTCGGTCCTCCAGGAAGTCAGAACACAATGACCCCAAGTGTTCCAGGAAGTGCTTACATGGTCCTTTCTCTTGACAGTTTGCCTCTGTTCCAGCTTCAGCTGGAGCACTAGCACCTTTCGGTGGCCATTGTTTCAGATTGTTTGGGCAAAGCCTTTTGTCTCCTGTTCCGATTCTTGGAGGGAATGAATGCTTTTGGATCTCATGTGTTTAAACATTTCCATTGAAAGCTCTACTCTTGTCTGTAGCTATCTGGGTGCAGAAAGTTTGCTGCATTTTAATGTTTCGGTAGGAGTTGCATTGGTTGAAGCATTTGAGATGTCTGTGGTGTTGGTAATCGCCTCTTTCAGTTGGAGCAGGGACAAGATGAACTTTTCCCCTTGTGTAAATGGATCGTCTGCTGCTGTGGACTTCATCTTCAACATCATCTTTTCCCTTCTTAAAACAAGTTATCCACTTGTAAATTGCTGACTTTAGGGGGGTGTTGTCTCCATAAAGTTTGAGTAAAGCACCAGCAATTTCACCTTCCTTCTTCTTATGTTTCATCTTGAGTTTGATATTTGTCTTTTAGTGTGAGCACACTCATACAGCTTTCCAAGGGTGCTGTCAGTACTAATGGCTTGTCTCTCTTAGTGCCTCAAAGTAGCTCCTTCCCAGACAAGTTGTAACAAATTAAAACAAAATTTGTATAAGTTTATTTTGGAACAATTTTTTTTGAAATCCATATGTTTTTTTTTACAATGTGCATTTTTCATAAACTTTTCGAAGAGCCCTTGTTGATGCAATTTTGATCAATTATTTGTTTTATTTGGAAGGGAGAGAGAGACTTTCCATCTATCGGTTTGCTCTGCAGATGCCAACAGAAGCCAGGGCTGTACCAGGCCAAACCCAGGAGCCTGTAGCCTAGTGTAGGTTTTCCACTTGGGTGTCAAGGCATGCATGACGTGAGCCGTCGTCTGCTGCGTCCCGGGTGCCTTTAGCAGGAAGCTAGTCTGAAGACAGGCACTGCAGTGTAAGGGACAGGCGACTTAACTCTTGTGCCAAATGCTCACTCTTGTATAATTTTCACTTGTCAGCTGAGAAAGAGATTATTATTGTTTTTGAACAAAGGAGAATGTAGCACATGAGAAAGCCCTGGTTTAAAGCCATCTGTGACGCTCACTGAGGAGCAGAAGTGCTTTGGAGCCAGGCAGGGTGCAGTGCTGGTCTGTGGAAGGGCGAGGTGCAGAGCAGGTGTTTAGGTACACTGGGGTAGGGGGCTTGTGCTTCACATATGCCGGGGACATTTGTCCTGCACATTTGTCATTTGGATGCTGGACTCAGGGACACATGACCTTTGAAAGGTCATAAAGGTCATGCAATTACCATTTCCAGTTTTTTGGCCATTTTGAGAATTGTTTTTATTCTGAGGAAAAATCATATTGTGCCAACTTTAGAAAGTACAGAGAAATATGAGAAAAAAATTGCTCTTAGCATTACTTTATTTTCTATTTAGTGAACATTCCTGTGCAGGTAGTCCCCATAACTACCCTGTGAGGTTGTCACATTATTCCCAGTTTACAGATGAGTGCCTTAAGTGACAGAGACCAGGTGACTTGTCCAAGGACACACAGTGTGTGGCAGCACTGAGGCTTGCACGTTGCCTGTCCACGGGCTGCGTCTCACACCTTCTCATGTTGTGCTGTGTGGCCTCTGAGAGCCATGGTGTTCATAGTTCAGCCAGTGTCCTTCCATCTGCTTTCTTAGAGTTTATCTTTTTAGTGAGACTTTGGAGTCCCAGGATCTCTGCTTGTTCTTGAAATTCACTAATAGCGGCCAGGTGGAGTGACATGAGCAGAGAAGCGGCGTCCTAACTCTCCTGCCTTCCCTGTCCTAGGTGCTGTGAGAAGCCATCTTTCTGACTTCAAAAAGCACCGAGCTGCCCGAATTGACCACTATGTTGTTGAAGTCAATAAGTTAATAATCAGGCTAGAGAAGGTAAATTTTGTTGTTTAAATTTTTTTTTTTGCAAGTACAAATTTTCTGTGTGGAAAAAGTGCTGTTCTGTAACGTGTTAAGTGCGCTGAATGTGTCTGGTGCCCGAGGGTTGCATGGGGTGTGGTGAGCAGTTCTGGGAGGCTGGCTTCCCTGAAGAGGGTGACTCTGGTGACAGACTCCCCACAGGCCCGTTCTTCTTTGCCCATCTCTTAAGGCCGTTGGCTGCTGGTGACCTCCCTGCCTTCAGCATCTTCCTGCTTTGGGTGTCCCAGGCAGTGTTGCTCAGTGGCACGGAGTGTGTCATGTCCTCTGATGGCAGACGGAGAAGTGGCGAGCAGGTCTGTGAGGACTGCTGAGCCAGGGCCAGTGTGGGGCATCCTGACTGGGTCGCTGTGTCCTGGGGTATGAGAGCGAGTGCTGTTGTGCGTCCCCTGGGGAGTGAACGTGGTGGGCATGGAGGCAGCCACAGGCACTGCTCCTTGGGTGTACCTTTGTAGGACAGGGATCTGTGGTCTGTTTCAGTGTCCAGCAGGACGGTGGAGGGGCAGGAGTTTCCCTTTGCTTCTAGATTCGTCCTCTGCCCATTCCAGGT
Source organism: Ochotona princeps (assembly GCF_030435755.1). Taxonomy (NCBI): domain Eukaryota; kingdom Metazoa; phylum Chordata; class Mammalia; order Lagomorpha; family Ochotonidae; genus Ochotona; species Ochotona princeps. The sequence continues at coordinate 35,939,454 of NC_080852.1, read as the reverse complement.
TATTGACAAAATGGTAACTGCTGATAAAGAGATTGGATTCAGGTCAGGAAAGGGGGTGCCTTCTAAATCCATAACTAATCCTGTGTGAACCAGGTGTACTTGGTTTTGTAGCTTTGTGGGGTTCAGACACAGGAAGCCCAAACAATGGAAATGTGCTGACTCCTGCTTGGCGTCTGAGTAGTGGCAGGCATGGACAGTGACTGTAAATATCACCTGGTTAATTTCTTTGCCCCTGTTTCCCCCCTCCCCCCTGGGCAGCTCACTGCATTTGACAGAGTGAATACTGAGTCTGCAAAAATTCGAGGTAACGAGGTTTTTTGCTCACATTCATTCTATTCTTTCTCCTTCACCAAATCTCTTTATAATTGTGTACTCTCTTTGTTGCTTGCTTTTTGGTTTCTTCTTCCCCCCACAGCAATAGAAAAGTCCGTGGTGCCTTGGGTCAATGATCAGGATGTCCCTTTCTGCCCAGACTGTGGGAATAAGTTCAGCATCCGTAACCGCCGCCACCACTGCCGCCTCTGCGGGTCCATCATGTGCAAGAAGTGCATGGAGCTCATCAGCCTCCCCTTTGCAAGTAGGTGACGGCGTGATAGGCGCTGGAGCCCCCTCCGGGAACTGCCTTATTCACCCCTCGCCCCCAGGACCGTGGGACCCCTCTGTTTCTGTGAGTGGGCCATGGGTTCCTCACTGACTCGTGTGTTGATTCTGTGCAGCCTGAGGCAGCCTGGTCAGGGCTCGGTGGTTTGGAACAGGAATTGGCAAACATTTGTTTGAAAAGCAAGTAGATACTTCAGGTTTTGTGGGACACATATGCTCCCTGTGATGTTTCTTTTTCTTTTTTGTTAAATACCCTTCTAAAAATGTGAAAACAATCCTTGACTTAAGGACTCTGTGAAAACCAGCTACTGGCTGACTTGGCTCACTGAGTCCTCGCTTTCTCACCTTAGTTTCCTTCCCAGGGAGTCCAGCACCTAAGATGCAGGAGCTAGAGACACAGAGGAATCTGTGCTTTACAAAGAGATCTGTATGGCCAGTCACCTGGGAGAGGGTGTGCAAAACTCGGTCAGCTCTGCTTGGACGTGGTGGAGGAAGCTTTGAAAAGAGCATCTTGTGAAACAAGCCTTGGGCTAGTCCTTCCCCATCCTGTGGGAAAGACCATAATGTCTAATGCGGAGGACACTGAGTGCTATAGGGGGCTCAGGGCCGACTTCTCACTCGGTGTGTAGCTGTGGCGGGAGGCGGTGCTTGGGAAGTACCTTGAGCAAGGAGTAGGAGTGCCCGGCAGAGGGTTAGTGTGAGAGCGCATGCAGAGGCCCTGGGGCGGGTTAGGAGGTGAACAGGTCGCATCTGTGGAGTGGCAGGAGGCTGCAGAGGTCGGAGGGAACAGCATGCTCCAGACTGTGCCCCTTGGCTGGTGGCGTCAGAAGCTCAGGTTGACCTCACTGGGGTTGGGGTATATTTGTGACCCTGGAGAGCACCGCTGACTCTGCACTTTGTTGGCCACAGGGTGTCTGGGTAAGCTGGGGGCAAATGCACATGCCTTTCAAACTGACTCCCACGTCTACCCTCGGCCCACTTTACCTTAATCCTCTCCCTTTCTCCCTGAGACCAGCTTCTCTTCCCCAAAGCTTCACAAGCTTCATTTTTGGGGCACCATTTGCCTTCTGCTGAACATATGTGCCAGCATCAGTTGGGCAGTGCGTTGGGTAGTCCTGCTGGATCTCTTTGGGGTATAAATGTGGAAAGGACACAAGTTCCTCAGGCCAGCCCTCGGGTGCGTACGTGACTGTGGACAGGGAAAGGAGTGGAAAGTGCTCTGAAGTGGACTGGTGGTGGGGAACTTCTGGAGGGACAGATGTCCCTGGAGGACATGACTTGTCAGCTGAGCTCTGGAGAGGGAAGGAGCTGGATGTTTTGGAGATAGTTTCATGGAAGAATTTGGGTCTTTCTGAAGCATGGGGCAAAAGGAGGGGTGTTGTAGGGGGTAAGGCCAAGTTAGGGGTGGGCTGCAAAACTTCCTAGGCTATTTGAATCTTGTCTGGAAGGCCCAGGGAGCCCTTTCTTACCACTGAGTCTTACCCAGAAAGGTAGAAAGGCAGCCACAGGCCACGCCCGGCTGAGTCACTTCCACAGAAGCCTGTGGGTGGAGGGATAATTGGATGTGGTGGGAACCATTGCTGCCTGTCTTGTGTGTTGACAGACAAGCTCACCAGTGCCAGCAAGGATTCCCTGAGCACCCACACCAGTCCCAACCAGTCGCCCAACAGTGTGCACGGCTCCCGCCGGGGCAGCATCAGCAGTGTGAGCAGTGTGAGCTCGGTCCTGGACGAGAAGGATGATGAGCGGATTCGCTGCTGTGTGCACTGCAAGGACACACTGCTCAAGAGGGAGCAGCAGATGGACGAGAAGGAACGCACGCCCGAGATCGCGAAGCTCTACGAGGTGCCAGCGGGCAGACGGGGCTGAGGGGGCATCAGGCTGCAGGTGCTAGGCAAGGCAAAGTTGTTCCTGTGAGTCCTTTCCACTCCTGCTGCAGGGCCAGGCCCTGAGGAAGTCAGCCTTGCCTCAGCCTTCCCTGCTGACCTGAGAGGCGGGGTGGGTGCGGTGGGGTGCAGGCGATGGTCCAGGGGAAGAGAAGCAAGGGTCGTGCCTAAGCTGTCGGGAGGCTGGCAGTTGGAAGCTCCACAAGTTGGAGAAGGTGTTTCCGGTTTTTAGGCTCTATAGGTTTCCTCTTACAGGCAGCCTGAGTTCCCTCAGGTACCCCCAGTACTCACTACCGTCCATGATCCCAAAGCCACCTGGTAGATACAGACTTCAGCAGGAAATAATGTGTGCGCTGCACTGCGGGGAGCAAGACTGGCTCGGCCCGGAATGGCCGGGGAGGAGGGCTGTGCCAGGGTCGCGGAGGCCTGAGCAGAGGGAGGGTGTACTTTGTCTGATGATCACCATGTGGCCACCATCTGTGTTTTTGTAGGCTGGAGTGGCCGTGTTTCTAGAACTATCAAATATTCAAGCTAAAAGTGTGCTCATTAAACCCTGATACCTCATTTTAAGAAAAAAAAAGGTTGTTTATCTTTCTGCTTTGCCTTCAAGACTTGCTTATTTATTTGAAAGGCAGGGTGAGAGAGAGGAAGAGCTTGAGATCTCCCACCTTTAGGTTTACTCTCCAAATGTGAGGGTGGGGCCAGGCCAATTCCCGGCACTCCCTCCAGGTTTCCCACATAGGTGGCAGGGGCACCCAGGATCCTGTGCCATCATCCACTGCCTTCCCAGGCTTATTAGCAGGAAGCTGGATTGGAAGTGGAGTGCTGGGTCTTGAACCTGCACTCTGACAGGGTGGGCAGCTGACCCACGTGCCCACCACTGGAGTCTTATAAACAGTCTCCGTGTTCTCTGCTTCCTGGTGCTCAGAGGTGAGCCCTGGCAGTGCTTTGTGCTGGTGTCGTGGGCAGAGAAGGAAAGCGGCAGCTGGTTCCTGTCTCTGCTGGTCACCTTGGCTTGTGCCCTGGAGAGCCTTCTCCTCCCACAGACACCCTGCTCTAAGTTCTGCCTTCCTCTGTTTCCAGCTGAGAAATTAGATTTATGCTGGGAAATTGATGAAGTTTTAAAAACTCATTTTTGGAGAATGAGCTTTTAAAATGCATCTGTACTGGAGCCTTGCTTCTGGGAAGGGCCTCTATCTGGAGAGCGCCATTCACCACTTTGTTTTGTTTTTAGAAATTGCGACTTTGCATGGAGAAGGTTGACCAGAAGGCCCCCGAGTACATCAAGATGGCAGCATCGTTAAAGTAAGTTGCTCCCTTGTTCCAGCCCAGTGCTGACTGCTTTCCAACATTTTAGGTGAATTCTCCAGGGTCATCTTAGCTCTAGCCAGCCTTTTTAACTGTGGCCAGCCGAAAGAATTTTCTTCGTTTCTGTAGTTAGGTGGATCTCATGTTGCACATAGGAGCTTGGTACAGCAGGAAGGCAGGTTCAGTGACTGAGCGGGTGTGGGAAAGGTGCAGCCTTGCAAGAAGGTGGGCAGGGCAGCGGGCCTCAGGCTCGCGCTGGCCGAGGAGCCGCCCAGGGCTGAGGACAACCCTTTTCCTTTGATTCCCCCACCCATCCTGGGGACTAAATGCCCTCTGCTCCACCTTGGAATGGAAGCTTTTTATTGAGATGTGAGTTCTAGAGCGGTCTCCCCACCCCAGATTATCAAGGTCCATTGGCTTGGGAGTCAGTGAATGATCGGACTCAAGTGGCAATTGTTTAAAGAAGAGCACTGCACTGGGAGCCCTGTCCCTTTAAAGCGGGGGTTCCCCGACTTCAGCCCACAGGGCACATCTAATCTGCCATCCACTGCTCTTAAAGTGACTGTAGTTTACCATTAGACCATTAGATCCACTTTTTTAAAGTGAGCCCCTTCCGTGGTATTTAATATTTTTGCCAAGTTGTACCATCCCTGCTATCTTAATGCAGACATTTCATGACCCTGATACAAACGCTGCACTCGTTGTTCACTGCCTCCTTGGTGCGCTGGGCTGTGTTCTGACTCCATAGGTTTGTCTGGTGTTGGCATTGCCTGTGCGTGAAACGTGAGTGTGTGATTGTTTATGTCTGGTTTCTGTCACACAGTGTGGTGTTCTTGGGCGTCTTCCAGATGTCAGTATTTTTTTCCTTCTATTTGAGAGCATGGTGTGGCTGTGCCGTCTCTTGTTAACCCATTCATCACGAACATCTTCATTGGTTTCCTCTTGGGCTGTTATGAGTAGCCCCTATAGTTCTCTGTAGTACTATGGCCATATTCTCATTTCTCCTTGGTGTACACCCAGGCTTTTGACTGTTAATTGGCTGATATGGTCAAGCTGAGACCAGAGGAAGCATTTCAGATTAGAGGCACCTTGTCATTTTCACGTGACTGGAGATTTCACGGTGAAGCCTGTGTTCTTGCCCGTCTGATGTTGGTTTTGTAGTGAGAGATGGTAACACTACCTTACCAAATCCTCACTTTCTATGATGCACCAAGATTTTTCCAGCTAGCACATTGTATAAGTAGGAAAAAAAATAGGTGAAGACAGCAACCCTTTTCTGTTTATTTGGCTTAAATTCCTGCTATCTTTGACAGGGAGTGGCCATTGCTGCAGCTGAATTAACAGCTTAAAGTGTTTTTCTTGGCTCGTTAGTAAGTTCCTGAAGCTGTAAAGATGGAAAGCTGTAACCACTGCACTTGGCATGCAGCACTCTGGGGGTGCTCACAGGTTGGAAGTGAGCAGTTCAGCATCCCAGCGTAACCGCCGTGAGGCTGCTGAGACTCGAGTTAAGCACCATCTGCTTCATTTATAATGCCCACTCTACCCTGGGCAGAGTCACTCCCTTCCTGCCGGGTTGGCATGAAAATGCTTTTTCCACACAGAGAGTGGTTGTTTGTGAGACCTGGGTGATGCCCCGCGTGCATGGCCTGCCTGCCTTCGGGGACTCTGCAGCAGCGTTCCAGGTGTCACTCTTCTTGCTGGGTAGAACTTGACTGATAGTTCTAGAAGCCAAAGTTCTAGAAGCCAAATGGTGACTCATTCAGTAAGCCACTTGGTACAACTTACTGTGGGTAGTGAAATTGTTGAGAAGAGAGCTGGAGTAGGTCCAGTTGCTTTTGTTTTAGCATTGAACTTAAAGGTTATCCTTGGGACCAAGCACAGGTCTGTCCCCGTGGCATCTGCAGGTTGAAGAGTGGCTGCCAGCTGACCAGTGTGGGCCAAGGAGTGAGCTGCACATCGTGTCCGAGAGCCTAGGCTGCCCCTTACAGTGTTACCGCGTTTGCCTCGTGCGGCCTCTACCTGTCTCCAGTCACTACTGTGAAACTTAGACAGTGTGTTCTGTGTTTTCTTCTCAGTGCTGGGGAGACGACCTATAGCCTGGAGCATGCAAGTGACTTACGAGTGGAGGTGCAGAAAGTGTACGAGCTCATAGATGCTTTAAGGTAAGGTCCTCCCTCTGGCTGAGAGCAGGTGTGTGTGCGAGAAGTGTGGGCAGCAAGCAGCGGCTGAGGAGGAGGAGGCTGGCACTCAGCGCTTTTTACTTTTTGTTAAGAATTTCTAGTGTTTGTTACTATTCAGACAGACACAAAAAAAACAAAACCAGGAGCGGGAACTGACACTGACTGCATGCCAGTCTCTGCTTCCTTTTAGAGAGGCTCACTTGTCCCCACCTGCTCTGGGAGGTAGGAGTCAGCATGGCCATTTCACAGGAAGGCCATGTACCACCTCTGGCACAGGTGGTGGAGCCAAGGGTAAAGGAAACTCAGGTTGTTGTTGTCAGCCCCTCCGCTGCTATCAAACCACGATGTGGCTGTTGGGGTGCAATCAGCCTGGGCAGAATACTCAACCATCAGACTTGCAGGGCTGGCTGTGTTAATTCACAGGCTGGAAAATACTGACTCTTGTTCAGAAATTAGTATGAATCTTAAGGAAGCAACCAGCAAGCACTAAGCCAAGTGGGGCCTTCTCAGTGTCGGACGGGTAGCTCACCTGTGAAGCCATTTCTGTGCAGTCCCTCATTGACAGAGCATTTTGCACACAGCCTGTGTCGGGTCAGGACCTTGGGGATGGCCAGAAGGCTTGGCCTTCAAGGAAACTTCAGTGGCATCACTTAGCTGTTTCCATACATCTTCCTGGCATGAAAGCCTGGCACCTCTGCAGACCTCACCCTTGTTTCTGAGGCTGGCAGCACCTGTTACATTGATGTGTTTGTTCCAATTCAGTAAGAAGATCTTAACCTTGGGCTTGAACCAGGACCCTCCACCACATCCAAACACCTTGCGGCTGCAGAGGATGATCAGATACTCTGCGACACTTTTTGTGCAGGTAAAGCTGTCCTGGGGTGGCACAGACATAGGCACCAGGCTTGACCTGCTCGTCCACCTCTTAGCAGGCAGACCTGTGCTCATGGCTGGTCTCCTGTTTATACACTGGTTACTTCATAAGCTTATGGCTGCATCATGCCACATTTGGAGATTAATTTGTATTTCAGACACAGCCAAAACTACTTTGAATCCTGGGTCCCCAGAATAATCACTTGTCATTCTGGCAATTTTCTTCATTTTATTTCTATCTATCTGCATTTTTTAAAGATATATTTATTGCACTTGAAAGTCAGAGTTACAGAGAGAGACTGAGAGACCTTCCATCCATTGGTTCACTCCCCAAGTGGTTGCAATGTCTGTGACTGAGCTGATCTGAAGCTGGGAGGCAGGAGCTTCATCCAGGCCTCCCACATGGCTGCACAGACCCGAGCACTCAGGCTGTCCTCCACTGCTTTCTGAGGCCATTGCAGGGAGCTGGATCAGAAGTGGAGCGGCCAGGACTAGAAACAGTGCCACTATGGGATGCTGGTACCACAGGCGGAGGATTAACTTGAAGTGCAACTGCACTGGTCCTGTTAAATAACTGGTACTTCGAATTAATACATATTGGCAAGTTTGTGTCTTGAGTTTTCATCACTTTTATATCCTGAATACCTTCATGCACAGCACTCGCGCTGCCCTCGACTGCCTGCAGATCCTGCTGTGACTGTCTGTGTCCCCTTATCTTCCAGCCCCCTGCAGTGGGCATTCGTAGAAGTGTTGCCATGATAGGCATACTTTCTTAGGATAAATTGACAGGGAAGGCATGATGGCTCAATTAGCTAATCCTCCCCTTGCAAACACCGGGATCCCATATGGGCACCGGTTTGTATCCCAGCTGCTCCACTTCCCATCCAATTCCCTGCTTGTGGCCTGGGAAAGCAGTAGAGGGTGGCCCAAAGCCTTGGGACCCTGCAATTACATGGGAGACTTAAAAGAAGCTCCTGGCTTCAGATCAGCTCAGTTCTGGCCATTGTGACCATTTGGGAAGTAAACCAGTGGACAGAAGATCTTTCTCTATGTCTCTCCTTCTCTGAAAATCTGCCTTCCCAATAAAAATAAATAAATCTAAAAAAAAAGAAAAGAAATCCAAAATCCAAAAAACTCCCGACGGACTCGCTGGGTCACTGATTGTAGGGGAGAAGCTGGTGGCTCAAGGACAGCCCGAACCTGGGTGGGGAGGTCTGGGCTGTTGTCCTTCCTCTGCCAGTCCTTCCCAGGGAGTCCCAGCAGCCCTGCCCAGGAAACCCACTGATGAACCTAGCACTGTAGTGCAGAGAAAAAGGTCTTGGTCTTTTGATGAGCAGTTATTTATTGAATGCCTGCTGTGTACTGGGCCAGATTGTAGGGTATCCTATAGTGAACAAAAGGGCAAAGCTTCCTGTTGGTCAAGTTTCTGAGAGAGGGACAGACAGTAAGCCGCTAAAGTACAGTTTGTGAGAGGGTGGCCAGCGCTCTGGAGGAGCTGTCTGCGGCAGGGCTGGTGGAGGAGAGTCCTGAGAGGAAGCTGATCTTGGAGCCCTGAGGACCTGGGCTGTCCATGCTGATCATTTCACAAGGCAGAGGTGGGCTTGTTTGGAAGCCCCCTGGGGCCTGTGAAAGGGTGCCTTCCTCATTTGTTCCCGTCACTTTAATTTCTCTCCTGAGAGCAGAGTGGCTTAGCTTAAGCGGATGTTCCAGGGATTCATCCCAGGGATTAAATTCTTGTTTTTCAACCCTTGAAGTTAAAGTGTGACATTGTAACTCCCTACAGGAAAAGTTGCTTGGTTTAATGTCACTGCCAACCAAAGAGCAGTTTGAGAACCTGAGGAAGAAAAGGAAGCAGGAGACGGAGATGAAGAGGCTCAAGGAGAGACAGGTGCGTGACCCCGGGCTCTGGGCTGTGTGAGCCTCGAGGCCTCAGGGGGCTCCCTGGGGCCTGTGCTGGGTGGAACTTATCGCTCTCAAGTTCACTTTCTTTAGCATTTAGGGTCTGGCCTCATGCTCTTCTGTGGAAATCAGATTGCTTGCTTGTTTCTCTCCCTGGGTTCTGTTCCTTCGGAGCCTGCTGCTTCTGTCAGAGCCAGAATTCCCTAGGGATGGTCCCTGTGGTCGAGGCTGCCGAGGCTGGGGGTGTCCGAAGGGCCTTTCCAGGAGCTTTGGGTGTGCGCTGCTCAGCAGGCAGTGATGCCGTTATTCTAGTGTGGGTGACAGCAGTGGACCTCAGAGGTTTAAGGGCGTGGCATGACCAGTGAACCTGTGCTTGAAAAGAGCTTATTCTGTCATTTACTCTGATTGCTTATTTTCTCTCTGTAAATTGGTGTCTGGGGCTGGTGCTGTGGCACAGTGAGTTAAGGTGCTGCCTGTGGTGTTGGCATTGAGTTCCAGCTGTTGTACTTTTGATCTAGCTCCCTGCTAATGTGCATGGGAAAGCACTGAAGGATAGCTCAAGTGCTGGGCTCCTGCACCCACATGGGAGACCTGGAGGAAGCTTTGGGCTCCTGGATTTGGCGTGGCACAGCTCCAGTGGTTATGGCCACTGGGGAGTGAACTAATGGGTGGAAAATATTTCCTTCTCCCTGTTTCTTTGTCTGCCTCTAACTTTACCTTTTAAAAAATAGGGGGCACCTTTCATGTCATTCCTCTTCCCCCCAAACCAAAGCAAAAATCCCAGCATGATTTGATTTCAGCAGTTGGATACATCAGAGTTATGCAGCACTGTGGCCATGGTGGGGGATTCCAGGGCTGGGCAGGGCCATGGCCGTGGTGGGGGACTCCAGGGCTGGGCAGGGCCGTGGCCGTGGTGGGGGACTCCAGGGCTGGGCAGGGCCGTGGCCGTGGTGGGGGACTCCAGGGCTGGGCAGGGCCGTGGCCGTGGTGGGGGACTCCAGGGCTGGGCAGGGCCGTGGCCGTGGTGGGGGACTGGCAGTGGGGCTGCTCTTGGCTTGGTGGCTGTGCTGACCCTTGACTTTGGTGTCTCTCCAGGTTGCCCTTGAGTCCCGGCATAAACTTCAGGAAAGGCACAGCAGCCTGAACTCCTGGATGGCCAACGGAGAGCTGGCTGCTCTCCACGGGGGCCCTGCCCCTCTAAGAAAGGCTGAGGGCTGGCTCGCACTGTCAGGGAGTCAGGGGCAAAGTGAAGACCCCGATCCGCTCCTCCAGCAGATCCATAACATCACGTCATTCATCACGCAGGCGCAGGCTGCCGGCCGCAGCGACGAGGTACGTACGCTGCAGGAGAACCTGCGGCAGCTGCAGGATGCCTATGACCAGCAGCAGACGGAGAAGGCCATCGAACTGTCCCGGAGGCAGGCCGAGGAGGAGGACCTGCAGCGGGAGCAGCTGCAGATGCTCAGGGAGCGCGAGTGGGAGCGGGAGCAGGAGCAGGTCCGGGCCGCGTCCCTGCATGTGCGCACTCGGTCCCTGGACTTTGGAGAGCTTGGGCCTTTCCAGCGGGAGTCTGGCAGAGAGCCTCGCGCCGGCCCGGAGCGTGCTCTGGATCTGGGCCCCTTCTTAGAGCAGAGCGGCGCGGCTCCCAACACCTCTTCCCCCAGCCCAGCCTGGGAGCCCGGCCTCGGCCAGGACTTCCTTCCCCCGGCCTCCACAGCGCAGCCACACGAGGTGCCCTCCCGGAACCCCTTTGAGGAGGAAGAGCTCTCCAGCTCCACGGAGGAGAAGGACACTGGCCTCCTTCCTGCTGCAGCAGCTTCCCTCAGCCCTGCAGCCCATGGCCCGAAGGAGTACAATCCTTTTGAGGAAGAGGAGGACGAGGTCGTGGCAGGGAATCCCTTCACCAGCCCAGATAGCCCGGCTCCCAACCCCTTTGAGGAGGAGGATGGACCTCCCCCGCTGCGGCCGGCAAGCCCTCCTGGCCCCGGCAACCCCTTTGAGGAAGCTGCCGGCCCCAACCCCTTCGATGTGGACAGCGACAGCGGGCCCGAGGCCGAGGAGTGCATAGAGGAGGAGCTGCTGCTGCAGCAGATTGACAACATCAAGGCCTACATCTTCGACGCCAAGCAGAGCGGCCGCCTGGACGAGGTGGAGGTCCTGACGCAGAACCTGCGGGAGCTGAGGCGCACGCTGGCCAGGCAGCAGGGCGGCCCCGCCTGAGAGGGGCAGGGGAAGGGCAGGTGGGGCTGCTGGGGAGCAGGGCGCACGGTGTGAGGGGCACACGGGAGGATGGGAGCCGTGCCATTCTGGGCTGTGCACCTGGGGGTGTTTCCACTCTAGATGAATAATTAAATGGGAACCAGTACAGGAAGAATCAGCATGCATTTGCTGTTTTTTCACTTTTTTTGGTAAATTGGAGGTTTTCCTCTTTCAGAGAGCCAACACATTCTCACTACGCAGTGTAAGTAAATGAAGCTCTGCTGGCTCAGGGCAAGATCAGCCATGCACCACGCAGCCCGCCTGCTGCTGTGTTAGGGGCGGCTTTCCCTAGGCCTGTCCTTAGGTGAGACCCATGGATGGCGCCCTTAGCCTTCCCTGCTCTGGCCCGCAGGCCGTGGGTGTTAGTACCCCCGGGCCCCACTGGCCTGGTGCTGCGCGAGGGGAGGAGTCCAGGGCCAGGACTCTAGGGCGTGTTTTGCTGCCGTCTGACTGGCTCTTCGTGTGCGTTATCTGCCTCCTTCAGAAAGTTCAGCTCCAGTGCAGGGTGGCTAGGTGGCTGTGATCAGGATCATGTTTTTTTTTAGGAAACAGGCGTGGCTAAAACCATGATTGGCTTTAGTCCTGGGGAGAAGAGTTTCTATCCCAGTGTCGCTCCGAGGGACACTGTTCCTCCCCAGAGAGCCCTCCCCGCAGGGTGTGGGCACGCTGCTCTGCTCTGGGCCCCAGCAGAGCCACGCCGAGGGGGACCAGTCCCTCTTGGCTGAGGTCCAGCCCAGGATCGCCACACTGGCTCTGTAACGGCTGACCTTTTTGCCAGGCAGAGATCGAAGGGGAAGTGGCTGGATGAACTGTGGTGCTGTGGTTTCCAGGAACCCCGAAAACCCTTCACTGACTGACATCATGCAAACCGAGTGTGTCAGCACTCCGTGGGTTTCTGCAGTTACACTCACTAATTGATGAACTTAAACTAACTGACCATTTGTCACTTTATACCCCTCAGCTAACTCGGGGCCGCGCTCTGACTGCTTCCTGGAGTGAGTTCGGATTCCTTCCTTGCCTTCTGGGGAAGAGCCTGTGGAGGGTAGGAGTGGGAATGGCTGAACTGGGGTGGACGGGCCTGGGGACTGCAGCCTCATTTCTGCAGCACCTGCTGGGGCTTGCTCTGCAGAGGTGGGGGCCGGGCCTGCAGAGACCTTTGGCCTCTGGGTTCCAGTCACAAACTGGGGAGTGAGTGGATTCGTGCTGCTGGCCCGCCCTTGCCGGTGTGGTGGCTCTGGGCAGCCGAGGCAGGGGTGCCCGAGGCCACGCCCTGCCTGCCACGGGCTTCACGCTCCTGCCTGGCCCCCTGGCTCCCTGGCTGGAAAGGCAACCCTCATTGGCAATGGGGCGGTTTTGGGGGGTTGGTGCTGCCCCCCACCCCAAGCTTTCCTCCTCATACGGTGTGGCCCTTTCCTGAAAGCAGCCGCAGGCAGCCATCTGTGAGTGATGGAGCGCGTGCATGGGGGGTGCACAAGCAGCCTCTGTCAGTGCTTGTAACACTGACTTGGGATGTACTAGCGCAGACTGACATCCCTGTGGCTTCGTTGCTCTTCCTCCAGCTGTGTCCGCCTCTGCACACTCGGCTGTGCCGTCTCCCCTTTGTAGACAGCAGGGCAAGCTGGCCTATGCGATGTAAACACAACTCCAGGTTCTTGCCTCATGTGACTGTTTACCCGCCTGCAGTGCTTCAGGGCAGCCCACTCTGTGCCCTGCTGGCTGAGCACGCCCTTGCTGCGGCATTGGCAGGCCCCCAGCCGGAGGTCATGGTCCCACGCAGGAGAGGGTGGCCATTCAGGCATCTCCTGAAGCTGCTTGTCTGCTTCCCCTTCCGCCTTGTTCATTTGTATTTTCCCCTGATACACTAAGGACACTTCCTCATTGTGCTTGCAGCTCAATGTGTGGTTACTGTTCAATTACTAAAATGTTCCTGCGTCATCTTGAGCCCTGTGCCGTGTTAGTCCTTGGCGCCGTTGAGTGAGGGTCCCCGAAGGGAGCTGGTCTTGGAAGCAGCAGATGGTGCTGGCCGCCCGGCAGTCTGACTGTCCCGTGGAGGGTCACTGAGTGGCATGCACTCTGAGGCTTTGTATGGAAGCTTTTTTTTTTTTGAAATAACACATGTTAGTGGTTGAGTGTGTGTGCACCTGTGTTGCAGGTGGCATTCAGCTGTCATGTCTCCCCTGGAGCATCAGAAGGCAGACCTGGCTCCTGCGTTGCTGTTGATTAAGGGCTCCAGATGACAAGTCAGTCACTGGAGTGACCAAGGGATAAGGGTGGACCCTGAGATTGCCTCTTCCTCGTTATCCCTGCCGTGCTGGTTAAAGGGCCATTTTACTCAAGTGCAGTGTGAAAGCCTTTTCTAACCCACCATGACCGCCTGGGCCTGCCACTGAGCCACATTCCCAGGCCTTCCTGTCTGCATTGGAGCAGGCCCAGGAGCAGCTTATTCAGCAGCAGCTGGCAGATGGAGGGGCAGGTGTTGACAGCTGGCACCCTGTATGGGCACCCATGGGAGTTCTTACCACTGCTTTCTGATCTAACTCCCTGCTAATGGCCTGGGGAAAACAGTGGAAAAGGGGCTCATTTTGTTGTTTATTTTTCAAATATTTATTCTTCTTCTTCTTCTTATTATTATTATTATTTGGAAAGGCAGATATTCAGAGAGAAGGAGATACAGAGAGAAAGATCTTCCATCTACTGGTTCTCTCCCCAAGTGGCCACAATGTCTGGAGCTGAGCTGATCTGCAGCCAGGAGCCCCCTCCTCATCTCCCATGCGGGTGCAGGGTCCCAAGGCTTTGAGCTGTTCTCAACTGGATGGGAAGTAAAGCAGCAGGGACTTGAATTGGCGTTCATATGGGATCCTGGCAGATGCAAGGTGAGAATTTAGCCGCTAGGCTATCGGGCCTTCTTTTTTGTTTGTTTTAAAGATTTTTTTTTTTTTAAATTGAAAATCCTGATATATAAAGAGAAGGAGATATAGAGAGAAAGAAAAATGGTCCATTTTGTTTGGGTCCCTGTTACCCATGTGGAAGGCCTTGATGAAACTCCTGGCTCCTGTGGCCGGGCCTGGTGCTGGCTAGAGTTCAGCCTGGTCTGGGTCACAGAGTCAGTGAAGACTTGGGTATTGAAACCCAGGTCTGATACACTCCCGTGGACTTGAAAAGCTGATGCTCTCCCTAAAGCTTCAGGTCTCTTCACTTGGTCTCAGCTCAGACACATGAAGAGTGTGGACCTTGTCACTTTGTCCTTACGACAAGAAAAAGCTAGAGAAGTGTAAGTTTTCATGGATCCATCAGATAATTGGGTTTGCCATGTTGAAACCTAAAGGTGAGCCACGCTTCACACAGCTGGACCCGAGGCCTGGAGCTGAAGCCCTGGATGCAGCCGCTGGCATGCTCACTGCTGACCAGGGACCCTGCTGGAGGCTGCGAATGAAAGAGCAGGCATGTGCGTAGTCCACACAGCTGTGGGCTCTAAATGGTAACCCTGGAGAGTGGACTTGGTCACTGAAACAACAAGTGTTCTCCATGACAAAGCTCTTTAGGGAACACCCAACACTTGCCTCTCATATTCGACCAAATTTCAGAGGCCTGGCGCAGTAGCCTAATGGTTATAGTCCTTGCCTTGAACACGCCGATATCCCATATGGCCACTGGTTTTAATCCTAGTGGCCCTGCTTCCTTTCCCATCCAGTTCCCTGCTTGTGGCCTGGGAAAGCAGTCAAGGACGGCCCGAAGCCTTGGGACCCTGCACCCACATGGAGACTCAGAAGAGGCTCTGGGCTCCTGGCTTCAGATCAGCTTAGCTCTGGCCATTGCAGGCACTTGGCGAGTGAACCAGCAGATGGAGGTCTTCCTCTCTGTGTCTCCTTTTCTCTGTATATCTGCCTTTCCAATAAAAAAAATATTAAAAAAAAAAGCTGAACTTCACTTCGTGTGATGTGACACAGGTAATACTGCCCCACTGCCAACAGCAAATTGCAAGCACACTGAGGGGGAGAAAAGATGGGAGAAAGCAAACATCAGACCTCGAGGCTAGAGTTACCAGGAAATGTGAAGCACAACGGGCGTGTTGTTGGGTCAAATGGTAAAAACATTGCTGGAAAAGCTCAGTAATGCAAGCAGATGAGGAAACTGGAAAAGAATCTCAAGGAAGTGCTAGAAACGCAGGCAGTGTAACAAAGGGAGAATGCCTAAATGGGTTCCTGGCTAGGCCGGACACAGCCGGTAATCCGGGAGACGGAAGTGCCGAGAAATGAAAACAGCAACGCACACACCATCCCAGAGCTATGGGACAGTCCCCAAATGTAAAGTGTATGCAGGCAGATTTTCAGCAGGAGAAACACCAGATGAAGAGGAAATATTTGAACCAAAAACTGTCAAATCTGAAGGGAAACATGGAATGCTGGCGTGGACCAGCCCTTGGAAAGGATTCTCTGGAAGTTTCCCCCTTCTTTTCCTGACAGCTTCCTCATCTTATTCTCTGGCAATCTTTCTTTTTTTAAAGTTCCTGCTTTCTTAGAAGAGCTGACTTGCTGGTGGGCAGCTGCCCCATCCACGGTTCCCCTTTCCGGTCCCTCCCTGCCTCACTGGTAGGGCTGCGGAGCCCTGAGCGGTCACACAGGCAGGTTCGAGTCCCGTACTTCGGCTTGCTACTGGCCAATTAGACCTACATCATAGGCTATCTGTGGCCTTCATTCAGTCTCCCAAATCTACACCTCTGTATCTCAGACGGCATAAAGATGGAAAAAAGCTTAGAAAAAAAAAAGAAGGAAAAGTTACATAGCTGAGGGGGACATGGCCACTGAAGTACAGACATTCAAGCACAGTCATGGAGAAATGTGAAAATCGCAGCTGAACTACCCGAGCCACAGGTGTGGGTGCCTGCTGAAGGTGCTAGGGCTTTTTTGTTTAACTCTTTGGGTTTTTTTTTAAGATTTATTTTTATTATTTTCTGCTAGAAACTCAGATATACAGACAGGAGGAGAGACAGGTAGATCCGTCTGATGATTCACTCCCCAAGAGGCCGTAATGGCCAGTGCTGAGCCGATCCGAAGCGAGGAGCCTAGAACTGGCGCCCGCATGGGATCCCGGTGCGTTCAGGGCAAGGATTTTAGCCGTTAGGCCACTGCGCTGGGCCCAAGTGCTAGGGTTTTTAAAAAACAAAGCACAAACACCTCACCAACCTAGTATTCCGTACCTGGAAAATCATCCCAGCTTGGAAAAATAAAAGTTTCTTAAAGTGACCCGAGTTTTTCGGAGTACATCTCCACCGCCTGTTTTTGAGCAGCTAAAGTAGGATCCGAAAGCGTTTTTCCCCCTTCGCTTTAGCAAGTCGGTTCGCTTTTGAAAGTGCTCATTTTGGAACTGCAAAGTTGGGAGAGATACCTGAGCTGTATCTGCAACTAGAAACCTTTGAAATAACTTCCCGTGCGCGAGTGACTGCGGACTCCAGCAGGTGGGTGTGCCAGCGCCGGCCCGCCAGGACCACAAGTCCCAGGCTGCCCCGCGGCGCGGCGCGAGGCCTGCCGGGAGAGGCGACGCGAGGTCGGCCTGGGCGCCCGGCCGCCGGGGTCCGCGTGTCCGCCTCGCCCCCGGCTCGCGGCCGGCCTCTGCCCGCCGCCATGCCCATGAAGGGCCGCTTCCCCATTCGCCGCACCCTGCAGTACCTGGGCCAGGGCGACGTGGTGTTCAAGGACTCGGTGAAGGTCATGACGGTGAATTACAACACGCACGGGGAGCTGGGCGAGGGCGCCAGGTCAGTGGGCGCCCCGGGGAGGCCGCGACGGGCGCCGCCGTCCCACGGGCTCCACGGCCGAGGGCCCGGAGGGCTGGGTCGGGCTGGCCGCGGTCGTGGCGCGGGTGCGGGACGGGGACTGCTCGTCTGTGCGCTGCGGCGTGGCGCAGGACCCCGCAGCCCCCTGGCCCCGGGCGGGGAGACCGGGCCGGTGGCGGGTGCGGTGGGAGCGGCAAGGCGGGGACACCTGGTGACCGCTGGCGGGCGGGAGGCGGCCTCGGCTCTCCCCCGGCTGGTCGCCAGCCCCGTTCTCCCCGGGGAGTGGGTGCTGCCTCTGGGCAGAACCCTGGTGACTGTTAGCCTTGGTATCGCTTGCTCAGTGCTGGGCCCTGCAGCGCCAAATGGGCTGGTTCTCCTTTTTCTGAACCCTTGTTTTTCCTGGAGGCAGTAGCTGTCCTTGTTGGTTTTCAGCTGTGGAAATCTGAGACTTTCTATCCTCCCATCGTTTTAAACCGTTCTGCCAGATTAGCCTTTGCATGGCTGCCGCCTTCCTGAGTGATCAGGAGGCATACAGCAGCCACCTGTGGCCCACGAGCCAGCACACCTGCCGGCCCTGAGACCCGGCTTCGTGGTGGAAACAAGGGTGCGTTGGCGTTGCCTTTAACTAAAGACTGCTTAGCAGAGCCAAGGCAGCGGTGGGAAAAGAAGGCGGCCCAGGGACAGGGAGACCCCAGGTCTGCAGGAGCGAGGGAGTGTGACCCGGGGAGCCTGCAGATCGAGCCTGCCGGCTGGGGCGCAGCCAGGCTGACGTGCCCACCCCAAGGCCAGGGCCCATGAGTCCCAGAAGGCTGTGGGAGCTGACTTGCCCCTTCTGCCTTAGAAGAGGTGCTGGGAATTCCCCGCTCTGGGGGCGGAGAGCTCTGAAGGCCGATGTGTGAAATCGCTTAGTCGGCACCACTAAAACTCTGCTTGTCCTTGGGGTGCAGGGGATTAAGCTGCTGCCCACAGAGCCGACATCCATTTGGGTGTTGGTTCAGGTTTCTGCTGATGGGCCTGGAAAGGCTCCCCCCACCCCTGGTGGCCCCAAGCACAGCTCCAGCAGAGAGTGCACATGACAGCGGGGGTCCCAGCATCCAGGAGGTGCTGACCTGGCCTGTGGCTTCTCCTGGCCTCCTCAGGGGCTCCTGAGAGCCCTGGATTTTCTGGAGGAAGTGCCTGCCGTCTGAGGGTAGCCCTGTTCCTGAAGGCTCGTTTCTCGCCTCTGCAGGAAATTTGTGTTTTTCAACGTTCCCCAGATCCAGTACCGAAATCCCTGGGTGCAGATCATGATGTTCAAGAACATGACGCCGTCGCCCTTCCTGCGTTTCTACCTGGGTGAGTGAGGGCGCAGCCCCTCTGTTGCGACTCGTGTCCCTCAGTGTCCTCGGGCTGGGCACGCCGGGCTGGCCCAGGTGTGGCCTCGGCCCTCCCCCTGCCTCTTAGCCTCACATGGCGCCGTGGGGGGTTGTCTCCCTCGCAGATCTGTGCCACCTCGGAGGTTCTTTATTGCCGCAGATGCACAAGAAGCTAGCCTCACAGGCATGTGGTGTTCTGTGCAGGCCCAGTTATGCACAGGGGACGGGTGTGAGGTCGCCTGGGCTGCCCTGGCCCTGCCTGTGGTGATGAGGTGCTCCCTGGTGTGGTCCTCCTGCCAGGGCAGGGGGGAGTGCCTTGTGGGCTCCACCTGGCACCAGCTGGCGCCGGCCCTGTAGGAGTGGCCCTTGTGGCCAGTCGGGCACTGGCTGTGCGTGTGTCTGGGGAGCCGCCAGGTCGGCTGCCAGGGTGTGATGCTGCTGCTGCTGGGGCCTCTGGTAACCTTCCTTCGAGTTCAGTGACTGGTGCTGGGCCAGCAGCTTGTCTCATACCTGCTCCCTGGGGAGCCTCCCGTTGCACGGGGTCCCAGTCTCCCTGCGTGGACCTGGGGCTTGGCTCAGCTACACTGCTGGCCCAAGACCCAACACGCCTGCAGCACTGGGTGCTCTGGGGCCCTCATGCAGGCGCCCTCCCCCAGGAGCGGGGCGCCACAGACCCTGTCTCCCTCCTGGACACTGCACTGCTTTTCTCTGGGTGATGGCCTCCACATTGGTGCTGGGGCTGCTAATGCTGGTGCCTGGGCCCTGAGACCTCCTTGGGACTTGTCTGGGTGCCACTTCCTCTTGGTTTTGACCCTGGCACAGCCTCCTGGTGTGTGTCTGTCCCATGTGCTCCCCCTTGTTCACAAGTGACGGCCCCACTGCTCCATCGTCCTCTGCCTAGGTCCCCAGGC
Source organism: Ochotona princeps (assembly GCF_030435755.1). Lineage (NCBI taxonomy): Eukaryota > Metazoa > Chordata > Mammalia > Lagomorpha > Ochotonidae > Ochotona > Ochotona princeps. Next base: position 35,920,410 of record NC_080852.1, on the reverse strand, counting down.
TAAGGGGCCACAGCGAAGTGTCCCTGGGAGGTGCTCTGCTGTGTGTCTCCTGGGGGCTGAGGAGATGTGGGCTGGGCAGGACAGTGGCAGAGTCAGGCTGGTGGAGCAGGGCACGTCATGCCATTGGTGATGATTTATGTGGGCATTTTTTTAACAGCTTGATTTATTTGAAAGACAAATGTACACAGGGAGAAAGAAAGTGACGGAAATCTTCCATCCGCTGATTCACTCCCCAGGTAGTCACGATGGCTGGGGCTGTGGGTGCAGGGGTCCTGGCACTTGAACTGCTTTCTGCTGCTTTCCCAAGTGCATCAGCAGGGAGATGGATCAGAGGTGGAGCAGCTGGGTTTTGAAGTGGCACCTGTACTGAATTCTGGTGTTGTAGCTGGTGGCTTAACCTACTGAGTCATGCCAACCCGTTTGGGTTTTAAGAAAATGAATCTTATTGATATGATTCCCACCCATAATGCAATGCAGTGTCGCAGGCCTGGTCCTTGTTCTGCCTGAGACATAATATTCCTTAGTGCCTAATCTTCCCCCTCCCGCCCTCTGCCAGGGTGCCTTGTCAGGTCTGAGCGGCTGCTGGCGAGCCGGTTCCACGTCACTCATGGTGGTGCCGCGGTGCCCCCATTCCCTCAGGTTCACCCGTTGCCCCATCGCCTATTGCCACGTCATTTTTGCTTGTCCCGTTTTTGCGCTGCCCTCTGAGGAGCTGGCCTTGTGGGCAATGCTGAAATAGGAATGATGAGGGGGGCGGGGCAAGCCCAGGTCTGACAGGTGGGGAGGTGCTGTGGGAACAGAGAGCCAGCGACAGCCGTGAGGGTCCTGGCCAGCTGTGGTCTGGGTGGGCAGCCCTGGCCCGTGACTCAATCTGAGGAGCTGTTGGCTGCCCCAGTACGAGGCCAAGGAGCTTGGGAGACCCCACGTTTGTCCTTCCCCTCCTGAAGGCCTGGTGGAGGCAGTGGACGACCAGCCGCTGGCTGCGACTCCCTCTTGCTTGGGGCCCCAGATGCTGTTGTGGGGGATACACGCTCAGGACCACACTAAGTTCTAATTCCCTCTAAACAGCCAGCTTATGTGTTGATGATTAAGTTACTAGCACATGAATTTTGGGGTCACTTAGAAGTCTAAGCAAGTGGGGTGCCTCCATGGCTGCTGAAGGGCTTGTCTGGCTTTTGACTGCCCAGAAGAAAGCAGTGAAGGAAAGCTTCAGTGGCCTGGTGGAGGGCTTTTCTGAGGTCACAGCGAGTGGCGCTAAGGGGCACACAGTGCCGCTGCCCGACACTTAGTAGTTTGAGAAACTGCATAATTGTGGGGTTGCTGACACTGCCACCTGAGAGTGGTTCTCATGGCCCCCATCCTCACCCTGCAGCGCCCTGGTGAGCAGGCAGGGTTGCCTGTGCTGCTGGGTGCATGCTTGGTGGTTCACCCAGCGCAGGTGCACTGGCTTTGGTCCCCGTGGGTGGAAGTCCGTGTCGGCTCTGCCCTCCTCCGGGAAGGCTGCGGGAATGGGGCTGTTTCTGGATCTCGCTCTCACCGCAAGCAGGGGAGCCGCTCCACTGAAAGGAGCGTGTGGCTAAACTGGCGGACTGGGTGGTGCTGAGTGATCCGCCCATCTCAGGGTCCTTAGCTGTGGTCACATCTGTAGGCCTTTCCCAGGTTCCTTCGAGTACTGTTACCCTCTCTACCCCTAAGTCTGAAATCTGAGCCATTCTGTAGGCTTTTCTCCTTGAAGGTTTTTTGTTGATTTACTTGATAGGCAGTGCTGTAAAGAAAGACACTGAGAGAGATCTTTCATTTGCTGGTTCACTCTCAAATGGCCAAGTGACTGAGAGGCCAAGGGGAAGCCAGGACCCTGGAACTGAGTGTCCCATGTGGGTGGCGGGGGCCTGTGCTTTTCTCAGGCACTTTAGCAGGGAGCTGGATGGGAAGCAGAGCAGCTGGGACTAAACTGAAATGCCAGGGGCGTGCTGGCTTTGTAGGTGGCAGCTGGCTGGGCCGGGTCACAACACTGGCCCCTCAGTGAAGCTTCACTTTGTGTTTCCTCCAAGTCTTTTTGTCTTTATTGAGACAGAACTCTCATGTGCTGTCCCCAACCCCCAGTGCCTACAGCTTTGTCTGGATCTGGTAGCAGCGACCCAAAGACCTGAGCCATCCTGGGGTGTGCAGCAGCAGGAATGTGGACCCCAGAGCCGAGCCAGGACTTGCCCCTGAGCACTCCGAGAAGGGAGTGCCTTAGCCCGGCACCACTCCTGGCTCGTTGTGCTGTGTCATATGCTTTTTGGCCAGTTACATTTGATCTGAAGGGTATGAGTTTCTTTTTTAAGAAGGTTTATTTTCAGTGGAAATGCAGAAAGTTAGATATACAGTGAGGAGAGACGAAGATCCTCCATCCTCTTTTGTTCCCTTCCCAAGTGGCCAGTCTGAAGCCAGGAACCTCTTCCGGGTCTCCCACGCGGGTGCAGGTCCCAAGGCGTTGGGCCATCCTCGACTGCTTTCCCAGGCCACAAGCAGGGAGCTGGATGGGAAGTGGAGCTGCCGGGATTAGAACCGGCGCCCATATGGGATCTCGGCATGTTCAAGGCGAGGACTTTAGCCGCTGGGCCACCGCGCCGGGCCCGGGTAGAGTGTTTTGCTTCTTTGCATATGGGGCACAGCTCGTCCCTACACATGTCTTAGTGGGCTGTGTCTGCAGGCTGGTGTCCTATTGAGTATAGAAGTTTCCACTTACTAATGGCCTCAAGAGCAGCAGTGACTCCAGACCTTGAGTCCTGCATCCATGTGGGAGACCAGGATTGAGTTTCAGGCTCCTGGCTTTGGTCTGGCCAGTGCAGCCATTACAGGGTGAATTAAAGAGTCAAAGAGCTCTCTCCTCTGCCTCTTCTGTAGAAAATCATTGTGGCTATTTTTGGTCTCTTGTGTTTCTGATGAATTTCAGGCTCAGTTTTTTGTGAGGTTGATAGGAATTGCATTGTTTTTCCAGATCAGTTGTGGGGGGATGCTTAGTGTGGAGGCCATCTATGGATTTAAGTTCTTTCTGGTAAGATCACACATGGTTTTGGGGCAAATGCAGTGGTGCAGCATGCTGTTCCTCTGCCGTGGTGCCAGCATCCCGTTTGGGTGCTGGGTTGTATCCTGGCTGTTTCACTGCTAGTGGACTGGGAAAGCAGCAGCAAATGGCCTCAGTTCTTGGGTTCTGCAATCATGTGCAGGAGACCTGGAAGAAGCTGCCAGCTTCGATTGGCTTGGAAGAAACTCCTGGCTTCGGATCGGCTCAGCTCCGGCCATTGCAGTCACTGGGGAGTGAGCCAGCGAATGGAGTATCTTTCTTCTCTCCTTCTCTCTCTAAATCTGACTTTCCAATAAAATTAATAAATCTTTAAAAATTAATCTTAAAAATCGTACATGCCTTTTTACGTGTTCGTGTTCTAAGTTTCAGTTCTTCCCATGGCTGAGGAAGAGGTGGGTTGCTCAGGGGTCCTGTTGTGTGTTTTCTGTTCCACCCCTGTGCAGTCTGCGGGTGTGCACTGAGAAGCCTATTCCTTGTCTGTTTCCAGATTCTGGGGAGCAGGTCCTGGTGGATGTGGAAACCAAGAGCAATAAGGAAATCATGGCACACATCCGAAGGATCTTGGGGAAGAGCGAGTGAGTTGCCTGGGTGACCCTGGAGGGGACCCACACTGGGCTCGGCCTGTACAGGCTGTGGGTGCTAACAGCCTGGGCCGTGGCCTCGCCTCCGCTGTGGCTTGGCTGCCCTCCCCACAGCCTCACAGCCTGAGCGCCCTTGGCAGTCCAGGGCGAGAGGGGTACTGGCGGGAGGCCAGAGCACTGCTCTCCTGAGGACTGTGCTGCTTTTCTTGGGGTGTGCAGATGTCTACCCCCCCATGGAACGTCCCCTCTGCCTGCCATGAGGGAGAGAAGGGGAGAAAGCGAGGCCCAGAATGTTCCTTGGGGAACCCTGGGGAGCATTCCCAGGGGCCTGCTGGTGTCCCCATTAACTGGGCTGTTCTTGTGGGCCAAGCAGCAGGCAGATACTTCCCAGTGCCCTTCCCGCTTGTACAGCCTTCCTCCCTGTTTGAAGGGAGTGTGTGTGGTGACGGGGAGGCTGGGGTATAGGCTCTGGGAGTAGAAGGGTTAGAAGGCTCAAGATCCGGGTCTCCCTGGCTCTGCCCACTGGCCCTCATCCTGCTGCTCATGCTTGGTGCTGTCTCTGCTCTTTGCCAGGGAAACACTCAAGAAAGAGGAGCAGGAGAAAAAGCAGCTCTCTCACCCAGCCAACTTTGGCCCCCGGAAGTACTGCCTGCGGGAGTGCATGTGTGAGGTGGAAGGGCAGGTGCCCTGCCCAGGCCTGGTTCCATTACCCAAGGAGATGACAGGGAAGTACAAAGCTGCCCTGAAGGCCAGTGCCCAGGACTGAGGCCCAGGGCCCCTCTGCTTGGAGCGGCGGCTCTGACCTTGGTGGAATGGGATTCTTACGGCCCCAGGTTCTCTTTCTGACATGCTGGAAACCTTTTTGCAATAAAAGGTTCTGACACGCCTGTGTTACAGAATGAGGCAAGTGTCTGGAGCCGAGCTGCTGACTGGCCACGTGGTGCGGCCAGAGGCTGGCCGGGGAAGGTACAGGCCCTGGCTCTCTGCATCCTGTGCCTCTTCCTTTAGAGTCCAAGGGCTGCCATGAGCAGGCAGTGTGGCCAGCCCTCCCTTGAGGTCACTGGGGTGCTTTTCAGAACCTGAAGGTGACTCCTGGTGCCAGCCTTCTCCTTGGTGGCAAGGGGGAGTTACTGGCTGGGAGCTCAGGTATGTGCCTGCCAGCCACCTCTCACCGTCACTGCAGCCACCCTGTACTCCGGAGGCGGAGACTTGGGAGAGGTTAGTGATGTCACCATCGCACTGTCGCTTGTTCTTTGCCTTCAGCTGTCTGCAGACAGCAGAACCCCCTTAACTAAACTCTGCTAGGGAGGCTGGACTTGGGGGCATCGTGCACAGTGGTTGCAGGATCAGGAAGGGGCGGCAGGAATGACGGGGTGCTCAAGCTCTGGGTTCTTACCTGGTACCTTCTCTTTGGTGGGGACAGACAGCTGGCAGTGCCACAATGGGAACTGGAGACGAGGTGGACTTGGAGCCTGTCACATGGATGCTGAAGTTCTGGTTGACAGTGGTTTCATGTTCAAGGGTGAGGGCTTATGGGGCTCTGGGGGAGGCAGGGGTATGTGAGCCCGGTTAGAGTCTGTGGGGCTGCTCTGCCTTTTCACTGCCCACATAACTCCTGCATGCTTACCCAGCTGATCGCTTCTTTGCCCTACACTCCTTGGTCCTCACTGCTACCATCTTGGTTCCCATAGCTAAGGTGACAGTACCCATACCCCTTCCTGGTGGGGGCGACTCCCCCTGCCTCAGTCTAGGTAGGTGTCCATCACCCAGCAGGAGTAGAAGACTTGGGTGTGAGGCTCGGCATGGGTGTGACGGGCTGTTGAGGTGGAGAGCCGGGGCGAAGGGGAGGCTGTTGGTGGATCCTGCTATGCCAGCCTTCCTCATGGCAGATAAAATTTCCAAGGCAACAACACCTTAAATTTCTCTCTTCCTGTTTAGTTGTGATGAAAAAAGGCTTAAAATGTACATAAACAGGAGAAAAGATTACTATGAGCATGTTAGAACCGGCCTGTTCCTCCCAAATGCCATGTGCTCCCCAGACTTCTGCTGATGGGTTCTGGACCAGGTTGGGGACTTGAAGTCGAGCTGGAGCAGGAGAGGCCAGGTGGCAGTGCACTAAGACCGTCCCAGCTTGGGCAACTTGAGAGCTTCTCCCAAGGGAGCAGCCACCCCGAATCTGCTGGTCTCAGGCCTGGATCCCAGGGTCCCACAGCCCACCTGTACCCTGTCCAGAGCTTCCTGAGCTGCAGACCAAGGTGCTGCCCTGCTGGGTGGAGCTCATCCTGCCGGTGGTTCCACTAGCCGTATCTGCAAGGGCAGGAGCACCAGGAGGCTGCGGCCCTCCAGCTAAGGCTTGAGGCAGAGCTGCAGACAGGAGCCGCCACGCTGCAGCTCTGATGTCCTGGGGTGGAATGACGAGCAAGGGGCACGTTAGTCTTTCAGTTGCTTTAATAGTAGAAACCTCACTTGGGTGGGAGGAGTAAGCCACACAATGCCACAGAGACAGCATTTAATAAAATGCATAAAGCTAATTCATGCACTGCAATTCTCTATATACAAACACGACAATGCAGATCTTCAGGACTGAAGACACTGATTAGATATAAAATTCAGCTTAAAAAGTACATGCCATTTTAAAATGCCATCACATAACAGCTGATTTCACAGGGAAGTGCGTTGTGGAAAGCTACAGCTTTTGACAGGTTTTACCTGGAGTTAGAATGTAATGGCATTCATATTGTGAAGGGCAGAGGTTACAGAAACGGTCCCAAGAAAACCTAAAACCCCAATTTTAAAAGGGCCGGTAACTCACAGCTACCTTTTAAAGGAGGAATCCACACTACAGGTAAAAACTATGGTCGGCACTATGAAAAATGTGCAGTTTTTCCATTATAAAACTAGTTGAACACTGGTTTACAAGTTAATTGGGAGACAAGGAACTGTAGAAAAATATTTCAGCACTTGTGTTGTACGTGGCGGCAGCATTGAAGTCCATGAATGTGATGGTTGTTGAAAAAACGCTAAGAAAAGCTTGTTTTTAATGTAAAAATCTACTGAGAATTAGCCAAACATTAAACATTAACACAGTCTGTCAACTGATGAGTATGTGGAGCATTTTTTTCTGTTTTGTGTATAAATACTGAGATACCAAAGTCACTGGTTTCTTGAATATGTATAGCTGGGATAAAAACATGACATTCCTTTACTTCGATTGCTGTTAAGATAAATAGCTCCAAAAGAAATGTGGGAAAGGTTTCCTGTGGAGACCACGCCTCCCTCAGTATTTTGACCTGGAAAGCCGCTCTGAGCAGTGTGATTGTCACGACGGGCAACGGCGTGGGGCAATGGCATGGGGACGGTCGCCCAGTCCCGGCGGGGGGAGGCCAGGGAGCAGTGGAGCAGCTTTCTCTCAACGTCCAGGTGGGAGAGCGGAGGGCTGACGGCCCACGTCTCCCAGAAGGCACTGAGGACTCTGGTCTCAGGACGTGCTCTCAGACGGCTGGGAGCTTAGTATAAGAAGGACGTGAGTGACCTGTGGCTTACGCGAGTGCTTGCTGTTCCCCAGTGATTCCGCGGGTGGGCTCTCCACGTTCCAGCCACAGCGCTCGCTCCTGAGTGCCATGTCTCAGTTTAAAGCCTCATCAAGGATTAAAATTCATCACGAAAGAGCTGGATAGGGAAAGTCTGGCATCTGTAGCTTGAAGGGCACAAAAATACAATTTTTATCTGAGAAAATTTCAACCATTTACAGAAAGGAGTGAAATCTGGGTTTCATTCACATGCCTGCAGCTAGACAATTTAAAACTTGCAGCTACGCGCCTCACAAGGCTTAGCCGTCAACACTCATGCTTACTTAAAATGAATACTGGGTGGATTGTTGGTTTTTCAGCTGGCATCAGAGATGGGAGACTGGTCAGAGGACAGTGCCCCGGTCTTGTTGAGCGAGCACAGGGACTGCTGCCCAGACCATGCTGTGGCCCTGACCCTGGACCCCACAGAAAAGCTGCGGTCCTGGGGAAGGTGCTGGCTCTCACTGCAGTTTCCTTTCAGCTGGGTCGGAGGCGTGTAGGAAGTAGACCTCACTTAGAAGAGTCCTAGATTTGGGCTTTAGGAAAAACTCTTCCAAACTTCCTGGCCCTTGTCTGAACCTTGAGAAAATACAAGAATGGCATCCTGTCAGAACTTCTGTCTAGAATTTTCCTTGTGCAGAATGGAGATTCTGATTTCATGCCCCCCCCAGCCAGGCTCACTCAAAAGGAAGCAGTTTAGGAAACCATGGGCAGTGCTTCCTGCTGAGGGACCTTTCACACCATCTGCTTCCCTTTAGCAACTACCATGAACTCTTTAGACCTAAGCAAAGTTGGTGAGGTGACTTCATGGCTGTATACATCATATATACCTATGTACACAGACTATATACACACTGTACAGGAGAGGATATAGACACGTACATTCAGTCCGTCATACAGGCCTGCACACCTGTACACCCACAACGCTGCTGACGGGCCCAGGGATGGACATGTGCAGTGCGCACTGGCAGAGGCACACAATGAGGAAGTCCAGAACCCTGTTTCCATGTGTTGGCTTCAGAAATCTGCATCAATCAAAGCTAAGATGTTTTCAGAGAGTCATACCATCTACACAGTGGGAGCTGGGCAAAGGCAGCCTGTGGGCGCATGCTGTGCAGGCCGAGACACTCCCAGGGGCCTCCCTGGGAGAGGGATGTCACACAGTGATACCTGCTGTGGCCTGGGTTTAGAGAACAGAGTGTACCCACAACCCCATAATTTCTGGACTCCTGTGAGGTCAGGTCCCTAGATACTGGATATGAACTGCCAGCAAGGGTGGGCTGGGCATGGGGCTGCTCTGTAGGAAGTGCCTATCCCAGAGGGGAAGGGCCAGACCAAGAGTCAAGTCCATGTGTCACGCTGTGAGGCTGTTGCTGCTCCAGGCAGAAGCACACACAGCTAGCTTGGTCACCACAGCGGTGGCCTGGCTTGTAATACTGCCCTGCTAGCACACAGGCCCTCAGGAGGGCAAGCACCCAACATACACTACGACAGCTGCAGTCAAACACCCGAAGCCCAGCGGCCTGAGCCAAAGCCCAGCAGAGGGCAGGCAGTAAGGAATGTAGTCTTCCAAATTCCAGAGAAATTTCAAAGGACAAGGATGGTTAACACTACTTCCTTAACATTTTCCAGGAGTGACTTCAAAAATATTACTTGCTTAAATAGTCTGGTCTTTTTCTAAGTCTTTGTTTTATGCTCCTAGCAGTGATCTCCACAAATTCCAACATGTAACCACCTTAACCTTATCTGAGATTCCTCTGGGAAAGAGCCCATGTAATCAAAACACGACAGCAAAGTCTGCCTCCCCTGAGCCCGCGTGCTCCCCTCACCACTGGAGCAGCGTCAGTGGGCTCACACAGCGCAACAGCTCAGAACTTGGTGGCCATGACTGGGTCTCATTCAACTAACGTGGGGAAAATGCCTTGTGGAGTCTCTCTTCATTGGTTAGTTTGACTTTTCTGAAGCAGGTTGACAGGAGATGGGATGGATCTGAGGCAAGCATTCAGGTTTTGTAAATGTGATCCTTAAAACAAGGTCACTTCAAGGTAGGAAAGCCAGTGGAGTACAAAGCCCGCTGCCACTGCTCTGGAGTCAGCCACCGCCAGCCAAGGGACAGCAGAAGCAGGCCGAGGTTAGAATCAGCAACTGCAAAGCAGAACCGGTCCTGGGCCAGGCCTGCCCAAGGCCTGGCGCTTCTTTCCCCAAACTGAGCCTGGGTGCTGAGTGGCTGCAGGCCTCCAGGGCCTGCTGCTGAGCGTGCTGGGCTCTGGAAGCTGTGAAACATGTATTTCCAGGAACTATGACAAGGCCAACATGCACATGCTCAAAAATCAGAGCTGAAGGAGGCCCCCTCTCTGTGCAGGTGAACTTAAGACGCCCTCTAAACCACAGCCCATCACCAGCAGGAATGAAACCCATCAGCCCAACCGCCACTATCTTGGACAACAGATTGGAACTGGCAGAATAAAACCCTCTATTTCTAATGACCTCTCCCACTATGCAGTACTTGTATTCAATACATGAACTATGAACTGTGGTTAAAGCCTGGCCTTATGTTGCTGTCTGTAACAGCGACTGCCCACATAGGAGAAAACACTCTGTTCTGCCTTGAGCCCTTGGCAGCATCTGTCCTGCCCATAGCTGAGTGCCCATGAGGCAGGGGACAGAACTGATACCTTTTTGCATACCATACAATTAACAGGTTGAGCAGTGCACCTTTAGCTTTACACTGATACAGGTTCTTAATCCGGCCTTCTTAACAAGCAAGCAGTGCACTCACTCAGCAGGGTCTTTTCATGTCACTTTCTCAAATGGAAAACCCAATGCTTATCTGTGCTCCAGAGAGCCTAGGGGGCCGTAGGTCTAAACTCGTTCCTGTGCATTACGGTCACTGTCAGCGTCTGGGGAGAACGAGCATCCTGGGCATGGGACTGGCTTTTTAAGGAGTGGGCAATCTGCTGCTCTGCATCAATCATGTAAAATGCCCCGGGGTGGCAGACTGGCACACATTGGGGAGCCAAAGTATGCAGTGTGCCAAAAGGCTGTGACAGTTGGAGTCTGGAGACATGGTATAATATTTAAGGTCAACAGGGGAAAGAAAAATCCTGAAACCTGCTCACCTTTGCCTTCTGCTGTGACACAGTCCTAGGCCAGACCCCTAGCTCTGAATGGCTGCAGGGGTTTGGGCCCTTCATCAGGAATAGAAACCTTCGGGGTGGGGGGCCCTTGTACTCCAGAGGCCATGTCCTTCCGGCTGGACAGCATGGAGTCACCTGTCCTGTCAGAAGTGCTGTTGAGGGTTCAAAATGCCCATTTAGGCTTTCTACTCAGATGCCATCTGCCATGGACATGGAGGCGCTGCGGGCCTTGTCTGGCAGTCTCATCCCAGAAGGCAGCCACAGGAAGAAGGCTCCAGGCATGGTGGAGCCCACACACACCAGTCCTAGACAGGTCAGGGGCTGTGGCAAGTGCCACAAGTGCCAGCTTCCAGTGGGGAGCTTCCAGTTTGGGTGCTCCACCTGCACTAGTGCCACCCCCCTTAATACATGATGCCAGAGTCACCTTTTCATTCACAGGAGTTGAGCCCAACATCACTGATGTGTGCGTACAGTCAGGAATCATGCTGCCTTCGCTTACACAGAAATGATTGTCTCCTGTACCCTCGGCAGTTGTCACAGAATCCTTAGCATTTCAGCAAAACACTAACATGCAGTCTCCACTTGCCCTGCCCACAGGCAAGATGCTGCTAACATGGATAAGAAGTGCTCAGAAAGTGCTAATATTGTTACCCTGGTAATTAGTAGCTATTAGCTCCAAGGACATTTTTAATATATTTACACACATACTGTTCTCTTAGTTTCTTTTAGTTTTCTTTAATACTAATCTGACATTATAAAACTTCATTTTTTGTTTTTTGCCCTTTGAGAATTCCTAAATACAAATTGAGTTTTTAAAAGATTGTTCCAAAGTCTGCTTCATCCAAAGGCATGAGAACGTCTCTGAGGCAGGGAGGGTCCTACGAGTCTCAGTCGTGGTCGTCTGGGGTCACCAGGTGGGGGGTGGCCAGCACGGGGAATGTCTGCTACCTCCTGGTGGCGGGCCGGGGCTGCGCTAGAGGCCGGCTCCCGTGATCTGGCCGTTGTATTCCGCGGTCTCCATCTTGAGGATATAGGGGATTATGCTGTCTATTGAAACATTGCCAATGAGACCAGTAAAAAAAAGTTCTTCTGTTATGTTGGAGCTCATGAGCCTGAGTGCCGGCAGGCGGACGAGAATCCGGGCCAATCTGCAAGAGGGAATGGCGTTAGACGGCAGGAGCCTCAGCCCAGTGCCAGCTCCCAGGCCCTGGCTGCGCTGGGCAGTACTGAGCCCAACAGCCACTTTCCAGCCCCGTCTTTTTTTTTCTTCTTCTGGGAATTTATCATGAGAAAAACATACAAAGGGTACAAGACATGGTCATTATAAAACAATCTCTTCAATGTTTTAAACAAAGTCTTTCACCCACCAAAAAGAAGAAATTTTGGAAATTCATTGAAGCATGGCATCTTCATTTCACGCACTGCTAATCACTAAATACAGACACTGAAACCTTGGCTGCGGTGCTCTGATTTCAAGTGTTCGTTCAGCATTCTATAGGACAAAGGATTAATTCTGGGGAAATCCTAGTAAGAGGGCACAGCATGCCCTTGCCCAGGAGGTGGGGAGTCCACCAGACACTGCATCCAGAGTGTGTCCTGTGAGCAGGCCGTTACCCTACCAGGAACTGACACAGGGACAGGCTGGCCCATGATGCCACCTACCTTTCCTCTGGCAGAGCAGTGTGAGCTCCCTCGGTACAGAGCAAGAGGTTCTAAATCCTGTGGTATTTTATGGTCCCCATTACACACAAAAAATTTGCAAATATAAAGTTAGTAGAAGTTATTTCTGGACAGGACTTCTCTTTTTTAAACCCCGAAAAGGGTTTCCTTTCTGCTTTCTAGAATGCTGTAAATTTTTCTGCAGTGATTATTTTAGTATCTTAAAAAATGAAAATGTATTATTACACAAGTAGTAATGTAGCATTATTGTTCACCTGTCCAGGCCACTGTACTCACTGCTGGTCCGGTGGCCCAGAGCATGCTGTCGGTCTGCCGAGCAGCTCATCTTTTGGCCATGGGAACTTGGGGATTAGGCCTGCAACTTCTGCAGAGAGCAACTTGCTGACAGACCTAGCTACATTTATGCATTCTGGGTGTGATGTTCCCATTTCGGGGTTGGATTATCCTACATTTGCCATGAGGGCTGCGAGTCCACTGGAAACAGGGCCTACTTGACAACAGCTGAACTTGGACTACAGAGGTGTGCTGAAACAGGTGAACTGTCTGCCTCACACCAGGCAGGGTGCTTGGCAACTGTCCCAGCATCAGTGCTAAGACCACCCAGAGAGCTGGTCACCTGTCTGAGGGCAAGTCCCCTCTCGGAGAGGTAGAGGGAGCCCGAGTTGCTCTGCTCCTGCTGCGGTCTGTGCAGGAGACAAGGTGGGGAGGTGGGGCCACGTGTCTTCCTGGACTGGCACGTCTGCCCCAACACATATTTTTAAGGGACAAAAGAGAAGGGAAATAGAAAGCTGTTGCTTTCAGAGGGTCACAAGTGGTCATGGGAAGGGAGCAAGATCTTCTACCCTTGGTGGGAAATGTGTGCCAGTGCATCCTGAACACAACTCACCAGGCCTTCTCTGGGCTCAGAATAACCGAGCAGAGGGGCACACCTCTCAAATTATTTTGGACAAGAGAGTTTCCATAGGTACGCAAGCCGCCAGCATCAGCCCCTGAAGAGACCACACGACATCGACTCCACAACCCTGTAAGTGGAGCAGCAGCCGGGAGGCTCGCCCAGGATCACAGGAATACTGGGCGGCCTGGCAGTTCTGCCCATCCGGCCTGACGCTTGCACACCTTATCCAACTGCGGGACTCTAGTAACCCACGGGAGGCGCTAGAGGCCGCTAGCAACGGGAAGGCCAACACAAGTTTTAGGACATGGCGGCTCCAGCCACACTTCTTCCTGCTCCAAGCCAAAGCATGTGCTCATGTGCCTCACCGGTAGGTGTCTTCCGAGTAGGTTTTCTGAACATAGTCCTGCAACTCCATCTGTGCCTTCTCTTGGAATTTTTCAATTTGGCTTGTGCTGGTCAAACCTGGATGATCTGAAATAGAAAGTACCCCCCAATTTCCCTCTGTATTCACAGTCTCATCTGCAGACTTCATGATTTAAAAAAAAAAAAAAAAAATCGAACTTTTTACAACTCAAGCCCTGAAGCTCAAGAGATGGAGGGTTTGCCTCTCTCTTTATGGAATTCTTTCAAATAAAGCAATCTTTTAAAAAAAAGCCAAGACTGAGCTAGCTGAGACGTCACTGTTAGTAGGCTTTTCCTGTTTGCTACCAAGGCCTGAAGGCTTCAGGGAAGGGGCTGGACTTGGAGTGGCTACCCCCGCCTGTGCAACCCCTCTGGGCTGTTCTGGGCCTGTGGCTTCCTACTACTCGGAAAAACACATGTTTTAAGGCTACTGTGTGCAATTAGAAGCCATTGTTTTTAAACTTCCTAGCTATTCAGTTACATGTCTCCCACTTTTCTATTAGCCACTTTGTTACTCATAGGATTAGGGAGGATGGGAAAGGTCAAGGGTCAGCACATGTGCCCTCCTTAGAGGCTTCCAGAGAAGGACCAGGGTGGATGAGCAAGCGAGGTCAGCCCTACTGTCCTTTCGTTTCCCCTAGAAGGCCTGGCTGCTTCCTGTCCACCTTCGACAAGCAGTGCTTTTTGTACAACCTGCAGTGGCCGTGGCTCCTCCACATGGAGACTGAGGAACAGCAGACTGGAGTTTGTATCCTGACAGAACTTGGGAGTGGGCAAAGAGCCAAACCCAACCAACCAAAGGGAGGAAAAAGACCCTGGACGGTGGTGTGCTCTCTTGTGTGGCATAGTTTGGCTGATGGTTCAGTCAGTCCATGCCATCACCAGGCACTGGTGTTCTTCAGGGGCAACAGAGCCAAGGGTTTGTGACAATCTACATAGTTACATTAGGTAACAAAGCACTTCTCAGGAGAACTCCAGGTCATATACAGTCTGCCAGGGCTCTATCCTTGACATGTTCACGCTCAGATAAACCAGTAGCCACAGGAGAAAAAGAGTCCCCACCGCATATCTTACCGGGGCTAAAGAGAACTATAGCTTTAAGGTATGCGTACTCATAGCCGTCTATATCCAGCCTCGCCATGCTGTTGCAGAACTCCTGCAGCTTCCAGATGTGCTCCATGACCTGCTTTATCCGCTCGCCAGAAAGCTTATCTAGAAAGCAACATCACAGATCCTTTGAAAAAGGCAAGTATCAATTAGACAAGCAGCTTCTTTGGGAGGCCTCAGAGCGTAAGTGGGAGATTTCACTTTCTAATTAAACAAGAGTCTAATTTCCCAGCTGATGAAGTAGCAATGGGCACCCAAATTCTACTCTGTTTTGATAATTAACCCTTAGAGTAGTCATTCTCCCTGCCTTATAGGTACATATTATTGATTCTTCTGATGTTTCACTAAAGACTCACACATGAGTGGCAGGCACTGTGGCCCAGCTATGCTGTGCGCATCAAAGTATACTGCTTTGTGAAGCCCACAGCCCATATTAGAATGCTGGTTTGAGCCACAGCTATTCCACTTCTAATCCAACTTCCTGCTAATGTGCCTGGAAAAGCAACATGATGGTGCGAGTGCTTGGGGCCAGCCACCTATGTAGGAGACCACGCTGAGCTTTGCCTGGCTCAGCCTCAGTGCTGTGGCACCTGCGGAGTGAACTGGCAGATACAGCTCTCCCTCCTTTGTTATCACTGTAAAATAAAAACAAATCTTGCAAAAATTTACATGAATTCTTGTAAGATGGCAAGTGAATGATTATTTTTTTCTCTTCTTTTTAATTTATTTGGGGGCTGATATGATGGCTAATCCTCTACCTATAAGTGCCAGCATCCCATGTGGACGCCAGTTTATATTCTGGCTGCTCTACTTCTCGTCCAGCTCCCTGCATGTGGCCTGAGAAAGCAGTGGAGATTAGCCCAAAGCCCTGGGCCCCTGCACCCGCGTGGGAGACCCGGAAGACGCTGCTGGCTTCAGATCAGCTTAGCTTTGGCATTGTAGCCATTTGGAAAGTAAACCAGTGGACAGAAGATCTTTCTCTCTGCCTCTTTCTCTGTAAATCTGCCTTTCAAATAAAATAAATAAAACTTAAAAAAAAAATATGCCTAAAGCCATCCTTGACACACAATCTGACATCACAAAGGCCTTTGGGCTGGGGAAACTTTTGTTTTTGAAAGAGAGTTAAAGACAGAAGGAGATACAGTCCTTACTTCATAAAGTGGGAATCTGTAAACATGGAAACAGGAACTGATAATTCTGAAAATGCTGAGAACCCATTAGGAAGCAGAACTTTTTTTTTTCTTGTTTATATTTACGAATATATTTATATTTATGAAACTAGACAGTCTGACAGAAACTCAAATACTTGGATTGGGAAAGGGCCCATGAGTCAACAGTTCAGCTTTCTTCAACTGACAGATCCGTGGGACACTGAGACCAGCCTGCATGCCTATGGAGGCAGCCTGGCTCCGAAGTGTCTTTGACTTGGGTCTCCGGGTAAGGACTGGGCTCTACTTCACAGGGACAGACTGGACCAACACAGCTCACCCCATGCTCCAGGCCTACCTTCCTGGATGCTGTTCTGCAGGTGGTTGACAATGGCGGCCAGGATGGTGGAGAGGCTCATGACCTGGGCACACTGGGCCAGGCCCAGGGTGAATAGCTCGTTCCAGCAGGCCCGCACTAGGCTGGTGTTACAGTCCTGCCTGGGGACAGAGAAAGAAGGCTGAGTGTGGCTGCATGCTGCACTTCTCCAGTACACAGGCACTAAGCTTCAGCATTCCCCACCAAGTACATCTAACTAGTGTTTGTTCAAGGTCTCCAGAATGTCCAGGGTTGTTCTCCCAACAATTATCAACTCCAGGAATGCTTTAACAAAAGGCTGTCTGATAAATTACTCTCTTAAAGCAGCTTCTTTACTTAGTTTGGGACACCATCATTTCTACAGTCTTCCAAGTCCTCAGCACTTGTGGCTGGGCTCTGGCCCGGGAGATCTCTGACTCACGTCCTCGGCCTAAGTCGTGAGAAGTGGCAGGGCTCAGAGGACAGCAGATGAGTGGATCCTGAAGGGCAGAAGCACACCCTGTCACTCCAGCACACAGGAGCAGACCCTGCTCTGCAGCTGGATCTGGGACCGACGCAGGGGGCAAGTGTCCAGCTGAGTCGGCTTGAAGCCCTGCCCTGGGCAGTTTCTTCAGTCACCCGGCAGGGCTAGCTTGCTGCGATCCACCTGCTCTTAGCTCCAAATGCAGCATCCATCCTTCCCTGTACCTTGAGACATTGGAAGGCTGGAAACACTGCTGACAAGGCTGGGCACCACCCCTGGTCATCTCAAGGATGGCCTAGCCACTGGAAGGCAATGGAACCAGCTCTGTGGCATTGTGCCACGGCCATCCACCTTAGATTTGTGCCTCGTCTTCTGGGATCCTATGCTGAACATCAACTTGTGAGATCTGACAGCACTTTGAACATGGTAGAATATTCTAACTTGGCCTGTGCTAAGAAACAGGGGAGGGTTCCAGATGATATAGAAAAAATACATTTGGGACAGTGGGAACACCATGTTTTTAAACTTTTTTTTTTTTTAAAGGGATATGGTGTTTACTGTATTTTCTCTTCTTTTTTTTTTTAACTTGAAAGAGTTAACAGAGAGGGGGAGAGACAGAGAAACGGGGGGGGGGGGGGGGGGGAGGAGAGAGAGAGAGAAAGATTAAGATCTTACATCTGCTGATTCATTTCCCAAATGGCTGCAACAGCCAGAGCTGAGCCAGTCTGAAGCTGGCAACCAGCTTTCTCTGGGTCTCCCATGTGGATGTAGGCAGACTTCAGCCAACCTCTGTGCTGCCCCAGGTCATTAGCAGGGAGAGGGACTGGAAATGGAGCAGCTGGGACATGAACTGTCACCCATATGAGATGTGGATTAGCTTGCTCTGCTGCATTGCTACCAGCACATCACTTTTGAACTCCCAGCTTAAAAGAAAATCCTGGCTATGGGGCCAGCACTGTAGCATAGTGGGTTAACTGCTGTCTGTGATGCCAACATCCTCCATATGGGCACGGTTTGAGTCCGGTGGCTCCAGTTCCTATCTAGTTCCCTGCTGATATGATTGGGAAAGCAGTGGAGGACGGCCCAAATCCTTGGGCCCCTGCACCCACATGGGAGACCTGGAAGCTTCTGGCTTTGGGCCCTCCCAGTTTTGGCTGTTGTGGCTATTTGGGGAAGGAACCAATAGATTTAAGATGTTTCTGTGTTTCCCTTTTCTCTATGTAACTCTGCCTTTCAAATAAATAAACTATATCTTAAAAACAAAACAAAAAAAAAACCAACTTGGTTATCCGGCATAGTACTAATAACAATGGGGATGCCTGAATTCACACCAGCTATACCAGATGCTAGCAAGTGGCAGACCATGCTTGCCATGAATAATAAACCTATAATGCTTGCTCAGTGGGCCCTGCTTGTCCAATTTTCCTCAAGGAGCCAATCCTGTCTCTTTCCTTCAGTGGAGGAAGACTGTGACATTCCTAGTTACTGCTCAGGATGTGAGCCACAACACCCCACCACCTTCCACTGATGTAGGTGAGGCCAGGCCCTAAGTGCCACACACTCACTAAGACCGCGTGGACCTTAAGGCCTGTATGAAAGTCCCACTGTAAGGAAACAAGGCTCTGAGGGGAAATGACTCGCACAAGGTAACACAGCTGGCAAGTCAGTGCTATAAACCACAGAACAATCTGGCCTTCCATTCTGGAGTTTTCTATGTGTTACTGAAAGATTTCTCTGCAATGTGCATTACCTCTCACCAAGGCCTATGTTTAAATGAACGGTTGTCTTTTAGCCGGTTGTGAGGCAGCTGCCGGGCACACCGCAGCACACACGGGCTGTACAGCACTTAGCACTTGGGCAGCGCTGTCGCTGGCATTCAGGTGGACAACATTACTCAGACATGCATGAACAAGCAAGCAAGCTGCAGAGAGGACACCAGGTGCAGTACCACTCAAGGGACTGGTCAGTGCGGTCAAGTGTGTATGTGAGAAGGTAACCCAGCACTCTGTGTTTGAGTGCATAGTAGAGTCACATTCCTCAAATGCCCGGACACAGCTGCTGGTGTGGCTCTGTCTGTGGGTCACACTGTAAACAGCACAGGGTTGGGGCTCACCCTTGCCTGCTGGTCCTCTCCAGCTCCAGCTCCTAGCACTGAGTCTGTGACATTGGTGACAGGTTCCATAAATGTCTGAGGAACACTGCACTGGTGACAGGGTCCCTTGATACTGGCTACTTGCTGTATTTATTAATAAACTCTGGGGTGGGGTGGTTCTTGAAAAAGGTCTCAAGAACAAACTGGAGCGGCCCTCATATAAGTTCTCCAGGCTATTTCTAGCAGAGGTGCGGCATGCTCCTCCCCCGATAAGGACATATGCCAAGAAAACACTCACCCAAGTGCCTGAAAAGCTGGGATTGACCTGGCCCAGTGCATGGAGAGGAAGAGCAGGCGGGACGCAGACTCGCAGATGTAGTGTACGTTGAGGTACTCTGGCATCGGGCTGGGCATTGTTAGCTGGAAAACAGGGGGCACAGAGCCAGAGGTGAAGGAGTCTGAGGACAGCTGAGCTGCCCACATGCACCTCTGACCTCTTTCAACAGCAGCAGCATGGGGCCTGTCTTTAGTGAGGTGCCGACCTCATGGTAGGAGTCCTGTACTGCTTCCCTGTGTCTTCGTGCTCAATCTAATGGCCCTTGATGTGGCTGATGGGTCTGAGGGGACTTCCTAGCTCATAGATATCAAAATATCCTATTCAAAATGTGTTTCAGCTTAGATGGGAACATGTGGGCCACATTCATGGGCTGGTAGGCACGGAAGGTCACTTTCAGGGAACAGAGGTGAGAATCAAGGAGAAACCCGCATGGTAAGAGGAAGACTCCCACCACTTGAAAGTTGGCCAGGGCTCTGCAATTCCATTGTCTAGAAGGGCCTCCAATGCCCCTGAAGCTGCAATTTCACCATTGACCTAGGTTCTGGGCAGCCTTGGCCAACTAGGGACAGAGATTCCACATTTGTGACTGAGTGGTTAAACCTTTCCAGCAAAACATACTGGGAATAGGCATAGTCAATCTGGAGACTCAAGGACAGAGAAGACCTCAGCGCCTTGGAATGGCTTGTACCAGGAGGTCAAGCGTGCGCAGGAAAGCCTGTGTGGACCAACAGTTTCTTCCAGGATGGTTATGGTATACTTTCTGAGGGCCGGAGACTAGGTAGTCAGGCTCTATGGTTCAGAACCAAGGTGAGCTGGCTGCTTGGTGAGATTTTGGTAGGAAGACTTGTAGTGGACAGAGAAGACCTCTGCTAAAGCTGTGGGGGCACAGCTAGCCCTCATCTTTTGGGACCACACTGGCCAGTCTTGGCAATGATGTGCCACACCCTCATCAGGTTTACCTGCAGAATTCTATGTGTGGTGAGCAAAAGAATGTGAAATGTTTTACAACGAAAATGCTGTTCTGGGACACAAGATCCTGCTTAAGGCCCTGATGTCACATGAAAATGAGCTCATGCGGCAGCTAGTATTTTGGCATAGAAGGATAAGCCACTGCCTATGATGCCAGCATTCACATCGGCACTGGTCTGAGTCCCAGCTGCTCCATTTCAGTCCACCTTCCAGCTAATGTGCCTCGGAAAGCAGTGGAAGATGGCCAAAGTTGGGCACCTGCCATCCACTTCCAGCACCCAGAGGAAAGCTCCTGGCTTTGGCATGGTCCAGCCTTGGCTGAAGCAGTTATTTAGGGAGTGAACCAGCAGATAGAAGATCTCACACTGTCTCCATGTCTCTGTAATTCTGACTTTCAAGTAAATAAATCAATCTTAAAAAAATGAGCTCATGCTAGGGGTTGCAGCTCAGCTTTATCAGAGAGCCTCTCAACAGGCTGAGAGGCTGGACATGCGGTTAGTGGGCACACTCACCTTAAATGTGACGTGTGTGTCTGAAAGGAGAGGGCCTTCCACCTCAATGATGGGTGTTGACTGGTCTCGGCTGATGACGTGGATGCTCCCCCCGCCACTGGTGTCTACCCCATCGGCCAGGCTTGGAGGCGAGGAGCTGTCTGTGGTATTAAGTGCTTTAGCTAAGGTATCAAATGCCCTGTGAGCAAAAATGAAGCAAGCAAGTGCTATGAATCTATAGCTTGGGAGGCACAGAGCTCTAGCTGAGATGTACTTCAGAAAAGCAATGCTTTGAGGAACAGATAATTTAATTCTATCTACCAAGGGAAGGCCAACACTTAGAGCATCTGTGGATCGCCCATGGGCAGGACTGAGCTCCCTAATGTTTATTTCCCCATATAATTTGTATTCTTCATAACTTGCTTTTTATTATGGTTTAAATATGATTTGCAGATGTTCATGAATTCATGCAGATGTTTAAACTCCCAAGCTCTATGTTAGTGGTTAATGGATGGATGAAGGATAGAGACTGGATCTAATGGGAATTGGGAGGTGGGCCTGGGTGGAGGTCTCCAGGGTACTGGGGGCTTCCCCAGCACGTGGCCTTGATGGAGGTCTCCAGGGCGCCCGGGGCTCCCCCAGCAGGTGGTTCTTGTGAGATGGATCATTATGTAAGCAGCATGTGCTTCCTGGCCCTCTGTCATTCAGCTTCACTAGAGATGGAGCCAACATGTCTGCTCAATGTTCAACTGTGAACATCTGGAACTATAAACTGAAATGAAGCTTATTGCTCTCTAAACTGTTCCTCTTAAGCATTTTACTTGAAATAATGAAATGTATTTCCACAGGCAGAAATTCTGTTTTACAGATGAGAACACTGACGCTACAGGTGTCAACTCTCCTCAGACCATTCACGTTAAGTGATAGAATCAGAATTCTACCTAAGTCAAATCCACCCTCTTTCCACTGGACCTAGATCTTACTTTCTCTCTCAGGCTGAAAATGACCCTGAGGACCAGGGTCCCTGTGTTCTCCTCTGCCATGCACCTGGCCAGCCGAGCAAGACAGGCCAGAGTGGAAGAAGCCACACCAAGTACCAGGCTGCAGAGGAGAAAGATCTATACATCCAGGACCTGCCAGTACTCCGTCAGCCAACATACATGTAGCTACCCTGGTGAAGCCAGGCTTGAAATTCACTACCTAGAAGAGTTTACATGAGAAAAATGGGCCACACGGGAGGCAGGATATAGGATGCATTGTTACCATGCAGGGGCACTCAACACTGATCACTACAAACAGATGTGCCCACTGAAAGCCTTCCCCGACTCCCCTATCATACGGAGTTGCCTGCTTTTCCTTTTACATTATTTGGAATGAAAAGCAGTTTTGAATTTTATAACATGTAATTTAAGTGGGCCAATATTCCCACAGCTAAAATTTGAAAGAAGACTCTGTGTAGGGTCGTTGTGGCAGTTTAAAACCCTTGATCAAACCCAGGATATATGCCAGGATGTCACAATTTACCCCAGCCCACAGCTGTGAGTGTGTATGGGGGGGGGGTGTCCCATCTTGGGCTCCTACCGTGTAATCTCATTTGCAGACTGGTCCTCTGGCTGGATTTCTGAAGTGTCACCATTGTTTAAGGATTCACTTAGGTTAGCAAGGGAGGTCACAACGTTTGCCAGTGTGCCCAGAGCCCCCTGGCTTGTTTCTGCCTATTAAACAAAAAATAGTCACATTAAATACAAACACACACAAGTCAGCTCTATCCCTAAAGGTGTAATGATGGTTCTAGAACAGTTAGCTAGGGGGTGTGACCACAAGGGTGTGGTGGGAAGGCACTGTTTGTGGAGATGGGTTAGTTTCCTGTATCTCAGTTGTGGTTGTAGTTTCATAATCCACAATGCCAATCATGTCAGAGTCTAGACAACACTAAAAATGGACAAGAGATTTCAACATTTTTGCCAATGAAGAAACAAAAGTGGTCAACAAGCACATTAAAAGATGCTCAGAATTACTGGAATGCAAATCAAAACCAGCAGATACCATTTCACACACACTAGGATGGACAAGTATTTGTGAGGAAGTAGAGAAATCACAGCCTCTGTGCAAAGCTGGTAGGGATGTAAAGCAGTGTGGTCATCTTGCAGAACTATCTGGCTGTTCCTTAAAGGTCTAACCCTAAGAGTTACCATCTGACCAGCAATTCTGATCTAAAGTAGAAACACCTCAAACGTCCATCAACTGGTAAGTGGGTAAACACATGTTATGGTTTGCCCACACAGTGGCATGTTATTTGGTAACCGAAAGGCATGAACTAGTAACACATGCTACCAGGGATGAACCTGCTGTAACCTGAGTCACAAAGAATCACAGATTATGTAGTTTTCATGAGGACACCTACAGAACAGACACAAACATGCAGTTAGAAACTATGGTAGAGGTGACAGATTCTAGAAGTGAGGGAAGGGGAATGACTTCCTAGTGAGTTTAAAGGCTTCTTCTGGGGAGACAAAAACAATCTGAAATTAGGGATAATGGTAGCAAAACTGATCATACCAAAACTCACTAAATTATACTATCAAAGGATATATTGGTATGCAACTTATATTTCCATTTCTTAAAAAAAGAGAAAGCTAGAGATTGACTTGCACAAACCAAGATATAGATACATAAACTACAATCAACAGAGAACTGGTCAGTAAGTCGCAGAGTCATGGGAGGCCGTGTGCAGCTGCTGGGGGGTGGAAGCCATCACAACAGCAAATAATAAAGGGGAATAAAGAAGAGGGGAAAATCAGAACAATGCTACTCACTACGCCCCAATCTGATGGTCAGGTGGTCAGGAGCAGCAATGAGTTAAGAGTGGCAGGCACAGAGGTGGGTTAATTAAGACACTGCCTGAGATGCCAGCATCCCATACAGGCACTGGATTGAGTCCCTGCTGCTCCACTTCGTCCACCCTGGGAAAGCAGTCAAAGATGGCCCAAATACTTGGCTCCCTGTCCTCAACATGGGAGACCTAGATTCTGGCTTCACCCTGGCCCACCTCTGGCAATTAAGTGAACCAGTGGAAGGAAGGGCTCCAACTCTGCCTTACAAACCAACCAACCTTTAAAAATCCTGACCACGGCATCTCCCATAGCATCTGCATGGTGGGTAAGCAGGAACTCTACAGCTTTGCACTTCTTTCAAATGGAACTATTTTGAACGTATAATGATTTCAAAGTAAAAACTTTGAAAACAGCTTCTGCAATCTGTTACCCCAGGTGCTGTGATGTATTATGTGCTTCTCAGCTGAGTCTTAGTGCTCCCCCTTGAAGGCAGAGGGACAGCAGTGTGTTCACTTGGACAAGAAGGCTTTTGCATTTCCAGGAGCAGTCACTAATTCCTAACAGCCAGCACTTACTGCTGTGAGGAGCAAGCTGGCACTCTGAGCCCAGTGCCTGCATGGATGGCACCCAGAATGGCTGTGTGAGTTTCAGGTGACCAGGAATCTTGAGGTTATTCAGGCCCAACTTTGGAGCTTTTGTTTCCCCTGTATCTTCCTACAGTCAGAACCACTGCTGTGAACTGCCTCTGGTGATAATCAACTAGGTGTGCTCCATCAGCTCATGTGCTGCACACGGTCACAGCCCAAAGACAGAGCAGAGCCCAGAGCCCAGCCCAAGGACCCCACGGGGCAGGGTGGCTCCTCAGCCCAGCCAAGGGTTCTCAGCTTTGCCTGTTCATCCCCTGACGTGACAGGTGTAAACAGACAGGGACCCTGCAGGCCTGGCTCGACCCAGTGCTCTCAGCTACTGAGATGTCTCTGCAGCGCTGTGGCTTACTGTTAATTCTTTACTTCCTAAGTTTATATCCGGAACAACAAAATGAGAAAAGCAGTGGGTTTCCTGGGCTGCATAAATACCTCCCTGGATTTCCTCCTAGAAACCGTCATGGGAAGGCAAGCACTGTCATCAGTAAGGTTGACTTCCCATGCTGATCTGCTGTAGCACAGCTCTAGAGCTTAACCACATCTGGGTAAACTTCCTCCTAAGGGCTACCTAACTAAAACAAACTGGGTGGGGATGGATTATAACATAGGGGGTAAAGAGTCTGTGATGCTGGCATCCCATATGGGCACTGGTTTCAGTTATAGATGCTCCGCTTCCCACCACTGCTAATGGCGTAGGAAAACCAGCAGATGACGGCCCCAGTGCTTGGGCCCGACACCTCATGGGAGACCAGGATGAAGCTCCTGGCTTTGGCCTTTTCCAGTCCTGGCTGGTGCAGCATTCTGGGGAGTGATCCAGCAAATGGAAGATCCCCATCTCTCCTCTCTGTTAACTCTGACATTCAAAATAAATTAACAAGTCTTTTAAGGGAGGAAAAAGGACTGAGGGTTTTTGGAAAAGGCTATTGCAGGGTAAATAGTAAGCAGCCAGACAGCTTGCTAATATGCTAATCTCAGAGTCCAGAACCATAGAATATTCACCAAACTGAAGTCTAGACTCTGACATGATTTGATGACTGTAACTAGCCAGCTCCAACTGAGGTTTCTGAAAAGGCAGCAGCAACCCAAAAACAAATTCCAGTATGGCTGATCACAACCAGAAGTAAAGTGACATGCCAAGGTCAAGTTGTGCTGTGCTCTCTGAAGGTCAAGAAGGTAGGACACACATTTGGGAAACCAGCCTGTAGTGGCAACACTGAGGAACAGAAGAGCATGGGGAAGAAACCTCACCTTGGAGTCTGTGGCCAGGACAACCGTGCCATCCTCACGTATCAAAGGCTGCTGGATGTTCACAAGCATCCCTGGATCAAGAAGACCTGTTTGTCTATTTAAGACATAAAGAAACCCAGAGTAGCTTCCAACATTTTACATATAGTATGATCACACTGCATTCATCTGCCCCTTCAACACATGCAAAACTACCTGCAGAGCAGCAAAGCTCCAACGAGGCTCAGCCACCAAGGGACTAAATGAGCCCCTTTTCTGATGGGCACAGAGCTTTCCACACTGACTGAAGAGTGTGGCCATCCTGCCAAAGAACGTTAATGTGCTTGCTCTTCTGAGGACCACGAGGCATCCCCCACACCAGTTTCAAGAAATATTTTGGACTTCTTCTTTGCCCTATTTCTTTCGAATAAGTTCAGTGGATTAAATTAAAAACATTTGTGGTGGTGTCCAGGGCCTGACTGACCTGTCTGTACTGAAAAAAAGCCCCAGTACTCAATTACAAGCAACCGTTTTCCTCTCAGGAATGATGGTGTTAACTGCAGGACACACTCTGAGCCTGAAACAGAAGGACTGCAGATCCGTCCCAAGGCTGCATCCTCAGGCCTGTCTGGATGTGCGACTCAGCAGGCAGGCAGGAGCCAGGGACTGAGGCGATGCCACCCTTTGTGAGAATGGGGACTGACCTTGCTCCATCTTTGTCTGCTACAAATGTGGGGGTGGCTATCAGGGGACTTCTCAGGTCCTTCCGGATATAGATTTTCTCAGTTGAAGCAGCACAATTGCTTGGTTTCTCCCGTTGCACATCAAAGGGCTTCCGTTCACTCTGCACAGCTTAAATCATAACATAAATGTTCACATTTAGAGCATAGATCCAATTGACGAACACCCACAGCCCTTCAAACACTGCGAGGAAGGAGGTCTTCCTGCTCGGACTGTCACTGCAGGGATGTAATGATGGTGCTAGATGCTTCCAGCTCAGTTGCTACAGGGTGCTTTTCAAAGAGGAGAAGGGTTCATAGTTCACCAATGCCATGTGAAACCTAAAAGCAAAAAACAGCTCCAGGGAGCAGCTGCTGCCTGCCTAGAAGCTGCTGGAGCAGCACACTGCGTGGCCTCTAGGGGCCACACTGAGCCCTCAGGGCCTTCACTTCCCTTTACATCATCAATTCATTGTATGTATTAGAGAGGCACAGCAAGAGAGACAGACATAATGAGCTTCACCTGCCTCATTCCATCCCTGACACGGCTGAGGTTGGGCCAGGCTATGGGTCTCCCACAGGAGTGGTAGCAAGGACTCAACTACTGAGTTGTCAGGAGGTGCATGAGCAGGAAGCTAGAACAAGCAGCAGAATGGGGGCTTGACTCAACACTCCAGTGGGACGCGGGCATGACAAATAGTGTCTTATCCTTTGCATCACACACCCTTGGGCTCATACTTCCTACCAGTGACCAAATGGACTCTTGCCAAAAGAAACACTCCTTTTCTGGCGGATTGTTGAAAGAAAGACTATCCTGAGCCACAAATAACAGAGGAACCATTGCAACTCCCAAGTCAGTTTCCAGCTTCTGCAACCCGTTCAGTGCCCATTATACCACACTAGCAATCTTTCCCTTTAGGAACCTGGTGTGAGAACAGGGATACATGTCAAAAAAAAAAAAAACAGGAAGAAGTAAGACCTGTTTTAAAGAAAGAAGTGGTGGATCGAAGTGACTAGCATTAAGACACTGTACTAACTGAAATCACCACTTAGGTCCTAGGTTTTTATGTATAGCTACGATCTGTCTCATAGAGATTTAAGCTACCACAATGAATAAAATTACTGCTCACTGAGAACAAGGACAGTTTGGCAATGTAGGCTAGCGATGTCTGGATTCACTCTGGGGAAACAGCAGTTGTTGCTGGCAAAAGTTGGGCTGCTATTTCTAATTACTCAAAGAATAGATATCCACTAATCCCCAACCCCCTCCCACCCAGTTCCCACTCCTGGAACTGCAATCACCATGACCTCTCGGTCTTCCAAGGGAGCCCATTCTCCTGGATCCATGGCACTAGGCCTCCAGTCAAGTGCCTGTCCTCATTTGCTATCCTCCAATCTCCCACAGCAGCCAGAGTCCCAACTGTCCTCCCCTTGGATTTCCCTCTGCTGCCTCTCCTGGATCCCTGCTTCCAGGATGGCACAACTAGCAAGAGGGGACCTCCGTGTGCTGACTGTCCCTGTGGCAACAGCTCTCACTACACAACCACAGCCGTGCAGAGGCTGGAGTGAGGGAAAGCACAGTGGGCAGAAGGCAGGGCGTTCGTTCTCAGCAGCAGCAGGCCAAGGATTCTGCAGCCGAGAGGCTACCTGTCTCCCCATTGGTAGAGTCGGGTGTGTTGATGTTAGCTTATTCCCAAGCTGCGTGCACCCCACTCTGCTCTGCTGCCTCGGCTTTCCACACACCATGGGAACCGACTGTCGGGGTTCAATCACCCAGCTGACCCAAAATGTAAACCGAAACGAAGACTGAGTGGGTGAGATTTTCCCTAAAACATTTAAAGGCCACAGACAGACACCTTACTGAACAGACTCCCATGCCCTCTCCCTGTTGATGCAGGCTGCTTCAATTCTGCTACTCACATTCCATCTTCATGCCCATCTCTAGGCATTTTTTTAGCCGGCAGAACTGACAGCGATTGCGATGATGCTTGTTGATGATGCAGTCTTGGTTGCTCCGACAGCTGTAGGTCAAATTTTTCCTCACGCTCCTTTTGAAAAAACCTTTGCAACCTTCACAACTGACAGCCCCATAGTGACGGCCTGAAAGGAAAAGGCACCAGCAGTTAGCCCAGAGATGAGGTGACCTGCCACAGTCCCTGCTTTGGAGAGGAAACTATCCAAGTAACTTGGGGCGCATGCTGGCAGATGCTGCTGGCCATGTGGGTAACGTCAGCACTAAGCTTATGGCCACATGGACCTCCCACAGTTAATCCTTTTTTAAATTCGAAAGAGTTGGAGAGAGATCTTGCTATTGATCTTCCATTCACTGGTTTACTTCCCAAGTGACTCAACGGCTGGGGCTGGAGCAGGATGAATCCAGAAGCCTGGAGCTTCCTCTGGGTCTCATTGGGGAATTTGGGGATGCAGCCCAATCTCCTGGCCATCTCCTGCTGCTTTCCAAGAAAATTAGCAGGGAGCTGGATCAGAAATGGAACATATCGTACTCAAACCAGTGTCCATAAGCACTGTAGATAGTAGCTTAACCTGCTGTGCCCAGAGCCAGCCCCTCTCCAGTCTTCAAGGCAATTTAATGAAGTCAGGATGCTCAGATGCTATTCAAGAGCTAGTAAATGGCCTGACCTCAGCACCCTCAGCACACAGAGGAGGGCTGACTGCTCCATCCACCTGTACCCAGCTGATCCTGCTCCTGGCTCCGCCCACAACAGCTGGTTCTTGCTGTTGGGCCACAATATTTCCCCAGCAGAGTGGCTCACACACCAGAGGCTTTGTCGCCACAGACCACGCAGTACTCCACCACCTGGGGCCGCTGCACATCTGCCTTGCCCAGCAACCGCTCCACAGAGGCAGAATCCGTGACGATCTAAGAGATTAAGAAGCAAAGTAATGTTTAACTATAAATCCCTAATCTTGAGTTCCTAAGCAGAACTCAGGGTACTACCAGGAAAATCTCCTGGACCACCCCCCTTCAGCATAGGTTTGTCCTCATCTCTGGCACCTCCTCCAAGGCTGGGGACCTTGTGGGGGAATCACACACAGACGTTCCCGCTGAAAAGATTCTTCTGGTTGCCTCACTGCTTTCACACAACAATCTGAAAGTTTGCCAAAAGGCATACCTGTCAGAAATAACCCACCTTGCTAATTAAATAACTACTCCTTGAGACAGCTGGTGGTTTAAGACTGAAAATGGCTCTTTCCCCTGAAACAGCATTACTGACCTGGGGGAGTCTTTTTTTTTTTTTTTTAAGATTTATTTATTTTTATTGGAAAGACAAATTTACAGAGAGGAGATATACAAAGATCTTCCATCTGATAGATGGTTCACTCCTAAACGGCCACAATGGCTGGAGCTGAGCCGATCTGAAGCCTGAAGCCAGGAGCCAGGAACTTCTTCCAGGTCTCCCACATGGGTGCAAGGTCCCAAGGCTTTGGGCCGTCCTTGACTGCTTTCCCAGGCCACAAGCAGGGAGCTGGATGGGAGGTGGAGTATCCAGGACACTAACCGGCACCCATATGGGGATACTGGCATTTGTAAGGGGAGGATTAGCCAATTTAAGTTACACCTGGCCTAACATAGGACACACTTGTAACATCAATGAGAAAGCAGAAAGCAATTGTTACTGGAAAAATGAACTTAAATTTGAGCCAACAATAAGCTATCAAATGATTTATGCATAGTGGGAACACACAGAGAAATGATACAGATTCACCTGCTGTGAAACCGAAGATTTCAGATGATCAGGAATGCAGTGTGGTGGGGAAGGATGGGATAGTATTTACAAACTCCAGTATAAGGTGCTTAAGAATACAGTTCTTCCGGGGCTGCTTTTGTAGCATGGAGGGTTAAGCTGCACTGTTCAAGCTATTGCTTATGATGCTGGCATTGGAGCACACTTTGAGCCCTAGCTGTTCCACTTTGATTCAGCTCCCCACTGATGTGCCTGGGAGGCAGTGGAAGATGGCCCAGTTAACTGGGGCCCTACACCCCATGTTGAAGACCTGGCTGGAATTCTGGGCTTCTGGCTTCTGCCTGGCCCAGCCCTGGCCATTACCTCCATTTGCGGAGTGACGAACAGGCAGAAGATCCCTTTGTCTCTGTTATTCTTTCATGTAAATAAACCTTAGGAAAAAAAAAAGAACAAAGTACAATTCTTTATGTGTGCACATGTGAGACACAAAGACACACACACACACACACACACAGATCTGCAATATGCAAAAGCCAGGAGCCAAGAACTGCGTCTGGGTCTCCCATGTGGCTACTGCCTTCCTGACATACTAGCATGAAGCTGGATCAGAAGTGGAGCAGCGGGGACTCCAATCTGCACTCCCATACGGGAGGTGTCACAGTGGCTTAAGTCACTGCACTGCAAAGACCTACTCCTTCAATATCCAGTTTTACTAGCTAAATGGTGGTGTTCTCCACTTACCTCAGGAAACATTTTTTTTCCTTCCCTAAATATTTTTCTCAGTGTATATATATGGTCCTTCCCAAAATACATGAATTTCTAGCAACATTATTTACAACAACCAGAAGGTAGAAGTAAACATTGTGCATACATTAAACAGAATTCTTAAAAATCAATTATGACACATACTAAAAATGGGTGAATCTTGAAGACATTACGTAGAATAGTCACAAAACAACAAATACTGCATGATTTCATTTATGATGTACTTAGAATAGTCAAATTCATAGAGACAGATGAGGAGTGGAGAGAACCACTGTTCATTGGGGAAGACAGTTTCAGCTTGAGGGTGAAGTCACAGGCATGGATGCACCATACGAATGCACTTAATGCTACTCAACTGTATACCTAGAGTTTAGGTGGAAATAGGCATGTCTTACCACAAATTGTAAATTACAAAACATCAGAAACACACACACAAGGATGTCGCTTTGAGCCTGACTAAATATGCTTGGCCATTATGGGACAAGGGCCCAAATCTCTGGTTCTGGAGAGTCAGTGCTCCCCATCCCAGATCATCGTTCAGCACCTGTTCACCTGGCTGCTCCCTGTACTCTGCGCCCAGCCCTCCCTTGCTAGAGTACAGGAAAAGTAGGGTATAGACAGACACAAGAATGGGGGCTCAGAGCTGGCAGCTCACAATGAATGAAGGATCTGACAGTTTGAACAAGGTCAGCCAGTCATGAACAAGCCGATTCTCAGCAGCTGTGGGCAGCCCTGGTGAAGCCTCCAGGATGCCCTGGGCCAAGGGCTGCTGCTGCACAGCCTTAGTTCGGTTCAGTTCTCCAGGAGCTGCAGCACCAGCTTGCTCACACTATCCCCAGTGGGCCACCAACTTCTCTGGCTCAGCCTCTACTCCCCTGACCACCAAAGTATTTTAAGTTGGTTGCCTTCTGGGCCTTGGTACTTACCGCTGGCTTCTGATATTGTTTTTAAATCTTGGGCAAGTATCATCATGCCACACTTGTAGGTCCCCCAAAGACCACTTAGAGATGGAACTGGCCCTTTCAACCAAATATCAGATCGAGTCAGGAACAATATTGGTAGCAGAAAAGCTCAAACAGATAGCTGCCCACAGGTGTTACCTGAATCCTGCCGGGCACAAGGTTGTCAGAGGTGGTGAATATGAGCTGCTTGGCACTGGATGTTTCTGGGGAAGCCAGGATCACCTTCCCGGTTCCAGCTCCATCCGGACCGGTCAGGATGAACTGCTGTTTGGGGGATCCAGAGGCATCCACTGCTGTGACTATCTGGATCTTCTGTCCTGTCTGCTGGTCAGTCACAATCTACAAGACACAACATGGAGGCTGCTGTCATAGGGTAGTTGGAGGTGGTACCCCAAAGTAATCAATAACAGATGCTGCTGAGTTAACACTGGTCTGAGATGCAATTTCAACAGTTCATGGTGACGTGAGAAAAAAATAAGAGTGAGTTTGCAGAAATAAATTTCCACACAGCTATTTTGATTTTGATTGTATTCTTCCTATACTTTTAGGATTTAAATATCCTGAGGATGGCACTCTGGTGCCGTCTGTGACACTGGCATCCCATGAGTGCAGATTCCAAGTAATGGCCAGCTGCTCCACTTCCAACAGTTCCCTGCTAATGTGTCCAAAAAAGTAGTGGAAGATGGCCCAAGCATTAGAATACTGTAACAGCCATTTGAGCAGCTAACCAGAAGATGTTTTACTTTCTCTTTGTAACTCTGCCTTCCAATAATTAAACAGTTTTAAAAACAAGAATCAAATATTCTGTGTCACATAATACAATGTAATTAATGAAGTTAAATAATAAATAATTAAAAAAAAACAAGAATCAAATATTAACAAAAGTATCCTTTCTGATAGGAAATGAAGTTGATATAAATAATACACCTGACAAGTGTGTCATTTTCAAACAATACTTATCCTGGCAGAAGAAGTGGTGGGCTCAGCAGCACCCAGCAGTTTGCACGGAGAGGTAGGGGTGGTGATGGCTGAGTCCCGCTGGACAGTGGACTCACATGACACTCATGGGAACTGGGGCTGGGAGGAGGACAGGCTGGGCCAGGTGGCAGCACCTGCTGGCACATGCAAAGGCCAGGACTGAGAGAGAACATGCCAGCCGCGGTGAGTGCCAGGACTAGGAGTTGGCCATGTCCGGCTAGTCAAGGTAGCAGCACCTGTCAACATGTGCAGGCTGGGTCTGGGGGTAGGTTGGGCTTAGCTAAGCTGCAGCACCAATGGGAGTGCACAAGAGCCAGAGGGATGAAGGACAGACCAGGCTAGGCCTCAGCACATGCGGCACACGCCAAAGCTGAGGTTGGGTGAGGGTCTGGTGGAGATTATTCGGGTCACTCTGTCTGGGCTGCAGCACCTGCTGGTGTCAGGGCTAGGACACAGCACCCATCAGTTTGCATGAGATTAGACTGGGGGCAGAACTGACGAGGCAGTTGGCATCTACTGGTATGTGTATTGGCTGACAGAGGTGATGGACTGAACTTGACCCTGCACCAGTTAGCGCACAACAGAGTAAAATATGAGACATGATTTCTTGGGGTATTCCCCAGCGGGACTATTGGACTCAATCACCGGCTGCAGGGAAAATCACAGTACATATTGTCATGCATTGAGACTGAGCCTCCTAAGTTGCTGATGTCTGTGCAGTGCACAGCATGCCCAGATGCACACAGGGGACATGACAGCCAGCTTATCTAGGTTAGTAGAAAACACTGAGTGCTTTGTCAGAGGATGGGAAGAAGAACAGGATGGACCACTCTCCTGGCAAAGCTTTGCAACCTGTTCCTGGGCCTGTAGATGCACTAAGGTGGACTTGGTCAGCCAACAGATCTTGGAAAGATTTTCTCAACCCTAGTGAAACCAAGCCAACTACGTCTCACAACTATCAAAACCACTCAAGTAATACCCTTGTACTACTCCTCCCCACACTGGGGTCTCTAAGGAGTCATCAAACAACTGTCCCCTGTTCTTGGGTGATGGTAGTTTGACAGCATGGAACTGTCCCTCCTCCCCCCATGGGCAGACCAGGAGAGTCAAAAGAACTGAAATTTTTAACCAAAAGAACCAAACCAAAAACATCAGGAGGCACTGATGGTGCTAGAATGGAGTGAGGGGAAAGGGGCCAAACCTTGGGCTGAACTTGGTTCCATAATATGTGTACAGGCAGGCACGGTATTATCTTTTCATACACTTTGTGAAAACAAACTCCAAGGTTCAAACAACAAACTCTTCAACACAATAGCTTACTGCTGTCTAACATAAAAGATCAATAGGGCTGGGCGCAGTAGCCTAGTGGCTAAAGTCCTCGCCTTGCATGCACCAGGATTCCATATGGGCACTGGTTCTAATCCCGGCGGCTCTGTTTGCCATCCAGCTCTTCGTCTCTGTATATCTGACTTTCCAATAAAAATAAAAATAAATCTTCAAAAAAAAAAAAAAAAAAAAAGATCAGATAATGTTGGTTGATTCAAATAAAGTGGCAGAGTGTTTTGTATAACAGACAAAATGCCACTTGGAATATCTGCATCCCAGATGGAGTCCTGGCTCCACTTGTACTTCCACCTTCATGCTAATGTGCTTATTTAGTATGCTGCACCTCACCTGAGCCCTGCCAACCCATGTAGGAGAAATGGACTGATTGCCAGGCTCAGCCACAGCTAATGAGAGCATTTAGGAAATGAACCAGTGCATCAAAGACTTGGTAACTTTCCCTGGCAATTTGTCTTTTCAATAAATAAATCTTAAAAAACAAAAAGAACCCATTAAAACATTTAAAATAATTTTTAGTTTTATATTAAAGGTAGAGAGGGATCTTCCTTCTGCTGGTTCATTCCTCAAACACCCGTAACAGAAAGAGCTGGGCCAGGCCAGAGCCAGGAGCCCAGCATTTCGTATAGCTGTCCCATGTGGCCAGCATGTCCTATGTGGCCATGGGTGTGTTAGTAGCAAGTTAGAACAAATAGCAAGAGGTAGGTGACTTCATGGTGCATGAATTTCACTGGAGGAGGGATACAAGAGGATGGTACAACAGGCTAAGCCCCTGCTTGTGACACCAGTTTTCTGTCACAGAGCACTGGACTGAAGCCCTGCTTTCTGCGCACACAGCCTGAGAGGCAGTGGACAGTGGTCCAGGTGCCCCGGCAGCCATGTGGGAGGCCAGGATGGAGTTCCTGGCTTCCGTGCCAGCTGGAGTCAGCTGGCGTGCGACCTGAGGATGATCCACCTGTTACTATACATTTAAACAATAACACTAAAACACCAATTAAAAGGGGGGTGGGGAGAAAGGAATTCTTCACCAGCACAGCTACCCTGTGAGACAAGTTTTTGGGTAGAAGGAAAAACATGCTGGCCGACGCTTGGACCTGCATGAAGAATGGGAATGCCACAGAAAGAATAAACGAAGGACAAAGAAATCTTGCTTTGGAAATGTTCAGACTTACAAAGCAGCTGTGTTACTCTTGGGTGATTACAGCATGTGCACCAGTGAAAGGAATGGCAGCCATGTCACAGGGCTGGGGGCACCCATGTGGGTGCCAGTTTGTGTTCCCAGGTCCGCCACTTCCCTTCCAGCTCCCTGCCTGTGGCCTGGGAAAGCAGGTGAAGACGGCACAAAGCCATGGACCCTGAACCTGCTTGGGAGACCAGGAAGAGACTCTGGGCTCCTGGCTTTGGCTTGGCTCAGCTCTGGCCGTTGCGGCTACCTGGGGAGTGAATCATCGCATGGAAGATCTTCCTCTCTGCTACTCCTCGTGTATATCTGCCTTTCCAATAAAAATAAATAAATCTTGGGGCTCGGCAGCGTGGCCTGGTGGCTAAGGTCCTCGCCTTGATCCCATATGGCCGCTGGTTCTAATCCCGGCGGCTCTACTTCCTCTCTATCTCTCCTCCTCTCAATATATCTGACTTTGTAATAAAAATAAAATAAATCTTTAAAAATAAATAAATAAATAAATAAATAAATCTTTAAAAAATTACAACATAGGAGTTTAGGATACATGTG
Source organism: Ochotona princeps (assembly GCF_030435755.1). Lineage (NCBI taxonomy): Eukaryota > Metazoa > Chordata > Mammalia > Lagomorpha > Ochotonidae > Ochotona > Ochotona princeps. Next base: position 35,885,187 of record NC_080852.1, on the reverse strand, counting down.
ACATACCAAGATCAGAGACATAGGGAATCACAGCTAGGAAAGGGAAAAAAGGAGCTTCCCACAGGAAACAGTTATACAGATGGACAACATTAACCCAAATATGTTAATGATGATGTATATTAGTATTATTTTTTTATAAACTTAAAAAAAATTTTTTTTTGATGATCTCTACATAGTTGATTAGGGCTCAAAGGGCCAAGGGCTACAGCAAAGTGGGTAAGACCATTGTCTCATATTATCTTTTTTCCTTCCTGTAACGATGATGTACTTTAAATGTCAATGTTTTATGCACAGTAAGGGGAGGACAGAGGTTGTCAGCTGGGTAAACAAACTGAAGCCCTAATTTTATACTGCCTGTGGGAAATGCATTTTACATTTCAAAGACAAAGAAGAAAATGCATAAAGGCCATGCTAACATTCATCAATTAAAATAACTACATTCATTTCATAGTAAGTAAACATCAGAATAAGGACAGTATTAGACATGTAGAGGGGTATATAAGAAGAGTCAGTTCTCCACAGTATACCAAACCTAAAAATGTATGTCACTAAGAACAAGGTACCGGGTAAGTAGGGCAAAACCCAGAACTTAAGCAGAAAGAGAAATCAGCAATTTCAACTGAGGGGCCGGCATCTCTCTGCTGACAACTGATGCAATAAGCAAGAAGAGTCAGTAAAGACAGAGTTGACCTGAATACCAAATCAATCAACTCGATCTAACTGTCATTTACAAAGCAATTTGTCTAACACCTGCAGAATACATTTCTTCTGAGGCCTGCATGGAACATTCACTAAAACACAGCACATTCTGGGTCATAAAATTGATTTCAACCAGTGCTACAAAGAACTCAGGAATACAAAGTATTTTCTTAGACCTTGATGGAATTAAAGAGGAATTCAGGAAAAGCTTCGTAGGGATAGCTAGAAAATCCCAGTCTCTGTAAATTAAAAACAATATATTTTACAACAAAACATAGTTCAATTGAAATGTCTTAAAAGAAATTTTAAAAGCATTCCAAACTGAAGTCTATGCCTCAGAGATCCACTTGGGGGTCACATAAAGACACTGAAAGCCCAGGTTTAGTGGACAGACCCTGAGAAACCCAGCCCTTCATGGGGATCAGAACTACAGTGATCCCATCCAGGTAAGCCTGCAATTATTTCCTATTTAGTAAGTAGTCTGTAAATTCAATAAAAGACAAAACTAAAAGAAAGAAAGAGATTTATTTATTTGAAAGGCAGTGAGAGAGACATACATACAGACAGACAGACAGACATATCTTGCTTCTGCTGGTTCACTCCCTAAATGAATGCAATGGCTAGAGTGGAGGTGATCTGAAGCCAGGAGCCTGGAATTCCATCCAGGTCTCTATGTAAGTACAGGGGCCCAAGGACTAGGAGCCATCCTCTGCTGCATTCCCGGGCTCATTAGCAGGAGCTGGTTTGAAAGTGGAATAGCCAGGACTCAATAAACTGTTGCCCATATGGATGCTGCTGCTGCAGGTTTTACCCACTCTGCTACAGTGCTGACCCCTCAAGTTTAATATTGACCTGGCGGGTCTTCCATGAAACAGATGCACAGCCAGCTGACTGGCTTGGAACATTTCAATGCAGTGGTTCTGAAAAGGCCTAATATTTATCCTTTGGGTAAAATAATATATTTAAATATAAGAATTTAACTAGACACAAGTTTTGAAGTCTCTTAATTGAAAACTAAATGAGGTAGGAATGCAGGGAAGGGTAGGGAGGAGTGTTTTATTTATATTTACACAAAATTTCAACATTAAGCTGGAGACTCAACAGCCAAATTCTATTTATTTATATATGGATATTATAAATTCAAAATTCACACAGCAGCAATGTACCATTTCATTTGCAAAAATGACAAAGACTCACACGAACAGCATTATACACATTTGAGTATGTGGATGGGGGAACAGCCCGCACTGTGTTAGTGAGCATGAATTTCTACAACCTCTCTGAAGAGCATTGTGGCAGAACAGCTTATCAAACAGTCCCTCAAAACAGAGAGGAGGCTCTAGATTGTATTATGTGCCATCATCTCCCAAAAAGGAGCAAGGGGAAGAACAACAGGCACAAAACACCTACACTTGTGTACAACTAGGATGCAAGTGTTTACACTGTACATAACATGGCAACACTGACCACCTCTTGGGAGAGACGGTAGCGCCTATGGGAAGCAGCAGGAGACTTGTTCTTAGTCTGTACCTTGTCTGCTGTTATGGCAAACACGCATCACCTACTCTATACACACAAACAAGCAATTCCTATGAGTACAGGATGGGGGAGGGGAGTGTGGGGTGAACGTTACAGTGAGAATGGAAACACCAGTGGGTGTGGAGGGCATCAGACAAGTAGCAGCCAGGAGAAGAGGAAGGGAGACGAAAGAGTCCAAGTGGCCTTTCTGAGGATTGTAATGAAGATTTCAAACTTCTAATAGCTATGTAAACTACAAAAGTCCTTTCTAGCCAGATTTTAATGTGAAATACCAAAATATAAAAATTGTATAGTACATAAATCTATTCGTTTTATAAACCTTAAACATTTATTTAACATAAAGCAAAGTTATGAATATAATGATGCTCTTCTGAAGTGGGAAAGAGTATGGGGGAAAAAAAATCTCAGAAAAGCCTCAAAATACGAAGATGGCAAAAGAACCTCTCTCCAGGGCTACCCCAAATAGAGCAAACACAGCAGTCTCAGGGAGCACAGTGGTAAACTCTAACATGTGAAAGTCACCAATGGGCCCGGCGGCGTGGCCTAGTGGCTAAAGTCCTCGCCTTGAAAGCCCTGGGATCCCATATGGGTGCCGGTTCTAATCCCAGCAGCTCCACTTCCCATCCAGCGCCCTGCTTGTGGCCTGGGAAAGCAGTCGAGGATGGCCCAATGCAATGGGACACTGCACCCGCGTGGGAGACCCGGAAGAGGTTTCTGGTTCCCAGCTTCGGATCAGCGCGCACCGGCCCGTTGCGGCTCACTTGGGGAGTGAATCATCGAACAGAATATCTTCCTCTCTGTCTCTCCTCCTCTCTGTATATCTGACTTTGTAATAAAAATAAATAAAATCTTTAAAAAAAAAAAAGTCACCAAATAAGAGGCTCTTATAGCTGGACTAAAAACCAAGATGCTTTAAACTAGTGTTTCTTGTCTCCTTCATTTTCTCCAGTACCTGCCTTGCTTGTTGGGACACCAGAAAATAACAACTCCCAGCCTCGGTCCAAGGCAACCTCTCCTAATCAGGAGACTGACTCTTTTGACCAAAACCCATTCAGATGAGAGGATACACAGAGGTGTGTGCTGGCTTTACCGCAGACCACCCCCACTGCCTGCAAGCCCTGGATTTCGGTCTTGTGTTTACTGGCACTCGACTGATCACTATTGTGTACTAACCATCTGGGATGGAAAATATCATTGTAAAGAAAGGATATGACTAATACAACTGATGACATTTTAGAATATAGGGCCCGATGCAATGGCTCACTTGGATAATCCTCTCTCCCAAGCCCTGGGATCCTATGTGGCACTAGCTAGTGTTCCCGGCTGCCCTACTTCCCACCCCACTCCCTGCATATGGCCCAGGAAATCAGTGGAGTATGGCCCAAGTCCTTGGGACCCTGTACCCGTGTGGGAGACCTGGAAGTGCCTGGCTTCAGATTGGTTCAGCTCTGGCTGATCTGTTTCTCTCCTTCTCTGTGTAAATCTGTCTTTCTAATAAAAATAAAATAAACCTTAGAAAAGAAAAAAGAAATTTTAGAACATGGACTATAGATTAGATAATGGTATGGTCCATATGAAACTTCTTGGTTTTGATAACTGTTATAACTATATAAGAGAATGCTCCTGTGCTCAGGAAATACATGCATGACCAGTACAGAAGAGTGATAGCTCCAACAAGCTCTCAAATCATTCCGAAAAAATGACATACATGCATTCAGTATGTGGCAGCAAGCAACTGCTGCTACACAGGGCTACAAAGGACTTCCATGTAATATTTTCTGTAAATCTGAAATTATATAAAAAGAAAACATTAAGAAACTATTAACACAGCTGGTAACATCTATTGGTGCTTGCTTCCTATAAGCTTATAGGTATTACCTAAGGTCATTTTTTTACAACTTTATAAAACAGGTTACTGTTCTCATCACCAAATTATAGCTATAGAAGTTAGGAAGGAAATTCCCTGGGTCACACGGCTGAGTGGAGATGAGATACGATCCTGGGTCTGCTCCATTTAGAACCAATGCTCCTCAATGTTGCCCAGCCTGTCATTCTTTTAAAAATAATCTTTCCCTTTCAACTTTATCAGAGAGGCCACTACTTGGGGTGTAAGCACTGTTGTGCAGTAAAACAGCAGAGAACTTGACTCTCTTCCCAGGTCTATTATTAACTCAAAGAATATCTATCTTTGTCTCTCAGTCTTTCAACTAAATAAGTAGAAAAAACTAGTGACAGACATACAGGGAGTGAGAGCTCCCTATTGAAGCCAGGAACTCAAACCAAGCCTCCCATGTGCTGGCAGGCACCCAGTTACGTGATCCATCACCGCTGTGCCCTGGGGCTTGCATTAACAGGAAGCTGGAATTGGCAGCTGGGACTGGAGGCTGAGCCCAAAACGCTGACGTGGACACAGTCATCCTAATTGGAGTCTTGACCACTAGGACAAAGCCTGCCTCTCCCCAACCTTTCTGAAGCACCAAGCACATGTTGCATTATGTGCCAAGGAGTATTACTGAGTCTTTTATAAGCCATATCCTCTGGTTGCTCAGAAAACCCATGATGCGGTAAGTGATACCGTTATGTACATTCTTCCAAATGAAAAAAGTTTAGCCTAGGGTTTAAAACAATTCAGTGGAGCACTGAGTCTGACTTCCAGTCCGAGCTCCTGCTTTTAATTACAAGGCTATATTGTCTTGCAAACTGGAAACAAGTAAGTAGTAAGATGGCACTTCATTTTGATAGTCTGAAACGATAGTTTAGAAGTTCGCTCTAAAAATTAAATGAACATGAACTTCAATTTTGTAATGTGGTGCACTGTATGTGACACCCATGAGGCTCTGACCCGTAGGGAAAACCTTTGGAAGGTCTGGCTTTGGAAGGAAACTCCAGGCAGGACTGCTGCTGGAGGCTGGCTGCGAGCAGGGGATGGTGCAAGTACCTGAATGCGCTGAGGAGAGGCTACCGCGGAGTCGGTGGAGATGATCTGGATGCGCGGGGAGGGGCTGGTCATCCCTGGAGATTCCGGCCGAGAGGTCTGTGTGCGTGGTACCTGCAGGCAACAAGTGCAGTGGGTCACAAGAGGTTCACAAAAGCGCCCAGTGATGGCCTGGGGCTGTCACCTGGCTTCACTGTGGCCCTGACTGACACACTTGTACAGTTTGGAAGAACAGACCCCAATGACTAAGGGATCAGTGAGATATTGCCACAGGATGATTCCAGCAAATACAATCTGAAAATAGCTATTCTGATGTAAAGATGCAAGAAAAAAAAAATCAAAGAGATTTTCAATTATGATCTTCACAACAACCTCAATAATATGAAATAGTTTAGATATTTACTTTAAAAGTACAATGAGTAGGTTTGTCACGATGGCTCAATTGGCTAATCCTCCTCTTGCAGGCATCAGGATCCCATGTGGGTGCTGGTTTATGTTCCTGGGTTGCCACGTTTTCCCTCCAGGTCCTTGCTTATGACCTAGGTAAAGCAATGGAAGGGGTGGCTCAAGTGGGAGACCTAGAAGCAGCTCTTGGCTTCGGATCTGCTCAGCTCCAGCTGTTGTGGCCATTCAAGGAACAAACCAATGGATCAAAGATCTTTTTCCTTTTCTCTGTAAATCTGCCTTTCCCATAAAAATAAATAAATTGCATTTCTGGGATAAACTCCACTTAGTCATGGTACACAATTTTTTAAAAGATTTATTTTTATTGGAAAGGCAGATTTATACAGAGAAGATACAGAGAGGAATATGCTGTTCACTGGTTCACTTGCCAAGTAGCCACAATGGTTGGAGCTGAGGTCATCTGAAGCCAGGAGTCAGGAGCTTCTACCAGGTCTCCCACATGGGTAAAGGATCCCAAGGCTTTGGGCCATCCTCTGTTTTTTTCAGGCTACAAGCAGGGAGCTGGATGGGAAGTGGAGCAGCCAGGACACGAACTGGCATCAATATGGAATCCCAGTGCATGCAAGGTGAGGATTTAGCCACAAGGTCACTGTGCTAGGCCCAAAATGAATAAATCTTATGAGTATAAACTTGAGGAAAAGTTTTAAGGTAGTAAAGAGGTTGTACTTATTTTGATGTCCAACAGGCATAAAATTAAAGTTCCTAAAATAACTATAGATGTTTGAGTTTTTCCATTGGCCCCAAAGTCAGCTATAAACCAGCTACCAGCAAAAAGCTCGTAACATGGCACAGGATTACACTGGAAACTGCAGGCATCAGAAGTTCTGAAAGGATCTTGGTAACTCTTCAGCTTCAATGTGATAGGATTGGCAAGAACACTTTGGTATCACTAGGTTTCAGTCAGTACCCACTGAAGGCCAAGTGGGGTGTTTAGTGATCATGTGAGTACCAGAAATAGGCAGACTCTATATTTCTTCCATGTGAAGTATTTCAGGGGGCTGGCACTGTGGTGCAGCAGGTCAATTCAATAAACACACCATATGGCCACCTGTGTCCTGGCTGCTCCACTTCTGATCTGGGTCCTTGCTAATGGCCTGGGAAGAGGTGAGGATGGGCCCTTGCCACCACATCAGAGACCTGGCGTGGTCCAGGACTAGCCTTTACAGCTCCCTGGGGAGTCAAACAGTGAATGGAAGATCTCTGTTTCCCCCTGTTCAACATAAATAAATATCTAGAAAATACTTCAGGTACTAGCACTTCACAAAATTAAAAAAACAAAACAAAAACAAAACAAACAACCAAAAAACCACCTCCACTCTACCTCCTAATTCACTCTATGAGACCAATAGTACCTGATACCAAATTCAGACAAAGACATCATAAGGAAACTACAGATCAATGTTCCTTATGAATATAAACACAAAACATCCTTACTAAAACAACAACAAACTGAAAGTAAGAGTACATAAAAGATTTTATATCAGGCTTGGCATGGTAGCCAAATGGCTAAATTCTTGCCTTGCACGCACCTGGGATCCCATATGGGCATTGGTTCTAATCCTGGCAGCCCTGCTTCCCATCCAGCTCCCTGCTTGTGGCCTGGGAAAGCAGTCGAGGACTGCCCAAAGCCTTGGGTTCCTACTCCCATGTGGGAGACCTGAAGGAGTTTCCTGGATCCTGGCTTTGGATTGGTGCAATACCGACCATTGTGGTCACTTGGGGAGTGAATCATCGGATGGAAGATCTTCCTATCTGTCTCTCTCCTCCTCTCTGTACATCTGACTTTGCAATACAAATAAATAAATTTAAAAAAAAACTGAAATAAGACTTGAATCAGAACTTTTATGAAGCAAATCAAAATAACATAATACCAAATACTCCCAGTAGGATAGCTACAATCTAAACCAAACTCCATAACAACTTTTGGCCAGCGAGCAGACAAACTGGAATGTAAAATGAGGCAAGAGAAACAATCTGGCAGTTTCTCCCAAGACTAAAAACAGTGTTCTAATCTTAGGTGTGTACACAAGGGAAACAGAAACATAAGCCCAGGAAAATTGCTACACAATGTTGGTAGCAGGTCATTCCTAATAGCCTACAAGTGATAGCAAGGCAGTATCTGTAGGTAATGAACAGATCAACCTTGAAGACACTGTGTCAGGGAAAAGAAGCCAGTTGCAAAAGACCATATGAAATGCCTAACATAGAGAAATCTATTAAGTCAATACAATAAATGAACGATGCCTGGGGTTGGGGAGGAGCGGAGTGGGGCGGGGAGTACTTGCTAAGGAATGTGAAGGGTTTCTACATGTCTTCCTGCACTGGAGCCATCCAGCAGCACTGTGATGAAACAAAAAGGTTTCCATTCAGGGTGGAAACACATGAATGGTCAGCCTCCTAAGCCCACCTGTATCAGTGGCAGCCCAGTCCTTCTTGACCTACAGATGAAGCTGCAAGTGGTCAGGCACCTCCCTACAGGAGATCTAATTAGCATATAGGCGCAGGAGCGGAGTGAAACAAAACAAAGGGTCTAGGCAGAGTTGCAGTGTTACTCAGTCCCCGACATAAGTTTTCATTCACTTTGCCTTCATTGTGGGCCTGGCTTGTAGAAGATGAGAAACAGGAAATATTCCCTCCTGTCCTCTGAAGTAGCTGTAGAGACTGAATGCTCTGAGGGGAGTACCAGGATGCAGGACTGTGGGAGACCATAGGAGGATCAGGAAGGGCTGAGCAGAATGGGTAGGCTTTCTCTTCAACTTAGTAGATGGTAAGCATTTATGTGTGGGCAAGCATAGTCAACTTCAGAAAGAATGCGAAGGGCCAGCTTTGTGGCCTGCAGTGCTACAACCCACAGGAGCCTGGCTGGGCTCAAGTAGATCTGCCCCCAGCTGCTCTACTTCCTCTCCAGCTCCCTGCTAATGCACCTAGGAAGGTAGCAGAGTGTGTCTGAAACACTTGGGTCCCTGACCTCCATGTGGGAGAGCCAGACGGAGTTCCAGTTCCCTGGCTTCAGCTTGGCCCAGTCCTGGATGTTGCAGCTATTTGGAAAATGAACCAGCAGATGGAAAATCTGTCTCTATTCTCTATAAATTTGCCTTTCGATAAAATAATCTTAAAGAAAAAAAACATAAAATGTAACAACGAAGTGTGAACTGGAGACCATGTCTAACATACTATCATACACATGGTTCAAATGGACTAGCAGTTTAACAATCCTTTGCACCAGCAGTTTTTCCTATCAAGGTGCCAGCACCCAAGCTAAGATAAAACATACACCTTGGTGCTGTGAGGCATTTACACTAAAGTGTAAACGAAGTGATCTGAGCTGGGTGAAGAGGCAGTAGGTAGAAGCAGGCCAAGTAAGGTACAACAAAGGAAAAAGAACATTCACAGAAGGTGGGACTGTGGGCTGATTCCCCAGGAAAGGTCAGACTTCCAGGACATTGGTGGCTGCCCTTTTTCTGGTCCTTTTAGGAAGTTTCATCACATCACATATACAACCAGAGGTGAGTGTGTTTGCATGGCATCTTATCATAATATTACCAGTCAATGGTAGGCTCCCATAGGCTGCCACACTGGCCACTTCCACTTACTTGGTATAGGTTCTGGGCATCAGGCACCATTGTACAGCAAAAGTTTCAGGTTGCCCAGCAATGGCAGGAGGACAGACTCCCCTCAGGATCTTTGATCCCTCTATTTGTTTTTATTAATTGCATAACACTGTCTTGGTAAAAGGAAATAATAGCAGGAAAGCTGTCTGTGGATAACATGCAGTCATTCTGCTGAAAGATGCAGTAAACAGTAAGACTATCTAGTCTATAGCCCATCCTGGGGGCTTGGCTGCAACATTCTCACAGGTTATTGGCAGGCAGCAGATTCACATTCTGACAAAGCAGATCACGAAAACCTCATTTGTTACAAACCTCAGCTAGAAACAACCCAGGAGAAATAACAATGTCAATGTTTAAGTGGGTAAAAACATTTCAGGCAGAGGACATCTTCAGCTTGAATCGAAATACACTATATTCTCCTTTTTTATTTTTTAAAACCATTGAATAGCATGATGAGGATAACTGGGGGAAAAAAAAACGATCTCCTTTTTTGTGCAGCAATGTGCATCGTGCAAGAATCTACAGGAGGCTGCAGCCTTTCAGTTTCACCCACACCTCACAGAAAGCATCGGAACATTGTAACCCCATTGTACCCCAAAGAATCACTTCTCCTGATGATCTGTAAGTCCAACTATTGTTTACAAAGTTAACGAAAGAATGAAACCTGAACATTATAAACCAGCATAATTTATATCAGAATTAATCAACCAGTTTGAGTTTTCCAGTTGATAACAACTTTTTAAAAAGTTGAAACAATTATCCTAGATTTCTTGACACAGCAAAGATCCAAAGTCAACAATTAGTACCCGACAAGGTGACGTGTTAGAGCAGCATTTGGTTCGCAGGCACATTAATCTCCTGGTACGCACACATCTGAGAGAGGGGAACGGAGGGGGGGGGGGGCGGGGGGAAGAGGAACAAAGAGGGACAGAGAGGAAGAGAGGAAACGAGACAATACAGACGAAGTTTTTGCCCCACCTGAATTTACGCACCACAGTGGGAATATAGGTTTGTAAGAAGAAACAATTTGCGGGCCCGGCGGCGTGGCCTAGTGGCTAAAGTCCTCGCCTTGAAAGCCCCGGGATCCCATATGGGTGCCGGTTCTAATCCTGGCAGCTCCACTTCCCATCCAGCTCTCTGCTTGTGGCCTGGGAAAGCAGTCGAGGACGGCCCAAAGCTTTGGGACCCTGTACCCGAGTGGGAGACCTGGAAGAGGTTCCAGGTTCCCGGCATCGGATCGGCGCGCATCGGCCCGTTGCGGCTCACTTGGGGAGTGAATCATCGGATGTAAGATCTTCCTCTCTGTCTCTCCTCCTCTCTGTATATCTGACTTTGTAATAAAAATAAATAAATCTTTAAAAAAAAAAAAGAAGAAACAATTTGCTAGGAACTTAACATAGCAATGATACTACAGTGAATTTTTTCAAATATTCAATAAGTATTTAAATCCACAGCTAGTTTACCGGTTCCTATTGAAACACACAGCAGCACAAAGAAGTTTCTCCAGGAAAGAGGACTCAAAATTGCAGTCCTCAGCTTCAGGCCTTCACTTACCATGCCAATGGTTCCCTGTAGCTCTGTGAAACCTCCCAGGCCACAGTCCAATCCCAAGGGCCAAGGAGTGACTGACGCAAAGCACAGGCATCTGTCTTTGAGCCCTGTCATTGCAGATTCCACTCACCAAAATCAGACAAGGCTGTTTAAAGATGCCCTCTCTATGACCCTGCTCTGCTGAAGGTCAAGTACTCTCACTCCCTGTAACCAAGGAAGCAGAATCGACATGTTCCTGCTGCCTCCCCAGATGCTGAAGCAGCCTCTCTAGTAATCTAATTCACTGCTTGTTAGCAAAGATGCACTGGGCTTCACCAAGACTTACTTTTGCTTAGCCCCCAATCCTCTCCCCTTCAAAATCACCTTTCCTCAATACAGAGCTCACGAAAATGTTACCATACCAACTCTAAACCGCTTTTTTTTTTTTTTAAAGATTTATTTATTTGGGGCCTGGTGGCGTGGCTCAGCGGCTAAAGTCCTCACCTTGAACGCACCAGGATCCCATATGGGTGCCGGTTCTAATCCTGGCAGCTCCACTTCCCATCCAGCTCTCTGCTTGTGGCCTGGGAAAGCAGTCGAGGACGGCCCAAAGCCTTGGGACCCTGTACCCGAGTGGGAGACCTGGAAGAGGTTCCAGGTTCCCGGCATCGGATCGGCGCGCATCGGCCCGTTGCGGCTCACTTGGGGAGTGAATCATCGGATGTAAGATCTTCCTCTCTGTCTCTCCTCCTCTGTGTATATCTGGCTGTAATAAAATGAATAAATCTTTAAAAAAAAAAAAAGGGGTCCATTCAACAAGAAGAAATGTCTGTAGTAAATGTGTACGCATCCAATGCCAGGACACCTGGCTATGTAGAACAATTATTAATGAATTTAAAGGGAGACACAGATTCCAACACAACAATGTTAGGGGTATCTGCATTCTACTACCATCAGTAGACAGACTGACTAGACAGAAACTCAAAAGAAATAACAGAACTAATTTATGCCATGGATCAAATGGATTTAATATTTACAGGACATTTCATCCTACACAGAAAATACACTGTATCAGTGCATAGAATATTCTCCATTCTACACCACATTCTAGACCACAAGATAAGCCTCACCAAATTCTAACAAGTCCAAATCATACCATGTATCTTTTCAGACCACTAGGGAATGAAGTTGGAAGCCAGCAAGTCAAGAAACTCCAGGAAATATGCAAATACCTGGAGGCTGAATAACATGCTTCTAAATGAACAATGGCTTACAGAATAAATCAAAATGGAAATAAATTCCTGGAAAAGAACGAAGAGCTCAACACAACGTATCAAAACGCATGGGATATGGCAAAAGCAGTGCAAAGAAGGAAGTTCATTGCAATTAGTGCCTCTATCAAGAAACTAGAAAGGCACCAAATAAACAAGCTATCAATACATCTGAAGGGTCTAGAAAAACAGCAGCAAATTAAACCCAAAAATTAGAGTTATAGAACCCCCCAAAACAAAATTGAAGAGCTTTGAAAAACACTAACAAAATTGATATGCCAATGGCCCACCTAACAAAAAAAAGACCCAAATCAAGAAACATTAGGAATTATTACAAACTATATGCCAATAAATTGGAAAATCTAAAAGCAACTGACAGACATCTGGACACACAAAATATTGAGGAGATAAAAACTCTAAGTAGACCAATAATTAGAACAAAGATTGAATCAGTAATCAAGACTCTCCTGATAGAGAAAAGTCTAGAACCAGATAGTTTCATTGCTAAATTCCATCAAACCTTTCAAAAACTAACACCAATCTCCACAACATACTCAAAATACCAGAAAGGGAGGTAGCCCTCCCAAATTCCTATGAGGCTAACATCACCTTCCTGAATCACAAAGCCTAAAATTCTTAAACCAGAAAAAGGATACAACTAAGCAGAACTGTCGACCAATATTCTTGATGCACATAGATGCAAAAATCCTCAACAGAATGCTAATCAGTCACATCCAACAACACATCAGAAAGATCATTCACCCAGATCAGGTGGGATTTATCCCTGGCATGCAGGGATGGTTCAATACATACAAGTTAATAAACAAGGGGGAATACAAAACCAGGATGGAATATCATCGTTAGTATAAGTATTATCAAAGAACTTTAAAACAGAAAACAACCAGTGTTGGGGATGTGGAGAAACTGTGCGCAAGTGCACTGGTGGTGAAAATGTTAGTAAAATGGTACATCTACTACAGAAACTGCGGTGGTTCTTGAAAATCAAACCATGATCCCAAGCTCCAACAATTCCACTTTTGAATATACCCCAAAGCACTGAAAGTATGGTTTCTTCCTTTCTTCTTCCCTCTCCTCTTTCTTTTTCCTCCATCCTTTCCAGATTTATTCACTGGAAAGGCAGAGTTAACAGTGAGGGCGAGATCCACCTGCGAGTTCACTCCCCAAATGGCAGTAACAGCCAAAGCCTGGGCAGGGTGAAGCCAGGGACCTGGAGCTCCATTTAGGTCTCTCACATGAACGGCAGGGACCCAACTAATCGGGCCATTTTTCTAGGTACCTCAGCAGGCAGCTAGATCAGAAGCGTAACAGGACTCAAATCAGCACTCACATGAGGTGCCATAACACAGGCAGCAGCTTAACCTACTGTGCCATAATGCTACCCCTGAAAATATGGTTTTAAAGATCCCTGTGTGCACATGTTCACAGTACCACTACTCAGAACAGTCAACAGATGGAAACAACTCAAGTACCCATCAACAACAGATACACTAAATGTGGTGTGTATACACCAATGATTACTATTCAGCCTCAAAGAGTAAAGAAATTCTGGGGGTGATTCCCAGTTCCAACGAAACTGTATAACATAATACAATGTAATCAATGAATAAAAAAAAATAAATATAAAAAAAAGAGAAATTCTGGTACGTGCAACAGTATGGATGAACCTTTAGTGTATTATGCTAAACAAAATAAACCAGTCATAAAATGACAAATATTCTACAACCATTTACATGAAGTACAGAGAAGAGAGGGGAATAGGGAGTTAACGTCTACTGAGTTTTAGTTTGGAAACATGAACAAGCTCTAGAGATATGTGATGGGGAGAGCTACACAATGTGACATCAACTTGATGCTACTGAACTGCACATGTAAAAACCTCTCTCAATAGGCTCTCTCAGCGCTTTACTGGAACAGGCATCTAGTCTGTTGGAGGTATTCTCTTCATTATCTCTTTACATCAAACTTGGCTAGCAATGTTTACTGCTACTGTCTCATGTCTGAAGTTTTCTGAGCAGAGGATCTGCAATCACAAAGGGAATGGAGGGACAGCAGCAAACACAGCCTTCCAGCTCCAGATGGGTTAAGGGAGGGCTTCCAGCCTGCATCCTGGGTAATGGGATCAGTCCTCAGGCCACCTCTGAAGCCCACAGGACAGCTAGCAACAGCTCTACACTATATGTCAGCTCTGAAGACACAAAGTGAACCTTCATCCATGTTACTTCCATGAGACTGTATTACCTGTCTTGATGGGACAATGTTAAGGTAGGTAGGTAGATATGAGCCTATGTGAGTCCAAGTGGCCAAAGCAAAAAAAAAAAAAAAAAAAAAAAAAAAAAAGGAGTTTGTATACAAAGAATCAGGATGCAAACCTTAGCAGCAGGTCATCATATACATACTAGAATACCAGAAGGCCTGACCTTATTCCACAACCTTGTTAGGATGGTCATTTGTGTGGATGAGTGAGGGACAAAGGGGCCAGCATTGTGCTACACTAGATAAAGCTTCTGCCTTGTGATGCCCACAACTTGTATGGGCACCAGTTCATGTCCTGGATGCTCCACTTCTGAGCCAGCTCCCTGCTAACAGTTCAGGAAAAGCAGCAGAATATAATCCAAATGTTTTGGCCCCTGCCAACCACATGGATGAAGCTTCTGGCTCCTGGCTGCAGCCTGGCCCAGTGCTGGTCTTTGTAGCCATATGTGAAGTGACCAAACAGATGGAAGATTCTCTCTCTGTAGTCCTGACTTCAAATAAGTAAAGCCTAAAGCACAGATGTGCGCGCGCGCACACACACACAGAATGGGGGGGGGGATGCACCAACAAATCAGCATTTATTAAAAATACTGCTATGTTCAAAAACTGGTTGGTTGGGTATCAGTCCCCTTCCCAGGGCAATTTAGGAGAATCTCATCTGTCCTTCACCAAGGGGTCTATGGTGAAGTTCAAGGAGGAATTTACATCTTCCACACCCTGAAACCTCTACACCCAGCAACAGAACGTGTACAGGGGAGGAGAAACAGAGAACACAAACCACACACACACATTCCAATCTGAATGCAGACTGGGCTCTCAGTTCTTTACCAAGATGGTCACCTGGTCTTCTTTTACTTAAACTTGACTAGCATGCTTGCTGCTACAAAAACAACAAACAAACAAACAAACAAAATACACTATCTGCCCAGAAACACACAATGTCCAAACCTGATAAATCAAGAAGCAGCAGGGTAGAATTTTTGGAAGCAGAAAATTAAATACCAGAACAAACGGAACACACTTCAGGGTATAAAAAGGGTAAGGAAACTCAGGCACCTGCAGCTTTCAGTTTTAAAACTAGCCAATGGATAACTGCTCAATCTATACACAGGCACTATTCTGACAAAAAAATGAGAACTGAAATGCCCTGTTAGAGAGCAGAATTATATTTAATCACAACGAACTGGGCATTACAGGATACTGGAAATATATAACTTGACCAATATCTCCCCTTTTCCTCTTCTGGAAATGCGACATAGCCAATACTGAATTTTTACTTAAAACTTAGTAGAGCTTTGTTTCTAAACATTTCGTTACATGGAAGCCTTACTCTTTGCGTAAGAACTTACTCTTTGAGCACAAGAACCCTTGGGCCCCAAGAATCAGGGCAATGCATGACAAAGACCCATCAATTCACCTCACCTCTACTACATGATCAAATGAGTAGCCAGGAGTTGAGGAGTATGAGTGGGACCTTTCTGTGCATCAGTACTCAAAAGGTTCCTGCCAGTTAATGTCTAAATTTCTCCTGGTTCAAAACATCTCATCGGGCCCGGCGGCGTGGCCTAGCGGCTAAAGTCCTCGCCTTGAAAGCCCTGGGATCCCATATGGGTGTCGGTTCTAATCCCGGCAGCTCCACTTCCCATCCAGCTCCCTGCTTGTGGCCTGGGAAAGCAGTTGAGGACGGCCCAATGCCTTGGGACACTGCACCCGCGTGGGAGACCCGGAAGAGGTTCCAGGTTCCCGGCATCGGATCGGCGCGCATCGGCCCGTTGCGGCTCACTTGGGGAGTGAATCATCGGATGGAATATCTTCCTCTCTGTCTCTCCTCCTCTGTGTATATCTGACTTTGTAATAAAAATGAATAAATCTTAAAAAAAAAAATCTCATCTAGTTAAAACTGTATCTTAGGCAATGGCAAAGAAGCACACAGTATGTATATACTTAAAACTGTCAATTATGCCTATGAAAAAACATTAACATACTGTTTTACATCAACTTTCATAGTAACTTAACAATTGATGCGACAGCTGGGTTTTACTCCCCTTAGCAATGTGAAAGTTTTCGAATTTCTCTACATCCTCAGCAATATTTTCCCATTTGATTTTTTCATTTCAACCATTCTTATTTTTGTGAAATGGTATCTTATTGTAACTTTGAGTGAAAAGTAACAAAACAGACGATAAAAAGACAACAGAGAAAACTGAAGTCAAAAACTAGTTCTCTGAAAAGATGAACTATCAAATCTGCCTAAGGAAAAAAAGGACTCCAATTAGTTACTAGACTTACAAATCAAAGAGAAGAAATTATTACTGTTCTTACACAAGGACTAAGGTCAGGATTTAAATCCAGGCGTCTGGTGCCAGGGAACACTCTTGGCCACTATATTAAACTCTTAGCAGCTGAAAAAAATTGAACACATTACAGGGACATCATTTGGTTAAACTGTATTATCTAATTTATCTATATAGAGAGAATAAGGTTGATAACATTATTATTTAACCTAATTCTCACAATTCTATGAGATAGATACTATTGCTACTCCATTTTCCAAATGAGGAAAGTGAGGCACAAGATCACCCAGAAAGCAAACAACGGGGCATGCATTTAAACCCCAAAGGTGATCTTACGGCCCACAGGCTCCTTCCTGTGAGCCCCTTTCTACCAGGAGCCTGTCTTTTTTTTTTTGTTCCTCTGCTATGGGCCATCTCCTGCTTACCCCTTATGATGTACTGCAGGTTCTCCCATTCCTTCAGCTGATCCACTACTATACATTGTTATTGTTAAGATCAAAGTTTCAAAGAATACACTGTCACATTCAAATACTATAACTCCAAGGATTTAAAAAGGCTATTTTAAACAGAAAGATTGCCTTTGCACTCAAAATTGAGAATGGCTTTTGTTGAGTCCCCCTAAAATATACTTTTACTGCAAGATACAGTAGCAAAACTAAATTAATACACAGAATTCCTTTTAAAGAATAAAGGTATTTTGCAAAAAATTCTTAACTGGTACATTTTTTAAGGTACATACGCTTAATTACCTCTTTCTTTAAAGAATTAATTAAGGATCTTTAAAGAATTAATTAAGGTCTTTCAGGACAGCCATTCATACACTGGTTTCCAAATTACCCTCACCAGAAACCTTACTAAGTGCAAAATAATCATTAACATAGAAAACACAATTATTTTCAAGGTAATCACTCCCAAACTATAGCAGCAAAGTATACACAGCTATTTTAACTCAAACTCATTCATTGTTCAGACAGTCGTTTCATACATTAAGAAACAAGTTTCCTTCTTAATATTAATCGTTACTGGCCGAGAGAATGCAATTAGTTATAATTGTTGTCCTTAAGTTACTGGTTATCTAAAATCTGAAAAAAAAATTTTTTTTTTGACCACTACTTTTTATTGTGTTAAACTGGTATGTTTGTAGTTCTTGCCTAAAACAATTCCTTTCTTGGAATTTCTGTTGTTTGTTAAATTTATATCTTCATCATAGAAATATGATCTAGACAGGCAATTTGGAAAACTCTGGATGATTCCTGGCTGTGCTATGAGTCATGCTTCATTTCAGAAGCTTTCCAAGTGCACAAACCTGGCCTGGCATCTTATTTCTGCTCAAGTATGCCTGTGAGCCTTGGTTTCCTTACTGATGAAATAGGAAAGATAAAAAAAAAGCCTCAAGGACTTACTGTGTGGGTTGGAGTCCCTGCAGAGACCCTGGACAGAGGAAAGACTCTACTGGTGACAAGAGACTAACTGTGCTTTTCCGATCTGGATCTGGCTATCTCCTGCACACTCAGGTTTTCTGTACACACTAAGGTATTTAACGCCTCAGCACCTTTTACTTAAGTCTCTGACTCTGAAACTTAGGATTCTTCCTACAATCCATCATGAAGTTCCTTACCTCACTTATCCAGGTCTGTCTGACAAAATGGGTATCCCCTTCCTCCCCGAGTTACGCTTTTTGACCTACTTGATAACTGTTCCCGACCAGGCCTTGAGGTCACTCAAGGCAGGACCTGTGGCTCACTGACCTCTGTTTCTCAGCAATGCCTGCTGTCTGGTAGATGGTCAGGGACTGCTAACGCATCCCACAGTATTAACAAAGTATTAAAGTGTGTGAGAAACTAAGACAGAAGTTGGAGTTCAACTATACCCATTTTGAGAGCCAGATTCGACTTGGTTTTGGTTCAAGATAAAATTTCAAGTCACTGTTTTATATGCAGTTAAGTCACCCCTGTCATGCAAAGACATGTCATGAATAAATGTTGCCATTTTAATTTTTCTCCTAGTTGACATCCCCCTTTAGATTTGGATCACATGCCAACTTCTATGGGACGGTATTGAACAATGCACTGACTTCTTTCCTTTCGAAAGTAAGGGTGCCAGCAAGCGTGCCAACAGCCCCTGTCACTCACCTCAGCCACCTGCTGGGTCCCCACTCTGTGATGAACCAGCCCCTCCATATTTGTAGCCATGATGAAGCAAGATCATTAGAGAACCTGTTTGGAAAGATGCAGCAACTTCTATCAGGTGGGGATAAACCAGGCCACTGGAAAATATTAGTAATTACAATTTGTCTGTGGACTGTTTTTTTGCAGATTTTGCCTTCAAGCAGTGACAAAGCCAGCAGGCCAGGCATTCTTTATCTGCTAATACAAGTTTCTTCAATCACAAGTATCAAAATTAATTACTTCAGTTATTTCAATTTGCAAGTAGGACTTCCCCAAGTAAATAGAGACAAAGGTGAATTTGGAAAGGTGGTTATCGCTTACTTCTCAGAGGTGGGAATCACAAGGACCTGCCTCTATGGTTCCCTGTCACTGTATGCTGAAGATGGCCATCTGAGAAAGGTGTGAGATCAACTTTGCATGGAGTGCTAGATTGCTATCATCAACTATACTCCTGTTGCTAGTGGGAATGTGAGAAGCAAAACCTTACCCAGGTGCTAACATACCTTACTGAAGGGTTGAAAGGCAAACATTACCACTAATAAACTAGAAGACTGTATTATAAAGTACGCTAATAACATGGTACTACTCATGAACGCATTTATTCTGAAAGTTCTCAAAAAATATATATAAAACCAGGTAACCCAGCTTCTTATTATTAAAAAGTCGGGGCCAGTGCTATCATTTATAAAAAAATCAAGGACAAACATCTCCTGACCAAACAGTGTGGTTGTCTCCTAGGCAGGTCCGTTGGAGGACAAGCACTGCTCACCCCCTGGTCTCCTGTCAGAACACTTCTGCCTGAATGTCTGCTAAACACTTGCTGGTAACTCCACCACAGAGAGCTTGAGGTAAAGAGGGTCTCCTTTAGATCGAATTCTCATAGTTACACAGGAGAACAAAGCTCTAGAGTAATCTATTTCCAGGACTTAACATATGAAAATTACTGGGCCACTGAGTATGCAATATACGCAAACACAGGCACGGTTCATCATTTGCCCTTCTTGAATCACAAACTAGAAGGTCATTCAATGAAATTTTACAAAATTTACAAAACACTTTACCGAAGTTCTAATCTGAAATACCACTAGGCACTGATGTCTGTGGAGCTCTGTAACTTATTTATATATATATGAACCTAGCTCTTGCTTTCAGTGAGTAGGAACTCCAACACAGGTCCCAGCACAGTGGCACCAGACCATGAGCACAAGGGATCCAGTTGCAGAGAATTAGGTCTTAAAACTGAGTGGAGCCATGTTCTTGGTTATTTAATCCTTTAATAACTGTAACTTTAAATTCCTGTTTCTGAAAGGAAAAACCCCAGAGAAAAACTCTGGCTACAGTTTGGTACCAACTAAGGTGGAGGGGAAATGTATCAGAAAAATCAACCATTTTGTTAAAACACAATTACGACATGTGCAATGTCTCAAGTTCTAATATTCTTCCTTAAAACACAGAAATTCTCTGGAAATCAAACATGTAGTCAACATGTAAATCTAAACATGTAGTTCCAACTAATAATTTTACCACTTTGAGGTGTTTCCATAATTAATGCTGTTACTAACCACAGTGTAATAAGTAAGAAATGTCAGGATGGGCTGGCGTGGTGGTGCCCTGGGTAAGCTGCACCTGAATGCTGGCTGCTCTGCTTTTGCTCTAACTCCCTGCTAGTGCACCTGGGAAGGCAGAGGAAAACAGCCTGAGAGTTTGGGCTCTCCCGCACGTCGAGACCTAGCCGGAGTTCCTGGCTCCTGCCTTTGAACTGGCTCAGCCCCAGCTGTTACAACCATTTGGGGAGTAAACCAGCAACAAAAGACCTCTGTCAAAGTCTTCCAAACAAGTAGGTAAGTAAATCTTAGGGGAAAAAAATGTAGAAAAAGAAAAAATGTTAAGAAAACATCATTGAACATTTTAGAAACAATGAAGTGCTGGAAAGGCTAACCCTTCCATTGGGCTTTCCTAAAGGGACGTGGCTTGACCCTGCAACTTTCTGGCTGACATGGATTTTAGTGATCATCTATTTAACAGGGTTAGCATTTCAGAAACTTGTCTGTAATGATTAAATTTCACACTACATGTGCAACTTCAGTTAAGGCATGCATTGCAACTATTGTCACTTTGTGACATTTTTTTTCTTTATAGTCTTGATAAACAAAGTTCTTAAATTTTATAATGCTGATTAATATTTTTTATAGTTCACATTACTCTGAAAATCCTTCCCTTTCTTAAGTTTTTTTGCTTGTATAAGATTATTTGAGGGCCCAATGTGATAGCCTAGTGGCTAAATCTGCCTAGTAACCACCGGGATCCCATATGTGCGCCAGTTCTAACCCTGGCAGCCCCACTTCCCATCCAGCTCCCTGCCTGTGGCCTGGGAAAGCAGTTAAGTTCGACCCAAAGCCTTGGGATCCTGCGCCTGCATGGGAGCCCAGAAGAAGCTCCTGGCTCTTGGCTTCAGATGGGCTCAGCTCCAATGGTTGTAGTTACTTGGGGACTGAACCAGTGGGTGTTTCTGTGTGTCTCCTTCTCTCTATATCTGCCTTCACCCCCCCAAAAAAACCCACAAAAAAACATCTTTTAAAAAAAGATTATTTGAAAATCAGGCTGACAGAAAAGAGACAGAGAGAGAGAGAGAAATCTATGTGCTGGCTCACTCCCTCACAGCTGCAGCTGGGCCACGCTGCAGCCAGCAGTCAGGAATTCCAACTTGGGTAGTGGTTCAAGCACTTGGGCCATCTTGCACTGCTTCTACTGGATAGGAAATGGAGTAGCTGGTCTCCAACCAGTGTTCCAATATGGGATGCCCACATTCCATTGGCCTACCTTAAAAGTTTTAACTTTAGTAACTTTTGTATTGTAAATTGTAGCAGCTTTCCCCCTCACATTTAGGTCCACAATCCATTTGCAACTAATTCTTGAGTTTGATAACGAGTAACTAATATTTTTACCTTATGATCAATCAATTTTCCGGCACCATTTCCTGAAATTTCCACACTGACGTGCAGGGCCACCTCTGCCACATCCTGGTTTCCCTGTACGTGTGGAAGGATGCAAGTCTAACTCCTCTATTCTCTACAACTACTGTTTTAGTTATCTTTCTGTCACTAGCATTTTCTTATCACCAAGCTCTAGAGAAGACTTGCTCTTGGGTAGGACAAATGCCCCCCACCTGGTTCTCCCACACCAACTTCCTGGACCATCTCAAGCGCCTTTCTTTACACACTTGAACTGAGCAGCAACCTTTCTTTATACACTTGAATTCTTACAATTCTTGATCTCACTGTTGGTTTTCTGCCTCCAAAGCAGCTTCAGGCATCATCAACAGCAGCTTTGAAAGCTGCTTAAAAATGAGCAAGGAGAAGTATTCACCTTCTGAAAAAACAAGCAGAGACAAAGGGTGAGAATAAGAGAGTACTACATAAAGCAAGTGCTTTCAATAAAGATTTATATCCAATTAGAATGGGCAAGTGAGAGGCAGTTTTACAAAACTTTTTCATTTCATCACTAGTGAAAATATTCAAGTCACAAACCATATCCTATCTTCATAGCCAGAGGTATCTTCCAGGATATCACATGTAAGGATGAAATTCTGAAGAGGTGTCAGGAAGGGGAAGGGGAATCATTCAATTAAAGTGTATCCAGAAAAACAAGAGAAAGATCATGTCAGGGACAAGTCTCTCACCTGAGAGCTTCGCTTACTGCTAACACAGCCATAGGCGGTCCTAGAGACAGAAACATCACCTGGTGAGACAGAAGTTCAGAGATCTCTGAAAGGGCAGGGGGCAAACCGCAGAAACAAAGCTTTAAACACAAACAAACAAAGCAACCTTCTTGGCTGCTGCGATGAAGTCCATTAACATTAACATGAAGTGGTTACTGTGCACCGGGCAGCACTGCATTATCACGCCTCCAGTAGAATCCTAAAGTAACTCTTGGCATAGAAATAGGAGTTTTAAAATTTGGCACTCAACTCATTCTGGTCCTTAGCCTCCAAAGACAGCCACACATAACAATGTTCACAGGAAAGAACCTGATTTGTCGCCCTACAGCTATAAGACCCAGTAAAGGAAAGGCTATGGAATGCCCTCCTCAAGCAACCCTAACCTAATCAAACCCAACCACCTTTATCAACCCTACCAAGCAACTGCATAAACTTGTCAATGAACCGACTGCTGATAATTAATACCACCATCATCAAAATAAGAAGGGAAGAGAAAAAAAGAGCACTTTGTCCTTGATAAGCTTAAAAGGAAACCAGTTAGTGTCTATGCAATGCCAATGCTACAATGAGCACCTCACGGAAGAAGCATGTCCTGTCTGGGGAAATCTGAGAATTTTACAGGACAGGAGAGATATTCAGAGGAGGTCCTGCAGGGAGAGTGGAGCAAGCAAAGCGAGGGGGATTGTAGAGTTCTAAGCCGAGAAGACAATCTTCATTCAGAGATAGGACAGAGCCATGTCAGACTCAAGACAGAGCAGGCAATCTGTGGAGGACTGTTGCAGAGGTCAGGGGAGGAGAAAGACTGGCACTGCACCCAATGGACAAGAATCAGGAACTGGGCAGGGCAATGGCAGGATCACATATGGATCTTCAAAAAATGTAACTTGTGCAGCAGTGTGATGATGGCAAAGGTCAATACTGTTCCTCAGGGGGGCTGGTCACAAAGTGATGACACTGTCAGCTCAGAGATGAGGGAAGATTCTTGAACTCGGCTTGAATTAGTGACTTTTTTTTTCTGGATAGTACACACTATATAATATACTAAAACACGCAGTAGAGACCAAAGAAGGGCAGAAATGAGTGATGATTTCCTGGCTTTCTGTGGCAGGCTCCTCAACCCAAAGTTTTCCAAATGTAAGGACACATCATCCCTTGAACAAAGAAGCATAAGATACACAACAGTGAATCTGAACCAACTCTTCCAGGCTTGCCAAAGGTGACAGCTGACTAAACCCTGTTAAATAGTGTTTTAGTCCCCACTGCAGGAGGGACTGGGCTGACTGGAAGTCCCTCAATCTCACCAGTGGCCAGGACAGCCCAGTCATGCTCTCCACAGGCAGAGGCAGGAGCTGGTATCTTGTGGAGCAACAAACAAGCCCTGGAACAAGGAAACTCTTCACTGACAGGGTCACATGAACCTGCCTTCCCTTCACAATCAACTGATTCAAATCATTCATGTTTATGTTTTACAGGCCCAGGACTACATTAACATCCAAAATATCTTCCATTTTGATACTTCCTTACTCAAACAAGAATGCTGAGTTATGAGATTAAGGTACTAAGCTAACTCTCCATTACTGACCATATGAGATTGTTGGGAAGATTACATAATAAAAGTGATGTATTATGCCAAGCGTCTAACAGGCAATACATGACAGCCACCAGTGGCAGAAAGTGAAAGAGTAGCTTTCACTTTCTCAATAAAACATGTGACCATTAGGAAAATGGAGATGTATTACCATTAAGATGCTAATGAAATTCAAATAGATATGTATGTATTACTACCAACACACACATACAACAGTTACAATTCTCTCCTTGCTAAGCTGACTGGGAAAGCAAGAGAAGATGTCTAAAGGGCTTGGGCTCTTGCCACCAATATGAGTGACCTCACTGGAGTTCCTGGCTCATGACTTCCGCCTGCCCCAGCCCCTGCCATGATGGCCAATTGTGGAGTGAAACCAATGGATGGAGGGTTGGCCTCGGGATCTCTCTCTCCCCCTCCCCTTCTAATTCTGGCTTCCAAATAAATAATTATTTTTTTTAAAAAGATTTATTTATTTTTATTGGAAAGGCAGATTTACAGAGAGGAGAGACAGAGAGGAAACTCTTTAATCTGCTGGTTCACTCCCCAAATGGCCACTATGACCAGAGCTGAGCCAATCTGAAGCCAGGAGCCACGAGGTTCTTCTGGGTCTCCCATGCAGGTGCAGGGTCCCAAAGACCTTGGGCCATCCTCCCCTGCTTTCCCAGGCCACAAGCACAGAGCTGGATGGGAAGCAGGGCAGCTGGAACACAAACCAGCACCCACACGGGATCCTGGCACTTGCAAGGGGAGGATTAGCCAATATAGCCAATGTGCCGGACTCAAAACAAAAATTCTTTATTAGAAAATAAAAACCTTTGTGGCGCTGGCCTTGTGTCTGTGACACCAGCATACAATATGGGCACTGGTTTGTGGCCCGGCTGCTCCAGTTTTGATCCAGCTTCCTGCTAACGTGCCTGGGAAAGCAGTGCTCAGGGTCCCAGGTACCCTTTAGGAGGCGGCTTGTGACTTTTGGCTTTGGCCTGCCCCAGCCCTGGCTACTGTGATAACCAGGGGAGTAAACCAGCAGATGGAAGCTCTCTCCTTCTCTAACTCTTTATAAATAAATGAAATATATTCTAAAACAAAAATTAAATCATGCATTAAATAAATTAACATTTTAATTGCAGCCTTTCCAGCTGAACATTGACATACTGTGCTTTTAGCCTTGACAGAGCAATTAACAGGCCATTTTCCAAGTCCAACGTCATTACTTTGGTGGGATGGGGGAGGTTTTGAAAAAGAGGCATACAAATGACACTTTTGAAATGTGCCACGATTAATAATAACAATAAAGTTCCCCAGAAATAAAACCATGGGGGAGAAACTCAGGAAGCAGCTGTGTTTTTTTCTCAGGGGAGCTGACAGCCACATGAGCAGGCAGCTGGGGGAGTTTCTGAGGGCAAACTCAGACCATTAGGCAGGAGCTTTCTTCCCCTATGTGCACAATAAAGGTTAAGTCGTGCAGCTCCCTGTAAAACCAAGGAGTCCTCGAGTTGGAGTCTAGCTCCACCAGCCCCCGTTTCTGCCCCTCACTCTTCATTAGTGGGAGTCCTTTTTTTCCAGGCTGCAATATCATCTCTCATATTTCCTACAAACCCAAACAGGAGAAAATGACATCTTCTTTTATACTTGCAACCTGGGAACAAAATTCTTTATCTACATGTTAACATTCCCAGGAATTAGAATCTCTTGGATTATTGTCAGTAATTATGGAGTAACAGGGTTCCACCTTGTATGAAGGGACTCCATCCTCCTCTTATGGTGGAAGAGGGACTCTAGGTCCAGAAGTTAATCACAAAGGTCAGTTAGGACTCAGAGGCGATCTCTTCTTTTTATCTTAATAAAGTTACGTCCTACTGCTCTGCACCAAAAGTCTCAATCTGCTTTTACAGTGTCCTTAGCAAACATCCCCTCCCAAAGCCAGGATCTGAGCTTTCACCCTCAGTCCACTCCCCCACCATCACTGCTGTTCCCAGACAGGTGCCCTGGAATGGGGCGCCTGCTGCTTAAGTCTCTCCAGCATGTGGGGAGCGCACCTGCCACCTGGGTGGCGTAGGTGGCTGACAAGAGACATAGGAAAGAAATACAGGATGGGAGGAATGACAGAATCTCAGCCTCCAGGGACATTAGGATGGAAGTAGACATCCACAATGAATAAGGAAGACCTGAACTTTTACATTTTGTGACAGGACTCATTAAGTGAAGCACAATAATCAGACATGGAGGAGGAAAATGAGCATTATTTAAATTCCTCATAATCAGGGAGTGGCATAGCACACTAATCCTCTGTGGCATTGGCAACCCATAGAGCGCGAGTCTTGTCCCAACTGCTCCACTTCTGATCCAGCTCCCAGCTTCTTCTTAGGAAAGCAGTAGAGAATGGCTCAAGTCCTTGGACCCCTACACACATGTGGGAGATCCAGAGGAAGCTCCTGGCTTCACATCAGCTCAGCTCTGGCCATTGTGGTCCTTTAGGGAGTGAACCAGTGGAAGGAAGATCTTTCACTCTGTCTCTCCTCTCTATAAATCTGCTTTTCAACTAATAAACAAGTAAATCTTTTATGAAATTCCTCATAATCAGCACTACAGAGATAAACTAAAATCTGGTAGTGCGCTTTGTGTCAAGCGTGAGCCTGGCCTTGAGGGGCTGTAAGGGTGCGTCTGCTTAGGGACCTCAGGATTCCTCCACCAACCCTTCCTTTATGGTGTTCATTAAGGCCATATCTGGACCGGTTTTAGGAGAAAGCAGCGTTGGCCTTAAAGGAGCATACAGCAGATATGGGAGAGAACTGTAAGACAGCTGCAAAGAGGAGGGCTCTTACAACGAGACACTCAGGGAGCCAGGCCCAGAGCCTAGCTGCTGAGCACTGAGGCTGACCACAAGGCTGCCCAGCACAGCCTCCCTTCCTCGTCCTCATTCCATCAAGTGGGCCTTGCTCATTTAAAAACTTGTGCTATGCAAAATAAGTCAATACAAAGGTTCTATTTACCATTGAATATGAAAAGTCAAACTCAATTCCCAACTTTCTGCAAACCCTCTAAGGGTTTCTTCCCTGCTCTTTTATTCCCTGTGACAGAAAAACAAAACCTTAATTTTTAAAAAATTGCTTCACTTGAGGGGCAGAGCATCTGAGACAGAAGGGCTCCCACTGCCGGTTCACTCTCCAAGAGACTCCAGCAGTGTGGACTGTGCCAGGGCTGACAGCGGCAGCAAGGAGCCCAAGCCAGGTCACCCATGTGGGTAGTAGGCACTCAACTATTCAAGCCCAAACTTGCTGCCTCCCAGCACCCACGCTGGCAGCAAACTGGAATCAGGACAGACCTGGGAATCAAAACCAGGCTTTCCAATCTGGGATTGGAACTTAACTGCTAGGCCAAATGCTGGCTCCCCAAACTAGAATCTCTGATTTCACAATAATGACATTGACACTACACCTGGTTTTCTCAGTTAAGGGAAATGACATGCAAGTGATTGTCTCAGCCCTTGGGATGCCCATCTCCACGGGAGGAACTGCTCCTAGTCCTAGCTGCAGCACCAGCCAGTTTCCTGCTAACGCACATCCTAAGAGGACGGTGCACCACGGCTGCAGTGCTCAGGCACCTGCGACTCACACGGGAGACTAGATGGAGTTTATGGCTCCTGACTTCGGTCTGGCCCAGCCCTGGCGTTGCATGGATTTGGAGAGAGAAGGAGAAGATGGAAGATCTCATTTTGCCTTTTAAATAAAATGAAAAGAAAATGTTCTTGAAAAGTAAATGGTATGATTATATTTGGGCTATTTATTTCTTCACACATGAACTGACCTTCATGTAAATGAACTTTTTTTTTAAGATTTATTTTTTTTTATTACAAAGTCAGATATACAGAGAGGAGGAGAGACAGAGAGGAAGATCTTCCGTCCGATGATTCACTCCCCAAGTGAGCCGCAACAGCCAGTGCTGTGCCGATCTGAAGCCGGGAACCAGGAACTTCCTCCAGGTCTCCCACATGGGTGCAGTGTCCCAAAGCTCTGGGCCGTCGTCGTCTGCTTTCCCAGGCCACAAGCAGGGAGCTGGATGGGAAGTGGAGCTGCCAGGATTAGAACCAGTGCCCA
The DNA here is from genome assembly GCF_030435755.1 of Ochotona princeps. Classification (NCBI taxonomy): domain Eukaryota; kingdom Metazoa; phylum Chordata; class Mammalia; order Lagomorpha; family Ochotonidae; genus Ochotona; species Ochotona princeps. The sequence continues at coordinate 35,857,001 of NC_080852.1, read as the reverse complement.
TATGGGATCCCGGGGCGTTCAAGGCGAGGACTTTAGCCGCTAGGCCATGCCACCGGGCCCAATGTAACTGAACTTAAACCACTTAATTATACTTGTTTCTTGCTTTTGAAAAGGAGCATCACCATCTAATCATCTAATAATCCATAAAAAGGATTCAAATGGATAATCTTACCCATATTTAGTATCTTCTTACAGTGGAGATCTTGCCAGGAATCACTTAATTTTCTCCAGACACTGTAAAGGACATTTTATTGCTCAAAGAGCTATTTAAATTGCCAAACAAGTCCACATAGAAAAGCACCCATTTTTAGCTGCCACTTAGTTATCAGTACTATCATAAGTTACTGACAATCCAATCACTCAACAAATAGAGTTAGGCATTTTGCTAAGTGCTGGATACAACAGTGAGCAGAGAGATTTGTGTTCTCAAACTTAACAGTGTGGTGAGGACAGACAGTAATCAAACAAATCACATCATAGAGCATGCAATTAGAAAGTGAGGGAAAAGTTCTATGGAAACAAAGTAAAAAAGCCAACTAGTCTGGGAGGTTGGAAGAAGCTGGCACCTGAGGCCTTAGGGTGAGGACCGACAGTGTGAGCCTGGGATGCAGAGCAGGCCAGGCTGTCAGGAAGTTAGCTGGGCTAGTATGTCTGAGCACAGGCAGCTAGGTGGACAAGGCTAAGAAAATTACAACAACCTCTAGGAAAGCTTTCCAACAGATAGCAGGTTCAGCATCGTGCGTGGGTTGTAGTGGACTTGAAGAATTTAATGTTTCTAAATTCTGAAAAGCACACTGTTTTTTTCTATTACTGTGTGTCCCTGACTAGTGCTTCATGACCAGTGACTCCCAGCTTTTACGGAGTATTTACCACGTGCCAGTTATTTAGTCCAGGTTCTTTACTCACACTAACTCACTGAATCCTCAACTCTAGAAGGAAGGCTACATTATTGTGCAAATGTGGATGCCAAGGCTCAGCAAGGTTAGGAACTTGTCCTAAACCCTGAACTGCTTGTAAGTGTTGCCACTGCTCACTCCACATTGATTAGCTCCTGCCTTAAACATGTTAGTGTGCACAGAATCTGTACCGGATGGGGGGTGGGAGAGGGAGGGACGGAAATGGAGAATGGGCAAGCAAGACCCGACAGGCTCCTTGGAGTCATTTTCACAAACACTTGAGGCTCAGCCACCTTTGCATTCTCAGCGCAGCCTCAGCAGGTACTTCAAGACCTGCAGATGGACCTAGGAGGCCAACAAAGGATTTCAATTCCGAAACGGTCATTTTCTGAGCCCCCTCCCCAACTCATCAGCCGTGAACAGTTCCCGTGAGGGATGTGTTTTCCCTGACTTGTTTCCCACTTCCTTTGCCACATTTCCAACACTGGCCTGGAGGCAGGACAGTTCCTGCCCCAGCCCGCACCTTCTGCTTACTGCCGGCCCGGCTGTCCCTCCGCAGTCCTTTCCTGGCTGCCCAGTCAGACCCCTGAGACCACCTCGTTCGCACATCCTCCACTCCTGAGCCCCCAATCTGCCATTCTGAACTCTCTGGATGCCATCACCCATTCACCCCTCAGTCCCCGCCACAGGCCCAGCTGTGGTCTGGCCGGATCACCAGTGCCTAAAACCAGGTGAGTACGCACTTCACACACGAATTGAGAAAAACCACAGGGACCCAAGCGCTCTCGCACCCGCCCATGGTGCACCCCTGGTGGCTCTACGTCCCACGTCAACAACAACACCATTTTTACATCTCTCTGTGACTCGCAAGTGGCCTGGACTCCATTTTCTGAGCAGAACCTCTAAAACAATACTGAGAGGGGAGGTCTGGTCCTTTCTCCTTCATTTTACAGGCTGCAGCGTTGGGCCTCAGACAGGAGATTCGCCCGGAGTCAAGCTGAAAACCCGGGGAGGAGCCCTGAATGGTGTCTACGGCCCCAAAAGCCCCCTAAGAGGGGGTGCGGGGGACTCCAAACGCTTCAGGGGTGTTACGATTGCTGTCAGGAAGCGGCCACGCCGGCCGGCCCGGGGCAGCTGCCCCCGGCACCACGGCCAGCACCCATCGCCTCACGGCCGTCCCCCGCACCACGGTCCGCGCCCAGCCCCTCACGGCCGCCCCCCGCACCACCGCCGGCGCCCAGCCCCTCACGGCCGTCCCCCGCATCACCGCCGGCGCCCAGCCCCTCACGGCGGCCGCGCCCCCCGTGACCCCGCCCCCGGCCCGGCCTCACGCCGCGCCCCACGGGGACCGCCCCCGCCCGCCAGGGCCAATCAGCAGCGACCAGGGGGCGGAGCTACAGCCCCCGGCCCTCCTAGCAGGGCACCCATTGGCCGGTCTAGGCATCGCTCAGGAGGTCGCGCCCCGTCCTCGCCTTCCTCCTTCCCCTTCCACCCTCCCCTTGCGAAAATTCCGGCGGTTGGGCCGGGGCGGCCGCCAAGTGCAGGCGGAAAGCGGCGGGGCCTGGAGCCGGGGAACGAAGGGATAGAGGGACTGCGGGGAAGTCGAAGAGGAGAAAGAGGAGGTGGAGGAGGAGGAGGAGGGGAGACAGGCCCAGCCATCTCGAGCGAGCACAAGATGGCGGCGCTGGCGGAGGGCCAACTGCGAGGCGGGGCCGCGGCCATTCCCCCTGCGCCCCCGCCCTCGCGCCGGCCAGGCCGGTCAGGGGGAGCCCTCCAGCGCGGCCGGGCCGCAGGCGGGGAGGGCAGGGGAGCGGCCCGGCCCACTATGCAAAGCGCCCGGTGCCGCCGCCCCGTGGCAAAGGTAAAAGGGTCGGGTTGAGCCGCCGCCGCGGCGCCTCCATGTCCGCGCGCCAGGCCCGCCCCCTCCGCCGCCTGCCCGAGCCCGCCCCGGCCCCCGGCTCTCCCGTCTCACCTCAGGATGTGGCGCCCAGGCAGCCTGGAAGCAGGTCCCGTGTCGGCGGCCGGCGGCCCCCGGCGCGGAGCGCAGGGCGCGGCGAGGCCGGGCTCCCGGCGGCGGCGGATGGCGGGAGCCCGGGGGGCCGCGGGCTCGCGGGGCCAGCGGGGCGAGACGAGACGCCGAGGTGGAGGCGGGGGCGGGCCCGGGGCCGCCGCCGGGGTCGCGGGGAAGGAGGGGTTTGTTATTGTTTTTGTCAGTGAAAGGTCAGAGTTCGTGACCCCGGTGCCGCCGCCGCCGCCGCCGCCCGCGCGCTGGGAGGAGGAGGGCGAATGTTCTTCTTCCTCTTCCCAGCGCCAGCCTCGCCGCGGCGGCGGGGGGCGGGTGAGCACGCGATTGGCTGAGGCGCGCGCGCGCACCGGAACGCCGCGGCCGGCGCTCGGTCCATCCGGCCCGCGGGCGGCGGGGCCGCGGGGCCGCAGAGCCGGGTCTCGGCCGTCCTCCCCGCGCCCTCGGCGGCCCGGGGACGTGTCTCGCCCGTGACGGCCTCCGCGCGGCCGCCCGCCCGCTTGCCCGCCGCGCCGAGGCTCCAGGGAGGGAAGCGGCGCGCCCGGGCCGGGGTTGGCGCTCTCGTGCCTTCCCCTGGGGGCCGGCTGTGACTGTGGCTTAGAAGGCGCGAGTCGCGGCAGGTGCGCCGGGGGGAACGCTCGGGAACTCGTGCCCTGCGGCTTGCTCCGCCTGCGGGCTCCCGAGCGACAAGGTTGCCCCGCGGCCCTCCGTAGGACACGTGGGTTAGCGGCTTTGCCCCTCCCCACTCCCCGGGGCGTGTGATTTCGGCTTCCCCGGGCAGGTGCAGCGAGTTGTGGTCCTGGATGCCTGGAGATGGACAGGCTGCACGCGCGTGCTGGCCAGGCCGTGCCAGGGTCGGGCACTGACGGGCCCCCCACCCCGGCCACATGCAAGATGGATAGTTTTTTTTTTTCCCTAGCAGTTTCCGTTTGGGGTTTTTATTACTGTGCCCTCCCAACCTTTGAGTATTTTGTCCCTGAGCCCGTAGTGCATGTTTGATAGGAAGTGTTTAAAACGCACCTTTTTCCCTTTCCCGTCTGTTCTCACCTTGCCAAGTGCGGGAAGAGCTGCACTTGTGGAGTGCCGTGATGGGGCACCTTGGAGCTAGATGATGTGGCCAGATCGCCTGGCAGGAAGATTTCCCCAGCCTTCCTCCAGCGCCCTGCTGGGGTGGGGGCCTCCCGAGTCGGGAGCATACGTGACAGTATTTTGAGGCAAAACCCTTGAAAATGTGCACTCCTGTAGGGTTATGTGTACTGCTTCAAGTTTTTACTGTGAAAAGAATGCTTCCAAATACAGTGTCAAAACTTACGTATCAAGGAGGTCTGGAGGTGGTGGTTAATGCTACAAGCAGTTGCAGGAGTTCATAATGTTAATTTGTAATCTTCCAGACAGAAGGCTCAGTACTTACGTTGTCTACAAATTTATGTTCATTTTTCTGTATTTATAATCTCATCAGACTTGTTTCTATCATTTGTCTACTTTAAAAAGGTTGTACATTTTTAAGCCTCATGTAGTTGCTGTTAACCTTTTTAAAAATGTGGAATCTGAATACACATAATCTTTGAACATGACACTGCATGTTTCTTACACATTATCCTATCTGTAATAACCTTGTGAAACAGATTGTATTCTCCTGTTTTTACAGCCTGAAAGGGTGAGGCCTAAACAGGGCGCATTTCTCCAAGATCTTGTACTTCTGCCTAGTTCTCCTCCTCTGTGCTCGAGGGCTCAGAGAACATCCTTTACTACTCACCTTCTTGTGCTGTCAGTGTCAAGCTCTATCCCAGCCGGTCAGGCTCCTTGGAAAGGTTGCAGCTGCTGTGTAAGTAGCCATTGTTCTTCCCAAGAGAAAGGACCATTGTTCTTGTGGGCTGGTGGTGCAGGGACCCAGGGACACCCCAAAGCACTGTCCTTCCTTGCTTCCTCCTGGGAGTTGTTCTCCTTTAGTCCTTTAGCCCAGGGTGCCTGGCCCGGAAAGGGTACACTCAGACATCCCTGAGCCACAGTTCTTACTCTGCAGGAGGTGTGAACCCCCTTTGAGAGGGATGGAAAATTAGGTTCTTGCACTTGGTTCCCTAGTTTCAGAATATGATTACTTAGAGCAGTTTTGTTATTTAACTCTGCCTACCTGGGAGTTCTCAGCCTTCAGGCTTGGAAGTGGAGCAAGCAGTGTCGGATGCCCTGTTCCAGAGACGGGTTGTTCCTCTGCTCTTGGCCACGTTGGTGTCCCTGAGCTCCCAGTACCCTTCCAGGTCTTGTTTCCAGAGAATGTTGTCTATTTCCTCTTGGGTGGCGGAGTGTAGTCACTTGTATAGGGCAGGACACGGGGTCTCGGGGCTCCTGGAGAGGTTCCCCTCTCCCACCGGGCCTCACCATTCATCTGTGGCTGCAGCCCCCCAGCCTCTTCAAGGCCAGGGCCTGTGGACTGTCTCACTGGTGCCCCCGCTCCAAAGACACTTTGATGGTTGGTTGCTTCTGTGCCAGCCTAGCTGTCACGGTTTGCCAGTTGTGTCTTTCCAAAACTGGGCTGACATTTTTCATATCCTGTGCTGCTTCTTGGACTTTGTCCTTCAAGTTATATGCATGTGTGTATTTAATTGTTTAGTGAGTGTTGGCACCAAGAACTGTCTTCTGGTTTTCTGTTTACTTCAATACATTGTTACATAAAATCCTGGAGTTTCGGGGACACTCAAGCTGTTCTTTATGGGTCCCTCAGGCTGCAGTTGGGGTAGTTGGAGCCCAAGCCATGTTGAAGGGCCTCCTGGGCTGGCTGGGCTGGCTGGGCTGGCTCCTATTTTCCGGGAGAACACCTCCAAACTGTGTTCCTCGCTGCGTGGTGGTGTGTTCCGAGCTAGCATCACAAGGAGATAAAGTGGAGCTTTTATGATCTAGTCCCAGGAGCTACAGAATCACTTCCTTTACTGTTTTTTGAGGCCACCACAAAGGTCTGTCTCGGTCCAGGGAAGGAAATAGCTCCTCTGTCCCAGGAGGGCACTCTCCGTGACTGGTATTTTGTTGCAGAAATTTTTTGAAGCCCTTACATAGTTTCTTCCTATTACACTTTTCATGAATATTTGCAAAACCCTTTGAATTGCGGTGGGCAGCTTTGACAGACCATACCACCTTCATGTTTGATTTATTGTTAAGCCAAAGTCAGGGTTTACTGAAACTTTTTTAGGTCCCTATCTAGAGCATGAAGGCTCCCAGCCTAGGGGCTGGTGGTCTGATCTGTCCACTTCTGTGACTCTCCCTGCGCTCTGGCAGTTCTGACCCAGCCCACTGCTTGACACGCCATGTACATCCTCTTCATCACACACTGTGTTCATTCTGCTCCTGCCCCTTTGCTCTGTGAGGCAGTCCACTCGTTATGCGTCAAGCCCCAAACCAGAGTGACCTCAGGAACACTCCATTCACCCACCCATTGCCCAGAGCACTTCCTCTGTGCTTCTAGTTGTAGAGAATGACTGCGATTCCACTTGTGAGCTGCCTGGACTAACGAGCCGTGTTTAGCCTCACTGTCACACCTGGCTTAAGTCCCTTAGAATTTGGCTGCTTAACCTTCATCTAAGAGTCAACTGAAAACTGAAAACTGCTTGCCCCAGGAAATATACCCCAATCATGTTAACCTTGATTTTCAGCTAACTAATCCTGGGGAGAAATATCTGTTTGTTGAAGCTCCAGGTTTTCATATTAAATTTGTGCTTAGTTATGGTTCAGGCAATCACAATTCCATGTAGGAGTGAGGTCAGAGGTCAGTGCTTACTGGTCAGCTGTGTATCAGCTTTGATGAGTGCAATCAGTTTGTAGAGTAAAAGTCAGCAACCTTTCAGCTGAGGAGGGATGGTAGCTGGTGGGGAGCACTCTGTCCATGTCCCCCCAGCCCCCACCCCCAGCCCCTTCTGTGGTGGCTGTCTGGACAGAAGTGCCAATCTCAGGTTCATCTGCTGCAAGGTCAGCGGTTGCAGCCTCCTCATGTAGGGTGGCTGGGCGCAGACGCAAGCCCTGACTGGAGCACCTTCGTTTCTGCAGATAAGGACCTGCCATGTTGCCTGTGCCATGTCCAACATACTTTAAAATTCTGGGATAGGCTGTTTAGCACACGTGTTAGCTGTTGTTTTCCTCCAAAAGAGAACTTAGCTTGCCTTCTGTCCTTTCCCACGTGGTGAGGGCCCCATAGGATGAGCTCAGCAATATCTTGATGATCATGAGACTGGAGGAACTTGGCTGAGTAGGTCAGAGGCTGCGATGTAAGTCATGAAATCATTATAGTGAAAACCAATAGTTATTTTTTACCTTGTCCCACAAAGTTGCATTCAGTATCACAACGAGTAGTATTATGGCTGTATCTTTTTAAAGGAGCTAATTTGACACTTGTAATAGCTGTCAGAATCATACACATCAGAATAATCCAGTCTTGTGCTTCAGGGTGTGGCCAACTGCCGCTGCAGCCAACAGGAAGGACTTCCTCTTCTAGTGTGCACTGCTTCGGACAGGAAGGCCCCACGACCTGTGCAGGAGTTCCAGGGTGCAGTGGTTAGGGCGGAGAAGTACAGGTCCTGGATTGGAAGGGCCACATGCTGACTGAAGAGGTCATCTTCTGTTCACCTCTGCTCCTTTAGAGAAATTGCTAACATATGTATAGCTTGTTGCCTACACTTTACCACAAGATCTTCAAAATCAGCTGTTGCTGAAAACACTAGAAAATTACAGCCAAATCCACATATCGTTTCCCATCCAGGTCCACCTTCAGAGAGTATGTGAGTTGCACTTTATGTATCCTTTCCCTGAAGATGAGCTCCAGCTCTTGAAGAGACCCCGAAGCCACCGGGGCAGCACCTTTCTAGAATGGTCATTGTTAAACCTGACTTAAGAGCATCCAGCACAAAGTATGTTATTGTAACATCCAATATTTGTAGCTCTCAGCTTCTGGAGGCCTTTTCTAGTTATTACACCAATGATTCCATTTCCCTTTAAATACTACAGTATTCATTTTCTGAAAAAAATCTGTAGGTTTACCATCAGTGTCATTCCTGTTCCGGGAAGCTTTGAAGCCATTCCAAAAGCAAGACTGGAATTATGTCTTTGCACTTGCATTTGTTACTTTAGTCTCATTTTGGCTCTCTGTCAGAGTACAACTTTATGCTTATCTTTCTTACTCTGGATACTTTTAAACCAGGAGTGAACATACTTTAAACAAGCTCTTTTATAAGAAGAAACCCATTTTGATGAGGCTCCCACCAAGGAGTGTATGTGCTGGAATGGGGGCTGCGTTCTATCTAGGAAACAGTTGCAGTCACCCGAGGCACTAGTGTGGGCTGGGATTGGATGCACCAGGCCGGTTCAGATCCCAATACCATCTGGAGTTATGGAGAACCAGGGTTGATGTGGGACTGACTAGGCTGGGTCTCATTCCTCTTCTGAACCATGTGTGAGCTGTATGTGGGTATGGACGAGCCATGGCCGGGCTGAAACATCCAACAACAGGAACCAGAATGGGGTGAAAGCCAGCCAGGAAAAACCACTGTTCCTGCTAGGACAGGAGGTGAACTGAGTAGGGCTGGCTCAAGAACCCCCTGGCAAGCGCAAAATCTGGCATTGGGAGGCGTTCTGATGGAGGAGCCTGGGCAACTCCTCTGGCAGGACACAGTCCCTGCAGGTAAGCGCAAGAAGCATGATAGGAAACAGCCCAGAATAGGCCATGGAAAGTTTCCCACTGGCATGCATTCAGCATGGGTCAGGAGCAGATCAGGCTGAATCAGTTCATGTCAACCACTGGCAAATCCGATCGCCAGACCAGAGTGTGGGATGGGCCGGGTTTGGTTGCGACAAAACCAGTACACATTATGGAATGCCAGGGCGTGGTTGCCTGTACTGGATATGAATGCAGCACCTATCCAGCACACGTGAAATCCAGGAAGGAAGGGGCAGAGCTGGCGGGGGGATTAAGGGGCTGGTCCCCTCGCCGGTCAGCTACTCCCACTGGAGAGTGTGGGCTGGGATAGAGACAGACCCGACTAAGCAAGGCTATAACACCTGTGCGCTGCATGTGGACTAGATCAGGGCCGCAGCATCAGCTGGCAGAAGCTGGCACTGGGGACTAATTCTGTCGAGTCAAATCACAGGACCACCTAAAGAGTGCATAAACCGGGACAGAGAGACCTGGGAGGGAAAAGTGGGTTCCCCCTTCCTGAATCACTATTCCCGTAGGAGGGCATGAAAACTAGGACGGGGACTGGGATGACTAGATAGAGAGACACTCAACAACATCTGTGAGGGCTGGATGGTTGAGTTGGTTAGATAGAACTAAGCTTTAATACCCATTGACGGGTACCAGAGCCAAATGGGATGGGGGACAGACGGGTCTTCTGCTACACATACTGGCAAACCAGGGTGGGGGGCGGGCTTGGTGGGGGTTAATGTGGGTCGCCCCGACTAGGCTGCAGCTCCCACTGGTTGATGTAAGGGCCGAACCAGACTGGACTGCAACACCCATTGGTTCCAGTGCAACTCGGGACTGAAAACAGAACCAACCCAGCAGTTGCAGCCACCAGCTGATCGGGGTGATGGACTGTGCCGGGCCCTGTGCTTGCTAGAACATACAAAAAACTAATCTGGGAATACCTCAAAGTATCTTTGGAGATCTCCCCAATCGAACTGCTGGACTCAGAACTCTAACCAAGGAAAGACAGAAGACAGAACGGGACAGTCATTCATCTCAGCTATATGTTGGCAGCAAATTATGGGGCAAACGGAGACTTTATGATGGACCATATCAATCAGTGGACGACCTCATCGAGCGAAACGGGCAGCGATTCATAACTAGAGAACTATTAACACCACTTGGGCACATATCTCGGAGCATGCCCCATATCCGGGACTTGGGGTGGGCGGGAAACCGGGTGGGGCTTCTCCCTCAATGTCCCCCTTTACCTCAGATGCAGGATGGAAACAATATGGGCATAATGGCATTGCCCACTTTCCTATCCCCCTGAACCTTTTTTTTTCCTTTTTTCTTTTTTTTTTCTTTTTCCTTTAACTGTAATTAACTATGTAAAGATTGTCAACAACAATACAATAATAAAAAAAATAAAAAAAATAAAAATAAAAAAAGAAACATATACAGAGTGAAGGAAAGAATTTTAGTTTTGAATATTGAGAAGTAAAGGAGAAACAAGTAAAAAAAAAAAAAAAAAAAAAAGAAGAAACCCATTTTGTATCAGCAGTCACTGTATGCACCAAATAGTCCCTAGGTGCGATGGATACATTCGGTTCTCTCTTGAGATAATTTGGGAGTTCTGAACCCATTTGTTGGTTTCATAATTCGTTCTTCGAGATAAGAAACAAAAAAATGTCATGTAAGCCTCTTCTTTGCTCCTGTGAGGAAGTGCTGCCTGCACACCACCCGCTCTGTTACAACAGCACCCTTCTCAGCACTTGAGGTGCTCTCTGGATGAGGGAGGCCACATAGAGAACGGGTGATCGCCCATGACCACCAGGATGTCAGGGTGGCCACGGAGCTGTGGTGGTGGTGCCCGGTCAAGTGCAGTCAGACTGGTTTTCCCCTCAGGTGTTGACTGCACTGGGCATAGTTTTCTCCTGTAATGCTTCAAATGGTGTCAGATTCTGAAAAGGTCTTGGGTCATGTCTTATGGCACCAGTGCAGGCTCTCTTGAGTTTCATTGTTTTTCAGCCAAGAATGTGAAAACACACCATTTGTACATTAACGTTTCTGTTGCAGTCTTGCTCTGGTGAGCAAGATCACTGCCAGTGACTGGACTGAGTTGTGTTAGTCACACACTCTGAGCTGTGCTTTCTCTTCCCTTCTGTTCTCAGAATCTGTCGCAGAATCTGCCCTTCTGGGTTTGCTGGGGTCTGCTCCTGGGGGAAGTGATCCTGTGTTTGTAGTACAAATGGGGATAATGAGCCTTCCTCTGCAGGGTTCCAGGGAGAATAGATGGAGGTTTTTGGCACTTCATCCCACAGAGGGTCTCCTAAGGGCCCTTGAGAGGCCACTGGTGTTTGGCTATTGATTTCATAATTGCATTTGATTCAGAGCTTAAAGGATTATTAATAACAAATATACTATTTACTGTAGTATGTAGCAGGTATATATAGTAAACACCCAGATAGCTGCCCTGTGTGTGCTTATCTGGTGACCCCAAATCCATGGCAAGCCAAGTCAAACCATGGGATGGATGCCGAGGCTCAATTCCGAGCAGCCAGCCCTCCTCCAGCTGGTGGTCTATGGCTGTCCTGGTGGTCTCCTTTCTAGCCACAGACTGAAGAACAGGAAGATGTGAGGAAGTACGGGTCTGGAGAGGCCTAGAGGACTCCCAGCCCCAGAAGGCTGAGCTCTGGGTCTAGGGAGGCCTGAAAGCGCTGACTTCCTGGGAACCAGTCCAGGAATCAGACCGACAGTGTGGACAGCAGGTCAGAAAAACCCTAAGGACTTGGTTGAGGATATTAGCTAATCCTGAACCCACCCTGCTTTTGGACTTACTCTTTTTTTTTTTTTTTTAAGATTTATTATTATTGGAAAGCCGGATATACAGAGAGGAGGAGAGACAGAGAGGAAGATCTTCTGTCTGATGATTCACTCCCCAAGTGAGCCGCAATGGGCCGGTGTGTGCCGATCCGAAGCCGGGAACCCGGAACCTCTCCCAGGTCTCCCACGTGGGTGCAGTTGGGCCGTCCTCAACTGCTTTCCCAGGCCACAAGCAGGGAGCTGGATGGGAAGTGGAGCTGCCGGGATTAGAACCGGCGCCCACATGGGATCCCGGGGCTTTCAAGGCGAGGACTCTAGCTGCTAGGCCACGCCACCGGGCCCGGACTTACTCTTGTTGAGCTAATTTATTAATTTGCCTCCTGAAAGGAGACATTGTGTGTGCATATCTGTCACCTGCATTGAACATGAATGTGGAGAAACATAAAGCCTCCCTGATGAGAGAAGTCATAAAACACAGGTGATTCAGTGAAAGGAAGGACACTCCAGCCCAGTGTTGACTGTGTCCTGAAGCAGAGAGACACTCAGTTCCAGGCCTGGTCCTACCGCTTTGAGCCCAGTTAGCTTTGATCCCCATTGAGGGCTTCTCTGCTCAGTGGAGACCTTTGTGCTGGACTGGGCACACCTCCCTGGGCAGCTGCAGCAGCAGGGCTGCCGGGGTCCTCAGCCCTGTGCATACCCCAGGCTCCAGGAATGCAGCAGCCCCTCTCGCCATACCCGCAGCCTGGGATCCTGCTGCAGCCTTGGAGGGAGAGCTCATCTGTCTTACCGGCCTTGACCAGAAAATCTGGTATGCTAAGTGCACTCTAGACTGAAGAAACCAACTGCCTACCGAAAACCAAAAAGTGCTGCCTACTTTCCGTAAAACCCCACATTGGTTCTAAGAAGCAGGCAGAGGTGTGTATTTTCCTGAGGTGATTAGAGCAGACAGGAGGGAAGGAACTGTGATGACCAAGGGGGTCGGCCTGGCCACTCCGGGCTTCTCATTTTCACTGATGAGGAGGAAGGGCCTTGTACGGACTGTCTTCCCTTTGATAGGGCACATGGCTTTACCTCCAGCCCACTGGCTGGGCAGGTTTGGAGCTACACACAAGCTCAGCCGTGCTTTTCCCTTCAAGCCCTAGGGAGCAGCTAGAGTGAGCTACACATGACAAAAGACACCAGGACTCCCAACTCCCTCATTTAAAGGAGTGAGGTTCCAGGGCAGGAGCTTTCTCCTCTCTGGGCCTCACCTTAGCACTGCACTGCTTCTCTTCTAGTAAATGGAGCCCCTGCCAGTGGAACAGAGCAAATATACTGGTATGACCCCGGAGCAGGGAAGGATGGGTGTCTATGGGCAGCATCACCTCACTGGAATCTGAGCCCAGGGTGAAGTGCCCTTGGGCCAAATGGCTACATTCTCCATGACTCAAAGACAGGTGCCTGGCATGGGTGAGAGAGAGATGGGCAAGACAAGAGAATGGCAACTGAGGGGCAGGGGTCCTCAGTTGAGTTTCTTGAGAGCCATGGGAAGGACAGGAGAAAACAGGTCCAGAGAAAGCAGGGTCTGCCCAGTCACAAGTCAGCTGTGGGAGCTGAGTGCTGGCCACACCCCATCTAGTCTTTTTTTTTTTTAAAAAAAAAGATTTGGTTTTATTTTCATTACAAAGTCAGATATACTGAGAGGGGGAGAGATAGAGAGGAAGTGGAGCTGCCGGGATTAGAACCAGCGGCCACTTGGGATCAAGGCAAGGACCTTAGCCACTAGGCCACGCTGCCAAGCCCCATCCAGTCTGTTTTCTATGACTCAGGTATTGCTTGCTCATGATGGAGCATCAGAAATGAGACATTGGCCAGTGAAAGACATTCAGATGACTGCAGGGAATAATTTTACCTGGAGGTAGGAAGCAAGAGCAGCTTCCCCTGGTGCCAGGCGGGGGGGCGTTCCACGAGCCCCGGGGATCCTGAGACCAACAGTAACACCAAGCCCTCAATGGCTGGAAACTTCAGAAAATACACGAGGAGTGGAATTACATGATAACTTTATTTTGATGTAAAAAAAAATTGAAATCCACACATCAGAATTGATGGGAGAAAGTGTAGTATGAAAAAAACTGCATGGATTTCAAAATATTTTTGCGCCAAAAAGGTTATCTTAATTCCATTTTCCCACAAATGTTTCAAAGTACCACTGTTTGTCCTACACATGCATACTTGGTAAGTTAGGTACAGTGAGAGCAACAGCTAGTCATCACAACAATTACAACACTCTGCAGTAGAAGTTATCTGCAACGAAATCATTTTGCAAATGTGGCTAACCACAGGTAACTGAAACCCAGAGAGACACCGCAGATAAGGGGCAGGTTGTACTGAAGTCGGCTGTGCTTCCGAAGGCTCAGCAGGTCTGGGAGGCCCATTCAGATACTAGATGACAAATATGCCGCTGGAATCCAGTCCCCCAAAGGAACAGGAGGGTTTGCTAGCCACTCGGTCACTCATTGCACATTTAATGCAAACATCTCAAAAGAATTGAAAATAGAAAAAAACATTTCCCCTGAAAATATTTAATGTAAATAAGTCCTTGAGATGATCATTTTTTACAAAAGGTTTGTCAGCATATACCTTTTTTTTAGGGGGCAGGGCAGCAGAATGTGGACAGGATATCAGAAAATGCAACAGAGTAGCAAGGAACCCACGGCAACACCCCCTTCTCAGCATAGCAGGTGAGTCCTCGGGGCTCCTGGGGCGCCCTCAGGCCGCCCTGTGTGTGCTCCCTTGTGCCCAGAGGAGACAGGAAATCGGCTCCTCGTATCCCATTTCTCTTCCCACTTCCCCAAAGTAAAAGGGTTTGGGTGATTCAGCGCAAGGATTCCTGTGGGTCTAAAATAAGGGTTGATTTCCAAGTGTTTGAGGCAAGTGGGCTCCACCCAGGAAGGCACACACCAAGTGAAGGCTACCTCTAGGGGCTGCATGCCCAGTGCTGGGTGGCTTGGCACAAGGGAGCGCCCTGCAGTAAGTTAAGTCAGGTTACAGCTTGTGCAGTGTGGTCGGCTGGAGGAGAAAACACTCCCTTTCCCCCATGGCCTCCCCTCTGCAGTGACGCTGTTTGTGTGCTGGGGTGACCAGCAGGGCTGCGGAAGTCAGCCTTCTGTCCACCCTGTGAGAAGGCCGGCCATGGTCAGTGCCCGGGCAACACGTCTGCTCTGACTCCAGTGAATCACTTGGAAAACAAGAGTGGAGGCTGCAGCTCGGTGAAACAATAAAGTGCTTTTGTTGAGAGGCGCTGCTCCTTACTGGCTGTCGGTCGTTTCTCCTGTGGCACCCTAACGGACACCACGAAGGTGGAAAAGCTTACCGTGAGTCGACCTGGAAAAGCCCGCTGCTACTGAAAGACCCATATTTCAACTTTCCTGTTGGTTTCCACAGCTTCCTGTTAGCAGGCTGTAAGTTGCTGTTGGATAAGGAAATAGCTGATGCCTGAGGAGAGGGCGGCAAAGCCACAGGTGGGGAAAGTCCATAAATACTCCTGCTGGTTCACTGATGAAGGGAGGGGAGGGCTATGGCAAAAAGCTCAAACCCCAGGCTGGATCCAGGGGCGGCCACAGTAGCCCAGCTGCTCCAAGGGTTCACATGTCAGTGAGTGTCCTGAGTCCACCTGGTCGCTGATGCTATAACACACTCGCGTCTTCCATGGCCTCTATCCACCTGCAGGACAGAGGAGACCTGCAGTGACCGGACTAGGTTACTTGTTAGTAAGTCAGGGACTAAGTCACGTTCATCTCTGCTTCTCAATATGTTTTACGTGTTTAGCAAATGGCCTGGGACACAGAGAAAACGTTTATGGAATCAGTGCACGCCTGCACGGAGGCACCGTAGTACTGACACATCTGAGAAAGTGTTAGGGTTGTCACCATGCAAACCTCAAGCGGGGTACACATGCAGCAAGGTGGTGTGGCAGTCAAGTATCTGTATATACTGTTACTGCGCCCTACTTTCTCACGCCAGGATCACCAGGAAATTCCTTGACCCTGACCTGACGTGGCGTGGCCTGGTGCCCCTCTCCAGCTCCTTTATCATCTCATGACACCACCACTGTAAACGTGACACTTGACTGGACTCTGCAGGCTCTTGCCACTAGGAACTGGTAGCTGGGCTATGGCTCAGAGAAACACGACAAAGGGTGACTGGAGCCCTGATATCAGGCAGTGTGTCTTTGAGAGGCAAGGAGATGCAGACTGGGGAACCCCTGGTACCTCTGAGCCGAGCTGGCGTCCTCTGCCTTGAAGCTGTAGAACAGGGTTTTCTTGTGGTAGAGGTGAAAGACAGGCCCTCCTTGGCTGCTGCCCTCCTCCCTTTCCGGGGCAATGGTGAAGCCCAGCAGAGGCATGCTCTCCATGGCCACCTTGTCCTGCAGGGGAGGAAGGCAGAGCCTGGGTGAGACACCTCATCACGCACTGCCGTGTCAGGCACGCAGCACTCTTGCCCCTTGGTCCAAGATGCACGAAGAGTGCCTCTGTGGCACCTGTTTGGGCACTGCCAAGCGACCACCTTCCAGCCTCCTCAGTACACGGTGCACTCCAACTGCAGCAGACAAAAGGCTCTCTGGACATGGCAAACAACAGCCATCAAAGAAAACACTGACGGTTATAAACTTCACGGGTGACAGGATTCGTTTCCGGGCAGGCATTTGGCCTGGCGGCTGAGACACTTGCGTGGCACTCCACATCCCTGCCTCTGTCCTCCACTGCAGCTTCTGCCAATGCATGTCCTCGTGGACACTGCTGAGGGCTAAGTGGTTAGGTTCTTGCCATCCATGGGGCAGACCTGCACTGGGTTCCCTCCTGGATGGAGTGCCATCTCATGCCAGTCTAAGCCATGATCAGCATGGATTCACCCTGCCCACCTCTAGGGTCTGCCTCTCAAAAAGACAATTGGCTGTTAAAAAGAACAAAGAAGGGCCTGGTGTGGTAACCTAGTAGCTAATGTCCTCACCTTGCACATACTGGGATCCCATATGGGTGCCAGTTCTAATCCTGGCAGCCCCACTTCCGATCCAGCTCCCTGCCTGTGGCCCGGGAAAGCAGTCAGGAACGGCCCAAAGCCTTGGGACCCTGACCCACAGGAGGAGACCCAAAGAAGTTCCTGGCTCCTGGCTGCGGATTGGTGCAGCTCTGGTCATTGTGGCCATTTGGAGAGTGAATCATCAGATGAAAGATCTTCCTCTCTGTCTCTCCTATCTGTGTATCTGACTTTCCAATAAAAAGAAAAAAAAAAAAAACCCGTCAGTTTCCTCCAAGTTGCCTTCTGCTTTGCATGAACTGGAAAAGCTCTGCCTATCATGAGAAATCGAGCTTGTTCCTCCTTCTGGAGCCCAGCTTGGCTCTCCGGGCACCTGGGCTGGTCCCCTGCCACACCTGCTGTCACTCGGGCCCTGGGTGCGCACCTCGGCATCGCCAGCCCTCATGCAGATCACTGAGCCTGCATTTCCTCAGCTGTGTCTGCACAGTTCTGCCTGAGGCTCGGCAAGGGGTGGGCCGGATTGGCCTCCGTGTTGGGCTCACGACATGGGCTCCTCACTCAGGAGCACCAGCCCACAAGGACCCGTAGCGTGATGCCCACTTCAGAAGCTGCTGGGGCTGCACGCAAGCACATGGCAAGTCCCCCGGCGTGTTCAGCAGAGCTCACCCCTAGCATAGGACCCTGCCCTGTCCCACCCTGGATGTAGAAATGAAGGGTGCCTCCCCCAGCCTGCTTCTCCTGGGCCCCCAGTAAGGACAAGCTCTCTGGTCCTGCTGGGGGATGGCCAGCTGTCAAGGCTGGTTGGCTTCTAGAAGCCACCAGCTGTGCGGCCTGGAGAGGGGAGCCCCCTACATGCCCCCGCAGGGCCCCCCAGAAGCAGGTTGACATCCACAGCTTTCTACAAACAGCTCAACAGCAAGAACATATGGACATTTCAGGAGGAAGGGTGCCAGTGACTGGTTACCCTGGTGGAAGCAACGGGCAGGCGAGAAGGCAGCCTCCTCCAGGCGGGTTTTGGGTGCCAAGTAGCCCGAGCAGAGAGCAGAGTGCAGCGCCCTGGGCATATCTTGCTCACCCTGCACACCAGCCCCGCTGACCTCCTGACAGGCCGGGACCTGCGACTGTCCCTGAGGACTGTCCCTGCAGGACATGTGTGGACTCCAGGTGGGTCCTCTGAGCAGGACCTCGACCCAAGAGAGACAGCACATGAGCATGTATCCACTACCTCGCTGGCCACGTAGGTGTAGAGAACTTTGCCTTTGATGACAAACCACAGCTTCTTCCAGTGCCGCTTGCCCTTCTTACACCGGCTGAGGTAGCCGCTGATGGCGGAGCCCTCCCCGGAGGCAGCCACCTGCAGGAGGGAGGCAGAGCAGTCAGCGCCCCAGGCGGTGGGCACAGCTGAAACACGGCCAAGATGACATTGGACACTACAGGCGGCCTTCTGGCCTTGCCTTGCTACCTGATGCTTGGACAAGGCCCATCCAGTACCAAGGTCTGCGGTGGAGAGACCCAGGGTTGTAGGCCATCAGAACCTCCTCCAGGGGTGCCCTGCTGTGGGAGGCCTTTTGGATCCTGGGACCCCTTGTCCCAGCTCTGGGCCCCCGCACCATGGGCTGTGGGTTCTTTCTCCTAGAATAGAGCCTCATGCCCCAGCTTCTGTCTTTCTCAAGGGAACTGCCTCCTTGTGCCATTTACCGACAGGGTTTCCTGATGTGAAGGCGTGGAGTTGCTGCCTTAGCTCCTGCCTGGGGGCAGCGGTGACCCGCAGCTGGCCGGCAGCCTGTGCTGGTTCTTGAGTGTCAGGTAACTGCCTTCCTGCTCCCTCGCCAGTCAAAGGGGGATTAGATGATGAGCCAGGTGTAGGGGGCCTGGCTCTCGGGAAGTTCCCCAATGTTGAATTTGACACTCAGAGCAAAACAATCAGGGTCTCAGTCATTTCATCCGGCCTCATTTTACAAGTAGGGATCCGAGGGACCTACTGAAAGCCCTCCCCTCTGTGCCCAGCACATCCCCTGGTGCTGGGAGCTGGGTGAACTTAGACTTAGGGAGGGAATCTGCAAGCTGCTTAGGCACCAGGACACAAAACTGGCATGCAATCCTACGCCGACATCGGTCCTGAGAGCCAGCGTTGGATATAGGCCGAATGCCCAGAGTCAGAGAGCAGAACCCACCAGGGGAAGCTGTCCTCTCCCCTGAGGGGGAAGGTCGGGGGACGTGGGCTCCTTCCTCCTGGAGATGCTGCTGAGGGCGCTGAATGCTGCTCAGCTGGTCACCTGGGGACAAAAGTTCCCCAGGGGCTGGCGGGGGCTGACCAGGGACCCTGGGTCACAGCTAGAGGAAATGGTTCTCAAACTCCCCACCCGTGGCCTGCTCCCACTCTGTGGGCCTGACCCGACCCTGAAAGGAGGTGTCGCTTTTCCCTGTCTGTAGCAGAGCCACGCCCAAGAGTGGTGGCACTCCACCCACGAGCCAATAGGAAATCATCTTTAGAAGAGATTCACTTGTCATACATGGTCTCTTGGAAGTACAATTTTTTTTTAAACCATATCTGTGCTGTTTCCAACATAGCTTCGGTTGTACCTGTGTAGGGTTTTCATCCACTGGCATCCTTTGAACCCCTTACTACCTGCTACTGGTCCTGAATACTCGCGGGGAAGCTCCAGCTCTTTAGGGGCTGTGACTAGAACACACTCAGCCTGCTTCCCTCTGCGCTGCACAGTCCTGAGTTCTCCCTCAGAGTCCCGGAGGGCTCATGTCCTGGGTCCACCCGGAAGGCCCCAGGGGGAAAGCCTGGCGGAGCTCAGGGGGCTTGAGGTGGCCCAGAGCTGTGCGCAGGCGGCTGGGAGCTACAGGAGGCGGGAGGTCACTGCCAACGTCAGGGTCCACCAGACACCACCTCAGTGTCTTCCCTAGCACGCCTGGGGGCAGGTTAGTTCCTAAGAAGTGTCCAGGACGCCCGGAATCCTTTGTTCCAGGCTGGGGCGGGGGCAGACCCGACCCTGCCACACCCAAAGGGGCCGTGAGCCTCCCTCCCCCTCCAGCTCCCCTCCCAGCTCCCCTTCCTCTCCCTCCGGGCAGTCCTGCCGGCCCTACCTCGGTCAACGCCGAAGGGACTTTCTTCTGCTTCTTGAAGGCCGAGGGGTTGATGCCATGAAAGACAGAGGAGAAGGTGCTGCCCGAGAAGCGAGCCGACGACAGAGGGAAGCTCATACTCACGGGCCGCTCTGTGTGGAGAGACAGCAAGCAGCTAAGAGCTAGCTAAGGGCTAGCAGGGGCGGCCGCACCCCTCCTGCGGCGCCTGGGAGGGAAGGCTTTCCACAGGCAGCTCTTCTCCAAGCCCCTGGGATACAAGGATGGGGCTGGGCCCCCGTGGAAGGAGGGGAAATGCCATGGTCTTAGGCCAGGGGCACCCTTGCCCTTCTTCCACCCGACTCTGCCTGGGTATGACTGGGCCCCAAAGCACTGAGTGCCCCTATGGCTGGCTCTGCCTCTGCAGGTTCCTCTGTCAAAGGCCCAGCGCCCCCTCACCCCAACCCACAATCCCTCCGCTACTCATCTGTATGCTCCCATCCTGAAGAAGGCCCCAGGAAACCCTCTGGGAGCACTGGCCACTCAGCCCCAGAATCAGTGCTTTGGAAAACTGCCCCAGTGTGGACTCGAGCCTCTGTGTCCTCAGGGGCTGCTTCCCACCACCCATGCCCCGTGGGAAAGTGGCCGGAAGCAGGCGTGCACAGCACAGGGTACCTCTCATCAGGCTGGGGACCGGCCCGCCCCTCTTCTTCAGCTCCCCGAAGCAGCCGTCGCACACCTTGGCCATGCGGTCCTTGAGGTACTTCAGGGGGTACTTGTTCCGCGAGCAGTTCCGGCACACGATCTGCAGGCCCAAGGGGACTGTGAGCCCCAGCCAACAAGGCAGACAGCAGGGGCCCTGGCTCTACCTGCCCACCAGCCCCCCAGCCCCACGTCCTCCAGGAGCACCCAGCCCAGGCTGCCTGGTGTGCCCACAGGGACACCACCACCCCTTCCTCTCCGCACCCCCCGCAAGAAGCACAAACGCAGAAGCTGCCACAGCTATCCTGAAACCCTGGCAGGGTCACGTGACAGGCTGCAGATCGGGAGCCCCGGGTTCAGGGGGTCGGTGCAGCGGGGCCACTCAGGGCTGGTACAGTTGTGCCCAGCGCGTAGCCGCTGCTGGCCGTCCCTGACCCTCACTCCTGGGCCCGGGAACCTCACCTTGCCACAGGCATGGCAGTGATGTCGCCTCAGGGTGAGGGAGAAGTCACAGCCGCAGTTCATGCACATCATGACGTGGGTGACGGGCACCAGGGTGGGCGGCCTCTCCCCCAGGCTGACCCCCAGCCTCTCCCGGATCTGCAGCAGGGAGACATGCAGCAGGGGTGAGCAGCACGGCCAGGAGACAGCTGGCTGCAGGGCACCCCAGTGCTGGCAGCTTGCCCGGGGTGGGCAGGAGGTGCAGCTGGGCACACGGTGCTCCTGGCCACACCAGGGTGAGCCATCAGGGCCTGCCGCCTACTCACCTCCACGCTGTGGTGGAACGCAGCCAGGGCCTGGGCCTTGTAGTCCTCAGGGAGGGCTCTGCTCAGACAGCCGTACCACTCGTCTCTCTCCGCGCAGGAGCTGTGGGCATTGCCACAATGAGCCACGTGGGCACGAGCTTCCCATGCCTGCTGCCCCACCTCGCCTCCCACACATAGGCAGCTGCCCCTCTCGCGTAAGTGTGGACACGTGCTCCAAGGCTCGTTTCTTCATAGGACATCCAAGACAATCCTCTAACTCTTAGGGGTGAGATCAGGTGTGTGAGGGAAACACCATGTTGTCAGCAAGGCACTGGGCAAAAGCTGGGCTATCAGGTAGGCCCAGGCGGTCCCCACACTAGGAGGGTTCTTGGCTAGCTGGGCACCCTAAGCAGAGCTGGCAAGGGCAACCCTGTGTCCCTCGTCCTTCCCACCTTCCCACACAGCTTCCCAGACACCTGCACATGAGCAGGATGGATGGTCTGGGCGCTGCAAGAAGCCAGCAGCTAGGTAGAAATTCCCACTGTGTCCACTAGATGGTACCCCTACCCTGCATATCAGCACGCAGTCTGCCCGGGGCCCTCGCTGGACTGAGGGCAGCAGAAGTCATGTCAGCACCACATGCACAGATTCTGCCGTTCCCAGAGCTTCAGTGCAGACAAGCCAGGCCAGCAGGAAGCGATCGCCTGCTGACAGTGGCTCAAGGCCATACAGCAAGGACCAGACAGCACAGCCAGCCCCTGCAGGCTCCCCCCACCCCGCCACTGCCCCCACCCACCTCGCAGACAGCATCAGGCAGCACTCGGGAGTCTCGATCTTGAGGGCGTAGGGCACTTTCTCTGTCACAGGGCGGCTGACCTGGAAGACCCCCGGCACCCCCTTCAGAACAGGGATGTCCGGATGCCCCAGGTACGCTGTGGCCACCCGACTCTGGCCCTGGAGCCCACCACCACCTCCCGCTGCACTGTCTGCCAATTAACCTCCTAAAATTTACTGCTGAAGAATCCCAACAGCCCCAAATCCTGACCAGGTTACATGGGGTGACCCACAGGGGCACAGCACCCGGGAGGTGTGACCCAACGGCTGTGCCCGTGGATATGGTGGGGTCTACCCAGACAGGGTTGGGGGGCTATTACTCAGGGGCCCCGAGAAGGTCAGGCTTGGAGACCAGCCACCCCAAGGAGGCATTCGGATGACGTGGGAGAGGAAGCTTTCAGCTGAGGAAGCTGAGGGCATTCCAGAGACGGGCACCGGGCATGCATCACATGGATGAACCGCAGGTGTCACAGCACTTCAGGTGGCTCACACCACATCACGCGTGCCCAGCCATAGGTGAAACTGCCAAACCCCTGCTTGCTGTCGCCTCCAGATCTTTCTTTTTTTCTCCACCTGGATCATGCCCCCTCGCCCTACCCCACGTTGGGTCTAGTAGTACCCCCACAAGAGCACGGATCCCTCCGTCCCTCCTTCCCTGGTCCCCTGACCGCCCAAGGCACGCCCCGGTTGCAGCCCTTGCCTGCTGGCTGCAGTGGGTGCTCCTGGGAGGAGGGCTGCTGCCCGAGCCTGCCCTAGGCTCCCCGCCACCCCCGAGTGCCCAGCTCCAGGTACCTTCATGCCGCTCACAGGCAGCGAGCTCCTCAGGCGGTACTTCCCATCCTTCAAGGGGTAGGTATACAGGAGCATGTCGCTCATCTAGGGAGAGAGTGGCACGGGCAGGCTCGGCCATCCCCCTTAAGGCTGTGCAGTCCCCTGGGCTCTGTGGTGGTCCCCTGGGCTCCAGGGCACACGGCACCTGCCATTCTCCGCGGCTCCCATGGGGGACCACAGTGTGTGTGCAGAGGCAGCATGCTGGACGCTCAGTGTCCAGGCACAGGAGTGGGAGGGACGCAATGCTTTCAGCAGCTCTGCGTGGTGGCAGGACCAACGAGCCCCACTGCGTCTACGCCTGGGACCCTGCCCGGCAAGTAGAGGCCACATACTGCCCACACAAACCACAGGGACTGGAAGCAGCCAGACGTGATGGGGCCACAGTGTGCTCACATCTGTGCGAGGCTCCCAAAAGGAACTGGGCACTGCTCGCCTGAGCTCCCTACGGGCGGGAAAATGACAAAGGACGGACCCCGGGGAATCTGCCAGGGACAGTGCTCCCAGGAGGGGCCTGCAGGCGGCAAGCAGCAAGGACTGAGGACCCGAGCTGGGTGACAGCAGGGGTGGGAGAAGGCCTGTCGTGACCTCTATGCCTGTGGAAGGCAGAGAGGCAAACAGGAGATGGCCACACAGCGAGTGGCCACCAGGCCAGGACCTAGCTGCCCTCCCATCCAGAAGGGCCTCTTACCCCCAACATAGAGTTCGCCTGTGCTGCCTGGACAGGGTCACTGTGCTGGCTCCTGCTACCCGTGGAGACACTGTGGCCTGGGATGTGGTGGCCGTCTGCACCCAGGTCTCCTCATGCCCGAGGCTCCGCTCTGTTCCTCCCTCCTGCCCTTGGTCATTAGCACTAAGGGAACTCACAGAACTCGGGGCAGACTTACCAGAAACAGGTGCCGGGGGTGTCTGTTCTTACCAGTGACCTTGAGCAGCGTCCCTTCCTTGAGGAACTCCTGCAGGGAAAAGAGGCAGACATCTGTATCAGAGGTACAGAGGTGGCAAGTTCAAATCACGGATCCTCCCAAGGAACAGGGCAACGTCAGGGCGCACCCAGCTCAGCCCGTGCTGAGGCGGCCACCTCGTCCCACCGTGACTCCCTCCTCCCTGTGTGCCACAGTGAGGGGTCCGCTCAGACCACGGGGCCTGAAGGTTTGCTCAGTCAGCTGGTGGCTATGGACAGTGGCTGGGTCCCCTTCACTCTGAAGGACTCGACCGGACGGCTCAGAATGAATGCCCAGACTCACAGGCCTGGCCGGAGCCTGCAAGGGACTGAACCGCAGCCTAGGAGGTCCTTGTCCTTGCACACACATCACCAATGGCCCTGGGTACACCTCTCCCACCTCTGCCTCCCTCCTGTCCCTTGGGGGTTATGACCTGCCACAGCCACTATTTTTGAGCCGAGTTTTGTGTGTGTGTGTGTGTTTCCATAAGAAGGCGTAAAAGCGAAGAGGTGACTGAGAGGACCAGACTGTAGGACTGACTGGAGAGCTTCCTGCCGGCTTTCCTAGCCAGCGTGGACTCAGAAGGCTTGGGGTAGATAGCAGCACAGCATCCACGGCACCCCACTGCACCCCATGATTCCAGGCAAGCCGTGGAAGCCGCCAGGGCAGGCAGTCAGGGGCTGCAGGCAGGAGTCCAGTGAGCCTGCAGGTCCCGCACTCCGTGGCCAGGCCTGTCTGGTGACCTGGTCCAACAGCGAGGCTTAGCAGCACCTCATGCCCTCCGCCCTGCTCTGCCCTGCCTGCAGCGGTGGCCACACTCACCCTTCCTGGCTGGAGGAGATCCCCTTGGCCTCGCACGCTGTGTTCAATGTGGACCAGCTTCTGCAGATTTTCCTGAGGCCAGAGTGGGAAGGGAGGGGGAGACGGTCAGGGACCCTCCAGGGTCCTGTCTCTGCCATATGGGAGGTGGGGTGCCTCTGCTTCCCAGGGCCCCCAGAAAGGTCTCATCCAGACCTCAAGCTCCCAAGAATGGTGGCACTGGGACCCCAGCCTGTGTGGACTGCCAGGCTGGTCTCTGGGCCTGCTGCCTGCCTGGGTGCCATGGGCCTGGCCACATCTGAAGCTCCTATTTTGTCTTTGGGCTCATGCTCCTCTTCTCACCCACTGCTAGGTCTGGAGCATCCCAATTTCAGTGGCTTGGGGCCGTCTGCATTCTTAAAACCTCATGGTTAGAAGCACAGGTGCTCAAGCCACTTGCAAGTCCCTCACGGAGCCACCCCAAAATGCACAGAGCACACTTCCACCCCTCTGCAGAGCTACCTGCAATCCTGGAAATGAGAAGCCCCGCCCCTACACAGGTGTCCCCTGAGCCTGACACTGGGCCAGTCCCCACGGGCACAAGGTGAGAGCTGTGTGCAGAGAAACCAGCCAGAAGGCCTGTACCCCCAGTCTCTCTGTCTGCAAATCCTGCCCATTGGCACCGTTAGGCACAGCTCCCTTCTCCAAACCCTGCACCCACCCAGCACCGACCACCCAATGTCATTTCTGCCCAGGACATCCTCCCACCTGAAACCGCTCCGCACAGCTGCGACTGACTGCTTCAGGGCTGGGCTTCACATCCAGCCACCTCGCTACCTCCTGCCTCTAGCACAGCACGATACACAGCAGGCGTACATCCGGGGCTCCTACCACTCATCTGAGGATGGCCCACCGCAAAGGCACCCTGTGCCTCTGCCACAGCCAGGCGGAACATGGTAACACATGGGCCGCCATCACCCCCTTTTCTAGGCCTGAGGAAGGTATGCCTAACTGCTCCCTGCTCACTTTCGCACTGAGCTAGGACTAAGCCTCGGAATCCTTTTCAATGGAGCTGTAGCACACCCACAGCTTGTTGCACACATGGCACAATGGTGACCATGCACATGGAGCTGGGGTGCGAGATAAAGTCTATGACCCTCAGCAGGAACCCAGGAAGCACCTGCTGAGGGTGTAACACGCGCAGTCTCCAGTGGTCTGCCCCCAGGGCCCATGAGGAATGCCATCCCCTTCACCCAAACGCCACCCTGGAAGGCCTGAGCACAGTGTCCCTGCGGCTGCTGTGTGTGACCTTGGACCACAGCTGGGCATGCCTTACCAGGTCTGGGCTGGGAGGGCATGCCAGAGAGACCTAGAGAGGGACACACCTGAGGTCTCACTGCACAACAGGACTGGAACCCATGGCTCTGTGCCATCCCCTAGGGCAGGAGGACGGGCCCCAGGGCCTGCCCACGAGGGAAGGGGCCGGCGGCTGCACTCACCCCTTGCTCCATGCTGTCGTTGGCGCGGTCTGTGACTTTGGAGATGAGGGTCAGCGCGCCTGGAGAGGAAAGCAGGTAGCCAGGCCCGTTGGGGAGGACCAGTCGGGCTAGCACGGAGATCTCCACCTCTCCCTGTCGGTTCGCCCCCGTCCTTCCCTGCCCTTCCCCCCACTGTGGCAGCGGGGCCTTGGGGCACTGCCTCTTCCCGCCTCAGCATCATAGGTCCCAATCCCCACTCTTCCTGACCCCCCTAGGGCACTGTGCCTCCATCCCCCTCGCTGTGCACAGTATAACAGGGATATCCCAGCAGGCCCCGGGAAGGGACAGTCACACAGGACCTGGAGCCTGGGGTGTCTCTGCGTTCTGGGGACCCCCTTCTCTGCCTCAGTGCCCCCATTCCTCAGGGGACTCCTGGGTGGGAGGGAAATGGGGCTTCTCTCAGGAGACTTGCAGGTGTCAAACACGAGGCACAGCCCGCAGAGTCAAGTGACTAAAATAGGGCCAGGCCTCGCGGGCCCCGTGGGCTCACGGCGACTCACCCTGCGTGGCATCATACTCGGCCGAGTCTGGGCACAGGTTATTTAAATAGTCTGCGGGTGGGCAGAAGCAGGACAGGGAGTTAGTGATGCCCTTCCGGCTGTGCTGGTGGCACCTCCAGGCATGGGAAATGGTT
The DNA here is from genome assembly GCF_030435755.1 of Ochotona princeps. NCBI lineage: Eukaryota > Metazoa > Chordata > Mammalia > Lagomorpha > Ochotonidae > Ochotona > Ochotona princeps. The sequence goes on along the minus strand of NC_080852.1, from coordinate 35,830,482 downwards.
CCAAACCTCTCACCACTGGCAGCCTCGCCACCACACCAGGACCACCTCCACATCCCTGCCACCACTGAGCAAGATCCACTGAGCACCCCACTTTCCAGCAGCACCGAGTGACTGGCACCGTGGAGGAGGGTGGCATGTGGCACCTCAGGCATGTGCATGCTCTGGCCCCTCCTCCATCCCACCCCCCTCGCCATCTCCCTCGAGCCACGAAAGTTTAACAGATCAAGCTGGCTCCTGCCCCGGGCCTTGGCTCTTCCTGCTGCCCATCATGCTCGCTTCACAGACCCTCACACAACCTGGGGGGTACCAACTCCCTGAGTTCTGTACAGTGCTACCTCCTCAGGGCCTCTGCTGTGTGCCACACAGCAGCCACGTTTCCTGTTACACCTTGAACTTGCCTCATTTTTAAGTCCTTTCTAAAAAGACTTATTGACATGAAAGGCAGGGTGACACACAGAGACACGAAGAGGAAAATGCCACCATGCCACAGAATTTGCCTGTTTAACTCTCAACCACGTTACCTGGGCCTGGTATACAGCAGGTGCTCAGACAATGTGCATCAGAGAAAACAAAGGCAGCATCTGTCCCCAGCACTGTTGGCTTCACAGCCCTTGGAGGTTCCACTGGGGAACCCTGCCCACTCCTCAGATTCGGGGCAGAAGTGTTCTGGTAGACAGCAGGGGAGAAGGGTTCGCAGAGAGGGATGGAGAAGGGCCCTGAGGGGCTGTGACGGAGGACAGCAGGCCTTCACTGGATGGAGAAGGAGCAGGTGGCCAGGGGTGGTGTGGGCAGGGTCGGGGGGTCACAAAAGGACAGGACCTTGACAGCCCGAAGCTCTCACACTACTGACCTAGCCCCCAGACGGCTCTGGTGACAGAGATGGGGGATGGGGGTTTCTGCACTATAGGGGCGGGGGGTGGGGGTGTAGGCAGGGAACCTGGAGCTTGTGCAGGGATGGGGTGAGTCCCCGTGCTCTCACAGTGTCTCCTCAGCTGCCTGGCCTGTTTGGGGGCCTTCCCGCCCTCTCCTGCCCCTGCCCGCCCTCTCCCACTGGACCGGCTGCAGGCCCACCTGTGAGCAGCACTTGGTACTGGAAGAGGCGCTGAACCACCCTCAGGAGCCGGTGCTTCACGCTCTGGCTGCCACCTTGCTGACTCTGCTGCCACCAGAGAGGGAAGGGGAGGTTCTGTCAGCTACTCAGCTGTCCCCCCCCAACTTCTCCAACTTCAAACCAGGTCCTCCACACCATCCAGGAAGCCCTCCCGGAATGCCCCAACCCTGCTGAGGGCCATCATGAAGCTGGCCTGCTCCCTGCCCTGCTCCTGATGCTCGTGACGCAGACATGACCCCATCTGGTTGCATGGGACCTGGACCTCCAGTTTGAGGGCTGTGTCGGGCACTTCTTCAGCTTCTCCCCACCACCCTGTCCCAGGCTGAGGCCCCAGCCTGGTTTGGGACAGGAGGGTCGCCTGAGGCCAAGGCTTCCCAAGAGGCCATCCTTTGGCACACAGGAAATGCTTGAGGTTCTTCTCCCTCTGAGCCCCATGCCTCAGATCTCCCAACACACCCCACAGGTCTGCGATAGGTCCCATGACGCCCAGCCCAGCCCAGCCCTGCACTCCTCCAACAGGCTCTCAGAGGACCAGGGACCCACCTCAAACTCTCGGACGGCAGCTGCCAGCTGTGGGGCACGCTGGCAGCTCTCTGTGAGCAGGCCCAGGTACCTGTCGAACTGCAGGATGTGGGCAGCGTGGTGGTCAAAATCTTGCTCCCGGGTCAGGAAGACATCGGCCACTTTCTGCTGGACCTCCCTGTGCATTGGGGGACAGGGCACAGGAGCTCAGCCTGAGGTCGGCAGGTGTTAGGAGGCCCCGGGTGGGGAACTTAGCCCAATGCCTGGTGCTGTTTTACTTTGGGGGAGACCTGCAGCAGTGCATAGCGCGGTGCTGGTGGGGGGCATCCCAGTAAGGCTGCAGTGATGGGGCCAGGGGCCGGCTGGGCCCAGGAAGTGCCACTTACCAGTCAGACAGCCGCGCCTGTAGCTCCTCCAGGATGCCCTGATGAAGGTCGAGGATGGCAGGGAGTTTGCCCAAGCCCTGCCTTAGCTCCTCATGGGCCAGTGGGTCTCTACTCTCTTGGTCCAGGTCATCCAAGACCCTCAGCACGGCTCCGTGGAAATCCTGGAAGCCAAAAAGGCCCATGAGCTGTGGGTTGCTGGGGCCGGGCAGAGATCATCCCTGCCTGTCGCTTGGGGTCCCGGCCATGTCCTACCTCCTGCGAGGACATGCCATGTCTGTGCTTTCTCATGACCGAAGGCTACAGAGGGTCACGGGCTACACCATCTCAAAACAAAGCCCAAAGCCACCCCAGTCCCTGACAAGGCTGATGATGCAAAGCAATTGCACCACACTGACAGAAAATCCAGAAAGGATACGACAGCAGGCAGCTGAAGGGCGGCTGGTGCCCCAGGACACCACAGCCCACGGGGTGTCCCGGGTTCTAGACCCGACTCCGTTTCTGATTCTACCTTCCCGAAAATGCACACCCCGGAAGCTTCAGCGGGTGGCTCGCGCTCTTGGGTCCCGCCGCTGGCACGGCAGAGCCGGACTGAGGGGGCCTGGCCCTGTGGGGGTGGGCATCTGGGGACTGAACTAGTGGGTGAAGGCTCTCTAACTTTCCTTTCTTCCTTTTCAAATCAGTAAAAAATTTTAAAAGAGAAGAAATACCAATATGTCAAGCATCCTCAGACAGAATGACAATATGTCTGGCATGTGGAACTGCTTACAACTTACTTTATTTTGTACCCTTCTTGTCTCTTTTTCCTAAAAGTTCTCTATTGTCGTTAATTTTATTCCAAAATTAAAACAAGCATAATAATCAACATTGAGATGATCACATCAGATTCTTTTCTCACTGGAAAATTATCTTCAAATCCACTGATTTATTTTCAAATCCATCAGCCCTTAGAGGCACAGCTCTGTGTTTCTCCTAAAACTGCTACTGTGAACTTCAGAGTCATGTGTGTCAGGCAGCCCGCAGAGCCGGTCACCTCCACAGCCCGCAGGACGGATGGTCTCTCTTGTTCAGGGGTGTCCCTGGCAGGGAGCCCAGCACCGTGTGAGAGCGTGTTTTAGGGCTGGAGGATTCTCACTACTAGATAAGCCGTCAATCAAAAATGGGGAGGTGGAATGAGGCCAAGAGGCAGGGCAGCCCCTCCCCGGGGAGGTCTTCCTGGTCCTACCCAGTGAGGGAGAGAGATGGAAGGTGACAGGAGAGAGGGACAGGAAAGGGAGCAGGTGGGTTTGAGGCAAAGCAGACCAGTTGGCAGGAAAGGGAGGGATGAAGAGGAGACGGGGAGGGAAGGAGGCAGGAGGGAGAGCAGGAGGAAGGGGGCCTGGGAATGAGACCTGGCCGGTCAGGCAGGGCCCGATAGCATCGGTCCCCGGCAATGTCCCTTCAACACTTCAACACAGGCAGAGGCACAGGTGCCCACACAGGACAGCAGGCACAGGGCTCCTGCAGGGCTCAGCTGCCCTACACTGACCATCTGCCACCGTGATTTGTTCTGCAGTGAGATCTGGAGCATGTGGCTCCCCAAGCTCACAGTCCCAAGGAGGGAGGCCAAGCTGCCTCCTGCCTGGCCCCAGTCCTGCACGACCCAAGGTCCCATCGCCAGGTCCCGAGACTCTCAGCGGCCGAGTCCTAAACATACGCGTGGATTTTCTAGAGGAAAGGCAGGTTTGTCCCTTCACAGAAGTCACATGAATGAATGATAGCGCCATCTCCAGGGTTGTTGTTGTGACGTGGTAGGTTAAACCTCTGCCTGCGATGTGAGCATCCCATATGGGCACAGTTTAAGACCCAGATGCTCCCCTCTGCCAATGCACCTGGGAAAGCAGTGGAGGATGATTCGACCCCGTGGTAGCATTGGGGGGCGGGGGAAGATGCAAGCAAGCTCTCCCAGCCATAGGTTCACTTCCCAAGTGCTCAGAATGGCTGGGGCTGGGCTGGGTCAAAGCCAGGAGCCAGGAATACCACCCAGGCTCCCACACGAGTAGCAGGTCAGGTCTTCTCCCTTCTGCCCCTGTACCAGACAGCTCTGCCCTCTATGGGTCTCGGTTTTCTCATCTGTGAAGTGGTACAATAGTCCCACCAGAGACAGCACGAGGCTGTGGGGTTTCATCCCCATCATCAAAATTGCTTTGCAAGGGGGCTAGTACTGTGGCATAGTGTGTAAAGCCACCATCTGTGGTGCCAGCATTCCATATGTGTGCCAGATCATGTCCTAGATGCTCCACTTCCCACCAAGCTCCCTGCTAATGGCCTGGGAAAAGCAGTGGAAGGTGGCTCAAGTGCTTGCACCCCTGCCACACACATGGCAGACCTGAAAGAAGCTTGCTATAGACTTGCTGAATGCCAAGTCCTGCTTGCAGTTGCTTTGGCAGGGCTAGGCCTGATGATTTCTCAGGCCTTACACAGCAAGTGGGCTGATATTGTCTTTCTAGAAAAGGGAGATGACTTCTTTGAGGTTGAGAAGCTGGGCTAAGATCCAGGTTTCCAGAGGCCGACCAGGGCCCTCTAGCCAGCCCAGAGCCCCCAGTACAGTGGTGAGCAGGTCTGGAGGAGGCCCACCTGCCTCCCCGCCCCTCTCTTTCAGGACTATCAAGAATCAGAGTGCCTGCAGAGGAAGTAGGTACCTTGCACTTCCTGGCACCATAATGCTCCCCCAAACCCTCTGCTGAGTGTCCTGGGTCACATCACACCTCCCTTTCCTGGGCTGAGCTGCAAGATAGCCAGGATAATAAGTGGTCAAACTGCTGATGCTGTGGCCAAGATTAATTGGACTCGTTGAGATTCTATTTGGCCACAGGCTGGCCAACCCTGGCCATGACCCATTCATGTTACCATCTTGCCTTGGCAGGTCACAGGCTGATTTGGGGACATGACCTCACTTGGCTTGGCAACTCACTGGAGGGTCCTTTGGAATACTGAAAATTATTCTCTGCAGGGCAGGCAGGTACTACAACAAATACTAACCATGTAAAATAAGCAGGTAATGGACTGGACTTCATGTTAAAAGATACACATGGTGAGGGCAGTGTGGCGGTACAGAGGGTTGAATCACCACCTGTAATACTGGCATCCCATATGAGCACTGGTTCCAGTCCTGGCTGCTTCACTTCAGTTCTAGCCCCCTGTTAATGTGCCTGAGAAAGCAGTTTAAAACGGCTCAAGTGGGTGGGTATATCGGGAAGACTATACTCATGTGGGAAACCCAGACGGAGTTTCAGGCTCCTAGCTTTGGCCTGGGCCAGCCCAAGCAAACATTTAGGAAGTGAACCAGTGGTTATATCTGTCTCTCAACTGCCTTGTCAGAGGATGGAAAGCAGAACAGGTTGGACGAGTCTCCTGGCCAAGCTTTGCAGCAGGTTCCTAGGTCTGTGGATGCACTAGGGTGGATTCCGTCAACTAGTACACCTTGGAATGATTTTCTCAACCCTGGAGCAACGAAACCAAAAATGTCTTAGGGCTGTTGAAACCACTTAGGCAACAGCCCCAAAGCGCTCTTGTCTATGACAGGGTCTCTAGGGCGCCATCAAAGGAGCACAAAGCAGCCTTCTCTCCCACCTCCCCTGCAGAAACAGGAGAAAAAAAGTATTGAAACATGCGTCCCACCCATCTTTCTCCTTACATGATCCTCACACCCTAATTAAAGGCCCACACAAGTATGCGTTCCTCTCAATCATGTAGACAATATTAAAAATTAACTCAAAATTGATCAGAGATATAAATGTAAGTGCTGACACTATAAAGCTTTTAGGAGAAAGTACAGACATTAATTTTTGTGACTTGGGGTAACATATTCTTAAATACGACGTCAATAGCACAAACAGCAAAAGAAAAAATAAACTTCCCTGAAACGAACAACCTCTGTGCTTCAAATAATCGCATCCAGAAAATAAGGACAGCCTGCAGTTAAGGGAAAAAACTCTTGCAAATCATGTATCTGACAGGCCCCTGGTACAGAATTACAATGAAAGGACAAACAACCCACCTCCAATCTGGGAAACAGACATCTCCAGAGATAAACTGTGCAAGTGACCAAGAAGGAGAAGACGCTTGCTCTTGTCAATCATCAGGGAGATCCAAAGTCAGAACCACAGAGAGGCACCAGCACTGCGGTGTAGCCGGTAAAGCCACTACCCGTGGCGCCGGCATTCGGCACATTCGCCAGTTCCAGGCCCGGCTACTCCACTTTCAATACAGCCTGGGAAACCAGCAAAGGATAGCCCAAGCCCTTGGGCCCAGCACCTGCATGGGAAGCCTGCGGCTTTGGCCTGGCCCAGCAACTGCGGCCATTTGAGGAATGAGTCAATGGATGGAAGATCGCTGTCTCTCCTCTCTTTAACTCCACCTTCAAAAATAAATCTTAACACACACACACACACACGAGAATCCACTTCCATCCACCCAGAGAGGCAGTAATGAGCCTCACAGGAAGCAGAGACCCCAGAACCTCTGACTGTAACATGACGTAGGTACAGTTCCTGCAAAGTTCCTGTAAAGACACGACCTAGCACCTGCACCCTGCCCCCCGGAGACACCCAAGAGGATGGAAAACATTCACACACAGTGTTTGCTACTGTGTTTTCAAATCAGCCAGAAAGTGAGAACAAGCCAAATATTCACGAGGTGACAAATGGATAAACGAGCGGAGACGCAGTGATGCAAGGAAATCTTACTCAGCCGGGAACAGGAAGGGCCTGGCGTGGCCGTGGCTTCAGATCACGCTCACATACAGGAGGTCCATCGTGACAGACCATAATATGCATCAGTTTGCTTACGTGAAACACTCAGAGTTGGCAAAACTCTGGAAGAGGCATGGAGGATGGAGGAGGGGAGGGGCAGCGCAGGATGCTGGGGTCCCTGGGGTGTGAGGACTGTTAAAAAAAAATCGTAGTGGTGATGACTGCACAACCTGGCGAGTAGAGTCAAGTCTTTGGATTTGGCATACTACTGGCATGAGACTGTATGGTGTGAGATTTGTGTCACAATAAAACTGTTTTTCAAGAAGTGATTACGAAGGCACAGGCTGGGAGAATAGCCACAATGGCCAGACCTGAACTCCTATCAACCGGTATTGAAGACTCGTGATCCCAAGGTAGAAATAAGCAAATGGCAGCTTTCAAAAGCTTCCTGCATGGATGATAAGCAGAAGGAGAGATATTTGATTACACAGATCATCAGAAGAACGCGAATTCAAATCACGAGGTGAACCAGGGAACAATCACTAATGTGGCCACAGGGCAGGGAGACCCACGACAGGGACACGCCGGATGTGCGCCGACCGGGTGCAGGGAGGGCGAGGTCGGTTACTGCCTGAGCCTCTCTGTAAACCGCCTTGGCAGTTCGCAAGGAGCTGAACACGGGCTAGCTCTGCGCTCTGCAGCTCCCCTCGCAGGTAAGCACACATGCGGGACAAGAACACTTGTGGCAGCTTGGTAACAGCCCCCACTTAAAGAGTCAAGAGCCCCTTCCCTGGAGTGGACATATCCTGGGCAGGGCAGCACCCAGATGTGCTGGAAACCCAGGTGCCTCCAGCCAGGGACAGCGAGGAGCGAGCAGTGCTGGACACCTCTGTGAGCATGTGACTCTCATGTCACAGGACGCTTGAGAGTGGGCCAAGTGCATGCAGTGTGAGCACAGCAACAGGGACCTCTTTTGTGGGGAGGGAGGAGTTGATGGTGGATTGGGTCCTTGCCTGGGTGGTGGCTGCGAACACGCACACCACCCACTCAGATCCCGGGCCCTCCCCTGTGCAGGAGTTAGCAGGTTTTTCAGCTTTTACTGCTTCTCCAACTCTGGTGGTCCTCTTCGTCCTTAACTCCTTTTCCTGGTGTCCAGGCCTCCGGGAGCCGGACCAGCCTTGTTGGCCACTGGCTGCTCAGCTCTCCTATCTAAGGCACCTCAGAACCCCTTTCCTGGCTGACCGGACAGAATCCCGGGCTGCAGCCATTCGATGGGTTGGGGCCGCAGCTGGTTCGGTTCGCAGGTACTGCGTGGATCTGGCTCTGAAGGGGTCTTCTCTGCCGGGCTGCACCTTTATTCCGTAATTCCAGCCTTCCATGCACACCTTACTTATTCAAATGCCCTCCTACATGAGGCCCTCCAGCTTTGCTGCAGCAGTCAGTCCAGGCAGCCTCCAGATACCTGGAGCCGGGGGTGGGGAACCAACAGAGCTCAGAAATGCCTTTGAAATCCTAAATTAGCATGCATAATTAAAATACTTCAAACATAATGCATATTTAACAGTGGACTCCAAATCACAGGCTACTCTGACTTAAGTTATTTAACATATGCATCTGGAGCAAGACAAGGCCCTTGGGAACTCGGCCTTCCACGGGATCAGCCACCTGCTGTGTACCTGGCACTGGGTCACATGGAGTTGCCTGCTCAGGCATCTTCCTCGCAACCAAGGAGAAGCAGATGTTAGTGTAGATGTTCCAGGCTGGGGTCCAGGGGGTTAACTCCCTCACCAACTCTCCCAGGTGATATTGAGGCTGCTGGGCGGGGGTCCCCACTTGGACCCACCTGGCCTCCACTGTGCTGGGAGCCCCTACTCTTCTACCCTCATCCCTCTTCCTATGAGGATCCTGAGGGCTGGGGAACAAGGGGCCATGAGACTGTGGGGCTCAAAGCCATTCTGTGCTCATGAGGAACCCTGGGACCAGAGGCAGCACAAATACAGATGCTATCTTGGCCCTGAGACCTGGCAGAACTGCTACATCTGACCCTGCTCTCTTACTTCTGGAGTTATTTTACGTGAAAGAATGACTCCTAAGCTACTTAAGCCATCACAGTAGTTTTTGTCTCCAGTAGTCACATAAAATTCTTCACTGACAGAATTATTATGGAAGGTTTTCATAGTAGATAGCATTTTCCAAAAAAAACCTTGTACCAAGCCATCAAATAAAACACCCAGCCTGGTGGCCAAGCTGCCAGCACAGGAGTGAGGGAGACAGAGGGGAGGATGTGAGGAGGCCCCTGGCTGTCCTGGCATTGTGGGGGGATCTCACCTGGGGGCCGTGGGTTGGCAGAGAACAAAGCTGCCATGTGAGTGTGGGCATGAGTGGCTGTGCACACCAGAGCTCTGGAGTGTGTGCCCGCCCCTGCCCCCACAGACGCAGCTGCCCCTGCCCTCAGGGTGACGCCAGGACAGTGGTGCCTGTTGTTGACTGAGGCCTGGTTTGGGACAGGGAGCTCAGATGGCCCTGCCCTGACGTGCTCCTAGGGCAGGTGGGGGAACCCAGCCAGCTCACGACGACAGCGGACTGAGTCAGGGGTGCACGCTGGGCCCGGGCCCTCTCGGGATGGAAAGTGATACACAGCAGTGCCAAGCCAGCATTCAGTTCTGCACGATGGCTGAGCTCAGGGTGTCCCTCGGGGCGGCCTGCCCCCACGTGGGAGTCACTTCCTGTGCTCCAGACAAGGCTTCAGGCCTGACTATGCCACAGCCCAGTGGGCCCTGCCTCTCCCTCCTCACCCCTCTCTACAGCAAGGGTTGGAAGACATGCCTGTGAGCCCGAACGTAGCCCTGTGAGCTGTGACAGGACAGTGCCTTCAGCCATGCGGCCCCCAAATCTGCCCTCCTCCCACTCCTCTGAGAGACCAAAGGATGGCTGGGAATGATTATTCCCGTGCTGGGATGACTGGGAAAGCTCTGAGTTCCCACGGCTGTTCCATTATCCTCTTCCAACCTCACACACACACACACACACACACACACACACACACACACACACACGAACCTATACTCTCCGCAACGCCTAGACCCAGCCCTGGGTCTTTCTGCTTTCCTCACCAACAGGATTGAGGAAACCTCCAATATCCTAGAAACAGCCCTTCTCCTCCCACCCCACCCCTGTAGCTGGCAGGTTACACCTCACAGAGAGCACCTGCTCTCCACCTGCAGGGATCAGGAGACAGGGAGACAGACCTGCCTGCCGGCTGCCACGCCTGCACCCGTGGAAATCACCTCTGTGTCCCCAGGGCAATCTTGACCCTTAGATCCTAGCCCCGTAAGAAGGGGATGGCTGATGGACAAGCCAAACAAGAAACTCACCAGATGCAAGTGCTGCAGCATCTCCACGTACCTGCAGAGGCAAAGAGGGGTGCATGTGCATGAGCTCCCCTCCTGCCGGAGCCGGGGGTGGGGAGAGGCTCTGCCCACAAGGCCACGGGCAGCCGCCTGGGGACTCACGCTTTCTCCGAGGACAGCAGTTCCTGTGCGATGGCAAGAGCTCTCGAGTGTCCTTCCACCTGCGGAAGCAAACACAGCAATGAGCAGGGGCCGACACTGATATGGGTGGCAGAGAGCAGACCCTGGACAGGCTCATAACGAGGAGGCAGAAAGGACCAGCACGCTGCCCAGGGCAGGTGTCCAGTGTTCCTCAGCCTGCAGCTTGGGCTCATTTCCTTGTGGTCACCCACGAGGCCCTAACCTCTATGCACCTTCCTTTATCCACATGGCTCCCAACAGCCACTAGCCAGAGGCTGCTGGGCTCGTGCTCTGTCAAGAACCCCACAGCAGGTGCCGCCCTTGAACACCCGTGGTTCTCTGAATGAGGGCTTAGGCCTTTGCCCTTCCCTTGGGGTCTCTTCTCCCTCCTCTGCTTGGCCGACTGCCAGTGATCCGTTAGAGACTGTGCCATGGCACCACCTCCTCCAAGCAGCCTCTCCAGATCCCTGTCAGTGGAATTCTGGTTAACCAACCCCTCTGACTACCCCCTCTCATACATCTACCCTGGGGAGCATGCAAACCTCACCATGCATGGCCAGCGCTTGCTGTCAGCTCTCCTCTGTTGGTTGCATGATGAATCAATGTTCTTTGTACCGAGTTAAGTGCTTGTGGGCAGGCTGGCGCTGGGAGTTGAGCCCCAGCTAGGACGCCTGTGACCCACCCCAAAGCAGCAGGTTGGAGTTCCTGCTGCGCTTACTGACTTCAACTCCTGCCTGTGCACACCCCGGGAGGCAGCAGGTGGTGGCTCCAGCACGCGGTTTCCCATCACCCACCCGCCACCCACTGGGGCAGACCCAGACTGAGCCCTGGAAGCCTGTCTTTGGTCTGGCCTGGCCTTGGCTGCTGCAGGTGGTTGAGCAGTGAGCTGGCATATGGACGCTCTCTCTACCTGTCTCTGCTTTTCCAATAAAATGAAAATAAATAAAAATGTTAAAATAATAGTGAAAAAAAGCACAAACTCAGCGGTCTCCTGCCTCCAGCTGTTACTGAATGAAAAAAAAAATCATTTAACTTCTCTGTGTCTCAATTTTCTTCCATATGATGGGCACAGAAGCCCAAGCCTAATGCTATCTAGCACTTGGGCAGACTGTGTGAGTTCAATGAGCAGATGTCTTTATGTACGCAGAAAAAAAAAATGGGGAATTGAATCTAACCTGCAACGGTGCTTGACACAGGATAAATGCCACAGAAATCAGCTTTTGTTGCCACGGCTGGCTCTGTAACTGAGAGGGTGGCAGACAGAGCCATGTGTCCAGAGGAAGAATGGTTTCATTTGCTTTTTTAGTCATAAAGCCAATGATGTAATTGAAGCTACACAAAGAGGCAGTGCAGTGGATGCTATAATTAGCAAAGACTGTTTTTAGCATATTGCAAATGATTTAAAACAGAGGGACACTTTTCAAGAAGTTCTGTGGCAAACAAAATTCTCAAACTCCAAGTGTAATATTATAGAGCTCAAGACACTCAGAAACATCAAGGAGCCATGACATTCTAAGCCGGTTACCTACTAATACTGGCCCGGCACTGGGTTTCAATGTGCGCCACCTGGATAGGAGAATCCGTTACTGCACCTATCCTTTGAGCCAGGACACAAACCCTTCCCTTTAAGCCAGGGCACAAAGCCTCCCCCAGCACTGTGCATGGGACCACAGCCCACCACACCTGTGACCCTCTCAGCTGCGATCATGTCAGTGGGACCAGGCTTACACCACAGAATCTGTTGGCTGTAGGAGGCAGCTCATGCCTCCAACTGACTGATGCAGAGACATCATTAACAACAAAAACAACAACAAAAAAGACCGATCGAGTAAAGCAAAGGCCTCTGTTGCACACTGAGGGCCATCCCACACTCCCCTGGCAGTAGCAGTCAAGGCAGCGGGAAGCCAACAGACCCAGCAAACGTGCATGCGTCTTGGGGTCCCAAGGACACCACGTTACAACTGACTACCTGCCCTCTGCTCATGAGGTCAGAAGTTTTGCTCGCCCCCCATCCTGTCCTAGCCTTGGAACCTCCTCTGCACACAGGAATAGCACCCACTTTACAAAACAGCAGCTAGTGTGTGCTGAACTCCATACATGCCCAGTGCTCACATGTGCTTTTTTTGTTAGAATCCCTTCCCCTGTTCCCAACAACTCTTGTGGTAAGACCCTACAGGTGGGCTGATCCGAACTGCTCAGAAATCTAAAATTTCCTGAGCATGACGCTGGCAGTCAGAAAGTTATGCAATTCAGAGTGTTTTAGATTTGGCAGTTTCCAGATTAGGGATGCTCAATCCATGAAGTCTATGCCAAGATTCCCAAACTGGAAACACTTGTGGTCCCAAGCATTCCAGGGATTGGTCACTCCACCTGTAGCACCATGTTTACTTCACGGATAAGGCATCTGAAGCACCAATAAGTACCCTTTGCCCAAGGTCATTGCTACTGAAGTGTCCGAGCCCAGAGCAGAGCACACGCACCCAACACCCAGCAGCCAGCATGTCACACCTTGCTCACGGGGGATGGAGGGGGTCACTCTGAGAAGCACCTGCTCCCTGTCTGCACAGGTAGGCCAGCAAATGCCCAGCCCTTCAGCAAAGGTACAAAGCAGAGCTCAGCTGGAGGACAGCAGGCAGCGACCATGCTCTCTCTGAGCTCTGGGCGCTATCGTGGCGCCATTGTTACAATCTGCATGCCAGCAGGCACAGACATCGAGTAGGCTCTGGGCACAGGCCGCTCTGCACGTCCCCCAAGCCCCAGCTGCCAGACGGGCAGACTCGGGGTGGGCCGTGCGGGCAGTTCTGCTACAGTGACGGCCCATGATGGATGTGTCTCTGCCGGACGGCCGAGGAGGAGGCCCAGCAGGCCCAGCACTGGGCTTTCCTCAGAAGCTGCTCCTGGGCGTGGCCCAACTGGGCCACTGAACGGCGATGTTTGTTTAACCAGGAAATGAACTCCGAGGTTGACGGCAGTGTCCAGGACAGACTTCTGGGAACAGGGTTCCTCCCAGGAGCATGGGGTCAGGGAGGCCGGGGGCCGGCGCTATCGCATTTCTCAGACTCAGCTGTGGGTGTTAACGGCCGGCAGCCGGCGGCCGAACCTGTCCCCTGGGTTTCCTCCCCAGGCCCTGGGCCAGCGAGCTGTTCAACCCATGGCTATTCTGGGACCAGGGCAGGGCGGGAGGGGCGGTCCTCCCTCCAGAAGACCTCAGGGTTAAACAGGGGGGTCATAGAACAACCTGGTGTTGTCTCCGTGCCTCAGTTTCTCGAGATGTCAAGTGGGCGTGTCCCGCCTCCTTCCTAGAATGTCAGGTTCTAAGATGCCTTTTGAGAAACTGGGGTCCCATGAGACCCCCTAATATTCCTCTTTTAGAGTTGACCAAAATCACCACCAGCAGCACCCAAGGCTGACAGCAGGGTACCCAGCTGCCTTCTTAGTACCTATAAAAAAGAGTCACACTTCTCACTAACATTTGCTCTTGTTTTAGAAGACACACTCCCCTCCCCCACCAAACATCATTACGTTGACATGCAGTGTGGGTTCACCATTGTTGGAACAAATAGAAATCCTGGAAAGTCCTCTCTGGCAAGCCGTGACGGGATGGGAGTTGCAGACAAAACTTGTTTGGGGCCTTCAATCACTGTAGTGGGCAGAGTGATGTGAGATCAAGATGTTCTGAGAACTTGTGACGCAGGACAGGTGACAGGAAGCCCAAGGGACCAGCAGAGTCACAGGACAGTGAGGTGCCGTGTCACGGATCCGTCCTTCAGGTGGCCCCAAGCGTCCGTGGGCTCCCTACGGTCTAAGTTCTGTTCTGTCCTACGGGGACCCCCAAGCCGTGCATCGCCCTCCTGTCCTTCCTCTTGGCAGCTGCCTCTTTCTTCCACCCTCATCCCGACCAGCTCCAAGCAAGTCCCACATCCCCGAGCCTCCGTCTTGTCCTCTCACCTGTCTCCCTGCACCTGTGATCAATTCTCAGCCCTACCTCCTTGACCCTCGGATGACGTGCAGTGACAAGCCCTCAGTGCTGCCTGGCCCCAGGCAGGCTCCAGGCCTTCACCCACTGTGACACATCCCACCCCAGGATGGACCTCCTGCTGTGGCCACCTGCAGCCCCAGGTGGTTCAGGCTGGGGGCCTGGGCCGTGGAAAGGCCCTTCCCAGGCACCTCCCACTCAACGCTACTTCTCCTGGCTTCCCTGCATTCCTCAGGCTCTTTGGCTCATCCAGTTGCCCTAGCCAGGAACTCCCTGCCAGCCTCCGGGACACACACTCACCGGGGGTGGGGTGGAGGGCACAGGGGTTCCCAGGTGCTAGCCTCTTCAATCCAAGAAACCCACAACAGAGAGACAGGGTGACCTTCCTCAGCTGTGTCATGCCCTGGGGACATGGTTAGGATGAACCCCAAGTGTGTGGTAGGGATGGGGGCTGCTGGGGCACCTGGAGAGGGAGGGAGGGGCTCTGGCAGTCTCCACGCAGGACACTGGAGACGGCAGCTCAGGGAGACAGGGCTCCTGGCCACCCCAGCAGTCCCCAGGCAAGGCAGGGGAGGGGTGGCAGGACCCAGTACGGGCCCAGTGGCCGCTGCCAGCACCTGCTCCTGCAGGCAGCCAGTGTGGGCAGCTCACCAACTCAGGATGCCTGACTTCAGCTCTCCGCTCTGCCTCTGTCCCTGCTGAAGGAGGCATGGAGCTGAGGGCTTTCGGTTTCCCTTCCCGGAAAACATGCAACCTCCTGAGTGATGGAAGCCCCCCGCACCCTGCCACCAGGGCAGCTGTGACCCTGACTGGGCTTGGTGGCAGGAAAAGGTCAGCCCAGGGCTACAGCATACTGTCCTCCTGTGTTCCCTGACTTACTCCCGCTGGAGCAAGGTCCAGCCAGGACTGCTGAGGCCAGCGGCCAGGCAGCTTCCAGGTCTTCGCTGCATCGTTCTGGCCTCCTACAAACCCCGCTCCTCTCCGCCCCACTGGCCAACAAGAACACCTCCACGTGCCTGACACTTGTGCTGTTCCTGCTCTAACTCCCACAGCTGAGCACCCCGGGGTCACTGCACCACTGTCCCCTCTCCTGGACAGCCTTTGTCTATGTTTTAACACTGTGAGATACTCAGAAAAGCACGAAAGAGAGATGCAGGGATTACCATGGGGTTGAGGGAATGCTGAGCTTCTTCCCAACCTCCCCTGTGGCTGAGGGCACGGTGAGTGCTCCATATAGACCAGGTGGCTAATGTACACAGGCTGGCATCAGTTTCCAGGAGCAGATATGGGGTGCTGGGGGGAGTCTGGATCACTAACACACAGGTCCGGACTCCATAGTTCTAGGTGGGGCCTGTGCCACTGCTGTTCTGACAAGCTCCCAGGTGCTGTGGTGTTGCTTATTCTTCCCATCCACCCAACCCACATGGCTCTTTGGCAGCAGAGTGAAGACAGGAGCAGAGTGAGTGAGGGCCAGTTCTGCCTGTCATCCCCAATCCCTAGCAGCTGCGGCCCTAGGCATGTCTGACTCAGCAGAGAGGAAATTCAGCCACAGAGCAAGGTCTCCCAGGGCCAGGGGGCTGTTATCATCTGCAGTCCTGGCTGGCTGGCCCTGACTGCCTCCAGGACCTCCAAGACCTGCTCAAAGTGCGGCCAATGCTCAAGTGCCCAGAATGCCACACGAGACTGCCTAAGCCCTCTGCTCAGCCCGCCCGGGAGCACCTCTAGTTTCTAGATCACATGGAACTGTGGGACCCTCAGCACAGCTGCTGGAGGAGCTGGGCAGAAGCGATGCAGGCTTGCGCCCCAGCTCTGCCAGGCACTGTCCTCAGAGAGGCACGTGGGGCCGTGCAGTTCAGTGTCACACACTTTGGCTTGTTTTTCCTGCTTGAATTCAGGAAGTAACTCTAATGTGTTCACTGATCTATTTGATTTTATTTTGGGAGATTCATTGAACACTTTTTAACGTGCAAAGCTGCATGGATGCAATCTTGCTCAGCACAAAAGAGGTCTGTCCTCCAGGGAGCCTGACAGTGGACCGCATGGGAAGGGGAGCAGAGCAGCCAGGGAGAGATACAGCCTTGGAAGGCGGCGGAGGAGGCCTCTCTGAGCTGGGGCCGCTGGAGCCCTGCAGCCACACATGTGCAGAGTGGGAACAGGCTTCACACGGAGGGAGCAGCAGTGTGAATGCCTTGTGGTGGCCTGGGGGAACAGACAGAACATATTCTTGTGTCTTTCACAATGCTTTTAGTTCCAAAATGAAGATGTGGCAATGAAGATGGGGCCATACGCAGAAAAGCAATCTTGAGAGGAGAGGCAGGGCGCAGTGGGAGGAGGACAAGCTTGGTCTGGGATGTGCGAGTCTGAGGTGTCTCTGAGGCTTCCGAGAAGGACCCGAAAATGCAGCTAGAAACTCAAAGAGGAGGCAGGCCAGAGTCAGCCACCAGGGCTGTGGTGGGCAGCATGAGAGGGCTGGCTCCTGGAGGTCAATGAGAACAAATGACAGCAGCAAGAAAGCAGGGCAGTGGGGAGGCTAAGTGACCATGGTAGCCCCTCTCCAGCCCATATCTCCCTTCTCCAATTGCATGGCGCTCCAGCCCTCCTGACCTTCCACCCGAAAGAACTGAAAGCAGAGATATGTGGTAGAATTGGAACTGTGGCACAGTGGGTTGAGTCACCACCTATAACATCAATATCCCATATGGGTGCTGGTTCAAGCCCTAGATATTCCACTTTGATCTGGCTCTCTGCTAATGAGCCTGGGAAAGCGGCAGAAGATGGCCCAAGTCCTTGAGTCCCTGCTACCCATGTGGAGTTCCTGGGTTTAGTCTGGCCCAGCCCCAGGCTTTGTAGCTATCTGAGGAGTGAAATAGCAAATGGAAATTCTCTGCTTCACTCTAACTCTGCCTTTCAAAGAAATGAACTGAGAGAGAGAGAGATGTGCATACCCATGTTTCTGGCAGCACCATCCACAGCAGTCAAAAGCCACTGAGGTGCCCACCAGAGGGTGAATGGATACACTCAATGCATTCTGTCCATTCAATGAAATGTTCTTCAGCCTTGACAAAGCAGGGAATTCTGGCTCAGGGCACAGCACAGAGGAACCCAAGGGCAGTGTGCGCGGTGACACAGACCAGGCACAGAAGGGCAAATACTGTGCAGGATCCCACTTGCACGAGGTCCTTGGAGTAGCAGGGACGGAGAGCAGGACGGTGCTGCCAGGCCCTGGCAAGGGTGGATGGGTGTTGGTGCTTAATGGGAACAGAGTGTCCGCGTGGGAATTCTGGAACTGGGCAGTGCTGATGGCTGCGCAGCCCTAGGAGGCACTGAGTGTCATTGAGCCGAAGAAGGGGTAGGACGGCGGGTTTGTGCGCATTTTACCATGATTTTAAAAAATTTATTGTTTATCTCAGAGAGAAAGAGAAATGGAGGAGAGAGAGAAAGAGAAACATCTTCCTCAATACCTACAATGGCTGCTGGACCAGACTGAAGTTGGGCACTCAATCCTCACATGGGTGGCAGGGACTCAAGAGCTTGAGCCCTCACTGCGGTCTCCCAGGGTGCCTGTGAACAGGAAGTGGAATGGGGCAGACGGCTGGGACTTCACCCGGGTACTATAATACATGAAGTGGGCACCAGGGGCCCCACCCCTGAGGCTGGGGGCTCGGTCCCGGTGCCCGTGGCTTGTCCTCTTTGCATTTACATTCCTCTGGCCACTAGCTCACCCCATGAGAGCTCAAGCCCGCGCTTCATCTCTGCCTCGATTAGGGGAACTTTCTAGGGCTGGACTAGTAGCTGCTACCCTGTCAGTCCTCAGAGTGGCCCTGGGTGAGGAAGTTTCTGTTGAGGGAGACAGGGATGGGGAGAAAGGCAGGGAAGACAGAGAGATGAACTGGGAGGGAGTTCACACGTCACAGGAGACAAGGGCCAATTTCCAGGAACCCGCCATGCAGGGGTCGCTGCTGAGCTGCCTCCCAGGGCAAGAGCAGTGAGTGCCTGCAGGAGAACCAGTGCGCAGATGTGCACTCCTGAGCCCAGAAGTCTGCGTGTTAACATAGCAGTCAGCCTGGGGCCTGAGGCAGGTGGTCCAACGATGGGGGCATCAGCCAGCCCTTTTGGCAGAGGGAGGGGGAGGCATGTGGGCTCTGCTGTGTAGGAGAGAGTTCACTTGGAGGGGACGAAGGTGGGGGTGGGCCGAGGATGGGCCAGGTCAGCTCTTGAAGCCAGGCCAGAGGCCCCCCTGAGCTACAGTGAACTGGTCAGAGGAACACAGCCTAGGCTTAGGCGAGGGAGGCAGTGCCTGGGAGGGCCTGCCTGATCCTGGCCTGGTCTCCAGGGAGCTGGTATTTTCACTTGAAAAGTCCCCATTAATCTGAAGAGTAGGCTTATTGTTGAGGAGACCAGCCGGCCAGCCAGCACTCAATGTCTCCCTTTGCAGGCCTGAGCTATTATTTGAAGTCCTTCTTGCTTTTCCTTTTTCTCTCCCTCTCCTCCAGCCTATACCCTTTGTGTCTAAGTGGGAAGCAGACGCGTGGGAGAGCCAGCTGGGCTCCGCCTCTTGTTTGGTTCCCAGAACCTCTCTCCTTCTGACTTGGCTGCCCCCTACCCCACTATTGGGGCAGGGCAGGGTTCACTACCACACGCCCAAGCAGGTCTGCTAAGGCCCAACAGGGGCCAGCCCATGACCCCACCTTGTCCCTAGGCCTGTGCCCTTGGGGTGGATGGAAACGGCAGCCTCACTCCCACCTCCCCATGACGTGACAGAGGCACGGCGAGGTCTCTGTTTTTCAAAAAAAGCAAACTCTCTGGTGGAGAAGAGAACAAAAGAATAAGACAATGATCTCTCTCCCCACTTCACCCGAGCCTCTGCTGGGAAACAGAGTGGGGGCTCCATTCCCAGGACCTCACACATGGATGGGGTTTTTCTGCGATCCACCTCAGGGAAACGCTTCCATGAGTGCAAGAGGAAGGGTGGGTGTGAGGAGGGGTGTGTGGACAAGAAAGTGCACGCATGCATGCAGTGTGTGTATGGAGGGTGTGTGCATGAGCAGGTGTGTGTGCAGGGGAGGTGTGTACAGATGTTTATAGGTGTGTGTACAGGGGTCATGTGTATAAGAGGTGTGTACAGGTGTATGTACAGGTGACGTACGTATAGGAAGTTGTGTACAGGTGTGTGCATAGGAGGTGTGTGTATAAGAGGTTGTGTACAGTTGTGTGTATAGGGGACGTTGTGCATAAGGAGGTGTGTTTCAGGAGGGGTTTACAGGTATAAACACCTATGTGTATGGGAGGTGTGTGTACAGGGGATGTATACAGGTGTTTGTATAGGGGAGGTGTGTACAGGGGAGGTGTGTACAGGAGGTGTGTATACAGGAAGTGTTTACAGGTATGTACATGAGGAGGTGTGTGCACAACTGGAGCATAGACACTGCCAAGGTTCTGGGTAGGGGTGGCTAAGAAACGCTCGGTGTACCCACACAATGAAGTACAAGGCAGCAGGAAGATGTTTTCACCTCCAAGCTCTAGGTACCAATGTGGGAAAATCTCTGAGACTGAACAAACCCGATGAAGCTACCCCAGGTTCCTTAAGCTTACGACAACTCTTGTGAAATAACCCCTGATATATTCCATCTTGTACTCATAGTAACAGAGACAGAGATAATGTTCCAGAAGAATCTGCATCAACTCGCGCAGCCAAGTGACCCATCAGGGCACAGGATCAGTAGTGTGTGTACAGAGATCTGGTGGAAGTCCAGAGGCTCCAGGGCACAGGGACCTGGCTGAGAAGGGCCCTGTCCCAAAGTCCCGCTCTGTGCTCTCAGAAACACACAGCGTCCCTACCTCAGCTCTGTGAACACTGCACTGTCCCTGCTGGTCCCTCTGACTCCAGCCAGTGGCCTGGCTCAGCCATACGGCTGGCAAGTGGCCAAGCTCAGCCTCACTCCTGGGGACGTTCCAGCAGCAGACTGGAGACTAGATGCCCACTACCATCCAGGGCCCCAGGACTCCACGACTCCACTGTGGTCCTCAGCAGGCTCCGCCCCTTTCCTTCTCTGTCCTCCTGTGTCTCTTGTATTTGCAAACAAGAGGAGTGCTGGGCCCTCCCCTTTCACCTGAGTTCTCATTCCACCCTGCTGAGGCCCAGCAGTCAGCACCCTGGGTCAGGCCCTGGAAAACAGAGGCTCTGAAACAGTGAGGGAGGCTGGCAGCAGCGATATGCTGCGAAGAGGAGGTGGTGGCCCTGGTGGAAGGCACCACAGAGAATCGGGTGGGGTCCCCCAAGGAGCTAGTGGGGCACAGAGCTGCACATGGGAGGTACTGCAGCTCCGGCAGCCCCCCTCCCAGAGCTGGCCCCCAGACCCTACTCCAGCTTCTGGAGGAGGATAAATCCCAGCAGCCCTGCCGCTTGCTGCTCATGGACACTATAACTTCTGTGATGCAGCGGACAGCGCCGGGACATGGCGGGGCAGACAGGAAGGAGGAAGCAAAAGGCCCTGGGCGTGGAGCTGGAGGATCTGTACTTGGCCCACACCTGCCGTTCACCAGCAGCATGGCCCTGGCCGTCATGTGACTTCTCTGAGCCTCAGCACCCCTGGCTGTGAAACAGGGACTCCGGAGCTGACTGTGAGGATGCTACAGAGTTCAGAACTGACTGAGGGCAGTGACAAGCGGAGCAGATAGCTCAGCTTCCACAGGACAAGGGAAGGACAGGGCGGGGCAAGGAAGAGGACAGTGTATGTCAGGGACAGAGCTGGGGCAGAAGGGGCTAATGTGGGCAGCCCCCTTGCCATGTCTCCAACAGTCCCAGCTAGGTGACTTCATACAGCATAGAGGTCAGAAGTATGGAAATAAGCCAGTGGCATTTCCATTGATTTATCAAACAGGTGTATCCATACCTACATACCTATACCCTTGTTCAGTGTGACAAGAAGAGAGTTAGACACAGACAAAGGGGCCTAAGGGAGGCTGTGGGGGACAAGGCGGACAGCCACACTCCCTGTCTCCCTGGCTAACCCCAGGCAGGCAGGAGAGGTCTAGAGAACAGGTTGGGGTAAGCTGGGAAGGGGAATGGAGAATTTCAAGCTGGCTTCAGCCTTCCTAGCCTGTCCCCTGCAGCAGGGTACTTCCTGGGACTTGTCGTCAGCCAGGAGCAACCAAGCAAGTCCATCACCTGGGAAGCAATCTCCAGCTCCTGGAAGGCATGTGCAGAGGGCTGAGAGCATCAAGGAACAGGTGCAGCCTGGCGGAACACTGGCATCCTAGCACCAGTGCTAGCACGCCCATGTTCAATGAGGAGCTCGGGGTCCTCACTGCCATGGGGATGCCACTGGCCACCTCCACCTGAAGATCCCAGCCCTCGGGCAGGCCAGGGAAAGCCAGCTTCGGCTCTGAGACTCTGTTTCCAGTGAACAAAACTCGCTTCCATCCCTTAGAACGCCTCGCTCTCATGATCCCCACTTCATAGACATGGCAACTCTGAGGCCTAGGGATCCAGGGCCATTAGAACAAAGTCCATCTCGGCTCAGTCAGGTAGCTCTATTCTGCCTTTCTCAAAGATCCTGGGAAACTCCAGCCCCTCCCCCCATCCTGAGCCAAAAACACCCAGAAGGAGCAGGGACCCTGCGACCATGAAGGCAGGACTCACCCACCATGTACCCTAGGTCTGTGTGCGAACAGCCCCTTCATGTTGACGGACCAACCGGCGCAGCAGCCTCTTCTTCCTTTCCTACCCTCACCTTCCCAATACCCACATCCTGGGGGGCATCCTACCTTGTGGGTGAGGCTGGGAGCACTTTCATCCTCCTCCTCCGAGCTTTTCTGCTCTTCTTCTGATGTGAGGTCCTCTCTGGGTGCCACCACCGAGATGGGACAGACTTTGTAGGGCTCTGTGTAGGCACTGCATCAAAGAAGGGAGCGAAGGGTCAGCAGATCTTGTCCAGCAGAGGCCAGGCTGTAAAGCTATGTCCCTCTGTAGGGACCAGACGTGAGCAGGGCCAGGCACAAACCTCACTTCTCTCCTGGCCCTGTCTCCCCACCAACATACTGGCCTCTTTTTAATGCCCTCCACATGCCAGGCTGTTGCTGCCTCAGGGCCCTGACACATGCTTACACAGACATGACTCCCTGTTAGATTCAAGGCAGGCTGTAGGGGTGAGGGAAGGAGGGTGAGAGATGTCCAATTGGCCACCTAGTCAGGGCTGCCGTGTCCTCCAGACCTGGACAAGGGACGCAGCACGTGGCAGGCAGAGCAAGGGTTGCAGGTTCTGGCACAGGGCTTGTCATCAGCTGATGCTGACCCTGTCTTGCTTTCTTGAAGGTGTTGTGAGAGGTACAGCCAATGCAGGTGTGTTGTTGCATCTCCAAGGAACTGGGATGCCGGGACTGCACTGCTGGTCATTAAGCACTGAACATGCATTCAGGGTGTAGGTACGAATCCCCTGCTTCATGCAGGGTGTGGGGCTGGCTAGAGGGCAGAGCACTGGTGAAGAAGGCAGGCCCTGTCCTCAGGAGGGTACGAGCACAAACTTTGAGGTCCCCAGCAGAGGCCCTGTCCCTGCAGCCTCCTTGTCCACCGACTTTTGTCTGCAGTAGGATCTGGCTCTCTCTTGTTTCATCACCTTCAATGGATCCCTCCTGCCGTTAGCAACATGGCCCCCACCATTTTTCACCAAGTTCCTCTTCATACTCAAAACCCAGGAACCCAGGGGGGGCATCTGGCCCAGCAGCTGAAACAGCACCCGGGCACTCACATCCCATACTGTTGTGCCTGAGTAGGAATGTCAGCTGCACTGTGGACTCTGGCCTCCTGAGAGACAACATGGTCCCTGCCACCAACCCCGGTGGGAGACCTGGGTTGAGTTCCAAGCTTCTGGGCTTTGGCCCGGTCCAACCCCAGCCAATATGGACATTTGGGGAATGAATTAGTGGATGGGAGAGCTAGCTCTCTTTCTCTCTCCCTGTTTTTCTAATAATTGTAAGTAAAGCTTTCTAAAAAACTCCAGGTACCTGGTCTTACTCAATTCTTAGCCAACATTTGTCTCTGTTCTAGGAATGCCAGGCAACAATGGGATGATAGACAGATGGCAGAAGAGAAGGGAACACCCACTTGCTGGACTGGCTGGGAACACTGCAGCCCCGTGTTTATGTCGTCTGGACTGCGGTCCTTGCCTTGGGCATTGGTCCAGGCAGGAGGTGACAAGGGGGAGATAAAAAACCTGAGGTGACAGCTGAACCAGAGGCCCCTCTGGGAGCTCCTTCTCACTGCTGCAGGAGCCAAACCCATGGATCCCATTTCCAGAGCCTGAGCCATGGGGTCATGCCATGAGCAGCATGGGCATTCCAGGGGTCCACAAGGCCAGACACAGGCGGGACAAGGTGGCCACCAAGGGCAGGGTCTGTTCTTGCCTGGGCTACTCCTGCCACAGCAGCTGGGCTGCAGGCGGCATCTGGGCCCCCAGAAGAAGAGGTACAAATCCAGTCCCAACTCAGGCTGAGCTGGCCAAACCCACTCTCCAGCAGGGTGCCCTACTGGTCAACCTCTGTCCTCTCCCTTTTCCCAAAGCTTGTCTTGATCTCTTCTTTCCAGCTGAGTGTAAACAATGCATTTTGCAACAAGCCACACACCTAGGACTGAGGTGCACAAAGAAACAGCTCATTGCCATTTTTGGCCATGTGTGCTGGAAACCCCCTTTAGAGAGCCACCCTGGTACCCCTCACTACTCAGCATCACACAGGGGTCGAGGAGGAGGGTGGTCCATCCTTCCTCATTTGCTTGATAGAGTTTGGAGCCACTCAG
This sequence comes from Ochotona princeps, assembly GCF_030435755.1. Lineage (NCBI taxonomy): Eukaryota > Metazoa > Chordata > Mammalia > Lagomorpha > Ochotonidae > Ochotona > Ochotona princeps. The sequence continues at coordinate 35,806,434 of NC_080852.1, read as the reverse complement.
GAAAGTGACTGCCCAGACCAGGCTTCCAAAGCCCCAACTCCCCTCAGAGCGTTCCTTCGTCCAGTAGGTAGGGAAGGAGTGGGTGGGCCTGGGGCCTGCAGAGGAAGCCTGCTGCACTCTATCTGAAAGTGAGCCACAGTGAGGGATGCAGCTGCTGCCTGCACCCTGGGCCCTCCTTCTCTTCATCCAGGAAAGGAAGGTGTGTGCCAGGCCTTTCCTAGAGTGTGCTGTGGGGGAGGAAGCGCTTTCCAGCCAAGCCTTTTAGGCGGCACGCCAGAAGCCTGAGCCTCCACACACACTGCCAGAGTGCCTGCTTCCTCCAAAGTTACCTTTCGGGGTCTCCCTGCTCCACTCGCACCTCCACCACCAGTGGCCCCTGAGGTCCACCTGGAAGGCCACAGTAGCTGCCTGCTGCTCTTCCCCTCCTCTACCCTCCCCTCCTGGCTGGCCTCCAACCTGCTCTCCATCTGGGGTCAGGGTGACTGTCGAACCCACTGTGCTCATGTGCCCCTCTTGCTGAAGACTGTCTGGGGCTACTTTGGGGCTGTAGGAATCCAGCCTCAAAAGCTCAGCCTGTTGGACAAAACTTGGTATGAGCTTGGGAAGGAGAAGGTGGGCACCCTCGGCTCCTGCTGTTGCTCTAACAATCTCCCCAGGAGGGCCCGGCACAGCAGCCTGGTACTCAAAGTCCTTGACTTGCATGGATTAAAAAAATCTCCTCAGGGCTAGGTGCCCTTGGGCATCACAGTGCCAGACTGGGGGCCTCATGCCAAGTGTGTGTCGGGGGAAGGGGTAGGTGTCACTGAGCAGAGCTGTGGGTGGCACTGGAGAGCAAGCTCCTGGAAGCAACTTCCTGAAGTGTGAAGGGGCTGGCTCAAGGTCATGTGCCAAATTCAGGCCAACACATGCTGTTTCTCATACCGGGTTCCATATTTTTTCTTTTTAAAAGATTTATTTATTTTCATTGGAAAGGCAGACCTACAGAAAGAAGGAGATACACAGAGAAAAATTCCCCGTCCACTGCTTTACTCCCCAGGTGGCCACAATGACCACAGAGCTGAGCTGATCCAAAGCCAGGAGCCTGGAGCTTCCCCCAGGTCTCCCACGTGGTTGCAGGGTGCCAAGGCCTTGGGCCGTCCTCAAGTGCCTTCCCAGGTCACAGGCAGGGAGCTGGAGGGGAAGTGGAACAGCTGGGACACCAACTGGTGCCTCTATGGGACCCTGGTGCACATAAGGTAACGATTTAGCCACTAGGCTACTGCAGTGGGGCTACCTGGTTTCATTTTAAAGGCTAGGGAATAGCTAGCAGGGTTCTGTTGGCCCACAGACATGTGGTTTCAGGTCACAGGTCGTAAAGGATCCTGTGTGTCGTTAGCTGACTTTCAGGACAGGGTTCATGCTGGCAAACTGGGCTGCCAGGGTTTCCCCTGGTTGGCTCCTGCTAAACCTCCTCAGGCAGGCCTCTGTAGGAACTAATGCACAGGGCTGCTGAGGGAGTCAGGGAGTGCATTCAGGAGGCTCAACAACACCTGCCACCTTGTGACTCGGTCAGCACGGCCCCTTCCCCCTCTGTTCTGGCTGTGTGGGTGCCTCCAGGCTGGGGCCAGCTCCTCCTTCCATCACTGCTCACCCCTGGCTGTTTAAGCCACACCACTGTTTTACTTAAAAGGTTCATTTATTTATTTATTTATTTGACAGGCAAAGAGAGACAGATCTTCCATCCACTGGCCCACTCCTCAAATGCGTACAATGGCTGAGGCTAGTCCAGCCTGAAGCTAACAGTCCAGAATGACTTCCAGGTCCCCACATGGGTGGCAGGGGCCCAGACACTTGGGCCATTCTCCATTCCTTTTCCAGACCACTAGCAGGAAGCTCAACGGGAAGCAGAACAGCTGGGTTCAGGGCTCCAATATGCAATGCTGGCTTAACCCAATGTACTACAATGCTGGCCCCCAAATCAACTTATTTTTAACACTGGCTACTTACTCGGATGCACACCAAGTTAAAAAAAGACCGGTAAGGTCATAGGTCTATGTTCTTCTGGCAGTTTGAAGACAGCAAACGCCAACAGTGTGGTTGACAATGTTACCTGGCTTGCCATTGAAGACACATAGACCTCTCAGAGACAAACCTGGTTAGCTCTGAACCACCCGCCACCTGACTCAACCCAACTTCAGCCGTGGTCAGAAGTGCGGCCCAGGCCGACGGCATTCCTCCTAGCATAGTTCTGTTTATGCCATTTTTTTAAATGAAGATCACTGAAACAGTTGCTCATTTATCTCACTACACTATTTGGGGTCTGTGAGCCCAACCAATGGGGAGAAATCATCAATTGAAAACACACTTTCAGGTACACAGGATGCCTACATCTCACCTCTGAGGGCCTGACACCAGCTTCCTGCTAGGGGGAGTAACAGGGGAGACAGCAATGATAATTCAAGTATTTGTGTTCCTGCTACCCATGTTGGAGGCTAGGGTTGAGTTCTCAGCTCTCAGTTCCAGCCACTGGCTGTTTTGGACATTTGAATAATGGATTAGCCAATAGATAGGATCTCTCTCTCTCTCCCTCTCTCTCTCTCTCTCTCTCTCTATCTCTCCAACTCTGCCTCTCAAAATGAATGAATGAATAAAGAAATAAAATTCGGTCACAATGTAAAAGAGCAAGTTCAATCAATGTCTGCACATTCAAGGAGAAAGTTGTAGCAACAAGCCCTATCTTAGAGGAAGGCATAATTGAATAAACAAACCAAAACACTGATGGTAGTGAAGACCCCACGGGCTGCACCTGCAGATCTCAGAGAGTGGCTACCTTGTTGGCCTTCAAATTCAGAGAGAAGCAGCTCTGAGAAATGTTTCCTTAGCAACTTCTTCCCAAATGCTCTGACGGCCTCTGGCAGAATCTCTCCCAGGAAGTAGTCACCCTCCCTTGGGGAAACACCCTGGGGGGGACACATACACACATTTTGTTTCCAGCTCCCCAAGTTTGCCAATGTGAATCTCCAAGTGGGGTCCGCTGCTTAGTACAGTCTAAGGAAGCTCACAAGGAGCAGTGTTTTTTTCTATCTGGTGCCTATCTGCTTTTTCATCTATTAAAAAAAAACCCCTATTAGGAGCCCTTTCTATTATAGGCTACCCTGGGAACACAATCATAAGCAAATAGATCCTTTGTTCCCAGGTCTCACTAGCGAAAATGCTCACAACAGTGATACCTACAGGTGTTATCTCCAGCTGGATTCTTTGAGCACAATACTACAATACGCATGACAATGTCCCCTAACCCAACCACCTGTTCATCCACTTAACTTCACCCATTACGCACTCATTCAGCCATTCACTCACCAATCTATCCAATTAACCATCCACTCAGATGTCCACTCTTGAATCCATCCAACCCTCCACCTGCCCATCTGCTCACTCATCCATTCATCCATGCACACATCTGGTCATCCTTCTACCTGGTCACGCACTCATCCAACCACGTGTCCATTCATCCACTCATCCATCTCCTACCTGCTACCTACTCATCCACTCACCCACATCTCCATCCTGCTATGCACACATTCCTCCACTAACTCCACTCAAAGGGATCAGCAACCACTTCATGGAGCTGACACAGGGAACAGTTGAGAGATGACGGAAGCACCTCTGGCTTCAAAAAAGGCAAACAATGCCAAAGTTCATTAAGAAGGTAGGCTCGGAAGTCAGACTGCTTTATTGATAGCCAACTCTGCTACTGCAAGCAAATAATTTAACCCCTCCATGCCTCAGCTTTTTTTTTTTTTTAAGATTTACCAATTTACTTGCAAGTCAGAGCTATTGTGAAAGAGAGACAGAGAGATGGAGAGTCATACTCTAAGACATTAACTAGTGATGGTGTTTCCATAGCCTGGCAGCATTAGATGGGATAAGCTGAAGGGATTAGCTCACTGGAATGTGAGACTACAGGCGGCTTCATCCTGCCATCAGCTGTTCCCTTGCAGCTGGCTGGTGCTGAGGGTGGCTTAAAACTCAGCCACCTCCTCGTGGCCTTACACGCTACAGGCTCCTTCATGCCTGCCTCCTCACTGCAGCCTCCATATCTTCCCAAGCAACACATTAGGACCAAGAGCGGCCAGTTGACCAGACAGGAGGTGAGGAAGGACATGTGGGAGTTACAGTGTGGATGCCAGAGACGAATTCCTAGGCACTCTTTCAACAGTCTTAAGGACAAACAGGCTGTTGTGCCTTGAACAGGGGCTTTTTAGGGAGTCCTGGATTTATGGTTGCTACAGTGCCAGCACCCAAGGAATTCAACTGCGAAATCACTGCTGGGGAAAACTGGCAGATGGACCAGGGGGTCAGTACTGTAAGCTGAGTGACCAAATGATCTGGAACTTTGTCATCAGCTAGAGGAGGGGCACTGTGTGAACTCAGGCAACTCACTCAACCTCGCTGACTCTTCCCTGTAGAGTGGAGATAATCATCTGGGCTCACTGCGGGCCTCCATGAGAACGTGATGGTGGAAGTGGCCACTGCCTGGCATGGAGCAGCTCTTGCTGGCCAGTCCAGGAGAGCCTGTAGAAAGGCCCATGTTCTAACTCCCAGGCTGGTCTTTCTGGAGCGGAGCTGCGCTTGAAAGGGAACTGAAAGTAAAACTGCCAGAGCTGGCCACCTTAAATGACCCTCCCTCTTGAGGAGCTGTGACTTGTAAAAAGACAAGTGGCCCCACTTGGGGAGAGCAGTGCTGGATGACCTGGCCAGAGCTGTGCAACTCTGACTGTGAAATTCCGTCCTGTGCAACACTCGCTGGGAGCCATGACCTCAAACTAAGCCAAAAGGGCTCAGTAAATTCATTTAGAAGGAACACAGCTGCCCCTGGGAAGGGGCCTTCGGGGCTGGGCTTTCTGAGAATTGGAAAGTCTGCAATAGCGGAGACCAGAGAACAGGAACACCCTGGCCGGCAGAGCAGCTGAGGTGTTTGGCGGTGCAGAGGGGAGGGCTGGGTGCAAAATCAGGGGCTTCCAACCCTGCAGATACTCCCCCCTGCCCTGCCCACTTCCCCCACCCCAGCATCCAGCAGGACTCCAAGCAAGCCCTCCAGGCTTCCAAGGCGGCCCCTTCTGTACCAGATGACTTCCTGGTGCTCAATGTTGACCCCTCCCATGTACCACTTCCTTAAGGCAACACTATCCTGGTGTTCATAAATTTCACTTGTACCAACTAGGAACCTTTGATGTTGAGATGCGAAGAGCACAAAGAGTCTGGGGACCACTGGACTCACTGCCAGCCAGCCCACCTCCTGCAGGATCTGGGTGATGTGGCTACCCTAGTGGGTCTCAGTTTCCCTCTCCATACACTAGAGGGTGCAGACTGGACCCCTGGGCCAAAGCATGGAAGAACTGTTGCATGCTGCAGGCAGTCAGCAGGTACACCTCAGCCCGGGCTGGAGCGGAACACACCACAGAGCCAGGGTCAGTCAGGGAAGAGCCTTGTCATGGTTCTCAGACACAGCATGGAGACGGAACATTCAGTTTCCATCTTCCACTGAGCTGAAACAAATGTTCATCCTTGCACTCCGCGACACGGGTTCATCCTTGCACTCCGCGACACGATGCCACTCCCTCCCCCCAGTTCCGCCCTCCTCTATAATGGGGTCCACAGTTGTCACAGGGGTTGTTCTCTTTCTATAGCAGAGGTACAAGTCACCACTCAGAGCTTTTTAGCATGAGGGTTGTCCAACCAGCACAACAAGTTCAGAACATTTTCCTCACCCCAGAAACAGACCCCAGAGACTCCAGCAGTGGCTTCACATTCCTACCAGGCCCACAAGCACCTGGAAAATAGGAATCTACTTCCTCCTTCTGTGACTGTGCCTGTTCTGGCAGGTGTTTTCAGAGTTGATTGTGCCTTTTTTATGGCCGAATACTATTCCACCATCTGGACAGACCCCACTTTACTGCTTCCTCTGCAGGTGGGCAGTTCCTGACCCACAGCAATCACGCGGCCGTGAACATGGGTGTACATGTGCTCACGTGCGCCTTCATCTCTCTTGGGCAGACACTGACGAGTGGGCCTGCTGAGTCACAGGGTGAGTCTATCTGCACATTCTGAGGTGCTGCCAGCCGGCCGGCTGTGTCCCAAAGCAGCTGCGTCATCTTAACTTCCCACTAGCGGTGCCTGCCTGTGCCAACGACCATGTATCCTTGGCAACACTTGCGACTGCAGGTCTTTATCTCAGCCATCCTCGTGGGTCAGAAGTGGTTTTACAGGGATTTTCAAAGGTCTGTGCTTGCCGATTCCCAGTTCCACCTCCTCCCATCCCAAGCAAAGGCTGCCATTTTCCCCCCTAATCAAAGAAAAAAGGAGAAACAGATTGTGACTAAGAAGCTCATCAAGTGTGGTTCGAGAGGTCAGGGGCCAGACATGGCGGACAGAGGAAACAACTTGTAGATCATCAGAAGCCTCATAAAACAACAGACTAACGCAAGGAGGGAACATGCAAGAAAACTTTGTAAAGCCTGACCCACCAGGAACTGACGGGGGTGGGGCACTCTGGCTTGGGCCAACAGTGACTGCCCCTGGTCCAGCTCAGGGCAGGGGTATGGGTACCTGGACAGGGTCTGCCTTTCAGCACATGGGCCTGGCCTCACTGGCATCTCATCCCTGGGATTGCAGAGGAGTATGCTATGACAGGCACGGCTCCAGAGTCTGACTGCCCAATGACCCCATGCCTCTGACACCTCTCTGCCCACTGACCCTGAGCAGGCTGCTAGACTGCCCTGTCTGCTTCACCACCTGGAAAGCAGCAGATGGGAGGGTCTCTTGTTTTCTGCTCAAAACAAAGGAATCCATGCTGGTGAGCCCTGCCACCTCTGTGGCACCTCCGGGCACCCTGTACAGCTGTGCTCATGGCTGCACTGGCTCATCTCTGTCACAGACCCTTCCAGAATCCCCACCTGACTCACCTCTCTGCCTGTTCCATACTTACTGCCCTCTGCCCCTGCCCCCAGCCTGAGCCAAACACTACCTCTTCCTTGTCATTCCCCATGGAGGGGTTCTCACTATATTCTGTGACCATGGTTGCTTATGCCTCTTGAGGAACCTGTCTGTGTTCTCTATAACACAAGTTGGACAACTATCCCCTCCTGGGTTCTTCCTCCTGTGGCAGGGCCTGACAGACTCAGAGGCACTCAGTACATTTAGCTAAGGTGGCATCAGCAGGTGTTGCCATCACCGACTACATGGTGGCTATACCTCCCCAGGCACCTGAACTTCTACATCTCCCTCTTATCTTAGGGACAGCCGACAGTTTAGTGGAGGCTGAAAGGCTGGGGGCCGGCACTGCCTCACCTTCCTCACCTGCAACACGGGGTCCATATCTGTGGGCCCCAGGCCCTGACCCCTCCCGCGGTATGCAGACATGCCTTGTTCTCTCTCTGGGACGCAGAGCAACCCGGACCACAGGGGAAGCAGGAAGGGCAGAGGAGCTGCGGCTTTGGCCTCGGGCAGCTGGAGAGTTACACAGGCCGCTCTCATTTACACATCACAACAGACGCTGCTGGGGCTGCCAGCAGAGGGGCTGGTGGTTTCCATGTGTGGTGGCCTGAAACCAATCCCCTTCTCCCATTCCTCCCGTTTGCACAGACACAGCAGTCAACAGCAACAGCAGACCAAGACTGCAAAGGCATTGCCGAGCCCTTGCAGTACGCCAGGTGCTTTGTGACTCTCCCCTGCCCCTGCATCTCACAGGAGCTCACAGCCTTACAGATGGACAAGCAGGGACAGTACACTCAAGAGCTGAGATCTGAATGCAGCTTCAGGCCCACCTTCCCACGTGCCAGGCTACATCGTTTCTACCAGCAGCAGTTAGCATCTGCCAGGCACTGAGTTGTACATGACCCATGACCATCCCAGGGGAGCCTTCAATCACTGTCCCCGTTTTCTACAACTGGACCACCCTCAATAGAGGCATCCATTCCTGTGCTTCTCTGTTGCTTCCCCTGTGCTGGGCAGGGTGAGGACAGAGATGAGTGGGGCAGGCTTGGAATGAAGTGAGAGATGTCAGAACACATGAGTGACTGGTGATAGGCAGGCAGGTGGGTGAGCCCATGTGGCCAGAGAGGGGTGCCTGATGGGAGACACAGGGGGGCAGTTAGATACACACACTGAGCCGAGAGCCAGCCAACGGCTGTAGACCTGGACTGAGATACCCTGTAACACACACACACACCCTCGCCACCCCGGTTATGAGGGTGTCTGCCCAACTCCATCCACCTCCTTTAGTTCCAGTGGGGAGAAAGCATTTTCAGAAAACACCACTTTTTGCCAAGGGACTTTGAGATTCTGTAATCCCACCCTGCTCCTGATCCTACTGTTTCCCCGTGCCCAGGCTCCTCTACCTGAAAAATTCTTTTGAGGCCTGGATCAAACTCTACCTGCTCTTCCAATAAACCTTCCAGGACCACTAGCTGAGCCAATGAAGCATTAGCTATAGACTTCAAACTTGCATGAATGGACCTCTCTCAAAATCCTGTAGATTCATTTATTTTGTTAGTCATACATCCTTTTAATTTATATATATTCTTTCTAAAGATTTTATTATTGGAAAGGTAGATTTACAGAGAGAAGGACAGATACACAGAAAGATCTACATCTGCTGGTTTGTTCCCCAAGTGGCCATAACAGCTGGAGGTGAGCCGATCCAAAGCCAGGAGCTTCCTCTGGATCTGCCATGTGGGTGCAGGGTCCCACGGCTTTGGGCCATCCTCGATCGCTTTCCAAGGCCATAAGCAGGGAGTTAGAAGGGAAGTGGAGCAGCTGAGACATGAACCGATGCCCATAAGGGATCCTGGCGCTTGCAAGGAAAGGATTTAGCCACTAAGTCATCCTGCTGGGTCCTATTTATTTATATTTTGGAGAGGCAGAGAGAGACCGACAGGTTTTCATCTGGTATTTTGCTCCCTAGATGCCCACAACGGCTGGGGAGCAGGAGCTGGAAGCCAGACACTCAGTCCAAGCCTCCTCCTGTTTGTGTCAGGAGCTCAGCTGATGCCATCACTGCTGCCCAGCAGGGTCTGCACCAGCAGGAAGCTGTAGTCATGACGAGCTGGAGGCTGGCAGCAGCCCCAGACACTCTGATGTCCTTTGGAAAGAAGCTCCCCAGCCTGCAGGGGCTGTAGAGCCTATCCCTGCGCACACACACCTGCTTGTGAGGTCCTGCTTCCCTTTGTATGCTCATGTTCCTAGAGGTGGCACCCTTCACTGGTCATGGTTTTAGCTTTTTCCAAAACAGGTTTTATTTCTTCCTGGCCAAAGTGCAAGTTCCTTCTTGCCAGCCTACCATGTTTAACTCGTAAAGCCCTTTGCATGTAGCAGGAACTTGATGAAAGTCACAGTGAGGAATGTGTTCTGGAGGCACCCCTGTCACCCTTGGCCCTGGGCACACCAGGGAGCAGACACAGATAAAGGACTTAGGTCAGAGGTTACCGCATCCACTCTGGGTACCCACCAGGACACAGCAGGTGTGGGCGCGACCTCTGGATGCAGGCCCATGGCTAGCACTGGGGACATCTAGGTGGGCGAGAACCCATATCTGCCTTGAAGGTACTCAGCCTAGTAGGAGAGCAGAGAGACCCAAGTTGGGCCAGTAAGGCCCACAGCACAGCAGCCCATGAGCGATGGCGAGGTCTCAGTTCAGTGCGCAAGGCAACAGTGTGCTGGCAGCCCCAGCAGGGGCAGGACACAGGCAGAGACTAGGGTGACTGGGAGCGAGGTGGGGGAGCCTCCTCAGAGGACAGGCGCTCTGTCCTGGGGCTCTCAGAGGCGCTGGGGTGGGGCAGTCTCAGAGGGAAGCGGTGTGGGCAGGGGCAGGGCTGCCTGGAAGCAGGACTTTTCCCTTTCACAACAACAGGCCTCATCCCTCCGATGGTCTGAGGGGCACCCGCCCTTGGCCCCGCAGAGCCAGACAGGTCTCGGGGTGGCCAGCTTCCCCGCCTCCACCCACCTCCTAGGCCTTGTCCTGCATTTCCTGTAAACACGGACACTTCCTCCCTGGGGAGGGCCTGGCAGGGCCGCGGGCCCCACCCGCAGGGCCGACAGACAGGCCCAGCACACAATGGCTGGCCTCTCCACACCCCAGGCCTGCCCACGACCCAGAGAATAAGAATCGCATCTCACTAAAACCGAACAGCCAGGGCCTGTGCGGGCAGCCTAGCGGCTAAAGTACCTTGCCTTGCATGTTTGGATCCCATATGGACGACAGTTCTAATCCCGGCGGCCCCACTTCCCATCCAGCTCCCTGCTTGTGGCCTGGAAAAGCAGTCGAGGATGGTCCAAAGCCTGGGGACCCTACACCAGCATGGGAGACCCAGAGGAGGTTCCTGGCTTCAGATAGGCGTAGCACTGGCCAGTGTGGCCGCTTGGGGAGTGAATCATCGGACAGAAGATCTTCCTCTCTGTCTCTCCTTCTCTCTGCATATCTGACCTTACAATAAAAAATAATAAATCTTTAAAAAAACAAAAAATTGAACAACCGAAGTTCCCACACCACAGAGGGATGAGACAAGGCTGGTGGGGGAGCAGAGGAGAGGGGACCGGCCCCAGGGTAAACAGGAAGCACGTCAGAAGGCAGGCCCAGGCCTGGCCCCTAGCTGCCACACATGGGGCCCCGATGGTGCATGGCTAGTGGCTTAGGCTTGAGAAACCAGTCCAAGTAGGTTTCTAAGACGGGTTTCCAAGCTGCACAGACTAGGGCGAGCTGTCTGCGTGCCTCGGTTTTCTCATCTGTAAAATGGAGATAAAGACGGCGCCAATCGCACAGGGTTCCTGCCAGGATTCAACGAGGCGTCAGACACAAAGCACCGGGAACACAGACCGGACGTGACACTGTTCCCCTCCTTCCACCCGCCCCTGACCTGAACTTGGGCCTCTAGGCCACACAGCCTCTGCCTCAGGGGAGGGGTTGGCGTTCCCACACAAGCCAGCAGGCAATCTTACAGTCTGTGACAAGGGGCCGGAGTCCGCTGAGAGCATCCTGCCTGTCGAGCCCCGCCTCAGAGTGACAAACCCGAGGGTCCACCGGGTGGGGGATGTGACTTCCCATGTTTAATATTCCTTTGATGTACCTACACATGCTGTCTGAGGCTCTGTTGGGGGCGGGCAGGCCTTAGGCTGAGGCTGAGGTTGGGGAAGCACTCTGAAGTCTCTAAACACTTCGCACATTTCCACACCACAAAGACTTCCCACAACCCTGCGCAACAGGCTTAGCTATGCCCAGGAAAAGAAAGAATGAGGCCATGTCCGGGGATACCACAGTTCCACGGTGGCCACTGGGGCCAACCAGAGCCTGTGGCTCCAGGGCTGGGAGGTTCCCTGGAGTCCCCAGCAAAGCTGTGGGGGCATGTCGGGTAATTCCCCTGTGGACTAGGGTGCCGTGCGAGCAGTTTCTGGGGCCCGTGGTAGGGTATCTGGAAGCACTTACAAGCTGGCGGCTGAGCCCGTTTTTTTTTTTTTTTTCAGTAATTGCTTTGAAATATGGGTTTTGAGAGTTCGACTGCAACGCCAGCTGGCAATGCCTCCTTCCCACATGGCCAGGACAGAGAATGGGACAAGGAAAGGCTGAGAAAACCACCCATCACACAGAGCATGCTGGCGGGGGACAAAAGAAAGTGCTGCAGGATGGAACATGCCAGAAACTGGAACCCGGGAGGGCCTGCCTGCCTCCCTCATCCCTTACCGGACCCAGAGGAGCCTCAGCTCATCGTGAAGATCGCACCGTGTACTCCTGGTCAATGTGCCCCCTTCCATGCTTCACTCTAGGGTCGAGACCCTTCTTGGAGGCTATCAGCTGGTGTGTGCCTAGTCAGGGGCACTGGACAGCTCCACTTGGCAGCCCGAGGCAGCAGGGCATGCTCCCGATCCTGTGTTCGCAGCCAGGGAGGCTCCTTCTTCCTAGCCAGGGCCCACCCTCAGGTGTTACCGGGCTCTGTTTTAACCAACTCACACTTCCATCCCAGGCTCGCTCCTGCTACCTCCAAGATTCCCGTACCACTCACTCCTCAATTTCCTGGTAGGAAGAAACTTCCTGAGTTCTTCAGAGCAGGAAACGGAACTAAAAGATAAAACTCCAAGGAGGCAGCAAAGGGCAGGGCTGGTCATCCCCAACCTTCCAAGCCCTCTCTTGCGACTCCAGTGGGCCTGGAGGAAGCCTCTTCCTCAGGCAGCTCCAATGGGAGAGTCACCTGATCTGTCTTCTGGGCCCTTAAAATGGGAAATGCCCTGGGCTGCTGCACAGTCAGGTGCGAGAGACCCAAAGAAGAAAACAAAACAGGATCCCGGAACGCAGAAGCTCTGGGTATTCTCTAAGTGAGCTGAGATACTCGGGACATTTGAGGAAGCACAGAGATCGGAGCCTGCGCATGGAGGAACCCTTTCTTCTCAGGGCCAGGGGCTGCCTAACCCACCCTGGGAGGCGGGGTGATGGCAGCCATGAGCTGCTGCCCCTCAGGAGACTGCCAGTCCTTGGAGAGGCTTCCCGAAGAGCAGAGGGCAGAGAGCATGGCTCAGGGACAGGCACAGGGTCAGAACCAGGCTTCCTTGCCCTGGTATTGTGGTGCTGGGGCTCCTCATATGGTGTGTCTCGGCTCTCCCAGCCAGTTTGCGAAGCAAGGAACCCGAACCGCATGTCCCAGCAGTCTACAACAAGACTTTGTGCACTGCTGGCTGTGGCCACTGCCCTCAGTAGGGCCCCACGGTCCCCGGAACGCATGTGGCCGTTGACCCCTGGCTGAGGTGCAGAGGAGGAGGCGCCTGCCACAGGCAATTGTCCCTCTAAGCCGATATGTTCGGGAGCACTGGAGGAAGGGGGCAGCTTGCCACACAGGTAGTTTTCTGAGCCAGAGAACTCCAGATCACTGGATCAGTCGTTAGGCATAGGGTCTGGAAATGTGTGTTCTCAGGGGGTCTGGCTTATTTTCTGGTTTCAGGCACGTGAAGATTTGTGGAATGCTACAGCTGGAGAGGCAAGGAGAGTTGAGTGTAAGTCCCAGTCCTGTCAGATGTGCAACCCTGGTGGGCCTTGCCTCGTCTCTGAGCCCCAGTGTCCCCCTTCCCCTCCTGCCCCAGCCCACAGAGTTGCTGTGAAGATCCAAGGAGGTTGGATGGACAAGCTCTCTGAACAGGTGCAGACCCCAAACACACCTTGCCTCCTTATGGCCACCAGACTGCAGCCTTGCCCATGGCAACAGTATGCTGGCTGGGAGGGGCTGGCTCTGACTTCATCACCCCCAGCAGGCGGGAAGGCTGGGGGGGATCCAAGTGGGGTTGTCTGGCATGCAGATGGTGCTCTGTGGGCCGGGCCTGAGGAGGGGGGGCGCCCTGCAGCCAGGGCTGATGGCAGCTTCCGCACCCCCTGGAGAGTGCCTAGGGAGGGAAGCGGGGGTGGGGGGGAACCCAGGCCTAAATTTTGAGTATAAAAGGAAAAGGTGGCAGTAGGGAGTCTAAAAAAAAAAAGAGCAGCCTGGCTTTCCTCTCAGCTAGCATGGCTTGGGGCATCCGTCACTGCTGGGCCCTACTTGAGGAGGCTCTGCCCAGTGCCCAATGATACGCTGAGCTGGGGACAGGGACCACAGTCTAAAATAAATGAGTGAAGTTCCAAACGTGGGGGTAGGGGAAGGCAACTCGATTTAGATGATGTGGATGATGAAAGCATCCAGCTCACAAGATTTACAAAATTAAGAACAAGAACTACAAAACTCCACCTGATAAACCCAACACTTGGAAGTGGACTCCGGTTTTCTGTTTTCATGGTGGGGTAAAGGCACAGTTGAGAGCCTGTCTCAGCCAGGACGACCCCGTGGTCAGAGGGGTTGGTGTCTGGATACCCGCGCTCCTGCCTGCCACCCCGAATCCAGCACAGATGAGACACTTGCCAGATGCTGGGGGAAGTGGGAGATAAGTGCTCGCTCCCCAGCAGTTTATGATCCCATAGGGACCACTCTGACATGACAACAAGGAAGGAAATTCCAAAAGCTACACAGTATGCCTGAGGAAGATGGCTAAAGTGCTAGGAAAACTCAGGATGTATCTCCAGCTGCCACGAGATGTTTAGACAGCTTTATGGAGAAGGGGGTGCTCCAAACAGGCCAGGCTGGGACCCTGGGGGTTTCTGGGCATGAGGCACAGCACCAACAAGGCACACAGAAGTGGGGAGCTCAGGACCTGTAAGGGACCCCACCTCACCACTGGTCCTGGGGGCCACAGAGGGAAGCAGAGAAGATGCAAGAGTAAGGGTAGGTGCAGACACCTCACCCAGGAAGAGCTGTGGTTGAGGGGATGCAGCCCGGGGAGGAGCAGGTGGGGGAACACATTTCACACTGAGTTGGGCTCTGTGACCATGACTGTGTCTGTGCTTTGCTCCCTGGGCAGAAGGGCTGGTTACATGTGGAAATTCCTGGTCCCCCTGTGAAGTCCTTCCCAGCCCCAGGTACCTGGCCATGTAGAGAGGGTGAGGGACACGGCTATGGCCCTGAGGTCTGAGGTTGCGGTCTCCTTCCTCCCTGGAGGGAGGTGGTGGTGGAAGGGCTTGGCTGGGAGTCCCACGAGTTGCTTTAAGGACAACTTGGCATTTTGACATGGGGAGGTGTAGTTGTATTTCGCTTGGTCCCCAAAGCTGCAGCTGCCCGAGCTGGGATGCCTTTCTAGGACAAAAGCACACCCAGAATTAACTGTCGGGCTGGATGCTGTGCCAAGCAGAGATGCAAGCCAAACATCTGGGTCTCTCAAACTGCTTGAGTCCCCCTCGGGAAGAAAAGACCAGAAAAGCCAGGGGCTGGGACCCGGGAACACTGCTGGAGGGACTGAGAATGTCTAAACCCCAGGAGCACTGGGACCGTGTGGGGAGGAAGGAGAGGGGACAGGAACCCCTCGGTCATCCTGTCCAGTGACACTGCTTTCTTCTGCTCCCATTCTCCTGGGAGAGACGGCTTGGGCCCCTTCCCCCAACCTGTGTCCTTTCTAGATAAGAAAGGACAACTGTCAGCGATAGTCATGCTCTGGTGGCTGACTTCCCTGCTATCTTCCTGAAATCTCACCCTGGTTAAAAAAAAAAGAAAAGAAAAAGTCTGCTCCTTAACCAAGCCTGTCCATCTCCTTCCTCCTTCCAGTAACTCTTTCAACCCAGAGTCTTGAATTATTCACACCCACGGATCTCTGCTCATCAGCCCTCCATGATCGGATACAAACTAGGAAAGGACAGTGTTCATCCTGGAGAACACACAGGCCTGACCATTGTAGGGGAGGCTGGGAAACCCAATGTCCAGTCCCATGGCAGTGCCTAGCGAGGTTAACACCCACCATCTGTGCTTCAAAGAAATGGTTTTACAAGAATTCCTCACTGCCTGTGGTGGTAGCACAGCAATGCCACAGCTCATGTGGGTCAGCTGGGCAGGCTGGACGACTACCGAGGCAGCCCCAGGGCACGACATTCTGGCCGCTCCGTGTGACACTCTTCCACCTGACTTCTCTACCACTGTAATAAACCCAAATGCTAGAAAGGCTTTGGTTGTAAATATTCACTTTGATGGTCCTTGGAAAACACCAAAAGCACCACCAGCCCTGTAAACTCATCATCAGGGGGTACACACACGTCGACTCAGCACAATGGCTGAAGTCCGAGTCAATGGACAGTTGCTTCTGTCATGATCTGTAGTGCCTACCTACCTCGGACTGTCTTGGCGAGTGTTACTAAGTAAGCCACTGCATAATACGGGCTACCAGACACAACAGGAAACTAAATGAAATAAGCAAGGTAAGAGATTTTATGTGTGACAGCACCACGGGCTCACACCACTAGAACAAGATGCAACCCAGTGTAAACAGTAAGAGGGGCAGCATAGCGCGAGGGGATATTTGCTTCAGTTCTGAACTTCAGATGGATACAGGACGTAGCTAGATGCACGCCACACCTGGGGTGGGGAGGGGGGCTGGGGAAGAGGGGGCTCAGCAGTGTGAGAGGTGAGTTTTCTCTTAATACCTGGAAATTTTTGGAGTATGTATTGCCTTTTCTAATGCATGTTATAGTTTCTGAACCCCAGTGGGCTGGCTCAGTCTTTCCTGGTGGGCTGCTGCCTCCCCCTGGGCTAGAGATGTGGACGCTGCTGACACCTCTGTGACCTTGGATGGGGCCACCCAAAACAGCATAAACTTCACCTCCTGGCCTCTAAAACTCACCAGATGATCACATGGGGAACAGCAGGGGATCATCCCAAAGGAGGAGGAGGCAGCCCCATGGCACCCACACTCCTGAGGCCCCCCTGTTTCCCAACATACACAAAGGTGACAAACCAAGGCTGTGTTCAGTTACAGCTTCTAGCTGCAAACAGCTTAAGGTCTACAAAACTCAACCTGCTATTCCCATCTGGTCTTCCCTCGTTTGTGAGGTCAACAGTGTCCCCTCATTTGACAGCTGAGGAGGCCGACTACAGTTCAGAGAGGCAGATTCCACGCCGCAACCCACCCAGGAAGCCATGGGGCAACAGCTGCTGAAGTCCTTGGGTTGCACTGCCCAGAGCCGAGGAAGGGGAGGCTGGTGTTATGAGAGTTCTTATCATTTCTAATCCACTGACATCACTATTCTCCCGAGACCCCACAGGCAGGGCCAGGAGAAAGGCAGCTGGCTCGTAGCCAGCCTTTGCCTGCAGAGGTAGGAAGGTCAAGGGAGTGAGAAACCCACTTGTTGGTTCCACTGTGCTTTCCCCACAACTTTGCAAGAGAGATGTGAGGCCCTGGAATGCCAATCTCCACTTTCTCCCTGTTTGAGCAGAGATGTCCACAGCTGGTCTCATCACGCTATCTTTAGTTTTTCCACAGTCCCCAACAGAGAATTGTACCCCAAGGAAGGTCATACCCAGAGCCTCACCCACTCAGATTTAGATGACTTGTGTGGAAGGCAGCCAGGACTTCAGCACTGACAAAATGTCAGCTGACACTGTCACAGGATGAGACCAGTTGCATTTCACCCTGAGCATGGACCTGACTCACTGGAGGTCAGACCGTCTTAAGGCAGGAAAATGGCCCTCAAAAATAGTACCACCCGAAGCCCAGACCCTGGAGACTGTTCCGCACTCCATGACACAGGCATCTGCAGGTTTGGTGTAAGGTCGGTAGGATGGGGGAGATCATCCTATTGTCTGGGTGGGTCCAGTGGTGTCACGCAGACCTGGCAAATAGAGAGAGCTCTCTGGCGACAATCAGACAGATTCCATGCAGAAGACTCAGCTCCCTGCTGCCGTGTGGAAGGCACAAGGGGTGGCCTGCAGGGGCCAAGGGCGACCTGCAGGGTCCAAACCTGGTCCACAGGGGCCAAAACCAGCCCAGGGCTGACAGCAAGGACACAGGGTCTCAGTCCTGCAGAGAAGGGCCATCACCTGACAGCTCCATGACCCCAGGAGTGAGCTCTCCCACGCAGCTGGCCAACACCTTGATTTTGCCCTTGTGAGGCCTTAAGCAGAGAACCTGATTGAGCTCACTGGACTTTTGATTTTGTTCTTAGCCTACAGAATTCTGGGAAAATTAGAGCAATCGAAAATGAGGATGCTGCGTCAGACACAGGGCAGACCTCAGAAATCAATCTGCTCAAGTCTCAGCTTTCTAAATGGAAAATCAAGACCCAGGAAGCAAAACTAACTCAAAAAGGGATGAGGGGCAGGGAGCCTGAGAACTCCAGGGTAAAACTCAGGCCCCTTCTGAACCGGCTCACGCTCAGAGCCATAACTACACACCAAACCAGCAAGCACAGCATCGCCTATGCAAATAACCACAGGCAATGACTTTGGACATGGTGTCTCACAGAGCCTGAAAAAGCTTCCCGCTGGCTTCCCTCTCTGTCTACAAAGGGCTGGACTTCATGCAAAAGCAAGAGGAAGGGGAAAGGGCTGCTGGGCCGGGCAGACAGGCCTTCCATCAGGCTTACATGATGTGACAGCCTAGCCCTGCAGTTGTGTCTGTGAAATATACTCCTTCCAGCTCCTAGTTCCAGGAAGCTAGCTGACACCTGTTCTCAAGGCCACATGAGAAGGAAGCCCTGGGCAACGCGCTGAGGAGTGACCTTTCCAGGTACAAGCAACAGACAGACCAGACTCCAGCCTCAGAAGACCTGATTCCTTTCACACCTTCTCCTTGTCCAAGTGTGGGGGACAATGGTCTGTGACAGTTTACATGGCGGCTTAGAAAAGGGTCAGGGGCTGTCCAATGAAGGCAGCGAGAGCAGGGTGAGCTGGGGCCGCCACCAACTGACTGACCTGCTGACCAACGCTCTCGGCCTCTGCCTCGACTTCCCACACAGAGGCCCCTGTCCTTGTTCATCCTGAAACCTTTCATCTTTTGGGGCCCGGCACGGACTAGATGCCCAGTGAAGGCTCCTTACCTAAATTCGCCTTTCAGAGCCAAGGAGTCTGGAGTCTGAGAAATTCTGTCCTCCTGCACTGCGTGTGTGTGGCCAGGGAAACAGAGTCCCAGAGTTCCATAGGTCAGAGATGTCCGCAGAGGATCGGGGTTCAGTGCGAACGAGCAGAAGAGGCAGCTGGGGATAGAGAAGCCCCTGGGGGAAGGGACAAGGTGGGCTCTGACCTGACTGGCCAGCAGGAAGCTAGGGCCTTGGTCAAGCATGCCAGGAAGTCCCACAGCCAGCACTGGTCTCAGGACAGAGCTGCAAGAGAAAGCTCCTAAGGCTGCACCCCAACTGCAGCTTCTCCTCTGGCTACGCATGTGCTTCAGAAACATCATCCTCCTGCATCCAATCCTGTTTCCCTCCTCCCGAAAACAGGCACAGTGACTGTAGCTTTCCTGCAGGGTCATTGTGCATGATGTGTTCCCCTGGCCAAGCACTTTCTCCCTGACTCTCTTATCATATTTTAGGACCAGGCCCAAGCCTTCTTTTCTTGGGCTGCAAAGAAGTTGTGGGCCCCTGTAAGAAGCTCTTCAAACTCCCTGTGCCACTCTGGCATGCCCAGCACCTAGCAGAACCTACGCTGAGAACCTGTGCAACTGTGCAGCTCATGTCTGCCTCTGGGCAGAGTCCATGAAGCAGGACCCGTAGCTGCCTGCTTCTCTTGTTTGCAGGAGTGACAGCTCCACACCTGTGGGGTGTACCCTATGAGATTCAGCCTCCAGAAAACATCTGCTGATGCTACAGATGCTGAGTGTCAGCTGTACTCCCAAGTCTGATTCTGGGCACACAAGGACCATCTGTCTGGGGTGATGTCCTTGGTGGGGACCTTGGGGAAGAAGTCACATCAACAGCACAGGTGGGAAAAATTTGCCCTGAGGTCAAAGAGTTTCAAAAGCATCTGTCTCCTGGGGGTCTACCAGGCAGTGCTGACCTGCTGGCATCTGAGTGCCTTTGTTGGGGTGGCCTGCCCTCTTCTCTGTCCTCACTGCCCCCCCAGCAGCCTTCCTGAGCAAGCAGCCAAACACCAGCACTCCTCTCCAGGCCTGGCTCTGTGAGGTGAAGGGGTTCTCATGGGTTGAGTAGAACATCATCCTCCTCCTTGAGCCTGAGGGTCAAGGTGGAGACAGAGAGAGCCCTGAGCCGAGGCAGAAGACTGCAGGACACAAGGGTCTCCCCTGGCAGTGCCTGCGGGAGCCCCCAGCACTTTGGTTCGGGCAGGTCTCCTCTGCTGCAGCCTGAGCAGCTGCCTCAACTCCTGATCCTTACTGACTCAGCCTGAGGCTTCAGACCTGGCCTTGACCTCGGGCCTCGGGCCTCAGGCCAGTAACGAAACTTGGGTTCGGACCAGGGACCTCCCTGGAAACCAGATGTAGCATCCACAAGGAGCTTCCCGGGGTGGGGAGCTTGGCCTAGAACAATCCCAAGAAGATGACATCACTCTCCCCTGTTTGCACCCAGGGTGGGACGGCAGGTGTGACCTGTGACCTGCACAGTGGTTCCCAGGGCAGTACCAGGGACATGGCTCTTGCCGCAGCCTCTCACAAGACTTCGCCGGGGTGTGTGTCCATCCCCGCCGTTTGCAGCTGTTATTCCTGCACAACACTCTCAGAGCCCTCAGTTCATTCTGCTCTTCATCCCTCTTCTTCCTTAGGGGCTTCCCAAGCGCTCAGCCTTGCAGGCGCCCCTTCCCATCCCTTCTGCACTTCCAATGCAGTCCCAGCCACCACCATCACCACAGTCACTGAGAACCCAAGTTCACACACCAAGCACTCGGCATGGGTTTTGGGTTTGTTTGTTGTTGTTTCCATCTGAACAGCACAGAGATTGCAACAGAGGAAGAGGGGTACAGATAAGAGATTTTCTATTCACTGGCTCATCCTGGCTGGACCAGGCCTAAGGCAGGAGCCAGGAACTTCATCTGGTGCTCCCACTTGGGCGGCAGGGATCCAAGTAATGGACCATCTTCTGCTGCCTACCCAGGTGCATTTGGCAGGGATCTGGATCAGACATGGATTAGTTAGGACTCAGACTGTCAAGCTGCTGTGAGGTGCGGGGGTCCCAAGCAGCGGCCTAACCTGGAGCCCCACAACAGGCACCCCAGCGAGGGTTCCTCTGAACCCCGAGATGCTTGCTGCTCTGTTATCTCCATTTTATAGTTGATGGTATGGAGATATTCCAAGAAAACAGCTTCCTCAAGGCCTCACTGGACAAACAACTGCCTATCCCTTATTTCCTCTTCAGGTCTTGGCTTCAATGTGTTTCTCAATCGGTGTCTTGCCTACTCCAAAGAGCAGTACTGAGAATCACTGGAGATGACAGACAGGCTTTGTAAACTGTGCAGGGTTAAGTTGCAGTTTGGGGCACCTGCACCCCATATCAGAGTTTTTAGGCTTGTGCCCTGGCTCCCACCCATGTGGGAGACCCGGGTAGAGCTCTAGGCTTCTGGCTTCCCCTCAGCCTGGCCCGACTCAGCCACTGCCGGAATCTGGGGTACAAATCAGCAGATGGAAGAGCAATTTCTCTCTCTCTCTTTTGTGTTTCAAACAGATAAATCTTACAGCTGTAAAACCCGGGGCACAAGGAATTCCGTGAGCTCCTGAACTCTTTGGGCTTCCCAGTCCAGCTCTGTGACCCTAAGAGACACCTGCTGGACAGCCTCTCTGACCAGGGTGCCCCCAGCTCCTACAGCCCAGACCCCCGTGGGGATGACACTCAGCTTCTACGGCAGGGTCAACTGTGGCAGGAGATGTCCTGTGGGCATGCCATGCCTCGTGCTGGGCTCTCAGACTGTGCCTTCCTTCCCTGCCATGTGATGTCTGGAAGCCTCGCTTTCCGATCTGCAAAATGGGGCTGAAGATCCTGTTCTTGCACGGCAACTGAGAGGATGAGCGCTGTGAACATGGCACCCAGTGCTGCTTCCTTTGTCCCACCGCATCATGAGCATCCTGTAAGATAGACGGGGAGGTGGGGGGCTACAGTCCAGGAGCCCCTGACCCAATAGTTACTTTCTCCGTATCTGCTTCTCTGCCTCAACAGAATAAAAGCCCTGTTTCTGAAAGATGGACAGGCATGGCCACTTCTCCTTCCTTCCCTGTGGGATCTAGTATGGGGTTCTACAAAGCTGTGATCATAGTACTGATGACAAAGATGTAAATATGCTTACCATGACAGGTGGCTCTTACTAACAGAAGATAGATTATACGAGGTGAGGTGGGATTCTCAACCTGCATTCCTCACAAACCACAGGTTCCTGGGGAAGGGTCACTTAGAACCCTGACTCCCAGATCAGAGCGCTGACTCCAGTCCTGGCGACTCTGCTTCCAGTCCAACTCCCTGCTACCATGCTGGAGAAGCAGCAGATGATGGATCCAGTACTTGAGTCCCTGCCGTTCACCTGGGAGATGTGGATGAAACTCCTGCCTCCTGGTGTTTGCCTGGCCCAAGTCTGGCTATTGTGGCCATTTGGGGAGTGAACCAGTGGATGGAAATCTCTTTTCTTGTCATTCTGCCTTTTAAATAAAACAATAACCCCCAAACCCACAGCCTCCTGTGAGTGAGGACTCGCCAAGATCCATCACAGATGCAGACACAGCTATGGCTTTAGTATCAGCTGAAATGCATCCAGCGCCAAGCTCTCCCTAAACTCTATCAACTCATTCTGCCCTCGCAACTCCTAGAGGGAGCTGATGCAATTTCCTTTTTTCTCCTCCCCCCCGCCCTTAAATTTGATTTATTTGAACAGCCAGCATTGTGGAGTAGCTGATAAAACCACTGCCTACATGCAGGCATCCCATGTATGTGCCAGGTCATGTCCCAGCTGCTCCACTTCTGATCCAGCTCCCTGCTGATGCTCTGTGAAAATAAATACAAGATGGCCCAAGGGTTTGGGTCCCTGACAGTCACTTGCGAGACCTGGATGAAGCTCTTGGCCTCAGCTTGGCCCAGCCCTGGCCATTTTGGCCACCTTGGCGGGGTGGGGTTGTGAATCAGTAGATGGAAGTGTTTCTACATGCACATTCCTTCTCTGTGACTCTTTCAAAAATAAATAATTGAATAAATCTTAGAGGTTTCTTTAAAAAGAACTTATCTTAAAGGCAAAGGAAAGAGGAGAGTGGCAGAAGAAGGAAAAGGGTGATCTTTCATCTGTTGGTTCACTCCCTAAATATCCACAACAGCCAGGAGTATGAGGCCCAAGCCAGGAGCGCAGAGAACAATCTAGATTTCCCATGTGGGTGGTAGAGGCTCAAGCAGTTGAGCCATCACTGTTGCCACACGTTAGCAGAATTCTGGAACCAGAAACAGAGCCAGGACGCAGCCAGGCACTGTGATGTAAAAGCGGCATCCCAAGGAAGGTCATGACCAAGTTCCAGTGTGTGAGGGACCCCAGGGGGCATGATGGGCACCAAATGACCACCTGGCCACTCCCTTCAATCCACCTGGGCCTTGACTCCACATGCGCTTCTGCACTCACTGGGTTGGCCTGCAGCCCAGGGTGCTGCCTGTGGTCCTTCGATGGTGGCGGGTGAGTCTGTCGGCACCTCAGAAGCCCCCTTCGGAACCAAGATATACTGGAGTCTCCCTTGGCCTCTCCACTGCCGTGGGACCTGGAAACATCTTGGGGACTCCAAGAGCTCAGAGACACAAGACTTATTATCACCTCCCTTTGCTTTCAATGACTGACCATGTGGGGAGCTCACCACCTCACAGGAGGCCCTTGCTGTTCACATCTCTTGGGGTCAGGAAGCCTCCCCAGGACACAGCAGAACTTGACAGAGAGCCCTGAGCAGACACTGCAAGGCAGGATTGTGTGTGTGTGTCTTGTTTTCTTAATTAAAATCATGCAAGCAAGTTCAAGCTTGCAAGTCCCCTGGCCGTGCCCTGACCTGGAGCAACTTCCCTTGGGGCTCTGTGTGTAGAGAACGGGAGTGTTTACACAGAGACCGGCCACGTCATCCCAAAACTCAGTGTCAGAAGCAGCCAGAGCCCTGGCCTCTCCCAGTCGGTGAAGCAGCTACAGTCTCAGATCTCCCCGACACGCGGGCTCGGCGGCCGCCTTCCGCGGGACAGCCTGGGAGATGTTCTCACCACTCAGAAATGATGATGGGCTTTCTGTCCTATGGACCTGCAGGACTGGGGCCACAGATGATAAATTCTGGTTTAAAGGGAGCCCTGGCCTGCTGCAAAACTTGCTTTGTGGCGGCTCTGTGGGTGCCATTGCACTAGCATGGATGCCATTCTACCTGCCTGGGAGCCTTTCTGCCTGTATACATTTTCTATATCATTTCTGGGCTCCTAGACCTAAGCAAGTGGTTCCCAGAAGCCACCCAATTCTGAACACCCATTAGAAGCACATCTCTATTCTGAATAGCCACACTCTGCGTGTCCTCACTTGTGATACCTGCAGGGTCGGTGTCCTCTGGGAATCCGTCAAAGGAGCTGACCCAGAGAGGGGACCTTCCTTCTGCTCTTGGCTCTACTATTCCCCGGCTTCCAAGCCAAGCCACCATTCCTCACTAGTTTCTTTTTTTGAAAATTAAACTGGGCGGTGGAGGCGGGAGAGGGGCAGGTGTTTGGGGCAGCAGTTAATTCCCCACTTGGGATGCCCTCATTCCATATCAGAATGTCTGGCTTCAAGGCCCAGCTCCGCTCTCTGCACACTCTGGAAGGCAGCAGGCAGGGCTCAGGCAATGGGGCCCCTGTCCCCCACATGCGAGACCCAGAGTTCCTGGTGCCTGGTTTTGGTCTGGCTTAGACCTGACCACTGTAGGCAGCTGAGAAGAAAACCAATGGATGGGAGGTTTCTCTACTTTTCTCTTCTTCTATGCCATTCAAACAAATAAAATTTTTAAAATATTATGAAAAAATAAAAACGAGGGGCAGTCATTTGGCACAGGGGTTGATCCTAAACAGGACGTCCACATCCCACAGACTGCCTGGTTTGGGTCCTGGTTCTGCTTCTAATTCCCTCTTCCTGCTAACGTGTATTGCGGCAGGTGGCAGGTTAGGGTTCATTAACTGTACGAGTCCCTGCCAGCCACATGAGGCCTGGGATGGAGCTTCAGGCTCCTGGCCTTGATGCACTCCAACTGCAGCCACTATAGATCCTTTCTCTCTCTCTGCCTTTTACATAACACAAAACATAAAGGATTAAGTTAAAAACTGGCTAAACACCCCCAGACAGCAAATTAAGAGAAATGCTGCAGGTAAAGAGAGAAGGACTCTCAGGGCACAGTTCCCAGCACAGGTACTAGGAACCCCCATGGCTTAAAACCCCAGCTCTGCCGGTGACCAGTTCTGCGACCCTGGGCTCTTTCCTTGCTAGCCTCTTTCCACCTTGGTTTCCTCATCTGTTGACAGGTGAAAAAAACACCACCTGTGTCTCAGGGTGCTCAGGCCAAAGCAGAAGCATGCAAGGCAGCGCCTGGCATGGGGCTGCATCTGCCCCAGCTCCTGGCAGTAAAGCACAAGATTTCTGGAAACTCAGCATGTCCCTCAGTGGATGTGAGACCTCACTCACCCCACCACCCTCACGACAGCTCAGTGATATAACGACTCCTGGCTCCGACCTGGCAGTAGTGGCCATCTGGGGAGGGGTCTCTGACTTTCCCATAAATAAATCCATCTTTCAGACAATAAACCGGTTGCCTCCTCAGAGAAGTTGCCCCTTTCACCGGGCCCTTGGTCTGGCGCTGCCCCACTGGCGGCTACGGCTCACTCATTCCCTGGCTGCCTCTCCTCCCAATGGTGGCACATCAGCTGCCACAGCCACGCCCAGCACCAGCCTGGGACATGCACGGATGGAGGGCTGCGTTCCGGGTGAGACACGTGCCTCCCCACTTGATAGGTGGGACGCAGTGAGGCCCACACAGTCGCCAGCTGGAACAAAGGTCTCTGACCTCTACGGGGGCTCGGCTGGCCAGGGAGACCTGCTGCTAACACTGCACCAAAGACCCAACTCCGATTAGCGAGAATTATTTCCACACTTCCCATGGCAGGGAGGGGCAGAGAACGCTAACTTTATGAAGGCAAAGCCTGACTGTGATGAACACTCAGCCATAATTCTGTCTTTGTTACAGCTCCCCAAGTGAAGGAAAAAAAAAGTAGTCGGGGGTCTTAATATCACGCCAGTAACATCTCAGTGAGTGGCTGCCTGACACTGTTTTCTTATTAGGGCCCCTCCCTGTAAAATTTTATTGCATTTAATTAAAAATTATTGCTAAAAGAAACAGCTGCAGACGGTCTTATTTTAAGTTGGAAAATTAAAAACTGGATGTTCTCATCAGTCAATTTCAACAAGCAGCACAGCCACATGCATTAGGATGTGATGGTTTGGAGATTCTAATAATTTTTATGGCATTTCCAGGTTCTTTTAAGTGAAACTTAATGAAAGCTCTGCGTGAGTTCATTTGTCAAAAACATCATCATACCAGAAAAGCTCTTGGCTTGCAGGCAGACACGAGGATGCCAGGAAACCCACACCAGGTGGGCCTCACACCCAGCTCCGTGGAGTCCGGTGGCAGCAGGAGGCCTGGTTATGACAGGGGGACTGCAGGAGGGTTGCCAGTCACTTTGTTATCCAAGGAGATGGCTGTCACTCTGAGGGACACTCTGGGGACTCAAGGGGCATCTGCCTAGGTGGTGGCAGGGAATAAGAACACAGTCCCGGGCCTCGGAGCAGACCACCACCCGTCCAGCTCATCATGCGCCTTGTCTCCTGGATCATGGGTTTCAAAGAATGAGTTACTATCTCTGGCTGTACCTTTTTTTTTTTTTTAATCAGAAACCAACTTGACTCATGTTTATTTGAGCCAGGACTGTGGGAGAGAAATGGAAAAATGAGAAGAGATAGGCAAAGGCAGATGCCATCTGGCCTTAGAGTTCCTCAACACAAGCCTGGGGGCACTGCACACACTCTGAGATGGAGCTGCCCTCCTGCCCCTTGGCAGCCATGGCCCCCAGCTCACTCATCACCTCTCAGGGGGACCACTGTGATGCCTTCTGAACCATGCCCCCCGCCACCCCCATCTCTAGCACAGCACGCCCCTCCTCTACACACCAACCCCACCCCGCTGGCCTCCCTATCTCACCCTGCACACAATGAGCTCCTTCCATGTACCCCTTGGGTCGCTTCTCACACCCAGCCTTGCGCGCAGGCTCGGCTTTCCTCCCACCTGTGCCTGTCCACTTCCATTGTTAACTTGTGCTCCTCTACCAGAGCCACCGCAGACATCTCCCCAGCACTGGGGCTTTTAGCAGCGCTGGGAACCAAGGCTCTGAGGAGCTGCCCGACTGCCTGCTTGTACATCCATCCATCCAGATAGCACTCCTGGGCTGCCCCGCATCCCTCTCTGCCAAGAACAGGATGTGGAAGGCATGTAAGCAGAGTGTGCTGACGGAACTGGTGCTACGTGGTCCTGCACTAAGATACTAAGGCACAGTGTGGTGGGTCGCAGAACCCTTCAGCCCCACTGCACTTTCTAGCCACTGTCACCACAGTCCCACTTCGCTTCATCTGCACACCATTCTGCTCCACTGGGCTCTAGGAACCCTGCCTTCCCTGCAGGGTCCCTGTCCTCACTGGTGCGGCTAAGCCCCGGAAGCCAGCCTGATCATTCCCGATCGTCCCTCAGCGACTCTGGGGTCCGATTCCTCTCAGGCCAGAGATGGTGCCTGCTTGCCCGATCCTGTTCCCTGCTCCTTCCCGACTTGACCCCGCCCTGTGCCTTGGCCAGGATGATCACTGCCACCACACATTCACTTCCCTGGAGTCTCCTTCCTGCTTCTCCTTGCGTGCATGCTGATTCATGAGGTCACTGGAGCACTGACTTGTAACTGCACTCTGACAGGTGCAGAGTTCTCCCCAGCCTGAGCTGAGGAAGAACGCTGTGAAATGAGGCACCTGGGACCCCCGCCACACACTCCCCAGGAAGCAGCAGCTCCCGAGTGGGCTGGTTCATTTGCTGCACCTACTAATCAGCCTCACCTCATGAGGTGGCCCCCAGAACTCCAGGCTGCAGTTCAGGCACCCCTGGCCACAGCAATGAAAGGTCTCCACAGGGGTCCCAAGGCAGAGAAAGGCACCAAGCACCTCCTGAGCCCATTCCAGGAAATCTGGTTTTGTAGAGGTGTGGTCAGCAGACTGAAAAGCCAGCCAGCCACCAGCAAATAGAGACAGGTGTCCTCCCACTTTCACTGAGCCACTGTGCAAGGGACTGTGCAGGGGATTGAGTCTGAGTCTGCCTATGAGAAAGCATGCCACAGAGCACTGGCTTGAGTCCCAGCTGCTCCACTTCCAATCCTGCTCCCTGCTGAAGTGCGTGGGAAAGCAGTGGAAGCTGGCCCCCTGCCACTGACATGAAGACCCAAATGAAGTTTCAGGCTTCTAACTTCAGCCTCTCCCAGCCATTTGGGGAACGAGAAGGTGGGTTGAAAATCTCTGTCTCTCCCTGTCTCAGTAACTTTTTCAAATACAGCACAGGAACTCCTGCTTAGGTAACTGTGAGTTGTAATCATCAACAGAGGCATTTGTTAAATTGTAACTGCAGAGCTACAACCAAGCTGTGGCTGCTGTTGGGGTAAGAGACAGCCAAGGACTGCTCACTGGTGTAGCTCAGGTTGCTGTTAGTCACCCTGTTCTCATCTCATCCTACAGCTGACGTTCCCAATCCACGACCCTGATTTCACTGACAACTGACAAACCAAAGTCAAACCGGGGCAGAACAATTGTGTGTGTGTGTGTGTGTGTGTGTGTGTGTGTGTGAGAGAGAGAGAGAGAGAGAGAGAGAGAGAGAGAGAGAGAAAGAGAAACAGGAAAAAGGAAAGAAAGGAAGTGGGAGACAGGACAGAGACCCTACAATAAAAGGGACCAGACTCATGCCAGCCCAGATTGTACAATTTTGGAATCAAATTCAAATCTGGCATCCACTACTGCATGACTGCTGCGTCATCTGTAACAGCAGTTGCTAATCATTTTACTGTCTGCTGTATTAACTCATTTATTCTTAATGATTTAACGAGTCAGGTGTAACTATCCCTCCCCCTTTTACAGATACACACACGAAGCACTGGCAGGTAAGATACTTGTCCCGGGTTACATGGTGGTGGAGCACATACTGAGACCCAGGCCACAAGGCCACATGCACTGCACCTGCTCCCAGCCTGCCTCATCTATCAGCACAAACAGCTCCTGTAACTCATCAAGGACAGCATGAGTGGCTGGAGACAGGAAGAGAGGAGAACAGGCTGCACACGTGAGTGGTGCGATTCCAACAGTGGACAATGAATGCTCACTGCAAAGCTAACTTTTCAAGCCAGTTTGGACATTTTTGTGACACAGTGTTGGGTAGAAGTGGCCTCAGGGTTGACGCTGATGTGCAATGCTGGTTGATTCAATTAGATTTGCCGCCACATGAGGAATAAAGATGAAGAGCCCTGTTTCACAGTCCTCTTACTCACTGCTGGGGAATAAATAACAATGAATTCCAGCACAGGAGAACTGCTTCATTCTCAACCTTTGGAGTCCTTGCAATCACCTCGCGCACAAGGTCTTTGGTGGTACCAGACACCCTCAACACATCTCCCTGTTCAACAAGAGGACCAGGCCTCCAGCTCTGGCCTCGGCAAGCCATGGCCTCCAAGCAGACTTCATCTATGTCATTTTATTTTTCTTTCCACCTTATTTTTCCATTGCCTTCTTTTCTTACATTTTTTAAAAATTCATTTGAAAGACAGAGAAAAGAGAGAGAAAGAGGCGAGAGATGGGGGAGAGAGAAAGAGTGAAAATGAACTTCCATTCATTCAGATTCACTCCACAAATGCCCGTGTGTAACCAGGTTGAGGCCAAGAACCTAAGACTCCAGCCTCCCCCATGGATGGCTGACACCCACACACTTGAGCCATCACCTACTGTCTCCCAGAAAGCAGAGATCAGAAGTGGAGCAAGTATGAACTACCCAGGCATTGTAACATGGGATAGGGGGTCCCAGAAAATGTCTTAATTGCTGTGCCAAATACCCAGCCCTCAACCACCTTTTATCTATGGCAACTGATGGCACAAAGTATCTCCCTGCCCATTTTTTTTTAAAGCCAAAACTGAGCTGATTTATAGAAACAAGCACAGCATAAGGAGCCTAATAGAAACACAAGAGGTGACAGAGCAGAAGCCAACAGCACCGTTTCCCACGTGAGCAGCCCGGCTGGGCCTGGTCTTGGGCCCTGTGGTCAGGTTGGGGCTCCAGCGACAGGAATCCCGATCTTGCGTTGCTCTGTGTCCTGCCCTCTTTCGAGCTGCTGATGTTTGCTTTGGCCCTGGCCTCTGATCCCCACACTGAAGCAAGGTGTGGGGGAGGACAAGCAGTCGAGGCCGGAAGCAACTGTTTCCCCATCCTCTCACCCCCTCCACCACGAGGTCTGGTGCACACATGTCTGAGACTGGCAGCAACCCTCCATCTACCCGGGACGCAAAGCGCCCACTCTCGCAGAATGGTAGGGACCCGCTCTGCCCCACTGCCCTAGGGCAGTCACCTGTGCCTCTCAATCTGACATGTCTCAAATCTGCCCTGCCCAGACCTGCTCCAGCCCCAAGTGGGGAATTTTCTTCCCTTTTGCCTCCACCTGCTTCATGCAGGAAAGCAGAAGAAAACTTTCCCCACTGATTGATGGTTCCTGCATGGGAGACTGATCCCACTCGACCTGCCCTTCGGTGAATGGCATCATGGCAGCCACTGCGCTGCTGGAACTTCGGGTCTGACAGGTCAGGGCCCTCCACAACTCACTAGGCTGCGGCACCGAATGCTGGACAGGATACGGAAGCTGCAGCATTTTCCTGGGTATGTAATTCACCCAGTTGTCATGCAAACTTGGATAAAGAAACCAGACCCTGTTACTTCACAGATACCGTATAGATCAAGGCACTGACACAACTCCAGGGGTAGCACATATAGACTGAAAAACGTAAGAGCCACCCTTGACGCTGACTGCACAGCACACAACCTACTGATCAGACCTGGCACTCTACCACATGTCACTGCGAATTCCTGAAACGGGAGTCAGGCCACCTGAGTTCCTAACTCTGATTTCTCCACCAGCTCCTGAGAGGTGCTGAGCTTGCTGTGGCCCGAGGGAGTGGAGCGCAGACTGGGTGACTACCTGCTGGAAGCAGCAGGCTGGAGGTCCCTGCCAGCATGGAGACCTGACAGCTTCCCAGAGTGGCTCGTAGGCACTGGGGTTAAGGGGGCAGTGGGCTGGTGCAGGGTGCCCTGCAGCCATGTCCCTCTTGCAGTTCCCACAAGCCCTCGTTCTCTAAACCTGACTCCAGTCCTCAGGCGGGACGGGCGTTTACTTTGGCTCTGACAAGCAGAGGTTTGCACCATTGCGAGGACTCCTACAGATAGCCCTGCCGCAGCCTGGGGCAGCGAGAAGGTGGAGCGAGGCTGGGGAGCTGGGTGCACCCTTCAGTCCTGGCAGGCTCCCCTGGGAATACCCAGCAAAGCTGCTGTGCAGGGCTGTTCTAAGTCCCTGCACATAGTGGGAGAGGAGGATGAAACCATCTCCAGTTTGGCCTTTCCTGAATTCAGACCCAACACACCCAAGACTGCAAATGGTGGAGGCTGGCCTTCATCGCCTCTAAGTTGTCTCTGCAAAGTTGTCTCGCAACAACTTCCTCAGGAGGGCCACTCAGTCAAGGTGGGGTCAGAAAAATCTCCACTATCATGCAACGGCTTCAGTGCTCCACCTCCTCTGACTTCCAAAGTCAATCAGTGAAGCAAAAACATGTCAGCTTAAATAGCTCAGCTTAAAGACTTCCATTCAGAAATTTAGCTCAGGGCAAGAAAACTTCTTTAAACAATTTAAATAAACCGTCTTTTCTACCTCCCAGAGCATGCTTATACAATATAAAGGGTATCCATCTCAATTTAGGGTATTTTCCTGATGGTGAAAGATGTTTAGTTTGGTTAGATTCCAGGACCTTCTCTTCTGGTGACTTTCCCACAGGGGAGCAGCAAAGCCATCTGGGAGATGTGAGGAACATCTCTCTGATGCTTCCTCCTGTGCTGCATTTGGCATTTTGGGGAGTTCCCTCACCCTAAAAACCTACTCCATTCTTCCCTAGCACTTGTACCCAGAGGTGGCGCAGCTCCCATTCGCCAGATGACGCTTGGGGTTGGGAGAGCTGTCCACCCCAGGTCACATGGAGACCAGTCCACCCAGTCCCCCTGCCCACCGCCTCCACCTCCTTTTCGCGCAGGGGGTGGCCAGCGAGCACACACCGTACCTTTCTGTGTCCTGCTCAGCGTTCTGCTGCTTGCTTTCGAAGGCGTTGAAGCTGCTCATGTCCACATAGCCATCATTCTCATTGGCCGTAGACAGGGCTCGGCTCTGATCCTCAAACAGCTTCGTGAACGTGCCGGCCCTGGCAGGCCTCCGGGGAGGGATCTGGATGTTCTCGTAGTCCGAGTTCATGGCCGGGATGTTCTCGTAGTCGGACGTGTCTGCATTGGGGAATGAAATGGACCGGGGCTTGGTCAGCGGCAGGGGCAGAAAAGGTGGCCGGGAACGGTCTTCGAAGGACTCCACCCTGGACACCGTCCTGCTGAAGGGCACGCCTCTCCTCTTGCTGTCACGATAGAAGATGAGGGAGGAGGGGGAGTCCGAGGCCCGCAGCTTGCCAGGCCGGGCCTTGAGCTGAGGGGAGTTGCTGAGGCTCCTGCGGTCCAGCTCCAGGATCCTGGCAGGCCCGTGGTAGCTGGACTCCGAGGAGGATCTGGAGGAGGACACATTGACGTCCACGTGTACTTTATTCTCTGTCTTCTTTCTGAATGTCAGCTCTAAGAACCGCTTGAAGGACGACTTCTTCTTCTTGGGGTGCTTGTCGGGGGAGTCGCTCTCGGTCAGCAGCGATGGGGAGCTCTTGGTGATGGGTTTCTTGGTGATGCAGGCCAGGTCGAAGGGGGGTGGGATATCGACCATGGACGACGGCGTGGAGGTGCCGCTGGATGGCAGGTGGTTCCGCTGGGAGAAGCTTCCAGAGGAGCCAATGACACAAGGCAAGGACAGGTTGTCATCCTTCCTCTTGATCCGGAGGTCGTCTAAGCCGTCGGGTTCCCTGGACATGCAGGTGGGAACCTCTCGGCCTTCCACGGAGAAGGACCGTGGGTACAGCGTGAAGGCTCGTGGCTTGGCTGGCAAAGCCCTGCCCACCTCCATGGGCTTCCCCTCGGAAGACAACGATGACAGCACTGTCTTCCCTTCCTGCTCAGGGCATTCTTCAATGCTGGTGGCTAATGTGCCAGCTTCTGGGCCAGTTTCTTCAGGGACAGTTTCCGGGACGGAGCCAGCCACCTTCCCAGAGTGGGGCCGGGCCCTGGCAACAATGTTTTTCCTGTCCATGGAGAGTGAGCCACTATCAGCATCCAACTCCTCTCTTAAGCCACAGCTAGTCAGGGTGTCTCCATCAGCTGAGATCTCCACCTGCCCGCCCTCTCCAGGGTCAGCCTGGCATGTTGGAATGACTCCCATCACGTAGGGGTTGGCAAGAGCATCGTCCGTGGTGTCCTCCCCCTCCTCCTCTGGCACAACAACCACATCAGGGACACAGAGTCCCTCCCCAGCCACAAGGTCCTCCTCCATACAGGGCCCTGACCTCGGTTCACACTCGGGGTTGGAGCTTTTGGCTGGCTCAGGGAGAGGAGAGGAGCTCTCTCCACAAAACGAGGTGCTCTCTGTCGGGAAGAACTCGTAGGGACTTTTTGCGCGTGATGGTGGGAAGTCATCCACACATTCATTCTCAAAAGGGACAATGTGGCAGCTCTCCTCGGAGGCTTCATCCTCTGCCAGCTCTCCGTCCTCCCCTTCCCGCAGGTCCTCTTGTGCCTCTGTGGGGGTGGCCAGCATTTCTTCCTGCTCAGTTTGCTCATTGGGGTCAGGGCCAGCAGCCACGTCTGCTGGGTCCTCAGTGGCGTCACACTCCTGCTCGGAGACTTCGGAGTTCTCCCTGGTCACCTCTGCCTCCTGGATGCCCGTGGCCAAGTCCTCATTCTCAGGCGGTGCCTTGGTGGCATCTTCAGCATCCCATGCGTTGTCTTCGCTTGGCCCCCCAGGCTCCATGTTGGCACAGCCGGTTCTATCGTCCTCCACCTCCCCGAGGGCCTCAGGAGGCCTGGGATCCTTGTCAAGGTCTACTGGAGTTAGGATGATGTCACCCCCAGAGACATCCTCCCTGTCCCATAGCACATTGTCCTCCGGGCTGCCCAGGTTCTGCTCATCTGCCAGCTCCTCATCCTCCTCCCTGGTCCCCAGGTCCTGGGGGATGTCCTCATCTTTGGGGGTGTGGTCTATGCCTTCCTCATCATCTGCACCTTCTTCATCCTCTCCGCTCAGTGCCCCACCTGCTGAGCCATCAGCAGCCGGCAACCCCTCCCCACGGCATGCCTCGGTTCCCTCCTCTTCCCCAGGAGCACTCAGGGCCACTGTGACCACATCCTCTCCACAGGACCCATCCTCGGGCTTGTCCTCTTTCGGTGGAGCCCTGGGGGCCACGATATAATCCTCGTCTGTCTCCGATTCGGAGCACTCCAGGCTGGGCCGGAACCCCTCACAGAGCCCCCTGTCTACACAGAGCAGCCTCCCGTTGCTGCACTTGTTGAGGCTGTTGTTCAGAGACACGCTGGCTCGCCACTCATTTGGGGCAGCCAACTTGGGCTTGGGGGCGATGGGAGGTTTTGGTCCCCTGGACATGAAGTTTGGGCTGTGAAGACCGTCGGGCCTGGGTGATGAAGGGAGCTTGGACGTGGTCACTGGAGGGAGGGTTCGGGTGGTCTTTGGCTTGGGAGCAACTGGTGGTTTTGGAGAATCTGGAAAGGACAAAGAAAGTACAATTAACTTGGTTTCCACTCAGAGTCTCCTATTTTTCATGGTAAGGGAACTCTGCAGATGGGGTCCTCAACCCTAGTAAATCTGACCTGGGCTATGCTCCGGCTCGGGATTCTCTGTCCCCGAGCTAATATTCCCTGACCTTCCACTGATGATTCACTCATAAACTAAATGAACAGACTGTGTCTCCATACATTATCCAGCAGACGAAAATCAACCCAATGAAATCTCATCCTCCACCCCTACCCACCTCATTGCATTCATTCATCTGATGACTATTTATTTTCTTTTTTTATATTTGGTTGTTATTTATTTAAAAAAAATTACAGAGAAAGGGAGAAAGACAGAGAGAGAACTATTTTTCATTTACTGCTCCATGCCTTAGATGGTCACCTAAACAGCTGAGGTTGGGTCAGGTCAAAGTTGGAACAAGTGGAGTTCTGGAGCCTAGAGCTCTACCAGGGTTTCCCACACAGGTAGCAGGGGCCCAAGGACTCAAACCATCTGCTGCTGCTTTCCTAAGTGCATCTGCAGGGATCTGGATAGCAAGTGGAAAAGCTAGGACACAAGCTGACACCAGATGCCTTTCATTGATGCACAAAGTTGTTGACAGTGGGGTCTTCCAGAGTTCAGAGCAGAATACCTCTGCTCAGCGTTCACAGGTAAGTTAGAACAACCAAAGGACACAGCCAGATCCCTACAATGTTAGGATGGGACAGCTGCGTTCTCCTTGGCCCCGGGGAATGACACGCTAATGGTGTCTCATACTGGATGAGTCGGCTGAGGGTCATGTCTGAAATCGACACACTGATATCTGACCAGCCCAGAACCCCAATCTCATGGCAGAAACCACATGGTTATTTGCCAACATGGGCTACTGTGCAAAGTCTCTTTGCCTGGGGATGTCGAGGACTACAGAACAGTGGGACCAGATGTAGTGCTGGTTGCATATATTACATGAACTAGAGAGGTCCTGGGTGGGGAGATGTTCACAGATCCCATGGAAGTCAAGCTTCAGCTAGGTGTTGCAGGATGGGAAGAATCCTAACAGAGGAAGGGCCAAGAGAATGGCTGTCAAGTACCACATCTCCTGGCATGAGCCAGCCCATGCCTTTGCCTGCTTGCCCTTCTGCCTCTTGGCCTCTAAGGTTCCTCTGCTCCCCAGACATGGGGCGACCAATCAGTCTTACATGTCTGCTTCCAAAGCACTGCCTGAGTGCCACTGCCCAAGCATCAGGAGACCTATGTTTCCCCTTCTGCTTGGCTGCATCTCCCAGCTCCATCCCCACCAACACCTGGACATGACAAAGCAGCCTCAGAATGCCAGCAAGCCCTCCTCTTCCCCTGCACTTCCACCCAATTCTGCCTCTGCAGCCTCTGACAGCACTTGTGTTGTGCCCCATCCAACACTGCCCCATAGGATTATCACAGGGGCTATGTAAACAATTACACATGTGTGTGATGTCTGATTTTCTCAGAGGCACACATATTAAAAGTAAAGAAAGTAGGTGCTGGTGCTATGGCACAGCAGGATAAGCCAATGCTGATGACTCAGGCATCCCATGCGGGTACTGGTTCAAGTCCTGGCTGCTTCACTTCTAGTCCAGCTCTCAGCTGATGACTGGAGAAAAGTAGCAGCAGACAGCCCAAGGGCTTGAGTTTCTGCCACCCACACAGTAGATCCAGAAGAAGCTCCTAGTCTCTGGCTTCAGTCTGGCTCAGTCTTGGCTACTGTGGCTACTAGGGGAGTGCACCAGCCAGTGGAAGACCTCTCTCTGTGTCCTTCTCTGTAACTCTGGGTTTCAAATAAATAAATAAATAAATCTTGGGCAAAATAAAATAAAAATTAAAAAGCAGAATCACTTTAACACCAGATTTTGCCCAGCTCAGTATATCCAAATGTTAACATGTCAATACAGTTCAATTTGTGGTTTATGATGGTACAAAAGCACACCCTACAATCGTTCTGCTTCCGCTTTCGAAACAGGAGTCAACCAACTCCACAAGACATTCAACACTTCATAGCAAGTGCGCTTTGGGCTGCATAGCTCAGCCTGACTGGAAGCTAATGGCAGTGTTCTGAGCACCCTGAAGGGAGGTGAAGCTGCACCTCGAGGTGCAGGTCAGCTGCGTTGAATGAATTTTCTAGTAGGATGAGTTTCCTGGGGTGTCATCTCATTGTCATTCAAGGCACATCTGTAACAATGACATAGCGTTTATTCACAGATTTTGACATTTTGTTTTCATGCTGAGTCTCAAAAAATCTCCTATCTCCCATGCGCAGTGCACTTGCAGGCAGACTAGCCCCATTCCAAGAGTTCATCAGCCCTGGTATCTGAATTATCTGGAGGCCTTCACTTGGGAACACTCTAAGCTATGCAGTGGGCAGAAGCTGTGCCCCATGCAGTCAAAGCCAATCTTTGCCAGCCATGTGCTGCCCTGGTGCAAGTCTTGCTCCATGCTGACCAACTATTACACAGTACCAGCGGCCAACAGCCACCATCCAGCACTGGGCTCAGGCATTAGCATGGACTCATTGACCAGAGGTGGAGCTCATGGCTCATCTCTAACAGGTGGCATTTCAGAGGCCAGGAGACGTGACAGAGGGACAGATAGGCCATGAAAAATAACCATCACCTTGGACACATGGCCCTCCTCCTCATCCCGTATTTCATCCACTCAAGCTATTGATCTATGGGCACTGTGTCCTCAGGAAAGGTTACAGTGGACAGCTGAGGCGTGATTCTGCAAGAAAATGCCTCCTGCACTGGAGCCCCTGCAGATGGCAGGTACCAGGGCCCACCTGCTCTCCTAGTTCTGTGAAGCACAGTGCTTGTCTTGTTTACATCTGACATCCAGGCTGAGCCCTCTCTGAAGACAAGGACACCGAGACAAAGCAAGTGGTTGCCATGAGGTCATCCAGCGAGTCCAGGGCAGACCCTGTGGGGATCCTGGGCTTCCGGCTTCGTGGTCCAGTGCCTGACTCTCTGCCTTATCATTTTGCCACCGACCTTTCTCCCCTCTAGTGCAGACTTACCGGTCCTAGCACCTTGTAAGACAGAGAAGAGTGAAATGCAGGGAAATTGAAGCTACAGGTAGGCAGCTAAGCTAGATAGAAGGCTGGGTCCGAGCTCAGAAGACTGACTGACAGTGGGCTGTATGACTGGCTTTAACTCCCTTCTGCCCTATGTCCATTGGCCCAGTTCCATGAAGTAACTATGTCCTGTGCACCTGCCACAGGCTCAGGACACATTTATACAGGAATCACCAACCCTTGTCTGCTTGGGACCACGTCTTGGGGGGTGGTGAGGGACACCGCAGACTAAGGGTGAGCATACTGTGCAACGCACGACAGAACAAAAGGCTGGCAGTGAAGGATGGGGAGGGTGTACGCCATTATCAACAGAAGGACGGAGACAGGACTCACTGAGAGAACCTCAGAGCAAAGACACACAAGAAGTAAGTGCCAGTCCAGCCAACAGCAAAGAAGCGAGCAAGGCTGGCAGGGTGCGAAAAAGCTGGGCAAGAGCAAAGACAAGGCCAAGAGGGCAACAGGACAAGTGGATCACATGGGGCACCTTGTGGGGCCTCCCAGGGAGGAATGGGAGCCACTGTGGGCTTCTGAAAAGATGCGCAGGTGCACTCTCACACGTGGAAATGAACTGAAGCAGAGAGTAAGCCAACAGTGAGCCCAGTGGGGAGGCTCTACCGAGATCCAGGTGGGAGGTGAGGGCAGCTTGGTGCAAGATGGGATGAAAAGCAGAATGCCTCCATGAAGACTGTGCAGAGGGGACCTGCTGATGGCTGACACACCAAACGGGAAAAGCCAAGGACAACGCCAAGTTTTGAGCCTGAGTAATGCGGAAGGTGAACTTGAGCCACCCAACTAAATGGGAAGAAGCTGCATGTGCTTGGGAGGAAACCTGCACTTCAGTTTACTGGTGTCAAGCACAGGTCACCTGTCACGTGTCCAGGGGGAGCTGTCAAAGAGCTACAGCTGGGGATGGCACCTAAAGCATAAGCCAGGAGAGATCACAGGGAATGGGAGCAGCCAGAGAAGAGAGCAGGGCCAGGAGGGGTCGGGGGTGGGGCACTAGCTGGGGCAGGAGCCCAGGGGAATGCAATCAGAGCAGAGTGTGTGAGAGCAGCCGGCCCTGCCCCTCTTTAGAAAGGAACCATGGGACCCCTCCATCAAGGCCAAGGCCACAGAGAGCACTGAAGCGCACAAGGACACAGCACAGGACAGATGTGAGGGCTACAGCACTGCAGACAGAGGGGACGAGTCTGCAGCCAGGCACCAGCAATGCAAGCCCTCTGGGCTGTCCTACAGCTTGCCCAGCAGCTCTTTAGGCAGGGCCGAAGGGCATGTCCGAGCCAGGATCTCCTCCGAGGTAAGGCTTGGATTTCTGGTCATCAGGGCCCAGCCAGTCACAGCTGGTGGCCTCTGCCCTCACCCATATCCTTCTGGCACCAAATGGCCCTCCTCTCTCTTGACATCACAGTCTGGGGCACACCCCGCCCACACAACGTTCCCAGCACCCAGGGCTCATGGTGGGTGGTTGAGCCCAGGTGGGGTGAGTCAACCAGGGGCGGGGGGAGACCCCAGTGATGAGGGATGCAGCTTCTGGTGATGGACATCACCCCCAGCCAGCCCCCTGGCATGGTTTCTATTTTCCCTTTCTCTGTGTTTAAATTAAGTATCTGTCACTCACACATCCCTGTTGGCTGCCTGCAGAAGCTCCATCTCGGCACAGTGTCAGGAGAAGCATTACACAGGGAGGCACAAGCTGGACCGACTGCCTCTCCCGGCCGTGCCATCCATGGAGCAGCAACCTCAGGCAAGTCCCTTTCCTCTCCCCAAACTTGGTTTCCCACCTCTAGCGGGAGAGGAGGGGACCAGGCAGCCACAGTCTGGGCTGCCATGGTTGACAGCAGACTCCTCTGATGATGCCCTCTGCCACCCCCAAGGCCATCTCCACTACACTTCAATACACTCCCCCTGGAACCCTGGTAACCAGATGCTACAGGAGTAATTATCTTCCAATTTCACCTTTCAATTGCATCTTAATTTAACTTCATTCCCAGGTGCCTGCTGGAATGTCCAGGCATAGCCCAAGGACTCCTAATGAGTCGGCAATGAAGCCAGTCCAGTGATCCATGACAGGGCACGTCCTAACAGGATGGCCACGCACAGAGCAAGAACAGCCAGGGTTCTCGGCTCAGACAGACCCAGGCTCCGGACCTGGCTTAGTCACATGTCATCTGTGTGATCCTGAACATACCAGTTTCCTTTGGGGTAAAATGGGCAAAAAACACCTCCTTTCCTCATATGCATCAGGCCAGGGGAAATAACGGAATATACAGCCAGGTTACAACCCCTGATGTGTTGGACACTGGACACAGCAGGTACTGATGCTGGACGGTCTGTGTTTCCATCCCATTTTGGCCCCTGGGTATCATCTGCTCCTTGGTTTTCCTATCCACAAAACAGGAGCGAGCAGGAGACCTCGCCCCTCAGGTCAGTGTTTTAGCGCAAACACTAAATAAACAATGCAAGTCCAGTACTTAAATGCCATATCTGATTCATGGCAAGGACCCAGTAAATATTAGCTGGTGTTTACTGCCCTCTTACAATGTGACAGACGTCACTCTAGGCACCTTCTGCATTTGATGTCACTTAATCATGAGTACTCAGTGACAAAGATGATACGATCCCACTTCTCAGATAAAGAGCCACAGAGAGATGAAAGAGGCTACCCAAGGTTCCAGAACCAAGGACCTTCTGGTTCTGAGGTCTAGCCCCACTGAATCGGTGAGCCACTGGGGACCCAGAAGTCATCACATCAGGCTGCTGTCACACCCACCACACGGACAAAGCAAGCAGGTGGACACTGCAGACAAATCACAGGACAGCAGAAGCCTGGAGCAGCAGTTGCAAAGTTCCCTGGGACCACACCTGCCTCTAAGCTGATTCCAGATCATTCCATTCCCCGGCTTCTCCGGGAAGGGAGGGCCTGCTCAAGCCTCACGCAGGAAAACGTGGGAAAACTGGAAACGCTCTCACCATTGTTACAAGCAAGTTTTATTAGCAGCATAGGAAAAAGCTAGCTCAGCTGGGTCCAGGCCTCTGGCAGGAGGCAACCCTCTCCCTCTCATGGGTCGATGGCTGGGTGCAGGGTCCCTGTTCAGACTCTCCCTGCCCCAAAGCAGCAGGAGCAGCTTTAGTTCCTGCCTCCCCCCCCCACGCCCAATTTCGTGGCTCCCACTGATCACCCAGGTGTCCCCATACAGAGCCACAATGGGTTCCTAGACACGACAGTAGCTGTCCACCACCCAAGGCTGGGACAGAGCAGTGTGTCCCAGCACACCCCACTCCCAGGACAAGGATTCCTGTTTCATGAGATGAAAACACTCGCTCCCCCACCCCACCCATAACCACACTCACACGTTAGCAGGATATGATTCCAAGACCAGCCAAAATGGTGGCTTCCTGTTTCTTTAGGGACGTGTGTTTGGGAGTAAGGCTTTGGATGGGGATACTGCTCAGGCAGGGGGTTACCCTGGGCTCAATTCCGCAGATCAAGCCAACAGGGTGGCGCCTCGCGCTGGGCAGGTAAGAGATCTGCGGGGCCTGTGCCCTGGCGCCTCCCACCTAAAAGGGAACTTTCAGCACCCCGACCTGAGCCCCGCATCCCGAGGGCCAGGACCCAGGCACTGCCTGCCTGCAGCTCACTAGCCGCAGCTGCTCATGGGCATCCCAGAAACTCACCCGGGAACCTCCGCACACAGGCTTGGATTGCCCGGAACCCCTCATTCTGGGGCACGAACCAGGAGAGTCCCACCTACAGGGCCTGGGGCGAGGTAATGGAGGTGGGCACCAGGAAGGTGCTGCCGCTAAGCCTCTGCCAGAGCTGGTTGGGCACCCCCAGGGAGGCACAAAGGCAGGGCCTCGGGCTAGGACACTGCCGGACGAAACGCTAAAGGGATTCTGGTCCCTCTGCTTGGAGGAGCAGTCCCGAGTCTCCGGGTCGGAATGGTCCTACGGGCGCGCTGGGTCCTGGTGTCGCAGAGGGCTCCGGCCGCAGCACACTGGCCAGATGGGGCCCTTGAGGGGCGAGTGAGGGCCCGTCGGGGATCTCGAGGTGCGGAGGAGAGGGTTTGGGGGTGCGACCAAGTCCCGTCAGCGCAAAAAGGCTCCTCACTCCCTGGACCAAGGTGGGAAAAAGAAGGACGTGGGCAGGGCGCGGCCTCGCCAAGGTTGAGGAGGAACACCTCAGAGTCAGACCCCCGAATCCCTGCCTTCCCCGTGAGGAGATCACGGGCCCCTCCCAGCTCGGGGAGATCCAGGATCCCCAGCAGCAATTTTGCGACGCCCGGCGGTCTCCAACTTGGAGCGCCTGGCCGGGACCCCTGGAGCGCGTCCCTCACGCCCGGGCCCGCGCGCGAAGCTTCCTACCTGCTCTGTTCATCTTCCAGCGCGCAGAGCCCGGGGCCGTCCGTCGGGTGCGTCCACTGCTCTGTCGGGTCCAGCGCCAGCCCGCGCGCCGCTGCCTCACTCCATGGCCGCCCCGCGGGGCCCGCACCCCTCGGTGGCCGCCCCACCCCCGGGGAGCGCCGGACTCTGCGCGGCGCGCAGGGCAAGTGGGGGCGCGGGGCGCGAGCCTCGGGACTGGGCGGGGCCGGGGAGCGCAGGGGAGGGGGCGCGAGCGCGGGGCGCGCGGGGGAGGCGGTCGGGGGCAGTGCGCGGGGCACCGGAGCTCGGGGCGGGGCGGGGCGGCGCCGGCGAAGCCGAGAGCCGGGAGGGGGAGAGCGGGCCGTCGTGTCCGCTCCGGGATCCGGGATCCGGGCTCAGAGGGAGCTGCGCTGCTCTCTGGCCGCCGCGCCGCTGCCACCGCTGCCACCGCCACCGCCCCCTCCTAGACGTTTCCTCCCGCTCCCGGAGAGGAAAGGGTTTTTTTTTTTTCTTTCTTTTTTTTTTTTTTTTTTTCTGCTCAGTCAGGGATCGGGAGCCCAGGGTCGAGGTGTCCCTATGCACGTTTAAAGGGGCTGTGGCAAAGCTGAAGGGACAAGGACCCAACAATTTGGAACCCTTTGCACAGGGGACCTTCTTTCTGTTCCAACTTTGGGCATTCCTTAAGTCGTGCCCTGGGATCCTTGCTGAGCCCCAAACTGACAGGCCCGAGTCCTGGCCCTGGGCAGCTTGGATGGGAGGGGCGGCCAAAGAGTCACAGGTGGGACCAGACAGCGCATTGCAGGAGCCCTGAGTGAGAAAACACCAGGGGCCTGGGGCACAGCAGGGCATCCCAGCGAGCAGAAGGTAGGAAGTGACCATCTGCTGACCCGCTACAGGCTTACTGAAACCTGCCCTATCCATCCCCGCCCTCCACCGACACACACACACCAGCCTTTCTGATACATGCTAATGTTTGAATACCCCAGAAGATATGTGGTCCTGCAGGGCCTCCCTGAGGAGGGGGCATTGAAAGGGCAGCCTGGTGGGTCAGAAGCCTAGCCCTCAACATCCCCCCACCCAGGCCAAGCTTGTGCCCTGGGGGAGTTCCTGGTCTGATGATTCTGTTGGTCTGACAGGTGCTGGGGGCAGGGGCACACAGGCCACACCGAATAGGGTACACACAACAGGGCCTTCCAGGTGGGAGAGGGAGGGTGCTGGCTGGGCCCAGAGCCGCCTCAGGGTGCCTGACTGTGATGTCAGAGACGGGGGGAATGGTAAGCCTCTGCGGGGATGATCCCACCCTGAGCTGCGGCAGACTCGCGTCTCTAGGCTTTCAAGGAGAATGAATTGTGACAGCGAGTCCGTGGCTGAACCCTGAGTTCCTTACGCAGGGAACTTGACGGATGTATGCCTGATGGAGACAGGGATGGGAAAGTGGGAGAAGGGAGGTAGATCAGGCAGCAGTAGCAGGGGTGGCGATAGAGGAAAGGGGGTGGTGGACTGAGTCAGGTGAAGGAGTGATAGGAAAGGTGGAGGAGGTGGAGGAGGTGGAGAGTGTGGCAGGAGAGTTGGCGCTAGAGAGGGTGAGGGAGAGGCCTGTGTGTGAACGTGAGTACAAATGAACAGATAAACCATTTCAATAGTGAATGAAAAAAAGAGTTCTTAAATGCAGCTTGTTTCTGGGAATTAGCCATAGAATCCGACTCCAGAGGACTCCCAGGATAAAGCATGTGAGGAAGGGAGTGGGTTCTGCCCTTCCCG
The DNA here is from genome assembly GCF_030435755.1 of Ochotona princeps. NCBI lineage: Eukaryota > Metazoa > Chordata > Mammalia > Lagomorpha > Ochotonidae > Ochotona > Ochotona princeps. The sequence goes on along the minus strand of NC_080852.1, from coordinate 35,762,926 downwards.
TGGGTGACGAGAGGTCAGGTGGGGCCCTCCGTGTGCCACCTTCCTGCACCTGAAGCCCTTCCTGTGCCTGTAGTTTTGGGGTTTGAGGCTGAGCCCAGCACATGTATAGAGCTCGTGGTGGCGACAAACCCAGGTCTGCATGTGTGTAGCTGCAGCCACAAACTGAACCCAGAGTGTGCCCAGTAAGGAGAATGGATATGAAAGCCTGTGGAGTTTTCTAAGTGTGGTGCTGTCACTGCCAGTGGCATCAGCCATTCAGTGCATTCAGGGTGACCCTTGGCACCCACACAGGACATGACAGGGGGCGACAGGGCGGGGAGGATCATTGGTACAGCTGTTCTGACTCACCAGCAGCACATGTTGCTTAGAATCATATGCCTACGTCACAGATGGGCACATCAAGGCCCAAAGAGAGAAGGGACATGGCCCAAGAGCCCAGGCAGGTCTCCCAACCCAGTCACCCCTGCATCATTCCTGGAATAGCTGCAATCCCTTGCTTTGCCATTGAGCTCACCTTCCTGGAGGAGCCTGACAGAGAGAGGACCAGGATTCCTCCAAAACCAACATCTCCCTGAAGAGGCTTTTCCCAAGCTGCCCCCTTTCTCTCTCTCATTCTCCCCAGCTCCTTCAGCAGCGGGGGAGGGGGTGACAGGGACACAGTGGGAGAAGCCACCAGCATCCACTTGTGAGAACGCAGCACCTTCCTGTATGTCTGTAGAAGCAGGGGTGGGGCTGGCCGAGGCACAGCCACCGTTCTCGCCCTGATCTTACCTGATCTGATGCACCCAGGCAATAGCCCCTTGCAGCACCAGAGCGCAGAGACTTGGGATCAAAGACACTGGGTCGAGTGATGCATCAGTCCTGGGCTGTGGCAGTGACAGCAGCAATAATGACAGTGACAGCCACGAAGGGTAGGGAGCAGCTGCCTGTGACGGAGTCTTGGCGGGCTCCTCCTGACAGCACCAGGGAGTTTTGTGTTTCTGACTCGGTCCTCGCATTGGTGATGAGGAGACCTAGAGTCAGGGAGGTGAGGTGTCACCCCACAGCTGGCCCTAGTGCGTGTCCCCACAACTGTGAGATAATCATGACCCTGAATCTACCTGAGACCTGAGGCCGACTCAGGATCTGAATCGGGCTCACTGCAATCCTTCCTCAGTACTCCAAAGATGCACAGGGACCAGCACAGGCCAGGCTCTGGCTCACCGCCCACCTCCCCGAGCCCCAGGCAGGTTGAGGACGGAGGCCCCTCAGTGGGCACTTGGCCACATACTTGCCGAGAGCGCTAGCTTGCCAGCTCCTTAGGTGCCTTCTTGCCCCTGTGCGGTGCTGATGCGTTCTAGAACCAGCCACCCCTCCCCAGCTCCCCTCCTCCCCAGTCCCAGCTCTGGCCATCACACCTCTTGCTCTAGCTGAGCTCCAAGTCACTGAGATCCAACCCTCTAGTTACACCAGGCTGACGCTGTATTTTACATTCCCTGACTCAGTTAACCCCCTCCTAAACAAACTCTCGGATGAGCTAGATGGACATCGGTAATACGCACAGGGGGTCTGCCAAGGCTACCTCAGTACAGAGAGCCCCAAGCACTTGCCCAGGAACTCAGAGCTCACAAGCATGGGGCCTGGACCTTGACTCTGGACTGGCTCTCTTGCCTGTTCCACACAGGGCCCTGGTCTGCAGCCCTCTCCAGTGGGAACCCCAGCACTTGCCTGTCGGAGCCTCCACCCAACACAGCAGGTGCTCAGCAGGGCAGCACAGGTACACTTATCTGGGGTGCAGTTGAGGCTCAGTGTTTGGAAGTTCAGGGTAACAGAAATCAGGGCACACAGACCCCACAATCAGAGCAGGAGGGAGCACTTATTGAGCATCCTCTGTATACTAGGCTGAGTGCAATGAGATGTGACGGAGGGCACTCATGGGGCCTACCTCAGTCAGAAGGCTGTGACTGCCAGGGTTTTGTTCCAAGCCAAGACACAAGGACCTTCCACCAAGGGCCCTGCTGCCCACCATGCTGGCGCGCAGTCCTAAGGCTATGTCCCCCTTCCATGAGGCATCCCTGCACTGAGTTCTCATGGATAAAATGCATTTAAACAGAAAGGACAGCCCCCAGGCCTTGCAGCTCTGGCTGTGCACCTGCTGCTGTGACATCATTAGCCTTATGGGCTTCCTGTGCCCTGGAAAGGAGCTGAGTTGGCTCCAGGGAGGCCAGTTTAAGCTGACACCTGCTGGCTGGGGCAGACAGCCTCTGCTAAGCCTCCATCCTTCCCGGGCTACAAAAAACTGGGTATAGGAACATCAGGCAATTTCAGTTTAACCCTTGCCATCCTGCATGACACTCACCAGGGTTGAGAGGAACAAGGCACCCGGAGAGCCACAGCTCCTTCTGTCCTGGCTCGGGTGCCGTGGGCAACTCGTTGCATCTCTTTGCTCCTCAGTTTTCTTCCCTGTGGAATGGGGAGAGTGAGGCATCTCTGCAGGCCACCATGAGGACTCAAATGACCATTAGCTCCCCTCCCTCTCCACCTTCCCATCCTGGAATTCCACTATGGTCAGAATGAAGGGCTGGGGGTCAGCTGGCTGTGGCACTGTGGGGCTGGGTTGAGAGTTGGACACCTGAGGGTGCTAAGGGAGAGGCGGCAGCACTGGGCTGGGTTTCAGGGCCAGGGTTCCAGAGGAAGGAGTAGGCATGGCTGTTCTGAGATTGGAGAAGACCCTGAGCAGGTGCCTGGAGGGTGGAAGGGCAGGGAAGCACGGGCATGGTGGGAAGTATTATGTGACCACCCACAGGTAATCATGAAGAAAAATTCTCCCAGGGTGGCTGGGCCAGAGTTTGCTGCAGGGGCTGGAAAACCACACAGCATGAGCAAGCAAGAAGGGAATAACACAGTTGTGGTCTGTGACAGCTGAAGGTGCCATGAGAAGATGAGGGTTGAATTCAAGAGTGTTCTTGACCTGTACTTGCAGGGCCTCCTATGCACGCCAGGAGGGCTTCCAGGAGCAGGTGGGCTTTGCCTGTACCCCATCCAGAGGCAGGAAGAGCATGCCAGGCAGGGCAGGCACTGGCTCACTGCCCACCGTGGAACCAGACCTCCAGTGCGCAGTGTGGGGCTGTGTTTAGGTGAGGGGGCAACCTGGGACCACCCAGGGCCTTTGCCCAGCAGCTGTCTGGTGCTCCAGGGAAGGGCTGAGCTCTGGGGGAGGGGAGCCTGGACTGGGCCTGGCGAGCCTGGAGCTTTTATCACTGGGTGGGACTCGAGCTCTGTGGAGGAAGCGGCCACCCTCTTCCGGCCAGGCATTTTTTTTTTCTTCCTTGTGCTGGCCCGGTTGGCTTTTCCCCAGGCTGCATTTCCACCCCAGGGCCCCTCCTGGCTGGCTGGGCGTGGGCACGGCTCTGCCACACACCCAGCAGCAGGGGCGGCTGGCCCTGGGCTTCCTGCCCCTCTGTGGGCAGGCAGATTGGAGGAAAACAGCCCTCAAGCCTTCTTCAAAACAGGAAACTGCTCTCCCTGCTTCCTGAAGGACAGGAACTGTCCCCATGGCAACCACAGGACAATGAGGCCACGTTAACCCTTTGGAGGGCAGGCCTGGCCCAGGGCCATGTCTTGCCAAGCCCTAGGGGTGGGAGTGGAGTGGAGAGCGGGAGAGCGGCTGTGACACAATGCAGGTGACAGGGATTCACTCTCAGTGACACTCCCCAAGTCTCTCTACCATTCCAAGGCAGAAGATGGGGTTGGGCTTTGGATCCATTGGATGGATGAGAATACTGAGGGGAACAAAGAAAGGCAAAGGCCTGAACTCACAGTAGGTCAGGGGTGGTGGGCACAAGTATGGGGCCTGGAATATCCACTGAACTCTTGGCTCCTGGCTGTGTACCTCAGGCAGGCGGCTTCCTTGCCTGAGACCTTGGTTATTCTACCTGTGAAATGGGCGGTTGTGGCATTGACTAGGGTCCTGCACACAGCCAGCATGGATCTACCCAGTGCAGCGCTGAGCACTGCAGAGAAACTGAGGCCAGGCAGTACTGCAGTGGGAGGAGGTGGGCAGGAAGCCAGCCCCCAGGTGCAGCCAGCTGCAAAGCTTTCTGGACATCAGCCCAGCTCTGAAGACAGAGGGCATTCTCCAGCTTGGGGGTCCAGGAAAGCCCGCAGCAAGGCCCCTGGGACCAGGAAGGAGCTTGTCCTGCAGAGCCCTGGGGGTGAGGCACCAGAGCCAGGAGGAGCAGCAGGTGCAGAGGTCTGGATGGACAGTGGAGGCCAAGGTCTACATTCCCGGCTGGACCGCACGACACAGGTGCTTAGCTCCGTTTCTCAGAGCAGTTCAGCCCCAGAGAATGGTTAAAGCACAGAGGGACAGGTTCTGCTTTGCATTTTCAATGAGTTCCCTCTGCTACCGGTGCTGGGAGGGGGAGAGGACTTCAACTCAGAGTGACAGGGAATGGTGACAAAGTGACTTTTCTGGGGGACCTTGCCCTTTTTCTGGGGGACCTGGAGAGACCCCAAACCTCAGGAGAAAGGTCGCCCTCTGCTGTTGTGCAGGTGTGCATGTTGAGGGCAATGGAGATCTTGTTCCCATCTGCTGGCCAGGAGTTCTGACTTCTCCCTGACCCACCAGGACACAGCCTGTCCCCCAGACCTGGACAGCATGGTGGCTGGACAGATACCACAGATACAGCTGCCAGCACTGGCTCCTGCGTGGTAGAGGCTCACGGGGGCTCCCCGTTCCTCACAGCCTCCCTGCTTGGCTCCTGGCCTTGCTTTTCTGGCTCCAGGGACTTAGCATCTGCCATCCTCACACCATCTCTAGAACACTCCCTCCTACATGCTCACCTGGCTGGACTGGTCCCCAGCCTCCCAGTCTCCCATGGATGCCTTGTCACACCTCCCCGATCCTGTCTCCCAAGATCCTCCGCGACTGCCTCCCTCTTTTCTCTCCTTCCCTCACTCATCCGTGTCTGGCACCACCTGTTAAACCGCATATGGCAGTCTCTCCCTTAACCACAATGGGGCAAGACGGGGGATGCATTCTAAGATGCTTCTCAGAGTCTCACACTGTGCCTGGGCCCTCACACAGGGGCTGTGTTGCTAACAGGTCAGCCGTGGGGTAGCCCTTCATTGTGGTGGTTCAGACCTCCACAACCCGTGTCCCAATTAGCGGCTTTCCCTCCCTGGCCTCAGCCTCTGCACTCCTGGGAGGCAATGGTGAAGGCCCAGGTCATGGGGTCCTGCCCCCTCCGTGAGAGACCCGCACTTTATCTCCAGCTCCAGGCTTTGGCCTGAGAAAAAGTTTGGGTACTTAGGGAGTCAACTGGTGGCCAGGAGCTTGCTTTGTCTCTCACGTTATGAAAAGTCCTCTTTTGATGCAGTGGACTTTTGACACCCACGCCTCAGCTTTCTGTAAACGGCATTTTGCGTGGCGTCTTTGAAGGTGCCTTATACATTGGTTTGTTTTCTATACATGCCCATGACAATGTTTACTGCATGCGGCACTGTTAGAAGTGAAAACAGTAACAGCTAAGCAAATAGAAAGATTCTAACCCTAGGCTGCAATGAACACTACTTAAAATGGTGCATCTGGCTGAGCCTCCGCCTGGGGTGCCAGCATGCCATGTAGGCATCAGTTTGAGTAGCGGCTGCTCCACTTCTGATCCAGCTCACTGCATGTGGCCTGGGAAAGCAGCAGAGGCTGACTCAAGTCCTTGGGCCCCTGTACCCATGTGGGAGACCTAGAACAAGCTCCTGGCTTTGACCGGCCCAGCTCTATTCATTGTGACCATTTGGGGAATGAACCAGCAGATGAGAGATCTCTCTTCTCTCCTAACTCTTCCTTTAAAATAAAAATGAATACATCCCTTTTTGTTTGTTTGTTTAATGTGCGAGTGGCTTATCTCTGGAATTCATCCCATACTGTTTCCAGGACGTGCTGGAACCCACAGAGAGAGAAGCCCCCAGCTCCTTGCCGTGGGAGGGGGCTATGGTGCCTACGTGTTGTTGGTCCCCCACACCTCCAGCTCCAGTGCCAGCCCTGAAAGGGTAGTGTGCAGAGCCTGGTGCCCGGCAGGTGCTCAGCACAACAGCATTTGCTAAAGGCAGGAAACCAGCTCAGCCAGGGTGAGGGGAGTGAGGCGGCAACCTTTGCCCTAGAAAAGAATTGACATTTCTTGCCACACATGGACACCAAGAAAGGTGCTGGTGCCGACTGCTCTGGTCCATTTTTCAGACAAGCAAAGACAGCCTCAGAAAAACAAAGTCTGGTGCCTGCGGTGCAGAAGAGAAGCCCAGAACCGTGCCTTTCCCCTCACTCTCCCACTAGGCCAGAATGGGAAACAGAGAGTGACTAAGGGCGATTTAACTTCCTTTTAAATCCATGTTAAAAATGTTTTCAAATCTATTTTCATTTAATTTGAAAGGCAGAGAGAGAATGAAGCAGAGATCTATCTGCTGGTTCTTTCCCCCAGCTCCCTGTAGCAGTCTGACCTGGGTCAGGCCGAAGCCAGGGATGAAGAAAGTAACCCAGGCCTCCGTGGTGAGTGGCAGGGACCCAAACCCTGAGCCATCATCTGCTGCCTCCCAGGGCACACAACAGCAGGAAGCTGGATGGGAAGCAGAGTGGGGACTTGAACCCAAGCACTGTGATGTGGGGCGTGGGCATCTCAAGTGGCTCCTCACCACTGAGCAAAGTGCCCACCTTGGTTTGACTTTTGGAGGCCTTGATGGGATCACCGTAGCTGGCCTCACTTGTGGGTTCCAGCAAGGGAACCAAACTCCTAGATCTGTAGCTTTTTCTGTGTGGCTTCAGATACAAGTCCCAGCACTTCCCCAGGCTCAGGTCATGGGATTCAGAGGCCCTGGGGAGATGCCCAGGGCCTGGGGTGGGAGGAACACAGGAGTGCTTTTCTGGCCCAAGGGCCCAAGTGGCAATTGGCCCATCCGTGTGGAAGTGGACCATCAGTGTGTCCAAGGCTAAGCTAGGTGGCCATGTGGCCAGGGAGCCTGACAGGCCCTTCTGCGTCCCACCTGGGACAGCCACGGGTGTGTCAGTTTTCCCTGCAATGGGACTCCAGTCTTTCGTGGGCTAGTCCCTCCCTGGTGGGCTGACTTTGTGACATCACCTTCCCAGAAGCATCAGGGAAGTGGTATTGTATATAGAAGTATTTGGTGAGTCTCCCAGAGCCAGCTTGATTTATTTTTCACAATATAGCACCCCCCAACTCCCGTGGGGATGGTGTCTCCCTGGGGGCCCAGCACAGGGAGCAAAGGAGATGACAGCTCTGGAAAGACCATATTCATTAGCTTAATAAGCACATGTCCCGCTGTGGCACTTGCGCACAGAGACCCTGGAGGCAAGTGTGACCCCCTGTCACAGGCACCATCAATTGCTGGGGGGAAGCCTTCCCCCACCCAGACACTCAGGGTAATGAATCAGGGCCCAGCTCAGGAACAGAATTAAAGCACTCAGCAGCTCGTGGCAGCCTCCAGGGACCTGTCCTTCTAGGGACAGGTCCCTGCAGCAGCAGCCTCCATCTAAGAGGCACAGGATGGAGGCCCGATCCTCTGCAATTCTGGAGCTCCCTGGTGGGAGCCGGAGTGTGTGGGGAGTATCTTCTGGTGGCAGGAGCCCGTGCCTACACAGAAGAATCCTGCTGTGTTAGCACAGCACAGGGCTCTGCTGGCATGGCTACTGGGGTTTGAGCCCCATCAGCCCAGTCCCTTCCCCTTCCAGGGGTCCCTTTTTTAACCTGTAAAATAGGGAGACAGTTCTAGCACCTACTGCACATGCCTCCTACTGTGACCTGAAAGCCCAGGTGGCTGGCACACAGTCCTTTCTGTTAACAGTGTTGGAGTGTGGTACTTGTGAGGTACTTACAGATTGACTGATTGATTTTGGGGGGCTAGCGTGGTAGCATAGTAAGCTAATCCTCCATCTGCAAGCATCAGCATCCCCTAAGGGCACCAATTCACGTCCAGTTGCTCTACTTCTGATCCAGCTCCCTGCTTATAGCCTGGGAAAGCAATGAAGGATGGCCCACATGGAAGACCTGGAAGAGGCTGGTCCTGGCTTCAGATCAGCTTAAGTTCATCCTTTCCTGTTTGGGCAGTGACCCAGTAGATGGAAGATCTCTATTTCTCCTTTTCTCTCTGAAATATCTGCCTTTCGAATAAAAATAAATCATTGTTTTTTAAAAGAGTCATTCATTCCTTCATTCCTTCACTCACTTAAAAGGCAGAGTTACAAAGAGAGAGGGAGAGCCAGAGAGAGAGTGTTCTTCCAATGCTGGTCCACTCTTCAAACTGCTGCAACAGACAGGCAGGACTGGATGAAGCCAAAGTCAGGACCGAGGAGTTTCTTCTAGGTCTCCCACGTGGGGGCAGGGTCCCAGCACTTAGGCCATCTCCTGCTGCTTTCCCAGGTCATTAGCAGGGAGTTGAGTGGGAAGCAGAGCAGCTGGGATGCCATACGGGATACTAGCACTGTGGGCAGCAGCTTTACGTGCTATGCCATAATGTCAACCCCCACTCCTCCTCAAAAACTACTGAATTAACAGTCATGCACATTTGTTGGCTATGGTGTGATACTTTTGCCCATGCATACCCTGTGCACTGGCTGAGTAGGGCAATGAACATTTCTCTCCTTTGACGTCACTCATGACTGGAGGTTTGGGCTTCTCCCATTTGCTCCTGTGATCTGTACTAGGGCACTGTGAATGGTGTCGTCTCGGCAGGCTGCACTAGGGACGTACTCCTTCTGCCTCACTGAGCCGACTCCCTCGATCCCCTCACAGGAGGGAGAACACGTGTATTTGTATTTCCTCATCAGGCTTACTGCACTGCACATGACATCTTGCAGTACTATCCACTGTACTGCAGATGACAGGTCATGCTTTTTAAAGACTGTGTCTATATACTGTCCTTAGAGGACCCCAGAAATAAATCCACCCACCCAGAGCCAGCTGCTTTTTGACAGTGGTGCCAAGAACATGTGTGGGAGAAAGGATGGTCTCCCCAACAAATGGTGCTGACAAAACTGCACATACATACAGAGAACTAAGTCAGATCCCTGCCTCTCATGACAAAAAGCAGCATGAGAGACTAAGACCTGGAACCTTGAGATTGCTAGGGGGAAAGAAACCAGAGGGGAAACACGTTAAGGCATCAGTCCTGCCAATGATTTCTTGTGCAGAGGCTGAAAGCATGGCTAGATATGTGAGGCTGTACCAACGTCAGACGCTTTGCTCAGTCAAGCAGGCACTTGTGTTGTGTGGCAGGACCTGCAGCGTGCTCCAGTCCCTGCCTCCAGCCTCGCACTCTCACCCACTCACCTACTTGCCTTCTCTGTCCTATGCTGATCCCAGGCCTGGCCTTTGTTTTTCGCCCCAGAAAGAAGCAGAGTGTTTACCATGGGCCAAAGCTTATTTTTGTGTTTTCCAATAATTGATTGCAATGGGTCTACAGGCGTCCTGCCGAAGGAAAACATGTTTTGCTTCTTCCACCTTTGGCTTCCTCTTGGCGCCACGGTGGTGGGGGCCCATGGCTGCGAGGAAAGCGTGGGGGTGACTTTTCCCTTGGTTATTTCATTTTTCTTTTTCCATCTCACTGCCGGGAGACAACAAAACATGTTTTCCTTTTTCTCTGCAGGAAATTGGAACTTTCTTATTGACGACTTGTTGCTTAGATCCATCTTCCTTCTCCTGTGATTATCTTGGATTGGGTGAGATGTGTTGAAGAGGTTTCCAAATAAAGAAATGGCCTTTGCTTTATGAGAAGGACAGATGTACCCACCAAAAGTTTTCACTCACCTGGAGGCACGTATACCGCTGAAATTCTCCTTCGTGTCTTTGGTCTGCGTGGGTAGTTGAAGAGCTCCTGTTATCTCAAGTTCCCACATTTTCTCACGGACTTGCTTTCTTCAAATGCACAGCCTGGGCAACTGGATACATCGACCCTGTTCTGGTTGAGGTAAGTGGTGGCTGAGGTGGTCACAGGAGCAGAACTGCTGGGATGGTGTGAGGTAGGGATCGAGAATCTTTCTCTGCCAAGTGAATCTCCAGATGATCTAGCACCATCCCTTTAGGGCATCACCCTTTTCCTACTGTGCTGCAGCATCTCACTGTCATAAATCTGGTCCTTCCTCACACAGGGGTCTGGTTGTAGACTCTCCCTTCTGTGCCCTTGGTCTCTTGAGCACCAAACCACTGAGTCTTCATGATTGCTGTGTCCACTGAAATAAATCCTGGTTGGTGCATCATGTCCCGTCTGCTGGATACTTGGGTTGTTTCCAGTGTTTTATTATTATGGCTTGCATTACATTTAGTCACAGTAATAAAAAACCAATAGCTGATATTTACAATGTGTCAAGATACAAGTTTTTCAGGCACATGAATCCATATAATCTTCACAACAGCTGTTTGGGGAGGGTGGTTTTATGATCTTGAAAGATGAGGAGTTCACGACACAGATGTCCCATAGTTCCTGTCCCTGAAGTCCAGCTCAGGCAGGATGATTCTGGAAGCAGGTAAGTGGATAGAAGGATAGGCACAGAGAAAGGAATAGAAGGGAAGTAATAACTGCCTGTCTTCCCTTCCATAGTTAGGTGAAGGGCTCAGTGACTGTGGAGAGGGGGCCCCTGGGGATCCCACTTCTGCTATGCCAATCATTGACTGCATGACGTTGGGCAAGTCAGTAAGCCTCAGTTTGCTTGTCTGTAAAATGGAAGCGACCGCCCTTTGTGTGTGGGTCCTTGTGTGACCACACGGCCTGACACATGGCCTGCTGACTCATGTGAGCTTCCCTGCAATCTTAACCATCTTCATGGTCATCTTGGCTGCCTCAGAGACAATCTAACCCTAACCCTAACAATTTATCCTTAATGTATTTTATTAAAATTGTTCCAAATTGCCTCTGAGGCTGCCTCAGAGGGTTCCCCCAACAGAGCTCTTTGTTCTGGCAGACATCTTGGGTTTCCTGAGGGAGCTGAAGAGACCAGTCCTGGTGGGGACACTGGGGTCTGCAGAAGCTCAGGGCATAGCACTGGATGACCTAACACCACTTCTCACAGCTTCCCTCTGCATCTGAGTGTTCAGAGCTTGGGGCCTCCTCACCCTCAGTTTCCCATGGTGGGAGCTCAGTCTAAAGCACCCCTCCTTGTTACAAGGGACACCCCAAAGGCACCAGCCGCAGCTGGCAGTCCTGATCCACAGCCCAGGGTCAGTTCCCCTACAGGCTGTGGGGATCATGACACACATGACACTGCTTTGAAACTGTGGCTCCAGTGAGCACAGGCCCCATAGCTGCATTGATACAGCCTGGGACAAAGGGGTAGTTGGTAAATGGGTGAACAAATGCATCTTATCAGGCCATTCTTTGGGGTGGCCCAGCATCCCAATGACAGGAACATGCTGGACACACTGTGTGGCCCGTGTGGGCTTGGCCTGCAGTATCATCATGTGATCTGAGTCATGTGACTTGGGTCAGCTGCAGAAGCAGAACTCAAGGCAGGGACATGGGTGTGATGGAGCTACTGAAGAAAGTGTGTAGGAGTGCCTGAGCCAGGGGAGTGCCAGGGAGCGAGTCTGCCTAGAAGTGAAGTTCCCCTCCCCCCAACCCAGAAGGGAGGTGTAACTCCAGCAGAGGTACCTGCTGGCAGTGAGAGCAGCAGTAAGAGAAAAAGGGGTGGCTGGCATTGTCTATGCCCGCAATGATGGACATATGACTGAGTATGAAGAACTATATGTTAGTAATGATATAGAGGAACTGGGAGGGAGGGAACTGGGGAGGGGATAAGGGAATATGAAACTGTATTATAAAATAATAACAATAATAATAAAATGTATAAAAAAATGAAAAAAAAAAAAAAGAAAGGGGTGGCTGGAAGCTGTGAGCTGGCAATGGCACTAAGGCTGGATCACAGGAGCAGTCTGCAATCTCCCATCCCGTCTCCACTTACCTGTGCCATGCTCGCCCAACTCACAACCTTCGTCCTGGGGCCCAGAGCTGACTGCCCCTGTCCCGGCGCAGACTGTCCCATGCCTGAGGCCTCTGTTAGAACATTCCTCCCTGGAGAGGCCATCCTGGGCTGCCAGCTGATGTCGTCCCAATGGTCCTAGTCACATTTGGGCACAAGACGTAGGCCTGTCTCGCCACTGTCAGGAACCACTCTGCCTGCTTATCTTCTTCCACAGCTTTTTGCCAGGTCCCACTCTCCAGCATATAAAGGCCGGCAGGACCACAGGCTTCCCTGGCTGTTTGTTGCAGCATCGTAGGGCCTACTCAGCAAGAAGCAAGTGCTTAAAATCTTTGTTCAGTGAATAACCGCATCCCAGTTTGTAGATGACAAACTTGAGTTTCTGAGAAGTCCTATGACTACACACCAGATGCCCTGCTGAGGGGCAGGGCCAGCAATCCAATTAGGCAGATCTGGAGGTTGGGTTGCTAAGCACTAGACTGCCCCACACTTAGCCGGTGACTGGAGAGATGGTGTTTGATTTGGTCCCTTGGCTTCTGCTTGGGGTCTGACTGGAACAGGGTTGAGCGACCATGTGAGGAATCTGTGTCAGGGCGGCAGCCCAGAAGCCCTTCTTGGGTCCCTGCAGCCTGTCTGTGCTCAGCTTACACTCCCCAGGCAGCCTATGTGGCCTCCTTCTCTCTCACACTGCCCTGGCCGGCTCCGTGGGAGGGAGAGGCACGATGAGGGCTGTCGGCTGCGTGATCAATGTGAATAATAAACGTTTTGAGTTAATAAGCCCGACTTTGCTTCTCTCGCTTCATGACTAATGGGCTTCCCCGAGCCCATAACTCACACTGTCGGTGGAGCTCCCCTTCCCTCCGTGGCTTCCCAGACCCCCAGCTGGGAGGCAGTCCATGGCACTGCTGAGGACGCCTTCTTGATGGCACAAGTGTGGCACATTGGGGCAGCGGCAGGACACTCCTGGCTGGCTTCTGGATCCAGAACAGGCAATGATGGGTGTGAGTGTGGCTGAGGCTCTGTCTGCCAGCCATGGCTAGGGGAGACGGCCTGAGCCTCTTCCCCTGCACTTCCTCCTCTGTCAAGGAAGATAAGAATCTGGGCTGTTCCAAGCAGCAGCCTGGGAGACACACTGAAGGAGTGCTGGGCTGTTGGGGAGGGTCGGTCATTTCTATTGGCAAGCATGTGAGCAGCCCAGGAAGAAGAGCTGTGAATGGAGGGCACCCACAGAAGATCCTTGCCCCCCCAACCCCATGCCCTAATGCCCACCGGCCCAGCTTCTCCAGGGTGGCCCTAGGAGCAGCTGCATTGGCCTTCTCAGCAGGGGAGGGAGAGATGGAAGGAGACTCTGAGGCCCTGCCCCAACTTGTTGGATCCAAATCTGCATGCCAGTGAGGTCCCCAGGGATTCCGTGCATGTATCAGGCTGGGACTCAGCGCACAGTGAATCAGTAATGGGGACACTCCTGCAAACAAGCTCCTGCCCAGACTGGACATGGCCATCGATCACTGCACTCCTGCCGGGGAAGCCTGGAAATGGCTCAGAATCCTTTTTCTGCCAAGTACCACTGGCTGCCTTGCCACTCAGGACAGACTGTCACTGGTTGCTGTCCTGGGCCTGCGTTCTCCCTATCCCCACATCATTGATCCCCTCCTACACAGTTTCTAGGACAGAGACCAATCACTGCACAGAAAAGGTGGAGCAAAACGTGGGAGAAGGGGGTGAGTTAGGCTGCCACCTGGGATACTCCCATATAGTGCAATGCCCTTTCGAGCCAGCTCGCTGATAATGTGCTTGGACAACAGCAGATGATGGCTCAAGTCCCTGGGTCTTTGCCATCTATGTGGGAGCTGTGTTCCTCTATGTGTTCCTATCTTCTAGCTTTCACATGGAACAGCTCTGGTGGCTACAGCCATGTGGAAGTGTACCAGCAAATGCAGCAAATGGAAGGTCTCTCTCTCATTCTCTCCTGCCCCACCTCTGTTGCTATGCCTTTCAAATAAATACATCTTAAAAAATAGACACGGGAGAGAAAAATGGGAAACCAAGAGACTGAGCCCAGGAGACTCAGAGAGCAGTGGGGTTTCTGCTGGTGTGAGGGTGAGAAGGGACAGGTGCTTGAAGAGCCTCTATAAGGCCTGGGTCTAAGCTGAGGGGGACCCCCAGCCCCACAGGGAGAGGATAGGCTGTCCTTCCACACATTATCTGGGTCAGCCCGCTGGAGTCACGAATGTCAGCAGCTACGGGAAGCTCTCTTCCCAGTTTACTCTTTGCTTTCAAACGTGTTCACAAAGACACGATCACATGGTCTGCCTGACTCTGCAGCTGGCTAAATGCCATTCTAGTCTCCTACATGCATGTGTGAAGCTAAGGGTGCTTCAGGAGGTTCGTGGAGGGGCAGACTGTGTAAGAGACCTGCATCCCACAGAGGAGTGCCTGGACCGAGTCTCGGCTCCAGTGCCTCACTGCAGCTGACTGCTAATGCAGCCTCTGGGAGGCAGCAGGTGATGCTCCCTCTCACAGGGGAGACCTGGATTGGGTCCTGGTCCAGGTGCAGCCACTACAGGCAGCTGGGAAGTGAACCAGCAGGGGGGAGCTGGTCTGTCTCTATGCCTCTCAAATAACTTTAAAAATTATTAAAATCAATTCATACTTTTCCAAAATACATATTCTCCACAAACAGAACAGACGTCATATTTTTGGAGTTGAAAAAGTTTTTGCACCAGAATACGCTTATGTTTTAAGTTCATTTTCCATGAACTTTTTGATGTCCCTTTGCATATACATATGTAATTATATTTGTCTACTACCTGGCATTTTCTAAAATGTCTGCAACTCACTCATTGTCCTACTGATCAGCATTTAGCATATTTGAATCCTTAGGCCACAAACATCCTTAGAAGCATCCTCTTCTGTGTCTATATGTGTGATTTTTCTGGACAAATTCTCCATAGTGGAGTTGCTGAATCAAGGGGCTTGTGTGTTTTAAATTTTAATACAAAATACACAGAATATTGTCCCAAAAGATTGAAGTAGCTCACCCTCCCTCCAGCCCCTTAAAACTGCTCAGGGCCGGCTCTGTGTGGCTGCTGGGTATCATCCATATTTCATAGTTCCTCTGATCTGATAGGAGAACGCGGGCACACTATTGTTCTCTTCATTTGCATTTCCCCATGGCAGTGGAGCTATTGAGCTTCTTCTCCTGTGTTCTCGGCCCATTTGCATCCGCGAGCTGCCTGAGCGTTTCCTTTTGTTTTGTATTTGTCTTGTTGGTTTTGGGGAACCCTCTGCATGCTGAGAGTATTAACCCTGTCTGCTGTTGTATAGGCTGCCTTTGTGTCAGGCTCTGCCAGCTATGTGACAGGACAGCTCCCTGTAGATGCCTGTCCTGGGGTAGGTAGGGAGGAGAGCATGGAGATCATACAGGTGAGCCGAGGCTGTTGAGTTCAGTGGGAGGCAGTGGAGGGATGCAGCCACCAGAATGGAGAGGGGTATTCATACAGACGGGGGTGTGGGGGGTTGGGGGGTGGGTCTTGTGGGTCTCTCTTGAAATCTGAGAAGGCTGGAACCCCTTCCCACATGGATCTGGCCCAGACCAGGCTGGAACAGAGCAGGCATGACCCAGGGCAGCAGATGGGCCTGTGTGGCCAGAGGACAGAGAGGGCCAGGACATATCTTAGCGGGGTGATCCTCAGCTGGGAGTGGAGAGAAATTTTCTTCATAAGCACTTCTTTTACAGCCGCATCTGAAATGCATCCTGCCCCCTTCCCTGTTAAGGTAACCTTTTAAAGATCTATCAATTAGAAAGGCAGAGTTACTAGGGGGTGGGGAGGGTGGGGAAGGAGAAAGAGAAATGTTCCATCTCCTCTTTCACTCCCCAAATAGTTACAATAGCTGGAGCTGGGGCTGACCAGGAGCCTGAAACTCCACTAAGTTGTCCCATGTGGGTACAGGGGCCAGAATACTTGGGCCATCTTTTGTTGCTTGCCTAGGCACTTTCAACAGGGAGCTGGATCAGAAGTGGAGCAGCCAGGACTCGAACCTGCATCCATAGGGGAAGATGACATTACAGACAGTGGCTTAACCCATCGTGCTACACCACCAGCTCCCTGCCTCTACCCCATTTCCCTGTTTAATCTCACAGTGTCTGCAACTTCCAGCTCGCTACACATTAGATTAATCTTGCACGCCATCTATGTCACTCTGCTGGAATGTCACCTCCACAGGAACAGGCGGGGGTTCTCACTGGCTGTGTTCATGGCTGGATTCTTTCCATCCACTTTGCCGCTGTGTCTCTGTCAGCAGAGCAGTGGAAGCAGCTATTCACAGGGAGGGAGCAGCTTGCTAGGGGAGGCTGGCAAGCAGAAGCTGCCCAGCCCGCTAGTCACTGATAGCTCTCCCTGCAGAGGGGGGCTAGAAGGGTCTTTGCACCCCAACAGGAGACCCTCTGAGTCTTCCAGGGCTGCAGGGGCCTCAAGCCGCGCCCCCCTCACCCCCCCATCTGGCACCACAGAGCTCTCCACCTGGGTCACTGCTGTTTCTGTGCTGGCTCCTCCTGCACCCCTGCCCCACCCTCGTGCATGAAGGCCTCGTGTTTTGGAAAACCAACCGGCATCACTCCAGACTGAAAATATCTCAAAATATCACTTGTGGCTTCCTCGCGCTCCCTGAGGCCCCCGCCTGGCCGGGCAGTAACCTTCCCTGGCTGTTGATTTTCAAGAAAGCACTTCCATCACTGGGACACGGGGACTTTCCAGTATTTTTTTTTCCCCTCTGGGCCCTCTTTTTTTTCTTTTTCTTGGCCTTCAGACGTCCACATTGTGTTGTCCTGACGCAGCTCCAGGCAGTATTTTGCCCCAGCAGCCTCTGAGCTGGTCAGAGAGGCCTGGGCCAGCAGTACCCACAGGAACAATGCCTCCATAATTCATTGAAAACTCCCTTTGGATGACTTTTTCCTGTTGCTGATTGTCTCCGCGTTCCAGGCTTGCACAAACTGCTTTTTCCTGCAGCTAAATTTAAAAGGACCTGAGCCTGGAGTCAGTGTGCTGAGCTGGCCTCACTGGGGACAAAAGGGGAAAGGCTGGAGCCCAAAGCATCCACCTGCCCAGCAGCCCTGTCCCTCTTACACACACACACACACACACACACACACACTCCCCAACCCCCTAACCGCCCCCCCCCCCAAGCACTGTCTTCATCTGAATCCTCCAAGCTGTTCCAGGTCCCCCACTGGTGGCTGGATTCTGAGGGCTACAAGGGATTCCCCTGAGAAGGAAGGGCCCCAATGGCTGGGAGGGAATGCGTGCCTGTCACTGGAGGGGTGCAAAGACGGGGTACAAGTATGCCACCAGAGCAGCTAGCAGGGTCTGCCAGCGCCAGGCGAGACATAGTGCCAAGAGGGCCCTTCTGAGACTTTGTGACTGTGACCATGACTCTGGCTAATGAGGAGGGGGTGGCCCTTCTGCGTTGGCAGTTGTGGAAGTCTTTGGTGGTCTTGGCGCTTCCGTCCATGTGGGCCTGGCCTGTGGCTTTGGATAGGGTTAACCATAATTCCCTGTGTCTGACTTTCGGCTCTGCCACTGATGTGCTGTGGGACCTTACAGAGGAATAAGATAAGGCACCTAGGGTCGGCGGGCGGGGCACTGAGCAGAGTCAGCAAGCTAACAACTACAGTGGGTTTGGCATGGGGCCTTGATCTCTGCGTGGAGGAGGAGGACGTGGTGACGCAGAGGCTCCGCATGGCAGCCTCCACCTTACGGCACAAGTGGCAGCATTGGGATTACAAGCCCCTGGATGGGAGCAGCAGACTACCAACTTGCAGGGGTCTGGCTTTGTCCCTCACATTTGGGAAGAGGCCCAGACCTGAGGCCTCATCCCCCTGTTAGTCCTTTTTCTCCTACCCATTCCTTCCCAAGGGGCTCTTTGGTGGAGCTCAGAGGCCCGGTCCAGCAACCACTGTCCCAGCCGAGCCACGTGTTTGCCCGTCGACATCAGCCTGCATGACCATCTCTGCTTTCCCCACTGTAAAGTGGGAACAGCGCTGCTGCCCGTGTCACAGGGATCCTGGAAGAGGTGGGCATGGACAGCTCTGGCAGACAGACAGCTAATTCTGCTGCTGTTTCCAAGGCCTGGGGAGCCACTGTGGGAGGTGAGGAGGAGACAGTATGTCCAGATGGCCGCTGCCCGTCTGGATGGATCCGGCCAGTGTAAACACGCCCCAGTGGATGGGAGCCAGGGCAGGTGAGTTCTCGGAACCTGACTCAGGTGGACGGGGACTTTGGATGAATCTGCTCCCCTGGCTCTGTGGGAAAGTGTGTGGATGAGAAGGAGGAGTGGAGCAGGCCCAGCAAGGGACTCCACCCAAACGACCAGCACGAGCTAAGCCTCACAGCACCCCACAGACATGTGACCCTGGGAGTGTTTTCACATCGCCATGGTATTGTTCACCTCCTCTGCTAACTCACTGGACACCTTTCACTCAACTCCTTCGTAATTCAGCTCAGATGTGTTCTTCCTATCATTGCTATGTTGTGCTACAAACTTAAGGTCACTGCCAAACAGGCTGGACAACAAGCTATACTGCCAAGTTCTAGGCACACACTGTCTCTCCCAGGAGGCTCTGAGCTGGAGACTAGCCCTCCCGCCCCAGCAGTATGGGAGGCTAGCACGTCAAAAGGGTGCTAAAGAGGGCAGTGCTGTGACACAGGAGATTAATCCACCAACTGCAAGGTCAGCATCAGAGTGCTGGTTTCAGTCCCTCACAGTTTTGCTGATGTGCCTGGGAAGGCAGCAGAGCATGGCCCAAGTACTTGGGCCTTGGCTTCAGCCTGGCCCAGTCCTGACTGTTGAAGCTATTTGGGGGAGTGAACTAGTGGATCAAAGACCTTCTTCTGTCTCTCCCTCTCTCTCACTCTGCCTTTCAAATAAATTCATCTTCAATAAATAAATCGTTTAAAAAGCGCCACTATAGGCAGGGTAGCATGCACGAGGCACTGGAATAATGGGAGACTGGGCAGAGAATGGGGCGTGTCCACAGCTAGCAATGCAGCTGGAAACACTGCTTGAAAACCCCAGTGAGGTAGACCCCTTTCTGCCCACCTGTCCCACAGGGCGGCGAGGGTAGGGGCCTGCTCCTCGGCTCTGGCTTAGTGGGGGGTGCTGTGTGCTCATTTCTGACACCTTCATATTAGCTGACAGCCCTGTTAATGTGTCTGTTTTCTAGAAGCCTCCCCGGCCTGCAGAGTGACAGGGTGGGGCGGGACCTGCAGCAGGCAGCCACAGCAGCCCTCTCTGTCAGGTGACATTCACTAGGTGTCTCTCCTGGCCTTAAACAAAACCCAGTTCCGGCTGGCCTCCCCATCAGGAGCCCTATCTCCATCCTTCCAAACACTGGGGTCCTTCTCCACCTCAGACCCTATGGGCTCGAGCGCCCACACATGCGAACCACCGTCTCAGTCCCAGCTTGCTCTGCTGGGCAGTCAGAGAACCTGTGACACCCAGCTGGTCACACTGCTCCTCTGAGCCCCCTTGCCTCCATGCCCTCCTCACTCAGATAAAAGCCAAGTGCTTCCAGTTACTCAGCCCTGCCCCTACAAGCTCTCTCAACTCACCCAGTTCCCAGCCTCCAGCTCCACCGTGCTGTGCTCCCACCCCAGGGCCTTCGCTTGGAAATCTCCTCCTTCCGACATTCACATGGCTCATCCCTTACTCCTTCAGGGCTTTGTCCAGGGGGCTGGAGAAGGCCACAGCCCCACAGGGGTCCCTGTTAGAACCTACCCCGGCCCAGATCTGGCCCCACATTTCCTGACTTCCAGGCTTTGGTGCTGGACCAGAGTTCTCAGCGTGGATGGCAAGTGTGCTCTGTTCCGCATGATAATCTCCCAGGGGTACCCGCCTTTGAGGCCTGCTGCAAGGCTTCTCGTGAGGACACCAGTAAACCACTAGGCCCTGTAGCAGGCAGAGAGCTCTTGGCAGCCTTTGGGAGTCTCCTGCTATCAGGGCTTAAAGGAGGGATTCCAGGCAGAGTATGTTCCAGAAGAGAGAACTGTTTTGCAATAAGGGTCTTGTGCTACCTTCTGTGACTGAGGTTAAGGGGGGTGAGATGAGTCCCAGGAGCCCACAGAGGGGCCACAGTAGAAAGAACTTCCTTGGGTGCTTTGGGACTCAGTCAGTTCCTAGATCAGGGATGATCAAAGTCAAAGGCTGTGGCCACCTCTTTCCCACCAAAACTCAATCAGTTGGTCACATAGTCATTCAACAAACATCCACTGGGGACTTCAATCCAGGCAGCAGTGGCACTGTGGAAAGATGAGATCTTGACTCTGCCTAGAGGAGGCAGGGAAGGATGAGCCGATGGAGAGGAGGGGGCCCTGTGGAGGCCCAGAAGAGACCTGGAATCCCACTGGGCTTAGGAAGTTTTCTGTGAAGGGGTGATGCCTGATTGAACTATGAGGTGAGGTAAACCTGGTAAAGGCACCGGGAGAAAGAGATGGGAAAGAGCATTTGCCAGGCACTGGGAAGCCCTGGAGGGTTTTGAGCAGGAGCATGCTGGGGCCCGACTCTGCCATGAACAAGATCACTTGGGAGGGGGGCCGGGTGGAGGCAGAGAGCAGGTGAGTGTGGCTGTGTAGGGCAAGTGGTGCTGCTGTCTGAGCAGGGGCAGGGGCAGCTGGGAAGATAACTGGGCCAAAGGATCGACAGATCCGCACGAGGGCCAAATGGCCAAGTGTCTGTGAAGGGCAGCAGATTCTGCACTGCCGTTTGTCTTAGTCCATTTGTGCTGCTACAGTGAACTAGCCGAGGCTGGGCACTTTATAACGAGAAGAAATTAATGGCTCATAATCTGGAGATAGGGATGTCCAAGGTCAAGGTGCCAGCAGGGTCAGTGGTTGGGAAAGGGCTGCTCTTTGCTTCCCAAATGGTACCTTGTGAATTGCATCTTCCTGTGGCAGAAGGTGGAAGAGCAAGCTGGCTGGACACTGTGGCTTCAACCCCACGTGCAAAGGGAGGAGTCCTCCTGACTGAATCACCAGTGAAACACCTCATCTCTGCAAACCTTCACCTTGGCTAGTAACTTTCAACACTGGGATCCTGGAGGGACATGTTCAAACCGCTGCACCTGATCCTCTCCTCCCATTCCAGGCAGCTCAGACTCCACTGAAAGTTGCCATGGATACCTGGGACTCAGCGTCAAGGCCTAAGGTTTGCATTTGAAGCTCATCGAGTCAAATCTACTTTCCAACTATGTTTGCCACTGTTCCCTTCATTTCCCTACTAACCAAATGCACGCCCCCCGTGGCACCTTCCTTCCGCCTAGCCTCTGCTGGCAACATCCCTTCTTATTCCCTCCCCAGCTTCCTCTTCCTCCCAGCTTTGGAGCAGGACAGACCCATGTCTGAATTCCTGGAGAAAGTTGTTACTCTACACCCCCTTCCTCCATGTTTCTCCCTTTCTTCCTCCTTCTTTTTCTGCAGTTCTCTGTCTCAAGCACAGGATTTGTAGTCCAAGGATTTGTGTTCAAACTCTGGCTCTACTACTCTACTGTGTGCTTCTGGCATCTCAGTGTCTACTTCTGTGAAGTGGAGGGCATGGAATACTGATATCACATGAATTCAGGACCTACTGCTACAGCGCTGCAGAATCAAGACAGCGTGGATCCACAGAGGCCGGAGCAGACCCACATGAGCTGTATCCTGGATGCCTGGATGAGGAGACAAAGGCTACACAGCTTGGAAGTGCAGAGCCTTTAAGGCTAAGATTGCCTGAACAGCTGGAGCCCTGTGTGTGCAAACTCTGGATATAGAACCTTCCTTCCTTAACTACCATCAGTTCACAGTGGATCATTCACAAAAAGTACCACAGGCATCTATGACTCCTGCAGGACAGGATCGGGGAAAATCAAGACAGCCTTGGGTCTGGCAATGACTTTTTAGATATAGTGACCCTGGGAGGAGATCATGGATGAGCAGGACTTGGCTCAAATGAAAAACATCTGCTGTTAGAAACAATGTCAGGAGGATGGGAAGACATGCCTCAGGCTGAAGAATGACACCGCCAATGAAGGACTAGATCCAAAACACACACAGGATGGTTAAAAGAAACAAGAAAGCAAACACATTAAAATGTGGACAAAGGACCTGGCTCAACCAGGTCCAAGCTGGAACCTTGAGGTCAGTCTGGGTCTTGCATATGAGAGGCAGGGGCCCAAGTACCTGAGTCAACATCTGCTGCCTTCCAAGGGTCTAGGCCTCAATTTAATTGTAACTGATGAAAGGATAATTTATCCCATAGGCTTGGTTTTTCGTTAATATACCATGCAGTTCACCCAAGTGTACATTTCATTATCAGCACAGTCACAGAGTTGTGCAACTACTGCCACATCAGTTTCAGAACATTTTCATCCGCCCCAAAAGAAATTCTCCACCTTTCGGCAGCCACTCTGAACCCCTTTCCTACACCCTGTCCTTCACTAACCTCTGTCTCTATACATCTGCCTAATCTGGCCATTTCACAGAGAAGGAATCCCAGAGAACACGGCATCCTGTTACTGGCTTCTTTCACTCAGTGTTCTGTATGGTCATCCATGTTGCAGCGTGTAGCATGTCATTCTTTCTGTGGCCAAATCCAAGGTGTAGATAGATTCCATTTTGGTTATGCCTTCACTAGGTGATGAACTTGGGCTGCTGGGATGGGGTTTCTGTGACATTCACGTTCAGGTGTTTGTGTGGACCTGTTTTCATTTCTCTTGGGCAGATACCGAGGAGTGGCATGGCTGGATCCTAGGGCAGAGACCACCAGACTGCTCTCCAAAGCGGCTGTGTCTTGTATTTCCACCAGCACTGCAGGAAGTTCCAGCTCCTCTACGTCCTCCCCAATACTGGCTATTGTCTGTCTTTCTGTTGAAGCTATCCTAGTGGCCAAGTGGTAGTTCACTGTGGTTTTTGGCTTCTGTTTCTCTGAAGGCTGATGATACTGAACAGCTTGTCATGTGTATTGGTCACTCATGTGTGTTTTTTTTTTTTTTTGAGAAATGTCAGTTCCTTTGCACATTTCTTAAGTGAACTATTTTCTGTGTGCACCGTATTGTACTCCCCACTAAGCAGTATGCACCTGTTGTGTGTTGGGCATTGTGTTGCTTGTTATGTTATCTCCTCAACCATACACTCAGAGGTAGGTCTAGGTGTCCCTGTCTTACAGACGAAGGAACTGAAGCAGAGACTTCCCCAAGATAACTCTACTTGATACAGAAAAGCTTGCATTTGCATAAGGGAGACTGATTGTGCAAAACAAAACAAACCCAAGAGGGAAGTCAAACAGAAGACATGCTGGCCAGGGCCTGGGTGGAAGCAGAGGACAGCCTGAGTCAGGAAGGCAGAGACCTCTGCCAGGAGTGGGACCAACTGAGCACGAGAAGACCCAGAGAGCTAGCCTTCCAGGAAGAGGGAATAGCACTGCCAAGGCGCCGAAACAGAATGACTCTTGTCATGCTCAAGCCCACCGCAAGGGTGAGAGAAAGCTGAGGAAGCAGGTGGAAGGCTGAGGCAGGCTGCTGTGCTCTTGCTTCCAGAGGGCACCAAGGCACTCGCCAGGGCATGGAGTCTGGACCAGGTCCTGCTTGGGGGCCGACAGGCTGCAGGGTCACGGGCCATGTCTTTTCCCACCTCCAGCTTCAGCTCCCCATTTGAAAATGGGGTCATGCTATAGAGCACTGAAGTGGCACCACATGACCACTGTGGGTGAGGTCAGTGCCTGGACATGGCAGAATGTCCAGAGGTGTGGTCTCTTTGTGGCTGACCTCTGGGAGGGCTCAGTTTTGCCACTCTTCCATTGTCAAGCCCCCAGGCCTGGTGTGCCGTGGTTGCACGTTACTCATCAGTGACTGGCTGGCCAGGGGTCCAACACCCCTGACCCACAGCCTATGAGGATCAGCTGGGGGGATGGGAAGAGGAAGGACGCAGGCAGTGACGACTACACAAGCCGGCGAAGGTGCAGACCTGCCTCTTAGAACTCTCCCTTCTGCTTTTCCTCTTGGACCCCTCCCTTCTCCAGGTAAAGCCCCAGAACTGTACCATGAATTTTTGCCCTTGGTGGGTCATGGACTCAGCCTCCAGCCCAGTGCTCTTCAAGCCTTTGTGATGACTCTCCCCAAGGAAGAAACACATTCCACACAGAGAAGCAAACAGCGAGAGCCAGCACTCACATGTTGGCGTGTCCTCTGAGTGCCCCTCCAGCGTGTTGCTCCCAAGATGGATAAGCACATGGAAGTCCTGCCTGAAGAACATGGCCCACGTCATGTGGCTGGAAGAAGGTCCCAGATCCTGTGTTTGAATCACAACATTCCTGGGTGACTAAAATGGAGTTGGTTACCTTACCCCATGCAAGGTGCAAACATAGTTTCTATTCCATTTCTCTGTTTCAAAATGCAGACCAGGACCCACTTGAGTGGATTATACAGCTCCCCAGCAGGCCACAGTCTGCAGTTTGAAACATCAAGCAGGACAGGCTGTCAGAATCAGAGTGCCTGAGAGTGCCACTGGCAGAGCCCAGCCTTCCAACACTCCCACCCCTTCCCCAGCTCCCACTCTGCTTCCCCTCCCTCCAACCCCACAGGACCCAGCAGCAGCAATGACCACATGTGAGCTGACAGCACCTGGGCAGCAGGGGTTCCCAGTGACCCGTAGACCTTGGAAGGCAGAGAGAGCCGGGGTGGGGAGGCCAGCTCCAGTCTTGCTGGCATACAAAGTCATTATGATGCAGCCAGCAGAGGGGCCTTGTCTGCATGGCTTCCATTTCTGAAGCCTGAGCTGAGGGGTTGGGGGAGATGCTCACAGATAGGGAGACGCTGCTGGTGGGACTGATCTTTTATTTCTGTGTCTTGGCAGGCAGCCAAGCTCCCTCACCCTTGCAGGAGAGCAGACTGAAAGGCAATGGGCATGGTGGGCGGTGGCAATGGGGGAAGATTCTGCAATCATTATTGATAGTTTTTTTTACATTTACTGAGCGTGAGCTAAATCCTTTCTCTGCATCATCAGTTCCTATCTACCTGGTACCCATGGGAGGTTACTGTAATCATCCCATCTTACAGTCCAGCAAGTGGAGGTTTGGAAACCAGGCAGCTTGATCATTACCTCAGGGCACGCATGGGAGGGGGAGTGTCAGGGGAAACAGGTTTTGTTTAGTTGGGGAGGGGGAAGACACTCTCAGGTCCAGAGTAAAGAGCATCAGTGGCCTCAGCAACATGGACTTACTTGACATTGTGAAGAGTGTGTGTAGACATCCAGGGCTCCCAGCAAGCGACCCCATCCTTGCGGACAGTCTGTCCGTCCTGGCACTGAGTCTGTTGTGTTAGTAACCTCTCTGGTTGTCAAGCACATGCTGTGTGTTTATGGCCTTTTTGTCTCTGCCTAGAACCTGGCCTGCAGCTTTTCACGGCGAGACGGCAGTTCAGAGGTTGCTCTTGTGTCCAGCTGGTCACCGAGTCTACGTTAGTTCTGGTGCTTTGTCTCTTGATCCTGCTTGCTTTCCCGCAGAGATGATTAAGTCATCTGAGGATAGTAACAGTTTCATCTCACATCCCTGTATTTCTTGTTTTCTTTTTAAAGATTTATTTATTTATTTAAATGTCAGAATTACAAAGAGAGAGGGAGAGAGCCAGCTCTTCAATCTGTTGGTTACCTTCCTAGATGGACATGGTGGCTCAGTCAGAAACTTCATTGAGGTTGCCCGTGTAGGTGGCAGGGGCCCAAGCACCTTTCCTCACACTACCAGCAGGAAGCTAGATCAGGAGTAGAGCAGCTGGAATACAAGCAGGAGTCCACACGCGATCCCAGCATCGCAGGCAGTAGTTTTACTTGTAATGTCGCGATGGCAGTCCCTGTTTTTCTCATTAAATGCTTATTTACTTATTTTCATCTGCTTGAAAGGCAAAGCAAGAGTGAACTATTTATTGACCAAATTAGTGCTCGCCACTTGATTTTCCCCCAGAGTCCTCTTGAGTTTTACCCAGTGAAGGTTTTCCTCGCTTGCTTGTGAGTTTTGACACGTAACAAATGGGATATTTGATTGCTATTATGTAAAACTTCTATGTGTCTTGAACAGATGTTTTTCTAGGCCACTGAGCCCACGGTACTACTGGACACAGAAGCTCTGTCCTGACTAGCCCCTCCCAGCCCTGGTGTGGGTCCACATCCACACGCAGCGATGGAGTGGAGGGGACACCCTGGTTTTGGCACCAGGAACCTTGCCTAAAGCTGCAATGAACTGATGTGATGGCCTTACTTCTCCGGACCTTGGTCTCCTGCTTCTATAAAGTGGAAGTTTGGGAGGATTCCTGGGGTTCTTTCTCATTGGCTGTTCTTCCGTAAGTAGACCCGGATCTCAGCTAGTATTCCCCTATCCCAGGCCTCCCACTCAGCGCTCACTGGTAAAGGACACATGGTGCCCATTTCCCAGAAGCTCTTGAGGCTGATGGCCACCCAGTCTCCCTGGCAGGAAATCAGGGGCCACTAATTTTCTTGCTGGCTTAGAGAATCCAAAGCAAAGCCACCTAGCCAAACCTGCCCTTAAGGCTTTGCCTTTATGCCACCCTCTTGTCCTCTGGGAAGGCTTGTAAAGACTGAATCTCAGGAGGAAGAAAGACTGCTCTGCGATGGCAAAGATGAGTAGTAAATTGAAAGTGGTTGAGTTGGAGCCAGCTGAGTTCAGAGAGCTGCAGTTGATGAATGATGCCTGCAAGGGCCAGGGCAGTAGCAGCATTAAGTGCCATGTGTTTATCATCTCCAGAGCATTCACTTGAATCAGACTGAACTTTTTGCCTTCAGAAAGCCTTGGCCTCCGTGTTTCCAAAGATGAGGGGAACGAGCTTACAGGACAAGTCCAGCTACTCTGGTAACGAGAACTCAGCACTCCCTCAGGCCTAGCGATTGGAAGCACTGTTGAGGGGTGAAGCCTGGCCTCTTTCACCTGGTGTTTCTGGGGAGAAGAGGGATCCACCTTCCTGCTTCCTCACAGGGAACAATCCAAGGCCCTGGGCCCTGTACATTTTGGGCAGCCACCCGAGCAGGAGGAGTTTCTGTTCACAGGCAGCTCAGATCTGCCCCTGAGCACAACGACCAAATGGGTGGGGCCAGGGCTGGTCGTCAGGGACAGGAGCTGTGGCTTGTGTACCAATGTGGGCCCAGGGACTCTGAGGCAAGAGGCAGGTGGCAGGTGGGAGGCTGCACCTCAGGCATAGGCCTTACCCGAGACCTCTACCTTTAAAAGCTCTGCCAGGCCCTGCCTAAGGGTTCAGGGGTCACGTGGGAGGACAGAGAGAGGACATTCTCCCCTTGACTTCTGACTCTTGTCAGTCTTTGTGCTTGGAAGGGGAGCAGGGCAGGTGGTTAGACCCCCAGGATCCTCACAAACAGTAAGGCCATGAAACAGCCAGGCATGCAGACCTAAGAACACAGAAGGCCATCTCGAGTCCATTGCTAGAAGGACAAATGAAGAATTTAAACAATTCCTTAAAAGTATATGAAGCTGGGCCTGGCACGGTAGCCTACCAGCTGGAGTCCTCACTTTGACCATGCTGGGATCACATATGGATGTGAGTTCTAATCCCAGCAGCCCTTCTTCCCTTCCAGCTCCCTGCTTGTGGCCTGGGAAGGCAGTTGAGGATGGCCCAAAGCCGTGGGATCATGCATCTGCATGGGAGCCCTGGAAGAGGCTCCATTTTCCTGACTTCGGATTGGTGTAGCTCCGGCCATTGCGGCCATTTGGGGAGTGAATCATCAGATGGAAGATCTTCCTTTCTGTCTTTCTTCCTCTATATCTAATTTTCTAATACAAATTAATCTTAAAAATATATGAAGCTGAGACTGAAGAAGCAAATCCTATGGAGAAAGCACACTAATTGTGTATAACACATCACCCAATGCCACCTGAAGGCCAGGCCCCAACCTTCCTCCAGGCTCAGAGAACAAAGCAGATCCCCAAGAGCTCACTCAGCTCCGGAGCTGGTGGCTCAAAGCTCATGGTCACGACAGCCATCCTGTCAGGTGCAGCAGGGATCCAGGACAAGATGGCACACGGTGCCGCATCTATCCAAGGGTACAGACATTGGTCCTGCCCAGAGGCCACAGGGGTCTGCCTTCCAAGTACCATGGAAGGTCCTGGGTGACCTCGGACACTCCATTCTCTGGTCGTCCTCCTCATTTCTTCCTCCTTCTCTCCCTCCCTCCTCGCTCTCCTCCTCTTTCCCTGTCTATTCTCTCTCTTCCTCACAGTGTCTCCATCTCTGTCTCCTCTCCCATCTCTCCAGCTTCTCTCTTTGTTCTCTCTCATCCCTCTGTTCTTACTCACCGTCTTTGCCACCTGGACAGAAATCTGGGCCCTTCCCCATCCAGTGAATGGTCAGAGGGCACCGTGTATCCCATTGGAGGTTCCCCCAGGGTCACATGTCCCTGATCTTGGCCCCATGGAGTGGGATGTTTGTTTCCAGCACTGTCTGCAGGGGAAGCTCTGGGCTGGGAAACCAAGGGTTTAGTCTGGCAGGAGCTGTTGGGGCCAGTGGCCCTATAGGAGCCAGACTAAGTCAGGCCTGTCCCAGGCAACCCACAGCCTCACCCAGACACTGGAAGCAGCTTGCTGGTTTATTGCACCAAGGATCAAGGCTCAGAGGAGCAGGGTTGGAGACTGAGTAGCCAGTGAGGGGCAGGGTGTGCAGATGGGTATCAGCAGTCACCAGGACTGGCATACTTCCTATGTTCTTGTTTCTTTCACATGGTCAACTTCTTAATGCCTTTCTGCCTTTCTTGAGTTTGCTGGGAGTATGTGTCTCCATGTCAAGTTGCTTCGCCCTAAATATTGAAAGAGAAATAAGCATGCGCCGGGACATGTATGGTAAAGGATGGGACTGTGCCTGAAGCACTGGCTGAGTGGGTGTGGCCCTCTCCTTAGCACATATCATCCTGTATGTTGCCACCACCTGGGGGCACAGTGGCACACATGACCTTTCTTCCAGGGGCATAGTTTTATTTTCCTATCTTCCAATGAAGCTCATGATGTTCATGTCCTGCTGCCATCAAGCTAGTGGGCTCTTGACCGAGCCAGTAAGTGTTTTGCAGCAAGGTACAGGTAAACGTCTACCTTTCTAGGTGGATAGGTATGGGTTGTGGAGGTTTGCTGTGATGTATACAAGTTCTCTATTTCAACCTCTGTCTCCCCAGACCACATTCACCAGCTCTATGGAGCAGTCTGGATGCCCAGCAGGACACTGTGTTTATAAACCAAAAATATGTTAGGCACTGACGCATGCCTAGGGAGGAAGGGACCTACTCAAGAATATATATGCCCATGGTGACTTTTGTGACCTGTGGCAGAGCCAGGGGCCCTGCTGTAAGCCATGTCCACTCTACCCACCCCAGGTCAATGGCAACTTACTTCTTGTCCACTTCAGCAGCAGATTCCTTCTCTACCTCCTCCTCTCCTGTGACCAACGAGGAGAAACTTCCTTCAAAATCATCCGACAGAGCTCTCTTGGTTGATCCAGAGCTCTCTGGGCTTAGGCTATAGGTTGATGAACTGCAGGGGAGCACAGTGGGGAAGGCACTTTTCAGCAGTGGCAGAGTCAGAGGGGTCTTCAGTGTACCACCTGGGCATGAGCCAAGGGCAAGGGCATGGCTGCTCCTCCTCCTGAGGACAGACAGGGAAGGGAGACTCTAATCTCCCTGGGGACCCATGGGAGGTCAGCTTCCCTGGCTTCTCTCCAAGCAGCGGTTGCTCCTCACTCCTGTGCTAGCTGTACCTGTCCAACCAATGCTGACAGGCGGAAATGCCTGAGGTGGGGTGTGCGGGCTGGGTAGATTGAGCAAAGGAGGAAGAACAAGAGAACAGGGAGTTACATCATTATGCATAGAGTTGTGGGCTGCATGGAGCCTTCAAAGTCCTATGGTAATTTTGTCACTCCCTGGACATCAAAATGGCACCTGGTTTCAACAGTCATTAGAGATGAAGTTTGTTAAGATGAGGTCTTATTAGAGTGGGGATGGCCCTTAATTCAATCTCATTAGTGTGATATTGCTAGAAAAAAGTAGATAGACAGATAGACACTTGGGGAGATATGACAGGAAGACAGGAGTTGAGCTGCCACATGTCAAGGAGCTACTGTAGGCTGAGAGAGGCTGGGACTCACACTGTTACAGGCAGCATGACCCTGTCTCCAACTTCCTCTCAGATTCCCAGCCTCAGAGCTGTGAGACAGTAAGGGTCTGTGTCTGAATCACACACTGCTAGCAGTAGCTTTTGTCTCAACTGTTTGGGCTGCCACAACAAATACCCCAGGCTGGGTGGCTTATGCAGCCCACACTCTCACAGGGCTGGAGGGTGGGGAGTCATCATCAGGAGGCTGGCCCACTGGATATTGGTGAGGACTCTCTCTTCAGGTTCTTGGGTAGGGTCTTGCTCTCTCTGGGGCCTCTTTCACCAGGGCATTAATCTCATTCAGGACAGCTCCACGCTCATGACCTAATCACTCCCAAAGGTCACATCTCCTCATATTACTACCTGGGCAGTCAGAAAGTCAACACATCCATTGTGAGGGGACATTCAGAACACAGTGCTCACAGCTACAGATGAAGCTGGACTCCCAAAGTGGGAGAGGTGCCAGTGTAGGGAGCTTAAGAGGGCGCTCGGGCAGAAGACCCAATGTGGCATTGCAGTGATCCAGGCTGGGCTAGGCTGACAGTGGGCAGATCGCCCATGACAAACCCTCTTCTGCTAAGGCTTACAGCAAGGCACAGTGTGGTGGGGGCGCAGAGTATCTAAAGAGCCAATGAGGAGACACCAAGACAAGAAAAACAAGAACCCTCTTTCATCATTTCAAGGACTCTACGGAAAAAAAAAATAAATAAAATTAAAAATGTAGAATACCACAACAAGATTCCTGAGTGTGTTCAGAGGTCAGGGCAGAGGGGGAAGTAGGGAAGGAAGAGCAGGGGGCAGGCTAGTTGTTTTTTCTAGAGAACCCCTTCCCGCCCCCACCTCCACCCCAATCCATCCTTCTCCACTGCACAACCTCCATGGTCCTTATAGGAGTGACTTTCCCCCAAACCTTGTTAGCACTGTGTTCTGGCATGACATAAACCAAGTACCTTGGGGTGAGACTGGCATCAAGATTCCTTGAAAACTAAGGCAGCCATGTGAGATGGACTGCTTGGCTTTGAGCCTGGGGGAAATTCACAGACAACACCAACTATATATGCTTGGTTGATTTAAACTTGAAAAGGCTCCTTAACAAACACACGGCAACCCTGTAAGCTGGGCACTGTCCTTACAGGACTAGAGAGGCAAACTGATCAAGCACAGTCAGTGGCCCAGGAAGGAGCAGAGCAGGGGCTCCAGCCTGCACCTGGGGACTCCTGACTGGCTAAGTGTCTCACTGTACTGCACTGTGTGGTCTTTAGAAGCTGCTCACCTCTGCGTCACAGACAACAGCATGTCCTGAAGGCCAGGCCGTGACTGAGCCCAGATGTGTGTCAGACCTACATATGATCTCCTCACCTGGGCTGGGCTCAAAAAGTTCTTAATAAGGTGGCCTTCCCTGGTCAAACAGCCTGAACTCAGAAGTCTGGAAGAAGACTTAAGCTAGCCTGTCCTCTCCCAGGGGCCTGAGCTTACATCATAAGTGACCCATGACCTCATGGTCCAAATGGCATACCCAACACAAGCAGGCATGGAAGTACACACAGGGTGGGGCAGGGATGCAGCTGGGGCCTCTGCCCATCCATCCCTGTCCCTACTTGACTGCCCATCAGACACTGGTACTGCGACACGGTGCTCATGTCCCTTCCTCAAAAACATTCTTTGTCCAAACTTGTGTCCCAAAGAAACCTACAAGTGGCCTCATGTATGCCTCACCATTGCCTTCTCCCTCTCCCCTTTGCCCTCTGTCACATTCTCTTGCTGCAGCCCCTCCAACATGTGTTGCAAGCTGAGGTTTGCTTCCCCAGCTCTGCTCCCTGCCCACCTCACCACTTTCACCACCTGCTCCCCAACAGAGCACCACCTGCTCACAGCCCAAGGCTGCCCCCATCCCAGTCCCTCCCTGGACCTCTCCTGTCTTACTTGAACTTGTAGTTGTCTGGGAGGAAGTAGCCCATCTTGCAGTCCTGCTGTGTGCGGGAGATCTGTTTGAGCAGATTCTGCTTGTTCAGGCCATATCCATTGAACACACGGCCCCCGAAGAGGAGCTTCCCCTCAGAAAACATCTGTGTGCAGACAAGGAACACATTAGTATCGCAGCAAGGACTGTAGAACCGGGAGTTCTGTGCCTTGGAGGGCAATGCCACTGTCCTCTCAGAACCTGTGTGAGAATGTTGGCCTTTGGTAGCTTGGGAAGGGGACTGGTCTCCCTAAGCTTTCCAGAGAGGTGTGCCTGTCCTGGCCCCTGGCCTAGGTCCACAGAAGACACCTACTTGTTCCTGTTGGTGAACATGCTCCAATGTCATCTCACACATAAACGCTTCCAGACTACTGGAGCCAGAGGGTGTCTTCCCCACTAGACAGCTCCCAGTCACCGGCCTACAGCCATCTCACTGCCATGTCCCTACCCACTTGGGGGGATGCAGTGTTCAGCTTGTCCCATGGTATAGTGCCCTTTGTACCTCCATCATCTGCACATCATCCTCCATAAGACACCTGTCCAATTAGTTCTGTGCAACGATATCCATCACAATATGTTCATGCACGATCAGCTCATCTAGTCCCTCCCACAAGTAGGCATAACCTTGATGTTGAAGATAAAAGCAAAGAGAGTAGAAAGAGGAAATGGTAGACTCTTAGCAGTTATGTGGCTATGGGGAAATGCTCATGGGATTTTGATTTACAAACCAGGACCCCAAGTATCCATATGGAAAAAAATCACAGAGGCCAGACACTGATACATGGGGTAAGTGTGGACCATGGGTGCCCATGGCATTTACGCATCACTATCAGATTAATACATGAGACTGAGAAATAGGAGGTGTAATTATTTTCTACATTCTATTTTCTAAGTTTTCTAGAATAAACAAACATAACTTTTCCAATATATTCTTCTTAATACAAGGTCAATTACAAACAAACATGGTGAGAATCTGACTCTATGGGTTTGCCATCAGTCATCCCAGTGTCCTGGGATGGGGATGTGTGGGCTCCAGCTGGAGTAGGAGCTGGGTGGCTCTGTCTTTCTGCTCTCTGAGCCTCAGCCTGGGTGGAGAGAGGATCCTATAAGGCCCCTGCCTCCCTTTCCTCCCACATCTATGGTCCTGCAGGGGCAGGCCGTGGGTCAGGATGTCCCCGCAGGGCTCCAACTCACCAAGACCATGCCCTGCACCACAGCATGCTTCTTCACCAACAGGGGAGGGGTCTTCTGCAGGGGGCTGTCCAGGTCATACTGCAGCAGGCGGTAGGGGTCATGCCAGCACTGCCAACACAGGAGTGTGGTGTCAAGAGCAAGCACTTGGATGACCATGTTCTTGGCTGAATTGTGTCCCTGGCTGGGGCTCCTAGTCCCAGAGCCCTGTATTTCACTGCCTCCCTTCTCTTACTTAAGGGATCTTCATATCTTCATGCACACTTCCAAAGGCGACCCCAGAGGATGTGCCCTGGGTCACTCAGAGCCTTCTCTGGGGCAAGGCCATTGCTGAGATATAGCTCCCCTATGTGACATCTAATGGACATTTTCTGAAGTGGATTCTATGGGCCTTCAGGTTCCTTTAAAGGAATTTTCTCTCACAGCAATTTGGGGCGTCCAGTATTCTGCCTTCTTTTTCCACTTTCATGCACACCACAGCCTCTTCTTGGGATACTCACTGCCTTCCAGAAACCCACACTTCATGGGATGGCTTCCCTGACTCCAGGAGGCAGCAGACACAAATTCCCATTTTCGTGCAAGTCCAGAGGGGGCCCCATCTTGGCCCTTTGAGGATATTCTGCAGTCGCTGCTAGCTGTACAGTCTCAGGGCCTGATTGGTGCCTGACTCAGTTGCAGGTGACAGGGCCTGACACATGCCAAGCACACAGGGCTATTCATCAATATTCTTTAACCATTTACCTAGTCTTCATGATCATTTCTTCCATAAATATGCACCCCAATAAATACCCACAGCTATGGTCAGTGTCCCAGGTAGCAAAAGCAGTGCCCTGGTTTTGTCTCAAGACTTGTAAAAGATGCCTGCAGTGATGTTCTGACACTAATTCTGGGACAGCACAATGAATGGGAAACTAAGAAGAGAGTTAAATAATTGTGGACAGTAGGGAAAATATGTTCAAAGGCTATATGGTAAGGAGAAATGGAAGATGTTACCTTGTCAGTCAGATGTTCAGCCAATTCTAGAACCAGGTGGATATTTCTTCAAGATACCTTCTTACCCTTGTCCTCTGGGGCCTCCTCACTGGGCCCAGACCTACCTGGAGACAGGGTGAGGCACGGCCTCGCTGCTGGTGTCTATAGAGCGTGTCCAGAAGCCACTTGAGGTGGGCTGTGCTGCTGGGGTTCTGGCTTGAAAGTATCCCAATCACAAGAACTTGGTTGGGGTCTCGGGGCAGAGACAGGAATCGCTCCAGCTCCAAGTCAGACACCAGGGGCACCTTGGCTATGCACCTACAGCCGGCTCGGGCATCTTCTTTGTGCATGAGCTTCCGCAGCACCAGCGGGCAGTCTGAGGGCGAGGCCACCCACCTGACGGAGCTGCGCACCTCCTTGGTCTTCCCTCTGCAAGCAAGAGCACACTGGCCAGGAGCTCTCATTGGACAGGGCTCAGGGCACTGCCCTCAGAACTCCAGAGGAGTGAAGGCCCCACTGCAGAGGCTGGGTTGCAGGCAGAGGTTAGTCTGGTCTCCACTCCCAACATGCAGCTCCTCCTTCAGTGGATCTCTAACCCCTCTGGGCTGCATTTCTTCAGGTGCAAAACGGGAATGACAAGTCACTTCTTCATCCAACCATACAGTCAAGAGATGCTTTTGAGGCCTTCTTCACTGCTTTTGGCCACACCCATGTCCCACACCATTCATTACAAGTTTCTCCTGGATACATCCAAGGCAGAGCTAGGATCTAACCACTTCTGTGTTCCACCCCAAAGGTCGTGGTCCCAGCCTCCCTCATTTCTGATGCGCCTCTGGTGGGTCTTGCGCTTTCTTCCCTGCCCTCTCTTCAGTTTGTTCTGCACAGAATTGACCCCAGGATCCATTACAACCCAGCGACATCACATCACTCCTCTCCTGGAAACTCTTGGGTGCCTTTCCATCTCTCAGAGCGCCCTCCCAGGCTGTCTGTCCTCAGCCCCCTCGTGTCTCATGCTCCAGCATTCTCACTTGTGCTCCCCGTGCTCCAGCCACAGGGCTTCCTTTAGTGATTGTGGTCTGAACCTAGCTCAGTACAATGTTCTGTTATATTCCTTTTTCTAGTTAAATCTGTTTATTTACCGGTATTGGTTCTTGTAACTCATATTTACTTATCCTGTTGCCTGAGACCTGGTGATTGTTTTCCCAATTCCTTGTGATCTACTGTTACAGTAGCTTGTATGTTATTGTTTAGTTTCCAATAACCTTTATCTGCCTGCTTGCCCTGCAAGAATTATAGTATAAGTTGCCCAGTAAAATTCAGTAACGTGTGCATTGGTTCATCTCGCCTTTGCATCCAGTGTGTCCCAAATTCTTCTTGGTGCAGACTTCACACCTTGAGTCCCCATCCCCACTAGAGGGACCTCTGAGACTGGCTGAGCCACATCACTGACTTCCCCACTTCTTCCAAGTGTCTTTTCAAATATCAGTGTCCTGGTGAGACTTTGTGACCACTCTACGGTGACCCTCCATTCCGACACTCTTTCCTCTCCATTACATATTGAAGGTATTGCTTGCTGTCTGTGGAGGTGTATTTGTGTTACTTATTGCTATTACTGTACTTTGTCCCACTGGATCTTGTGGAGTGTTTGGCTCAGTGGAATCAAATATCAACACTTGGTAATGACTAAACATTCAATATTGAATGCCTATTAAATCAGCTAGCTTGTTTGAAAGGTTGAGAGGTTATAGTTAGAAATAAGCACTATATAAAGTATTGCTATATGCTTTGCTTTCTCATTATTGCCGCCTTACATCATGTGTGCCAAATTATAGCATCTATGGCCCTTGGAATAGACATTGTTTCATTTGGCTTTATAGTTCCCTAATGAACAGGCAGGGTATAAGCTATTATTGAGATTCACAGATCAGAGAGCAGAAAGCACCAAGCTACTTTCAAAGGAGTGAGCGGCCTGCATTCATCGAAATTAAGTGGTAAGGACCATGTTTGGAAATCCAGACAAGAGCAAGACAAGTAGATTACAACTCAGAATATTTCAGAGGTTGCTTAACACTAGTGAATACTTGCTGAACCGACTTAAGAATTATTATCTCTTGTTCATGAACCTGAACTTTTGGCAAGTGTCAAAATTCGCTATTAATCACAATGTATACCAGAAACCTAGCATTAAAATACTGGAAGTGTCTACAACTTTATAGATAATCAAGAGAGTGTTTGGAATCTCAGGAAGACAGGTAAAAATAAACAGAGATTAAAAAAACTGGAAAAAAATTTCTAATCTTCCAATGTGGCAGCAATGTCTTAGACAGCAAGGCAGTCAAAATTTCACCTAAGGAACAATGTAAGCTGCCAGAAACTGGCCAGGTAGCAACTGCAATACGTACATTCTCAGATGCAGAATTTAAAATAGTTGTTTAAGGCCCGGCACGATGGCGTAGTGGTTAAAGTCCTCACCTTGCACGCCCAGGATCCCATATGGTCACCAGTTCTAATCCCAGCAGCCCCACTTCCCATCCAGCTCCCTGCTTGTGGCCTGGGAAAGCAGTCGAGGACGGCCCAAAGCCTTGGGACCCTGCACCCGCGTGGGAGACCCGGAAGAGGTTCCTGGTTCCTGGCTCCTGACTGGCACAGCACTGGCAGTTGTGGTCACTTGGGGAGTGAATCAACGGATGGAAGATCTTCCTCTCTGTCTCTCCTCCTCTCTGTATATCCGCCTTTCAACAGAAATAAATAAATCTTTAAAAAAATTAAATAAAATAGTTGTTTAAGGAAACTCACTGAGTTTCAGGAAAACACAGAAAAGCTGTCTAATCCTCCATCAGAGAAACTTAATTCACACAGAAGTAATTAAAAAAAAGAAACAAATAAAACTCTTTGAGCTGAGAAGTAAACTATGTGAAATTAAAAATATAACAGGACATGAAGAGAAGAATGAATCAATTTTTTTTAATTGGAAGGTAGATCAGATCTATGGAGAGAAGGAGATACTAAGAGAAAGATATTCCATCTGCTGGTTCACTCTCCAAATGGCCGCAGTGGCTGGAGCTAAGCCAATCCAAAGCCAGGAGCCAGGAGCTTTAACGCTTTTGGACCACACTCTACTGCTTTCCCAGGCCACAAGCAGGGAGCTAGATGGGAAGTGGAGCAGCTGGGACACGAACTGGTGCCCATGTGGGATCCAGGCATTTGTAAGGTGAATATTTAGCCACTGAGCCATTATGTCAGGCTCAAGAATGGATCAAATAAAAGAATTAGTAGCTCGGGGCTGATGCAGTGGTGTAATACATTAATCCTCTGCCTACAGCACTGGCAATCCTTTTGGCACCAGTTTATATATTGGCTGCTAGACTTTTGATCCAGTTCCCTGTTTATGGCCTGAGAAAGAAGAGGATGGTTCAAGTCCTAGGCCTTGGCACCCACATGGGAGACCTGGGAGAAGCTCCTGGTTTCCTGGCTTTGCACCGGCCCAACTCGAGCCCTTGCCACCATTTGGGGAGTGAACCAGTGGGAAGAAGATCCGTGTCTCTTCTCTCCCTGTATATCTACCTTTAAAAAAATCTTTAAAAACAGTAATAATAATCAATAATGCCTATGACATGTTGTAGTGCAGAGGGATAAGACACCACCTGCAATACTAGCATCCCATGAGTGTTGGTGTGAGTGCTGGATTCCCCATATCTGATCCAGTTTCCTGCATATGCACCATTGCAGCCATCTGGGCAGTGGAGCAGTGAATGGAAGCTC
This sequence comes from Ochotona princeps, assembly GCF_030435755.1. Classification (NCBI taxonomy): domain Eukaryota; kingdom Metazoa; phylum Chordata; class Mammalia; order Lagomorpha; family Ochotonidae; genus Ochotona; species Ochotona princeps. Next base: position 35,724,905 of record NC_080852.1, on the reverse strand, counting down.
TCTTTTTCTCTCTTCCATCCCTGTAACCCTGCCTTTCAAATATATTAACCTTAAAAACCAAAGAAGGAATGCTGGTTACAGTCACGAGTAAACTGCCAAAGGACTCATCTTCCAAACAGACTGCTTCACCCCACTTCCTGGCACTTCGCTATCCCAAGGGTAGCCCAGCGTTCTCTGTAGAGGGCCACATGGGAAATATTCTAGAGCTTGCAGGCCAGAAGACCTCCTTCCCCACTGGCTAACACTTGTACTAAAGCAGGGAAGCAGGCATGGATGGTATGTAAATGATGGCTATGGCTGTGTTCCAATAGCCTCTCAGTTATAGGCACTGACATTTGAAGTATCATGAAATATTTTCTATTGGTTTCCTCTCAAAGTACTGAAAACTATAAAATACACTTTTAGTTTTTCCATTAAAAAACAGAACAAATAGGCACTTGGGCCAGATCTGACTCACAGCAAATCCTGCTCGAACATGATACTCAGATTTACTTTCTTCCAAGCTGTGTTCGATCATGATCTAAAATGATCCCACTCATTCGTGTCTTTATTGCCTCTCCCCTCACCCTTAGAAAGTAGGCTTCTACAGGGAGGACCCTTGCCTAGCTTGTATGTCCAGGGCCCATTTTCAGTCCCTGGCACCTCAGGAAGAAAACAGGCATTATGCTGACCTGTCTGCGACAGTGGCTTTGGACTGTGTCTTGACAATTTTCTTCTTAACGGAGCTGACAGGAGCAGGCTTGGATTCCTCCTTCAAAGGCTCATCCAGGGAGGATTCTCGTTGGAAGGAGCGAGGTGGTGAAACATGTCTTCCTCCGAAAAAACTGAGCTTGGGACCCCACTCAGAGAGAGAACCGGACTTCAGCCTGAATCGAGTGAACTCTACCTCTCTCATTACAGTGGGAATTTCTATGCTGAGCAAATCTGTGAACAGAAGGCACTGTTGTCACTTTCAACACTGGCTGAACATGAGAACACATGAGCCTCACCTCGAAGCAGTCTCCAAAGCACAGCTTCAATCTCACTTCACCCAGGCAGCATGTGTTTCATTCCGTTTTGTGTCCTTCATAGAACCCACCACATAGGCCAAGTGCGTGAAACACTCCTGGCCTGTGCCCTTCCTCTCGGCAAGAATGCTGCTCCCTGTCTCTAGGGTTACATCAATTCCGACCACTTACTTTGTGGTACTGTGTTTATTTATCTGTTTTCCTGCTTTTCCTAATAGACCAGAAAACTTTTTAAGTTATGGACAGGTCATTCCTTCATTCCCTTACCAAACATTTCTCGAATACAGACTCTGGGCATACAGAGATAACACAACACAAGGTTCCCTGGGGAAGCCTTGGGAGCCCAACAGAGACAGCAGGGTGAGGTCCCTGCATTTTTGCATTTCACACAGATAAAGAACAGGGCTTACAAATGGATGACAGATATGGGAAATGGAGGTGACAGGTGAGGTGGGTGTGAAGGTGGGAACCATGAGGGATACAAGAAGGCAATGAGACATGCAGGAGAACAAATGCCCATATTGAAACATTAAGGACACATGGGGAGAGGGAAGGGTACTGGTGTGTTGGAATGCAGTGGTTTACGCCATGGCTTGACACCAGCATGCCAAAAGTTCCTGGCTCCTTGGTGAACCAGTGGATGGAAGACATCTTTCTAACTACCTTTTAAAATAAATAAACAAACAATGACACACAGGGAAAGAGTTCAGAAATCTGTTGCCAAACTCCACCATTTTTAGCTGAGTGGTCACAGAGCCCCTGTTTGGCAAGCTGAGTCCAATGTTCCCACCTAAAATGAGGACACATCCCTGCCAGGCCTATCGAGGCTCAGGCTCAGGATGCAATAGGTGGTAAAGAGCTGTCCCTTGAGAGAGATGACCCAGGATTTAAGAAGCTGCTGAACGAGCTTTTCCCTTCTTTTCTGCCCTCCTTACCTGCTGCCAGCAAGATGGAATTCATGAAGAGAGTCAACGTCTTCTGAAACCACCTTTTGAGCTCGGCCAGGGCTCGGCTCATCTTAGACATCTTTTCCTCTACAACGCTGATCCTGCGGGATGGCTGGAGAGAGGCAGTGGAGGTGGGATATTGCTACCAGTCCTTCAAAGAGCCCTCTGGCTAGCCCAGTGACAGCCAGGACTTGCTCTGGTTTGAGGGATGTGCTGCTCACTCTACTCAGAGCACACCTTCCTCTCCCTCAGCCCAATGAGTTCAGTCCAGCAAAGACTCCTCTGATGGCCTCAGCCATCAATAATTGCTCTCTTCTCAACTTCCATGTCTGTGCAACTGGTGCCTGTCTGCCCTGCATTCTGGTCATTGTTTACTTCAAAAACAAAAGTTATGAAGTCAATCAGCACTCAAGGACAGGGTGCAAGCTTTCTATGTCTCCCATTTAACATAGAAATGTATGGGGAAAAAAAAAGAAGATTCTGTGGCATTTCAGCCTCTGGAGGGTAGAGTGGAGTGGGCCTTGGACAGATTTTCTGAATACATTTCCTGAAGGACAACAGTATCTGCCCATGTATGCACTTTCGCCTGCAGGCAGGAACTGGAAGAATGGTCCAGGCAATAACAAAGGTTCCCTCACCTTTCCGTTGTCTGGCCCTGGAAATACTTCTGAGCTAATTTTATTGATCTACTTGTGTATTTACTTAAAATTTACAGTTTGCTTTTGCAGAGGATTTGAAACACCACTCTGGGAATCTAAAGCTTCGCCCCTCGGCATTCCTTCACCTCCTAACTGCTGCCTTCTTGGGATTGGGGAGCAAGGAGTGAGGCCTCAGGGTGGTAGCTGCCGCAAGTCTGTCTCTGAGGAGTGGCTTCTTCCAGGGTTACAGTGGTCAGGGAAATACTGACCAGGATTTCCAGGGCCAGAGACTTTGAGGGAAGAGGCCAACCATTCTGACTCTCATGTTGCTGATGAGTGACCACCAGCCCCCCTCAAAATACTACAGGGTGGACTTCAACAGGTCGTTAAAGTCCTAGTGGTAGCCTATGAAGTTGGATACCACTTTACACATGATGACACAGGTAGGGAAACTGAGGCCAAGGTATGGAGAGGTCTGGTCTGAGATTCTACTTCCTCTTTCCCGCTGAGGCTCTGTGCCAGCTCCAATGTGCAGCAGATCTCCCTGGAGGTTCCTTGCAGCTCTCAAGGCCTGAGACTCTAAGATGAGCCAGTGGTGATGCCTCAGGAGTTCACGTAGCAGCATTCTGGGATACTGTGCCAGCCAACTAAGGTCAACATTTGGAAATATTGTTACCTGCAAAAAGTGTGATGTTTCTTGATGTTTTTGCCTATCTAGTTAGAATTTGTCATATACAGCACACATCCCAGCAGTCTCCTCCAGAAGAGGTTAAGCTGGAATAGCTGCTGGGCAAGTCTCCTTGGTCAGCATCAGCTCCTGTCATCCGTAATGAAGCACTGTGTTCAGCAGCTATTTTAATGCATGGGGAGGGGGTTCAACTTATGTTGAACAGCTATAAGACAGTGATACTCTGTGAGTTATTTTGTCATTTTTAATAACATTTCACCCTTCTACTGCACTGTCCAACTGTGTCTTTTTTTTTCTTATTGGAAAAGCAGATATACAGAAAGAGAGGAGGAGATGCAGAGAGAAAGCTCTTCTGTCTGCTGGTTCAGTCCCCATGTGGCTTCAACAGCCAGAGCTGAGCAGAGCCGAAGCCAGAAGCTAGGAGCCAGGAGCTTCTTCCAGGTCTCCCATATGAGTGCAGGGTCCCAAGGCTTTGGGCCATCCTCGACTGCTTTCCCAAGCCACAAGCAGGGAGCTGGATGGGAGGTGGAGCAGCTGGGATACAAACCAGCACCCATATGGGATCCTGGTGAATGCATGGTGAGGATTTAATCACTAGGCTACGGCACCCGGTCCCAAACTGTGCCTTTGTAAGTTTTCCCCTTCCAACTGATACATGAGAAATTTTAAAGTTCTAGCAGCCACATTCAAAATGTGTTTTAAGGGACTGGTGTTGTAGTGCAATGAGATTCTGTTACCTATAATGCTGGGAACTCCTATTAGTACTGGTTCAAGTCCCATGGCTCCACTTCTGATCCAGCTCCCTGCTAATGCACCTGGAAAAGCAGTAGAAGATGGACCGAATATTTGGGCCCTTGCCACCCATGTGGGAGAACCAGATGGAGTTCCACATCCTAGTTCTGGCCCTGTGCCAGAGACCATTCGAGGACAGACATCAACAGTCTGGGAGGAAGTGAGACAGGTCAGAACTGAGTGCTCTGGGAATAAACCACTAGGGCATTCTGCATGCAAGGCAGCAGTCGGCCAAAGGCCAAGCCTCAGATGCAGTTGTCTCACAGAGCTTGTGTGCTCACAGGGCAATCCTCTTCTACCTCTGGCACATGATGCTCTCCTGGTGGTCTCAGCAGCTAGTTAGCAGTGGGGATAGGGATGTAACCTTTGACAGTTGCCACTTCAGTAGAGAAATTTCGATACCCTAAGAAAACAAGAACTTCTAGAAAGAGCTCCATGGGGTTCCTCTCCATTCTACAGAGGAGAAAACCTCTGGACTCTGCTTTCATCTTTACCTTGTCTCCTGTCTCTTACATCTAGTCTCATGTCATTCCCCTGGTTCCCCCTGGCTCATACCATGCCTGTCTCTCCTCTCTGCAACTCTTTCAAATAAATAAATTAATCTTTAAAGGAAATCTGTTTTAAACAGCAAAACTAATTCTAATAATATGTTTATTGGGCCCCGTATATAAGGATACCACCATTTCTATATTTCATCAAACATTTCATGAGAAATTTTATGTTGTGCTTCCATATTGCCTTTGATAAGCAATGTGAATTTTTACTTATAGACCCTCTCAACTCAGATCTGTTAGATGCTATGGGATCAACGGCCAAGTGCGAATCGTGGCTATCATTTTGGACAGCACAGCTCTAAAATTCTAATTCTAGCTTGGTAAGGTGGAATTACAGTAACAAAAAGTCATCCACTAAATGATCGAGGAGCTTCCCTGGGTTCAGAGGGCATCACTGGTATGTAGATGTACGGTGATTTCTTTCAGCTGTTCACAGAGGTCTTTGCTGCTAGTACAGTTCTTGGCTGCGTCCCACACTTTAGATGACCAGACAAATGGTCACCAGGAAAATAAAGCATGGATGCAAATTCAACAGAATGAATAGTTTTCTTCACCTATTGCCTTTGATAAGAAAAATAACCTCTCATCTTCTTTTACATGGTTTACAAATGTTTTCCAGAAACACAGACATGTGACCTCATCTGAAGTGGGTACTTATTTAATCACAAACTATGACTTGCAGAGTAAAAATAAGGGGCCAAATGGCAGACGAATGTGTCCGTAAGCAAAACCATGATTTCAGTCCAAGTGGACTGCAAGCACATTGCTCTAAGAAGTAACCGGTGCCAGATCTGAGCCTCCAGGCTGTTCTATGAAGCCCTCAATGAACACCCTGTCTTCATACCCCGGCAGCTTTCAGTTGTCTGTCTGACTGTCACACCATTCTGATCAAGCTGGATTATAGCAGGTGTTCATGTTTTTGCTCCTTTAATTAGACTGAAAGCATGGCAGAGATTGGAGGGAGTGGTATTTCATTTCTAAATCTCTAATAAGTAACTTTGCAAACTACAAGTGCTGACAAGTTTTCATGCAATCAGTTAATGAATCAATGAAGGTGAAATGCTGCTAGAATGAAAATGCAGTAAGAGGAGCAATGGTTTCCTCAAGGAGACTATTTATGGAACAGGCTGCCTCTGTGAGTCTGTTTGTAGTCTGGAACAGGTCAATGTGTCAAAGCATCTTGCTCAGGATGACAAGATAGCTTATCAATCAAACCAGGACACTTTTGAGAGGAAAAGGAGGTGCTATTTTTTCTGGCCTCCAGGTGGATGAGTTTAACTAGCACTGACTCTGGTCAAACTGTGAGATAGGAAACATCCCCACCAAACTTCCACCCTTGACTACTGCTCGTCAGAGCCTTCCCTTAGTGAGCCTACACACGTAAAGTGTTGCAAGGGGAATGTAAGGGGTCTGCTCCACCCCACAGAGCCCTTAGTCATCCCAGGGTTGTGTGTCAAGTTGATCTCTGTTGTGTTCCTCAGGGTTTGTGGTACTAGAGGACAAATGTACCTAATGTAAAGTAATCAGTGCTGGACCCTAGGATGACAGACAGTAAAGGTTACAGGGGATTTCCAATTTGGTGGAGCAGATTGCGTTGCAAATAAAAGAAGGCTAAAATGGAGATTGTTACAGGATGGCTGAGCAGAGAAACCAACTTGACTTGAAAGGAAGCAGGTGGAGGAGACTGTCAACATGGATCAGTAGTTATTCTATCCCACAACATGTCACCTTCTGGTAACAGCATCATGCTTTTCCTTCAGGGAAATATTACTGCCTCACTGCTTGTTCAGGTGGTTCCCTTCTGGCTGATCTCACCCCTAGACACCCAGGATGGACGTGAGACTCAAGACTGGACACAGGAATGTCTCAGTCATGGGCACCCAGTGAAGTCAATGAAGTGCAGTGTTGACAATAGCACATTCACTGGAGTTCTTAGAAAAGAGAGGGCCTCCTTTGCCCAGGGAAACTGAAGTATGTAGAATAATAATCCAGAGCCATTCACAGTCATTTTGTCATCATCCGGAGTGAAACTCTAAAATAAAGCTAGCAAGAAGGAAAATAGTAAAAAGATGGGAAGGTCTGGCAGACTCATTTGAGGACCTGTATCAAGCCCTGTCTGAAACTCCATATTGACAGACTCCTAAGTTTACTGATCCTATACAGTCTCTTTTAATGGGTAAGCCAACATTCATTGGATTCTGCGCACCTGCAACTGAAAGGATTTAACTCATACAGGAAGCATCATAGAGGTGATACTAAGATTCAGCAGTAAATGATGCCAGAGAAAGAGGCAGGTCTTCCAAGGGAGGCAGGGTAGACACGTTCTACCACCCACGTGGAGATGTCAAGGAGTGGGGCTGGTGCCTGATCAGTGTTGCCTTACCCGTTTACTATGCAACATCTTGTGGGGACAGTTCTTGGCTGATACAGTGATCATGACTGTTTCATTCATGCAAGTGAAGGTGACTGTGATGTACTCCTTCCCCAGGATTGTTAGTTTCATTTGCTCGTTCACCTGCAGAGAAAGAAATCAGTTCTCACAAGGGACAAGTTCTCTCTTGTCCCTCTCAGCCCTTCCGGACCCATCCCAAAGCACAAAACACTTTTTTTTTCTTTTTATTGATTACATTGCATTATGTGACAGAGTTTTATAGGCACTGGGATTCCCCCACCCCTCTCCAACCGCCCCCATGGTGGATTCCTCCACCTTGTTGCATTACCACAGTTCAAATTCTGTTGAGATTCTTTCATTGCAAGCATTTACCAAGCATAAAGTCCAGCATCTTATTGCCCAGATAAGTTCAACGGTTTCTTGGGGAGACCATCTCTGGTCTGAAGGTAGAGCCGGCAGAGTATCATCCCGATCAATTAAAAGCCCCGACATAACATCAGTAACAGTTTAAAACGTTATGGAATTAATTGACATGGTATTGAGTAACCAATATGTTAAAAAAAAAAAAGAATTCAAGTTCTGAACCACATCCTGTGACTTCTTCATTGACATTTCAATTATTAGTTTATATACAACCAGGTTCTATACACCTTAAAATGGCTATAGATTACTATTCAGCTGTCTCGTGTCTATTTTCATTTTAGTATTTAGCAGTACAAAACACCTTTGACTTGAGATTTCTATGCTCTTTCTAGTTCTTACATTGGAATAATTCTCTGGAAGAGACAGCAGAGTTCCATTCTCTCTTTGGGGGATTAACTGAAAAAGGAACTGATGCCTCCATGCTCCTGTTCCTTCCCTCTCCAACCCAAGCTTGGGACCAACTGGGAAAGAGACCTAACAGGTGTTAGCAACGGGAATCAGCTTCAGTTCTGGTAAAGCTGGATTGCAGGTGCATCTTGACCAGAAGCTAGCTTTTGTCCCTGAATTGGCTAGTGAACAGACTTAGGCAGCAGACTATGAGTGTAGTCCAGTAGGTGGGAAGGTGGTCGCGTGGTGGGCATCACCAGAGAGCATCTCCCTTGAAGACAGAACCCGGAAGGGGCTGAGCCACACACGCTCAGCCCATTTCCTTGAAGTCATTAAACACACCAGTAATCCTCATGAGGAGCCAAAGCAGATGTAAAAGGAGCAGAAGCTACTTTTTCATCACTTGGAATAGAATGGGATTTCCTTTTTAGAAGTCCCAAATATGTACCTAAAGAGAATGAATTGCTTACAGGACAACTCACTCTTCGCTGAAAACTCTGTGATCTAGGGGGTGAGTCTGCCTTTTGCCTCTTGTTAACAAGTCATTTAGCTCTTCTGGATCTCAAATGCTTCAATGATAAGTAGTTAAGGATTATTATCGGGGCAAATAAGATAAAAGTGATGGAAGCATGCCCATGTCCACCACAGATGAGCAGATGTTGTCAGGATGCAGAAAAGCAGGTCAAGATTTGCATGCAGAGCGTTATTTATCCACAGGGTCCTACTTATACACACTGGCCCCACCCAAGGGCCTTGGTGTTCAGTCCCCACTGCTGTGCTTCTCCTGGTCTTTGGTGTCCCTGACCTACAATATCCCCTTGCCTGCATACACCTCAGCACTCCTCTGAACCAGGACAAACGTTTACCTGTTTTCTTCCTACATTTCTTTCTATGACTCAAGTTGTGGGACCAGAGACCTACACTCAATTTCCTCTGTAATTGAGTCTCTACCTCATACTCTGCACCCTAGATGCTGGTCTCTTCTAGAACCTTGAAAGCACTAAGCCATGATTTGCTAAAACTTCTGATATCTTCAGACCTGTTGCTCATGCTCATGTAAGAGAAATCCTATCCTCTCCTGTCTTTCTTCTAGATAGATAAAAGTAGATCCAGGGTTCTATAGAGCTGCAGATACGTAGCTTAACAGGGTAAAAATATCAGTTTTAGGGCTTCTAAGTTGGGCAGTTGTAGAGAAACTGGTTAATGTTTCTGATCCCGGGGACAATAAAAAATAACTTTATTTTAAGGCAGTTAGCAGGTTTCTTGAGATACAATATGTGTGTGGCTCCACATGATACAGATGTTACTGACCGGTCCTGCTCCCTGGCTAGTTCGTTTTCCTCTCCCCCAGTGTCTTAAATACTGGCGCTCTACTAATTCAGCCATGGCCTGTCTTCTTGAGAATTTGTTATCCAGCCCCTCATATTTTGCCCATCCTCCCCAACCTCTCATCTTAGATTATGATTGATGTCAAAACAGTCCAAAACAACATGCCACCAAATCAAATCAACACACATAAAAAGACGTCATCCCTGCTCTTTTCAGAAACTTCTTTGTTTCTACCCAGACACATGACCCATCATGAAACCATATAAAATTCCTACCTCCCCCATCTATCTCACTGAATTCTTCCATTAAAATGGCTCTGTGAAGATATTGCCACCATTAAAAACCATTCATTTTTATTTATGGGAAGAGCAGAGCGACAGAAACAAAGAGAAAGATCTTCCATCTGCCGTCACTTCCTAAATGCTTGCAGCAGCTAGGACTGGGTCAAGCCAAAGCAGGCGCTTTGGACCCAGTAACTGAGCTATCATTTGTTGTCTCTCAGGCACACTAGCAAAGACTTGAATCAGAAGCAGGCATAAGTACTTGCTGCTCTACTTCCTACCCAGCTCCCTGATAGTGTGTCTGGAAAAGCAGCAGAAGATGGACCAAGTGCTTGGGAAACATGGATGGAGTTTGGCGCTCTTGGCTTCAGCCCTGCCCAACCCCAGTAGTTTCAGTCATTAGGGAAGTGAACCAGTGGATGCAAGACCTCTCTCTCTTTCTCTCTCTCTCTGCATCACTCTGACTGGCAGAGAAAAAATAATAAATCTTGGAAAAAATTAACCCAGAATTCCATGCTTAACAGTAAGACAGTCTCTGGTAAACAGATTCATCACATGAAGAAAAATAGAATTTTCTAATTTTCTGCCTTTCATGAAATGCCAAAGAAAGGTTTAGGCTGAAAGTACACCCAGAGTTGGTGTCTACCGGCCACTTTGCCTTCCAGATATTTTGATTTCAGAGATAGTAGAGTTACAAAAATAAGAACCAAATTTATGGCTTTTATTTTTACTATGTATAGGCATTAAAAATAAACTATTAACCATAACTATTACTTCTTAAAGACTTATAACAAGAAAAATTAGCATAGTAAGAGATATTGCCAATAACATTCAGTATAGCAGCTAACAGTTGTTATAGACAGACAAAAAAAAAAAATCACTTCTGCTAATTCTGAACTACCACCCACAGACCTAGGAACAAGAAGAATCAAACTACATAAAACTTAAAGCTCCTTCAGGGTGGACTCCTTTCTGACAGGTAGAATCTTGGGTTCTTAACCCTGGACAGCTGATGGAAGGCTGTCCAGGCTGTCTCTGGGACGGGAATGTGCACTCCCACCCCTCCTGTGCTAACCATACCTACCTTGTACTGCAGGGAGAGCAAAGTCTCTGTCTTGGAGGACCAGCTCCACTTATGGACTATGTAGCCTTTGTGGTCAGTGGTGGTTCCACCCTCTTCATCCAAGACCAAGATATATGGACATCTAGGAGAGACACATAAATGAGTAGCTGCCACCAGACTCAAGAAAGAAGCCCTTATCAGTAGAGGTGGACAGGTGGGCACGACTGAGATATGGCCCCAGGAGGGGTCCATGCAGGTGGCCTTAGTTTCCTGACAAATAGGTCTGTAGTCCTTTAACACCTATTGACTCTACCACAGGAGTCCACCAGGAATGTGATGGAGGCTCAGACAAAACAAGAGCACTAGAGGAGAAGTAGGACTTCAGGAGGTGTCCTTTTAATTGGCTGTGACATGGATCCAGCAAGGAGGGTCCAGATCTCAAATTACTCATGTGCACACAGGCGGCTTCAGCTTTGCTTCATTGCATTTCTAGACATCTGGCTTTTTCCGTAACCAGGGACTACTAAGTACCACTTCAGTTTGCACAACAGAGACAATTGCTTGGGGTCAGGGATTCTCCAACATACTTACCGGGTCTTTACGTTGTAGTGAACGTAACCCTGGCTATCTGCAATGAACAGGGCCAGGAGGGAATGAGGTAGGTCATTGTAGAGGTAGGTGATGGTTCGCTCTCTGCAGCATGTGGGGATCTGACACGCAGCAATGTTTCCAGAAGGGTAACTGGTAGAAATGGTTAAGTAGAATTTCCTAGGTTTGGCTCATGGAAGCACATCTACTAATCACTGTGTCAGCTTTTAGGTGCAGCATTCTCCATCTCGAAACACCCTCCCTGCACATGCATAGTAACAAATGATTATGGAACCCAAATGTGTCGTGGTTCTTTTCCTGTGTCCTTTTTCTTTTTATCACAAAGCTTTCTCCTTGGTGGCTTTATCTCCACCTCATGGATTAGTAATTTCCCTGGGTGCAATGGGTTTCCTGGGACACGGAGCTTTCAGTGCTAAAATAAGAAAAATCCCAGGGAAATCAGGACAAGTTAGTAATGCAGTAATGAGGAATCCAGAGTACTCAGACTGACCTGCCTTGTGTCACACCACGAGGAGGAGGCGGGATACAAACTCTGAGGCTCGTGACATGTTTTTTTTTTTAAGAGGCAGAGAGAAAGACAGCATACAGAGTGAGAGGGAGAAATACAAACTGGGGCTCAGCTCATCGTCAAAGCAGGAGATAGGAGAACAATCCAGGTCTCCCATGTGAGTTTCAGAACTGCAGTTACTTAAGCCACTACCACTACCACAGGATCTGCAAGCTGAAGTCAAGGGCTGGAGCCAGGAATCACATCCAGGCACTGCAGTGGTGGCCAAGGGTCTTTTAAAAATTAATTTTTAGTGGAATGGCAGATTTACGGAGAGAAGGAGAGATGGAGAGAGTTCTTCCACCCATTGGTTCACTCCCCAAATGGCTGCAATGGCCACAGCTGAGTCGATTCAAAGCTAGGAGCTTCATCTGGGTCTCCCGTGTGGGTACAGGGTCTCAAAGACTTGAGTCATTGTCCACTGCTTTTCTGAGGCCACAGGCAGGGAGCAGAATGGAAAGTGAAGCAGCTGGGACAAGAACTAGTGCCCATATGGGATGCCAGCACTTGCAGGCTTACAGCCTGTGTAGCCACTGAATGATAATGGTCTAAGTTCTTGAGTTCCTGACACCCATTTGGGAGATCAGCATGGCATTCCTGCATCCTGGATTTAGCCCGGTCTAGTGCACTGTTGCAGGATTTGGGGGAGAGAAACAGTGGACTGAAAGCTCTCCCTCTCTCTTTTTGGGTTTCAAAGATCGAGACAGCAGTGTTATGGTACAGCAAGTTGGGTTGCTGCCCAGGACAGCCACCCCAAGTCGGACTCCAGGAGTGCTACTGCCATCCTGGGAGGCAGTGGGTGACAGCTCAAGTGCTTGGGCCTCACCTGTCAAGTAGGTGAATCCAGTGCCACTGCTCTTTCTAGCAGCAAAAAGAATCAAATGAACATTAAAAAAATAATTTGTTTTCCCCCAGGATGCCTACATGCAGAATGTATTTAGGTTTTCTTTAAAATAACTCAGAAATATTGTATAGTTTGCAGCATTTCAGCATGCATGTCTTGCATCTCCTGGGTTATTTTATTATTTTGATGGTATCATAAATGACATCATTTCCTTTTGTTTGTTGCATTGTTTGAAAGACTTCAAGTGTAAATAGAATATAGAATCAATGCAACCTCATAAAAAAATCCCTCATTTAAGCAAATGAAAAATCTGACTCTAAAACACATTGGTAGTTGCAAAAGGCTCCAAATAATTAATATTACTAGAAAGTGACCATTGAGATGATAAAGTAGAGGGGCTCACATATCTTGAGTTCCAAACTTAACACAAAGCTACAGTGATGATAATAAGAAAAATGAGGTGGTACTGACTAAAGGATGCACATACCTGTCCACAGAATAGACTAAAAAATGAAAAAATAAAAATACACATACACAGTGGACTGATTTCAGATGAGGGTACAATGACCATTAGATGGGAGAAGGAATTTAAGCAATGGTGCTAGACTACTTGAATATCTATGGGCAAAGGCCTGAGAATTGGAAGAAGCTCCTGGTTGCAGCTTGGCTCAGCTCTGGCCATTGTGACTACTTGAAAAGAGAACCAGTGGATGGAAGATCTTTCTCTCTTCTATACAAATCTGACTTTCTAATAAGATAAATAAATTAAAAAAAATTTTTTTAATCAGACCATCAAAACTAAAAAAACCCTCGTTAACACCTGGAGTCCCATCACCAGGGCTCTTAAGGAGTGAAAAACTCAAGGGAATTCCTCAGATGTCCTAAGTCCAAGAGATGGTGGGAGTGGGGAGGTGGTGGAGTGGGGGGTAGGGGGGTGCCGAATGCGGGCATCCACACAAAAGGATACTACACGAAGGAGGAGCCGTCGTAGAAGGTGTAATGCAACTTAATGGGTTTCTTGGGCACCTTCTGCTTTTGGAGGTGGTGTCTGCCATGAGCACGCTGGGTGGCAGGCTGATGAGAAGCAGGACTGGAGGTGTGAGCACCTGAGGCATGGGGGTGACTAGAACTCGGGGCCTGAGAGTCCATTTTGGAGTTGGACACTGGGGATGTCTTTGTCCCATAGTTGCGGACAATCATCGGGTAGGAGATGCTCTTCCCTTTCCAGGCGGCTCGCTCAGCTTCTCTGAAGAGATCAGTGTGTCTGTCACCACCAGGCTGCACTCACCAGACAGTCCCATCCCACTCCCTGCCTGCTCCCTAGAGTACCAGTCTTAACACGCCTCCCTCATCCTTATATGTAGCACTTTAGGGGAGCACTAGCACTGTTCTGGGACCCTCCAAGACCAGCACTTACCTAACTGCTCTCCTGACTGTGGTGGTAAGGACCAAGAGGTCAAGAGGTGGGACTGTGTGCAGAAAGGGTCTGCTCAACCCCTAATCCTGAATTCCAGGGCAAGAGAGCCTTGTTTGAGAAGGTCATAGCCAGGAGGCCAGCTGGGTGGCTCGACATGAACTATGCTCTGGCCCAGTGACCTCCTCCCCCGGCAGACACACCTGCCTTATCTGACTGAGATACTACATGGGAATAGGTTCTTAAATTCTTTAGAGTCTGTGTTCTTATGCTGATAATGTGCTAGGCCTCGTGGGACCAACATCATCAATACCATTAACTACCCTTGTCTGTTTTCTGGGAAGAGGGAGCAAGGAGAGGTTCCTCTTTTCTTTTGTAGTAGAGAACCTGACAAACTATCTTAAGAAATCTAATGTCATGACCCAAAGGCCGCAAATGGTAAGGAGCCACAGAGAGGGCATAACTGGGTAAACAGCACAGGGTGCAGGTGAAGGCCCTCTGCTTGAGGCCTGGGGAGCTGAGGGACCCCAGGCAGCTCCTCATCCATCTGGGATGCCTCTGTTTCCTCTTCTGCAAAACAGGCATTGGCCTTGTCTTCCCGCTGTGGCTGCAGCAAGATCACATAGAAAGGATGGTCAGGGTGGAAGGACCAGAACATGCGCCCACTCCTGGGATGCCACTCCTGAGGCTACCATGGGCAGTAGCATGCAACTGCTGACCCCTGGCAGGAATCACACACTTCCTAACTACCCCTTTGGGGCTCTCAGCTGAGAGTGGGGTTGAGAAGTCCTGCCCGTCACCCAAAACTCCACTGCTACAGCTTACATATGGCAACACAACTCCTGCAGTTTCTCCCTGGCCTCAGGACAGGGATCTCTGAAGTCCACACTGTCAGGAGATGCCACTGATCCTTGATGGAACAATGTGAAGATGTCTTTCACGGATCTGGACTTGCCTGTAGCTAGAGATGAAGAGGTTAGAGAGGTGCTGTAGAAAGTGGGATCTCAGGATGATCACAGGGGCCAGGAATAGTCCAAGGACAGCATCCCCTGAACATCAGAGCCACATGGCAGAGGGCAGGGGACTCGGGCTCCTCAGGGACAGCAACCAGGGAATGGTCACCCATAGAACAGACATCAACTGCGAGCCGACTGTCTAGGGCATGTGAGACCAGTTAGTACAGAGCAGTGAGATGGCCAGGAAGCAAAACAACAAATAACCATCACAACCACCTGAGTGGGGGCCAGGTGGGGCACACTGCGACCCCGCACCACACCACCCCCTTTACCAGGAAGGAGAGTGAGACCACAGGAAGCCGTGTCACCAGGCCAGCCAGGGCAGGGGCGGGAAGCATCCACGCTTCTCAGCCTCCAGCATCTTACCTGCAGCATCTGTGGAAGCAATGGGACAGTCTCAGTGCTGCCCTCCCCCTGCACCTCAGCCAGTGCCACTCTCCCCTCCTCCTCTGACCTCCCTCCTCACAGCCCACCAGGAGGGCTCACAGCCCTGGCTCCTCTGCCCCCTCCCAAAGCTGCTGGCTGCACACTTCCTGTTCTGCTGCTAGATCCCATCTGCCTCCATCTGTTCTTGAGCCCCTCCTCTGCGTGTGTCTTCCTTGGTCACTAGGAGTGCATTCCCCTGCCCTCACACCCCAGCCCAAGTAAGGACACAGCTAGAGTCTGTTCATCCGGGGATCCAAATCCCTCTGTTCACAATCAAGGTGCCTCCCTGCTGTGGAACTAGACAGCATGTCCCTGAGCAGCCTGGCTGGGCTTGGGACCCACGTGTGGAGGAAGGAGGGGGACGGTGTGGAGGGAGGTGCCAGGGAGGGGAAGTGCATTTCAGTGACTGGAGGGCACAGGCACATGGAAATGATGAGACCACGTGGTGGTGGGGCTCCAGGGCTTCTCTGGGAGACAATCTGGGTCAATCTCTGCTGGGTCTCCAGCCAGGGCAGCTACGACCCTTCAATTCCAGAAGACACAATCTCATCAACCCCAAAACCTACAGACACTGCACGGCAACCTTCCAGTCTTCTAGCCCACACTCCTGTTCTCCTAAACGAGGGTCATGAGATCTTACTGGAAACTATTTTCACCTATTTTCTTCTTTGTGCTCTTTCCCGTTGAGAGGGAAAAGCTCAGACAGGCTGTGGAAGGCTGGTAAGTCAGCTGGTAGGGGGAGTTCACTCCTATGGTAGAGAAGTTCCTGGGGGACTCTGCAGAGGAAAACAACAGTGCAGCTGCTCTTCATGTTTCAATTACAACTTAGAGGTATTCTTATTTATTTAATTAAATTAGCTAATTTTATTTATTTAAAAATTATTTTTAAAAATTTTATGGAGGGCAGAGTCACACACACACACACACACACACAGAAGAGGTCTTCCATCTGTTGGTTCATTTCCTAGTTGGCTGCAATGACCAGGGCTAGGTTAGTCCAAAGCCAGGAGCCTGGAACACCATCTGGTTCTCCCATGTGGATGGCAGCAACCCAGGTAAGTGGCTCCTCTTCTACTCTTCTGCCATATGTATTAGCAGGTGTCTGGACCTGAAGCAGGACAGTCAGAACTCCTGCGTTTGTGCTCCAGTAACAGATAACAGTAACACGGGCAGTGGCTTAACTTACAGCTCCACAAGTTTGGCTCCATCATTTTAATTTTTTTCCAGCTAAAAATGTACCACTGACTTATTTTTAAGCTGTATGATGGGCCAGATATTCTAAATGTCTTATTTTTAAAAAGATTTATTTATTTTTATTGGAAAGGCAGATATACAGAGAGGAGAGACAGAGAGGAAGATCTTCTGTCCATTGATTAACTCCCAAGTGGCCACAAAGGCTGGAGCTGTGCCGATCCTAAGCCAGGAGCCAAGAGCTTCTTCCAGGTCTCCCAAGTGGGTACAGGATCCCAAGACTTTGGGCCGTCTTCAACTGCTTTCCTAGGCCACAGGCAGAGAGCTGGATAGGAAGCGGGGCTGCAAGGACACGAACCAGAACCCATATGGGATCCCTGCACATGCAAGGTGAAGACTTCAGCCACTAGGCTGCTATGCTGGGCTCAAAAAGCTTGAATTTTTAAAATTGGTCCTTCACTACAAATAGATTGAGAAGCACAGCTTTAGGGAATGTTCTAGGAGAGATGTTAGATTGTAAGATATAAACATTTCCCAGCACACAGATACCCCGTGTCCTGTTCTCCACAGGAATTGTATAAATCTATCCACTTATCTCTAGCTTTTGGGAATCCTTGTTATTCCATATCCACCTCAACCCATGAAAAGGTTCATCTTTCAGATTCAGAGTTTTATCTTTCTATGCCCTCGCCTTTGGTACTGTTTGTATTTTTCACCTAGGAGCTGAAGCTTGGATACCCACCTTTGCCCATCTGTCCCTTGCTGAAGCCGCTTTTCCTAACCATGCCGAGCATGTAGCTGAAGGCCATCTCCTTGGCGTTGAGATGCAGCAGCTGACTGGCTTCCACGAAGCGCCTGGGGATGTCCAGAGGGTTGGCTCCAACTAAAGGAATGATAAAAGACAAAATGTTTCCTCCCTACACAAGACTGATTCTCTCACAAAACAAGCTCTGTTAACAGTCCAGGAAATAAGGGAGAAAATCTAATCCTGGAGTAAGCAATTGTGAGGGCCTCCCAATGAAAGGGTCTCAAGCATCAAGATGCAACAGGAGGCACTTTGCTCCCTGTTCCCTTGAATGTCTCTCTCCCTGTGAGCAGGGCTAGGGGATGAAGCTCCTGATTTTGGAAGCGATGCAGTGTTGGAAAGGCTCAACTAGTTCTAGGTCCCAGCCTCGGTACTGGGCGATGCCCTCACTCAGGAGGCAGCCTGGTTTTCCTAACTTCCCCTGGTTCTAGCTGAGCTGGTCTACCTGTCAGTTAACATCCAGATTCTCAAATGTCACTTATCACTCCCCTTGGGGCGACTATCTTTCTCCATCTGTGCATGATAACCAAAGGCTCCCTTAGAACACCCCGACCTCACACAACTCCCACTGCTCACCTTCCAATCGGGGTTTGGAATGGAAGGAAAAATGGAGGAACACAGAGACAGCAGGATGATGCTCTGAAATGCTTGGGAGTAGTATTGTTTCATATTTTGGATTTTAGAACATTTGCATACTTAAAATGAGATGCCTGGGAATGGAATACAAGTTTAAACATGAAGTTCGTTTACGTTTCATATACATGTTCTGCACATATCCTGAAGATAATTTCAAATCATATTTTTAGGGTGCCTATGTTTTTGACTGTCACCCCTCATACGAGGTCAAAGATGGAATTTTCCTCTTGGGGCATCATGCTGATACTCAGAAAGCTTTGGATGTAAGAGTGTTTTCAATTTCATATAAAGGATCCTCAACATGCACCCATTTGTGGAGGTACAACAGACACACTAACACGCACAGCTTTGCCAGGAGTCTGGGGAGGCCAGCCTTACCACATGCAGACTCTTCCATGACCTTCATTTTCAGGGTGAGCAGCTCAGTCAGCACGTGAATGGACTGCTGCTGAAACTTGTCCAGGGTCTCCTGGATGGTGGGCCTCAGAGGAGCAGGGCTAGGAGAGGAGATGGAGTGCTTGGCGGCCCCGGTGACCACTGGCAGGATTGGCGGCAGTGCTCGTGGGGGTGGGGGTGGGGGTGGCTTCTTCCGAGTGGCGACAGGCACAGGGATTGGTTCCACATGCACCATAGTGGGGGCCCCGAAGCTGATTTCCAGGCCCAGAATGTTGGATGGGGCAGGCACTGTGGGGTCTGTGATGAGTTCCTCCCAAGTGAACTCAAAAATGTTTCTGATGCCCTTCGGTACAGCAATTCCCTCTTTCCTGCAACGTACAAGGAGTTTGGAGACGTGGGCCAGCAGCTTGGGGGCCATGGCGGCATACTGCAGGTACAGTTCTCGGTTACTCTTGAAATCGCTCATGGTGCCCAAGCACCAACGCTGCTAGGTGATACTGGCTGTCTCACAGAATAGAA
Organism: Ochotona princeps; assembly: GCF_030435755.1. NCBI lineage: Eukaryota > Metazoa > Chordata > Mammalia > Lagomorpha > Ochotonidae > Ochotona > Ochotona princeps. Next base: position 35,706,001 of record NC_080852.1, on the reverse strand, counting down.
ACTTGAGGTATGAAGAGTCAGAGTGCTCTGACAGACTGGTGGCAGTGAGCCAAAGTTCTTACTTATGGAGAAGCCATGGAGACAGGCTGGAACGTACTGGAATGGCCCTCACAGGTCATTTAATCAGTGGTTCCTATACACAAAGGCAAGGCAACAATTGGTCACTGCCTGTGGGAGGACAAAATCATGCTCCCCCTCCCTTATCTTCCCAGAGACACTGCCAGGGAGAACTCATTAGTGAGTCACTTTGGAAAGGGCAAGGGGAGGAGGTTCCACAAGAGCTCTAGGGAGAGTTGTACAAACTGAGTACCTAGGGTAGGACCTCGGAGGTGCTGGGGGAATGGAACGGTTGGGAAAGGAGAAAGTCAGTCAGACATCTGAGGGAGGAAGGTGTGCACCTAATCTATCAAGGAAAATCTTCAGAATCAGGGGTTTCCTTGGCTCTCTCTCTGGAGACAAGGGGACATACCAGCCTTTGGCTGTAATGCCAGGATGCGCATGGAATGCTCTAATGACAGATAGGAATGAATGGGGAGAACAGATTTTCATAATTCAAACACCATTATAATCTACCTTACTGCACACAAAGACATCACTGATTGACGGATGTGCCATTTTACAAGAAAGAAAACAACTAAAACCCAGACAATGCTTACTCTTTTCCTTCCCAAACCTCAACCTCTGGAGCCAACTCGAGTTTGCCATTGCAAGACAAGTGCCTGGGACCTTGTCTTCAGAACCTGTTGCCTGGCCACGTTTCCTGGCACCACCCTGCAGTGAGCAAGCCTTTGTTGTTTTGCTAATGAGGAAGCCTGGTTCTTGGTCTGGAGTCACTTGTCTGCAGACTCCTGACACAGAGGCTTCTCCAAGCACCATAGTTCTCCATGTCCTTCATGGTCTCTGTCCACCTGACAGTAAGACACTCTAAGAGAGTGGAGACAGGGGTCAGGACATTGTTTGGCCTGGCAGTTAAGATGCTGGTTAAGGCACCTGCATCCCACTAACTGAGTATCTGGGTTTGGTGGCTGGCTCTTCCTCTTTATACCAGCTTCTTGCTAATGTGCATTCTTGCAGGCAGCAGGTGATAACTCAAGTAATTAGGTCCCTGCCACTCCCATTTGAGACCCGGATTGGTTTCTTGGCTCTGTGCTTTGGCCTCCCATCCTGGCCACTGTGGGTATCTGGGGAATGCAAAAGCTGATGGGAACTCTACTACTGCCTCTTAAATGAACGAGTAAAATGAGCTCTTCAAGCAATAAGAATCCCAAAAAGCTAACCTTTCAACATCCTTCTTCTTTGCACATGAAATGATGTCCTACATCTGTTTGTTGTCCTCCCGTCCTCAGCTTTGCAGACTCAGGAAAAAATAGATGGTTTTTGGAGTTGACAAGTTCAGAGAACAAAGAAACCACTTAGGATTTTGGTCATCTGGGCAACAAGCCAGAGGAATCTGACCTTGAACAATTATGCAGGGCAGTTTTTTTTTTTCAAGCAGGACTCAAATGAAGGGAAGACAACAACCAATACATTCCTAGAAATGTTAACTGATTTGGTAGTATCTCCCCAAACATCACTGCCATGTGTCCCTTTTTATTGGGTTTCTTTGGAAGATATGCCTTATAAATACATAAAAATTGATTTTAAAAGGTTTTATTGAAATATAATTAACATACCTACTATTAATACTATAAAATGTATAATGGTTTACAGTATAGTTGAGTAACTTCTACTCCTCATCACAGGCTATTTTCATCACCCTAAGGGGTGGGGGAAGCTAACAGAGACTGCACCCTTTTCTCCGCAAGCCCAGGTCATCATCAATCCAGTTTCTGTCTTCATGGATTTGCCTGCTCTGCACATTGCCTACATGTGAAGTCACACAGTATTTGGCTTTTTGTGACTGGCTGTTTTCCATGGTACAATGTTTAGATTTATCCATCTTCCAGTCCTCTATTCTCTTTTAGAGCAGAATGATATTCCATTATACGGATATGCCATACCTTGTTAATACAAGTTGTGGGACATTTCAGTTGTTTCTTTTTGGCCACTGTGCATAATGCTGCTATGGCCATGCTTGCATAAGATTTGGGTGAATGTAAACTTTCACTCTCTCGGGTAGAAATGTTGGGACACACGTGGTCCCTCTGAGCTTAAACTTTTGGGGAATTTTCAGACTGTTTTCCAAAGTGTCTGCACCATTTTCCAGTTTATTACATACAAGTAATGTTATGGGAACTCCTTGTCAACTCTGTTTTTGATTCCAGTGTCACCCTGGTGCTGGTGAAGTGATACCTAATTGTAGTTTTGACCAGCACTTCTCTAATGACTAAGGATGTTGGATATCTTTTCATGTGCTTACTGGTCATTTTATATCTTCTTTGGAGAAATGTGTATTCAGATCTAAATGCCATCTTTAAAGAAAAGTCCTTTTTTATTAAATGCAGAAATAGCCTAGGCTTATGGATCACCTCCCTGGAGAGAACACTTCTACTTTGGCTACTGCTCTTGTCATGTGTGTCTGGAATGGATGAGATGGCTGTATTTCCAGCGGTCATTTTCAGCCATGAAACCTCCTTGAAGAGGGCAGCTGTGAAGTAAACATGGCTACACAAAGAGTGGTATTTAGGGTGACAGTTAAGACGACTATGCTCCCATAAAGGGGGATGGGAAGCGGGGCGGCTGGGACATGAACCTGCACCCATATAGGATGCTAACCCGTGCAAGGTGAGGACTTTAGCCATTAGGCTACTGTACTGGTCCCTTCAGACTTCTTTTTTAAAGATTTTTTTTTCTGTAAGGCAAAGTTAGAGAGTGAGGGAAGAGGTGAGGAGAAGGGAGGAGAGGAGAGAAGGAGGATAGGGAAAGAGGGATGAAGGAAGAGAGAGATCTTTTATCTTCTGGTTCACTCCCCAAATGGCTGCAATGGCCATGGCTGGGCTGAGTCAGAAACCTCATGCAGGCCTCCCGCATGGGTACAAGGGCTCAAGTGCTTGGGCCGTCTTCCACTGCTTTCCCAGGTACATTACCAGGGAGCTAGATTAGAAGTGGAGCAGCCAAGACTCAAATGAGATAAACATCCGTGTCACATGCCTCAATGCGCTATGCCACACTGCTGGCTTCTCAGACCACTTCAGACATAGAATTCCTGCACTGGGAGGAGGGTTCATAACTGTGTTCAAAAAGAACCCTGGAATAGGTGCCTGGCATAGCAGTTAAGCCATTCTTTATTACACCCTCATCCTATGCTGGAGTGGCAGGGTTCACATCCCAGCTCCATATCCAGGTCTAGCCTCTTGCTATTGCACACTCTGGGCAGTGGCAGCTGACAGCCCAGTACTTAGGTTTTGTGACCAATGTGGGAGCCTTGGACTGAATTCCTGTCTCCGAGCTTTGGTCTGGTCCAGGACTAGCTATTGTGGACATTTGGGGAGTGAACCAACAATTGGAAGCTCCTTCTCTGTTTCTGACTTTCAGGTCAATAAATTAAAAATACATTTTTAAATGCAGTTATAAAAACAATTCTGAAGCACCACAGTCTTATGTGAAGAGGTGCTGTTGGGCAAAGAGAGTAGTTAGTTCAAGTTAATACCAATTTTAACTCAGGAGAAGCTTAATTCCTACAATGATCATTAAGGAATAGAGTAAGGTGCAGCCTACCTCCGAGAAGTGCTTACCACCAGACCAAATTACTACCATTATAGACACTTTCATAGTTGGGGAGAGTATGAGAGAAAAATATCCTGGAGAAAGAAGCTGCTTAAACTGAAGGTTGGCAAAGGGGTCATACATCTGCCTACCCCTAATACTGAACAAGCACATTTACCAGGTGGTAACCTACAAAAGCAGTCTGAGGGCCCAGCATGATGACTCAGTGGCTAAAGCCTCGCCTTGCATACACCAGGATCCCATAAGTGTGCCGGTTCGTATCCCAGCCTCTCCACTTCCCATCCAGCTCCCCTGCTTGTGACCTTGGAAAGCAGTAGAGCATGGCCCAAAGCCTTGGACCCTGTACCCGCATGGGAGACTGGAAGAAGCTCTTGGCTTCAGATCAGCTCAGCTCTGGCTATTGCGGCTACTTGGGGAGTGAACCAGCATAGGGAAGATCTTTCTGTCTCTCCTTTCTGGAAATAAGCCTTTCCCATAAAAATAAAATAGATCTTTAAAAAAAAGCAGCCTGAAATTTTAAGATAAATACCACAGCAGAACATTAATCCTAGACCAGGGTGATAAGTTTTCACTAAAACACTAAACTTCATGTGAAATTTTGATTTTCTAATTGTCTTAGACGATAACACCAATTCCAATGCCACGTAACTTACACCTGCAAGATACATCAACAAGTAGCTTACAGGTTCAGATGGGATGAGCCAGGGACCGACAATCTTCTCTCACGTAAGTACAGTAGGTCAACAAATTCTTTTTGATTATCATCATTCACCTTGGTTATGTGGGTTTTCGTGAATTGCTTGACATATAACCAACTTCACTTGACTGGCTTCAAAGGAAATGACACACAATGACTTAGCTACCAGATGTTGCATTAATTGTAAAGACAAGAACCCTCCTGTGTTCTAATTCCAAATTCTATTGCCTCATCTGTAGATCACCAGACAACTGAGCACTGCACAGCTGCTTTCAGAGGGAATAAATTATCCCACAAGCCCCGGGCAAATGTACAATAAAACATAGTAGGGATCTCAAGGATATGCAATTGAACATACTCCTGTGGGAATTCTGCAAGCAAACTCAGTGATTTATTGAGTCAATTCAAATGGGTATTATCAAAACATGCAAGGGCCTAGACGAGAGGTTACAATGAAAATAAATAATTCAAAGCAATTTCTTCTAAAACATTCCCTTAGCTCCATAAAGTGTGGTCAGATTTTCCACAAGGAATTTTTCTTCATTATTTGTTCCCAAGTTCATCATAGCTATAGAATTTCTTGACAGTTTAATGTACACCTGGGAAGAATTTCTTGGTCAACCCTTTAGTGCCACTGGGAAGATTATATGTAGCGGGGCCACAAGGAAAGTAAACACATCTCCTGGTGCTGTGTTATTCAGAACCACAGCACCATAGGCATGTGCCTCTGAGGCCAGCAGGACAAAGAAAATCTCAGTTTCATTCACTGAAATTCAAAACTGGATATATAACTGAGTTATTAGAAAACATAAATATGTTTGAAACAAAATTGATAGAAATCTACTTTTTCAACAGTTTCATGTATCTGAGTACAGATCAAGTATTCCTGATGAAAAGCGATCATCCAAACTGAGGCTATAAGTGGATACGCAGTAAATTTTGAAGACTCAGTATGAGAAAGCAATGGAAAATACCCAGTCATAATTTCTGTACAACGATTACACATTCAAGTATTTTCGATATAGTACCTTAAATAAAACATATTCTAAAGTTAATTTTGCTTTTTAAATATAGTTCTTAGAGGACTGAAAAATGAAATGCCTATCTTAAATTTCTTGTGGACCACACAATTTGGAGCCTGGATCTAAACTTGACGAAGTCTATCGCTGTCTGCTGGACACATTAGTACAGGCACGTAAGGAAAGGAAAAGCTTGGTGATGATGAGTTGGTTTTTTGTTTGTTTTAAAATGTATTTATTTTCATTGGAAAGGCAGCTACGCAGAGAGAAAGATCTTCTGTCCGTTGGCTCACTCTGCAAGTGGCTCCAACAGCTGGAGCTAAACTAAGCCCATCTGAAGCCAAGAGCTTCTTCTGGGTCTCTCACGCAGGTGCAGGGTCCCAAGGCTTTGGGCCATGCTCTACTGCTTTCCTAGGCCATAAGCAGGGAGCTGCATGCGAAGTGGAAGAGCTGGGACTATGGAACAAGCAAGGCAAGGATTTAGCCACTAGAATATTGTGCCAGGCCCCATGATGATGAGTTATGCAGTAAATCCTCGTCTAAAAGCATTAAATTCCACAAAACCCTTAACTACATTTATACTGTGAAAAAGACACTAGAAATAGATTTACAGTCTTTATAACCGCAGAGAAAAACGTGACTTTAGGAGTTGAATCCATTGTGACCAAGCGCTGAGGTACGTGACTGCTTCACTGCTCACCCCAGGAGCTCTGGGCAGCAAGTCACCTGCTGTGGTCTCCAGCATGACCACTGGCTTCCATATTCACGTGCTCTTGCCCATGCTTGGCTCGTCTGCCCTTTCCTTTTCTTTTCTACTCCACAATCTGCTTGTCACATCCTTCTGTCCTACCAGGCAAATCTTTCCCCAATCCTATTCCCCCCTTTCTTCTTCCCTTCTCCTTTTCTATAGTATTTCTCATAATTTTATAATGTACATTCTACCTTTTTCCTTTAGGTATTTCAGGTTTTCTTTTTGTTTCTTACACCACCGTCACCTTTTGTTGTTGATTTGAAGCTTACATTTAGTCCTAGATCCATTTCATGTTGATACTCACATACGATATGAGGTCAAACTTCATGTGCATTCTTTCACATGCTTGTTCCTGAAATGTTTGTTGAAAAGACTGTTGCTTATTGGAAGCTTTTGGTACCTCTGCCAAAAATGAACTTACCATAAATGGATTTATTTCTGGACCCTTGACTGTATTCCTCTGATGTGTGCATCTATTTCCAAGCCAGACTACCTTCCTGGATTACTTTAGCTTTGTGTTTTGAAACCATGAAATCTGAGTCTTCATTTTTGTATTTTTCCAGGTTCTTTGTATTTCCACATAAACTTTCAGAATACATTGTAAATTTCTGCGAAAAAAAAAAGCGGGGGGACAGCTGGGTTGGATACCTTTAATGTGTTTTATAGGACATGTATTTGCCTGATTAGGCTGACAGAATAACTGCCCACAGGAGAGGCAATTTTTTTCCTTTCTGTGTTTATTGGAGGTAAATTTGTAGCAATCCATGAGTTTTCCTAAGATTATTTGTAACCAGGGAAACAATATCAAGACCAAGGGTATATGAAAAATAGTGACTCTAGAGGTTAAATGCAAATGGTCAATAGGTTCCTCATGTGCCACTCTGATGCCACATGACTCTCAAGTGTGCCATCTGGAATGCTACTGGGGACACTCATATTCACATGGCTATGTGTGGGACTAGCACCACTGCCATTACAGAGTCCCACAGGAAGGCAGACACCTCTGTCACTCCTCTCCTTTTCACTTATTCACTTTAAAAATTTGTGTTAGCAGGTGCTCACTTGGCTCAGTGGCCTACAGGCTGGCCAGATGACAGGGTGGTTCCTAGCAAGAGTGCTGTCCTTCTTGAGTCCTGTCCATCCGCCTCTTCCTACCAAGAACTCTGTTCTAGTACACACAGTTCCAAGGCTGATCCTCCCTGATTTGGAGGGCTTAGAGTAAGGCTGACGTGGAGGTTGGACAAGCTGGGTAAGGAGCATCAGTCTCTGAGTCAGGCCTGGCAGTCTTGAATGCGACTCAATCATTCAACATATATTCACTGCATGCCCACTGTATATGGCAGCATGAACAATAGGATGGTACGGCAATACGAGTGAGTGAATATCTGCATTTTCTACTTTCTGGATTAGTGTTTCTCCTTGGTATTTCTTATTTTTTCAAATATGATTGATATTCCATCCATGGCAGGATCCTCCTGGACAGTAAATCACTGGGCTTTCCAGCCAGTGTACCCTCATTTGGTATTGATGGACAGGCAGAAGCTCCTTTGAGACTTGAGAAATCTGCATGGCAGTATTTGGAACAAGAATGGGAAGGAGTCCTAAACTACATCATGGGGGCTGATTGCGAGATAAATCACAAGCTCCTCAATGCCAAATTTTACAGAATGGATAATTCTCACATGTCAATTAGAATATATATGATACAAGCTCAATTAGAAGGAAAGAAATGGCTGGTGACCAAAGAGTTCCCAGGGGACCATTCACGCGCATGTGTGTGTGTGTGTGTGTCTGATGATAAGCCCAACCTCAAGTATGTGCCCTTTGGGGGAAGGACAAAGGCATAACTTGGTCCCTGCAGGCACCTCTTCTTTGGGAAAGGAAGGTGTCATCACCAGGGCAAACTGAGGCCTGTACTGTAGTGCCTGGGTTTGAATCCCAGGTCTGCTCTTGATTCCAGCTTTCTGCTAATGCAGATCTTGGGAGACAGTAGTGATAGCTGAGTGGTTCTGACCATCCACATGAGAGATCTAGATTGAGCTCTAGTTCCTAGGTTTGGGCTGGGCCAACCCCAGACACTGTAGGCATTTGAGGAGTGAACCAGTGAACATGAATTGCGTCTATTTCTCTGTCTCTCAAATAACATCAGCAAGAAGAAAATAGTGGTTGCTGAGAAATGGCCTTACAAAGCTGCGAAATCACATGAGAGCATCCTGCATTTAAAATTCTCTCCCAAGTGCTTCTTGCAGGACACTGTTAAAGTCCATGGCCTTTCTATAATCACACATAGCTAGTGTGCGGATGTGGAGAACAATCAAATCAAAACTGCTAAAATGTCAAAGGACCACAGGGACTCATTCCACTTGGACAAAAGACCCTGTGCAGGGACCTGGCTCTGCAAAGATGTCCCACCGCAGAGCTTACCTCCCTCCACTTTCCTGCATTTCCTCTCCTTGACAATGATTTCTTTGCTCCTCTGGCAGCATGGTGCATTCAGTACAGCTCCTAGTTCAGGGACCAGTACCATCTCCATCAATTTTTACCTGCAAATAAGACAACATTATAATAAAGTTTAAGCTATTTTTTTTTAGATTTGTTTTATTTTCATTACAAAGTCAGATATACTGAGAGGAGGAGAGATAGAGAGGAAGTGGAGCCACCGGGATTAGAACCAGCAGCCATATGGGATCAAGGCGAGGACCTTAGCCACTAGGCCACGCTGCCGAGCCCTAAGCTATTTTTAAGTTAAAAAAAATTATTCTGTTTTTGAAAGGCAGATAGAGAAAGATGGAGAGACAGAAAGGTTTTCCACTTCTGGCTTACTTCCCTAATAGCTGCAATGGCTGATGTGGGGCCAGACCATCTAGGAGCTAGGAACTCCACCCAGGTCTCTCATATGGGTTGGCAGGGGCCCAGGCACTTAAGACATTGTCTAATGCTTTCCAAGACACACTAACAGGGAGCTAGGTCAAAGGTGGAACAGCCAGGGCCTGATGTGGTAGCCTAGCAGTTAAATTCCTCACCTTGCATGCATCAGGATCCCATAAGGGCTATGATTCTAATGCCAGCAGCCCTGTTTTCCATCCAGCTCCCTGCTTGTGGCCTGGGAAAGCAGTTGAGGCTGCCCAAAGCCCTGGGACTCTGCATCCATGTGGGAGACCTGGAAGAGGCTCTGGGTTCCTGGCTTCAGATTGGCACAGCTCTGGTCATTGCAACCACTTGAGGAGTGAGTGAATCAATGGACAGAAGATCTTCCTCTCTGTCTCTCCTCCTCACTGTATATCTGACTTTCCCATAAAAATATAAAATAAATCTTTTTCAAAAAGTGGAACAGTCAGGTCTCAAACCAGCCCTTGAATACAGAGTGCCAATGCTGCAAACAAAAGCTTAATTCACTGTGCCACAACTGGACCCCGAGGCTATTTTTTTAAAGCCTATCCTAAACATAAGGTTAGTAATATTTATGAAGAGCTAACCATGTCTCAGTCAATGGGTTATTTAAGTGGTTTGTGCACAGCACTTCATATAAATCTTGTAAAACCCTAAAATTTAGCATTCCTATTTAATTTACATTTTACACATGAGGAAATGAAAATCAGAAATGTTACCACACAGAAACTATTAAGACTGAGGATTCAAACCCTAGGTGGCTCTGCCTTACTGGACAGGTCATTTCCAGGCTTCCCCTAGAACTAAGTGCTATGGGACTGGGCACTGGACAGTGGGATGGAAACGCACAGGTTGGTACCTAAGTTCCTACTCACACATCTAGGAAGAAGCCTGGCTCCCCTCCCCTCTCTTTACCATTCCAATGGGTTTAGGCAAAAACAGGCACTGGTAAGACCATGGATGACAGCAACACTACAGGGAAAGGCAGGAGGAAACCTAGGATTGAATGACCATGTAGACGCAGGCAAGCGACACCTGACACTCAACCACTCGAATCTGCAGTGTTAACAGAGAGAAACAGGCTCCTCTCTTGTTTGATGCAGACTATGTAGGGAGTCTCCATGGTACGGAAGCCTAGCCTCTGCCACCATCAGTCACACCACAAGCTCGTCTAACTACAGCATAAGCACTGCTGCCAAGAAAGATGTCCTCCAATTTCAAGTCCTCAATTTCTACGCCACAGTTCTAGGGTAAGTGTTGGTGAACTGTAATCACTTTATATTCCTATTTTTTTAATTAATGAACTTATTTAGTTTAAAGGCAGAGAGAGAGAGAGAAAGAGGGAGAGGGACGGAGAGAGAGAATACGCCATTCTCTCATTATTTCTCCAGATACGCAGATATCCACCGGACTGGGGCAGACTCAAGTCAGGAGCCAGGAACTTAACCCAAGTCTCTTTCTCTTGTGGCATGAATCCAATTCAGTGAGCCAGCATTGCTGTCTGCCAAGGTCTGCGTTGGTAAAAAGCTGCTGTTAGGGACTGTAGCCAGTTATCAAATGGCAGTAGACCAACATGGGACACTCAACTACAATCTACGTTATCTTTTCTGTAAGTTCGAGCTATTTATCTGTAATATTCTTTTTTAAAAAGATTTATTTATTTTTATTACAAAGTCAGATATACAGTGAGGAGGAGAGACAGAGAGGAAGATCTTCTATCTGCTGGTTCACTCCCCAAGTGACTGCAACAGCCAGTGCTGCGCCAATCTGAAGGCAGGAACCAGGAACCTCTTCCGGGTCTCCCACGCAGGTGCAGAGTCCCAAGGCTTTGGGCCATCCTTGACTGCTTTCCCAGGCCACAAGCAGGGAGCTGGATGGGAAGTGGAGCTGCCGGGATTAGAACCGGCGATCATATGGGATCCCAGTGCGTTCAAGGCGAAGACTTAAGCCGCTAGGCCACGCCACCAGGCCCTATAGTAGCTTCTTAACGAAGGATACTTAGCAGATACACTTAATGAGACTAATAGAAACAACTGGCTGTAGCACAGCAAAATGCAGAGGGACTCATTCTAGTTAAAGGGAGACCAAAGAGATTCCATAACTAAATAGAACGAATAATCCGAATTCCAGTTCAATTTTTTTTAAAAGTTAGAAAGGACATAACGGTATTGGGTAAACTGATATTATCTAAACAAGGACCATGTAATAGATGTTATTTCATCAGGTTTAACTTCCAAGATATGATAGCAGCATTTGGTTGCCAAGGAAACGTCCTTGTTCTTGCAAGATTTACACTGAAATGTTTAGCAGTAAAGTATTATGAAGCTTAACAGAGATGAAAGAGGGAAGGGAGGGAAGGAAGGAGAAAGAGCAGGTGGAGGGGGAGGAGAGGGGAAAGAGAGGGTAGAGAGAGAGAGAGGTGGGGGGCACAGACACAGAAAGAGATCATCTACCTGCTGATTCTTTTCCCAAATGGCCACAACCACCAGTGCTGGGCCAAGGTGAAACCAGGAGCTTTATAGGGTCTCCCATGTTGGCAGCAGGGGTCTAAGCACTTAGACCATCTTGTGCTGCTTTTGTCCAAGTCACTACCAGGGAGCAGGACAGGAAGTGGAGCAAGCAGGACAGGAGCTAGTACCCATATAGGATGCTGACATTACAGGGTGTGGCTTTACATGTTATGCCACAACACCAGCCCTTACATAATGATTATCTTGATCAAGACATCATTATTTAGAAACTTGTGATATTAGTAGAACTAAATTTACAAACGGACTAGGACTCTGACAATTTCCTGCCTGGCCAGCCTCCTGCCTGTGGAGCCCAGGGATCTGTCCTTCCAGCTCAGCTCTGCTCCTGTGATAGGTACTTGTCAGGGACAGCTCAGAACAGTGGCATTTCCTGACCTTATGTCAGTCTTTGACCTACAGTCATTCACAATCTGAAGACAGCATTCTCAGCTACTATGAAGGCAGAGATCCCACATCACTGTCCTACTGAGGGTGTCCCCGCTGGTCCAGAAACAACCGTCTCTTTGGGACAAAACAGACGCCACTTCAACCTGATTCCTGTTGGGGCAGGATTCTGGCGGCTTGCTCTGAGGAATCCCAGGGAGGAACACAGGCTACTTTGTATCTTTGTTCACTGTTTCCAATTAAAGCAAATGTCCCCCTAATCTGAACTTAAGAAGCACTCACTGGCCTTCCTGCTCTCTAAGTCTTACCTTTGATTTATTAATGATTCACACAGCCCCCCCACCCCCTCCCACACACATGCAAAGAGAGGGAGGGGGAGGTAGGGAGAGAAAGAGAGAGAATGAGAATGTGGGGCCTGCTTTTGGTAGTCTTCTGTACTTTGCTACACATGCACCTTGGATTCTCCAGGCCTTCCTGCATTGGCCTTAGTAGCTGGAGTCAGACCTTGTTGGCCCAACAGCTGTTTGCTCAGTGACTGCTCCCTGGACAGAGCAGCTGCTGACTGCAGTCTTGTCTGTTATTACTCGACATAGCACAGATCTCATCTCCTTTGAAGGCCTAGTAGCTTTCAAAAACTTTTTGCTTATTAAGGCGTAAATGGTTTGAAGAGTTTGAAGGACAACAGAAAGTGTCACATGCCACAATTAAGAAAAAGAAAGGCATTCTGCAGGCATTTATGACACTTATTTTTTCGCTGTTTTCAAATTAAGCTCCAGAATTATAACTGCTTGAGACATCTTTTTGGTTCTTAAATTCCAGGTAGTAGAAAATAGTTCTTGAAAATACTGTAAATAATTACACAGACCATATGGTTGGATGGTTTTCTCCATTCATTAAAAGAAAGAAAGTTGCTGCTTGGTGCAGTTGGAGGTTTTATTTCTTGTGGTAATCAGCATTGAATTGAAGCAATAGATTTTCCAAATATTCAGCTTTTAAATCATAGGCTAACAACCGAAACCAGCAGTGCTTGTAATTTCCAGCAAGAGCATAGCCTCTTACACACTGAATCTGACCTTGATTTGCTCTGGCCCCTTTCCGTGCACTGCTTACCCTGCAAAAGACTGTGGGTCATCTCTTGTCCATAACTTAGATTATATTTTAACGCAAAGGAAGTATTTTCATGAAAAAACCTGTCCCTATTTCCTCTTGCATGCTCCACTGCCTTGCTAGGTCTGCCTTCCCTGTGTCTACCATGTCTACAGTTTGGTTTGAGCAAATACGAGGACAGAGTGTGTTACTGGGCTTCCTCCTAATTAAGAAGTGCCTGAAAAACATTTTTCAGTCCATGGGAAGAATTGTGCCAACTGGAAGAAAGAAAGGGTAAATGGTGAGCCTTGAGGAGGCTGTGAGGAACTGAGTAACTATAGAATCTGGAGACCAGGATGAACTTGAGCAGTGATATTTACAATCTTCATCTGAAGATAATTTTTGTATTTTCCTACTAATGGAAGAATTTCACTGAAGTTATGACAAAAGAACCTCAGCGCCAGCAATGAGAGAAGGATAAGCGGCATTCTGAAAGCGGGGCATCTATTACAATGATATTTGGCAAAACAGTATCTTTACCCTTTTAAATCATTAACTAATGGTGAGCATGATGAAAGCACCCATAAAGCAACAGCTCTGACATAAAAATAAGAGATTCGGGCCTGGCACGGTAGCCTAGTGGCTGAAGTCCTCACCTTGCATGCACTGGGATTCCATATGGGTGCCAGTTCATGTCCCTACTGCTCACTTCCCATCCAGCTCCTTGCCTTTGGCCTGTGAAAGCAGTTGAGGATGGTCCAAAGCCTTGGGACCCTGCCCCTGTATGGGAGACCAGGAAGAAGCTCCTGGCTCCTGGCTCCTGGCTTTGGATCAGTTTAGCTCTGGCTGTTGAGGTCACTTGGGGAGTGAACCAGCAGATAGAAGATCTTCCTCTCTCTCTCTCTCCTTCTCTCTGTAAAATCTGAATTTCCAATAAAAAGAAATAAATCTTTTTAAAAACCAAAGATTCTGCTTTGGAACTTGAAATATCCTTTTTTTTCTTTTTTTATTATTTTTTTTATTCATTGATTACATTGTATTATGTGATACAGTTTCGTTGGAACTGGGAATCACCCCATCCCTCCCCCCGCCCTCCCCCCATGTGGAATATTCCACCTTGTTGCATATCCACTGATCAAGTACAGTTGAGATTCCTTCTTTGCAAGCATAAACTAAACAGAGTCCAACATCTTATAGTCCAGTCTAGTTCCTCAGCTTCCTGGGGAGACCCTGTCCGGTCTGAGGGCAGAACCATCAGATTATCAACCCGATCAATTAAAGGCTCCAACATACCCTCAGCAACAATTAACTTCGTTGTGTAACTAATAGTTATAGTATTGAGTAACCAATATGTTAAAAACAATTGCAATTTCTTAACCATCTTCTGTGATCACCTCATTGTCAATTCAGTTTTAGTTTATACACAACATATAACATAATATACATAAAATAACATGTTTTACATAACATCATATCCTCTTAAATTAACGCAAACATGTGGTATCTGACCTTTTGGGATTGGCTCATTTCCCTTAGCATTATGGTTTCCAGTTTGGCCCATTTGGCCACAAAGAACTGCATTTTGTTTTTTTTTAATAGCTGAGTAATATTCCATGGAGTAGATAAACCATAGCTTTCTTATCCAGTCTTCTGCTGATGGGCATTTTGGTTGCTTCCATGTTTTTGCAATTACTGATTGTGCTGCTATGAGCATAGGGGTGCATATTGGCTTCTCATAAAACAGGTGTTTTGGGTATATTCCTAGGAGTGCTATTGCTGGATCATACGGTATGTCAATTTTGAGTTGTTTGAATGTTCTCCATACTGATTTCCATAGAGGCTGTACCAACCTGCAGCCCCACCAGCAGTGGAGTAGGGTTCCCTTTTCCCCACAACCTCGCCAACAAGTGTTGTTGATGCTTTTATTCATGTGGGCCAGTCTTACTGGCGTTAGGTGGTACCTCATTGATGTTTTAATTTGGATTTCCCTTATTGCCAGGGAACTTGAGCATTTTTTCATATGTTTATTTGCCATTTGGGTTTGTTCTTTTGTGAAGTGTTTGCCCATTTCCCGTGCCCATTTCTTGAGTGGCTTGTTTGTTTTGACATTTTGGTTGTTTTGTAGCTCTTTGTATATTCTGGAGATCAGCCCTCTGTCACCTATGTCGTGCGTGAAGATCTTCTCCCATTCTGTGGGTTGCTTTTTTACTTTGTTGATTGTTTCCTTCGCTGTACAGAAGCTTCTTAGTTTGATGAGGTCCCATTTGTTTATTCTGGTTTTGATTGCTAATGCTTTTGGTGTCCTTTTTAGGAAGTTGGGACCTACCCCTAGATCTTGTAGAGTATTTCCGACATTTTCTTCCTTTTGATCACTTCCTAGCTGAAAAATGCCCATGCTAGGACTATCTTCCTAAGACAGATGTAATAATCTAAGAACTAGATTCCCAAAGAGAGAACCCATGGCTGAAAATTAGTCTTTTATATGCTTCTCACCTGCCAAATAAGATGAAACACTCATCTTTTTTTTTCTTTAAAGTTAAACCATGTATCATGGCTTTTTCATTGGGCTTTTTCAGAAAACTTGGCTTGAGTGTAGTCTGCTGATAAGAAATCTAGCCTTCCATTTACCACTTCTACGCTTCCATTTACCACTGACTGCGGAGGCCTGGCAACGGGTGTTGAACATTTTCCTTTTACTGGAGACAAAGAGTAGAGAAATAAGCCAATGAAGATGTTAGAGTGGAATTTCAATATTGTTGGGGCATGCCAGCCTTCTTCACCAACTCTTCCTCAAATCTTTCCCCATTAGGAGGTGGAGACGATACACTGGAGTGGGTTACAGTTACACGAGGGCAAAGCAACAGATCTGGGACTTACTCATGGATTGTGCTATATCTCCAGATTCAGTCGTTTGCCTAGATCTGTTTTTATCCTGTTGCCTCAGTAACCAGGATATTACTCTTAAAATCCTGAATTATTAGGGTCAATGTGGTTGCACAGCAAGCTAATCCTTTGCTTGCAGTGCCAACATCACATCCGGCTTGAGTCTCAGCTGCTCCACTTTTGATCCAGCTCTCTGCTAATGTCCTGGGAAAGCAGCAGAAGTGCTTGGAACCCTAAACCTTTGTGGGAGAGTCAGAAGAAGCTCCAGGTTTCCAGCTTTGAACTTGCACAGCTCTGGAAGTTGCAGCCATATAGGGAGTGAGCCAACGGATGAAGATCCCTCTGTCTCTACTTTCAAGTAAAAACAAATAAGCATGCCACCAGGGAGGAGCCATGGCCGCTGTCACAAGCCACTTCAAGTTTATAAATATCGGCATCAACTTGACAACGTTCAGAGGAATTTATGGGGGGGGGGGGTTCAAAAGCACCCAGATGACTTACAGGAGGAAATCTACAAGGCAGTGAAGAGACACCGCATTTGGCACAATCTGCCTTATAGTACAGCTGGATGTCATCCTGCAAGATGTGATCAAATGAAAAGAATAACCCTGATCTCTTTTTTGTATTTTTAAAAGATTTTTTATTTATTTTTATTGGAAAGGCAGATACACAGAGAGGAGGAGAGACAGAGAAAAAGATCTTCCATCCGATGATTCACTCCTCAAGTGGCCACAATGGCCAGAACTGAGCTGATCTGAAGCCAGGAGCTTGTTCTAGGTTTCCCAAGGGTGCAGGGTCCCAAGGCTTTGGGCTGTCCTTGACAGCTTTCCCAGGCTACAGGCAGGAAGCTGAATGGGAAGTGGGGCTGCCAGGATTAGAACTGGTGTGCATATGGGATTCCTGCATGAGCAAGGTGAGGACTTTAGCCACTTCTACTGTGCTGGGTGACCCTGATCTTTATGAAACAGAGTTGCTTAATCTTGCTAAAACAAAGGCAAAGTTGTAGTAATAGGTGAATGTAGAACTGATTTTGACTGACTACAGTTTTGTCCCAAAGAGACACAGGCTCAAATATTTTGAAAAGCAATTTGAACGGTGAGAACAGACAAAGCTGCCAATATTTCTTCATGGTCGAAGCTTAACTTGCTGAATGTTTAGTTATATTGACAAAGAAACAGGAATGGCTGTGTGTGTGGAGTGGTGCAGTCACTGGACGGGAGCCAGGAAGCCTAGGGCTCTAATACATCTGGATCGTTACACAGGTGTTCATGGTTGCTCACTGGAAACTGAGGCTAATTTGGAAGTTTTGAAGTCAATATCTAGTGGAAAATTAATGACTGACACACATGTGCCTTGGTGTGGAGTCAAGAGTATACATGCTGGATCAAAAGCTATAAAAATCAATTTCTTAAACTGTGGTTATGCAACAAGGTGGAGGAATCCACCATGGTGGGAGGGGTTGGGGAGGGGTGGGGAGAATCCCAGTACCTATGAAACTGTGTCACATAATACAATGTAATTAATGAATTTAAAATTAAAAAAAAAAATCAATTTCTTAGCAAATGAGAAAATGGTTATTATTGAAAAGATAGGAAGAAACCCTGCCATATAATTAAAATACTGGAAATAACATTGAGTGGTAAGAGATGATGACCCACTGGAATTAGCCAATATGCTGTATAACAAAGCCATTAAACTGCCTTTTTCTGATATTTAATTGGCCAGTGTCTTTCATTTTTTATCACATGTATAAAATTTCATGGCAAAACTTACTGTAAGCTTTAATAAAAAGATTCTCTGGAAGAAAATAATAAATCTTTTTTAAAAATCTTAATTCTTACAAACTTCTTGACAGGGAAAATAATTTTTTAAATTATGAACTCAATCCATTTGGTGTATTTTGAAAGGTGCAATACTTTTCTTATCAGTGAAAGAAGTTAGAAATTAACTTCCCCCAAAATATCAGCAAATGGCAAACAAATTTCCTTGAAAGTCACAGTCACATATACGGTGCATCCTGGAACAGAGGAGGGGCAAGGCAGCCACTTTCATGGGTTTCATCAAATACTGGATCGACTCAAGGGTGGAGAGAAAAGGCAACTTTCAAAAAGAAGTATGTTAATAATGACTGTACTCCCTCCTAAGAGCACCAGGTGGGGAACGTGTCTTCTACTCTAGGTCTAGGAAGTGGAATGTGGAACCAAGCCATCCTCCTCCCTTAAGGGTTGTCCACTAGTTCGTGAATTAAAGAAACAAGACTAAAAAAAATCCCCCCTACACATTTTGCACCTTCAGAAAATAGGGGGGGAAAACAAAAATGCTAAGATAACCCAGCTTCTGCTCCAGAGATGAATAAGGGAGTAGCTCCAACAAGCATGCCTTGCTTTTAAAATAACAACAACAAAAAAAAACCTTTTTTTTTAAGAACTAAACATAAACTAGTATACTGATCACTTTCCTAACAATACATAATTACTCAAAATTAACTAGTATTGGAGGGGGAAAGGGAGACCGTACCTATGGGTTTTGTCTCACACAAGTGCATGTGGGTAGATGCAGGGCATCTGTCATTATTGCAAAAATAAATTCTAATTTTTAATTTTTAGTTTGATTGAGACATCACCTTTAGTGCGACACCCACCCCAGCTTGCAGAAAGGGCTCTGGAATGGTCACAGGGCACACACCTGCGGCTCTTCTTCAGGGCCGGAGGCTCCAGGTCTGACAATACTGCTTCATCAAATACATTCTTTAGGCCTTTCTGTGTGAGCGCAGAACACTCCGCATCCTGGGAAGCTTTCAGATCACGGGCCAGCTTTGCAGCAGTCACTGGAGTGATGGGCTTCTGTTTGTTCTTGGCAAGTTTCTCAATAGTATAGGGGTCTTCTCTGACATCAGTTTGGGTCCCGACCAGCCAAGAAAGGAGTCTCTGGACAGTGAATTATCCCAGGCACCCACTTTTCTTTCACATTTTCAAATGAGGATAGAGAAACCACTGAAAAACAGATTAAAAATGCATCTGTTTGTGGATAACTCAGTGGTCGTAATCCATCATAAACCTCTTGTCCTGCAGTATGAAAAAGTCCAGGAGTATGTGGCTCTCCACCAATCATAACTGTGACTGCACAGCTGTCAGAAACAGTCGGTGCATGTTCAGATGGGAATGTGTTGTGTAGGAAATCAGGAGACGTGTTTTACCAACAGCACCATTGCCCACAACAACGTGCTTAATTGTCTACACTGCTGAAATAGATTTGTATCCATTTTCAATATCTCAAATTTGATGTTGACCTGGACTTCTCCACGGGGCTCAAACTTATTTCTGACATTTATACCAAGGACTAAGTTGCTAGTCTTATCATTGGTTATTATGTCAGCCTAATAAGGCAAAGCTATAGTAACTGTAACCATAGTATACTCCTGGCTCAAGACAAGGCATATAAAATTGAGATAGAGTTGAGAGTCCAGAAATAAGCCCATACATTTGTGGTCAGTCGATTTTTCACAGTGGCACCATGAATACCCAAGAGAGAAAAAACAGTCTCCAACAAATGGTTCAGAGAAAGCCATACAAAACAACACATTTAGATTTTGACCACATACCATATGCAAAGCCATTTCAAAGTGGATCAAAGGTAAATGTAAGAGCTAAGATTGCAAAGCCAATGGAAACAGCTTGTACGCCAAGTAGGGGCAAGGAGGACAGACAAGAAGAAAACCTAGACTATTTAAAAGAAAAAAATAGAATCACCAAAAATGCTAAAAATATAATGAAAAAAGAAAGAAAATATTTAAAAAAATAAGAAAAAAAAGAAAAGGAATAGAATGATGAGACAAACAAGATGGAGAGATGGAGAAGATGTATTTGCCTGGTAGTACAAAAGGAGGGTTTGAGAAGCAGCTTGTAGACTTGAAAGGAGAAGGGAGCTGGGGCCATGGACGCGGGGGCCAGAGGCCATGCAAGAGTCCAAAGTAAGAGACTGCTACCCAGAGCTCCTCAGGTACACGGTAAAGAGGTCATGCACCGCGACACCTGGACACGAGGGACTCTGAGTCATATTTTTGTGGGATTATAAAGACTGCGTAAACCTATTTCTGATGCCTACTTCACAGCGTCAGTTGAACTCAGGGTTTTGTAAACCCAGTTATATCCCATTCTGTCTTCATCACCAAGCCTTATCTTGTCTACTGGGCCTGTTTTGATTCAATGTGTCCAGCAGATGGCGATAGACTATGCAGATTTCAGATCCAGGCTCTAAGGTACCTGGTCCCAGAGAAATTTTAGGCACAAGTTGTTTATCCAATTTCCTAGGAAGTATATCTTTTAAAAGTAAAATTAACTTTAAAATAGGAACATATTTTGTCATATTTGTACATTAAAATATTTCAATAGACAGAAACTATGAATCAAATTTCCAGTTTCTTTTTCATACTCTCTTCAAAATCCACTTAGGGTCTATCTGCATTTGAATGTTAACTTCATGAGGAATACTTGATCTGTACTTGGACGACATTAAACAGTTGAAAAAAGTAGATTCTTTCCCAAGATGCTCCAAACATATTTAAACATAGGATATATAAAGATGCTTTTCAGCAACTGAACGGAGCATGCAGTTTTTTGTTTTATTTTTAAAAATTTACTTTTATTAAAAAGTCAGATATATATAGAGAGGAGAGACACACAGGAATATCTTACATTCATTGATTCACTCCCCAAGCGGCCGCAACAGCCAGAGCTGAGCTGATCTGAAGCCAGGAGCCAGGAGCCAGGAGCCAGGAACCAGGAGCTTCTTTTGGGTCTCCACGCGGGTGCAGGGTCCCAAGGCCTTGGGCTGTCCTCAACTGCTTTCCCAGGTCAGAAACAGGGAGCTGGATGGGAAGTGTGGCTGCTGGGATTAGAAACTGGTGCCCATATTGGATTCTGGCACATTTAAGGCGAGGACTTTAGCCACTAGGATACCATGCTGGGCCTGAGTATGGAGTTTTAAACTTAAATGAATCAGATTAAGGTTTTAGCTCCTAAGGAGGTACTGGCATGTGGTACTGCAGTGCTGGGAAGCACAGCACACAGTTCACTTGCCTTGTGGTCTCACTGACAGAAATGCCTAAAAACAATTTGTCTTGACACACGCGCTTTCATTGCAATCTATCCTTGGGACAGGTGTTTCAACATAGTGCATTTGAATTGGCTCAGTAAGTAGGTTTGTTTGTGAAACTTCACAGAAACAGATTCAAATCCACGTTTATCAGATTCTTCCTGTGTTTAGCTACACATCTGCCCAGGACTTGTGGGACCACTCATTCCCTCTGAAGGTGGCTGTGCACAGATGGTTTTCTGTTGTCTGGTGATCTATGTATGAGACAGTAGAATTTAAAATTTGAACAGAAAAGGCTACTGGTCTTTTATAAAGTTAAGATACCTAGCAGCCAGGCCACGCATGTGTCATTTCCTTTAAATCCAATAGTTGAGGGAATCTGGTTCATGAAAGCTTATATAACCGAGGTGAATGATGGTAACTGAAAATCATTTGTCCACTTAGTGTACTTAAGTGAGAGGAGATGTCCTCCCCGGTCACCCCATCTGAACTTGTGCCTTGCAGGTGTAAGCCGTAGATGTGTGCCTTCTTGTTCTCTGCGTGGTAATAGAACTGGTGTTATTGTCTAGGACAGTTAGAAAATCAAAATGTTTACGAGAAGTTTAGTGTTTTAGTGAAAACTTATCACCCTGGCCTAGGACTGATGTTATGCGCATAACATAAGCTCATAAGCTATGTTAACCCTAACCCTTCTGTAACCCTGACCTCATAAGCTCACCTGCTTTTGTATGTTGCCACCTAAATGTGTTAGGAGTGGGGAGAAGTGTGGCCATTGCCTACCTTCAGTTTAAGATCTTCTTTCTCCAGTATGTTTCTTTCATGTTCTCCCCAACTTTGGAATTTCTTGTGTTGGTGGCAACTCAGCCTGCTTTTTAGCATTTCCTCTAAGATATGACATCTTCTATTTGGTCATTTACCTGAACTAAGCTTCCCTGAACTTGAACCTTCCCCATGCCTGGTTCCTCACTTCCCTCTGTACTTACACAATCAAATTTATTCATGGTTATTCAGCATTGTTTTTGAAGGAGAGAAAACACAAGAGTGGGCCCCTGCTCATCTTCTTTCCAAAATCATCATCTTGACTTCGAGAGAAAAAGCTTGCTATCTGATGTGTGCATAGGTTTTCAGGGAACGTCCGATCTGTGTGTATACATTTATTGACTTATAGTTCTTCTCACTGAACCTTTCCAGAATTGGCTTGCTTAGCTATTTTTGATTACTGCCTAAGAGTTCAATAGGGCGGCTTACATGATTGTCAAAACACTTCCTCCACTGCTGCTCTGCATTATGTCTCTGTTAGGAATAATGTGACTGTAAGTATCTCAGAGCATTGATCTTTACTCAAATGTTCATCTTTTTGAATCTGTCCCCTCAGGCAACCTTTCCAGGAGCTAGGTGATTGGGGCAAAGCGATGGTCCTCTGGATGATTCTGGATGGGTCTTATCATCTCACGAGAACCCACTGACCTCAGCAAACCTCCCTGGGGAAAGAAACTCCGGGGCAGTAGCCTGCAGCCCTGCCTGGATTTGGAGCTAAGTTCCATCCTCTGTGTGCTGGCCCCGCCTCTAATTACTCCAGGGGCCACTTCTCTGAATCTGTTTACTTTTTTCCCTTCTGTAAGAATTTTAAGCAACTGTCCAGATTCTGTTCACGTCCTGGGCAAGCCACAGGAAAGCATCTATGAGCCTCCCAGTCCCAACAGCGTGGATTCATGTACCCTGCCACCTGTCCTAGCTTTGAGCCGAGTTTGAGTTTCTTCCCAGCAGTTATGCGTTACATGGCAACTTTTATCCAAAGTGTTTCCGATGAAAACCAGAGAAAGCTGGAAACCAGAGAACATTACAAATTACAGGACCATTATGCAATTGAATGGGTATTTGTCTTACAATATTAGCATTTCTCCTTAAACAAGTATTTATTTAATTGATAAGAGAAGCAGAAATTGAGAAACCTTACATCTACTGCTTCACTAACCAAATGATGGGCATGATTGAGGTCAGGGACTCAATCCAGATCTCCAAAAGCATACTTGGGACCCAAATATGTGCATCACCAACTGTGCCTCTGAGGTCCACACTCGCAAGAAATTGACCTAGGATCTGGGTATGGAATCCAGGCACTCTAATGTGGGATACACCCATCTTCACCACTACACTAAACACTTGAACTCCCCAATTTCCTCCTCATTTAATTTTCTCAGGTACGGAGCTGCAAGAAGCACACTAATTGTGTACAACACATCACCCAATGCCACCTGAAGGCCAGGCCCCAACCTTCCTCCAGGCTCAGAGAACAAAGCAGATCCCCAAGAGCTCACTCAGCTCCGGAGCTGGTGGCTCAAAGCTGATGGTCACGACAGCCATCCTGTCAGGTGCAGCAGGGATCCAGGACAAGATGGCACACGGTGCCGCATCTATCCAAGGGTACAGACATTGGTCCTGCCCAGAGGCCACAGGGGTCTGCCTTCCAAGTACCATGGAAGGTCCTGGGTGACCTCGGACACTCCATTCTCTGGTCGTCCTCCTCATTTCTTCCTCCTTCTCTCCCTCCCTCCTCGCTCTCCTCCTTTTTCCCTGTCTATTCTCTCTCTTCCTCACAGTGTCTCCATCTCTGTCTCCTCTCCCATCTCTCCAGCTTCTCTCTTTGTTCTCTCTCATCCCTCTGTTCTTACTCACCGTCTTTGCCACCTGGACAGAAATCTGGGCCCTTCCCCATCCAGTGAATGGTCAGAGGGCACCGTGTATCCCATTGGAGGTTCCCCCAGGGTCACATGTCCCTGATCTTGGCCCCATGGAGTGGGATGTTTGTTTCCTGCACTGTCTGGCAGGAAACTAGTCTGGCAGGAGCTGTTGGGGCCAATGGCCTTATAGGAGCCAGACTAAGTCAGGCCTGTCCCAGGCAACCCACGGCCTCACCCAGACACTGGAGGTAGCTTGCTGGTTTATTACACTGAGAATCGAGGCTTAAAGGGGGGGACTGGAGACTAAGGAGCCAGGAATTGGCTAGGTGTAGGGAAGGGCATGGTGGTCACCAGCGCTGGCATCATTTCTTGCAGGCATGTTTCTTTCACGTTTTACTTCTTACTGCCCCTTCTGAGTTTGCTGATAGGACGTAAAGCCATATCAAGCTGTTTCATCCTAAATAGCAAACAAACAAAAAAGCATGTACTGTAGAGTGAGTCAGAAGAGCTGGTCTCCTCAACAGAGCCTGGAGGTCTGGCCAGGCCTGGGCACAATTGGCCATGGCCCTCTCTTTTATACCTGTGATGCTGCCTGATTGTTCCTCAAACTTGGGGGCCCAATAGCACCTTTGCCCTTTCTAAAGCCTCATGTTTTACTTTCCTATGTTCCAGAGAAATGTGCTTCCATGTCAACCACCACCAAGCTAGTGGATTTTTGACAAGGTCAGCGTGTTTCTTGTAGAGAGACATCGAAGCAATCTGTACTTTTTTCAGGTAGGTGAGTATGGCTGTGGGATTTGCTACAAAGTCAGCAAAAGCCTTTGATTTTGACCAATCCCTCCCCAGACCACTCAGGGGCCACAGGAGGCAACCTAGATGCCCAGCTGGACACTGTGTCTATAAAATCAGCCAAATGTCATACAGTGGCACATGCCTGGGGAAGTGACGTGTTCAAGGCCACACAGACCTGCGGTGACCATTGTGACCTGTGGCAGAGCCAGGGGCCCTGCTGTAAGCCATGTCCACTCTACCCACCCCAGGTCAATGGCAACTTACTTCTTGTCCACTTCAGCAGCAGATTCCTTCTCTACCTCCTCCTCTCCTGTGACCAACGAGGAGAAACTTCCTTCAAAATCATCCGACAAAGCTCTCTTGGTTGATCCAGAACTCTCCAGGCTCAGGATAGTGGTTGATGAACTGCAGGGGAGCACAGTGGGGAGGGCACTTTTCAGCAGTGGCAGAGTCAGAGGAGCCTTCAGTGTACCACCTGAGCATGAGCCAACGGCAAGGGCATGGCTGCTCCTCCTCCTGAGGACAGACAGGGAAGGGAGACTCTAACCTCCCTGGGGACCCATGGGAGATCAGCTTCCCTGGCTTCTCTCCAAGCAGCGGTTGCTCCTCACTCCTGTGTTAGCTGTACCTGTCCAACCAATGCTGACAGGCGGAAATGCCTGAGGTGGGGTGTGCGGGCTGGGTAGATTGAGCAAAGGAGGAAGAACAAGAGACCAGGGAGTTACATCATTATGCATAGAGTTGTGGGCTGCATGGAGCCCTCAAAGTCCTATGGTAATGTTGTCACTCCCTGGACATCAAAATGGCACCTGGTTTCAACAGTCATTAGAGATGAAGTTTGTTAAGATGAGGTCTTATTAGAGTGGGGATGGCCCTTAATTCAATCTCATTAGTGTGATATTGCTAGAAAAAAGTTGATAGACAGGTCCTGGCACGATAGCATAGTGGGTTAATGTCCTCGCCTTGCACGCACTGGGATCCCATATGGGCGCTGGTTCTAATCCCAGTGGCCGCACTTCCCATCCAGCTCCCTGCTTGTGGCCTGGGAAAGCAGTCAAGGATGGCCCAAAGCCTTGGGACTCTCCACCAGTGTAGGAGACCCGGAGCAGCTCCTGGCTCCTAGCTTTGGATTGGCTCAGCTCAAGCCACTGCGGCCACATAGGGAGTGAACCATCGGATGGAAGATCTTTCTCTCTGTGTCTCCTCCTCTCTGTATATCTGGTTTCCAATAAAAATAAAATAAATCTTTTTTTAAAAAGTAGATAGACAGACACTCGGGGAGATATTACAGGAAGACAGGAGTTGAGCTGCCACATGTCAAGGAGCTACTGTAGGCTGAGAGAGGCTGGGACTCACACTGTTACAGGCAGCATGACCCTGTCTCCAACTTCCTCTCAGATTCCCAGCCTCAGAGCTGTGAGACAGTAAGGGTCTGTGTCTGAATCACACACTGCTAGCAGTAGCTTTTGTCTCAACTGTTTGGGCTGCCACAACAAATACCCCAGGCTGGGTGGCTTATGCAGCCCACACTCTCACAGGGCTGGAGGGTGGGGAGTCATCATCAGGAGGCTGGCCCACTGGATATTGGTGAGGACTCTCTCTTCAGGTTCTTGGGCAGGGTCTTGCTCTCTCTGGGGCCTCTTTCACCAGGGCATTAATCTCATTCAGGACAGCTCCACGCTCATGACCTAATCACTCCCAAAGGTCACATCTCCTCATATTACTACCTGGGCAATCAGAAAGTCAACTCATCCATTGTGAGAGGACATTCAGAACACAGTGCCCACAGCTACAGATGAAGCTGGACTCCCAAAGTGGGAGAGGTGCCAGTGTAGGGAGCTTAAGAGGGCGCTCGGGCAGAAGACCCAAAGTGGCATTGCAGTGATCCAGGCTGGGCTAGGCTGATAGTGGGCAGACCGCCCATGACAAACCCTCTCCTACAAAGGCTTACAGCAAGGCACAGTGTGGTGGGGGCACAGAGTATCTAAAGAGCCAATGAGGAGACACCAAGACAAGAAAAACAAGAACCCTCATTCATTATTTCAAAGACTCTACGGAAAAAATAAATAAATAAAATTTTAAATGCAGAATACCACAACAGGATTCCTGAGTGTGTTCAGAGGTCAGGGCAGAGGGGGAAGTAGGGAAGGAAGAGCAGGGGGCAGGCTAGTTGTTTTTTCTAGAGAACCCCTTCCCGCCCCACCTCCACCAGAATCCATCCTTCTCCACTGCGCAACCTCCATGGTCCTTATAGGAGTGAATTTCCCCCAAACCTTGTTAGCACTGTGTTCTGGCACAACATAAACCAAGTACCTTGGGGTGAGACTGGCATCAAGATTCCTTGAAAACTAAGGCAGCCATGTGAGATGGACTGCTTGGCTTTGAGCCTGGGGGAAATTCACAGACAACACCAACTATATATGCTTGGTTGATTTAAACTTGAAAAGGCTCCTTAACAAACACACGGCAACCCTGTAAGCTGGGCACTGTCCTTACAGGACTAGAGAGGCAAACTGATCAAGCACAGTCAGTGGCCCAGGAAGGAGCAGAGCAGGGGCTCCAGCCTGCACCTGGGGACTCCTGACTGGCTAAGTGTCTCACTGTACTGCACTGTGTGGTCTTTAGAAGCTGCTCACCTCTGCGTCACAGACAACAGCATGTCCTGAAGGCCAGGCCGTGACTGAGCCCAGATGTGTGTCAGACCTACATATGATCTCCTCACCTGGGCTGGGCTCAAAAAGTTCTTAATAAGGTGGCCTTCCCTGGTCAAACAGCCTGAACTCAGAAGTCTGGAAGAAGACTTAAGCTAGCCTGTCCTCTCCCAGGGGCCTGAGCTTACATCATAAGTGACCCATGATCTCATGGTCCAAATGGCATACCCAACACAAGCAGGCATGGAAGTACACACAGGGTGGGGCAGGGATGCATTGGGGCCTCTGCCCATCTATCCCTGTCCCTACTTGACTGCCCATCAGACACTGGCACTGCGACACGGTACTCATGTCCCTTCCTCAAAAACATTCTTTGTCCAAACTTGTGTCCCAAAGAAACCTACAAGTGGCCTCATGTGTGTCTCATCATTGCCTTCTCCCTCTCCCCTTTGCCCTCTGTCACATTCTCTTGCTGCAGCCCCTCCAACATGTGTTGCAAGCTGAGGTTTGCTTCCCCAGCTCTGCTCCCTGCCCACCTCACCACTTTCACCACCTGCTCCCCAACAGAGCACCACCTGCTCACAGCCCAAGGCTGCCCCCATCCCAGTCCCTCCCTGGACCTCTCCTGTCTTACTTGAACTTGTAGTTGTCTGGGAGGAAGTAGCCCATCTTGCAGTCCTGCTGTGTGCGGGAGATCTGTTTGAGCAGATTCTGCTTGTTCAGGCCATATCCATTGAACACACGGCCCCCGAAGAGGAGCTTCCCCTCAGAAAACATCTGTGTGCAGACAAGGAACACATTAGTATCGCAGCAAGGACTGTAGAACCGGGAGTTCTGTGCCTTGGAGGGCAATGCCACTGTCCTCTCAGAACCTGTGTGAGAATGTTGGCCTTTGGTAGCTTGGGAAGGGGACTGGTTTCCCTAAGCTGTCCAGAGAGGTGTGCCTGTCCTGGCCCCTGGCCTAGGTCCACAGAAGACACCTACTTGTTCCTGTTGGTGAACATGCTCCAATGTCATCTCACACATAAACGCTTCCAGACTACTGGAGCCAGAGGGTGTCTTCCCCACTAGACAGCTCCCAGTCACCGGCCTACAGCCATCTCACTGCCGTGTCCCTACCCACTTGGGGGGATGCAGTGTTCAGCTTGTCCCATGGTATAGCACCCTTTGTACCTCCATCATCTGCACATCATCCTCCATAAGACACCTGTCCAATTAGTTCTGTGCAACGATATCCATCACAATATGTTCATGCACGATCAGCTCATCTAGTCCCTCCCACAAGTAGGCATAACCTTGATGT
Source organism: Ochotona princeps (assembly GCF_030435755.1). Classification (NCBI taxonomy): domain Eukaryota; kingdom Metazoa; phylum Chordata; class Mammalia; order Lagomorpha; family Ochotonidae; genus Ochotona; species Ochotona princeps. Next base: position 35,677,574 of record NC_080852.1, on the reverse strand, counting down.
TGAAGATAAAAGCAAAGAGAGTAGAAAGAGGAAATGGTAGACTCTTAGCAGTTATGTGGCTATGGGGAAATGCTCATGGGATTTTGATTTACAAACCAGGACCCCAAGTATCCATATGGAAAAAGACCACAGAGGCCAGACACTGATACATGGGGTAAGTGTGGACCATGGGTGCCCATGGCATTTACGCATCACTATCAGATTAACACATGAGACTGAGAAATAGGAGGTGTAATTATTTTCTACATTCTATTTTCTAAGTTTTCTAGAATAAACAAACATAACTTTTCCAATATATTCTTCTTAATACAAGGTCAATTACAAACAAACATGGTGAGAATCTGACTCTATGGGTTTGCCATCAGTCATCCCAGTGTCCTGGGATGGGGATGTGTGGGCTCCAGCTGGAGTAGGAGCTGGGTGGCTCTTTCTTTCTGCTCTCTGAGCCTCAGCCTGGGTGGAGAGAGGATCCTATAAGGCCCCTGCCTCCCCTTCCTCCCACATCTATGGTCCTGCAGGGGCAGGCCGTGGGCCAGGATGTCCCCGCAGGGCTCCAACTCACCAAGACCATGCCCTGCACCACAGCATGCTTCTTCACCAACAGGGGAGGGGTCTTCTGCAGGGGGCTGTCCAGGTCATACTGCAGCAGGCGGTAGGGGTCATGCCAGCACTGCCAACACAGGAGTGTGGGGTCAAGAGCAAGCACTTGGATGACCATGTTCTTGGCTGTACTATGTTCATGGCTAGGCTATGTTCCCCCCAGTCCCAGATTTCTGTAATTCTTCCCACCCCACACATGCTTAAGCACCCTTCTTGCCAGGGGACCTCAGAGATGTGCCCTGGCTCAGTTTAGCACTATCTCTGGAGAAAGGCTTCGTAGAGATGACAGCCCTTCACCCCATCCTTCCCCACACCACGTGACATCCACTGTCCTGGTTCTCTGGGATCCACAGAAGGTGATAGTTCTTGTTCTTGCCCTGGTTGAGGTCCTGCAGAGGTTTGAAGACGCAAAGCAATCCCCTTAAAGGATTCCTCTGCTGGCTGCCCTTTGGACCTTCCCTGTCACTAAACCTAGTGTGAGCACCTAACAGGGCCCACTCCTCATGGTAAGCGGTGCTGTTTCAGATCAAAGCTGGCCTCCTTCCTCTCCCTCCTTTGGATGTTATGTATCCACTAATGTTGCTAACTCACTGGCTTTAGCTGCCTTTTGTTTCCAGGTGTCTCAGGGTGACCTCCTATCACCGTCTAAGCAGTGAAACCCACAGCTCATCATGCTCTTGTTACCAGAAAATAGCTGATAACAATAGCTGGTAACAATATCTGGCACTCCATCCCTGTACTCACTTCCTAGTGCCATTCCTTCAGGAGTTCAACCACCTTTGGTCAGGCCTTGTCCTCTTCAGGCTGTACTGAACTGGACTATGACTGCTCAGGGACAACTTGACTGAAGAAATAGTCCCAAGGTAACTAAAGTCACCTGCCAGCTCCCTCCAGGAAGAGGCTATTTGTTTCCTTACATAGATGGGCACAGAGCAGGTACACAATGAACATTGCTGAATTGGAGTCAGTGGGAAACTGACTCCAGAAAACAATTGCATTTTTGATGTATAGGCCAGGGATGACTTTGTACCATCTTGGAATGAGACAGGACAAGAAATGATTAAAACCCTGAGCTCCTGGCAATGGCTAGAGTATGGGTCCAATGGTGAGCAAGTGATGGTCAACAAAGGACCGCTCCTGGGAGGAGGAGATGGAGATGGTGTCTATGCAAATCCACTCCCAGGGCATCCCTAAAAAATCAGGAAGCTATAATGGGGCCCAGGCAAAGACAATGGATTACAGAATAAAGGGGGGTAAAAAGCCTGAAAAAAGTTACTATGTGGACACTCAACTCACTTGGCATCCAATGTGGCACTGTGCCTGGAGTTAAGACTGGCCCTTATTTGTGCTACGACTGCTAGGAGTTACTGCAAACTTAGAGGATGATGAACGCTGTGACGGAGAGCCAGGGCCAGCAGGTAGAAGGGGTTTCTTGGATCCCGAGTCTCTCATGGGACTTCACTATCAGTAGCCTGCTTCCCTTGTCCCTCTTCACAAAGACCACTGCCTCTTTCAGGGACACTCACCACCTGTCTGAACCCCAAACATCCAGGAATGCTCTATCTTAGCTCCAGGAAACAGCAGGCACCAGTTTCTGGGCTCCTATATTCTCACAGTAGCCCAGTCACAGGCTTCCTGGAGCCTGTCATAGCTGCAGCCAGGCTGGAGCTCCTCCAAGACCTTGCTGGTATCTGAGTGAAAGGCAGGTGACAATGTCAGCAAATGCCTAACCAATTATGAGACCCAGGATACTGTGGTGACCAATGTATCTTCTCTAGATACACAAACTTATAAATAAACATCAGTGAATTAAGTATATCAGAAATAAAGGACAATGTCTGGCTTTGTCACAAAGCTCATCAGAGGTGTCTGCACTGATGTTCTGACATTTATCCTGGGATAAGAGGATGGGAAAACAGAAGAGGTAAGAAAGATCACATACTCAGTGTGTGTTTGTGTGTCTGTGTGTATGTGTGTGTGCGTGTGTGTGTAGGGGAAGTATATGCAAAGGTCCCAGCACAAAAATAAACTAAGTTTCTCAGCGAATTCTAACACCAGGAGAAAAGGTAGGTGGAGAAGTGGGGAGGGGACACAGTTCCAAACGCACCTTTCTTACCCTTGTCCTTTGGGGCCTCCTTACTGGGCCCAGACCTACCTGGAGACAGGGTGAGGCACGGCCTCGCTGCTGGTGTCTGTAGAGCGTGTCCAGAAGCCACTTGAGGTGGGCTGTGCTGCTGGGGTTCTGGCTTGAAAGTATCCCAATCACAAGAACTTGGTTGGGGTCTCGGGGCAGAGACAGGAATCGCTCCAGCTCCAAGTCAGACACCAGAGGCACCTTGGCTATGCACCTACAGCCGGCTCGGGCATCTTCTTTGCGCATGAGCTTCCGCAGCATCAGTGGGCAGTCTGAGGGCGAGGCCACCCACCTGGCGGAGCTGCGCACCTCCTTGGTCTTCCCTCTGCAAGCAAGAGCACACTGGCCAGGAGCTCTCATTGGACAGGGCTCAGGGCACTGCCCTCAGAACTCCAGAGGAGTGAAGGCCCCACTGCAGAGGCTGGGTTGCAGGCAGAGGTTAGTCTGGTCTCCACTCCCAACATGCAGCTCCTCCTTCAGTGGATCTCTAACCCCTCTGGGCTGCATTTCTTCAGGTGCAAAACGGGAATGACAAGTCACTTCTTCATCCAACCATACAGTCAAGAGATGCTTTGGAGGCCTTCCTCACTGCTTTTGGCCACACCCATGTCCCACACCATCCATTACAAGTTTCTCCTGGATACATCCAAGGCAGAGCTAGGATCTAACCACTCCTGTGTTCCACCCCAAAGGTCGTGGTCCCAGCCTCCCTCATCTCTGATGCGCCTCTGGTGGGTCTTGCGCTTTCTTCCCTGCCCTCTCTTCAGTTTGTTCTGCACAGAATTGACCCCATGTTGTTGAAGGTTACACACACACACACACACACAAACACACAAAGAAGCAAGATACCAAAGATGCACCAAATAGATTATTTAAATAAAGTTCTAAAATAACAAGAAGAAGAAGTAATCTCTGTGTTGGAAATTTTCCATCAGGGGAGGGAAAAGGGCTTGGTGACTGCAAGAGGACATGAGGCTTCAAAGAAGCTAGTAAATTTTGATTTCTTGGGCCTAGGGCAATGGCTCAACTCCTAAATCCTCACCTTGCATGCACTGGGATCCCACATGGGCCCTAGTTCATGTCCCAGCTGCTCCACTTCCCATCCAGCTCCCTGCCTGAGATCTGGGAAGGCAGTGGGAGATAGCCCGAGACCCTGAGACCCTGCACCCACGTGAGAAGGCCGGAAGAGGCTCCTCCTGACTCCTGGCTTCTTATAAGTTCAGTTCTGGCCATTTTGGCCTCTTGGGGAGTGAACTGGTAGTTGGAAGATCCTTCCATTCCCTCTCCTTTCTGTAATTTGATCTGCCTTTTCAATAAAACCAAATAAATCTTAAAAAAAAATGAAAGTTTGATTTCTTGACTTGGTGGTCATAGGTGATAATCATAGCACTGTTCTCTGAAGTCACTAAGTTTTCTTTGAACATTTTAAAAAGAGTTAAAAACATAGCTTATGGGCCCGGCGGCGTGGCCTAGCAGCTAAAGTCCTCGCCTTGAACACACTGGGATCCCATATGGGCACCGGTTCTAATCCCGGCAGCTCCACTTCCCATCCAGCTCCCTGCTTCTGGTCTGGGAAAGCAGTCGAGGACGGACCAAGGCCTTGGGAGCCTGCACCCATGTGGGAGACCCGGAAGAGGTTCCTGGTTCCCGGCTTCGGATCGGCGCGCACCAGCCGTTGCGGCTCACTTGGGGAGTGAATCATCGGACGGAAGATCTTCCTCTCTGTCTCTCCTCCTCTCTGTATATCTGACTGTAATAAAATAAATAAATCTTAAAAAAAAAAAAACATAGCTTATGTTATGCTAAAAACAAAGTAAGGTAAATCAGTTTACAACACATTCCTCCTTAAATTAAGGAAATTAACATTAATAAGGCTGATTGAGCAAATCCCTGCCAACCAACGGCCTGATCTCAATTCACACCACTGTCCCCTTCTTCCCAATGCTCCAGTCTCACTGGTCGCCTTCCTGTCACACACCCAACCTGCTTTTGCTTAGGGTTTTGGCACTTGCTATATCCTTTTCCTGAAGTTCCCTTCCCATATCTCATTGCCATCCTTCAGATCTCCATTTAAATATCATCCCCAGTTGCCTGTATCGATTTCTTTTCCAAAATGAAAAACAGTCTGCCCTACTTCCTACCGCCTAATCCCAGGGGTCATCCAGCATTTTCTATCCCCCTAATCCCAGGGGTCATCCAGCATTTTCTATTCAGAGTCAGGCAGATCTTTTAGGCCTGATGATCATTGTCAAAATCAGTTCACATTTCAACTGTTGTCAGAACGTAGCTATAGAAGGTAGGTAAATGTGTGGATCCATGCTCCAATAATACCTTTGTATTCGGTAACATTTGCATTTCAGATTAGTTCAAATGTCATGAAATACTCATTTGATCTTTTTCCATTCAAGTACTTTAAAATGTAAAAAAAATTCATAGTTTGCCCAGAAAAAACAACTTGGCCAGATCTGACAGACAGCAAATACCTTCTCTAACATGTTACCCATTATTTTTCTTCCAAGCCTGGATCACTACCTAAAATTATTTCAATAATTTATCTGTTCATTTCCTATCTTGTTCTCTCCCTATAAGGTACGCTCCAAAAGGTAGGGTCCTCAGCTGTTTGGTTGGCTATTGAATATCTGCTGCACATCACAGCCCTTGGGACTTACGGAACAGATGGGGGATTAAGCTAACCTGGCTGTGCCCACGGCTTTGGTCGCAATTTTGATGGTTTTCTTTCTAGCAGAGCTCACAGGAACAAGCTCAGGCTTCTCCTTTGAAGGTTCTTCCAGTGAATATTCTTGTTGAGCTGACTGAGGTGGTGAAACAGGTTTTTCTACGAATAAAGCTAGTTTGGTATCCTGCTTGAGAAAAGATCCAGATTTCAACCCGAACTGATCAAATTCTGCCTCTTTTTTTATGAGAGGATAGTCTATGGTGAGCAGACCTGTTAACAAAAGACACCACTGTTACTTTCCCTTCGTGGCTGGCCCTTCTCTGCCCCTCTTTCCAAGTCCTAAATAGCATAGCCCATGTCATTCCATCCCCGTTTCCCTTCTTCACTCTTTATTCCTCGACCTAGATTGCCAACCTCCTGAGTCTAGCCCAGTGCCCCAAACTTAGTATAGCTGGAGATAATACAAGCTGAATGTAAGAACACATAAATATCATATCTATTTATTCTTCAAAATCCCAGCTTCAAGCTTATTTTGCCCAGGTGGCTCATGTTCATTCAGCTCTGTGTCCTTTGTCCAACCCAGGGAAGGCAGATGTAGCACTCCTGGTCTGTGCACCCCGCCCCCATGAGAATGCTGTTCCCTGGCTCTAGGGTTACACCAATCTCATCTGCTTTCTTTGCAGTGCTGTGTATATTTATATGTTTGTTTTTCTTTTTCTTCAAAACTAGAAAACTTCTGGGAATAAATATCTATCATTTCTTTACTTATAAAAACATTTGTTGAATACAGGTGCTGGGCATATAGAGATAAATCAAGGAAAGGTTCCTGGCTTCTGGAAAATACCAGTGAGAGTATAATGTAGGAGACAAACAAGGAAATAATTGTCATACTAAATAGTAAGATTTAGAACTACAACAGGTATGAAGCACTGTGAGAATTCAGATACAGAACACAGTCTCGAGGAGTACAGAGGATTCCACAAGAACACCTGCATGCAGGAAGCACGCCTCTTGGTGCTCAGCCAGGGTGTTTCACAGAGCAAGGTCAATGTCTTCTGGCTTCCATGTCTGTCAGCAGTTAGGAGAGATGAGATGTCACCGGGTGCCGGGATCACCCTCACTGGGCCTAGGTGAGATCTGGGGTTTAACAGGACAGGCAAGGGAAGGCAAGCTTTTCTCTACCAAGTGACACCTTTCATAGAACGCAAGAGAATGGGGGGCCACAAATGGATTATGTTTGAGAGGGAGAAGATGATGAAGGTGAAAGGTACCAAGTAGTAAGACAATGGAAGGTACAGGAAAACAAGACAATCACAGGGAGGCATCAAAACACATGAAGATAGGTTTCAGAAATCAAAGCTGACTAAGTTCACTGTTCTTGGCTGGGTGGTCTCAGGCCAAGTCTTCCAGTAACCTGAACCCAATGTTCCTATTTTAAATTCGGAAACACCCCTGCCAGGACTATATGGTTCACATTCATCACATAACAGTGGTAAAGACTGAGAAGCCATTGAATGGCCTCCCCCCACTTTCTGCTCCCTCACCTGCTGCCATCAAGATAGAATTCGTAAACAAACTCATGGTCTTCTGAAAACGCTTCCTGAGCTCATTCAAGGCTCGGCTCATCATAGACAGCTTGTCATCCATCGCGTTGATTCTGTGTGTTAGCTTGACAGAAGCAAAGAGAAAGAGTGCTTGCCACTTGCCCCTGAAAGAGCCATCTGTCCAGCCCAGTGACAATCATGTGTTTTAATTTAGGTGTTCTACCTGGAAGCCACCTTTCTCCTTCCAGTCCAATGAATTCCTGCACAACAGACCAGATGAAGCTGCCAAAAAACTATCCATGGCCAAACTTTCAGAAATTGACTAGGACATACCAGCCCCAGGCCTCTTGTTTCAATTCAGGATTGATATGAAAGGTCATCCCAGTTTCTAATGGATCCAGAATCCTTTGCTATGTCTGCCCTGGAGCTCAACCTCTGTTGAACCCAAACCCTCACCTCAATGAGGCTATTGCCACAGAGTCCTGTGCATTTACCTCAACATCCAAGACTGTTTTCCAGGAAATCTGACACAAGATCTTCTCTGGACACCAGCAGTATTTCACTGGTAAGGTAAACCCAGACTCTGACTCCAGAGTGAACTGTAACCGGGTCTGACTTGTTCTCCAGAAAGTCTCCCCCTGACCTCCTCAGCCATCAGTGATTGTGCTCTCTACTCTAAACTTCCACATCTGTTCATTCCTGTCCTGTCTGCCCTGAATCTGTGCAAGAGAGGCTGATGGAGGATATGTACAAAGGCCCTGGGATGTGAAGGGGAACTCATGTGGAGATGCCATGGGGTTGGGTTGCCTTACCCGTTTATTGTGCAACGTCTTGTGGGGACATTTTTTGGCTGATACAGTCAGTGTTACTGTCTCATTCTGAGAGGTGAAGGTGACTGTGATACATTCCTTTCCCAGGATTGTTAGCTTCATTTGCTTATTCACCTGCAGATGAGGAAATCAGTTCTTATTAAGATTCCTATTTCCCTTGTCCCTCCTACCTCTCCTGGACCCACTCTGAAACACAAAACACCTCTTGGCTTGTAGAAGAACAGGACACGGTTTCACATGCACAGTGTTTCTTCCACACAGTGTCCCTACCCAAGAGCCTTCGTGTGCAGTCTGCAGGACTGTGCTTCCCCTGACCTACAATACCCCCTTGCCTACACACACTCCAGCATGCCCCTGAACCAAGGCAAATATTTGCCCATTTTCTTTCTGCATTTCCTTCTGTTATTCCAGTTTTTGGCCCACAGATCAACATCCTCTTCAATGAGTACCTTCCTTACACTCTGTAATCTAGATGCTATTCCCTCACAGCACCCTGAAAACACAAGGCTTGCAATTTTTTTTTTTTTTTTTACATCTTCAGACCTGTTGTTCACTCTCACTTAAGAGAGATACTATTCTGTCCTGTCCTTATTCTAGAGAGATGTAGTACAAATTCAGGGTTTTAGAGAGTTGAGGTTCTGCAGTCAGACAAATTAAATAACAACGTAGGGATTGTCAGTTGAGCTATTTTATGGAAATTAGCTCTCTGAGCCTAAGGATAATAACAAAATCTTAAAAAAAAAAAAAACCTTTTAAAGATGCTCTACTTACTTGAAAGTTACACATGGGGGCAACAGAAGAGAGAATAAAGAACGGCCACATGGCCAGGACTGAGCAAGGCTGAAGCTAGGAGCTTCATTTGAATCTCCCACGTGGGTGACAAGGGGCTACTCAGGCCATCTTCTGTTTTCCCAGGCCATCAGCAGGGAGCTGGATCAGAAGCAGAGCAACTTGGCTATGAATCAGTGTGTACATGGTCTGCTTGTATTATAGATACAATGCCAGCTCATAAACTCTTTCTCTTAGGACAATGTGCAGATTTCTTTTTAATTTTATTTTTAATCTTGTTTATATACCTGAGAGGGATGCATACCCATATTGGTCATTAGGGTGGACAGGGTCAGATTAGAAGGTGGGTGGGGCAGATATTTCAGTCTTTTTTTGTTTGTTTTTCTCCTCTGTCTGCAGGGAAGGAAGGGAAGAGGGCTACTCCCTGCTGTCAAACTACATGAGTACTCAGGAATGGGGGACGATGCTTCAATGATGCCCCAGAGAACTCAATATTGGGAAGAGCATTCTAGGGGTGTTATGTAAGTAGTTTTGATAGCCCTAAGACATTGTCAGTTTCATTGTTGCAGGGTTGTAAAAATCTTTCCAGGGTCTACTGGCTGACAAAGCCCATCTTAGTGCATCCACAGACACATGAACATGCTGCAGAGCTTGGTCAGGCAAGTGTTCCAACCTGTTTTGCTTTCCATCCTCTAACAAGGCAGCTGACATCCTTTGTTGGCCTGGATGACCTGACCATCATGCCCTCATGCACATCTGGACATACTGTCCACTGTACAGGCATCAGCAACTGATGAGGTCCAGTCCTAATATATGTACTCCAACAATACCTAAGAGTGTCGGTAGTGCTATTCATGAAAAATACACTGAATGAAAATTACAAGCACATAATCTCATCAATTAATCATATATTAATGTTTTTATATTATTTACTACATATTTGATGAATAACCATATGAACAACAAATGAATGAAAAAGGTTTAAATCTACTAGCCAAACTGACTCTTAGGTATTTCAATTTCATAGACAGTAAATTTATAAAAATAATTTGGAGACCAATATAAAATTGCTTTTACTTCTACTACCTGTCGAGAATGAAAGTAAATCTATCAATCATGACAACTGTAATTTTATAACATAGGGACTTTTTAACAAGGGAGCAGGCATTTAGCCTAGCAGTTAGGACACCAGGATTTCACACTGGAGTTCTCAGGTGTGGTGCTGGGCCCTGCCTCCTGACTCCAGCTTCTTGCTACTGTAGACCCCAGGAGGTAGCCTGATGGCTCAGTAGGGTTCCTGCCACCAACATAGGAGATCTGGATTGAGTGCCTAGGTTCCTGGCTTCAGTCAGACCCAGTTGTGATTGGTGAGTGTGTCTAGGGACTTAATTAGGGGATAGGAGTTTTCTCTGTCAAACAATTTAAGAACCTCAGAATAAGATTAAAAGCTTCTTGAGGTACACTTTGGCTCTTGATGCTGGGCAGCCCATAGAAGGCTTTTAAGGCCATAGCTGGGCAATGGTGTTCACCACCACCCCTCCTGTGCTACCCCCACCTACCATATATTCCAGTGAGAGTAAAGTCTCCGTTTCAGAAGTCCAGCTCCACTTATGGACTAGGTAGCCTTTGTGGTCAGTGGTGCTCCCACCGTTCTCATCCAAAACCAAGATATATGGGCAGCTAGGAGAGACACAGCAATAAGTAGCTACTACCAGGCCTCAGAAGGATGCCCTCCATCACTACAAGTTATAGGTGGGGACGGCAAGCAGTCTCACCTGTCCTGCCAAATATGGTCCACAGCCCCTCAACACATGGTATGATAATACCATTGGAGTCTAGCGAAGCTGATGGAGGCTTAAACCAAACCAAAAGAGATACAACAGGACTTGGGGAGTTGCTCTTCAAACTGACTGTGACATGGCTCCTGCAAGGAAAGGTCAAGCCACACCATCCCCATGCTTTTGTAGACACTGCCTTAGCCCTGCTTCAATGCATTACTGACATTTGAATTTTGCCTGGTCCCTCTTTTAATTAGGGATTCCTAGATACCACTTCAGTCCCATAGAGATAATTTTATGGGGTAGGGAATTCCCTCAAATGCACTTACCAGGTCTTTACATTGTAGTGAACATAACCCTGGCTATCTGCAATGAACAGGGCCAGGAGGGAACGAGGTAGGTCATTGTAGAGGTAGGTGATGGTTCGCTCTCTGCAGCATGTGGGGATCTGACATGCAGCAATGTTTCCAGAAGGGTAACTGGTAGAAATGGTTAAGTAGAATTTCCCAGGTTTGGTTCTCCTATGCCTCATGGAAACACATCTACAAGTCATTGTGTTAGCTTTCTTGTAAAAAAAAAAAAAAAAAGATTTATTTATTTTTATTGCAAAGTCAGATATATAGAGAGGAGGAGAGACAGAGAGGAAGGTCTTCCATCCAATAATTCACTACCCAAGTGACCACAATCGCTGGAGCTGCACCAATCCAAAGCCAGGAGCCAGGAGCTCTTCCAGGTCTCCCACATGGGTACAGGGTCCCAAGGCTTTGGGCCGTCCTTGACTGCTTTCCCAGGCCACAAGCAGGGAGCTGGATGGGAAGTGGGGCTGCCAGAATTATATAGAATCAGTGCCCATATGGGATCCCAGCGCGTTCAAGGCGAGGACTTTAGCCACTAGGCCACCGTGCTGGGCCCACTGTGTTAGCTTTTAGGTGCAGCATTCTCCATCCTGAAAGACCCGCCCTGCACATGCATAGTAACATTGGTTATGGAACCCAACTGTGTCATGGGTGCCTTCCTTCCTGTATCCTTTTCATATTTCTAACACCTTCTTTTGGTGGTTCCTTTTTCTCTGCTTCATAGATGAGTAGATGAGTGATTTCCCCAGGTCTGATAGTTTTCCTGGGACATAAGATTTTCAGTGCAAAACCCAGGAAAAGTCCTAAGAAAACCAGGAGGATCTGCCCTATAACACACCACAGGAAACTTAGAGTCAAGATTCATTCTCAAAGAACCAGAATATTTCTTGTCCTCCTGTTTTTCTTAATTTGAAACAGAAAGAGAATGCTCCCATTCAATTGCTTATATGCAGTTTTAATGGACCAAAAATTATCAAGATTATCTCAAAAAATCCTCTAAATAAGTGGAAGGACTCATTTCCTGATTTCAAAAGTAACTCACAAGCTACAATTTTAAAAAAATCAGTGAGGTACTGATAGGAGGATGGAGAGACCAATGGATTAGAATTTAAAGACCAAAAATGGGGCCCGGCGGCGTGGTCTAGCGGCTAAAGTCCTCGCCTTGAAAGCCCTGGGATCCCATATGGGCGCCGGTTCTAATCCCGGCAGCTCCACTTCCCATCCAGCTCCCTGCTTGTGGCCTGGGAAAGCAGGAGAGGACAGCCCAATGCTTTGGGACCCTGCACCCGCGTGGGAGACCTGGAAGAGGTTCCTGGTCCCGGCATCGGTTTGGCGCGTACCGGCCCGTTGCGGCTCACTTGGGGAGTGAAACATCGGATGGAAGATCTTCCTCTCTATCTCTCCTCCTCTCTGTATATCCGGCTTTTCAGTAATAATAATAAAATCTTTAAAAAAAAAAAAAAAAAAAGACCAAAAATGAAACACATGCTTCCATAGTGAGCTGATTTTGGACCAGGATGCCAAACTCTTCAATGGGGGAAACAATGTTTTGTTTAACAGTGGTGCTGGGACAACAGGATATCTACACTCAAAGATTGAAACTGGAACTGTATCACATACCATATGCCCCCAAATGCAAAGATCTAGATGTAAGAGTTTTAACTATAAAACTCTTTTAAAAAAAAATACAGGCAAGTCTTCGTGACCTTGGATTCAGTAATGCTTTGTATGAAACCAAAAGGCAAAATCAATAAAAGATTTTATAAAATGGGAAAAAACTTCACCAAAACAAAAACTTCTGTTTTTATCAGTGGATACTGCAAAGAGAGGGAAAAGATACATTATAGCATGAAGAAACATTCACAAATCATATCCTTGCTAAGGGCACAGTATCTATAACACATAATAAGCCTTCTGTAACTCTTTTTTTTTTTTAAAAAAAAAGATAGATTGAAACATGAGCGAAGGATATGAATACACATTTCTCCATGGAAGATCTACCAGAAAAGGCACATGAAAACATTCTCCACATCATTAAACATTAAATACAAGTCAAAACCACAGTGAGATACAACTATAGCAGCATGAGTAAATAAGTACAATTAATACTGGTTGGTTCTGGGGCTGAAACTACTAGTATAAGCCAACTGTGGTTTGGGGATTTTAGATATACCAAAGACACACGAACATGAAGACAGATTTATTTTTGCATAAAAGCTTAGCAAAACAGCCTCTATGAAAACAGGATGTAATACTGAGCCCTCAGCAGGTAAGTGTATATTTCTGAGAAAAAGGTCTATAGCTTTCAAGAGATCTCAGAGAAAATGTGGCCCTTCCTGCCACTATACATGTCAACACTGGAATACAGCTACAGCTATGTCCGTAAACCCATGCATAATTGAGCAGCAAAAGGCTTATTCTCGGAGTATGTGGACTCTCAGGGTGAACAGACAAGGACATGAGGCTTCCCAGTTCAGCAGAGAGGGAAAGATGACGATTCCCCTGTATAACCAGCATATCGTAGAAGCATCACCTGGGGCCAGAGATACATTTTTCATAGCTTTAACTTCAAGGACACTGACTATGGATGTATTTCCTGCCTTGCACAGGAAGCCAGGGTGGGGTATACTCATTTTGGTCTCAATGGAACAGAAGGGTTTAAACTTGGGCACTCCAGCTTTGATCCTACTGAGTCTAACCTGGACAAACTTGTAACACCTGGAAGTCCCATTGGCAGGCTTCTCAAGGAGTGAAAACTCCTAAGAAAATCTCTATGCTGGGGCCCGGCGGCGTGGCCTAGCGGCTAGAGTCCTCGCCTTGAAAGCCCCGGGATCCCATATGGGCGCCGGTTCTAATCCCGGCAGCTCCACTTCCCATCCAGCTCCCTGCTTGTGGCCTGGGAAAGCAGTTGAGGACGGCCCAATGCATTGGGACACTGCACCCGCGTGGGAGACCCGGAAGAGGTTCCAGGTTCCCGGCTTCGGATCGGCGCGCATCGGTCCGTTGCGGCTCACTTGGGGAGTGAATCATCGGACGGAAGATCTTCCTCTCTGTCTCTCCTCTGTGTATATCTGGCTGTAATAAAATGAATAAATCTTTAAAAAAAAAAAAAAAAAAAAAAGAAAATCTCTATGCTGTTTGAAGCCCTGGAATTCTGTGGGGTGGAGCAGCGGGCATCCATATAAAAGGATACTACACGAAGGAGGAGCCGTCGTAGAAGGTGTAATGCAACTTAATGGGTTTCTTGGGCACCTTCTGCTTTTGAGAACGTTTGCAGTGAGAACGTTGTGTAGTAGAATGATGAAGACCAGGATTGGAGGTGTGAGCACTAGTCGTGCGAGAGGGATAGGAAGCTGCGGTCTGCAACTCCATTTTGTGGGTTGATGCAGATTCAAGGTGCACCTTTGTCCCATAGTTGCGGACAATCATCGGGTAGGAGATGCTCTTCCCTTTCCAGGCGGCTCGCTCAGCTTCTCTGAAGAGATCAGTGTGTCTGTCACCACCAGGCTGCACTCACCAGACAGTCCCATCCCACTCCCTGCGTGCTCCCTAGAGTACCAGTCTTAACCCATCCTCCCTCATCCTTATATGTAGCACTTTAGGGGAGCACTAGGATTGTTCTGGGGCCCTCCAAGACCAGCACTTACCTAACTGCTCTCCTGACTGTGGTGGTAAGGACCAAGAGGTCAAGAGGTGGGACTGTGTGCAGAAAGGGTCTGCTCAACCCCTAATCCTGAATTCCAGGGCAAGAGAGCCTTCTTTGAGAAGGTCATAGCCAGGAGGCCAGCTGGGTGGCTCGACATGAACTATGCTCTGACCCAGTGACCTCCTCCCCCGGCAGACACACCTGCCTTATCTGACTGAGATACTACATGGGAATAGGTTCTTAAATTCTTTAGGGTCTGTGTTCTTATGCTGATAATGTGCTAGGCCTCGTGGGACCAACATCATCAATACCATTAACTACCCTTGTCTGTTTTCTGGGAAGAGGGAGCAAGGAGAGGTTCCTCTTTTCTTTTGTAGTAGAGAACCTGACAAACTATCTTAAGAAATCTAATGTCATGACCCAAAGGCCGCAAATGGTAAGGAGCCACAGAGAGGGCATAACTGGGTAAACAGCACAGGGTGCAGGTGAAGGCCCTCTGCTTGAGGCCTGGGGAGCTTAGGGACCCCAGGCAGCTCCTCATCCATCTGGGATGCCTCTGTTTCCTCTTCTGCAAAACAGGCATTGGCCTTGTCTTCCCGCTGTGGCTGCAGCAAGATCACATAGAAAGGATGGTCAGGGTGGAAGGACCAGAACATGCGTTCACTCCTGGGATGCCACTCCTGAGGTTACCATGGGTAGTAGCAGGCAGTTGATGTACCCTAGTAGGAATCACACACTTCCTAACTACCCCTTTGGGGCTCTCAGCCAGAAGTGAATTCTTAGAACTTCTGATTTCCTCCTCTATTTCAACCACTGTATCTGCTCACATGTGGCAACACAACTTCTTCAGCTTCTCCCAGGCCTCAGGGCAAGGATCCCTGAACTCGATGTTATCAGGAGACGCTAGTACTACTTGAGGAAGTGGCGTGAAGACATCTTGTATAGCTTTGGATTTGCCTGTAGCTGAAGAAGCAAAGTGGGCGGGGGGAAAGAAGGATCAGAGAGGTGCTGTAGAAAGTGGGATCTCAGGATGGTCACAGGGGCCAGGAATAGTCCAAGGACAGCATCCCCTGAACATCAGAGCCACATGGCAGAAGGCAGGGGACTCAGGCTCCTCAGGGACAGCAACCAGGGAATGGTCACCCATAGAACAGACATCAACTGCGAGCCGACTGTCTAGGGCATGTGAGACCAGTTAGTACAGAGCAGTGAGATGGCCAGGAAGCAAAACAACAAATAACCATCACAACCACCTGAGTGGGGGCCAGGTGGGGCACACTGCGACCCCGCACCACACCACCCCCTTTACCAGGAAGGAGAGTGAGACCACAGGAAGCCGTGTCACCAGGCCAGCCAGGGCAGGGGCGGGAAGCATCCACGCTTCTCAGCCTCCAGCATCTTACCTGCAGCATCTGTGGGAAGCAATGGGACAGTCTCAGTGCTGCCCTCCCCCTGCACCTCAGCCAGTGCCACTCTCCCCTCCTCCTCTGACCTCCCTCCTCACAGCCCACCAGGAGGGCTCACCACAGCCCTGGCTCCTCTGCCCCCTCCCAAAGCTGCTGGCTGCACACTTCCTGTTCTGCTGCTAGATCCCATCTGCCTCCATCTGTTCCATGAGCCCCTTCTCTGCGTGTGTCTTCCTTGTCACTAGGAGTGCATTCCCCTGCCCTCACACCCCAGCCCAAGTAAGGACACAGCTAGAGTCTGTTCATCCGGGGATCCAAATCCCTCTGTTCACAATCAAGGTGCCTCCCTGCTGTGGAACTAGACAGCATGTCCCTGAGCAGCCTGGCTGGGCTTGGGACCCACGTGTGGAGGAAGGAGGGGGACGGTGTGGAGGGAGGTGCCAGGGAGGGGAAGTGCATTTCAGTGACTGGAGGGCACAGGCACATGGAAATGATGAGACCACGTGGTGGTGGGGCTCCAGGGCTTCTCTGGGAGACAATCTGGGTCAATCTCTGCTGGGTCTCCAGCCAGGGCAGCTACGACCCTTCAATTCCAGAAGACACAATCTCATCAACCCCAAAACCTACAGACACTGCACGGCAACCTTCCAGTCTTCTAGCCCACACTCCTGTCCTTCTAAACGAGGGTCATGAGATCTTATTGGAAACTATTTTCACCTATTTTCTTCCTGATATCCTTCCCAGTTGAGAGGGAAAAGCTCAGACAGGCTGTGGAAGGCTGGTAAGTCAGCTGGTAGGGGGAGTTCACACCCAAGGCAGAGTAATTCACAGGGGAATCTGCAGAGGAAGAAAGAGCAATTTTTCTTCAACAAATTTTAAGTTTCTAAGTCATAAATGTAACTTTTCTATCCATATATTGGACAAGATATTCTAAATATCCTATTGTTATAAAACTGCCAGATCCAGAAAAAGGGGTTTGTAAATACACAGCAAGGAATCATGTAAATTAAGGGAAATCTTTAAGATTCCCTTGTACAGTGCCTCCAGCCTCAGTCATTTCTCAAGATGGAAGTGAGGCCAAAGCAGGGACAAAAGGTGACATAATAAAATTGGGAAATGCTGATGTTACTGCTGACCAGCTTGAAAGAACAAACCTTGGAGGGAAAGTAAGGTTGTTCCTTTCCCTTTTATCAATATACAGGCCTGTTGCAGAATGACACCACCTTTAGAGACATGTGATATGGGGCTATTTACAAATTACAACTTAGCACTCTCATCAATAGTCAAAAATCTTCATTATTTCTACATAAATCTTACCATGGCGTTTGCTTCTTCCCACCGTCAAAGGTAGAGTTCATTCATTAGATATAAATCTGATATAAGCAAAGGGGTAGTCAGCAAGGAGGAGTTGAGCTTGTAATCCCTGCAGCTCCACAGCTCTGCTGAAAGTTCCCACTCCAGTTTTCCATACAGCAGAAAATCAGTTTCTATGAAACTCCCACTCAGACAGAGTGCTGGCCAAATGGAACTAATATTCTTGCTGACTGCAACCCTTAAGATGATGTGTGGCTGATTAATATCATTCTAATAAAACTACCCTGGCTGACATTCCTAATCCAGTCATACGCCTGACATCATGACACTATGGAAACCTCCAAAACAGGGTACAAGTTGTCCCTTATAAATATTCGATTAAGCCCCACCGCAGACACCTCTTGCTATGTGGGATCATACAGAGGGATGGTCTCAAGCTTTGCTGGGGTGAGGAGTTCATACTCAGTGTGCCAGCATTCCTTCTTGAGGTATACTTTGGCTTTGAATCAAAGAATTCTATTCTTCTGTTAATTTCTCAATATTTTTTAAAAAAGATGTATTTATTCATTTTAAGGGCAGAGTTATAAAGTTACAAAAGTGTTTTCAAAGTCATTCATGAGATTAAAATAACACATTTAGGGGGAAAAAGCAGTACAATGTATACATCAGTACTGAAAACTGTATACCATTATACAAAAAAGGATTTTATTTTGGGAAAATGACCTCTAATTTATGACAAGTTTTACTTTCAGAAATAAAATCACAGAACAACACAATCTAACTCAATCATAAAGGCTGGCATGCTGAGCAAGGAATGTTTTTATTCTCTGTAGGAGCTCCTTCTTTACACTGTCAGGCACCAGGGCTCTGCCTTTTGGAGTAGTTTCAGCCACCAAGAGTTATAAAAGTTATTAAGATTGAGGGAAAGACAGGGAGAAGATACCTTTCTTTAACTGACTTACTAACCAGACAGCTGCAGCAGCCAGGTCATATCCTATTTGTAGGCATACTAGCAAGGAGATGAATCAGAAGTGGAACAGCTGGGACGCAAACTGGCACTCGTATGGGATGCAGGCATCACCGGCAGTGATATAATCCACTGTGCCACAATGCCAGTCCCTTTACTTACTAACCAGCTGTCCCACGACATTTTAACTCCAAATAAGTTACAAAACTATTGTCAGAAAATGGTGCACAATCCACTTTACATCAATCATTCAAATTCAGTGAAAAATGGCAAATTTGATTTCATGAATAAAATACATCAGCACTTCACACTGGATGATAAAACATTTTAAAAAATTAATATTTGCTAAGGACCCAAATGTTGAAACTAGAACTATTTTCCATACCTCTAACATAGCAGAAATGAGAACTAACAAGTATCAATGCTAATAGAAATGGAATAAAATCCGTTAACATGTCAGGAAAACACAAATCAAACTACAATGAGACATCAGCTCACATCCAAATGGTAGTATCACCTCACGTTAGAATGTCTGTTACCAAAAACTAAGTAATGGTGAGCACATGAAGAAAACAGAACATTAGCACACTGTTGGTGGAAGTGTAGACTGGTACAGCCATGAGCGAGAACAGGATGCACTTTCCTCAACATATTAAAAACTGAACAACCGCACATTCCAACAACCATTCTTCTGGGTAAATATCCAAAGAAAGGAAACAAGTCTGTTCAAGACAGAGTTGCTATACTATGCTCATTACAGCCTTATCCACAGCAGTCAAAATGCATCAACATGTGTGAATTCAGAATGTTTCATGCATGTACAACAAATACTATTCAGCCTCAAACAAGAAGGAAACCTCATCTGTAACAACAAGGAGGACATGCCGGTCCAGGTACAGGCTGAAAGACACTATATGACTCCATTTATGTATGAGATCTAAAAAGGGTGAACTTATGGAGAATAGAGCTGTGCTTGTCAAGTGTTGGGAGACAGGAAAATGGAGAAAATGGGTCAAAGGGCATAGACACCAGTTATAAAATGACAAAATTCTGGAAAAATGTAACAGCATAGTGACTAATATTACAGCATACACATCTGAAATGTGCTACAAGGGTAGAGTTTAGTGTCCCCACCCTACATCAATACATACACCCACTAAGTTAACCATAAGAACCTAAGAAATAAAACATTACAGATCTAACTGAACTGCGTTCTCCCACATCCCACCATGCATCCCACTTCTCCAGAGACCACCTCCTTCAATTGTCCCCTGAATGTTTTCATGCTTGAACTTTGAATAACGTATTTATAATACTTATTATTTGCACTTTTAAACTTTCATAACTTTGGTTTTTTCCTTTGATTAACTCCACTTTTCCAGATTTGTCTGTACTAAGATGTGTGCTTTGGTGGTTCATTCATCTTCGCTGCTCACTATGTTCTGCTGTGTAAATTGATAATAATTATTTTTCTCCTTTTGATGGATACTTAGATTGTTTCTACTGTATTTTTTGCCATTCTGAACAATTTCACAGAGAACTTGTTGCACACATGTGTGATGATCTCTGGCAGGGCGACTCTTACCTTAGCCTCTACACACACAGGCCATGACCAAGTGAGTACAAACACCAAGGTAGGCATGAGAGACTTCTGGAACAATCCGACTGCAGCATTTTATACAAGGACTGGTCCATACAGACTGTGCACTGTAAAATCGGTCCTTCCCCCCAGATAGTTTGAGAAGCACAACTCCAGTGAGTGATCTAGGAGTGCTGGACTCTAAGGCACAGACATTTCCCAGCACAGAGATACCCCATGTCCTGCTCTCCACAAGAATTGGGCTAATCTATCTATTTGTGCTAATTACCCATAGCATTTGAGAAGCCTCCTTACTCCACAGCTACTCTGACTCATAGAAAGGTCCAACTTTCTAACTGGGAATTCCACGCTTCTGTGGTACTGCTGTCAATATTATTCAACTTTTCACCCAACAGCAGGAGCTTGAGTACCTACCTTTCCCTGTCTGCCCTTCATTGTAGCCGCTTCTCCCGACTGTGCCAATCAGGAAGTTAAAGGCCATCTCCTTGGCATTGAGATGCAGCAGCTGACTGGCTTCCACAAAGCGCCTGGAGATATCCTGGGGGTTGGCACCAACTAAAAGAATGACTGAGGGTTAAATAATTTATTTCCAGCGCAGGACAGATGCATTTCGAAAAGAATCTCTGTAAACTCCCCAGGAGATAACAGAGAAAAATCTAATCCTGGAGTAAGCAATTGTGAGGGCCTCCAAACGAAAGGGTCTCAAGCATCAAGATGCAACAGGAGGCACTTTGCTCCCTGTTCCTCTGAATGTCTCTCTCCCTGTGAGCAGGGCTAGGGGATGAAGCTCCTGATTTTGGAAGCGATGCAGTGTTGGAAAGGCTCAAGCAGGGATGCTGTTCTAGGTCCCAGCCTTGATACTGGGTGATGCCCTCACTCAGGAGGCAGCCTGGTTCTCCTAACTTTCCCCAGTTCTAGCTGCACCGGTCTATCTGGCCATGTATCAATGGAACATCCAGATTTGCAAACTTCACAGATCACCCTCTCCTCGGGGCTCTCTACTTGTGAATAACCACAAACTGTTTTCCAACACGTCTGACCTCACACTTTCGTGCTAACCTTCCACTCCAGGCCTGGAATGGGAGGGAAAACAGGAGAGTGCTTGGCAGAGAGGGAAGAGTGATCCTCGAGCAGACCTGAGGATGTCATACGTACTACATCTCTGGGATACATCAATCGAACATCCTTTATCTGAAATGCTTACATCTGGCCGTGTTTCTGATGGGTGGCATGTCTGAAGTATCTTGGGGATAGAGCTCAAGACTAAACAGAAAATACAGTTATGTTTTATAAACATCTTATACCCACAGCCTGATATATTACTTAGTAACCTTTCTAGTGTGCCTATGTTTTGACTATGGCTCCTCACATGAAGTCACATTAGAACTTTCCATTGGTGGCATCACCTCAGTGTTCAAGATTTTGCCTTCAGGTATATCTTAGACTTTGGATTAAGGATGCTCATCCTGTACCTGTATATGGGATGACTCTCTCTCTCTCTCTCTCTCTCTCTCTCTCTCACACACACACACACACACACATACACACACACACACAAATATTTGTACCAGAAAGGTGAAGAGTCTGGGGCCTTACCAGATGCAGACTCCACCATAACCTTCATCTTCAGGGTGAGGAGCTCGGTCAGTAAGTGGATGGACTGTCGTTGAAACTTGTCCAGAGTCTCCTGGATGGAGGACATGGGACAGGGTGGCCCAGGGGAGAGGGAGGGTTTGATTGTCCTGGTAACCACTGGTAGTATCAGTGGCAGTGCTTGCACTGGCAGCTTCTTCTGTGTGGGAGCCTGCACAGGGATTGGTTCTGCCAGTGTCACAGTAGGGGATCCAAAGCTGATTTCCAGGCCTGGGATTTTTGATGGTGTAGGTACTTCAAGGGTGCTGATGAGTTCCTCCCAAGTGATCTGAAAAAAGTTTCTGATGCCCTTCGGTACAGCAATTCCTTTCTTCCTGAAGTATGTGAAGAGTTTGGAGATGTGGGCCAGCAGCTTGGGGGCCATGGCGGCATACTGCAGGTACAGTTCTCGGTTACTCTTGAAATCGCTCATGGTGCCCAAGCACCAACGCTGCTAGGTGATACTGGCTGTCTCACAGAACAGAAACTTGAGGTATGAAGAGTCAGAGTGCTCTGACAGACTGGTGGCAGTGAGCCAAAGTTCTTACTTATGGAGAAGCCATGGAGACAGGCTGGAACATACTGGAATGGCCCTCACAGGTCATTTAGTCAGCGGTTCCTATACACAAAGGCAAGGCAACAATTGGTCACTGCCTGTGGGAGGACAAAATCATGCTCCCCCTCCCTTATCTTCCCAGAGACACTGCCAGGGAGAACTCATTAGTGAGTCACTTTGGAAAGGGCAAGGGGAGGAGGTTCCACAAGAGCTCTAGGGAGAGTTGTACAAACTGAGTACCTAGGGTAGGACCTCGGAGGTGCTGGGGGAATGGAAAGGCTGGGAAAGAAGAAAGTTAGTCAGACATCTGAGGGAGGAAGGTGTGCACCTGAGATATGGAGGAAATCAATAATAAACATTTTCCCATTTTGCAAAATTACTTAGGGCTCCTCAGATGGGCATTTGTGGTAACAGGCACATTCAACAGATGAGCATGCTCATATCTGGGTTGGATGAGTAGCAGTACATTTAGTGATTTTTAACATAACGGACATCCAAAATATGGTTTATTTGTAGGCCGCTGCTTGAAGTTTCATTCATCTGCACCAAATGAACATGATAGTAACATTTTCCATGAACACGTCCACCTTACATACATTTATACAACTGAAAATCACTTCTTCATCTCACACCTTACAAAACGGATAGAGACTAAAACAGAATCAGAAACCCAAGCCCAGAGGAACGGTTGACTTGAGGGAAGCTCAGAACAGAGGACTTCCTCAGATCAAGGCAGTTGGGATGAGCTGTCCCTGTTATTCGACCCACCTGTTGGCCCAAACTGGCAAGCTTGCTTTACTGCTACCTACTAAAAGCAGACAGCTTCTTGCCAGTTCCTTCCAACTATTTCTGTAAGAGACGCAGACATGTCAACAACCTTCCTTCCTGGTTGCACATCCATGACCCTCCTCTACCCAGACAATCCTCATCTTTTTCTTTAGCAAAGGAGATGCTCTGGAACAAACTTGGATTGGCCATTGCAGGACACATCATCTATTCCTGGAGCAGGAGCTCAGTCTGAGCCACGCACCCACCCTGTGGTCAAAGGCCATCATCTCTGTCCTTCTGCTGATGAGGTAGCATGGTCTTGGTGTGGAGTCACTTGTCCACAGACTGCAGGCATATAACCTTTTTTCAAGCCTTTGTCCATGATCTTCTGACTTTTATGCACCAAGACTCCATAAGATTCCTTCAGAGTTCACTCAGAGCCAATCCTTCCAACACTCTGCTGCTCTGAACAAAGTGATTCCTACATCTGTTTAATTATCCCTATCATCTCTCTTCCTCTTCTTTGCAGGCTCAAAAAATGACTGATTTCTGGAAATCGGAAATCTACAGTACAAAGTAAGCACTCAGAATCTTGGCCATCTGGGCAACTACACCTCACCATGCAGGCTAGATTTATTTCTAAGTCAGGACTCAGATGAAGTAGAGGCAATGGCTAACATATTCCTTCAGATGTTAATTCATCTGGGAACTTCCTCCATTTTTCTGAGGCTAATTTTGAACATATATCTTACAGATAAAAGTTGATTAAGGCATACTTTTCCATGCAATTCAGATTTTACCGTTTTTTAGTATATTCAAATTGTACAACCTAAAGCACCATTTAGTTTTAGAATATTTTCATCACCCCAACAGGAAAACCATTATCAATCACTAACCATTACTCTGATCAACTGTTAATCTAGTTTCTATCTCTATAGATTTGCCTCCTTGGGTCATTTCATATATGTGGACTTACACATCATATGGCTCTGTGACTGGCTCTTCTCATGTTGTATAACATTCATAAGATTCATACCTGTTGCAGAACGTACTGATGCTTTCTTCCCTTTTATGACAGAATACTATTCTAACGTATGTGTATGTCACAACTTACTAGTGACATTTTCTGGATCTTTGAGATGTTTCTACTTTGGGGTGATAATGCATTGTGTTTCTCTGAACATTTATGAACAATATTTGCGTAGATGTCCATTTCAATTCTCTTGCGTATATACTTAGTAGGACTGCTGGGACACATGGTCCTTCCATGTGTAACTGGGGAACTTCCAGACCGTTTTCCCAAGTGTCTGTATCACTTTCCAGGTCATTACACACCAGCAATGTCATGGGAGCTCCTTGGCAATACTGTTGTTGATTCCAGTGTCATCCTGGTGTTGGTGAAGCAATAACTCACTACGGCTTTGATTTGCACTTCCCTAATGACTAAGGATGCTGCGCATCCTTCCATGCACTTACTGGTCATTACACATCTTCTTAGGAGAAATGTGTATTCAGACCAAAAGGTCATTTTTAAAGAAATTCTCTTTTTTGTTAAATGTATAGATAACCCATGGTGTATAGGGGAGTGAATCAGCAAAGGAGAGCTCGTGTCAAAAAAAAAAAAAAAAAAAAAGTTAACCACACAGATCTGTAGAGTCAGTATTTCAGATAACATTGTGGCATCCTCACTTACTTAACCAAACATCTTTACACTTCTTTCACTCTGGAGAATGAACTCCTAGTACCTGTAAGTCACTTTATTGATTTCTTTTTCTACCATCAAACATTATCTACAACTGACTGCAAGCCAGATTAAACCATTTCTTCCCACTTTCTTACATTCCAACTACTATCGTCATCCATTACTTCATCTCTCCGACTTCTCTCTTGCCTTGAATAGCTCATAATAGAAAGAACAGAGTTACAGAACTGACTCATTATACTTAAGTGTCACATTACAAAAAAAATGTAAAGGCCACTGAAATACGGATACCCAAAGAAAGAAGTTATAAGGAAGTAGCACTGGCCCATGAACGAAACTTTGGGGGTGACCAATAAGATAAGAAGTTACTTGGCAGACAGGATAGGTCTCCTAAGGCAAAGGAAGCGCATGTACAAAGTTAACTGACATGTGTGTCGCATGGAGCTTTGGGACTGCAAACACCTCAGGAGGGTGTCGTCCAGAGGGTCTGGGGCAGAAGAGCAGGTGAAGCTGGGAAAGTGGCCTCAAAACATTGTTAAGAGTTGGTGATGTGGTGTAGCACCAGCATCCCGTATGGGTACCAGTTCACATTCTGACTGCTCCACTTACAGACCACAAAAGTCCAACTGACCCACAAGGAAAGGACAAATGATGCAGGTGCTCAGCACACCTTATACATGGGCCAAAGGCATCCTTCAGCCTAGCATGTAGTGTAGGAAGTGACTAGATGCAGCCCCGGGTTAGAGACTTGGGGGAGGGAAGGGACCAGGCAGGATTTCAAGCATGGATTTGACCTTGCAGGTGATGTGTAAACACTGAAGATTCCAAGACACCGCAAGGTACATCAAATTAGGACAGAGTAACTGGTTTTCACCAGAACACTAAATACCTCATTTGAACATTTTGATTCTCCAGTTCTCCTCAAAATAAAAGCAATCCCAGTAACAGAAAGATCTATTTTTAGCAGGAACATTCATGTCCACACCTACACCATCAAAAAGCAAGCAAATGAGGCATGTGGGCTATGAAGTGGCCTGTGGCAGTGGCACAGGATGGAAGGAAGCATGGAGGGAGGGAGCGTGCAGATGTTCAGGGTTCTCAGGGTGTGCCAGTAAGGGGAGCAGCCCCCATTTACCCTGATTTCTGCCAACAGTCAAAAAAGAAATTTCCAGTCCCATGTGCACCTACAAGGGTAATTAGAAGGCACAGATACAGAAAACTGCTGGTGATCTAAGTGAGATGCAAGCAGAACATGGAGGAAAAGTCCTCAAAGGGCCTTGGGAAAACCAAGGGTACCTGTCAAGAAAGGAAGTTAAGGGGGCCAGCGTGATGACTTAGTAAGCAATCCTCTGCCTGCAAGTACCAGCATCCCATATGGGCTCTGGTTCATGTCCCAGCTGCTCCACTTCCTATCCAACTCCCTGCTTATGACCTGGAAAGGTTGCAGAGGATGGTCCAAATCCTTGGGATCCTGCACCCATGTGGGAGACCCGGAAAAAACTCCTGGCTCCAGCTTCATATCAACCCAGCTCTGGCCATTGTGGCTATTTGGGGAGTGAAGCAGAAGATGGAAGATCTTCTCTATGTGACTTTCAAATAAAAATAAATAAATATTACATTTTTTAAAAAGGAAGCTAAGGGAAAATTCGGGGTACAGATTGTTAGAAGAGTGTTGTTTTCTTCCCTTTCCTAAAACTGGTCTACAAATATGTTACAATGAAATGTACACTACACACCTGAAGTAAAACCATGCTCCTTTAGATTGTCTGGTCTTGCCTTTCTTTGTTACGCTACTGTCCATTTCTCATTCTCCCTGCTTCTCAGTCACAATCATTTTTCAGGGCAGTGAGTCCCAACACAAACATCCAAGTGCTAACTATGAGCAAGTTCAAGACTAGATAGGACACTGAATGAAAGTCATGAGGGTAGGATTGGGAAGATTCATAAATACTGACCTTTTTTTAATTGGAAAGCCCTGAAGGGATGCAGCTCCCACCAGTGAGCTTGGGGGTTATTAAGGGTTGCTCTGTCTGGGCTGCAGTTCCCACTGGTGTACAGGAGGGCTGAGAAGGTGGTAGGCAGGGTTGAGCTGGGCCACAGTATCCACCGGCTTGAAAGGGATGGGGTTGGAGACACAAACAATCCAGCAACAGCAAGATCTGGGTGATGGAGTGGAGAGATGCCATACTAGCTGGCTCACTCAACAATCAGGCCTGGGGTCACCTCAGACAAGGTTTCTCTGGGGAACTGTGAAACCGAACTACTGGACTCAGAATTCCAACCACAAGGAAAATCGTAGGACCTGTGGTCTGACTGTAGGGTGCATGCGTAAGAACTGGGCCTCCTCAGTTGCTGAAGCTGGTGCAGTGGACGGCACGCCCGGATGCACGTGGGGGGATACGGCAGTCCATTGGGGCTTGCAGAGGACATCTAGTAACATAGCAGAAGACGGCAGGAAGAAGAGTTTGGACAACTACCCCAGCTAAGTATTGATAGCAAATATCTGGGCGAATGGAGACTCTAAGGTGGACTATGCCAGCCAACAGACCTTGGAAAGATTTCCTCATCTTTGCAGCAATGAAATCAACAGCATTTCAGAACTATCAAAACCACTTGAGGAGTACTCTCGAGTATGCTCCATATTGGGGACCCTGGGATGACATTGGGTGGCCGACTCCCAACCCTGGGTACTGATGCAGTTGGGATGCTGAGCGCGGCTTCTCCCCTCCTATTCCCTCTTCCCCGATACAGGATGAAGAAAAAGAAAATTGAAAACAACAATCTCATCAACTTTTCCATATTCCTTTACCCTTCCCACCCTAATCAAGGGTCCACATGGGCATGCATCCTTCTCAACTATGTAATCATCAAAAATAATTTTTTAAAAATGTGTAATATTTAATGAAATCAATTAGGATGTAAACTTTCGTAACGTATCAGATTTCCAGGCCATTTCGTTTTCTGACCTATAGTAAAAGTGTAATTATATTTCTATAAAAATTTTTTTAAATACTTATTTTTACTGGAAAGGCAGATTTACAGAGAGAGAGAAGCAGAGAGAATGATCCACTGGTTCTCTCCCCAAATAGTTGCAATGACCAGAGCAGAGTCTATCCAAAGCTCAGAAGCCATGAGCTGCTACTGAGTCTCCCATGTCAGTGCAGAGTCTCAAGGCTTTGAGCCATCGTCTGCTCCTTTCCCAGGCCACAAGCAGGGTGCTGGATGAGAAACAGAGCATCCAGGACATGAACTGGTGTCCATATGGCACTAAGGAGCTTGCAAGGGGAGGATTAGCCAATTGAGCCATTGCACCAGGTCCAGTGCTGTCCTCTTGATCATATAGTATCTAAGTGTCTGGACTGGCTCTTGAATTGTCAAAGCAGAGAGAAAAATAAAAGGGCTGATTTTTAAGGAACAGAAGTTGGTCTTGGAGTAAGGAGAAGCAGCGGCAGTACAGAGGATTGAACTGAACTTCAGGCCATGTACAGGTGTAACACAGGACAGAAACCTGTTGATCATCTGTCCCTGAGAAATCACTTGGATCCTCCATCAGGGAGATTCACTTGTAGTATCAACTGGTCCCACTGAGGTGACAAAATCCATCACAAAATATCAAAAGGAACACCTCACTGACACAGTGATCCCACTTCTGGAAAGGCTATCCAAGACAAAGGACAGACTTTGTGGAGCATTCCATACAGGAGCACTAGCCAGACTCCCTGCTTCCCCGCTTCTGATCCAGCTGGCTAGAATGCATCCCAGGAGGCAGCTGAGGACAGCTCAGGCGCCTGGCCTCCTGCCACCCACATGAAAGACCCAAATGAAGCTCTAGACTCCTGCAGGTAACCCAGCCCAGCTCTGCTGCTGGCAACTGGGAAGTGAACACTGGATGGAAAAACCTCTGTTTCTCTACATTTTCCAGAAGAAAATAAGTAATAAACATTAAAGAACAAGAGGAGAGGGAAGGTACTTGAGTCAAGATATATTTGTTAAAACAAACTCCCAGATGTCTATGATTATTCCTTTGCCAGTAGGTATATTATGCAGATAGCCAGAAGTCAAGGAAATGTGCCCCTCTGATCAACAGAGGCAATGATCAAAACTGAGCAGCTGTTTTAGAAAGGCTGCAAGCCTGAGAATCTCATACGGGCGCCAGTTCGTGTCCCAACTGCTCCACTTCCCATCTAGCTCCCTACTTACAGCCTAGCAAAGCAGCAGAGACAGCTCAAATCCTTGGGTCCCTGTTCCTACATGGGAAACAGACGCTCCTGGCCCCCAGCTTCAAATCAGCTCAGCTCTGGCAATTGCAGAGAGTGAGCCAGCGACGGAAGACCTTTTCCTTGTATCTCTCCTTATCTATATATAAAACTTGCCTTTCCAATAGAAATAAACCTTAAGAAAAAAAAGTCTGATGAAGAGGAAAAAAATACAAGGAATAAAGTGGAGTATAATAGTGAAAACCTATATATACTGCAAATTGAAAGAGCCAGAATTTTGAAGACAAAGTCTATTTTCAGACAGAAGACATAAAAGCATGTGTCCCACAGAGACAGCAGCACAAGTTTCACAACATTTGAGGCCCAGGCTTAGCAGGGCTTACTACTGCTTTTTAAAAATGACCCTGAATAACTATGACCTTGCATGTGAAGGTGGGGCAAACGAAAAGCAGACAATCCAATGTCCAGCTCAGGGAAACTTAATTCTTATAAGGACCACTGAGGGACAAAAGAGGACACAGTATACCCCAGGGGAAATGCTTACATAAGGCCAAAATGCCACTAACTGTATGCGTTCTCAGAGCTGGGGTGATAATGACAGTTAGAAATACACTGGATAGTCTACAGCCATACCACCCTGAACGCACCTGATCTCAGAAATACACTGGATAAAGCAGCTGTTGAGTATAAGCAAGAAATCAATTATCTGGTAACTTCTATACCTTTAAAAACCCATTTCCTATCTACAAATATCTACAGATATCCTCTGGGATATATTAAGATATACTCACTAATCCTAGGCTTTGGTAACATGTTTCAATAAAAATGTTAAGTAATTCAACTGAACACTTTGATTGTCCATTTTTCCCTAGACACTAACACCAACCCATCAGCACACACAGCAGACACGAAGGTTACATGTCCACAACTTATACCAGCCAAACCTATCAGCCACTGGCTGGCAGACGAGGTAGATGACCAACGGGACCTTCATCTGACCTCACTCAAGCACAGCAAGTCAACAAATTCTTTCCAATTACCATCACTTACTTCAGTCAGGTAGTTTTTCACGAACTCTTGAAATACAATCAATGTTGCTCAACTGACTGGCTTCAAAGGAAACATACACATGGCCTGGCTATTAGATGTTGTGTAACTGTAAAGACCAGTAACCTTCCCTGTTCAAATTCTAAATTCTATTGCCTCATCTTACAGGCTACCAGACAGCTGAACAGCATTTGTGCACTGAAAGCTGGTTTTCAGAGGGAAGAAATGACCCTAGACAACTGGGACAAATGTATAACTAAACACTATAGCAATCTCCTAGGAATGTGTCCCTTTGGGATTTTGACAAGTAGGCACAGTGATTTACTGAGCCAATTCAAATGAGTATATCAAAACACACAGAAGTCTAAAGGAGGGGTTATAATGAAGATAAAACCTCACTCTAAAACATTTCTTAGTGCTACAAAACTATGAGTAAATAGCCATGTTTTCCTCAGACATATCCGCCACTGTTTGCTCCCAAGTTTACCACTGGCAGAGAATCTCCTAGAGGTTAATGTACACCTGTGAAGAATGTATGGCCAATCCTTTAGTGTCTAGTTGGAAGACTGTGTGACGTAGGGCCACAAGATAAGGTCACCAAGAGCTATGCTACTTCCCAGCACTGCAGCACTACATGTGCATACTCCTAAGCACCTGAACCAAGTGTAGTGTGACTAAAGAACTAAACCTAATCTCATTCATTTAGATTTAAAATAGGATACTCTCATGAGTTGTTTGTTTATATTTAAGTATGTTTGGAGCAGTTTGGGTAGGAATCTACTTTTCCAACTGTTTTATGCTACCTAGGCACAATGCAGGTATTCCTGACGAAAAGTTACTATCCAAACAGAAAATATATTCCTAAAGTTAATTTCACCTTCTTTCTAAAGATTGATCTTCATTAGAAAGGCAGATTTGTGAGAAGAAACAAACATCTTCTGTCTGATGGTTCACTCCCCAAATGGCCGCAACGGCTGGAGCTGAGCTAATCTGAAGCTAGGAGCCAGGAGTTTTCTCTGGGACTCCCGCGCAGGTACAGGGTCCCGAGGCCTTGAGCCATCTTCTACTGCTTTCCCAGGCCACAAGCAGGAAGCTAGATGGCTAGTGGAGCAGTTGGAATATGAACTGGTGCCCATATGGGATCCTGGATCTTGCGAGGTAGGGATGAGCCATGGCACCAGATCCTTAATTTCACTTTCTAAACATGGTTGCTAAGAGCCATCTGCTGGACACACTGGCACAAAGCAGGCCTGTTAGAAAAGACATGGTGATGTTGAACAATACTGCAAGTCCGAGTCTGGAACAGAAGAGGATATAACAGAACTCAAAACACTGAAAACAGGGCTAATTTGTAGAACTATGGGTTAAGCCTGCGATGTCAGGAGCCAATATAGGTGCTGGCTTATGTCCCAACTGCTCCACTTCCAATCCAGCTCATGACCAATGACCTGGTCAATGCAAAATATGGCCCATGTGTTTTGGGTCCCTACCAATCAGGTGGAAAACCTGGATGAAGCTCCTGGCTTTGGACTGGCCCAGCCATAGTCACTTCTAGCCACCTTGTAATTAAACTAGTGGGTGGAAGACTCTCTCTCCCTCTCTGTAACTCTTCTGAATAAATAAATATTAAAATAACAACAACAAAAACACACTAAACTCAATTTATGGTATGATGTGGGGATCAGAAATACATTCATAGCCTATAGCTCCACAGAGAATGACTTACAGTTCAGTCAACAGTGACCAGGAGCCCACGTATAATTGTTTCACCACCACCCGAAAAGCTCTGCATTGGTTCTTCAACCACTGACCTCCACATTCATGAGCCATTCATCTGCCTTGCTCGTCTTCCAAGTCTGCTCCTTGCTACTCCATCATCTTACCCACAATCTGTCCTCCTGTTTTACAAAATTTTTACTCATTCTCTTCCTTCTATTTTTTCTTACATTTTCTTCTTTTTAATATACCAGATTTTACTTTTTGTCTGTGTCTTTATCATACAAGTTAGTCAGTTGACTTTGCAGTCTTGGTTCTCACATGTAGGGCTCTGATCCATTTTGAGCTGATTTGTATACGCCATGCTGTCAAACTCCAAATACATTCTTTGGCATGGCTTCCCTGAACCATTTGTTGGAGACTAATTTTTTTTTCCTACTGGATATTCTTGGTACCACTGTTAAAAATCAGCTCATCAGAGAGGTGCAGGTTTAATTTTAGACTCCCAATGATATTCCATTTATATATACATTTGTTTGTAGGCCAATACAAAGTATTAGGAATACTTTTGTTGTGTTAAGTCTTGAAAGCAGGAAATTGAGTCTTGTAACTCGGTTCTTCAATACTGTTTGGCTATTTGGGCCCTTACATTTCCATGTGAATTACTGGATCACCTTGGCACTTTCTGCAAAAGAGAAAGAGCTGGTTAGTTGGTTTTAATGTGTTTATTACACAGGTAGCTATCTGATCAGGCTGATAAAACAAATAAAAGGACTGGAAACTTTGCCTTCACTTGAGACTTCAGAGCTAGGTGTTTAAAAATTCAGGATTTCTGTCAAAGGTTGCTTGGTTTTTTAGGCAAGAATGTGACAAAGTTTTTAGGAAAAAGCACGGATGTGGAGGTTAAATATAAATCACGATTGGGCCTGGTGCAATGGCTCAGTGACTAAATCGTCACCTTGTGTGCGCCACGATCCCACATGGGTGCTGGTTCATGTCCTGGATGCTCCATTTCCCATCCATCTCGCCTGGGAAAGCAGTCGAGGACGGCCCAAAGCCTTGGGATCCTGCACCCATGTGGGGGAAGACCTGAAAGAAGCTCTTGGCTCCTGGTTTCAGACTGGCTCACCTCCAGCCATTGTGGCTACTTGGGGAGTGAACCAGCAATGGAAGATCTTTCTGTTCTTTTCTCTATAAATCTGATCTGCCTTTTCAATCAAAATAAATCTTAAAGAAAAAAGAAAACATGATTAAGTCCCATACCTGCCACTTCAATTCAATGAACTTAGATCCACTCCAAGCTTGTGTGTTGTCTGGAATGAGACAGGATGCACTAATACTGATAGAACAGCGGGAATGGAGACAGTATCGCCATAGATTCAATGTCAGCTTCTTTCCTCACTCCTTTCCATTCACGACAGCACTGCAAGGACACGTGCAACCATCTGCCCACAGGACTTGCCAGCCCGGGAGCTGGATGTGCAGCTAGCAAGCAGCTCCCTCCTGTTTGTCTACAGATGTAACAGGGAGACTCTGAGGTGCAGTCACAGAGGACAGGGTGGTACCCTCACATATTGCCATCCTTCTCAAGCCCTCAGCACCCACTTCCTTGGATTCAGAAGGATGCAAGGCCACCCTGCCCTGCTCTGCATAGGCCCAAGTCTAAGCCAAATCATATTAGATATCAGGCTCATAAAAATACGAGTCCCAAGCACAGCTGATGACAGAAGGAGGCAGGTAAAGCTCAAAAGCTATAACAGTCACAACTAAAGAGAATCAGTCCTGACCAAGCTATGTATGAGTGTGTAGACAACAGCATGGTGTGACAATAAAAGTAAGTACATACCTGCAATTTCTACCTTTCTGGATTACAAAGTACTCCTCTCTGGTTTTCCTTATCCTTTCAAACTTGACTGCTCTTCTACCTGAACCAGTACCTCTTGGACACTAGGTCACTCTGCCTCCCAGCCAGGGGGCCATCATTTGCCACCGTATGAGAGGCAACAATTCCTCCTGAGTTTTGTTCCTTTGGTTGACCTAGAAGCTGAATTCTTGGAATAAAGAAACCTACATGTCAACATTGTAACAGGAATGTGAAGGAATCCTAAAATCCATATCATAGGAGTTGGCATGAAACTGACAGGATTATAAACTCCATGTCAAACTTTAGAGAATATTACTACACTGTATCATGTGAACCTCAAGATGAGTGTGGCCCAATTCCAATTAGAAGGAAAGAAACAGCTAGTGGTCAAAGAACTCCCACAGCATCATCTTTGCCCTCCTTGCTGATTAGCCCAACCTCAAGTCTATGCCTTCCACGAGAAGCACAAAAGGACAAAGGCCCAGTTCTATCTCTAGAAGCATCTCTCTCCCCCTTTGGGAGCTGCAGGCACCATCACCAGTACAAACCAAGTCACAAGCCTGTATAAACTCATGTCACTTGTTTATAATATGATATCATATCATCCAGAGTCTGGAATGTAACCGGGGAGGTTTGTTGTGGGCCTGTGGGGGCAGGAGTGGAGGATGCCTGTGAAGAGCTGGGTTCCTCGCTCTGGCCAGAGTGCTGCCAAGCGTCATTCGGTGCTGATCCAGGTCTGTTCCATGTCTGGCTGCCCAGAGAACCAGTTCTCTTCTGACCCACAAAGTAATCTGAAGGTGGAGCAAATTCAGGATCTCTTTCAGCCCGGAGCTCCGACTGTTTCTTGGTCCAATATCCAAAGGAAAAGTCTAGAGAAAACAGGAAAGACTGCTATCAGAACCAATGAGTAAATCAACTGAGTTATTGCTACTGTTTTTCAGCTGCTGCACATTTTTCTTAAAGCCACTCCATGGAGTCAGCATTGCGGCGTAGCAGGTAGTCACTACCTCCAGAGCCAGTGTTGTACATTAGCGACAGTGCTATGTCCTGGCTGCTCCACTTTCAACTCAGCTCCCTGCTAAGAGCCAGGGAAGGGTGCAGAAGATGGCCCAAATGTTTGGGACCCTGTCACCCACATGGGAGAGTGAAGGCAGAAGCTCAGCCTAGAATTCCATGTGTGCCCAAGAGGATGCCGGTGGACCTAGGCACTTAAGCTGTCCTGTGATGGCTCCTGGGATGCATTAGCAGGAACCAGGATGGGAAGCAGTGGTAAGAATCAACTACAATAAGCAATGTAAACATTCCAAGTGAGTTTAACATGCTGTGCTACAACAGCTGCCCCTGTTAACCTTAAAACTTTCAAAGTGGGTTCCTGAAAAGCAGCATTCCAAAACTTTAAAATCATAAGAGGACAGAAGGAAACCAAAACTACACCAGGTACTTTTAAAAAACCCAAGATGCTAGTCTTTCATTACCACAAACAGCTGGTGTGGATATGGAGACTCAAGTTCAAGGATCTAGAGTGTTGCTTCAGCATCCAATCACCCACTGAAAATCACAGTTGGAAGAAGGATACCCTTTGCACTGCCTTTTTACCGGAAGGGCGCCATGCCTCCGAGGCCACCCCACTCACCTTTGCCGCGGTCCCACTCCCGCACATGTGGCACCCCAGGCTTGGTGTCCTTCCTCTCCTGGACAATGACTTCTACTTTGCTGCTCTGGGCAACAGGATGTGGAGTCAGCTCTGGTTCCAGGGCCAAAGGCTCAGCAGCATCTCCATCTATTTATTGTATGGAAACAATACAGCATTTTAATAAAGCTTAAGACTATTAAAGAAAAAAAAAGCCAATCCTAAAAGAAAGATAGTAATAAATACTTATAGAACAACTATCTATCATGTCCCAGGCACAGATTATTTACTACTTAATTTACATCATTATTTTGTCTGCAGTACCACGTAATTCTTGTGAAACTCTTACACAGTAATACAAACTGATAACAGCCAGGATTCAAATTCAAGGTTGGATGAATTTCACATCTCTGTTCTCCCCAAATCAACCATCTAAAGATCAGAAACCCCAAATTACCTAAAGTAACAATCACAAAGGACAAAGCAAGGGTTAAAGTGACAAAGAGCTGCATCTCTTCAATTCTGGTTATACTTTAAAATTTTAAAGGAAAATAAGCTTTTAATAAACACAGAGGTATCACTGTCTATCTTCTGGAAATATCAGATGTTTAGGAGAGCTTTTATATGTGATAGAGCTTTTATATGTGATAGGCACCAAATTTATACGAAACAAAACTATTTTCAAATTTCCAAATGTTCCTGGTTTCTTTACAAAGCTGAACGAGTTTTGCTCAGAGGTTAGAAATGGTCCCTGGCTTAGTGACAGGCAGAGAGCCTCCTACATGTCCCTTGCTCTCTACACTCCTTTTCCCTTCTGGTAAATTCACACCCCCAAGTTTAAATCAGTTTCATAGCCACCTTGCTGGAAGTCACCAGCTTCCCCAGCAAGTATGGGTGGGCTGAGGACATGGAGCTCTGGCCAGTGGAAAGGCCCATGTGTCTGCTAAAGAAAGCTAAATCTCGTCCTCTCTACCCCCAAGCTAAAACATAAACAGAGGCTGGGAAGCAAGCATTGACCAAAAATGATAGCAACACTCTAAGACAGAAATAGCAATACTGAACTGGATGGCCACAGAGGACAGAGATCTGTCTTGACACCCACACACCGGCTTTTGAAGTATTAAAGACACAACTTCTCAGTAGGTTAACTATTCTATGTAGATATCTACCTGTTAGGGTAGTTTAGCCTCTATTCCTATCAAAAGCAACTGCTACCAAAGCATTTCCAATCACAAATTGCCAACTTTTGCAACACAATTCCTTGGTAAGGTCTGGTGAGCTATCACCTATCGTCAGAGATCTAAGTTTGTTTTTTAAATTTTAATTTCTGATATTGTGAATATTTTAGAGAAAATGAATACTTAATAACCAATTAAAAACTACAGCTCTTAGAGCTGGCACAGTGGTGTAGCCTGCTAATCCTCCATCTGTAACTCAGGCATTCTGTAAGGGCTCCAGTTCAAGTTCTCAGCTGCTCCACTTCCGATCCCTCTCCCTGCTAAAGGCCTGGGAAAGTGGTGGAGGATGGCTCCAGGCCTTGGGCTCCTGCGCCCATGTTAGAGACAGAGAAGAAAGCTCCTAGCTCCAAGCTTCAGATCAGCCCAGGCAATCATCTGGTGAGTGATTCAACAGACAGAAGATCTCCCTCTACTCTCCCCGCCTCTCTCTCTAAACTTTTTCAAGGAAAATAAATCTTAAAAACAAAACAAAAAAAAAAACAGAAAACTACACAGCCCTAGCAAAATAAGACTAACACATGTAAGCTTACAACTAAATGTCTCTTAAAACAACTTATCTCTAAGTTATGAAACTTGAATCTGAGGAACAATCCAACAGACTGTTTGTTAACATCCTGACTTATGGCCCAAAATACTGAACTATAAAAGTGAATCATTTTAGTAACACAATTTATACCTGGCAGTACCTTAATTGTCAACCACTTACTCAAAAGGCAAAAATGAAGGATTAATCCCTATACTACCATCTCCATTGAGTGAAATATCTACAGTTTTCCCTTTTGAAGTTCTGAAAATTCAAGACAGGATATACCTCTACTTTCTTCTTCTCCATCTTCTTTGGATTTTTTCATCTTTTTCTGTCGAAGTTTGGCGAGTCTTGCTTCTAACATAGCCTTTCGTTTTTCCTTTATGTTTTCTCGTTTGGTTCTCTGATCAGTTGTCTGAAAGAAACATGAAATTATGAAACTATTAACTTAAAGAAAAATCCATAATATCTGTTACACGCATGAAACAATTTTCTTCTAAAAACAAACTAATTAGGCCAGCACTGTGGCACAATAGGATAAGCCTCCTCCTCCATTTCCAATCAGCTCCCTGCTTGTAGCCTGGGAAAACAGAGAGGATGGCTCAGGTCCTTGGGCTCCTGTACTACTTCAGAGACCCAGAGAGCTCCTGGTTTTAGATTACCTCAGCATCAGCTCAACTCCGGCCACTGTGGCCATTATAGGAGTAAATCTCTGCCTCTCCTTCTCTATGGAATCCTGCCTTTCAAATAAAAATAAAATTTAAAAAAAAATTTAAAAAAAATACTGATTTTTATGCTACTTCTAAGAAAGTATCTTGAGGATCCAGAAAAATTAAGATCTATGAAGTTCTCTCCCATTAGCCCAACTGAAGGCTTATGAATTTACAAAGCATTTTAGAAGCCTCAAGTTTCAGGAAAACCCTCCAATTCTGCTCCATTCCTTAACTGCTTTCTATTTTCTTAGACCTTCCCAAAAGTTCCACATTTGAAATATCAAAGTCACACAGGGTATTTCGAGCAGTTCTAATGCTAAAATTTAAAGCACCAAAATGTTATAGCGATTGCAATCTACAATGCATTTTGATCAATTTTCATTTCTAACTCTAATCAATATGGCTGTATGTGCCAACAACCAAATGGCCAAAACCCTTCTGAGCATCAGCTCCGAGCACCATCCATACCTGCTCACGCAGCATCTCCAACGTCTTCATTTGCTTGTTTCTCAACTCTTGGTCTCGCGCAAAGGCAAAATAGCCAACACCAAGTTGCCGGGCCTCTGTAATAATTCAACATCATTCAGAAGGTTAGATTACCCTGATCAGGAAACTATACTCAAACCAAATTTTCTATCAAAGCAAAAAGAAATATAACACTATTTGACAGGAGATGAAAAACAAACAAACAAAAGCTAAACAAGCAAACAAACAAAAACCATGAAATCAGCTTTCATCTTTTTTGGCAAGTGATAATCACAATGAAACTAATTTTTAAGCCATAGATTATCTCTACTTTTGGATAGAAATTTTAAGGATAAAAAGGGTGGGACTTCTCCCTT
The DNA here is from genome assembly GCF_030435755.1 of Ochotona princeps. Classification (NCBI taxonomy): domain Eukaryota; kingdom Metazoa; phylum Chordata; class Mammalia; order Lagomorpha; family Ochotonidae; genus Ochotona; species Ochotona princeps. The sequence continues at coordinate 35,639,482 of NC_080852.1, read as the reverse complement.
TCTCTCCTCACCCCGGATACAGAAAAAAAATAATATTAATGTGGAAACAATGGTAACACTTTCCTGTAGCCCTTGACCCTTTGTGCCCTAATCAACTATGTAAAGATTATCAAAATAAAAGAATTAAGAAAAAGTAATGGAGATATTTTGAATTTCTGAACCAGAAGAATCTATGTTAGAGCTTTTGCTTAATGATTACTTCCCTTTGTGCTTGTCATTCATTCAATACATCTATATAAAAAGAGGTAAAAAGCCCAAGAAAATAGCACTACCATTTTCCCGGATGTCTTCATAATGAATGGGCCCCATAGGTCTTCTCAGAGCCTCCCGTTCTTCTTCTTCCCACTGCTGGCGCTGAAGTTCTTTTCTCATATCTTCAGATAATAAGGTTTTTTCATTAGCAGGACTGATGAAACTATAAGGAAAACATTCAGGTAAGGACTGTGAATTGTCAGTGCTTAATTTCATTTGCTGGATCACGGAAAAGAAACTTAAGAACACTACTTAATAAATAAGATGGTTCAGACCTAACATATCAGCCATTTTAATCGCTACTTGAGCAGATAGAATCTTGTCTTGTTTCTCTAGACAAAGAATTTTCCTTCCCACATCCTGCTCCAGGGCTCGATGGGGGTTGGCCCAAGCAGGGCCTTCTTCAGCCTCTCATCCAGGGCATGGAAGCGCCTAACACTACAGCCCAAGCAGGGCCTTCTTCAGCCTCTCATCCAGGGCATGGAAGCGCCTAACACTACAGCCCAAGCAGGGCCTTCTTCAGCCTCTCATCCAGGGCATGGAAGCGCCTAACACTACAGCCCAAGCAGGGCCTTCTGTCCATGCACGTGGCCAAGGTTCCTGCTCTCTTTTCTTTGTGCCCAGTTCAGGCCTATCTGTAACACTTGAACACAAAGCACTCTCCAAAAACATTCACATAGAAGTTGCCCATTTCAAATGAGTAATTTCATTCCCTGGGATGTTCTGGCAACATATTTCTTTGGCTTATTTTAGGACCCAGAGAAAAATGGAATTCTAAGGCTCTTACTTTAAAAATGTAAGGACTGGGCCTGGCGCCGTGGCCTAACAGCTAAAGTCCTCGCCTTGAACGCGCCAGGATCCCATATGGGCGCCGGTTCTAGTCCCAGCAGCTCCACTTCCCATCCAGCTCCCTGACTGTGACCTGGGAAAGCAGTCGAGGACGGCCCAATCCTGCACCTGTGTGGGAGACCTAGAACAAGCTCCAGGCTCCTGGCTTCGGATCGGCGCAGTACCAGCCGTTGCACTCACTTGGGGAGTGAATCATCGGATGGAAGATCTTCCTCTCTGTCTCTCCTCCTCTTTGTATATCTGATTTTGTAATAAAAATAAATAAATCTTTTTAAAAAATGTAAGGACTGTGAATATCAATGCTTCATTTCATTGTGCGATGATGAAAAATACATGAAAATACACTCTAACAAAGATGGCTCTAACCTGCCTCCCTATCCCTTATCTGCCTGTGGGATGACGAAGTGCATGTTTCTCAAAGCCCTTTCTCCGTAAAGGCAGGCTCACTATACAGTTGTTGTTATGGGAAAACACCCCTCCGCCTGAACAGTACTTCGCCCATGCCCCTCAGCAGGTGCTTAGTATGGATGCACTTGGGTTTTCCTTGTATCATCTGTACCTGCTCGTGTACATGTGCTAACTACTAAAAACTGCTTTGATAAACATTCTTCTAAAAGTAGAGCAACAGAGACCAGTCAGTATAAAACAGTATCTCCCAGATGACAATCCATGTGGCTGCCTATGAGGCTGGGCACAGTCCTCCCATACATACTTACAGTCTCCCTTGAAGATTTTTATCCATCTCCAGCAGATCTGGTAAATCCTTTCTCATACAGCGCCGGGATCGGCCCAGTGAGTCCACGTAATCCACCCTGAAATAAACATAAGAGGTGAAGAAGACGTTGATTATAATAAATGGGTCCCTGAGCTCAGAGCTCAGTGCACAGTGAAGAATCAACACAGTCCTTACTACCAAGGACACCCCTCAACCTGGGGGACCACCACCGCTGGGAAGAAAACGGGCTCTGTCAAGGAGAACCTGATGCACAATAAGCTCACTGTGCCCTTCCTTAGATCTTAATTTTAGAAAGTAACTGATCACTTATGCTTCTGAGTTCAAAGACAAGTCATCCTTAGAGAACTTCACTGCAATGTCTGAGGGTTGCTTTAATCTAGCCGAGACAATCACACACACTGTCAGCAACCTGTCTGGTTCTCAGATTCTCATCTTACTCAGTTCCTCAGAGCCTTCTCAAGTCTCGCTATTTATTCCTTCCTTCTTTCTTCTAATTCTTCCCAATGAATAAAAAAAAAAATCCTTAATGGAAGTTATGTTATTTTTTTGAACTCTATTTGGTTAGGAGGAACCTAAATACCACACCACACCACGCCCGCCTCCCCTTCCTTCCTCTCTTTCTAAAAGATTTTATTTATGTGAAAGGCAGCATTACACAGAGATCAAACACCCTTTGGTTCACCCCAAATGGCTGCAGCAGCTGTGGCTGGAGCCAAAGCCTAGAGCTTTGTCCACGCTGCCCACATGAGGCCCAATTACTTGGGCATCTTCTGCTGCTTCCCCAGCTACGTCAGCAGGGAGCTGGATCAGAAACAGAGCACACAGGACTTAATCTGATGCTCACATGGGATGCTGGCATTACTCAGAGGGGCTTAATCTGATGCTCACATGGGATGCTGGCATTAATCAGAGGGGCTTAATCTGATGCTCACATGGGATGCTGGCATTACTCAGAGGGGCTCAATCTGCTGCACCAGAAACCTGGCCGTGCCACATCTTTTTCTTGCATTTGTCCAAATGATTCAGTAAGTGGATACATAGAAAAGCAAGACACACACAAAAATATCTCCAACTTCCTACAGGAGGAAACATGGACAGATTTTTGTGAAAAATACCTTATTTTATATTGTGATACAACAGGTGTTTGCTTTTTTAAAATTAATGGCTGGGAATTTCATATAACCTTTGTTATCATATATGTACCTTTACTTTTGTTAGTAATTTCCTTCCTCAATAGTAAAGCTGATTTTAACTCTTCCTATAGTCTAAATGCTGATTATCACAAGAAATAAAACCTCCAACTACAGAAAAGAATTTGTTTCTTCTCATTTTCATAGCTTTTCCCCAAAAAAAATGAGTAAGGAAAGAAAACTGGCCAGATGGTCTGTGTAATTATTTACGGTGTTTCTAAGGAGAAATTTTCCACCACCTGGGATTTGAGTGCCAAAATGCTTTTTACAAGCAGTTACAATTCTGAATCTTAACTTAGAAACAAAAAACAAAGCCAGAACTCCCTCTGGTTCCTTTTTCATCATAGGGTATCATGTGACAACTTCAACTGCACTCCAAACTGTTCAAACAGCCAGCAAATTATTTTTAATGACATATTAATAGGCAAAAAAAAAGTTTAAAAAAAAAACATTAAAACTTCAAAGGAGATGGGTTTTCTAACGCAATCATTGACAAGAGTGTGATGGCAGCTGCTGCACCCAGTGATCCCATACTGCGCAGCGCAACAAGGGCTTACTCCTACGAGGCTAATGCCAGGAGGGGTAGCCATGCCATATTCAAAGGGCGCTGGGAGAAGATGCATGCTTGGGCAACACAAACCAACTTTAGGCAGGATAGAGGACTACCAAAAGTTGGCCTCCACGATTTATCTTTCAGGTAATGAGGCCTGACATGTGCCACTAACAAATCAAAGCTAAGACTCAGAGAACAGGAAGGACATTACGTTCTACCAAGGTTCAATCCAGAATTCATTCAGTAAGAAATGATGAACCCAGACACTAACAAAAGATACTGGATGTTCCTTTCTTTTGGTTGTTTTAGCATGCAGCCACATAGCTACCCTGAACGGAATCAACCGGAAGAAGACATTTGTTTTATCCCAATTGTCTCCTGAACCAATGGGGACACTCTCAGGAGGACAACGATGAGGGGGGTCTCGCCCATCACAGCAGTCAGCCTGCTCTCTGTAGCTGATGAACCATAGCCTCACAGGTCAACAACTGCCAACAGTACTGAGGAGCTCAGAACAGCTATCTCTCACAAACAGCAAGTCGGCACGAACGGGGATGGGTTGGCTCCCATAGGCAGAGGAAAGTGTCAGGGCACTGGTCCATCTCAGTAACTTCAGCACTGCCCAAGGCTCAATTTTCTAAATAACATGTTGCACGCAGATAAAATCTAAATGCTCCAAAACTGCAGCTTTTTGAACACTGACATGATGTCACATCTAACCTCACGCATAATATGTCAGTCAAAAACACACTGCAATGAGAACACTGCATAAGATCCCTTTCAAGTTCTATGTACGTCAATGAGACACACATGAATCTCCTATTTACAACTGGGTTCCATCTCCATAATCTCATTACATATATGCAAATATGGCAAAATCTGAAACCCAAAATACTTCTGGTCCCAGTATTTGTCAAAAGGGATACCAAATCTGTAAGAATATCTTTATTCTGGACTCTATGCTTATTGATATATTGGTATCTTTTAATCCCTATCACTTATCTACACAACAGTAAAATTCAAACAATTTCAGTAATTTTTTAATTAAAGACACTACCAGAAGAAAACTCATCCTGCCAGAGACCCCTGGCTGGAAATGAGATGACATATCCTAGACGACAGATCCAAGGCAGCAGCACAGCTAACACAGGATCATGGCCTGCTTACACAGCTCAGTTACCTGGTAAGCCAGGCTTACCAGTCATCAGTGCAGATCTCCCTGGATCTATCCCAGAAGTGGGCACACAGTAAGAGCTTAGGCCTTATTGATAAACATTGTCATGATTTCTGTACTGGGCCAACTGTTTTCATATAGGTAACGATTTAATCTAACCTAATCCAAAGAAGCACCTGAAAAGAAAAGAAACCCACAACAGAAGCGTAGCATAGGAGTTCAAACACCACTTGAGATGCCTGCATGCTGTCAGAAGGCCTGGGTTCAAGTTCTTGCTCTTCGCCCAAAATCATCTTCCTACTAATTCACATTTTAGGAAGCATCAAGTGATGTTCCTAGAAGCTGTGTCTCTGTCACGTACATAGGAGACCTAGACTGACTTCCCAGCCTCTGGCATAAGCCTGGCCCATCAGAGGCTGCCGCAGGCATAGGGAGTGAATGACCAGAAAGTAGACTTCTGTCTGGTACTCTGCCTTCAAATACATCAACATGAAAAGTAAAATAAAATAAAATATTTAAAAAGAAAGCCCAAGAAAAATAAGGAAAAGTGGTCAGAAGACCACACAGAGGCACTGGTACATCCTCAGTGCTGTCGGAGGCGACTCTTTCTAATCTACAATATCACCAACCATTCTTCACCGGGATCTTGGGGAGGAGGCAGATCTTTTTCAGAAAGAATATCTTCATCGTCGTCCCTTTCTCCTGTATTTTGAGACTCTTTTTTGGCACCCAAGGCTTCCATTTCTCTTCGTTTGTCTATGATCTTCTGCGTGAAATCCACAAGGTACAAATCTTCCACTTCCTCATCTAGCACACAAAAATCATTTTCAGACATCAAGGAGTGATACTACATTAGACTGGTAAGAAGCAGCGTCATTCATCATGTAGTGGCTCCCCAGCCACTGACAGTTCACGAATTCACATTTCTATCTGTGAAACACAGCACCACCGTGGCACCCACAGAGGGTCTGTAAACAGACCACCACACACATGCTCCACCCACAGCCTTTCCTTTTTCAAAGACAGCCTTAGTTGCACATCACTGGCCTACTCAGACCTGTTTTAATGCCTCTACCTTTTCATCTGTCCTTTTCCAGCACCTGACTGGCACACACCATGAGAGAAAAGGCAAAGGATCTGGCTGCCACTCTACCTCTATCCCCTCCCAGCACTAACCACTGCCCAGCAACTGGCACTGGGCAGCTGGCAAATGCTGCTTTTTTCTGTGCAGCAGCGGAAAGTAAAATTATAATCTGCTTTTGACTAGCATTCCTTATTATTACAGTTATATTAACAAATAATACAATAACTAAAAGCCTGGATCAATTACAAAAATAAAATACAACTCATTATACTTACCTATAAAGTCTCCTTTAGTCATTTTTTCATATAATTTAGCTTTTTCTTCCAATTTTTCCCTGAGGGAAAAGAAAAGTATTAGAAATGATCCTGCAACCGTCTTTCCTGAGGACAGTGCCCCACCCTCAGCCTCACAGCTGCTACGTGCACACATGATCAATACTGACCTCTTGGCTTCAACAGCCACTGGTTCCCACCTATCCCAAGGGATCATACCCACTGTCTACTCTACAAAACAAAAAAAGTTCCATGACAGCATGGCTCATGTCCGATGCTAAAGTGATACCCAACACACAGTAGGCACAATCAGTATTGGAAGAACGAATGAACAAACTGAGGTCAGACTCCAACAACTGTAAGTTACATAACAAATGCAACCTAATCTACATGCAAAAAAAGAGGTAGGTATGAACAAAAACATTTTCATGTTGCAATCAAATTCAACTCAACGCTTTCTGCATGACTGTCTTTAGACCCTGCTCATTCACAGGGACAGATACAGTTTATTAGGCTTTTCCTAGGAACCTAAAAATCAACTTCTTGTAACTCTACTAACACCATAATGGCTATTTCATACACCGTAAGAACAGCACATTCATAACACACAATTAATAAAACACAAATCGCAACTCTGGCATTTCAACAAAGAAGTTTCTTTGTACACATTCATTCTGACAAGATTGAATTTTTCAGTAGGCTGAGCTCAAACAGAACAGCAGCAATTCTCTATTCTACAAAGACTTAATGATGGTAAAGAGAAGCCTCAAAGAGCTCATCCAGGTTGGTGTTTTTAACTCCCTGTTTATCCTACAATGACAATCCACTCAGGGGTCTTACATCTTGCAGGTTCTCCTTTCTTCCTTCCCATATATGACAAGGAAAAAAATTTTTTTCAAGATCTATTTTATTTTTACTTGAAAGACAGAGTTTTAGCGAGAAGACAGATCTTCCATCTGTTGGTTCATGGACAAAGTGACTGCAGAGGAGAGCGGTGCAAATAAGGAGACAGCCAAGAGTAAGAGCAAGCAGGAAAGGACAAGGCATTTCATGGGGTGTCACAGCAGACCTCAGGGGGCCAGGACAGCACAGTAACTCATCAAGAGCAAGGAAGAGGTCAGAACACAAAGGCTGGATTTAATACAAGGATGACGTAGTGACTCAACAACAACTCCTTTAGTAAAAAACATGAAACCCAGTGTAAGTCTGGGCACAATTTCAGTCAAACCACTTAGGCGCCTGACACTCTTGTTATCCCCGTTAACAACCACAACAACTTCACAAAAATGTCAACGGTGTGGAAGACTAGAAAAAGTTGAGGGGAGTTGTTTTAAATGAAATGGAGGTCAGAGATTTGTAATCTGAATCCTGGTTTAAACGTTTAAAACGTTAGTTGGTACAACTGATAAACCTGAATAAGGCTACATTTCTAGGCTATCTATCACTGGGGATGAACTGCCCGTGCTAGCATTCATGCTGAAATGTTTCATGGTTAAGCATCATCATGCTTCAGACTCCCCACACACGTGACAGACAGAAAGCAGGAAATGGAGAGAGAAATGGAGAAGGAAGGGAGGCAAGTAAGTAGCCAAGGAGAGAAAGCAAAGGAGGCAAGATGTTAATCTGGGAACTTACGTGAAGAATATCAGATTTTCACTGTACCCTTCTCTCAATTTTTGAAACTTGTCAAAATCTAAAAGTTGGGTAAAACATTTAGTTTCTCAACAATGGTGTCACCATCATCTAGCTCAGAACTACGCCACACACACTGTAAATTCTTGTGTTCACAACCTTAGTGTCTAACAAAGGTTCATAGAGGGGATTCTTTGTATTTTTTCACCTTAGATTACATTCTGTCTTTTCATAAGACCACAGATATATCTGCACATTGTATTATTTTTTGGAATACTTATACTAATAGTTATTAAGAGAATGCCAAAAATGGGGCCTGCACAGTGGCTCAACAGCTAACCCTCCGCATGCAAGCACGAGCATCCCATATGGGCGTGAGTTTGTGTCCTGGCTGCTCCACTTCCCATCCAGCTCCCTCCTTGTGGCCTGGGAAAGCAGTAGTAGAGGACAGCTGAAAGCCTTGGTGTCCTGCACCCACATGGGGGACCCAGCAGAAGCTCCTGGCTTCGGATCAGCTCAGTGCTGGCCACTGTGGCCCTTTGGAGATTGAACAAGAGGATGGAAAACCTTTCATTCTTTCTCATCATCTCTCTGTAAATCTGCCTTCCCAATAAAAATAAATAAATCTAAAAACCCCAAATCAATCCTCTCCCCCACACCCCTCCCCCCCAAAAAAAAAACAGAAAAAAAAGATGCTAAAAATCACATCTGTAGGGGCTGGCACTGTGGTGTAGCAGATAAAGCCAGCAAAGCAATTGCCTACAGCACTGGCATCCCATATGGATGCCAGTTCAAACCCTGGCTGCTCCACTTCTGGTCCAGCTCCCTGCTTGTGGCCTGGGAAAGCAATGGAAGACGACCCAAAGCCTTGAGACCCTGAACCCGCATGGGAGACCCAGAAGAAGCTCCTGGCTCCTGGCTTTGGAGTGGCCAAACTTCAGCCATTGCGGCTGAAGTTCCCACTCGGGGAGTGAATCAGCAGATGGAAGATCCTTCTTTGTCTCTTCCTCTCTCTTTGTAACTCTTTCAAACAAAATGAGCAAACCTTTTTTTAATAAAGCAAAGTCTGCAAAATTAAGAATTAAGATTTGAACCTTCAATCCATGGGTTAGGCCCCTCAAAAGTCCCCACGTTTACCATGTCTCCACTCACCTTGCTTTGTCCAAAGTCTTCTGCTCCTCAGCCTTCTGCTCCGCATCCTTCTCAGCTCGACCGGAAACCCCTGCATTCTGTTTGCTCCAGACACTTGGTTTCTGCAGAAAAAAAATTAAACTATACAGTTCCACCACAGGATTACAACAAAAATCACTGAATCCATAGGAAAAAAAAAAAAAGAGAGAGAGATCACCACATAAATCAAAAGAGACAAATGGATCTTCCGACAGCTAACCTACATCCGGCAAAACACAGTGACGGTGTATGGCAAACCTGAGCTAACAAACAGCCCTACATTTTATTAAGAATTTCCTTATACAAAGGCATAAAGTTTCTTCTGTATTATCTTTGATATGCTGAAAGAATACAAATTACAGGGTTCTAATGAAAATAGATACTACAAAGAACTGGTAAATCAGACTTTATACCACTAGGAAAAGTATTCACATCTCAAAGATCCTGATATTTTCTGCTATATTTCTATCTTACCTAACTATGTCTATTTGAAAATAGAACACTATAGGACCCGGAATGGTAGCCAAGCAACTAAAGTCCTCACCTCGCATGCGCCGGGAACCTATATGGAAACCAGTTCTAATCCCAGTGGCCCCTCTTTCCATCCAGCTCCCTGCTTGTGGCCTAGGAAAGCAGTCAAGAATGACCCGCGTGGGAGACCTGGAAGAGGCTCCCGGCTCCTGGCTTCAGATCAGCTCAGCTCTGGCCATTGTAGCCACTTGGGGGGGTGAATCAACAGATGGAAGACTATCTTCCCTTTCTCTCCTCCTTTCTGTATATTTGACTTTCCAATAAAAATAAATAAATCTTAAATATATATACATAAAACACTATAAAATCAGATACTTTCCCATACGAATGTAAATCTTAGTACTTAATAAGAAATGCTAAGGAATTAGAGTATTATCCTCTACCTTTATATAATTCTTAATAATGTGCATTGTAATATTTTAAAATTTTAATGGGGATGTTGACACAAAATAGGGATTTTCCTTCATATTTGTATGTGCTAGTACCACTGACACTTTCAAAAAGCAAGCATGGTATTAATTCTCCCATGTACAGAATCAATGGGGACAATCAGAATTTATTTTTACCTTATTAGTTGTTTTTGGTTTTCCCAAAATTCCAGAATCTTTTAGAAGTTTCTCCTGTTTGAATTCCTCTTGTTTGCGGAAAAGTTCGGCCTTAAGATCGACTAACTAGAATAAAACCAAGAAGGAAACAAAAATATTTTATTCAATTCTTGCAGGTAATCAGATCATTAAATTACTGTCATTCTCAACACAGGATGCCAAAGTCTTCTAAACAGATAAGACTATAAAATTAAATGCTTAAATATAGAATGTAGTACAAAATTAAACGATATCACAAGACCCACTCCAAACACACTTTTGCTCTTCTTTTTAACACTCTAGACTTTGCCTGGGCAAGCGGAGAACAAAACAGCAAAATGAACAAAAGAAATGCAAATCTTTTAGATGGAGATTCAACCAAAGCTAATGGGCACCTTTACCCTGACTGGCACTCTGCCCGCTCCTTCATGTGGTCATCTCATTGCCTCATCGTGATAAATTCATTATCTCTGCAGAAGAATATTTTTATTCAGAAATTATTTGATCATTCAGTTTGTGCCAGGCAGGAGACCACAAACATGATTTATACCTTTCTGCCTACCATCTGATAAGAAGGATGCTTTGTAATACCAACACAAAGTAATCAAAGACTTTAAAGCGCAACAAAACAGCACAGAGGCTCAGCCAAGGGGTTCCTCCTGGCCCAGGGACCACAGAAGGCTGAGCTGAGCCTTACCAGACAGGCAAGATCTCAACAGATAAAACAGACCGAGTGGCGAGAAAAGCTCCAGACCTACTTCCGAATGGCTCCCAACTCACAATGGCTCAGCGCACAACTAGTCAATGTTCCCATGCTACACTCACCAGCAAGAGTACTGCGAACTGTGGTGTGCGGCTTGGTCCTGCCTCACTCGCTGGCCACAGCAGGGACCACAGCTCCCCAGTCAGCGCCGCGACCATGAGGGGACAGTGCCCTGGGCAGCCAAGCTAGGTTCGGGGCACCCCGTGCCCTTCCCACGCACACTATTTTCAACTTAGCATGTGCTTGTTGGTGCGTGACCCCAGCGTCAGGTGGGGAGCATCGGCGGCTGTAACTGAATTACAGTTACAAGAGGGTTCAAGAGAGTGAGGCACTCGGGGTGACTGGGCGAGGATCGGCGCCTGTCACCTTCGTCAGCCAATACTTCCATGAGGGCTGTCGGTCCAGCTCCCAGCAGCCTCGATCCACCCAGCTGGGGCGAAGACAAAGAAAACACGGAACACTAGCCAGCCGTAAAAATGGGCGAGATCCTGTAGTTTGCAACCACGCAGGGCAGGCCTGAGGTCATTACAAATAAAAGCAGTCGGGCGCTGGTCTCACTCTTCACGAGTGACCACCAGAGGCTGGGAGGAAGCGGGTGGGGATAAGTTCTCATTAAGGGTAAGAAGCCATGGCCAATCACAGCAGACTGCTTATTTTCCTAGAGAAAGGGTTCTGAACGCTTCCACCGTGCAGAATGCCAACTGGTGGCAGAGACACATCTTTGAACACTGACCTAACAGGACGCCACGGACACTTGCATGGAAACTTTACACGGAGCATCCCACAAAAACGGACGTCACGAATGTCTCCGTTCAAGAAGCAGAAAATAGTTCGACGGAAACGAAGCCACACCCAGCAGTGGACGCCGTCAGACCCCCCGACTCCGGACGGGAGACCCCGGGCAGCAGAACCCGCGAGGGGCCCGGGCCCGCGGGGACTCCTCCCGCTCGCGGCACGCCGGGGCTGCCGAGCCCCCCGACCCGCGGGAAGGGCCTCCTCGCCGAGGGGAACGGTGTCCAGCGCGGGGCTACGCGACGACCAGCCGGCCCGGGGCCTGCAGGGCGACAGAGGCCGGGGCCGCGTTGCTGTGAGGGGAGAGGCCGGGGCTGGAGAGCCCGGGGCCGCAGCATCACCGAGCCGCACCTACCGAAGACGCTGCCACGTCCAGGGGTTTCTTCCTCCGGTCCATGGTGGCGTCGGAGCGCGCGGACCTAAGCTCGCAGGCCCTTCCAGAATCTCCTCAGCCCTGACAGACCGACTTCCGGCGCGACCGAAGGAACTTTCCCAATGACTCTAAACTTCCGGTTTGGGCGCCATCTTGTGAAGGTCTCCATGCGGTGCGTTTGAAAAGCACCGCCATTTTGGGAAGGTAAGAGGGTAACGGATAAAAAGGTGAACTAGTGTTGGCGCCATCTTGAGCGAGGTTTTCCTTGCAGTGGACCCCATCTTGAATGGGGGAGGATGGCTGAGAGGTGAGGATGGTACCATCTTGAGGAGGACTTCGTGAACGCAAGATATTCATAGTGCAAACGAGGGTAGTTTAGGAGTCCTGCAAGATTCTAAACTGTTGGAAAACTTGCTGTGTGCCAGATAGCGTCTGGAGCTTTTTACATGTTAATTAGTGGGCTCAGGACAGTCACATTGGAATAGATCCATACTGCATTATTGTCTTAGCCTTAGAAGTAGCGAGCTGACGTGACTATGAGCGTATTGGTTAGGTGCTGTTCAGTTTCCTCTTAAGAACATGTACTCTAGTGGTGGGCACTAGATATAGTGGGTTAAGCCATTGCTTGAGACAAGGCATCTGGGTTCCATGCCCCTGCAGTGGCACTTCCAACTCAGCTCTGTGCTAAGACACCTAGGAAGGCAGTATAGAATGGCTCAAGTATTTGAACCCCTTCACCATGTGGGAAAACTGCATGGGGTTCATGATCTTGGCTCTGACATTACACCTATCTGGGAAGTGAACCACAGCATGCATCTCTATCTCTCCCTCTGTGTAGCTCTGTTAAAAGAATATGAGCTATAGAGCCCGTCGTGGTAGCCTGGCAGCTGGAGTCCTTGCCTTGCACACACGAGGATCCCATATGGACACTGGTTCTAGTCCCGGCAGCCCCACTTCCCACCCAGCTCTCCACCTGTGCCTTAGGAAAGCTGTTGAGGTTGACCCAAAGCTTTGGGACCCTGCACTCATATGGGAGACCCAGAGGAGGATCCTGGCTCCTGGCTTCGGATCAGCGCAGAAGGAGGATTTTTCTGTCTCTCCTCCTCTCTATAAATCTAACTTTCCAATAAAAATAAAATGAATCTTTTTTTAAAAAAAAAAAGGTATATGGGCTATAGAAACTTAGTGGTCTGTAGTCTTAGTTTACTGGGCTATGTGGTTTTGGATACATCACTGTCCTGGCCAGCAGGACAGTCAACGGGGTCGCAGCCACCTAGGAGAGAATGAAGGGACAAGAGACACAAAGAATGGACAGCAAGACAGTAGGTCTGATCAAGCTGTCAGTTTATTGATTTCAACTGAGGGTTTTTATATTCTTCAGTAACTAAGGCTCAGGGAAAGAGAAGCTGGGACGCAAGCCATGGTCTCAAGACCGATTGTTCTTGAGCAGCCACCATATCAACAATAGTAACCAACATATCGACAATAGCGTAGGTAATCAGTAACAAGATGTTGGTAAGTACAGCATCAATCACATTCTGAAACAGTTGCTAGGAACAATTGAAGCTAAGCGTGTGATTAGTTTCATAACTTCTTTCCCAAGCATCTAGCCAACCAGGGGTTTTCCACTGTCCCATAGGTCTATATTCAAAATGGCTTCAGTGTGGCTATAGTGCACGGCTCCTGACACATCACATTTTTTTCTCCCTCAGTTTCCAAAGGGTGATAAAAGTGTGCCTTCCTCCCTGCCGTTAGGAGAAGTAAATACTAAGTGAGTTGATCTTGATAAAAATGTTAATGTGTGGTAGACTTGTGACCCCCCCTCCCAACCACACACACACATTGAGATGTCTGCCTTCCAGCTGCCACCCTCTCCTTGCCCCCACAAGTCTGTGAGTCCACCAGTTAGAGGAGGGTTGCAAATAGCAGTCGGTTGAAGCTGTTGAAATGGGACGACTGTCCAACTGGACCCAGAAGGTCACAGTCAATGACAGAAATCCAAGCCCACAACTGCAGACTTTGAAGGAAGATTGGGGCCACTGCCGAGGGGGAAACAAACACAAAGGAAAGGCTCCTTCTCTATAGTCTTCTGCAGCAGTGCGCCGTTGCTGATACTGTCATCCTAGCCTTGTGGGACACAGGTTAGAGTCGGGACTTCTAGAACTGTCCCAGAATACATAAATGTGTGGTGTCTGAAACCACTCAGGGGATGGGATTGGTTACAGCAGCAGGAGACCCAGGGCTCCAGTGCTATTGATTGCAGCAGCAGCGCGGACTGTGTGCCAGGCAGGTGTGTACCTGTTGCCATGGAATAGTAATCCTTGCTAGAATCTCGGCAGCACAGCTGGTACCCTCTGTGTGACCAAGGAGAAAAAAGAGGCTCCAGATGTTTAATACCCCACGGCCTGGCATCATCTGTGTTAGTCCACCTGGCTAACTCCAGCTATGAATGCATTCATAGCCCAAGAATGATCTTAGCATGAGGCCTACATGCATGTCAGGGCCATTTTCCGATTGGCGTGTGACAGTGGCTGGAGTCAGTCACTCAAAGGACATGGGAGAAAGTGCTTGTACACTATTTTCTGATAGAGGGTAACTGACATTAGCTTCCAAAAATGGAAAGAAGATTTTTCTAGACGAGAGAGGTATTAAGAAACCAGAACTTTAGTTTGCTTGCCCCTGGCCCTGAGGCCAACCGAGTGGTGGTCCTGGGCCCCTAGGCAGGACAGACGCAGAGCAGTGAATGTACCCTAAGAAGAGCATCTGGCTTTCTCTGTAGGATACCAGCGGGACCTTGGCCATCACCTCCTTCCCCACAGGTTTCCACCATTTCCCTTGTTGGTGGCTCCCATTAAAGGAGCATCTCTGTGCTTATAATCACTGCTAGGAGGCTTCAAGGCCTAGAGTCAAGCTCTTTCCGTCTGGGGTCTGGAGAAGGAGGGCTAGCTTGGCCTTGAATCCACAGGAAAATATGCTCCATGCACATGGTTCTGGAATGTTCTTCCTGAGACTGCATCCTTTTCTGAAGATTTTTGTCTTCTCTAATCCCGAGGCCACTGTGAACCACATGGGGACCTAGGTTCTGGAAGAAAGGGAAGCACTGGGACACCCTAATCTGGTGAAAACGAACCCTGGAGGCACCAGGAGTCAGTTCCAGCTCACCTCCTTGGCTACAGAAGCACATCACACCACCCCTAAGAGCTTCCATTCTTTTTCCCAGCTGGGCACACAGGATGTGGCTGACAGAGCGAAATGATTTGCAAGCAGAAAATGCTGCGTGGGCATCACCTGCAGGATGCACAAGTTGTGCTCGGCACCAGGTTTCTCACAGCGGAAGGCACATGCATCGTGGCAGACTGCGTTCTAACGCTGCATGTTTCTGGCACCCAGTGAGTTCGTACCCTCCTGGGCCCCCAGAGGAGGAATTCTGGGAAGGAGAGCAATGATCTTTCTTGTCTCTTAACTGCCTGGCCAGACTGCTCGATGCTTCTGTGGGGAAGGAAGATGGTCCGATAAAGCAGCTGTGCTTTCTCTCTTTGAGCCCGGCCACCAAAGCTGGTTCTGGTTTTACTGCCCCTTCAGTCATCTGCCAGCACGTAGTCACCTAAGCTGGCCTCAGCCAGGCAGCCTGTGCTGCTGGGGAAATGTTTTCATCAGTGCTCAAGCCCAGAGCTTCCGATTATTTCTGGGCCTCTCTCGGCCTGTGAAGATGATCTTTCTACCTGTCGTGACTCTGCAGACGCAAAGTGTGTCTTAACAAAGATTCCATCTCCAGCCTCCCCGCTGGCTCTGGTGATAAGTTCCTGAGCAGTGGATGAATTCCCTGAGTCCAAAGAGAGGAAAAAAGCAGGTGGGACCTGAGGAAGTCAGGTTCTAAGCCAGGGCACAGTCTGAGGCATAAAGATAAGGACAGTTGTACCAGGATGACAAGAAAACGAACTTTCCTGAGTATCCTTGCTCGATAAATCCCCACAACACAGAGAAGGGAAATAATGTGTCCAAAGATCTCCCAACACTGCTTGGGCTCCAGATCTACACCAAGGCAGCCTAGCTCACACGCCCCATGCATCTGGGACTACATTAGCCTAAGACACTGAAACCCCTTGATCTGCTGTGAATTTTCAGGGAGTGCCCTCCCCTACACCCCAGGGACTGTACTAAGCACTTCACTTTTTTTCTTTTCTTTTCATAAACTTAAACCTTTTTAAAACACTTTTGCAGAAAGTTGTAGAAGCGACAGAGTGCTCCCGTACCTGCGGTTTTCCTCTGGCGTCTGCTTTCCTTGGACACAATCCTGGGCCGAGAGCCCTGCTTTCTCTCGTTGCCACCCATGGCTCCCAGACCCACACTCCGGACCAGGAGCCCTCCAGGACATTCCGCATTTCGCTGTCTCGGCTCCTGGGTTCGTTTCTGGTTCCTGAGAGCTCCTCGGACTCTTTTGGTCTCAGGTGCTCTTGACAGTTTTAAGTCATATCAGCCAGATGTCTTGTGGAAAGTGCCCCCATTAGGATCTGTCTGGTTCTTTCCAAGAGTTCCCATGGGAAGGAAACCCTAGAGGGCAAGTGGCTGAATCAGCACACCTGCTATTGACATGAGCTGGGGCTGACAGCAACCTTCACCACCTGCCTGACATAGGCTTCTCCAGGGGGGCCCATCTAAAAGTCACCTTCTCCTGCTTTCCACACCTGTCCTTGGAGGTACATTAGTTATATCAGCAGATGCCAAGTGGTGCTTATGTGTATGAAAATGATTTCAGTAATAATTAGATACATGCATGGGGTACAACGTGATATGCTGACGTATGTTTACAGTGGGGAGTGATCCTATCAGGCAGGTAACATCGTGTGCTCACTGTTATTCTGCTTTTCAAGCATTTAAGAATCTTTGGAAAAACGTTGAAATATGCAATGCATTGTTACTAAGGGAATTCACCATGCTCTTCGGTAGGTCAGGAACGCTTCCATCCTCTGGCTGCCTCGTTGAAACATCTGGCCAACCCTTAGACCAGAACCTCTGCCTTCCCCTGTCCCAGTCTCTGGTAAGCATCATCCCAGTCTTCTTCACCCAGGATATGGAAGCACCATAAGACTACAGGGAACAAGAGGGAAAGTTAGGCCAACAGAAACAAGTATCAAAGAACAAGAAAGACCTCAAATAAGCAAGTTAATAATATACCTCAAACAATTACAAAAAAGGACAAAATGAGCCCCAAATCAATGGGCAAAAGGAAACAATAACGGTCAGAGGGCTAATCTGTATTTCGACTCACTGCATCTTGGCAGCAAGCTCACCTGGCAGCATTGTTGCCAACCCCGTTTACAGAGGAGAGGACTGAGGCTTCCCTCCACGGCCTCTCCCAGTTTCAGCTCCAGGAGTCTGACAGCAGTCAACTTGAACAAGCAAAGAGGCCACTGGAATACAGCCTTGTTTGCAAAGGCCCTGGGCTGTAGGGCTTAGGAACAAAACCGCCTCCTTATAATGTCCTGCTGCTTACTTTAATTTCCTGCCTGGACCAGTGGGACACAGATGGGGATAGAGATCTAGGAGGCTCTCGCCGCTGGGGAGGGGCTGTGTGCTTCTGTCTGGATCCTGGGAAGGGAGGTGGCCTGAGGGGGTCATGATCTTAAAGGAAGGACAAGTGGGTGTGGAGGTGTAGCCCCTGGTATTATGGGAGAAGAAAAGCTTCCAGCGAGGGAGAAGCAGGAGGTGGGACCAGGCTGCATTTCAGCACACGTGCCCACTCCATCCTTCAGCCCGGAGCCTTTTCCTGGGCCTCCGGCATCCTTAAACAGTGACCTGCCTTACAGATGGAGCTCCTCGCACTCTCATTCACGGTTATGACTTTATCTACTCTGATGCACACTTGCAAGCACCTGTTTGACGCTGGCACTCGAGCCAGGTGCTCTGCACATGCCACTGCATCCTCAGAACCATCTGTGAGCCCATTTTACAGTCCAGGAGATGAAGGAGGGGACAGGGAAGGAGTTCCATGATGAGGAAGGAACCAGGCTTCAGGTTCCAGGGGACATTAGATACAAAGCTCCCCTACCCCCGGCTCCTGTATTCCTTCACTCCACATGTATTTCTGCTCTACAGCTCCCTGCCTCACTGGTGGCCACTTTGGTGCTGGGGGTGCTGAAGAGGGGGAAATACCCATGGCTGATAAGGAGTTCCTGTCCTTCAGATTCCCTTGGGTTGGGGGGGGAGGTTAGGGGAGGATGCACCCTCCATGGCAGGGCAGTGTTCTCCTGCCTCCAAGGCAGATGTAAGAGGAGCAAGCACATGTGTGAGCAGGGACAGCCTCTCAGAAGAGGTGACCTTCACGCCCACTGCGGCTGAATCCCTGGCAGCACAGGGAGGAAGGGACCGGAGGCTGAAGCAGCAAGTGCCCAGCCATTGGGCAGAACAGAGGGTCAGAGGGAAGCTGGGAGACTGGGAGGTGTATGACGGGTGGGGCCAGTCAAGGTAGGGAGTCTGACGTGTCCCTCATGCAGTGGGAATGCTTGGGAGTGTCTTGAATATGAAGATACTATCATCTGTCCATCAGCCAGAGCAGGGGCTCATATCAGCCCGAATGTTGACAGTTTGGACTAAATGATTGTGGGAAGTTCAGCAGTGGGTCTCTCCCACTCCACCTCCTGGGGGCTTATCTCCCACCCAACCCTGGCACGGGCTGACAGCTAATATGTACTGAATACCTTCCCCCTTTGGAAAGCCACGAACCAACTAACAAGGTGTCTATGTGGCCTTCCTCCACACAGCCACCCATCCAAGGGCTGAGGATTTATTCCATCTCCTATTCTACCACCTGGTAGCTCCACCACACAGAGCCAGGAGAGGGCAAGGGACATTTTAGGATCAGGCTGGGGCATAATGTTCATGCCATTTCCCTACAGAGGAGGTGAGTGAAGGGACTCCCAGCAGCAGAGGAACCAGAATCCAAGTCCATCTTCCACTGGCCAGGGCCCAGGGCATGGCCCAGCCTGCCTGAAAGAGTGGCTGGGGAATGTGTTGTCCCATTGACAGGTGGCAAACTGCAGTGCTTCCACATATTGTCCAAAATCATCACAGTTGTGACCCCTGGAATACCCAGGCCACATGGGCAGGAAGTAGGAATTTTGTTCTGCTGAGAGTCCCCTGTAAAATGGGCCATTGGTCAGAACAGCAATGCTAGGCCTGGGATGACAATTCCCAGAACTGATGCGTGTGACACAGCCAGCATCCCATCCTCCTGCTGCTGGCAGGACCCCAGCTTGGAGCAGAGGCTGGGAGCTGGCTCTCTCTGACTCCACAGCCCACGTTTTGTGTTGGCTTGTCTTCTAAACAATTTCTGACATCTTCCAAGCCCATTCTAAAGAAAAAGCCTTTAGTTTTCATCCAAGGCTGGGGCTTATCGGACTAGGCATCAGGTCACCCCAAGATATCCTGAGGGAAGCCAGACCTTGGTCCCTTTGCTGCCTCCTCCTCCTCTTCCCTGAAAGCCATTGTTGAGCAAAACACCGCCTTCTGCAGACAACACATAGCTCCGCTTTCCCAGGACCCACAGCATCTGTTGCTTTGCCACTCACAGGTACGTGACTGGGTGTGGGCGAGATGGGGTACAGTGGAGGCACGCTGTTACCATGGGCGTTGTGTTCGCACTCTGCTTTCTAAGAATTCACAGGCGCAGCGAATGGCTGCTGTCGGCACTGCCACGGTGGCACATCCCCTTCACAGGCACAGTCGTGGGGTGGAGGCCTGGCCAGCGTGCAGGCTTGCATTTGGAATATGTGTGGTGGCTGTGAGTATATGGTTGTCCATACTCCGCCATTCAGGAGGAGGAAAGGGGGTCCGGCCGCCCATCCCCCTGTCTCTGAGTCATCCCTGGAAGAAACCCAAAGGTGATTCTGAGGTCTTCTGTCCGCACCCCCTAACAGAGACCCCCCCACCTTCAGCCCACCTGGCCACAGAAGAGGCAGCCAGCCTGGGGCTGACTCAGGTCTCTGGGTCTTTGGCCTCCCAACCACAGAGAGGGCAGCTTTCTTGCTCTAGTGTGGTTGGTGGTTGAGGACCCAAGGACTCACCCTGTGCAGTCAGGGCACTGAGCAAAACTTCCATTTACAATTTTCGAAGTGTCAGGGAGCTAATCACTGGCCCATTTTGGGAGCCAAATTCAGTTCACGATCTGTTCTGCAGCCCCCAGAGGAGGGGCCGGGTTGCACAAAGAGGGGGACAGAGGGACGGATGGCAGTGTCGGCCTCAGCTCCTGAGGACACCTGAGCAGGGTCTTCCCCCGACCTCGCTGGCTTTCAAATCCCCAGGGTTCCTCCAATAATAATGACGTTTAGCAGCACTTTAGCCCGTGGAACCTGGGACAAGAGCCTAACTCTCTGGTTCTTGACTCCAGTTTGGAGATCACAGGCAGATCCCTGAGAACCAGGAACTGGGGGCAAGAACACAGCAGATTGCCTGAAGCCGCCAGGAGTTGGCCTCAGCTGCCTGGACTCAAGGCATGGGCTGGGACCAGCAGCAGCCTCACTTGGAAGCTCCTAGAGATGCAAAGCCACCCCTCTTCCACTACCTCCATCAGAATCCTGGGTGCCACAGTGCCCATCCTCACTGGGAAGTAGTGCTGGTGCAGGCATTGCATGGAGCCAGCCCAACAGAGAGGGAAGAGTCCCAAAATCCACTGTGTGGGGGGTTTGCAGTGAGGGCATTGTCCACACCTGCTACTGTCCTCTGCATAATTCCAAAATGTCTTATCACCTTTATCATAAAAAACCTGCTTGAAATTTAAGAAAATCGGAAATACAGAACTACATGATGTTATAGAACCCCATCTGCTGTCTTACTTTTTGTTTTAATCCATCTTTCCTTCTTTCGCCTCCCCAGCCTGCTCCTCTCTCTTTCCTTTCTGAGCTCCACCTGCCTCTAAAGCCAGAAGCCGGCATGCTTTTGCAGGCGGGGCTCCAGCCTGGCCGCCTCGCTGGAGCACAGGGAGCTCATTCTAGCATGCGGCTTATCGAAAGCCAACAGAAAGGAGCCTTGCCGTGTGCACTGGAGTGAAACGCGGTGAATGATTGCTGTGGCTGAGCGGTGCCTCTTCCCCAGATGTCTCCCTTCGCTGATCCCCTTCCTGCCTCTGCAGGGAGAAGGGCCCCTCCCCTGTCATGGATTTCTCAGGGTCTTCAAGCCCCACACCTGCTGACTTCAGACTTGGCCTCTTTGCTTGGTTCATACGTGTGTCCTTCAGCGCTTGGCGTGTACATTGTATCCCAGGAAAGCCTCCTGAGACTGGGAGTGTTGGTTGTTCAGCAGGCTGAGCTCACAACTGCGAGCGGCGGGAAAATAAACGAACAGAGTCTTCAGCCAGAAAGGATGACCGTTGGTCCAAAAAAAGAGAAAAAGCTGGGGGTCACATCCTTGCAGGAATAGCTGGATCTAACGTTTCAAGTGATATGGCCAGGAAACTGCTAGAAACTTCCCTTATTGAGTTTCAGATTAGTTGAGCTCTCCCATGTAGCCTCCACGGCAGCTCCTGATGCTCAGCCTTCCAACCCACAAACCCCATACAGGGCGGAAACTGTCCCTAAAAAAGTCCCAGCGACAGATCTCATTGGCCGGATTGACATCCCTCACACGCCTCTGACGCATCACTGAAGTGGCCAGGGAGTGGAATGTTCTGATTGGCCAGGGTCATAGACTTGCCTGATACTGCTCCCTACTGGAATGGTCTGGACTCGTGGAAGGGGGAAAGTGGGTCCCCCACATCAGCTGTGACGGCTGGAGACTAAGCAGACCTCAGTGGCAAATTCACAAGGGACTCCTGTTACAAGTGTACATAACACTCAGCATTTGCTGGCTGGTAAAACCTACACATTCCTTTGCATGTCTGCTACCTTCATGCCCAACTGGATGAACCCCAAGGGGGAGGACTTGTGTGGGCTTGCAGAGAAAACTGGCGCATAGTAGGCCTCCTTCCAGTATTTGCTGAATGAGTGGACTCCCTCCAGTGGCTTTCACAAGAGCCGCACCTGCTCACACTAACCGCAGGCGATTCTGGAATGTAGGCAGCCAGCCTCCCTGCTTTGAATATGATTTGCCTATTGACCCAGCCAGAAGCTCTGTCCCAGCTGTGCCTGGGACAGTCTGTGCCAGGAAAATGCTGTTCTGCACACTGGGGACATCGACCCGCCACATGGCCGATGGCAACTGGAAACCGTTGTGAGTGCGGCCCCTGGGGTGGATGGCAGCAGGCTGGGTGGGGGTAGGAGGCCTGGACGTCACACCTGGTGGCTAAAAGGGGCCATTTGCAGCCTCGCAACCTGCATTTGTATGTTTCAGAGATGTTCTGAGGTCTGGGGCCATGCACGGAGCATCCGGCTCACACAGCCATCAGAGCCAGAACTTGAAGCAGGGCTCTGTGCGTGACTTTCAGCCCTTCTCAGTGTCTGGGGGGGGGGGGGGAGGGGGAGCTTAGTCTCCTCATCTGGGAAAGGGGCCTGCTTATCCAATCTTGAGGGTAGTGCTGTGAGCTCATGGCCCTCCTTTCAGATGTTGCACCCTCTGGGTGCTTCCCTAGGGTAACTGACACAGAAAAGTGAACGAGCGGGGGAAAGGGTCAACAAGAGGATGAGATCCACGCCTGAACTGGAAGACACACTTGCTGCTGAGGACACAGTTCCAGAGGCAGCTCGCCCGAGGGCAGTGCTGGGCCCCACCCGTCCACAGGAGTCCCTGAAACAGTTGGTCCCCAGCTGACAGCTTAGATCCCGGATGGAGCTGTGCACTGGCAGCTCAGCGTGGGCCTGAGGCCAAGGCCAAGCAGGGGCCAGCATCTCCCTAACAACAGCTCTAAGTCCAGAGCTACTGGCACCTGAAGGGCGCAGAGGAAGGGCCAACATTTTGTCATCTTTGTTGGGCATTCATTTGCATGTTTGGTCCTCTTAATTCAGGTGCAGTTCACCTACTGGGAGTCTTGTGAACATAAGCAACGTTGCCTGGCAACACAGCCAGCAATTCCACCTTTATCCAGTTTCTGGGGTTAGCAGAGCTGGTAAGTTACCCAGGGTTAAATCTGTTGTTTAGAGGAGAGAGAAATCTTGTTAATCCTTTGCTCGCTTTTTTTTTTAGAGAGATTAATTCTATTTATTTGAAAGACAGAGGGACAGAAACAGAGACAGAGATAGCCTGAGATCTCCTATCCATTGTCTCACTCCCCCCAAAATGACCTCAATATCTGGGGTAGGGCAGGCCAAAGCTGAGAGCCAGGGATGCCACCCAGTCTCTCCCACAGGGCTGTGAGCGTCCAATGCAGATTTTTGGTTGTTTGCTTCCACAAATGCAAGCCTTCTTGCATGTATGTGATGGAATTTATTGTAGATAAGGAAAAAAACAAAACAAATAGAAAATGGGGTTTGAGAAAAGTGTGAGGTGGAGATGGAAAGGGAATGAAGGTTTTCATCCTGGGCCTGCTATCCACGGGCCGCAGCCTTGCCCTGCATCTGCTCAACTCTTTTGCATGAAGAAGTTAATCTTTCAAGGCGTTTCTGAGCTGTTTCACAGCTTCCCTAAGTTTGTGGGGGTGAATGCAGGTAGCATGTTTACTCTGTGAGGAACTCTGTTCTAGCACAGGCCTGACAGTGGGTCAGTTCTCATCAATGCCACTCCCTTGCCCACTCCCTGTATTTCTGCCCAAGTGGCCATCTGGATCCTGTCTCCTGCCTGGCTGGAGAGCCGTGGCCGTCAGAAGCGAAAGAAGAGCCGACTGAGTTGCAGATATACTAGAAATTCTCAGCAGTTCAGTTTCTGCCAATCGGATGTGTCCACACCTTCCTCCTAGCAACTGGAAAAGGCAGAAATGGTCTGTCTGTTTCTCTCCTGAGCAGCACGGACAGTGGACACCTGTGTAAATTCAGTTCTGGTGAAGCCCCAGGATGGGCTGCCCCAGCTATGAGAACACTGCACCTTGCAAGACCATCTTCTTGAGTCCTGGCCCAGTGGACCAGGTCAGTTCCCCATTCAGGGGAGAGCTTTCAGAGAAAAGAGTAAGGGGCCCTGTGGTTCTCTCCAACAAACCCATTCTTTTGCTAGCCTCTGGACCATATCTCTTCCTTAGTGCTGATAACTCTGCCCTTCCTTGTGTGTCCATGGTCAGCCCCACTCACCACACTGGGCTCACCTATGTGGAACATGGCAGACTGTGGGTTCAGGTAGGTAGACTTAGGCCTGGGGTAGCTATACAAGGCAAGCCCAGGATGTGGTGATGGCCAAGGCCTGGAGCGAGTGAGCCCCAAGGGCACAGGTACATGCTAACTTCTGCCAGTATCCCATCAGCAGGCACTCCATTGTCCAGTCAAGCCCGGAGTAAAGGAGCAGGGAGCAGTGCTAGGGGAGGAGAGTCAGGACCTCCAGCATAATCCCTCCACCTGCTCCATCTTCTGCAGCCACTCCAGCCTTGGCCCTCCACCCTACTTGCACTCTCTTTTGCATGTTGTCCCTTTATCCCTGTAGCCCATGCTTCACCAAAATCTCCAGGGAGCTTAGGAGACAGAAATCTCACTGTGTCCTTCTGCTGTCTAAGTCCACCCACAGCTTCCTGTTGCCCCTAGAATGATATCTAAGCTTCTTCTTGGGGACACAAAGTCCAAGTTGAAATGGATCCAGGACTTGCCCTCAAAGAGGCTGCAGTCTAGACAGTGACAGCTTGACCACTAGGCTCCAGTCCCAAGACTGCCATTGTGAGGAGGTCCTTGGTACAAAATTATATCACCAGGACTGGTATAATGGTTAATGGCTAAATCCTCACCTCGCCAGTGCTGGTTTGTGTCCCAGCTGCTCCATTTCCCATCTGGCTCCATGCCTAAGGCTTGGGAAAGCAGTAGAGGATGGCCCAAAGCCTTGGGACCCTGCACCCACATGGGAAACCCGGAAGAAGCTCCTGGCTTCAGATCGGCTCAGCTCTGGCCATTGTGGCTGGAGAATGAATCATCAGATGGAAAATCTTCCTCTCTGTCTCTTCTCTCAGTATATCTGATTTTCTAATAAAAATAAATAAATCTTTTTAAAAATGTTATTTCCCCATTCTTAGAAACCACCTGCCTACATTTCACACCCTGTTCTTTCTTTCCTGTCATGATGAACGCAACAGATGCCCATCTGGATCCCCACACCAGAATCCTGCACCCGTCTGCCACCTACAGAAGGTGTTGCTGCTCACAGTCCCTGGTGCACCTTTCTCTTGGGTGGCCCTCAGCTGCCAGTGTCCAGGAGGGGCTTTGCAGAGCTACAGTCTTTCAGGCTCACCTTGGGATATTTCCTGTTGTCATGGCAGAATGCCTGAGGCTGGGTCACTGACTGAGTTGGTTGGTTTGGCTTAGGGTTCTTGAGACTGTGCCAGAGACTGTGGTGTGGCCCTGGTACCCACGAGGTATTGGCGCAACCTCTCTTGTATTGCTGTTGTCCCAGGCTCCTCAGAGGCTCCGGCTGAGGCTGGACTTCCCTGGAAACCACATCCTTACTTGGCTTCTTCCGCTGCCCAATCCCGTGTCCCTGTTTCCCTTCCTTGTTCCTCCTGTGAGTGCCCCCTCAAAGCACACTTGCAAAGGAGTCGCTTTCTATCTCAGGCTTTGCCTCCAGGGGACCTGATCCAAAACAAGCCACCCTTTAGTGGATGTCTTTTAGGGGATGTGAGGTCTGCGCTGTAAAACCCTTCCACAAACATCCTGACTCCTGTTTCCTTTCCCTTAACATCCATGAATGTGCAATACTGTGGGCCACGCCATGCAGCAAGCTGTCACTGCACACAGGAGGTCACGGGGAAGTTGATGTGAGTGAGAAATAGTTGTCCTATTTGAGCACTAGTTTATACACGAGGGATATGCTGGAAGCAACAGGCAGTGTTCATAAAATCAGCATGTTTGGGGTTGAGTCATTTGTTAACACTCCCACTCCAGACCAGGACTGGCGATATAGAAAGGTGTGAGCTCAGGAGCTGGACAAAGTTTCTGCACACCATGACCTCATGAAAGTTATTCCACCTCCCCGAAGCTCCATCTTCCCCCCCATAAAGAAAAAAGCACAGTTTTTTCTCCTGGGATTTGTCACAGCATTACTTGAGCTCATGCTTGGCCAGGCAGCTGAGCCTCACCAGAGCACAGGCCTGATGGGTGCAAAATTTACAACCGTGAGCTTTGGAACATACCTTCTCAACAGTGATTTAGGCCCAGGCCTCAGCATCCCCTGACCACATTGGGCGGACGGCTCTACAGCCAGCTTCCATTCCTAGCGGGATCACATCATGTGCCTCCTGTTCTTCAGCAGTGTCCTTGGTCACTGCCCCAGGGCACTGAGTCATCTTCATCCTCGCTTGGACAGTCCACAAGTGGTTTCCATGCCTCTAGCCTTGCTCCCTCCAATTCATCTTTCTCAAAAGTACTGCATAAGGTTTCTATAGAAAAGGTCAGTTGATGTTATGTTACACTAATATTTTTTCTTTTGCCTACAAGTCTGTTTGCTGCTCTGTAGCATGGGGAGGTTGGCTGAATAAACCCCATGGCTCCTTCTAGATACTGGGCAATTTATAAATGTAATTCCTACTTCTTAGGTTGGCATTGCAGGTAAGTTCCTTGTTGGCCTAGTTATTGTTCTTTCCCTCTCTGTCTTTCTCCTATGATTTGCTCAGGGAAATATTCTGCTCCATCAAACTGTTCCTCACCCCTGGTATGTCAGAGCTTCTTACAACCACCATTGGCTCATGTTTCCTGTCACCTGCTCTACTGCCTGTGAAATGTTTTATCTACTGCTAAGCTGCTTAGGGGAAGGGACTTGCCCAAATCTCCAGGCATCTTGTACTAGATACTGCATGCTATAAGTACTTAAAATGTTTATTAAATTCTTAATTCATAGTTATCATCTTACTTTATTATTATTATTATTATTATTATTATTATTATTGGTCTGTCCAACCTACTTTAAGTTTTGCTAACTCTCCCTCCTTTCTTTCCTAATAATGGACTAATCAAGAGGCCTTCTTCTCCCCCTAGTTCATTAGGTATGCATTCCTTGCTGATTTATTTAGTGATTGCCCTTACAATGAAATATGCATCTTTGACTCAATTAGTACTTTTATCACCTCGTGGACGATGCTGGGTTCTTAGACTACCTAACTTCACCTGCACTTCTATTGTGATTCATTTTAATTCCCCATGTATTTTAAAACCCGGAAGACATTATTATAACTTTTTTACAGTCAAGTTTCATTTCTACTTAACCCAAATTTGTTCTTCATTCCTTTCTGCATATGCATATTTCCACCTGGGATTCTTTACTTTCCACTTAGAGAACTCCCTATGGTGTTTCTTTTACTGTGGGTCCATTGGTATTAATTATCTCCGTTGTTTGTATCTCTAATTACCTCTCATTTTCAAAGGATATTTTCCTTGGGGATGGCAACATGACATAACAGGTTAAACCTCCACCTGTGGCATGGGCATCCCATAGGGGAATTGGCTCATGTCCCTGCTCACTTCCGATCCAGCTCCCTGCTAATGAACTTGGGAAAGCAGTGGAAGATGACCTAGGCCCTTTGGGATCCTGCACCCACATAGGAAACTTGGGAAAAGCTCCTGGCTCCTGGGTTGCATCTGGCCCAACTCTGGCTACTGTGGCCATTTGGGAAATGAACCTGCAGATAGAAGTTTTTTTTTCTGTCTCCTGTTCTTTCTCTGTAAATCTGCCTTTAAAATAAAAATTAAAAAATTTTTAAACCATAAAGGATATTTTCAGGCTGGTGGCTTCTTCCTTTTGGCATTTGAATGTTTTTTTTCCATTGTCGTCCAACTACCAATGCTTCTACCAAGCAGTTGTCAATATCATCATTGGTTCTTAAAGGAAATGTGTAGTTTTTCTTCTGACTGCTTTTAAATTATTTCCCTGCCTTTGATATTTTTTTTTTTGCCACAAGATATATTTTACCACATACACCTAGGTAGGACTATAATATGTAGGAAATAATCAATTGGATATTTGAGAATTAAAAAAACATGATCACTGAAATCAAGACCTCAATTGATGGGTGTTCAGAAAACTGGATGCATCTGAAGAGAACTGGTGGGTTGAGAGCTGGATCAGTGAAAAGTTCACAGAAAACTATTTCCAGTACAAAGAGTAAAACTAACAGAAAAAGTGGGAAAGAGACATGGGATTCAATGAAAAGGTCTAATGCACATGTGACTCAAAAAAGAATTGAAAGAAAATGAAGCAAAATCAATGTTTCTGGTAATGACCAAGAATTTTCAAAAGCTGTTTTTTTTTAAACATACCAAGAGTCTCAGAAGGCTACAAAGTTGAAGTTGGAAAAATATAATAAAATAGCGCTTAAATACGAAAGAACAATATTGCCTCAATTGAAAGGGAAAGCAGGCATGGAAAGACACACACTGTGTGATTCCACTTAGATGTGGAATCTAAAAGTTCACTTCATAAAAGCAGAGAATAGAATAGTGGATTCCATGGCCTGGGGTTAGAGGTGACTGGGGAAAAGTGAGGTAATGTACATGTTAATTAGTTCAAATTCCACAAAAACAACCTGCCATACAACATAAATAGCTATGACTTTCACCAACTCAAAGTTTTTAAAATGGGCTGGTATTGTGGCTTCCACTTATGCTGCTGGCACCCCAAACAGAATGCCAACTGGATACTCAGTTGTTCCATGTCCAGTCCAGCTCCCTGCTAATGAGCCTGGAAAAGAAGCAGATGATGGCTCAAGTACTTGGGCCCCTATCTGTCACCTGTATGGAAGACCTGTGTGGAGTCCTGGCTTCAGCCTGGTCCAGTCCAGCTGTTGTGGCCATCTGGGGAGTGAACCAGCAAGTGGAAGACTTCTGTCTCTCTTTCTTTGTCATTCTGCCTTTAAAATAAACCTAAAATAAGCAAGCAAAAATTAAGACTATGCATGATAACAGTGTTATCCATGAGTTTGCTCTGTTGGCACCCCAATCCCTTTGGTTCTGTTTGTTGATAGAACTGGTGAGGGAGAGAAAGAGAGAGAGACTGTTTCTTAACTGAATGCCAGGAATCGCGCACGAAACATGGAAGAGGATCTACTTGGCATTATCCTCTCGAGAGGAGGGCAGAGGATGAGAGTCCATTTCTGCGGCTGCAGGCAGTGGGACATGGCATCACCATTGCTCCTGGGATGTAACCTTCAGGGCTCCAACTAAAAGCCCTGGCCATCCAACAGGGTTTCTCCACACTAGATCCCGAGCTCCAGCCTTGTCAAACAGGTGCTACAAGACTGAAGAACATTCCGTGCTGCCTCTTAACTGCTTCCATCTTGATTTCCCAGACCCCTCTTCTGAACATATTGAGAATTGGCAAATATCCAGAGGGAAAAATGGGCACTGATGCTTGCCTCTCTGGGCCTCCCATCTCTTGGGGACCCTTGCATTGGTCAAACTTCAGGTTTGACCTCTCAAGCTTCATGAAACTAACCAGACCTCCTGGTTCTGTTTCTCATCTTGTGGTAAAAATGCGGCAGGTATTCTGAGAGGGTATCACCGTCTTGCCTTCTGTCTGGATTTCTGACCCTTCAACTCTTGAATGCCTTTGCAGGCCTCTCTCTCTCTCTCTCTCTCTCTCTCTCTCTCTCTCTCTCTCTCTCTTTCTCTCTCTCTCTCTCACTCTCACACACACACACGCACACACAATCATTCAACACCACCACCATCACCACTATCGTCATCTTCATCATGATTCATATTTTTCTAGGATAAGGAAACTTTTCCCAGGAGTTCCCCATAGACTTCTTCTCAAGTCCTGCAGAACAGACTTCAGCTGTGAGCCTATTCTCAGCTAATCATGGACAATCAATGGGTCTCCATAACTGATACGGATCAGTCTAACTTGATGCCTAGAGAGTGGACAAGTTACCTGTTTCTGTGCCACTTGGCTGTGAAATAAGCCCCTGAATAAGCCAGATTCTCCAAATAAGGAAGAACGAAGGCAGCTTGACTAACATGTGAAACAATGCGCTAAAACAAACACATTTAGGGAATTACAAATTTAAGCTATAGTGAGATAATACTACACACCTACAGCTTTAAAACAGAAAGAGAACAATCCTAAAAATACTGAGTAGTGGTAAGGATCTGAGACAACTGGAACTCTGACACATTGCTGCTGGGAATGAGAAGTGGCACAGACACTTGGTGAGATAATCTGGCAGTTTTTTATAAAGCTAGATTCCACTTATTATATGACCCAGCAACCCTACTCTGAGCTACCCACACAAAAGGAATAAAATCCATAGCCACATAAAAAACTGTACATGAATATTTATCGCACCTCTAGTTTTGATCATGAAACACTGGAAACAACCCAAATTGCTTTTCAGTGGTGAATAGATAAACTGTGGTACCTACATACAATGGAATATTATTCCACAATGAGAATTAAGAAATGACCTTCCCATGCATCAACACCGATGAGTCACAAATGTGCTTTGCTAAGCAGCCAGACTTAAGACACTCCACATTATTGTGATCAGACAGCATTGTACATTTTTGCATGTCATTTCCCTTACAGAAAAAAAAAGCTCCAAACTATTTCCAACTGTATAATGAATTCCATTTATATGCCATTCTGGGAAAGATATAACCATAGGGCCAGCAAATGAATCAATGCTTGCCAGAGGCTGGTGGTGAGAGAAAAGCTTGACTATAGAGGGGCATGGGAGAGTTTGGGGAATATTTTCAAGTTATATGGCGTGGCCATGACACAAGCCTTTGTAAAAATTCAGACCAACAGCAGGTTAAGCTTTCATCTGGGTGCTGGTTCAAGTCCCTGATGCTCCACATCTGATCCAGCTCCCCACTAATAGCCTGGGAAAGCAGTGGAGACAATAGAGATAAAATGAAGGAATAGACCAAGCAAGCTTGGCTGCAGGACAGAAGTGATAGTAACAGGAATACGAAGAGCAGACGGTCATGCGCTCACTGTGTGTGGAGCCCTGTGCCAAGCATTCCTCCCACATGAGCTCATTCTGTTTTTACAGCATCTCCAGACGGAGGGAGGTAGGCTCCCGTTTTACACACGACAGCGCTGAGGCACAAGCAAACTCATTCAGTGGCGGGCAGCTCAAAAGTGGCCGAGTCTAGCCCGGCAGCCATTCTCAGACTCAAGTTGGCTTTGTGGAGACACCAACCTTCCAACAAGTCGCTGTCCCTACTGTTTGCCTCAGTTTTACCAGTTGTGAAATGAGCCTAATAATTGCCTTCCTTCTCCAGTTTTTGCTGTTATTTGTTTGTTTTTTTTTAAACATACCTTATTTATTTGAAAGGCAGAATGACAAAGAGAGGGAGAACAGACAGGATTTTCCATCACTCCACAAATAGCCTCAGCACACAGGACTGAGTCAAGCTGACGTCAGGAGCCTGGAGCTCCATGTGGGTCCCTCACTGGGTGGCAGGGCCCAAGGACTTAGTCCATCTTTTGCTACTTTCCCAGACACCTTAGCAAGAAGCTGGATGGGAATCAGGACTCCATGACATGTTGACTTAAACCGGCCTTGCTGCAACCCAAGCCCCCTCCCATTTGTTTATAAAGACCATAATTAGTTCTTAAAACAAAGCAAAACATACACACAAAAATAAATAAATCCTGTAAATGGTGAAGAGACACAGTTTTAGGCATTTCTGGCCAAATCTCAAGTACGGAAGGTGCTTACTTAAACACATGGCAATGGTTAACTTAACCCCATGGACACTGAGCCGGGTCAAAGCTACATAAGCAAGGCCATTTTCTTGTGCCCTCACCTCCAGGAGCACAAACTAATCCCCCAAATGTGGCCAGACGGAGACAATGATATGTTCTAAGACGTTTCAGGGTAGAGTTTCCTGGGGGTTAAGAGGAGCGGCTCCCTAGATGGAGGAAGTGTGCCCACCAAGGGCTTTCCTAAAGGAAGGAAGGGGTAGTGTCCCCTTGGAGCCAAGATTCGGCTTTGACCTTGCTGAGGAACAGGTGTGGGACTGCGGCCAGTTTTCACTGTGGCCCCAGCACCTTCCTCTGCCCACTCTATACTGGGCCTTACCCCAAATAACTGTGGCTATGTTGGTGTTCAGCGAATGGTTGGAGCATTTAGCTTGTCTGGCTGGCCTGGGGGTGAGGATCTGGGACCCCCAGCACTTCCTTTTCACCCTAGAATTATGGGGTGGGTGGAAAGAGGAGCAAGGGAGGGCACCTAGACCCCTAGTCCTGTTCTGCCCTTGGCCCACTGAGTGGCCTCAGACAGTTGCCACCCCTCCCTCCTGTGCACTCATGAAGTGCTACAGAATCAGGGAACTGGGCTGAAGTTCCTCCCACTCTATCTACCTGGGGTGATTCTGTCTTCCAATGTCCCGGGCCCCTTCCCTGTTTCTATCACAGCCATGCCGCAAGGATGGGGGTTTATGTATCCACTTCAAAGATGGATAAACTGAAGCTTGAAGAAGTGCAGGGACTTGTCTGAGGTCAGGCAGCAGTCTCCTTTAAGGGATGAGCTTTATAAGAGCAGCAGTCTGCCCAAGTTACTGGCCCACTCCAGTACAAGCTACAGTGCTTTGCACATAGCAGGTGCTCCACAGATACCTACTGAGGAGATGAAGGACACAACACAGCTGGGATGTGAGCCTGGGGGGCTCTGGAGGCCTTTGCTCCTTCCAGGGAGCCACACTGTCTCCAGGTAGACCTGCTGGAAATCTTTGGAATTGTGGTTTTTCAGAAAAACAGAAAATATCAATTTTCTAAACACCATGGGAGGGAGGGACAGTGGCCGGTGGGGGGTCAGTCCCAGCTACAGGGCCTGGAAAGAGAAGGGAGGTGGGAGACCTTGTGGAGTTGCTGAAGTCAGATGGCTTTGGGGCCTTGCTGGGTGCTGTGATGAGTGCCCAGAGACTGTGAGTGCATAATTGTGGGCAAAGCTCCCCTGGTGATGGCCATGCCTGTGTGATAACCTCGTTCAGGGCTTGCAGGACTTCACTGCTCTCTCGTCTTTATTGGCAAAACTATATAAGTATACATCCCCCGTACTTATAAATGGAATGTGTGTCTCACTGTCGATCCAGATATTAAGTATCAGTAATGACTTTTTTAGATTGTCAGCACAGCTTCTTCCCTACACCCCAGTGCTTCAGCTCAGCCGCTACTCTTCTACCTCACCAGACCTGGCTGTGCTTTCCCGAGCCACAATACCAGGTCCCCAGAAAGTGCAGTAGCGTCCCCAGGTCCAGAGCATCAGGCCCTAGTCTCCCCAGGCAGCCATAGCCAGGGGCCCAGAGGCCTGGCTGGGGACTGGGCCTGCCCTCTTGTGGTCAGCAACTTGAGCCAAGGAGTGTGCACAGGGGTGGGGGGCACCCTGAACCAACTGTGCCCTGCCTCAAGAAAGGAAGTCTTGGGCACCTCCCAAGGCAGCACAGCCAAGGGAGGCCTTTACATCTGGGCCTCCCCCTGTGGCCACCATTCCTCCAGGTCTCTCTTTCTTTGCCCATTGCTCACCTGCTGTTGAGTCGGGTGCCACATGTTTTACATGGACCAACTCTTCAATCTGCACAACAACCTTATTCAAAAGGTAGCTTGGTATTACCATCCCCATTTTACAGATAAGAAGACTGAAGCACGACTAGAAACTAGCCAGAGGCCAGGAGTTGAGAGCAGGCACCTGCTGGTTTCCCTCTAGCAAGTTCCTCTGAACAGAACCTTGCCATTCCTTCCACCCCCACTTCATGGCGCTCACCGCCACTCTATGCTCATGACACCAGGAGATTTGAAAAAAAAACTTTGAAAAAACATAAAGCACCAGAATTAAAAGATGGAAATCTGTGCAGAGTATTTTCTGTGATACACATTCTCCATTAATTTTCTGAAGACCCCTGACTTGGCTTCCCTGGAAGCTTCTCTAACTTCTGCTTCACTCTCCCTGCTTCTCCGCTTTCATTCCTGTTCCCACTCCACACCTCCTATTCCTCCTTTGATTTTCTTACTACTCTTTCT
The DNA here is from genome assembly GCF_030435755.1 of Ochotona princeps. Taxonomy (NCBI): domain Eukaryota; kingdom Metazoa; phylum Chordata; class Mammalia; order Lagomorpha; family Ochotonidae; genus Ochotona; species Ochotona princeps. The sequence continues at coordinate 35,605,519 of NC_080852.1, read as the reverse complement.
AGGGCGCCTTCTCCGGCTCCACATTCTTCCCATTACTGCAGCTCTGTTTCATTACTCCTGCCCCCTCCTCAGCCCTGTTCCCCTTCCTTTGTCTGATATCTGTCCCCCTTCTGTGGATTCCTAAAATCATTGCCAACTATTTTGATGCTTCCTGCAGGAAAGGCTGAGCCTGCATTCTTCCCTCCCTGCTTACAGGGAGTCAGGGTGGCTGGGGCTGTCCCTGCTGGCACACAGGGTGACTGGTAGAGGTGTCCAGGATGCCCCAGACAAGGTCAGACCAGAGCGTCCCAGTGTGTTGCTAGGATACTTGCTCTCAGAACAGCTGGGAGCCCTGTGGAAGGGACTTCACTGCGCTGGGGCCACTGTGCTGTGAGGAAGCATGGGCCATGCCAGGTCACTGTGGGCAGGCACTCTGGGGTGACAGCACCAGCTAACCCTAGTCTCTGAATCTCTGGAGCTCAGACACCAGACTCCAGGCCTGGGAAGCCAAGAAATCTGCACAGGACCACAGCAGCCAACTGGGAAGTCCCACCCCCGCCCATCCCCGCTCCTAGGCCAGCATAGGCCAGCATCTGAGCCTGCCTGGCTGAGGTCTCTAGCACTGTGCAGTGCAGACAGCCCTCTGTGCCTACAGGCTTTACACCTGAGCCTAGGTGGTCTCAAGCCAGGTAAGTTCAGGTTGGCCAGAGGGAACCAGACACCTGAGTTTCCTATCCCGCCACTGGAGGGCTCTTCAGCCCATCCTACTTTCTGCCCGGGCCTCCTTCTCCCAATCTCTGGCGCTCAACCTCTCCGGTCAGCAATTCCAGTCCCATCACCCTCAGCACAGGGCCCTCCTGGCAGGGCAGGCCTCAGCGTGAGCGCAGGCAGAGGAGTGATTCACCATGAGGCTGCCAGGCTGGGGGAGGTGCAGGTCCCCAGGAGGAGCTCACGGCTCTGAAGTCAGTTCTCTGCAGACTCACCCTGTTTGCTGAACCATCCCCCTCCCCTCCCTTCAATCCCCTGGGCCTGTGCTGTGCTTGCAAGGGTGATTAATAATTCAGGATGCATCCAAAGCAAGGATGTGAACCATCGAGGAGTCTGAGGAAGGAACGGAAGTGACCAGGGCATCCCCCAGCCTCAGTGGGCAGCGCTGTCTGGGGGTACCTCAGTTGCACAGAGCTGGGTTCAGATGCCAGCTCTGCTAGTTCAGGCCTTAGGGCAGCAGAGCAGGGTGGGGACAACCTCAGCACGGAACTCATGTCCAAGCCTGCAGCACTTTTGGGGATCCCAGATCCCAATTTCCTTATAGAACCTGAAGACCAGGCTTCAGGTAGCTTCCCTGTGGGGATCAGGGTGCCTGGGGGCTCCATGTAGGAACACAATGTGTTTTTTTTCATATAATTGGTAAATAATTTTTTTTGAAGATTGGTTTTTATTTGCATTGGAAAGGCAGATATACACAGATAGAAGGAGAGACAAAGATTTTCCATCCACTGGTTCACTCTCCAAGTAGCCCCACGGACTGGAATTGAGCTGATCTGAAGCCAGGAGCCAGGAGCCAGGAGCCAGGTGCAGGGTCCCAAGGCTTTGGGCTGTCCTACACTGCTTTCCCAGGCCACAAGCAGAGAGCTGGATGGGAAGTGGGGCTGCCAGGATTAGAACCGGTACCCATATGTGATCCCAGCACGTGCAAGATGAGGATTTAGCCACTAGGCTATCACACTGGACCCAACAATAATTTCTTCAAACATATAAACTTTCGGGACTGTGGCATGGCATAGTAGGCTAATCCTCTGCCTCTGGTGACAGCATCGCATCTGGGCACTCCTTTGAGTTCCAGATGTTCTACTTCCAATCCAGCTCCCTGCTAATGTGCCTGGGAAAGCATCAGAGAATGGTCCAAATGATGGGCCCCGGTACCTATGTGGGAAACCTGGAAGATGCTCCTGGTTTCAGATAGTCTCAGCTCCAACCTGTTGCAGCCATTTGGGGAGTGAGCCAGAAGATGGCAGACTTTTTCTGGGTAACTGTTTTTCCAATGAAAATCAATACATTTTTTAAAAAATCAACTTTTTGCGGGGGGGTGGGGAATAGATAACACATTTCTAAATTCCAGAAATTTCAGAGTTACAAAAGGGGATTCAATGAAAAATAAATGCACCTGTGGCACCTGCCCAGCGGAGAGGCAGGAACCCCTGCTGGAGCGGAGCAGTGGAGGGTAGTGGGGCAGTGCTCCGTGCGGCAGGTCAATCATGGGGATGTGCCCTCTCCTCCTTTGTCTTCCCCTCACTTCACCATATAATCTAGAAACGGCTTCTGGTGGGGATGCAAGGACTCTTTTCACGGCAGTGACATTCCCTGCTGTGTGGGCTGTGGGCGCGCGCGCGCACACACACACACTCTTTCCCTTCTCAATCCAGATAGCAAGCAGAGCTGGCTCCCTGTCCCTCCCTGCCCTGGACTGTTCCTCCTTACAGCCTCTGGGCTGCACAGTGGCCAACCCTGAGAAAGGTGACCCGTGTCAGGTGTAGTTGGCAAAGCCTGCAGGTGGACCAACCAGTACTAACCCGGCCTGCACGCCCTCCCCTCTGTGAACCCTTCTCCACGGAAGCAACACGAAGCTGCTCCCAGCCAAGGCTAGCACTCCTGGCTCCTGTGGTGAGGCCGGCATTCCTTCTGCCTTTTACAGGCCTGAGGCCAGGGGCATTCCTCCGCTCACTCATTCATTCATCAGGTTATTGCTCATTCATTTATTCACTGCTCAATCCACCAACACGTTCCTTCACGCCTTTATCCACTCAGTCCTTTATTTACTCATTGACTCATTTATTCAGTCAACCGTTTATTCATCCATCCATTCATTCACTAATTTATGGCGATTTCAGTCATTTGGTTGTGGGCTGGAGACGGGTGTGAGGGGCCCATCGGATGTCAGCGGCAGGTGCGGCGGGCCAGGGTTCCTTGCGGTTCCCTGGCAGCCCGGCTCCCAGCGCTCCCGCCCCCGCCCGCCGCCCCGCCTACCATGCCCGGGAAAGCGCGCGCGCTCGGGGATCCGCGCTGCTCAACCGCGGCTCGGAAGCCGAGGCGGAACGCCTGGCGGCCGCCCATGCCCGCGACGCGCTGGGCCCGCGGCCCTCCCCAGCGCTGCGCTGCGCCGGCCGGCCCGGCGGGGGCGGGGCCGGGCTGGGGAGGCCGGGCCGGGCCGCAGGGCGGCCGCGGGGATGCGGGGCTGGCGGAGGAACCTCGCGCTCTGCCTGCAGCGGCTGCCGGACGAAGGTAAGGACGCGGCCGCTGCCGGGCCGGGGAACCCTCAGCGCGGCACGGGGCGTGGAGGGCGGACTTGGTGCTGAGGCGGCGGGGGGCGCCGGCTCTGGAGGCGCAGGCGGGCGGCTGTGCCTGAGGCACGGCAGGGCGAGCGCGCACTGAGGGGGAGCTGGAGGGTCAGCGCAGGACGCTCGGCGCCGAGCGGAGCCTGGTTTCGCGAAGCCTACAGGGGACTCCCCAGGGCGCGTGGAGCTGAACCCGAGCAGGGCCGCCTCCAGGGGCTGCAACGACGGGGTCCGAAGCCTCGAGGTCGCATCCCTGGGCTGGCCCGGAGAGTCTGGGAGCCAGCACCCCGCCGGTGCCGCGGCCACGTGCCTCCTCCCTGCCTGCCAGCTGGCTGGCGGCTGACTGTGCGGGGCGCTCGCCGTGGGGGTCCTGCGCTGCGGTCCCTCGCACCCAACTTTGCTGCGCACGCCCGGTGGCACCCCCAGGCGAACACTGGAGTCCACAGTTCCTCAAAGTTGCTGAGAGAGCCGAGTGTGCGCGGGGGTGGGGGAGATTCGGCCGCACTGTCCCCCTGCTCCGGCCTGCCCCTGCCGCAGCGCTGCGGCGCAGCCCCCTCGGCCCCGCAGCCTCTGGGGCTGTTACAGGCCTGTACCTGTAGTCGCAGCCACTCGCAGGGCCAGCAGGAGGAGGAGGAGAAAGGAGGACCCGCGCCTAAGCAAAGTTCAGATTTGGTGCTAATTAGGAATTGCCAGAGCAGCGAGCTGGGGGCGGGATGAGACGGGAATGGCCGCAACCCACCCTTTGCTCACCTTGTGGGGCCTCTCTCGCCTGCTTCTGCGTTAACCTGCGCAGCCATCTCCTGGAAAGACGCTATGGCTCTTTGCACTTTACAGGTTCGGGGCACTGAGTGCACAGAGGGGAAGCCCCTTTCCCAAGGTCACAGCCTGCGGGTGGTAGGGATGGCCGTGAATTTGAATCTACCTCACCTGGAGTGCTTTGGGGGGCACTTCCAGCCTCTCCTCACTGCTTGTCTCCAGGTTGTGGCCCACTCCGTGAGGAGGAAAAGCTCCAAGCTCCTGTGTGGGAGTGTGGTGGGATGGGCAAACTGGCTCCATCCCTCCAGGCCTCTGTGTCGAGGCTCTGTAGCTGTGGGTCCTGTACAGGGCGTGTGGAAGATGCTGCCTAGACTCACCCAGACTTAGCTGGTGCCCCAGACCCTGCCAGGTCTCAAGCTGTGCCTAATGCAGGGGCACATCTTCCCACCTCCTCTGACCTGATTGGCGGGGCAGATCGAGGGCACACAGGGTGCCCAGGCTGTACCCTGACGATGAGGGAGGAAGCAGGTGGATAAAGTTGCCACCCATCCCCTTCGTGGTGCTCCCCGGGGAGCAGAGCAAGTTGAGAGGGGGCTCACCTTTGACCTTTCCTTTCTGAGGCTCCGTTACTGCCTCCCAGTACCTGTCCACAGGTCCTGGGACGAATGAGGTATTAGCCCTGGCTGAGCACACAGCCCAGAGTGGGGGCTGCTCCCTTGCTCTGTGTGTGTAGGGCATGTGGGTGGTGTGTGTGATGTGCGTGAGGTATATGGTAGTGTGTGAATCTTGTGAGGAGGCCTGTTTGAGATGCAGGGTACCTGTGTCACATGTTTGAAGCTTGAGAATCTTGTGATGTGTAGGACTGGCCATATCTTTTGGGTGGGGCGGGAGTGGTAAGGAGGGAATTCTGTGCCCTTCCTCAGTGCCAGGAGGTACCCAGCATTTGAATTTTCCTTGGAAAATCTTGGCTATGATCAGTCCTTCGGTTCAGCACTAAATCAGAGTGGCGGTGCATCCGCCTGCACTGGCAGGAAATTACTACTTTTAGAAGAAAAAATCTCCAGCTTTTTTCCAGGACACAAGGAAATTGGTTCTTGTGGGCCGGGTCTCAAATGAGAGGCTCTGATATGTGAGTCCAGCTGAACAAAATGCTTGTGATGGGAGGTCAGCCACACTGAGTGTGAGGGAGATGGGAAGATGGGAATCATCAACCTGGTGTCTCTTGGAGAAGCGCTACAGCCGGGGGTGGGGGAGCTTTGAATCTGAACAGCTGTTGTGCTGGCTGTGCGTGTAACTTGAGGCCGTGGAGAAGAGACCTGACCACGGACTGAAGCCCCCCCGAGGGTCCCTGCCAACTCTCTGATCTTGGGCATGTTTCTTAAAATGTCCGTGGGTTTTTTTTTAATCAGCAATGTGAGAAGGGCAACCTTGCAGGATGGATATTACAGACATGTCCTAGCACAGAGCAGGTGTTTAACAAGTACAAATTCTAGACTTCCTTTCCTGGTTGCTGTTCAGCTCTGGATTTGGGGAAACGAGCCTGCGTGTTAGTCAGTGGAGCACTCTGGGCGCAGGCTGGGTTTCTGGTTTCTGAGTGGCCTGACATGCGCTTCTCAGCCTCTAGGGTCTGGGAAAACTCAGCGGGGCTCAGGTGGGCTCAGTGCAGACTGCCACAGCACATATATCAATGTCATTCTTGTTTTTAGAACTTCAAATGTCTTGCAAAGAGAGACAGTCTCTGGGTTTGGGAACTCTGTGATTTCATCTTTCATGAGGCTTTAGAGTTGAGAGAAAATATTTTTCTCCAGTGAACTTCACCCTGCTGATGGTAGGCCTGTCGACAGTGACACGTTTGCTTTCCTTCATTGCTGCAAATGTTTCCAGAAGCTCCCCTGTCTCCACCCAGGATCCAGCTGACTTCTGTGCAGAATCACATGAATAAAAAGCCAGTCCTTAGCCTCAGGTTGTCCCCAGCCCTGCATACAACCAACATTTAAGGTATGCAATGCTTGGGAAAGGTGGAGTTGAGAGCAATAGTAGATTCTTCTTACCAGGGAGACTGCTCAGATGAGGAGGGTTCAGAAGTCCATTTCCGGGCCCGGTGGTGTGGCCTAGTGGCTAAAGTCCTCGCCTTGAACGTGCCTGGTTCCCGGCCTCGGATCGGCACAGCACCGGCCGTTGCGCTCACTTGGGGAGTGAATCATCGGACGGAAGATCTTCCTCTCTGTCTCTCCTCCTGTCTGTATATCTGACTTTATAATAAAAATAAATAAATCTTAAAAAAAAAAAAGAAGTCCATTTCCACTGGCAGATTCTTCCCACGGCATGACCTGATTAGTGTTCCTCCTCATGCTGGTCTGCTCTGCTCTCTAATAGACACTGGAACGTTAGCCAGAAGGGTTAATAGAAGTCATCGCATCCAATTCTCTTAATAGAGATGTTTGGGAAACAGAGTAGAGAGGAGGAGGCAGTTTTTCATCCACTCCATGAATATTTACTGGACCCTCTTATAGGTGCTGAAAATTTGTTTGTGAACAAAACAAAGACCCTGCTAAAAATGAGTGCACCTTGTTGAGGGGGACACAGAGAGCAAAAATGAAGCAAGACTGGGGTAGTTTCAGAGCTGTCACTGAGAGGAAGACCACATAGGAGATCAGGGGGTAGGAGGAGTGGGAAGTCCCAGGCAAGGAGATTCCTTAGAGTGGTCAGGGAGGGTCAGGGAGGCCTCTTGGAGGGCTGGAGAATGGGAGGACCCAGTCACGACAATAGCAGAAGGAAGCAAAGCACTGGGCAGGTATGAAGGAAAGCTCTGATCTGCAGGGCACTGTGAGGGGAGAACAGCTTGACCTACTGGAGGAAAAGGAAGAAGGCATGAGGAAGAGGTTGTGATGAGCACTGAGGTTGGGGGAGGCGAATCATGAAAGAACAGTCACAGTAGGATCCGTGACTGCTGGAGGAAGGACTGTGGATTTTATTCTGTGGTAGGGCCTTGACCAGGGGCTTCAGATGGCTCCAGAGATGAGCAGGGTTTTGAGTGATGTGGATTGCAGTAGAGAGAGGTATGGGGGGGGGGTGGAGGAATAACAGGAGTAAAGTGTGGAGGTGGGGAAACTGGCAGATGTGGTGCCTGGAGAAGGTAGGTAAGAACCCAAAGCATTGGGTGGAGCTTTGCGGACGCTGTCCAGGGTGCTGATATGTGACTTTCAGTGTGAACCATTGAGAGTATATCATTTATGTGTGTGAGTGTGTGTGTGTGTCTGTATGTCTGTCTCTGTGGTACCACACTAGCTAATGTGTCCCTGTGCTGGTTACCTAGGAAACAACAGGAAGACGATAGAGTGGGATTTGATTGGTTACTTAGTCCTGCTGCTCATCTCTCTGTCAGAACCACAGGCAGAGGTTACAAATGGCCCATGCAAGGCATGCCAGATGCTGGAGACACAAATGTTGGCTGCACTGGACCGTGTGTGTGTGTGTGTATGTGTGTGTGTGTGTGTGTGTGTGTGTGGTTGCCAGTGAGAGCATGAACACATCTTGAACAAAGCAGCATCTGGAGCTAATGTGTTTCCTGCTGGGTAACATCTGCTCATTGACTTAAATCAGGTAGTGGGGGCCTGGATAAATTTAAGGGGAATCAGCCAGACTGGGGCAGGGATCTTTTGTTTGGTTTTTGTAACGGCCCTGTCAACACCCAAGCTGATTTTAAATGTCTCCGTATGCCTCCAAAAATGCAAATAAAGCTTTGGATGGCGGAAGTTACTTCCCATGACGCAGAGCGTGATGTCAGTGTACAGAATCACCTCCCACCCCCAGCCCAGCTGGGAAGGGTGGAGTGAGATTGTAGAGCTGCTGTTTCCTTCCCTTCTCCTTCTTTAGAATAATAGTATCTCTTTGCCTGCTGCTTTGAGGATAAAAGGACAAGGAATCTATACTCTAATTTTCCTAGAAAAGTGGTAAGGAAGCACACAGCCTATTTAAGTGATTCCTTGCAGTTGACTTTCTAAGCAAACATTCCTCAGCCAAAAAGCAAAATCTGGCTTCGAAACTGTAGATATTCAGCAGTTGTGGTCTGTCTTCCCCTGCTTCCGCCTCCCGCTTGGCAGGGATTGGCAGATGACACCGTTGATGAGGAAGGAAAGCCACTTGGTTTTTCTACCCTGGGCTCTAGCTTTAATGAGCCATGGATGAGGCTGCTGTGCCTCTGCCCTGTCATCCCAATGAGGACCGCCCACCCCTCTCCCCTTAGAAAAATCCAGCTCCGCTCTTTCCATGTCTTCCTCCCTACTGGCCAGAGATGTTTTGTTTGAAACACGCATCACTGGGTGGTCTTCCCTAGCTTGCACATGGTCTATCGTACTCTTACTTTCACTAGTGCCATCAATCACACTGAGACCCCAAAGATGAGTGAAGGGTCGTGGGGCCTCTCTGCTCACTGTCTGTCTACAGGGTTGGTGTGACACCTGCTTGTTCACTCACTTCCTATAACTCCATGCAGCAGTTTCCTCCCCAGAGAGACATTCTCTGGCTGTCCCATCTGAGATAACAGTTCTTTAGCCTCACAGCTCTGCTTTTGCCTGCAGCCCTTTACATTGGCCGTGTTACCTGCTTTCTTCCTGTGTGAGTACAGTGATGGCTGTAGTTGTGTCTCTGTTATTTCCCACTGTATCCTAGTAACGAACATAATGCTTGGTCTGCAATAGTTGCTCAGTAAATATTTAGGGACTGAGTGTGGTGAGCTCGCAGATAGGGTTGGACCTGAGTGTGTAGGCCTTGTACAAGTTCTGGCTTAGCCTACAAGGTTTTCTGATTTTTTAGAGAAATTATCAACCCAGAGTTTATCATATTGTCACCCAACTGTACCATGTTAACACCTCTTCAAAGAAAGAATACTGAGGTCAAACGTCTCGGCCTTAGGAGCTACATTCAGCCCGGGGCCTCCAGTTTGAGGCCTCTGGTATTTAGACCCCCGCCCCTCCCCAGGTGCAGAAACTTTCTTCTCAGAGGGCTTTTTTGGTTCCATTTTTTTTTTTAGCACAACATTGTGGTTTTGTGTTCTCATTCTGGAAAGAGTATGCAATAGTGAGATAGCAGCAGCATTGTGGGTCCATGACCTCAGTCCAGGAGGAGGACGCTGGTCAGATGGTGGCAGCACTGCAGCTCCTTGGCTTCAGTCTAGCAGGACGATCCTTCTGGAGCCTGGACCACTGGTGTGGGTCAAGGGGGCACCCAGACCACAGATGGGACCCTGAAGGTGGCAGCTCCCACCAAGAGCTGGGGAGAACACTACCTTGTTGCTAGAGCTTCAGGTCTAGCAGTATCCCTGCTAATGGAAAGAGCCCAGCCTGTGAGTGAGGCTGTCGTCCCTGGATCTACGCCTAACACAGTGACCTGGGCTAGGCCCATCCTTGCTGAGTTCACTTCTGGAGTGGACTTAGGGAATGTAGGCAGTCTCCCATGGCCCTCTTCACTGCCTGTGGCACTGGCCTCAGAGCTCTTCTGGTGGCTAAGGAGCCTCCCTGCATTGGACGCTGTGAATCCCCTGAGTTCCAAATGGCCTTCTGGATTGTTGGCCTCTTAGGGCCCTTCCTCTGCGCAGTTCTCCATGTCTGCATTTCTCTGAAAGTTCCAGGTCCCAGCCTGAGAGCCTCCAGGACAGGTCCAAGTGTGCAGGTGCTGAGACACCGCTCTGGACCAGGAGCTGCTGAGCACGGCAGTCCACGCTTCACCTAGCATCTTTAGTCGTGTTAGTTGTATTATCCATCCAATCAACAGATCTTTGCTTGGACACCTATTAGGGGCCAGACCTAAGGCTGGACACAGCAGGGAGGTAGACAAACGAAGTCCCTGACGTGTGGACGCTGAGGCCCAATGGACCTTTGTTTTTGTCCTGCCTGCTGGACTGCAGGCACCTGAATCTCTGGCATTCTCAGACGTCTTGTCTCCCTCAACTTACTTCTTTGTGAGGTCCATAACCTTAAATGGCTCCAGCCCTTCAGCCTCGTCAGACCACGTGGCACTGGGAGGTGGAGTCTAAAAGCAGGGGATGCAAGCCGAGGGGGAAGTGCCATCCATCCTCCAGGCTTGCTTCTATCCACGCACCAAACCCAGAGCACTCTCAGGAAATGCTTATTCTCCATCTTGTTGGTTCTTCCACTCCATGAACCATTAGGAAGCCCCTAGTGTGTGCCAGGCTCTTCTCTTACACCATTTCATTTATCTTCCCAGAAACCTCACCACGTGCAGATCTCACTGTCTGCATATCACCATTGGCAACTTGAGCCATGGAGAGGTGATGCCACTTGCAGTGCTGGGAAGTGGTGGCGTCACAGCTGGTTCTGTGACTGTGGGTGGCTTACTTGAGGAGGTGTGGGGGTGGGAGTGCAGTCACCTCTGATGGGGTGCTGGAGGAAGGAACAAGGAAGCTTCTGAGGCTGGGGAATTGGGGTTTACCTCTGATTTGGGCTTTTGAGAATGAGAGCTTGGGGTCAGCATGGTGGCTCAATTCGCTAATCCTCAGACTGTAAGTACTGGCATCCCATATGGGTGCCAGTTCGTGTCCTGGCTACTCCACTTCCCATCTACCTCCCTGCCTATGACCTGGAAAAGCAGCAGAGGGCAGCCCTAGTCCTTGAGGCCCTGTACCCACATGGGAGACCCTGACAAGGTTTCTGGTTCTTGGCTTTGGATTGAGTCAGCTCTGGCCATTGTGGTCATTTGGGGAGTGAACCAGTGGATAAAAGATCTCTCTTCTTCTCTCTTTAAATTTGGCTTTCTAATATGATGAAAGAAAGAGTGAGAGCTGGCCAGAAAGCAAGGAGCTGGGGCAGTTGGTGTGTGCAGAGGTGCCGAGGATGAGTGTGAGTGTGGGGTGGCTGTGGCCTGTGAGATGCAGCGATGTGCAGGTGGTTGTGTAAGTCTGCTGAACTGAGGGACAGCAGGACAACTGAGGCAGAGACGACCTCATAGACAGGTGGTTTGACCTTTCCAGTGACTTAAGCTTCATAAACATCATAGGTTTGTGTATTTCTTTAGGAGATAACACAGCTCTGGGCTTGTACTGGTACTGTCCCTGGTGGACCACACATTGCCACACTCCCCACCCTTATCTGCTCGGTTCTTAGAGGGATTTGTGTTTGAGAACTTGAACTCACCCACTTAAGGAATTTGAACTTCATCCTCTGAAAGGATTTCAAGCAAGAGAGTACCATCTTTAGAAAGTTCCCACTGACTGCGAAAGGGATGGGAGACCAGTTGAGGCCAATAGACTCCTAAGGTGACCACTCTAACTGGGCTGGGAGTGTCTGTTCAGCCCATCCCAGTGCCGCCTTCAGACACTGTCTATCATTCCCTGTCATAGCCCTGGGGACCTGGGAAATCAGCTGTGTGAGATGAAGATGCATAAGGCCTAAGTGCAGATGCCATGACAAGACTGGAAAACTGAAGCTTACGAGGTTGGAAGTTTTGCATGAGCAAGGTGATGGGCTGGCTATGTTCAGAGACAGGCCACTGACCAGGAGGAGCCATGTGACCACCTGCTTTATCGATAAAGAATCCAGCTCTCCTGCAGATCAGTAGGAAAGATGAAGGCAGGGAGGAAGGAGCAGATCTGGCAGGATGTTCTTAGAAGGAGAGACAACAGTGACAGCGGACGGAAGCCGCCAGCCTTCTCCTCGCAGAAGGATGCTGTATTAGCATTAGGAAAATGCTCACAGCACTGTTGATCGGAAGGGGGCCTGGGGGTGGAGAGGAGCTGAGGCTGAGGTTGATGCAGGCAGGAAGTGGGCTGAAGGGATTTGACGGTTCATCTGCCCAGCATCCTCTGACCCGGGCGCCCCTTTCCTGAGCTATTTCTAGCACAGGTGCATAAAGCTACATGGACAAAGGAACACAGTGCTGTTAATGAAAATGTGGGCCAAAAAAAAAAAAACTGGTGGTCCCTCCACAGGGCACTGGCATGAGAGCACAGGGTCACCTGGGTCAGATGAAAACAACCACAAAATACATCTGTGGAGAGTCTTTCTCCAGCCGCTATCTCCCACCTCCCAGGCCCAGGCTCTTCCACAGTCGATAACTGGTGTTATCCTTCTGAAAATGTCTGTGCCTCCGTCAGTGTCCATGAATATGCATCTTTCTCGTTTCTGCATACATGGTGGCATACTACTTGCAGCATGCACTTCTATAGTTTGCTCATTTTTTTTGTGGATTATATTGCCTTAGAGAAGAGTAACTGAAAGATTTGTACTTTTCCAAGAGAAAGGGACCCTCAATACATCTGTCTTCTGATAAGCAGTAGAATGTGCTCAATACCATGTGACTTTCCAAACAGCTGTTTTGATTTATGCGCACTCTCTCTCGTGTAAGATTTATTTATATTGGAAAGTCAGATTTACAGAGAGAAGGAGATACAGAGAGAAAGATCTTCCATCTGCTGGTTCACTCCTCAGATGTGCACAACAGCTGGAGCTGAGTCAATGCGAAGCCAGGAACCAGGAGCTTCTTCCGGGTCTCCCACGTGGATACAGGGTCCCAAGGCTTTGCGTCATCCTCGACTGCTTTCCCAGGCCACAAGTGGGGAGCTAGAAGGGAAATAGAGTAGAATGAACACAAATCATGGATGCCAGCACTTGCATGGTATGGCTTTAGCCACTGAGCAATTGTACCACCCTCCTTCACTGAAATAATTATTCATTTAAATGAAGAGTTACAGAGAGCAAGAGAGAGCGAGAGAGATATCTTCCATCCTCTGATTCATTTCCCATGTGGCTGCAATAGCCAGGCCTGGGCCAAGTGAAACCAGCAGCCTGAAACACCATCCAGGTCCTCCATGCAGCTGGGTCCATCCTGTGCTGCTTTCCAAGGCACATTGGCAGGGCGCTAGCTTGGAAGTAGAGTACCCAGGACTTGAACTAGTGCACATGAGATACCAGCGTCTTAGGCAATGGCTTACTCTACTGTACCACAGCCCCAGTTCCTGTACTTTTGCTAAAAAGATAAAGATGTGAGATGGTTGTATCTAGGGTCCCCAGCCAGTACTTGGCTTTGGTTCATCATTGGTCTGCATGCACGGAAGTGTAAAGACCACAGGCCTAGAGGCAAGGGGTGTAGGTAGCAGAGTTGGCTGCCATAAGAGTGATGGATGCAGAGCCAAGATTGAGGCCTTGGATGGGGTTTCCTGTGTGGGATTTCTCATGGCCCTGGGAGCTGGGAGCCAGCTGAGAGTTGGCAGCCCAGCCAAGGAATCCCATGTTAGGGAAGCCCCAGGAAATGTATTCTAGGGTGAAAAGATGAATTATCCCAGGAAACTTTCTTGCCAAAGACCCGGAGCCTCCAATTTGCTACTTGTCCTCTGTGTGGATGGGTTTGTATCGAGGGCTTGTGGCACCTGGTGCTGTGATAGTGGGGATCCTAGGAGAGCAGGTTGATAGGAGCCTGCTGTGTTGCAGTGATACTGGGCTCAGGAATGGGTTCCCGGGCAGGACCTCCTCTCCCAGTGGGTGGGAAAGGACTTGGGGATTGATGCCTGAGGACAGTGAGGAGGACCCTTCCTCATAGACCCCAAGGTCTGGATCTTTTGGAGACTAAGTCTGGAGACAGTGAGCAGCTGCATTGACATGGAGTCTTCATTGCCCAGGAGTCACCCGCCCCCCCTCGGCTTAGTGATTTACTGTGGGTTTGTTTCTTCCAAGTATAAGCCAACCTGAATCTGAGACCTCCTTTAAACAGCTCTTGACCTAGTGTCCAGGTTGCTGGGGCTGTAGCAGTTTCCAAGACCTCATGGGTTCTCCATCCACCAGGATTCCAAGGGCTCCCCAAGTGATCTTCACAGGGGTGTGGATGCCACACTTAGGTCTCTCCAAGATTTGCTTATTTTTATTTGAAAGCAGAGTTAGACACACACACACACACACACACACACACACACAGATTGTTCGTGTGCTGGTTCACTACCCTAATGGCCACAATAGCCAGAACTGGGCCGGTCCAAATCCATGACCCAGGAGCATCTTTTAGATCTCCCTAGTGGATATAGGGACCCAAGTACTTGGACCAATCTCCACTGCTTTCCCAGGCTATTAGTAGGGAGCTGAATTGATGGAGGTGGAGTAGCTGTGACATGAACTGATGCCCATCCGGGATGCTGGCACTGCAGGCAGAGGTTTAGCATGCTGAACCTTGGTGTTGGCCTGACGAAGTTTCTTGGGGAGCAAAAGAGAAAGCGATGAGAGCTACTGTTGACATTTCTTGTTTGTGTTGTACAAATACAGTAATAAGCAGATAATTCATAGGTAATGTATCTGTTCCTGCAGAGGAATGGATGCATTGTTTTATAGCTGGGAGAGGGGACTCGAGCAAAAATCTGGGGTGCACTCTGCCTGCGTGCTGGGAGGGTGGCAGTTAAAGACCCTTGGGCTGGGATCTTGGAAACAGGGAGTGGCCTGGATTTACTGGACACCCACTGGGTACTAGATGCAGGCGCACACTTTTTTATGGAAGTCCAAATCCTGTGAAGCAATAGGAGGCAGTGGTGCTTAAGCCCAATTTCCCGGTGAGGAGACTCGGCCCAGAAAATGGAGGGGTCTGAGTGGAGCCTGTGGGGCAGTTTTCTGCTTCTTCCCTTTCCTGTGTTTCTGGTTTACAAGCAGCTGTGCAGATACACATGGTGTTTGTTGTGCATTGGAACTATTTTCAGTAGCAAAGCGCAGGTGCATTGGCAAGGAAAGCCAAGGGGTGCTCAAAGCCACACCCCATCTCCAACTGGTGGCCCTGGCTTCTGGCTGTCTATAGAGAACGTAGAGCAACCTCTCTAATTCAGCACACCATTGTTTTTCAACATAAATGCTTTGCAATTAAGACAAAGACCAAGAAGAAAATTGAAATCATGCTTCGCCAAGCCCCACCTCCAGCTGCCCCTGCGTGTCTCCCTGTCTTTCTACCTCCCTGCCACGCATGCCCTGTTGGCTCGCCAGGGTCAGCCGTTTCCCCGGGGTTAATGCTTCTTATTGTAGAGCATCCCACTGAGTGGCTGCACTTTGCTTGGTTTACCTGCCTGCTCCCTCCTGGTTGGACATCAAGGTTGTTTGCCACATTTTGCTTGTATGAACAAGGCTGTCTCAGGCTTTGGCTCTCCTGTGGCTGTCATCAGCTCCAAGTGCGGCTCTGTGTAGGCCTTTCGCCCCACACATGGTGTTTCATGAGCTTGTTCTTAATGGTCACAGAATCCCCTAGCGCCTTGCTGCTCCCCTGTCCTAGGCTGCTGCTCTCCTTCATGCTCCCTTTGCCCTTTCCAACCCTAGGACTTTTCATTTACAGCGCTGACCTGCGAGGGAGGAGGGCTGTGGTTGGGACACCCGCTGTGCTGCCTCTTGGGCCTGGTGCTCAAAGCCACAGGAGGGTTGTTTTCTTACTTTAACAAAGTCTACACTTGTGTGTGTCAGTTACAGAACAAGGGTCTTTGCTCATGGAAATGGGGTGGCTGAGATGGGCCAGGATGATGGGGGTACACAGTGGGTGCTGGCTGAGCTGCTTGCCTTTAGTGTCACAACTATCCACGGAGGAAGCCAGGAGGAGGGATTTACTTGATGCACAAAGCCTTGATAAAGGCTGCCCTCTGGCCTTCTTCAAGTCTAACTGGTGTCCTTAAAAAAAAAAATCAGTTTATTTCTTTGAAAGTCAGTGACAGAGAGAGACAGGGAAAGATCTTCCATTCCTTGGTTCACACCAAAATGCCTGCAATAAGCCAGGACTGGGCCAGGCTGGAACTCAAAACTCCACCCAAGTCTCCCACATGATTGGCCAGAGCTCAAGGACTTGGGCTGTGCCTTGCTGCTCTCCCTGGGTTGGAAGCATGGAAGCTATCAGACCATGAACCGGGCACCCTGGTGGGGTGAGTGTCCCAAGCAGGGGTCACCCCACAGGCCCTGACCTGTGTCCTTGTTGTCACACCACACACCAGTCCCCTGACAGGTGTCCTGGGGTAGGTGGCTCTGCACAGCGCAGTTCCCCTCTCCCCTCCTTCCTCACATGGGGGCCGCTGGGCCGGTGATGACTGTGAGCTGCCCCCGTATTTGAAGTGAGCTGAGTCTGGGCAGCGAGTATTAGCTCCAAAGATGTGAAAACAGACACCTTCAGAAAGTCATGTTCTATCTTGACATCTCTGTCCTGTTGTTGGAGGGTGTGTGTGTCCTGCTTCTGTCCGGGCCCCCTAGGCACCACTGAGGGAGGTGGTAGGTGGTCCTAAGGGGAAAATCAAAAGCATCTGCCTTGGATTAATGGTAAGGCTCTGGAGGGCAGGAGGGGCAGCAAGGTGGGGCCTGTGGGCTGTGGGTACGAGGGATTCCCGGGAGACTGATGGCTCGTCATCCAAGATGCAGGCCCTTCTGGGCACTGTGAAGCTGGGTTGCACACCCTGTGTTCCTGGCTGTAGTCTTGGAGGTGGGTGGCCTGGTATTTCTAGCAGCTGGAAGTACTGTGTGACCCTGGGCAAGTTGTGGCCCTTCTCTGGCCCTGCAGTAGCAGCGGGCATCAGGTGTCTTAGTCCCCCTCCTCCCTGTGCCCCTGAGTTGTGTATCTCATAGGCATTTCTGCAGCTCCAAGTATCTCTCTCTGGTAGCCTGAATTTCTTTCCAAATTGATTTCCCATCTTAAAGAGGAGGAAACTGAGGCTCTGAGAAGTGCATTGATGTGTCCTGGGCCAGAAATAAGCGGCCAATGATAGGCACCGTGTGACCTCTGCAGGGTGGGACTGGGGTGGCTTCAGCGTGTCAGGAGCCCCCAAGGCGGCTTGAAGGACACTTGGAGTTTGAATAGGGGCACATGGGTTCTCTGCACAGCCTCTTTTCTGGTGCGTTTTGTTTTCCCTTCCAACGGATAAGGGCCAGGCAAACTGAGGATGAATGCCCAAGCCAGGAATGCAGTCAAGAACCTGATACTACTTTTGGCCTTGGCACATCACAGAAACCTCTGGGCCTCCAGTGGCTTGAGCTCAGCTGTCTCACTCACTGTGTGATGCTGGGCAAAGGACCCCACCTCTCTGCCTCAGGGGCTTTCATTTGGAAGACAAAGGTGCTCACTTCAGGATCAGGTGTCTGCCAGAGGCCTCAAGTACCCTACCCCTCTCTGAAACATTCTAATTCTAGGTAAGGCTTGAACTGTCCTGTGAATCCCACTGGGAGGGGTCTCCTCCTGGGGTAGGGGAAAGAGTGGGAGTTTGGCAGAGGCTGGCGCTTGCAGACGGCAGGCAGCTAATTTATTTACTTCTTCCTAATAAATATGCACGACACATAAATAAAACATCTCACTTGTGAGATGCACGTGGCTCCAGGCGGACCATGGCGCTCGGCAGCGCGGCTCAGAAGTGGGCCTGTGTGTGTGCCGTGGGGGCTGGCAAGGCGGGTAACGAGCTGCTTTAACCTCATTTCTCCCATGTATCCTGCTGCACTCTGAATTCCCACTTAGCAAGCACTGGACTGACCTCCCTGCCTTCTGGTCCCTTTTGCTCCTCTTGGGCAAGACAGAACCAGGTGAGAGTTGCACTGGACGATTCTGGGGAATATCTGGGGTAGACTGAGGTTTGCATGTGGTCTGCTTCTGACATCTGCTGTGGCCACGACTCCGGCATCTGTATAGTCCCCTGCAGCCTCCTCATCCTAGAGCCAGGAAATCTATTTGTGGGGTAATGTGGCATGGAACTGCCACCCCAAGACCTGAAGGAAATCTGGAGAGGGGCTGGGCAGCAAGGGCAGCCTCCTGCCAAGCCTTGGGTGCGTTTCTTGTCTTCTGAGTCTCAGTGTTTCCATCTGTGGAGTGGGTGTGGGATCTACAACAGGGCTGTTAGAGGACTTGTCCGTTCATGTACTCAGCAGCTGCTCAGTGCTAGCCCTGTGTGTGACCCTGTGCAGGCAGCATAGAGTAAGGATGAACAGGGTTTTGCCTTGTTGGATTTTTAATCCAAGTCGGCCCGCTCACCCAGCACTGTGTCAGCAAATCAACGTGTACTTTATTGACGGGGGCACAGAGAGGTGGGGGAAGCTACCTCTCGGCCAGCTCCTGCAGAGAACTGCCCAGGCACCAGGGACAGCCAGTACAAAAGCCCTGGGGTGAGTGAGATAAAGCAGGCAATGCCACTGGCATGGTTCCTAACATGCAACAAATACTTCCTGGTCCTTCCTTCCCCTCCCCCTGCCCTTGTGCGTTCTCCCTCTCCTTGGCCTGTGTGTGCATCCTTCCCATGGTCTGAGAGCTACGGTCAGAGGTTCCTGAAGCCTGCTAGCTGGAACGACTCTGTGGCCTGTGCCAGAGATCCCTGACTGAGTCCTCTGGTCTTGCCCTGTGCCTGCTTTGCCAGCCAGGAGACAGAGGCTTATCTCCTGAATATAGAAAGAGTTTCCACAAATCAATAAGAAAAAGACATCCCAACAGGTGATTGGGCCAGAGACCTGCACAGGTGCGTAACAAAGGAGTACCAAATGGCCGGTAAGCCGTGAGAATGACCAACAGTATCCTGACATGGGGTCATGGAGCTGAAAAACCACAGTGGAGTGCTCACCGGGACACAGATTGAGAAGAGTGACTCTTGGCTGGCTTGTCTTGGAAGCTGAGGCTGCCCCCTGAGCCACATGGACGTAGCAGGTGCAGGGTGTGGCTCTCTCAGAAGAAGGGGCACAGGAAACTGCATGAGCAGAGAACTGATGGCTGGTGGAGGTGGGGGCCTCGGGTCATTATAGCCAGGAGAGCAGGGCTCAGAGGGTAGTTTAGTTAGGGGTTCTCCAGGGAAACAGACCTGAGGGAGATTCATCCACTAATCATCTGTTATCTGTCGTTTGCATCTATCTCAAACTACCATCAGTCTATCAGTCATCTATCAGTCTATTGTCTGTCAGTCAACTGTCTCAATCATCAGTCTATCATCAATCAACTGTCTCAGTCTATCATCAATAGATCATCTGTTATCTATGATTATCCGTCACCCTTCTCTATCATCTGTCAACCCTCTGTGTCAATCTGTTATCTTTCACCTATTATCTGTCTATCTCCCTATTGAAATTGACTTTAAGGAATTGGTTCACACAATTCAGGAGTTTAGCAGCTGCGTTTGTGCCACTTTGCTTAAGCTTGACAGCTCTCCCAGGAAACAGCCCCTAATCTCATCCCCGGTTCCCAGTTGAAGAACCCAAGCTCTGAGAGATCATGTGACAACCCATAGCCACCAGCTAAGACTCAGGCCCAGGTGTCAGTGCCCTCAGGCTGTGTGCTTCAACAACAGTCACAAAGAATCTGGGAGGAGTGCCTTGGCTCCCTTGGGGTCAGCTCCTCACTCAGCCGCTGCCACACTCTTCCCCACACCTCAGCCTCAAGACTGTCTTATTAACACGGAGTGCCACACAGTAGCTTGCAGTGCATTAGAGGCAGTGGACAAGAGGAGAGTAACCTAGAGCGGCCCCTGTCTGATCTCAGACTCCAGGTCTGCCCTGTAGTAGGTGGCTGACCCAGGAGGGACCCCAAGTTCAGAATCTCTGTCCCACTGCACCCTGCCCCAGATGAGAGGACACTGCTGCTGTGTTGTAAGTGAATCCAGGGTTTGAGTCATCCTCCGCCAGCACCAGGCAGAGGGGCCCCATGTACCCCCTCATTTAGTGTGAGTCGTTTTTTCCTGGTGCCTGCTGAGTTGGCTTGGGCCAAGGGCTCAGGTTGCCCTTGATGGTGTTAGCTGGGCATGGTCCTCCCAGTGGGTACATCTGCTGGGATGCAGTCCTCATAGCTTATGCTGATAGAGCTGTCTAGAACAGTTGGACAGCTTGCTGTCAAGACCTGAGGGACCTTCTAGGTTGGACCAGCAGCCTGGGCAATGGCCTGCGGTGGGAGTGTCCAGATTTCTCCTGGAGAGAGCAAGCCCTGGGCTGGCTTATGTGACGCTTCCTCCTGGCTTGGCTCTGTGAGTGGGAGCTCTTTTTGCTGCCTATCTTCCCAACTCCCCTGCCTGTGTCCCTTTGTCTAGCCCTCTCAGGATCTCTGTCTTCTTTGTCTTCCTCTGACTCATGAGCGTCTCCCTGTGTCTCACGAATTTCCTTTTAAAGAAACCTGGACTGTTGGTCTCTCCTCCCATCCATCCCGAGCGTCTCTGATGGAAAGAATATAAATAATAACTGACATTGGCCAAACCTGTGCCCAGCAGACATTGCTGCTGATCCAATCACTGTTGACCGAGTCATGACAGGAGATTCAA
Source organism: Ochotona princeps (assembly GCF_030435755.1). Taxonomy (NCBI): domain Eukaryota; kingdom Metazoa; phylum Chordata; class Mammalia; order Lagomorpha; family Ochotonidae; genus Ochotona; species Ochotona princeps. Next base: position 35,585,230 of record NC_080852.1, on the reverse strand, counting down.
GCATCCAAACCTCCATTTCAAGTTCTTGAAAAAGAAAGAAAGAAAAAAGAGAAGAAAAAGGAGGGAAAGGGAAAACAAAGAAAGACCTGAGAGAGTTGGAGTTCACAGGGTCAAGGCCAGGAAGAGTATAGAAGTGATGGGTGGGGACTGATGCATCAGCTCTTTGTTTCAGATTTTAATTCAGAAAGACAGGGTCTCCATGAAATCAGCTTTGGAGAAGCAGAAAATAAAGTGGGAATGTCTGGAAATGGCTGCACTGCCTTCCTGAACGCTTGCATGCGTGGTTGATGTAGCCCTGGTGGGGCTCATGCTGGGAAAGGCTGCTCGAGTCATTGGTGTCCACACCAATGTTGTATTTGGGACAGCCTCACTGCCTACCTAGGGGGTGGGGCCTTGCCAGGGGTAGAGAACATCTTGGGGCCTGAGAGATGCTGGTTTGTTAACAATCCCGTATTGCTTGAGGCTGGACTTCCCCTGGGCCAGAGCACCTTTCCATGTGGACCTGAACAATCCGATACCATCCGTTTCGGGTCTGATACTAATCCCTTCCTATTCACTCTCAGTGGCTTCTTGTTGCTCTCAGAACCAAAGTCTCTAGGGGCACTGTGAACCCCAAATCCATCTGCTCCCTCCGCCTTCCTAGCACTCCTCCCCACTTACATGTCTGTCTTTCTATCCTAGGGAAGCAAGGCCATGCATGCCTGCTTACCCCAGCCTTGGGGCCCCGTTCCCCAAGGCGAGTCTCTGCACCTGGGGTTCCCTGACTGCTCCATCTTCACCAGCCTCCAGGCGCTGCCCGAGCCTTCCAGAGCTGCTCTCTGACATACCTCTTACAACACCCTTCATTCCCCCTAATCCCCCAGGGACAGGTCCCTACAGATGGACTGCTGGCATGGAGCTGCTGCCTCAGGTGGTGTAAGTGGGGTGGCTGAGCTGAGAATGCGGGTCCTATTGGCATCTCACCCAGAGAAGTGTCCACCGTCCCCCACCCCTGGGCTCTGGGGAGATACAACAAGCCTTGGCAGATGCCTGAGCAGATGCCAGCCGATGCCAGCTGTCTCCCTGCTGACAGCCCCTTAATTGCTTCCTCCCAGCCTTTAGTTGCCCTCAGAGGACTGTCAGGGCCCAGCCTCCTGGGTGGGTTCTGCAGGCCACTGACCCAACTCTGAGATCTCAGTGATAATTGGACTTCCCTCTTCCGTGTGCCCAGCATCCAGAATGACGCTGGTAGAAATGCCCCAGGCTGCACCTTTTAAAGAAAGCAACCCTTGGAGCTGTGTCTAGGGAGTGCCTTGGACTGAGGACCTACTATGTGCTGGTAGCTGTGCCTGGGTCCTGCTGAGCTCTCACTTAGGCTGTTGCTCCATCCCCCAGCCCCCACTCAAAACCAGTAGTGGACAGGCAGGACCTGCCATTTGGGTGCTGGGTTTGTGGGCTCCTCACCCCAACATAGGCTCAGCATATGGCATTGCTGGTGTTGAGAAGGAAAGCTGTTTTTTTTTTTTTTTTTTGGTTTGTTTGCTTGCTTGTTTTGCCTCCTCTTTTATTGGAAATTATAAACTGCAGTGGCTAAGACCCCGTGAACACCATAAGTAAGTGCCTGGGTTTGAGTCCTGTCTGCACTTTTTCTAGCTTTAGCTAATGCATACCCTGGGTGGTCAGTCTCACATTTGAGGCCTGGATTGAGTTCCTGGTTCTTGGTGTTGGTCCTGACTGTTGCCAGCCTTTGGGAAGTGAGCCAGAGAATGGAAGTTCTCCTTCTCTCTGCCTCTGGAGTGAAAAAAAAAAGTGCAAAATAGTTACCTACACAAGTAGGTGTAAAGTGGGAAGAGCTACAGTGTAACCACGTGAGGAGCAGCTGCCTTGTTAAGAAGTAGCCACCCTGGCCAAGATCAGTCTCCCCAAGTCCTGGAGAAGACCCCGGTGGGAGCCTCCCAGATTCTCTGCCCTCATTGTTCCATGTGCTGTTGCCCACCCTCCTGAACTTTTGGATACTTCTGCTCTTGGTTTTCTTTTCTTTTAAAGATTTATTTATTTTTATTGGAAAGTCAGAGATATGGAGAGAGGAGGAGAGACAGAGAGGAAGATCTTCTGTCCAATGATTCACTCCCCAAGTGACCACAATGGTTGCAGCTGTGCCGATCTGAAGCCAGGAGCCTGAAGCTCCTCTGGGTCTCCCACACAGGTACAGGGTCCCAAGGCCTTGGGATGTCCTCGACTGCTTTCCCAGGCCACAAGCAGGGAGCTGGATGGGAATCAGGGACGCCGGGATTAGAACTGGTTGGTGCCCATATGGGATCCCAGCGCATTCGAGGCAAGGACTTTAGCTGCTAGGCCACCATGCTGGGTCCTGTTGGTTTTCTTTATGGTGTAGCCATTTCTGTGCATCACTGCAGAGGACAGTTTGCTTCTACATTTTTTAAAAAAGGATTTACTGATTTATTTGAAAGGTATAATTACAGAGAGAGGGGAAGGGATGGAGAGCTCTTCTATCCGCTGGTTCACTCCTCAAATGGTGGCAACCATTTGATTGAATTCAGTTGGTCTTGATTTGATTAGCTCAGGCCAAAGCCAGGAAATGGGAGCCTTCATTCTGGTCTCCCTTGGGTGCAGGAGCCCAAGGACTTGGGCAGTTTTCTGCTGGTTTCCCAGGTTCATCAGCATTGAGCTGGATTGGAAGTGGAGCAGCCAGGACTCAAATCTGCCCATATGGGATGCTGGTCTAGAGACGGCAGCAAAGTGCCGGTCCCTCCATCTGTTCTGGAATGGCTCAGGTATGCTCCTCTGTGACCTCGTCTTCTACTCAGCGTTGTATGTGGATGTTGGTCTGGCTTGCTGTGTGCAGCAATAGTCTCTTCATTTCCCTGGCTGCGTGGTGTTCTGTGTGGCTGTGTCACGCTTTAGTGGACTTCTGTTCCTAGTCTTTGGCGCATAGATAAGGTGACTAGCCTTCAGTACATTTCTGGGCCCCCAAGGTATCCATTGCTGTCACGTCTGTGCCTTCAGGTGAGCTCAGCAGGGCACCCAGGAGTGCATACTTAGTAGCTTTATTGAGAAACATTTTAGGAGATGCATATTTAAACTGCCAAATGCTTTTGCCGAGGAGTTGTGTGCCATCTGACATCACCAGCATCAGCGAATGAGAGCGCCAAGGCTCTGTCCTCAGAGCATCCTTGGGTGATTTCATTATTTTGTGACTTGGCACAATCTAGGGGTGGGGGCTGGGGAGTATAGGTCTGTCCCTCACAGGGGTGGGAGGTGGGGCGTGTAGATCTGTCGCTTGTCACAGCCTCCTGATAGCCCCAGGAGATGCAGTGAGCAGGAGCTGCACAAAGGAGGTTGCCACTGCCATCCCACCATGTGATTTCCTGGTCTGTGTTTGTCACTGGTGGAAGGTGTTTTTCATTGGTGGAAGGTTGTGTTGGAAAGGATGGAGAGAGCCGCGTGGTATGTGCGCCCACGCTGCTGACGTCACATGCAATCCCTCCTCATCATGTGATGGCTCCTGCCACACTTCACGCAGCTAATAGCGCTGGCCCTGTCGGCAGCAGCATGGCTTCACACTCAGAGATAATGCAAGTGTGACAGTATCGTGTAGCTGCCACATCACAGGTGGTGGGAGCATCAGCTCTGTACCATCTTAAAGGACCCCTGTTGTATATGGTGATCCCTCTGACTATAATGTCACTCTGCTGTGCCAGGTGATAAGAGAATAGCCAGACCTTTTACTTTTATTTCTTTTTTATTGCTGTGAATTTATGTTTTCAGCCAGCCTTCCGGGAATTCTGACACACTCAGAGCATGGTCTCCGCTCATTGTGCTTCACAGTCACCTGGTACACTTTAAAAATACTGGCTCAGGGACCCAGGCTGTGGCGCGGGACAGTAAGTCTCCACCTGCAGCATCGGCATCCCCTCTGGGTATCAGTTTGTGTCCTGGCTGCTGCCCTCTGTGTCCAGCTTCCTGTTAATGCCCCTGAGAAAGCCGCACCCACATGAGAAACCAAGGTGAAGCTCTGGCCTGATCCGGTTAGTAATGGTGGTTGCTGTTATTTGGGAAGTGAACTAATGGGTAAAAGATCTCTGTGTGACTCTTCCTCTGTAACTCTGCCTTTCAAATTAATGTCTAAAGATGTGTAGACCTGCAGTGGGCATTTGGCCCCACAGTTGAGGTACCTACATCCCACTTGGCCACGCACAGCCCTGTACCCAAGCCTCTGCATGGCCTACCTGCAGGGTGGCCTCGGTCTGTGTCTCTCCACAGCCACCCTGGCCTGTCTGTCCACCGAGATTCTGTTGAGACACAGCTGAGATGACTAAACTTTTCCTCTGGACTCCCTGCACCCTTAGAGGAAATGCCAGAGTCCTCCCACTGGGTGTTCTGCCATCAGCCCCGCCGTTGTCTCTTGCTGTATCCTTGCTTGCTCAGCCACAACCACTCTGCCTCCTCACTGGTCTTCAGACCTCCCAGGCATGGTGCTGCCTCGGGGCCTTTGCACGGACTGCGTTCTCCACCAGGCTCCCACCTCTTCTCTGTTTACACCAAGTGCTGATCCTAGAAACCTCCTCCTGTCATTTAACATCCCTCCCATGCTAGGTATCTCTTCAGAGCTCCAACTTCAGCCCACATGCCACACAGCTGCTCTGGTTCTGTCTGTCTCCCCTGATAGAATGGGGGCGTGGCAGGTGGCAGTTGCTGCTGGAGGCTGGCAGCTGCTTGGGTGTGTAAGTGCCTGGTGAATACATGGGGCCTACACTGACTGTGGCTGGATTATCGCTTTTCTCCAGGAAACCCTGGTAGGAGGACAAGAAGAATGTCACCCACCCTAAGCCTTCGCAGCAGTGTTTGGAGGGACAGCCTTGGCCTAGACCCCCATTTGTCTCTCCCAGCTCCCAGGATGCCACGTAACACTGCAGCCCACAGGCAGGCAGGTCCCCAGGGAAGGCCCTGACATTCGTGGCCTCATTAAGTCCTGCTTGATGAATGGTGGCCTTGCTGAGCTGGAACCTGTGCTATGGCGGCAGGGGACTCGAGGGTGACTTATGGCACAGTTCCTCGTGAGGGCCTGCCTCTTCCTCCTTGTAGCACTCAGAAACGGACCACAAAGGTGCTTGGAACCAAGGTCTTGGGAGTGAGTCCCTGTCCCTACACCCCCTTCCCTGAGTGACATTGCACATGTACCTGCCTCAAACTCAGGTGTAGATTGACAGGGGCAAACTGTATCTGTAGTCCCTGGTCCCCAGCTGACCTGGGGGGAGGGCTGAGTGTGAAGAGAAAGACCATGTTTCAGCTAGGCCTTTCTCATTCATTCATTCATTCATTCATTCAAGTGAAGTCCTTTGGGAGCCCATGGGGGTTGTAGGGAGGAAGAAGAGAGTGTTGTGATTGTTGCCCAGGTTGTTGGAGGTGCAGTTAGTCTTCCAGAGGTCAGAAAGGGCCCAGAACAGACAAGGTCTCACCCCAGGTCACATAGCAGCCTGGTCACTCCTGGGTGAGAAACACCAATGGCTCACACAGTCCCCACGGATGTCTAAAGTCCAACACTGCCGATCCCGTGTCTGACCCCACTCTGACCCGATGGCTTGTGGACTGGCTGTACTGATGGCTCTTATTTCTAGATGCACTTCTGGCATTTTCTCCTGCTGTTCTAATGGCTTGCAGCTGGTCCAGTGTGGGTGAGTCTGCCATTTGAGGTTCCACAAGACTGACATACTGGAGCCCTGGGGTACCTTGTAAACCCCAATGTCTGGAGCCTTAGTCCAGACTGCTAGCCCTGCTGACCTGCAGGAAATCAGAGAGGGTGCCTGCAGCCTGCCCTGGCTTGTTCGAGGGAACCTTCAGAGCATGCTTCTCCCTTTCTTGGTCTGAGGTTGTGGGCAGGACACCTCTGGGTTCTGCGGTACACGGGGCTGCTGCCTGGAGGTCACAGCCCTGCCACGAAGCAGCTATGTGGTTGCACACACATGGCCTTTTCCTGCCCTTGTGTAAGGACCTGAGGAGCACTGCCCTATGCCAGCACACCTGCTCTGTGAGAACAGCGACCTGGCTGCAAGGCCAGCATCACGGGGCTGATGCTGCTTTCTGTTAGCGCCGTCCCTTCCCTTCCTTGGAGCCCAGTGACCTCACCTGCAGGGTGGGGGACAGGACAAGAGCCCCTCCTGGGATGCTGCATTTCCCCAAGCATGGATCCGACTTTTGTTCCCTTGCCTGGTTTCCAGATCATGTCAGGAGAGGGGGTGGCATGATACTGGGTCCCACGACAGACCCCAAGGAACCCTCTCCTGCCCCTGCAACACCAAGTGGATTTCCCCTCAGGGTGGGCTGGGGGTTGGAACCCAGGTTCATGCAGTTGCTCAGACCCACCAAGAAGGCTCACCACCTCCCCAAATCCACGTGTAAGGCACGGGAGCTGTGTAATCTGTAGAAAACCAGGGACAAAGCACAGAGGCCGGGGCTGTGGCTGCTCACGGGGCCTGGTGGGGGCTGTGTGTGCCCTGTGCTGCTCTGCATGCCCGGCAGTCTGCTGCCCACGTGCTCATCCTGGCACCCATGACACAGGTGGCTGGGTGGGGGCCAAGGTGGACTCCAAGTAGGCTGCACATTCACACTCCAAAGCTTTCAGAGCCACCTGATGCGACCCCTCTGAATGGCTCCTTATGCCTTGCTCTCCCCGTTCAGACCCAGGAATAACCACAGCACCTCCCGAGAATGTCCATGGGCATAAAGGGGGTTAACAGTGTTTGCGTTAGGATGATGATTAATAACCCATCCTCTTGTTGACCCCCATTTGTTTTTAGTTTATTTACTTGAAAGTCAGAGTTACAGACAAAGGGAGAGACAGAGAGGGGGAGAGAGCTCTTCATCTGTGGGTTCACTTCCTAAATGGCTGGTGGTCAGGACTGGGAAGCTGAATCCAGGAGCCAGGAGCTTCTTCTGGGTCTCCCATGTAGGTGGCAGGGACCCAGGTACTTGCCATCTTCTTCTGCTTTGCCAGGTGCATTAGCAGGGAGCTGGATTGAAAGTGGAGCAGCTGGGACATGATTCCAGCATTGCAGGTGGAGGTCTTACCTGCCATAGCACTGGCTCCTGGTCCCCATTTCTCTCAGTGGACATGACAGAAGCTCTGGAAGTAGAATGCCCGACACACATTCCAACACTGGCACTATCCGTGGAGCAGTTACAGTCCCCAAACCTGAATCACTTTGTGAAGCTGGCATAGCCATCAGGTGCCAGGACCATATTGTATTCTTATGGATGGCCGAGGATTGGTGGAAGGGCAGTGACTGGTGTCATAGCCTGGCACACAGAGGAGCCTGGGCTGAGCTGCTGTCATGTGGCACAAGGGAACATAATTGTAGCCTTTCTGTTGCCATCCCTTAAGCGTCCCATGGTCTAATCTGTATCCCTGTTAATGATGCCTGCCCAGGCATTTGCTCCTAATTATTGTGTTGTAAAGGCAGTGCCAGGAATATTAGGCTGCCACCTGTCTCCTGGCAGGTGGCCCTGGGGGTGCACCTGTCAGGCAGCAGCCTTGGCCCATGTTGAGAATGCTGGCCAGCATTTTCTTCCTTGACTCAGAGCGTCTTGGGACCACCTGATGAGCTTCTATTGGCTTGGTCATATCCTCTCCTGGGGCTGCTTTCTGGCACTTGGCCCAGAAGGGACAGAGTAACAGTGTTTGCCTAAGGGACCATGCCTGGAATGGGTGGATGGAGGGCTGCATTGTTTTGCATTTCCCTCCTGTGGCCTGGATGCTGTGTGCTGCTGGAGCAGCCACTTTCCCTCTCTGAATGTCATGTCCCCACTGTCAAGAGTCAGTGAGGACTCCACCTCCAAGTCCTGCAGAATCCCTGGGTGGGGCTTTAGTGTCTGCCAGAGCCCTAGTCCCACCCCTGCATCCCGAGTCAGTGCCCAGCTGTTCTGCTCCTTGTGTGAGGTCACCTGAGGGTTGGATGCTACCTGTGCTGAGGTGAGCCTCACTGTCCAAAATGTCATGCAGATCATGTCCCATGTACAGGAGGCATGGGATGGAGGCCGTTTGCTGCTTGCTGCCTAATGCTCAGCTCCTTCCAGTTGAGGGACAGTCTCACACCTTAGTCCACACAGAACCTCCCAGTATTCCTCCATGTTCTTCATCATCTTCCTCTGCATCCCCATAGGGACACTGAGACCCAGCCTGTCTGACTCCAGGGCGCATCCTGGGGACCCTGATAGCAGCCACGCTGTTGCGCCATGCACAGGAAGCTCTGCCAGGGGGAAGCAGCTGGACCCTTGCGACAAAGCAGCTTCCGTTCCCCAGTCAGCTTCTCTGTCCTCCCACACCCATGGTCCTATCTTCTCCAGCAGCAAGGAGGGCAGCGGGAAGTCACAGTGAGACCCAGCCCTCCTCCAAACCCTGCAGTAGCTCCCACCTTCCCCAGGGAAGCCAGTGTCCCTGGCTGGCCCTGCCTGTCTCATTATTGGCCTTCTCTGTCCCCCTCTCTTCTCTGTGAGCCCTTTAATGACCTCCCTGCTCTTGTTTGCATTTTATGTAAGAATTATATTTTTAATTTTCATTTCCTTGTGAATAGTACCTGGGATACAGGCACACCCCCAGGGCACTTTAAAGGAAGTTCTCTAACCTCGCCACTTCCCCCACAGGATCACAATACAGCAGCTATTCAACAGTGTCTTAATACCCAATTCCCTGGCTTCTGGCATTGCCTCTCAAACATCACCTCTCCGCCCTTGACTTTTTTTTTTTTCTAGGTGAGTGTTGAAAAGAAGGCTTGGTCCCTCTGTCTGCTCAGATAGTGCCTTTCAGGCTGCTAGAGCTCTCCTGCCTCCTCCGGAAGCCTAGGGGTTTGATGGCCCTCTGGCCTGTCCCCCCTGCTGGGGTTCTGGTTTAAAGCTGGGCTTGCTCCAGCTCTGGTGTGTGTCCGAGGTGTTGGTGAATGTCACAGGTGGCGCCCAGGCTGCACTCCCCACCCCCAAGCAATGCTGTATGGCCAGGTCCAGGGTTTGAGTGCCATTCCTGTGCCGTGCGGGTGAGGACGGCCTCTGTCTCATCAGGACTGTCTAGGGATCCCTTTCCAGTTCTCTCAGGTCTGTAGCCCTGTGGATGAGAGTGAGGAGTGCACGTGGTTCATCATCCCCACTTCCTTGTTTGCCTGCCTTTGAAAATGAGACTCTTTCCTCAGGGACACTGGCGGGTCTTGGAGCACGTGGGAGCTCGTGGTTTCCCAGCCTCTTTTCTCTCTGATGCTCAGGTTGACCCAGATCAGGCGGTGGGAGCCCAGCCTCTCCTGACATTCTGGGACTATGAGGGAGGCGTGCCTGTGGTACTTACAGCTCCCCCCATTCCATCCCTCCAACCCCCTGCTGTGGAACAGCTATGTCTCTCCCTCCACACACACACCAGAAGCCCTGGATGAAAGTATTTAGAGTCCTCTGTCTGGGTCAGGGAGACTGCCCCCTTCCAAATCGGCAAAATCGGTCTGTGCCTCTCAGCTTACCCTGTTGATTTCTCACCTTCTAAGATGCTGCATCATTTACTATTCTTTTTTAAGACTTTATTTTTTTTATTTATTTGAAAGGCAGAGTAAAAGAGAAAGGTCTTTCATCTACCATTCACTCTTCAAATGGCTGCAACATCTGGGGCTGGGCCAGGTCGAAGCCTGGAGCAGGGAAAACCATCTTGGTCTCCCCCGTGGCTGGCAGTGGCCCACGTCCTTGACCCTGCAGCCGTTCAGGGTGTGCACTGGCAGGGAGCTGGGCCACAGAGTGGGGACTTGAACCCAGGCACTCCCATGTGAGATGCCAATGTCCCAAGTAGTGTCTTAGCTGCTACACCAAATACCCTCTGGATTAATTTACTTGTTACATCTGTCATTTATTCTCCCTTCCAGCTAGGAAATCCTGACTTTGCTTGTGGCTGCTGCTCCAAGTCTGGCACAGGGAGGGGCCCAGCAACTCCTTGTTGAAGGAGTGGATGAGTAACCCGCCATCCCCTCACCCCCATCCACAGAAGCCACCTTGGAGGCCTCTGGCAGAGCTGGGCTGCAGAAAAATGTCAAGCTAGACCCTAGGGGGAAGAGAAGGCTGAAGATGAAAGGCATCTCTGATGAGATGCAAATTTGTGTCAGGGAGCAGGTGGGGGTGGCAGCAACCCAAGGTCCCTGGGGCTTTGTGAGGCTGAGGCTAGGATGGAAACGGTAGCACTCCGGGGGTTGGGTGGGCAGATGGAGGCTGACCTGGCTCCCCGGAGAGCTTCTCCCAACCATCTTGGGCTGTGTGCTTTTGTGAGGGAAGCCAGACAGTCCCGTGCTGGAAATCTGGCTGACCCATCCTCTTGACTGTGTAACCCGGGCCAGCAGGGGGACTCTCTGGGCCTTGAGACAGGGAGGCTGGCTGACACCCAAACCCAGGCACAGCCCCACAGCTGTTTGCTTCAGGGCTCAGCCTGGAGCATTCCTCAGTCACTTCTCTTTCTTAGGGGCCCTGTTCTGTCCCACCCTCTCTGGGGCTGCCTTGGAAAAGTCTTAACTGCATTGTAGCATCTGACAGGGCAGGTGCAACTCTGCCTGGGTAGTATCCAGAACCCTGAGCCCTGGGGAGGGCTGGCTTGGCTGTGTGTGCTCACAAGGGGTTTCTGCTCCAGCAGTGGCTTCCTGTGCGGTGGGCAAAGTCTGGGAACCATGATTTTCTGTTTGTCATCTACACTGCCTTGGGCTGAACTCCTGCCATTGGCTAGAATCTGGGACTTTGAACTGAGCAAGACACTGGATTAGTCAGACTCTTGGGGTCCAAGTGACCAAAAGCTCAACTCAAGCTGGCCTGAGGAAGGTAGGGAACTTACTGGCATATGATACAGAAAAGGGGGCACGCAGCTTCAGGCAGGTAGGTTCAAGGTGTTGATGTGACGTCATCATCAGGCTTGTACCCCTGCTCATACAGAGACCATCCATCCGTAACCCCCTCTACCTGCCAGCAGAGCCTCCTTTTCCCAGTAGCTCCACCCACAGTCTCGTTGGGCTAACAGGAGCCACGTGTCCATCCCTGAACCAATCAGCACAGCAGGGGTTGGAATATGTGAGTTGGTTGCCCTGTGTCTAGGGTTTCTTCCTGCAATTTGGGGACACATCTACACCCAAACAGCCAACCCTCCCTGCGAAGGAAATGGGGGGGTGCAGCTGGAAGAAGAGGGTACAGGTTCTGGGGGAGGAGCCTGAGTGCATGTGGGGAGTGGAGGCATGTTTTGAACACCTGTGTGTACAGGTGCTTGGCTGTGTGGAGTGGTGCACTGTTTCCTTCTTGCAGCTTTGTCAGATACAGTCTTGTCTCCAGTGTGCAGGTGTGGAGACAGAGACTCAGGGACGAGCAACCTCTTCCTGGGCTGAACATCCTTGCAGGGTAGGAACCATGTCTTCCTCAGCTGTGTGCCAGGCACCAGGGAGGACCTGAATCTTCTGGGATCCATGGGGCCACCTCCCAAATCAGCTCCAAATAGACTGGGCTGGAGATTTCCCGGGGCAGCCGCTGATGCGCTGGGCTTGGGAAGAGACCTGGAATCACCCCCCACCCCACGCCTTCCCCACAGTTTCTCCTCTCAGCCCCATCTCAAGGTCTAGATCCCAGCCCTGGAGATTCCTGGCTCACTCTCCTGCCTCCAACATCATTTCCTTTGAGGATGAGTTCTTTCCTAGGAGACTCCTGCGTGTCACTGGAAAGACTGGGAGGTCCCTGGGAAGGGAATCCATTTCCTACCATGTAATTCACTTGTATCAATCATTGTTTCCCCAAACTTTTACCCCTGGCTCCCACCATGGAGAGAATCCTGCACTTTCAGGGGATGCTGGCCAAGGCCCGGGGGCAGGACTGCTACACACTGATGGGGATGGGTGAGAGGATGGCAGAAACCCCAGACTTTGCTTAAAATATTTATTTTATTATATATCATACTATTATATATTTCATATATATATATATATATATATATATATATGACAAGCTAGGAGTTTACAGAGATTGGGCGCAAGGCATACACACACACACACACACACACACACACACACACACGTCTTCCATTCATGGTTCATTCCCCAACTGATTACATGGCTGGGTTATTCCAAGCTGAAACCAGGAGTCCTGTGTTTCCCATGTGGGTGGTGGGGGGCTCAAACACTTACTCCATCTTCTGCTGCTTTCCCAGGCTGAATTGGAAGCAGAGCATCTGGGACATGAACCTGTGCCCAAAAGGGATGCCAGCTTTCCCTGCTGGGCCACAATACTGGCCCCCACAGAGAGGTGCACACTGCTGGCTCTCATCCAAAGCCTGAATTCTGGGGCAGAGAGACACTTCTCTAGGGAATGTCTCACTCTCCTGTGAGCTGACTGGTGGCTCCATTGTCACATAGGACTTGGGGACTTGGCAGATGGAAGGAAGGTTGGAGCCCAGGTCCTGCTGCCTCTCTGTGACCCTGGGGCATGTCCCTGGCCTGCCGCTAGCCCTGGTGATTTCAAAGAGTCACACTGGGGGATCAGAACGGAGGTGAACTGGGTGTGTGTTGGATGTGAATGGTTGCCGGCATATTTGCTGAATTCACTCTCACCAACTCTTCCTGCGGAGTCCCGTGAATTCTACCCAGCTGGCCACTGTGGGTAGATTCTCTTCCACACTAACGGCCCTGTCAGATGCCCAGCTGTGCTGCCCACTGAGGGACACAGGACAGACATTGTCTCAGGATATCCCTGGCACAGGTGCAGGAAGACCATCTCACACTGGCAGGGAATGCGTTGCTCGCATATCATGTATCAGTGGTTTTGCTTTCCACAGTCTGAGGTGCCTGTGGTCACTTCTAAAAAATAGGAAGTAGAAAAGTTCAAGAGCAGACAACGCATAAGCTCTGCATAGTATCATGGGCTCTCGCACTGCCCTGCTCTATCCTGCCTGGGATGTGAGAGATCCCCACGTCCATGGGATCCACAAGGCGTGTGCTATCCCCACCCACTGGCCATCACTTGGCAGCTGTGGAAGATGGGCTGCCCGGGTGTCTCAGTGCTGGCACTCATAGAAGTCTAATTAACGCCTTTACATAGCGCTTGGGCTGGTCGCTGTCTCTTTCTCAAGCAGTGTGTCATCTCCCGTCATCACAAGAAGGTTGGGAACACACAGTAAGATATTTTGAGCAGGGGCCCACACTCACACAGCTCGTAGTGTAGTGTCATCATGGTTTTACGTTGTTGTTTGTTGTTGTTGCCGCCTAATCCATCCAGTAAACCTTGTCATAGGTGGGTACATAGAGGGGAAAAAGTCAGGGACAGATGCCTCACTGCCCATGGCTTCAGGCATTCAAGGGGGTCTTGCTCTGTATCCCCACAGGGGAGGGGCTGCTGTATTGATACCCTGCAGACAGGCAAGGGTATTGGAGGGCTGAGCAGGTGCATCCTGGGCTGGGGACAAGGTAGGTGGATGGGCTGGATACACACTTAGGCAGAAAAGGACTTGGGGGGACTGGGTGCAGTGGAGGGAGGGCCAAGCTGGCTCAGGCTCTCAGCTCCGGGGAGGATTATCTATTTTAGCAACTCTGGGAGGGAGGGAGGGAGGAAAAGAGGGAGGGAAGAGGCTGGGAAGAGGCAGGGAGCGCCCAGCCTTGCCAGTTAGCGCGGGCAGCTCCTAGTGCAGCTCAAGGACTAAGGGGAGCACTCTGCAGCCAGGGCTGCCACCCCACCCGGCAGGACCAGGACTGTACCATGCTGGCCGTGTCGCTCAAGTGGCGGCTGGGCGTGGTGCGGCGGCGGCCCAAAGGTACCACAGGGGGATGGGCAGGTGGCCCAGAGCTGGTGACTGGACCTGGCACTGGCCGCTGCGGGTGTGGGGAGGGATCTGGGTGGGAGGTGGAGGCAGAGGCACTTCTGAGAATTCAGTCGGGTCCCCTTCCTACCCTTAGCCGCCCCTGTGCCCCTCCCTGCCTGGCCTCTCTCAGGATGGGGTCTGGTTTTTGCGGCCAGGGAGCCCTGGTGGTGGTGGAGGGGGTTTCTGTCCTGCCTGGAGTCTGTGCGGTCGGGGGCTCAGCCACAGCTGTCCAGAGGTTCTTGCTCTGTCTTGTTCCCATCTTCCTGGCTCCCTCTGGGTCTTTGTCTGCTTGAGTCTCTCTGACTCTCATGTCCCTCCCCACTGCCTCCCTCCCCGCCCCCTTCCTTCTGGTCTCTTTCTCCTAGACCCCATGTCTCCCATGCCTGTTTCTTCCCTGGCCTCTGGGTCTCTCTGCCCCAGCTCTGCTTTTCTCTGGGTCTCTCCTGCGTGCTCTCTCACTCCTGTCTGTCCCTGTCCCTGGGTTTCTCTCGTCTCCCTCTCTGCCTCCCCACGTGTCCCCTTTATCATTGCCACCTCTCATGGAGCCCCCACTCAGGCTGTAGGGCTGTGGGGTGTTTGGGGGCTGCATGTGTGCAGGGCCATGGCTGTGTCCGGGACGTTGGTTGGGGGAGCTGTGCTCAAAGACAAGAACTTGGCCTGAGACTGCACTCAGCGGACGCTGAGCACTGGACCATCCCACAGAAGTGGGGGTGAGGAGGGGTGGGGAGCTGTGTGATCCCAGGTGTCATCTGGCTTCCCCAGGCTGCCATGGGGGTCAGGTTTGTTTCTCCTTCTCCTCTGTCTGCCGCGTGGGAGAGGCGAGAGGTGGTGGAGTCACCGTCTCTAAGCTCCAGGCGGAACCTCAGAATAATCCCGCCTTTTACAAGAATGCTGGTGACAGACACTGATGCAGCGCTGCTGCCTACTCTGCAAAAGGCATGTCCGACCAACTTCACTCATTTAGGCCTCCTCACAGCCCTGCCCCTCGTCCTGGTGGTGCAGCGCCAGAGCAGAAGCCTAGACAGGTTAAGCCACTTGCCGGGGCAATGCAGCCATGGGGTTGGGGACCGCTTCAGTCAGCTCTCCTAACTGCTGGGAGGGGTGGGAGTCTCCCGGGGTAGCAGGGTGGTGGGGCACAGAGGAAAGTGGGATATGCATCTGACACCCTTGAGCACCTCACTTAGGGTCTCTTGGGTGTGTCCAGGGGATCCCCTCCCACACACACTGGGAAAAGTCTTGCACCATCTTCTGCTCAGCTCCACAGGCCCCGAGACTGTACGGGGCCACAGTGGAGGAGGGGCGGCTGTGGAACTCGGACCCTGTCCTGTAGGCAGTGGGAGCCATGGAAAGTTCTAGAGCAGCAGATCATGTGGGGCAGTGCCAAGTACTAGCACAGCGGCTGGCTGTGGCTTACAGACCACAGACAGGGATGCAGGGAGGGCGTAGGTGGGGTTCTCAGGTAAGGGATGAGGAGCTGGGCTACAGGGTGGGTACCGAGGCAAGGGACAGACATGTGCATCTCCCTGTCATGTAACTAGGCTCCTGTCTTGCACAGGCACCGTTCTAGGCCCTGGGGGCACAGCCGGCACCACTGTCCTTGCCCTCTCAGCCTCGTCTGCCCAAGCCCCTCAGCAGTGTACATGTTGGAGAATTATTCACTCCCTACTCTGTCTGGCTCACATGGGGGTGCCCGTGTCCATCTCGGAGTCCTGACTCTGACACACAGCTGCATCCAGCATTCCACTTCTGTGGCACCCCATCATGCCTCGGGCACCAGAACTACAGATCCATGTGGGCATCTTGGAGACCTGGGAGTCGGGGTGGGAAAGCTTCTCAGAGGGCAGGGAAGAGCTCTGGTCCTAGAATTGTTCCTAGAATTGCAGAATCCTGGCAGCTACAAGACACCTTTGTCCCCCTTGCACTTGCTGTGTGCCAGGTGCTGTGCTAAGCAGATAGCACATTCCTGCAGCCCCCCCTCCACAATCACCCACTGGAACCCATGCTGCTCTGGGCCCTGCATTGTCCCCATTGGTTGGCTTGTATGTTCAGTCGGGCAGGATCATCTGCCTGCCTTAATTGTCCAGACAATTGTGGAGGCTTCGGGACCCTGGGTCGCTGCTGCCTGGGTGTTGTCTGCTGCAGCCAAAAGCCCATTCATCACTCAGGAGACTCAGGTTGGCCGAATTTGTGCATCACCAGCAGGTCCCTGCTCTTCCTGACCTCAACTCCCCTTCTGTGCCCCCATCCTTGCTCTCCTTGGAGCCCCGGAAACTTCTTTGCCACCTCCCTCCATCCACCCAGTGACTGCCCTTGGGCCAACCTTGTCTCCAGCCCCCGCATCTCACTGTCTTGGCCGAGGTGACGGTGACTCAGAGGCAGATGTGGCGGGCAGGTGGGCGGGCAAGATGGTGTGCAGAGGCAGCAGCTTGCAGCAGCAGCCTGGGCAGCTGGGGTCCTGTGGGACAAGCTGGGCTGACATCCCTCTCCCCTGCTCTTTGCCGACTCACAGTGTCATGCATGCAGAATTGATTTGTCAAGGAAGACTTGGAGACAGGGTCACTGGAGTGAAGACAGGAGGTGCAGGGGAAGGGGACTCAGCCTGGCTGAAAACAGAGCAGAACCAGCTGGGAGAACACAGGTCCTGCCCCTCCCCACCCCATGCGTGCACCCCATCCTGCACATGGTGAGGTTGAGAACTGTTCTACCACCGGGTCTCCCAAGTGGGTGCAGGGATCCAAGCTCTTGGACCATTTTCCACCACTTGCCCAGATGCATCAGCAGGGAACTGGATCAGAAGCAAGGCAGTCTGTACTAGAACCAGCACTCCAGGGTGGGATGCTGGCGTGGCATGCACTGGCTTAGCCTGTATGGGATGGGCTGCGAGTGTGCTCACTGGGTCCCAGCTGTTCTGCTTGTTTGCTCAGTTGTCAGATGATCAGAGGCTCCCTGCATCTTGATGCTCCTGTGTCCAGAGGGAAACTGCTGCAGGACTCAGGGCCTGGAGCCTGGCAGGGGATCTCCAGACACCCCAAGAGCAGCAGCTGGGGGCAGAGCCCAAGTCTCCCAGCTGGTAGGTAACTGTGCCCCCGCCTTGGCCTGATAGGTGTGTTCATCTGTGTGAGTTGTTGAGAGCAGTGTCCGTGAGCATGCTCCCCAGGTGGTTGGGGGTGTGTTGCGGTGGTGTGTGTGTGTGTGTAGAGGTGAGCATAAGTATCCTCAGGTGGGCCTGGGTTCAAACCGTGGCTCACACTTGTGTGACCAATAATGACAGTGTATCGCATCTGGTCCCTTATCTCTGAGATGGGCATGTTGTAGAGATAAAATAAGAAAATATGTGTAAAATGTGTAGAACCCTGGCGCAGGGTTTCCATGACACCTGTATCAGCTGTGGGTCTTCTAAATATTCTAGAAACTTCTCTTCTCTTGGTCTGTCCACTTGGCCTGTTGTAGTTCCACCTTGGATGTCTCTCTGCTCCAGGCTGGGCACTGGCAAGGTTTGCGGGTCTGGGAATGAGTGTACCCCCGACCCCCACCCTGGACCACAGGGGACAGAATGGGGACAAAGCCAAACAGCAGGCCAGAGGACATCCTCTTGTGGCCCATGGGATGGTGTGTGAGGACAGCAACACCCACCTCGTGGAGAGGCTTAACAAGTGCAGGGCCTGAGGAGGTTGCTTGTCCTGGGCTGGCCCTGGGAGAGGGGGTGGGGAACAAGGAAGGAAGGTGAGGGATGCCAGACAGCCCCAGCAATAAAGGGTTTATCTCTCTGGTCTCTGCCTGTCTCCCACCCAGACTTCATTTCCTGCTGTCGCTCAGGGTGAGCTGGGCTGGCGTGCAGCTCCTTGTCTGACGATGGACTCAGCCTGGAATCAGAGAAGGCCCCTCCTCCAGGCCCTCTTTGACTCTCAAGTTTCCCAGTGGCCACCAGGGAGGAGGCTACCCCCGCTGCAGTGCCCAGGGAACCCCGTGAAGAGACACAGAGACCTGTGCCAGGCTGGGCATGTACTGCACCTGGAAGTCTCCATTTGCAAAGTCCTTCTTGGGACTCCTCACAGGAGGGATGCTACTCACAGGCAGCAGGGCTGGGATGGCAGCCTGGGTGCCCCTGGCCCTTGCTGAGCCCACTTGAATTCTGCTTCCTGTCCGTAGTATGGCCTCATCCTGAGGCTCTTAGGTGGATGGATGCTTTCTGATCACTTAATGCATGGTCTTCCCAAGCCTAGGGGACTTGGAGCTTTACATATTCCCATTCTACAGCTGAGGAAGGTTGTATCCTGAAGTCTGGAGGAGTTTGTACACATGCCTCAAGTCACATAGCAAGTGCCACAAAACCCTGGGGGGACCCAGAGACATCAGGGCCCCTGCTGGCCAGCTGCTGCAGGCTGCCCAGTGCCCTCACTTGCCTGCAGCCGAGTCCTAACGTAGAGCCATCAGATGTTATGTCTGGGAGCTGCTGGCAGGCCTGGCTTCCAGCCACCTCGCTTGGCCAGCAATCTGTCCCCCTGTACCCCCACTGCCCTGGGGGTGGCTGGCTGGGCCAGAGGGTTCCTCTATGGAGACAGACTGCAGCTGCCGGGCCACTTCCCCGGGCAGAACTCTCTCCTTGCCGCAGTGTGCTAGTTTGTTAGTGGTCCTTGCAAGGCCTGCCTGCCCCCTTGCCCTACAGCCGTCCTTGACTCCCATTGCCTGTCGGATGGAAGCCAAACTCCTTAATTCCTTAATTCAGCGCTTCTCAAACTTGACATACATCACCTGGGGACTCTGGTCCTGTAGGTGTGGGTGGGGCCTGGGAGACAGCATGTGCAGCTGGCTCCCAGAATGCCACTGCTAGCTTCTTTGGTGATGTCTTCCTTATCTCTCTCTCTTTTGAATATGTTATTTATTTAAAAGGAAGAGGAAAAGGGACAGATTTTTCATTTGCTTGTTCATCCCCAAATGGTTGCCTTAGCCAGGGCTGGGCTAGGCTGAAGCCAGGAGCTTCTTCGAGGTCTCCCACGTTGGTGCTGCTTTCCCAGACTGGTAGTAGGAGCTGGATTGGAAGTGGAGCAGCCAGGTCTCAAACCAGGGGGCATATGCAATGCCAGTGCCGTAGGTGGGAGCTTAGCCTATTATGTCATGGCGCCTCTGCTCGTTACTCCTTCTCAGGTGGGTGTTCCTCCCCGGGCTTGCACACCTGTGGTGGCTTTTCCCTTTGAATCATTCCTTCCCCTGTGTGGAAGTCAGGCTTAGAAGCCCTTCCCAGATGGAGCCAGTTGTTCATCATCTGTGCTCCCATGCACCTTTGCAAGAGGTCCGAGGCTGGTCCAAGAGCAGTGAGTCTGGCTCCTGCCCCCGCCCCTGCCCCATGGGACCCTGGCCCCATTCTTGCTGGCTGGTGACCTTGGACAAGGTAACCTCTGTATGCTGGCTTATTGAACTGTACTTTTCTCTGCTGTGGACAGACAGTTGCTTTTCAGCATATTTGTACCCTTGGAAAATGTGTGGGGACAGAGCCGGGGAGGGGGTGGGGGCGGCAGAGAAGACAGTAGGGGAAAAATGGTGTACCCTCCCCAGCGCATGGAACTGGACTGGGAGGGGCGAGGAGGAAGGGCAGAGCGACCTTTTCAGGGGCTGCTCCCCCACCAAAGTAAATTCCAAGGCGGGGTTGGGGAGCACAAAAGACAGGACTGAGGAAGCTGAGTTTCCAGAATTAATCGCTCATTGACATGCAGCTGGATGGAAAGCAAATGTTGTCTGAAGCGAAGAGGTAGATAACTCCGGAGCTCCAAGGCCGGGTCCTACGTGCACCTCCCCTGTAAGGACTGCAGCTGGGGAGGAGGGGGCAGGGCGCCAGCCCCTGAGGTGTGGGTGAGGGTGAGACCATCCAGGGTAGCCCTCTGTGCCCTGGGGGATTCCTGATAGGGCCCCTTCTGACCATCGCCAGGGCACACAGAGGGTCTCCTAGCCCAGTGCCCACTGGATGCACGTCCTCCCTTTCCCACACCCTCCTACGGCTGGGATCTGGGCATCTGCCTGCTCCTCCAGGGACCTTTGTCTGGTACCCGGCACCCAGCCCTTGGGACATATCTGAGGTCACCCAGAGAGGAAGGCAGATTGGGAAAGGGCCACAGAGCAGGGACTTGGGCTTGTGCTTGGCGGGCAGGGGGAGCTTTAGAGCCTAGGTTGTCCTAGGCTAGCACTGGGCTGGATTGAGCCAATGTGGGAAGGCCCAGGAACTGTGAGATAAAACCCTGGGTGGTGGCTCTGGGGGCGCCTGGAGAAACCCCTGGGATTTCTCTGTGCTCCCTCTGGTGGTGGGACATGAAACAAGGCTTCACAGTGCTTGGTCCAGGGCCAAGAGCTCCAAGGCCCGCACCTCATTTGTTGGCTCCTCTGCTGCCCCCTGCTGGAACCCTGTGTGCGTGTACAGGTTGTTGGACCCTCTGTCCAGGATTCGGGGTTGTCTCTGTCACCACACTGCAGGGGTGCTGATGGAGAAGGCAAGATCAGCAAGTACTGATAGAGGAGTGGAGGAAGGGGCCCGGTGGTCCTCAGGATGGGCCTGTTAGCGCTGTGCTGGTGGGCCACAGTTCTCAGGGTACAGGACTGATACACAGCTGGGGCGAGCAGGGAGCAGCTGCCCACTGTGGTCTGAGCCTAGGATCAGCTGTGCCTGCCCATCAAACCCAGAGGCGGGCGGAACCTCTACCCTGATTCCTTGGCTTTCACAGAAAGCTTTGTGGACACTGCGTGTGTCTAGTTGCTGGGCTCTGTTGCTCCCGGAGGGGAGCCTTAGGCTTGGGGGTAGGGGTAGGGTCTTTCAGTGTAGGAGGGTGTAGATGGAGGTGTGCAGGGCCCCGCTACCCCAGCACCCCTGCAACCAGGCGCGGTGCCTTATGTGGAACACCCTAGGTTTCTGACTAGGTTCTATGGGGATCTGCTACGTGCCAAGTTTGGAAGGTGCCATTCCCCTTTTCCAGATGGAAGCACTGAGGCCAAGGAAAGGCCTGGGAGCCCAGTGCCATCCTCAGAGATGGCCTAGCCACACTCAACCTGCTAGGGTTGGGGGAGTGGTGGACCCTGTCCTGGAGACAGCCCTGGTGACAGCCATGTCCCCTTTAAGCAGAGTCGCCTGCTGCAGTGGGTGGACTCCATGCCCAGCCAGTGGTAGCAGCGAGCTTCCCTCCTTCAGCCCCTCCCTGGGGAGGGGAGGGGAGGGGAGAGAAGAAGGGAGAGGGCTGAGCTCCTCCGGCCTCCGGAGGAGTTGACGCACAGCAGGGGAGACAATAGCGGACATGCTGTGTGGGCTCAGCCACGAGACCCTGGTAGAGGCAGGTATGTGGTGGGCAGGGTGAGGGCGCCCAACTCTGGTGCCTCGGGAGCTGCTGTCCAGGGAGAGAGAACTGGGAGGCGGAGACCCAGGGCAGGGAGGGGCACAGGACACCTGCTGGGTGGCTAGCACCTTTTGGCCCCTGCTGTTCCCCAGGGAACAGGCCATGTGGAGCAGGGGCAGGTGGGTCTGGGGCTCCCGGGGGGATTCTGAGCTGACTGTGCCTCAACCGGAGCCAGGGGCTTGCTTGGCCAGCTGCAGGTGGCAGTGAGCTCCCGTCCAGAGGTGTGGCAAGGAGGGAGCTCCCAGGGGTGGAGAGTGGACTGGGGACAGGTGGGAGGAGGTGTGTGTGGGGGGTGGGGGGACAGCTTCCATACTCCTGGACAGCCTGGACTGGGCCCCAGGGAGGAGCCTGGGGCAGACAGATGGTCTGCTGTGGTCATCTGTCATATGTCCCTTGGCTGGCTTACTCCCTTCCTCCTACCAGGAGCTTGTCAGGGGCCAGGCCCAGGCTCAGACCAAGTGTACTCATGCCCTAGGTCACCCCCACCCCCTCACACTCTCTGGACATGTCTCTGCAGCAGCGCTAAGGGCAGTGCTGCGGACAGAGAAGGAGACTGGGGCACAGGGAGGACAGCGGCTGAGCCGGGACTGAAGCCCAGAGACCAACAGTGCTCCCATGCTGATTCAGAGGCCCCTAGAGGCTAGTCACATTCCCAATGGTAGAGTGGGGGGATCAGCACCCCCGCCACCCCACACCAGGCTGCATCCTGACCTCCCTGTCTAGGTCTTCATTTTCCTGCACGTCACAGGGGTGTGAGGTGACACTGATGTCCCCAGCTTGCCAAGGTCCAGGCACATGAGGTCACTTCATATAGGGGGCAGAGTGACAGGGAGTCCTGTGGACCTCACCTGGGGTGCTGCTACAGAGTGCCCTCCACCCCCTGCTGGGCCCACATTTGCTTATTTTTCCCCAGGGTTGCCGCGGTGCAGAGCTTGCTGGGTGGTGGCCTGCCAGCCTGCCATTCAGCAATCATTTGCTCTCTCTGATGGATGCCTCAATCCCACTCATCACAGACTTCCCTTTCATGGGTCTCCCAGCTTCATATCACCTCTGCTTCCATGAGCCTCAGCACAGAGACTGCCTGCTAAAGTGCATACACGGAGCTGCAGGTGTGGCTTGGCACAAGTGCCTAGGGACCAGTGTTAGGACTCTTCCTCTTCTCCTGAGTGGAGGCAGGTGGAGTGGGGCTGGCTTTCTGGCGGCCTTTCTCCTCTCCGTGTGCCTGGAAAGCACCCTCTGGTTTAAGGCCGATGTGTTCGGTCATCCCCAGGGAAGGAGAGCCTGTTTGTGAGCTTCCTGGAGCTGGTGCTCATTGGCCCATGGTTCGGGCAGATCCCTGGGCATCTACATAGGGGCAGCCTCAGGTCCTGTGTCTCCCAGAGAGAGCTGCAGCTCAGGCTGGAATCTGGGACCAGCAGCCAGGTCTGAGCTCCCGCCTGCCATTGGACCATGCCCTGGGAGGAAGGGATGGGAAGCAGCCCCTTATGGCCTGGGTGCAGACCTTGGAGAAAGTCCCTTGCTGGGTCCACTCTCCTGCCTCCTTAGATGGAGTGGGGGAGAGGACTCTGATTCCCCAACCATAACACGGCTTCGTTCCCAGGGCCTGCAGCAAGGCATGTGTGTGCTGGTGTGAGAGGGGGAGTCTATGCTCTTTCCAGAGCCGCTACCGGGTTCTGCAAGTGCAATGGGCAGGTGCCACCTCCTGTGCTGAGGGAAACCTGGATGGAGCACTTAGCAGCCAGTTGCCTGGAGCCAAGACTCCTGAGTTTACATCCTGGCCCTGGATCTTCTTCAGCCGTGACCTTGAATAACTTCCCACTGCTTATGTAGGTCCACATTCTCCTAGTCTGGGCTGCCTGTGGCAAGCAGGAGAGGTATGCTGGGTGTTTGATTAGTGCTGGGCTGGGCGGGGAGGGAGGAATAGATTGATAGAAGCGTGGCACCCAGGTGGGCAGGGGGTGTTTGGCAGCTGGCCCCCTGGGTGTGAGGGCTGTGTGATGGTGTTGAGCACCGTCAGTAAGTATAAAATGAAGGGGAATGGGAGTCGGAGGGGCCGGGAGTGAAGGCCTGCACATGTATGTTTGGACTGGCTGCTGGGGGAGGCCACCCAGATATAGTGACAATCTGGAACCCTTCTGGAGGGAGGGGAGGAGGTTGTGAATGTCTGGGGGGAGTGTTCCAGGAGAGAGAACAGCAAGTGCAAGGGCCCTGGGGTTTGCAGGGCTGGATCCGGGGAAGGGAAGAGCTTTATGGGGGAGGCTGGACTGTGACTGGTGGCAGGAATGTTTGTTTTTATTCTCCACTCCGTGGGTACAGTCTCTCACGGCCGCAGGCAGCTAGCCGCTGTCAGAAATTGAGCTGGTCTGCTGGTAATTCGGTTTGGAGGGCTCCTTCATCAGTGCTGCCGGTCTCACAGTGAAGATGGCTCCAAGCCCACCTGGCTCAGGGAAGGGCCTGATCCTCAGCACTTGCAGTTGACTTGTTCGTGCTGTGATCTGTTCATTCCTTCCTGTTCATGGCTTTCAAAACAAGCAGGTGCCGAGCCTGCCCTCTCCATACTTCTCTATCATAGGAGGCTGGTGGGGGCCGGGCCCGGCATTCTGAATTCTTGTTCAGCTGTATCTCTGCGACAGACACAACCACACCTGGTGGGCGGCCCAGGACTGCAGGGTCAGCCCTGAGTGCCGGTCTGCCCCAGGGATGGGTCACAGGTCCTCCCTGGGAACCAAGGGGCCTGGGCTTGGGTCTGGGTGCCCCTGGAGGGTTCCCTTAGCTTGCATGTGCCCCACTTTCCTCATCTATAGAGCAGCGGTAACTGTATCCCCTCCCGTGTGGCAAGGCTGCAGTAAGTCCAGCTTCTAAAGTGCATGGCCTAGAGCCATGCTCTCATAGACTCTCACAGGGTGAGTGACAGCTAGGAAGAGAGCTGTCTGCCAGCTTGGGGGCTGGGTGCCTGCCCCCACATGCAGACAAGGTGAGGGGACTCTGACCCCACAGACAGGGGACAGCCCGGCCGGAGCCAGAACCCAGAGTTGGCCAACCCCAGAGTTTACCCTCCCTTTTCATGGGGCTGGACCTCAGGGTGGGGTGGTGCCTGGGGCTTGAGCGTCACTTGGTGGCTGCACTGTGGCTCTGAGAATCATCCCTACCGCCCTTTCCAGTCCCATGCACTGTTGTGAATGCTGCACGAGGGTGTGTGGGAACCCCGGTCCAGGCCCCCTTCTCTCGAACACACAGTGGTCCCAGCAACAGGTCCTGTCTGTGCCCCATGCAGATGTGGGCATCTGCTTTCCTTCTGTTCCCTTCTCTAAGGTCATGGAGGCCCCACCTGGGCCCCCGGCCTCTTGCCTGCTACCCAGCTGAGGCGGGTCCTGGCCAAGGCAGCCTGGCAGGAACCAACTTCCTTTGCCCTTTGTCGCAGCTCTGCAGCTCCCTGGGGCTCCAGAGAGGGGGAGGTCAGGAAGGCAAATGAGTGATTTCCACAGAAATGAAGGAAAAAAGACAAGACCCCTTCCCCCAGCAAGGCAGCCCACCACCGGGCTGCAGGTGCACAGGTCTGCACCCCTTCCCAGCCCTCAACCCTCCTTCCCCCGTGTGCCCCATCTGCATTTGGTGGCCCCGGAAACAAATTTCCCTCTGAAGCGAGTTCTTACAGGACTGACTGACTGAAGGCAAAAGCTCATAATTGCCCATTGCTGGAAGGAGGAGACAGGAAAAAAACACACGGATAAAAATATCTCTGGTTTTTATGCATGTTTCCAGCTGAAAATTGGTGGGAAAGATGTTTTTGAAAAGCCTTCATCTCTAAGCGTGTAATTACTGGGTCCCAGAACAAAAGCAAGAGTGGAGGAGAGTATAAGTGTGTTCTCCAAAGGAGGGGGCCGGGGTCTGAGCCCCATGAGGCTTTCCATAAATAAAGTGACCCCTCAGTTCCTCCAGCCCTGGGCCAGCAGGAGTTGCCAGTGAGAGGGACACTCCCATTTTACAGATGGGGAAGTGGAGCAAATCACAGGGCAGACTGAGACTTGGGGATTCCTCCTCAATAGCTGGTGTGTGTTGGTTTCTCCTACAACAACATGGGATGCCATATCCTCTCTGAAAAGGCACCAGCTCTAGTGGATGCCTTTTGGGATGGAGCAGGAGTCACCCCTAAAATGCCTATGCATTTCTTGGAAAGGTCATTCTCATGTCCAGTTAGTGCCCACCACCTCTGTCTGCCCCTATAGCTCCGGAGCCCAAAGCCAGCAAGATGGTATGAAAGGGACGGAGTCGGGGGGTCCCGCTCAGCCTTCCAAGAGTGTCACTGTAGCCAGTTGGGCACCGTGTGGTTCATGCAGCACTTCATGAATACTGAGTGGCAGATGGACTGGCAAGTGGCAGCGTTGACCCCAAGGACAGACACCACAGCCACCTGGGAGCAGGTGCCCGCCCGCAGCAGCCACTTCCAGTGTTTGGGGTTATGCAGCCTCTTGGACTAGGGCTCTGGCTCTGGCTGTGTTAACATCCAGCTCAACTCCTGCTGCTGCCCTTGGCCGCCCTGGCCAGGGTTCACTGCTCAGAGTTGGCACCTGGGACTCGTTTCCATGGCTCTTCCTCCCCCATCGCTCTCCCTAGGGGTACACAGGTGGCAGGAGGTGAGGAGAGGGATACACTGGTGTCCAAACAGTTTGGGCCGCGGGGGGGAGGCGGTGCGGATAAGCTTTCATTCAGAGCTGCCCTGGTGAACTCCCAGCTGTTTGCTGCTGCCGCGTGCGTGGGACCTGATCTTGCACGTTCTATTAGCCCAGAAAGTCTTGTTGGATCCAGATGAAGTGCGTCTGAGGGAACTGTAATGGGAGGCATTAGACTTAATGGAGCGTTGTCGGAACTGGAGGCGGCCCATGAAAATGGGGGCCCGAGGGAGGGGGTTGAACAGAGCTGCTGGGGCTTGACCCTGGCGGCTGTAGAATGACTGGCTGAAGTGTTTTGTGATTTATTGTTTACCAACCTTGGCCAGCTAGGGAACCCGGCCCTGGTTTGGCAGAGCGGGAAGCTGGGGAGCTGGGAGGGGTGATTAGGACTGCAGGGTGATGAAGGCTGAGGTGGAGTTTCCCCCAATCCAGCCTGAGCCCCGCCCACCCCACCTGGTTGACCCCCACCCGACTCCAGCCTCATTCTCACTAGCAGTGATGTTGCCTCCTAGGGCACAGTGGGCAGTCTGGAGTGGTTTGAATTGCCACAGATGCTGTTGGCATTTGATGGTTAGCAGATAGGGAGGCTGCTAAACTTCTTGGCTTGTGTCCCCTTCCCCCTAAGGAATTACCAACTCCCAGGAGACCCTGTGCCAGGAAAGGAAGCTGCTGTAGATGGAATCTCTGGCCTGCTGGTGAGGGAAGCCATCCCTCCTAAAGAAGGCTGGCCTTATGCCCGCTGCTCTATTATACCTGCCAGCTGCAAATAATTAAAAAGTGAGGCCTGAGAACCATCTGGTCTGTGCTACCATTGGCACCTGAACTCTCCAGGTACCTGCTGAGTGTCACATCCAATCCAAGCTGATGCTGAGAGGTGCTGCCCGGCATGCAAAGCAACTGGAACCCTTTAGCCTGGTTGGTGGGGGTGAAGCCTCAGAGGCGTCTTCCCAAGCAATGGAGAGAGGATTCTGTTTATGTCCGTGTAAGGTTTAACACTGTAGCAGCTAGAGTCATGTGCCCATACAGGTGCTGGGCCACTCCCCACAGCCCCGTGGGACTGTGGTCTGGCCTTGTTGAACCTGCTCCAGCAGCCCAAGGGGTGTCTGAGCCAAGATCTCCCACCCACAGTTGTCACTGGAGTCCCAGGCATGAGATGGGATACAGAACTTATATACATCAACACTCCCTCTCCCCACCGCTGTGTGTAGCCAGCCCTATGAACCGCAGGCTCGACTTGTGGGATTCAACCATCTGCAGGTGGAAAATACTCCAGGGGAAAACGTGCCTGTACTGGTTACCCACAGATGCCGCCCAGTCATCATTCCCCACATGATGCAGTGGAAGGGTGTGAGCCTCCCAGAGGTGATTTAAGATGCTGGGAGGATGCCAGAGGGTTCTGTGGGGCTCGTGCTGCAGCAGGGGTTCCTGGAGCCAGTTTTCCGAGGATGCCTAGGTTCATCTCCAGATGGCCTGGAATCCCTCAGCAGCACAAGAGCCCTGGGAGTGGTCGCCATCCTCTGCTATGCAGGGATGAGGACTAGGAAAGCGTGTCTGTGCTCGGCACTGATACATTTCTCTCTAGTGTTTTCAAAAAGCTGAGTGAGTGCGCAAGTCTCAGCTTACCCATTTGTACAGTGGAGTGATAGCACTGACAGTGTCAAGATCACCCTCTGCACAGTGTCGCGATGTTCAGGTGCTGAGCGGCCGTGACACTCCATGGTATGCCAGGCACTCGGCATACCAGGAGCCAGATGCTGAATTTTCCTTGGTGGAAGCCGGGGACGGTAGTCCAGCTGGGAATGGGGTGTTCCTGACAGCTGGAGGGACCTGCTTACCAGCTGGGTGCGGGCAAGAGGTACAGGCAGGTGTTCTTTCTCTTGCTGCAGATGATGGGCCCTACTGCAAAGGAGCCAAGGATGCCAGTGGGGTGGACATGGCCCTGGCATGCCGCCGACAGAGTGTGCCAGGTAAGGGCTGCTTCTCTATACTCTGCTCCTTGCCCTGGAGCCAGAGAACTCCGCGTGGCCTTCAGGGCAGGGAGCTCGCAGCTATCAGCGCCCTGCCCTGTGACCTCAGCCCATTCTCTCAACCTCTGGGACCCAGTGGCCCGCTTCCCCAGTGTCAGCCTCCCTAGCTCACCCTCCCATCTTTTGGCAGAGGAGTTCCGGGGTGTCACCGTGGTGGAGCTGCTCAAGAAGGAAGGCAGCACCCTGGGCCTCACCATCTCCGGCGGCACTGACAAGGATGGGAAGCCCAGGGTCTCCAACCTGAGGCCTGGGGGGCTTGCCGCCAGGTGAGATGTGGGCTCGCAGGGTCCTGGGTCATGGGCAAAGCATCCAGAGGCAGTGGCTTCCAGGAGCACCCAGCAGCTTGGTGTCTGTGACAGAGGAGGTCTCCTGTGAGGAACCATGGTTCCTGGTCCCATGTCTCCCTTTGCATCTACATGGGGCCTGTTGGGTCACACTGCTTCTGGGAGGCCCTCCCTGGTCTGACCCCAGACCTAGACAGCCATGGGTGCACATCCGCATCTTTCCTGTATTCTTCCCTCTGTGAACCCCTTTGGCCCGGGGCACTGGGGATCTGCCCCTCTGTCACTGCCTCCACTGGCCACCCACAGTGCGGGCACGCTGGTGCCGGGAGAGTCTCAGCGGAAGGCAGCAAGAGCACTGGGGGCTGGCAAGGGACACGATTGTGCCCTGTGGGCTGGTCCCATGGGCTGGTACGGGGCCTGGCCATCAGACAGATTACAGTTGTCACTGACCCTGAGCTGGCAACTGGCAACACTGAGCCTCAGCTTGCCCAGCTGTGAAGTGGGCTCCATGCTGGGGGTGCGTGGCTCCACTCCTGAGCTCCGCCCCCCCCCCCCCCCCCCGGTCGCAGGAGCGACTTGCTGAATGTGGGCGACTACATCCGGTCGGTGAACGGGATCCGCCTGGCCAGGCTGCGCCATGACGAGATTATCACCTTACTCAGGAACGTGGGCGAGCGCGTGGTGCTGGAGGTGGAGTATGAGCTGCCCCCGCCTGGTGGGTGCCCCTGGACGGGGAACTTTCTTGGCTGCCTTGGTCATGGGTGGTCACAGTTGCTTCCCCACACCAGGGCCTGGGTGGTGGGGGCCTGTGCCAGATGAGGTGGGTGGCACTTGAAGACCAGCCTGGGCTGGTGCTGGCTGCTGCCGTGTGCTGTCATTAGGAGGCAGTGGAACTCTGGATCTTCTGGAGCTCTGCACATGCAGTTGCTGTTTGCTCTTCCTTGGAGTTGGGGAGGGTTGGCTGAGTGCCTCGCCCCCTGACCCCTGCTGCCCTATTCCCCCCAGCACGTTGCACCTAAGAACAGTGGCCTGGAGCTTTTGCCTAGCTCTTAAGTTTGAACCATTGCCAAAAGTCTTGACACCCCAGTAACTCTGTGATTTGGCCTGAGGCTACAGTCACGCCAAGACCTCCATAGCACAGGCAGCCCCTTCCTCTGGAAGGAGGGGTGGGATGGGTGGGGCTTGCCCTCCCTACAGGTTCTGCGACCTGTAGGTCATCCAGTTCTCCTGGAACGAGCTCTGGGGAGATCTCCCAGCTTGGAGATGTGACTGAAAGACTCAAGGGAGTTGTCCCCTTCTCCCCAGCCCCCGAGAACAACCCAAGGATCATTTCCAAGACCGTGGACATCTCCCTCTACAAGGAAGGCAGCAGCTTTGGTTTTGTTCTCAGAGGTCAGTGTGCATGGCCCTGGGAGTGAGGGAGGGGCAGAGAGGGAACCAGTGCTACTGCCTGTTCTTTTTCTGCCTGAATGAATGTGATTGGTCAAGTCTGATTGTAAATGGTGACCGTTCCACCAAGTGCTAAATGGGAAATTTTGCCAAGTAACCAAGTGTGCGTGAAGAAAATTGTGCTAGAAAATGATGGTGAAATGATGGCTGCTCCTGGGATTTTGAGCTGTCTAGCAGTCTGGTCCAAAAGGGAAATGTGCTGAGATCACAGGAAATGGTCAAGACGTTTACTAACAGAGAGAGGTCTTTGGTCATGTTTCCTCCTGGACGGGGCTGTGGATGGCAAGCACAAGACTGTCCTGGAGGAGCCTGCCCAGGGGCTGGGTCAGGGACGGGGTAGGATGATCCGTCTGTGGCTCGATTCTGTGCAGGTGGCGCCCATGAGGATGCGCATAAGTCCCGCCCACTGGTCCTCACATATGTGCGGCCCGGCGGCCCTGCTGACAGGTGAGTGTGGGTTCTTGCCAGGCCCCTCCAGGAAGAAGGCAGAGTGGGGCACTTGGATCCCTTCCCTAGATGAGCAGACAGAGGCCACAGAGTCAGGGAGTCATGGGTGGACCTGGCGCACAACTCCAGGTGGGAGAGACCCAAGCTCGCTCTTTCCCTGGCTCCTGCTATCTGGCATTCCTGAGCTGTGCAGCTATGGGGTGGCTCTCCAGGGCATGGGCATCAACCATGGCTGTGGCTCTCTGAGAATTCAGTCTCATGAGTGCTGGTGATGCTGCCCAGCCCCCAGTGACCTGGGACTTGGGGGAAGTCGGGAGAATGTGGCCCTGGCTCCTGACCCAGCTGGCGGGCGACTCCTGGCTATTTGAAGCAAAACATGGACAAGCCTTGTTCAGAAATCTAAATCCATCTGGGGACAGGCCTGTGACAAGCTATTCATGGAACTCCCAGAATAGTTCGGGCCACCTGTCAAGGCAGCATGCAGGGTGCGGGTTTGACCCCCAAACCGAGGTGAACCCTGGGAACGCCCTCCCCCCAGGGCCCTGCTGAGTTCTTTCCCAGGCCCTTCTGTCAATGGGCCAGAATCACTGCTGGGAAACTGGGGCAGAGCAGCAGGAAGCCTGCCCCTCACCGCACCCCACCGCACCCCACCCCACCCCAAGTGTGGCTGGCATCCTCTCTGAGCCTTGGTACCCTCAGACCTGGCTCTAGGGCCACGTAGTGTGGAGGCTGAGACCGAGGCCACCTGATGCCTGCTGCCATGCGCTTTCCTGGCAACCCCCCTAGCTGGGCCAGCCTGGCTGATGGGGCCTCTCCCCTTAGGGAGGGCTCCTTGAAGGTGGGCGACAGGCTGCTCAGCGTCGATGGGATCCCGCTGCATGGGGCCAGCCATGCCACAGCCCTGGCCATGCTGCGACAGTGCAGCCACGAGGCGCTCTTCCAGGTGGAGTACGACGTGGCCACCCCAGGTCAGCAGGGAACCTGTGGTTGGGAATTGAGTCAGGGGAGGCGGTGGCCCACTTCACAGGCTGTGTGAGCTTGGGCCAGTCCCTTAGCCTCTCTGGGCAATAAGTACCATGGCCCAGGCGTAGTGGAAGCCCTGGGGGTGCAGCTGGCAGACAAGGTTAGCGAGCACAGTGGTTGAGAGGCTGTGTGAGCGAGGGGAGGCCTTAAGCTCTCCATGCCTCAGTTTCCATGGCTGGACAGTGGGTATAGCAGCTTGCTAAGGCAGAAACAGTCAGATGGAGAGCTCCGGCAGCCGTGGCTCAGGATTGTTTTGCTGTTCCACCTGCAGACACCGTGGCCAATGGGACAGGGCCCTTGGTAGTGGAAATAGCTAAGACGCCGGGCTCTGCCCTGGGGATCTCACTCACCACAGGCTCCCACCGGAACAAGCCAGTCATCACCATTGATCGCATCAAGCCAGCCAGCGTGGTGGATAGGTGAGGCACACGGTGGGTGTGGGACCAGCGCGGGAGTAGGGGCCCAGGGGTCTGTCTGGTCCGGCCAGCCCACCCATCTTGCTACCTTGCCCTGGACAGGAGTGGGGCCCTGCATGCTGGAGACCACATCCTGTCCATTGACGGCACCAGCACTGAGCACTGCTCCCTGCTTGAGGCCACCAAGCTACTGGCCAACGTGGCCGAGAAAGTGCGCCTGGAGATCTTGCCTGTGCCACATAGCCAGCGCCCCCCGAACCCCTCCGAGGCAGGTGGGTCCCCTCTGCTGCTGCCAAGGCCTGCAGGGTGCCCTGGGTGGGCTGGCGGGAAGTGTGACACTTTGCACAACAGGGGTTCCCATCTGGAAATCCAGGGCAGTTGCTGGGGGTGGGAGGCAGGACAGAGAAACTATGGGGTCAGGGGTGGGGCTCAGTGACAGCCTACTGGATGTTTGCTCCCGCAGCTGGCTGTGTGAATAGAAGTATAAAAACTGGGGTGAGTGGTGGGGGAGGGGTTACTGGGGTCTGCGCTTGAGTTGTCAGCTCCCGGCAGGCACAAAGGGCCTGGGGCAACCCCTTTGAGGAGTTGGGGGGCTCCCAGCTGGAAGCAGGGAGCCAGGGATCTGGGGAGGGGACCTTGGCTTCAGATTCTAAGCAGGTGCCTTTGCCTCTGTAAACAGGGGCGAGTACCCTGGATGGGTGCATGGGCATGGGAACGGGTAGTGTTCAACCCAGGGCTGAGGTCAGGTTGGTCAGGCTGTGGCCCTTCTACTCTCACATCAGATAAGGGGTGTAGGCCTGTGGGGAGGTCAGGTAAAGGGTCAGGCCTACAGAGAGGCCATCTTGGCTGTGTCGGGGGGGACCTTGCTGAGCCCCAGGCCTGGGCTGGGTGGCCTCAGGGCCAGAAGCAGCCTTGCCTGTTTGCTGGACACCTGCTGGATGCCAGGCTTGGTGTCCTGACTCTCCTGTGAGGACTGGCTTGGGATGCTAGTTCCCACCCCAACCCTATGTCACAGAGGCACCTCATTCTCGCACTCTCTGGACCCCAGGAAGGGCCTGTCTCTTGGTACCATTTTACAGTTGTTGAGAGGAAGTCACAGAAAGGCTGAGAAAGTGGAGACCAGTGACCAAGCTGGGGTTTGTCCCAGGCAGCTGGCTCCAGAGCTGGCTGAGCTCCTGGTGGGAGTGAGGACGCTGCTGGAGTGACAGACACTGGGCTAAGACAGAGAGTCTTTGCCTGGCCTTCCAGGGCTTGTCAGTGCAGGCAAAGCCTGGCAGCAAGAGTGGGAACCAGGACAGGGCGATCCTGGTGGCCTGGGAGGAGGCATCCTGTGGCGGCAAGTTTGGAGCAGACAGGAATTCACAGAGGACCCAGGAATGCTAGGGGAGAAATGGGAACAGCCACAAGGGTGATGGACATGGGTTTTGGCCAATCCCAAGGACCCAAGGCTACCCGGGGCAGGAAGAAGCCGGCCCTAGGGCCCGAGATGCAAGGGTGCAGCCCTGAGGGATCCCAGAGGTGCTGCAGCCACCTCCTTCCTCAGCCTTCCCTGGGATGGCTGGGGGCAGTGCTCCCAGCTGCAAACCTCTTGGGCTCCAGAGCGGCTCTCAAGTTCACCCCTGCCCCATCACTTGCAAGCTGAGAGCTGAGCAGCTCATCCCTTTGCTCCATCCCTGCAGCAGGTGTCTTGGGCACAGTACCCAGAAAGGTCTTCTGCTCCTTCATACAGAGAGGCAGCCAACCGGGGGACCCGGGGGACCTCTGCCAACTGGCTGCATCTGCCTCCCTTCTTCCTCCCCTCCCCTCACTGGCTGCAGTGAAAGTGCAGAGGAGTGAACAGCCTCACCGCTGGGACCCCTGTGTGCCCTCCTGCCACAGCCCCCGGCCCGGTCGCTGCAGGACACCCCCCTGGGCCGCCTCAGCTGGCCAGGACCAGAGCCGATGTAAGGTGCCCACATGGTAGCTCTGTGTGTCCCTCCTGCCCTTTCCTGGGGAGGGGCTTGTGCCTGTGGCATGGGTGGACATCAAGACTTAGGGAAACCGGGGTCCCTGCCTGTCACCCAGTGTGTCAGTGATGCTGTGGGTCTCTAGCCCCAGCAACTGGGCTTCTCCACCCCTGTGGAAGCCCCAGTGTCTCAAAGGCTTGCCTGAGGTCACAGTGCCTCACAGGTGGAGTGGGAGGCAGAGGGTAGAGGGGGGTCTGGCCTTGCGGCACGGAACAAGCATCCTGCCAGGGCTCACATGTCTCTGCTCTCATCTCCCTAGCCTTGTCCTCCTCTCCCTTCTCCTCACCAACCATGAACCACGCCTTTTCCTGCACCAATCCCAGCACTCTCCCCCGCGGATCCCAGCCCATGAGCCCCAGGACGACAATGGGCCGGAGGAGGCAGCGGAGACGGGAACACAAGAGCTCACGTAAGCCTGGCTGTCTTCCCTCTGCAGGAGTTGCTGGTGTGCCTAAGAGGACTGCAGAGGGTACTTGGGCAGGGCTCCTGCTGCATGTGTGTTGGGGAGGGGAGGAGAATTTTACTGACAGGAGCTGTTGTTCGGCTGGCTGCTAGGGATGCTCCAGCAGGTGTGTGCTGCCCAAGGGCACAGCTGAGGGGTGCCAATTACTGTGTGTTCTTTTAGTCTTAGGTATTTTTTTTTTATTTGAGGGGCACATGCACACAGAGATGAAAAGATGGAGACAGGGTGTTGTGCTGGTTTACTCCCCAGATGCTTGCAGTGACCAGGGCTAGGCCAGGTCAAAGCTGGACGCTCAATCCAGGATCCGAGTTGCTGGAGCTCTCGCTGCTGCTTCCCGGGTTGTGCATCAGCAGGGAGCTGGAGCCAGGACTCAGATCTGGACACTCTCACGGGGTGTGTGGGCCTCGCCACTGCTGGGCTGAGCACTCTTGCTCTGGTGGTCAGGTAGCCTTCACACGTCTGGCTCCTGTTCTTGTGATATTCTACCCAGCCGGCCCCAGCAGGCCCAGTGCCTGGGGGACAGATCTGCATGAGCCCAGATACTGGCTGCTGGATCCAGGCCCCATCTTGCTAAGGCGGAGGTCCAGGGCAATGTGAGTGCGACTTCTCACATCTCTGCCATCTGGGAACACTCCTGCTAGAGGCACACACGGGCCTGAGCCTGCCAGCTGTGACAATCCTCTCCATTTTCACTACATACATGTGTGTGCAGAGTCATGCATTGCTTGGCAACAGGAATGTGCTCTGGGTAATGTGTTTTTAGGAATTTGTACAGATGTCACACGGTGCACCTGCCCAAACTGAGATGGCATGCTGTCAGTGGGTGACATGGTCTTAGAGAAGGACTGTCATGTCCATGTGACTGTGCGCATGCACATACACACACACACACACACACACACACACACACACACACACGTGTTTCTGGCTACTGTTGCTCAGAGCTGTTTCTGTTTGTGATCACCACCTGTGTAGTGAAGTGCACAGTGCGGGAGGCGAGGTGGGGAAGCAGAGGCTATGTGAGGGCCTGGGGTTTTGAAATCTTTCCTACGAAGAACCAGTCCTCTGGTGGCTGAGAAGGGTCCTGTGGGAGTTGCAGGGCCCCCAGGAATGGTGGGAGGTGAACTGGGCCATTGTGGTTGGCCCAGATGAAGGAAGAGAGGAGTAAAAATCACTCATTACATTGGAGATCCCCAGCAGCCAAGTGGAAAAGAGAAACATTTTAGACTCAGGTGTGAGCTGCAGCAGACCTGGGACAGTCACTCACCTGGAGGTGTGTAGGTAAAAAGCAGGAAAGGCCATTCCTGGGTGGGGGCCATGGAGGTTAGGGACTCCTGGGATCCCCTTCTGAGCCCCCTTCTGAGCCCCCTTTCTAGGTTAAAAGTATTGGAATTATTGGTAATAGTGAAGTCA
Source organism: Ochotona princeps (assembly GCF_030435755.1). NCBI lineage: Eukaryota > Metazoa > Chordata > Mammalia > Lagomorpha > Ochotonidae > Ochotona > Ochotona princeps. The sequence goes on along the minus strand of NC_080852.1, from coordinate 35,549,825 downwards.
TTAAATAGGAGGGCCAGCCACCATTTTTGTTATTGTGATAGTGAGAAACATAATGCAGATAAACGCAATAGCATGTCTAATACCATATGGCATGAAATATGTAATTTTAGCTATATCATTATAAAGTAAGTAGCGAAAGTATTTAATGTTGGTATCAAAAAGATAATGTGTTTTATGTGGGCTATGAAATCTAGTAGGCAACATCATGTATCACATAGTCCAGCATGGAGTTAGCCTGTAGCCAAGCAGTTCCTCTCAAGAGCAGTGAAGGCAGCTGGACCCAGAGGTCTGCAGTCAGATGAGGGAATAGACCCAGTGTGCACGCACAGTGGGGTATGTGCAGTGGTACAAGGTCACTCAGCTGTGGTGAGCAATGGACTGGCTCCCTACCCTTGCCACAACACTGACAGACTTGGGAAACCCAGCCAGGTGTGAGGGACCACAGAAGGCCATGTGCTGTGTGGCTATGTTTGCACAAAATGCCAGGAGCAGGCAAGTCCGTACAGACGGATTGAGGTCGGTGCTGGCTTGGGGCTGCGGGAGTTAGGGGTGAGGTGGGTGACAGTCCGAGAGAAACGAGGTTTATCTGTGAAGAGGTCAAGCCATGCTGATGCTGACTGCAGTGCTGGCTACGAGGCCCTGGTATTAAAAACCACAGTGTGGCACGCTGTAAATGGGCATTGCCGTGGCCCTTGAATTACGTCTCTGCAGTCAGATGACACCAGCCCCCAGCACCTCTGTCTTACAAAACTGTACCTCCCTTGCCATGGCCCTAGCAGGTGGTGTGGGACACTTGGGGCTCTGCAGAGGCCATCCTAGGTGGAGTCAGCAGCTGCCCTCACCTGCCTCTTGGCCAGGAAGCCCACCATGTGCTGTGTTCACTGTCCCACAGTGTCCTTGGCCTCCAGTACGGTGGGGCCCGGCGGGCAGATTGTGCACACGGAGACCACGGAGGTGGTGCTCTGCGGGGATCCACTCAGCGGCTTCGGCCTTCAGCTGCAGGGTGGTGTCTTTGCCACCGAGACCCTGTCCTCCCCTCCCCTGGTACGCTTCATCGAGCCCGATAGCCCGGCTGAGAGGTGAGCATGCCGCAGAATCCCACCTGGTCCCGTTGAGAAGGCTCAAGGACAGGCAGTGAAATGGGGTCCCAGTCCCAAGCCCTGACTTCACGAGTGTATCCATTGAAGCATCACCCCACCCCAGTGCCAGCCTCATTGCACAGCCACACAAACTGAGGTCCGGCCAGGTGGAGCCCTTAGCCGGTGTCATGTGACCACTTGCTGGCTTGGGGCAGGGCTAAGAGTAACACCCCAGGCCTTCCCATTGGGGTCATCCTGAAGCCTCTTCCTTCTGTTGGCCCCACCCTGGGATGCAGGTGTGGGCTGCTGCAAGTCGGGGACCGTGTGCTGTCCATCAATGGCATTGCCACGGAGGACGGGACGATGGAGGAAGCCAACCAGCTGTTGCGGGATGCAGCACTGGCCCACAAGGTCGTGCTGGAGATCGAGTTTGATGTGGCAGGTGAGTGTGGGCACTGGAATGCTGCCCTGTCCAGTGTCCTCTCCCGGGGCTGCTGGGGAGGGCGGGCTGCCATGTGCTGGTGAGGGCTTGAGATGGGTCTGTGATGTGCGACAGATGGAACTCAGAGGAGAGGAACCACAGAACTGGGGCACTGGCCATATGCCCTGTTTCTTCCCCATGTGGCTCAAGCCCAGAACTGCAGGCCAGTGCTTGGGTTAGGGTCCAGGCCATGTGGCTTTGCACAGGATGCTGCTCCTGTCATCAGCCTGTGTGGTGGGTGGGTCCATTGAGATCAGTGACGTGGAGGTGCCCTGCCCAGGCTGGCTCATGACCACTGCCTGGGAACCTGTGCTGGATGCAGATGGGCTGGGCTTTGCCTCAGGGATCCACCCTGGCTGTAGCTGGGATGCCTTGGGGATTCCGGTCTCCACTGCTATGCCCGCAGCTAGTTGCTTGTCTCTGGCCAATCTTGTTGTGTATCAGTTGGAATTGTGGCTTTGAGGGGTTCCCAGAACAGATCCAAATGCACAGTAGGTGGGGGTCCCCGGAGACTCCCCCCTTGTGTCTCATCTGGTCCCTGTCTATTTGTGCCCAGAGTCCGTCATCCCGAGCAGCGGTACCTTCCACGTGAAGCTGCCCAAGAGGCGAGGCGTGGAGCTAGGCATCACCATCAGCTGTGAGTTCTTTCTCCGCACACCCCTCAGCTTGGAGCAGCGCTTGTCCATGGTGGCCGGCATGCAGGGCTCAGGGAAGATTGCCAGCTGACGTCCCTTCCACTCTGCCAGACCCGGCTGCATGTCCATGGGCAGGACCTGGGTTCTCGGAGCCTTGGTTTCCCGTTCTGCACAGTGGACACCATCTGGCCCTACGGGTCTCTTCTAGTGGGACTTTACAGTGTCCTTGAAGGTGTGCTGGCTGCCTAGGCATCCTCAGAGGCCAGAGAGGCCTGGTACACAGATGGGGCTTGCTTGTATGTTTGTCTTAGGAGTGAAAGTGAGGATTGTAGAACCTAAAGAGAACCAGAGAACATGTGACCCCTGGCACGAGGAGCGCTTTATCCTGCTCCTGGCTGCCCAGAGTGGAGCCGAAGTCCTCACAGGGCCAGGAAGGCTGTGTGACCATCCCTGGCACCGAGACAGGTCCCACACTCTCCCGGTTGCAATCTCCCGTCTGTCCCTTGGACACACCGTGCTCTTTCCTACCTCAGGGGCTTTGCACAACCGAGCTCTCTGCCTGCTTCTCTGAGAGTCTCCCTGGGGAGCCTGTGTTCACTTGTCTCTTCAGCAGGGCCTCTCCTGACCCCTGATTTCAGGCCAGGCAGTCCTCCACGCAGCCCCTTTTCCCAGCTTTCAACCAGCATGTTTGTCAACTGAGAAATTAAATTTGTCCACATCCCATCCTTTTTTCTCCAACCCCACAAGCCTGGCAGCTCCCCATGATGGGCACCTGATGTTGAACCAGGTGACGTGAGTAGAGGTTCCCACAAGCCGGCCCCCCAGGGATGGGGGCAGGAGGAAAAGGGACTGATGTTGGTTGAGCACCTGCCGTGTGCCAGGAGCCATACTGAGTTTTGTGCCTGCATTATCTATCTTTGGTTATTCATGTTTAGTTATTGATAAGGCAGAAGGAGAGAGGGAAGGAAGGAGACAGGGAGAGATGCCATCATCTCTCTGTAGTGGCCAGGCTGGGCCTAGCTTAAGGTGGGAGCAGGGCTGCACTCCAGGCTGGAGCCCAGTTGCCCAAGTCCTCCTTGCTACTATCTGGCATCTGCATTGGTGGAAAGCTAGGTCAGGAGCCAGAGCTGGGGCTTGAACCCAGACTCCATTTGATATGAAATTCCTAATCAGTTAACTATTGAACTCACCTCAGGCCCCCATGATCTGGTTGAAGGTTGCCATGTGTCCTTGAGGGCCGGGGCATCACTATCCTGGTACTGAGGGGAAACCAAGGCACAGGCAGGTGAGCTGATTTGCCTACTGCCAGGATACAGTAAGACCAGGATGTGAGCAACATGTGGGCCTCCAGCCCATACCCAGTCCTGTTCAGGCCTTGGTCCACCCCCTGCGGCCATCTGGGGTCAGAGTCTCTGCCTCCTTTCCCCCAGCAGCCAGCAGGAGGCGCGGGGAGCCCCTGATCATCTCTGACATCAAGAAGGGCAGTGTGGCGCACAGGTAGGGTGTCTGGGCACCAATGGGGGCATGGGGCTGATAGGTGTGGGCGTGCCGCCTGCATGCGTCAGGCTCCTTCCCGTCCCTCACCTGGCTCATGCAGGACTGGCACCCTTGAGCCAGGCGACAAGCTGCTGGCCATTGACAACGTGCGCCTAGACAACTGCCCCATGGAGGACGCCGTGCAGATCCTGCGGCAGTGCGAGGACCTGGTGAAACTCAAGATCCGCAAAGACGAGGACAACTCGGGTAGGCACCCCCTGCCCCACTCCATGTCCTGCCAGGCCACTCCTGGGGCTGCCAGTGCAGGGGTGGGGCAGCCCCATGGGCTAGGCTCCTTCCTCAGCCATCCTGAGACCCCCGGGAGTTTGCCCAGCTCAAACTCTGGTGCAGTAGACCCTGAAGGGGCCATGGGGAAGAGTTGAGGGGACAGACACTGGGGATTGCATGTCTGGGCGGGCGCCGGGTGGGGACACAGCCGCTGCAGCATGAACGCCTGATGTAAGGAACAGTGGCCCACACTTCCCTGGGGAGAGAGGTTTTTTTCTGAGCAGGTGTTTTTCTTTTTTTAAGAAATGTTGGAAATTGTGTTTCTTTTCTGAAAATTTATTTATTTGAAAGGTAGAGAGAGATTTCTCATTGGTGGTTCACTCCCCAAATGTTGGCAACAGTTAGTGGCTGGACCAGGGCCAAGCCAGGAGCCAGGAATCAATCCAGGTCCCCAGTAGGACCCAGCTATTGGAGGGTGCCACCCCTTGCTGCCTGCCAGGGTGCGCAGGAGCAGGAAGCTGGAATGGGGTGTGGAGGACTTGAACCCACAGACTCTAGTGTGGGATGCTGAGTGTCCCAAGAGCGTCCCTGCCTCCTCTCCCACTGTTACCAGTGTCCGTGCTGTCGCTCTGTGGGTGGTGGGCAGAATCTTTCCGCTTCTTTTTATTTTGATGGTGTTTGGCAGAGAAAGCTGTTGTGGAGGCAGGAGATAGCCTGAGGGTCGTGTGCTGTGCGTGTGAGTGTGTGACATCTGTCCGTTGTGGTGTTTGTGAATGGAGAGGTAAGGGTGAGTGATGATGGCAAGGCCATGGGGCTAGAGCCACTCAGTGCCTGGCCCTGCTGCCCAGGCTTGCCCTGTCCCTCACGGGTGTCTCCCACTGTGCAGATGAGCAGGAGACCACAGGCGCAGTGAGCTACACTGTGGAGTTAAAACGCTACGGGGGACCCCTGGGCATCACCATCTCGGGCACCGAGGAGCCTTTCGACCCCATCGTCATCTCGGGCCTCACTAAGCGAGGTCTGGCTGAAAGGTGAGGGACTGAGTGTTGGGGTAGGCCCAGGGTGGGGGCTCCCCAGGGAGCAGGAGCTGGGCTGGGTTGGGGGGTGTGCCGCCAGATTGGATTCTAACCTCTGTCCCAGCATCCTCCAATGGCCATTGGGCCAATCACCTGCTGTCTCTGAGGGGGCAACCCTGACCTGTCCCGTGGGAGAATGGCCCTGACTGGGCAAGTGTGCCTTGCAGGTTAAGTAAGCACTGTGGGGATGGTGGGGGCAGCGCCCAGTCCCAGCATGAGCTGTGTGAGTTCTGGGCGTGGATTGGGGTGGGGGCAGGAGCAGAGGGGGGTCAGGGCCCAAGGCAGGTGAGAGGGGCAAGGTATCAGGCAAGCTAGGGCTTGCTGAGCCCTGAGGCACTGTCATCTGCTGGCCATGAGAGGGTAGGACGCGTCCCTGAACGGATGTGGGCAGGGGAGGGCAAGGGGCTGGCACTGGGCGGGCTGGGACAATTCTGGAGACAGAGCCTCCTACAGAATGTCTCCGCTCCTGGGGCGCCCCCTGCTGCCTGCCTTGAAGACTGCAGCAGCTGGTGAAGGATCGGATCGGTTTCCTGAACCTGACCTGGACCAATGTAGCTTAGAGCTGGCCAGTGGAGATAGAATCCAAGCCTCTACCACCTCCTCCCACACCCACCTCAGGGAGTGCCTAAGCAGCGGCTGCTGCCTGCATCCCACCTGGTGTGCCCCTTCTCTGCAACCCCCTGCTCCCACCAAGGCAGGGCTTAATGTATCAGGTATGGGGTCCAGTCACTGTTTTGCCAAGTCCCACAGGTAGACTCTAATGGATATCTAGGCAGAATTGGCTGACCTAGCCGGTGCTTTCCTCTGGCCCACTGAGCCTGGGTGTCCTCCAGGTGGGCAAACAGCCGGGGACAGAGGGAAGGGACGTAGGCTTTCACTGGAAGGAAGTATGGCTCCACCGTACCCATTTATCCTCAATTAGACTTGATAATAAAATATCATCACCCCCATTTACAGACGAAGGGACTCAGGCTCAGGGAAGTGAAGAAGTTGGCCCAAGGTCACTGGGTTAGGCTAACATGTACGTGGGGGCGGCCCTGGGCCCTGGAAGGGACTGTCCGTCCCCCACCCTCAACTCCCGGACAAGGCCCTGTGTGTCTCACTCCTGGCACTGCCCCATGTCTATACCCCAGGACTGGTGCCATCCATGTGGGGGACCGTATCCTGGCCATCAACAACGTTAGCCTGAAGGGCCGGCCACTGAGCGAGGCCATCCACCTCCTGCAGATGGCCGGCGAGATCGTCACGCTGAAAATCAAGAAGCAGCTGGACCGTGAGCCTCGCGCCGCATCCTCGGGGCTGGCCAGCCCGTCAGGGGTGGGAGGGGCCCAGCGTCACCTCGCTGATGTGTGACCGAGCCTCGTGTGCTCTGTGTGGCCCCAATTCACACATTAGTCCCATGAATGTGTCTGTGGCCAGGTACACCTTTGAGGGTCTTTTGTGCAACCTGGGCTCCCTGAGCCTTAGTAGTCCCATCTGTGAAGTGGGTTTGCTTCTGATTGTGCCACCTCCTATGTGTCAGCAGGCAGCTCAGTGCCTAGGAACTCTTAGCCTGCACTGAGGTGTGGAAACTGGGCATCTATTTCCAGGGCTGGAGGTGATGCCCCTCTTTCTCCTTCCAGGTCCCCTTGTACCCCGCAAATCGGGCAGCCTCAGCGAGACCAGTGATGTGGATGAGGGCCCTCCTGAGGCACTCAAAGGCGTGCTGGCAGCCCCATTCTCACCTGCTGTGCCCAGTGTGGACAGTGCTGTGGAGTCGTGGGACAGCTCGGCCACGGAGGGAGGCTTTGGGGGCCCAGGTGACAGCCCAGGGCCCTTGGATGGCAGCGTGCTCCCCCTATGCTGCCCGGCTAGCAGGGACTCCTTGCCCCTCCTGCCTGCCCTTTTCCATCCTTGGGGACAGTGCCTGACAGAAAGCCTGGCATGCTCCCTGCGCCACTCCCAGGGTCCTTTGCTCTTCTCAGCACACACTGCAGCCCCGTCTTCTGATGGGAAGTCCAGCCCTATGCTGGCCTTGCTTCTGCCTCCCTCTCTGGCACATGGAGCTGCTCTGCTGAAGACAGGGAGTTAGAGAGCCCTTTCTCACCCTGTCCCTCCCCCGGGGCTGAACTTCAGGGCCTCCTGCCCTGTAAATGCACATCAAGACCCCCAGGTGGCCTCCAGGGACCCTCAGTCAACAAGCCTGGTTCAGGGAACCAGTGGGGTGCAGCCTGTGGGTCTCCAGCATGAGTTCCTGGAGACTCCAAGAGGCCGCAGACACCTGTCGAGGGTCATCCCGCCCAGATGGACTGGGGCAGGGATGGTGGGGGGAGACTCAGGAGTGCAGACATCCCCTCTCCGCCTGCCAGGTTCCTACACCCCAAAGGCTGCGACCCGGGGCCTGAACCCCCAAGAGTGGAGGTCCCCTGGCCGGCTAAGAAGCAGCCCCCCGCCCACCGAGGCCCGGAGGAGCAGCTACACCCCGGGCCCTGCTGAAGAGAACTTCCAGGAGGAGGAAGATGAGGACTGGGAGGTGCCGACAAGGTTTGTGGTGGGAGTTGTGTGCTGGAGGAAGCATGCGGGGGCCAAAGTGGGAGACGGGGCATGGAAGGGTCATGGCTGGCCCCTGAGCAGGGGTTACCCGTGGGAGGGGAAGGGAGATGTTGAGGGAACAGGCCAAGAGTGTGCCGGAGAGGCTGTTCCTGTTCTCGGGGTCCCACACACACCCCACCGAGCTCCTGCCTGTCCTCCGTTCACCTGTCTGTCAGAGTGGCTCAATCCCCTAGCCTGCTGGAAACTTCTTTCCTGAGTAGAAGGAATCCCTGCCTTCTCCTCCTGGTGCCCCTATGTCTGATTGCCTGGTGGTTGTCGCGTCTATGGGTGGGCACCCATAGTTAGGTGCCTAGTCTCTGTAGTCAGGTATTCTCCTTGTGTTCTGAACAAATCACCAGCTGCTTAAGGACAGGGACCCCGTCCTTACTCGTCTGTGTCTAGAATTGACTGGAATGAGGCCTTCAGCCTCAGTGTACTGCCTGTGTAATGGGAAGGGAAGGAGAATGCTTGACCTTCAGAGGGTAAAAGAATGTTTTGCAAGCCATAGCGTGCCTTGTAGCTACCCCTTGTCTGGGAACGCAAGTCGCTGCTTGCTGGGCAGATGTGCTTAAATCCCCTGCAAACCCAGGCAGCCTTCCCCGGCCTGTCCCACCCTCCTCCATCTGTTTGTGTCCGTGCTGGCTTCGGCTCTGTCCCCGTCCTATGGTGCCATGTCGGGTGGGGCCTGGGGCAGTCCTCTGGGGGCTGCACCATGGATCTGTCTGTGCGTCTGTCTCTCTTCCCAGGCCTCCTGTGTCACCGCTGTCCACCCCGTCTCATCCGCCCCTGTTCTAACTGGCCGCCGACAGTCCTGGGTGCCCAAAACTGCGTCTTTCCCCCATTCTGTGTCATCAACCACTACCCCTGGGGCCCCAGCACTGTCACCGAGGACGCCTGCCCACCCGCCTGCCTGCCTGCCTGCCCACTCACTGTCTGTCCACCCCAGAGTCCCTCAAGCCCAGTGTGGGGCTTCGAAGACTCCTCAGACCCCAGTCTGCCTCCCCACCCACCTGCCGGCCAGAAGTTGACGCTGTGGTTCCTACGTTACAGCCCAGCCCCCGGCCCTGCCCACGAGGAGGGCTTCTGGCGCGTGTTCGGGGAAGCCCTCGAGGACCTGGAGTCGTGTGGCCAGTCCGAGTTGCTGAGGGAGCTGGAGGTTGGTCCCCCCAAGCCTGGGCACATGTGAGGATGCGCTGAGCATGCTGGGTGTGTGCAGGCCTGATGGAGAGGGTGGCACATCAGGGGCGTGTGTGTCTTGTGGGCACACAGGGCTTGTGCCTGCAGACATGTGAGCGTGCTCATGTGTGCACAGTGTGTCTTCATGCATGTGTCTGCTCTGGAGCCCTTTGGGGGCAGTGTGTTTGTGTGGTATGTGGCTGTGGGTGTGCCCTGAGGAGGTGTGTGGGTGCTAATGGCACGGCAGAGAGGAGATGGCAGTCATGAAGGGCCAGAGGGCAGCTGTGCTCTGGTGGGCTCAGCTCTGTCTGGGATGCCACGGGCTGCTGAAAGGGATGCAGCCGAGCCACTTGTGAAGCTGCTCCCGTCCCAACAGCGATTTGGCCTCCTTTAAAGCTTTGCTCCTTTGTGCTTTTGTCTCCCTCTTTCTTCCTAACATGCTTGCTTCCGATGCGGCTCGGTGTGAGTTTTATTTGTCTTACTAGAGACTTAGTCTGTGTTTTCAGTCTTCCCTTATCTGGCTTTCCATTGCACTCATTCTTTGGCTGCATTTTTTCTAATGTTTACCCCATTCCTTAGATTCTGTATTTCAATGTCTACATCTTTGTATCTGTGGCTTCTCTTTCACCAACTATGCCTACTCTCCCCTGCTATGCCATTGGCTTTCTTACTTTTCAGAGCATCTTAGAGTTGTTTCTTGTGATTTATCTCTAGCTCCCTGTGTGGGAATTTGCCCTCCTGCTCTGTCTGTGGCCAGGATAGGCTGTCTGATTTTGTCACTGCGCTTGCAGGCAGCTTTGGTTACTTCCAAAGCAGCGCCTCAATGCTCTGTGTTGTTGAAACCCCTATGCGCTGCCTCCTCAGTGGTCCTTGCTGAGGCCTTTGAACTTGCAGTTCCAGGCCAGTCTGACAGGAAGTTCTCAGCTTGGTGATTCTGCGTGATTGCAGAAGGTCACACTTGTGACCGCACGCTGTGCTGAGGTCAACACTGGTGCTTGAGTCCGCTTCCTCCTGGGTGTCATGCAGCTGGGCAGGTGTTTTCCGAGATGGCACGCCTCACTTCCTGCCTTGAGCCAGTGTTCTCTCTTCCCTGGGCTGCCTGTAGGCTAGCAGCCCCTTGGAGCAAGGGTTGCATTTCTGCTCATCCAACTTTTTCTTGCTTTGAGATCGAATTTTTTTAAAGCTGTCATTTGCAATCCATGTGTTTGGGAGGGGAGGGGAGCTTCTTGGACCAACCCGGTCTGCGTCATAACTGAAGCCCTAACATTGTGCAGTCTACAGGCCAGGGCCCTAAGGTACCTGGCCTCCCTGCTTCTAATAGTCAGAGATTCTGTGACTGCATGGTCCTGAGTCTCTGGTCTTTCCTGTGGCTCTCCAGGCAGAACAGGGCCAGTTACAAGGGCTCAAAGCTTGCCTCCCTCCTGGGTCCCATCTTCTTCTCTTATCCAACCTGGTGGTTCATTTGTAGGAGTTACTGCCCCAGTCTTAGGGACAGTAGGGTCACAGGGACCAGCTCTCCTATCCCAATGTTAGATGAAATGTGCCCATAGAGCATGCACTTGGACATCATAGAGGGAGGAGAGACTTTGCTGGGCCGGAGTGGGTGCCCATGACCCTGGGGAGCTGTGTAATATGTGTGAGAAGCCCATCTTTCCACCCAGTGAGCCTGGCAGCCTCACCCCATCTCAGGTCACAGACTCGCTGTCTGGCTAGTACCAGGCCTGACTCAGCCCATCCATCTCCAAGGATGCCAAGCCATTGACCTTGGACCTGTCATCATCCTGTTCCCCTCCCTCTCACTATCACCATTCTCGTCCTGACCATGGCTGTCTTTGACTTGGACAACCCCCAACTCCCTGTGGCATTTCCCTTGCAGCCTGAACACCTGGCTCTGCAGCCCCCAGTCTGGAAGAACCTTCTAGAGCCATTCCTCTGTGTCTGTCCCTCTCCCTCCATGCCTGGTCCCATGGGGTTTCCCTATCCCTCTGGGATAATGTTCTTATCTCTGTCTGCAGGGCACTGTAGGCTAAGCCCTTGCCCTCCCAGCCTTGTGCCACCTGCAGGGCCTTCCTCCCAACCCCTCCCTCCACTGCAGCAGGCTGCTGTCAGCCTCCTCTTCCTCATCTCTCAGGTCTTTGCTCTCTGAGCTGTCATGCCGAGGTGGAGTGTCGGCACCTCCTGGGTGTCATGCCTGTCTTGGGCTCTTGTCTCTTGTGTGTGTGCCTTCTGTGAGGTTCATTGTGATGTCTGATTTCACCTCGTGCGTGCTTGCAGCTGGTGATACAGCACTGTGCTGGAGAGCTCCGACTCTGGAGCCAGCCTCTGTTTACTCAGATTGTGCCTGAGTCATGATAACAAAATGACATCCCAGTGCAGAGTGCTGGGAGCGCAGAGTGGAAGCCAGTGAAGCGTTACCCTTGTCCTTCTCCGTCACACTGACCGCAACCCTGTCCACCATGGTGACCTTGAAGGCTGTCACAGGAGGGTGTGGATGGTATGAGCAGCCAAGCATCTGAGACAGGGCCGTCCGTGTCCCCGCAGGCCTCCATCATGACGGGTGCTGTGCAGAGCGTGGCTTTGGAGGGCAGGCCTGGCTGCCGGGCCCGGCCAAGGGGCCACGAGGTACATGCTTCCCCCCAGGAGGTGCAGGCGCTGCTGCCACCAACACCTTTGGAGATGCACAAGGTAGGTGCTGTGGCAGTGGGTACAGGAGGCCTGGGCCTGTGTCCTGGTGCTGTGGCAGTGGGTACAGGAGGCCTGGGCCTGTGTCCTGGTGCTGTGGCAGTGGGTACAGGAGGCCTCGGCCTGTGTCCTGGTGCTGTGGCAGCGGGTGCAGGAGGCCTCGGCCTGTGTCCTGGTGCTGTGAGGACCCACCAGGGCCTCCAGATCAGCCCCAGATCCCCGCCCCTCACGTATTGTCCTCCCCCATCAGACTATTTGGGAATTTGGTCATCAGTTTTTCAAAACTGTCCATGTTTAGATAATACACACACACATACTTGTAATGCATCATGGGCTATTATTTTTAACTAGACTTATTTTCTCCACTGAAACGTGTGTATATAGACATGTACTTATGCTCATTTTTGCACAAGCAGGTACATAGCTCATGTGTGTAAAGACATCTGTGTATATGCATGGAAAGGTTTATGTGTGTGTATATATGTGTCTGTGTGTATATGATTGTTCAAAAAGCTCATGGACAATGAAGTTGGAGAGGTTGGAAATCTGTGTGCCTGTTTCCCTCAGCCTTCTCCTCCTGCACATGTCCTGTGGCCAAGAAGCCCGCCTGGCCTGTATAACCTAGACCCTGCGCAGCACATGGCCCAGGAGCCAGCACTGCACCGTGCAGGAGCCAGAGTGGCATCAAAACCACACTGACGCCCCTCCAGATGTCTCCTTGATGAAGAGGCTCCCGTGAGAGGGAGATGGAGGGGCCTGGAGCATAGGCTCACAGCTGGGAGTGGGCTGGCAGGTGGAAGCCAGACCTAGGGGTCTGGGCTGCAGTGGGAGGAGCCGGGGACAGAGGCCAGCACTCTTGGGACATCTTCCTCCTGCCCCAGGTGACCCTGCACAAAGACCCCGTGCGGGACGACTTTGGCTTCAGCGTGTCTGATGGCCTCCTGGAGAAGGGTGTTTACGTCCACACCGTGCGCCCCGATGGCCCTGCCCACCGTGGAGGCCTCCGGCCCTTCGACAGGATCCTCCAGGTACTGTGCTGGAGGGAGTGGGGGCACTGCTGAGAGTGTGGCCTTGTTTTCCTGGAATGGGCTGGGAAGACAACCCCACTTCTACCCACGATGGGAAGGGCAGGAGTGGAGTTAGGGCAGGCTGACTTGTATTGTGTCACTGGTTTCAGAAAGAACTTAGCATCTGTATGACCTGTCCCTTGGGGGCTGGCGTGGGTCCCTTTCCCACCAGGTTGATGGAAGAGGACCAGCCCACCACAGAACTGCCCCTGCCACACACATCTGTCACAGTCCTTCATAGCCTGTTGGGCAAAAATTGGTCCTGTGATCTGCTTACCTTGGCTGCAAGGGAGGCTGGGAAATGTCAGACATCCCTGGCTTGGCCCCTGGTCATCGGTGACTTAGCTGTTTTTGCTCCCTCTGTATAGACTGGGCCATGTTTAGGACAAATTTACTTCGTTGTATTTGGCTTAATAGGCTTTTTTCAACTTTATTTGGAAAGAAAATGTGCAGTGTAGCAATGTGCATCCCACACCCGTCACCAGAGATGCCTTACACTGGATGTTACAGGGAACACGCTCTGTTCAACCTCGGATGGAGATTACTCAGAAACAAGGCTGTGCTGAACATGTATACACCTTGTTCTGTATCAGTGTGGTGGAGCAGCAGGCAGTTGTTAGAAATGAAGAACTGGGGAGGATGTGTGTGTTGCACTGTTTGTAACTGAACCTTGGAAGGTTCTGGTATCTTGGAAGGTAGGGGAAGAGAGGGCTTGGGTGGGGGGTGACCATGCAGACACAGGGCTTTCTCTTTATGACAGTAACACAAGAGGTGGGAGTTCAGCAAGGTGCAGATTGGTGTGTGTATGCACACACGTGTGCTTTTGGTCTAGCCAACGGAGCTTGGCTCTAACTCCTCTGCCGTGCCCCGTGCAGGTCAACCACGTGCGCACGCGGGACTTCGACTGCTGCCTGGCGGTGCCGCTGCTGGCACAGGCAGGCCAGGTTCTGGAGCTGGTCGTCAGCCGCAACCCAGTAGGACGGGGTGGCCGGGCCTCGCGTGCACCAGGCCCCAGCAGCCCCCGGATGCTGTGAAGAGCCCTGAGGGGCTGCTGGAGAGACGTGGGCCAGAGAAGAGGCTATCCTCCCTTCTTCCATCTGAGGATCTGGCAGACTAGCAGTGGGCCTGAGCACTGTGTCCTGGTTCTGTTGTGTCTGGGTCTTCCCCAGGCTGGGGCTCCTGATGTCTCTGCCCAGGAACTGCTTGCCCAGGATTTAGAGGAAACTTCCAGAGGAGTGTCCCTCTCCCTCGGCCCCCAAGGCTGGGAGCAGCTTCTCCCTGGTCTCCAGCATTCTGGTATTGGGGGGCCTTTGGAGTCCCCACGCTCCAGGCCCTGAGCCAAGGCACTTGGGACTGCAGGGTGGGCCAGGTCCTTGATTCTCAAAGGTTGGAGAATCATGCTTCAGCAGCTGTGCTGGAAGCTTCTGTGACTGCAGCTGGTGGACTGGGGTCTGTAGGGCAGGCTCAGGGTGGGGTGTGGAGTCTGCTCCTGGTGTAGGGGGTGGAGCCCTCTGAGAGGGGAGCAGGGGTAAGCAAAAGGCCCGGGGTGCTCCTCTCCCACAACCTGCCAAGGAGAGCTGGAAGACACAGGGATGGGGTAGCAGGTGGGCAGCTCTGGCACCCATGTCCGTTTATGGAGGAAGGGATGCCAAGAGGAGAGCCAGAGCAGAAGCCGAGTGAGGGCAGGCACTGGGACTCTGCCATGCTGGTGGAGACAGCATTCGCGTGTCCCTCATGGGAGCAGCGGGTCTGGCCGCACCAGTGTGTCCCTTCAGCTCACCTGCTTTGCTCCATAAACTCGAGGTTTTGGTGTGGGGAAGGCAGGGCCCTGCTTTGTAGTCTGGGGTGTAGTCCCCAGCCCAGATGTAGAAAGGGTCTCAGGAAAACATGGTGTGCCCCCTCATCCTTTTTCCACCCCAATCCCTGTTCCTTCAAGCTCTGGTCAGAGTTTGAGCAGAGCCAGGCTTCCCTGAGTCCCCTCTGGGTCCCCTATCACCCTATACCACTCCCCACTGTCCCCGAGCCCTCCTGGAGATTTTGCTCAGCCATGGGTAGGATGCCCAGTGTCTCAACTGACTTGTGTCCTTGGGCAAATGCCCACCTCATGAGGAGGGGTCACCGCCTGCCTGTCAGAGGGGCAGCCATCAGAACCAAGAGCTCTGGATTTCAGGGGCTGGAGCAGCCACAGGTGGGATGTTGGATAGGTGGCTCGGCCTCTCAGGGCATCTGGTGTGACAGGGCTGGACTGGGCGTACTCTCAGGGCCTTTTGGCCTAGGACAGCTGTGTCGGACTTCAGGTGGGGAGGCATATCCAGGCTGGACCCCCAACCCCCTCCAGAGGCTTCTGCTGTCCCCTGAGGTTATGCACTCAGGCCTCTGGGGGAGCTGCTGGAATTCTCATATGCAATAGTTCTCCTGACTTCTCCTGGGGATGACTCCTCCCAACTCCCACATTCCCTGCCCCCTCCCTGCTGAGTGTCCTGCCTGCCTATGCATTTCGGGTGCAGCCCCTGTGCCACCCCCTGCACCCCCTCCCAAAGTGGTATTTTTCTCTGGCTGCGATTAGAGAACATCCTTGTAAAGTATTTTTCTACATGGGATTTTCTTAGGACTCTCAGCAAGCACAAGGTGCCCAGGGGCTGCATGGCAGGGGCTGGCTGTGGTATGTCCATCTTTTTCCCAACATGGGGTACAGTGACTTGGGGGTGCTATTGAGATTTTTTAAAATAAAATCATGTAAATGCACTCGCAGTAGGCTGTTAACTTTGAGATGACAGAGGAGGTACTCACATGTGGAGTTGGCAGCATCTGACCTGCTATTAACTCACATGGGTATTTGGAGTCCTTCCTCCATTGGACTCAGCCCCCGCAGGACCCTGCCAGGCTTTGGCAAAAGGCAATGAATAAGAAGGCCCCAAGGTTGGAGCTGCGGGCCCATGAGGGCATGGACTGGGGCACGGTGCGCCTCCATCCTGAGTGTCAGGGAAGCCACACAGGCAGAAGGGAGTCCTTCTAGCTGCTATTGCTGGTGGGTGCCCATGGCAAGGGGAGCTAGGTATCCTGGGACCCAGAGCCCTGTGTGGGTGGAGGAAGTCGCCCTGGCTGTGCAGCCCAGGAGCGAACACCCTGTCTCAGGAGGGCTGGGAGGGGGAGGTGGGGAGGCAGCCGCACTGCTATGGCATGGCTACCCGGGGCGTGAACTGGCTGAGTCCAGCCTTCAGGGTGGGCTCCAGTACCTCCTAGGGTAGGGACGGGTCGCACACATAGTGGGGGTGGGTTTTATCCTAGCAGTGTACACAGGAAGAACAGTTTCACCTGGAAAGACTTGCGGCTGTGGAGCTGGTTGGATGAGAAGCCATCCACAAACACTGAGCTGCCCGTGGTGCTGAGATCCCCAGAGGACGCAGAGCCAACTGCACCTGCGGGGGTCGGGAGGGTGGAGGGGAAAGGCCGGCAGGTTGGTACTCCCTCCACCTTGCCCTGCCAGCCTCCCACACCTCCAGCCGGATGACTCTGGGCTGGAAATGGGATAAGGAGGCACAGCGGGTGAGTGCCTGCAACTCACCTTTAGCCTCGTGGGCCAACAGCTCGGTCCAGGTGGCAGATCTCTGGGTTGCAGAATCAGAACCACCAGCCCAAGCAGATCCAGGAGCCCTGGGTGTGAATCCTGACTCTTCGCCAACACTTCTGCAATACCCCTAAGCCCAGGACCCAAGATGCTCTGAAACCCAAAATCGCCTGGATACTGGCATGGACCATAAGTGGCACAGATCACACTGAAAGCAGTTACACAGTCCCCCTCAGGCCACGGACGCACATGAACTTGGTGTCTTGGTTCAGGTCCCATCCCCAAGATACATCACAACGTGTATGCACACATTCCAAACTCCGTCCCTAATCCGGAACCTACTTCCAGTCAGGGCTGCCTGGCCTGCCAGCCCCACCTCCAAGGGGCATCCGACTCCCTCTCCCAAACAAAACGCACACATGTTGAACTTTAAAAAGGAAATGTTTATTTTCATGTTATAAGGTGATTACAAACTCCTCTAAAAAAAAAGCAAAGATGAATTTAAAATATCAATAATACAGATTTATCTAAAAAGCAAAAGAGGGAAAACCACCCCTGTGAAACACAGGACTCCGTGTCATGAAACATGGCTGTATGTCAGAGCTCGGGATGCCAAGACTGGCTCGCCCACCCCGGGTCTTGTTCGCACACATGTACTCCTCCCTCCAAGAGTCCATAGTGAGTTGGTTTGTATTTCTTTACAAAAGTTTAAAATCTCTTAAAAATACTCTGAAGCTTTAAAAAATGTCCTGATGAACCAGACATATTTCTGGAAGGAGGCAAGACCCACGTTCTCAGCTTTCTCTTGTGCTAAATATAGAGTCACAGTCGTTAGGGACTAGGGGACAAATTGAGGGAAAAGCAAAGAAATGGAGTTCAAGTGAAGTCAAATCTATCGCCAGGCGGCCCTCCCTCAGGGACTGTGTCGGAACACATCTGTAGCGACACCCACAGAGAACAATGGGGACCACTTCCTATTAACACAAGGTATTTCTGAGAGTCACACATTGGGCGGGGGCAGCAGGCTGTCCCTTGACTTGGGGCTGCCCACTGCTCTTGGAGCTGGGAGCCCTGGGTTTTGTTAGGTTTGTACACAAGAGGCATTTGCACACAGTGGATGCAACACACAGTGGCGACCACCTGGCCCTGGGTCTGAGGATGGATGGGACCTTGGCGGAGAGGGGAGCGGTCCCTTCCTAGCTGTGTCTGAGCCTGGCTGCCCGCAGCATTCCCCTTCAGGAGGGGGCAGTGCTGGGACATGCTGGCAGGGCCACTGGCCGTTATACAGTGGCACGTGGCTGGCACAGTGCCCCTGGTTAGGCTGAGGGTGTACTCTGCATCCTTGAGGATGCAGGGAAAGAGAGCAGAGGAGAGGAGAGGCTGTGAAAAGTCACCCAAAGCTGCTTCCTGGGGCCTGGTCATTTCCCAGGTAGCCTTGGGCTACACTTGGAGCAGGCCTCAGGCGCCTCTTAGGTGGACAGGGCTCTCATTTCCTAGCCTACCAAGGCTGTGGGGAAGGAGAGGAGCCCTTGGTGGGACCCTGGTGAGCAAGAGCTCCAGTCGCCTACCTGCAGCCCCGAGGCACCCTTTTCACCTGTGGGATGGGCCTCACAGGGATGAGGGGGTGGGCCCAGAGCATTAGGGCACCACAGTTCCTTGATGACCAAGGCTGTTGATTGTCAGGGGGATCAGACCTGGATCTCCTGGGTGGTCGCACCTGTCACTGCTTACCCCTGGGACAACCTGCAGAACAAATCCTGGTCCAAACCTGACTCACGGTGCCAGAGGCCCGCTCTGCTCTGTGACTTGGCTACCCCAGCAACAAGGAGCCTGTTGGGTTGGGGCACTCCCACTACAGAGGGGACCCGACTTGGGGAAGCAGCAACAGCCCCTAGGCCCTCGATCCTGCCTTTTCACCTTAAAAGTAACCACTTCGTTAGCCTCCTTTATCCAGATCTGGCTGACCAGGCTATGTGTAGGCATCCAAATTTCACACCCCTCCCAAGCACAGAGCAGGCAGGGACTCTGCCCGTTCTCAGGACATTGGGACCAGAGTCAGAGCTCAAATGCAAAGTTCCATTTAAAAGGAGACACAAGTCATCACACATCAGGTTCGCAGAGCCACACTCTGCACACACACGGGAGCCAAGACAGATGCTTGGGGCTTGGGAAGCTGGGCCAGCAGTTGACCCCTTCCCCTTGCGGGGCCTGGGGACTTGGTCTGTGTGTGTCTTTGGTCTAGGATTTGGTCTGGAAAATCTTAAAAGAAGAGACCTTTCTCAGGCCACTTCCAGAAAATTGAGGTCTGCCTTGCTAACCCGGATACCCCGCAGCTTTTACTACAGGTGTGAGGCTTCCCCGCAGAGAGGGGACCTGAGGACCAAAATGACCACAAATGCCCTGGTAGCCTCTGCTTGCCCAGCCTCCTGCCCATGCAACACCTGTCTTTCTCCACTGGGACTGGTTAGTTTACTAAAGTTCCCTAAGACACACAGGTCACGTCGCTACATGGTACAAAGAAGCAAGAGATAGCTCAGGCAGACACAGAGGCACCCACAAGTACCAGGGGGACAGGAGTGCAGTGCAGCTGCCCAGGCTCGAGGACAGGACTGGTGCTCTGGCCGAGAGGGGCCGGCTTTGGCAGTGGAACATGTACATTGGCCAGAGATGGGGGAGGCTGGGATTGCCCCATGGGAAGGGCCCCCCACCCAAGGCTCCTCCCTGCCCCCGACACTGGGGAGGGGGCTTCCAGAGCCCCTGCATGCGTTAAAACTCCCTGGTCCCCGCCCTCACAGTGGTCCCTGCTTTGCAAGGAAAGATGGTTTCCTTTTGCTCCCACTCTGAACTCTTCACGGCTGTTCAAATGGCACAGTTTAGGTCCAACACACTGGTGGTCTGCGAGTGGGATCTTAAAGGCGTAGGATCCCTCAATCCTGGTTCTAACAGGGACCCGGCTCTGGTGACCAGCTTGGGGTGTCAGCCCTTACCCTGGCTTTTCCCAGCCATGTGGTCTCAGTGTCCAGGCAGTCAACTGTCTGACCTCAGCTACTACAGGGATCAGAAACAAGGTCCTTTCTTAGGGCCCAAGTCACTGTTGTGGGCTGCCCTTGGGCCTGAACTTGGAGGGGACTGGGGTCTGCTAAGTCCAAAAGCTAGGTTTGAGCCCCGGAGCTGCTCTTGGCGCTGGGACAGCCTTGGGCTCTGTCTGGCTTCACCCTGTCCTGCATCGGCCTGCTGAGGCACCCGGGCCACACCCTTTGATCCCTTTGCCTGCACCTCGCCCTTGGCCCCCCAACAAACTCATCATGCCTGGAGGAACAATCACAGCTGTGACAGCCCCGTTCTGACACCATGACATGTGGGGTACCGAACCCCGAGGCTGCCTGCAGCACCCCGGGACGGATCCTGGCCTCGTCCACCTCTCTTGAGGGTGAGCACCAAGTCTTGGGATGGACCCCAAGCCTGGACCCCAGGATTGCTCGCTGGGCTCCCCAGGAGCAGCAGTGTGGATGGTCCTGCTGAGGAGCCACCCACAGGGGCTCAGGATGACGGCTCTCTGCCCCACACCCACAAGTGGAGCCTGGCCCCCAGCTCCCCGGCCTGTCCATGAGAGGGGATGAGCCTTCGGCTTCTCTGCTCAGCTACAACAAGTGCAGGGGTGTGGCTGCCCACGACCCTGCTCTCTGGTGCCCCTGCGGCGGGCTTCCCAGGAACCAAGCTTTGGGAGGTGCTACGCCTTTAAGGTGGGTTTGCTGTCCCAGGAAGAGGCAGCCTTGTGGTTTGGCAGAGCCTTCAGCCAGTGCTAGGAGCACCGTAGAAAGGATTGCTTTTGGGAACAAGATCTATTGCTGGCAAGATCAAGCCGAGTGGTCAGAGTGTACAATTCCTAAGCTGATACAGTCACATGTTAAAAAACAATACAAAGAAAAATTGACCGAGTTCCCAGAAAATACATCTAATTCAGTATGAAAGCTCTGGCCTGGCCCCCAACGGTTGCCCATGGGGTTTCTTTTTGTATAAAGTATCCCCAAATAAACACCACACGCAACATGCATGCACACACACACACACAGAACATACACACAGAGTAACGTTTTCCTGTGACAATTAAAAAAAAATCCTAGTGCAAATATAGAGCTCTGTAAACCTGGTCCTAGGAGAATCTAATGTTAGTAAACAGCAGGGAAGTGGCCACGCCCGAGGAGGGCTCACATCATGGTCTCCACAACGATGTGGGTGGGCTTCATGAGCGCGCCGTTCAGGGACAGGCGGGACCTGTAGGGCTGGGCCCCCTCCGTCTCCACTGCCCAGCGGTTGGGTTCCCTCGGGGTCAGCAGGTACTTGATTCTCTGCAGAAGGAAGGCAGGGAGGGATGGTCAGGCAGGTGTTTGCTCCTGGTGCCTCCCCCTCCCCCGCACCCTTGTGCCGCTGGGTCCTATGCAAATGCCTGTCATCTTTGGACCTCCTATCCCGTGCTTTCTGGAAATATGAAGTCACCCCCTCACCCCTGCCCCCAGTCCTGACCCAGGGCACAGGTCTGTTGGCCAAGCCCTGCTGACAGCTCCAGGATGGGGATCCAGAACCTCCGTCCACACACTTCTCCCTTAGAATTCCTGCTCGACTTCCCTTACTTCGTAACAGTAGAGTCTCTGCAGTTGGCATGCAGGCCAGAGGATGGCAGGGCTACCCTAAGCCTTCTGTGGCTCCTGCCTTCTCACAGCATGGCCTGCGGGCTCAGGTGTGGGCTGCACCTGCCTCCCAGTCCCTCGAGGGAGCTGTAGGGACTGTAGGCTTGGCTTGGGCTGCTCACCCAGGCAGCCACTTCTGTTCCCCAAGCTGCTTGCTGCTCAGAGCCAGTCAGTCTAGGGGTCCTCCCCAGGGACACCAGGCACAGTCCGTGGCAGCACTCAGGCCTCCTGCCCACCCTACGCCCAGCCCTGCTCCTGCCAAGTGCCCAGAGATGTCAACAGGACACAGGTGCTAAGCCCAAGAGCTGCTTCCCCGAGCAGCTGCGCCCAACTTAGGGGTGCAGCGTGCTGCTTAGGGAGAGCCACCGTGCCCCATCTACATGCCCAGATTGACACCTTCCCTCAGAAGATCCGGCCATCCCCGGCCCCACCCTGCTGGTCACCAGTGCCACTTCTCAGGGGCAGAGCTGTGATATGGACTCGGTAGCCTTGTTGGGGTGATCCCAGCCCCAGTGGATTGGCTCCGCTTTCCTGAGTCACCTCCTGCTCCCCCATCATCAGGTGGCCAACAGGCAGTGACAAGAGGCTCGGGCTATGTGGGAGGCTCAACCCGGGCTGGGGGTGCAGTGGGGTGCAGAGCAGGGTTTGCCAGAGCTTGGGCTGGGAGGACACTTAGGCAATATGAGGAACATGTGGGGACAGAGACAGACGATGCTCAGCCACCCTCAGAGCAGTATGTATGCGGGGGGAGGGATGTCTATGCCCACCCATGTCCCCTCCTCTCTCATGCCAACCCTGCTCAGAACCTGAATAATTACTCTAAAATGAGGCCTTGAAGGGAGACTAAGTTAGTGACCCCATCACCAGCACAGTGTTGCTAAGGGCACTGGTCAACCAGAACAGGCCTCCGGAGACCCACCCCCTGCCACTGTGCTCAGTGGACATGGTGACCATGCAGAGCTGGGTGGGCGTGGGGTCCTAGGGGCCTTGGCTGTGGCTGTAGCCCATGTGTCTATCCATCCAGTGCTTTAGTATGGGAAGGAGCTATGGCGCCCTCAGCGCCCTGGCTGGACACAGGTCTTGCCTGGACGTGGCCCTCCCCATGCACACAGGGGCTCCGTGGCCCTTCCTCTTCCTCTATCCCCTCTCCCTTGCCAAGGACACCTCCAAGCAGAGGAAACAGACCCAGCCCAGCGGGGAGCTGGCGCTCCAGGACATCCTGGCTCCAGCGGTTTTAAAAAGCGAACAACAATGAAGATGACCTAGAACAAAGCAACACAGCCCTGGAACCAGCCCAAGCCCAAGCTCGCAGGGTCAGGGAGATTCTGAGAAAATTGTTTCTTGGAAAGCGTTACCTTCCACCAGTGCCTGCCTAGCTGGTGGGAGGTGAGGTGAGGCTGGGGGAGGCAGGCAGGCTTGGCTTGGGGCAGGGCATTTCTGAGGGTCCCAGTCCAGAAGGAGTTTGCCTTAGCTGACCTCTGGCTGTGGGCCTCTGGATGCAGTCCAGGTTTCCTTCCAGCACACACAGACCCCTTGCTCCTAAGCGAAGCCCCCAGCTCAGCCTCGGTGTGTGGAGGGCCACACAGCGCCAGCTTCCCCCACCTGGGCCCCTGCTCACCACAAGGAAGGGTCCCTCCGTCTGGCAGAGGCGGATGACAATGACCAGGGGGATGCACACCATTGAAGACAGGGCCAGGCACCAGCCCAGCCCGATGGCCCAGTCAGGGTACACGTAGACTTTGTTGTAGGTCAGGGGCACGTACTTGACGAGCGAGAAGACGAAACATCCCTGTGGGGAGAGGGCGGTGCTCAGAGGGCTCGGACCCCACCCAGAAGGAGGACCCCCCCACCAGCCCCACGGCTCAAGGCTGCAGGACACAGGCCAAGCCCCTGGGTGTCACCTCAGCTGTGCCCCCACCCGCCCACCCTGAAACCCTGCCGGCTCTTCAGCCACTTGCTCCAAGGCCTCAGCACGGGCTGTTCTCTGGCGGAGTCCTCTCCCGCTCAGCTTCCTCCTACGTCAGCTCCCTCCTTCAGAAACCCACCCGCACAAACCTTCTCTTCCTGCACAGTTGTGATGTGCCCCCCACACCCTCCGAGTCTCTAGCACCCCCATTTCTGCGACAGCCGGTGTAGCTCCAGGAACAATAAATGCAGGTGGCCACCAAGGCATCCCCAGCTGCGGGCAGCAGAGTGGGTGTCAGGCTCAGTCCAGGACAGGGAGAGGACTCAGCCTTGCGGCTCAGAGGGTCGCCTGGCGCTGTCTCCCTCTGAGCAGAGTGCCAAGGGGCTCTGCCACTCAGGGGCTGGATGGACAGTGGGGGTTGTGTGGGAGCAAAGCTGTTTAGAGAGTCATGTTGCTGAGGGGAGGGAGGGAGGAGGCCTCCCCCTGGGCAGCTCCGCAGGCCTGGTCCTGCGGCGGGCGGGATAGATGGCTCCCTTAGAAGCCGGTCTGGGCTCTGCCCAGCACAAGGCAGCTGCACCCCTCCCCTGCCCCGGGGACCCGACCTGCCCACGTCACACTCCTCTTCCACGAGGGGGATTCGTCCCTGCACTCGGACGCAGCCTCTCTCTGATCCACCCAACTCCTCGGGGAGGCAGAGAAGGAGACGCAGGGTCACAGTGCTGAGGAGGAGCTGCCCAGGAACAAACAGCAAGTGAGAGCCAGAACCTGAGCTGTAGCCCCACCAAGAGCCACTGCGCGGGGGAGGGTGCTAGCTGCCATGGTCACCTGGCGGGGAGGCCCCCACCCGGACACACGGCAATGCTTGACTAGCATCTCCTGAGGCCCAGGGAGGGGAGGGACTTGCTGCAGGTGTAGGCAGAGTTAGTGGCAGTGTGGACTCATCCAGCCTGTAGTAGAAACCACTACGGCGGCCTCACTAAGCACCTGCTCCCAAACCCAAGGGGGCTTCTGCCACGTGTGCTGCCTGTGGCCTGAACTGGCCAGCGCAGGCCAGATGCTGAGGGCCCCCCAAGGTGGAGTAAGCTCCAGGGTTCACATAGGCTTTATACCCCCAGGGCTCAGCAGCTGCAGCTGCCAAGGCCGACTTGGTGCTGGTGGGCAAAGGAGCCCCGGTGGGTCGGACGTGGCTGCCCCGGGCCCTGCCCTACCTTTCCTGCCCCTGGAAAAGCCAAGAGCATCGTGGTGGGTGTCTCCTCTAAGCCACTCTCCCACTCTCCCATGGTTTCAACCTGCTCTCTACTCAGCAGTTCCCCAACCAAGCTCCTCCACTTAACCAGGGATGCCCAGGAGTTCTGGGAGGGGCTGGGAGCCGGGTGAGCTGGGGAGCTGTGCTTCCCCAGGATGGCTTCCCTGACTCCTCGTCTGCTCGGGCCCCTGCCACCTCTGGCAGAAGGCCTTGGCTATGCCCAGGCTGGTTCCTCCACCAGGAACACCTGCCCACCTCGACTCTGGGTAGCCCTGGAACAGCCTGCCCCGCCTCTCCTGGGCGGGCAGCACTGAGCTGCCTCACAGGTACTTGGGCAGGTGGACGTGTCAGGCCCTGAGCCGAGGTGGGACAGAACTCACAACGCAGAGGACGGGGGTGATCACAGCCCAGCTGTACTTCATCCAGGGCCCGGGCCGATAGCCGATCATGTCCTCTATACCATCATAAAAGTCATCACCGCCTGTGGGGACAGAGGGGCACCGTGGTGACACAGCAGCTGAGAGCAGTCGTGGCCCCGGGGAATGGCTGGGCACCCACTCGGGGTTTGAGCCACCAGATCCTGTAGACCAAGTGTGGCACATGTTTATTTGAAGTTTTCTGAACTCAAATGCAACTGGACATCTTGTGCTTGTTTGGCAACCTTAAGTAGACTCTGAATCCTAGCATGGTCAAGCCGAGGCCTCAAGGAAGTGCAGACAGACTTTTTCTGAATCCTGGAGTCGGCAGAGACAGACCCCAGGGCGTGACTGGGTTCTGTGCTTGTCAAACACATGGGCACAGAGGGAGGACCCATAGTGTGGCTGTGGTGACATGGCTTGTGAGGGTACAGGCCTGGAGAGACGTGGCCAGGAGGGCCTTTGCTTTGCAGTGAGTTCCTGTGAACACCACCTGCTCCAGAAGCCCCAAGGAGAATGTGAGAAATACACAGCGATCTATACTCACCATAAATCCAGGCAATTACAAAACATTCAAAGAATGCAACCCACAGAAGGCATACACCACTAGCTGCATAGTAGTCAAAGAGTTGAAACACATACATGCCACCCTGCGGGGGGAAAGAACAAGAGAAGGCCTATTGGTGCCTTGGTCTGCAATTCCCTTCCTATGCAAAGAGCTCTGGCACATCAACAAGATGAGAAAAACGGACAGGGTTCTGATGAGATACAGATGAATGCATTTTTTAAGAGGCTCCACATTGGCTTTGAAGACGGATCAGACACAAACACGGAAAACCAATTGCAAATACATCTTGGCAACATCAAATTGGCCCGCAAAGGCGGTGCTTGGAGCCAAGTGTGGCCCACACAGAAGTTTCCGGGGATGTCAGCTGCTTGGGGAATGGGCCGCTTTTCTAACAGACATCTGTAGAAGGGCTAAGCCAGGGGCAGTGCTGAACCTGACTGCTTGTTCAAGAACACGGGTAGCAGGTGAGGTTGTGTGCAGGGCAGGGCTTAGGCTGCCTTGCACAGGCCCCTCTGCAAGCTCTGGCTGGCCACCTGTGAGCTGCGCCCACTGCTGCGCCCTTCTGTTCTTGGCAATTGGAAGCAACCCTCCTCGCGCCTCCCTACCCACCCTCTGAATAGTATGTGCTACCTGCACGTGACCTGGGAAGGGCTTTGGCACACAGCTACAAGCAGACAGAGCTGAAGGTTCCTCGCCCCTTTCCCCTACTGCAGACCCTGAGGGACAGCAGGCAACCATGGTCAGCACATTGCCATGGCAACTGGTAAGAAGAGCAGGGCAGTCTGGAGGGTGAATGGAGCCAGACCCAGGTCAACAGCAGGTGCCAGGCCTTTGCTGTGCTGTCCCCGCTGTGGGCCCCAATGGCCTGCTCAGAACAGAACCCTAACATAGGTGGGACTGGGGCACGAGCACACCCTGGCTCTCTCGGCCAGCTGCTGCCCCTAAGCAGGGCACTTGGGACCCTGATCATATACAAGTCTCTCGTGTGGGGGTGGGGAGAGGGAGGCAAGGCAGCCACCTACCTCCGTCACCATCGTCAGCCCCAGCAGGTAGCTGATGCTACACACGATGGCGATGAAGATTTCCCGACGATAACCCTTCCTTAGGAAGGATGGGTAAAGATCAACCAAGGATGTGATCTGTCCTTCGACTTCAACAAACTGCAGAGGGGAAGAGGACGAGGTCAGACTGGACGGCAGAGGCCCACTCTCACACCGCCGGGAACACATCAGTCGTAAGGAGCAAGGAGCAGCAAGCCAGGCTCAGGGCTGGCCTCACACCTGACCCTGCCAAGCCAGTCCCTATGCTATGCAGTGCCCCTGCAGCCTACCAAGCATGCCACCCCTGCAGCTGTGTGTGGGCTATTCCTGTTGCTGGAAAGCCATTCTCTCAGCACCATGACCTGAAGCTCAGGCTGACCCGCTGCCCTGGTTTGCTAGGTGTCGTCACGACACCCTCCCTCTCCCTTCTTTGGTCTTGTCCTCTCTGAGGCCTGGGGGGAGCAGAGCCCAGGCAGACTTGGCTGCTACTTGATTGTGCCCAGTGAGTGGACCTCAGCTGCCCCTGCTGCCCATAGGCCCCTGAGTTCAGGTGTGGCTCACAGCCCGGTGTATAACCCTCAGGGCATCTTGGGCTCCTGAGTGTGAGCCACGAGCTGCCTGCCACTCCAGGGTCCAGCCCTGTCCCCTGGAGGGTGACCCGGGAAGGACTCCTGAGATCCCCAGCCCTCCTCTGTGCTAGGGTGGATCTGAGACTGCTTACATCACAACATCAGGACAGCCTCCTTTTCAAAACCATGGCTTAGGGACTGTGTGCTGGCCCAGTGGGTTAAGCCTGCCGTGATGCTGGTTCAAGTCCTGGCTGCTCCGTTTCCAATCCAGCTCTCTGCCCATATGCCTGGGCAAGCAGAAGAGGATGGGCCCTGCCACCCACATGGGAGACTCAGATGGAGCTCCAGGCTCCTAGCTTCGGCCTGGTCCAGCCAGCTCCTGGCTGTTGCAGCCATCTGGGGGACAAGGCTGAGTGTGGAAGATTCCTGGCCTTCTCTGTTGCTTTGCTTTTCAAAGTAAACACATCTTTTAAAAACAACTAACAATGGCTTAAAACACCACCCCATGGACAGAGTTCATGGTGACCCCAGCAACACCCCAGCAAGGTTTCTGGGCTGCTGCCTCCCAGGCCTTCAGGAGCATGTGTGTGTGGATGGGCCGCCACGGCAGGCATGGTTTCAAGGTGGAAGACTGGGATGGACATGCAGCTGAGCAGCCCACACACAAACATCAGCACGCTTGGGTTTTGGCCCCCAGCTTCCTGCTGGCGCAGACCCGCAAGGCAGCAGCCATGGCTCAGGCAATCTCGATCCTGAGTTCCCAGCTGCTGGCTTCAGCCTAGTAGGCCCGGTAGGGCCCAGTGCAGGATTTTGAGAAGAGAACCAGTAAGCAGGGTCTTCCTCTCTTTCTCTTTCCCTCTGACTCCCAAATAAATAGATTGAAAACCCATTCTGGGAGTGCTGCACCCCAATATTGCCTGAGGCCCACACAGCTGCTGCCGACAGTGGAGGAGCTCAACACCCACCGTCCACAGGGCAATGTCAGAGGGGCACTGGGGAAGGTTGTCCTGCACTGGGGAGTGAGTGCCCACGAGGCCGAGGGCGGCCCCAGGGGCAGGGGTGGACTTGCTGGGCACTCCCCACAAGCTGAAGTGGTTCCGCATCTGAACTGAGTGCTAGAGCCAAGCCATGACCCAGCACCAAGATTGAAGTGTAGAGAAACACACACGGCTGCTTTCCTTTTCCAGACGGGAGAGTTATAGCAAGATGACCCCACGCTGCTGGGAAGCCCACAAATCCTGTCTTGTCCAAGCTTCCTGCATTTCTGGGGGATAACCAGCGCCCCCACTCCCGAAGCTCTCCAGACTTCCCTGGTTTCACATCCCCTGAGGGCTGACACCTCAATTTGAGCCTCAATTTGCCGGGCAGGGACGTGGAGAAAGATGGAACATTATTTGGGCTCACGGCAGCTGGGCCACTCCTGGCACCAGAATCCGGGCTGGTCTAGGAGGGGCAGGGGGTCTGCCACTCCTCCCTGTGCTGTTTGCTCACAGACCGTGTCCCCTGGGGACGATCCCAGAGTAACAGGTGCCTGCCTCCACCTCCATCCCGGGTCCCTCACCCTGGCTCACCTAACCCTGCGCAATGGGGCGACAGCTCCTAAGCCAGGAGCTCCCAAGAGCGAGGTCACAGAGGACGTGGTCTGAGTCCGAAGGGATGGCTCTGGGGGCAGGCAGACCAAGCATGGCCTCGCTGAGCCGTCACAAGGGTCATAGCCATTGCCAGGTATCGTGACACTGCAGGTGGCCAAGCTCAGGCTCGAAGAGCTGTGTGCTAAGTGGGGTGGTGTGGGGGAAGACTCACGGACAAGGGGCATAGTGTCTGGGTGTGGGAACACGGGAAGGTTTTGGGGGCACAGGCTGGCAATGGTGGCATGGGAATGGCTTTCTCCTGTGAGCCTGGTCCCTGAGCAAGGCAAAATGGCAGCTCTGAGGCTTGGTGCCTTCATTAGCCTGGCATGACAGCCGGCGGTGCCCGAGCAGGTGCCACTCTGACACCCCTGCAGTGCCACTCGCCACCATCCACATGACCTCCATCCCCTCTGTTTCCCCGAATTCACCCAGCAAACAGGGGCTGGATTGTACAGCAGACTCCTGTCACCCGTGGGTCCAAGGATTTAGGTTTCATGCCTGCTTCCGGCTTGATTTTCAGTAGGCAGGTTCACTTAGCCACCGCATGTGGAGTCCTGGCCCCACAGCAATGCTTAAGTGCGCTGGTCACTCAGCCCGGCGAGCGTGTGTCCCCCTCGGCCTGTGCAGGAAGTGGTTCCTGAAGCCCAGGCAGCTTATTCCGACCCACTGAGATGTAAGGCCACCTCAGCTCTTAGCCTCTGCTTTTCCTGTTTTTTTGTTTTGTTTTTCTTTCACTTAAGACTCTGGAAGAAGGAACAAAAAGCCTTTTGCTTGAAGCCTCCAGAGGCCAAACTCATTAGCTCTGGATGATTAACGGAGTCCTCTTGCTTGTTTACACAGCTCGAGCCCATCAACAACCACAAAGTATTTTGTTTTCCCTCTCCCAAATGTTTTCATTCTGTCTTCTCGGCTAATCCTGGTCCCTCTCCTGCCAAGTCCTCCGCTCTGATCTTGCCCTTGCTAGCCGACCTCCTTCTCCTCTCTCTGCGCCCTCTCTCCTTCCAAGACCTCCCTCCTGCCCACTCCCGAGTCCCAGGGGAGCTGCCCTGGACAATGGCTTTGGCAGCGGCAGCCCTTGTGGAGGGCGGCCCAGCTGAGCGATGGACTCCTGGTGGGAGAGGCAGCCTCCCCTCCCCCTGACCCAGATGGCACAATGGCTGGCTGGACACATGCCTCCTACACTTGTGACTCACAGCCCCCTCCTTGAGCCCTGCCAGAGCACCCAGCTGTCACCCCAACAGGGTCAGGTATGAGTACACCTGTCCTCCAGAGGAGGAAGCTGGGACTCCCTGGAAGGATGCTTGAACACACAAGCTATGGGCAGGAGGGAGTTGCACCCCCGAAACTTAGCGAAGGGGCAGGCTGTCCCCTATCATCTCGCTCGCACTTACCTGGCTATCCAGTCCAAGCAAGAGAAGCATAATAAAAAAGAGAATGGACCAAAAGGTGGGCAGCGGCATCATGGTCACAGCTTTTGGGTAGGCAATGAAGGCCAAGCCAGGACCTAGATGGGAGAGAAAATGGCAGGGGCACAAGGGAAGGGAGGCTCATCAGTGACGCAGCCCAGGTAGGCAGCAGGGCACCTGCAGACGCTGGCGCCCAGCACGGCCCCCCAAACCCCAATGCAGGGAGCAGCTAACCCTGAACCCCAGTGTGGGGGACAAAACCAGGGCCAGGCCTGGCTCGCTGCCCCGCCGGTCAAGCTGGGGCTCAGGTTGGGTTCTGCTTTGGCATTTGTTTCTTTCACAGCATGAGCTGCTCCCCAGACCACGAGGATGGATAGCAGAGTGCTGGGGCAGGACACAGGGCTGGGGTGCCAGGAGGGAGCCCGGGGCAGGCTTGGCTATGGGGATCACTGGGCCTGAGTGTGTCTGCCAGCAGTACCGGGGCTCCCATGGGCAGGCGGGCGTGGGGAGGGGACCCGCCGGGGAGGCCTGCAGCATGCATACCAGCCTGTCATCCCTCAGTTCCTGCCCTGAGAAATAAGGGGCAGGTTGTGGCTGACCCCCAAGGAGCCCCTATGTGTACATTCCCCAAGCTGGGCTGGGGGGTATCTAAAGTGGGGGAAGCCACAACAGAATGTTCCAGAGACATGTCTTGCCTCCCACTGGCCTGAAAGCAGATGCCAGGGGCCGAGACCTGTGGGTTCAGCCCAGGGGTTGGGGAAGGGTGCCAGGGGACAGCCCTAGGCTGAAAAAAAAAAATCAAGAACTTAAAAACCAAACAGAATAACCAGACGCGGCCTGGAGCTAGAACACTTGGGTGGGAAAGCGGAGATGGGGCAGGCTCTGAACAGCAAACATTACGACCAAACCACTGATTTCGGAGTGAAGGAAAACCCACAAAAACCCAGCACGTCAGCCCCACGAGAACCTGGAACCTGAAACTGCATTTTGGCGGCATTAACACCCAAAACGCGGCAGAGATAAGCAAGGCTCTTCGCAGCAGAAAGTCACTGGGTGAGGGATGGGGGCTGGGTTCACAAAAACACACCCTCAGAACCCAGAACCCCAAAACCTCAGGACCAAAGATGGAGTTGGAACCCACTTTCCACCAGGCAGGGGCCCTGCTGGTCCCTTGAGAGCACCAAGCCCAGCCCTGGGTGGCGTGCCCCAGGAGCGGGACGCCCGGCCGGCTGACTGAGAGCAGATGTTAAGACGGGGGGGCCCCCAACCCAGTGTACCCCAGTGCTCATTTCTGTACCCTCACAGCTGAGATTTTCTCTGCAAGTGCCCAGTGGGCAAATCTGGGAGGAGCCCAGGCCCAGCAGGGAACTCCTGGGGACCCTGCCTCCCTCCCCAACCCCTCCAACATCTGTCCTCCAGCTGGGTAACGACCTGCCCCAAGGCACTTGGCCATGGCGAAGAACTTATTAGGGAGGGCCAGCTGTTAGGGCAGCACCACGGGGAGTGACATGGTGCTTCAAGTGGACAGCAAGGGCTTCGACCAGTGGCACAGACAGATGTGGGAGCTTCCAGCTGTCCCCAGGAGGTCACCTCTCTCACCACCTGGCCACCCCATGCCCCCATCCCCCCGCCCCAGTGATCCCAGCCCATAGGAACAACCTCACACACTCATTGTGCAAAGTCAATATTGGATGGAGTATGATACTCCCACCACCCTTACTCCAAGCTCCCAAGTGGTGGTGGTGGTGGGAGGGACATCTGGAAGGACTGCCCACTTCCCCGACAGCCTGCAGGCATTTTCAGAGTAGGTCATGGGTATCCTAGGAGAGGCACGGGTCCTGAGCTCAGAGGGTCCAGGGGGAGGTCACAGGTGTCCAGCAGAAGACTGCCTCAAGCCTGCCTGTGACAGTGGCCAGGCTTGTGGCAGTCCCTGCACTGACCCATACCAGCCTCAGGCCTTCACTCTCCTCCTCTGAGAAGTAGATGCCCAGATGAACCAGGCCTGCAGCCATCAGACCCTCCAAGGCTGGGCTCAAGGGTGCGGGACTGGGGCGTGGTTCTGTGTTCCAGGAGGTGCTGACCCTGGTCAATGCCCGCAGCCTTGGAAGGAGCCTCACCCCCAGGGCCCTTGCTGCCTCCAGGGAGTCCCGGATCTCTGTCCCACCATCCACGTTACTGCTGTCTTCCAGCTGCAGGCCAGGGCTTCCCGGAAGCCTGGCCCCAAGAGACAGAAGGATCCCAGCATTCTCAGTGTGCTGACTCCCAGGCCCCAGGACAGTGGGTGCCAAAGAACCTGAGAGCCCAGAGGGCTAGACTCCGAGCACCTGTCCCCCTGGGGCTGACTTCCCAGGGCGGTCCTTAAAGCTTAGCCCCTCCCCAGAGGGTCACACCCACCATCCTCACTGTCTCCCCTCAGTGGTGCTGAGCCTGCAGAGGTGCCTGACATGAAGGAGACAGCACCCTGCGGGGAACACATGCAAAACACCGAAACAAGGCCCAGGGACTGGGGCCTGTGCTCGCTGGTAGGCAGGGAGAAGATCACGAGGTAATGAAACAGTCCCCAGCCTAACCGCCCCTAGGACCACATTGCAACAAAATGTTCGAAATGCAGCTTTGGTGCTCTGTGACACATGGGGGACATCTTGGGGTGGGGGGTCCATTTTAGAAACCAGGCTCATTTCCCCCCAAAGCCCCCTGGGGTCTGGCTTCATGCCTGCAATACTCATCTTACACACTAGGTGGCAGTGCCCACCACCACTGCCACCAATACCACCGTACCTGACTCAGCCACATCAGCAATGTCCACCCCTTGCTCTTGTGCCATGAAGCCCAGGATGGAAAAAATTGCGAAGCCAGACACAAAACTGGTACCACTGTTCAGGCATCCCAGCAGCATACAGTCCCTAAGTTACACATATGTCAGGGAGCAAGTTAATTCACAACACAAGGAAGCCACGCTCCCTACTTCTCTTCATTTCTAGGGTGCACCGGGCCCGCCGGCGCGACACTTGCCTGTATGAGTTGTACTTGTACTTGTTGTAGCTCCCCAGCGAGGTCATGGCTCCCAAGCAGATGGCATAGGAGAAGAAGATCTGGGTCCCGGCGTCGATCCACACCTGCGAGGGCCAGGGAGGTGGCAACAAGAAAGAAAGCAGAGATCAGAGCCAGCTTTGCAGAGGCCACCCTGCCCAAGGATGGCACCTTGCAGAGTCCAGATTCATCGGCCGACCCTGCCCTTATCCCTGGCATCAGGGTTAAGAGGTTAGGTTGCCCTGAAGTCAGCGCTAGCGTGGGCCTGGGCAAGTAGGGTTCCACCCCTGTGGCAACTTTTCAAGTGCAGAAAGTAAAGATGTCACCATAAGCTGGGCACACGGCAAGGCCCAAGGTCAAGGCTGTCATGACCACGTGGGGACCCCTGTGAGGCGGAATTGGGAAGAATGGCTGTGGCTCCGTGCAAAGTGGCTCTCCAGACTCTTCTGGGACCTTCTGGCAGCCCTGAGGCTACCTGTACAGCTGATCCCACCCCGTGTGGCCCACACCCATCCTCTCCTCTCCAGGGGGGCAGGAAGAGGATTGGAGCAGCCTGTATCCCTGGGAATCCCCAACACAAGAGACGTTAGTTTCCTCCAACCCTGAGGGCTGGTGGCTGAGCGCCAGGAGGGGCGCTTCCTAGGGCCTGTCCTCACCAAGGGAGCTGGCAGCTGCACCAGCCCAGCCTCTCCCACGCCCGGGACACGGGGCTCCCACTCACATACTTGCTGAGGCCACAGCCTGGAGGGACGGGAACCCCATTTATAGCAGATCCCTCCCTTACCTGGCGCTGTGCCCAGGGCACTCTACCTGGCAGCCTCAGCAGTTCTTGGCACCAACAACGCACACAGCTGAAAAGCTTGTGAGCGGTGCCGCAGGCCCCGAGTTGATGCTTGGCCACACCTCTACTACCTGCTGCTGTGCGAGCCCTGCCCTGTCCTGTAGCAGCTGGACCCTGGGGGGGACAGGGAAGAAGGGGGGTGGACCCTGCCCTGGCATACCTGCGGGTCCTCGAGGCGTGTGATGTTAGGGTACAGGTAGAACTTGATGCCCTCGCCTGCGCCGGGCAGCGTCAGCCCCCGCACTAGCAGTACCAGGAGCATGGCAAACGGGAACGTGGCTGTGAAGTAGACGACCTATGAGGGCAAGAGGATTCAGGTGGACCCGTGGCCGCCTGCCACCGTAGACGCAGAGAGGGAAGAAGGAAGGGAGGCAAGTGCAGGTGGGACCCGACCTCTCTGGGCCTCTGGGACCTTGCCTGTATCCTGGTACTCTGTGGGCTCCCACCCTGTGGACTCTGAGATTTAAATAAAAACATGTACAAACACAGCGGTGATGACACAAAGCCAATCCCTGCTCTTGGGGCACCATGGCACAGCAGAGCCGGGCACTGGGGTGCCTGCGTGGCCTTGGCCCGGGGCGGCAGCCATAAGTCCTGTACTGAAGGACTGATGGCTGTGTCTGTGCCTTTCCTGTGTGACCTTGGGCCCGGGGCCAACCCTCTTGGGACTTGGGCTTCCTGTGTGGAGTGGGCACAGAGCAACAGGACCCGTCAAGGGGGTGGGGTGGTGATCCCACGGGCTGATGCACCTGGCACCCAGCAGGCTCCAAACCTCAGGCCAAGGGAAACCAGGCAAGTGACAGTGAGAGATGAGGACAGAGCCCTGGGCCTCAGCTGGTTGGCAGAGCAGTCCCCAACAGAACATAAAGCTCTGCTGGCCACAGGCCCCCTGAGAAGGACACCAGCCGGCAAGGGGCTCTGGGAGTGGCGGCAGGCTCTCAGGTCCTCAGCCCAGCCACCCACCCAGCACTTACTGGGCACCCACCATGTGCCCGGGTGCTACTCCCAGTGCTGGGAGCCATTGACTTACTCATCCTGCCCTCCCCATTCGAGGGAAGCCGAGGCCAGGACAGAGTCTGCCATCCTGCCCAGGGTCACATGGCACTTGTGGGGCATGGGGAGGAGCCACCAAGACTGCATAGCGCACAGTGGTCCACAGCCGTCCCTGGCGGGTGGCTCAGGACTTCTCCCAAAGAGCAGTGGGAGACTGCGGCCCCAGGGCTGGAGGCAGAGATCCTACACAGCCACCGACCAGCTTGCTGGCACGTCTTGGGCAAGGCCTGCCCCTCTCGGATGCCCTGCCTCACCTGGACTTGAGAGGTTGGAAAGCCAGAGAGACCAGAGAGGCCCCAAGGGCCAGCCAGCCTGGGCAGTTGGCTGCCGAGGGCTCAGCATCCTGGCCCGTGTGGCTGGGAGGCTACCAGAGCTGACCTGGGTTTCATACTGCTGCCACATCATCCTGCCACTCCCGCCCCTGCCGCATCCACCAACACTCCTTCCTCCCGGGACCTCAGTTTCCCAGCCACTCTCAGACCCTGGAGGCTCATGATTTCCTGAAAACCAGATAGTGGGCAAGGAGGGTAGGGGGTGTCAGGAAGCCACGGAAGGGGTGAGAGGCGGAGAAAAGCAAACCTGGCTGCCCCAGCAGCAGCTCCTCCCTTCCTGCAGCTGGGCACCCCGACCAGGCCAGCTTCCACCTCTAGGGCTACATCTGGAGCTGATGAACAATAGCCACAGACAGCAGCCCCCCAGGGGCTCCGGGGGCAGCCACTTCAAAGGGGGTTAGGCCCTGGCTAGGCCAAGGTCGAGCAGCCAGACAGCTAAGGCTGCAGGGGCACCTGTGACAGGCACTGTAGGGGCACTGGGACCACAGTGCTCACTGCTTCGCTTGGCCCAGGCCCCACCCAGGTGTCACCTGCAGGAACAAACTGAAGCTTGGGGAGGTGATGTTGCCCACTCATGAGCATGGCTAGGGCCAGCAGTGGGGCCTGATGGAGGCTGCTGGTCTCGGGGATCCTCCCAGTGTGTGTGGCTCCCTAAGTTGGAGTCTTGACGAACACCCTCCTACCCTGCCAGTCCCGCCACTCGGTCTGCCGCCTCCTCTTTGTTTTGCGGCGCCTGTCATTGCTCTGAGGACCAGCTGCTGGGCCTCAGAGGAGAGGCTGGTGCCAGCCGCCGGCGGGCCCCTGGTGGAGGCACAGCTTGCCGTGGGACGTGGTATTTTTCCACTCCTGCTGGCGAACCTCTGTGGCTCCTCTGAGCCCTCTCTACCTGGCCACCCTGGAAACGTATGAAGATGCTCCCTACTCCTTGGAGACACTGGAGCTGCCACGCGTGCATGGTCCCCAGGCCCACGACATGCATGGGGCCAGCAGAGAAAGGGCTCCCACACAGCCGCAGCTCCTGGCAGTCTTTACCAGGCTGGCTCTGACTCGGGACCCATGGGTTTCTGGACAAAATGAGCCACCCTGGAGAGCAGGAGTGGCCACAGCATGGGTCTGAGCTCACTCTCCAGTCCTGCCCCATCCCTTCATGACTGTGAGGGCACCCCTGCCTGATGTCCTACTTGCACGCAGGGGAGGTGAAAGAGTGGAAAAGCCAAGGGCATCAAACATTGGCAATAGGGAGGCCTGGGTTCCTATCCCAGCTTGGCCGCTGACAAGCTGTGTGGCGCTGAGACAGTTAATTGCCCTCTCTGGACCTGCTTCCCCTGCTGTGAAGTAACTGCTTCCAGTAGCAAAGCCTACAATTCCTGAGCTGAGACAGCATAGAGCAGCACACCTGGCCCTGGCATCGGCTGCTGGTGTCACCACTGACTGAATGCAACAAGCCATAGTGGCTTCCTCAAGGCCGACTTCAGACCCCAGAGCTGAGCATGGCAGGTGTCAGGCAGGCAGGTAGCATGACTCAATCCCACGTCCTGGGCAGCAGGGCCTGGGCCAGCTGTGAGCCTGGCCTGTGGCTGGGGCCGAAGGCCACGGTGGCGAGGCGGCCGGGCAGAAAGGCAGCTCCCAGCCACAGCACTCAAGGAAGTCCACGGATCGCCCATGTTTGTCTTGGCTCCTCTGGGCCGGCCTGGGCTCTGCCATTGTTCTGGGAACCACGCCTGCCCATGCAGGAGACTGTTGCTAAGGGTGAGGTGGGAAGACCACTGGCAAGACATGTCAGCCCCAGCCCCAGGCGCAGGGGCGCTCTCCAGTGTGGCTTCGGTCCTCCCTGTGGGGCGTCCCCAGGGCTGCTGACTGCTGCTGGTGGGCATGAATCTCCCGCAGCAGGTGGCGGTACCCCGAGGCTCAGGGTCAGATACCCCTCCAGGCCACTGGGCTGGCTCTATGCTCCCCACTGGACAGACCCCAGCTCCTGTCCTGCCTGCCCCTCCTCCCTCACTGTCTTCCTGCAGCTCTCATCTTGCCTGGAATTTCTTCCGTTGGTCCTGTCACAGCGTGACCCCTCCCGGCAGGCTGTCGCTCTGGGCCATCTGAAATTCGTCTGTCCTGCTGGTCCCTACAGATCTCCATTCCTGCCACAGTACCTGACACACAGGAGAGGGGCTCATGGCACCCTGGCGCGTAGCATCAACGACCTAGCCCCTGGCACCGAGGCCCACAGAGTCCTGACAGCTTCGCTTCTGGGTGGGGGCATGGGTGAACAGATTCTCCACGGCGTGCCTCACCTTCACCTTCTCACCACCCACTTCTCAGATGTGGAAACTGAGCCTTGCAGGTAAGGGAGTGACCTCGGCTTCTGCCATCTTTGCAGAGAGGCAGAGCAAAGGGGTGGTCAGGGGGTGTTGAGTTCCCAACTCCAGCTCCCGGCGCACAGCCCTGCCCTGGGAGGCAGTGACGGGGGGCTCAATCAGCCAGACTGAGCCAGGGCACAGGGAGCTCTCCCTCTCTGCCTCTCAGAAGGCTGCCATCGACAGGGTTAGGACACGGAGAGGCAGAGAACACACATGCTCTTGGAGGCAGGTGCCCGTGCCCACTGCCAGCAGGACCTCCGGTGGGCATGGGAGCAGCCTCCCAAGGGCTCCTTGTCTGTGCTTCCAGACCACAGAGAAGATTCGTCAGGCCTGTGGCGGGGGGGGTGGTCCACAGAACCACGCCATCAGCCCCCAGCAAGCCTGTGGCTGGAGGGCTGGCTCCGTCTGCCCACCGCACCCTGCCTGTCACCACGCAGCACCTACTTGTCTGCAGTTCAACAGATCCTTCCTCACACACCAACAGCAACTCTGTCCCCCTTCCCATATCAAGGTGGGACTTTGAGGCAGGATGACGTCCATAAGCCTCTGCGTGCCCAGTACGACGGCTATGACCATTGCAGACCCCCACACTGGCCTTGGCATCATAAGGTCCCCATGCTGCCTGGGAACAGATGACACTGCAGTTATCACCCAGGTACACAGACACGCTCTCTACAAGGTAACATTCTTATCAGCGGCTCCAGGAGCTGATCACGGGCATCAGAGTCACCCACCCTGCGACGTGCCTGGTCGTCAGCAGCAGGACACAGGGATACAGCCAACAGCCCAGCTACAAGCACGACACGTCATCGTCAGCTAACGTTTTTGTGAGCCGCTTGCGTGGTTGTATGTTATAACTCATTTGCTCCGACTTAGCAGCCAAACTCCACGCCAGAGCATCTCAAACTGTGAAGAGCCGAGCACTGGCTGGGGACAGTGCACGAGGCACCATCTGCCTCCCACCTGCCCGCCCGCTCCTCCGGCTGCCGTGCAGCCCTAGGCCCGCTCCACCAAGCCATGCCCCCTGACTGCAGTCACACCGCATCCCTCCTCATCTGCCAACATCAGCAGTTGCTGCTGGGATCCTGAGGTGGGAAAGCAGCAGCAGCAGCAGCCCTGTGCGCTGGTCTTTAGACCCACGATGACTTGAATGTGGGCATGGAGGGAGTGTGGGCAGAGGCGCCCAGCCCGGGCTTTGCTTTGGGACTTGGGACTGGTCAGTGTTCACACCACCCCGGCTGCCTGGGAGGCGGAGTTGGCCTCACCTTCCCCGTGGACCTGACTCCCTTCCAGATGCAGAAGAAGCAGATCAGCCAGACGAGGAGAAGGCAGAGCGCGAGCTCCCATTTCAGAGTGCCCGGGTGGTCGATCCCAGGGGACAGGCTTAGCACGTTGCGCCTGCAAGCAAACACAGAGGGGAGTGGTCAGCGGGCCACGAGGGCTGGGCTAGGCTGTGTCTACCCGATTCACCTTGCCCCCTGCCTGGGCCCTGTAACTCCCATTTGCACAGGTACAAGGGTGCTGGGAAGGCAAGCAGGGATGCATTTGGACCCTAAAACAGGCAGCTGGGGGCTTTAGACACGGCCGAGCCTCAGGCAGGTTAACCCCCAGCCTGTTTCCCTGTTGTAAAATGAGTACCAATTCCTCATGGAAGCTCAGCCCAACCAAGAACCAAACCACAGATCCTCAGCTCAGTTCAGCTGTTCACTCCCTGGCTTTGGGCTGCTTGTCTAACCTCAGTCTGCTCATCTATGAAATGGGTAACTAACCTGCCCCCTGCTCCCACATCTGCCCCCGGCAAAGGTCCTCTCTCCATCCCCCCGAAGGCTGGATCTCTCCCTAAGATGGAAGCATCCAGATGGCAGAATATTCTGTCTGCAGGTCTGGACAGGTTCATTTTAGGGAGAGAAGGCACAGAGTCCCAAGCATGATCAGGACTGTCACTGGCAAAAGGCTGCAGCACCTGGAGCATGTGGCAGTGCTGTCCCTGCCTCGCTCCTGGAGTTAGGGACCTCAGGAGAAGGCAGGGTTGAGACTCAGCAGCAGGAGACCCTGCTGAGGGCCATCAGGGCAGGCGCGGATGCAGCTGCTCACAGACTGTCCCCCTGGAGGTTGGACGAAGGCAGAGCAGGTGCAGGGAGACCCAGGGCCTGGACCTGGTACCCCGGCCCGGAGCCAACCCTGTAGCTGGGACCCAGCAGACACCAAAGGTGGCCATGCCAGCCTGGCCCTGCCCATGCGTCCCCTCTGGTGGCTGAGCACGGGAGCCAGTTCCCTCAGGAAAGAGCCAGTCCCAGATGGAAGGGACAGGCTGAGTGGCTCCCGGGGTCTCAGTCTTTTCTTCTGTCCAGTGGAAGTAATAGACCCCTTTCAGGTTCACAGTTGCCGCCCAGCTTGGAAAGCACCTAATGAACTCACACAGGAAGGAACTTGAGGCGTGGAGGGGGTGGAAATAAGCCACAGACTGCTCCCTGAACACACTTTCCTTTATCCTTTCTTTGTGGGTCACAGTGACAGCCCCACCGATGACCTACATGTGGAGGTCTTTTCATTTTACTTATACAAGGAGTCTAACTGCTCCATTTGATAGATGGGGAAGACTGAGGCTTGGAGGTTCCACTGGCCCCGGGCCTCAAAGTCAGCAGGCTTCTCAGTCCAGGCCCACCCAACTCTACCATCCTGCTGTGCTAATGTTTAAAGAATGCAGAGCCATTGTGTTCTTAAAGGACCTT
The DNA here is from genome assembly GCF_030435755.1 of Ochotona princeps. Lineage (NCBI taxonomy): Eukaryota > Metazoa > Chordata > Mammalia > Lagomorpha > Ochotonidae > Ochotona > Ochotona princeps. The sequence continues at coordinate 35,509,914 of NC_080852.1, read as the reverse complement.
TCCTGTTGGGGTGACTATCAGGATCCCCTGGTGCCTCAGGGTAGGGGTTATCCCCAGGAGGCTGGGGCCTCAGGGAAGACAGCCCCTGGTGTGGTGTTTTGGGTTGGTGGCCTGGGGCCTGCTGGAGGATGGGCAGTGCCAGGAAGTGAGGAAGAGCTCCCTCCCTCATCATCTGGGCTACGGCACCCACGAGCCAGCATCCTCAGTTGCCCTCTCAAACTCATCAGTATCTCCCCAACCTGTCTCTAAGCACCCCAACTTGGTGGTCAGGTGCAGGCCAGGGGCTTGGCCAATATCTGGCTCAGGGAGGCCCTCGGTCCCTTCCTTCAGCACAAGTCTGCCAACAGCCTCCAAACCATGACCTCAGCTAGCCTGTCAGACCCTTGCTCTGCCCTGGGCCCCAGCCAAGCCCTGATGGAGACCACAACAAAGACACGGAGCCAGGGGCCTCTGCTGAGGGTATCAGGCCCGAGGGCGCCATGCCGTGAGTGACTCTCTGAGGTCCACTCTGCCTCACCTGGCACTTTCACTTCTAGGGCCAGCAGGAGGGTTCAGAGACTAAGACTGGCCGGGACCCAGCTGTCCATCCTGCTGGCTTCAGGGAGCCATAGGGCAGGAAGGTGACAGGGCAGCACACAGTCCAGGAAGGGACAGTAACCTTCACCGTGCGCTCCAAAGGAGCCGGAGAGCAGGCAGGGTGAGGACCCACATGGAGGGTGCACATCAGTGCACCAGTGTCCTGAGGCAGCACGGCACCCAGCATGAGCCTCTGAGCATCCTTAGCATGCCGGTCACCTGCACAGCACACTGTCGGGATGGTTTATGTGGGCAACGCACACGCCCCAGTCCCATTTGCCACAATGCAGCTGTCTCCTCGGAGCCTGACAAGGACTCCAGGACCCCATGGGCTAGCTATGAGTTAGAATCCTAGGGTCTCCTCACTGCCAGAGCCTGCAGAGTCACCCGCTGGACCTGCTCTGGGAGCTGCAGCAGCACTGCCCCTTAGGGCCACCTGGTTGCTTGATGTCTTTCCACCACGCTGCGTCCCATAACTCAGCCAGCAGCCCTGTCCCTGCCTTGTTGTCGTCAGAGCGAATCTAAGCCAGGCACTTCCCTCCAGTGCCTCCACCTCCCCCACCAGCCAGGCCCTACCTGCTTGTCCCACTCCTCCTACATCCACATCAAAGGGTGAGAGACTGCACTTGCCTGGGTCAGCCCGCTGCAGGGCCGACCCCGTTCCACTCCCTCATTCGTCAGCCTCACGGCCTGCCTTCGGGCCAGCTCTGAACAGAGCCTCGCTGAGCAGTGCCTGGCATACAGTAGGTGCCTGGCTGACATTAGCTGGGCAAACTCATCACACCCATTTGGCTGAGAGGGAAAGCTGAGGCTCCGGCTGGACCAGGAAGTCACCCAAAGTCATCCTGACAGAAACCAGACCCAGGTTTTTCTGCCACCCACCCGCCCCCCTCTGAACTCCGGAGTTCAGCCACCCCAAATATCAAGTCCGCCGTTACCCTTGGCCAGGGTCGCTAAGCATCACAGGCCTCCCTGACTCTTCTCCAGAGGTGAGCCACGTTCCTGTCCCAGAATAGTCATGATTCATTCCAGGGTGGGATCCAAGAAAGAATAGCCTGGCCGCCTGCGCCGAGCCGCCCGCCCCGCTGCCGTCCGGCCGGCACTTGGCGATGTAAATACGTCCTCCGAGTGGGCCAAATCGTTTCCTCTTGACTGCGGGCCAGCTGTGTATTGGCCACGGCACCCCCCTAGAGGCCGGTGCAGACAACAATTAGCAAAGTGCCGTCTGCGCTGGGCACAGGGCCGCACCAGCCGCACCCCTCTACCTCCTCCTTCTGACAGCTGCAGGGGGAGATTGGCAAGGGTGCTTGTTTGCAAACATGACTTACGTCTTTGATTCTGACAAAGTCTAACGCTACGTGCCGGGCTCCCAGGAGGACCTGGCTGACTGAGGGCATGGGGCCAGGGCCGGTCCCTCCAGCCAGGGCAGAGGTGACCTCGCAGAGCCAGGGCCAGCAGAAGGGGCAGCAGCTTTGTTTACCAAGCCGGGGGAGAAGGCAGCCCCCCTGGGCCCAGCACCTTAGGGCATCATGCCAGCTTTTGCTAAGCATGGTAATTCAGTGGCTGGCCAGTATGTGTGGGGGGGGACCATGTGGGTAATCTGAGGAGTGGACACACACACAGGGTGTGACCCTGGTCTAACGGCTGCTGGGGACCCACACCCCACCTTGAGGCTAGGACCTCTGCTACTTTGTCCCCATCCTAAGCTATCGGGGTCTTAGCTCTGGAACACACAGCTCAGGCTAGGAGGGCGGGCGTGTCAGGACCCAGCTAGTAGAAGGGCCTGGATGAGGACACCCCAAGGTCACCCGGCTGGGATGACCTCTGGAGGTGGGAACCTCCGGAAGCAAAGGTGGAAATACCAACAGGCTGGGTCCCTGCCATACCAGCCTGCCTCCCCCAACACTTGCCTCCTCTTTTGTAAGTCTGACACTCAGGGCCCCAAGCCCTGGCCCCCGCCACACCTGTCCTTCTTCAAGGCCACCCCCTCTTACTTGCCATTCCCCAGCTCAGGGTTAGAGGGGACACTGTGTCTCTGGGTGCCACTCCTGCCCAGGACATTTTAGGAGGCCTGGTGAGCTGCTACACTTCCCTCTGCACCCCTTCCTCAGATCTCTGCACTTGCAGGTGGGCAGGTAAAACCAGAGATGGGCTGGCAGAGGTGTGACGGTGCCTGGGCAAGGTGGGATCCTGGGTTATCTTTCGAAGGGAGACTGCAGCTCCTGTCTTCAGTCCGGCCAAAGCCCGGCCATCACAGCCATTTGGGAAATAAAAGTGGATGAAAGCTCTCCCTCCTTCTTCTCTTTCGGTAGTTCTGCCTTTCAAACAAGTCAGTGACGATGTTAAAGAGCCTCTGCTACAGACTGTTAACTCGGTGCTGACACAGCACCCCTGGGTCTCAGCTTTGCCCCATTCATTCCCTTCCCACTCTGCCATGTCATGCCCAGGACCAGGGAAGGCAGGAGGCTAGGGCTCCTCCCTCAGGGGCAGCTCAGGGATGGCACAGTAACCATATCCCATTCCAGAACCCCCTGCACCCTGTGCTCACATGGGAGGCATGCCTGGGCCCTGGCCTCAGCTGCTTTCCCAGCTCCTCCTCCACAGAGCTCCAGCTCCTCCAGGGATCCAGAAAAGGGTCAGGAGTCTCATGCCCGGAGTCTCATGAGACTCTACAGAAAAGCTGGACCAGTGTGGCCACCGGCAGGGAGGGGCCGGCACCCAACACAGGCAAGCCTACCCTACCAGGAACTTATCCAAATAAATACAGTTGTGCAAGGTCTTCTGGGCCGGAAAAGGTAGCCAGGATGTGGTGGTGCAGAATGGAGGTTCTGAAATGTAGGGGTCCTAGGATCCCCCCAGAGGGCCTTGCTGGACCAACAGGCCAGCAGGCAGGTGTGGACCCTCAAGGCGAGGGGCCCTCATGTGGGTCTGGAAGCCTTCCCTCTAGGAGCCTTGATGACAGGCGACAGATGACCACAGTGACAACCCTATTCCCAGAGAGGGCATCTTCAGCCCTTGGGGGCTGCTCCTTCTAGAATGCCCAAACACCCCGGGGCAGCTCCAGCAACTGGAAGGACCTTGCACGATGTTGTCGACTGCCACGTGCCAACCCTGTCATCAGGGCCAGCCAGGAAGCACTTCCTCTCTTAGGATCAGCCCACAACCAACAGGGGCAGTGCTGCCAGCATCTTGGATGCAGGTGAGGACACCACAGCCAGAGACAGAACACAGCTGCCTAAGCTAGCAGTGGGACAGTAAGGGGGTAAACCTAAGGAGACCAGGCCAGGCCAGGCCCAGCTGAAGCAATGGGGCCTGGCACACGCCCCCACAGCCTGGCAAGGGGCCAGTGGCTTGGGTGGGGCAGTCCTGGTCATCGGCTGTGTGCCAAGAACAGCACAGAAAGGCCAGGGCTGTGGCCTTGGGCCCTGATCAAGGCAGAAGAATGAAGTGCTAACATTTCTTTGTCTGCAAACCCGGGGCGGGGGCCGAGGGCAGAGAAGCACACTTTTAACGCCCTCTTTGTTTCCAAGTGGAAAACAGTTGCCCACCAGGAGTCCCCAGGCCCAGCCCTGCCCAGGAGCACACCCAGTGGTGACTCAGACCATGCCCGTGCCCGGGAGGCCTCACAAAACCCAGAGCAGGCGGCTGGGCCTTCCTGCCCAGGACGCATTAGCCCTGGCCACCCCTTACCCCTCTCCACCTGCCCCGAGACACCCCTGCAAACAGCAAAGCCGCACACCCAGGAAGCCATCAAGAAGGATAGGGACCCCTGTCCCTCTAGGCTCCCTACTCCACCCCAGGCCTCAACTGGCCTCCTCCCAGGGCCGAGGATTGTGCCTGAGCGTGCAGCCTCTGCCAGCACTGGATGGCACACTCTGGTCTTCTGAGCTCAACCGTATGTACTCTTCTGTGCTTGTTGGCTACACCATGGCCAGCTTAGCCGGGTACATGGTTCTTTATGCCCCTCGCTCGCTCCCCTTCAGATCTGGGTTTGTTCTCGGGTTCCCTTTGGCCCCTGGACACAGAAGACCAGTTGCCCTAGCAGTGCAGCCCCAGCCCACCCTGGGAAGAGCCGCCTCGAGGCCCTGCAAGCTGGCTGTCGACACACAAGGGAAAGAACCCAGGCCTGGGGACGTCCTGGTGGGTGGCTGCAGAGCTGAGTCCGGCCCAAAGCACCAACGGGCAGAATCCTAGGCTGAGGATGAGCTTACTGAAAGCCACCATGTCTGGGCTACTTGGCACACTGCTGAAGCTAACCCAGACGCCTTCTCACTGCCTGCTTGCCCTTTCCTAGCCACTTCAGCTTCACACATTTTTCTCCATGCAGTAACAGAGAATATACTTCTTCCAGAATACATTCAGAGACAGGCATCGCTTTCAGATAATTGAGGACCTGCACCCGCCTTTGGGAGACAACTAGAGAGACCAAGATGTGGGGAAGAGGACCGAGTTGCTTAAGACTCAGCAGCCAGTAACTGGCCAGCCTGGGATTTGATCCCAGGCCTTGTCTAGACCAAACTTCCAATGGATCTCTGAATGCACACCCTGCAGAATCCCTTCCACAGATAGCAACCCCTTGTCCCTGGGGAGGAGATGAATTGTGCCCCCCACCCCCAAGCCTGAGACCAGCCTTACTCCCAGAATTCGGTGACAGGGGAGGTGAAGTTGGTGGTGCTGACGGTGAGCCACATGCTCCTGTTCTTGCGCAAGGTGTCTTCCATGCACTGCGGCGTGTTCCAGCTGTGGTTGCAATGTGCCCAGGGAAGATCCGACTGGAAGGACTGGAATAGGTAGTAGGTGGCCCAGGCCAGGATGACAATGTAGTACACGTTCAGGAGGGATACAATCACGATGGAGGCATAGCCAATGCCTGTGGGCGGGAAGCAGGTGGGCAGCAGGTGAGCCAGGAGCATCCTGTCCATCCCCTCCCCTGTAGGCCATGCTGTCCCTAAACCAGGAGCCAAAAGCAGCCCTGGGACCTGACCAGCAAGTTTCTGTGGTACCACGGATGCACCGGTGGAGAGATGGGAGAATGTGATGGGCAGAATGCCACATGGTTCGCAGAGCGAATGGGTGAACAGGCAGAAGGAAGGCTGAATATGTCATAGCTATACAACTGGCTGGGGGATGGAAGGATGGTGGCTGATGAGACGTTAGGGCAGAGCAATGAATGAGTGAACGGAAGATGAATGGACAGGCTTGTAGTAATTGAATGGTTTAATGGAAGAAATATTTAATGGGTGGATGACTAAACTGACCAACACATATTCCCATCCTTGCCAATTAAATCATAACAGTGATGGGCTTATGTGCACAGGACTACAAAGCTATCATTATGGCAGTACTTGCTGCAAGGCCAGGACATTTCTCATGTGGTTGTGTTTGTCTTCATGGCAACCCTATGAAGAGAGTGGACTGTTTCTCTTACAGGTGAGGACTTTGATGTGCACAGGGATGTGCAGTGTGTTGGAATATGAGGAACAGGTAGGACTTGAGACCAGACACAGAGCCTCCTGAAGCCAAGTGTCTGCCTACAATACACTCTGCTAGACTCCTACTAGCATATCCTTCCTGCTAGCCGGACAGGTGGGCACAGCGGGACCTGCAGCCATCACTGTGTGCCAGGTGCCTGCCATCTACCTCCTCTCCCAACTGCACAGTGGTGGCAGTGTCACACCTCTGCTGTCCCAGCTACAATCCTGAGTCAGGCAGAGCTAAGTGCCATGGGCGAGGAAGCAATGCACCTGCAAACAGCAGGTGCTCACTAGCTGGGCCAAGTTGCTGCACCTCAGGCCCTTGGCAAGGCTTGACTCCTACTCACCAGAGAACAAGGGGCAGATCTTCTCCCAGCAGGTGATGCCCCCTTCAGAGGTGTACTGGCCTATGATGATCTCCAGGAAGAACACAGGCAGGCCGCCCCCAAACAGAAAGATGAAGTATGGTATGAGGAATGCACCTGCAAAGAGAGCAGAGGGGCAAGGGTCAGGCTGGGCCTAGCACTGAGGCCAGAGTCGAAGGTCTGTGCCCCCAAGAACTCCCATCTGAGGGACTCGGGGAGAATGGGCCTTCTCCTCATCCGCCTCTCTCTATGCAGGGCTGTGGCCCCAAGACCCATCTCAGCCACCACCACCTACACACCCTGGCCTACTGAGGCCAGGTGGACAGAGGAACCCCTGCAGGAAGGTACAGGAGGTGGCCTCTCCCCAGCTAGGCTGTGTGAACCAGGGCAGGACTGAGGGGCCAGGCCTTGGGCGGAGGCCTCATGCCCAGCACCTGCAAGCAGCTTTGGCCCATCCATACCCCCTGTGACTGCAGGCAATGGGGTCAAGGTATGTGCTTCATTTTGGGGAGCATTAACACACTCATCTGAGTCCTAAAGGAACCCAAATCCCACAGAAAGCAAAGAAACCCCCGTTGTGTGTCTAAGGCCCGGGGGGTGGACGGGGTGCAGCCTCACCTCCGCCATTTTTGTAGCAGAGGTACGGGAACCGCCAGACGTTGCCCAAGCCCACGAAGCCACCAGCCACCGACAGCACGAAGTCGAGCTTGCTGGACCACTTTTCCCTCTGTGGGGGCTTGCCCTCGGCCTCATCCTCGGGCCGCGTGCCTGGGCTCTTCCCAGGTGACGGCTTCAGGATGTCCTTGTGGAAGTCTTTCAGACACTGCAGCTTCTCCTTGTTGGCCATCTCCTCGCTCTCTGTAGAGGACAGAACAGTCCATACACAGCAATGAGGGCCAACCCCGGAGTCGGCAGCACAGTCCTGCCCTTGGCTCCCTGGAGCTGGCTGCTGCCACATGCCTAGACCCGTGCAGGAGCCTCGCAGCCCCTTGCCCACCCCGTCATCCAGCACCCTTCTAGGATGCCAGGGATTCCAACATTCAGGCTGGGCGACACTATGCACTGGCAGGGCCCACAACCGACAGCTTCAGCTCCCCGGGCACCTCAAAGGTTTCACCTGTGTCATCCCGCAAAACCCCAACACACCCCAGGCAGTGCTAGGAACCCTCCCCAGGACAGCCCTGCCTGTGCATTCTAGAAATTACAAGCCGACTTTCTGATGTTGGATTGGTACAAGACACGGAGCCCTGTGTGGCGAGTGCGGTGTGGCTGCTCCCAGGAGGGAGCTGCGGAGGCAGGGGGAGGGGTGCTCAGCTGGAACAGGCCCAGGACTGGGCAGCGGGCTGCAGCCCACGACAGAGAACGCGTGTTGGAAGCTCTGTTTGCCATCTATTAACCAGTCACATGTCGCAGCAGGAAAAGTAAGGCTTTGTGCTACGAGGATTAGGCTTGAGTCCCAGTAATCTCCTTTCCCGCCCCTCCCCAGCCATTCTCCGGCAACTCTGGCTCTAAGTCCCCTCACCCTCACCCTCCGGCTCTCTGTGGGGCTCAGCCAGCAGGAGCTGCACAAGCAGGTGGAATACACACACACACACACACACACACACACACACACACACACTCCGTCCCTTTCAGGCCACTCCTGGGACCTCACTCTCCTTGAGGTTTGCTGCCAGCCACAGAGCAGCCTCTTGCTTTATTTTTGTTTTTCAAATATTTTCTTATTTATTTTGGAAGACAGAGTTACACAGACAGGGATGAACAGAGACCTGCTGCTTGCCAGTTCACCCTCCAGATAGCCGAACTGGCCAACGCTGGGCCAGGTCCAAGCCAGGAACTTCCTTCGGGTCTTCCTGGGAGAAGCAGGAGCCCAAAGCCTTGAGCCACTCTTGGCTGCTTTTCCAGACCATTATCAGGGAGTGGGTTCAGAAGTGGCACCCATAGGACATTGCAGGTGGCAACTTGACCCACTACACCAGGTGCCAGCCCCCTCTTTCTGCACTTCCTGGGGTGGTTTCAAGTGTGCTGTCTTCTCGTCATGGCTACGTGAGCAGGAGATGGACCACACTTTCTGATAAAGAACAGACAAGGGTGACCAAGAACAACCCGTGCCCCAGCCAGTGAGAAACGGGAGACCATGAGACAACCGCGACTCAAGACCTGGACCCCTGCCCTCAGGGTTCACTCCTGACATGACAGCCGCGCCACAGGTGAGCCCACCGGGCCCTCTTAGGCCCCCACCTGCAGGATAAGAGGGGCAGATGGCATGATGGCTGACTCACAGCCAAACGCCGAAGTTTGCAACCATCTAATTGGGTGGCCGTCGTAGTTTCCTGGTGCTCCTGGAAAGCTGCAAGGTTGGGCTACACAGAGTTCACATTCCTCATGGCTACCCCATCACAGCAGGTGCAGCCAACCCTGAACACAACCTGGCCAGCTCACAGGCGGCACCTATGCACCGGCCTCGGGGCAGGTGGGCAGCCCAGCATGTCTCCTCCAGGGCTCACCACTATCTAGGACATTTGTCCCCGACTGGCCCCCTTGCTTCCAGGTTCTATCCTCCATCAGAAGATGGGCTCCCAACCTGCCTTGTTCACACAGTGCCTCCCTGCCTCGGCCTGAACAAGTGTGTTGCTAGGAAGGTGGTTCCCTGCGTGGCACCTGCCATCCATTTGTACACCTCTGAGTCAGTTGCTGGCAAGCTGTGCAGCCTTGAGACCGCAGGCGGGTGAAGCGTGGGCTGCCAGAGTGCCGTGCCACTCCAAGGGGCAGAGGCACAAAGACACGGCAAAACCCCTGCCCTCGGGATCCTCCCTCCACCCGGCATGGGGTGGGGGACCCCAATTGTTTCACTATCTGGCAGCCAGCAGACCTAGTGAGGCTTCCTGCAGCCCCCGGAGCCCTTCCTCTGTCTGGAGGAGCATCCGCATGGCCTTTCTCTGGCCGCTCCCTCGAGGCCCTGTGCAGGACCCGGCGGGCCTGTGGCTACTGTAAAAATAGCCCCAGCGGCCAGCATTGTTCCAGCCTGTGCTCGCTTGCTCTTGCTCGCACGCCCCCGATGGTTATCTGGACAGCCCATTGTGGACCGCCAGGGTGGGCGCATAATTGGAGGATGTGGGGCTCAGCTCCCCCCTGGAGAAGGTCTCAGGGAGGGAAGCCAGAGAGGCAGAGGCCGCCCTCCTGGATACTCCCCAGACTGGACCATGGGACTGGAAGGCCAGGCAGGCCTTCGGACAGAAGGTGGGAAGGGGCATGCTTCGGCCTCTGCTGGCTCTGGACGCCAGGGCACCACTGGCACTGGTGGGAATGGACCCCGCCAGGATTGGAAGCCTCCTCCCCTGTGGCTGTCCAGAGCCCCAGCTCTGCCCTCTGGGCTCCCAGACCCACTTGCTGCTTTTAGCACTGAGAACCTGCTAAAACACAGGGATTGGCGGGGGTACTTCAGGAGTCTCCCTAAGAACCCCCTCTTCCCCAGGCTGTGGTTTTCTCCAAATCAAGGGTTCGCTCTCCTTGTACACTTGAGATCTGTCACCCCCTCTGCTGGCCAGGATGTTGGGAGCCTTGAGGGGGCAGAGCAGGGGCTGCCACATGCCTGATGTTGGGGGAGGGGCACAGATCTCACTCATCCCCCTGGAGCATCTGGCTGGGCTCCTCCAGGTCCCTCCTCCTCAGGTCCCTCTCCCCACTCTCCTGTGGGCAGGGAGCCTAGGCCCAAGCACACTGGTAGAACATGTGGCCCGCTGCCCTGCTTTAGCCCCCCGCCACAGAGCTGCCTCATCCTATGCCCGCCAGCAGCCCTGCTCAGGTCTCTGACTGCCCACGTGTGCTTGGGCAGGTGCAGATGCAAACTCCCTGGGCCCCATCCTGAGGACTCGTTCCACAGACCCTGGGGCTGCCTGGCTGTAAGCAGCTGGCCTCTGCGAGGGCTCGGCCCATCCCAGCGGTTCTGTTTCTGCTCTCCACCACACCGCACATTCCTGGCAGCCACCCCCGGCTCACCATCACCATGGTGACCATGTTCTCACCCAGGCACGTGCAGCAGCCTCCTCCGCCTACCTCCGATCTTGTACCAAGGCAGGGCTGAAGCAACTCACACAACAGAGACAGTTGGTCAACACCCCAGCCCACCCGTCCTCACCGGCCCGACCTGGACTGCAGACGACACTGACCGCACAGGCTGCCCTCAGTCCTCCTTGCTGCCAAAGCTCGCAGTTCTCCCAGCAGCTGCCCCAGGGCCTTAGCTGGCAGCCCGGCAACTACAGGAATCTCAGATGTGAGGTCACCCAGAAGCTGGGTGACCTCAGCTAGTTACTCAACCTCTCTGGCTGTCAGTGTCCTCATCTGTAAACTTGGGGTGATTGTGTTAACCTCCCCAGGGGTGTCATGAGCACTACCCGAGTGGGGAGGGGCATGAACAGTGTAAGGCCCATGGCAAGTCCATCTGAGCGGCAGGCGCTTCCATTACCACTGCTGGGACAGGCGCGCCCTGGGCCTCGGGATACACAAGGCCTTCCTTCCATTCAGGGCAAAACCAGCAATACCCAGAGATGCCCCGCAACAGTCAGTAGTGCCAGCATCTGTGACAACGCACCCCGTCCCTTGGCTCTTGCCCCCACTGTCCCTCTGCTGGCCTGGCCTGACCTCAGCCACCCCGTCTCCACAGACCCAGGGTCAGGCCTGTAACCCCTGCTGCAGGCCAGCCCTCGTGCGGAGCACACTCAGGGCTGAGGCCGCTGCACCAGCAGGCTCGCAGCAGCCACTGCCCTGGGATAAGCGCTGTTGTCCTTGGCAGGGGCCCAGAGCGGCTCTGTAGCAGCGGAGACATGCAACCCTCTTTCTAGGCGCTCCCTCTTCAGTTCTCGCAGCTCTGAGCAACCAGAAAACAGCCTCTGACAGTCAGACAAGCCTCCTGCCCAACCCCGCTGCAAACCCTCTTGGCCTCTGCTCCATTGGTGGCAGCCAGTCACATCTGTGACTGAGTCTGGCTTGTAATGCAGCCAGATTCAAACCCGTGTCAGCCTCATCAAGATCTGTAAGACAGCCCGTTGTTCCCTTTCGGTGTATCCACCCCCAGCCCCGGCAGTTCTCACTTGGCCGAGCTGAGTGCAAACCCGGCTTCGTCGTCTCTCCTCAGGCACCCCTGCTCTGGAAGAGAGGCTCAGCTCTTCGGCAGGGGAGGAGAGCTGAGGTTGAGACAGGACAGCGAGGCAGCACACACAGGGAGCAAGGAGACTGGGGGCAGGGCAGGAGACTGGGGCCCAACCACTGCCCTGGCTCTCCCAATGCCAGGGTACCTGGGAGGACTCCACACTGCTGAGCCCACGGGCATGGACTGTGGCACCCAGCAGCTCATTCCCGTGCCATGGGGAGCCCAGACCTTTGGTTCTTTCTCCTGTACAAATTGGCTGGAAATTCGGGAGCTTTCTGTACCTGTTTGCACACTCCAACCCTGCAGCACAGCATCTTCTCTGCGAGATGAGCAGTGTTGGCACTTCTTCCAGGAGACTACAGCGCCCAAGATCCTCCTGGCACTGACCTGGCTGCTCAGGAGTTCCTGCCACCCTGGGCAAGACTGCAGGTCCGGCCTAGTGCAATAGCCTAGTAGTTAAATCCTCGCTTTGCATGCACCGGGATCCCATATGGGTGCTGGTTTGTATCTCCCCTGCTCCAGCTCCCTGCTTGTGGCCAGGAAAAGCAGCAGAGGACGGCCCAAAGTCTTGGGACCCTGCACCCACGTGGGAGACCAGGAAGAAGCTCCTGGCTCCTGGCTTTGGATCAGCTCAGCTCTGGCTGTTGCAGCCACTTGGGGAGTGAACCAGTGGGCAGAAGACCTTTCTCTGTCTCTTCTCTCTGTGGATCTTTCCAATAAAAATAAATAAATCTTAAAAAAAAAAAAAAAAAGATTGTAGGTCCCCACCTGGTCCTCTCTGGAATGTCCTTGCCAAGTGCTCAGGGCACGCAGCCTCCCAGGCAAGCTCCCTGGGCAGCACATGAGTTTCTCAGTATTCAGCTGGTAGGTGGACTGGGCCAGCAGCAGGGTCAAGTGCCTATAGAGCAAGAGGCCGGTTGGGGAGCCACACCCATGGCTAGACTGTCCCTTGGGCCTGCCTTTTCCTCACTGGCTTGTCCACACCAGCGCTGGTGGACGCGCTAGGCTGATGGAGGCCAGGAGGAGGCTGCGTGGTCTGGAGCATGTCATGATGTGTGAGCCTCAGCTTCCTGACCGAGAACAACAAGTGACAGCTGCCCACAGGGATGTAACGGGACGAGGCACATGCAGTGCCCAGTACAAGGCCAGGCACGTGCCAAATGAGTGATAAATTTCAGTTATGGCTGAAGAACACCACCCAGCACACTGCGGTTTTATTTTAATGGGTGTCAGGTACCACACCTGTAACTTAGAGAAAGGAACCAGGGAAACGAGCATTTGATGTTCAGGTGCCAATGGGAAGCTGCAGCAGCTGAAATGTGGATCAGACATCTGGATATGGGAGGTGGATGCTGCTCAGGGCAGCTTAACCCACTGCACCACAGACCCACCCACCCAATGGTCTGTTTGCAAAATCGAAAAAAAAAAAAAAAAAAAAGCTGGGGGAGGCCAAAACAGAGTGGCGAGACAGGGGAGGTATGGGTCCAAGGATATAGAATTCCAGCTACACATGAGGGAAAGTGTGGGGAGCGGCCGACCCCACACGGATGAGGGGCTTCAAGATGGCGGCTGGCCAAGTGCCAGGAGGCGGGACTTGTTCCCGCCAGGAGGCAGGCAGGAAGTCACAAGGATAGGCTAATTCTCCCTCGCTGTGGCTGCTGGCCTATCAGATAGCGCCCCGTGGACCACGTGCAGAAGTGATTGGTGGAAGAACTATATTTAAGCAGCTCGCTTTCGGCAATAAAGGTCTTTTTTGGTTCGTGACATTCTGGTGGCTCTTACGTGGGGAATGGGGGAATACAGAAACGGGAAGAACTGGGAAGAAGGGTGGTGGAAAACGGGAGGAAGGGTGGTGAAGAAGCGGGTAGGAAAGCTTAGACAAACGGTGCAGGAGCAGCGGAGAAAGGTTTTAAACGCAGCCGCTTTTGCCAGTTTTTCCCGGACCCCGAAGAATATTCCTCGTCATTTTAATGTCGCTGCAGGGCGGCGACATTCTGGTGGCCCGTACGGGGACTTTTCTGGACAAGTAGAAAAGCATACGGGGAAAGGAAAAAAATTTTCAGCCTGCACTAGCATAGAAAAGTGTACGGGAAAAAATTTTCAGCCTGTGCCAGCATAGGACAAGCGGCTGAGGCAGAAATATTTCGACCTGCGCCAATAAGCGGCTGAGACAAATTTTTCAGCCTACGCCAGCATAAGAAAAACAGCAGAGAGAGACAGAAATTTTCGGCCTGCGCTGGTATAGGAAAAGCGGCAGAGGGGGAATTTTTCGGCCTGCACTGGCATAGGGAATACAGCCCAGAGAGGCGGGAATACAGCCCAGAGAGGCGGGAATACAGTCCAGAGAGGCAGAATTTGCCCAAAGGGGCGGGATTGCCCACAGTGGCGGGGCGGCTCAACAGCACCTGAGCGACTGCAGTGGCAGCTGCACCTCGAGCGGGCGTCTCGGGCTGCGGAGCCGGCACCACTGTTTCTTCCGAATCTCCTTCCTCAGCAGCTCAGGGTTTTATAGGACGAAAGCACCATGGAGTTTTATGAGTCAATATATTTTATTGCTTTTATTCCTTCAGTTGTTATTACAGTAACTTTCCTCTTTTTCTGTTTTTTTATGAAAGAGACACTGTATGAGGAAGTTCTTGCTAAACAGAAGAGAGATGCTTTGGCTATAGAAGATGAGCAAGTTGTATCTGCTCCACTGAATGGTTGAAACTTCTAGTGTTTGGGAGGATTATCTATCGGAAAGAGGAAGTCGAGCCTCCCAAGTAGATTCTGACTCTGAGGAAGGAAATGACAATGAAAAAAGGGAATTTACAGGGGAGGAGCTGGAACAGCACTCTTCGAAACCAGGAATGGTGCCGTCCGCGCCCCCACCGGCTTATAACCCCATTGGGTCATGCTGCCATGGGGCATGTGCCTGCGGTGCCAATGCCCCGCGGGGATGGAAGGAAGCTATGTCTTCCTCCTCTGTTTTTCCAGTCCTAGAGGACCAAAATCAACAGATATTATCAGCCTATAGATTTTAAGATAATAAAGGGGTTAAAAGAGGCGGTCATGTCCTATGGACCCCAAGCAGCTTTTACGATAGCATTATTGGAGACCCTTGCCACCCAAACTTTAACCCCTGATGATTGGATGAATTTGGCTCATGCCACCCTTTCTGGTGGTCAGTATTTAAATTGGAAGGTGGCATACCAAGAGTTTTGTTCAGACATTGCGCGGTGTAATGCGCAAATAAGTATCTTCAAATAAGTGCCTCTGCCACTAAGGCATGGAAAATGCTTACAGGCACTGGGGATCTACAGGGAAGCCTCTCCAAGGTTATCCAAGGAGTCCATATTATAGCTAGAAATAAGTATTCCTACAAAAATCCTATGCAGAGTATAACCACAAATTCTTTTGAGGTGAGGCCTCTGTTTGTGCTGTGGGAGCAGCAATGTCCGTGATTCTTGGAGGCCAGTTGCAGAATTGCTTCTGTTTGTATTCAGGTAATGATACTTATGAAAGCTCGGTAGCAGTGGTTAATTGCATTGCTTTTCTTTTAGGCCCACCCCTGTGTGCCTGAGGCCAATGTTTCTGTTTTCTTGTTAGCAATGCTAGTCAAGTAGGGATTCACTTAACTTGTGGAATAGATTGTGTTCCTTCAGAATGTTGGAATACAATCGAGTACCCGCCGGCTGTGGTGATGTGCGTGCCCACCTATTTTCCCAGACCGATGGCGGTTAAAGAAGACCTGTCAGTCCTCCTGCGGCCAGAGCACAACTTCGGGGTTACTGCTGCCACTGTGACAACAATAGCTACAGCTGCCACTGCTGACGCCACGGCCATTGCGGCCCTAGTGACTGCTGTACCGGCAGCTATGACTGTCAACACCTAGGCGTGGCAGACTTCTGTGGTTCTTCAGACACAGGAGCAGCTTAACCAACATGTTTGGACTGGCTTGCTAACCACGGACTGATGAGTAGACTTGATTTAAGAACAGGTGGACATGTTATCTGAGGTCCTCTCAGTTTCCAACTTGCAGCTAATCTATTTAGAAGCCTTTTTAGTTTATTTGAATGGGACTCGAGATGTTTAGTTTGATCATTTATACGCTGGAGAAGCTTTTCGGTTTATTTATATGGGATTTGGATGTTCAGTTTGATAATTTACATGCTGGCTGCGTGGAAAAATTGTAACCATCTATGCCACCCGGGTTGAGGTGGCTACTGTGAAACAATGGTTTTGTTACGGGTACCATCTGTGGTCTGCAGGGCTAGACATTGGCTTGGATTTTTATCCCTTGGAGGGTTATTGTGCCTCGCGATCTTCCTGCTTGTCTAGTTTGTCTGAGACATAGGCAAGATAACGCCATTATGTGACAGGCCCTGATGGCCTCCCCCCAGGTACAGTTAAGCATGCTAGACCGGTAGTCAAAGACGGGTAAGACCTGCGGGGGACACCTACCAACCTAAGACAGGGCGTAGAGCTGGCAGCTCTGATACCCAATGACGGGTAAGGAGGTAGTCCTGCTGCGGGCTGCTTAAGACAGGCACGGCCTCAAATAAAAACGGGGGAGATGTGGGGAGCGGCCGACCCCACACGGATGAGGGGCTTCAAGATGGCGGCTGGACAAGTGCCAGGAGGCGGGACTTGTTCCCGCCAGGAGGCAGGCAGGAAGTCACAAGGATAGGCTAATTCTCCCTCGCTGTGGCTGCTGGCCTATCAGATAGCGCCCTGTGGACCACGTGCAGAAGTGATTGGTGGAAGAACTATATTTAAGCAGCTCGCTTTCGGCAATAAAGGTCTTTTTTGGTTAGTGACATTCTGGTGGCTCTTACGTGGGGAACGGGGGGAATACAGAAACGGGAAGAATTGGGAAGAAGGGTGGTGGAAAACGGGAGGAAGGGTGGTGAAGAAGCGGGTAGGAAAGCTTAGACAAACAGTGCAGGAGCAGCGGAGAAAGGTTTTAAACGCAGCCGCTTTTGCCAGTTTTTCCCGGACCCCCAAGAATATTCCTCGTCATTTTAATGTCACTGCAGGGCGGCAACAGGAAAGTGCAAGTGACACACAGTCACGTGACACCTGCATACTGGAAGTAGGCAAGCATGGATTTCAAGTGTCCTCATGCCAGCCCGCATGACCACACACACACATACACACACACTTCTGTGAGGTAATGCACAAGTTAATGAACTGGATTTGACCACTCTATGATGCTTGAAATTTCCTGTCCTACACCACCAATAGATGCAACTTTTGTCAATTCAAAACTAAAAGCAAAAGGAACAGCAGTGCATTCATTGAGTGCCGACTCTATGCACATTTCTTTGGCACCGTGTTGAGCTTCAGCTCCGCGGCCACCTGAGCCACGAGGAGGGACTCCAAAGTCCATGCGCATGGCACCGCAGCCGTCACGGGTCACCTGCTGCAGCTCCCTCACCACACGGAACGGGCTCCGGCGACCTTCAGCAGCAGCTGCAGGCCACCGAATGATGACACAACATGGCAATTGCACACTGGTACATGGCTCAGGGCCTGGGGGAGCAGGCGGCATCCAGGGACTCCAAAGGAAACCACAGACCCACCAGGATGGACAGCCTGGGGGACTGCAGCCTGCCCCTGGCTAGCAGGGCAGCCAAGGGATTCGGGGAGGGAGGCCGGGCCTGCAGTGTTGTAGGCTGGGCATGAGAGGCTATGTGAAGTGTGCCATCACACCCCCTTGGGGCACACCTGTTTTGGAACAGAAGTCAAAGGAAGACTCTCTCTCCCAAGAAGCCAATACTGGGGTTAAGCCCAACTCAAGGCTTCACACTCCACCACCCCAGGGTGTGATGAACCAAGAACAGGCAGGGCTGCTGGGACGGAGGCCACAGGGCAGAGTGGGCACTGCAGCAAAGGGCGGCTCTCACATGGGAGGCGTGTGCACGTACACACGTACGTTCCAGGATCTGAACTCGGCCGGTGGCCAGAGAGTCCTCTGTAGGTCAGGAGGTGCTGACCAGGCAGCCCAGGGCCCTGAGGGCTGGAGCCAGTGAGGTCATCCAGGAAGCCCCACAGGGCCGGGCCAGGAACCAGCTGAAACAATGATCAGCCATCTCCTGTCCCAGTGAAAGTGAGTTCTGTCTGGGAGACTGGCTGAGGCCTCCCTGGGGATGGGGCCTGTGGTGACCCGGGGTGTGACTGCTGCAGAGGTGTGCTCCCTCTCTGGTCCCACTAGTAACCCTCACTCTAAGTGCCATCTAGGTGGGCCTCCCGGTCTCTGCTCCTGGAACCTCCCCCAGCTTTTGCTCAGTCCTCACCCAGCAGCAGCTCTGGCTTCACGGGAACCCCACCTTTCCCACCCTGGGGCCACTGAGGCCCAGAACAGGGGACGGCCTAGGGCCAGATCTGCAGCTGGGGGGCCAGGGAGGGGGATCTGACATCACAGGGAAGGGTGAACAGACTGGCCTTGGGGACACTGCCAGGATGCAGGTGGGGGACAGGAAGCAGGTGCAGTCTGCAGTCATCGTCCCCATGCAGAAACCTGACGAGTCTGCTCCCACCTGTCCCAGCACTTGCTGCTTGCAAATGGCAGAACATGACCCAAAGCCCCTAGAACCCGTTCAGGCACAGAGAAGAAACTGAGGCAGAGAGGCAGGCAGGCGGGGGTGGTACAGGCAGAACTGGGCCGGGGACAGAGGCACTGGGATTCACATCAGACCCGGAGAGGCAGTATCTCAGGCCAGCTACGGAGCCAGGCTAAGGCAGTGACTGGTTCGTAGCCTGGGCTGGGTGTAGCTTTAATGCTGCTGGGTCCTCTGGACGAAATAATTCCCCTTAGCCCCTCAGAGGTCCCTGGCAATGCTGAGCCAGGACAGCTTTGGCAAGCACTCAAGTTAATGTTTGCCAAGAACCTGCCCTGCTATGTGCCAGAGACAGAGTTGACACTCCTGAAGTGGAGAGCGGTATGAAAGATTGGCAGAAGATGTCAAGTGTAACTAGCAGGGGATCAGATGCCCACCTTGTGCTAGAGAACCCACATGGGCAGACCCTGCAATGAGCCCAGCCAGGTACCAATCCACTCACTCAGTATAGAGCTGAGGCTGCTGCCCAAGGTGACTCAGAACTAAACGGCTAGCCCTATAGCCCATGACCTTACACACACCGGAGTGGGGCTGTGTAGGAGTCTCTAAGATCTGGGAGAACAGCACTGCCAAGAGGCCGCATGGGACACAGAGAGCCTTGTAGGGGCCCTGCCCCCAGCACCATGGAGTGGCCACGGTCTTCCTCAGGTGCTGGGTGCCTGGGCAGGGCAGGAGCTGCCTTTCTATGTAAAAGGGACCACGGACCACAGTGGCTATAGCCAGCCCCTTGGCTGAGCAGTGTTCTAAGCCCTGCCTTCCTGAAGCCATGCTTTGAAAAAGAACAGGAGGCACTTCCCCTGGCCCCAGGCAGTGCTCCTTGGGGTGGAGGGAAGGGATGGCTGGTCTGCAGCAACAGTACCATCTCTCATCGGACCCCCACTGACTGCCCACCTTCTATACACCAGGTCCAGAGTCTGTCCGCCCCACCCCCGCCCCGCGGGAGACACAGGTGGCTTTCCTGTCCTCAGGGAACCATTGTCCAGTACCAGGGAAGGATGGCTGGCTTTGCGGAAGTAAAGCAGAAACGGTCCAACAGGTTCAGAGGAGTTCACAGGCACCGCTGAGGGGAGCTGGCAGGACGCCCTCCCAGCCCAGCTGAGCCGGACCTGACACCTGCCTACAAGAAGCTCAGACTCAAGAATTATTTCCCTAGCACACTCAAAATGGCTCCACGGGCCGGTGTGTGGTGCAAACAGACTGCTTGGGACACGGGCGTCTCATGTCACTGCCACGTCCCACGCCCAGGCTTTATTTCCTGTTTGTATGCACCCTGACCGGCAGCAGACAACAGCTCAAGCATTTGGGTCCCTGGCACCCATGTGAGAGGCCAGGGGTGAATTCTGCGCTCTAGCTTCCACCTGGCCCAGCCTGGGCTATTGCAGGTACTTGGGGAGTGAACCAGCAAATGACAGATCTTTCTCCTCTCCTCTCACTGATGGGGAGAGGCACCATGCCACCTCCATGGCCAGGCACAGGCTTCAGAGCGGGCACACCTGTGGATTCTGCACACACGGGGATCCTGGGAGTCCTGGCTCCCAACCTGCAGGTCACTTGTCATCGTTGGACACTGCATGTGCTCTTAGCACTGAGCTTTTGCAGGCTTGCTTTCCTGCTGTGTGGGCGATCAGCCGCTTGGTCGCTAGGTTATGGGGTGCAGGAGCGAAGGGGAGGATCGTGGGGACAGTGGTGGCTTCCTCTCCCTCCCCCTCTGCCTGGGGCCTGGGTGAGTCAGCAGCAACAGGCTAGGCCCTGACTTACCCCATCACCCTCCCAGCAACCCCCTCCTAGTCTACGCCGGAAATGGGGGTGGAGCAGGTTCAACTGAGATCCCCAGGGAGGCACTGCCAAGCCCGGAATTACTTTGGGGACCCACAAAAAAAGAGGCACCCCCCAAAAGGTTTGGTTGCTATTTCCTCAAACTTCCCCTTCTGAGCTGTAAGAAGGCTAAAGCGCAGAGCAAGGCCAACAGGTGGGGCCCCTCCCGTGTGCTGTAGAACTGGAATGAGATGGGTTTCTGGGGGACAAAACTGGCCCAACACCCATTCCATCACCAGGGCTGGGCGGTAAGTCCCAGCTCTGTGAAAACCAGCCAGGGCATGGCTTTGAGCTCCATGGTCACTCCTGCCCATCAGCCTCAGTGTTGCCATCTGTCCAATGGGCAAAGGCTCCACCCACAGTGGGAGGCAGTGCCCGCTCGCGGATGTTGGTCAACAGCTATGGCCCCAACACTTTCCTCATTCAGCTGGGCTTCTCCACGCTCCCCCGCCTCACGCCAACTCAGAGGGGGACCACGGCATTGCCTGGCATGCAGCAGGTCAGCCACAGGCGCCCCCACAGGGGGTTTTTGCTATAGACCCTTAAGCCTGGGTTCAGGCAACCTCTGCCCAGGATCCCCCCAGCTGCACTCTGCTCATATCCTTCCTTTCTCAAGCCCCCAGCCTGCAGCCTGGTGCTGTCTCCCTAAGTGACTGACCAGTCCTCCATGTGCCTCGGCCTGGCCAGGCCAGCACCAGCCATGTCCCCCTCACTGCCAGCTAGTACTTCTGTAATGGTATGTCACTCAGGAAGGCCAACCTGTTGGCTGCTACCTGACACAAGGCCCAGCACCATCACTGCTTGTCGACAAGGAAGACACATTTAGGGCTCATGGGGACTTACAGTGTAGGGACCAACGGCCTCTACATGTGGGTTCCTGTGGGCTCCTCAGCTCCGGGAGAGTGAACAGAGAGCAGACACCGCTAGCATGGGAAAGGTGTGCGCCAGGACGCGGGCATGCTGGACCGGGTTGGTTGCCCTGAGACTGCAAAACAGTGCCTCACTCTTGGGGACCAAGCCCCATGTCTTTAGGAAGACAACTTCCACTAACCATTTCCTGAGCAACTTCCAAAGTGACCTTGCTGTCCTTCCTCGGCTCCCCTGAAGCTTTGCCAAGCGTAGCCGCCACACGGTCAGTCCTGGTACATCCATGCACAAGCCCACTTTATACATGAGAAAACCGAGGTCCCGGCCCAGATCAGCGGTGAGACTCAGGTGCAGACTCCAGCCTCTTTCACAGGCGGAGCAACTGCAGGCCCAGACGAGGAGGTCGGGGGGACAGGGAGGTTCCCAACCGCCCCAGCCTGCAGGACTCCAGCGGGCACCAGACAGAAGTGAAAGCTCCGGTTTCAAACCTGGGTGGACGGGGCTCATATTTAACTGTCAGGTTGGCAGATGTTGGCGTGGTGGTGGCGGCAGCTTCCAGCACTAAAGATGGTGTTTACCAGCAGCTACTGCTCGGCTGCAAGAAAAATTCAGTGTTATGATCTGCTCTGGGCTGGGGCTGGTGCCGGCCACCTACACACACAGACCGCCACGGACTCTGCTGCCCTTGCCCCTTCGCGCAGCTCTGCCAAGGCCTCCAGGGATGCCCGTTCAGGCACTGGGGACCCATGCTGCCTTCTCACACCTGCCACTCTCACCCAGAAGAGCACCACTCGGCACCCCAACTCCCTGCCTCGTGGAGTCCTTGAGGGAGGGCTACCATGGTTCACAGCCGCCTGGAAGAGTCTTGGTGGTCCTCCATCAGAATCTGAGGCTGCACATTTCCAGTCTCCACCTCCTGTCCCATGTCTCAGGGTTGCCTGCTGGGTTCTAGCACAAAACCACACACTCCAGGGCAAGGTCTAAAGCTCAGCTTCTTTCCTAGCCATAAAACTGTCCCCTGCTGACCCCCATAGACTCCTGAGAGGGCCATTGCAGGGTACCCCAGAGCCTCACCTTGGCCACACCTCCCTAAGTCTGAAGTGAGGACCCCTGAGTCCACCCAGCTCCATGGCTTTCAAATGTACCCCAAAAAGACTTTGGAGATGGGTGAGATAATGAAGAGAGGGGCTCGTGAACTGGGTGGGGTACCATTGGTCAGGGTAGAACAAATGACCAATGGAAGAGGTCATGATGGCTGACAATGCATGTGGGTATGTCCGAGTCACCTCGGCAAGCCCTCCCCAACCTGGGGAGCCAGTGGCTAACCCAATAGCCACCTGCCTCTCAGAGGGGGTTGAAGGTCACCCATTCTCTGCTGCCCCGAGGACTGGGCCCCCCCATGTGCAAATAAACAAATGGAGGCTCAGAGAGGAAACATGATGGAGTCCAAGGTCACCAGGTGTGCAAGTGCCAGAGCTGGGGTTTCCTCCCAAGACCAGGTGTGCAAGTGCCAGAGCTGGGGTTTCCTCCCAGGACGAGGCCTGTACACCCCAGCTGGCTTGCCAAAGCCATACAGAGTTTGAGAAATACAGAGAAGGGTCAGTAGTTCACATGGCTGTGAGCAGAGTGGGGTCTGATCTTGGGGCAGGGGGTGGGGGCAGGGCAGCGGGCCAAGGAAGCCTGTACTTGGCCCTCCCTGCACCCAGGGCAAGGGGCAGAATTCAGCTAGCCTTGTTCTCTAAGGACAGGAATGAGCTCCCAGGCACATGTGTGGGCCCTGGAGCAGAGCAGTCAATTTCTCCATGCAGTGCTGACGGGCAGGGCTGCCCCAGCTCCCTGCACCAGACTGAGGGTAGGAAGCCCGCAGGAGGCCTGGGGCCTGGCGACTACGGCTTGACCAAGGCATGGCCTGTCCTCTCTGGGCTGATGGGGAGACCCCGACACCAGCAGGTACAGTGTCCTAGCTGTCCCTCTGCACACACAGACACACACATAGCCCTCTCCCCGAAACTTCTCTCAGCCACCCACCCCAAGTACATCTCTATGTATCGCAGTTTGCCCCGACACAGTGTGGGGACACAATTGTCCTGGCTCACACAGTTACTGACTGACTGAGCTCCACATACAGGCTGTTCAGAACAGTACTTGGCACGCAGTAGGGTCTGACTAAGTTCAACCATCAAGATGGTGCCTAAGCTGATAGATGTTCACCCTGACACCAAGGTCTGCTCACAGTAGCTCTCGGGTACCACACTGGCTCACAGACTCAAGACCAGGGCTCCAGTGAAGGTCACCTAGTTCTGACATTTGGGCCACTATAACAGCCCTATCTCCTACCGGCTGTGCCTCGCAGGGGGTTAAGGGAGTGGAGCCTCGCCTGTTCTTCTGTACTGGGTGTAGCTGGGGGACCCAACACAGGTTTAGCTGAAGGTCTCTGGGTACCTGTGCCCGCCCCCCCCCCACACACTTTGGCACTAAATGACAGCCCCATCGAGGCGCTTGGTTGCTGCTTGGCACCTGCATCCATGTGAGTTTGGCTTGCACGCAGCTCTGGAGCCAGGGTGAGCTCACAGGGCATAGGGTGCCCACTGCAGCTGTTGCACATGGACCTCCCATTATAGGGCCAGGTGCACATGATGGCGTATGCCTGACACACACATCTGTGCATGCTGTTGCCCGTCCTCAGGCACTGCCTGCACCAACCCATTCCCACCTTTCTGCAGCACAGGTCTTCTGCTTTGGCCCTGAAAAAACTGCTTCTTTAACCTCATCAGGAGAATAGCTGATCATTTTTCAAATCCCAAGAGATGGAAAAAATTAAAGTCCACCAGTCCAGGGACAGGCCACTCTGCTGCCTCCCTCCCAAGTTTGCATGTGGAATCTGGAATAGTTTACAAAATTCAACACCTTCAAGGGCCCAACGTCCCCATTTTACAGGTGAGTAAACTAAGTCCCACCCTCCCACCCCGGACATAGGGTAGGACAGCCTGGTCCAGGGCCTCAGCCTTTGACAATGTCCCAGTCCCCTTGCAGGAACTCCCGAAGGCAGCCTAACCCCTTATTTGTGGGAGCTCTTTCCAGGCCCAAAGGACACAGAGCCCCAGACCCCAAGGATCCAGCCTGCAACCTACCTGGGGTCAGCTCAGGGGCTGAGAGGCACCATCGGGCAAGGCCTTGAGCAGAGTAGGTGGGAAGACAGAGGCTCCCATCGCGGGTCTGGGGCAGGAGCACGGGGCAAGCAGCGCTCAGCAAAGTGAGCCATGCCCACCCGCAGCTGGAGCCTGCAGGAAGCCCCACCCACGCAGGCCTCAGCCCTAGGAAGCGCCCAGGCACCCCCCAGGACAGTGTCCCGCACCTGCCCACTGCAGGCTGACTCCCCTGGTCCTGGTTTCCCAGGGAACCGCAGCCTCTGGTTACCTCACAGGGTATGAGTCACAGAAGGGAGCCAGGGTGGTTCCGGGAAGGGACAGAGGCCCTTGAGCAGACAGGGACACAGGGGAAGACCAAGCGTGGTGTGCCCACACGAGAGATACAGAGGGTTGGAAGCGACGAGAGGGTGGAAGAGGACAGAACCCTGACGGTGAGGTCACAATGGTCTCCCATCCAGCAGCTGGGACACCCGGTAGCTGCGTTTTTCAAAGAGGTAGCCCCATCACAGCCGCCACCTCCACCCACCACCCTGAGCTTTCAAAGTTGCTGCATTTTTCACAAAAACTCTATTTTTTAAGCGTTGCATTGAAAGGTGGTATAGCAGAGATATAGCAATACAGATGTATTGATGGAGGCTAGGGAGAATCGTTTACCTGCTAGTTCATATCCCCAAATGCCTGCGACAGCCCAGGCTGGGCCAGGCTGAAGCCCGGAACCAGGAACTCCACCTGGGGCTCCCCTGTGGGTGGCAGGGAGCCATGTGCTCAAGTCACCAGGCTGCTGCTTCCCAGGGTGCATCAGCAGAAGCTGGATGAGAAGCAGAGTGCAGGGGACTTGAACTGGTGCTCCTGAAAGGGATGCCGGCATCTCAAACAGCACCTCAACTCACTGGACCACCAAGCTGGCATATCCTACCGGCGGCTCTCAAGCCCCAGAGTCACGCGCTGCTCTTCCCCATCCTTTTCCGGGAAGCCTTCCCTGACCAGCCCCTACCCCTGGCCCAGTGGCAATCTGCCACCCTTCCTCCTCAGAGATCACAGGTCACCGACTGCTCTAGAGCAAAAGCCGGCCCGGCACCTGGGGAGGGATGAGGAGTGTCCTGCTTGTTGCCATAGCTGTCCTCATTGCAGCTGTCCTTCCATCACTGAACTGGCAGCCTCATTGGGCACCCGAGTCTGGGTTGTGCTGGGCCCTTGCTGAGCATCTAGCCTCAGCAAGGCTTTGGTCGTGCTCAAGACCCTGCTCCCTCGGCTGCTGACTGGCCCAGAGGCACTGAGACATCCCGCCATTGCAGAGCGTTCCATGGGACACGCGTGCCCCCAGCGCCTCCAGCAATCCAAGGCTTGCTCCGATGCCATCACTCTGCAAGGTCCAGTGCTGCGGCAGCTTAGCCTGCCACCCGCAACATTAGCATCCCAGATCACAGTGCCGGTTCAAGATCTGGCTCCCTACTCCCATCCCAGATGTGCACCTAGGAAAGCAGGAGGAGGCAGACACGTTTTTGTGCTCCTAGCACTCAAGTGGGAGACCAGATGCAATTTCTCTGACTTCTGCCTTTGGCTGTTGTAGCATCTCGGAGTGAGCCAGAGCATGGGAGATCTCTGCCATCTCTCTGCTGCTCTGACCTTTCCAGCAAGTAACTACATCTTTATAAAAGAATATCCTCACTTTCAGATGATGAGGTACTACAGTTCAGAGAGGGTGAGGGTCTTGAACAAAGTGGCCCAGCCAGAAGAGCTGGACTCAAGAGTTCTAGGTCTTTAAACAGTGGGGTCTGGGGTATCTCCAGGTCATGCCCTTGGCACCACGAAGTCATGGCCCTCAGCCCAAGACAGGAGGGCAGTAGACAGGGCAACAGGAGAAAGGCGTGTCATTCTTCAAAGATCCAGTAAGGATCAGAACCCAGGTCTGAGCTGGCCTAGAGCCAGGCTCACGCCCGGCCCTGGCCACAGCTGCAGCCCATGGCCAGCACGGCTCCAAAATGCTCTGAGAGAAAATCCCTGCTTAGTTACACTCAACTTATTGCCAGTCGAGCAGTCCCACCATGGCTAGAAAATGCTGACTCCCAAGGTGAGGACTGAAATTGCTTTTTTTGAAGGGCAGAGCTAGAGAGAAAGAGAAACAGAGCGAGCGAGCTTCCATTTTGCTGGTTCACTCCCCCACATAGCCTCAATGGCTGCAGTTAGGCCAAGTCCAAGCCAGGAACTAACTTCACCTGACTCTCCAACAGCAGTGTTGGACCCAGGCACTTGGGTCATCCTGTCTTCCCAGGGTCATTAGCAGAGAGCTGGATTGGAAGTGGAGCAGCCGGGACTCAAACCATTGCCCATAGGGGATACTGGTACTTGAGGGTAGAAGTTAACTAGTTCTGCCACAGTGCCAGCCCCATTTACCCTGAGCTTGGCCAGAGCAACTAATCTGCTGGCATCTGAGCAGTAGGCGCATTATCACAAACGAATCAGAGGAAGGAACAAACCAGCAGTTGTCTCCCAGCCTGTACCCTGTGACTTTTTTTAAACCGTCACTTACAATGATTTATTCAAAAGGAAAAGAGACAGAAAGGCAGAGAGATCTTCCATCCACTAGTTCACTCCCCACCACCAAAAGGCCTGTAACAGCTAGGGCTGAGCCAGGAAAAGCCAGGAGCCTGAATTCCAGCCAAGTCTCCCACACAGGTAGCAGCTGTCTTCCACCGTGTGTTGGCAGGAAGCTGGATGGGAAGCAGAGCAGCCAGGACTGCAACAGGTGCCCCTGAGCACCCTGCTTTTGGAAATGCAATGGCATCCCCTTCCTCCCTGGTCCCCTTACCTCACCCATCCCCTACTCTGTGACCCTCCTGCAAAGTGTCTGACCCCTTGTTGCCAGCTTTAGTTGGGACAGCCCTGGGGACAGCCCTGAAGGATTTAAAGTCTCCTTCTCCTCCTTGGGTAAAGGCACCCTGAGATTTTAAGCATGGATATGGAGGGCCAAGGAATCCCATCTTCTTCATGGACACATCTCCTGCCAGCGCTCAGATCCCGCTATGGCTGCTGGCCTCTGGCTTCTCAGTAGGCACCTGCCCAAGAGGCTTTGTTCCACCTTTGCCCTTACTGTGCCACCTGGAAGATTTTCTGCAGAACCTAATGCCACCACCTGCCAGTTGCCAGCATGACCTCAGGAAGGTGAGGCTCCCAGGAGGCCCTCAGTTGCATCATCTGTGAAATGGGCCATCTCGAATTACACAGGGAAGGTATCAGGAAGTGCCTGGGTACACAATGGGCTTCACTCTGGGGAGAAACAGAACACCCTGGCCCTCACCCTCAATCGCCCTCTGTTCCAGGCTTGTTTAACACACACACACACACACACACACACACACACACGGGTCGCAGGCCTGGCATGCAGAGAGAACCTCAGAAAAACTTCCTCCACCACAGAGCTGCTTTTGGAGTCACTGCTATCTCCTCCCAAGACTCCCAATACCAAACAGGTTGGTAGACAGGTTGGAGAGCACCTTAGAGCAGACTCCTCCTGGGCCTTGGTTCCCCCCTTCTCCACTGGCGTCTATATGTTTCCTATGCACCAGTTCGCACCTAAATAGCCACACAGCGTCCCTACCTTTCAGGGGCCTCCAGCCATCACAAAAGGACTTCCAGCTCTGTAGCAGGCTCCCCAGGGATGCTTCAGAGCACCCCCTGGCTGGTCATAAGTCCGTGGGTCAGGTGCCCACACTCCCTCTTGGAGCACCTGGGTTCCACAATCCCCTGTGCCCTCTGCTAACACAGACCTGCAGCAGGTCGGGGGGAGAGCCGCATGATGGCCCAAGTCTAGGGCGCTTGCCACCGGCGTGAGACACCTGGCTGGAGCTGCCGGTTCCCGGCTCAGCCCGACTCAGCTCCAGCTATCTCGGGCAGAGAGTGAACCAGCAGGTGGACTCTTCCTGTGTCACTCTGCAGCAGCCCCTCCCCTGTCCCTAACTACAGATTCACAGAACCCACCCCTGGGCGAGGCAACCCAGATCCCCTGCCCAGCCCCTCTCCCCTCTGCAGGGTCCAGAACCAGGCCCCAGCCCAGACACGCCCCCAAAGGCTCCCTCCAGGCTTTCCTTTATGGTCAGGTCTTCCCCCCTGGGCTGTTTCTTTACTAGGGATGCCCTCAACTGACCTCCGGAGTGGTTTTGGAGCCTTCTGTGCCCAGGGCACCCTCCAAGATCTGATGGCCTGATTGTCACTCTACCCGAGGCTAGCCAGGCCCCCTAGCTCTCTCTGAGGACCAGTCCACAACCATTTATGACTGGATGATTAGACTTTCAATTCTCAGTTTTAAGACGCCAAACTTCCCGACATCAAACACACCTGCGCAGGCCTTCCTCTGGCCCAGCATGGCTGGAAGGGGTTCAGGAAAACATCGAAACCATCCAGGACTAGAACAGACAATGGGGGACCAAAGATCTCTACCCCGGCCTGGGGTAGGTGACAGGGCCTGCTCCCAGGAACCCCCTGCAGGCCCAGCCCTGGAAGGCCCTGCAGGCCCTGCAGGCCTCAGGAGAGGGTGCTTGGGGTGTGGAGTAAGCCACTTGGTATTGGGATTAAGTCAGCATTATGAGCACTATTATGACTGCTGCTACTACATGCAAGTGTCGACACCAAGCCTTATCAGAACCCCAAGCTGCCATCTCCAACATATGCCAGCTAAGCAGTGGCCATCATAGTCCCTGTCTGCCAGATGAGACCCCTAAGGCATGAGCAAGAAGCAGCAGCAAGGACCAAGGAGCAGGGCCTGAGGTCTCCAGATGTCGTGTGACCCTCTATGAGCCTTGGGGACATCATGAGGAGCAATGAACGGCAGGTGGAGGTCACGGTCACAACCTGCCTCCCTCCACCCTTCTGGGGTCCTCGTCCCCCTCACGGCTACCCAAGGGTCTATTAGGTCACTCATGCCCCTCCTCTCCCATTCTGGCCTTGTGCCCCATCCCACCTGTACCACCCAGCAATGCCCTGGGTACACAGTGGCTGCTCGGGGTGGGTATTGTGGTCCAGTTGGTTAAGCCACCATTGACAGCACCACATCCCATATCAGAGCATGGCTGGGGTCCTGGCTGCTCCAACTCCTGTCCAGCTCCCTGCTAATGTGCCTGGGAGGGCAGCAGAAGACGGCGCAAGTGCTTGGGTCCCTGTACCCCCATGGGAGTGTTTCTGGGACCCAGCCTCAACTATCTCCAGCAGTCAGGCAGTGAACCACTCACTGGTGGACAATCTCACTATCATCAGCCTTTCAAATAAATGCATAAAAACAAAAGCAAACACCTGTTTCTTTTAAAATGTGTCTCTGTGTGTATATATGCACTCCACATTCACTGAATGAATGGATGCTGCATAAACAGCTCAATTCACCAGGCAGCAGTGGGAGGACAGGGCAGGGCGATGAGCACCAGCGCTCCGCCTCCCCAGCCTAGCTGCACCTGCAGACAGACTGGGGCAGGTCCATGGGGGGTCAGCCCCCTGCTGCCTGGACACTGCAGCAGAGTCTGTGGGCAGGGCTGGATGCAGGTGGAAGGATGGGGAGCAGACCTCACAGGCCATGCTCTCTCCCTAAAAATAATGCTCAGAGGTGAGCATGTTGCATTCAGCAACTACCACACAGTCCACACTCATCCAAAAAGTGACTTACGGTGTACCTGGCTGACTGTACAAGTGCCCTGAGGTTCTCCTGCCCAGCATACAAAGCCGAGCACAATCATATACTCTGTGTCCACAGGCAACTCCCTCCCTCCTGCCCACCCAGAGGAAGCCTCCTGCCAACTGGCGGCACACACCTGTGAGTGACCCCTAGGCTCCCACATTCACAGGGATCCATGGCTAAGGATACCATGTGAATGACACATGTGCTGTATCCTATCCTGCTTCCTAGGCAGACACAGCTAATCGATCACAGCTTCACTCCGAACACTAACTCACTCATCAGAACCTGGGTGTTCTGGGTCTCCAGGAACTTAACAGACAATAAACATTAGCCTACAGGGACCTGTGCTGTGGCACAGTAAGCTAAGCTATTGCCTGCAATACCAGCATCTCATGCAGGCTTCAATCTGAGACCTGTCCACTCTACTTTTGGTCCACCCTCCTGCTAATGCTCCTGGGAAAGCAGTAGAAGGTGGACCAAATGGAATCCTGCACCCATGTGTGGGAGACCTGGATGCAGCCCCTGGTGCATGACTCAGCTCTGGCCATTGCAGCCATCTGGGGAGTGAACCAGCAGATGGAATATCTGTCTCTCCCCCTGTATCTCCCTCTCTAACTGCCTTTCAGAAATTTTTTTAATGTAATCTGTTACAGATTTACTGAATTTTGAGTTCTGCCTATGGTTGCTATGGTAGGGCCAGAACACATGATGTCACTGGTCTTGTATGGCCAGACGTTCCCCTACCCCACCCTACAGTATCATTGAGGAACTAACGATGGAAAAGCACCAGCACTAGCTGTATACTCAGACTCCCGAGACAGAGGAGCCTGCAGCTGCCGCGAGAGCCCTGGACATGGTAATGGCCAGCTCTGCATGGCAGAGCAGCCACTGCGTGCCCCCCGCAGCTGCTCATCCCTGATCCTTGCCAACACAGAAGCCATGGTCCACATCACACCCATTCTGACACAGGTCCCCAGGGCCCAGAGAGGTCCTGTGACATGTCCAGCATCACAAAGCAAGGAGAGGTGGATGGCATTCACACGCGGCTCATCAAACCCCGACTCACAGTCCTGCAGAACCACACAGTAGACCTCTTTCTAGAGTGTGCATCTATTTTCAGCCTGGGTCTGGCCAGTATTCGCGGCGACTTATAGTTGCCTTGCTTTTCCTGGTCCATGCTGGCAGACTGGGGGTATCTCTCCTCCCACCTGTTCACTGCGGCCCCAAGGGCAGGGGCTCCCCCAAGAGACCCCCCATTCCCTCTCAATATCAGAGGTCAGCCAAGTCAGGGTAGCCTTCAGGGCCCCAGACTTGGGAACAAGTGCTGGGTGTCCCAGAGGTGCGCACCCCTAGCTGGCTTATGTGTCCAGACAAGGTGCCAAGATGCCCTTTCAAAGCCAGCCTCCGCACTCAGCCCAGGCAGGGCAGGAAGTGCTGAGGACCGGCAGCCCAGCCCCACGAGTACACAGAAGTGCACCTTGTGTGTTGTGTGCTTTGCAATGACGGAGATAGAGATGTGGGACATTACTGCCAGCGGCTAACCCCAAAGGGAGGCTGTGTGCAGCCAGTCTCCCATTGCTGGGGAATGAATGACCCAAGCCAGCCCCCACACAGGAGGAGGCCTGCCCACCCCACAGTCTGTGCCAGCGTCTCACAGGCACAAGGCTATAGCCAGACCTTCCCAAGGGCTCTGTGACAGCTCCATGGCCACTCCGGGGCTAAGTGGCAATGGGCAGGGCTTTGTCCTCTCCTCAGCGTCTGCCCACTTTCCCACTGTACCTGCTGCCTGGCCAGCCAGGAAGTTGACCTCCACGTACCCAATAGCCACTCCTCCAGCAGCATTCACAATGTGGCAGGAGCCTTCTGTCCGGCAGCCATCTCCCCTCTCCCTGGAACCACCCAGAGCACCCAGGAGGGGGACCTGGTTTTTTGACAGGGTTCTACCAGCCAAGGGAGGTGTGAGGGGGCGCACCTTCGGGGATCCCACCTGGGAGGATGAAATGCTGTCTACACGAGGCGCTTGGCAGCTGTGATCACAAAGCAATGATGTCACTCCCACCAGGCCCTGGCTACCTATCCAAGCCTCCAGGGAGCTCTCACCATCCCATTTTATAGGTAGGAATGCTAAGGTTCAACAAGACCCAAAGACTGTCCTCAAGGGCCACACAACAGCACGGGCTGGAACTGCCTGATTCCCCAGCTCCTCCGAGCCCCAGCCTCAAGCCCTTGGAGCTATTTGACTGGCACTGGGAAGAAAGCTTCCATAGACTGCAGACATCCCCTTTTTCACACGGAAGCTGCAGGTCAGAGGCCCCGAGTCAGTGCCCAGCAAGGAGGGCCCCACAGCAGGGAGTGCTGACAGCATCTGCCCTCTCCACACCACGTTGCCAGAAGAAGCCAAGAGGGCTGCCTGGAGGAGGCATCAGACAGGGCCCCTCAGCCTCCACTGCCTTTCCTGTCAGTGAGCGACAAGCAAGGACAGAGCCACAGACCTCAGCCCAAGGGACAGTAACTGCCTTCCTCCATCCGTGTGGCCCCTTGCACAGCACACACCACACTCTGGTAGCAGAGCGCCAAAGCTCCCCAGCTGCCCCTGGCTACTCATTAACCAGCAGGTGGGGCTGGGGAAGGGAGAGCAGGGGCTGCCTTCGACCCTGCTCCCAGCCTGGGGGCTGTGGACACCAGGGTCAGGCCACCTGGGTTGAAATCCTTCCTAGTGAGACAACCTCAGGAACAGCTGGTTCCCACGGGCGTCAGTTTCCCCATCTGAACAACAAAGTGGACCCCAGTGCCCGGCTCCCTTGGTGACTGTGGCAGCAGCACCGGCCGGCATCCATCCATAAACGACTCAGCAGCAGTTGGTCCTGTCTCCATCCGTCTCAATCAGGCTGTCGAGGGTCAGCTGAACTGGTACGGTAACAACCCCCATCCCGTCCCGTGGAGTCCTGTAGATGGTTGGTTGGTGATGCTCAAGCCGGGAGCCTAGGAGGGATGGCAAGCACCATGGACATGCCATGCAGTCTGTGGGTTCCCTCCATTCCCCACTCTGCACCGTACGGAGGGGAATCCTGCTGAGCCTGCTGGGACATCACCACCAGAACACACCTCCGCGAGGTCAGGCTGCCTGTGACGCAGTGCGAGGCTGCACACTAGCTCTCTGCCTCCCCTCCCAAGTGCCCCACGGGCAACCCTGGCCCCGAGGCAAGGGCACTGAACCCTCCTTCCCCCGCCTTAGAAATCCCTACACAGGAGGCCGGGGTTTGCAGATTCCAGAGCGAGTCACAGGCCAGCAGAGCAGCAGGCTGAGCCTGAGGCTGTGTGGTTCCAGGGTTGGGGCTGCACAGGTCTCCAGTGTCCATCCTACTGTGAGGTGTGGGGTGCATCTGTCACTGAACGCCCCAGTGAACACCCTGAGAGGGACTTCAAGAATGAGACGCCCATTAAACCCACTTCAGAACCCCTGTGAGCCTCAGCGGAAAAGGCCAAGAAAGGTTTTGGTGCAAGCAGGCGGTAGCAATGAGTGCAGTGTCACTAGGGGCTGAGCTTAGATAGCAGAACTGTGTCAATGAGCAGGCAGGGAGGAGATTTGGTTAAGCAAGGGCCCTCCCCTTGGAAGGATGGGGCGAAAGGGTGCTGCGCCTATTTACTCCCCGTGATTCAGCAGCTCCACAATATTCTGGTGACTTTTTACAGAACATACAGAGAGGATGCAGCGACCAGGGGAGACACACTGGGTATTGGTTGAACCGGCCCTGTGTTACCCAGAGCAAGAGTTTAACAGGTTCCTTGGCTCCTGGCACATCCCCCCTCTGCAGGATGGCCGCACTTACCCCTCCCAGGGGTCAGTCCACCTGTCCTCTCCATCAGCTCAGGCAAGCCTCCAGCCCCAGGCTGGGACTCCAGAACAGTGCTCACCCCTCCTCCCTGTCACACACAGGGCCCAGGCAGACCCAGGTGGCCAAACCCAGCCAGAGAACACAAGCCCATCTGGGCACAGCGTCCCAACCCACTTACATTTTGGAAGCTGCTCAGAAGGGGCTGCAGTTCTGGCTCTGCACCTGTGGGGAGAACAGAGGAGCGGCGTGGTCAGGACCCACACGCACACAGAGTTCTGACCAAGTCCAGGAGAGGAGAGTCAGACCATCCACCCCCCTACAGACACATTCTTTCTCTTTCCCTCTCCACAGGAGTCGGGGTGTCACCTTGCTCCCCTGGGGAAGGCTGCCTTCTGCTAGCTAGCCATGGGTAGCTGGGCATCCCCAGCCCAGGTTGGGCCGCCCACCAGCTCCATCGAGAGGAGATGCAGTCAGCGGCACTCGGAGCCTCCAACACTTCTCCATTTTGTAGGGGTTGGGGGTGGGGCAGACTTTGTTTTGTCTCTGAAGCACCTGCCTGGGGCTAGGGCAGAGGCCTCCGCCTCCCAGGCCACCCACCAGTAGAGCTTGGCTCTGGACGGGAAGGCTCCCCCAGTTCTCAGGACAGAAAAATGCAGTCAGAAGAAACTGGTCCCTTACCTAAGGGAGACCCCTGTTTGAACGAACACTGAATCTGGATTAGCAGAGGCGGGCAGGGGTGAGGAGGAAGGTCATTCGAAGCCTCCGGGACTTCCTCATTTCTCTGCCTGGCCCTCCCAACAGTCGCATCCCCAGACGCACACAGGCCGGGTAGCTGCCAGCAAATTAGCTGACCTCTTGGTTACGTGACGGGCCCCACCGGCTCCTGGGCCTGAGGGGTAGCAAGGACTCACAGCTCAGCGGCATCTTTGTGTCCCAGGTCCTGTACCCGGCACAGAAAGCCCAGCATAAACAAGACCAGGGTGGTCTCTGCTTTCCCTGCGCATCCCCGCCTGGCCACACCCCACCCACACCATGTCACTTCCTGGGCGGAGCCTCAGTTCTGGAAAGGTCAGTGTGGGTCCTTCAAGGGGCCATGTGCATCCCACTCTCTAGAACACCACGGGAAGAGGAATGTTTAGCTCAGAGCTCAGGGAAGAGAGGAAGCCAGCTCTGTAGGCTCAGATGGGCACTCCACCTCTGGGGGTCCAGCCTGCTGGCGCCAAGCCGATTCTGGGACCAGCCTAAATCTACTCCCCTGGAAGACAGCGCACACCTGTTCTCAATCCAAGGGGTGTGGGTGCTGCCAGGTGGGTGTGCGAGCCAGGCCTAGCCAATTAGAGAGAGCTTCCATGATTGGGCTCAAGGACAGGCACCTGTCAGTTCCCAGGTACTTAGAACGATAGCCAGATATGGCTCAAAGTGCTGGGGAAAGACAGGCCCTTTCCAGGTTGGGTGGCTAGCTAGGGAGAGAGGGGACACCCAGACAGCTGGGGGTACCCCAAAGAGAATGGAGCAGATACCAGGAGACGGAACCCCAGAAACACCACGAATCAGGCTCCATGCCATCCCTCAGCACCTGGGCCTACCACACAGTGGAAGGATTCCGTAAACGCTGTGACTCCTCGGTCTCCTTTGAACCCCAACAATCTGGCCCCCAGCACTGCCTCAAGAGCACCGTGGGCTCTGCTCATCCCTTACCTTTCCCTACTCAGCCCAGCGGAGGCGGGGCAACCACGTGACAGACAGCTGAGGCCCCACCCACAGTCATCCTCCCTGTGGCAGAGGCTCAGTCTGACCCCGCCCCAGCCCAGACCCCAGCCCCAGCCCCAGGGATGTTGTCAGAATTAAGTGCCTAGGGGGCCTCATACTAATGGCCCGTAGGGGTCTAAGTGGGCCTGAGATCCTACATTCTGGTAAGTTCTCTGTTCCTTTCTGCTGGTCCAGGGATCCCATTCCAAGAGCACAGACTCTGCACCTGCACTATTCACCCAGTGGCTGAGGACCAGGGTAATGGAGGAGCAGACCCCTAATTTTAAAAAAAATGCTCCCGTGGTTGTCAGGATGGGTGGGCCAGGTCCCAGGTGAGGCCATTACCCACGTAAAAAGCAGAGGTGGCTGTGAGAGTCCATGCTGCCTTCTCGGGTTCCAGCAGGCCGCCAGGCTGGGCTGCCAGAAGCCCAGAGATTCCCCTACCCATCCCCCCATCTGTGGAGCAGTCAGCAAGGCCAGTGCCAAGTCCTGCTGCAGGGCAGCCGTGCACGCTCGCAGGGAGCAGGGCCTGGCTGGCTGGGCTCGCCCTGATTCACATTGCTCTTGGCCAGCCCCAATGAGCCTCCTGTGGCTTCTGGATGGCAGACATGGTCAGTAAGCCTTAAGAGGCTTTCCCGCTGCAGTCCCCTCCAAGGTGGCACTGGCCCAGAGGCCCAGCTGGCCCAGCTCCCAGCCCCAAGACCTTGGGCCAGTTACCTGCTCTGGTGACCTCAGGTTTTCATAGGCAAAATGGGAAGAATAATGTCTCGGGGGAGTCTCGGGGGTGGGGGGGCACAATCTGGGGAATGATGTTTCCAGAACACAGGGCTGGGCTGCGAGGGCTGGGCAAGGTGCAGCACCTGGGGTTCCTGGGAGAGCTTGTTTTGGAGCGGGAATGGTGAATCCCCATGCACACTTTTCCTCACATGGTTTCCATGAGCCTTCTGGAAGCCTTCCAATGTTTCTTTTTCAAAACTTGCATGGATATCAGCTTCCCTTTCAATTCCGGGGGTTTTATGAACTTTCTGAACCACCCTTATCTCAGGTGTCCCAGAGCTATTATCTTCTTTAACTCTTCTACTCCCTCAGTCCAGATCCTTCAGAAGTCAGACACCAGGCCCCCTGCCCCTGCCCCCACCCCCCGCACCTGCTGCTTAGCCAGGGGCCTTTAGCCCCCAAGTGGGAGCTACAAGATTCCAACTCCAAGAAGCACTTCAGAAGGCTCATGGGAAATGTGTGCTATGGGAACCTTATGTATGGGTTTCAAGTCCTTGCACTGAAGGAAACTTCCAATTCCACTCTTCTTTTTAAAAGATTTATTTATTTAATTGAAAGGCAGAGTGTAGAGGCAGAGATCTTCCATCCTCTGGTTCACTCCCCCAGGAGCTGGAGCGCCATCCAGGTCTCCTGCATGGGTGCAGGGGCTCAGACACTTGGGCCATCCTCTGCTGCCTTCCCTGGTACACTGGTAGGGAGCTGGATTGGAACTGGAGTAGCCAGGACTTGAACTGGCACTCTGATATAGTATGCTGGTGTCATAACACCAGCCCCAATTCTATGTTTCCACAACCTTTTTGAAGCCCCGTCATATCTGATGTTGTTTGTGATGACATCACTATGAGACAGCCCAAGGATGTGATGTGATGTAAGCTGCTTCTGCTTCTGCTCCGGCCCTGGCCAGCGGCAAGCAGGGGCACAGGTAGGTGGGTTCTGCCTCCCCGCTGCTGAAGGCTTGGTCTCGGTCAAGGCAATAGCAGACAGGGGCTTCTGGCTGCTACAGTGCCTGTCTGAGGAAGGCTGGGTCTCGGGAGCGAGGCAGCACAGCCTCTTCCTGGCATGTGCACAAGGAGGTGGTGGGGTGCTGTGGGGAGGTTGCAGCCCCATCTAGCGCAGAGGCCATGAGGCTTCCACAGGGAGCCATGGACGGACCTGATGATGGAGACTTGAGTCTCACCCCTAAGGAGGGGCATCCCTTGCCGCCATGCTGCCTGAGTCAGTGCTGGCCAGCTAACGGGACCAGGAGCTCTCACTCCTGACCAGAATCAACCTGTCATTATGCTGCCAGGGCTAGGCCAGAGCTCAGCTGGGAAAGTGGCCAGGGGTGCTTGAGGACTCTGGAGAGCAGGAAGGGACATGGCCGCTCCACTTTTCCCACGGAGCCCAGGTAAAGCTGTGGCCAAGTGCCCACCAACAGCAACTGGCTGGGATTCACGACACACAGCCAGGGCTGCTGGGAGACCCCCCAGGCCTGGAACAAGAAGGCTGGATGGAGAAGAACTAGACAGAGAAGGGCAGCGGGACACAGAGTCCTTCTGCAGGGTGCGGCTGCTGCTTTTCTCTCTCTCGTTTTAAGGTCATCTCTGATCTTTATCCCACTAATGGTGGAGTGGACAGCGTCACTGCAGCTCTGCCCCAGGCGCCTCTAAATCCAGGCCCCAAACTGAGACGCCTCCTTGCATAGTGGGGACTAGAACTTCCTGAGATTCCAACAGGGGGCTTCACCCTCACCTCAGACAGTACCCCACGTGGGACCCTGCACCCCGACACCATGGAGAAGGGTTTTCTGCTCTGTTCTTCAGCAGGTAACTTCCCAGGCATGCGAAGCCCCCAGGGTCACCCTTCCCAGGTTGGGGAAACAGGACTGCCAGGGTCACAGAGAAAGCCGAAGCGAAGGGCATGCAGGTCGTGGTGCTGCACTGGCTGACTCTGGGCCCTCACTCTGACCAGGGCCTCTGTTTCCACTTGTGCGGCTGCCACCAGACAGCTCCATGGGAGCATGATCTGGTCTGTTTTGTTTGCCAGCCAGTCCCCAGGGCCTATGACATACAGGCAACTGCTGAGCAGATGACGGAAGGAAAGTGATGGGCAGACGAATGGATGGTGATGAGTGGTTGGGTGGTTGGGTGGATGGGTGGGTATGAGTAGATGAACAGGCAGGTGGATGTCATTTCCAAACAGGGACTCACTCAGATGTCCCAGCTGTGTTCCTATCTCAGCAGGGAAAGCAGATGTTCCTGATGTGTTTGTTCAGCACCTCTAGGAACGGGGCCATTGCCCTGGGTCCTAGTGTGTCCACCCCTCCCCGAATGTCATCCCAGCCAGGATGTCACACGAGATCACCAGTGTCTGGACAAGGGCCTGAGTAAAGGCCACAGGAACCCAGGGCCAGGCAGCCTTAAGCCCCTTGGACCTGTGTGACATTTTTGAAGGCTTGCTAGGTGCCAGGCACCACTCAGGAATTGCCTCGTGGCTCGGGGTACATCCCACTGCCACATGCAGGGAGGGATAAGGAGCAATGCAAGCAAGGGCCTCAGGGACAGAACAGCGCAGGCAGGACCCAAAGAGCTGATGCCAGGCCTCAGAAGGGACCAGCCACGCCACGGGGAAATGTAGAATTTTCTGCAGGTGAGAGGGAGACTGGCTGTGGGCCTGACCAGCAGGGCTGGGCAAAGAGTTTGATCTTGATCTTAAGGAGCACTGGGGGGACTTGTGAACCAGACAGCAAGCAGCACAGGGGAGCTGGCCCTGGAGGCAGCCCCATTGCCCTGGACTCCAGTGGCTTCTTTTAGTGGTGGTGACAGTGGGTACCACTTCATGCCAGCAGGAAGGCCCCAAAGCCACACGCTGAGCCACCCTCTGCAGGTGCCTCATGGTGGCAGGGGAGCAGCAACATTCTCATGGCCTCCCCTCCCATGCCCTTTGTCCCCTGGGCTAGAGGCCTCTGTTCACTGAGCCTACCATGCTCCTCCACCCCCACCCAGCAGCTCTGGGCTGAGGACTTCCCACTGCAAAGGAGACAATGGAATGGGGGGTGGATGGAACAGAGGGGGAAAGGGGCAGTGATTCACTCAGCTAGTTGTGGAATGCAAGGAAAAGCTGCGCAGAGGAGTCTCAGGCCAGCCAGCACCGGGAGGGACCCTGGACAGATGCAGGCCTAGGCTCCATGCGGGCTCAGTGAGGGCTGGGCAGGCCCCAGGGTGAGAACAGTTGAAGAAGGCCACTCTCCTTTTTTCTGGTCCAGGTCTGATGAGATGCCTACCTGAGGATGGCAACAGTCCCTTGCCAGGCCCACCCCCCATGCCATGACCTCACTCCCCCAGCCTGATTCAGGGTGCTCCTTGTACAGAAGAGCTGTACAGAACTACTCCCTTCGCCGCTCCCCCCACCGCCATGAGGGTACAGTCCTGACACCTTCCTCATCTGGAAATACTGAGCAGGCTGAGGCTGCTTCTATGGGTGCCTGCAGGGCACGTTCAAAGCCACAGGCTGGGCATGTCATTCTCTGAGCTGGTGGAACTGGAGGTCCCAGGAGCAGGATAATCCTTTTTGTTTTAACACGGAAAGGGTCCGCAATGGCCTGTGGTTATCCAGACCCAAGCGAACAGAATGGAGAAGAGTGTGATGTCATTTCTCCTCCATGGCTGGCTTGCTGAACAGATCTACATAAACCCTGAATCACAGAGAAGAAAAGTGATCCACAAAGCAACCAAGAGGAGTTTGTGTCTGTATCGTCCCCCAAGAGAAGCAGCAGAAGCTGCACACAGAGGGAGATGCACAGCCTTTCAGGCCTGTGTCATTTCAGAAAGAAAGCAAGATGACAGACAGATGTCCATCCTGTGCTGGCTACAGACCATGGTCCATTTTCAGTGTCCATTTCCATGAGGTGTCTCTTGGCTGTGACTCAATGTGTTAACAAGTTAGTGTCTGTCTACCTTGTGACACCTCCTGG
Organism: Ochotona princeps; assembly: GCF_030435755.1. Taxonomy (NCBI): domain Eukaryota; kingdom Metazoa; phylum Chordata; class Mammalia; order Lagomorpha; family Ochotonidae; genus Ochotona; species Ochotona princeps. The sequence continues at coordinate 35,469,941 of NC_080852.1, read as the reverse complement.
AGACAGCTTCAGCTCTCCAGAAACGAAGACACAGTCCACGGAAGAGTTGGTCACAGACACTCGCACAAGTTTTATCCAGAATAGCCCACATTGGAAGCCACCAAGACATCCACCACTGGGCAACAGCCAAGCAAAGAGGGGTCCAGCAGCCCCTAATGTTCATGGGGGAATCTAAATCATGACAGTCCCCAATAGCCCAAGCCCTCCAACTGCTGTCTTCCCTACACGCCCGCCTGTGACAAAGTCTAATTTATAAGTTAGGACAGTAAGAGATTAACAGCAATAGCTAATAGAAAGGCAACAATATACTGTCATAAAGTCATCTACGAGGCGCACATTTCTGGAATTTTCCATGTCACCCTATCAGGTTGTAGGTTGGCCACAGGTAAGTGAAACTGCAGAAAAGCAAAACTGAGGGCAAGCAGAGGTGGCTGAGTGCCCACACAGTGGAAATGCCACTCAGCAAGAAGGGGATTCACCGTGGGTGGACACACTCGGGGACATCAGGCAGAGAAAAGTCAGATTCCATGTCAAACTAGCCGCTGCACAGCCCACTGACAGGAAGTGGCTCCAGATGAGGCCAAATAAACCAATGGCGACAGAAATCAGCAAGCAGCTTGTTTTGGGAGCCAGGGATACAAGACAAGTTTCCAGGGTGCTGGAAGCAGGTGACTATCCACAAGAGCTACTATAAGCATAGATGTTATGCTTTTGATTTTAAAATATTTTTGGAAAATAATAAATGAGAACTTTTTTAAAAGGCAGATTCCGAGACCACCACCTGGGGCTTCTGAATGGGCCTGGCTTTGGGATCTGGATATTTTTTTTTTTTTTTTTAAGGAAGGAAAAAGAAAAGCTAGAAAAAGAATTCCAAGTGATTGTGTGTGTAGCTTGGCTGCAGGCTCAGCAGCCACCGCTTCACGCCCTGGGGGTTTGCCTGCTGGTTTTCACAAGATAGGCTTGCTTGGCCAAGTCCCTTGCTCTGCCTCCCCCAACCCCCTACTTCCCACCCCTGGCATCCACCTCCACTCCAGGTGAGGAAGGAAAACCTCACAACCCCTCTACAGCTCACCCTGAAGATGCTTGGGTACATGCTCCGGGGAGGTCAACACCAGAGAATTAATGGCCTGTACACCTGCCAGGCAGCACACCCAGGTCTTCACCCCAGGTGTAGTGAAAGGGCTTGGGGCAACATTCACTGGCACAGAAAATGTTCCTGCTCTGCCCAACAGCATCTGAGCCACGACTGGCTCCTGAAACAGCCTGGATCTTGGCTTGCCATCGGGGTTCCCCGGGCTGTATGTTAGCCTGGCTTCTCCCCCTCTGGCCTCAAACACAGCTGGTCCTACTTCTATCATTGCTGCTTAACTTCTCCAGTATTCAAGGCCACCAATCTGGCTCCTGTCCTCTTGCCAGCTGAGGACCCAGGGACCCTGCTTCATGTCATAGTGCTCTATACCTGCTGTGCCCCCCTGCCTGGCATGTCAACTCCCAGGAGAGACCACTCCTCTAGCACCTCCTGGAAGAGGCCAAAGTGCCTCTGCCACACTCCACCTGTGGATGCGCAAGGGACAGTCTGCCCCTTATTCCACAGATAAGGAAACTGAGGCCTCTGGAAAGGGTGCCTGCAGGGACTAGAGCAGGCCTTGGACTTCAGCACCCTGCAGATAGCCATGGTCCCAGAGCCACCGTGGGTCCTAGCTCCCTCTGTACTAGCAGCTCCCCAGGAGCCAACATTCTACCTCAAGTCCAGTGCCTGCCCACCACCGGGCCTACCCAAGCACATGGGACACATTTAGAATGATCTGGCAGCCTCACTTGAAGGCCACCTGGGCATGCCACCCATTCACACATACCCTGGCTGAGACAAGTGGACAGCCTTAAAACAGGAAGACACTGGCCCCTCAAATGTGACTGGTGTCCAGCGCTTGTAGAACTGGGGGGGGGGGGGGCAGCCTGCACCTGCCAAGGTGGCTCCATTCCACCCCCTCCCCAGCTCCCTCTGGCTGCGGCCAAGCTGAATGGCAGGCAACCCTCGTCATGCGCTTCTAAAGTTCCTCAAGATCCCCAGGGATGCGGCCACTGACTCGCAGGTGTATCGCCACTCAGGACCTTTGGAAAAGACATCCAGAGAAGCACAGAGTGACAGATCACTCTGCTACCTGCTGCAGGAGGGGCTCCAGGGAAGACACAGGACAGAGCCATGGTGCCAACGGCTCTAGCCCCGAGGATGGGAGCACCTCTGCCCCTGACTTTCCCCGCTTCCCAGGAAGTCAGCATCCAGAGCCCACGGTGGGGAGTCCTTTGGAAACACAATGGAGCCACGGTGCAGTCAAGGCAAAGGCCTCCATGCATCCCGTGTTTTGCCCATCTATAAAATGGGCACCACCCAGCAAGAGCTCCAGACAGGGATCTAATCCCCTCAGGGATGGGGTGAGAGGGTCTGGTGGCAACTGCAACTCAGGGCAGGCCAAGGGGAGACTGGGAAGGATGAGGACTTCAGAGTGTGCTACCACAGACAATGGCGACCTAGGAACTCATGACCCCTCTAATCCGGTGCCCTGTGGCGGGGCCGGCTTTACAGCTTACCACAAGCTTATTCAGACTCATCTGCCTCAATCCCCTCAAGGACGCCAGCGCTGACATTCTTGTTGCTGGGACAGCCGAGCCCAGTTGCAAAGACACCAAGAGAATTGCCCAAGGTCACCTGTTCATGAAGACAGGATACAGCACTCCCAGGACCTGGTTGCTGCCTTGGGTCCCTGGCTTACTCACCCAACTGGCAGACTCCCCCTGCCCATTTCACAGATGAGGAAACTGAGCCTAAAGAAAAAAGTTTGCCCAAGGTCAGCCGGGGGCTGAGCCAGACCCATGACCTCCAGCTGGTCTGCCGGTCCTACCCTGTTGTGGGGTCTCAGCCCACTTGGGCAGGGGCCCTGGCAGTGCCCCCACACCATCCTGATGAGCTCTCTTCCCTTGCCCAGCCCCCACCTGTTCGAGCCCACCCCACACTCCCGGGACAACTCCCTGGTCTAGGAGGCAGGCATGCAGTTGCTAAGCGCTCACCCGCTCTCCCTCGTAAAAATAAACTCCCTCTGCCTGAGAGGCTCTGGGTGAGATCCCCTCCCTTCCAGCCAGCAAAAAAATTAAAACGAAATTGTGCAAAAGATCTCCTCGCGACATCTACTGGAACGTTGGCTGTGACCAAGACAGCCGATTTCCTCAGTCCAGGAGAACCACGCAGCACCGACCCTCAGCCCCCAAAACCCTCCTGTTGGGGCATCTGGTCGGGCCCTAAGCAGATCTACTTTCCCTGGCAGGCTGGGGGTGGGGTGGGGGACAGACTGCCTCTCCAGCCTGTGAAGCTGGTCCTGGGGGAGGCCGGGACCTGGCAGAAGCTGGGCAGGGACCAAAATAGCCAGAGCAGGGGCGCTGCCCGGTACACACCTCCCTCCCAGCCTGCACCCACGGAAGACAGCTCACAGGTGCCTTCCAATCCAGTGAGGCAAAGCCTGGACTGCCAATGGTCCGGTTCTCCCTACACAGCTGGGAGGGGAGTGGCCCAAAAGAGGAACCTAAAGGGCGAAGCAGGGAGGATGTGTCCTGCTGGCCCTACCCGCGGTCCCTGGCTGTCCCTCTGGACCTCGAGCTCCTTGCTCAGATTGGCCGGACAACGGGCACTGCCTCCTGCACGCTTCACACACGGGCAACCTGCAGCCACCCTGTCACCTTCCCTAGGCAGTATCTGCCCTGGAGAGCCTGGCTCTGGGCCATTCAGCCCTTTAGGCACCAGGGACGCCCCCACCCACCCAGGGACAATCAGGGGCACCAAAATACCCCCAACCAGAGCCTTGAAGACAGAGGGACGCACACGTGCGCACAGCCTCTTTCCCGGAGGAGGTGCTCACACAGGCGCACGGCAAGGACGCGGCGCCGCGGCCACACTCAACCGTCTCAGGCGCACACACACAGAGCCCCGCACCCAGAACACACTGAGGCACACATGAACACGCTGTTGGGGGCTTCAGAGGTACGCACATATGTAGACATGTGCAGGGATCCGACGGGCACGCGCACAGGCACATACATCACACACGAACACACACACACACACCTGCAGCCTGCACCCGCAGCGACCGCCCTCTCCTAGGGAAACAATAACGGCTCCACCGGGGCACTGGGCGGGCGACCTCTGTTCCTCCCTCGGGACGAGAGGGGCGAAGGCACCGAGGGCGCTAGGCGGAGAAGGGACCGAGTCCCGCTGGGATGTGGGAGGCGGCTGGAGCGCGGGGCTGGGCAGCAGGCTGCAGGCGACGGGCAGCTCCGGCTCCGCGCGCCCGGCACCCCGTCGCTCCGGTACCTGGGCTCGCCGCGGCGCTGCGCTCGGTTCCACCGACAGGGAACTGCCCGCCGCCTCGATCTCCGACCCTCGGGGTCTGCGCTCCGCACTCGCTGTCTGCGCGGCGCGGCCTCTGGGCTAGCGATCCTCAGGGCTCGGCGCTGGCGGTGGAGAGCGGCTGCAGCCAGGGACCGGGGCTCGGCGCTGGCGGCGGCGCGGAGGAAGCGGTAATTTATAAGCGGCTTCTTCCTGACCTCGCGTGTCTGTTGTCTGAACAGGCAGCTCTCAGCATCACCCATCCTGCTGGGTGGAAAAATACCAGCTCGGCCGGGCCAGGGGCGGGGCACGGGCGGGGCCTGGGCACCCAGCCCCGCCCACGAGCGGGACACACACACACACACACACACACACACACACACACACACACAGGCACGCGCACGCGCGCACACAAAATGCACGCACGCGCGTGCGGGTTCGGACACACAAAGAACCGGGCTCGCCTCGCTGAGGGCGCGCGCACACACACCCTGCAGTGGGGCGGGGAGTGCTGCATCCCAGGGCTGGTGCCAAGTAGTACAGCCCCTGTCTGCAGAGGAAGCACCAGAGAGACCCTGGCCCAAGAGGTCCCCCCTCTGGTCACACACCCATCCACCTGACTCAGGGGATGAGACCTGGGGCTGCTGAAGCAGCGAGGTGGGATGATCCTACAGGTTCTCCCAGCCTCCCCATGCTTGTAAGGAAAAACTGGGCAGGGTCACTGAGCTCTGCCTAGCTGGAGGAGGCCCTGAGGCCCCAGCATCCTGGTTGTATGACTTTGGGCACTTCACAGATGCTCTGCATGCCTTGGTTTCCCCAACTGTAAAATGGAAACAACCATAGCCAAGCCAATCTCCACTGGCTTCTCCGAGGAGCCAAGGTTAACTTAACAGTGCAAGGAGCTGGGAACAGCACCCGGCACCCAGCACCCAGCACCTGGGAGGTGCCAAGCGAGTGTCAGCGTGGGTGACTATTTATAAGCGGGGCTGGGGTGTGCGCCATTATTCTTGCCCTTATTTGAATGCACGGCTCCTTGGAGACCGTTTTCCACACCAGCGTCCTGGCTGAGCAGCCAGGGAAGTGCTGTGTGACCTCCAGCGAGATCTCTCTCCAGCTGTGTTCCCCCGACACCACTCTGCACCTGCATGGCTGTGTGAACAGCACAAGAACCCTTCCACCTCCTAACTAGAGAAAAAAGAAACAAGGTGGCCAATAAGGTGGCCCAGTCTGGCCCCCTGCCAGCTGTGGCTCTCTTCCCCCAGGCAGTACCGAGGAGCCCAGGGGTGTCACATCCCTCATGTCTTCCTTTGAGGGCCCTGCTGTCGGCTCCAGCCTGGCCCTCCAGCTAGCTCTGTCTCCCCACCCTCCTGGCACAGGGCCACCCGCCCATGCCTTCCCCAGCCCTCTCTGCTGGCTGCAGAGGGAAGGACCAGTAGTGCCTCTCCAACGCTGCAGTGTCCTGGTTGACATTCACCTCTGAGCACACCTTGGCCCTTTGTAACGGTAACTGTACCCATTGTATGGGTGACAACACTGAAGCTGGAGAAAACAAACAATGTCATGGCCAGGTCCCTCTGCTTCTCCTAGCGTGAATGAGATTCCTCTCTGAACTGCAGGGGCAAGAACTCCTCTGACTCCTGAGCTGTGTCACTGCCCGCAGCGCTGGCAGGCGAGGCCAGAGAAGGCCACAGGTCACAGCATTCTAGGCTGAACCAAAGTGAGGCTTGGGGCCTGGTGCTTTTGCCCCCATCAAGACTGTGAGTCTAACACGGACCTAGCACACAGCTGACACTCAACAAATGCTTGCTGCTTTCATGGTATGCCCTGGGCAACTTAGTGCATTTGAGGACGTTAACCCCTTCCTTCCCCCTGGAAGTCCTACCAGGTCAGCACTATTGTCCCAGCACTGCAGAGAAGGGTAGAAACTTGCTCACCCAGAGTCACCCAGCTGGGGCTGAGCGTAAGCATCTGGCTCCGGGGATGACAGTGAGATATGGGTGGCTGCCAGATCAAAAGCAGGGGCAGCTGGCAGGAGGGAGCAGAGGAGGAGCCAGGAGGAGGGTTGGCAAGAAGTGGGGCAGGGACAGGATGGCCAGGCAGGAGGCGGGGCTCGCCTCTGCTGCTTCCAGGCTGTGTGACTTGGGACTGCACGCCTGCTCACTGGACTTCAGTATCCTGCCCCCAAACCTCCCACCACACACCTGTCACCTGGGATAGCAGCTTTGCCCGGTCAGGCCAGTGTGAAGAGAAGTCAAAGTTTTTAAATGGAGGGTCCCTGCACTGCAGTCAGCTCAGGGTTGCTTCTTTGGCCTCCACTTGGCTTTAAAATGTTTAACGCAGGTTGCCATGAATAACAATACAGGGGATTTCACCATGTGAAAGTCTGTAGGCTTGAGGTGGGCGTGGTGCTGATTGCTATGCTTCTGAGCTGGCTTCCTGCTAAGATGTCTTGGCAGGCGGCAGGTGGTGTCTCAGCACTTGTATCCCTGCTACCCATTTAGGAAGTGTAGACTGTTCTGGGTTCCTGCCTTCCGCCTGGCCAGTTCTGGCTGTTGCAGGCATTTGGTATGTGAACTACCAGATAAAAGATTTCTTCTGACTTTCAAGTGGATTAAAATGAATAACCACTATTTTAAAAATCTGAATTTGAGCCCGAAGCGATGGCTCAGTGGCTAAATCCTCACCTTACAAGTGCTGGGATCTCATGTTCATGTCCTGGCTGCTCCAATTCCCATCCAGCTCCCTCTGCTTGTGGCCTGGGAAAGCAGTAGAGGACCCAAAGCCCTGGGACCCTGCACCTGCATGGGCTCCTGGCTCCTGGCTTCAGATCAGCTCAGCTCTGGCTATTGTGACCATTTGGGGAGTGAACCAGCAGCTGGAAGATCATTTTGTCTATCCTTCTCTCCATAAATATGATCTGATCAAAAGAAAATAAGAAACAAGGAAATCTCTTTAAAGAAAATCTTAATTAGTGGTTTCTCTTGAAAATTGCCCATACCTACCTGTGCAATGGTTGGGAGCTAGGGGGAATATCATTGTTTCCCGCATGGCCAGTTGGCTCCTGAATGCCACATGCTGATCCTTGCAGGGGCTCGGGTTTGAGACACATGCTCTTTTGTGCCCTGTTCCTGACCCCTGGCCAGGGCAAGGGAGCTGGAAGTTGCAGAAAGACTAAGTACCCACAGTGGCGAATGCATTGGCACTGAGCAGGGACATCCAGGAAAACTGGGCAGAGGTTTCCCTTGGAAGCCAAGTGCTAGGCTGAAATTCCACTGGGACTAAGTGCCCATTTCCAGAATGAAAATGGACAGCGGGCAGAGCTCCTGGGAAGTGCCCGCTAGGTGCTGGCCAGGTCCCAGGATTCAGGTCACAGCCATTCACTGGCTTTTTCCAACAGCTCTGTATAGAAAAAGAAGAGCTGTGCATGCCCCAGTCGGAGTGCTGGGTTCAATACTCGGCTCCAGCTCGTAACTCCAGCTTCGTGCTGATGCACACCCTGCAAGGCAGCAGCCGCAACGGCTGGAGCTGAGCTAATCTGAAGCCAGGAGCCAGGAGCTTTCTCTGGGACTCCCATGCAGGTGCAGGGTCCCAAGGCTTTGGGCCATCCTTGACTGCTTTCCCAGGCCACATGCAGGGAGCTGGATGGGAAGCTGGGCCACTGGGATTAGAACCAGCACTCATATGGGATCCTGGCTTGTGCAAGACGAAGAGTTTAGCCACTAGGCTATTGCTCCGGGCCCAGCTCTCTGTGTCTTATTCTCTGCAGCTCCGAAAGAGAAAAATACATGCACCAAGGCTCCGAGAAAATCATTCATTTCTTGCCAGGAAAGATCTGGTGTAGGCCTGTGGGAGGTGCAGCCCACGCTGGGGAACCCGGCTGGCTTGGCAATGGCTGGCTCTCGGTAGGTACCCACCTTACAAGGTTGGAGCTGTGTGACCAGCCTTGTGGAACCCTCAGGACACCACTCCCAAGGGCAGCCCTGAGGAGACAGAGCTGTAGGGGCAGGCTACCAGGTGGCCCTCTCCCCATCCTGGTCACTGTCTCTTGTACTAGTCGTCACACACACCACGGAGCCTTCAAGCATCTGCTTCCTGCTTGCAATTCCTGCCTGCGTTTCCCAGGCTGTGTGTCCCAGAGTGAACAATGTGACTTGGACATGCCTTAGTGTCCTGATGGCACAGTGAGACTAATCAGAGCCTGCCTGCCTGTGATGGTCAGGAGGACCAAGACTAGTGCCTGGCATACAACCCTATGGTGGCCAGCTGGGACACCTGCCTGGTCTCCCCACACTGTGTGTCCCAGGGCCTCCACCAGAGTTGCTGCCTCCCGCAGCTGTTCCATAGCCCGAGTCTCGCTGGGAGCCCCAGCAGCACCCAGCCTGGAGCCTGGGGCGCAAAGGACCTTGGGAAATGCTCACTGGGTGTGGCCTGTGGGCAACAAGTCCTCACTTCCTCCTCCCTGCGGGGCAGGAGAGGTTGAACAGCCCCAGAGCCGGGCAGAGGGGGCCGTGTCAGTGCCAGGGGACAGACTTGAGGGGTGGGAGACGGGGATGCAGGAGCGCCTTCCTTCACTCACTGATGTTGCGACAGTCGCTCTCAGCCCTACACCACGCAGGACCAGGCTGCTGTGGGACTCCTCCCCGAGGCTTCCTCTCCCTCCCTGCCACTTCTCCCCTGCCCTCCTCCTGCCACCCTGCCCCCCTGCCCCCACCGAGTCTATCTCAGGAGGCAAGTAGGATCCTGGACTGCAGAAGGTACTTTGGCAGTTTCGGACAAGGCTGCACTGTTCCCATAGGGCTTTGAGCCTGCAACTCCACACCCAGGTAACACCCACCCAAAGCTGACACAGAGTGCGAATGGCTGCACTGGTCAGAACAGCCAGAACAGGAAGCAGAAGAGGAGAGCAGAAGGCAGGGCCTACTCGGACACCGCCCCACACCGGGTGTGAGCCCCAGCATGGACCTCCACATCAGGCAGCCTCGGTGAGGGCACCAGGGCAGGGACAGGGTTGACCAGAAAACCCCCAGAACCCTCTGTAATGTGGAACACTTCTACACCGAGACTCAGCAGGAGCAAATGCTGGCCTGCTCTGGCCTGGAGCTGAGTCTGGGCAGCCTAGTCCTCACCCCAGTGCCGGGCGGTGGCAGCCAGCAGCGCTCCCTGGTAGTCTGGCACCTGCAAAGATTGCGCTGGTGCCCGGGTCAGGGTGGGAGTCTAACATGCACTATTGAATGTTGTAGCCTGGGTTTTCCACCACTGCCCGCCCCTCCCCACCTCCCCTTTCACTACCTGCAAACCTACACTGGTCACTCGGGGAAGAGGCCTGGCTATAGGACTTCAGCCCCACCTGTGACAGTTTCCTGTCATTCCCATCTCCCTGGGCCAGCAGGTGGGGACAAGGAGCAGGATCCCAGCCCTGAGTAGATCCTTGGGGTCTCTGCCTCAGTTTTCCCATCTGTGGCATAAGAAGGCAGTCAGGGAGGGAGGCCCAGCCCTGCCCTCCTCCAGCTGGAAGGCGATCCAGAGCAGGGCTTGAGACCTTGGATTGCAGGGTCAAGGCGCAGTGGGGAGTTGGTTGGGGGTCGTGTTGCTGGACCATACTGAGAGTCATTTAGTGCAGGGGAGAGGGCACTTGGGAGCAGAGCAAAGCTCCCAGCCTAGCCAGACCTTCACAGGGATCTCCACGTGGGGCCCATCAGTGTGAGAGGCGGCTAAGATCCAAGAACTGCAGCCCCTTGGGGTCACCCAGGAAGCTCAGGACACCTGAAATTGGATTTGCCTCCAGATATTCCGATGTCACAGGGCATTAGAGGCTGGCCTGGGTCCTGGCCCTCCTGGCTGCTGGGACCCGAGCAGCGTGGAGTGGCCCAGGCGTCCGCAGACAGAGCTCAGTCTGCTGCATTCTTGCCTGGGCCTCTCCGTGGCTGCCTTCTTATATTTGGCTATTTCCCTCCCTACACGCCCCCAAACACAACAATTCAAAATATTCACTGCTCCCAGACAATAAACAAAGCTGGGGAGGCAGGCAGCTAGCTCCCTGACTGTTTTGTTCCCACTTATGGCCTGATCCAAGACTGGCCTGATTGGGCCCTCGGGCCTGGTCATCAGAGCCAAGGCAGGGTGGGCCCAGCTGGCCCCAGCCCCAGCTCCACTCCTGGAGTCCCAGGGGAGCCAGGCAACCCCCGCCCCCTGCCGATGCTGGCTACCCAGGGAGGCAGAGGCCGAGAGTGTGTGTGCCACCACAGAGCAGTGCTGCCCAGGGCCCTCTCACCTGTGATTTCTGGCCCTGGAGGGGATCCCAGGCAGGCCCTGGGAGAGGAGACAAGCAAGGCCCTTGTTGCCCAGTGGCACAGAGGGTAGAGGTGGTTTTGCCACATGGGAACTTGACCCCCAGCCTTAAGGGGGATTCTCAGCCCTGGTATTTGGAGGCCTCTCACCACGTTAGGCTTGCACTTGAGTGTTCAAATATCTGGGCCCATCCATTATTCATTAAACAAATGGAACATCCTCTATAGGTCAGAGGTCAGTGGACAAGAAATGGAGGACAATACCAGGCCAACCTGACACCAACAGCACGTTCCTGAGACACATGTGCCCATCTTAGAATCAAGCTCCTGTGCCAGGCACGAGAAGTCAGCCTGTTCTCCCACACTGGCAAGCGAGTTTTCACTGTGAGCTAGAGACCAAGTTCACACTCAAAGTTCTCAGACTTTCTGGAGCCCTAGACTGCATGTGACAACAAGGGAGAGCCATCAGTGTGGGGCTGCAGCCTGCCCATCACCCCAGTCCCCTGCCACTCCCTGCAAACCCTCACACAACCTCCCATCCACTGCCAGGTGAGGGGCACAGAGCAGGGGACCCACCCACCTTGGCTGCATAATGGGGGCTGCTTGAGTTGCTGCAAAAGGATGCCAGCTCCCTACATCAGAGGGCCTGAGTGGAGTCTTCACTCCTCCACTTCTGATCCCGCTCCCTGCTCCCGTGTGTCCCGGGAGGCAGCAGCTGCTTGGGTCTCTCCCAGCCACCTGGGAGACCCAGATGGACTTCCGGCTTCTGGTTTCAGTGTGGCCCAGCCCAGCTATTCCAGGCATTTGGGAGGGAGACAACAGAGGGAAGCGATCTCTCTCTCCGTTCTACCTTTCAAATAAATACAGTAAGAATAAATTATATTTTTTATAAAGAGAACAGTCCTCATGCCACCCCTCAGCTGGCTGGAACTGTGACGCATGGTGGCCTGCAGGTGCAGTCTTGTTCCTCAGCCTGCTGGGTCTTTTGCTCCACTCTATGTCCATGTGCCCAACCACGGCCTCCCACATCTGGGACTCCTGGGTGGGACTGAGGTGGCTGCCGCAGGTGGTTTCCTGGAAAGCACAGAGGCCGGTTCAAATGTAGACTTGGTCAGTGATGCTGTGTGGCAGTGGGCAAACCCTTGGGTCTGTCTGGGCCTCCAATGTAAAGGGACAGTGGGAGAGTGGGTTGCTGCTGCTGCTGCCCACACCCTGGAATCATCACAGAAGGGAGACTCTTCCAGGAAGAATGGAGTTGTTCTGCCCCCATTCTCTCTTCAGGGCTTGGGTCAGCAACACTTTTTGCAATGCCCATCTCCTTGGTGACAGAGGCGTCCCCAGGCCAGAGCCCCGAGCACGGCAGCCCAGGGCCCTGGCTTGTCATCAGTGGCGGTTGTAGTGTGAAGCATCTCATCTTGGCAGAAAGGCAGTGGCCTCACTCTAGTGAAGTGTGTGAATGCTGTCTGAGAGTGAGTGTGTTCCCAGGAGAGAGATGACATGAGTGACGGTGCAGGAGATGGGTCAGAGCTGCTTCTGGAAGTCCTGAGCCAGGAGGTGACCTCTGTTGGGCTCTGCTCAAGTGCCTCCTGGCCTCCTGCTCGTGTCTTGTGGCTTCCTCTGTCCTGGGACCCCCGCCCAATCTTGTCACTGTGGCCATGCCTGGCCTTCTCCCTGTGTCTCTGCCGTCACAGGATGCCCCCTGCAGTGCAGTCTCTGGGTCCACACTCCTTATGCCAGTTGAATTGGTGTCATCATAGCCTCTTCTCTTAAAGAACTTCTTTAGTGAACTTATTAGAAAGGTGGAAGACAGGCAGAGACCACCCATCTGTTGCTTCACCTGCAATGGTGAGGGCCCAGACAGGGGGAAGCTGGGAATTCAACCAAGGTCTCCCTTATGGGCAGCAGGAACCCTGGCATCTGAGCGCCTGCCTCAGCTCCCAGGGCTGCATTAACAGGAGCAGAGCAGGACTTGACCCCAGTACCCCAATGCGCAGTGGTGTGGGGGTTCACAGGCCGCCGGTAAATCTTCTCTGCTGAAGCCCCATGTCTTGTGTTGTTTCCTTCTCATTTTATCGCATTTTAGCCCCTCAAACACCTGTCTAGCTGAGGCGGGGCCAGACTGAAGCCAGAAGCAGGAGTGCCAGCCAGCTCTCCTGTGTGGGTGGCAAGGCCCTGGGCGCCTGGGCCTGCCGTCTCTCCTGGCACATTAGCAGGGAGCTGTGTTGGAAGCAGAACAGCCAGGAATGGAACAGGGCACTCTCATGTGGGTGTCTTTAGCAGTGCCATAACACCCATCTCTACAAAATGGTTTTGAAAAAAAAAAACCCTAATTTAGTGATACCTGACACCCTGTGGGACCATCTGGAAACCTTATGTAGTGCCTATGCTGGGAACTGTCTGGAGAAAAATCATCCTCATGGTGAGAAAGGGCTCCTCTGGGTCATTTGTGTGGTCCACTGGTTATGTGTGTGGTCTTTCTAGTCCCCAGATATGACTGGAGCGAGGGTAGTAAGCTGTGGATGGCAGAAGTTTTTAGACCATGTCCCAGGAGCCAGCGGCAGACAAGTGCTTTGAGAGCTGCCTTCTCCCATCATCGCCATGTTACAGATGAGGGCCCGGCAGCCCCAAGGGAGAGGCAGCTGGCCCAACCTCTGCCCTGCAGGCTCAGGAGTCCTCTGCTCCACAGCCTTGGCCCTTAAGACGCGACTTCAGGGTTCCTGTGGCCTGCGAGGTGGACCCTGTCTGGTGTGTGACTGTGGGTCAGACCAGCTAAGCTGCAGCCAAGAGGCCCTCTCCCTCAGAGGCTGCACTTGGCAAGGTGCAGCCTGGCCATCCGTCAAGCCCCAGGGACAGATTTAGTGCCCTTAATCCCCCTCTTAAGTCAGGTCTCTGCTTGTCACCAGCCTGCCGGGACCCCTGGGAGATCTGTCTATGCAGGCTCAGGGGTCAGAGTCTGGCATTTGCCAAGGAGCCAAGGGGAAGATGCCTGGCTTCCAGTGTGGCCAGAGCACTGAGCTGTGAGTCCCCCAGCTGCTCACTCCTGCCAGGGGAGCCCCAGTTGGGGGAAGTGATAGGAAGGTTGGCAGAGGCCAACTACAGCATGAATATGGTGTGGTCCTTCTGAAACTTGTGCTAAAATCAGACTGCCACTGGGGCACCACTGGGAGGTCGCTGAGCTAGCTAACACCTCCTAGCCCAACCCTCCCTGTTTGGGTGAGAAATGAATTAGATCACACATTGGACCATGTTTGCACCTGGGTGGTGATCACAGGCAGAAGGGCAGCAGAAGGTGGGACTCTGCTTGGGACCCTACATCCCACGTTGGGGGTCTGAGGCCAAATGCAGGCCTTGCTTCTGACTCTAGCTTCCAAGGCACCCTGGGAGAGGGTAGGGATGGCTCCAGGGCGAGAGTTCCTGACACCCACACGGGAAACCTGGATTGAGTTTCCAGCTTCTGGCTTTAACTTGGCTCAGCCCCAGCCGTGGGAGGCTTTGACTCAAGGGACAGGAGCACTTTCTTCTTTCCCCCCTCTGTCTACTTTTCCAATAAACAAAGAAAGAAATGTGAGGAGTGAGAACCACCCCTTGCATGGTGATGTTTTACTTACCAGGGCTGCTTCCTCAGCTGGGGCTCGTGTAGAGCACGGAGGGTTGGCTTAGATACCTCTCAGGAGAGGAGCTGGGACCCCGGGAATTCCTGAGAACCCCCAAAGAGCGTGTGGGTGACAGAGAAGGGGACCCTGGAAGGAGCTGGAGAGGAGTGATGGGAGCAGAAGCAGGAGAGAGGTGTGGGGCCAGGGGAAGTGGATCCTAGGGAACAGCTGAGGGACCTGTCGGGGCGTCCACCTGCAGACAGCACCCCGTGCCCATCCGCACCTGACCTGGGGCCGGAGGTGCATAGGGAGGCTGCCCATCTCTTGGGCAAGTGTGCCCCTCACCTGGGAGCAGGAGATGGAGACACAGACATGAGCCGTGACAGCCCTGTCACATTGGGGTCACAGAGACCACCCGGCCTACCATAGTGCGACCGTGGGATGCATGAGAGGGCTGTCCTGGGTGGACACCTTTCCTGTTTTTAGGAAAACACCTACCTGGGCTGGTGGCACCTGGTTTGTTTATAGAAGGAAAAGGGAAAGGGGGAAGTGTGTGTGTGTGTGTGTGTGTGTGTGAGGCGGGTGGAACAGACCAGCTTAGGTCTTTGTCCCCAGAGCATTCACTGGACCTCCACGAGGGCCAATCAGGCTGTCACTCCACTTTGCCTACAGGGTATCAGAGCAGACTGTGCTCGGGTGACAGGGCTCCGAGCAGGCAGGCGAGGGGTACTGCTCATCCAGATAGGAAGTGACTGGGGTTGAGTACACAGCCTGGCCATGGCTACCCTGCCAGGGGCCCTCTCTTTTCTTGCCTCTTCCTGTTCCTCCCTGGTCAGCTGAACTCCCTCCCCAGCCGGCACCCAGTACCCTAAGGGACTCCCTGATGAATGGTGACCATGGAATCCTCACCACGAGTGTCCCTCTCCTGCCTAGGACCCTCGTGGCTTCCTGCTCGGTCTGTGTGACCAGCTGCTTCATTCAGGCTCAAGCTCCTGCCCCCCAGCTCCAGGTGAGGACTGCCTGGGGGAGGCTGCCATTCCCTAAAGCCAGGCCAACAGCCGCTGCTAGGTCCTGAATGGAGCTGGGTGTTCCTAGCCCTAGACCCCAGGTACTCTCAGCACTGAGTGGCTAGCATTTCCTAGTTCCTCTCCCCCACCGGCGGTTCTGCTGGATACAGCACCTGCTGCAGCCCACTGTGGTGACTCAGAGCCTGCTGGGCAGTGTTCAAAGCGGAACCCCACTGACCACGGCCTCCTCGGGTCCCAGGAGGATGGCTCAGGGTCTCTTTCCAAGGACAAGGCTTTCTTGACACCCCGACTGTGCTTTCTGCTTTCTGGGGATTGCATTGGGGCTGGCAGGCAGGAAGCAGGGGTGGGGGTGATGGGTGCCCGTTTCCATAGCTGCCCACCTGAAGAAGTGGAGTCTGGAAGGTGAGGTAGAGGCAGGGATGGGCCCTGACGGGTGGAAGGTAAGGAGGGGTCAGGTGAGGCGCCACAGTTGGTGCTGAGAGCCCTTGAGTGGGATGAGCCTGACTTGGGGACTCAATGAGGCCTGGGTTTGGGGCGTCCCATTGCTGCTGGTGCAAGGGCTTCAATTTTGGGCCACTTTGAAAGGGACCATGTTGAGGGTCCCAGCCCTGTCCTGTTTCTTCCCTGCCAGCTGGCCCCAGACTGAGCCCTTCAGGGTTCAGTGCACCAGGCCTGGGGAGTCCATTTGATCCTTGTGGCTCCTAGGCCTGAGCTACAGAAGACTTCCATCCCCGAGGAGGCTTAACCTTGGACCTTGGATTACAGATCGTCTGTTTTGTTTACTTGAGAAAATGAGATTAATGCTCCATCTACTGGTACATTTCCCCAAAGTCTCCAAGAATTGGTCTGGGGCCCAGTGGCATGGTCTAGCGGCTAAAGTCCTCGCCTTGAACGCCCTGGGATCCCATATGGGCGCCGGTTCTAATACCGGCAGCTCCACTTCCCATCCAGGTCCCTGCTTGTGGCCTGGGAAAGCAGTCAAGGACGGCTCAATGCATTGGGACACTGCGCCCGCGTGGGAGACCTGCAGGGGGTTCCAGGTTCCTGGCTTCGGATCGGCGCACATCGGCCCATTGCGGCTCACTTGGGGAGTGAATCATCGGCTGGAAGATCTTCCTCTCTGTCTCTCCTCCTCTCTATATATCTGACTTTGTAATAAAATAAATAAATCTTTCAAAGAAAAAGAGTTGGTCTGCACCTCCGAGCGGGTGACAGGGACCCGGTTGCTCAAGCCATCACCGCTGCCTCTCTGGGTGGGAACTAGCAAGGAGCTGAGATCAGAAGTGGAGCCAGGAATTAGCCCCAGGCACTGTGACATGGGCCATGGAAGCCCCAGGTGGCACACCAAGCACCTCCTCAAACGAATCCGAATCCATCCTTCCATGAACCCCTGTACTTCCTGCTGGCAGCCGACAGCACGTGGGCAAACTTGAGATTGGCAGTCAACAGCAGTGGAAACTAAATCTCAGCATGGGGCCTTGAGGCTGCCGCAGCCGCCCAAGACCCTGCCCAGGACAGGACGCTCAGAACCCACCAGTGTCGCTGCACTCCCCCTGCCACCACGCACACCACCAGCCCATCATCTCCTGCCCGGGACCTGCCCCCCAGGCCCTTGCCGGGCTCCACCCACATCCCCAGCTGCCCGGGACCTGCCCTGTGCCAGGGTCAGCAGCATAGCTTTCCCAGGGCTCCTGCCATGATGCTTCCTCCCCATTTCCCCACCCCCAGGGCTGCTCAGGGGCTCCCCCTCCCCTCTAGCCCCAGCCCTCCCCCAAGATCCAGGTCCTACTTACCCTATGGGAACATCATGTGGTGACATCACGCTGTGACATCACGCCATGACAGCCTGCGCAGATGCCTGCAGGAGGCACAGCCTCTGCCTTTCTTCTGAGAGATGGGGTCATAGCACCGACAAGCCAGGTGGGAGGTGGCAGTGCTGGCAGCTAGCATGTGCCAGAGGAAAGCCACGAAGTTCTTCCTATAGATCAAAGTGAAGGCACAGTGAGGTAGGCTGAGTGACAGAGAGGTCACGCTCCCGGCTTTTATTGTAGTGTGTGGCTCTGCTGTTCACTCAGTTACTTGTTAGAGCTGCTTTCGTCTGGACTCGGGTGTCTGGAATCTTAGCCAGGTCACATCTGCAGGGGACAGGTGCCTGGCCGGCCTGTGTTCCTGATGGGGACCCTTGCTGTGCAACTGGGTCTGGTGCAGTCTGGGGCAGTCATGCAGTGGGGTGGGTTCCTCCCGGGCCACTGGCTCTGGGGTGTGCTCTGGCTGGGCCAGGGCCCTGCAGAGGCTGCCGCACCCTTCCAGGTGGGGGCTGACAGGCCATGGGCAGGCATGGCCTCTACATACAGCTGGCGTTTGACCATGAGCCCCCTCTGGCAGCCCAGCACTTCAGTTCTTGTCACAAATATAGGACCCCAGATGGAGCTCTTGGCTCCCAGCGTCTGGCTGGCCCAGCCTCAGCTGATTCAGGCCTCTGGGGAGTGAACCAGCAGGTAGAAGATCTCTGTCTCTCCCTCACTTTCCATCACTCTGCTCTTCAAACAACTAAACGAATCTTAAAGAGAACACCTCAGCCTCTTGTCCCTGACCCCACAACCCACCAAAGCTCTCCTGCCTTGAAGGAATTAGGGAAGGCCTCTGGGAGGAGGTGGTATTCAAATCATCTGTGATATCCAAGAGAACTGCAGCAGGTTGGGGAACAGTGCTGATTTGTGTGCTGGGACCTGTGCAAGGAACTCCTCCTTCTCCTGGCTCTTGCTTGATGCAAAGCCGCTGGCCACACACTGCCTCTGGCTCAGCACTGGGGTCCAATGATGGGTGACACAGATGCGACCCTGACCTCACAGTGCTGGGTCCTGGACAGGGCCTGGGGATGACCTTGAGATTGACCTCAGCAGTGAAGGTCACTCTGCTCCAGCCACACAATTTTACACCATGGTCCTCCTGCTGTGGGCACCGTGATGTCCTTGTCCGATAGAGACCGAGGCTCAGGGCTCAAAGCACTGTGGGGAGGGCGCAGAGCCGGAGCCAGGCCTGTTGCCTCACACTTGGGTGCCCAGAACCCAGGTATGTGTGGGCAGAGCAGCGCTCACCCTGGTCTGGGAGTACAGGGAGTTCTGTTTCACTTCTCCACTGGCTGGAGACCCCCAGCCCAAAGCTTCAGAGTCATGTAGGGAAGCCAGGGTGAGCATGTGGGTCAGACTCGGCGCTCAAGGCCAGCCGTGTGACTGCTTAGTGGGGCCCGTGAGTGGCATGGGAGGGATTTTCTGGGATTTCTGTGGAACCTAGTGTCTCCTAGCCTGACCTCACTTCACAGGGCAGTGTCTGAGGCCTGGCCTCATGGCAAGCCCCCGGGAGCCACCAGTCTGGGGCCTGGAGCCGTCATGTGGGTACTGACCATGGTTGCTGAGGCCATAGTGGCTGCAGGGGTGCCCTGAAGCTGAGGCCCTGTGGGTCTCGTGGCATTCATTGCCAGGGGTAGCTTCCCACTTCGCATATGGGAAAATTGAGGGTGGGTAGGTTAAGTCAGCTGCTGCCCAACATTGCTTGCAGCTGCTACTGCTCTTCTGTCCCAGGCAAGTCTCGCTTGCAGTCATTGTTTGTGTAGGTGGTAGGGTGCGTGAGGACCACAGGTGCCTGGCCATATTGGGTTCTGGCAAAGTCCTAGCTGGGAGAAGTTGGCTCCTGTGCACCTGAGTGTCCTTGACAGAGGCAGTCGGTGTCTTGGATGTGGCGGTTCTTGCTCAGGCAGCTGTTTGATCCTTCCACTCCAGCAGTGTGGGTGGCTCTACACACTGCATGTGGGAGAAGGACCATGGGGAGCACCTCCCTGCTCCCAGACTGAGCCCAGGTCCATCCGAGCCTCTGCGGGCACCTCCAGCCCACCCCTCAACACTACTGTGAAGACCCCCTGGAAGCGCTTGGTTCTTCGCTCTTTAGGTTCCTCCCACTAGCTCAGGAAGTCCCATGTGGCTTCCCATATCTCAGATGGGAAAACTGAGACCCAAAGAGGTTAATCAGTGGGCTCCTGGGCAGCAGAAAAACATCAGTCATATTAATCTCCGTGTCCGTTTGTATTAAATGATGTGACCACAGTGGGAAGGAGACCACCCAGCTAGACAAGCCCAGGGCCATCTCCAGCCTCCCAGACAGGCCAGGACTTATTCAGCAAGGTCGGCCCAAGATCAGAAAATGCCTCCAGCCTAACCCATCCCCTGCCTCTCTCTGTCCCCGGAGTGCTTTGGAGGTATAGTGCCAAGGTTCTGGGGTGAGCCCTGGGCCCGCATGCATACACCTTGGGCCCTGGGTGCTACATGGAGGGTCCTTAGCCAGGCTGTGAGCCTCAGGTTCTGTGTCTTTGGTTTGGGGGGGGGGGTCATGGCTGTGCCTGCCCACAGGGTGGGACAAGAAGCAATTGAGGTGTAGTGACCCCCGAGTGTGTCCATTTATCATTCATCCATCCAAGTGGATATGGAGTATAGGGGTCCTATGGGGACTGCCAGTCAGGAGCCAGAATGAGGCCAAGGACATGGGCACCAGCTGGGGGCAGACGGGAGCCTGCACAGAGGGGGTACCGGCTATGTGGGCCTGGGCCTCTGCCTCCTCTGCACCCCTCTCTTCATTCCTTTGGGATGGTGCCCAGAACCTGACCTGCTTTCACAGTGGAGGCTGTGTCTGCCCTCCTGGATCTGGGACAAGCGCAGCCTGAGCCCCCTACTCCACTACAACCCTAGGTGAGAGGACCTTGCAAAGCCACCTGCCAGTGTCCCAGAGCCAGCCCGTAGCTGCTAGCTGCTGGCCCTGTCCCCATGCTGGGCACACCCTCTGTAGTGGCTGGGGACGGGTTCAGGGATCAGCTGATGTCCTGGACATGCATTTCTAGTCCTGGCTGGGAGGACCCCCGTCCCCACCCCACCCCACCTCCCTGCTGTCTCCAGCACCTCCCCCTCCCTC
The DNA here is from genome assembly GCF_030435755.1 of Ochotona princeps. NCBI lineage: Eukaryota > Metazoa > Chordata > Mammalia > Lagomorpha > Ochotonidae > Ochotona > Ochotona princeps. Next base: position 35,449,699 of record NC_080852.1, on the reverse strand, counting down.
TGCTCCCTCTGCAGAGGCAGCTGCTCCTCTCAGATTCCACTGCCCGCCCACCCACCCTCCCCAAGGCCGGCCCACCCTACTGAGACCATCAGCCTCTGGCGCCTGGCACAGGCCACCGCCCATCCTGCCAGAGCGGCTGCTGCCAGGGGAGCCTGCCCACCCTCACGTCGCCCAAGCCCCAGGCACCAGCTAGACGCACACCCAGCTCAGCAGAAAGAGCCAGCTCAGGTCACCCCGGGAAGTGGCTGTGGCTCCAGCCTCCCCGAAGGCCTGGCCCGGGAAAGTCTCTGCTGGTTTCTTAGAAAGACCCCTCAGTGGAGACGCAGGCAGCGCTGGGGCCCCACCTAGAGGGAAGGAAAGACTCTGCCTGACACAGGCAGGTTGTGTGACCCAGCTGGTCACTCTCCCTGTCCCTGTCCCAGGTCAGAAAACAGGACAGTGTGGGAACACGGCCCAGAACAGTGCTCAGGGGTTCACGGGCCACACGCCAGGGCCGACGGTGGCCAGCAAGGAAAGGAGGCCAGGCCAGAGACTGTGTGGGGGGGTGGGGGTTGGAAAAGGCTTGGGAAAGCAGAGCGGCAAAGGCTGGGAGCCAGAGCATGGCAGGGCAGTGGGTACGGGAGATGGAGAGGGGAAGGGTTGGGGACCTCCTGGCTGGGCATGAGGAGCCCAGAACCATCCTTGAAGAAGCGACGCTGTTGCTGAGCCTGGGATGCCTGCAGAGAAGTTGGGTTTAGGGGCATGGAATGGGCCCCATGAGAGAATGACCATGCCCAGGGACACAGCAGTGATGAGTTTTACCAATTGATGGCCCTCAGTGCCAGCAGGCAGGCCACTGCCAGTCGGGAGCCCCCCTTTCCTCCCTGCTCTCCAATGTCACATGTCAACAGGTGCCCCAATTTCCTGGGTTCACATCACACCAGAGCTGGAAGGGACTTTGCGGTGAAATAGTTTTCCTGATGGGAAAACTGAGTTATAGAGGAGTGGGGACTTGCCTGTGTTCACCCAGGGGAGTTGGGGTGAGGGTTGAGACCTCCCAGGTGAGGCTGTTAGCAAGGCCATAGCATCAGTTGCTGGTGGTGAGTGGGTGTGGGAGTGGAGGAGATGATGTCTTCGACTCTTGGACAGTCAGCTTCGTGGTTCCAGCTTCATGGGAGGCTGGAGGCTCTGCCCTCTTGTCACTTGTTGGGAAGGATAAGTAACAGCCACAGTGGCAGGAGGGGGTGGCAGGAGATATGCAGACACGTTGTCCCGACCCTGCCTGTCCCTGCTGCAGCGCCCTGAGCACCTGCCGAGCACCTGCTGACTTGTTTCCTATTCTCCCTTAACCATACGCTGCCATGCTGTGTGCCCAGTTGGAAAGGCTGTTGGTCAGCCAGAGGTGAGGAACAGCTCATGGGCAGGTGTGTGTAGCCGGTTATGTGCTGATCCTTGTTGCCTTGTGGAAGAAGATTGGGAAATCCCAAACTGAGGGCCTGATGGCAGCCCTCAACAGCTCTGACAACAAAGCCTGATAACAAAGGCAGATGGAGATACTGGAGCGCATGTGTGGATTTCCCTTCTGGGTCCCAAGATGCCCCAGGATGTCTTCCATGCCAAGCAGAGTTCCAGGTCTTTGGCAATGCATGCCCCCTTCCAGCCTTGGGTGTAGCTGCCAGGTCTGGGAGCTAGACCAGTGTGGGGTGAGGGGCTCCAGAGCCCAGGGGCCCTGAGGCAGCCCCCTGCTTGTCAAACTGTGTGGTTAGAGTTTTTCTCTTTCTTTCTTTTGACTGTTTATTTGAAGGCAGAGTGACAGAGAGAGAGAGAGAAAGATCTTCCATCTGCTGACTTGATCCCCAATGCCTGAGACAGACAGGTTTCCCTGGTGGCTGGGGATAGTGGCTCAAGCCCTTGAGCCATCTTCCGCTGCTTCCCAGACATAGCAGCAGGGAGCTGGGTCGGGAGCAGAGCTGCAGGCACTCAACACTCAGATTTGGGATGTGGGGGACTTAAGTGGCAGCTTAACCTGTTGCTTCACAGTGCCCACCTCGATAGGCACCTCGTGCCCTCTCTTGCCTGCTGAGTGGTCCCAGCCAGGCCTTGGGGGCTCACCTGGCCTCAAGAGCTCTCAGTGGACAGGGTGGTCTTGCAAGTGCTTGCACAGGTGTTTCTGTGTTGGATGCCCGGATGTGTCTGGGTGGCAGAGAGTCAGCAGAATGGGCTTCTTCCACCTCAGAGGTGGGAAGAACAGAGGTTGACAGGAAGTGCTGTAGATCAGGCGACAGTGGGGTACTGTCATCCTCCCAACAGTCACCCTTAGGGGCAACAACTTAAGAAGCCCTGGCCTGTCAGGTCCGCTTCCCTGCCCACAGTGCAGGGAGAGGGAAAGTGTCAACCATGAACCCTGGACTGTTGTCTGAGATCCACCTGAGCTGTCACAATTCTGGAAATGTTCCCTGAGCCCCGCTGTGTGTCTGGCCAGGGCTGTTCTGCTGTGTCCCGGCTGTGTGGACTTGGACCAGGGGCTGGCCCTCTTTGGGCTCAGCTTCTTCACCCACAATGGATCTGCTTAGAGCTCGCATTACTTGGTGGTTCAAAGTTCTTAGGATTGGTGTAGATCCTGGCTTAGAATAAGACCGAGCATTCAGCAGGTGTTGCTGCAGAGTTGGCCTGGGGGCTCAGCCAGAAAGCAGGAGCCACGTGGGTGGGGGGCAGGTCTTTGGGCAGGCCACCAGCAAGGGGAGCAAGGACAGCAGCTGGGAGAAGCTCCTGGAGCTTGGAGAGTGGAGCAGCTGGGCAGCAGGTGTACTCTGGCTGCCATGGAGAGCAGTGAGTGGGGCTGCAGCAGGCTGGGGGTGGGGCGGGAGGCAGGAGGTGACTCTGCCAAGGTGACTGTGTTAGGGATGAGGCAAACGTTTCCCACACACATGAAGATCAAGCTTGCTGGCAGAGGCTGCCCTACACAAGCAGGCTCTGGTGTAGAGGGGTACAGCAGTGGGCAAAGCTGTGGGCACCTGTTGCACGGTATATCAGCTCACCACAAGATCTTCCGGAGCAATGGACAGCTGCTGCTCCCATTTGCAGATGCAGAGACTGAGGCTCGGCAGGGTGAGGGGCCCTCCCAAGGCCTCAAGGTAGGTAGCCCAGCTCTGAATGACTGCTGCCCATCTCCTTCGCCCCAGCTGCCAGGAAAAGGCCCTTGGTGCCCACACAGGGGAGAGTGAGTTGGCAGCAAATACAGGGAAAGGTGATTGAATGAGGGACCCAGCTGAGAAAGAGATTGAGAGGTGGGAGGAGCAGGGAGGAGCTGGGTGGATGCCGGATGCAGGTGTGGGTCTGTGGAACAAGCTGAGCATGGCTGCAGGAAGCAGGACCAATGCTGGTTACCTACCTGTCTGCTTATCTGGCTGGAGTCAGAGAGGAAGGCAATGTCACCTGGGCTGTCAAGGAGCCAGCGGGTAGCTGTAGGTCTCCCCATCCAGGGAGGGACCAGGGCCGGGTGAGTAAGTCACCTCAGTGCCCCCGGTGCCCCCCTGGACTTAGCTACCCCTGTAATGTTCAGGTGGGGAGACTGAGGCAAGGAGAGGGCAGAGGGATCTGAGCCTTGACCTGGACCACCTCGTCCCAGGGCCACAGGGTCTTGGCATTGGCTCCTCTGCCACCTGCAGCTACTGCTCAAACCAGCATATTGCAACAGAGCAAGAAAGGGCTGATCCATGTGCAAGTGCTGCACAGACCTGGCCTGGCTCCAGCCCCTTCTTGGGGTCTGGCTGCTTGGGAGAGCTCAGAGGCAGCCAGCGAGTGGCAGGGTCAATGACACCTGGGCCCTTGTCTACATGGTCATTTGCAGAGGGGAGGGCTACTCTCAGGCAGTTTGCCTCTGGGGGCTGTACCAGGCTCTGCACTGGTCACCTTGCTAATCCTCACTGCAGTGTTGAATCCCCAGGGAGCAGGTAACAAAACAGAGGTTCAGAATTCCTGCCTCTGGTGGGCATTTCAGGACCTGTCTATTCTGCAAGCACCTGCCAAGGGTATCCTCCCTCCATCTGCCAAGGGAATGCTCCCCCCTGGCAGAGGAGCCAGGCCCGGGTGCCTGGAACAAGGCTGGCTGGTACCAGGAAGCCTGTGAAGCTGGGTGGAGTGTGGGACACGCAGTCACCCCGGCACGGGTGCACACACCTGTCCCTTGCTGCCTGGGCCTGCCTGAGGGGCAGCAGCCGTCGGTCACTCTTGACAAATGAGTACAGAGAGGCACGTGGGGGCAGGGGTGGAGGGACAGTTGGGATTCAGACCAGTGCCTTGGGACTCCAGACTGGTTGTCATTTTTCCTGTCCCACCTGTTCCAGGATCTGGATCCCCTTCTTCCAAAGGGGCATCCCTGGCTTCTCTTGGCTCGTTCCTTCATTCATTGCACTCATCCAGGCTCCCATCCAGGACTCCCAGGGCTTTCTGCGGGCACGGCTGTTCGTAAGATGTCAGGGACCTCTGCTCAGTGCTTCCCGCTAGCTGCCAAGACTCAGCAGGGGACCTGGTCCCTGTCCTGTTCTTGCCAGGTAAGAGGCCCGGCAAGGAAGTGGCAGAGAAGGTCTGGGCTTAGCCTGGCCAGCTTGACCTGCTGAGTCACGGAATTGGGGCACCACGAGGCATATTGACCTCTACCTTTCTTGCATCTGCGGCAGGAGCGAGGTCAGTGCCAGGCCTGCCTCCCAGGGCCCCATGTTGGCCTCGTCCTCACGCCCTTTGTACCCTCCCGTACCTTCTCCTGAGATACTCTTGGCCCTGAACACCTGGGTGTGTCGGAGCAGGCGAGAGGCTGGCAGGGCCTTGGCCTTGGCCGGGCCGCCCCTCCCACCACCCTGCCCTGTGATGCAGGGTTGACAGCCGGGGTGCTGGCCTCCTGGTCGTTCTGCCCACACCTGTCTCTCCCAGCTGGATGGAATGTGGGACTCCAGGGAGGCCAGCAGGTGTGGTGGGTGAGCAGGGTGTTCCCTGCGGGAAGCCAGTGACCCCTCAGGCCTCTCGGAGCCTCCATCTCCCCTTCTGTGGGATGGCAATGCTGGCAGGCATTGCAGATGAATGCAGGGCCCCCCCGTGGTGGACCAGCTCCCTTGCAGGCCTGCGTACAAGAGCTTGATGTCCGGTCTGGGTTGAGAAGGGTTCTGAGGATCGTCAGGAGGAGGTCTCCGTGTGGGAAGTGGGTTGTGTGCCTGGGAGCAGGTATTTGCTGTTCTCTTTCTTCTACTGCTTGGGGCGCAGGCTGAGGTCCTCTCCTGAACCACAGGCCCTGCGCCACCTGTCCTCCCACCCCCTCCAGGCTTTACCCTTCCCCGCCCTCATGCTCGCCTTACACCTTACAGCCACACCAGCCCCAAGTGAAGGACGTTGCACGTTGGAATGCCCCCACCCCGATGTTTGCACGACGCTCCCCTCCAGCTTTGGGCTTTGTTCCAATGCCTCCCTATCAGAGCAGGACTCCCTCCCACTTCATGCAGCCACTGCACCCCCTCAACAAGCTCCTGGTTCATGTCTTCTTTTGAGTTTAAGCTCTCTCCACTTCTGCACGTACTAGGCATTGCTACCTTAAAAATTATTTATTTACTCATTTACTTGAGAGAGAGATGGAGAAGGAAAAAGAGAGAAAGAGAGAGAGATCTTCTCTCTGTTGGTTCCCAAGAGCCAGGCCTGGGTTAAGCTGGAGCCAGGAGCCAGGAGTTCTGACTGGGTCTCTCACATGGATGGCAGAGGGTGAGGACTTGGGCCACTCTGCCCTACTGCCCCTCCCTGGAGACCCCAGGGTTCTGGCTCCTTCCCTGTAGCTAAGCTTCTGTACCCGTCTGACCCTCCTGGCATAGAGGGTGCTGTCCTAGGCAGGGGTGGATTCTGGTGCATGCACCCTCGTGTCCATGGCACTGCCTGGCACCAGGCCGACAATGAGCACTGCACAGAAGGTTCGCTATGCTGGAAAGCCAAGGGCTCCCAGCCTCAGGCCAAACCCCTTCCTGCCTCTGCACGGGAGGGGCGTACGCTGTTGCCAGCCATGCAGGACACTGGCTGAGTCTATTGCACCATTATCTCATCTTCATGGTCTGTTGATAAGCATGGGGTGAGTGCCTACTTACAGATGAATAAACTGAGGCCCAGAGAAGTTAGGGAACAAGCCTGAGGCTGCTCAACAAGGGCAGAGCTGGGGTTCAAATTCGGTGTCTTTTGGAGGGTTTGGGGGCTGGGAGATGGGGTTGTTGAAGACGGCACACGGGGAGGCCAGAATGCACAGGCCTGGCTGCCATCTACACAAACTCACTCCCCAGGCTGCAGGCTGAAGCTGCCCACCCACTGCCCACACAGGAATGCACCTGGGCAAGCTCTGGCCATGGTGAGGCCCTGAGAGGAGTCCAGGGCCAGGCTGGGAGGCGAAGCATGGCTGAGGCTGCAGCTCCAGGCCGTGGGAGTTCCTTGGAGGAAATCCGACCAAGATGCTCTGTTTGCTGGCTGACAGTGGATCTGGAGCTATCCAGGGATGTGGGTGATTAACTTGGCCCTGGGGACGTGGGAGATTTCCTCCCCAGCCTTGAGGGGCCTCTGTGCCTTGGCTAAAGGAGAAGAGGGTGATGTTAGAGGCTGGCTCAGCCTACGAGGCCCCGAGGGAGTCCTGGCATGGAGCGCCATCCAGGGATTAACTGGCTCTGTCCACCCCAGCCGAGGCACATCTCCCCCCTGGGCTGGCCCTGCCTCAGACTACTCTCCAAGAGTACTCCTCGGGCACAGCATGGTGCAGCTAGCTTAGCTGAGCTCCTGCTGATTGCAGTGTGGGGCTGGTTTGGCATCAGACTTGGCCAGCTTTGGGTCGTGCCTCTGCCTCTCTGCTGTGTGACCCGGCCTCAAGCTGCCACTCCTTCACCTGGGAGATGTGGTCTCCCCTTTCAGGACCGCTGGGGAGAAGCCAGGTTCTTGCAGTTTAGGAAAACTCCCCCAAGGACCACGCCTGAGGTGACCTCAGCCTACAGAGCAGTCTGGAAGGACACACAGGTGCAGAGCACAGGGCCATGGTGCATTAAACCAGGTCTGTGAGCATCTGCGTGGGGCTCATACATTGAGAGCTTGGTCAGGACAGCAAAGCGGAGCCGCTCCGTCAGCAGGGGGATGTTGAGGGTAGGAGGAACGAGTGGTGTACTCCACTCCAAGCACCTTGAGTCGGGTGCTTGGAGTACACCTCGTGTGACCAGTCTGCCACTTACATTTTATGCCAGTTGCTCAGAATCACCCTAGTGGACCAGCACCGTTATTTTCCATTTCACAGATGGACAAACCAAAGCACAGCATAGCCAAGAGACTTGTCTGCACCCACATAGCCACTGAGTGGCAGCGGCAAGTTCTGAGTCCAGGCCAGTGGCCTTCCGGCCAGGGTTCCCCATGCTGTGTGTCTGACCAAGCCAGTCCTGAGGGCACACCCTCAGAGCGGGAACCAGCAGCCTGCAGCTGGGGGCAGGTGCTTCCAGGTGGGCCCTGGGGTGTGTGGGGCTCACCGGGAAGAGTGCAAGGGCAGAGATGATGGTAGCTGCGGGCAAGTGTGTGCTTCAGTGGGAGACATCAACCATCTGATGTCACCATGATGGTGACACGTGTGGCTGGGCAGCGTGAGGCCCGGCTCATCGGGGGAGCTGCCTAGGCGGCCCGGTGAATCCCTGGGACCTGGACCAGCACTGGGGCTGCAGAGGGAGGAGTGGACTTGGGGAAAGCTGACCTCCAACTTCCCTGGCTGAGTCCTGTCCAAGGGCAGTGGGTGGTGGGACTTCCTTGGGGCCAGGGGAAGGGCAGGGCCATGTGGCTCACCTCAGGAAACCTGCTCACAAGCAGCCCAAGTGGCCGACTCGGCCATGGTGGACCCAGAACAGCTATGCCCCCACCTCAGCCCCGTGGGCTAGACACAGTTCCTGTTGTGTCGCCGGGGACCCTGGTGTTCATGTGTGCCTGGCCTGGGTCTGTTGCGACTGCTCAGCCTGGGCCATCCTCTCTGTGGCCCTCTTGGGACAGTCCCTCGTTCTAGCCTGTGCAGCCCTCTCTCAACTCTCCCTCCTCCTCTTCCCTCTTCCCCCCATTGCCTCAGGCTATGACCCAGCTCCTCTGTCCTGTCATCTTGCCTTTGGGCTGCAGCCTGCGCTGTTCCCCTGCCTGGCATGTTTGTCCCCGCGGGGTCAGGAGCCGCCTGCAGAGCCCAGGCTGAGTTCCGTGGGCTGAGCTCCATGGGTAGGGAGTGGAGGAGTCTGTGGTAGGGGACCCTGGGCTGTGGCCAGCCCCTCTTGCCACAGTGTTCTCAGCCGAGCTGGCCGCCAGACCCCAGGGCCTCAGGAGGAGGCAAGGGGACCAGGCAGGCCCCACAGGGCTGTCGCCTGAGCTGCCAGGGATCTGGAATGCACAACCCTGTCCCATTCTGACCACAGTCGGAGAAGAATCCTGATGGAAACAAACTCTCGCCTCAGATGGCAGGTGGCGTCCCGGATCCCAGACCCTAACAAGGGCCCACCTGCGTGCTGCCCAGCACTCACACCTGTCTATATGCCACTGTGTCTGATGCCTCCTATTGCAGGGAGTAGGACGGGGAAGCAAGGGATAGGTGGGGAGAGGCCCTGCACATATAATGACATGACCAACATGTTCTGCCGGGGTCTGTTCCAGGCCCCTGGACGTGTCGGTCCCCTCTAGGCAGTCTCACGTCTTCCTGCCACTTAGTTTGACGCCACTCTTGGTGGTGGAGGTGGGGCATGGGTGCTGGGAATGGCTCTTCCTGGGAGACATGAGCAAGCTGAGTTCAGGTCTGGTTGGGATCCAGCTGAAGACAGCTTCCCTTGCCTCCCTGGCTGTCCCAGTGCTCACAGCTCCTGGCACTACTGCCCAGTGGGCGGGGTGTCCTCCTCCTCCCCCAGCTTCCCTAGAATGCTCCCACCTCGGTCTGCCCCCAGACCCTCGTGAAAGCCTGCTGCCCTTTTCATGGAGTTGCCGGTGGTTTCCCAGGCAGACCAGGACCTTCTTCACACCTTGGCTGATGAGGGAGAGGGTGAGTAGGAGAGATGCATGCTTGTGAGAGCACATTCAAGCTCACCCACGTGAGCCCTCAGCCTGGCCGACCACTCCAGGCTGGGCTGATTCCAATCCCTGAGCCTTAACTGACTCATCTGTCAGATGGGGACAAGGAAGGGACCCACGCGGGGGTGGGGGGACATGGGGAGGATTACACCAGACACTAACGTTGGATGGGGGTGGGGAGAGACCTTCTGGAAGCTCCCCTGCACTCAGTAGCCTCAGTCCCTGCCTTGCCCCCGCCCCGGCTCTCTCCATGCCCTGCGTGATGGAATGAGGAGCGCCCAATGCACCCCCTTTCTGGTCTTCGTGTTTCTGTCTCTTGCGTCCCCCTGCTTGACCTGGCCGACCCCTCCTGCTATTGTAGGGGGCTTCTTAGGCCTGCCAGGGTCCTCCCTGATCCCCATGAGGTTTTGAGAAAGGATACTTGGAATTTGGGGCTTGCCTCTCGTCCTAGGTCGCAGTCACGTGAAGCCCCGAGCAGGCTACTTTTGCTGCCCTGTGTCAGTTTGCCTCTACTGAGAAGCAGAGATGAGAAGCCTGCGTTCTCCCCGTGCTCCTGGCTGCAGTGGAGGGAGGGGGTTACATGTGCATTTTCTGGGGAACAAAAGAAGTTTGGACCTCACCCTGGGTGAGTTACATAAGTTCCGAAACTTATTTTTCCCTGTAATTACAAGCCACTCCAGGAGCCCTGGTGAACGGGCCCAAGCTGTGGCCCTCGCCTCTCGCTTGTCAGGACACACACAGCAGAATTAATTTAATCATTGTCTCGGGCCCGCGGCCAGGGGCCTGCCAGGCGCCTCCCTCTGGAACTCCTTAAGTCTCCTGTCAACAGCGTCCGCCCGGCACGTCGGTTTCCCTCCAGTGAGCCGTGCAGCCTCAGAGGGGCCGGCGCCTGCCCGAGCCCCACATGGGGATCCTGTTTACCCTCCTCTGCCCGCAGATTCCTCCTTTAGTGACCCTGGAGCCAGCAGGCTCCCTGACAGGCGTGGGAGGCAGGGGTCTGGGTGGAGGCTGGCGTGAGCATAGCATGGGCCTGGTGGACGGGGTACAGAGAGAAGTCCCCGTGGCTCTGGGCTCCAAGTGCGGGGAGGTGGCTGAGGGCTCCCGGAAGTGGTGTTCACCCTTCTATGTTGGCAGGAGTTGTAAACTTAGATGCATGCCGGGCCCTGGTCATGGTCCCAGATGGGTCCTCTTGTGACCTGTGGGATAAACAGTCTGGACCCAATGTGGGTCTGGCCCTCACCTCCCAGCTCTAGCCCAGTCATGGCCCAGACTCATCCCCGAACTGAGCTGTGCTCTGTTGGTAGGCTAGCCCTGACCCTGGCACCCACTGAGCCCCACTGGCCTGCTCCTAGGACCTGGACACAGGGAGGTGCCTCAGGCTGAGCCCACAGCCTGGGTGCAGACTGCTTCCAGCAATGCACTTGGCCTTGGTCCGGCTCTCCCGAGGGGCTCTACCCGCAGTCCCTCACTGACAGCCCCATTGCTGGGGCTGTAGAACCACATGGTGAGTTCTCCAACTCTATGTCCCAAGGCAGCCTCTTCCACAGGGTCACCTGATACCCCGCAAAACGAACCAAGCCACCTGTGGGGGTGCTAATGGGCTCAGCTCTGAGGCAGGAATTGGAGAGAAGCAGAGACTGGCCCCATGATGGAGGAAGAGAGGGAGAAAGCCATGGTGCTGGGCTAGCCAGGACTGATTCGGCTTCCCCTCTAAGGACAGTGCCCGGAGCCTGTCACATGCCCAGCTGAGAACCACTCGTTCATTCATTCAGCAAATCCATCCCTCCATGTATGAGGTAAACACCTATTCTGTGCTCCAGAGCCCATGTTTGGTAGGGGAGAGGGCTGCCCGAGGATGCCTCCCTCTCCCTGCCACCAACCCAAGCACCTGCATGGGTGAGGAGGTTGTCAGGCATTGTTGCCCAGTCCTCCTCCCCTTGCAGCCCCAGTTCTCTTCCAGTAAGATGAGTAGTTGAGGATGGGGAGCGGGTTGCAGGGACACAGGGTTAGGAAAGTGCTGCCCCCTCCCTGTTGGTTGGACGCAGTGACGAATGTCACACTGCACCTGTGGCTGAGCCCGTTTCCCCATCTGTAACAGTAGGCTGAGGCATCCCTCACTCCAGCTGTCCACAGACTCCCAGTGGTGGACTCCAGGGTCAGAGGTGGAGCCTGGAGGGGCTCAGCTGTCCCACCGTGAGCCAGGTCCCTACCACTCAGCAAACATCACCCAGAGGGCGGCATCTCCCCAGGGCCCACAGAGCATGTCTGGCCACTGCTGGGCAGCCTGGAATTCAGCAAGGCAACGCTGGCCAATAGTTCTGAGTAGGGCATTAGGGAGTCACTGTCCCTCTCACTATGGGGGGCCTCAGTGTCTCCATGCCTCAAGCACAGCCTTGGAAAGGCCTCACTGTGAATCCCAGCCACCTCATAGGAGCGGGGTAACTGGTATTGATTTGTTCAGCTGTCTTCCCATCTGGATAATGGGCTGACAAGTCTCAGTGTTAGGATGTGATGACTGAAAAGTCGAGGGGTTGGAGGTCACAGGGGCTGGCACATTGTTCATGCTTGTGGCACGTGGTGGAAGCCATCGTTTGGAATGCCTGCACCCTGCTTAGCAGAGTGCCTGGAATTGAGTTGCGCCTCCACTTCGGATCCAGCCTCATGCTGCTGTATACCCCGGGAAGCAGAACGTGGGGTCTCAAGTGTTTGGGCCCCTGCCACCCATGCAGGAAACCTGGATGGAGCTCCTGGCCCCTGGTCTCAGCCTGGTCCAGCCCCCAATTATTGTGGCGTCTTGGGGGAACGAACCAATGAATAGAAACTCTTGTGCTAGCTCGCTCTGCCCCTGTGCCTCTTAAATGTTTCAGTGCAGGCTGCTGGATATCACGGGGTGATATCTATGGGTGGCTGGGGCCTGGGGATGAGACTAGGCCAGGTCTGAGCCGCCAGCGAGAGGAGCTGTGGGTGCTGGAGCCTGTGGCTCAGAGCAGGCTGGTTAAGGGTCTGTGTAGGCTGCAGAGGCGCCATGGGGACCCTTACAATGCTACCTTGGCTTGGAGCCCTGTGGGTGCTCAGGTGTCCCATGAAGGGAGGCTCCTTCCAGACCATGGCAAAGGATATTTGGTGGGCAACCAAGAGACTGACCACACAGATGGGCACTGCTTCTGCTAATCCCCTGGAGAGGCAGAGTGACTTTCCCAGGGCTGCCCAGGGAGTGAAAGTTGTGAGTGAAAGTCCAGATTGCCCCCAGCCTGCTCTTCCATGGCCACTTGGAGTGAGAATGTCTGCGCACAAGCCCTGTGTCTGCGGAAGGACCCCACCCTTGGCACACAGGCGCACCTCTGATCACAGACCCCCGCCTCTGCACATGGACCCCCACTCTGCACATGGATCCATGTCTGTACATGGACCCACCTCCGCACATGGACCCCCCCACTCCGCAAATGGACCCACCTCTGCACATGGGTCTCCTGCATGTGCATAGCTTCTCCAGCTCTTTCTATGTGTCTTCAGGCACTGCTCCGGCATAGACCCTTCCAGAAGGGTCTGCTCCAGGTCCACATCTCAAGATAGACACACGACCCTCCCTCATCAGGAACCTCTGCAGGTGGCACAGGAGCGCAGACCCTCCTGTACCACAGCAGCTTGTGGCTCTCGAGAGCGCTGGGGCTGCAATCAAACAGCTCAGTGATGCCCTGTAGCCTGGTTGGGGGAACGGGTACCCCTCTATGGTGTGGGGCGAACACTCCATCTAGTGCCAGGCCATTGAGGAGGGCAGCTAACCTGCTGTTTCCGTAGTGGGTCAAAGAACGTGGTATGGGGAGAGGGATTCCTTATCACTCCGTGGCTGCTTACAAAGCACCTCCTCTGTGCCTGGCCTCAGGCCGCCAGCCGCCAGCCGCCAGCTACTGAAGCTAACCAGGGACTTGGGAAACAGGCAGCTGGGTGAGTGGGATGCTAGGATCCTTTAGAGGGCGCAGACCCACAGACATCCTCACATCTTCCTCACTGGGATCTTCCTCCCATACACACTGCCTGGGGCAGGACCCTGGCCACATCTGTAACACCTTGCTTACCACTTTCTCTTTGGACAACAGACACTGGTGAGCACTCATTAAACCTCGGCAATATCACAGTTCCTGCAGGCCTGCTGGCCAAGGCGAGTCATACAGCCATACCTGGGGCCACTGCAGGAGGCACTGACAAAGAGCACACTGTGGGAGGAGTGACTACTGCCCAGACGCAGGCTGCATTCTGCTCTGTGCCCCTTCCCAGTCCTTGGCTTTCTGGGTCCTGTGTGGTGGCCTGTAAGATGGCAGGTTCTGTGGTTTCCCCATCCTGGGTCCCACCTGAGTGCAGTAGGATCACAAGCGTTACCACACCAAAGAGCTATTCTGAGGATGGTTAAATCCCAGTTACCAGAAGCAATTGTTATGGACTGCCCTGCTGCAGTGGGTCCCAACAGAACAGGCTAAAAATAAAAATGGAGTCAATTGTGCTAACATTCCAAGTCACTGAGGCAAAACCAAGCTGGTGACCTGATCTTCTGGGGAAATCAGGACCGGGAACGAAGAGCTGGGTTTGCCAAACAGGCCACTTTCCATCAGCATGGTTGAACCCTGCCACAAATGACCTGATGCTAGGTCTTTGTTCTGCAACCCTGGCCCTGCCCCACAGAGAACATGACTTTGAAGTGACCATGGTGTTGTCTCTTGTCTGTATTCTCCAAGTGCGTCCCTAGGTGGAAACATGTTCCCCTCTGCTAATCTGGCTTTCTGGTAAGAAATGTACCCTGATTCTGCAATGTCCCCATCTCTTCTGGAGTTAAGTCAGATAGAGCTCAGAGCTTCACTGGACAGAGAGGGAGATAGCGGTGCCAGGAGAGGTGGTGGCTTGCCTTGAGCCCGCAGTTGGGAGATGGGTGAGCTGGGAGCTGAAGCCACATGGACTGGTGTTTGGGATTCAGAGGGGAAGCAGGCACAGGCTTGAGGTCGTGTGCTCACAGCTGGATGATGGACAGAGCACAGTGCAAACACAGCTGAGCCGAGGGTAGGCAGAACAGATAGCCCGCTGGGGTGGGAGCCACTGGGGTGGGAGCAACTGGTGTGGTTGCTGGCCGTCCAGGAGATGTGATCCTGGGTTACATGCTCAGGGTCACAGACAGATGTACAAGCCTGCCTAGACCAAGTCACCATAACCTTGTCCCTCAGGGTCACAGCCCTGGGACAGGTCCCCACTGGGCAGGCTATGCCTCCGGTGGAGGGGCCTGCCGCAGCCAGCCAGGCGCCAGGTCTGGTGGGGTGAGATGACGTAGGCCTCCGTCAGGGCTCTGGCAGCCCAGCAGGTGCTTGTCCTGGGCACTGCCAGATTGCTGGCCTCCATGGGCTCAGTGACTATCTCCAGCCTCCAGGGACTCGGCCCTGAAAGACGATACCTGCCTCGAGCCTCTCCCCGCTGGACCAAGGTCAGCTGTCCGGAACTGATGTCCCCGGGGAGGCCTGGGCGCACACTATGGAAATTTGACGTGCTCCCATGTGAAGGCAGCCTGTCGTCGGGACAATGAGGAGGCCACTAGCTCCCAGAGAGGCTTCGGATGGGCCACGTGCCCAGGCTGAACCTTGGCAAGCACATGTGTAAAATGCAGATGCAAATAGCCGCCCCAAGGGGTTTGGAAGCCCCTGTCCCCTGCCTGACTTTCCATTCTTGCACAACAAGTTTGGCACATAGCAAGCGCACAGGGTGTAGCAACAGGACTACCAGCATGCATTTTCTGGACTGGAGAGATTCTAGAACATTCAGGATCCCCAGGAGAAAGGGTGCACCTTCATTATTATTATTATTAGCCAATGTAAGGGTACTACAAAACGAGTACAGAGAGGAATTAACAGATAAGTTTATTTGGGTGTGGTGGACAAGTTGTCGCTTGTGTTGCCCACCTCTCCTCTTGTATCAGAGTGCCTGGATGCGAGCCCCAGCTGTGCTCCTGAAGCCAGCTTCCTGCAAATGTGGACCCAGGGGAAGCAGGGGCTGAGCCGTGGAGATGCGTGGCACAGCTGGCTTCAGTTCCTGGCTTGGGCCTGGCTCAGCACCGCCTACTGAACGCTGGGAGATTCCTGTCTCTTTGCCTTTCAAATCAATAAAATAATGGGAAAAAATTTTAAGGAAAATGTAAGCTTATTGTGGTTCATAACACTTTTAAAATATTACAAGCATAATTTTTTCAGTCTTCATAAGCTTTTGGAAGATCCCTTGGGTGATGGATTTCAAGCATCTTTCTTCCCAAGACTTTTCCCAGCCCCCAGAGCACCATGGGCTTCCACATCTTCCGGCAAATGATTAGGCCCAGGCTGAGCTTGGGCAAGGCTACGTCCCATGGTGGGCAAGCAGGGGTGACTTCTGGGGACTGGCTGTGGGAGGGGGATGCCAGCGTGCCCAGCCTTGGAGGCCATGGGAACACATGGGGTCGGGGTGGGGGGCACGGGACAAGCAGCTGCCAAAGCCTGAGAGCCAGCCCTGCCTGGCCCTGAGGTCAGGAAGCCAGGGGCTCCCCAGGGCTCCCAGGTCCAGCTCCACATCTGGGCTGCCCTCCTGTCCTGCCACCGCTGCTTGCACCCTGAGCTGTGGCCTGCCTTCTCCAGCACACTCACCACAACCTCTGTGCCACATGTCCCGTCCCTCGTGGGTTTTCATTTGTCCCCGGGGAGGAGTCTGGATGGCTCATAGGCTTCTGTGGCCACTAATAAGGACTGACTCATGTTGGAGGAAGAGCTGTGTCCACCATGGAGATCTGAATGAACAGACCTGAGAGTGGAGTGGGCCCCCAGAGACCCAGGCCATGCTGCCTAGGACTGCCTGCCGGCCAGGGGCCCAAGACCAGAGGTGTCACTGAGGTCCCACTGAGGTCCCACTGAGGTCCCTGCCCTGACTGTGCCCTGGGATGGGGAGGGAAGGCTGCTGGGATTGCTCCCCACCTGTGGCGGCAGGCCGCTTTGCTGCAGGCACCAGAGCTGTGTCTTCCTGTGCACCTCCTGCCCAGGTCAAGCTGGACACTGGGACCTGGGGACAGAGAACAGTCTCCTGCGCTGAGCCTCCACTTCCTAGGTGAGGAGAGAGGCTGACTTCTGCCTTGTGAGCACCCAGCACCAAGCTGGCTGGAGCCTGGACCTCGTGGGGAGGGAGGGGTCCCAGGACTACTGACTACACTTGGATCAGGTCATGGAGGGGAAGCAGCAAGGGATGGCATCAATTGCTTGGGTCTTGGAGCCTGCCAAGGCCCCGGGCTGCTGCCTCACCCACCAGCACGCTGGGTCCAACACCTAAGCAGCTGCTCTGAGTGCGCCCATCAGATACCAGGAGCTCTTACATCATGTCTCTCCTGGCCCCTGGCACTGGCGTGGCGAGCTCTCCCCAAGCCAACTGCAGGGGCAAGTTTCAAAACAACAGGAATAGAAGTGGGGGATGCTGGAGGGTAAAATGTGCTTAATCTTGTACTTTCTGGAATCTGCCGCAAAATCCCTGGCTCCCCCAGACTCTGTCATTTCAGAATTTCAACTGAACAAATACAAACATTTTCAGGTGGATATCCCAGATACGGCACGGGGCATACTTAACAAGGACTCGTTGCTTCTCCGACTTCCCAGTTGCACGGGATGTTCTGATTTCTGTTCCCTGATTCTGGCAACTCTGCTCGCTCCCCAGCCTGTGTGCTTCCTCTCTGGGCACCCTGAACCTGGCATCAGACACCCCTGAAGTTCTAGCCCAGGTGTACCTGTTCAAGTTGAGAGGAAGTTAGAGACCACATCTCACCATCTGTGACCCCAGGCCCAGAGAGCAACAGACTATGCCTGAGGCCACACTGCCAGTGGGCATCCAGCCTGGGCACTTGGCACCCTCGATGATCCTTGGCAGAATTGCTGTGCCCATTTCACAGTAAAGGAAAGTGAGGGCCAGGAGCGGGGTGGTTTTCTGGGACTTGCAGGAAGTGCAACCCCAGTCGTATGCAAGACTTACTCTCAGTCTTAACCCTCAGCCCCAGCCTCCCCAGCACAGCCCCCTGCTGGTTTGGGGGCTCAGGACCCGGAGTCTGAGGACGTGAGTGTGCCTTTGGAGCTTGTGTCTCCACTCTCCAGGATTCCCTGGACCACAGGCTCCCGCCCCGAGCTGCAGCTTTCTCTGTTGTGCCTGCCCATCAGCTATGTCCACATCCCGGGGGTAGCCCTGGAGGAGTGGGGCTGGTTCTCTTGCCCCCAACCCCTTGGTTCCAGCCCAGCCACTCTGTTACCTCACTGGTTCCTGCTCTCTGTGTGGACTCCCTGGTGTGAGGGCTGTGAGAGGTTTGAGGCCCAGTCCCCAAGCCTCAAAAGGCCAAGGCCAGTCCTTGCAACCCTCAAAACACACTCGAGGTGGGGGGCTGGCATCTCTCATCCTCCCCTTCCCTGCCCAGTCTGTTCCCCAGCATCAGCCCGTCTCCCTCTTCTTCCCGATGCCTGTCCAGTCCATCACCCAGGTGCAGCTCCCCCTTCCGGGGGGAAGCCTCTGGCCTGGCCTCGTCCATACGCTCTCTGCCTCTGTGACTGGACCAGGAATGGGCACCTGGGCCCTGCACACCCATCCCCAACACAGACACTGCCATGGTGTGTGTACACAGGTTCCACCTTCCGTTCACTCAGAGGGAGGTGGCTGTCTCAGACTCCAGGGCTGGGGCCTGATTCTGGGCTCCCAATCACAGCTCTGCTGGGACTCCAGCCCCTCAGCACAGACCCCACATGCAGCCCACGCAACAGTTTCTGCACATGTGTTGGTCAACAGCTCCCCGCCCGCCCCACCCCTGCTTCTTACTGGACAGCCGCTGGGACGTTGGTCTGAGGTTTTGCACGGATCTGTGCTTTCCTTTCTCTGGAGTGTTTTCCTAGAAGTGGAACTGCCAAGTCCTAGGGTCCATCTGTAGTTAATATTTTGTTCCCGTTTAGTGAGGGTGAAGAGAAACTGCTCAACAACAATCAAATCAAATACCTTGTAATATTCAAGCATTCTGGCAGCTGCTGCAACGCTGGGGCTGAGCCCCAGGCAGGGAGGGTCCTCGAAGGACTCTGAGGCTCAGGTGGGCCTCAGTGAGTTTGCAACGAGCTTTGCCATTCTCTGAGTGACCTTGCCCAGGTACCACCACCTCTCAGGACCTTCTCACCCACAGCAGGACCCTATGTGAAGACCTCCTGGCACACAGCAGGGAGATGACAGGTGGCAGTGAGTGTGGCACATATGTGTTTGTGACCTGTGCTGGGTGCTCATTCCTGGGAAAGACGGGGACTGCCCCAGAATCCAGGAGGTGGGTTCAGGCATGAAGCCAAGGAAGGGTTGGGTCAGAACACCCCAAAATCTTGTCCCTTTTTCTTTCTGCCAGCTGAGGTGACGGCTGTGCCCAAGAGGAGTCTCCCGCTTCCCTGCCCCACCACGCCTTGATTTCCTCTTCTGGAAAATTCACATCACTCACCAGGTGCTATGGGGATTACATGTACAAAATCAAGTCTGGGGGTTGGCCTTTCGGTGCAGCCGGTGTTGGTGACACCAGTGTTCCTTGAGTCCTACTGCCTTACTTCCAATCCAGCTCCCTGCTAACGTGTGTGGGAATGCAGCAGAGGATGGCACAAGGGCTTGGGCCCTTGCTCCCCCATGTGGGAGACCTGGGTGGAGTTTCAGGTTTCTGGCCCAACCTTGACTATTGTGGTCATTGTGGAGGGTGAACTGAGCCTAAGCGGTGGCGGGTGCTGGTCCCCAAAGACCCAGCGGTGCCAACTATGTCCTACGAGTCTCTGCTGAGGCTTACTGTGGAACTCCGCCTGCAGCGGGAGCCCAGGCTAACCCAGGCTGGCCCAGGCTGGCCCAGCTGGCTATTGGAGGAGAGGGCTGCGGAGCCCAGCTTTGGAGGACAGCTGGCTCCTACAGGAAGCACTCACTGGGGGCCCCTGCAGGCAGGAGTCCGCACATGGCCACCCAGCCAGCCAGATGGGTCCCTGAGTGCCCAGCACTGCACGTGGCTGGCATGCTCGTCCCCTAGGTCTCAGTGAACAGGGCCCAGGATGGGGGACCTGACATTGTGGGGGAGGGGCTGCCACACTGGAGAGTCAGGCCTCAGAGGAGGTGGCCAAAGGGACACTAATGGGGTGACTTCAGCTTTTGCTAGTTTGCCAGCAGGCACGGGCGGTTAGCATTTCTCACATGCTGGTTGCTTGCTTCACTGTAGCTCTCACAGGTTTGAAGCAGCAGCACAGTCCCTGGCCCAGTGCACAGGCCATGGGGCACATGCAAGGCTGTGTATCCTGGGTCACCTCCTGGCCAGCTGTGTCCTTTTCTGGCAGCTTCCTTGGGACCATGGCGACACGGTGTTCAACAGGTGCATGGCTCCTGAGAATGCACTAAACGTGTGTGACAGGGATTCTTGTTTTAGACCTCGCAGTCTCCACCCTTGAATGAAGGTGTGTATTTGTTTTGGGAGCGCAAACAGAGCTGCCATCTTACTACAGAACTCGCACTTGGAATGGAAACTCGCGAGGATCACGAGCAACATGACCCTGCTGCTCTCTGCCCTCCCAGAGAGTCACTGGCTCCTTCCCCGGGACCTCTGGGAGAAGGAAGGGGTTTGACCACCCTTCACATCCTATGCAGACTCACAGGCAGCCACTGGGGTTCCTACTGCAATCTGCAGGCCAGCTTGGGGTCCGAGTCTGTCACCATATGGACTGGTTTCCTCCTCAACAGGCGTGCTTCTGCGTTTTCCTTGAATTAGCAAACACAGAACCCTAACCAAAGGGTGAAGTCACCAGCTCAAGGTCATAGCGATGGGAGGGCTCAAGGTCCGGCTTTGAACCAGGCCCCACGGGCTTCCGAGCCCGTTTTACTGCTCTTGGTCCTCCTACAGCAGGCAGAGCCCCTGGCGGGATGCTGGGGGGCAGGAGAGCTTGCTCGGCCTGCCCGTGTGTGTGGCTGTGTGAGCATGCGTGGCTCAGTCTGTCTGTGCCCTGGCTCCTTCACGCTGTGGATGCAGCAGGTGCCCCCACAGATGTGGGCCTGGGTGGGCCTTTTCCAGATTCCTGGAAGGGGCAGGAATCTTTCTCTCCAGGCCCAGCCTGCCCCAGATTCCAACAGAATCCCCAGGGGCCCCACACCCTGGTCATCTCCCCTCCTCCCTCCACCATGGCCCAGGAGAGCCCACGGGGACATGGCAGTACCTCAAGTTCAGTGTGGGAGCCCTGCTTGGTACCTGGGCCAGGGTGGGGAGTGTGGTAGTGGGGGACCTTGCTCCTTCACCCCCGTCTTCCTGCTCCCCACTCTGCCTTTGCAGCTTCCATGTGGCTTCCTGACTGGCTGCAGATGTCACTGTGCGTGCATGTGTGTGCACCTCTGTGTGTGCAAGTGTCTGGGCACACAGGAGATTTCTCAGGGCCGCACAGGCTACAGACAGAGGTGGGATTCTGTCCCTGGGGTCACTGGCCCAAGTTTATGGGCTTAGCCCACAGATGTACGTGTTCTCTTCAAAATCACATTTCTTATCAAAATACAAATTTCTGGCTTCTCCGAACAATTGTTTAACACTGGCAGCTTGGGGCCTGCGTTCCTGGGTGACCACAGTCAGGGGGCAGGGCCAAGGCCATGTCTCCTTCCCCTGCTTTCTCAGGGCAAGCATGTGTCCAACCCCCACTGCTCCCAACCCTCCCCCTAGTCCTATGCCTGGTGACTTTAATTACCTACGGGGCATTTGAGCTTCTGATCTCTATCTTTGTTTTCAGAGTCTGATAATTCCAAGGCTCCTAGCCTCCGTGACCACGCAGGGCCAGCGGAATTTCTGTGCCGGCGCTAGGAATCAGGGTGACCCCTTTGGGAACTACTTAGTGATTCCTAGTAAATCTAGAATTATGGAGAAAATTGAGGACATGTGTTGACCATGACCTGGCAAACTATGTCCTGGGGTTTCTGTCCAGAGCAAGTCACCCATACCAAGGGACACTGAGCACAAACCCTGGAAGCTGGAACAGGGAGGGCGCTGATAGAGCCGTGATAAACCGTGAGGAGCACCGCCCTTGCTCGGTGGCCAGCTTTGTGCCAGTGCACTCGACTGGCACAGGGCGAATGGGGTTTTTCCAAAGATGTATTTAAATGGAGAGGGAGAAAGAGAGATCTTCCATCTGTTGGTTCACTCTCCAAATGACTGCAATAGCCAAAACTAGGCCAGGCAGAAGCCAGACCTGCAGCTGGGTCTCCCACAGGGATGACAGGGACCCGAGTCGTCAGGCCATCTTATGCTGCCCTCCTGGATCAGAAATGATGTGATGGGGTATCAACCTGCTACCTAGATTGGTAGCTTAACCATTTGTGGCACATTGCTGGCTTGAAGAAAAAGGACATGTACTGAAGGGGCACTTTTCCTTGTCACTCACTGCCTGAACGATTGTGGCATAACAATTCTTTTTTTTAAAGATTTATTTATTTTTATCACAAAGTCAGATATACAGAGAGGAGGAGAGACAGAGAGGAAGATCTTCTGTCCGATGATTCACTACCCAAGTGATCACGACAGCTGGTGTTGAGCTGACCCGAAGCCAGGAGCCAGGAACTTCCTCCAGGTCTCCCACGCGGGTGCAGCGTCCCAAGGCTTTGGGCCGTCCTCGACTGGACTGCCTTCCCAGGCCACAAGCAGGGAGCAGGCAGGGAATTGGAGCAGCCAGGATTAGAACTGGTGTCCATATGGGATCCTGGAGTGTTCAAGGCGAGGACTTGAGCCGCTAGGCCATGGCGTCAGGTCCATAACAACTCTTTTTAATACCCTATTTTAAAAAGATTTATTTATTTTTCTTGGAAAAGCAGATTTACAGAAAGAAGGAGAGAGAGATCTTACATCTGTTGATT
The DNA here is from genome assembly GCF_030435755.1 of Ochotona princeps. NCBI lineage: Eukaryota > Metazoa > Chordata > Mammalia > Lagomorpha > Ochotonidae > Ochotona > Ochotona princeps. The sequence goes on along the minus strand of NC_080852.1, from coordinate 35,427,739 downwards.
CACTCCCTAAGTGACCGCAATGGCTGGAACTGAGCCAATCCAAAGCCAGGAGACAGGAGCTTCTTTTGGGTCTCCCACACGGATATAGGGTCCCAAGGCTTTGGGCCGTCCTCAACTGCTTTCCCAGGCCACAAGCAGGGAGCTGGATGGGAAGTGGAGCAGCCAGGACACAAATTGGTGCTCAAATGGGACCCTGGTAGATGCAAGTCAAGGATTTAGCTGCTAGGCTATCGCGCCTGTCTCCAGCATAATGACTTTTTACATGGCAGTAGATGTAGCCATTGCGTATTAGGGTATAGAAGGGGCCAGACCTGGCTAGGGTTAAGATACCTGGTAAGACCCTGGGGTCTCACACCAGAGCACTTGGGCTCAGCTGTCAGCTGTGGCTTCCTCCCAGTGGTGATGGCTCAAGTCGTGACCCACGTGGGAGACTCAGCCTAACCTAAGCCTTGCGGGCATTTGGGGAGTGGGACAGGGACAGAGTGCTGTCTGTCGGTCTCTGCCTTTAAAGGAATCACACACACACACACACACACACACACACTCACACACACACAGGAGGGTGTGCACAGGTCCCCTGCAGGTTCTGCAATGTTTTCTGGAAGGGCCTTGAGCATCTGAGGCCAATCCTCATGGAGACCAAACAGCGACTGACCAGCTCCATGTCGGAACCTCATGCAGGAATGCACAGGAGTGAGGGGCAGCTGGGACCGAGAGGAGCAGCCCGGCGGAAAGCAGCAAGTGCTGAGAGGCAAACATACAGAATACCAAGTGCCCCGCAGGCCCATCAAGGACCAGACACAGAGGGAGTCAGGCAGGTGCAGTTAGTGAGAAAACTGCAGGAGGCAGGAGCACACAGGTGGCTCTTGCTGCCCCAGCGTGCGGGAAGCTGCTGCTCCTGCAGCGGGAGGGCGGAGGCAATGCCGTGTTCCCTGCCAGTGGGGAAAACGCACAGCTAGCAATTCTTACTGTAAGTGACTCTTGATCACACCAACTGTCTTAGAAATGTGATTCTATATATATACACTTTTTTTAGTGCTTTGAGAGGCAGAAAAGCAGAGAGACAAAGCAACAGAGCTCCCACCTGCTGGCATATTCCTTAAATGCCTCAGTGGCCAGGGCTGGGCATGGCAGAAACCAGATCTCAGGGACTCGATCTGGATCTTTTGAGCCAGGGTCTGCACTGTCAGAAAGCGAAGTCAAGAGTTGGAGAGGGCGCTCTGGTGTAGGACACAGATATCCTACCCACCTCCTGTTTGGCTGTCTACAGCCGTGTGACGCACAGGACACGCACAGTCAGGGTGGGGCTCACGTCCACGAGTTCTCCTTCTGTGTCCTTCCAGCACCCAGCCCCTGGACGCAGCCTGGCACTTGCCACACCCTGGAGGCGATCTGTGCCTCCGGCCACAGCAGCTGGGCTGGGGTCCATCCCCAAAGCTCAGCTGCACCTGTGCGGCCACTCACATTTACACAGAGGTAGCTGTGCTCCCATGGGTCTGTCTTGCCATTCCCCCTTCCCACAACTTGACCCCCAGGGAAATTGGCCCATGAGCTGGGGCAGCACTTCATCTGTCTTTATAACTGAGTGGCATTTGCCATAGCCTCTGGCTGGCAACAAGTGTCCTCTCAGCTCTTAGGGCGTCAGCTTGAGCCACCCTGGTTGGGGTCAAAGGCATGTGGCTTCCTCTGTCACATCTGGGGCTGGCTTAACGCTGGCAGGTCACAGTGTCTGTGTGCGTTCATGCTCCTTTCGGGTCTGCTCGAGCCGTGTCTTACGATCTAATTGCTGATCTTGTCTGATTATTGATTTGTAGCTATTTTTACAAAAGTGCTTCAGATAGTTTGTGGGAATGGACTTAAAAGACAGGTGGAGTTTATTTTGGGGTTGGTGCCAGGGCATAGTGGGGTATTCCTTTGCTGCAATGTTGGTATCCCATATGGGCACTGGTTCAAGTCCCGGCTGATCCAGCTCTCTGCTTGTGACCTGGGAATGCAGCAGAGGACAGTACAAGTCCTCGGGACCCCGCTCCCACATGGGAGCCTTGGAAAAAGCTCCTGGCTCTTGGCTTTGGATCAGCTTAGCTCTGGCTATTGAGGTCACCTGGGTGGTGAACCAGCAGACAAAAGTCTATTTCTTTTTTTTTTTTTTTTTCTCTCTGTAACTCTACATTTCAAATAAAAATAAATACAAGGGTATTTTGGTGCAAAAATATTGAAAATCAGGCACAGTATGCTTCATCCTTTGTGAGTTCCATGTTTGTAAGTCTTTGCCTCACATATACACAGCGAATGTTATCTCCTGGTCTGTGGCTTGCCTGATGGCGTTGTTAATAGTGTGACCTAACGAGCAGGAAACTTGACCTTGAATGAGGTCTGATCTGTCCTGCCACCTTCATGCCAGGAAGCTCGCTTGCCACCCATCTTTCCCCTGTGCCCACCAGGACCTGGGCTCTGCTTTTCCCAGTTCTGTGTCTGGGTAGGCAGCAGCTGGGGAGCATTTTTCACCATTGTCATCTCTCTGCCCCAGGGCCAGTACCCTCTTCTCCCCACTGAACTGCCTGGCTTTATTGTTCTAGAAACGATCAGTGCTTAAGCTATCTCCGTTAACACCCTGAGTCTGCAGTTGGCATTTATGAAAGGGACACAGTCCCCACAGAGCCAACTCATAGGATGAAGTTGATGGGGGCAGAAATGGAGGGGAATCAGTTGCCAGGAGCTGGCTACAGGAGGGCCCAGGCAGGGACTTTCTGGAATCTGAAGGACCTGGAACCCACAGGCTGAGCCCCAGCCAGTGCTGAAGGTCCCTGAGACCCCCGGCTGGCTGCACAGCTCATGCTGTGCTTGGAGACACAGAAGAGTCCCTTCTTTGGCACGTCTCAGGCTCCGGCCCTTGTCCCTCCTGCTACGGGTCTTAGGGCCACCTGTGGAAATGGGATAGAGGAGATGGAAAGGCAGCAGGGAGCCGGCAACGACCAGGTCCAGGGGGTTCAGCGACACAGCCTTGCCTTTGAGCATCCTGTGTGTAGATGGAGGGTTCCTGGGGATGGCGGGGCTCCTGACAGTGATCCTTGGAGGTTGTGCCCCCAGCCTCTCTGCCAGTGCAGGAGCCCCGGTCCCTGAGGCCTGCTGACCTGGAGCCCTGCTGCCCTCACCTGCCAGGGCCAGGGCCAGGACTCAGGGAAGCTCTGAGGAGCGGCTGCCAATCCCCGGTTTGCTCAGGAATCTCACAGGGACACTTGCAGTCACTATACTTAGCACTGGGCCTGTGGCCTCCCTGGGCAGCCTGGGGGTGCCAGGGGCTGAGGGTGAATCATGGGCTGAGTGGATGGAAAAGAATGCTGTGGACAGGGCTCTGGGCCAGGTCCTGCAAGTGCTCCCTGGCACCTCTGGTCTGTCCCCTGGGTCTGCAGATACAGCTCCTGCCTCAGAAAAGGGGCTTGTGCCCTGTGCCCTGTGCCCTCAGGGAGGCAGTATGTGGTCAGTCATCATCTTCACACATGTTTACTACATAGTTACAACATGTCTGTTATTCTCTGAAGATATTGGCGGGGCAGAGGACGGAGTCGATAGAATGAGTCTTGTTCTCTAGGTTTAGGGTCTTCCAAAGGAGATAACAGCGTTCAGATGGGGCGCTGTGGGAGCTTGGAAAAGAAACACCCCTACACACACACACGGAGAAATCAAGGGTGGCTTCCAGGGGACACAGAGGGAGGAGCAGACCTAGTAGGTGGTCAGGCCTGGCAGTGCCCAGGTGCTGAAAAGAACGAGGAGAGTTCTGCCTCCTGGGCTGCCACGTCTGCTCTCCTCCCAGCTTCCTGGGACCTCTGTGTTGGACAGGCCAGGTCTGTCATCTTAGCCACCCTCTCCCAGCTCGGTGGCCCTGGGCGGGCGTCCAGCTCACCTCACTGAGCCTCAGCTTTCTCTTTCGTGCAACAGGGACAATAACTGATCTCCCTCCTAGGCAGGGACGGGCAGCAAAGATGCGTTGTCCACGAGCGTCCTCAAGCATCCCCAAGCTGGTTCAGGGCTGGCCCTTGGCAGCTATTCGGGGAGCGGTTCCTGTGACTCTGGGCCGTGGGCAGTGCCCTTCCCCGAAGCCTGCAAAGTGCCCATTTTTCCCACCCCTCCTCACCTCGCCCATCCACAGTCCTGCCTGGCTCTCCAGGGCATAGGAGAAGGTCAGTGTCCCTGCCCTGGCCAACAGCTGTCAGCACAGGCCCATGTGCTGCCCTTGCTCTCTGTCCCTGGGCAGATGAGGCCTGACGGCTGCCAGCCCGCAGATGGACGGGGACAGCTTTCCGTGGCTGGCATGCACCAGTGACCCACATCTGCCCAGCACTCCCAGGGACCCAGTCCATAGGTGGGACCAGGGGAGAGCCTTTTGTCCCTGGAGCCTGGCCCCATCCAGTGTCCCCCACACCAGACTGCCCATAGGGTAGCATTCGCTTTCAGGGGCACTCACCCCTTATTTTGGGGGTTGGCTGAACGCCTCCTGCATGGCCCATGGTTAGGTCACCCTCCCCTCTCCTTTACCCCTCAGGAGGCCATGACCTTCCTCCGGCTGACAGCTGGGCACCGTGGCACCAAGTCCAGCTGGGCAGGTGAGCGAGTTCAGGGAGCTCAGGAGGAGGGGGCTGGGCTCATACCCAAGGCAATGAGCCTACCACAGGGGCCACAGCAGGGCACAGCCAGGCCCTTCCCCAGATCTAGCAGTGGAAATGGACCCTGCAAAACGTAGTGCATTGCTGGCCTAACCCAGCCCCACACTTACACTCAGGATGGGCAGTGATGGGGGAGTGAGCGAAAGCCAGGGCGGGAGGTAATGGTTTTGCCTGCATTCTTCTTCGGAGTGACCGGTGATCATACCAGACCAGAGCGTCTTGAGGCATTCTGACCCCTCCCCGCCCATGCTCCTCTGGCCACAGCTGATTGGTCCAGGACTGGGCACCATTGGTACCAATCACAGCACAGCTTCCCAGGCCACCAAGGATTGGCTCTAGCACAGTAGGCTAAACTGGACCAATGAATCCCAACCCAGGAATGTTTTTCTGAACTTGAGACTCAGAAGGTTGGATTCTGAGGCTGGAATCTATGAACTTCAGGATCCAGAGGCAAGCATGTTTTCGTTTACATGTTTCGGTGAACCTAAGAGTGCTTGTCTCCATTGGGGTAGCTTGCAAGTCAAAACAAATCTGGCCCTTGATGGCTTCATAAATAAAGCTAGATTTTTCTCAGATGACAAGAAATCTAGAGAGCAGACCAGGGCCAATGGTTCAGTTACTCAGTGAGGTTAGAGCTGGACTTTCGTGATGTTTCTGCCTTTTCCCCATGGCTATAAAAGGGCTGCCCCTGCTCCAGCCATCACATTTATTAGGAAAACAAACTCACCACAGATGTCTATTTTAACTCCTTGACTAAGACTGTGCCTCATGAGTACACCAAAGGAGGCTGGGAGAGAAGACTGAAGGAGATCAGGCTCTGAAACTGGGTGGGCAAACATCAGCTCTCCTCATGACAGTTCCCAATCAGTAGAGTCAAGCCACAGAAAGAGGGTCGTGGTGACACACTGCCTTGTGTGCAGGGCTCAGGAGGGCCAGCCTGGAACGGCCCCCTCTGAGGACAGCACTGCCGCAGATCGGCCAGTCGTCACCGCAGACGTGCAAGGCAGCTTCCTTCCAGAACAGGCTGTCGGCAGCTGCAGCCTCACCTGGCCGCGGGGTCTCACCCAACAAGGGTGCCCCTGAACTTAAGCAGATCCCCAAGTTGTTGGCAGACTCTGGGAAGACACGTGGGGAATCTCTGAGAATAGAAACGTGGTGTTTCTGCAGCCTCATGCTCATTCACACACTGGCCGGATTTGGAGTGAGCCGGGCTGGGGCAGTGCTGCCCTTTGCTGGGCACCACCCTTGTGTTTTCTCGCTGCTCAGCTCCAGCTCTGAGGGCACACTTTGCTGCCCCATAAGGGCAGCACCTGGGAACTGGGGGTGAGCTCGGGTTTGGGACTTGCATGGCCATGGTTCTTCTCGCACATGGAGGCAGGGAGACCTGGAATGACGCCTGTCAACAGGAAGCTGAGGATGGGTGTTGGCCTCATGGTTGACGTGCCCGCAGCACAGGGGCTGGGCCCAATGCCCACCTCCAGCTCCTGAGCCCGGCTTCCCGACAGCACAGTCCCTGGGGGACAGTGCTGAAGCTTAAGCCGTCTGGGCCCTGCCACCCATGTGGGAGACTTGGGTTGAATTTCCGGGCCCCAGCCTTTGGCCACTGCAGTGATTTGGAGAGGAAACCAAGAAATCTCTCTATCTCTCTGTCTCTGAAATGAATACATCTTTTTTTTTTTTTCGAAGGATGGGACAAGCTGATACTTGCAAAGCACATAGTACGGTGCCTGGCCCACAGCGGATGCCAGGAACAGGTTGGGCAGGAGCAAGCACTGAGCAGCGGTTGGGTGGCTGGGTGCCTGGACCAGGTGGCAGTCAGCTTGGAGCACCCAGCAGAGGGAAGGTGGGCAGTAGGGAGCTGCTGAGGGTACTTGGGCAGAGGAGAGGCTGGCTGCTAGGGGTGGGCTGCAGGGTTTAGTCTGGGAAAAGATTCTGGCTCCAGCTGAGACGAAAGGAGGAAGCAGACAACACTGGGGCCCCCACAGTTAAGCCCTGAACAATGGCTGCTCAGGGACTTCTGTGGAGCCAGATTCCTGCTGTCCAAACCACCCCACTTCCTGCTCTCAACCTGCCGAGCACCACGGGAGGTGCCTTTATCCCCTGGTAATGAGCCGCAGCAGAAATGTTAATTCATCGCTGGGCCAGGCCCAAGTCCGACCTCTGCCCAGAGGCCCATGCCAGATGTACCTGCCCAGGCCCATGAACCTGGCAAGCCTGTTCCTTGAAGCTGACTACAGCACGCAGGGTCCCCATAGACAGCCAAGCCTCACATGAGCACTTTGTTTGCTGTTCAAGTTCAAACACGGTGAAGTCTGAGCTTAATCCCAGCTCTGCAGTTAGGGTACCTATCCAAAGCGGGGGCCTCCCTGGTCAGTGGTGGGCAGGTAAGCCCTATCTACCAGCAAGCAGAGATTGGCTGCATCTAGAAGCCTGAGGTCCCCAGCCTTGGCCTTATCTGGCCCCTCCCACCGCCATTAAGCAAATGGCCACCCAGGGAACATAACCACCTCTCCCAAGGGCACCCGGACCTTCATGTTCAGGCCCAGCAGAGCAACCTCACTGGCTTGTCAGAAAGCCTTGGACGCAAAGCCAAGGAAGTTGGCTTCCCAAGCCATCAAGATGGGGGGAAAACCAAAATTGAACCCAGGTGTCCTAAAGTGTGGCAGGGGGTCAGGCTGCCAAAGCGTTTCTGTTCATGCATCTGGTTTCAACGCTGCAGGCTTCCAACTTCTCGAACATCATGATGATGATTTTTAAAAGCGAACATTGATCTTGGTGGTTGGGCGTCATAGGGTAGAAACTGGTTGGCACAGGCTCAGCTCTGTTATACCTGCTCAGGAAGTCGGCCTGCGGGGCCCTTCCTCCCCCCTCCGTCTCCTGTCAGCCCTACCACGGTGGGACAGCACAGAGCTGCCGGATGGCTGAACACGCAGGGCCGGTCATCAGGACTGTCACGCCAAGAAGGGAATGTGGCTTCTAGAGGCCCAGCAGCCTCACTCCAGGAGAGGAACCAGACGGGAAGGGTGGTGGGTCCGACTCCTGGCTGAACAGGGTCTCTGTCCACCCACCATGCTGCTCCCTACAGGCAGGTCTTTTTTCCTAAATAAAACCAGTTATTTGTCCAAAGCCTCTGACCCCCTGCAAACCCATCCCCCAGTGTTGACTGCAGCCCCAAGGTGGAATGGGCCCAGGTGGCTGTCCGCTGGGGTGTGGGCCTGGGAGGTGGGTCTGTACAAACAGGGGGAGTGGGGAACACGAGCCTCCAGGCATGTGCCTAGAAACATCGTGGGTAGCAAAGGGCCGCAAGTCAGATCCACAACTGACAGACCCTGAGCACAGGGTGCAGGCAGCTGGCATTGTTCTCACATTGGACAGTGGTGCGTGATTGTGCCCCAAACACCACTGGGAGCCCACAAGAAGCCACTCAATGGGGGATTCAGAGGGTTGCGATGTGTGGCACAGGAACGGCACCCCAACAATGCCCCAGATTTCTAGGACTGTTGTGTGACAAGGCATGAAGACAACAGAAGCCCAAAGCGATGGACCCTGGGAGGCTAGGCCTGAGCCCTAGGCAACAGCAGAGCCACGGGACAGGTCCCAAGGAAGGGAGAGAAGAGTGTGCCTCCAGAGAGGGACTCAGGCTGTGCAAGGTCAGGATGACAGAGACACTTCCTCTGCAAATCAAGGGTGGCTTCCCGAGGCAGGCATCTGTGTGGGTCCTCTTGTTGAGTGACTATCTACTATCTACGCCAGGTGTTTTTGAAAGAGCTCTCTGCCAGCCATCACATCATGGTCACAGATAGGGAAGCCTGGCAGCTCCAACTGTGCCGTCATTCTGGTTCTCTGGTTGGCGGAGGGGGTGACATGCAGATTTGGAGGGAGAGTATACACCAGATGGGGCAGTGACACCTGCCAGGCGAAGGCATCAGGCAGCAAACCGTGAGTTGCATGTTGGGAGGATCGGACTTGGGGAAAGGAGGAACAAGAGATGGCAGGAGCTTTGAGTGCCACTTGGTACTCACTCGCAACTGGTGCCTTGGGCTCAAGCCAGGAGGTGCAGGGAGGACTGTGTGTTGTTTGGAAGTCACTGGGGTGGCTAAGCCATGGGTGCTTAGGAAGCTGGCTGGCGAGCAGAGGCCCCTGGCCGGGCAGCCTGGAAGCCTGAGGCGAGCACAGGCGCCTGGGCAGGACCATACGCCCCCTGGACTGGTCTGCTGCCAGGGGTCTGCGTCCATGGGAAATGGAGTCCTGCACTCCGAGGCACAGCTCAGAGGAGCCTGAGAGCCAGGAGGGTGTCCACCAAGTTGTGAACAGCTTTGACAAGCATCCAGAAGTGTTCTGGAGAATTCCCTGCCTTCGCCTCAGCAGACCCTGTGTGTGCGTGTCTTTCTTTCTTTGTTATTTTTGGAAAGGGATGTGTTGAGGTAGAAGTGTTCTGGAGAATTCCCTGCCTTCGCCTCAGCAGACCCTGTGTGTGCGTGTCTTTCTTTCTTTGTTATTTTTGGAAAGGGATGTGTTGAGGGTATCAACTTCTGAGTCAAGTTAAAGCTGGTTCTTCAGTCGCCTAATCCCTTGGAAAGATACCAGTTATCTTGCGGAAAACACGTCAAAGAGACAGTGTGGGGGATTGGGGGCTGGGGTGCGAGGACAAGCCTTTTAGAGAAAATACTGAGTTCTGGGACCTGAGGTGGGCTCTGCAGGTCCCCGCCCCCACACTGGGCACCTGCCCCCTGTTCCCCGCCCCTCCCCGGGAGCCAGCCTAGCCGGGCACAGCCTTCCCTCTGTGCTGCCCATTTGTGAGCGCCCCTCTCAGCTGCCTTCATGGCTAACTCTGCTCCCCAGCTCACACAGTGTGGGGTATCCTGGAGCTGTGCCCTTGGCTCGTCTCTAGTTATGAACTGATGGCTGCAAACAGGCATCTTGGTCCACCCCAGCTTCCCTCTGGCTCCTAGACATGCTCCCTCCCACCCCTACCATGCCCCCATGGCCTAAAAGCTGCCCCAAGCCCACATCTCTCTGCTTGGCCACGCAAGCCCCCACTCCCCCAGCGCTTTGGGCCTTCAGTGGTCCAGGGGAGAATTACAGAGTCACTCTGACCCCCCTCTGTTCTCATGGGTACCAAGGACCATACTGTTCTAGCAACTGACCCCACTGTGCACGGCCACTGTGCCCGGGGCATTCGAAGCATCATCATGGCTGTGGCAGGCTCCCAGCTCCCGTGGGACTGACGCTCAGGGTGCTAGAGATTGACTTTTGGCCATGAAAGTCCGTGGGACCATCAGCCTCCACCCAGACACACTCTAAGGACCATGTGGGGGTGCAGCTTGCATTCAGGTGAGAGATAGAGGAGGGAAGGAGGGAAGGACGGAGAGAATTGCTTTTTGGAATAGCCCGATCCCCAAGCCAGCAGTTGTCTGTCACCTCCCCCAGGGCTGGTGACAGCCCCGACTTGCCTCCATGTGGCTTTTCCAGGGGACCAGGGGAGCATGTGTGTGTCCGGATGTCACAGAGCCCCGTGTCCTGCTCTGCACAGGATGCCGCTCCCTGCTGACACAGCTTCAGGGACTCCAGCCAGCACCCCATGGCAGAAGGGGATCTGGACACTGGCAGACCAGAACTGACCGCAAGGAACCCTGTCTCCCTAGTGCCCCCAGGAGAAAGCTCTGAGCAATTTCTCTGTCTGACCTCAGGACTCCCCATGAACGAGGGGCCTATGGTACCCCTAAGGGTGTGAGCCAAGTGCACAGGGCTCCGCTGGCGTTCCCCAGCTCAAGTCTCAGGCAGCTGGGGCTGCAGGACTCGGTTCACTTTGGAGAGCTGCTCTGTTGTCACAGAAAAGTCAAGTGGAATGTACAGAGAGTTCCCACGGTCTCTGCGAAGGCCCAGGCCCTTCACCTCCAGGGGACAGGAACAGGCTTGCTAGGGGAGTGGCCCCCTATAGAATCCCTGGGGGCAGGCTGGGCACTCTTCGCTGCCCTGCACCTGCCCCAGGTGCTTCCGGGAACGTTGTCCCGTGAGTTCACTCTGCTGAGAACCCGCGTGCAAGCAGCTGGCAGGTGGCAGGGTCCGCAGGCCTGGAGACAGGGTGCCATGGCTGGCCGCTCAGGGACACCAGGGACTGGCAAGGTAGCAAGAACACTCAGCAGGAGAGCCTGAGGCCTGGGCAGGGGAGGGAGCGGGGAGGGAGAGCAGCTGTAGAATTCCGGGTAGGGAAGGTAGGGGGGAGTGCCAGGCAGGGCAGCAGGACACACAGCAGGGGTGGAGTACAGAGGGGCTGGAGTACAGAGGGTGGGAGAGCAGAGCGGCAAGGGCAGGGGAGAGAAGCATAGGATCTGGGCCAGTGGTTATCTAGGATGGGGCAAGGGCCACTTGTCAAAGGTAGTATGCCTGGCCAGGGTCAAGGCTGGCTGCCGTCAGGGAGTAGGCAAGTCCCCCATTGGGGATCTAACATCTCTGGTTTCTTATTTTCGTTTTATTTGAAAGGTGGCAAGAGCTTCTATTTACCGGTACATTTCCTAAATGTTCACTCCACCCAGTCTCCCACATTGGTGACTGGGACCCAAGTGCCTGAGCCATTCCCTGCTGCCTCCCAGGGTACGCATCAGCAGGAAGTCAAACGGGAAGCAGAGCCAAGACGTGAACCAGGCATTCCCATATGGGATGGGCAGGGGTCCCAAGTGGCGGCTTGACCACCACAGCAAACATTCACCCAAGAACACCTCTCACGTGGGAGGAATGGGACTAGCGGACACTGGGCAGACAGTGGTGATGGTGCAAACCTGCCATCTGCTGGACCACTCCCTGAATGGCCAGGGCTGGACTGAGACCCCACTGGATCTCCCGCGTGGCTAGTAAGGCCCAGGTCTTGGGCCATCTTCAGTGGTTTGCCCAGGCTCAGTAGTAAGGGGCAGGATTGGAAGCGGGGAGCATCTGGGATTCAAACTGGCACTCAGAGAGGATGCCATCATCACAGATGGTAGCTTGACTCACTGTGCCACACCACCAGCCCCTAAACTCTGGTTCTCATTCCATCCAGTCTGCAACATGAAGTTAAAAAAAAAAATCTCTTGCAGTTTAGAAAATTCAAATGAATTAATTTGTACAAATCTGCAGGGTCTCCTTCAAACTGAGGACCCCACTTGCCTCAGCATTCCTTCTAATCCTGCCCAGAGGCTATAATGGAGGGTAAGCTCACTGTCTCCAACCTACAGCTCAGTGAAGGTCACATGGTCACATGTTTCGTCTGGTATGTGCCTGGCATACAGTAAGTGCAGAATAAATGCATTGGGCGCTGCAGGTCACCCCAGCCCTGGGTCCCCCCCCAACTCCCAAAGGAGTGTTTGGAGCACCCAGGGACATGCTCAGAGCACACAATGGGATTTCGCATCTGCTGGGCACACCGGCTGCATGATGCAGATGGTCACGTCCTAACTCCAAACCCCACGTCCTTGCCCTGAGCTGTAACCCAATCCCAGAGCCCAGGCACACTAAAAGAAATGACAAGACACTGCACGCCGGTTGCTGTAGCCTCCTGGTACTCTGATCACCTTCCCGTGCAAGCAGAACCCAGCAGAACACCTGATTCCACAGTGGGCATGGGCCCCTTCCACCCACCAGGCTTCTTCTCAACGGCTCCCTATGGAGGCACAGACCCAGACCCAGCCCCCCGTTAGTTCAGTGTCTGGCATTTCTTGCTGGGCCCACTGGGCCCAGTTCTTCCTGGCTCTGCTACCATCCAGAGACCTTGGTTGCAGGAAAAAGGCCAACAGGAAGAAAGCAGAGGGGGACTCCTCTCTATTCATGAATGGTCAGCAAACACTGGACAGCCTGTCTCACCCCGAGTATATGTCACTCAAGCCATAACCCCTGGCACTCACAGTAGAACCAGGGACACGGTGGGCGCTTGATAAATGTGTTGTGTGAGACAGCCACAATGCAATGGTGGGAAGTGCTGAGGGACAGTGGCTGGTGCCCATTCCACTCCCCTGGGCCACATCCAGGAAGAGGCTATGCAGGCACATGGCATCCTCTACCCCTGAGCCCGCCCTGCCAGTCTCCACAGACGTCCTGGGTCCCTGGGCTTGACCTTGGTAGGGCCAGGGAGGGACTCGGGCTGGGGTTCTGCTGGGCATGGTCCTGGATGAACAGCTCACCAGGTGCTACAAGTCAGCTAGAGACAACAGCAAGTTCCTAGGTGCTTGTCAAGCGGACAACGACATGGTGGTCACTTTGTAGGAGTGGAGTGTAATGTTCATCTTGTTCCCCCTGTGCGGGGACCCACTGAACATGGATGGGTGCCACGGACAGCTCTGGGGTTGCCTCCATGGCAGGACAAAGCCACAGCCACCTGCGGGCCCACAGCTCGGGCAGGGCGCCCTTCCATCAGCCCTGGAAGGTGCGCGAGGTACAGCAGCTGCCTCTGGGCAGCAGGGGGGCCTGCACAATCAGTGTCAGAACCACTGGTCTCACAAAGTGAAGCAAAGCTTTAGAAAGAGCCCCTTCGGAAAGGCAGGGAAGGGAGGAGGCAGAAAATGACAGAGTTTTATTTGCATCTTCTACACAGTATAGGTCACCACTGTGGCTGGGCCTGCTGGAGGTCCCTCCCAAATGTAGGTGACTCAGGCCTGCCGTTCATGTCACAGGCATGGGACAAACGCCCCCTTGCAAGCATGCAGTGAGGTCGGGGAGTGGGGCTGGCACTGGGAGCAGAACACCGACAGGAACCCTCCTCAGTGGGAGGGCTCTGGCCTGACATACACCCCAGGGGCACCCCCCTACTCCCTGCGCCAGATTAGGGCTTAGCCTCTCATGCCAGCTCCTGGAGCCCAGGACCAGGCGAGCCGTATCCTCTGTCCCCAGGGTTAGGCCATAGAGCTGTCAGCTCAGGCAGACACCAGCGCTCTGACATGCAGTATCCCTGGGAGCTTGGGCAAGCCCCAGGCCCCAGTTTTCCCCCTGTGAAATGGAGCTGCCAGCTGAGCACATCCCACAGGGATGAGATGCTCTGTGAGGTCAGGCACCAGCCAGACACTCGGCCAGTGCCAGTTCTGGGTCTCACCTCCTGGACACCTGCAGTGGACTCTGCAAACACGTGATCAGGTGAGTCTCAGCAGACCAGACTCGCACTGCGAGACCCCTGTCCGCCACCCTCAGGCACGCTCGGTTGGGGAACGGGAGAGAGGGCCCTGTGGAGAAGTGGCTTGCACGTGAAATTCCAAAATCAGGGAAAATCCCATTCAGGCCATTTTCATTTGGGAAATGGAGAATTAAGATCAGGACAGAAGAGATGCAGTGTGGGGCAGGAGACTGCACAACCCTGTAACAACAGGCATTAGCGACGGCGGACCCTCCAGTGCTGACAATGGTGTGTGTGTGGGGAGGGCGCAGCCACAAGGCCACGTGCAGGCTGAAGACGGAGCAGTACTGGGCAGATGGTGGGCAGGTACGCATGCAGGTGTGTGCTCCATGTGCACACCTGCCCATTTCACAAAGGCAGCCACCAAGACCTGGCCGGGGCTCCCACTGGAGCAGGTAAAGGCCTTCTGCCCTGCCCAGCCTGGTGGTCAGCCCTTCCTCTCACCCACCCGGGCTCCCCTTCATACATGCAGAGACAGCCACCCTCCTGTCCACAGCAGCAGGCAGGATCTTTCAGGTCAAGGCCAGGGTGGAGGTGGAAGACTGCCTGCTGAGAACCTGAAGGTCACGGGTGGCCCTGGACTGACCAATCCCATCCCAACAGCCCAGCCAGTGACAGATAGTGGAACCAGGGACCAGGGAACAGGCACCAGGGTGTGTTCCCAGAGCTCACAGCAAGCTTAGCATCCAGGAGCCCCAGGGACTTGACCTCCACCATCCTTCCCTCGGCTTCTGCCCTGCAACCTCATGGGGCTCCCACCTTCTTCCACCACCAGAGCCTGACAAGCCCCAGCAGCTTTAGAGTCTGGAGGCTGGGCTAGGATTCTTCTGGAATGCAAGCTGAGGCTGCCTTTCAGAAAGGGAATCTCAGTCCAGGGCCCGCAAGCACCTGGCAGGAAAGACAAACAAGCCAAGGCGCCACTGGCCAGCTCCGAGTCCATGATGCCAGGCGGGGAAGTTACAAGTGGCTTTTCTGGTCTCTTTCACCTGAACCCTGAAGTGGAAGCAGGCACCAGGCGAGATACGGCCAGTGTGCCAGCCTTCCGGCCGTGGGGCAAGGTCAGGTGCCAGGACCCCTTCCTGAGTGGCCAGCGATGGTCCTGCCCAACAGCTTGTCTGCAGCGCCCTGGGTTGGCCAGGCATGGAGACTTAAGCGGTCGCAGCCCTGGCTAACAATGACGCTGGTATCCCTTCCACCGAGGGCTTGTTGCTTGGCACCGTGCAGGCAGGGCGTCCAGGACTTTGTCATCATCATTTTTAGTCGTAATTGTCCCAGTCTCCTCTTTCCCTCAGTTTGCCCTAGAGAAGCCCAAAGCAGCCCGCGAGGCTCCTGCGCCGCGGCCAGCCAGGCGGTCCAACGCCCACGCCCCAGGAGAGGAAGAGGGAGACCTGCCCCGGTGCCAGGGCCCTAGGCCCTCCCCGACAGGGGCGCACGCGGCGCGGCACGTGGGGTGCGGGGCGGGGCCGCACGTGTCTGCCCACGAGGGCCGCCTGCGCAGGGCGGGGCGGGGCACGCGGGCTTCCAGACCTTGCTAGGGACCCGCGGTGCTTCTGGGGGCGCTCAGAATCTTGGCTTCCCGGCTTCCGGGCTCCCTGTGGGGAAACCTCCCATCCCGGGCAGGTCCTGCTCCCTCCCCTTGGAGGCTTTTCCTGCTTCATCTGCTAGGATCTGTCTCTCTGGACCCCAGTCCAGGCCATGACTGCTGTCATAAATGGTCCCTTGGAGACTGTGTGCAATTGTGTCGGGGAACCCACCGTACCCTGGTAGATTTTGTGAAGCCCAAACTACATACAGTTTAGAGTCCCCTTAAACAGGATGGAAGATGGAGTATGAAGAGGATGTCTGGAATAAGAAAAGGCATCGGGGATAGAAAACTGACTAATGCCACACGTGCGACAGAATCTAGAAAAAGCACACAGTCGTGTGTAAGCCTAGCAGCGATTCCCTGACAACCGCTGTGGGTTAGCTGTGTCGTTTGTCCTTACAGAACTCACTGGGTCTCCCCTCCTTCCTGCCAAGCCCGGGAGTGTTGGAGCACAGAGGACATGAGCAGTGTAGGAACCAAGCTGGGCAAGCCGGCTGCAGGCTCTGGCCAGCGTGGCCTTGGTGGCAAGGGAGAGGGGGGAGCTCATGCTGCCAGCTGAGGGCAACTTCTGAGTGGAGGCAGGTGGGCAGTCAGGCGCCAGAGGGAGGGACCTGGGCTTTCAGGACACAATTCCAAGGGCAGCGCTATGGGCTAGAGGGCGTGTGCTCCTGCTTGGGCTGCTCATAAAGGGAGTGGCGCTGAGTGGGAAGGCAGGCCGGCCCAAGCCCACTGTGAGCCAGGAGCTACGGCGATGGGGTCGTCCCCAGCCCGTGTCCCCTTTGATTCCTACAGTGTGATGGAGTCCTGGTGCCTGTTTTACAGCTGGCCTGACAGAGGTCAGGAGAGGAAACATGACGGTGCCCATCAGAGTGCCTGGCTCTGATTCCATACCCACGTGCCCTCATGGGTTCTGGGTCTATGGAAGCATCCCACGCTTGTCTGTGCACCTCCGCTCTCTCACGGTAACACAGCCCTGCGTGTCACCTCCGCGGTGGCCTGGGATGACTCCACACAGCTCCGCGGCTGTGGGAGCTCTTGGTTGTCTGCTCTCGGCAGCTCCTTTCGTGTCAGAAGCGCTGTTCCTGTGAACTCCTGTGAATGTTGTGTGCATGGGGAAAAGTTGGAGGCAGGATGTTGCTGGCCCTGGGCACTGACTCTGCCTATCAGGAAGCAGCAAGGCGATTCCCTGGGGCAGGTGTTTGGTCCAGCAGCTAAAGTCACCCGTGCCCTGCAGCCCGGTGCCTGAGCTCAGCGCTTAAGTCTGACTGCTGCCACAGCTGCTCTGGCACTTGGGTTCCTGCCACCCACGTGGGAAACCTGGATTGAGGTGCTGGCTCCTAGCTTCACCCCTGGTCGGGCTCCAGGTTATTGCAGGCATCAAAGGGGTGATCTACCTGCCATCTTCTGTCGGTCCTGAGGAAGGGAGGAAGGGAGGCAGGGAGGGAGGGAAGAGGGACAGGCTCCCTTCGCTCAAGGTGCTGCACTTCCAGTGTTGTGTCGATCATGTCAGGGTAGCCCTCCCAGCCGTCCGCCAACAAAGCCGTCTTCAGAGGCGCGTGGCTCTCTGCTGCCGATGACAGAAGAGGCGCCGGCTTGGTGCCTTGCACAGTGCATGACCTACACGGTGTGCACGGGTTCTGGCACCAGCTGTCTCCAGGAACAAAACGACGAGCCTCAGAGGAAAGGCAGCCCGTTGGAAAATGGCTGTGCTGAACATATGCCGTGTCTCAGCGTGGCTGTGGCCATCCAGGGTTTCCTGGAGCTGCCTTGCCTCGAAGGACATTGTGTTCTGGTCCACCCCCTCCTCACCATGCTGCCCCCCCCAAACTGCTGCCTTTGGCTCTGTGTGCTGGCACCTGCTCTGTAGTGAGGATACCTTGGGCACAACTGGGGCCCCTCACAGGGTCCAGGAAGCCCTGAATGGCTGTGGCCTGGAGAGGAATCTCATTGGGGCCCTGGGCACCTGCGAATGATACCGGCCCTGGCTTTGATCTTCTGGTTCCTAAATTTAGAAGCATGGATTACATCCAGATAAACGGACAGTTATGTAAGCTCACATCGCTCCCCACTGCCCCCCTCCCTCGTAACAATCAACCTTAATCAGCTAACAACAGGACCCTGGACACAGCTCCAGTCCCCTGAGAGGCTGGTAGGCTTATGTAAGGAGTGACATCGGCCCTCAGCCAGCTTTCTCTTGCTGTCTCCCCTCTCAGTCTCTCCCCCTGTCCCACACAGGCTCACACACTCTCCCACAAGTGTGTCCCTCAAAGACTGGAGCCAAGGGGAGGGTGTGCACATCAGGTGGTTCGAGTTTACTACCTAAAAATAAATCACCTCAATCTGCAAAGACAGCTGATCCAGGAAACCAGGGCCTGTTTGCCAGGGAATTATGGACGGAGGGAAAAGGGGAGGGGCACGCAGGGAAATGTGAGAGCCTCCTAGTCATCCTAAGGGGCCAGCCTGTGCAAGTAGTGAGCTCCCTGTTACCAGGGGTGAGTAAGCAGAGCTGAGGTCAGTGACTAAGGAGTCCTGCCCTTGCTTGGTAACAAACATTGATGCACAGGGCAAAGTTCTGTAAGGGCATTGCAATATCAATTCATCCTAGGTGCCCAATTCTGCATTTTGGGAGTGGCTTGCTAGAGCTCTGGGTATACAGAGGAGTGTCAAGCCCCGTGGGAAACAGTGCCTTGTGTCGGCAAAATGCATGCCGTGGGTGCCGGAAAGAACAGGGTGTGTGTTATATGTTTGCTTATTAATCTTTCGTGCAACAAGGAAACTAGAACCCAGGGGCCTCCAACTGCTAAGTGGCAGAACCAGAATTGGCACTCGGGCATTCTGGCTCCAAAGTCTTTGGTCACGGTCATGGCTGCAACCTGCCTCTTGCTGATGTGAGGAGCCATCCTGGGGTTGGAATTGCAGCCCCCCCCCCACCCCCACCACCCCATCTCACTTACAAATGCTGCAAATTGCAGCCTCTGGACTGTGACTTCCAGGAAGGTGCTCCTGGGTCTGAAGCTGGCTCCCAGGGGAGGACCAGCTTTGCAGGACCAGCTTTCACCCCCGTAGCCTCTTGGTGCCCTGGCTTTGTGCCAACTCACTGTACACCAGCACCACGCTGGGTCTTCTGACTGGAGTCCAGGGCAGCCACCCGCTGCAGGTGGGAGACATCCTGCCTCCCTCAGAGACCCCGTCCTTCTGGCCCCTTGTGACCAGATGTCCTTGGTCCTTCTGCTCTGCTCTCTGCAGGTTGCTTCCCAACCCCTTCTCTCTCCCCTTGCGGTGTGGCCATCCTTCCTGTCCTGGAGGCCTTTCTCCAGCCCTATTGTTTGATTTCTGTCCCCACCACTTCCTTGGGGGAGGAGGGAGATCTTTGACCCCAATCCTTGCTATGAAACAAAGCCAGCAGGAGAACAGAGACATCTCACATGGGACCACGCCAAGACCTTTTGTGTGTGAAGTCCAGGAACAAGAGGGGCACATGCCAGGTCTGGCCCCTGTCCCAGTGCTCGGCTCTGCCCTTATGTGAAGATGGACACATCGAGGTCACGAGGACAGGGCTCAGAGAGACCCCTCAGGCCTTTGACCAGGCCTTGGCTGCCTGTGGCCTTTGTCCGATGATGCCTGCCCTGTGCAGGCTGCCCTGTAGGGCAGGCTGACTGAGGCCTGCCTGCCGACTTCCAGCAGAACTCTCGGACCCCATCGACACCAAGGCCCACCGGCCCCAAGAGCAAGGGTGCAGCAAGGTGGACCCTGAACTGCCTCGTGTGTTCCTGGTGCCGCTGAGCCCTCCTGAAACCTTGGGGTTCCCTATGTTTGTATCAGGTCATGTGTTACAGATTCAGTCTTTCCCGGGGCCTGAGTTCAAGGAGCTGGGAAAACCCCACAGGCAGTTACGGCAGGATGCGCCTGGGACCCTACAAAATGTAGATGAAAATTGTGCATGGGCCCAAGTTTCCCGTGTGCAGGATCCCTCAGGGTTGTGATTTCCCCAAGAGCTGCCCACCCTGGAAAGGGTTAAGAGGGGCTGGAAGCGCCTGCTGTCAGTCGAGATACCGTGATTGTCACATCTATTTCTGTCACCTGTTTGCCTTCCTAAGCTCCGGGTTGCTGCAGCTGACATTTCAATGAGTGTACATTTTCAGAGCCCGCACCAACTGGCACTGTGGGGGCCGGTGGGGTGTGGGGGTGAGGAGCGCTCAAGCCCGCCAAATGGGAGGGGAGTGGCCGCCAGAGACAAAAACGTGGTTGAGACCCTGGGGAGTGGCCTGGACGCTTCAGAAGGGCCTTAAACACAACCAGGTTGTGTTTCCAGGCTGTCTTCCTCTAGGAAGGCTGTGTGACCTCGGCCAAGGCCCATTCCTCCCCTGATGCTGTTTCCAAAATGCAAAGTACATACTGAGACCTCCCATGCCTCAGCTCATACACCCAGAAACTGATTCTTTTCTGCTCCCCTTTGAGCCCTTTGCCTCCAGCCACATCCACGGAGGGAGGAGGCTCCATGTGGGGCTGGGGTCTGGGGCCTCTGTTAGCTGCCTGGTGAAGCTCCACTGGGGCAGCCAGTGAGTGAGCAGGGCAATAAGGCTTGGTACTTGCTGGGCATTCCTACTTTGCTTATACCCAGTGGTACCAGCAATAACACCAACCTTAAATCTAGAATATGCGCTGGATACCCTGGCTGAATTGTGGTTCCCACTGATGAGTATGAGAACCAGAATAGGGGCAGCGATCTGGGCTGGACATAACTGCAGTATCCCTCGGCATGGGTGTCAACTGGGTCTGGGGTGTGCCACACTGGCCTAGACTCCAGTACCCACTGGTGCTTGTGAGAGCCAGGGTGGGTGAGGAGCACACCAGGCTAGGTCTCTGCCCCTGCTGAACCATATGAGAGCCGTGTCTGGGATGAACCAGGTAGAGACGGGCTGTGGCACCCAACAGTAAGAACCAGATTGGGTGTGGACCAGTTGGGCAAGGCCACTGTTCCTGCCAGGACAGGAGGTACACTAAGCCTGTTTGGGCCAAGGAAACACCAGTGTGCGAGATCTGCCACTGGGAGGAAACCTGATAGAGGAGCTTGGGGAACTCATTAATCAGAACTCAGTTTGTGCAGGTGAGCACAAAAACCAAGTCTGGGAACAACCCAAACCAGGTTGAGTTGCCACATCTGCCAGCACACCTGTGGGTCAGGTCTGGGGGCAGGCCAGGCTGGCCTAGTTTATAACACCCACTGGCAGATCTGAGAACCAAAATGGGGTGCCAGACAGGCCAGGTCAAGCCACAATACCAGCCAGTTCACACTAGGGCCAGGACTCAGGCAGCCCAGGCTGGGCTAGGCTGTAGCATCCACCAGCATGAGCTGGAACTGGGGAAAGACCAGGCCAGGCAATGCTGCAGCACCTGCCAGCAAATTCTGAGTTGAGGCAAGCCATGCCATTCTGGGTCGCAGCACCCACCAGCACACGTGAGACCTGGACAGAGGAGTGGGAGCATCAAGCATGGTAGGGTGGCTGTGGAAGCTCCCCTGCTGGCCCAATGTTTCCAGTGGTGAGCATGAGAACTGGAAGTGGGGTGCAGAGCAGGCAGGGCAGGGCTACAACACCTGTGGGCCTGCATGTGAGCTGGGTTGGGGGAGAGCCAGGCTGGGCTAACCGACTATACCCACTGGTCCATGCCTGAGCCCGAGTGGGTGTGGGCTGGTCAGGCTTTGCCACAGCATGAGCTGGCAAGTGCTGAAACTAGGGGCAAATCCTATCAAGTTAGACTGTAGAACCACCTGGAGAGTACAAGATTGGCACTGGGAGTGGGCCCATTAGGGAAACTGTGGATGCCTCTCTGATGGGTTGCAACTCTCACTGGTGAGCATGAGAACTGGGACTGGGGGCCGGCCTGGCAGTACAGGCAGTGGCACCTGGCAGCATGAGTATGGGCTGGGGGCAGGCCTATTTGGTATTATTGGAGGTTGCTCCGACTAGGCTGCAATTCCCACTAGTAAATCTGAGGCCCAAGTGTTTGGTGGGCAGTGTTATGCTGGGCTGCAGCATCCACTGGTTTACATAAGAGACGGGGCTGATGGGCCTGGCATGATAGCCTAGTGACTAAAGTCCTTGCCTTGTATGAGCTGGGATACCATGTGGATGCCAGTTCATATCCTGGCTGCTCCACTTCCCTTCCAGCTTCCTGCTTGTGGCCTGGAAAAGCAGTGGAGGATGGCCCAAAACCTTGGGACCATGAACCCATGTGGGAGACCTGGAAGAAACTCCTGGCTCCTGACTTTGGATTGGCTTAGCTTCGACTGTTGCGGCCACTTGGGAAATGAATCAGCTGATGAGAAATCTTCCTCTCTGTCTCTCCTTTCTTTAAATCTGCTTTTCCAATAAAAATAAATAAATCAGAGAGAGAGAGAGAGCTGGAGACAGAATTGACTCAGCAATTGCTACTACCAGTGTTTGTGTGTGTGTGTGTGTGTGTGTGTAGGCTGATGTGGGTGACAGACTTGATGGACCCGTACTGGCAAGTACACATAAGAGTCAGGTCTGGGATCACTTCAGGTGAGGTCTCTTTGGGGATCCCCTTAACTGAACCACTGGACTCAGAACTCAACCATTGGGAGAATCGCAGGATCTGTGGTCTGACCATGGCATACATGTGTCAGAGCTGGGCCTCCTCAGCACCTTAGAGGGAGCAGTGGACTGCATGCCCAAATGCACGTGGAGGATATGCCAGCCCGTTGGAACCTGTAGGGGACATCTGGCACCATAGCAGAGGAAGAGGGCAGAACAGTTTAGTCAACTACCCCAGCCATGAGCTGGCAGCAAATATCTGGGAGATTGGAGACTCTAAGGTGGACTATGTCAGCCAATGGATCTTCGAAGGGTTTCCTCATCCTTGGATCAGCAGGATTGACAGCATTTTGGAACTATTGAAGCCACCTAAGCTGAACCCTTGGAGCGTGTCCTACACCAGGAATCCTGGGGTGACATCAGGTGGCTGCTCCACATCCCCTGATACTGATGTGGTTGGAGGCTGGATGTGGCTTCTTCCCCCAGATACAGGAAGAAGAAAGGGAAAATATGGAAGCAATGGTCTTACCAATCTTCCCTTAATCCTTGACCCTTCTCACCCTGATAAATTATGTAAACATCATCAAAAATAAAATTTTAAAAAGGAAAAAAAGATGTGTCAATTTAACCGAACATGTTAACAAAAGGATACGAAGGCAGAACATGGATGTGACAGAGATGAGGAGAGTGGGTGAGAATGCCAGCTCACAAAGACTCAGCTTGCTGATCTTGCACATTCCAGGAAGTGCTGTCAGCTGGAGCTCTTGCTACCTGGCCTCTGGGCCTGCTGACCACCCCAGAGTGGAACCAGGGAGCCAGATGCCCTTGCAGTGAGCAGCCTGGCCAGGGGTGTGCTTGCCCCGCCAAGTGCCAGGAGTTATACTGTGGAACTTGTGAAGCTTGCATTGCTGCAGACGCAGCATTTACAGCCTTTTGGGGGGGGGGGGTGCTGCAGGAAGTGTCCCTTCTTTTCCTGTAAGGTCCTGCCCCACAGTTCCTAGGACTTTGATGTGAACAGTCTTGACCCACTGCCAAAACCAAGAGTGGGAAGGTCTCCAAAGGGAAATGGGGGTGCCTTTCCCTACAAAAGGGATCAAAAATGGGCAGCCATGGCCTCCCTGTGCCTCAGTTTCCTCCTCTGTGACCAGGGAAGGAAAGGCCCAGGTCCTGTGAGGGCAGTGCAGGCAGTGAACAAGGGGTTAGGGGGTCAGGGCGCCTGGTCTCGGTATGTGGCACTCCATAAATTTTCAAAGTGGCTTTGAAAATCTGTTTTTGTTAAGGGCACAGAAGCAAGTTGTGCCTAATGGATGCCACATGCTGTGTCAGTTCCAGCCGCGAATCGGGCTGGCTTGGCCATGAGGCAGTTGGACAAGGGCCTTGAGTCCCAAATCTGCCAGGGCACAGAGGCCAGGGTCCAAATTGCAGATGTTGGCAGAACCAGTCAGGAAGAAAGAGCAGGTGGGCACGGAAAGGCACAGAGGACTCCACACTGGAGTCGACTGGGCAGCTGTAGGGCCTCAGGCAAGAGTCCCAAGTGATGCCTCCTGTGTTTTGTGCTTGGTCCTGCTACTGTGGACTCTGCAGCCAGAGCCTGGGGGTCAGGCAGACCCCAATATGGAGACTGCTGGTCCTTGTGGCCCTGGGCAGTTCTCCTTGTCTCCTTGTACCTCCTGCTGCGACCGTGGGGACTAAATGAGATGCGATGTGTCAAGAACTCGGAGCAGGTGGTACACCAAATGTTTGTTGTCTTCATCCTCCTCATCATCATCACCATGCAGTGACTGGCCTTGGCTTTCCAAGCAACTGCAGAGATGTAGTCACGGCTGGCTTCATGTTCTCCTCTTGCACTCCCTGGGCGAGTCCAGCGTGCGTCATACTTCCAGCCTGGGTGTACTGGGTACTTGCCATGTTTCCAGCCCCACACTGAGCCCACAGTGTGCACCGCCTCATGGCGGTCCTGTTGTCATTCTTTGGTTCGTGCAGGGTCATGGCTGTGGGTGATGGAGCTAAGCCTCATCAGGAAGACAGGTGAGAAGTGGCATGGACCACGTGGGAAGGAATTGCCCAGGGCATGAGCTGGAGGTGTTGGCACAGACTGGGTCTGTCCAGAGCTTTCAGCTGCCGTGGCTTCTGAAGGCCCCGTGCTGTGTGCGTCCCACTGCAGCTCTCTGAGGCTCAGGTGGGCTGGTTCCTGCCTTTGTGCTGGAGGAGAGTGCGTGCTATGGACAAGACCTACTTCACAGCTCAGTTGGCCGCATCCGTAGTCCGTCCTACCTGGGTGACAAGTCCTGAGGACTTGTGTTGAAATGTGGGGAGAAGCAGGCACCCTCTCCCTGCAGGTCAAGTGTGGCCTGGTGCTGTGGGCAACCACCTTGCCCTCCAGCAGAGAAGCCAGAGCCAGAAGGAAGGGTACAACATATGCCTCGATATTTCTTTCTATCCAGTGGGGAGCACCATTTGAGTTCCCGGTTCCAGGGTTTCCTGATTCTACAAACGAGTAACCCATGAGCTGGATCACCTGCAGCAGGGTGCTGGGACACACCCCCAGACGTACCTTCAGGGGTCAGCCCCCCCAGGGCCCACTCATGAGTGACAGAGGCGTGGCCATCATGATAACGTCCTCTGAACAACCTGGCTTGGGAAGAGGCAAGGACAGTGTACGGGGATACAGCCCCAAGGTGAGGGAGTGAGCCTGGGAGAGCAGGGGCAGAGAGGATGCTGGCACCAGGTTGGAAGCGTGGGATAGGGGCTGTGCACTCCGTGGGCTGGGTGCCAGCTGTGGGCAAATTGGGATGTAACAGAGTTCTCAGGGCTCTGACTGGGTAAAGTGAGCTGGGGGGGTACAGCTTGCCTAAGGGTCCTGGGGAGCTGGCAGCTGGTTTAGACAAGCATGAGGGCTTCTGACCCAGGCCAAGGTGGCCACTCGAGGCTGCTACACAACGTACTCCCTCTGGAGCGAGCCCAGGGGGGCACAGGCTGGGACCTGAGGGGTGTGTGGCATCAGACAGGAGTCGCACATACGGCAGGCCTGGTAGGCAAAGACCCTTGTGCTGTAGTGACTGTCACCACTCCCATGAGAGCACTCACAGGACACCAGGCGCCTGGCCCAGCCTCCCCTGACCAGCCCAGGAGCAGATCCTGTCATCGGCCTCATCTCACCGGTGGGGAATCCAGGCTCTGAGAGGCCACGTGACTCTCCTTAGGTTGCCCAGCAGGGTCAAGACGCCCAAATAGAAGCTCTGTGGAACAACAATGACCTGTTTCCCCAGCTATCCTCTTGGGGTCCCTGTTCCTTAGCCCCTGGTCAACAAGGAGTCCAGTGGCCACTGGGAGAGAGCGCGGGAGAAGGCGGGTGACTACCCTCGCTGAGATGTCCCCTAGGCTGGCACCATGCACACCGGGGGCTTCCCAGGCCAACGGGCGTCTCCTCCGTGTCCCCGACCCGGAGGCCACAGCTTACAGCCACACGGGGAAGCTGTCCTCTGTGGGCTTTTGCGGCCTCTTGGAGCTGTTGTAATGATGCTGCCCCAGAGGCAGGTGACCCCCAGCCAGCAGGAGAACCCACCAGGGGCTGCTACCCCTCTGAGGGTGGCCGTGGTCCTCACAGAGGAGAGTGGTGATCAAGACCCCCCCCACAGTAGCACTCACAGTGTACCAGCCCCAGCATGTGTGGCTCATGCATAAAAAAGGCCAGTCTACGGTCTGGGGAGTGGGTGTGGCCACTAGGTCCAGCTCACAGATGGTGACACCAAGCCCACATGGGGAAGAGACTCGAGTCAGAAAGTAAAGTAGATGCTCTCTCCAACGGTTGGCGCAGCTGTCTGGTCGAAATGTGTGCTCTGCACGGCAGCCGAGCAGTCGCAGGAAGAAATTTTCAGAAGGTCTCCAAGAAGGCTAAACCACACCCATGCGGAGAAGGCATTCTGCAGGTCTCACCCAGGTGGGAGGACTGGGCTGCCAAGACTGAACCCAGGAGCCAAAGACTCCATCAGGGCCTCCTAAGAAGGTGGCAAGCATGGTGACCCGCTGACCTGCTGCCCCAGGTACATTAACAGGCAGCCGCCTTGGAAGCTGAGAGGTTACTACCCGGCCACAGTGCCCGCGCCGAGCACACAGTGGCCATACAGCTCAGTGGTTGCGCTTCTGTGTTTGATTCCCAGAAAATGAAGACATGTTCACATGAACCTGCCTGTGCATGTATGTGGCCGATTCCCTTGTCTGACCCCATTCCTCCTTCAGCCAGAATGCACAGTGGTGGTCTGCCCACGCTGTGGAACAACACACGGTTGGAAAAGGGGCGACATGCTGAGGGTGCTCTGGGGAGCTCAGGAGCCGGGCTGAACGGTGTGCGCTATGTGGCTGTGCGTGCTGGACGCTGTGCACGTGGCCCGGGGTGCAGGGCCAGGAGAGTGTGAGAACATGGGGCCATTCTCTGTGGTGCCTGGGCTGTTTCTGCATCCTGAGGGTTTCCAAGCCCTCAGCCTGAGAGCAGCTCACAGGGCTGCACTCCAGGAAGCAAACCCAAAGAAAAGAGTGGCTGCACATCCCAGTAAGGTCGGATTTTGAGCAGCTGAGGTCGCGCCATGTCACTTCCCTGGTTTTGACAGTGTACCCAGATTATGTAAGATGTCACCATGAGGGAGCAGGAGAAGCTGGGTGAGAAGTCTGTGGGAACTCTCTGTACTGTTTTTGCAACTTCTTGGGATACTAAACTGTTTTGAAATAATTTTTTAGGGTGGCTATGGTTTGGGGCTGCTTTGCTCATTTCTATTTATTTACGTGTCTTTATCGCTGTAAAAAAAATAAAAAAGTAGCAGCCAGGGGAAGACAGAGGATTGTGAGCCTGGCAGATAAGTGGCCCTGTCTGTGACAGGTTATTTCTGGATAGATCCAGAAGCTTCTGGAAGAAATGAGTCACATGCGTGCAGAGCAAAACCCAGGGGCACAGGGGGCATTTTTCAGTTTCCTCTTGGAACTGGAATTTCGTGTCGTGGGTGTCTACCACCGCCTTGGTCACTTCTGGCTGCCATGTAGCTTAGAAACAGAAGTGTGTGTGGCTCACAGTCCTGGACCCAGAGACCCTGAGAGGCCAGGGGGAAGTGGGAGATCAGAGAGACAAGACAACTTCTCCAAAGTCTCACATCCTGGACGGGTGGGATCAGGACTTGAGCCCTCTTCCTTCTGGGCCTTTCTGCCTCAAAGCAGCTGACAGGATGAGAATGGGGAAGTGGACGCAGAACCCCACTGGGGCAGTGCTGTCCCAGGGGCACTTTCAACTCCTGTCTCCAACTTCCTTGACCCACCCCCCGACCCCTGTCCCTGGGGAAGTGAGGGGAGGTGGCAGGTGTTGGCCGGCTCCCCCTGGCAGAGGGAAGCCCTCTGCTCAGGCTCTCTGTCCCTGGCACCTGCACCTCTCCTGGCCTGACCTGAAGTCCTCCATGGCTTTGAGAGCACACCGTCTAGCCTCAGCCCATCCCCACAGGCCCAGCCCAGGGCCACTGGGAGGCCAGGCTGCTTCCTGTGCTCAAGGATCCAGATTGGCCTGGCCACACTCTGCCAGTGTGGCCCGCAGAAGTCACTTCACATCTCTGTACTTCAACTTACTCATCCGTCAGAGCAAGCAGGGACCTGACTGGGAGGGTTGTAGCGATGATGGAACCTGCTCCTCAGGGCCGTTGGCCCACGCTCAGGGCTCGGTGGCCATGAGTTGCTGCTGCTGCTGCGGCTGCATCACAGGAGGGGCCCCAGGGGTGGAGAGGAGGGCACGGGTGCCAGGCTTACCCTCAGAGTTTGCCAGGATCCTGATGTTGTCTTCTTCCCTCCCTCCCCTGCCTCTTAGATGGGACCAGTACTGGGGTCCAGTATGTGTGGGACCTTGAGCTGCAGCTCCACCAGCCTGTGCCACTCAGGGCTTGGGGGGATTCTGAGCCTGGGAGGCCAGGTGGCAGGATCATGGTCAGGGCTGTCTGGAAGGCAGGGCAGGCAGAGGCCCCTGTCTCCGGGGGCTTTCCACATCAGAGGTCTGGATGAGATAAAGCACCCGTGGGGGTGCTCCATCACGGTAGCTGCGACTGTCATCTTAATGACGACCTGGTTGGTATGGGCTGGGGGCAGGGGTGGAGTTCCAGGGCACGGAGCTGTCAGAGCTGAGGTGAGAGGTTGAGCATCATGCCCAGGTCCTACAGACACCTCACAAGGGCCCAAAAGACCAGGCGCTGGGGACCCGATCAGGAGATGAGGCTCCTGACCCACTGTGCTGGCCCTCCCACGTGGGAAGGGGGGAGATGCTTGGGGAGAAGGAGCCCTGGGCAGGGAAGGTGAGGCGAGTACAAATGATGGCATGCATGGTCTCACATGAATGCACGAGCATTGCCAGAGGCACTGCGCACACACACACACACACACACACACACACACACTGTGGGAATCCCTGTTAATTAGTCAAGTCCAGCCATGGCAGGCATGATGAGGAGCCAGCCTGTGCTGCCACCAGCACAGGCTCCTAGGGGAGAACCGGAAGAGGCCATTGCAGTCTGCAGGCCTTCCCTTCCAGAGGTCCGCTTGTTTCACTTACAGATTTCTGCCGACAGAAAGATGCTGAGTGTGCCACACCAGGTAGCCATGGTTCCTCACCCGACCCCCGGTCTGACATGAAGTGGGTCACCTTTGAGAGTGAGCGGAAGCCCCAGGCCCTCTCTGCCTGCCTACACCTCTGGCCCTCCCAGGGGAAACGCCTCCTGGACCTGGCACTGCCCCTGGCATGTTTGCTCTCACATCTCAGCTGTGCCCACAGACACGCCAGGCTCCGTTGCACCTGCATTTTGTATCAGGAACCACAGTACTGTGACTCACCTGTAAATCGTAAGTCACGACCCACAGCCCTTGCTCACTAACAGGCCGAAGCCATTACCCCCGATAGTGCCCATAGGTTAGCTGCCCTTGGCCTTTGAATTTATGTCCCTGGACACATGTACAGTTGCCCACCTGGGAGCCCCACAACTGCATCTCACTGTCTGAGTATGAACTCCTGCTGCCTGCCTCCCATCACCCCCGTCACCTCTCCCCTCTAGCCCCTACAGCTGCTCCAGGCCCCAGTCCCACATCCACACCCACACTCAGGACAGACCAAATCCTCCCCTCTCAGGGATGGGGCTGAGGTCCCGGAGCCAGAGAGGGAGGCAGGACTTGAACCCAAGTCCCACCCGGGCACTATGACGAACTACGCTGACGTGCAAATTCAGCTCATACCTCTGTGCCAGGTGAGCTGGAGTTGGTGCTGCCTTCCAGGGGGAGGGTGACAGAAGGTGAGTGGGGGGTGTGGCTCTTTCTGCTCCGCCTTCCCCTGCACTGGCCTGGGCGTTGCCAGGGCATGGGGTTGAGTTTCCAGACTCGGGTCCCTGAACTGGCATGGTGGCGCTATGCCAATCTGTTGCCCAAGCAACCACAGGGTGCAGATTCTAGGCCAGCAGGGTGACTTGGGGAGTGGGGGCTCCTTGGTAGAAGCAATCTCCAAGAATGCTTGCCTTCTGCTGCAGGAGAGCCAGGGGACAGTGTGGGGGAGCTGCTTTGCCACGTCATACCTTTGCTGTAGGTGCCCAACCCACCCTGCCAGCCAGGGCCAGAAACAGAAGCCAAACGCGCCCCCTCCCACCCAACCAGGCATCGGCTCAGGGCACAGCCTGCCTGGGTGAACTGTGACTTAAAAACCATATTTCTGAGGAAACTGGGAGACATGGCAGCGTGGGACCCTCTTTGCTAGACAGCCTCACTGACTGGGCTGAAGGGTGGCACCCCAGTAAGTGCTGTTCACCACAGCACCCCTGACATTTGCAGCTGCCTCTGGAACCCCTGAACTGGCAAGCCCCAGGTCATGAATTCTAAGATCTCAGAACAGTGCCTGGGAACCAGCATCCTGTGAAGGTTATGAGTTTTTGTGGAGGATAGAATGGAGAAAAAATGAAGCTGCCCAGATGAAGCTGTTGAGTTCTGTGGGGTGAGTCATCCTAGAAGGCTTCCTGGAGGAGGTGACATCTATGCTGAGTCTGGGGAGCCCAGCAGGCTTGACTCATGTCCAGGGCTCTAGGAGCCAGGGGGCTTGATCTCCACTGGGGCATCTGAACACTGAGGCTGCTAGGAAAGATGCTGACATGGGAAGCTTCTCCAGCACGCCCATCCCCAATGCAATCTTATTCCCAAGCGGACTGCTGGAAGCAACCTCGGACACCGTCCTCTGAGGTGCAGCTGTGGCCGCAGGATCAGAAGCGCACGCACAGCCCTGTGGGAGACTTGGAGGATGACTGGGGACATGGGGTCAGATAGATCGGACATAGGCTCTCTCGCGACCCTGCCCCAGGCTCTGGCGGCATTCTGGAGACCACATCCTAGACGCCATGGTTTGGAGCGCTCTTCTCCATCCGTGGTCCGCAGGGCAGGGGGTCGGGGTCCGCAGGTGCGCGCCGCCTCTGAGGGGGGCGGGGGGCAACACCGCCATCTGGCGGTCGCTGTGAGAGGCACGGAGGAGTCACCCTGGAGCTGAGGACGGAGCCAGCAGGCAGTGAGTGACTCTAGACAGAAACAAAGTGGGGACTGGTTATAAAGTCACCGGATGTAGCCTTAGGGGACAGTGTGCAGATGCTGCCCGGGATTCGTTGCGAATGGGGAAAAGTGTAGCGCTTCTGGGACTCGTCGGCAGTGCCAGCTGGACACCTGGAAGCCACTCAGCCCCCTACTCTCACCCCGTGCCCAGCTCACCAGCAAGACCTCAACTCAGCCTTCAAACCCCTCTCACTTCCAGCCCCTGGATGGCCGCTCCCGGGCTGAGCCAGCATCCTCTAGCCGGAGCGGAGCCTCACCCTCTGCGCTCTGCACTCCTGAGGACGTCCCTGGGCTGTGGGTCACCCAGGAGTGCAAGTCCACCCCCATGCTCCCTGTGCCCACACCAGCTCCCTGCTGCTGTTCACCCAGTTCCTTGCACCTGCCAATCTCCATCTTGCCCAGAAACACCCCTTACCCCCTTCTACTCCTTTCTGGCTACCACCTGGGCTCCCAGGCCAGTCTCTAGGGGGTCCAGAAAGATTTTTGCCTTCAAATCTGCTGATTCATGTGGGGACCAAGTAGTTTCATTATTTTAGAATTTAGTTTTCTTTTAAAAATGATTTTATTATCTGTTTATTTAAATGACAGAGTGATTGCAGTGGAGGCGGGAGTTCCCATCCATTGACTAACCTGCCATTTACTCACATTGCTTGGGGTTGGGCTGGGACTGGGCTGGGCCGGGCTGAGCTAGGACCAACACTGGGACCGGAAGCTGAACCCAGGTCTCCCAATCACTGAGTCATCACGGTGGCCTCCCAAAGTCCGCTTTAGCAGGAAGCTGGAGCCAGGAGAGGCTCGGGGAACCGACGCTTGCAGACACCCTCAGCTCTGGCCGCAGCATGCCACATCCCTCCCGGGAGTCCCCTCCCCGCGTTCTCAGACTGTGGGGCCAGTTCTCCACGTGGGTGGGTGAGGCGCTGCCAGTGTGCAGAAGAGAAGTCATCACCCCATTGCAGTCACCGGGGATGGGGATGCAGTCTGGGGCTTGGGAGAGAACAGACCTGGATACAGCCACTGCACAAGTCATCCTTGCTGGCTCTGTGAACCAGCAAGTGCCCCCGTCTGGGCTGTGTGGCTCCCTTGTGACTCTGTCTCTGGTAACCTGGAGATTCCCCACTGTACACTGGTCTGGCTGCAATGGGGGACCAGCAAGGGGCTGCAGACACAAGTGCCAAGGCCATTTGCCGGGAGCAGGGCCTTTATGCCATGGTCAGAAGCATTCAGGGTGGGAACTACAGACTCTGAGAGGCCGAGCCAAGCCAGAAAGTTGGAAGACTTCTCCCCGACGGCCACAAGCCACAGTCTCCCTCTCCATCAGTCCAGACATCCTTTGAAAGGAGACCCAGGGACAGGAATGGCCCAGGGCGGCTCCCATTCTTGGCTTGCTGAGGCTCTGGAAGGAAACCTCCCAAATCTTCCCAGACCACACTGTGTAGGCCAAGAATCTGTGCAGCGGGGCCAGAGGCTGCAGGGTGAGAGGGCAGTGCTCAGTGCAATGCCCTCTCCTCTTGCCTCATCTGTTCCGGACAGACAGCTCCCAGGGGCCTCTGGTGCCTGGCAGTGTGGGGTTGCCAGGGCCTCCTAAGAACTGTGCCACAGTGTGACACATGAAGACATCCCATGGGCACCACATGTGTAAGTGCCCAACATGGTGCCCAGCACAGGCCTCACATCCATCCAGAAAAGGATCCCAAGTCCCTGTGGGACCAAGCAGTCACGGGGACTTAGAGGAACCCTTGGGGTGCGGCACCTGTCACCGACTAGTGCCCACTCCCGTCCTCATCTAGACTGTGTCAGGATGCACCAGTGACCAGCCCTAGACCCTGCCAATCCCCAGCTCGGGAGATTGGCAGCTGCGTGTGAGAGCCAAGACTCATAAAGATAAAACGATATTTGTTACATGCCAAAAACTCTTGAAAAAGAGGACTTTTCTAACCCGATAGTGTAGCGGATGTCACACACACAGAGACACACATGCGTGTAGTTTCCGTCACGGGGAAACACTAACTGCCTTTTTCCTGAGCACATGGTCAAGAAAGGGATAGCCGCCCCTCCACTGCTATCCAACGCTGCCTGGGAACCCGTGCTTTGGTGAAGCAAGTCACAGAGGTACAGAGAGCAAAGACTGCAGCGGAAATATCGCTGCCTAAACCCTCACACGCGGGAGTGAAAGGCAACAGGGTGGCGGGGTCAGTCAGCAGACAGGCGGAATCATCAAACACTTCCGGGACAATCCGATGGAAGGAGCACAGGGCCTGCCCCGTAGCAGGATGGAAGCACTGCAGAGAAGTGAAAGACACCTCGAGAAATTGATTAATTGATTGGAAGCTTTCTATTTCTTTCTGTCAAGTCTCCCCACGCCGATCTGCATTTTCAGGCCCCATCCATGTCCTGGCAGATGTTTCCAAGGAGGGTGGTGTCTGTGACAGTTACCCAAGAAATCCAAGGACCTGGAGCAAACCTGGTGATCTCGGAGAGGACCAGGCTGGGGGGCTTGCTCTAGCCCATGCCACAACTTCCTGTATCCACAGCAAGAAGACAGGGTGACCCCGTGTTGTCTGAGGGGGCTCGGAGACAAACCTGCCCCAGCCACTCCCTCAGCAATGGGCAAGATGCATTATGATTTGGCAAGGAAAAAAGGGCTCCTTAAGTTTTTATTCAATACGTTTTAAGATATATTTTCATTTGTTTTTGCTTGGGGGAGGGAAAGGAATGTGGAGGATTTGCAGGGAGTGCATTAGCAGGAAGCTAGAATGTGGAGTGGAGGGAGGACTGAATCCCAGGCTCTGTGGTATTGGATGTGGCTGTCCCACACGGTGCCAAACCTGTAGGGAGCGGCCGACCCCACACAGATGAGGGGTTTCAAGATGGCGGCTGGCGGAGCGCCAGGAGGCAGACAGGAAGTCACAAGGACAGGCCAATTCTCCCTCACTGTGATTGCTGGCCTATCAGATAGCGCCCCGTGGACCACGGGCAGAAGTGATTGGTGGAAGAACTGTATATAAGCAGCTCGCTTTCGGCAATATACCCTTTTGGTTCGCCCTCTCTTTTTGGTTCGTCTCTCTCCCTTTTTGGTTCGCGGCATTCTAGTGGCCCGTACGGGGAGAATACAGAAACGGGAAGAAATGTGGGAAGAAGGGTGGTGCAAAACGGGAGGAAGGGTGGCGGAAGAAGCGGGTAGGAAAGCTTAGACCAATGGGAACAGGAGCAGCGGAGAGAAGGTTTTAAACACAGCTGCTTTTGCCAGTTTTTCCCAGACCTCTAAGAGTATGACTCAGCGTTTTTAGTGTCGCTGCTGCTGAGCGGCAACACAAACCCTAGCCCCAGATGGTCCCCTGGTTCCGCATGCGGAAATGTGGACCCAGTGCACGCACAGGGGTTCATGCAGGATGGATGGCAGACATCAAGCAACATAACAGTCTTGTAAGGAAGATCCTGGGATGGATAATTTATTAAGCAAGACAAGTTGAGAGATGTAGGTAACACATCTGTGAAAGAGAACTCCCATCCCGAACATAGCAGTTTCAAAAACTAATAGACATCAGCCATTTCAATTCATCAAGCAGCTGGCACCCAGGCCTGCACCAGAGCGCACTGGGGAAGCCACCAGGTGGTCAACATCAGCAGCCACTGTTGATGGGCAGGTGGCCATCCCCACAGGAAGTCACCCAGCTCCCTGCTAAGGCTGCTGGAGGAGTGGGACTGGGTGGATGCTGCTGCCAGCAGGTGTTCAAGCCATCAAATGGCTCTGCTCCCAGGGCATCCAGCCTATGGTCATGACCCTGGCTGGCATTTGGTAGCCAGTATCTGGTCTCTAGTGACCTGGATTTTCACCTAGCATGGGCACTGTGAGATCTTCATCAGTTCCCTGCTGGCCTGGCTGTGGGTACCACAGTTCACTTCACCCTCTGCCTCCACCCTCCCCCCCCAGACATCTTGTGACTCCACCTGCCTAGCAACTGCCCTTCTGGGGAACCGCCTGAGGATGTGGCTTGTGGAGCAACCAGGAGCCTTGTTGGTCTGAGTTTAGGTCATCCCTTCCCATGTCTGGAAGCAGCAACCGAGCGAGTGCACGGGCAAGTTGCTGTGACGCAATGCTGCAAAGCAAACCAGAGGCGATGAAGCCACCATTCTCAAAGATTAAATCCAGGGGCGCATATCGCTCATGGCAAGCCAGGCTACAGCCGCCTAGCTATAGATGCTCCTCAGCTTACAGCGCAGCTTCTACCCCATCCCCACAAGCCTGGCATAAATGGAAAAATCTCTTCAATCCAAGGGGCACCTATCCACCTAGCCCAGCTTGGCACCATGGCCCTGCCAAGCACTGTGTTCCTCGTGACCTCAGGAGAGAGGACAAGGCTACACAGAAAGACCCAGATCCCCACTTGAGCTCTGTGCCTGCCAAGAATGCCTGTCTCTGCCCCCCAGAGCCCAAACACCATGAGCCAAACCCTGGAGAGGCAGGGACCATCGTGGCTCCCTTGCCATGACTCTGAAAGTCAGAGCCAGCAGGCTGGGAAGTGAGAGGTCAGAATGGCAGGGGTGGTGGGTGGGTGCACCACAGGAGAAGCTATGGAGAGCTGGGAGTCTGCTGTCCTGGCCACTGGACAGGGCGGTAGGTGGTCATGAGGTGCAAAACCCATCTTGCTACACAGCTGAGACTTTTGAACTTGACTGGATCAAAACAAAACAAAGTGCAGGAAAATGCAAGAATTCCTGCACTTGCAAAATCCTACACATGACTTGAGAATTTAACTGCGTTCCAGCATTCCAGAGGTAGGAGCTTAACATGCTGTAACTCATCTACTACACCTACACACACCCCGCTGCTCAGAACGCCGGGCACAGCTCATGGGAGTCACACTGCCTCAGTATTCTGTGTTGAAACAGTTTCTAAACTTTGATCTCTTTCCACTTCATTTGAAAAGCACAGAAACAGGAAGAGACAGAGAGAGACCTTTTTCCATGCCTTGGTTCACTTTTTAGTGTCTGCAACAGCTGGGGCTGCATCAGACAGAAACCACAAGCCAAGAACTCCAGCTGGGTGCCCCAGACGGGCGGCGGTGGCCCCCTGTCCTTGGGCCATCCTCCACTACTTCCCTGCCTGGGCATGGGCAGGAAAGTGGATGAGAAGCAGAGGCAGGGGGTGTGGGCATCCTCAGCGCCCACATCCTGAGTGCCCACTCCTGGCCCTCCCAGCACACTCAGGACAGCGGCCCGGCTAGAGGGCTTGGAAGAAAATCCAGACTTCCCTGGTGTCCCCTGTAACTAGCCAGGGATACAGATCCCCAAGGCTCTGTGGTTTCAGACCAGTCCCTGGAAACAGAAAGATGGAGGAACCCCAGATCTCAAGGTTGGGCCAGCTCAGGCAAGATTGAGTCCCCATGTTGACCCAGGACTGGCGCCACACACTGAGCACCACACAGACTCCGGAGAGCTCAGCTGCCCTGGCACCATCCCACAGCCTGGTGGTGTGCAGTCAGGGTTGTGTCAAAAGAAGGGTTCCTGGCTGTGGATGAGAGCAGTTCCAGCAGGGTTGTCCCGTGAGCCTTCAGCCGCACTTCTCCCACCATGACTGCTGGTGATGCATGCAACCATGACCCCAGCTGCCAGACAGCTAGGAAAAAAGGCAGCAGAGAGGATCTGGGTCCTAGTCACTCAACACACATACCCTGGAGTTGCAACAGCCATGTGTCATGGCACCTGGTCCCCCCAAAACACACACACACCAGCCCCTGGATGTCCTCCCAGCCAACCTTGCTTTACTCACAACCTGGCCCCCTGCTACTCACCCAGGTGTGTGCCTTGGGGCCTCTTCCTGGTTGACCTGCATGTTTCAGACAGTAGCATCCCTTTTAGCCTGCACAGCCTACAACATCTCCTGCGAAAAAGCCTAGCTCACAGGCAACTGCAAGCAGCACCCTGCCTCTGGCTTCCCTCCCATGGGCTGGCACGGAGGCCATAGTCACAATCACAGTCTTGGGGTATGAGGACCCTGGGCCACCCTGCATGCATCCTGGGCAGGAAACTGATTGGACTCCTGCCTATTGGGAACAGGAGTGGGCGCTAGAGGGGAACAGGCAGGCAGTGGCTGGTTCCTGCCCTCTGGATGTGCCCGGTCTGAGGGCACCTTGTGAGCTGCATGAGGCCAGTGCAAGGGCTGAGCTCACGGGGGGGCAGGCCCTGCTGGGATTGGGGAGATGAAGGGCGAGCAAGCAGCCGGAGGGCCCTGGGCATGGGGGCCGCTCAGCATGTGTGTGGGTACTGGGGGGTGCAGTAGCAACGGGATGGGGGAGAGTGCTACACAATGTTTCCTTTAATAAGGACCCAATTCCACATTCTGTGGCCTGTGGGGCCCTAATTCCTTCCTTAGAGCCCTCACCTCCAGAATTGGATGTGCCAGGGTTGAGGCTGGGGCCACCATGTCCGGTCCATAAGATAGTTGATTCCTGATCCTGTCAAGTCTGTGAGTTGCCCTCTGGACAGATTTGTGGTGTGGAATATGGCTCATTGGTGTATTTGTCGTCTGCCGACACACATTTCATTTCTTCCCAGTTTGGGGCTCCTCATCATACAGACGCCATGAACAATTACTTCACAGGGTTTATGATGTAGACTTGGACTCAGCAACAAACACATAGTCTGGTACACGTGACCGCAAAACCTAGTGACAGAAAGAAAGCTTCAGGAGTGGCTTGACCCAGAGGCTCCCGTCTCGTTGGGCCTCCACCTTGAGCCAGGTCTTGGGTGGACTGACCTTGTAATCGTACCTCTAACTCCACCTTTCTTCTTTGCCTACTTAGGCTGCGAACATTCATAGAGGCCGCTCAATGCCAAGCTGTGAGCTATAGGTCAGGGAACCAGTGAGGAGACCAAGATCCCCCAATGCTGGAGGGTTCCTGGGAGACACGGACTCAGTGTGCCCCAGCAGCAGCAGCACTCAGGCCTGGAGGGCGAGGGGGGCGTTCTGCAAGGCAGAGGGGAGAGTGTCCCTCCTGTGGACAATGGGCTCTGACCACAAAGACTTCCGTTGCTTGGGGCTCTGAGAGCTTCTCAGTGGCTGATGGTGACATCTTCCAGATGTCAGCATCCTTCGGGAGCTGTTTGCTTGCTTCTGATCACAGCCTTGTTTATGAAACAAGGCTGGGGGCCCACGTTCCCAGTTACACAGGCAGCAAAAAGCCTGCAGCAGAAGGCTGTGTCCTTGGCTTGGAGAACTCGCTGTTCCTCTGGTGTTGGTCTCCACTGAGGCCCTTCCTTCCGCTCAGCCGCTGGACAGAAGCGATGGCTCACAGTCAAGGCCTCCCCTGGCAGGGTGGCGGGTGAGGCCTCAGGGCAAGGCTGCTATGGCCCCAAGGGAATGCTGGGTTGTGGTCTCTCTTCCCTCTCCCTGGGTAAGCGTGGCTGCTCTGTCCCCCAGGGGATTTACTCACTGCCTGACTATTTCATTCACGCGTGGTCTGTGCTGGGTGCAGCAGCAGGCCTGCATGTGAGCTGGGTTGGGGGAGAGCCAGGCTGGGCTAACCGACTATACCCACTGGTCCATGCCTGAGCCCGAGTGGGTGTGGGCTGGTCAGGCTTTGCCACAGCTTGAGCTGGCAAGTGCTGAAACTAGGGGCAAATCCTGTCAAGTTAGACTGTAGAACCACCTGGAAAGTACAAGATTGGCACTGGGAATGGATTCAGTATGCAATTGTGGGTATCTCTCTGATGGGTTGCAACTCTCACTGGTGAGCATGAGAACCAGGGCTGCGGCCGGCCTGGCAAGACAGGCAGTGGCACCTGGCAGCGTGAATGTGCGCTGCATAGTAGGGCTGGTTGGGTTGAGCAAGGCTTCAACTCCCATTGATGTATGCAAGAATTGAATGGGATGTGGGATAGACTGGACCAACCTGCAGCATATACTGGCAAGCACAGGAACCAAACACAGGTGCGGACCCAGTGGAGGTTATTGGGGGTTGCTTCAGCTAGACAGCAGTTCCCACTTATAAACATGGAGGCCAAGTGTGTGGTGGGCAGTGTTGGGCTGGGCTGCAGCACCCGTTGGTTTGCGTAAGATACAGGGCTAGTGACAGAATTGACTCAATAATTCCAACTAGCAGTGTGCATAGGCTGACGTGGGTGACAGACTAAGCCAGATCCTATGGTGAGCACATAGAAATCAGGTCTAGGGTTACTTCAGACGAGGTGAACACTGGACTCAGAACTCCAACCATGGGGAGAATTACAGGTTCCGTGGTCTGGCCACGTAGTGCATGTGTAAGAGCTGATCCTCCTCAGTGCCTTAGATGAAGCAATGACAGCATACCCAAATGCACATGCAGGATATGGCAGTCCATTAGAGCCTGCAGAGGACATCTGCTACCATAGCAGAGGAAGGAAGGCAGATCAAGTTGGTTAACTACCCCCAGTTAATGTCGGCAGCAAATATCTGGGCAAAGGGAGACTCTAAGATGGGCTGTGTCAGCCAGTGGACCTTGGAAGGATAGCCTCATCCTTGGGTTCGGTAAGACCAACAGCATTTCAGAACTATTGGAACCACCTAAGCAGATCCCTCAGAGCTTGCCCCACACCGGGAATCCTGGGATGACATTGGGTGGCTGTCCTCTAGCCCCAGGTGCCTAGGCAGATGGGAGGCTGGGTGTGGCTTCTCCCCTTATCTCCCCCCTCCCTCCAGATACAGGAAGAAGAAAAAAGAAAATGCAGAAACAGTGGTCTTACCTACTTTCTCCTAATCCTTGACCCTTCCCATCCTAATCAACTATGTAAACATTTTGAAAAATAATTAAAAAAAAAAAGATATGTCCTGCAACCATTACCTCAACCAAAGCGGGGATGTATTTTAATGTTTAATAAATTAGGCTGCAGAGAAAATTAAATGATTGGAGACCAGCGACATGTTATATAAGAATAAGAGATAATTCAACAAGATAGCATTCTTAAATGTGTATATAACAAACAAGAATTGACAAACATCCAAAGCAAAATTGATGAAACCTAAAGAAGAAGCAGATGTCCACAATTGGAGTTGGAGGCTGACACCTGTTTCAACCAAGCACCAAATCGTCCAGGAGGTTTCAGGGCTGGAGGACGAGCTGACACAGAGCACCACACCTCCAGCAGAACACACATGCTTCAGCACCCGCAGGATTTATATTAAAAATCGCCTGAATCCTGGGCCATAAACTCTCCCAACGAATTTAATCGACTGAAATCAGAGTCTGTTCTTTGGTCACACTGAAATTAAGCTAGAATTCAACAACAAAAGTAACAGGAAACTCTCCAAAGCCACAGAAAACAAAACAAAACAAAAAAAACCAAATTCATCCAAGCAAGAAGGAACTTGCACAAGCCACTCTGGACACATGGATCAAACAGCTCACATGAAACAGGCCCAGCTCTTGAAAACCGCCACAACTCACTTAGCAAGCAATCGATAATTTTAATGATGCTCCAAATACTCAGGAAATTAAATTTATCATTTAAAAAAAACTCTCAAAAAAAGAAATCCTCAACCTTCAAAGGAGACTCAATAGCACGTCTGCACAATCTTTTCATTCTTTCTCAGCCATAAAAAAAATGAAAGCAGAGGAGTGGAGCCATCGGAGTTTGGCCATTAAGGCAGAAACTGAGAGGGGCGGGGCGGAAGATGGACTAATGGCAAGAAATTGGCCCAAAGCTCCTGAGGGGCCTGGCTGAGCACTCTGACACCCATGGGTGGGCTGTCAAGAAGGGCAACCTGGGACCCTTGGGTGCAAATAAGGCTGCAGTCTTCAGGGGAAGCTCAGGTCTCTGAGACTTTAACTGGATTGAAGCCAGCTCACCCAGACAGCCAGCACAATCTCCTCACATCACCTCTGAATGTGGAGCCCATCTGTAAAATTCAGTTACCCGTTAGGATCCGGGTATCTTGGTATTCCTGAGGATAAAAAAGCCAGCAGCTGCTGCAGTCCCTCATGTAGAAATGCATTCCTGCTGCATATCTTAGCTCAGTTCTGGGCTGCTTCTAAAATCTAACAAAATGTAAGTGCTATGTAAATAGTTGTATAGTTTAGGGGAGATCATTGGGGAAAAGATTTTGTACATGCTCAATACAGACACAATTAAAAAAATATATATTTTTCAGTCCACCATTAGTTGAATCCGTGACTGTACAGCTCGTCAATATGGAATTCAACTGTACCTTCACAGTAACTTAGTGCCTTACCAAATAGCGGTGGGATTAAAGTCTAACCAAGCTGTCACAAAAACCTCACTGTGAGCCCTTGTCAACTCGGTACCCATATGTGTTCCTTTAAACCACATGCGCTCTAGAAAGCAGAGACGAGTTGTACTTCCATCCGACACGACATGACCGTCCTGGAACAGTC
Source organism: Ochotona princeps (assembly GCF_030435755.1). Taxonomy (NCBI): domain Eukaryota; kingdom Metazoa; phylum Chordata; class Mammalia; order Lagomorpha; family Ochotonidae; genus Ochotona; species Ochotona princeps. The sequence continues at coordinate 35,386,835 of NC_080852.1, read as the reverse complement.
TCTCCCCAGAAGAGGAGTCAATGACTCAATGATGGTTCCTTCTCTCTAGGTAGCCAGTCACTTGAATGCTAAGATGTAGTTGCTAGTTTTCAGGGGGGTTATGGAATGCAAGAAAATAAAAGGGAATAAACAGATGTACATGGACGGGCGCACAACCTCGCAGAGGAAGTCCTCCTGATTTTTATAGTCCTCCTTTCTGTTGTGTGGTTGGTGCTGGCATTTATAACCGCCTTTCCCCACAGTCCATTCCAGGTTGCCTCCGCCCTCAGCAAGCACCTGCTGTGCCTGAAGGGTGGTGTCTGTGCTGGGCTGCTACAGCCTTCCATTGACTTTAGCCACTTGGTGGGACATGTGATCCAAGAGCTAATCCACCAAGAAACAGCAACCCTGACTGAGCATACGCTAAACAGGAATTGCAGAAATCACAGCTGATAGACCTGAAAGTAGAACTGGGCAAATCCATGTGCCAGGGACCACCTGCACTCTCTTGCTGTGGGAATGGAATCATTGGTGTCTTCAGTTCCATTCACGTTAGAGAACCAATTCCAAGAAACTCCGAACAACTCAGGACTCAGTTCCTTGAGAATCACTTCTGGCACCCCGGTCAGGGTCACTTGAGGTTCAAGTGGAGAGGCAGAGCCAGCGAAGGGGCGTGCTGGGGGCCACGCAGACTCTGAAGATGATCAGACTCAGTGGAGCAAAGCTAGTCATCCTTACCACAGCTGCCTGGCTTTGAGGGACTTAGGCGCCATGGTGGCCACACTGCTGGCCATTGCTCCAGGGATAAGCACAGCATCAGGCAGCAGGTAGGGAAAACGTCACAGAGCGTGCACACTGCCATCGAACCAGGCGACTTCGATGTTCCAAACTCACCAGAACAAATTGGTGAGAACAAGGTCATATACAACTTTTCCTTGATCGAACATTCCAGTTGGAATGACTGCCTCCCAGTTGGTTTTAGAGGGCTACTATTGCCCTGGTAGCAAACCGGCAAGGATCAGGTACCTCATGGGAGGACCAGGAGCCCCACAGGGATGGGCTGTGTCTCCAGTCGGGAGCTCAGCTTCTCCGCTGTGTGGTTCTCCCTCTGGTTGGCACAGAGTCCAGCTGGGTATCAGAAGAGAATTGGTTCCAGAATGCCCCCTCGTGGACACTCAGAAGGCCATGGATGGTCAAGTCTCTTATACACAAAGGCAACTTACACAATCCTTCCTCATATTTAAATTCAACATAGATGATTCCTATGCCTGATACTAAGTAAATGCTATTGATTTAGTTGTTAGACTGCATCAGTTAAGGAACAATGACAAGAACGAGGCCAGTACAGGTGCTGGTTTTACTTCAAAACCTGTGAGCCACAGCTGGCTGACTGTGTGTGCACAAGCTGGCGGGCATTCAGAGCAATGGTTCCTCTGCACTGCTCCAGCTCTCACCTGCACCAGGTGGACAACAGGACCTTCCCCGCAAGGTGGCTGGGAGGGTCACACAGAGTGTTTGTCAATCAATACCTCTTTCAACCTTTTTGAACCTGTCAAAATGGCTTGATCTAGTATATTGACGAGACTGGTCTTTCCAACAGAACCTCCAAGGCTGATGCAATGATGGTGACCATCACTTCTCTACAGATCCCACAGCTGGTAATTGACAGAGCCAGTGCAGGAAGGCAGGCAGCTCCCCGGCAGGCTCTCCCACCTCCACATCACCTGCCTTTCTCCTCAGTGTGTCTTCAAATCCTGCTCAGCTGTGTCCAGTGTAGGCCTCTAAAGCACCATGCCTGATCACCCAGTGGTAGCTCCCTGGGTTCACGTGGGGAACTTTGCTTTTGGGGGAGCTAGCTGGAGCAAAGAGGAATGACCAGCCCTTCACAAACCGCTCTTGCCCAAGTGGTCCCTCTCTCGGGAGCTCAGTACTGAGGCCCAGCTGGCAGACCAGGCCTGCTCAACATATCAGTGTATCAGTGGGTGCTAGCCATAGCTGCCCTCTCCACCCCTGCGTCCTAGTCCTGAGTTAGCTCTGTTCCTTCCTGGAGATATTTTGGGCTTGCCTGGGACAGTCCTTGTGGAGAGTACCTGTTTAATCATTCCCAAAGCCAGCAAGGAGGTGATCGGTTACTCAGCTTTACAGGTGAGGCACGGGGGAGCATAATTTACTCAGGTCACACTCGAGTCATAACACATCCACCCTCCTTCCACCACGATAGACCCTGTGACCTCCCGCCCAAAGAGCCTACTGGGCAGTGTGGCCAGTGCATGCGTAGCATGAAGGGGACTTCTCACAGTGTGAGAGGTTTGGTGGGATTACTCAGTGAGAGACCTCATTCACATCACGGGAGGGGCTGGCCGCAGAGACAGGCATGTGACTCCAACCAGGCCGGAGTTCTTAGGGGTTTTCACTGAAACTGGGCGAGGTGGGAAGGAAGGAAGCTCTTTTGTTGTGATTACCAAGTGTTAGACACAGGTGCCTGGGATGCCCTGGCATCTCAGCAGGGAAGGACATGACAGTGAACTCAAACCCATGGAAACGGGAGCCAGGGCCCGGAGTGACTCCTGACAACTCACTTTGAGAGTCAGGACCCAGCTCAGCATCCCCCAAGGCAGCCCCCAGCCTCCGCTTGTGCGCTAGAAACTGCTACCCTGGGCCTTACAAGGATTGGTCCTTGCTCCACAAGTTTGAGGCCCTCTCAAGGCAAATGGGCGTGCCTTCGCATCCCAGTCTTAGCATTTACGCTTCAAATCTTGGCTTAGAATTAAAGAGATGGGGGCTGTGGTACAGCAGGGTTGAGCCACTGCCTGACATGCTGGCATCCAGGTGTGCTTCCTGGAGTCTTGGATGCTCCTCTCCCAATCCAGAGCATTGCTAATGAGGCTGGGAAGGCAGTGAAAGATAGTCCAAGTCCCTGGACCCCTGCCACCCACGTTGGAGTCCTGACTGGAGTTCCCGGCTTCTTACTCAGCCAGGCCCAGCCCTGGCCATTGTAGCCATTTGGGGGTGAGAACCAGAATTTGTTGTCTTGTCATTTTCTCATTCTTTGGTTAGCTGGAGCAGACTATGAGCCCCCGGGAAGCATTTTAGACTCCCCACCTCGGGGAGTGGGTGGGTGCTCAGCCAGCCCTTGTGGAAATACACACAGAATACATTCTGACCTTCGGATTGGTAGTGAGCAACTTGGGGATCATCTCTATGTCGCCCCAAAAGTCTTCCCTTCTGGTCCATGCCCTCATCCTCACCATGTCTTTTACATAACAAGGCAGATTTTCCTTCCTAAAAAAAAATGTACTAACTTGATTATTCTGTGGGTATTTATCAGTGAGAACCAAAGGAATGAAACTAAGTTCTCACAGCGCAAAAAATCCCAGATGCTTGGGGTTAGTTCTCTAACACAACGCTCAACTATTTCACTTATTTAATGTTTTTCTTAAGAAGCTAAACCGCACCAAGCTGATTGAGGAGAAGATCAGGTTCTCATGATGCCTCTTGCTGTATTCGGGGTGGGTGTGGGCATTGATTGGCACCAACAGTGCTGCTGAGACAGGACACACAGGTAATGGGAGCCAGCTGTTTGGCCCATGCCGTCCCCCATGTCCCTGACTAGTGACACGGTGCCGCAGACAAAGGGCGGCAGCCACAGCGAGAATGGGACGTGTGCTTTCAGCCAAGTTCCCCATGCCAAGCAGAGTCTGCCCAGCTGGCCCCAGCGCACGGGGCAGCCTCTGACCTGGGAAGCAGTGAGCATGCGTCCCGGCAGGCTCTCACCACATGGGGCTTACAGCGTTATATACACAGGAGGGCTCTGCCTGCCGTGGCCAAGGGTGCCTGCCGCCTGCCTCCCTTCTGGACACCGATCCTAGTTTGAAACAATGTCTTGTGTTTGTTCTGTGCTGTCCTGCTCTGCCACGAACACTGGCATGGTAGAGCCTTGCCCCTCTGGCGCCTCCTGCTCCTGCCGTCGGCGTGCAGTAGAAGGTGAAGTGAGTGCGTCAATGACTGGTTGCCCAGGAGCTTTCTACCCATCTCCCTCAGCTTCCCATCTCCTCCTATAAACCCTGCTCTGCTGGAGAGAGCTTTTTCCTTAGCATTCTCTTTAAAGCTTTATATATTTATCTGAAAAACAGAGAGAGATGGAGAAACAGAATCTTCCATCTTCAGGGTTACTCCCAACAAGATCGCTAGAGCTGGGCCAGGCCAAAGCCGGGTGCTCAGAGCCAGGAGGCAGGAGTCAAGAGCTTCATCTGGGTCTCCAGTGTGGGTGGAGGGGCCCAAGCACTTGGACCATCTTCTGATTTTCCCAAACCACTAGCAGGGAGCTGGATTAGAAGTGGAGCAGAAGGGATGCCAGCATTACAGGCAGCAGTTTGCTACAACACTGGCCCCCAGAGATAACTTCCAGACATAGCCATAAGGTCATGGCCAGGAGCTACATTTGTTTCTTTGATAACTTCCCGTTGCTCTTGGAATAAAATCCTAACTTGACACCGTTGCCCCTGAGGCCCTGCAGGAGCAGCTCCTGCCTGCTTCTCCAGGCCCATCTCTCCCCTGGTCAAGGGGAGGCTGCCCACAGGTCTGCCTACGTGACCGCAAAGGGTACCACTTGGCGCTGGAGGTGTTTCTGCCTTGGTATCAGAAAACGGCTGATGTTCCAGGAATTCTCTCCCAACGGAAGAATGAGGCCATGGACACCTGACTGCCGAGATCCTGGGAAGCCATCCAGCTTCCTCCTCTCCCCTCACCCAGGTCAGGCTTGCTGCGGTAGAAATAGAGAACACAGCTTCGTGGTCTGACACCAGCACCTAGCATGGCCAAGCCTGGGGGAGGGCCGGGGTCATGGGAGACTGAACTCTCCTGCCCACGCAGGGGCAAGCTGCACACGAACCCCACTGAAGGGGGCACAAGGGCACAGGGCTCTGGGCTCTCAGCAGGCTGAGGGGTTAGATGGCAGACTCCTTAGGCGACCCTATTGCTGGCATCAATTTCTCCCCGACTGCAGTTCCATGCAGCTCCATTCTGCAGCAGAGAGGGCACAACGACGGTGCCTGTCAGTTTTATACAGCTGATTGCTTTGGGCTATGCTAAAGTGAAGCAGTGGAAAGCCGCTACTTACAACTTCTCAAACAGGCCTAGGGAGAAACATTGACACAGCAGAAAGAGTCATCTGCTAAATGACTGTGCAAAGTAGGTGACTGAAGTTACAAGAATATCTGCTTCTTCCCACGGGAGTCCAAGAAGGTATTTTCATTTTAGGTCGGGAACACGCGGCCCTTCTCAAAAGGTGCCCATGGGAGCTGTGGAGCCTGGCATTCTCACCGAGGCACGTGGTGCACCCTGCTTCCGGTTGCTTTTAAAGTCAGATCTGTGCACCAGACCACACAGCCCTGCAGCTGCTGACAGTGACCCTTGGGGACTGCTGTCTGGCCCTGCTTCAGCTTGGTTGGCTTTCCCCGCATTTCATCTCCCCTGTTCTGAATCCCTCACTTTTCGTCAGGCCCCTTTCTGCTAGGGCAGCAGCTCAGCTAGCTCACACCACCCCCACCTTATCCCACAGGTCCCTGTGGCCCTCGCCGCAGCCCTGGCAGATGAGCCGCGGCTCCCTGAGCTGAGGAGAGGTCTCGTCCAGCTGGGGGTGACGCTGCCTGCCCTTGGTGCATTTTCAACCTGCTGCATAAGGTCCCTGGCAGCCGTTACCCTCCCCCACCTGAGTCCCTCCAAGGACAGGAAGCAGACTGACGGCTTCCGTGCCTGACAGCTTTATTGGTAGGCTTGAGCTGTCAGCAGGTTGGAGGGCCCTAAGTAATGCGCTTCCTGCCGGCGCTGACGGGCAGAGCCAGCTCCAGGGCAGCTGTCAACAGACAGGCTGCTCTCGCTGGCTGGATCCGGCACGGGAGCATGCAACAGAAATTAATCACTTCCACTTTTCAGCAGCATGGCTGCCTGTGATTTCTCTGCCTCTGGTCATTCATGCTCAGCCGATAGCTGATAGCCACAGCACCGGCTGGCACAGGGGCAGGATTCCAGGGCAGCCAGATATAGCCCGTTATCGCTGCCATGGGTGTGTGGGCCCATTGAGAAGCTGTGGGACACTTTATCAATGAGGGAGGTGCTTACGGATACAGTGTCAGCTTTCACATGCAGGACGCAGGACCAGAGGTGAAGCGGAAGGCTCCTGAGACAGCAGGAGCTTATCGGACACGTCTCCCTGCCTCCCCCTCCCCCCAGGTCAAATCTCAATGCCACGGCCATCTCCACTCCACCCTAGAGGAAGCAATCCTCCAAGAGGCAGAGCTGCAAGACTTTGGAGTCTTTACAGGTGGGGAAAATGAGACCCCAGGGGAGGACCAACTTGGCCAGAGTCAGGAAGACAGTGTGAGACCCAGTAGGCCATGCTACTCTTTGCAGGGCGCAGAAGGCTGAAAGGGGAAGAGGGGGCCCTTTGAGGGTGTTACAGCTCTGAGGATGTTTGAAAACATAGGAAGGAGTCAGGAATGAGCTGTTTCTTGACGATCTCAGTTTGCAACTCAAATTACCAGAGCTTTCTAAGACAGTTTTTCTTTGGGAGGCAGAGATAGGTACAGGCAGAGCTATGTCAGCTGGCTTATTCTCTTCAGTGCCCATGTTGAGCAGGACTGGGTTGGGACAAAGCTGGGGCAGGTCTCCCACATGCCAGAGTGATGCGCGCTGCTTCTTGGGGCCTGCCTTAGCAGGGAGCTGGTAGCAGGAGTGGAAGGCAACCCTGGCATAGATTTGGGCATCTTATGGCTGGGCCAAAAGCCCCCCACAAGTACGTAGCAGTTTGAACAAGACCCAGAGGTTCACGTGCCAAGCTGGTACAGTCTCTTCCTTGTCGGCTTAAGTCATGAGTATGGACCTAACAGAGCCTCATTCAACCCTTTAGCAGGGCTTGTCCCAAGTACAGAGCCACAGAGAGACCTGGACGTGAACTTCCCACCTCCCATGGTATCCCTGTTCCTGTTGTGGAGATGAACACTCAACAAACAAGGGACCACAGAGCGTGTCGTAGGGGCAGAGACACGGTGCAGGCCTAGACTGGAAGTTCTGTGCATGCAGGCTTGCTGGGGACTATGCGGCAGTCACAAGGAGCTGCCATTTGAGCAGAAAGCTGAAGAAATGAGAGAACCAGTCTTAGGGCTGCCTGTGGGGAATGCAAAGGCCCTGGGGCAGGAGAGAGCCCAACTTCAGCAACAGCAGAGAAACCTGGGTGGCTGGAACCGAGGAAGAGAGGAGTGGCAGAGGAGGGAGAAAGGTGATGTGGTGGAAAACTCATGTGGCGCCTGGCACACATTGTCAGTGCTTGGATTTGCTCTTGAGTCCAGGGAAGGTACTGGAGGCTTTGGAGCCAAGAAGTGAAATGACACAACTGACCTTTTCAAAGGTCACTGAGGCTTCAGGGCTGAGGAAAAACTGCTACAAGGCAAGGGTAGAGAGAGTCGGTTCCTGTAGTGCTGGGGCATTGTGCGTGGGGAGCAGTCGGGGCGGGGGGCACTAAGGGTGTTCAGCCTGAGCTGCTGGGCGGATGCTGAGACAGAAGTGGGAGCAGATGAGGAGCAGGGATGCCCTGAGCTTGACACACCTGCAAGCAGCCCCTGAAGGCTATGTTAGAGGCTGGGCTGCAGCGAAGGACCCAAGCCAGCGATTTTGACTTGGGAGTGGTTAGCCTATAGGAGTGGGGTGGGCATGTGGTGCAGCAGGCCACACTGCTGCTTGGAATGTCTGGTGTACATTCGAGCTCTGGTTGGATTCTGATCTAGCTCCCCACTAAGATATCTAGGAAGGCAATGAAATTCAGCCCAAGAGGTTGGGTTCCTGCCAGCCATGTGGGTGGTTTCTGGCTTCTGACTTCTCCTGGACCAGTGCTGCTCGCTGCAGGCATTTGAAGGGTGAACCAGCAGATGGGAAAATCCACCCCCAACTCCCACTTTGTCAGTCCACCTTTCAAATAAAAAAGCAAATATTTTTAAAGAAAATAAACCCTTGACATGAGGTGAGCCATCACCCCGGGATGGAGTATGGCAGGGCAGAGAGCAGATGGGGGCTGATCCTGAGTCCCTGACAGCCAGAGGTCAGCTGTAGGGGGGACCAGCGCAGGAGATGGTGAAGGAATGGCCAGTGAGCGGGCATACTGGGGAGGGCGACCTGCAGGATGGAGGGAGACACAACAGCTGTGTCCACTGGGGCGCAATGGTCAAGAAGGCACAAGGAGTGTGACCTTTGACCTTGGGATCTGGAAACTGAGAGGCCAGGACTGGCCTCAACAGAAAGTGTCAAATACATCATGGGTAAGCATATCTGATTTCGAGACAAAGAGCAATTAGAGACAGGACATTTCTTGTGAAGACTTCTGTTGTCAAGAGGAACGCAGAAAGCAGGGAGTAGCTTCTGAGGGTGATGTGGGATAAGGCAGCTGTTAGAGTTCCTGGGTGTGCAACCTTGCCGGCACCAGGAGACCCAGCCTAGGGCTCTGTGTGCCTTAACCTTCAAGGCTGTGCCTTAACCTTCAAGGCACACAGTTCTACCCCTACCGTCGCGTGCCTCACAGGCCTATGGCACCTATCCTAGCATCTCCATGTGGCTGAGTCGAGAGAAAGGCACAGCAGCGCCCATGCCCAGGACCGCCGTAAGCAGACAATGGGAACAGAGCATCCTTTGAAAGGCAGCAGTGGGGGGAGAGGAGAGGATGGGAAGAGCCCTCGGGAGGAGGTGGCTGCAAGATGAGGTTAAGGAACCAGAGTGAGTGATGGGGGCTGCCCTGCAGGTGGAAAAGCAGGTCAGGAGCAAAGGTGCTGAGGCTGGACAGAGCGAGCAGTGGGCCTGGAGGTCTGCACTGCAGGGCTCTGCCGGCTGTGGCACGCAGGCCTTCACTTGCTGTTTATCATACCAGGCCCAACGGTGGCATCGGGTGAGAAAAGCACTCTATGCATCTAAATGCCCTCTGTTTTCCTGCTAGGAAAGGAATGGAAAAGGCAGAAGCTGACCTAGGCAGAGGGAAGGAGAGTTTGCTTGTTGCTGAAGCACATCCCCCAGGGGTTCAGGTGTTGAATTTTGATGCCCAGTGTGAGGCCCTGCGACGGTAGAAACTGAGGTTGGCGTTACTGCTCTGATGACTAACTGGATTTTCGTCTCTGGGTGTTGGTCAGACAGTGGATGCTGCCTAATTGCCCATAATTGTCCATCAAATCTGGCTGTACTGGTGCCTGATGAGTAAATGATACAGCAGCAGCCGTTCGTGACAGTACTCAACATCCCCTCAAATACCACAACTCCTGTACTGGCCTACTTCTTTGCCTGTATGATGAGCTTAAGGCATTCCTGGGAGAAATTGTTCTTTCATATCCACTTGCAGCCATGTCCGGGGACCAAGGACACTGGTCCAGCAAAGCTGGATGTGACAGAGATTCTGGACGTGGGAAGCTGGGCGTGATGGGACCAGGGCAATTCCTGCTTTCCGTCCTTGTTTTCCTATAGACTCAAAGTCAGCCAGAGGTGAGAACATTAAGACCCTTTTCTGAGCATGCACCCGAGCCCTGGGTACACGCGTGGGTCCCCAGCACTGCACAGTTGAAGTTCACCTCCCAGAGTGAAAGCATCAGAGGAGGCAACTGCAAAAACCTGTCCCTCCACAGAAGGAGCCAATTAACTGGCAAAACCCATCAGGACTCCAGCATCATTGGAACTTGGGACTAATTAGAAGTTTACAGAAACTAGGAGAATGCTTAATTAAGAAAAACCAACAAACCGTAAAACCACCAGAATGTTGATTATCAGACAGCTATGTTTTATTGAAGATACTCTGGATCTGCAGCGGCCTTGAAGAAAACAGCCTGCATTCCTGGGATGGGCTTTCCTGGAGCGTATGGGAAGAGAGTGGACTTAATGCTCAAAGAATTGTGGCTGTTTGTTTTGCCCTCTCTGGTGACCTCCTGAAGGACTGGCCCACTGGCGCAGAAGGGTACCAGGCACCGTCTGTAGAACACCTATTAAAAGGTAACTGTACCAGCAGCTGCCACTTATACAATAGATAATGGTTGGGTGGGACTACAGACAAACCAAGAGACTCAGGGAGAAAGACTGGAGCCCAAGATCCTCCCATGGGATTGAGGCCTGAGAACTTCCCCTATATGGATTGGACTCTCAGGTGACATGCACGTCCACGTCCACATGTAAGCCCACAGCTAGTGCAGGCTCAGGAAAAGGTCTTCACTTCCCTCCTCTGGATGACCTGGAGTCTCTCCGCGGGTAGGAAGGGAAGATTGAGGCAGAGTGGAAAATGCTTGGCCGAGGGTTGAAGGCAAATCCCAGGGTGGACACTAGATCCATTTGCAATGGAAAGAAAGCTATGCAAGCAAGTCAATGATGATTAGAACAAACAGCAATGACACAACTTGGTGAGAGGGGAGAGTCTGATCTCCAGAATTGCCACATTATAATCAACAAAACATCCAGTTTTCAACACAAAGTTATGAGTCATGCAGTGGAATGATAAAATATGGCTCATGCACAAGAAAGAAATTACTAGAGACTAAATAATGACTATAAACCATAAATACTAAATAATGACCATAAATCAACTATTTCAATAGTAAGCAAAGGAAACATGTACAAAAAATGAATAAACAGAAGCTAGGCAGATGACAGTTCAGTAAGTAAAAAAAACCATCAATATGGAGACACAAATTAGACCGGAGAAACCAAAGGGAAATTCTGAAGTTGGAAAATCGAATAAGTAAAATAATAGTTTCAGAGGAGTTTCACAAGAAAAATATCAGCAAAATTGTGACACAGTCTACCTGGAAATCCAAGTGGCTACTGGGGCTAACCGGCGGGCAGTATAGACTGCAGGACGGCTGTGGGTGCGCAAGACTGTGGGACGGCTGTTTCATGGCCCGAGTGGGACAGGGTGGGACATAGTATGATGTTTTGCAATTTAAAACTTGTGAATTGTTCACTCCTGGAATTTTCCGTTTAATATTTTCAGACTACAAATGACCACGGGTAATTGAAACTGGAGAGTGAAACCACAGATAAGAAAGGACGGCTGTGTGACTAATCGTGGCTACCCGAGGGCTAAGTCCAGCTAAGTCCAACTTGGGGCAGGGGTTGGGGGGAGGGGGAAGGTGGCCCCGACTGATGTCTGGGTGCTGCTGGGAGCACCGGGCGAATAATGGCGGCAGCAGCACTGTGTGCCAGCCTTTACCAGATTGCACTCAAGAAGGAATGCAACAGCAGGTTCCCTGGTTCCTCTGGCTGCCCAGCCACGAGGTGAGCAGGCAGTCAGCTGTCCAGTGAGGGTGTCCCCTGGCCCGAGGAGGACATCTCCCCTCAAAAGCCTCTGGAAGACCAGTGTCCAGGTGTCACAAGTGTCACATTGTGCTGTGCTCAAGTCACCCCATTTGACTTACAATGACCCCAAAGTGCACGAGAGAGCTGGCAGTGGATCGGCTGTGGAAAAGTCATGAAGTGTTTTCTTTAAGTGAAAAGATGGGAGTTTTCATCTTAGGAGGAAAGGAAGACCAAAACCAGCGTGTTGAAGTTGTTGAGCTCTACAGAGCAATACGCTGTTTTGAGACTTGAGGACCACAGTCACGCGACTTTGATTATGGCACACCGTTATATCTCTTCCTGTTAGTTGTTCTTGTTCATCTCCTTCCATGCCTGGTTTAGACATTAAACCTCACCACCAGCATGTGTGTGCGGGTCTGCTGCTAACCTCAGACTTGGAACAGATCCCCCATGGATAAGCACGGGAGATGCAGCTTCCCCCTGCCCTTCCAGGACCTCAGGTGAACTGGCAGCTAGCTCCTGGATCTGCCTCTCAGTCAACAGAGAGACCCCAGGTGATGCCAAAGCCCCCAGTAGACGACGCAGCGGCTGCTTACTTGTGGGAACCCCAAGAGGGATGGGCCAGCTAAAGAGATACACAGCAAGTCAAGACATGGAAGGAAGCCAGAACAGCTCCAGGCAGGAGACCCAGCACATCCCCCTTCTCTGTGTCTCATCTCTAGGAAGAAGCAGGTGGTGCAGGGCTGGCCAGCCATTCCCAGTCATCGTGCGGGGCCAAAACCCTGCTAGGCTGACACTAATGCTTGCTGAAACTGATTGAAACTTTGGGAGGGGAAGGGTGGCTGAGCCGTGTGACCTCCAGGAGGGGAGCTCGTGGGCATCCCCTCCAGGGTAAGCAGGGCCAAGGGAGGGAGACAGGCAGAGTCCTGAACAAATAAATGTCTTGAATTGCAGGATGCAGATTGTTACCCAGTGTGAGCTCTAACTGGCTTGTCATGTGGGCACCTCCCAGGCTGCCTGCTCACAGCTCTTCTCGCCTTCCTACCTGCCAACTGCCCCAGCTATGCCTCGAAAGCCGTAATAGTGCAGAAGAGGTCAAGCAGAAACAGCGACCTGGAAACCGTCTCCAGGGATGACCTGAAGTTATCTCACTCTGCAGTAGGCTTTTCCAGCACCTTGAACTTGAGCAGCTTGGCAGGTAGGGCAGGCTTAGGGGTAACTGGTGCTTTATTGCCCACCTGCATGTCTCTGTGCTAGCCCTCCACCCCACCTGGAAAGTGTGGGTAAGGACTGTGACCCCAGCTTCTAGGTCCGCCTCTGCCATCGGCTGTGCAGCTTCAGGCTGGATCACCTTCTTCCCGTCTCTGAACATTACATTCCATATTTGAGAAAATGGACAGTGAGCTTGGCTACAGTGGTGCTTCCCGGTGCATTTTTCAGTAGCCATTTCTCAGAAACACCACCCCCCTTGCCCCAGCAGTCCAGTAATGTGGTGACTATTGCACAGTGCACAGCAGAATCCACAGTAAAAACTCAAGAGTGTTTACTAGAGTCCCTGCAGCCTTCACCCTGCTTCTGTGCAGCCCCCAGCAGTCTCTGGCTTGCAAAGGAAGTCTCTATGGGTGCAGCAGGCGGGGGAGCTGTTTTGTGATGGAGTTAGGTTGGGGCAGATCTAGGATCCTGTTCAGCTCTGTGACATTTTCATTCCAAATGTGGTGGCTCACCCAGTCTTCCCTGCCCTTTGCCATGCTAAGCTGCATCCTGAATCCCAAAGGAGAAACAAACAGGGTCAACAGAGTGTAAAGGGGTCTCAGGCGTGATGGGCAGAACTCCAGCTGCTGAAAATGGAGGGCCCAAGTGGGGGTGAACGGTGACAGTCACCCCCAGGGTCACCAGTGACCTTGGCCATTCCAAGAGAGGGAGCCCCCCTCCCTGTCTCCTCGAATCCTGCCTCGCTGTGAATTTCCTGTTGAGGCAGTGCAAGGATGAACACATGCCTTATTCCACAGCACCAACGTCTGGGCTGTGGATAAAGGTGGATACTCAAGACTTGAGCAAAGTGCCTTAGGGACGGAGAGTTACAAAACCAAAAAGGCTTTGAAGTTTTAGGGTGAGGAGCAACCCCAGACAGACCCAGGCTGCGTGCAGTTAACAGGCGAGCTGCAAAGCAAAGTGAAGTCACCAGCAGCCCGATTCCCCTCCACCCCAACCCCAGGAACGAAACTCGCCCCACAGCAGCCTGATCACAAATCACAAAAAATGTATGGAATGTGAGCGACACTGCTCGCGGAGCTCGCTGGGCTGCCTTGTTTGGACGAGGATAAAAAGTACCCACAGAAAAGGAATTCGTAAGTCCCTATTTGCCGAAGTCCTATAAATCTAGTTGTACTGAAAACAGTTTCCCCATCACGGGTGTTTCAGGGGGAGGCAGCGAGGTGCAAGCAGAATGATGCTAAGTCAGCAGGCATGTGGCATGCCCCTGTGGGCAGTCCCTAGTGCCAGCTTTGCATAAGGCTCAGCGATTCTTCCCCAAGGATGCCTGGGAGACACCACAAATCCCTGAGACCTCGGCTCACCCAGTCTTTCCTGACCTTTGTCTGCTCCGTTTCTCCACCTGGGGCCCCACTTTTGAGTCAGGGCTGTTGACACGTGCTTGGGACAAATGGGAGAAGTTGAGCCCTGGCTCTGGCTGCAGGCTGGGCAGGTCACTGGCTTTGTGTGGACACCTCAGCTCCTCTGTAAGCTGGGCCACAGCACTTGTCATGCAGATCTGCAAGTACATAGCCGGGGGTGGGTCTGTCCTCAACATAGACCCACTCTGCATTTCTAAGGGAGCAGGGCTTCCTGTGGCTGAAAGGCCACATCTGGGGGACCCAAGGGTTGCCCGAATTCCTCCCTGCCAGCAGAGTCCCTGGTCTCTGACATCCTTGCTGGTAAGAGGTGTAGCCTCAAGTTCCCAGGATCCTGCCTGCTCTCTTCCCTGACACAGTCAGGGTCATGCCTGGCAGTGCAGAGGAGGCCATTGTGTGTGTGATTCCCTTCTCAGCTTATCCCTCTGGGTCTTACCTCTGGAAGCCTTGGGTCCCCACACCCTGTGGCACAGCTCCAACAGCCTGTGGGGTAGCGTCTCTTGACACCCACGTGGCTGAATTTGGAGCTTGGAGACAAGGAAATGGTTCTCACCTGAACCTCTAGGTTGGTGTTTGAACTTTGTGCCAAGGATTCATTCAACTGATTAGGGAACTCATCACGCAGAAGGATGGGGCGTCTTGTCATCCATACTGTCGTTGGCTACCCTCCTGGCTGTTCAGAAAGCTGCCAGTTAACAGGTGCCTTCCAAGGGCGGCTAAGCCGGGTCCCTTGACTATGGGCCCCAGTGCTGGACTTTGCAATCCTGCAACCAGGAGCGAGGACATTTTGTCCCTGGAATAACAAAGCTGTGTTAATGTGTCTCTCTCATTCCCCCACCCGCTGAACACTCCCGCTAGGCTTTGGATGCCCACAGAGAATGCATTTTCAGTGCGGAACATAATTAGCCAGCTTCCAGCAGCAGGAGACGCATTTGCGGGCACAGATAGATCCCATCCTGGGCCAAGTACCCTCTTCTGACTTCGCACCAGGGAAGGCAGGAGCAAACTCAGGACATGATGGGGTGGGGGGAGGGTGTTTGCCTTGTGCAAGTTCATAAACGCAGGCACAGAGCGGGAAGGTCACCCAGCGCATGCAAGGGGAAGGCACACACTGACTCGCAGGAATCTCAGACCTCCCACCATGGCCATCGATTTCCTAAGACAAACGTTTGTCTTGCTAACCAGGGAAATTTACTGCAGCCCTTACAAAGGGCTCCTGAAGCCTGGGATCATAAACAGGGCCATAGGGCCTGGCCATAAATTGAGGGATTCATTGGCAAAGAACAAATGGAAAAGGAGGCATCTGTTAAGCAGTGTGCTGTTCCCTTATCCATCTTTCCATGAGCCATCTTTGAAGTGGGTTTTCATTCCGTTACTTCATCTTCCCCGTTTCCGGCTCTTGTCCTGGTGGGGCTGCTTGGTGGCATCTCTGATGACTTCTCGTGTTCAAAGCAACCTGACCTTTGCCCAGCCAAGCAAAAGAGCCTCCTGCTTATCTGAAGTGAATGGACCAAGAGGCCTTGGAGTGATCAAAAACACGTGCAGGGCCCAGCACAGTGATCTAGTGGCTAAAGTCCTCGCCTTGAAAGCGCCAGGATCTCATATGGGCGCCTGTTCTAATCCCGGCAGCTCTACTTCCCATCTAGCTCCCTGCTTGTGGCCTGGGAAAGCAGTCGAGGACAGCCCAAAGCCTTGGGACCCTGCATCTGTGTGGGAGACCTGGAGGAAGTTCCTGGATCCTGGTTTCAGATTGGCACAGCACCAGCCATTGCAGTCACTTGGGGAGTGAATCATCAGACGGAAGATCTTCCTCTCTGTCTTTCCTCCCCTCTGTATATCTGACTTTGTAATAAAAACAAAAATAAATCAAAAAAAAAAAAAAAAAAACACGTGCAGCACCAGCAAGAGAGAGCACACGGTAGAGAGAAGGGCTCAGGTTAGCGTCAAGGTCACAAGACGGCCCATGGGCACGACGGCCAAGGGAGCCAGCCGAGGATGCACCAGCTCCCAGGGCTTCTCTCATCCCTGTCCCTCGTCACCTGCGGTGGACACGGCTCAGACATGACACTCACATACTGGTCAGCTTCCCAGCTCTGCCTTGTACTTGCTGTGTGCCTTCAGTGAGCTAGGCAGCCTGTCTGGGCTCCAGCTTCCTCTGATAGCTCCTGCTAACTGGCCAGGCTTTCAGGGACAGGCTGCACTTCTCAGGTTAGTCACTGTTGTCGGGGTGCCTGGCGGGTCAGGGCCATGGGCGCTGTTGCTGGATCCTGGTGAGGATGAAAGGAGGAATGGCAGATGAGAACCTGGGACATTCTACATGTCATCCCATGGGAGCTCTCTTCTGTTTGTCAGCATCAACACTGGGAAGGAACCCAGCAGGTGCACCTGTGGCTCTCTCATTCTGCAGACAAAAGCGACAGTCTCGGATGAACAGACTTGCTTGCTCACTCATCCTTGTCTCTCTCTCTCTCTTTCTCTCTCTCTCTCTCTCTCTCTCTCTCTCTCTCTCTCTCTCTCTCACACACACACACACACACACACACACACACACACACAGTGCCTGATACGTGCTGGGCACAGCACTGGGGCTACATCAGGGCCAACAACATCGCCAGATTTGTGTAAAGTTTACCTTTCAATGAAAGGGGACCAGCATCAACAGCATGGTTTTGCTCAGCTGCATGAGGCTGAGGGCTGTGTGACGGAGCAGGACTGGGAGCAGGGGTGGCCAGCTACGTGGGGTGAGCAGGTCCAACCCCTCTGGGGAAGAAGCAGGGCTCTGGAATGCTGCCTGTTCGTGATTTACTTATGCATGTGTTCTCATTGGCCTTTCCTTGCGAGAAAGTGATTTTTTTTTTAAATTTTGTTGGAGTCAGACTTACAAGAAGAGTTCCAAGGACACTGCACAGAATGTCAGCATCTGGATCCACCACCTGCTGAACTGTGGCCCCCCTCGTGCCGTCCTGTCTTTGCACATGTGTGTACACACAGCAACAACCATTCGAGAACCCACAAGCATGATGTGCCCTTTGACCCCTGTGCTGCATGTATATTTCCTAAGAGTGAGAGCATTCTCTTGCATAACCACAGTTATATCTAATCTACAATTCATGTTTAAATTTGGTCGATTGCTCCAACACATATTTTTCCAGGGCCAGGATCGCAGATTCCACCAAGCCTTGGTGTCTATTGAGCCTGCTGCAGTCTGGAAGGGCTCCCGAGCTAGTCTTTGACTTTCTGGATATTTTTTTAAGGCCTTGGACACTTGATTTGCAGAAGTTCCTTCATCTGGTTATGCTGATGGTTATCCTGGACCGTGGCTTGCTTCATTTTTGCTTCTATTTGTACAGCATTTGTTTCTCTTTTTAGATGAATATTTTAAAAATATGTATTCTTATTGGAAAGGTAGAGTTAGAAAGAAGGAGAAACAGAGATCATCTGTCTGCTGGCTCACTCCGCAAATGGTCACACTGGCTGGAACTGAGCCGATCCAAAGCTAGGAGCCAGGAGCTCCCTCTGGGTCTTTCACGTGCGTGCAGGGCCCCAAGGACTTCAGCCCTCTTCTGCTGCTTTCCCAAGCCACAAGCAAGGAGCTGGATGGGAAGTGGAGCAGCTAGTGTCCATGGGGGGTGCCAGCACCTTTTATGCCATGGCACTTGCCCCATTTGTTTCTTTATATAATCGTGAACTCATGGGGTTTTATTTTATTCCGTAGGGTATAACCTGTTACCATGAGATGCTTCTCTCTGGTTTGACTGACGGGAGAGCTCTTCAGTCTGGTCTCTGTGTCTTTGTGCCATACCCCTCTCTGGTTCAACCACTCCCTTCTTGCTTTCTGGCATCCTAGGCTATTTCCAGCTGACCTGGAATCTTCCTGGCCCAGCGCTGGGTTGGCCCTTTCTTCTTGGAACCTGGCTCCTGGTGGGACATTTAGACCAGGTCTGGGCACAAGACGGGCTGCTGTTCCATGTGCCAGTGCTTGCAGGTCCTCTCAGGAAGCTTCTGGAACGTTACGGGGAACTTGCTCAAGTGCAGATTGCGACTGAAAAGGTCAGCCCCATCAGTCACGCACACGCATGTGTGTTGTGTGTGTGCATGTATGTGCATCGCACCTGTGCGCCCAGGATGAGGGGCAGAGGTTCCCACAGCAGCTGTGCCTCAGGATGAGCTGCAGGCCTTGCTAAGGGGCACACTCCTAAGCCCTCCTCCTACAGTCCAACTCTGTGACTGCAGGCGAAGCCCAAGAACCTGCATTTTTAGCAAGTCTCAGGAGATGCGCAAGGATGACTCAGGTGAAAGCAAATTTTTTTTTTTAAAAAACTTATTACTTTCTTCTTATTTACTAAGGGGAGAAAGAGACAGAATCATCCCTCTAATTGGTTCACTCCCTGGAGGCCAGGCTGAAGCCAAGAGCCCAAAACTCCATCCGGGTCTCCCTTGTGGGGTGGCAGTGACCAAGTGTCTGACGCCAAGCTGACACCTGCTGCTTCCCAGGATGCTCACCAGAGATGTGATCCAAGCAGGGGAGGTACTGCAGTTCAGGCACCCTCACGGGGGATGCGGGTGTCTCGGGCGCCCACCTGGCTTGATGCTGCCTCTATGGGAAATGCTGATGCTGCAGTCCAGAGACTGTGACCCAGTGCGTGTCGGGTGGAGCCTGCCGCTGAACTTTATGACCACTGTCGTGGTGCTATCACTCATGCATCTTGAGATTGTGTTTGGACCAGTGGGGCAGCCTCCTCGGTGTCTGAGGCAAAGCAAGGAGGCCAGTGAGGCTGGGCAGGAGCTGGGCAGGGCAGGCAGGTGCGCAGAACTGAATTTGATGAGCCGTGTGTGTTGCGAGAGCCTCCTCCACAGTCCCCTAGGGATGTAGCCCGCAGCTGGTGCCTGCTGCCCGCAGCAGTGGTGGGGCTTGGGATGGACAGAAGGAGAAGCAGCCCTGCAGCTCGGAGTGTCACCATGCCCCCTTCACTGCCCAACATGGACTCGATTCAGAGCTGCTTCCCCAAGCTGCAGAAGCTAAGCTGGGGTGCTATGTAAGAGCCTGAGTCCTGGGACAGGGAGGTGTCGGCGGTAGCTGAGGAGACCTGGGGTGGTTGGTCTGCCAACACTGCCTGTCCCGGTGGCAGAGGGAACATGGGCAGCACCTGGGGACAAGCGAGATGGCCAATGTCATACTATGTGCAAACTAAAAATAGGAAAAATTTGTTCCCAAGTATTTCTCAAATATCTGCTCTGTGCAGGATATGCAAGGAAAAAAAAAGTGCTGGTCACACAAAGAAAGCAATGTACAAGTTGCTAAGATGACACCCAGTGCTCAAAGACTGGGCAGTTCTCACAGGGGTCAAAGCATGGGCTGTCCCCGCCAGGGTGAGTCACTCAGCCCAGGGCAAATGACAGCTCAGGGAGGGAGAAAAGATTGGTCACACATTACACGCAGCAACAGTAAGCCTGCTGTGCCTGGAATTCTCCAATTCTATTTTCTAGGCTCTACCGGAAAGTTACCCTGCATATTTCATTTACACCGACAATGATATCATCTCATTAAGAGTAATAAAATGTATGTAAGCCAGAGGTGGGAAAAAAAATTCACGTAGGAGAGCTATGAACTCGGGAAATGGATACAAGGTTGGGACCAGCCAGTCACTTGAGTGAAATGGTGCTTTCTATGGGGGATGTGAGCTAGTGGCATGGGGGTCACTCTCCAACAGGCCCTGAGGGCAGACGCAGTGGCAGCCTGGAGTGGGACTGGGTGCAGGGCCCCTGCTTGTGTGATCTGCTCCCCGAAGGGCCCTGCGCGCAGGGATGGGCTGGCTGCGGACAGGCTGCCCGTGACGTGCCGCATGTTCTATTTTGATGCTGGCAGCTGCTGACCATTCTAGGAAAAAGGGAAAAAGAGCCCCGGGGCTGGTGTTCTGACGTTCGGAGTCCGTGAAGGCGGCCAGGTCCGCCGAGCAGAGGCAGGCGCGGTCCTGGGCAATTTTTAGTGACACTCCTGGGCCCTGATACTGGGCAGAGAGGCCTGCAGATGGCCCTGCCAAACTGTCACCAAGATGATCTGCCTGTGCCCTTGGTCATCCAGTCCTCAGTGTGTTCTGGACAGGAGTTGACGGTGATGTCACCGTCTCGTGATGTTCTTGGGTGACCTTGCTCATCACAGCCTGAAGCCGGGCTGAGAAAAACCCCGCTGAGCACCAGGGAGGACCACGAGGGCAGGGGACTCTGCCAGACAGTCCCATTCCCAAATCCTTGCCGTGGGGCACTTGGATGCAAGCCAGGTGCTAGCAGTTCTCAGATCGGCCACGTCAGAAAAGAACAACAGTGGAAGAAGACAGCAAGGGGGGTTTTATAAAAAGAACAGGAGCTAGGAGGTGGACGTGGGTGGGCAGGATTTTGATCTTGGTTGTAAGCTGGGTCTCCTCCTTGTGATCTGGACTGACCACCGAAGTACACTCGGGAGTGCCGTGGGCTTGATTAGGGCACACGGAGAGCCGAGCGCCCGCCCCACGCCAGGCCCCCCAGCAGGGTATTTCAGGGACCCCAGTTCACTCTCGGCACTACTTCCTGAGGTCTGTGAGCAGTGGCACGGGGACTCCTTGGGGTGTCCGCGCAGGACTTCTCTCCAAATCTGCACTCTTCACACAGCACGCCCTATGTCACCCAGCACTGGAACTGAGGGTATCTCAAAAACTGCAAACCTGGGCTACATTCACAGCAGGTGGGCCCTGGCCTTTGATGAAGCTGTGGCGATGAGGATGAGGAGAGGGGCCACTATTCGGTCACACACCTAGGACCCCAGGGTTCCACTGAACCCAGTCTGCCTGGACTGCATGCTTGTAGGTTCCTTGGTCCAGGTCTTCGGGTTGAGGTTGAAAAGCAAAGAGAACAGCACCCTCTGGTGTTCACACTGAGACATGCATGCGTAGGCGCGCCACCTGGCTGGGTAGACAGGACTACCTTCCTCCCTTGCCTTCCTCCCTTGCCTTCTCCGTATTCCCACCAGGCTCAGCTGGTGGCTGAACAGCCCCAGCTTGCCAGCGCCCCGGGAGCACAGGTCACCAACAGAAGATGGTGCATGCAGGAAGCAGTGATGGGGAGTCATCC
Organism: Ochotona princeps; assembly: GCF_030435755.1. NCBI lineage: Eukaryota > Metazoa > Chordata > Mammalia > Lagomorpha > Ochotonidae > Ochotona > Ochotona princeps. The sequence continues at coordinate 35,365,812 of NC_080852.1, read as the reverse complement.
GTGCAGCCGCCCAGGCTAAGCATAGCCACACTCAGAGATGCTGTGAGCAGCCCCTGATGGCCTGTCATGCAGTGTCGCTTAGGCTCTGGGACTGGATGAGCCTGAATTCACTGTGGCTGTGCATCAATGTGACCTGCCTCCTCTCCTAGCCCATCTCCCTTCTCCCTCCCTGGCTTTTTCTTCTCCAGCCCAGTAGTCTCCCTTGACCAGGCCAAGCTGCCCTCGTCCAGGGCGTGAGTTCCGGTGAGCCTGGATGGTGGCCAGCTTTGGCAGCATCTCAGGGGGCCTGTTCCTCCTGTTGGTGGGATGGCCACTCAGATGCTCCTTCCTGAGTCACACCTCCCCAGAGCCCTCTGAGGTTGGGTCCCCTCCCTATAGGCCCTGCACAGCTCTTAGCACCTGGAATGAATCAGATTATCATTATTATTCCAAAGTCAGAAGTTTGGGACTGTTGTGGTAGCATACCATGCTAATTTTCCATCTGCAGTGACAGCATCTCACGTGGGTGGCTTTATTCTACACCCGACTGCTTTACTTCTGGTCCAGCTGGTGACCTGGGAAGGCAGTAGAGTATGATCCGAGGACTTGGATCCCTGTATCCACATGGGAGACCTGGAAGAAGCTCCTGGCTCCCCAGATTCAGACCAGACCAGCTCTGGCTGTGGTAGCCAAATGGGGAGTAAGCCAATGGACTCTCTCCGGCTCTCACCTTCTCTCTATGTGATGTGTAAATCACGCACCTCCTGAAGCCTACCTGGGAGATCGCAGGTGTGGGGCGTTGCAGCAAGGTGGAGTGACCTTGGTGAGCTTCCCCATGGCTGTGTCCTTAGACTCCATGGTCAGCACCTGAGGTAGCATCCCCCTCCTGGCCGCCCGTGTAAATGCTCCCCTGCCGTCATGAAGGACTCAAGGCAGAGCTGGTGTGGGGCACAGCTGGGACTTGAACCGGGTCTCTTTGGCACTAAGATGGCCTTTGCAGCCCATCTTCTCTCCCGCGAGGGAGCACGTGGGGGACCCCCTTTGATGTCCAGATCCTCCCAGCACTGTAGCTGGGTGGGATGAGAACCAAGGAAAAAATTCCTTTGGCATAAGCACCATCAGGAACTTGGGGGGTTTCCAGAAGCAGCCAAGAGAAGAATCTACAGCACTGGTTTACCGGAACTAAGCAAGAGATCTAGGAGGAATCTGAAACATCCGACCTCCTCCTTTCTTGGCAGGTTACACTTCCAGGTGAATAGCCAACCAGCGAGGTACCCACAGTTGGCATCCACTGCTCCTCTGAGGCCGATGTTGACAGACAAGATTGGCAAGAAGGGTAGGCCACGCTGTCCAGGTGTGGGAAGCACAGAGGGATGGGGAAGCAATGTGTCATGTCGCTGGTGGCTGCTGGCCCTTACGGAGGGCAGGACGTGGCCCCCTCACATCAGCTCGCCCCTGCTGCTCAGTGGGCTTGTCTAGGAAGGGGCTCTGCCCATACCTGCCCCAGCAGCTCTGAGGGCCTTAGGGCCCAGTGAGCATCGCCGTCACAGTCGCCTTACTGGGGACTGCCTGTTCTCTTCCACAGTGCCACAGGGTCATCTCACTAGTGTCTTCCGAGACAATTGTCAGTGGTGAAGGAACAGGACACTGGTTTTTGGGAGTAGCCCATAAATTAACTTCCTTGAGAGAAGGCCAGCAGTTGAGATGGAGCAACCCAGCCCGTGGCCGTGGGGTAAACCTGTGGATGGGGCCCACGCAGCAGAGAGCAAGATCCTTGCAGCTGGCACGTGGGTCAGCCGTGGAGGAGAGCCTGTGCGACCAGGGTAGGCACACCGAGTGGTAGGCACTGACTGTGCCTCCCTCCAGCCAGGGCGCTCCTGGGATCCCGTGGCCTTCCCTGCTCAGCACAGGTGACCCCGCTCACGGCTGCCAACTCTTCACCCTTCTTCCTCCCTGCGGTGAGTTGGCTGTAGCGTGGACAGAAGTAAAATGCTACCCGTGAGGGTGCAGATGCAGAAGCCGGCTCTGCCCCGGTGTCCAGAGGCCGACACGGCTAGCTTGCCGGGTTTCCAAGGACGCATCCTTCGCTGTGGTCCTACATTCTGCCTGCACATCTTTGTGGGCAGCAGACACGTCCGGCAGTCTCTTCCCTGAAGTCAAGGTGGGGAGCCAGGTGCAGCCTCTGCTGGAGAGCCCGGGGTTACCAGGTACAGAAACCCCAGCTATGCGCCCGTGACCTCGACTATCAGCTAGTGGGGGCCGAGTGCTGCGCAGCCTGGGGTGTCTCAGCTATGGTTCCCAGGGACCACCGACAGCTGCCACCTCAGGGTGGAGGACAGGGTAGGGCCCTGCCGGAGCTGTCCCTTGGGGGCTGAGCCCACAAGGCTGCCTCTCCCTGGGCTTGGCCAAGGTACTCAGTTCTGCAGTTAAACCTTTTTTTTTTTTTCTCTAAAGATTTATTTTATTTTTATTACAAAGTCAGATGTACTGAGAGGAGGAGAGATAGAGAGGAAGTGGAGCTGCCGGGATTAGAACCAGTGGTCATATGGGATCAAGGCGAGGACCTTAGCCACTAGGCCATGCTGCAGAGCCCGTTAAACCTTTCTTAACCCTTGCTAAAAGAGCTGGACCAGCGGATGTCCTCCTGAGGCAGCTGAGTTTTAGGTGTAAGGGCAACTAGGTCAGGTTTTGGGGTTTGTGGGTTTTGCAAATGTCACACTCACAGCTAAGTCTTCACAGGCAAATGTTGTTCTGTAATTCATGAAAAAAAAAGGGTAGGGGTGGGGAATGACAAAGGAAGGAGTAGACAAGGATTAGACGCAGTCCCTGGACTGTGTGGATGTCAGTCACCTGGAGGGGGTGGCACAGCTGGGGTGAACAATGAGTCAAGCCCAGCAGTGCCCCGCACCACAGGCCCACACACGCAGGAGTCGGCAGGCCTAAGCCACAGGATTATTTAAAAACGTGGGTGCAACATATCAGGCAAGTGTGTCCTCCTCGGCCAAGGGTTTCAGACACGGGGATCTCCTGGAAGAGCCCCCCATCAGGCTGCCACTGCAGGGCCTCAGGACAAGGTGTGGCTGCAGCTGGCTCCCAGTGGGTCCACTCGGAATGGGTCACCTACCTTACTCTGCTCTTTTCCAAGAACATGCAGGGGCAGGTTCAGTAAACAGTGAAATGACACCCCTCTTGCAAAGTGGCTGCAGGCACTTCCTGGCACATGGTGAGACCGCCCAGGCCTGCTCCAGTCTTGGGTCAGGTCCAAGGACAAGGCTTGTGAGGCCACTCTCACCTCCCCGTGTTTGCACGTACACTGTTGGGAAACTTGCCGCTTTTCAGTCACCTGTTTGTCTCTCACTGGGTGACCATGAGAACATGTTCAAGTGGGCTGCGCAGGGACTGCCCAGCCAGTTCCTAATTGGTTAGGGAGCACCTGGGGAAAGCCTCCTGCAGGCTCCCGCCTTGACAAGGAGTCAGGGGACCCTTAAGAACCCAAGACACTTAGAAACCTCTTCTTTCAGGAGACACCCGATCCCCCGGGTCCCCCTGGGAGGTGCTTTCCCTTCCTTCTTCTCATGTTCACAGATAAAACTGTCTGCAACTGATTCCCGGCTTTTAATTCTACACTAAGCTGAGAAGAGAACCTGCCAGCTTTGCCACCAGCACACGGTGCACAGTGCCAGGCCTGGGCTAACAGAGCATGCTTGGTGATGGGTGAGCAACACACGCCCAGCACACTGACAGCTGGCCACCAACTGACCATGCAGGCTGTGAGACAGGGGCTTCCTCAGAGGAGGGGCCGTGTCTGAGCCCTGACCTGTCGGAAGCTGCAGAGCCTCAGACACGCACACACGTCCCCTTGCACTTCACAGACATCAAGCGCTGGCTGACTTGAGGCCTGTGATTCTAGAGTGGTAAACAGCTGCTCTGGGCCTGAAGCACGGCCACATCACTGTCCTCACTCTACCTGAGTGACCTGGCAGTGCGGGTCACATGACCTGTGCAGCTGTTTCCCAGAGGCCTCGTGGGCAGGAAGCCTCCACGCGGCTGGCGCGCTGTGGATGCGCACTGACTGTGAGACACGCTTTTAAGGAATGCATAACACAGGACACTGCTTAAAAAAAAGCCAAAAAGGAAACACCGCATTTAATGAAAGGGAAAAAGAAATCAGAAATTCTCTACGTAAATGCAATGGGGCAAACCAACTCCAGAGTTCTCCAGCTCGGTGAGTGCACGGACCAGGAGGGCTGCAGAAAACACAAACTGCCATTTAGTGGAGAGGGGCTAAGGTACCTGCAAAACACCTTCCGTCAGGAGCTGAGCAGTCCCTGGGTCATTTCTTAATATCAAATTGTCTGCAAATTTCTCCTTCCAATGCCCTGTCCCTTTGAAGAGGCCACTATGCCAAGGGTCCGACTCCCCACGCAGGACAGCTCGTGGCTTCAGCCGACCCGCAGTGGAGGGGCCACCAGCACCACACCGTCTCCCCGGACAAACAGCATCGGGATGTTCCGCTTGGTGGACTGAAAGAAACCAGAGAAGCAGAATGCATTTATACAGGGAGGAGCCATCATCACCACTGCTCATGAGAGCATTCTAGCAAATGGGACTCAGAGCCCGGAGAAGCGGGCCAAAAAGCCTGCGCGCTCACCTGTGTGCACTGCACAGTGAGCCAATCCAGGAACTGCCTGCCAGACGCTGCCAACTATGGCAATCCAGGATCCCAGCCCTTCCTCCCCTCTTCCTGGGCACATGAGAGGACGACACTTCTTATGGATCTAGCAACCAGTAATAGCCACAGGACTGAGGTTTAACCAATGGTGAGTGAAGAGTGGCAGGGTCACTGGATAGGCACAGACCGGTGAGAAGGTGGGGCTGGCAGAGCTGCCAATGGCAGCAGCCGAGGGGCTGACCACTGTGGGCGAGGGCAGCAAGTGTGCTGAGCTAAGCCAGCAGAGGCTGCTGCGCCCAGAGCCGGCCGCTTGATGGCCAGTAGCGAGATATGAAATGTCTCAAGTTCTCTTCACATCTTGGCAAAAGCAGTTGTACTGGGAAAGAGGTGGAGAAAGGTCAACGTTTGTAGGTTTTGCCACAAACTCAGCAAGGCAGTTCTAGAGACGAGCTCGGGCAGGAACCAGTGGGTTTGACGCAGAGATGAAAACAGACAGGATTCCCGGGATTAGAAAAGCAATGGCTTCGGGATCGCAAACCACAGAGCAGGAAGAAAAGCCTGGAGGGTCAGGCCAACCAAAACCCAGGTCAACAAGCTCAGCCTCAGGGCACGGGTCAGTGAAGGGGCTGGTCTTTGCAGCCAAACTGCCTATAAAATGGACCCAAAGTGGCCACCGTTAATTTGGGGGAGTGCGACAGGAGGAAGTGGCTCAATACAGAAACCCCACAAACTGTCTGGGATAGCACTTCACACAGAACTGATCAGGAATACGCACAGCAGAAACCTACGACATTCTGGGGCTTAAAGAAACTGCATTATCAGAAGAAAAACCACCCAGTGTGTCTCACCAGAGACAGGCATCTGCGAGCGAGCCGCAGCCCAGCTCCAGGAGCCAGGCCCGGGACACCTGTTCCACTCCGTGCACGAGCACCAAGTGCTGCAGGGCGCACATGTGAGCTCAGGACAGGGCGGCCACCCCAGGGCAGGCAGCACTGCCACTGGCCCCGTGGGGCTTGCCGCTGCTGCGTGCTGCCCAGCCTCTCCTCTCGTCTCCCAAAGCTGGGCAGGGGGTTGTGGTAGATACCCTGCCCTGCTGTTACCCAGGATTTGACAGTGATGGTTCAGTAATCAGCTGGGTACAGGGGCCACCCTAACCTCCACATGGGAACCACAATCTCTCCGAGTAGTCACCGACGGGGGACTTTGAGCCAGCTCCCTGCTAATGCACCTGAGAAAGCAGCAGCAATGACTCAGGAACTTGGGCACCTGCACCTGCGCGGAGGCCCAAAGCTCCGGGTGCAGCCTGGCCCAGCTCTGGCCACTGCCGCCACCTGGGGACAACCAGCGGATTGAAGATCTCCCTCTCTGTCATGCTGCCTTTCAAGTGAATAAATCTTATCACATAACAGGTTTATTATGTCTCTACCCCCACCTAACAAATATCTTAAAATCGCTCAGTTTTACATTCTCACACAGTAAGTGGTGCTAGCTTCAGTGTACACAGAACGAGAGAACAATACGAGGCATCTGACACACGCCAGCACACGGCAGCACCCGGTAACCCCAGGCAGTGAGTGGTAACGCTTGTTCGGGCCGAGACGTTCACACGATAGCTCCCTTGTCCAAAGCAGCTCACGGAGGAAGTGGTCAGGCCAGGGCTGGAAACGAGCCTGACCCCTGCCCTTCATCAACCGAGTCCATCAGCAGGTGTCGGAAAGGGACAGCCGCCCCCCACACACGTGTGCGATGCTGAGACAACCACAGACACTTGAACAGTAACAAGACTCACTTTATAAATCTCTTCATAGGTTTCTTCATCAATTTCTATGGTAGTCACTGTTTCTTCCACATCTCCTAGTATCATATTTAAATGCTGATCGTAAGCCTGAAACGGGAAGTGAGAAACCATTTAGGGAATGACCCAACAGATGGAAGATCTCCCTCTCTATCTCCCAACGCCTCACCTCTGTCACTCAGCCTGCCAAACTAAATCTTGAGAAGTTTCACTTCCTGTCTCCCTCTTCCACATTTCACACTGGGTGACATTTTTCTATCTCCTGGGAGTGGGGCAGGAAGGGATGACAAAGGAGTGCTCTGATTTCCTCTGGGGTGGCGTGGTCAGCTCACTTACATGGAGCCGGCCCCGGAGCTCTCGGTCATTTCTCATCTTCACGTAGATGCGCTCGTCCAGGCTGAGTCGGATGAGATCCAGCGGCTCCTCCACGGTGTTGCTGGTTTGTTGCTGGTAACACAAACAGCATTGGTCACCTGGTGCCCAGCTGACCGTGCGGGGGGACCACAGGCCATGGCTGCAGCTCTCCCCACCCCCGCCTTCCGCAGTGCAGGAGCATGGCAGTGGGGCCTGCTCAATGCTGCAAGCTGGGAGGCTTCCAGCAGCTGCTCCAAGGCGGAGCACGGTGGCTCCCACAGCGCGTGTTATTGCATCAACAACAGCTAACCACACAAATCGCCACGGATCACCACGGCCAGACCCACTCAAGGTGTGGGAGTCCATCTTGGGACTTTTGTCTTAATGCCTAGTGCATGCACACTGGTCAAGATGAAGGTGTGTGGACGGGGCGGCTGGGTACCAGCCGTGAGTACAGAGTACGTAGGAGTCCCGCAGGTTGGGATCTGAGTCATGGCTCTGAAATCCTGGTGGCCCCCTACCTTCCCACCGAGATCGTGAGGACTAAAACAATGCTTTTAAAAAACGATAAACGGTTCCCAGGATTACAAAGCCAACTGTTGGGAGCACAGGGTTCTCGGAGTGGGGGAACGGATGCAGCCCCAAGTGGCTAAGCTGGTTCCCAGGGAGTCTCACCGCTTCCAAAGGCTGGCCCCCAACGCAGGACACCAGGCTCCTCCAAGCCCTCCAGAGACAGAAGTCCCGGTCCCCGCTCCCAGGAGCTCGTCTTAGAGTCAGAGAGGCACAGAGCGGACAAAAGCTGTCTGCTCCACAGGAAACGGCGGGCGCGATGCACGACCGACCGGAACAGCGGCGGCTGAGAAGGACCCAGGGGCCCCGGCCGACATCGCAGAAGGGACCGGAAAGAGGAGCCCTCTCCCGCCCCGGCCATTCCTCCAAGCGGTGCCCGCGGCCGGGGTGGGCAAGCCGGTGGGCAGCGAGGCCGCCGGAGTCCACTCACCTGGTCCACGTCGTCCGCCATCTTTCAAACCCTGCGCCCTTTTTCCCCGCGTCTCGCGAGAACAGGGGATAGTCTCCGGCCCCTGGGAACGCGAGGACGCAGGGCACCGGAAGTGGAAAGAGGACGCGAGCCTCTGTTGGCGTCACACAGTTTACTTCTGCTGGGGTTGGGGCGGAGCTCCGGGCGAGGGGCGTGGTCAGGGCTGCGGAAAGGAAGGCGTGACCCAGACCGCGGCGAGGGGGGCGTGGCCTAGCGCCGCTAGCTGCGTCACACGCCGAGGGAGTCTCGCCCGGGCAACATGGTTCGGAGACGCGCGCCGCGAAAGGAGCCTCAGGTGCCGGAGCCCACGCGCGGCTCGAAGGCTAAGGGCAAGAGCGCGGCCCGGCGAGGGAAGCAGGAGGGTGAGCGCTGGTCAGCGCCCCGGGCTTCGCGGGAGCCGCTGTGTCCTCCCGCGGGAGGCCGGATGCTGGGGCGGGGGGGCCGGGCGCGGGGCTGAGGGACGGAGGCCGACGCGCCCAGGCCGCCCCGGGACCTCGGCGACGTTAGGGTGGCCCCGTGGAGAGGCGGCCGGTGCTGTGGATGCCCGGGTTCCCCCTCTCCCCGGAGCCTTTGTTCTCCACGGCAGGAGCCCGACCTAGCCCGTGCGGCCGGCTCCATCCCTGTGCGCCCGGCTGCCCAGGGGATAAAGTCCAGCCTCCTGGCAGGTGCACGTAGCCTTAGTTTTGTGTCCCCACAGGACGGGCCGCGCTCCTTATGGTCACCTGCGGACTCGTGCCTCCCCGTGTTTCCCATCTCAGGTGTTTGCACACCCACTTGTTGGCGCAAGCCCACTTGTCGGTCGCTCAGCCTCGGGAACCCCCTCCACCCTGTAGCAAGCCGTCACCGTCAGCCCCACAACTTCAACTCCCCTCATCCCTCCGCGGTGTGTCTCCATCCAGCAGCGCTGAGGGTCCTTGGGAATCTGTTTCCTTCTAGTCTGTTTTTACATTTTTGTTGGAAAGACACATGTTGCATCTCCTGGTGCATTTCCCAAATGCCCACAGTAGCTGAAGCCAGCAGCCAGGTGCGTGGTTTGAGCTGGCACCAGTGCCCTCCAGGGTGTCATTCAGGAGATGGCGAAGGTGCTCCTGTTACAGGATGATGTCCCAGTGGCATCTTCTGCAGTGCTCAAACTCCTGCCTGCAACACGTACTGTAAAAACTTGGCATGCTCGTCATGTGTGTTTTCCTTTGTCTTTTGGGATGACTGAATTACATTTTGTTATGTAACTGACATAATTAACCATTGTCCATGGTTGGCAGTGAAATTAATATTTTTGGATATTATGAATAATGGTTTTGGCTCAGTTTTTTTCTTGTAGCTTCTGTGTCTCTCTTCTTAGTGCAGAACAGCTGTGCCTTTTAAGCGATTCGTTTAGCAGTACTTCTGAAGGGAGTGTCCTGCCTGCGTTTTACATTGTAAAGTGGAAGTATTGGGCATATTTGTGATGAGATACGGAAATCCTGAGTTTAAGCAGCCTCTGGTGTTGGCATCAGAAATTCAAAATAACAATTTGAAGTGTTTTGTTTTTAAAAGAGTATTTGCAGATGTTTCTGTAAAATGCTTAAGCATGGGAATGTGTAAATACAGCTGGTCCTAAAGACAGTACTGGAGCGGTGATTTCTGTAGTACTAAGACACCTCTGGGTTGTGACGGTGACTGAGTTAAATTTGATTTCATTTAGAGTGCATGGGAGAGAGCTTGTTCCATCACACAAAGATGCATTCTTGGGGGACACACACAGCTGTGCAGAGCCAACAAGCCAGACATATCAGGAGTGTATCAATTAGATATTTGGGGTTAATACTGCAGCCATTTGGGGACTTCAATACAATAAAAAGAGTATTTTTCTTTTCCCAAAATTAACTGGTGCAAAGTCATGGAAAGGCACAGGAAATGTGTTTCAGGTTCAAGATTGTATGTCAGTGTATTTGCAAAATAGGAAAATATCCTTTCCTGTTATTTATACATTATTAAAATCAGTGCAGATACTTGGTTATGTATGAGTGCCATATTTTTAGACACCCAAATTTAACTGAAGCCAACAGCTTATGTATTTTTTTAATATTTCACTTTAACACACACAGAAATGGAGGAAAGAAAACAGTTTTTGACTGTTATGTAACTGCAGCCTGAAGTTTGCCTTGCTGGTTGGTGTGGCGGGGCAGTGGACTAAACAGGGAAGTGTGGTAGCAGTGTGTGTGTGTTTCTGTGTGTGTATGTGTTGATACAGTTTATCATGCCCTAGTAGAAATAAAGTTGGGGCCACTTTGACTTGTTTATGAACTTGAAGCATTTCACTGGAGAAGACTGCATTATCCTAAACACTTACTTGTCTGGGCAAGTGTAACAAGGCAACATGTCTGAGCCCACATTCTCCACTGGGGATGAGGTGAAGTTTAAGATTTGGAGGTTGGGTCTTGGATTTCATGGGGTCTTAGGAGAGGCAGGTTAACCTGCTCAGGGAAGGTGGCAGGTGGGGAGGGGCTGAGGGCTGGCCCTGGGCAGACTGGGCTAGTGAGCAGGTGGGAGAGCTGCGGTCTGCGGCAGGCCCTGCCGGCAGCCATGGGGCCTCTGTCATCCCTGGCACCCTTCACCCTTTGCTGCCTATGCTCGCCTAGATGACTTTGAAGACGAGGAGCCAAAGCCCCCGAAGAGGAGTCTTCCCGCACCAGCCTCACAAGGAAACAGGAAGAGAGGCCGCAGTGGTGCCAGGGCCACAGCCGGCGGTCCAGCCAAGAAGAAGGCATTGGACACAGTGACTGTCAAGTCAGAACGCCTGCAGGCGGTCAAGGCCGAAGCCCTCAGCGACGATGACTTCAGGTGAGGTGATGAGGAGAAATCGGAGTGTGGTGTTCTTAGTTGCTCCTGTCGGAGGGCGTGGTTATCAGGCACTCTGTTTGCTTGTCACTGGGGTCCTGGGAAAGGCGAGGTTCTGGTAGAGCTTAAGTCAGTGGCAGCTGGCAGTGGGCACAGGGGATCAACCCATGGCCACACAGCCGGGCAGTGGCAAGCCCAGGAGCAGTTAGGCCCTGCACTGATGCCCCATTGCTGGTGGTGCTACGCACGTGTGCCCACTGCCTGCAGGTGCGCCTGTGCCGTTCCGGCCTCCTGTGCTGTTCCGGTGAGTGCCGCTGTTGCCTGCCTGTGCCACCAGTACTCGCTGCACCCGAGGGGGGCCCTTAGCCTGCCTTCCGCTGACCTGAAGCCTGCTATGCTATCGTCTTCATTGATTGTGCCTCCTGTCGCCCCAGTTCCTGGAGGCCATGCGGCAGACCCAGGCTTGCTGTCCCTCTCAGTCTGAGTGTGGGAACCGAGCCTGCTTCATCTGCATGGGCCTTGTGGTTCTGAAGGTTCGTGATGACTTAACGGTGACTAGGAGTCTCCTTCATTATCTGAGGAAGTCGAGGGAGGTGGAGGAGAGGAAGAGCAGAGGGTGGTTGAGCTTTCCTCCCCACGTCCTCTAGTCCCAGCACAGGAGAGCCGTCCAGCAGGGGACGGCCAGCGTGGTTGCACAAAAAGTTGTTTCCACTGGCGTTTGTGAAGAGCCCTCCAAGCCCTCTGCTCCCTGGCTGCCTCCCCTCGTGGTCAGCCTGAGCAGGCTGCTACTGAGGGAGCCCAGGGGTCTGGGCTGTGGTCAGATGGTCAGACCCCTGTCACGAGGACACTGTTGCTGTGTTGTTCCAACGGGAGAGTTTGGCTGCTGTGTTACCGAAAGTGGTGGACAGGCCAAGAAGAAAGCTTTTAGGGCTCAGCAGTGAGGATTGGATTGTCTGTGGGAAAATAACTTTTCCTCTTGATACTGAGTGTGCTGCTGTTCACAGGCTGGAAATACCTCGGTACTCAGCTGAAGGAGCTTGGTGCTGGGTCTGCCACGCGGCTGGCAGGAAGCCGAGTTCTTGAGCCGTCACTGGATACCTCCTGGAGTTCATGTTAGCGGGGGGGGGGGCAGTGAACCCAGGCGCTCCGGTGTGGGGCACAGGCATCTTCACCACCAGCCCAAACACCTGCCCCTAGGAATTTTCTGAAATGTGTTGCACTTAGGAACTGTTTTATCTTTTTAAAAAGATTTTATTTATTTCACTTGAGAGAGTGAGACGGAGGGAGGGAAGGAGAGGTGGGGGGGGAGAGAGAGATCTTCTGTTTATTGGTTCACTTCCCAAATGGCTACCTCAGCCAGAGAGGGGCTGGTTTGAAGCTGGGAAGCCATGAGCTTCTGGTCTGTAACGTGGTTGCAGGTGCCTAAGGCCTTAGGCCATGCTCCGCTGTCCTCCTAGGCCACCAGTAAGGAGATGGACTGTAATTTGATGCATATATGAGATGCCAGCACTGTGGGTTGAGGATTAGCTTGCTACATCACCACAATGGCTCAGACTCATGACTTTGGGATAATAATAATTTGATTTACTCCAAGAAATGGCACTATCAGCTGTCCATGTGCTGGGCTCTGTGTCCAGTGCTAAGTGCTGTGCAGGGCCTGGAGGGCTGGGGAAAGGCCCCAGGTGGAGCATTAGCCTGCTCTGCCACAACACCAGTCCCGGTAGCCATTTGTTCTTCAGCTGCTGTTTAGCCTGCTAATCCTTAGTCTGGTTGGTGACTGGCTGCCTGTGTTTCCATTATGGTTGATGGCATACCGATGCCCTGCCCCATTCCCACTCATCCTCGAGTTAAAATCCTGCCGGCTTCGGTCTCGGTACATTTCTTAGCGGTGTGTCTTCCGAGTTGTTGTGCAGTGCTCAGCAGTGGAGTCCCTCCTCTTCGCTCTGGCCTCGGACTGCGCACACGTGCCAGGTGTCATGCCAGTTACTGGCATTGCTGTTGGGGTGTCTTCTGTCCTCCGCCTCACTGTTCCTGCTCCCCAGCTCTGGGCCGTGGGTTGATAGTGTCCTGTCTGTGCTGTCCATGTGTCTAGGGCTGGAGTGACAGCGCCAGCTCCCCCGTGTCTGGAGGCTGTGCTCCTGGGGGAGGTGGAGCTCCGCTTGACAGTCACCTTAAAGGCTTGCAGCAGGTTCTGGGCAAGTGGACGATTGTTGAGAGTCTGTTTAGCGGGGGTGTGCTGCTGAGGGGTCTGGGCCCCTTGGTCATCCTTCCTGTCGTCCTCATGCAGGGACTGTCCCAGCGACCCTGGGAAGGTACGTCGCCCGGGGAGAGGGGTTCCCTCCAGCAAAGGTAGTGACAAAGACGACAAGGAGGAGGAGGAGAGTGAAGATGACTGGGAAGAGGTCGAAGGTAAAATGCTTTGTGGACTGAGCCTCCGCCCGGGGTCTTATCCCTGTTGCCATCCTGTTTTCTTGGGGGACTGAGAAGATGCAGGGTGAGGTGACAGTCAGGACCTGAGCACCAAGCTGGGGACCGTGCAGTTCTGTAGTGCAGGGACAGTGCCACCTCTGTGCAAGAATGCAGGCTTCCACAGCAGCGAAGCTCCGTCTGAGCCCAGCCTTGCCACCTAGGGGGCTGTGCCAGCACCCGCCACATGGTGGCAACCTCCGTTCAATGCCAGGTGTTTGCCCTGAGCAGCTACCAGCCGGGCCCCAAATGTTAGGCCTGGGGGTCGGCCCACTTCCTGCTGCACTGGCCACTTCCTGCTGCTACACCACAGTTTCATTGCGCAGGTGTAGCTACATTGAGGGTTTCCTCTAAATAACTTTGTGAACCCAGAGAAAATAACATAGACATAAATATCAAGAGTTTTTTATCACAGCTGTAAAGTATCCTTACTTGCTGTGGCCTTCGGCGTCTGGTGTCCACTTGGAACAGGACTCCTGCCATCCCGGTTGCTTTTCAGGGCACCACCTTCTTCCTAGCATCCCAGTCACTGGTTCTGTAGAGTATCTTGTGCTCTGGTTTTGTCTGGTAGAGTCTCCAGCCTCGCACGCTGTCGTTAGGCGTGTTTCCGTATCCCTCATGTTTCTTCCAGATGCTGAGTTAATGCTGGAGATGTGACTGACTTGAGGCTGCAGCGGTGGGAGGGCCGGGGCGGGGGGTGGACTCCCTGTCAGGTGATGCTTTCCTCCTCCCGTTCCATCAGGATGGTAGGGGTCCCTGTCCTGGGGCTGCGGACTGAGTCCTTGTAACCTCGTTTGTCAGGGCAGACATTTGTGTCTTCTGGCCCGAGGTGTTTTTGGCTGACCTTACACCTTCTCACTTCCAGACCCAAAAGCATTTTTCGCCCCTCACCCCAACTGCCCCCCAAAACCTGGGTTCACTGTAGGAGAGACTGGTGTGTAGCAGCCAGGCTCTGGGCCTTAGGTGAGCATGAGGCTCCCAGCCCAGAGCCTCAAAACTGCTTTTGCTACCGCAGTACTGACTCCAGGGAGACCTAAGTCAGTAAGTCCATTTCCTTTTGGCTGGTGTTTACAAACAGCTGGAAACAGCTGGGGGTAAAGAGGTGAGGAAGGGCTGTTCCTGGTCACGAGTTTCCTGTGGTAAAAGAGGGATGCATGTGTCAGTCCTGACTGCAAAACCAAGGACACTGTATGTTTCCGCTGTGGTGGCGACAGCCCAGGAGCGTGTCCTCACTGGGCATCTGAATAGGAGTGGCCCTAACCTGCACCTGTGCCTCAGCCCTTTGCCAGCCCTTTGCCAGCGGTGCTCCTCCTCTGGCTCCTGCCCCGGGACCTCAGTGTCCTCCAGAGCGGCTTCTCTGGGGACTGTGCCGTGTGCTAAGGGGTGTGCTCAGCATGGGGGGCGGCCTTGCACCCCTCCACTCCCTTCCCTGCAGAACCTCGGCTCAGTACAGTCGCTGCTGCTGGCAGAACTCATTAAAAACAACTTACCTTCCACAGAACTCTCTGAGCCTGTGCTGGGAGATGTGGGAGAGCAGCCTGCTGCCTCGCGGTCCCGTGTGCCTGCGGACGCGGTGGAGATAGAGATCGAGACGCCAGAGCAGGCGAAAATCCGAGAGAGAAGGTCAGCTGGGGCGGCGCTTCAGTGGGAGGGGCTTTGGAGACATGCCGTGGAGGGGCCCCGGGCTCAGCCTCCAGGGCTCAGCCTCCCAGCCCGACGGCCTGAGTGTGAACCCTCTGCAGGCTGGGACTGGGAAGGGAGGTGAGGCCCATGTTCAAGGGCTTCTTTGCCCGATCCTTACAGTGTTCCAGTGAGGGGCCTGAAGCTGCTAAGTTAAAAAAAACATCTCAAGTTGGCTGCTCACAAGCCCAGGGCCACGGTCTCCATCCCTGTCAGCTGACTTGGCATCAGGCTTTGGCCACAGGAATGGACACAGTGCCCACCGATGCAGGGACCCCAGGCTTCCCCAGGTTCCATGCCCTGTGGCCGCTGCTGGCATGGTTAGTGGGGTCAGTGCATCCACTGTGATGTGTTAGCATGGAGTAGGCAGGCATGGGAAGTCACTCGAAGCTGTTTTCTGTGGATTGGTGAGATGCAGGCTCAGAAGGTGATGTTCCATGTGGCCTCCCAGAGGGAACACAAAGTCGTGGGTGCTGCCTCGCGAGTCCCTACTGGCTCCTGCAGGGAGTGAGCCCCAAGTTGTGGGTGCTGGGCGGGAAGGCCATCTGTGAGCAGAAACACTAGGTGTGGGGTCTGGCTTTGGTTTTCCACCTCATTCTGGGATTCTTTTTGCTCTTTTGTAGTGAGAAGATGAAAATGGAATTTGAGACATATGTTCGGCGGGCGTTGAAGCGTTTTCACAAGGAGGTCCAGGAGAACAAGCACAAGGTGGGGCCGTGGGGTGTGAAGAGGACATAGACCCCAGGCCCCTGGCCCTCGGCTGCTCGCTGGGTGACCTTGGCTAGTGACCTGGGCCGTGCTTCCTCCTTTGGGGGGCGGGGAGTCAGTGGTGTGAAGGTTAAGCAGGCACCACAGGTGAGGACCCCTTAGCACAGCGCCTGGTGCACAGCCCTGACGCTGCTACCTCCTGACTGCAGCTGTAGTTCTGAACACAGCAGTGAGAGTTGGGTGCTGAGGGTGGGACATGCTGCCAGGGACCCTTCCACTGCCCCTGTGGGCACCTGGGCTTCTCAGCAGCCCGCTCTCTGTCCCCCAGACACTGCAGCGTTTCATGCATGCGTCCTGTTGTGTTTATTTATTTATAAGGAAAAACCTCTTGGGAAGAGAATTTTGTAGTTTGAAACTTTGGGATTTGATTATTTCTTTGAGGGAACGAGCATGGGGAGAGAAGAGCAGGTGAAACCAGGCCTGAGAAATGGCTCCTGCCATCATTTTTACTTCCTTGTCCTGGATATGACAGTAATTATTTCCTGCCACAAAGTGTGACGATGGTAGCAAGAGCCCCTGCTGGTTGTCAGCTGTCCCCCCTTCCTTCCACCTTTGCAGGTTCACCTTCTGTGCCTGCTGGCAAATGGCTTCTACCGGAACAGGGTCTGCAGCCAGCCTGATCTGCATGCCATTGGCCTCTCCATCATCCCTGCTCGTTTCACCAGAGTGCCCCCCGGAGATGTGGATGTGTTGTACCTCTCCAACCTGATGAAGTGGTGAGGCCCCACCCGCCCCATGGAGCTAGGACGAGGGGTCTCCTGGGGGCGGGTTCAGGTCCGTTCTGAAGCCCTTCCTTGCAGAGCTGTGTACGGGGCAGGGGTGTGGCACTGAGATTGGGAGGACACTGGGTGTGATCCTGGCCCTGGCAGAGTTCCTAGGCCAGTGGGAGGCAGACGTGTGTCTCAGGGTTCCCATCTGGCGGGAGGAGTCCTCGGTGGGAAGAGTTCTGGGGACGCTGTGGGCTGGCAGGCCCAGGAGGGCTCCCCGAAGAGGGTGACGCTGGAGTTGGTGGCCGTCAGTGAGATGGCCTGGGAGGAGGAGAGCAGGCAGGTGTGTTCAGTCTCCTTGGCTGTGAGCGAGCAGAGCAGACGTCCCCTTCCTCCGGTCTCTCTCAGAGGGCCTGGTTTCTCCCCAGGTTCGTGGGGACGTTTACCGTGAACACAGAGCTGTCAGCCAGTGAGCAGGACAGCCTGCAGACCACGCTGGAGCGGAGGTTCGCCATTTAC
The DNA here is from genome assembly GCF_030435755.1 of Ochotona princeps. Taxonomy (NCBI): domain Eukaryota; kingdom Metazoa; phylum Chordata; class Mammalia; order Lagomorpha; family Ochotonidae; genus Ochotona; species Ochotona princeps. The sequence continues at coordinate 35,349,013 of NC_080852.1, read as the reverse complement.
TCGGCACGAGATGACGAGGAGCTGGTGCACGTAAGGGTTTCTGTAGGAGCACTGTGCATTGTTGGTGATGCTGACCGGTGGTGCAGGCCCTCATGCACCAGGGACCATTGCAGGGTTTCTGCTTGCCTTTGGCACTGCCCTCCTGGCTGCCTGATGGCTGTGGAAGCTCAGTGTATTGGCTTGATGAGTGTTGAAATTCAAATGGAGTCAGCTCAGGGTCACAGGCCTGACTCTTGCTTGTCATACTGTTTTGGTTACTGGGGCTCGATGGTATGTTTTAAAACCAGAAAGTGTTTGTAACTTTGTTCATTCTCAATGCTGCTTTGGTTACATGGTGTTCCTTGTCACTCCATATAACTTTGGTGGTCTGATTTTCCACTTCTACATAAGAAGGCCATTGAAATGTTGCGAGGGATTGTGTTCTATTAGGAGCATGATTCTGTTTGCTTTGTGATTTCTTTCAGCTATTGTCTGTCTGTTTCAGTGCCTGAGCCTTTTACCTTCCTCGGTTGAATTTTTTTTTCCTAAGTATTTTATTTATGATGATACCATAAGTGAAATTGTTTTCTTATGTCATTTAAAATGTAGAGAGACAGTTTCTGTGCGTGCTCACTCCCCTGTGACCGCAGTGACTGGGGGCTGGGCTGAGGCTGGGGGTGAGACGTCAGTCCAAGCCACACCTGGGTGTCGCTTACCCGACACCTGCTGCTGCCCAGGATCTGCCTTAGAGGGGCCCAGGGCGCTGATGCGCCTGCCAGCCCTGTGGGAGACCTCAAATGAGTGTCCTTGTCCTCCGAAATGGTGAGCATGTCACCACTGGTCTGCAGAAGCGAGTCTCTGCCGCAGCGTCTTCCGTGGTGTGTCGAGTTCCAGCCACTGTGGGCCCTTTGGTCGTTTCTGGCTTGCCCTGCTGTTAACAAGCAAGTGCCCCTAAAACCACACCGAGTTTGTGAAACCATACTTACTTTCCCAGTGTGAATGGTGCTGTTCTCTTGTCTGGTAGATCTTCTTGCTGATTCTCCGGGCCCTGCAGCTCCTGACGCGACTAGTGCTGTCTCTCCAGCCAGTCCCCCTGAAGCTGTCAGGGGCCAAGGTGAGGTTCTCAGGCTGGCAGCACTGAGGCAGCTGGTCAGGGTGGGGGGAGTGAAGAGATACCACGTTATGCAAAGCAGGACAGGCTGTTGTGACTCTGCGAGCTGAGGTGTGAGACTGGACGTGAGCAAGCCAAGTTAACCTGAGTCTTGGGGTGCAGAGCAGCCCCTGGAGGCTCTGGCTGGGTGGTGCAGCAGCAGCCATGTGCAGAGCTCTGATGATGGGCACTGAGTGCTCCAGGGAGGAGGCCGGCCTTGGCTGAAGCCTGTCACTCCAGCATTGCTCCTAGTAGTGCTTTTTTGTTTTTCTTATTTAAATTTTCTTTTGTTGTTTGGAAAGTTACAGAAAAAGAGAAAGGCACATTGCAGGACTTTTTATCAAAGTGGAGGAGCTGGGACTTGAACCAGTGCTCACGTAGGATACTGGCATTGCAGACTGTGGTTCAGCGTGCTGCGCCACAGTGTGAACTTGCATTCAGGTTATTTTCATATTCTTAGAATTATAGCTGTGTTAAGGTCAGAAGTCTGTGGAATGTTAATGTGCAAGGTGGTTACTCGGACTGAGGAAACTTGAGATTTAAGGGCAAAATAGTTTACCCAAATTAAAGAACCAGTGGTGACTCACCAAGAATTTGCACCCAGCTCTGCTTCTTAATCTCTTGCTCTATTCTCAGCCCTATAAAGTAATTATTTTCAAAAATAATTCAAAAAAGTTCATGGGAAAGTAGAATTCAAACGTAAATTTGTTTTAGCTCTTTAAAGTTCTGAAACCCAGTGCAATTTCTTGTGCCGTGCCTGCTCCATGAGCTGTGCGGAGCCTGCTGAGGCAGGCCGTGTCTCAGGAGCTCCTGGGGTCAGCCGGGACTTTCCTGCAAGCCTGTGGGGACCAGTGACGCTGCCCTGAGCTGGCCGCCACTGGGCGTCCTCGTGCTCCAGCCCGGGCCCTAACCTTTCTCAGTCACAACGGGATGTCTTGCTTTGTCTAGGGAGGTAAATCTTCCAGGAAGAGGTCCACAGAAGGCCCTGGGGGAGCCACAGAAACTTCCAGCCCGACTCCAGAAACCAGCAGCAAGCTGAGGACCAACACAACAGCCACAGCGGAGGAGGCCTCTTTAAAAGGCTCCAGCAAGCCTGGCATGAAAGGGAAGAGGGGCAAGGCGGCTGCAGGCCGCAGGAAGCGCCAGGAGACCTCCTCCAGTGAGGAGGAAGTAGGCAGCCAGGAGCAGCCAAAGCAGGGTGGCCGGAGGAAGCCACAGGGCAGGCAGAGGCGCGTGGCCTCGCGGGTGTCATATAAGGAGGACAGCGGAAGTGACAGGTCCAGCAGTGGCTCCAACTTTGAGCCCTCCAGTGGAGAAAGCCAGCAGCCCTCTGATGACAGTTCTGGACCTGGCCGCATAAGGCCGCGGAAGGCCCTGGCTCCTCGGAGAGCAAAGGCTGGGCCCAAGCCTGGTGTCAGGACCCAAGGCGGAGGCCGCCGCAAGCACCCTGCCCTCCCAGGGGCATCGCCAAGCTCTTCAGGTGGCACGGGCAGCAAGAAGACATCCGGTGACACCACGGGGAAGGAGAAAGGGCCATTAGCCGGAGTAGACCAGTGGCTGGAGGTGTTTTGTGAGCAGGAGGCCAAGTGGGTCTGTGTGGACTGTGTGCATGGGGTGGTGGGCCAGCCTCTGACCTGCTACAGGTTCGCCACCAAGCCCCTCAGGTATGTTGTGGGCATTGACAATGAGGGCTGGGCCCGGGATGTCACCCAGAGGTATGACCCGGCCTGGATGACAGAGACCCACAAGTGTCGCGTGGATGCTGAGTGGTGGGCTGAGACCTTGAGACCGTACCGGAGCCCAGTGCTGGAAAGGGCAGAGAAAGAAGACGCCGAGGTGAGCCTGGCGCCGGGGCTCAGAGGGCCGATGCGGGGCTCAGAGGGCCGATGCGGGGCTCAGAGGGCCGATGCGGGGCTCAGAGGGCCGGTGCGGGGCTCAGAGGGCCGGGGGTTGTTAAGCGACTCCCATTTTCTAGCCCTGCCCAGCAGTACTTCAGAAAGTTTATGGAAAAAATGGAATTAAAATGCAGATTTTGTTTTAATGCAAATTGTGAAATCCACGCAGAATGTTTTCATAATTCACATTTTTCCATGAAATTTTTGTAACTATGTTTTCCACAAACTTTATGAAGAACCCTATGTAGTCCCAGCAGCATGTTGGGGACTTTCAGTGCGATAACTCACGTCGTTGTCACAGCTGGGCTTATTAAGGCCTTAGTTCAACCAGCAGAAAGCTACAGAGATGGGAGATTGACGAGATAGCCAATCCCAGGTATTGAAGCTTTGATATTTCTAGTTACTGTCTGGCTGAGTTTAGAGGCTTGAAAATAATTCATCCAGGTCAAAACACACTGAGCCAGAGAAGGAGTAACGCCCATGCTGTGCCTCCTCCTTCACTCGGCCGGTTGGTCCCCATGGAGGAAGGGTCCTGGAGGGAGGGCCATGTTGAGAAGCAGGGGAAACAAGCTCCCTCAGCCATGTCTCCTATTCTTAGAATCTGCCCTGACCCTGGGCACAGCTGCTTGTGGGAAGGGGCAGCAGTGGCGGCTGGGTGTGGGAGTATGCCCACGTTGGCCAGAGGCTAGTCTACAGCCACCCAGGATGGGAACAGCAGGGGTTGGGTCACCCTCGCCATGGCAGCGCCCTCCTCTGCGCTGAGGGCTGCCGGGTGAGTAGGGGTGGCACTGAGGCTGGGTGTCAGTGGAAGCTGGAGCTGTGGCGTGGCCTCTGTGTCCTTGCCCACTCAGTGCTTAGGGATCTGTCAGGAAAGCTGTGGAGTGCAGGCACACAGGAAGCAGTGGCAGCACCCGGCAGGCTGGCTGCTGAGGAAGGGAGTCCTCGGGCAAGTGCCTGGAGAACCTGTCCGGTGCACTGGAGCGGCAGGTGCGGCTGCTCGGCCCCGGGCCAGGGGACCATGGTCTGTGAGCCCACACGTGGAGTGCTGTTGCTCTGAGCCGCTGCCTGCAGGGCTGTGCTGCTCCCCCAAGGATCCTGCAGAGCCCCGCGTGCCCAGGCCACGAAGGTGCCCTAGGATTGCCTTCACAGGTGTCCCTCGGGTTGCTGGAGCCACACAGCGACTTGGCGTGTCACAGCTTGGTCCTGTGTGGTCAGTGCTACCAACAGCTCAGGAACCCTCGCACCATCTGCAGGCAGAGCAGGCTGAGGCATGACCTCACTCCTGCTGGTCTGGATCATGGCTCAGCAGCATTTGGCCTTTGCAGTTTCAGGCAAAGCAGTTAGACCAACCTCTGCCCACTTCCATTGGCATCTATAAGAACCACCCGCTGTACGCCCTCAAGCGGCACCTCCTGAAGTTCCAGGCCATCTATCCCGAGTCGGCCGCCATCCTGGGCTACTGTCGGGGGGAAGCCGTCTACTCCAGGTACGTGGGGCAGCAGCACGGCCTCTGGGCTGCTGCTGGGCTGGGCTGCGATGTGAACGCACCATGTCACAGCATTCCTGTGAGAAGCCACAGTGAGCACATGTGTGCTGGTGTGTGCACGCGCAGGGTGAGCAAGAGTTAAAAGGAATGAAAGACGAGGAAAAATGCTTCTGGGAAAACAGGATAAAAAGCAAAACACAACAAATTTAAGATAGGACAGTAAAAAACACCCCTTAAATCAAAGTTGAAAGCATGTTGAAGGAAGGAATAAAAGACTCGAACGTGCGGGTCACGGTGAGAGGGAGTCCTATTCCTTGAGAAGGTGGGGTGACATGGTGCTGGTTCCACAGCGTGGGGTGTCTGCTCAGCTGTGCACTTGGCAGAGGTTAGCTGGCGTATGTTACGTCACAGTGAGACCACCATGGGCACAGGCTAGAATAGTAACAAACAAATGTAGACTGCATTGACTCAGAAAGATAAATGTAATTTTGAAGTGGGAAAAACCAAAAAGAGGAGCCAGAATTTTGGAGAAATAGCAATAGGAAGCAAATGAATGTTTTTAAAGATGTTGAAATGCAAGACTGAGAAACAGGATATTCTTAATAAGAAAGTAGCAGAGGGTACAGAAAGAAATCAGGGAGGTGCAGGGAAAGGCCCCTGGGGCAGTGGTTTGAGCCCCACATGTCAGCGCCTCTCCAGTCATGTCAGGCCGGCTTCACCTTAGGCAGTGCTTCCTGGTCCACTCGGTTCAGGGGCGGGGCTTGGCTGGTCTGGGGTTTCATGCCCTCAGCTGGGCACACAGCGTGGTGGCCAGGTACCATGTCGGTGATGGAGGAAGTGTTTGAGATGGTTGTTGAGTACAGGTTGCCTACAGTTGAGGTGGTTGTCGTTGAGTACAGCATACAGTTGCTTGCTGGAACTGTCTGGGTGTCCTGTCCCTACCTGCTCAGCCCTCTCACCACAGCTGCTCGCATGGTTGGCCCTGGGCGGTGTTCAGACTGCTGTGCTTATTCCCTCGGCTCCCTGCCGCGTGCCTTTGGGAGGCTGAGCTGTGGGCTCCCGACTTCTCCCTCGCTCGTCAGTGGCCGTGGGAGCCTCCGGCTCTTGCAGCGGCTGCTGTGAGTGTGGATCTGCAGATGGCTCTTTGCCAGCCTGCTTTCCATCCTCTGGGGGCACTTCCGGAGAAGGGGAGTCGTGAGATCAAAGGGGGGGGTCCGTGTGGGTGCCTGAGGAACGTCCCCACTCTTTACCTGGCAGCTCCCCCATTTTGCATTCCCATGAACAACACACAGCACTCAGATTTCTCTACACCCTCGCCAGCCCCTGTCATTTCTTGATTTTTAATAACATGCACTCTAATGGGTGTGACATTTAGGGAGAGGACTGTGTCCACCCCACTGCTCTTTCCTGCCGTTTCTACCTGTCAGCTCTCTCACCCCGGCCTTCCCAGTTCCTTTTGGAAAATGGTGACTAACGTCATTACTTGAGCAGTCAGAGGTGTTCACCTCCAGGGGGAGCACAAGATGGCGCTCTCGAGCTCAGCAGAGAAGCACAGCCCTGGCACTGTGGAGGGGTGGTGTGCCCCTTGCAGCCAGGCGAGACAGCAGGGCGAAGGACAGCTCGTTCTCCCCTACAGAGATGAAGCTACTGAGGCTCAGGGATGGAAAGCGCCGTGTCCAGGTCTCACAGCCGGAAGTGGCACAGATTGGCCTTGTGCCTGTTGTACTGTGCAGAAATTCAGCCCCAGCCTGCCTGAATGGCGAGAGCCTGCCTAGTGTGTGCACCGGGAGGAAAGGTGGAGTGTCTGCCTGTGGGCAGCGTGTCAGGGTGCCGGCTGAAGGAGAGATGGGCACGTCCTGCTGCAGAAGGGTTAGCCAGGAAAGGAGCTGGCCTGGCTGGAGAGCAGGAGTGTGGGATAAGCACTCAGTCTGGATCTTTGCCACAATCGCAGGCTGCCATGACTTCCTGACTGGCTTCCTGTGCGCAGGTCTGAAGTCCATGATGGTGTGTTAGCTTATACTTCATTTCCGCAGAGCCTCACTTGGGGTTCACTACCCTTGCTCTAGACACTCTTCCCTCCGTTGCCCCAGTTCAGGGTATTAGCAGCCAGACTCTAAGCAGGTGCTCCTTTGCTCACTGGACCATAAGGGGTTATACCTGCAGACCTCAAACAGCAGCTGCAGGCATTGCCCCCAAAGACAAGCAGCCTGCCAGCCTGAGGCAGCTCCTCGGAGACCCTTGGCAGGCAGAGGCTGGAGAGAGAATCGCAAGGCTGGCACTCTTCCTCTTCCTGTAGTCGTGGGGCCCTGGGTTCTGTGGGGAGGCCTGGGTTCCACAGGGGGCCCTGATTTCTGCAGGGGGGGCCTGGATTCCACGGGGTTCCTGGATTCTGTGGGGAGAGGGGGTCCTGGGTTCCGCAGGGGGCCCTGGGTTGGTTCCACAGGGGGGGCCTGGGTTCTGCAAGGGCTGTGTGAGAAGTGCACCCTCCTCTCCCCACCTTGTCTCCCGTAGGGATTGTGTTCATACCCTGCACTCGAGGGACACGTGGCTGAAGCAGGCAAGAGTGGTGAGGCTTGGAGAAGTACCCTACAAGGTAATGGAGCTGGGGTCTTGGGGCTCCCCAGAGTATGCCCTGTACAGGAGTTGCGAAATGCCTCACTGCTGCGGTCTGAGCAGGGTTGAAGGAGGAGGCAGGCATGTAAATGGTTTCTCATTAAGGAAGAATTAATTAATAAGCATGTCTGAAACACACAAGAAAATCTAGGCCAGAAAGTAGCCCTTGGGCTGCTGTGTGAGCTGGGAGGCTACAGGCTGCAACTGGCAAAGGGTTCTAAGTGGCCAAGGCCCTGCTGTGTAACGGAAATGGCCACACCTCAGGCTTTGCTCCACCTGACTGTGCGGCACCGGGCCGTGTCGGAGCTGTCCAGCTCAGCGGCAGTGGGGACTGGCATGCGTTAAGGTGATGTGTCTCGTTCCAATGTCTGATAACATCTCTTACTCCTCTAAAACCAGCAAAGGCCATTTGTTCCAGGGGTGCAGTTCCTTGGGGTCTCCACATACTCCATCAGATTTTCTTCTCCCCAGACCATACTTTTGTCTTGGTTCATATCAGAATAGGAAAATTCCAGCACTCCTCTAGTGTTTTGGCTGCAGAGCGCCGTGGGAGCGGACAGTCTTGCCCACTGAGCGGCGCTTAGCGCGTTTCTGAGTGAGGACCCTTCCTGCCCCAGCGGCCAGCAGCTCTGCCCTCCGCCTGCCTGGGCTGGTGCCCGGCGAGAGGTGCCCAGGGTTGTGTGCCAGTGGTTCTGCCGCCGAGCCTCGATGCCCTGTGCAGGTGGGGTCAGCTGTGGATGCCGGGGTGGACACCACGGTGGCAGGCCCTACCCAGGCAGCCAGCTGCACACAAGTGCATTTCAGGTTTTCAGTATTGACCTCAGCCCAGTTCCATCAGAACTGCAAACTCCCCCCAGGTGCATCACTTGTTCTGATGGCTGCTAACCTATCTCTGCTCTCCGCCTCTTCTGCTTGGGTAATAGCACTCCCGATGGAGCAGCCTTGGGGTCTTTCTGAAACCCAGTACCCTGCTCTACTACTTGTCACTGGCAGTCCAGGGCCCACCCCACCCCAAGGCTGCTGCCGGGCCCCAACACAGGTCTGCTCTGCCCCAGGCCTGTCCTCCTGGCCCACTCTGTTGTGCGCCCTCAGAGCCTCAGCCTGATGTGTTCAGAGTGGGCTTTGTTCCCCCTCTGTTCTGATCTGTCTCTCATCCTGGGCTCCTGCTCCCTGTGGCCATGTCTGTTCTGGCCCTTGTCTGTCCTCGGGACTCGGCGTTGGGTCTGCTCTGTGAGTGGCACTCATGGCACTTACGTGAGCAGTTGCTCGGTGACCGGCTTCCTCGGGCAGGGACTGTCAGAACCCAGCACCCCGGGTGGACACAACCCGTTTTCCAAAGGGGCTTGCCAACCTCTGCCCTGGAAGGAATGTGCATGCCTAGCCCAGATGCCAGTCGGCAGCCTGTGCTTGTGGCACTCGTCCAGTGTGTGTGTGCAGCCATTTCGTCGCTAGTGCTGTGCTCCGCCGCCACCTGCACCGAGCTCCCCAGGGAGAGCTCAGCTTGAGCTGGGTTGTGGGCGAGTGTGCTGAGTGTTTCCACGTGGCCTGCCTTTGGTCTGTCCTCCCAGAGTGTAGGACAGGAGAGTGTGGGTACTCGGCGGGGGCGGGAAGGGTGGCTGCAGGGGTCCTCTTCCCCTCAGAGGTCCCAACCAGCTGCTTGGCAGTGGGCCTCACTTCCGTTGGTTAGTTGCTAACACCTGCCACAGCTGTGTGCCCTGTAGATATTGGCTTGCAGCAGCAGCAGCTGTAAATGAGGTGAAAAAGCAGAGACAGCTCGTGATTGGCTGTGGGCGCCGGCTGGGTCAGAAACAGCACCTGGCGTGGAGTCAGTACTCCAGGACGGCCAGCCTCTTGTGACGGGGCTGTCCCATCCTGGTAGATGGTGAAAGGCTTTTCCAACCGAGCCCGCAAAGCCCGGCTTGCCGAGCCCCAGCTGCATAACCAAAACGACCTGGGCCTGTTTGGCCGCTGGCAAACAGAGGAATACCAGCCCCCCGTGGCCGTGGACGGGAAGGTAAGGGCAGCAGCGAGGGGTAAGGGCTGGGCTGCTTCGTTTCCCCCACCTGAGTCATGGTGTGGCCCCTCCCCAGGTACCCCGGAATGAGTTCGGGAACGTGTACCTATTCCTGCCCAGCATGATGCCTATCGGCTGTGTCCACCTGAACCTGCCCAATCTGCACCGTGTGGCCCGTAAACTCGACATTGACTGTGTCCCGGCTGTTACAGGCTTTGATTTCCACGGAGGCTACTGTCATCCTGTGTGCGTGAGGGACCTCCCCTGGGGGCTGCAGGAAGGATGGGGGTTTGTCAAGGTGGGGGTGGAGGCTCCTGGGGACTGAGTCTGCCTTCAGAGATGTTGCGCTGTATTTGCGAAGTCAGCCCTAATACTTGCACCTGCAGCACCATGAAATGGCCTCCAGAGGCTGCAGTACATCACTTCGTGGACAGTCACAGCCTCCTGGCCCCAGCAGCTGTCTGGCCACCAGACTCTGAAGGGCAGGGGCTGGCAGGGGAGGGGAGTAGGCCCTTCAAGTTGGGGCTCCCAGTTTCCCCAGAGAGGCCACTTTCACAGAGTATGGGAGGTGAGGCCTAAGCTTGGCCAGCTCAAGGGAGGCCATGTGTGGTATTCCTGCAGCACTGATGGTTACATAGTCTGCGAGGAGTTCAAGGACGTGCTGCTGGCTGCCTGGGAGAACGAGCAGGCACTGATTGAAAAGAAGGAGAAGGAGGTGAGTGCGGGTGGGGCGCAGAAAGCAGGCAGCAGCCCACGGCTGCAGAGGGTCTCCCCCAGCTCAGCTGCTCAGCACCCTGGACGGAAGGGGCACACTCTTGTGCCCAACAGCCTTTCTGGCTCCCACAGACCACAGGGAAGGGACTCTGGGTACAAGCAACTGCCTGCCTGCAGAATGCTCCCCCTGTGCACTTGACCCTGGCTGGAAAGGCGTTGCCTGAGGTCAGGGACCTGCATGGCCTCTTCCGCTGCAGGTTTTAGAGTCAAGCATCTGCAAGAGAGCTGGCAGCTCCCAGGTTCTCCCTTTCTGAGTCAGATTAGTGTTTGAGAATCAGGCATGGTGTGACAGGGCGGTGGTGTCGCTCGCCCCACCTGACCCACCTGTCTGTATCTGCCTTCCTGTTTCCGTTGAAACGATCTGTGCTTCCCACGCCCTCCCGCTGCAGAAAAAGGAGAAGCGTGCTCTGGGGAACTGGAAGTTGCTGACCAAGGGACTGCTCATCAGGGAGCGGCTGCGGCTCCGCTACGGTGCCAAGGTGAGTGTGAGCCCTCGGCACAGGCCGCCAGCCTGGTGTCGGTCTCCTGGAGCTTCATCTCTTGAGATGTTCTGCCAGCGCATGTGGCCACAGCTTTGACTAGATGCCGGCACTGGGACCCTGCCTGTTTGCTTGGAGTTGACTGTAGCTACCTCCTCTGGCCCCCAGCCCTGCCCCAACCCACCCTTCACTTCCCCGTTGAGCATGAGTGCCTGCTGTGAATCTGGTGTCAGCTGAACACCCCAGAGGGAGGCCCTGGCCGCCTGGGTTCTCAGGATCCACAGCACCCTCAGCCTCAGATGCTTGCTCGGTACAGCTCTTGTGGCCCTGGCGCTGTGCCTGGCTGGGCCATGGACCCAGGTGTAGCTCTTGGGGGAGCTCTTTCTGTGTGCAGGCAGTGTCAGACAGCAGAGGTGTGCTCTGGGATGCTCTGTTCACACCGCAAACAGCACCTGTGCCTTGGAAAGGTGCTTCTCTCCTGCTCCTCACTTGGTGCCTGCAGGGAGCTCCTCTGCCTGACTTCATGTCCACACTGGCTTCTTGCCACCCACATGCTGTCCCCATGTCCAGCCAAACCTTCCTCAGGCTCCCCTGTCCCCCTGCCCTCTGGGGTGCTGCCAGGGATGCTTTGGGAGTTGAATTAGTACAGTCTGGTCCAGAAGTGAGGTGACAGCGCACAGCTGTGGTTAGTTACCCCGTGGGTGCTCATGTGCTGGGCTCTCGAGAGCGGGAATGTGCCTCAGGCTGTAATGTCTCACACAGCACCGCTCTCCATCCGGTCATGGCCAAGGGCAGGCGTGAGCTGGGCAGGTGGTTGGCAGCCTTCTTGCCTCTGGGTGGAAGTCTGTGGTCCATGACCACCAACCAGGGCCTGCACCCTTCTGCTGTTCCCTGCTCCAGAGCGAAGTGGTGGCTCCCCGCTCAGATGCCAGAGGTGGCCTTTCGTCTGATGAAGAGGAGGGGACCAGTGCTCAGGCAGAGGCGGCCAGGATCCTGGCTGCGTCCTGGCCTCAGAACCGAGCAGCCGAAGAACAGCAGAAGCCCCAGGGTGCCAAGAGCAGAAGGGGCCGGAAAGCAGCGGCTTCACACCTGTTTCCCTTTGAGAAGCCCTGAGCTGAGGACCACCTGATCGTCGAGCTGCCACTGCAGGTCCTGTGTCTGCCCTAGGAACACCCAGGCCTTGGTGGAGGGGTCCTCTTGAAAATTCAGGGAGAAACTGGGCCCTGCAGCCAGGGGCCAGGGCCCAGGAAGCCAGGTGGAGGTCACGCTGTGTATCTGGCTGGGCCTTAGCCCTCTTTGCGGTCACCCACGGTCTAGCTTCCAAGCTATTGGCTGTTCGGGCACACTCGGAGCTGTGGCTACTTCCCAGCGGACACTGACCTGCTCCTAGGCCTTGTTCTCCCAAGTTGGGGAGTGTGGTTGGCTTTTTTGTAGAGCTACCGGGAAGGCTGCAGAGGCTGGTGCCCTGAGGAACACAGCGCTCCTTTGTCCCCATTGTTCTGGTCAGATACCTGTGTGCTTGCTGCTGCTGCTGACCTGGGGCCCCTCTGCCGCAGGAATCGGCATTCCTGATGCCCCTAGTGCTGCCTTTTTGCAGGGAGAGAGTGATTGAGGAGTGCAGGCCACCCTGTGGGTGGCACTGCTGGGATCTGCTGTCAGCAGAGCCAAAATCAGGAGTGAGATCAGTGTTAAAGTACATTCTCATTCATTGCTGGATAAACTGACAGAGCTTACACACTATAGATACTCAGGAAAGAACTTTTATAACATTTTGAAAAAAAAAATAAAGCATTTATCTAAAAGGACTTGGCTTTGTGGAGTTTTTTCTTTCCGATGTTCCATCAGCTAAGACCGTCTGGACAACGGTGATTGCAGCATGCTGAGGCAGCTTGGCAGGTGGATTTCAGAGGAACTCGGGCATTATGAACCTCTGAAGGAAGGTGTGAAAACTTTGAGTCAGTTTATCCAACAGAGAGCACTTGGAGTGACTCATACAGGGCCAGAGCCTGGCAGGACTGTGTTGGTTGAGAAACAGATGGGGTTGCTATGGAAACTGCAGCCACTTCCTGCCCCAGCTCAGTAACCCTCCTTCCAGGTGAGCAAGCTGTTTCCTGGGGTTTGGACACCAAGGCATTGCATTGTCTCAAGAACTCAAGAGTCGGGGACAAGAGCCATCGTGAAGTGTGAGAGCAGGCGCCAGGCCTCTCACTGGCTGTCTGCTGTAGCTCCCTGTGGGCCAGCCCTGCCTCCGATTCATGGGTCAGGAAACGGGCGCCGCAACCTTTCCCTTGCCCAGTGTCACAGCTAGCCAGTGGCAGACATGGGCCTGGGGACTGGGCTCCCTGTGCAGCCAGACTCGTGATGCCTCTCACACTCTGCTGCATCATGCTCCTGCCCCTTGCACCGCTTCTGGCACATTCTGAAGATGAGTGAAGAATGAGTCATTCACTTCAAGCCAAAACAAAATCGGCTTTATTAAGTGCTGGGGATACTGAGTTGCTGTCTTGCAAAGGGAGCAACAACCTGTTGTTAACCACCAGCGGGCATTTTAGAACCCAATTTTTAACACCGTGGCTGAATTCAGGAAAAAAGTCCCATACAAAATACCAAGACCAAAGAGGTTACAAGGTCCTGTACCAAAAGATACTTAGAAATTTATTCCAAATTTTTATCAAAAATACGAAGGCAAATCAAATTTCATGATGATTTTTGCAAACTCTTGTATTTTAAGAACACTTAAAAATAGCATTGAAATCCATATTAAAAAAACACTACACAAAGCAGGCCCCGAAGACTTTAACCGCCCTCTAATTAGACTTATCCACAAGTATCCACTTCGAGTTGGAGATGGCGGGGAAACTGTTCATTACGCAGGAGTGAATACTGTTCGAGACCCCAGTCCAGGTCATCTCAGGCCGGCTGTGCTTCAGTCAGTTTACAGCTGAGCCCAGCACAGTGAGACACCAGCCCCGAAGTTCTCACCCAGCGCAGGCGTGAAAGTACCCACTCCCAACTGGGGCATGTGGAATAAAGGCACACTTCATCCTTAGTGTCGAGTATTTGGGAAACTTGGAAACTGAATTATGGGAATATTTAGGAGTAAACAAAAAGCCACGCAGAAGCAGCCATTTGGGACCTATGCTCATGTTAGCACTGCCATGGGGAAAGGTGCTGGGTAGCCCATGGCAAGCCCCAGCTGGGCCTGTGGCTCTGGATTCTGGCCCATTGGGGGTGACTGGGACAGAACCTGTTTAGCATGAAGCCTCCAGCTAACTGGAAACTCGGGGTGTGCTCAGGTGAACAGGAAGTTCCGATGCCAAGGATCAAAAATGTTTTCACCCTGTGAGCTTCCCATCACTCCAAGTGAAGACTAACGCTTTAGCCAGAGCTTCCCACAGCATCCCAGGGGCCCACGACCCCGCCAGCACTGGCCATCGTCAGTGAAGTCCCAGCTCTGGGCCTCCACCAGGGATGGGCTTCAGCTCTCAGGATAAAAGGTGTTTACTGTAACAGTCCAAACGCTGTTCATCTGGAGAGTTGTTTTTCTCGAATCTTATTTCAGACACGCCCCTCCAGAGTAACAGTGCACGAGAAGCGGTGACGGGGTAACAGAAGGCCTGTGCAGGGCCCTGGGCAGGCCTACATACAGCAGACTGCCGGACCTGGCCACGGTGAGTACAAAGCCTCCCGGTGCCACCTTCAGTGTGCTGTCCACAGATTTGGTTCAGGTGCCCCTGCTGTGTGGGGCACATGTCCACTCTGCCTGGGTAGCCCAGGAGTGCCTGGTGGTAACATGCAAAGGCCAGTGCAGCAGGTGGATGCCCACGGCTATGGCAGAGCCTTGGCTCCTGAACTCAGGTGTGGGGTGAGCTGCTGAGCCCTCCCCACAGGTCACTGGAGTAAGTGAAGTAGAATACATACCTGCCACACCCCCTTGTCAGAAGGGAAGGGGATGGTGGGGAGGGAAGTGGCACATGTGCCCGCCACACCCTTTCATCCCAAGGAAAGTGAAAAGCAGAAGAACGCTTGGTGGGGCGCCACCTGCAAGCTGCTCTGCCCACCCAAGCTGCTTAGTGGCAAGAGCATGGGCAGGCAGGAACCGATAGGCACCGAGCTGTCGAGGCTGGTCCTGGCAGGGGCTGGGGGTGCAACCAAGCTGAGACCTTTCCTGGCGTGGGGCCAGGTTGGAGATAGGGGTGACTGAGTCCTGGGGTTCTTGTAGGTCAGATGGAGGCCAGGGGCTGTCCTGCCTCACTCCAGCTTCTTGGCAGGCACGCGGGTCCGGGCTATGATGATGGGCACCAGGGCCAGGGAGCCAAGGAAAAGGGCCCACAGTGGCCGGTAGAAGAGCCAGCCAGCAGCCACGGTGAGCAGGGTCAGCGAGGTGGCCAAGCAGAAGGCGAAGGCTTTGAGACCAATGTTGACCAGGTCCCGGAAGACAGGAAACCAGTCCACTATGGAGGAGAGAAAGGCAAGGAGCTGTTGAGATGCGGCTCCGCAGCTGTTCCTACGCTAGCCACACGAGGGCCCTTGCTGCTCTGTGAGTGGGAGGAAAGGAACCCAGTACTGAGTGGTGAGAGGGCAGGGAGGGGAGGAGCCCACACAGGGGCAGTGAGGCTGCCCCCCGGCCTCTCTGAGTCTGGAGCTAACAGAAGGCTGAGCCTGGCAAACGCCGTGTCCTGCAGGCAGAGCCTCCTGAAGGTGCCACTTTGGGGTTCGGCCCTGGAGGGGTGCTGGTTCATTGGTGCAGTAAGACATCAGTTATTTTGGGTCCCGATCTGCGCAGCAGCTAAAGGGAACAGTTGGCCTGAGTCCTGGCTTCCTCCTTTTGAAGGACCTCACAGGCTGTTGGCCCAGCTGCCAAGTCCAAGATCTAGTGAAATGAATGGGGAACTGCTGTGCTCGTGGCTGTCCAGCCTGGCATTCCACAGCTGATCTCTACCGGGAACTCCATCTGGTTCTCAGGAGGCGCCCTGGCCCTAGGTAACCTCTGGGTGTGTGAGCAAGCCCCTGGGCCTGCCTAGCTGCAGGGTGTCCTGCAGGCCACCTCTTGGCCTCTGCTGCTCTGTTCTCTGGCAGGTGGCCCCTCTCTTCCTGTAGGAAGTTCATGCTGCTGAGTGTCACCCATGGGCCAGACATAGTGTGCACCACTGCAGGAAACCCTCACGCCTACCCTACAGGCACCGTTCTTGCTCCATTCTACCTTAAGGTCACCAAGGTTCAGGGAGTTAAGAAACTTGCCCTAAGTCCTACTGCTAGGAAGTGCCAGAATCAGGGTTTACACTTAGGCCCATCTTGGCCCAGGACCAGCGCTCAAATGAGCCATTGCACTAAGTCTGGTGGGTCTGTCCTGCTCAGGGTGTGCTCCTCAGGGACTGGGGCAAAGGCAGTTGTTCAAGTGCAGCAGGCCATTTTTACTGATGGAGGGGTGGGAGTGTGCTTCCCGACACATGCCACCTACCCTGCGGGGTCGTCCGCAGGGTCGGCATGGCCAGAGCTGGGATCGCGGATGGTCAGGTCTGGAGAAGGCACCTGAGACAGAAGGGGGGCTGAGGCCCCAGAGGGGACCTGGCCTGGCCATGGTTCCACAGCTAAGATGGGGATTCCATTTAAGCCCACTTCTCCCTAATATGCCCAAGATAAGGCATGCATCTGTCCAAAGAAGGCCTCGGAGGACCCTGGGCCTCAGCTTTGCCATATGTAAGGAGGGAGGTGGCACTCCCAGCTCTGACAGTAGGTGAGCTGTGGCCTGGCTCTCCCCAGCTTGTAAGGGGGAGGTTTCTGTTGGCACCCACAGGATTAGACGGAGCCATTTGACAGAGGCACCCAGCAGGATCAAGCTGGGCCACCAAGTTCCTGAGAAACTCTATCCTCCCATACACACCTTCAGCATCCTGCTGGGCCCTCAGAACCAAGCTGGCTCACATGGGCTCCGACGGGGCTCCCCCGTGCCCACCTCAAGCCAAGTGAGCAGGCCTGTGGATCCTCCCTCAGGGCCCAGGGCTGCCCCTCTGGCCGGGGTTCCACAGTAAAGAAGCCTGCAGATCCCTCAGTTTCCTGTTGCCTGCTCTTCCCTGAAGCTAGGGAAGGTAGTGGGAGGGAGACAGGGGACACTGAGGCGGCAAAGGCAACGGCCTAGTACCCAGTGCTCTGACCCAGCCCCAGCCGCCGCCGCCTCCACAGCGGAGCCAAGCGTGAGCCACTCTTTCAGGTCAGAGAGCACAGCGGCTTCCCAGGAGGCCTGTTTCTCACGCGTGCCTGCCCCGACGTGCTCATCTCCCAGAGATGGCCTGACTGCCTGAGCTCCGCCCCAGGCGGGGAGGCTGGCAGCTGAGCAGCACTGGGAAGCCCCGGGGCGGAAAGGGCGGCCAGCAGCCCCTCCCCGCCGACCCTCTACTCTCACCCAGCGTGTAGAGGATCCGCGTCATGAGGTTGAGGCCCATGAACATGGCCATCCATCCAGCGGCCCGCAGGCCCCA
The DNA here is from genome assembly GCF_030435755.1 of Ochotona princeps. Lineage (NCBI taxonomy): Eukaryota > Metazoa > Chordata > Mammalia > Lagomorpha > Ochotonidae > Ochotona > Ochotona princeps. The sequence goes on along the minus strand of NC_080852.1, from coordinate 35,332,144 downwards.
TGTCTTCAAGGAGTTGCTCTTCTGTTCTCTACGAAACACCTCCTGCAGGACGAGCAAGGACATGGGTCAGGACCCTGAGCTGGCCACTGTCCGGGCCTGTAGGCAGGCAGGTCTGCAGGGGCTGTGCTGATTGGGAGTGGATGGCCACTTCTGAATAGATGAGACGGAAGGAGGGACACACTTCCTCCCTGTCCCCATCTGCCTGCCTGGCACAGCACAGAGCGAGGTTGAGGTCAGTGGGCACAATGGGCGCCTTTCTAAACCTCTGTCAGTCCGGTCTCCCCACACACTGCAGGTCAGTGTGGTCAGGATCACTGCCTCCCTGCTTGGGCACTGTGCATGGGGTGCCACCTCCCCAGCCTGGACATCAGGGCAACTCCTCGTTAGTCTCCACAGCTGTCCCTGGCCCAGGTACTGAAAGCATTCAGCTGCTTCTGTCCACCTGCTTGGTCTGGACATCCTGCATGTCCTCTGTGGGCTTCAGCACTCAGATTTAGAGCACTCTGATGCCCCTTGTAGCTGCACAGCCTCACACTCCCATGCCCAGCTTGGCATTTCTACAGGACATCTGGGCACACCCAGCACCGACACTGGTACCTCCAGCCCAACCTGTTTGTCTCCGCTGCTCACCATCTTAGCAACAGTAGCCGAAACTGGGATGGACTTGGCTCGCTCCTCCCCTTGCCACCCGCTTCCAGGCCAGCAGCAAGCCTGTCAGCTCTGTGTCCCTGTTGTCACGTCTCCTGCAGGTATGAGGATGAGCCAGACCCCACTGACTCCTCTGTCCCAGCATGTCCCTCACCGGCCCCGTGCCCGGGCCTCCCCGCTGCCTGCCTTAGCCCCAACGTGTTCTCAGAGCTAGCCTGGCCTGAGGCCAGCTCCGAGTCCTCTCACTTCTGGGCTTTGCCCAGCTGGTTTGCTCTACCTGCATGGTGTCTAAATCCATTCTTCTTTTTTAAAAAAGCTGAGTGACAGAAAAAGATGAACAGAGAGAGGGCTAACTTCCATCCACTGACTCACCCACCAAATGCCCTCAACAGCTGAAGCCATCTTCAACTGTTGGACTGGAGCACCATCCATGTTCCCTATGTGGGTGACAGGAACCCAAGTACGTGGGCCATCGTCTGCTGCCTCCCAGGTGCACTAGTAGGGAGCTGGATTTGGAGCACAGAGAGCCATGCCTTGGGCCGGGCCCTCAGACAGAAATGGATTCTTAACCTGCTGTGCCCCATCTCTGCTTATGTGTCTGACCCCTGTCATGCCTGGGCAGCTCCTGTGTGGAACACCGTTTCTTGAGAGCAATAGATAACCTCTACTAGTTAGCTGTCACTGTCCCACATGTTTAATCCCCAAGCCACTTATCCCCATATTACAGATGAGGAAACAGGTATGAGGGGGAGTGACACGTGTGGTCTCAGTCCCCAAGCAGAACCTGGTGACGTCTGGTGTTCAGTAAGATCTTGTTGAATGAGTAATTCTCACAACAATCAAGTCACCAAATAGGGTAGACATGATGATGATAGTAATAATATTTTTAAAACAGTTTCCATGTTACAGGCAGAGACAGGTTCTTTCTGTTCTGTGGGTGAAAGCAGGTTTAGAGAGGATGACGGTGGCTTAGGATCCCATGGCAGATGGAGGAGAGCCTGGGCTGAGGCTGGGCTCATGAGTCCTGGCTGCCTCCCTAGCACCACACGGCAGACACCGCAAGCCTCAAGTACATCGGGCTGGGAGAGGCTGAGGTGGAGCTGGGGGATGGTCAGAGGGCTCGGGGTTGCTAAGCAGCAGCTCTGAGACCTGGGACTCCATGCCTAGGAGGCTCCATGCCTAGGGGCTCCCCTCCTGGGGCTGGTAGGAGCACCGGGAAGGGGAACAAGGCCTGGGCAGAGCCTCCTAATTTTAGAAACTCCCTAGGGAGCTCTCAGCTGTGAGGGAAAGACTGACTCATGGCCCACCAGGCTGGACGTTGGCTGCCAGCCCTCAGCTTGGTACCAGGGCTCCTAGGCAATAGCCTGACCACACCCAGGCTTGGTTAGGTACAAGGCCTGGATGAGTGGGCGAGACCCTGCACTAATGTGAACTGGGATACTATGGGAAGCCAAAGGACACGGTCAATGCCTGACCCCTGCTCAGTGTCCTGTGCAGCAGCCCAGATCAGGCACAACACATGCGAGATGTCCCTCCATGCAAAGTGTTCTGGCTTCAGGGGTGGGCTTCCTGCCTGGAGAAGCTAGCTCTGAAGGCATGAACTGAATGAGGCAGTGCCTCTCTGCACCACTCCCTTGGACACAGTGAGGCGTGACCCCTGTCTGCATGTGGAGACGGGTAGGGAAGCCTGCATGGCTTGGGCACCCGTGTCAGAGCGTGTTTGCCCATGCTTGGTCCTGGGGCACTCCCACTGCTCTTTAACAGTGACTCGACCTTACTGTTCCCTCCTCCACGGGGCAGCCTCCTGGCCCCAGCCCTTCCCTTCCTCTGCGCTGCGGCACACAGCACTCCGAGTGGCCCTGATGAGGTGAACCCTTTGCTTCTCAACTTGGCTGCCCTTGCCTGACCTCAGACTGACCCAGTTCTTCCAGGGTTGAGCCCTCCCCTTCATGTGGGGTGGGAGGGGTCTCAGCACAAACGTCACCTGCCAGAGGTCTTGCTTGCCACGATGGAACCTGACTTCCTCTCCTGATGTTTGCTCAGTCAGGCCACCCGCATGTCTTGGGTGCATCCCTTTGTCCCCTGGTCTGCGCTGCTCTGTTCCATGTTCAGTGCCTGGTGTGGCCTGCACCCATGGGCAGGTGGTCATTCCTGTATTTCTTCTTGTCTCACTGCATTCTCACCTCTGGCAGTGGAAGGCAGGAGGGAAGGACACAGCTGTCCCTCCACCATGCAGCCAGGCCAGCAGCACTCACCTCTGCGGAGAAGTCCCCGTGGTGCAGCAGCAGCAAGGTGTCCCCGGACTTGGTGGAGTAGGGCACCAGCTGGTCACCCCGCTGCCGCGCAATCACAGTGACCTGGTCAGAGAATTCCATGTTAAACATGTGAGGGGGCTGGTACAAAGTGAGGCCCACACCCACCCTCCTGGAACCCTGTGCCAACCAGGGAACAAGTGAAGAGACCCTGGGCCATCTCAATCCACCTGGGATGTGCCCGCCTTGTCTGTGGTGTGAGAGAACTGCTCACTGAATGCTTCTGGAGGGCTTTGGGCAGGAGCAGGTGGCAGGGCAGGGCTGCTCATGGCCAGACAGGGCTCCCCTCCTGGGCTAAGGGCTCTCTGAGGACAGGGCCTGGCTGGGCTGCATGGCCCTGAGTGCACCGGGCCAAGTCCCGGATCCAGGCACCTTTTCCCTCTCCTAGGTTATCGGAGGCATTTGGGGCTCTGTCTCCTGGGAATATTTGCAGATTAGAGGCTGAGGGCTGCAGGCAGTGCTGTACTGGCACATCCCTCATGGGGCACTACCAGGAGATCCTTTGAGAACTGCTCAACAGCAAGCCCAGTAGAATGTGCCAGTGTGAGGGAAGGCCCAGTGCATTGTGACACTAGTCGGGTTCCTGAAGCCCTGACTTGGGTCTGCCCCAGAGGAAGCCACATTACCACATGGGCAGGGCCTAGGTCAGGGTCATCACTGCTCAGTCCTGCGTAGGAGAAGTAGACACGCAGGTCTCCCACCTGAGGGGTAGAAGAGAAGGGGGAGGAGAGTGATCAGCTGGGACCCATTGCCATGATGCTGTCAAGCACCTGGCACTCGGGCTCGTCCCTGCCCAGCCTGGTCACTTCAGAGGTATGGCTCTCAGGGCCGGTCCTTGCCAGCCAAGGAGCCCGGGTCTCTGTGGGTACCTCTGGGTACTTGGGGTTCTCGCTGTGGTAGAAGTAGTCTCCTCGGCGGATGATGTCCACATGTGGGTCCTCCAGCTTGGCCAGGCTCAGAGGCTTAAAGTTGTCCACTTTGTCGATGAGGCCTGTGGGGAGCGGGATGTAGAAGCCTTGATAAATCCGACAAACTCCACCTTCAAAGCCCTCAGCTACATGGCCCCCATGGCCTGCACACTGTCCTGGAGGGCTGCCTCTCCTGCATGGCTTCTAGTTACCATCTCCAGGAACCCTTCCCTGTGCCTGTCCCACCAAGGTGGGGGGTTTACCTTAGCTTAGGATCACGTGTGCAAGCTGGGCCTGAGGTCCCACAGAGCAGACATGAGATTGCTGGCCAAGCCCTGGCTATCCCAGCCTCCTTCCTCCCAGCACTCCCTGGGACCTACATATCTTCCTTCCCCTCCCTGGCTCCTCTCTAGGACTGAGCCCCAGGTTGGTGTGGCCAACGATGCCACCTTATGCCTTGGGCCCTCCTCCCTGCTCAGGGCTGGAGCCTGGGGGCAGCTGCCACAGGATCTGCATCAACCTGGGGCAGCCGTGGGGTCTTCGCCCAGTCCCTGCCTGCTGGGGCTTTGCCTTTACCATGGCCAACTCTCCCCTCCTACCCCCGCCCAGAGGGTGATGCTGGGAAAGGGGTCTGATGCTGTACTTCTACCCTGCAGGGCCCACGGGGCACTAGCTCACCTGGAGGCCTGAGACGTACCTGCCGAGAGGAAAAACCTGCCAATCTGGACAAAGGGGGCAGTTGCCGTGAATGACTCCACCGCCATTGCGCTGTGGGGGAGGGGAGGCTGTCTGAGCTGGGCAGCTCCCCACGCAGGCTCAGGCCTGGCAGACATCTTGTCTGTACTACTCTCGATGGCGCCATACCCTGCCCTGGGTAGAGCACTCTCGCCCTGTATCCTGGTCCCCGGAGCATAACAGCCTCCTGTCTAGACTGTTGGCAGCTGTCCCACACTGCCCACCAGCCGTCCCCCAGATCTGTGGACTCTGCCTTCACTGACCTCACACTCCAGGTGGCACCTGAGCCCCCAGCCATGGCTGTATGTGGCCATATTCCTGCCCTGTGTGTTACATCTGCAACCCATGCTGCTCAGCCCACCTCCTGAGCTCCCCCACCTCCCACTTAGCTAAGTGTGAGCAAACACTGCCTGGCATGGCTGACACTGCTGGCTTGCTTGAGGGGAGCTTGTGTGGGGTCACAGGAGTTGAGGCAGGCCTCAAAACCACATCCCCTTTTGCAGATTCAACTCAAGCCCGACTCAGCTGAAGGACCTGGGGCTGTAGACCCGGCAGCAGCAGGCACCGCCGGCTTCTGCTCACCTGGGGTTCTTGTGGCCAATCTCGCGGTCAAAGTTCTTGCTGTTGACAATTTCTGACCTCCACTCGGTGTCTGCTCAGGAGAGGGAGAAGTCAGACTCCAGGGAAGGCAGGTAAGAGTGGCCGCATGGCAGAGGCCCTGGCCAAGCAGGCCCCGGGACCTGGTGCCCGGGCATCTCTGTGCCTGGGTCTGTACCCTCCCCGTGGCTCCAGCCACAGCCCCCGTCCTGCCCCACGAGTGCATGGGCATGTGGGGTGGGGGCCCAGTACTCACTGTAGGAATACCTCGTCTCCTTCTTCACCTGCCCGTCCTCGGTATACTCCCTGCAGACAGAGTCCGGGGCATCCGTCAGCCCAGGCAGAAGTACTCAGCATCCAGCCCTAACACCTCAAATGGAGCACAAGCCCAGAGCCAGGTGCTCACCCTGACACAGTCAGCCTGTCTCTGAAGGCAGTGACTGCAACAAGGTGATTTTTTGAAACGTTTAATTAAAAAGCAGATAGAGGGGGAGAGCTCTCTTTCACTGCCGTTTCATTCCCCAGTGGCTACATCAGCCAGAACTGGACCTGGCCAAAGCCAGGCGCCCCATCCTGGTTTCCTGCGAGTGCCAAGGGCCCAAACTCTAGGGCCGTCTTTCAGGAAGCCGGATCAGCAGAGCAGCTGGCACTATGATATGCCACCAGAAGCATCTGATAAGGCACTACAGAGTGGCAGCTTAACCTGCAGTGCCACAACACCTGCCACTGCCCTGTCATCCTTGGCTGGCATCCGCTGCCTCTGGCTCACGCTGAGGGCATAGCTCTGCCTTCTGGGCTGGAGGGCAGGCTGTTTCTCTACTCCAGGCCCCAGTGCTGCGCTTCTCCTGGCTCCTCCAGCATCCACACAGCTCACTCAGTGGCTCAGCTGCGGCTGAGCCCATCCCTGGCTCTGGGTGCCGCAAGCCTGCCCTGGTAGAAGAGGTGGGCTGTGAGCCAGGAGGCCAGCTCTGCTTGCTTGTGGGAGGAAAAATGGAGAACGCAAGAGAAGCTGAACATAGAGACTGCAGCGGGGGGCACAAGGACCCTAACGGCTCACTCCCCAAGCCTGCGCACGCCAGGCCTTCTCACAGGAGGGAGGCAGACGCCCCGTCTCCCCTGAGCCACTCTGCACTGGCTCTCTCCACCTCCAGATACCGGGTCACTGGCTACTCGCTGGAGGACAGCTTGACCCTTTTCTTCTGGAAGGAGTTTCCACTTGCATGTCTGAGGTGTCGAACTGAGCCCTGCAGATGGTCCCGCCGCCTGCTCTCACCTGGACTCCTCACTCTCCACCCACTGGTACATCTCCACATGCCTCCGCAGCTTCACGGCCGGAAGGTGGACCCCGTAGTTTGGGTCAGACAACAGCTGTAGAGGAATCAGACACCAGAATACATCAGGCAAAGACTCTTCCAGCTCTGCATGCCTGGCCTGGGGAAGCTGGGCTGGAAAAGAAGTGTCTGCAGACAGCAGGGCGAGACTGGAGGGCTCTGCAGGTGGGTCATGTGAAAAAGTGGGAGAAATGCCTGGTCCAAGTCCTAACTACCTCATGCTTGGGCTGCACTGTCCAACGGCATGGACTACCGACAGGATGCTGGTGTGGCCTGGCCAAGTGACATCATTAGGGGCCCCACAGGTGCAGTTCAGACCACGTGCCAGGCACTATGCTAAAAGGTAGCAACCTCATCTCACATCGTCCTAACCGGCTGTGAGTTTGTTACCATCACTGTCCCCATGTTACAGAGGACCTAAGGCGGAGGAAGGGCTGCGGGTGGTGGCGCGGGGGTGGGAGGCACACCCCAGCCAGCTGCCCAGCCAGCTGCCCAGCTCACCTTGGACGTCCGCAGGGCCCCGATGATGTGCACCAGCCTCCCTTCGTTGTCCGGCGCCACGGTGTGGATGCTCTCAGGGGTGACCACCAGTGACAGCCCCTCTGCTAACGTGGTCGCCGTTTTCAGGGCGCGCCCCTGGGGGTGGAGGAGCGAGCGCTTCAACACTGGGGCTCCCCTTGGCTGTATTGCCACTCAGCAACAGGCCAGCAGGGGACCCCGGGGAGCACTGAGATTCTGTGAAACCACCTGCCCCCTGCCAGGGCAGCGCTGTCCCCAGGTGGGAAGAGCTGGCATTTCTGCCCTCTGCTTCCTTCCCTTCACCGTACCCTGCTTCTCACCCCCTCTCGGTCCACATTCTTCACCGAGGCTAGTCTGTCTGCTGACCACATCCTCATCAACCAGGACTTCTCCCCTTGGGGCGCAAGGACTGGGACCCCAGCCAAGAGGCAGAGAGGCCTGGCAAGTGTGCTAACTGGCTTTGGGAGGAGACGAGTCCTCTTTTCTCCTGACTGCCCCACCGGTAAGATGCCAGCCTGGAGGTGTTGTGGCCATGGCTGCCACACAAGGCAGGACCTGCCAGGAGAAACCCCACAACAGAGGGCCATGGACACAGGAAGGTCCGGACTGCTGGGGACCCAGCACGGATGTGTGTGCCCATCCAGGCCTGAAGGTGGCACTACCCCCTGGGCTTCTGGCCCATTCGCCTTCCCGCTAGCTTGGTGCTGGAGGACCACAACAGGAAGATTTCTGAGTTCTGCAACACTCTGTCCTCAGAAACCCAGTGCCCTCAAAGCAAGCCCGGCCTCTGCCTGGACACAGCGGGCGGGGGGGCTGCCTCCCAACAGGGGCCCCAAACATTATGGTACCTCGTTGGTGAAAATCAGGTAGAAGGAGAGCAGGAAGGTGGTGAGCCCCACAAACATGCCCCCGGAGGTCTCGCTCAGCCGCTCCAGGAAGCCCGGCTGCTCGGCAGTCGTCGTTTTGGTGTGCACCTTCCTGGGACCCGTGCTGGAGTACTGTGCGGAAACACCCCAAACAGACCGGCTTCCAAAGGGCACTGACTCTGCCCAGCTTTTAGTGAGCTTCAAGTACATGCACTGCGCGTGTTCAGACGGTAAGCAAACAGCCTGATGGATTTTGGTAAATGACTTTGGTGTCCAAGGGGGTGTGAGCATCAGTCCCCTACCACTGCAGAGGGCAAGGCTTCTGGGTCAGACAGAAGATGCATGCTCAACTTTTAAAAGATAATTTTAATGTTTTAATTTTTGGTTTTATTTGAAGGGCAGAGAGATGGGGGGAAGAGACAGATATCTTCCATCCGCTGGTTCACTCCCAAGATGGCTGCACCAGCTGGGGGTGGGAGTTAGGAACGTCACCTGGGTCTCTGGGTGACAGGGGCTCAAGTACTTGACCTCCCACATGTGCACGAGAGCTCAGAACTGCAGGGGACGTGGGTGTCCCAAGTCACACTTCAACTTACTCCATGTGTAACTTCAAACGTTTTTTTTTTTTTAAAGATTTATTTATTTTATTACAAAGTCAGATATACAGAGGGGAGGAGAGACAGAGAGGAAGATCTTCCATCCGATGATTCACTCCCCAAGTGAGCCGCAACAGCCGGTGCACGCTGATCTGAAGCCGGGAACCAAGAACCTCTTCTGGGTCTCCCACTGGCGCCCGTATGGTATCCTGGTGCGTTCAAGGCGAGGACTTTAGCCACTAGGCCACGCCGCTGGGCCCCAAATGTTTTTTTTTAAACATCTATTTTTGGGCCCGGCGCAATGGCGTAGTGCTTAAGGTCCTCGCCTTGCACACACCGGGATCCCATATGGGCGCTGGTTCTAAACCCAGTGGCCCCGCTTCCCATCCAGCTCCCTGCCTGTGGCCTGGGAAAGCATGCGAGGACAGCCCAAAGCTTTAGGACCCTGCACCCGTGTGGGAGACCTGGAAGAGGCTCCTTGCTTCGGATTGGCTCAGCTCCAGCCGTTGCAGCCGCTTGGGGAGTGAATCATTGGACGGAAGATCTTCCTCTCTGTCTCTCCTCTCTGTATATCTGCCTTTCCAATAAAAACAAAATAAATCTTTAAAAAAAACATCTATTTTCCATCTACATGAAAGGTAGATCGACAGAAAGCTCCAGGAGCCTGGCTCTCTGGCTAGGTCTCCTGGATGGGTGGCAGGGGCCCAGGTACTTGGGCCTCCTAGGATGTGTTAGGGACAGCTGGTTTGGGGGTGGATGCTCCTTGGTGAGTGTTCCTGGCAGTGACTTAAACCACTGAGCCACAAGGCCCAGCCCATCAGGTGTAATTTTTTAAGGGACTGCTGGACTATTTTACATAAAGCTTGTTAGAGATGTTCCTTATGAAATATGACAAACAGGGGTGAGTTTCTGGAAGCTGCACGGGGCCTGGAGGGATTAGGGGGCCTCACAGACTTGAGGGTGCACAATACTGGGTGGTCATGCTGAGTGAGTTGAGACAGGCAGGCCAGTGCTCTAGCAGAGGTATCATGGCAGGCTTCCTGGAGGAGGCGCCTGTGAGTGTGATCCTAGAGAAGAGGGGAAGGCCTGCTCCTGGGGGTACTGGGTGAGCAGTGGTGTGGCAGCAGGGGGTGCCTCTGGGGAATAAATGCCCTCTGCCCAGCTGGGAAGGCACAGGGCTCCCAGGCATGCCTGGGCAAGTTCCCAGCAGACTTCAGCTGCAGGGCAGCATGCGGGACTCGATCCAGCCAGTCACAGCACGGCCCGGAGCTCACTCCTGGCACTGGGCACCTCTCTCCCGTGTCCCCTGCTGGTGAGGATGACTGCTGCCATCCAGGGCAGGCTCTGCCATACACTGGCCAAGGCCCTTGCTCTGGCCCCCCATTTGCTCATCAGTATAATGGGTAGAATAATCCAGTGCCTGGGTTGTGACAGGAAGCAGGCACTGAGCACTGGGTGCCTAGCAGGGGCCTGTGGGAGCTCGCTAGCCGAGAGGTTATGAGACATCTCCATGGCTGATGAGGGCGGGCACCAAGGCAGTGGGTGAGCTGAGAAAAGGCACTGAATCGTAAAGTAGTTCCCACGCAAGCGGCAGGTGAGGCAGGCCCTGTCCCGGGGCTGGGGAGTTGGAAGACAGATTCCGATCAGAGAGTGTGAACACCCCAGCCCAGGCCTGCCTGGGACCACATGTGCCCACCGCACCCAGAAATGATCCTGACTTTCGGGATCATGAGATGTGATACTGTTGTCAATCAAGGCAGGCAAGTTGCTGGCCACCAGCCATCATAGCAACCATGCCACAGGCATGCCGGCGATTGCAGGCCAGCCACGGGCCAGAGCTGGGGAGGGTTGCTTACATGGCCCCATTCCACAGATGAACACAATCAAGGACCAGTGGCTGTGGTGCCCGCCTGGATCCCACAGCCCTTTAGAGGTGGAGTTGGGATTCTGCTCCCCCTCGGCCCATGTTTGGTGCCTCACAGCTGGGACTGCTGTGTGAGGGGAACGTTGAGGGGTAGCTGCAGGCTGCACGGAAAAAAGGAGGCATGCCCTCAGCCAGGGCTTCCCCTTCGAGACAGCCTTGACGAGAAGGAAGGGAGACCCAGAGGGTCCCTCGGGGGAGGGGTGGGGTGTGTCAGATACACCCAGCATGCTTTCCCAGAGGAGAAATCTGAAGAAGGCGCTCCCAGGGCCACCCCCTCTGCAGCCCACTCTCGGGGCTCAGAAGATGAAGAGGTGGCAACACAGCTTGACGCACAGGCCTTAAAACATGGAGACCTCGGGAGCCCAGCTTCACCAGCCACCTGCCGGGTATCCCTGGGTGAGTCACTGCTGCTCTGAGCCCGTCATTCCTTTATAACATGGACCCAGAACCCACACCATGTTAGAGGCAGTTACTGTCCTGCTAAGTCCCCTGTCTGCTGCACCCCCCTCTCCAGATCTCCCTTCTGCCCGTGGCCCCTGGCTGAACTCAGCTCTAGGGAAATCAACAGGCACCAAGTGCATCCCATTCTTGCTGAGGGATGAGCTAGCAGACCTGGCTCGGCTGCCCAGGGCTAGGTGCACTAGGCTGTGAGGAGAGCTCTCTGTCCTCGCCCCGTGTACCAGGCGGCATGCACAGCAGTCTCCCTTCACCTGGGCAGCCAGCGACACCACAGGAAAAACCACAGGAAAAACGAGTGCAGCCACAGCAGGGCCACTTGGCTACCCAGTGGAAGCCAGTGGGTTTGCCCAGGTCTCCCTTTCAGATCTTCCCATGCGCAAGTGTGTGCCAGGGCGGCTGTGAGACCCTGGGCAGGTGCCTTCCTTGCTGGGAAAATCTCCCATCTGTAAGATAGATGGCAACGATAGTGGCAGGCAGGAGGCCAGCCGCTGGGACAGGAGGCCCCTCAGAGCCTCACAAACCCTGGCTTCCCAGAGCACTTCTGGGGACAGGGGAGGAGCCTGCTAACAGGGCCAGGGCGCAGCAGGCCAGGGAGGGTGTGTCTGCATTGGCAGGGTGCTCCAGCTGGCTCCGGGAGCCTAGGATGGGGATGAGTCACCAGCTACTCCCACACCCCACACCCTGGTAGGAGGCGCATGAAAACACCCCAGAAAGGCCGGCTGCAGACAGGCGAGGCCCTCAGCCCAGAAGGACCACCCCCCAATCGGGGCCTCTGGCATCACAGCTCCTAGGGCGGGAGCCAGGGCGGTCCCTCGCTGGACAGCTCCCGCTGGCGGGATGCGGTGGACGGCCCTGCTCGGAGGCCGCGTCTGGCGCCCGGGTCCCCGAGGACGCAGGCGGGCACCGCGCACCAGGGGATCCCGAGGTGGGAGCGACACCTCCCGCGGCTGCCTCCCCAGAGACGGACGGTCGGGGATGGGCCACGGACCAAGACTGGCCGGACGCTGACCGGCTGACAGCGACTGCGGATTCGCGGGCCGCCGCGAGGCTCGGACTGCCCAGCAGACCCGGCGGACGGCGGGGAAGAGGGGATGGACGATGGGGGGACCCTGGGTGTGGCACGGCCGACCGGGAGGCACTCACGTTCGCCGCCATTCTCAGCCCGACTCGCTGTCCCCGTGCCGCTCTGTTCGCGTGGACGATCCCAGTGCACAGTGTCCCGGCTTCTTCTGCGCCCTCCAGCTGAGACAATCCGCGTGGATCCCGGGATCAGGAGGGACTCACTTCGCGGTCCCCGCCCCAAGGAACCCCAGCTTCTCTACGCCTGCGCGCGCCGCAAAGCTCTCCTGGGACATGTAGTCCAGGGGACGGGTATTTTGCAAGCCGCGCGAGACTCATTGCTACGTTTGCGCACTGCGATGGCTTTCTGGGAAATGTAGTCCTCACCAAGGGGGGCTGGTGGCTCAGGCTCTTGGGAAATGTAGTTTCTGGCCGAGGCGAGCCGGGCTGGCGCCGAGAGGCCGCCGAGGCAGGCGCGCGGCGGGCAGGCCTGGAGGGGGCGGTTCTGCGCGGGCCTCCCGCTGCCTGCCCCGCCAGAGCACCCGGAGGTCACGGCGTGACCGCCGCCGCCACTCGTACGGAGTCGCCGGGCGCAGCCATGGCGTACTGCCGCCAGGAAGGTGGGTCGGAGGAATGGGCTGCCGCGTTACGGAGACCGAGGCACGCGGGTCCCGGGGTCCGCTGCGCCCCGCCCCTCTGGCCAGCGCGGCCTCACCGGGGTGCGGGCACGCTCGGAGGGCCGGCCGGGCCGCGGGCTGGCCACTTCCGTTTGGTAGCTGAGGAAACGAGGTTCTGGAAGGAGCGGGGCTGGTCCAAGGTCACGGTGAAGCCTGAGCCCCGATCTCAGGCCTGCACGTGGCAGGTTGGCCGGCTAGGCCCGCGGGGCACCGGGCAGAGCGGGCGCGTCCCGCGGAGGGGGTCGTCCGGCTCGCCTCGTGTCCCCGTCGCGCGGCCGGCCACCTGCGTCCTTGGGCCTGAGTCGCCACCGGACCCAGAGAAGGGGTGCTGGGGTCTGGAAAGCTCGCTCCCAGCAGTTGTTGGATGAACAATTTAGCTCCCTCGGGTTGTTTTTTGTTGTTGTTTTTGAGATTTATTTTTATTTATTTATTTATTTTATTGGAAAGGCAGATTTACAGAAAGATCATTCCGCAAGTGGCCGTCAGAGCTGGAGCTGAGCCAATCTAAAGCCGGGAGCCAGGAATTTCTTCCGGCTCTCCCACGTTGTTGCAGAGCTTTCCCCAGTCCACAAGCAGAGAGCTAGATCAGAAGTGGAACTGCTGGGATTCAAACTGGCACCCACATGGACTGGCTTTTGGAACTAAATTTTTTTTTTTTTAGTTGAACAGTACAGCTCTGATCTGCTGGTTGACTGTTCCAACGGCTATGACTGGCCTAGGTCAAAGGCAGAATCTTCCAAACTCCGTCTGAGTCTCAGTTCCTTGGGCCGTCTTCTGCTGCCTTCTTGGGCACACTAACGCAGAGCTGGTTGGGAAGCAGAGCAGCCAGCATTCAAACTCTCACTCGTTCTGGGATGCTGGCATTGCGGCCAGTTTATTCTGGGCCACAGTGCTGTCCCCTGAGCCGAACTAATTAGGCTTGCATTCTCACGTTCTGGAAGCTCTTCATGTATTCTTTAAACACCTAGGCTACTTCACCAACCCTTCCAGTTTTAGGGTTCTGAAGGGCTATTGGGGTGTCTATTTCTATTCCCCAAACTGTACTAAGGTCGCTATGGCAGACTAGGAGATACGAAGGTCTGTGTTAGTTTTGTTGTAGGGTTTTTGACCCCGAATACGGCAGCAACCTCAATTCTTGTCTCGCAGGAAAGAAGAATTTTTGTGTGGACGCAGTTTAGTTTTAAAGCAAGATTTATTAGAAAAGTTGAGAAAGGAGACTCCTGTCCTAGTGAGGGAAGGGAGCTCTGAGATAGAAAGGACCCGTGCATGGGGGGGTGTTGGGATCTTTTAAAGCTTTATTTCAAAAGGGGTTTTCCAAGGACAAAAGGAAATTCCTGGTCCCCCTGGTATTTGGCTTTGGGGCAAAAGACTAGACCCGTGTCAGACATTGGACATTCCAGGCCTTGGACATATGTGTACTATTTCCTCCCCCTTTTCAATGAGACCAGCCTAAGGCCTTCCCACACAGTGGCTGATACTTCAGGTGGGGAATTGATATGCTAATATCACCCTCGTCCCTTGGGAGAGATTTACTCTGGTGAATCCAAGACTTGGTGGGGTGGGGCCCTGCAGCATGGCCTAGAGGCTAAAGTCCTCGCCTTAAAAGCCCCGGGATCGCATATGGGCACCTGCTCTAATCCTGGCAGCTCCACTTCCCATCCAGCTCCCTTCTTGTGGCCTGGGAAAGTAGTCGAGGACGGCCCAAAGCTTTGGGATCCTGCACCCGCGTGGGAGACCCTGAAGAGGTTCCTGGTCCTGGCATCGGATCGGCGCATACCGGCCCGTTGCAGCTCACTTGGGGAGTGAAACATCGGATGGAAGAACTTCCTCTCTGTCTCTCCTCCTCTCTGTATATCCGGCTTTCCAATAACAATAAAATCTTTAAAAAAAAAAAAAAAAAAAAAAAAGACTTGGTGGGGAAAATACCCTTTTATATTTGAAAAAAAAAAAAAATGGTTCGGGGACCCAGAATACCCTAACTGCCTACCCCCAAGTCTAACTCCTCACACAATTTGAATTTCTCTACTAGGTTTTGAATTTGCCTCCTGGATACAGCAGAGATGCTCTTTCTAAAGGCCAGATGAGGAAGCATGGTGGAGGGAGCTGGGAGAGGTCGGCGGGGCGAGGGGGTGGCTGTGGTTTTACCTGATGAGAGTGCTGGAGGAGGTGAGAGCAGTTTGTGCAAAGGGCAGGAGAGTGGCCTCAGCAGGTGGTCCAGGAGGCCAGCATGGCAGAGGGGAGGTTGCTGACAGTGGGAGGTGAGGGCACAGATCTTTCTGGCTGTCCCTGAAGGCAGAACCACCTGGATTTGCTGTGGAGTGTGGAAGTCAGGCCTCGAGAGAGAAGGGCCCTGGGGTGCCTTGGTAGCTAGCTGCCTCTTCAGGTCTAAGCCCGGTCCCACAATCCTGTTCCCAGACCAGCCTCGCACCAGACTGTCGGAGAGCTGGGCGGAGCCTGTGTGCTGCAGCTCAGCTGTCTCTTGGTGCGCTTTGGGCCTTGCTGTCTCTCGAGGTGGGGAACACTCCTCCATCTGCCCTCCTCCTTGCAAGACTGCATGTCTTTCACCTGAGCCTGTCCTCTTAGCTTCACTGTAATTGTCACGTGGTGCCGTTTAAAAATTCACTGTCCTTGGAGAGAAACCCATGCCACTCGTTGTGTCTGACTCCATGCCCGGATTCTTGCTCACATGGCCAGTGAGAGCTGTTTCCTGGTACTCAGAAGGTGGCTGAGGTCGTGCAGCTGGGAGGTACCTCAGCCAAGGTATGCACCCAGGGGTGCTCTGTGAGCTGGAGGGTGTATAGTTCTCGGCCACACCCTTCCCAACATGTGGACTGTGGCGCAGAACACCAGTGTTTCACTCACATTTCTTTAGGGGATTCGCCGAGAGCCGGCAGCGTGGCTGGGACCCCACTGCGTGGCCGTCTAGTGATGCGGTCTCTTTCCCAGTGGGGTCTGCTAAGAGCTGGTGAGCATTGTCCCAGCTCAGGCCCTGTGGCTGCTGGGACAGGTGTGTGGGGCACCTGTTCTGGCTCTGCTGCACTTGCTGTGCCTTGGGGCGTTTACAGGAGTAATAGCAGCCCCAGACATCAAGTGGGGATTAAAGGAACTGCAAAGGGGCAAAGGCTTGCAGGAGCGTGGATATGTAAACAGGCAGCCATTAAACCCCTTTTCCTTAAGTTAGGTGTGCCTCCCGGGAGGTGCCCGTGAGGGCTGGGCCTCTGGAGAGGGGCCTGGGGGGTCCTGGTGGGCATGTGCTAGGTCCTGTCCTAGCCTGCCTCATCAGCATCACTGAGAACTGCCTGTTCCCCAGAACTTGGCTTGGCTTCTGGTGTGAGACCTGGCCTGTGCATCACACAGCCATGGATACCTCCAGTACCCACCCAGTTGGAGGCCCTTTGCCTCTGGGCCTATGACTGGACCTCACCGAGGGGCTGTGCTGCGCTCAGACCTCAGGGAACAGGTGTCAGAGCTGGCTGAGAGGTTCACCTCTCTTCTTCTGCCTGGGACTCAGCATTTCTGCAGGACTGTCACAGGGTGCTTTGAATACTGGCCAGAATCGCCGGCCTCGCCTGTGAGTTCACATGCCTGGTCACGTGGCCCAAATGCTGCTGCGGGCGCCTGCGGAAAGCAGGCTCATCGGAGGGAATGTGATCTGTGGGAACAGCAGCCCTGGGTCAGCTGCTTGTCCGGCCCTGTAGGTCCCCTGCAGGTGGGGACACGTGGAAGGCATCTGTGGTGTGTTTGTGGCTGCATGGTGTCTGAGACAGAGCCTTCAGGGAGTGGGGCTGGGCCGGGAGGATTCCTCTGGTGGGTCGGGAGTGACTGCTCAGCACTCTGGTGACTGCGCATGGCCTTACTGTGGGCTCACTGTAAACCTTAGCTGAAATCGGCGCCAGTTCATCCTTGTTCGTCCAGTACTGACGCCCCTTGCTGTGCTCACCTAGGGCCCAGGGGAGATGCATGGCTTCTGCTCGTCTGTTTCCTGGAGCCCTCCCACTGCTGCCCCAATCAGGGCTGTGTGTACCTAACATGCAGACTCCCCAGTGCTGGTTTCCGTCCACACTGCCTGATCCTACCCCTCAGCCTATGGTGCTTGACCTAAAAGAGCAGCAAACTGCAGGTGGTCTCAGAGTGGTCACCTCAGCACTTTCTTACTGAGCTCCCTTTCCTGGCAGAAGCCCCCTGGCCTTGTGGGCTGTGGCTGACATGCCCTACCATCACGACCCTTCCTTCCGATGACTCCCAGAGCCGAAGGGCCTAGAAAGGGTCTTGTCCATAGGAAGTGTGTGGAGAGATGTGCTGGCTGTAGCAGCTGTGGGCCACAGCGCTCTGCGTCACTATGCGCTGTCACTTGGTCTGAGTTGTTAGTCATCAGTGCCTCTCTGCCCTGCTCCCCTGTCTGTCCCACAGCATGGGGAGCGGGGCATTTGGAGTGTGCCTGGCCCCTTCATTGAGGGTTGACTGCTGGCAGCCCGGAGGCCGAGTGAGTGGGGGAGGAGCTCACAGCCGGTGGAGGATGCCGTGGACAGCCAGCCTGCCGTGGACAACAGTCAGCTGTGGACACTCTCCAAAGGGACAGCCTCCCTCTTTCTTTCTCTGGGAAGTGAGGGACGTGGGGGCAGGGTGGTGTTCCTCTTTGATGGCAAGAGGTAAAGACTGCAAGCGTAGTCAGTTAAGCCTGGGCGTGTCGTCTAGCCTCCCACCTAGACACGCGTGGCGGCAGGGGTGCTGTCTTCCTCCTAGTGCCCAGCCCTCGTGCAGTGAGATCTTAGCCTCAGCTACCAGGTCAGCCGTGCAGCCTGGGGGAGCAGGTGGGTGGTCACTTTTCCCAAGGGACACATGTGGGACAAACTTGCTTTGTGTGGCTACTTTGCATTAAGGCTTAGTCGCTACTCTGGATTCAGACCTTTATTCTGTTCTCCAAATCCTAGGGAAGGATCGAATCATATTTGTGACCAAAGAAGATCATGAGACTCCAAGCAGTGCGGAGCTGGTGGCTGATGACCCCGACGACCCCTACGAGGAGCATGGTGAGTGAGGAGGGCCTCCCAGAAGCCGCAGGAACTTGTTTCTTTTCTTTTTTTTTTTTTTAAAAGCAGGTAAGTTCATTATTTGTAAATCCTTTTCCATTATGTCCTGGCCAGGACGGGTGGTCCAGTTTGGGGAGGGGGGCGCCTGTGTATTATAGCAGTTATAAGTGGACTAAAGTGACAGTCTCACGTGAGCCACCAGGCACCTTGCAGTCCCACTCTCCTGCACTGTGCCCAGCACACTGTTGACTTTCCAGTGGCAGGAGTGGACGTTCGTGGTGGGTGGCTGATAGCAGCCTCCTGGACCTGCAGCTGTATCTGGAGGCTTTGGGCTGCTGGACTCGCTGGACACTTAGCCTGGCCCGTGGGTTTTTCATGTGGAGAGTGGCAGGTGGGAGTGGGGGGGAAGTATGCATGAGCAGTTCTCCAGGCCAAGACCACTCCTCACATCCGTGGTAACTAACACACTTCCGCATGCTGATTGGTGGTAAGTCTACTTGTAGAGCTTGAAACGGCCACCTCTGGCATATGAATTCTTGATTGAAATATTCTGAACACTAACTGGATATTTCTAGGTGGGACAGTTGCTCCCCACTGCTCCTTGGGGTTAGAGTACAGCTAGGGGTACGTGCCTAAGGGGCAGGGGAGTGTGCAGGTTATCCTGTGGAGCACTAGCCCCTGAGTGGCGGCTGTCACGGGCGTCTTGAATCTTACTCTCCCATGAAGAAAAATCAGTCCTGTGTTGGTTTCAGTCCCTGCCTACCTGTAGGTCTGTGTGTAACAGCGCACTTTGTGAACTACAGGACACATCAGGTCTTGCCGCCTGGTGTTTTGTTGAATCGTGTGAATGTGTTTGCCTTCCTGGGCCTACTCCTCTGTTTCCTGTGGTTCTTCGTCATTCACATTGTTTTCGCTACCTGCTTGTCCCTGTCATTTATAATTTATCCATCTGCACCCTGTGGGTGCCCCCTCTGGTGTGTGTGTTTTTTGCCACCCCTGTAGGTGAGTAATTGTTCACAGTTCTGATCCAAGTTGTGAGTTTTCAATTGCAAAACTATCAAGTGCACAAAGTAGGCATCAGTGGTTTTAGCTGCCTGGCAGCCAACACCCAGTTCTGTGACTGGTAGCACTTAAGAAATTAAAATCGGAGGGTTTAAAAAATTGTCTTGTCCAGGGAGGACCAGGAGGGGTCAGGAACTGGCTGAGACAGGTAGTGAAACTCCAGGCCTTTGATGATGGCAGTCTAAAACACTGTATCTGGGTTTGAGTTATCAAAGCTACTCTGGACTTACCATGGTCCTCAAGTGCAGCTCCCCTGTAAGGGGCTGTCTTAACTCTAACTTACCCTCCCCAGATTGCCAGGATTCTTCCCTTGGAGAACGGGCTGTGCAGGCTTGATAGCAGAAGGCAACACTGCCCTGTGTTTTTCCTGAGCACTAGAGGAGGTGGGCCCTGGGAAGCTGGGGGCCGTGGCAGCCCTCCTGCACGGGGGCTCTGGACCCCAGAAGCTGTGTTTGTGAGTTGTGTTAGCGGTACCCACTGTAAGGGTTGGCAGGATCGTAACTTGCTGGTGCTGGCTGGTGATCTTGGGCCAGTGCCAGTAGATACCCCCACCTTATCCCCATTGTATAAATGAGCACTGGCCGCAGACCCACTGCAGGGCTTCTCCCGCTGCGGGTGGAGGTGGGGATCACCCAGGACTTGGACACAGGTGTGGAGTGAAGGAGCAGGTGTGACATCACCGGAAGTATTGGGGCTCTCTCAGAATGCGCTCAGTCTGTGTTGAAGACTCATGTGAGAACTCTGTAGGCAAGTTGAGTTTGCTCTCAAGCCAAAAAATGAAGCTGTTGTCTTTAAAAACTGGAAAATCCTGTTTAGACTTGAAAAAGTTTGAAACTCAGAAGTGAGAGGCTTATATGGTACTGAAAATGAAAGTCCATCTCCATCCTCTCGTGTGTACTCGTCACATCTGATCTTGCCACCTGTCGGGCTGCTGGCTTCTTCCTGTGGAGCGTGCCTTGGCCATCTTTAACAGCTTCCTTTCCAGTTCCCCAGCTGTGCTGAGCCCTGAGGGCAGCTCCAGGGTGGACGGCTCCAGGGACAGGGGGTCTTGGGGTGGTCTTGTTCTTGAGCATCTTATCTGGGAGGTGAACGTTGGCTCGGATTGCTTGGGTTTTCAGAAAGCTCTAGCTAACCGTAGAAGATGGCTGCTGCTTTGAAGTGAATGGTTTCCAGGATTTAATTTTTGGAGCACACCACGGCACGGAGCTGAGAGGGTGTTTATAGAGGCTGATGGCAGCGGTGCCCAATGAGCCTCTGAGTTAAGACACCGAGTCAGATCTGCAGTGGGAGGCAGACCCACAAGGGAGTGCCTGCCAGCTAGCGCTTCATACTGTGCTGTTCCTCCCAAGTGGCCTGTTTTGCATTTACTGAAGCTTTTGAGAGCATCTCTCATATTCTCCTTGCCATCTTCTTGTTCTAGGGTTGATACTGCCCAATGGAGACATTAACTGGAACTGCCCTTGCCTTGGCGGCATGGCCAGTGGCCCCTGCGGGGAGCAGTTCAAGTCCGCCTTCTCCTGCTTCCACTATAGCAAGGAGGAGCTCAAGGGATCAGACTGTGTAGACCAGTTCCGGGCCATGCAGGAGTGTATGCAGAAATACCCGGATCTCTATCCCCAAGAGGATGAGGAAGAGGAGGAAGAGAGAACGCCAGCAGAAGGAGTGGCCGAAGCAGCTGTGAGTGAGGCCCCTGCCACCAAAGAAGAGAAGGGACCCAGCTAATGAAGGCCTCCGGTGCTGGGCTCCGGGCCTCCCACCTCCAAGTGACACGGACCTCTTACACAATGCTTTTTCATCCACCTCTGGCTGCTCTCTGCACTGTAATGTACAAAATAACTTATTGTGTTGATTGGGGTTTGGCCCCTTGATGTATACACTGGAAGGAGAAATGGGGAGTGTGGGTATGTGTGTCTTACGTAAACCTATCAGTGATTGTAGCTGCCACTTCAGAATTCTCTCAGCCCCGAGTTTTGCCACTTTGAAATAATGTGCTGAATAGTCTCAGCAACCAAAAATGACTACCAGGAATATTTCTTGTGAGCTGACTTATTCTCTTTTATCCTATCTCTCAGTGGATATATTTCCTAGGGAAATTGGAGCCATAGCGGGGCCATTCCTGGAGGACGAGGCCGGATGGTGAGGCGTGTGTTTGACCTTGTGTGTATGAGAGTGCCATACTTTGTTCCTGATGCATTTTGGTTTCTGTGTTTGCATTCAACTTGGTTTTCCTGGACTGGAAGGGGGCGATTGGGGTGCTCTGATTCACAATCCCTTTCTAAGAGAAAGGAAAGCTGCTTTTTGCTTTTGCTGTTTCACTGTTGTTGGAAGGCCTGGTTTGGGGTCCAGGTTCAGACTGGTGTCAGTCTGGCCAGATGCTGTGTGCTTGAGAAGCGGGGACCTGCGTGCCACCAGAGTGGCAGCCAAGAGTGCGAATGACGAGCTCAATTAAAGTAAGACATGATTTGTACCTGAGGCTGAACGTGTGCTTTCTTTTTATGGTTAAAACAGGTTTTGATGTCAGGGAATAAAACTTAACAAAGCATTGAGTTGGAATTAAAGTTGCTCCCCAGTGGGCCTGGCGGGGTAGCCGATGGCTGAAGTCCTTGCAGGTACCAGAAGTGGTCTTCTGACAGCGCTTGTGGGAAGAGTGCATGCAGACATTGGGGAGCATTTAGGAGATGCCAGACGTACCTGAAGCTGTGGAAGTGTTCATGACCGATCAACTCCCATCACTTCTGCAGCATGGAATGGCCAGCACCGAATGTTAGGGTTATCACTTCCATAACATCGACCTCTCTCGACAAAGTTGAAACTTCAGGGGTGCCGAAAGCACTTTTTTTTAAACCTTTTTATTTTCATCAGGAAGTAACTCCCAGTATTTCTGATATTTACAACTCACTCCAGAACAACAGGAAGCTGGCTGGAGGGACCTCTCAGTTATCAGGAGTCATACCTCATTTTATTCCCCATTTTCTCAGACCTATGTATTAGTATCTTTTTGAACAACACCAAGGCACTCTCTACTCCAAACGCCTCTGAGATTATTCAGTCCTGAGCTGAAAGCCGTTTGCTGGTCAGGCTGTGAGCTAATGCCCCAAGTCTCCTTTAGGTTATTAACCTTGCACATTTATTGAGAGTTCTGTGAGTACATTGTAAAAAGCACACTGAACAGCAGGGACATGGTCCGGATTGAGGCATTTAATCTTTAATCTGTGCCTAACAAATCTTTGATCGTTACTGTCAAAGTGACCGTCATCACAGTCTGCATCAATACTAAGACGGTGGAATAAATGAAAGATTTATTATTCTGCAACTTTCATCAAGTGATGTTTCTAAAGGGAGCCAGAACTATTGAAAATTCATGTTCTTGCTAAGATGCTCATGAAAGCCAGGCCAATACCGTGGGAAAGAATGAGGATGAAGACGCTGCCATTCACAGGTAACCTAACACCCCCTTTGTGGAACAGGAAGATTTGGTATGGTTAGCATAAAAACAATAAAACAGTTCAACCCCATCTGTACGGAACTGAATTCTGTGTCTTAGCAGGTGTGGGTAAAGAGTAGCACTAAAGCTAACAGATTAACTGGGAGAAGATACAAGGTAAATATCAAGGAAAATTTTTCCTTAACTTTAGGAGGTGTAACTTGTTGCCGGATTAACTGACCCCTGTGGACCTAAGTCTTGCACTCTGGGGTGGATGGGATCATTATTTCTGGACCCTTTGGTAAGACTCTGTTTAGCTCTTTAAGAAGTGGTCGCGCCGTCCTCCATCCTGGCTGCCCTTCCTTGCAATCCCACCAGCACTGAGTGAGGATTTGTCCTCTTCGTCGCCAGCAGTTGGTTTGTGACAGCTTATGTTTAGACACATTTTACAGGCGTGCAGTCGAGCTCAATGTTGCCCTCATTTGCAGTTTCCTGATGATGAGGTGTTGGGTGTCTTCATGTTTGTTTTCCATCTGTATGTCTTTTCTGTTGAAGTGTCTGTTCAAATCTTCTATTTTTAAAACAACTTTATTGAAGTAAAACTTTGCAGTGATAAACTGCATGCGTTTGGTGTATAGTCTGTTAAGCTTTGATGTACATAGATACCCACAAAAAGCCACCACCATCATGAAAGGAAGCATTTTCATTGCAGATGACAGAGGCCTGGTGCCCCCCTGCAACTCCTTCCTCCTCACCCTCATCCAACGGTCGCCACGCCAGCTGTCTGTCCTTACATGTTAGTGGAGCAATGCTTTGCGTGCCAGATCACTCGGCAGTCAGTCTGTCTTGGAAGGGTGATCTTGAGGCAGTCTCTCAGTCCTGGCTTCCTCCGCCTACCCAGGACATCAAGGGAAGATGAGGGATAGTGCCCAGCACACTGCCTGGCACAGCTGGCCCCTAATACCTGGATGGCACCGTCACCAGCTAAGCTTTGGGGTAAATGAGTGGGCTTCAAACATTTCATGGAAATCTAACAGTATCTATTCATATGTCCATGAACTTTTGAAGCCCTCATATAATCTAGCAGTGGAACCCCTGGATTACAGGGAATTTTCATGTTTGTAGCATTTTGAGGAACCACCAAACCATCCTCTGTAAGGCAGCTCTTCCTGGACTTTGCGGGGTGGCTTTTGATTCCTGCCTCAATCCCTTCATTTCTTCTTTTTTTAAAAGATCTATTTATTATTATTATTATTATTTGCTTGAAAGGCAGGTCTACAGAGAAGGAGATACAGAGAGAAAGAGCTTCCGTCCGCTGGTTCACTCCCCAAGTTGCCACAACGGCCAGAGCTGAGCTGCCCGAAGCAGATGCATCCTCCAGGTCTCCCACATGGGTGCAGGTCCCAAGGCTTTGAGCCATCCTTTACTGCTTTCCCAGGCCACAAGTAGGGAGCTGGAAGGGAAGCGGGGCTGCTGGGATTAGGACCCACACCCACATGGGATCCCAGTACTTGCAAGGCTAGGACTGTAGCAACTAGGCTACCGCGCTGGGCCCCTTCATGTCTTTCAAGCCAGGTTTGGCCATTTATTCCGGGGAATTTGTCCATGTGACCTTGTCTGACTTTCTGAGGTGTGGCTCTTGGTAATATTCCCTTAAAATCTTGTTTTTCCCTGTAAATTTGGCACTAATATCCCAATTTCTCATTTCTGATTTTAGTTATTTGCATCTTTTATTATCATCAAATAATAAATTTTGGCAACATTTTTGGATTCCTGTTACCTCAATTTATTGTCACTCCCATCTTTGTTATTTCTTGCACTCAGCTAGATCTGGGTTTGTTTTCTTCTTTTTTGAATTCCGTACACTGTAAAGTTACATGATTAATTTAAGCTCTGCTTCCTGTTGATGTGGGCTTTTTCAGCTGTAAACTGTTGAATCACATAATTTAAAAACCTTGTCTCTACAAACTTAAAATACTTCATGTGGTGTAAGACCACTTCTGTGCTGCTTTTATTTTCTTTTATAAGAAAAGGTGTATTTATTTCCGTGACATTTAGCAGATGAGGAAAGGCTGAGGAGTGTGGGCGTCCTCAGGTGGGTGCTAATGCACCCTCCACCTCACAGGTGAGGGAGGAACGCGGACTCAGCGCTCAGCTACTTGAGCCGCCACGTGGTTGGTCTCCGCCCAGACGCAGCTGAGCTCAGGTGGTCGGCGCTGGTCGGGGCTGACCCTGCGCTGCGGCCTCCGGCTCCCACCGGGACGGCCCGCGCCTGCCCGTGCGCCAGGACCCCGACCTGCAGCGACCCCGCGACCCCGCGGGACCTCCCGGGAGAAGCCGGCTGCCAGGACTTGGGGAGCTGGCAAGGCTCGCAGCTCAGGTGCCCAGGTAGGTGGCCGGCGGGTGGGGTGCGGGGTGTGTGTCCCACGCGTGCCAGGTGGGCGACAGGAGGCTCCTGGAAGTGCGCCCCGCGGCCCTGGCTTCTGGGTGGAAGGGTTCTGGGCCCCATCTGGACTCCTGTTCAGGCTCCTCTCCTGCCAGGCTGTGGGGCCCTTTCTTGGCTTCTCTCCGGGGTCCTCTGGCCGGCCATGGGGCTGAGCGCTGGTTTCTGGGGGCCCATGGCAGGGCCACGGCACGGAGGGATGCGTTGCTTTCTGGCCGAGCTGTTAATTGGAGAGTCCAGGGTTCGGCTTTTGTGGTTGTTCTCCCTGTTTAGTGAGGTCTGGGGGCGCGGTTTCCGAGGGTCTGAGGTCCTACAAATGGTCAAACAAGTGAACAGAATGGTTGCTTCTAACAGTCTTTATAAAATGTTATTATTAAACTTCATTTATGTGAGAGAGAGCAGGGGGAGGAGAGGAGTTGAAGAGAAGTGAAGCTCCCATCCCCTGGCCAAACTCCCCACTTGCACCCGAAGGCCTGGCTGTGGGGTCACTGGGCCCAACTAAGGAGTCCATTCTCATTGTGATCTGGTCCCTGAGTGGTCACACCTGCCTCCTGGGGTCTGCGTGGGCAGGAAGCTGGAGTCAGAAGCCCTAGCGGGTTGGGATGTGGGAAGCTGGCGTCTTAACTATGAGTAGCACCTGTTCCCAGGTCTGACTGCACGCAGGAAATGGGTCACTGGGCAACTAGGGGTGCCATGAGCTTTGCTCTGCTGAGGTTGCATTCGGGTTCAAAATCTGGCAACACCTTTTGATTGATAAACTCCCCACAAATGAAACCAACTTCCTCCAGGTGAACAGGTGCGCCTCCTAAGGACCTGCTGTTGTCTGGGTTACTAATTCAAGCTCTGTTTGGTCTTCAAAGTGCTGCTGATGCTTTGTTTTAAAAGTGATTCTGTACCAGCAAGATATTTTTTTTTCAGTATTAACATATTCTATGTTGCAATACTGTGGTTGTACTGGGAGGTTTTAATAGACATTGTGAAATTTCAGTTAGAATGCCCGTCACCTCAGACATTACTTCGTGTTGGGAACATTGAAACTGCTAGCTGCTTTGAGGTATTCAATTAATGATTGCCAATCATCGCTATCCTGCTGTGCCATAGAACAATGGAGTTAGTTCTGTGTGTCCGGCTGCCAGCCCTGTACCACGACCCACTTACCCTCTCTCCTCCGCCACCCTGCTCCTTCCTGGGCTTGGGGAACCACTGTTGTTCTGTCTACTTTGGTGAGCTCAACATGAGCTCTTTGTCTTCCTGTGCCTGACTGAGCATGATAACCCTCACTGCCACCCCTGCTGCACTCTTTACGGCTGAACAGTGGTCGGCTGTGCAGCACGCTCTGCCTGCCTTGTGTTCTTCCCTCTGTTGACGACGGAGACCTGGGGACCCACCACCTTGGCCGTGAACCGTGCTCCAGTACACACGGTGCTCCAGTACACACGGTGCAGGTGTCTTGGCAGACTGGTTTCAGCTCATCCGGCCATGAGCCTGTGTGACCGTTAGATGCTGTGGCGGTTCTAGTTCTGGGTTGGTGAGGGGCCACCAAAGATTTTTCCCTATGATGATGTGGATTTGCCTGACAATTCCCCATGTATCCTCACCAGCAGTGTTGTTGTTTTTTGACAATAACCATTCTAACTGCAGTGTGGTGATAACACATTATGATTTGGCTTTTTAATTCCCATTTTCCTGATTGTAGGTGTTGAACAGTTTTTTCATACTCCTACCATCTCTGTGACTTATTTTGAGAAATGTGTACTGAGGTCGTTTGCCAGTTTGAAACATCGGATTACTGTGTTCCTTACATAGCTGGAGGTTAATCCCTCATTGACTGGAAAGTTGACAGATTTTCTCATTCTATAAATTCTAAACTCAATTGTTTGGTGTGAAGAAATGTTGTAGTTTGTTTATAATTTAAATCTGCCAGACCAATGTCTTAAGTAATTCTCATATTTTCAAGTAGTTTTATGAGCTTAAGGCTTACATTTGTGTCTTCGATATTTTGGGTTTTTTGTGTGTATAATTGAGAGATAAAACTAATTCAGCTCCACATGTGGAAATGCGGTTACCTAGCACTGCTTATTGCCGACTGTCCCTCCTGCATGTTGCTGCTGTCTTCAGTAAAAATCAGTGGGCAGTGCACATGGGTTTGTTTCTGGATTCTCCATTCTGTTCTCTGACGCATGTATGTTATTTCTAAGGAAGAGGACAACCCTGTGGTTTGTTCCTCACGTGCTGACAACCACCAGAGGTGAAGTCTGCAGCAGGTACTCCGTGGGAGTCTCTCATGTGGGTGGCAGGCACCCAAGCACTCGGGCCGTGATTTGCTGCTCCCCAAGTGAACTAGCAGGAAGCTGGGTCAGAAACATAAGCTGGCCTGATCCCAAGCACTTGGAAGTGGAATGTTGGTGTGCCAAGCAGCATCTTGACCTGTTGTGCCACAATACACACTCTTGTATCTGATTTTTGTTCTGGTACCCCGCTTTTCTGGTTACTTCCTCTTTGCAGTATGGTTTGAAGTCGGGCATTGGAGTGCCTCCAACTTCTGTCCTTTTAGCTCAAGGTTGATAAAGGCTTTTTTGTTCCTCTTCAGAAAAGACATAGGTAATATTCGTTGTGCCTCTGTCTCTTCTTTAGCTCTTGGTCATTGCTGTTCTGGTTAGCAGATTCTTCTCTTTAGGGCCGGTTTTCTTTCTTTTTCTTAAGATTTTATTGGGAAGTTGGATATACAGAGAAGAGGAAAGACAGGTGAAAACTCTTGCAGTGTGTTTTTTTAATCATGAAGGGTTTTGAATTTTAAAATGTTTTTCTACATTATGGACATAATAGCATTACCCACTTTCCTATCCCCCTAAACCTTTTTTTTTTCCTTCTTTTTCCTTTAACTGTAATTAACTATGTAAAGATTGTCAACAACAATACAATAAAAAGAAAAAAAATTTTAAAAAAAAAATGTTTTTCTACATCGATTGAGATGACCATATGATTATTTTTACTTTATTCAGGTGTTATGAGGCTTATTGATAGGCAAATATTGAACAACCCTTGTATTTCTGGGATAAATCTCAATTGATCAGTTGTGATGTTTCTTTCCTTCTTCCTCTCTTTCTCACTTAAAGATTTATTTATTTTATTGGAAAGGCAGATTTACAGTGAGAAGGAAAGATGGAGCTTTTCCGACCATTGGTTCACTCCCCAAGTGGCTGCAATGACAGGAGCTGAGCCAATTTAAAGCCAGGAGCTTTTTCCAGGTCTCCCGTGTGGGTGCTTTAAGCCATCCTCTACTGCTTTCCCAGGCTACAAGTAGGGAGCAGAATGGGAGGTGGAGCAGCTGGGACACACACTGGCTTCCATATCAGATGCCAGAGCATGCAAGACGAGGATTTAGCTACTGAACCGTTGCACTGGGCCCTGTATGATCTTTTATGATGTCATTTTGGATTCTGTATCCCAGTATATTTTGTTGAGAAGCTTGCGTCTGTCCATTAGATATCTAGGCCTGAGGTTTTCTTCTCATCATATGTATTTGGTTTTGATATGAAAGTAGTGCTTACCAGTGGGATGTGATCCTGCTGCACTCAGGACACTGGGGCAGTGTGGGGACAGAGCTGCGATGGGGTGGGCACTGGGGTATTGAAGGTCATACCCGAGTCCTAGTTGCATCACAGCTGCCTGTACGCACCAAGCAGTCGTGGGATGGGGCAGCGATGCTGGCATAGCAGTTGGTATATGCAGTTTCCCATCAAACACCCTGTACTCTATAGCAAAATTTTGTTTAAAAATGTAGGCATGTTTACAGAGAGAGAGAAAGAGCAAGAGAGAGCAAGTTTTTATCTACTGCTTCACTCCTCAAATGGTCACAACAGCAGGAGCCAGACTGGTCTGAAGCCAGGAGCCTAGAGCTTCATTGTCTCTCACATGGGTGCAGGTGCCTGGGACTAGCACCATCTTCCATTGCTTTCCTAGGTCGTAAGCAGGGAGCCGAATCAGAAATCAAACAGCTGGAACCTGGCATGGTAGCCCAGTGGCTAAAGTCCTCACCTTGCATGCACCAGGATCCCATATGGATGCTGGTTTGTGTCCAGGCTGTTCCACTTCCCTTCCAGTTCCCTGCTTGTGGCCTGGGAAAGCAGCGAAGACGGCCCCAAAGCCTTGGGACCCTGCACCCTTGTGGGAGACCTGGAAGAAGCTCCTGGCTTCAGATTGGTTCAACTCCAGCCATTGCAGCCACCTGGGGAGTGAACCAGTGGACATAAGACCTTTCTCTCTGTGTTTCTTCTCTCTGTAAATCGGAGTTTGAAGTTAAAAGAAATCCTAAAAAAAAAAAAAAAAAAATGAAATAGCTGGCATTTGAACTGGCATTCACATGCAATGCTCCATTGACCTCTGGAAAATTAAAACAATGTTTTAATTCTATTTCTCTGAGAACTTCTGGAAGTCCTTTATATGTATGTGTGTGTGTCTGCAATACATATTGCCTATGTGTTTGTATATATACAAATTTAGGGGATTTGCAATCCTTGCAATTCTAAGTTCTTCCTAAACACAGTGTCTTTACACTCACTTAGTAATGTTTTAATAGTTTTAAATGTACCATTTGGTTAAATTTATCTGTTACAAAAATTTTAAGATATTGCATATGGAATTTAATTTGACTTCCAGATGTGTCACTGCTAGTTTACAGAAGTGCAACTGATTTTTAGGTGTTGCTGATGTGTCTTCCAATTTTTCTCATTAAAAAAAAACCAACTAGTTCTCAGAGGCTTTGGATAAGAAAGTATTTTCTCTAAATATAATTATTAGGCTTAACATACATGTTCAGAAATAGCACAGACAACTGGTCAAGAAAGAAATCAATTTATTACAGAAAGCAAAGTGGAGCAGGATTTCAGTCCAGGAGGGTCTGAAATAGGCCTCATCCCCCTGGGCTTGGGCAGTGACAGGCAGAAAGCCCCCTTGGCAGGTGTTGATCAGGGTCAGCAATGTACAGCGTGTAGTTTTCCCTCCCTGGGTCACTTGGTGCTGGACCGTCTAAACCAGGGAGCAGGATAACGCATTTTCCTTAGGAATCATCCAACCTTAAGCTTTTTGAGATACCATTGCAGAATGATTGCCATAAATCATGCATGAAACGTTTGAGTTCGTGGGTTCATCTGGTTCCTTTGAGTTTCAGAGGTGACCAGATCCATCTCTTTTGTAGTTACATGTCTGTTCTGATCCTGTGTTGCCGTAACAGCTTCTTGGGGTTCCAGTGACAGAGCACGACATGTGCACATTTGAGGCGTACAAATGAGTGAGGGCAGGTTACGTGGCACAGGTGACTGTGATCTGTCACCTCCACAGTGTTCTCTGTGTCTGCTTAGACCCCCATGTCTGTCCCCAGTCACAAGTGCAAGCTCAGGTTGTTAGATGTCTGATTGAATCCGTTCCTTGAATTTGCCCAAGTAGTTGTTGTACGTTAAATACTCCGTTATTGACTTCCCAACATGTACCAAAGTCAATATTTCTGCAGGAAAGAACTTAGCTTCATA
This sequence comes from Ochotona princeps, assembly GCF_030435755.1. Classification (NCBI taxonomy): domain Eukaryota; kingdom Metazoa; phylum Chordata; class Mammalia; order Lagomorpha; family Ochotonidae; genus Ochotona; species Ochotona princeps. The sequence goes on along the minus strand of NC_080852.1, from coordinate 35,302,026 downwards.
AATTTCAATGAACTCAGCATGTGTATCCTGTTGGCACTCAAGATTGACTTTGAAGTCAAAGTATTTGGTCAACTAAAGACAGGTTATTTGTTACTGAACAGTTGAGGCCTTAGCCTTCCTTCTACCACAAGGATTGCAAAAACTTAACCCTTCGTTTTTCACTACTGATTAGCACCAAAGGCCCAATGGTGGCATAGCCATTGCCCACAAACATCTGGACACACAAATGAACTGCGTCATTCCATGCCATCCCTGAGAAGGCAGACACAATGCAGTCCGTCAAGTACAGGAGCACAAAGACACCCATGAGCAGCAGGATGGTGCGGGTGGCCCTGAGCTCTGGGGAGGCTCTTGGAGAAAGGCTGGTGCTGTGAAGGTGCTGGGACTGCCTCTTGTGCCTGCACAGGAGGGTCACCATGTAGGCACTGGAGAGGGCCATGAGCCCTGTGAGGGAGACATCCCGGAAGAGCCCCAACATGGACAACATGTGCCTGAATAAGTAACTCAGGGGCCAGAGAGAACAGGATTTAGTGACTAACAAAACATTCCTGGCTGTGTGATTTGTTGTGGCAGCAATGGAGATTAAGAATCGAGCACTCATGGACAAATTGAAGACCCAGATGAAGAAAAAGCTGTGCAGGCTGTGATGTGTGGAGGTCTGTTTGAACTTGGCCAACCAGGAGCTCCTGGGGCTAAGGGTGATGGCCTGGAGGACACTGAGCAGGGAGGTGTTGCACAGGGAGAGGCCCCGCAGCACCTGGTAGGAGAAGATGACTGCCTTACACGTGATGTCGTCCCATTGCTCCTGAGACTCAAACACATCCATGGCTATGACCCCGATGATGATCAGCATCACCAGGTGGATGAGGGCCAAGTGCCCGATGGTGAGGTCGGTGGGCTTGGGTCTGTGCTTTAGCAAGAACATGAGGATGTGGAAGAGCAGAAGGATGGCATTGGCTGGAATCCCAATGCTGACTTCAACCAAAAAGGCATTTCTTACGTTAATAAGACTACACATTATATTGTTCTTACTCATCTTTTTGGAGACAAAATGCACTTAGTAAATGTCAGGAAAAAGAAAAATCATGTATCTTAAGTATTACTTTGAGCAGTCTGAACTACAGCTACTCAATCCTGAAGCTCTCTGGATCCGTCGCAGTGCATCCCTTTCCCCTGGGAATCCTGCTGTCCACCTCACACTCTGCTCAGGCTGCTCTGTCCTTGGCTGCACACCGGTCAGTGGTGACTGGAGGATGCAGCCCACTGCTCGGCTCCAACAGGGTCTGCATCATGAACTTGTCATCATGTGGCATGTTTCCTGATTATTTAAAATGTTTCCTTTTTTTTTTAAAGATTTATTTGTTTTATTACAAAGTCAGACATACTGAGAGGAGGAGAGACAGAGAGGAAGATCTTCTGTCCCATGATTCACTCCCCAAGTGAATGCAATGGCCGGTGCTGCGCCGATCCGATGCCGGGAACCAGGAACCTCTTCCAGGTCTCCCACACAGGTGCAGGGTCCCAGAGCTTTGGGCCGTCCTCGACTACTTTCCCAGGCCTCAGGCAGGGAGCTGGATGGGAAGTGGAGCTGCCAGGATTAGAACTGGCACCCATATGGAATCCCGGCACGTTCAAGGTGAGGACTTTAGCCGCTAGGCCACGCCGCCGGGCCCTAAAATCTGACTTTCAATTTTTCAAAGTTAGGGACAGCAAGTTATTTCCCCTTTGTATCTCTCTCTATCCCTCTTTAAGATTTATTATTATTATTGCAGAGGCAGATTTTATAAAGAGAAGAGACATGGAGAAAGAATTTCCATCTGCTGGTTCCTCCCTAAGTGGCTGCAGTGGCTGGAACTGAGCTGAACCAAAACCAGGATTCTCCTCCGGATCTCCCATGTGGGTGCAGGTTCCCTGCCATCTTCTACTGCTTTTCCAGACCCAGGCAGGGAGCTGGATGGGAAGTAGTGTAGCTGGTCTGAATCGGCACTGTGTGTGATCCTTGCACTTGCAAGGCGAGCATTTTCACAATTGAGCCATCACACTAGGCAATTATATCCCTTAAAATCGGATAAAATATGCATGTATAGGGAAAACCCTCATACTTTTTGTGAATTCATGTTAAAGAAAGTCACGTGGCCACCCTTATACAGTAACTGTCACTGGTTGAGTCAAGCCGTTACTTGTCTCTCACTGTTACATTATGTTGTTTCATTTCAGAGAAATACTTCTGATACACAAGAAACCAAATGATGCTCAGTGTAGACCCTGAATTTAAATGTGTTAGACATTGACCAAGTGTGTGAGCACTTGCTGTCACTTCATAATCTGATCCCTAGTTCTCTCATGTACAGATACAAGCAAGCACATGACTTAGAGATTCTACATGTTTGCTCTATCAGGGCAATATTTGGCAACCAACGATCTCTGTGGAGATTGCAGCCATGATCCTTACCGTGATGTGCTCCTCACGCACACACCTCTGCAGAGTGAAGCCCTGTTGTGATGTGCCGGCTCCATCCCTACGTGAGGAGCAGGGGGCAGTGGAGGCCTCCACAGAGGGCTCTGAGCAGTCTTGATCCCATGATTTCTTCTCTGTTTCTTGCATGTGGAAGCAACAGGCCGTTGTCTGAGTAGGTGGTTGGTTGCTTTCCATAGAATTAGCCTAGGGGGATTCCTCAATAGGAGCTGGCAGAATTCCCTCATTTTCTCAGAATGGAAATGGAGAAAACCCATACATTTGGGATGTGTTCAGGGATACATCCTGGGGATCTCCATGGAGGATCAGATGCAGCTGAAGATGAGAGTCCAGTCAGCCAGCTGTGTCCATACCGCGCTGAGCACACTCCCTGCTTCCAGGGGGCATACATGTCAAATACCTACATTTTATATTCATGTGCATGTGTTACATTATGATTAGCTTTATATTCCTTTACTCATGGTGTCTATTTCTCTGCTGATAAAACATTTTGAACAACCCGAGCCTTTCATAAATGCAGCTTAAAGCAGTGCTCTTAGCAGGTCCTCCCCAGCCTTGCCTCCTCACACAGCTGACTAGTGTGGCATGGATCAGTTAGGAGCTTACTAACAAGGCAGCTGATTTTCCTTATCGGCTCTAATAAATGCATGATACACAGAGCTGCAAAACCTATAGTATATCATCAATACAGTGAGCTTGGGAAAAAGAATAGATCTCAGCATAATGAAAGCTATATCAAGTCTTCTCTAGGATGTCATATGAAAAGGTTTCTGGAGAATTTGTCAGTGAAGTGGGAATTTCTTTAAATGAATAGAGAACAGACAGCTGGACACGTGTGTCTGAGAATTCCATCATTAGGAAGAATAAAACCCCATCAGCATCTGTTTATTTTCTTTGTTTTTAGTGTAATTTTAGCCCGCCCTTTTCATCCCCATTGGAATCTCTTCACTGCCTAACTAATGACTCCTTTCGTGTGAAATTCGTCAACTTGAAGCAGGGACAGGAAAAGCCTTCCTAAGAAAATGCTGGTATACATTGTGCAGAAGGTGGAAGGGTGGGTTAACTGCACGCTATAGTTTTCCCAATTTCCTTCTAAGGGTTTAAATGATTTTTAAAAAATCCCATAAGCATCTTTTAAAATAATTATTGTAACATTTTTGAAGATGAAAGAAGCAAAGCAAATAATGACTGAAAAGGGAAATGTGTGGTTATCAATCAGCGCAGCATTAGTCTGACACGGTCGGGAGTTCCGTGCGTGGAGGGCCGATACAGCAAGGAAACCAGTGTCATGTAATCCACCAGTAGGAAAGAGAAACTAAAGTTAATTGGTTTATAGGAAGAAAAAGAGTTTGATGTGTTGCCGAATTACAAGACAAATACCCCAAAAGATAATTTCCCCATTGTGTTACACAGAGCACGCTCCGGTGCCGTGGAGACTGTCAGAGTCCTCGTCTCCTTTGAAGTTACTGCAAACTTCCCTTTAGTGGCAATTTCCCCCCTTTGGCACCCTGCCTAGGAGCACACCCTCCCCCAACTCCCCATCCATGGAGTGAAGAGTCACTTACCAGGAGGACAGGCGGGTGATTCCGTGCACCTGAGAGGAACCTGTAGCCTCTTTAAGGAAAGGCTGTCCTGAGCTCATCTCTTGGTGGATGTCATTTCGGTGTCTAAACCAGGCGACAAAATGCCGCGGGGAGCCCAGGGAATGGAGCCCCCAGTGGGAACATGAGCTATCACTTCATCTTCCTGAATTCTCTCCTGGGTAACAGCCAGCTGGGGAGAGCTGTGCACAAAACTTTCCTGTGATTTCCCTGACACTTGTTTAGGAGGATCAAAAGGGGCCCAGCCCTGCAGAAGGCACCATCTTCTTTGGATTTTATCCTGAGAGCACTTTATTTCCAATAATGTCGACCGAGAGACCCCTGACATCCCCTGTGGCTCCGAGGTCCCCTCTGTACAGTGAAGGTGCCCTTGTCCCTGCAGCTGCTCCCTTAGGATGCATCTGGTTTCAAAGCAGCCTTGGTCATGGACTGCATGATGTCCATGCTCTTGGTTTCAGGTTTCAAGCTCCGTGGAGAGAAGGGAGGAAAGTCTCTTAGCTAAGGATGAAGGCAGACAACTTCCTTTGGAGCACATTGCATCATTTCCATTTTCTAGTCATCCCTACTGTGAACCCAGTTGTGACACTGTAGGCAGCGTCTGCTTATTGGCAATCTAGGTCCTTCTGGAGATGAAACTCAGAGCTCTGCGCAAGACGGGAACCTGTGCGTTCTGTGGCTGATGCACTGAGCTATCTGCACACCCCGCCCTCGGGCAGGACCCCCAGGACTGATTTGTGATGGAGCAGTGCACTGTAAGGCAGGATTTCCTGGTAGTAGAGGAACCCCAAAGCAGGGATGTGAGAGAAATTGATCTGGAGCAATTCTGTGTTCGTTTATTATTACAATACCTATGAAAAGGCCCAAGTATCTGTTCAGCACCTCAATGAAGTAAAAGTGTAATGCCCAAGAAAACACAATATCCATGCACTAGGAAAGCACTGTCATCAGCCAACGTTCTACCCAGCCGACTGCCAAGACTGCAGGCTTAGTGGAAGTGCTGTCCTGCACGTGGCCCTGAGTCGCCGGGACGCTGGGGCTGTGGTTGGTGGGATCAGTGTCTCAGCTCCGTCCTGCCTGCCCTCATCCGGGACATGGTTCACTCAGTCTGCAGCCACTGACTGGGCAGATGGAGAGGGGTGGATGCATGCGGGGTGGTGCTCACATGTGTCCAGCAGTAAAATCTTGTCCTTCCTTGGCATGTCCAGCAGACTCGGCAGCCGACGAAGCTGGCTTCTTCTATTCAGCTGCTGCTTGCCCTCAGTAATGATCAGAAACCTGGTTTTGTTTATTTTCCTAAGGTTGGACATGTTATTTTCCTGCCACTCTGCATTTTTTAAAGGCTTAGATGGCTTTATATGGTATTGTGATGCACAGAACTGTTAAGAGATTTTTTATTACAAGATTTTGATAGAGTAGATGCAGAAAATGTTTTCCCTTGGGGGGCATTTGGGAGCACCAGAAGTGCACTTGCTCAACTTGTCATAGCTTTTCAGTGGTCTGAACCAGTTTTGTAAAAAATGTGTATGTAGGGCCCAGCAGCATGGCCTAGTGGCTAAAGTCCTCGCCTTGAACACCCCGGGATCCCATATGAGCGCCGGTTCTAATCCCAGCAGCTCCACTTCCCATCCAGCTCCCTGCTTGTGGCCTGGGAAAGCAGTCGAGGAAGGCCCAGGAAGCCTTGGGACCCTGCACCTGTGTGGGAGACCTGGAAGAGGTTCCTGGTTCCCGGCTTCAGATTGGCACAGCACTGGCTGTTGCGCTCACTTGGGGAGTGAATCATCAGATGGAAGATCTTCCTCTCTGTCTCTCCTCCTCTCTGTATATCTGAATTTGTAATAAAAATAAATAAATCTTTTTTTAAAATGTGTATGTCTTTGAAATTTAGAGACAGAAAGATTACCTATGCTTGATCTCTACCCAGATGCCTTCAGTAGCTGAGGCCAGGAGTGTGCAACTCACCCCATGTCCTGCAGGGGGCGCAGGGGTCAAATTACATGCATTGTCCCTGGTGCTTCTCAGGGTGCATGTTGGCAGGAAGCTGGAATTGGAAGCAGAGCAAAGGCTCAAACTGACGGTCTGCCATGGGAGGCAGCATCCCAGCGGACACCAAGACTGCTGTCTGAAACACTGGTCTCCACTTTAAAGTCATACATATCTGAGAGCAACCATGTGACTTTTCAGTACATGTGTAAACTGCATAATGCTGATTTCCTCCAACATCATTTCAGTGTAGTGAAAACGTTCAACGTCCTTTATCTTTTTAATATAAAATATACACATGTCATTATCTGTAGTCACTGTACTGGGACTAGAACGTCTTTGAAAAGTGCCTCTCTATGGGTGCTGACCATTTCAGAATTGGACTGCTTGGCTTTTTCCTTTTTCTATCGAGTCTTGGATATTGTGTTTATTAAACCCTTGTCATGTGTGTGTGTTGAAAATATCTTCTATTGTTTATGATGTCTCTTTCCTCTTGAGTGTTTCCATTGCTGTGCTGAAGCTCTTCAGTTTGATGAAATCCTATTGTCTCGTTTCGCTGTTTCTCATTCTTCTGGTGCCCAACACGACAAATCCTTCCCATTCCAATGTCCTGAAGCAGTCATTCTGATTTCGGCTAGTAAAGTCTCAAGTCTAACACCTACATCTTTGATTTATGGCGTGTTAATATTTGCCCTTAGAAGCTTAGGGTCTAGTTACCTTGTCTGCATAATCTAGTTTCCCAACGCCATTTATGGGAAAGACTGTCCCATCACCAAAGCATGTTTTATCACCACTGTTGGATGAATTGCTGTGCGTGTGTATTGTCATTTCTAGGGTCTGAGTTCTTTCCCTGGTGTTCTGTGTGCTGTATTAGTTACTGTAGTTTTATAGTACGTTGTGTAGCCAGGAAGTGTGAACCCTTCTACCCTGTGTGTTTTGTTGTTCCAGAAAGACTGTTTGGCTGTTGATATCTTTTATGGTTCTTTATCTGTTTAGTGGTTTTTACCCCAGTTGTCTGAAATAGACCATTGACTTTTTTTTTTAAGTTCTTTGTTTTTATTTTTATTTTTATTTTTTTATTACAAAGTCAGATATACTGAGAGGAGGAGAGAGAGAGAGGAAGTGGAGTTGTCGAGATTAGAACCAGCGGCCATATGGGATCAAGGCGAGGACCTTAGCCACCAGGCCACGCTGGCGAGCCCACCATTGATGTTTTGATTGGAACTGCATTGAATCTATAGATCACTTTGTGTAGTGTGGAAATTTTAATGATACATATTCTTTCAACCCATCCACATGGAAAGCCTTTTATTTTTTAATGTGTATTATTCAATTTCATTCTGCAGTATTTTATACTTACCAACTTAAAGATATTTGACTCTCCTTATTAAATTTATTTTACTCTGTTGTTAATGGGAATGGCATTGCTTTATTTGATAAATTGTTTTTTTACCTCCTTTTGGTAGAATAGTTTGTTTATAATGAATTGCAACATCTTTTGTACATAATTTATATAAGGGAAACCAAGTTCATGTACATTTATGCTGCTTTACAAAAATTATGCTTCCCATGCTCTCGATGGTTTCCTCCCTTCTTCCTGTCCTATTTCTTTAAATTTTTATAATGACAGGCTTTCAATTTACTGTATAATCATACGCTTAATCCTTCCCTATATAAAAAACTCAACAAGTAAGAACTAGAAAAATTGTGGTTTCCCAGGAGTGCTTTTTATTGGAAATTCAGATACACAGAGGGAGAGAGAGAGAGGAAGATCGTCCGTCCGATGATTCACTCCACATGTGGCTGAAACAGCCAGAGCTGAGCCAGTCTGAAGCCAGAAGCCAGGAGCCTCTTCTGAATCTCCTATACGAGTGCAGGGTTCCAAGGCTTTGGGCCATCCTCAACTGCTTTCCCAGGCCACAAGCGGGGAGCTGGAAGGGAAGCGGGGCCGCCAGGATTAGAACCAGCGCCCATATGGGATCCTGGTGCATTGAAGGCAAGGACTTTAGCCACTAGGCTACCATGCCAGGCTCTCAGGAAATTCCAAGAAACAAACCTTTGTCACTTGATGATATTCTACACATCTTGAATGTTGTTTTCAGTTTTTCTAACTTACGTTTCTTTGTCTAAAATAGTTCTGAAAGAGTTGTCTTCTCACTTAGATATTACTTCTGCCCTACCAAATTGTTAAGGCTTTCCACTGTATTTTCTGTTAGATATATTGAGTTCTCAATTTCTAGGCATTTTAATTTAACTTCTCTTCAGTGTATTTATCCTTTGGCATGATTTTTCATCCATATTTTATGGCCTGATCCCTGGATCACTCAGCCCAAGAGGGAAACCCACAAGCTCCTGGCCCCTGGCATCAGACCAGTCTAGCTCTATCGTTGTGGACATACGCTGGGGTGGCCAAGGTGGAGGGGATTTGATGAATCAGCAGATGGAGGATATTTCTCTCTCTCTCTGTCTCTCTCTCACATACATTCAATTTTAAAAAGAGCCTGACACTTGACAAGCTTGTATATCGTATTGTCTGTGACTAATGAAGCCATGAGGGAGTGGATGCAGGGACCAGGCTGACCCTCCCAACGTGAGAAGAGGACCCTCATCTCCAGGAAGTCCTGGAGGGCACTCAGGTTGTGTCATCCCTGAGCAGAGGCCCAGCACAGTGGGGTCTGGTGTGGGACTCACGTGCTCTCAGGATCAGAGTGAGAGAAGTTGGTACCATCTGCAGGGCTGGGCCCCTGGTGACCCTTACACAAACGTAATGGAACTCAGGAAAGTTTGGGGCACAGTACTCCCCAAATGGCTGTTACCCAAGAGAGAATAAAGGAAGACACATAGACAGGTGACATGTTCCACCGGGGACTCTGTGTCCTGGCCAGCCCCAGATGCACTTGTCACCGTTCTCAGACACCAAAATGCCATCCACAGAGAGATGAGCTCAGGACGGCCTTCCCTTAAAACGCTGCAGGTTCCCTCAGGTGCCTGGAGTCCCCACCTGTGCTCCTGGTAAGCGGCTCTTTCTTCCACAAATGGGGTATCAGCGGTGGGTGGGCTTCTAGGCAGGGTGGGATGGGGACAAGTTGGGACTAGAGTGAGGTTTTCTGTAATGAGATCTTACACCTAGGCTACCCCTGCACAGCTCAGGAGCATTCTCTGTGTAACACGACGGGAAACCATCTTCTCAGGATGTTTGATGTTTTATTCAGCAGCACACAAAACGAGTTTATTTTTCATATAAAAACTCAATTTCAGTTTTCCATTCATTTATTTGGATGAAATGACCTTGATTGGTCCGTCACCTCTCCAAGCACCCGTTTTTCTAGTCATTTAGACCAAAACTGTCCTCGTTCATGACACACTGTTATCTGAGGAAACATGGGTACCTCTAGGTTTTTATTAAGTGCTACCAGCTTCATAATTTTGTCAGTATAAAAGAGCAAATTTTAAACTACATTTTAAAATTTGTTTTTGAAAAATAACTTAAACCTTTAGAAGGAAAGCAGTGTCTTTGTTAAAATCAAATCTATGAAGTGCTTTCCTTTTCCTTCCCGTACAAGGTCTGCCAGTATTTTCTCTTGAAAACCTTCCTTTGTGTGGCTTCAGCGTCGGATTTCGAATTGGAGGAGTCAGTTCTTAGGCAGTGTGGAAATTCCACAGTAGAGGATGGGAGATGCGGCTGAAGTTACGCGTGATGAGAGGGAACTTAGGATGTGGTGATGGGACTTTATCCTTCCGTGTCCCCACATCCTGGAGGCTTCAGACTCAGAGCTTTTTAATGGTCCCTTCCTGTTTCACTGGTTACAAATACTTTGGAAATTACAGTATAAACTTCATATGATGTCTACGCTTGGATTTATTTCTTTCTACAAAATTGATGTTTATGTTGATGCAAGTGATATTGGAGCTGTATTTATCTGTCATACATTCATCAGAATAAATAAATGTGAACTAGTTACTGTTTCTCCTAGGAAGACGGGCTGCTCTGTGATGGTCACTGGCAGTGACATCCGCAGAGACCCCGGGGCAGGCTGCCCTCAGTCCGTTGTGGATTCTTCTGTGCCAATCTGCATTAATCCTTTCCTTGCTCTGCTGCGCATGATCCGTGTGAATGAGAACTCCATGTGAACCTTTCCCATGTGACTATGTCGTCATATTCAAAACCTCAAGTTCTCAGCATTTTGCTTTCTCCAGTGTGGAAAATGCCATTGCTGGGCTTGGTCCATTAGGAGAGCAGGTGCCGTCCCAGCATGGCCACTCCTGGGAGTGGTACTTGAGGAGGCTCTTGTAGCACCCTGCTGTCAGAGGAGCGGGGTAGGGCTCCCCTGCACGGTGCTGTGTTAGGACTATGTTGGCGGCGGCACTGCCAGGAGAATCTGCTGAGAGCATTCGTTTCTGTTCTTTCATGAAATAGTCCTAAATTGACCGTTTTGTAATAGAATGTGGCACAGGAGTAATTTTTCTGGGTTTATTTCCTTCCTTAATAAGATGAGCAACAGGTGAAGTGCAGATGTGGCGTGAGTGTTCGAGTGATACCAGCTGTGTGTACACAGCACCGTGTGTGACAGCTAGGCAAGGATTTGTGACTTTAGCCCTCTCTCCTGTTCCTGCGTGGATACTTTTTGTGGGTTCCTCCCCCTGCACCCACTTTAGTGATTCAACATGTGTCATTTTCCTTGATCAACTGTCCTAGAGGAGTGAGTCTATAGTTTTTCTTCTTCTGTGTCCACAGGCAGGATTCCAGTCCTTGGAGAAAGGCTACCTCTAAAGATGCTGTCATGCAGTTTCTGCTCTAGGACACTGAAGGAGGCTCAGACCAAGTTCCCACATAGTGTTGTGTTCTGAGATGCCAAGAGCAGTGGAACTTGAACAGCTCAGCTTCTCTTCAGCAGCTCAGCTTCTCTTCAGCAGCCCGCGTTACTGACCTGCAGTGCTCTTAGTGTCTGACAGTGAAGTTCGCCATGGCACTCTTGGTTTTCAGTTAATAGATATGTGGAAATGTACTCCTGAGATTTTTTTTCTATTCTAGCATAGGTCTCTTATCTGTAAGATTTGAATAAGTAACAAGTCTGTGTAGCAGAGGGAAAACACTCCACAAACAGCCCATGACCGTGTGCTCCAGCATCAGTGGACACTTCGGTCTGAAGTGCTTCCCGACACGAGGAAGGCAGGAGTGAAGGCTTGTGTCTCTATGGAGACCCACCTGCTTGGTGGAGGTGGAGGTGGGGATGGGGCCTCTCATCGTTTCTGTAACAGGAGAGAAATCAGCTCTGCACTTAGACTCTGAACATACCAACTGCTGTTTCTACGGGCCGGGAATGGCAAGAGAAGGAGCTGTGTGGTCGAGGGAGTTCAGAACTCGCTGCTGTGGCGTTCCTTGCTTCTCCTTGGGCTGGGCGAGAACGGGCAGGTTATGAAAGGACTGCCCCGTGTGGGGATCATAGGCACAGGGGAGGCTGCAGTTTCTGAAATCATTGTTTTCTGGACCCCGTGCCTGTTTCATGCATTTACCTGGTACCCTCACCCATGCAGGGTCCAAAGTAGGTCATGTGCTTACAAGTATGAATGCATGAGACAACTTGGGCTCACATGTCAGGTGACAGTTGAAGGTCCTGCATTTTAGTAAATATCAGGTTGTAGATTTGAAACCGGAATCTGTGTTTATATTTAGGTCTGAGCAGTGATTAACACCATCTTACCACCTTAGTCTTAACTATATATAACTCCTTTAAAATGTGCTGTACCTGAGTGAAATCCTTTTTCCATTCAGTTGTTTGTAATTGTCTGTATTTCCACAGAGTTGGGATTTGCTTTTCTTTTTTTGTTGTTGTTGTTTTTTTTTTTTTTACTTATCCACTTTCTTAACCAGGGATGTACAAAGCCTTTTTTGCTATAATATAAATCTAGAATGTTATCCAAAAACTAAGGAGATAAAGGGGAAGAGAATGATGGAGGGAAGGAAGGAGTATCATTTTATTTATCAATAAATCACATTTAATCTGTTAACTAATTTAAAAACAAAATGGAATGGAACAGTAATGTAAATTAAATACATTACTTCACAGTTTACACTAACCAGTGTTTGGTACTTTTATATTAATAATATTTCTGTGGAAACAAGTCACAATAATCGTAGCTTTGAGACTTAAACCATATACTGCTTATTAGCGAGTCTAATTTCAACTCAGCTGCTGAATTAATCAAAAACAAAACTACTAAGTATCCTCAAAGCTGTAAGGATTTGGCAGAAACAAAGGGAAATGGCTTAGTAGCACCCTTTCAAAACTCAAAGCAAGTTATAACGTCAAACAATGTTCACATCATGGCAATTGTGTTCTGCAGGTCCTGCGATAGCCCAGCAGTGGGATGTGTTACCTGTTTGTGACTGGCAGGTATGGAGCTAGGAACAGAGTGTCTTCCAGGAGGGTGTGAAGTGGACATCAGCATTCCCAGGGGTAAAAATGTGTACTGGGGTCAACATACCGCTGTGAAGGCAGTAATCATGGTTGCGACTGATAAGCAGAAACTATTTATGATAAGTATTTTTTCTTTCTTTTTAAACACCTTGACTATATGATTATCTACCTCAAAGAGATGAATAGAAAGAATATATTTTGCAGTTTTGTGGCCCTAAAGTATGCGGTTTTCTCTGAAATCAGCATTGGGATCTCAGCCAATGCCTTCCTCCTGCTCTTCCACATTCTCTCCTTCTTTCTCAAGCACAGACCCAAGCCCACCGACCTCACCATCGGGCACTTGGCCCTCATCCACCTGGCGACTCTGACCATTGCAGGGTTTGTATCCATGGGTGTGTTTCAGTCTCAGGGGCAGTCATGGGATGACATCACATGTAAAGCACTTTTCTACTTGTACCAGGTGATGCGGGGCCTCTCCCTGTGCACCACCTGCCAGCTGAGTGTCCTCCAGGCCATCACCCTCAGCCCCTGGAGCTCCTGGTTGGCCAAGTTCAAACAGACATCTTCCCATCACAGCCTGCATAGCTTTTTCTTCATTTGGGTCATCAATTTGTCCATGAGTGCTCATCTCTTAATCTGCACTGTTGCTTCAACAAATCATAGGTCCAGCAATCTTATGGCTGTGACTAAATCCTGTTCTCTTTGGCCGCTGAAATACTTATTCAGGCACACATTTTCCATATTGTGGATCTTCCGGGATGTGTCCCTCACAGGACTCATGGCCCTCTCCAGTGCCTACATGGTGACCCTCCTGTGCAGGCACAAGAGGCAGTCCCGGCACCTTCACAGCACCAACCTTTCTCCACGAGCCTCCCCAGAGCTGAGGGCCACCCGCACCATCCTGCTGCTCATGGGTGTGTTTGTGCTCCTGTACTTGGTGGACTGCATTGTGTCTGCCTTCTCAGGGATGGCATGGAATGACTCAGTTCATTTGTGTGTCCAGATGTTTGTGGGCACTGGCTATGCCTCCATTGCCCCTTTGGTACTAAGCAGAGAAAAACGCATCATCCAGTTGTTGAAGTCCATGTCCAAGACTGAAAGTATGTGATTGTAAAGAATCCATGTCTTTAGTCGAGCAAATACTTTATCTTTTAAATGACCATTTTTTCCCCAAACTGGATACAGGATATGCTCTCTGGGTTCATAGAAATGCACAGAATCAGAGCGATCTAGATGACTGAAGTACGCAAAGTCACGCTGACCTGAGCCACACAAAGATACTAGAAGCATGATGTCACATGCTCATGGGCCTGATGGGAAGTGATCTTCAGAGGAGATTTGACAGAACAGAGACAGCATGGATAAATACACTGTGCCAGCTGCTCCTGCGCCTGCATGGCGTCTCTCACCTGGCAAGCACCATCCGCACAGGGCAAGGTGGGAGGCACCTGCTTTGCATCAGGAGGAATTCGGTAGTCCCCGCTGGCCTCTTGAAAAGTTGGAGGATGTGGTGGAGGTTATTCCCCTGTGTTGCTGTAGGAATGGAGACCGCTTTGGTTTCTTCCCCCGCCTAATTAAAGCACCACGCATAATGTACTGAGGTGGAGTTGTAGCTGTAGCCTTCCCTGACTTGTGAACAGTGTGCCGTTAAGCTGTCCCATTTTGGACCTAGCGACATCCTAAGGGTGGCGAGTGAGCCTCCTGCTGTACCCTGGTCACTGTGGCTGTCCTAGCCATTGCCTGTGTTGCTGAGGGAAATAGGTTATAGCTGGGTTCATGTGCGCCACCCCCCCCCATCTCTTTCTGTGGAGACTCAAAAGTCTTCCATGCTGGGTGTTCTTTTCTTAAATAAATGTATCTTATTTTTGATCTTGCTTACATAGTTGAGAAGGATGTATAGCCATGTGGACACTGATTAGGGTGGGGAGCACTGAGGCTTAGGGGAAAGTGGGTGAGACGATCACAAAGCCGTTTGTACTTTACTAGAGAATAAAACCATCCATCAGACACCAAAACTTGCCCATGAGAAGATACAACAAAACTAGATACACAAAACTCTTTAAGAAAATAAAAAACATGAACATTTAAGGGATATAGCTAAAGAAATCTTAAGCAATTAAAACCAGCTAAATATCACAATATATCCTTTAATACCAGGTTTCAAGAACCACTACCTGGGTGTTATAATCAAAACTGCCTATTACTGGCATTAAAACTAATAACCAATGGAACTAAATTAAAACCCCAGCTGTTACTCCACTTGCATAAAACCAGAAAGTCTTTGGTGAGCTAAAGTCATTACCAGGAGAAAGGAGAATTTCTTCATGAAATGGTGTTGGAAAATTGTTTGTCCACATGTAGAAAGTTAAAACCAGGTCCCTACATAATATCCTCAAAAATAACATTACTGTTTATCAAGGATCTAAGTCTGTGACCCTAAGCCATCAAATTACTGGAGGAAAACTTAGGGTTGTTACACAACAGTGACCTAGACCAACACTTCTCAGATAATATCCCAGAAACCAAGGCTATAAAAGCAAAAATAACAGATTAGGATTATATCAAACTAAGGAATTTTCATACATCCAGGAAAGAGATTCAGAAAATGAAAAGGCACCCAAGGGCTCGGCGGCGTGGCCTAATGGCTAAAGTCCTCGCCTTGAATGCACCGGGATCCCATAGGGGTGCTGGTTCTAATCCTGGCAGCCCCACTTCCCATCCAGCTCCCTGCTTGTGGCCTGGGAAAGCAGTTGAGGACAGCCCAATGCTTTGGGACCCTGCACCTGTGTGGGAGACCTGGAAGAGGTTCCTGGTTCCTGGCTTTGGATCGGCGCAGCACTGGCCGTTGCGCTCACTTGGGGAGTGAATCATCAGACGGAAGATCTTCCTCTCTGTCTCTCCTCTTCTCTGTATATCTGACTTAGTAATAAAAATAAATAAATCTTAAAAAAAAACAGTGGAGTATCATCAAGGCTGGTAGAATGGCTACAATGTAAAAAACAGTCAAAAATAGCAAATGCTGATGTAAATACCAAGAGTGAATTTCCCTAACACCTGTCGTTGGGATATAGGTGGTACAATCATTATGGAAGACACTAGGGGATACCATCAGAAAAGTAAAAACGTTTGCCTACTCACTCAGTAGTCCTAGTCCTGGAACTAAATCTAAAGGAAATGAAATCAGCATTTGAAAATTTGCATCTATTCCCATGTTCATAGCCGCTCACGTCACAATAGCTAAGGCATCAAATTTGATGCCTACGTGTCCATCAAATGAGGGGATAAAGACAATTGTATACACACGTGTACACTCTCACACAGTGGACTATTACTCATAAAATATTTGCTACAAAAGTGATGCACCTGGTGGTCTTTATACTAACTGAAATAACAGTTCCAAGCAAATATCATGTTATATCTGGTAGTTAATATCGGAGGGTATAAAACTGGGTGTGTAATATGATCTGATTTCTAGAGTTATTAATAATGTTTCAGAGAATCTCACCATGTAACTTGACAGTGAACTCTGACATCTCCATTTCTAATAGTTTGGCGTGATTTTGAGTGTTACTTCTTGTGTGACATGTTGGTTAAATTCCTTGAACTCCTGGTATGTGCTACTCATTGTTAAGAAGCTTTACGACAAGTTTTAAGAATTCCTTATCTCCCAATGTCTCAGTGTAGTCCTCAGTTAACACTGAGGTTGGCAGAGGCTTTGGCTGCTCTGCAGCAAATCTTCAGTGGCAGTCACTGTGCCTTCATCTCTTCTTTTGCTCTTGGTCATTGCACTTCTGGTTAGCAGATTCTTCTCAAGACAGGTTTCTAAGCTGCGTCACCCACAGGTCTACAGGTCAGTTTGATTGATGGAGTTTGGTACCTGGTGGTTCGATTGCAGTCACTTGAGCCACTCCTTCTAGCGAAGTTCAGTCCCAGGCTCTTGTGCCAGGCTTCCATGACAAAGCCCACCCGCCCTCAGAGCCCAGCTCCTCGCTTACCATTCTCCACCTCCTGGGATCCCCTGCTGTGGCCACACCATTGCCTGTACAACCTTTCTCCCATTTCCAGTTTGAGCAGTGCCCAAGATTAGGGAAATACCCGCTGTCCTAAATAACTAGGTTGTCAGTGGTGCTGACCTTGTTGGAACCTGCTGGCTCTTAGGTCTGAGGGCCACCCAGACATATCTTGCGTGGAACCTACGGGAGATGACGTCAGTACTGTCTTCCCTGGGTGGCCAGTGCAAAGCACTGAGCCTGAAGTGATTTTGCTCCCAGCTTAGCGCATGCACAGCTCACTGTTGTCCCTCCAGTCCCACAGCCTTTTCCACACTACACAACATGGTGCCTCATGTGGCACTAGTGGAGTTTTGGGTCTGCTCGCCGTTAGGTTTGGGGGCTACCTGGCCCTGCGCCATTCAGGGTGAAACCTGAAGGAAGCCACAACAGAACTGTTTTCTGCTCCATTCTCTTTTGCCTATAGTTTCCTGTGAGAGGTCAGCTGTGAGTTTAACTGGCATTCCTTTATATGTCAGTTGATTTTTTTCACATGCACATGTAAGGATATTTTCCTCATGTTCAATTGACGAGAGCTTGATTCGCATGTGTCATCGCCCACTTCACCTCAGCATTTACCAGGGGGTGCTGTAGCCTGGCATGGGCTGGCCCATCCCCAGTTCCAGCCCTTGCTGGTGGGTACTACAGCCCAACCAATCCAGCCATCCCAGCAGCCCCCAGGCCCAGGCTTAGTGTGAATTGGCTGCTGGTATTGTAGCCAGGCCAGGCATGACCCACACCCCATTCTGGCTCTTGGGTTTACCAGTGGGTGATATGAACTGGTGCAGTCTGGCTCACCCCAAAGGCAGGCCCATAGGTACCATAACCTGGGCTGGTGTGGGCTGCTCCCTTTCTTGGTCCTTGCACTTACCTGCAGAGACTGTGTCCCCACAGAGGAGTTTCCAAGCTCCTCCATCAGAACCTCTCCCATTGCCAGATCTTGCGCACACCAGTGGGTGCGTGGGCTAGCCCTACCGAGTCCACCTCCTGTCCTGACTGGCCCTCACCCATTCTGGTTCATATTGTTGGGTGCTACAGCCCAGCCTAGGCTGGTCCACACCCAGACACAGCTCACACATGGCTCAGCAGGGACAGAGATCTAGCCTACATCTGGTTCTCACAAGCTTCAATGGGCGCTGGAGTCTAGCCCAGTCTTGCATGCCCCAGACCCCATCCACACCTGTGCTTAGAGTCTGCATCCAAGAGAGTTGCATCCACAGCCTCTCTTTCTGCACATTCTGGATTCCCATAACTCTTATATTTGGCCTTTTAATAGTGTCTTTCAATTCTTTTTTTTTTTTTTTTTTTTTAATTCTTGGATAATTTTTTTTTTTTTTTTTAGCTTGACCCAGCTCTATTTCCACCCTTTTGTTTGTCTCCCCCTGGTGGCAATATCTTCCAATTCTGAGAACCTTTCTTCTGCTTCCTTCATTCTATTTTGGAGACTGTACTGTGCTTTTAATTTGTTCCATTGTATTCTTTTTTTTTTTTTTAAGATTTATTTATTTTTATTACAAAATCAGATATACAGAGAGGAGGAGAGACAGAGAGGAAGATCTTCCGTCTGATGATTCACTCCCCAAGTGAGCACAACAGCCAGTGCTGTGCCAATCTGAAGCCAGGAACCAGGAACCTCTTCCGGGTCTCCCACGCAGGTGCAGGGTCCCAAAGCATTGGGCTGTCCTCGACTGCTTTCCCAGGTCACAAGCAGGGAGCTGGATGGGAAGTGGAGCTGCCAGGATTAGAACCAGCGCCCATATGGGATCCTGGTGCGTTCAAGGCGAGGACTTTAGCCACTAGGCCATGCTGCTGGGCCCTCCATTGTATTCTTAATTTCTGATATATCAGCTTTCATGTGATTCATTACCTGTATGACACATTGGTTAAATTCCTTGAACTCCTGTATTATGTGCTTCTCGTTAAGAAGCTTTATAACGAGTGTTTTGAATTCTGTATCCCCCATTTTCTCAATGTCTTCCTCAGTTAACTCTGAGGTTGGCAAAGGGTTTTGCTCCTTTGCAGAGGAGTCTTTAGTTATATTCATTGTGCCGTTGTCTCTTCTTTTGCACTTGGTACTTCTGGTTAGCAGATTCTTTTTCTTGGGGCTGGTTTCTAAGGTATGTCACCCACGGGTCTACAGTGCGATTTTACTTATTGCACTTGGCACACTGCTCTTTGTTTGCAATCACTTGTGCCCCTCCCTCCAGCGAGTTCCAGGTCTGGGTTCTTTTTTTTTTTTTTTTTTTTTTTAAAAACATAAGACTTCTTGTACAATAAAGCATAAGCATGTTTCATCTACAAAGTCAGAATATCTTCCTCATAGAACACGCAGGAAGAAAGGAAAAACACACACATGGCAAAGTAGTCACAGATTACCTCTAAAATAATTAAGACTTTGGGCCAGAAAAATTAATCTTTTGAAAACAAAAGTATAACAATTACAAAAAGCCATATTTCACACCTGGTACTAACAGTAAACATTCATAGTACAAAATTATCTGTTAAAATCAAATTCCTATATATTGAAAGTATTAATATCATCAAAATACCCATTGTACTTAAAGCAATTTACAAGCTTATTGCAATCTCAAAATGCCAAAGACATTTTTTTCTCATATCTAGAACATTTTTTTAACTGTTTTTCGGATTGACATCATTTCATAACAGCCACATCAATCATAGCATAAATAACAACAGCAACAACGTCAACAACAAATTGTAGCACCTTGATTAAGTAATGTGCCACTGAGTAGGCAGCACATGCTTAACTAAAAGGAAACACAGAAGTCTCTTAGGAACTATGTGGCCATCGCATACTCCGTGGGCACTTAATGAACTCCACAAGAGAAAAGAAATTATTTGGAAACAAACAAACCGACATAAAAACATCAAAACATCTGAGACACTGCCAAAACAGCCAACAGACGCTCAAAAAAACAGTATAGATTGGACTATTGCAGTTACCCTTTCCATGTTGGCTTCCTTATATGAGACAGAATATATGGTATTTATTCTTTGTGATTGACCAGGTCTGGGTTCTTATGTTAGATTTCCACCAAGGCCTCCGTAGCCCCAGCTCCTGGCTCATCCCTCTCTACCTCCTGTGATCCCGTGCTGAGGCTGCACAGTTGTCTGTACAACTTTTCTCTCACTTTCAGTTGGAGTAGGTCCCAGGAGTAGGGAGACACCAGGAGTCCTATATACCTAGGTTGTTGGTGATGCTGATGTAAGTTGATAGATTTAGATGAAAACACAAAGAATATCATGTAGGTGATAATTAAAGTCAACATATTCTCTCGTGTGGGAATATTTATCAGTGATCGATTGAACACTCTTCTTGTTGCACATGCATTTGAAAATGGTGATGACTCACTTTTCACCACTGATGATCACTAAAGGAACAAGAATGACAAGGCCATTGCCCACCAACATCTGGACGCACGGGACAGTCATGTCGTTTCTCTCTCTCTCCACCCTCCCCCCAGCATTCCTGAGAGGAACACGATGCAGTCCACTAAACGCAGGAACACAGACACCCATGAGCAGCAGGCTGGCGCGGGTGGCCCTCAGCTCTGGGAGGCTCTCGGAGAAAGGCTGGTGCTGTGAAGGTGCTGGGACTGCTCTTGTGCCTGCACAGGAGGGTCACCATGTAGGCACTGGAGAGGGCCAGGAGGCATAGGAGAAAGACAGGTCCGTGGGGGACAAACATCCAGTGATCAGGTCGGTGAGCTTGGGCCTGTACTTGAGAAAAAAATGAATGAGAGATTGTGGAAGAGCAAAATTAAGGCATTAACTGCAATTCTAATGCTGACTTCAAAGAAAAGGCCATTTTTTTATGTCAATAAAACTAGAAGGGATGTTGCTTCTGGGGTTATGTCCCAGAAGACTTTGCCAACACCAATATCATGCAGGATCCCTAAGTTTTTCTCTGGTAATTTGGTGGTTTAAAGTCTTAGGTTTAGAAACTCTGACCCATTGTAATGTGATCTCTGTTTAGGATTAAGTAGGGCCCCTGTTTTCAGTTTCTATATTTAGAAATAAAGTATTCCAGCACCATTTCTGCTCTTAATGACTCTAACATCTGAAAGCCTGGTTGGGTAAGCAAGTGTGGAATAGTATCTAAGTTTTTAATTTTGTTCCTTTTGTCAGCATGTGTATTTTAGTGTCAGTAATGATGGTTTTCATTATCATAGCTCTGTAGTGGGTTTGAAATTTGATAGCGTGGTCCTTTCTGCTTTGTTCTTATTGTCTAATATTGCTTTAACTACTTTGTATTTCTGTGTATTTTCAGGGTTTTTGGTAGTTCTGTGAAGAATGTTCTTGGGCTTTATTGGTATTTCATTAAATTTGTAAATTGTTTTTGAGAAATGTGAGTGTGTGATTATATTAATTCGTTTACTTCATCAACTGAGAAGATTTATCTGTGTTGTTGGATTCCTAACAATCATATATTTGTCCATTTGATATCCCATGAATACAAAACACTGTTTTCAGTGTTTTGAAGACTACACAATTTGTTACTGCACAATTAATCACTTATTTTTATTCTTGCACATGGATTTGAAAAGCTTGATCAGGCGTTTTTCACTGCTGATTAGCACCAAAGGGGCAATGGAGGCATAGCCATTGCCCACAAACATCTGGACACACAGGCGAACGGGGTCACTGGTCCAGGATACCCCCGAGAAGGAGTACACAATACAGTCCATCAAGGACAGGAGCACAAAGATACCCATGAGCAGCAGGATGGTGCGGGTGGCCCTGAGCTCTGGGGAGGCTCTTGGAGAAAGCCTGGTGCTGTGAAGGTGCTGGGACTGCCTCCTGTGCCTGCACAGGAGGGTCACCATGTAGGCACTGGAGAGGGCCATGAGGCATAGAAGAAAGACATCCTGGATTATGCCAAGGATGTGCAATGTGTGCCTGGGTAAGCTGTGTAAGATCAAAAGGGAACAGGATTTGCCAACGAACAAAAGACTGTTGGACGTTCCATTTTTAGTAGCAACAGTGGAAAGTAATAAATGAGCAGTCTTGTACAAATTGATGACCCAGAGGAAGATAAAGCCACTCTGGATGTGATGGGAGGAGGTCTGTTTGAACTTAGCCAACCAGGAGCTCCAGGGGCTGAGGGTGATGGCCTGGAGGACACTCAGCTGGCAGGTGGTGCACAGGGAGAGGCCCCGCATCACCTGGTACAAGTAGAAAAGCGCTTTACACTTGAAGTCATCCCATAGCTCCCAAGACTCAAAAACATCTGTGGCCATGACCCCGATGATGATCAGCATCACCAGGTGGATGAGGGCCAAGTGCCCGATGGTGAGGTCGGTGGGCTTGGGTCTGTGCTTGAGAAAGAAGGAGAGAATGTGGAAGAGCAGGAGGAAGGCATTGGCTGAGATCCCAATGCTGATTTCAGAGAGAAAGACATTTTGTACAGCAGGAAAATGTAAATAAATATTTCTTTTACTCATCTTTTGTGGGGTGACAGTCACACAGTAAATGTCTGAGGGAAAAGGAAGCAAAATGGTTGAACACATGAGTTATCTGTTTTGCCAGTCTCGGGCACGTCTACTCTTCTCATAATGATCTGTGCACATGTCAGCCCCTGGGAATGTGTGTCCACCTCACACTCTCTCGGAAGTCAGTCTCTTCCCGGTTCCAGACCTGTCATCCCAAGTAGGTAACTCTCCCCATTGTCTCATCCCAGCAGACCTGGAAAATAAAAGTTCCAATATTGGAAAATTGTTTGTGGTTTTTATGTTTTATGTCTTAAGTCTGTACCAATGAGCTATTTCTCTTTTTATTTGCAAAATTCTGATATCTTTCAGGATACATAATAGTGCTACTTTTGATAAATTCAAATAAATTCAGAAAATTCAAAAATCAACAGTTTTCTTATTTCAGTGCTAGGTTTTTTTGTTTATTTCCATAGTGAATATTTCAGTATACAAGGGACAAGACTGGTTAATGTAGGCTATGAATTTATTTAGTAGTTTTGTATAACTTTTCATAGTTGACTTTAGTTAGTGTTAACTGATTCAGTGACACAGTTCTTAGGACTTGCTTGTACTCCCTCCCTCTCTTCCTACTTCTTTACCTTTCCTTTTGTCTCTTTGTTTTTAGCTTAGGAATGATGTATTTTAAATTTGCAGCAAGAAGGCTTAATACTTCCTGAATAAGAACCTCAATAAATAAATACCGAAAATAAATAGTGGCCATCGGAAATACAATAAATGAGTAGTATAATCACTGGTTTGACACGGGGTGGACAGATGCTGGGTGAGGGGAGGGAGGGAGGTTGCTTTGTCTCCTGTAGCATGAGCATCATTCT
Organism: Ochotona princeps; assembly: GCF_030435755.1. NCBI lineage: Eukaryota > Metazoa > Chordata > Mammalia > Lagomorpha > Ochotonidae > Ochotona > Ochotona princeps. Next base: position 35,279,176 of record NC_080852.1, on the reverse strand, counting down.
TTCTCTCTCAGGATGCACCTGATGTGTAACTACTAGGATGTGTGTCCAGGAGATTGTAATGTGCCTTAGATGAAAGAGCGCGCCTTGTTTGGTCATTTCTGTATAGGTCACCATTGTGCTGAACATAGGAAATAGCTGGTGGGTGATATTGACCATATACAGTGCATGTATATTAGAAACTGTGAGTATATTTAGTGGTAACATGTTCTTCGTGGACATTCTGCCTGGACAATTGTGAAGAGGCCTGTGGAGCAACAGCTGACTGCTAACAGTCAGCATAGGCAAAGTTGGCACCAAAGGGTTGTTAGTGCTATGGTCAGAGATGCTGTGACTTACATGAATTCAAGGAGAATGATGGAAAACTTGAAAAATCTTAGGTGAATGAAAGATATTGACAGGATATGTCTGAGTTAGAATTATATATAGGTCATGCAAGCTGAAACCTGTGAAGTGCAACTTAGGTGCTTGCTTGCCCTTGAGCATTTATGGCATCAATATTTATGGTGCAGCCTGAGAAAAACTAGAAGCAGTGTAATTAATCCTCCTCCAAAGCAAAGCCAGGGACATTACTGAGATCTCGTCACTACAACATTCAGTGCATCGAAGATACTGACCAGGCCATCATGAGTGTTGACTTCCCTGGTCAACAGAGGACAGTCAGAGTGACTTCCTGTCTGTCTAGATCTTTCTCTCCCTCTCTCGTCATCACACAACAGTCTGTCTTTTTAGCAAGAGTGGTCACGTCACACTGTGTGTTCTAAGACATGCATGACAGATGTATACACAAAGGCACAATATATCTACACATCCCATGACATTTCCTGGAATTTCCTCCTAACTAACGGTTTATGGAGTGTTTCTTCCCAATGAAACAGGGAGGGACTTTTTAAATGTCTCAATAATTCTGAGATATAATTCTTCTAAAACTTCTAGTTATGCGGAATAAGGATCCCTCATCATCAATGTATTCTCTTTCTTTGCATTGTCATTTCAGCCTAATTTCCCCCAATTCAACTTTGGAATTTTCTTACTACCTTAAGACATAACTCCATCAATTTGAAATATGATGTTTGAGCCAGGATTAGAAAAAAAGTATTCATGAGAAAATACAGACACTGTTTGGAAAGGAAAGGCTAACTATTCACTACACTGTTGTGATCCAAGATCCCCATTTCCATATAAAGGCTTAAGTTGTTTTTAAAGATAAACTGTAAGGCAGCTTCAAGTGATGGTTTAGCTTTATGAAGATGAAACTATAAAACGGGTAGTAAGTGTTGGATGAAAACCTAAGTTCTTCATCTCCCAGGTAATTGGTACTTATGACAATAGTTTCAGTCTAACGTAAGAAAATCTGTGTTTTCAGAGTTTAAGCACTAAGAAAATCATTTTAGCCAAACAATTGGAAAAATAGAATGAGCTAATTTTATGTGTTGCCAAACTGAAACACCAAGTGTCCGGAGAAGACAGTTACCCACTGTGTAAGACAAGGAACACCCCTGAGCTGCAGAGGGCTGTCGGAGCCCGCATCTCTTCTGAGGCTACTACAAACCTCACTCTAGTTCCATGTTCCCCCCTTTCTAACCCTGCCTGGGAGCCCACCCACCCACGAGTCCCCATCTGTGGAATAAAGAGCCACTTACCAGGAGCACAGCTGAGGGACTCCAGGCACCTGAGAGGACCTGCAGTGCTTTAAGGGAAGGCCGCCCTGAGCTCAGCTCTCTGTGGATGGCGTCTTGGTGTCTGAGAAAGGTGACACGCTGCCTCCGGGCAGGCCAGGACATGGAGTCCCCGGTGGGACACGTCATCTGTCTCCTCATCTTCCTGTATTCTCTCCTGGCTAACAGCCATCTGGGGAGAGCTGTGCTCACAACTCTGCTCTGAGTTCCCTGACACTGTGTGGGGGTCACAGGGGGCTCAGGCCTGCAGACAACACCAAGTTGTCTCATTTTCCTCCAGGCTGTGCAGTGCTCACCTTGGACCCCGGGGGCCCCCTGTGAGTTCCCAAAGGCGGAGAGTCCTCCCCCACAGTGTGTGCAAGGCAGCCTTGTCCCTGCATCCACCTGGACACACAGCACCTGGTTTCTCATGGTCAGTCTGATTTTCATTTCCCTATTGATGAAAGTTGAGCATTTTTGTGTGCCTGGCTATTTACATGTCCTTTAAAACATGACTGTGGAGCTACTTCTCACTTCTAAATTAGATTATTTGACTTTTTTGCTTTGTAGTTTTTTTTTTTAAAGAAATTATGGTTATTGACCCCCTTGTCATATGTGTGCCCTGAACACCGTCTCTGACTCTGTCAGGTGTCTTTTCTGTGCTCATTGCTTGGTTTGCTGTGAAGATCATTTTTAGTTTGATGAAATCATTGTCTTTTGCTTCTGGAGTCTATCAAACTGTTGTCCATTGCTTGTTTTCTTCCAGCAGTTTCGAAGTATTAGAACTTACACTATCTTTGATCCTATTTATGCTAAATTCCACCTATGGTATGCGATAGTATCTAGTTATAGTTTTCCAAATACTCAATTTCCGGACACCATTTAATGAAAAGACCATTTTTTTCCTACAAACCCATTTTGAGCACCTTTGTCAAAGATCAGTTGGCTCAGTGAGTATGTTTTATTCTAGGTGTGTGTTTTATTGCTGTGGCGTTGCACTATAGTAGGAAGCCAGGTAGAACGATGCGTTGTGTTTTTCGTTAAGGACTGCATGGGCTGTCGGGGTCTTTATGCCTCTGTACACATCTAGTAGTGTGTTTTCCTAGCTCTTTCAGATACACCGTTGATATTTTGATGAGAGTGCAGTGAAGGTTACATAACTGTACAGTATGGGCGTTTTAATGATGCCTACTATTTCAAAGCATGAACATTTGGTGTCTTTCTGTTTATGTATCATTGATTTATTGTATCCTAGAGATCTTTTCTCTGTTTGGCTTAATTGATGTTTTTGTAGGTTACTGGAAATGGAATTGGTTTCATGATTGGTTTTACAGATAGTTTTTCCCTGGTGTAAAACACTGCACTGATTTGTACCCTTTAACTCGTTGAATTTATAACAATTTTTGGTGCAGTCTCTATTCCATCATGTCACCCGCAGACCCCCTTGTCTTCCAACCTGGATGACTTTTCTTTTCCTTGGCTAAATTCTCCGGCTGGGACCACTCTGTTTCTGACATAGTTCCACAGGATACTCTTTAAGTCATCTTTGATTTTTCTTTTATTAACATGAAGAAAAATGTTGCTATTTTATTAACACCTTCATTTTCTTTTTTTAAAGATTTATTTTTATTACAAAGATACACAGAGAGGAGGAGAGACAGAGAGGAAGATCTTCCGTCCGATGATTCACTCCCCAAGTGAGTGCAACGGCTGGTGCTGTGCCGATCTGAAGCCGGGAACCAGGAACCTCTTCCAGGTCTCCCTCACGGGTACAGGGTCCTAAAGCTTTGGGCATTGGGCCGTCCTCGACTGCTTTCCCAGGCCACAAGCAGGGAGCTGGATGGGAAGTGGAGCTGCCGGGATTAGAACCGGCGCCCATATGGGATCCCGGGGCTTTCAAGGCGAGGACTTTAGCCGCTAGGCCACGCCGCCGGGCCCAACATCTTTATTTTCACATTCGAGCTTGGCAAAGTTGGAACTCACTATATCCAAAACAGTTCAGTTCATCTTTAGTTTCCTGACATTGACAATATAAACATTACAGCTGGAACAGGATGGAATGTGGCATAATGTGTTACTCACAAAATTGATACAAAAGATAGCTCAAATATGTACAAACACACATTATAATATGGTATCATAACCGAACTGGTCAACATCTCTCTCTACTCATACAAATATAGCTTAAAAATTATGCAAAGAGTTGAAAGATGTTTATTTTCATTCAAAAAACTTTCATCCATGAAAATTTTTTATAATATGTATTTCCATGAACTTTTTGAAAACTTCTTACAATTCCCTTCAGTGTACAGCGAAAATCTGACATTTGTCCTCTTGCGCTACATAGAATACAGCAGTCTTAACCACTGAATGTGCAGAGATCGTCAGACTTAGGAAGTTACGTATAACAAATGAATTTGTAACTTATTTTAAAGCTATTTCAGATTTTGTTTAGGCGCAAAACGTTTTTGAATACCATGCATAGTTTTATTCACAATGTGAATTTCTGAACTGTTTAATTCCCTGCCCATTCTTACACACGTTTCATCTGAACCTGTTAATTTCCTTGTTTACATATAGGAGTGAAGCCATTGCGTCATGCGTTACACTTCTGTATATGACATCTTGGGGAAATCTGTTTTCCAAGGCTGCCACTTTGAACATCTTTATCAACCATATGGAACTTCCAGTTTGTTCACACCCTTGGCAGCATTCTTTTCCATGTTTGCTACTCATCCTTGGAGTTATGAACTGGCATCTCATGTGGCTCTGATTTGAAGTTTTCTGATGGTCAAAATTACTGAGTGTTTAATGAGATTACTGGTCATTTGTATATTGGAAAGTCAGAGAAAGAGAGACAAAGAGAAAGATCTTATTGCTGTGATGGCTGGCACTGAGCCCTTCCAAAGCTTGGAGCTTCTTACAGTCTCCTACATGGGTGCAGGGTCCCAAGGTTTTGAGCCGTCCTCGACTGCTTTCCCAGGCCACAAGCAGGAAGCTGGATGGGAAGTGAGTAAGCTGAGACTTGAACCGGTGTCCATATGGGATCCTGGCACATGTAAGTTGAAGACTTTAGCCACTAGGCTATGGCACCAGACCTTACTTTGCAACACTTACAGTGACTAAAACATTGAAAACACAGGTGCTTTAAGGATATAAGAAAATCAGAACTCTCATGTGGCTGACAGGACATCGGATGCAGCTGCTTTGGAAAACAGTTCCCTAAACAATCAGTCAGAAGTGTGATCCATGACTCTAATACGCCACTCCTAGGGGTTTTCTCATGGAAATGGAACAGTCAAGGTGCACCAAAACTCAGAACCTCTCTGTGAAGGGTGTTCAAAAGTTCACGGAAAATGCACACAATGAAAAAAACAACAATGCTTGATTTTTCAAAAATAGTGTTTGTACCAGAGCAAACACTTTTTTTAAAGATTATTTTTGTTACAAAGTCAGATATAGAGAGAGGAGAAGAGACAGAGAGGAAGATCTTCCGTCTGATGATTCACTCCCCAAGTGACCACAATGGCCAGAGCTGAGCTGATTCAAAGCCAGCAGCCAGGAACTTCCTCCAGGTCTCCCACGCGGGTGCAGGGTCCCAAGGCTTCCTGGGCCATCCTTGACTGCTTTTCCAGGCCACAAGCAGGGAGCTGGATGGGAAGTGGAGCTGCTGGGATTAGAACCGGCGCCCATATGGGATCCTGGTGCGTTCAAGGTGAGGACTTTAGCTGCTAAGCCACTGCACCAGCCCCCCAGAGCAAACTTGTAATTCCATTTCCAGTGAACTTTTTGAAATGCATGTGCACATACTGCCATTTTGTGGGAAATGGTTGCACTGGAGGACATTACAAAGGGCACAAACTTCGTAAGAGAAGTTCTAGAAATGTCTACACACCATGGTAACTAGTTAAACACTGTATTGCAAACCTGAAATTGCATAAGCGGGTAGATGAAGATTTTTAGCTTGTACAAATATGAGAGTTCAAAAGCTTTATGAAAATAAAAATTATGATTTTAAAAACTAAGAATTACTTTTAGAATGTTGTGCATTGACATGAATTTATCTTTTATTTTCCCACCATCCTTATGAGGTCACCATATGTGAGTGTAGGAGGTGTTGACAGGTCTGATCATGATACCCATTTCATATGTGTATGTCCACGAAATTCAAGTATCTCACACACATACACTATTTACAACAATTATCTCCCAAAACTCGAGAGGTGTCAATCACCAGAGGTGGGAAACTTATAACATATACAAAACAATTTACCCTTTTAAAATTTTAAATGCTACCAAAACAAAAAGTCATTTTTTCTGTCGTGTAAGGCCTGTTGTTGGACTTGCCTTGGCTGAAAGCAACTCTTCACCAGTTCTGGTGAAAATGAGGGAATAAAACTAACTTTTTGTAAATGACATAAATATACAGACAAACCTTAAGGATTCCAAAAACAGGAGCTCAAATTTGTAAACAAACTCAGCAAAATGGCAGTGTAAAAATCAATAGTGCTGCCATGAATCAGTCATGTTTTCCACTGTCTGAAAAGAACTCAAGAAAGCAATAACATTTTCAAAAATTATAAAAGCAGTAACATGCATTTCAGCCAACTAACCTTTGAAATATGTGTTAAAAATATGCTTTGGTTAAAGGTCAGTCTGTCTAAAAAATGGTGCTTGCAAATTGAATATCCAACTGCAGATTGTTAGCTATACTCTACTCCTCGCAATGTGCAAGATTCAACAAACAAATGGTCTAAAGAGTAGGGGAAGGTAATTTCCAAGCACACGCGTATTGAGGGGTTAACATCCAGAATACGTAAAGCTTAGTATCGAGAAAGCCAAATAATTTCAAAACTCTCTCTCCCTCTCTCCCATTCAATTAAATGAGAGAGAGACCCGGAACACCCATCAGCTGCAAACACCTGAGCGAGTGTGTGTTGGTGTGCCCAGGTACCCATCTCCAGGACTTAGTGTCAGCCCAAGGGTGCTCCCACACTGCCTCGTTCGTTTCCCCAAGATCTTGCAACAAGACGTCTGATATTACCTGGGTAGAGAAAACAAAAATATAAAGCCATTCAAACTTTTTAAAACATGCAGCGTGAAAGAAAAAACCATCCCACCTTTGGAAACATGCAAAACTAGATTTCTCGTAATTGGTGCTGGCAGGCTGCTGCTCGAGTAACAGCCAGCTCGGTCAGCTGCTGGGCACCAGGGGACACCATCCTTCACTCGTACACTGTCCCCTCATTCTGTTGGTCAGCAGCCACAGTCTGAGCCATCCCTGGTCGGGGCAGCCAGGACACAGCTGGGAAGTGGATCCCCCCAGTCACAGCCCAAGTGAGCCCTGCCTCCTGGGGGCCACACACAGGCTCACAGCACTTCCACTAAACCCACAGTTGGGCAGTCAGCTTTACAGACAAGCTGGCTGAGTAATAGTGTTTCCCGAACATCTAACTTATCTGAATACAGAGAAGTTTTTCTCCTCTAAGCTTCCTTCCTGGTGAACGTAGTCATGAACAGAAAATAGCCAGAGATGAACTTGTCTCACATCTCTGAGGACAATCACCCCTGAAGCCTGGGCTTCCTCAGCCACCAGGAAATCCTGGCTCACACTGCACTGCTCCACCGAGCTCAGTCCTCACACTTCCTGTCCTGGAGGCTGGCCGTGTGGCCATCTGAGGGCATCACCACACACTGCACAGGTCCCTGCCTGTGTGCACAGGTGTGAGCTCATCCCCAGCAGGGTGCACCATGGCAGGCAGGGCTGCGTGTTAGGGTCACACGTGGGCCACAGCAGGGATCACCAGAGGATGAGGATGAGCAAATGAGCTCCAAGGGAAGTTCTCTACATCCACACATATAACGTGTGACAGAGCCTGCAACTAGAGCAGCTTGGACATCACGTAGTCCCTGATTGGTGTGACTTGGAAAGCGGGTGCTGCAGGAGGTAGAGGCTGCAGTGACCAGGGAGCCCCTCCCACTGCAGGAAGAGGACTCTCAGCTTTGGGGAACTCCTGGGGCCACCAGGGGTCTCTGACACCCGAGCAGAGGCTCTACACGGTGGGGATTGGGTTGGGACTCATGTGCTTCAGATCAAAATGACAGAACTTGATGTTATTTACAAAGCTTGGCCCCTTGTGACGCTTACACAATGTCAGGGAACTCAGAGCAGAGTTGTGAGCACAGCTCTCCCCAGATGGCTGTTAGCCAGGAGAGAATACAGGAAGATGAGGAGACAGATGACGTGTCCTACCGGGGACTCCATGTCCTGGCCTGCCCGGAGGCAGCGTGTCACCTTTCTCAGACACCAAGACGCCATCCACAGAGAGCTGAGCTCAGGGCGGCCTTCCCTTAAAGCACTGCAGGTCCTCTCAGGTGCCTGGAGTCCCTCAGCTGTGCTCCTGGTAAGTGGCTCTTTATTCCACAGATGGGGACTCGTGGATGGGTGGGCTCCCAGGCAGGGTGAGAAGATGGACAAGTTGGCCCTTGGGTGAGGTTTGTAGTAGAAGAGATGAGGGCTCTGACAGCCCTCTGCAGCTCAGAGGTGTTCTCTGTGGCTTTTTAATTCAGCAATTCACAAAACTGCTTCATTCATTTAGAACAGTCAAGTAAGAAATTTAGTTACCCATTCATTTCCTTGGATGAAATAACTTTCATTTGTTTGGTATATTAACTCTCAAACCACACATTTTCTAATCATTTAGACTACAATGTGCACACTCATAACCACTCTTACAGTTCCACTAGGCCCTTCCCAGGCACCTCAGTTTTCATCCACTATTATTGGCTTTATAAGTTCATCTTTATGGAACAGAGGCATCATTTAAAACTATTTAAAAATACTGAAAAAATTACCTGCCATAAGGATCTTTGAAGAAATGCTGGGGAAGTTGCCCCTCTCCTCCTTGCACAATGTCCAGTGTTTTCTCATTAATCTTTCTTGTAGTAGCTTCAGATGGAGTCAGTTTTTAGGCTGTGTCTTAAGTCGTAAACTAGAAGATGGAGAAATGAGGCTAAAGTTATCGTAAAAAAATCTCCAATTTTTCCATCTCAGAACACTTTTAAAGATTCATTTTAAAAAGTCCCCCCTTTTCTATCACTGCTAATAAACGCTCTAGGAATCCTTTGTTAGGAGCAATTTCTAGAATAAATGTCATATACCTTGATGTCAACGCTTGGGTTTATACTTTCTTACCCCAGACTAGATGTACTGATTTCCATGACACATGTAGAAGTAGTGACTGACGCTGAACGACGGGGAGCTCGCATGCTCTCACCTGCTGTGTTGCTGATGAGGGAAGCCACGACGGGGAGCTCGCATGCTCTCACCTGCTGTGTTGCTGATGAGGGAAGCCACGACGGGGAGCTCGCATGCTCTCACCTGCTGTGTTGCTGATGAGGGAAGCCACGACGGGGAGCTCGCATGCTCTCACCTGCTGTGTTGCTGATGAGGGAAGCCAGTTCTCAGGTCGGTCCGCTCTCTTCTTGTGGCACCGTGCAGTTCTGTATTTTGCTGTGGGTTGTTTTTGTATTACCGATAATTATTCTGTGGAATGTTTTCTCAGATTACACATAAAGATTGGGTCTAAAATACCCAAGGATCAGTAAGCCCCCTGAGCTATATAACATTTAAGCTTGCATTACTAATTATAATATCTACCCACAGTGCTTACACACACCCTCGAGAAACACTGAAGCCCTGTAGTCCCTCTGTCACAGCTTGACACCGGCGCACAGGCTGCGCGCTCACATTCCTGGCATCATACATTTGTGCTAGTAACGGTCACTTATATTCAAAGCTTATGAAAGAGAACTTCAAAAAAATTTCAAGTTAAATGGAATTAAAAGTTCTTTTTGGCAAAAAAAAAAAAACATTTCAAGATATATACATAGCTTTTTCATAGTATGCCTTTTAATGAAAAATCTAAAGATTTCATATTTAGGGAGTTCAATTTTTTGAAGTCATCTTTCAACTGTTAGATTATTTGGGATATTTGAGGATTTAATATGAAATATGTAAGAACTTCTAAGAACACACAGTGTAAATTTCTAACTTTTCTCACCATCATTTGAAGTGTTACATTAAAATTAAACTATCAAATGATATAATTTAAAAAAACACTACCAGTATATATATTGCCTAGCTTAGGTAAAATAGGTACAATCACGAGGTAACATTTTGAACACAGGAAACACTGCTCAGGGATGGGGTCCTGGCCTACCATTAGACGCACAGAAACAGGTGAGTGGTGAGACGAACATTTCCTATTTTCTGAGCATTGCACAGCACCACACCCAGTCTTGCTGAATGAATGGACTGAGAATATGATGATGTCATTGTTTCATGGATTTCAGAAAAGCTTAATGTTACTATGGAATTTACAATGACTACAGTGGAAAGTTTCCAAGACTGAGACCTTGCTTCCACATCATCTCACTGTTAAATGTTAAACAACAAAGGGGCTTGAACAGTTCAGCTCCTCCTTAGCAACTCATACTGTCAAACCACTGTCTTCTTTCTGTGAATGAAATTCAGCCCGACATGCTGGCTTTTCAGATAATATATGAAAATGTATTCACGGGAGGATTTTTTACCATACATCAGATTTATAAGGTTTGAGTCAAAGTAGATAGCTATATTGCAGTGGGAAAATAACCCAGAAAGAAATTATAACCTATTTCTCTAGCATAAAATCAAGTCCATGCACTTCCGGAGGACGGAGGGCTCAGGCCCACAGCAGAACCCCTGTCTGGTTGAGGCCAAGTTCATCCACCTCTCTGGACTAAGGAATATGGACTCCTGATTCTACACACCAGTGCAAGAAGAAACCAGGGGACAAAGGTTACAGAGATGCCACTGGGGTGGTGCTCCCCGAGCCAGGGACGGGGCAGGCAGAGCCGGAAAGGGCTGCACTCTTTCAGGGATGTTTGTGAGGTAGATACGCATTGCAGAGTGGCAGCAGCTGCCATGCCCACAGAGATGGCTGTTTGCCAGGCATACTGCCCGCTTCATGCGTTTCCCTAATACCGTGCAGCATACAGTGCCGCGAATAATGCTGACACATGCTTACAGGCAACGGGCTTACAAAGGTCACACTTCAGGGGCCCGGCGGCGTGGTCTAGCGGCTGAGGTCCTCGCCTTGAAAGCCCCGGGATCCCATATGGGCGCCGGTTCTAATCCCGGCAGCTCCACTTCCCATCCAGCTCCCTGCTTGTGGCCTGGGAAAGCAGTTGAGGACGGCCCAATGCTTTGGGACACTGCACCCGCGTGGGAGACCCGGAAGAGGTTCCAGGTTCCCGGCATCGGATCGGCGCGCATCGGCCCGTTGCGGCTCACTTGGGGAGTGAATCATCGGACGGAAGATCTTCCTCTCTGTCTCTCCTCCTCTGTGTATATCTGGCTGTAATAAAATGAATAAATCTTTAAAAAAAAACAAAAAAAAAAAAAACAAAAAAAAACAAAAAAAAAAGTCACACTTCAGTAAGACAGATCACGGACTAAAATCCAGAGCCCACACTAATCAGTATTTGGTGTCTTCCATATTAAGAATATTTGTCTGCAATTGAATAAATCAAAACTAACAGCAAGAGAAATAACTGTAAGAGTGGATATGCCGTGAACACTTATTGATTAGGAGGTCTAATTTCTACTTTCCTAAATTTCTTATTTCAATTTACTAAATTATTACAGCACTCTTATTAAGGATCTATGAACATGAGTTAATATAACATAGAAATCAGCAAATCTTTCACACAGTGGCGATTGTGTTGGCCAGGTCCTGTGGGAAACTAGCAATGGGACTTGTTATCAACTCATGATGGGCAGGGTGTGGTGCTAGGAACATAGTAGCTTCTGGGTCAACTTGAGGGAGACTGCAATGCTCTGTGGTGATAAAGGGTGCGTTGGGATTGATCCAAATACCTTCCTAAGGGGATAGTTGCAGTTGAAACTAATGGAGTTCGCACCTTGTGATGTTACTTTACTTTTTCCTCAGACATTGACTACGTGCTTGTCTCCCCTAAAGGATGAATGAAAGTCATATAAACTCCAGGTTTATTGTTATAAGAAATGGATTTTTCTTTCTAATCAGCAATGGGATTGCAGCTAACACATTCCTACTTCTCTCCCACTTGGTCTTGTTCTTTCTCAAGCTAAAGGCCAAGCCACCGACCTCACCACTGGGCACTTGGCCCTCATTCACCTGCTGATGCTGACCATCATACATCATAGCCACAGATGACTTTGAGTCCCAGAATCTCTGGGATGACATCACATGTAAAGCAGTCATCTTCTCCTACCAAGTGATGCGGGGCCTCTCCCTGTGCCATGCCTGCTAGCTGAGTGTCCTCTAGGCCATCACCCTCAGTCCCAGGAGCTCCAGGTTGACCAAATTCAAACGGACATCCTCCCATCACAGTGCAAGTACCTTTTTATTCTTCCGGGTCTTCAATTTGTCCTTGAGTGCTTGCTTCTTAAACTCCATTGTTGCCAACACAAATCGTACATCCAGGAGTATTATGTGAGAAGTGATTGCTTCCTTCACCCCAGTGCAACAGGGAGTCCTAACAGCACGAATTTGCTCCTGAAGGATAATCAGCCTTCTTGATGAGTTCTAAGAACTCCTGGCTGTGTACTTTTTGTTCTCCTAGTCTGCCCATTTGCCTTTCCTTTCCCTTCTATGGTGTGACCTGTCCTAGTGAGAGCTCTTTCAGAACTTTATATGATTTTTCCTCTGACCTACATCATTATATTCAAAAGCTAAAATCCCTTCGAAGACAGTTGGCTTTCTCTGGTGTGGAAAATGTGATTTGGTGACTTGGTAATATGACGAGAGCAGGTGCCATCTGTGCCACCCTCTGACCTCCTGCACTGCGCTGTGCCAGTCAGGACTGTGCGTGAGGAGGCATGGGTTGGGAGATGCTGCCAGGAGCACTTTTATCTTCTTAAATGCTCTCCTCTACCAGGACATTGCCTGGAAAACTCAATGCACCAATATAAATCATTACTTTTACTTACATTCCTTCCCTGTTTACATTATAAAAAACCTAAGGTGTGGGTATCTAACATACGTGTTCCAACAGGAGCAGCAGGGTAAACGGGATGAGGTGGAGACAGCCGAGTGAGGGGACTTGTGTCTGGGCGTGCCCCTGAATGCTTCCAAATGTGTCATTTTCCTTGCTCAACAAACAGAACAGGAAAAGCTTTCCAACTCCTTCTGCACAATCTCCCTTAAAGGAAAAATAAGGCTTATCCAGAAGTCTTGACTAATGATCCACCTAACGTGATTTCCTGATGAAATCCCAGTAGTGTGGCATTGCCCTTCTAAATTCTGAGTAACCCGAAGGCACGTACGCCTTGGTCACAGTAGAGCAACGAGTGGACAAGCCCCTAGATCAGTTTTACACTATTATATATTTGCAAAGTTCATTTATTTATTGGAAATGCAGAGTTATTGAGCAGGGGAAGAGACAGAGAATTTCCATCCTATCACTTTAACTTCCATTGCCGTCTTCTAAAATTGTTGTAATACATATTAAATACCATTATTTAAACTAAAATACGATCAGTGTAGTTTGCCAAGGCGAGGTGAAACAGTTACTAGAGGATGGCATTTTCAGTTCAGGAAAGAGGCGGCTGACTATTCACAGCTTGTAATTAATGGAGGCACAGGACCCATGATTAACAGAAACAGGAGGGTGCCAAGACAAATGCTTGCCTGCATTCTCTGAGCACGTTACAGGACCTAAGCTTATCTTGTTAAATGTATTTATTGGAGAGGACTGCGTCATTTATTTGACCAGATCTTTGAGAAAAGGTTAACATTCAAAAATGCTGCTATGGAACTCCCACTGCAAACTGGAAATTTCCGAGGTTCATACCAAGATCCCCTATCTCTGAATTGCTATGAAAGGTATTGGTGTTTAAGCACTCAGCTTCTCCAAGAAACTCAAAGGATACAGGTCAACAGGATACTTCGCTGTGGATTCAGGGAAGCCAGACACAGAGAAGTATATTCCTGGGTTTCTTTACAATATTTAGGGCACATAGTTGTAAGCTGGGCAACAAAGTCCATAGCTACATTGCACAGGGGACCACCAGTAGGTCATAACCAAATGCTCCAACATGACTTCAACAAATACAACACAAGCGCTTTCCGCAGTGAGGAGACATCAACACCTGGTTCCCATGGAGATCCACCTGTGTGTTGGAGATAGAGGAAGTGGCCACTCATTTCTGTAGATAGCAATGCCTGTCTAAGTACACTGGGAAAGTGTTTGCTGCCATTTCCATATGCCAGGCAGTAGAGAGAGAAGAGATTGGAACAGGTATTTTCAGAGCCTCCTATTGGTGTTCATCTTCCCCTGTTTCTTTACACAGGGTCAGAGCTGGAAAGTGAATGGATTACGCTGTCTCAAGGCAGGATCGTGAGGAAGAAACACCTTAAGAACAATAATAGCTGGGCCCGGTGGCGTGGCCTAGTGGCTAAAGTCCTCACCTTGAACGCACCGGGATCTCATATGGGTGCCGGTTCTAATCCTGGCAGCTCCACTTCCCATCCAGCTCCCTGCCTGTGGCCTGGGAAAGCAGTTGGGGACGGCCCAATGCCTTGGGACCCTGCACCCATGTGGGAGACCTGGAGGAGGTTCCTGGTTCCTGACTTCGGATCAGCGCAGCACCGGCCATTGCATTCACTTGGGGAGTGAATCATCAGATGGAAGATCTTCCTGTCTCTCCTCTCTGTAAATCTGACTTTGTAATAAAAAAAAAAAATAAATCTTAAAGAACAATAGCTACAATTTCCACAGAGGCCATTGTTCTCCATAACCAGGCCCATCTCACATATTTGCCTGGCATACCTTCACACAAAGCATCTCTAGTCACATGCTCACCAGTATTTACGGAGAGTCTCCTGGGGCTCACACATCAAGTGACAGCTACAGACCACACGCTGAGTCAGTGTGCGAGCACAATGTCTTCAGAAGCAGCATTGGTCTCTGCTGTGATACAAATGTTCTCTGGAAAGAAATGAACCAAAATAAGCCTAATGGTGGGTGAGATAAGACTACATGCATGGACATACCCTAGACACACACTGCGTATGGGGGACTATTTTCCAATTCCCTGAAATGCATATTGGAGTTCATTACATATTATAACATTCCCAGTACGGATGCAGGACTTACCTGAATTTTGCAGACCTAAAGGGAAATAAGTCATTGCTCTTGACTTGGAGAAACTAAAAATAGGGAGAATGAGCAAGGGAACCCCTTTCAAGTACGGGCAGTTTGACAGTTCAGATCCTGGGGCAGTCCAGAAGTGGGACATTTGATCAAATCAAACTTGGTATGAATAGAGACAGCACTAGGGCGACTTCTGGCAGTGTATGAGCTAGACTGCAGGACGCCCAGGTGACAACTGCAGTGGAATTGATCCACATACCTTCAGAAAGGCAGTAGTTGTGGCTGAAACTAGAAGAAAGAGGTAATAATTGGGATGAATAGTTTCTCATTCTTTCTCCTTAGACATTAAATATATTTTTGCACCAAGAACATGAGTAAAACAAGTATATTTTCTAGCATTAAGGCAGAAAAAATTTCATTTTCTCAGAAATTGGCATTGGCATTGGCATTCCAGCCAATGCCTTCTTTCTGCTCTTCTACGTCCTCTCATTCTTTCTCAAGTACAAGCTCAAGCCCACCGACCTCACCATCGGGCACTTGGCCCTCATCCACCTGGTGGTGACCATGAGGGTCATAGCCACAGATATTTTTGAATTCTGAGAGATGTGGAATGACATCACATGTAAATCAGGTTTTTACTTGTACCTGGTGCTGCGGGGCCTCTCCCTGTGCACCACCTCCCTGCTCAGTGTCCTGCAGGCCATCACCCTCAGCCCCAGGAGCTCCCGGTTCAGTCCTCATTTTTATTGATGCAGAGGCCTGAAGGCATGGACTGCTCCGGGCATCAGCCACAGTGTGCACAGGACCGTACCTGTGTGCAGAGCTGGAAGCTCAGCTCATCGACGGAGACGAGCTGCAGTTTCATGTCACGTGTCCGGCCCCAGCAAGCATCACTAGAGAACACAAAAATGACATGGGTTCCAAAAGAACTTTGCTGCCTTTCCCCATACCTTTAAGAAGTTTTTATCTGTCTTTATCTGAGATACAACTTGAAATCTGAAACAAATCTTAGATATCATGTATTAGGAATATCACTCAAAGAGCAGGTGTTACATGAGGTAGAAGATGTAGTGGCCAGCTGCCCCTCTCACTTTAGGAAGAGGACTCAGCCTGTGGGTACTCCAGGAAGGCCGTCCCAGGCCTGAGCAGAAGCCCTGCTCACTGGGGACTGAGTTGGGACTCAGGTGCTCTCGGGATCAAAATGAGAGAACATGGAGTTATCTACAGAGCTGGGTCCCTCCTGATCCTCACACATGTGTCAGAGAACTCAGAGGAAAGTTTTGAGCATGGCCCTCCCCAGATGGCTGTTATCCAGGAGGGATTACAGGAAGATGAGGAGACAGGTGGCATGTTCCTCTGGGGACACACTGTCCTGGGCTCCCCAGCGTGATCTTGTCGCCTTTCTCAGACACCAAGACGCCATCCACAGAGAGCTGAGCTCAGGGCGGCCTTTCCTTAAAGAGGCTGCAGGTTCCTCTCAGGTGCCTGGACTCCCACTGTCCTGGTAAGTGGCTCTTTATTGCACAGATGGGGACTCTGGGTTGGGTGGCCTCTGGTCAGAGTGTGAAGGGGCAAGACCGGGGGTGGGGTTGTATATCCTCAGAAGAAACGTAGGCTCTCACAGACCTCCACTACAAGTGTTCTGGGCAGCACAATGGGGAATGTATCTTGGGAATGTTTGTCGTCTTTGGCAACTCACAACATCCGTCCATTTTTCATGTAAAACAGTTACTTTTAGTTGCTCATTTCTTTGAATGAAATGGTTTTTGTTCGTATAAACCCCCCAAAGATGACATTTTCTAAACATTTTAGACTAAAACTTCACTCCTACTGCTCGACTTCACTTTACAGTCTGAATTGAAGCTGACCTGCACAAGGGAACTCCAGGACTTCATCAAAGCAGAACAAAAGGGTTAAGTATATTGTCACATGTTAAAATTGATGTATATTTTTCCATCATGTGCATATTAATGAACATCTCTAAGACCCTTTACATATGCAATGTTTTAAAAATATTTTAAAAATCAAAATGTTCAATATTTTGAAGTTCTCAGCTATTGCAAAGAAGATTAGTAAACAGAAGTTTACCTTTTATCAAGTTTTAATTTTCTCCTCAGTCTTTTAAAGTTATGTCTGTTAAATGTTATTACGGTAAAGCAGCAGAGGTAATATGTCCTAACTTAAGTGATACTGACACACAGCAAATAGGTGTGCAGAGCAGATTGGACCACACAGAGCAGGTGCATGAGGGGAACACAGGACCAACAGGATGATGACAGCACTGTCCTCTTTTCACCTGAACATACCAAAGGATCAAACCTTATCTTGCTTAATAGTTCAGTGGAGAGGAGTATGCCATCTGGCCAATATTTAAACTTAACTTGAAAAACACTGCTAAGGAATTTCCATTATAAAAAATAGAAAATTTCCCAAAGTTGGAGCACCTTTCCAAATAGTCTCTGTATTGTTAAATGCTAAACAGCAGTGGGTCTGAAACAGTTCAGCTAAGCAACTCAAATATGGAACCACCATACTCATTTGCTGTGGGTACAATTTAATCTGATTCTTGATTTTCACACGATAAACGCATAAAAATGGATTATTGTGATGTAATCTCAATATCATACACATCATCATTTGTAAGGTTTGAAACTAAGTAAACTGCTATGTTACACAGGGGACTCATTCCATTCCTACTTCCTACCAAGTTCTCCAGCCTAAATTGAACACTTGGGCCCCAGGCACTCCTGACCCGAGGACGACATGAAGGCTCAGGGTCCCGTGGAGAGCCAGCTGCTGAGCCCAAGAACTGCCCCATCATTTCAGCAGCACAGAACCATCCTCTGCTGAGACCGATCAGATTCACTGAGGCTTCAAAGCCAGGAAGGAAGAGGAGAAACTGCCACACAGAGGCTGTCCAGAGGCTGCTGCTGTGGGTTCACTTCCCTGGCTCCTGCAGGCAGGGGTAGAGCCTGCTGCTCTGGGGTTCACTTCCCTGGCTCCTGCAGGCAGGGGCAGAGCCTGCTGCTGTGGGGTTCACTTCCCTGGCTCCTGCAGGCAGCGGGACAGAGGCTGCTGCTGTGGGGTTCACTTCCCTGGATCATCACGCAGGGACAGAGCTGGCAATTATGAAAGGACTGCCCCCTCTCAGAGATGCTCATGAGGAAGACATCATAACATCAACAGCTGTGATTTCCACAGCAATCACTGTTTGCCAGGCATGACCCTGGACCACACATTCACCTGTTATCCTGGCATGCACAGCATCTCTATTAATCATGTACTTACCCACAGCTACAGATCCTTGGGGCTCAGACAGTAAAACGGACAGCAAAAGGTCACAGAGTTAGTAGAATACAGATTTAACTTCTGAGTCTGCACTAGCCAGCATTTAGTCTCTTATGAAGAATATTTGTCTGGAAGTAAATAAAGCAAAATAAAATTACAGATAGACAACGATTCTCGTGGGCACCACTGACACGTACTGCATATGTGGGCCTGGATTCTACTGCCCTAAAATTCCCATTTGAATTCACCCCAAATTATGGAACTCTAACTTGCCAGAACTGTATCAGGATTTTTGCAGATAAAAGTTACCTGCCCTGATTTGAAAACTAAAAACAGTTTCAGGCAATTATTTTCATATGACAATTTATTTGTCCAGGTATGTTGGAGTCCAGCAAGGGGATGTATTTTACAGTCACAAGTGGCATCTAGTTTCCATCAGATTGTGAGTTCATCATTCCCAGGTTGAAACAGTGCATCGGGATATATTTACACATCTTTCTGAGGAAGCAGTAGTTCTTCAAACGGACAAATGAGTTAATTATTATGAAAAGTAATTTTCTTGCATTTTTGTTTATTACATGTCTGTAGTCCTCCAAAAAGATGAGTAAAATATATTTTTTTTCTCATTTTTTTACCGTAAGCAATGCTTTTTCTTCTGAAATCAGCATTGGGATTCCAGCCAATGCCATCCTTCTGCTCTTCCACATCCTCATGTTCTTGCTCAAGCACAGACCCAAGCCCACCGACCTCACCATCGGGCACTTGGCCCTCATCCACCTGGTGATGTTGGTCATCATACGGATCATAGCCACAGATGACTTTGAGTCCCAGAATCTATGGAATGACATCACATGTAAAGCAGTCATCTTCTCCTACCAGGTGATGCGGGGCCTCTCCCTGTGCACCACCTGCCAGCTGAGTGTCCTCCAGGCCATTACCCTCAGCCCCTGGAGCTCCTGGTTGGCCAAGTTCAAACAGACCTCCTCCCATCACATCCTGTGTGGCTTCTTCTTCCTCTGGGTCTTCAATTTGTCCATGAGTGCTCGTTTTTTAACCTCCATTGTTGCAACCACACATTGTATGTCCTGGAGTCATATGTTTGTCACTAACTCCTGCTGTCTTTGGCCCCTGAACTACTTACCCAGGCACACATTTTCCATGTTGGGGATCTTCCGGGACATCATCTTCACAGGGTTCATGGCCTTCCTGAGTGTTTACATTGTGACCCTCCTGTGCAGGCACAAGAGGCAGTCCCAGCACCTTCACAGCACCAGGCTTTCTCCAAGAGCCTCCCCAGAGCTCAGGGCCACCCGCACCATCTTGCTGCTCATGGCCGTGTTTGTTCTGCTGTACATGATGGACTGCACTTTGTATACTTTTTCAGGGATGTGGAGGACCACTGACCCTGTCCGCCTGTGTGTCCAGGTGATGGTTGGCAATGGTTATGCCACCATTGCTCCATTGGTGCTCATCAGTAGTGAAAAACAAATAATCACCTTTTTCAAAACTATGTGAGAGTAGGAGACCAAGCATTTGATTATTCATTAGAAAATAGTACAGCCTTACATGAACATGTACTTTACTCCAAAATTATCCCAATTGTACACAAGATGTGCCCTCTGGGGCCACTGAAATTTGTGGAGCCAACATTTTTTTTCTGTAAAACTATTTACTTTGTCATGTTAACAAGTAAATAATAGATCATTTCATCTATAATAACTACTACTGGGGAAGCTCTAGGGGTTCAATGCAAATCAGATATGTAATAAATACAGCTTGTACTGTGTTTTCACTTAGAAGTTAAACATAGGTGAGATTTTGGACATGGGGTCTGAGCACATGCAGGAGAGCACACAGAAACCATTGTGGAAGAGATTGTTGTTACACTCACAGGATCCATTGCCCTTGTGAGTGGACGGGCACAAGGTTCAAGAATGGCATGAGGGGACACTACCCTCCCCGCTGTAGCCTCAGTGGAACCATGCTCACCTGAGTTGAGACAACGCTTGGAGAGTGTGAGGTCCAGCACACACTGCCTCGCATTAGGGACACAGAGAAGCACACTTGGGTTGTCATCAAAACACAGGTCACTTTCACCATTGTGGCCTCACTTGAGCTTCTCAGTGGGTTCAAGACAACACTCTTGTGCTGGGATCTGTGGGGGACACGAAGGTGTGAAGAGTATTGTTCCATTGCAGGCAGGGTCGCAAGGAATTTTCCACTGTATGGCAGGGCCCTGGGATGTCTCTACAACCACCTGCATGCAGCCCCACCTTCCTTTGCATGCACACCGGACCACCCTGCGGTCCAAGGGACCTGTATTTAGGGTTTTCATTCTTTCCTTGATCTTTAGGTTCTCCTTTTCTTTGTGATACAAGATTGAGTTGTAGAATAAGAATTGTAGTAGGAACTTCTATTGTTTTTAGGTGAAACAAATGGCAGAATTATTCTTGGATACACCCATTTCCATGAGTCTGTGCCAGGGCTTATGATTGCTTCTGTATAAATAAACAGGACAGCTTTCTCGCATTGTCCATTATGATCCTGGAATTGCAGTGGTCTGTTTTGTTCCTCTTTGAGCCTCATCTACACACCCTCCTCAAGTTCCGAACTCAGCTGGAGCTGGACTCCGGCACTCTTGGGTCTTTTCAGCTGAGTAAGCATCCCACACTGATATCCTCAGATTGTTTATTTTGGAAAACATAAGCCTCACTGTCACTGTTGGGATCACACACATCTAACCTGCTGGGGTTGCTCTGATGCATTGATACCACGAACTGAAAGCTGTGATATCAAAGCTGGGACAACGTATGTTGTTGTGAAAAAAGGCCATGTCCTGGTCATGCAGCAATCTCCGTATGTCTGACTGAGTTTGAGTCACACCAATAAAGTGCTTTGATGCTCAGGAGATGAAATAGCAGAGAACAACTAAAAGGATTTTGGGAAAACCTCAGCCATTTGTGAATGAATCAGTGCACTTCTAAAAGAAGTCAAGAGACACATGGGAAATCAGAGGATGTGTAGAACCAAACCAAAGTGTTACTTTGGGTGACATTTGTGTGACATTGCATAAAATGAAATATGCCTCAAAAAGGAATGAAATATGCAGTAGTAAATGGTATTCTAGCCAAGAGTGGTCTCTAAACGGTTGTCTGAAGTGTTACTTTCAGAAACTGAAACACAGAAGATTCAGCAAGTAAATGTTAAAAGATGAAAATAGTTACACAATAAGTAGGCAGAAAAGCACCAGGCAACACTCAGTGCTAAGGAAGAGGCACCACCATGAGGTACATCTCACTATAGTCATTACCAAAGAAACGTAAAGGGACTATGTGGTGTCACAGCAGGTAGAACTATTGCCACCGCAATGCCAGCGGCACATGTGGGCACTGATTCATGACCTGGCTGCTCCACTTCTGATCAGCTCCCTGCTAAGGCACCTGGGAAAGCAGCAAAACATGGCCCCATACTTGGTCCCTTGCTACCCATGTGGGAGACTAGGATGAAGCTCATGACTCTTGGATTTGACCTTGGCTGTTGCAGCAATCTGGGAAATGAACCAGCAGATAGGAAAACTTTTTTTGTCTCCATCTCTCCCTTTCAAATAAATAAATTTTTATAATGTAATTAAAAATGGTCAGCTATTTTGCTGTAAAATAAATGTACTGTCAACAATCTTTACCATGAGACCTGAGACACTGATCAAAGACAATGAAGGGAATACAGAGCGATGGAAAGATTTTCCGTGCTTATTACTTGGAAAAGTATGTTTTAAAAGTCCACATTACACAAACAGAGTCACTGAATGTAACCTGCAAATACAAAAGACAGATTTCAGAGAACTACAAAGAAAAACAACCTATCATGAAAGACCCCAAAACAAAATCAGTATTGAGCTTGAACAAAGTAAGAAGCATCACATTGCCAGGCTTCCAAATACACTATAAAACTACGCTAACTAAAGCAGCACAAAGTATTAGCACCAAGAAAAAAAACAAAACACATAGATCATGGAACCTGAGTTGCTAGAATTAGACATTCACACCTACAACTCCAGCATCCTGTTAGGAATGTAAGTTTGTTTTCCTCTGTGAAAACAGAAGTTCCTCTATAAACTAAGAATGTAAGTTTGTTTTCCTCTGAAAACACAAGTTCCTCTATAAACTAAAACCAGAGCTACCCTATAGTGGGACCCAGCAATCCTACTATTTGCTGTTGGGGCCACTACCTGGGAATATGCCAAAATTGCTCATATGTGCAGGGCACCTGTGGCTTGGCACACTGAACTGCCTGGCTCAGCTTCACTGAGTCAGGAAACGGTGGGTAGCACTCTACCCCAATCCTGCCCCATCTCTATAGCCACCTGGCTGCACCTGCAGGGCCCACTATCAGACACCCTTCTCTGCCTGCACAGTTTGGCCCTTATTCCTATTGGTTTGTGCTGTTGTCTGACACCTTGCCAAGCACCTACTGAACTGCTTCCACCTAGCAACCCAAACCCTATATAACCATTACATGATCTAATAAAGGTGGATTGAGTGTTCTACAACTGGCCTCTCGGGGTCTGTTTGAGACTGCATTGCCACACCTGCCCCAGCTGTTCAGTGGACCTCTCTGCTTGGCTGGAGCCTAGGAAGACACTCCTCGCCCAGCAGGATCGAGCCCACACTAGTTATATATCCAAGAGTTATATATCCAAGAGAAATGAAATCAAAACTTGTCCAAGAGATATATATATGATAGGGCTTATTATAGTAATCTCACAATAGCCAAGATATGGAAACAACATGTTTGTGAACAGATAAATGGTAAAGAAATGTGCGTGGAAACAACAAAATGTTCTTCAGTTAATGGATAAAATCTCTCCCCTCCATACAAACACCCTTCCTGCTTTCATTAATTTTGCTGCAATGATATCCTGCTTGTCACTGTTTTATTGGAGATACTGTAGCTGCTGGGGTACGTATCTCAGAAAAATTTATAAAATTAAATCTGGGACAAAGTATATAGTCATGAGAAAACACTGGTGCATGTTTTTTGGAAAGAGAGGTTATTATGTCTATAGTCCAATGTCATTAGCAAAAGCTGTAAAGACATACAGTGAGATCCAAGAGCGATCCTGACAGCCTCTTAACAGGAGGTCATATGCACAGAGCAGGGGGGTACCCCAGAGTGGAACAGGAGGACAGGAGGAGGCTTGCATCCTAATCCCAGAGACTCCCGGTACCTAACCAAGGACTATCAGTATGGGCACCAAAGATTGTATCCTAACTGCCAAGGAGATCACAGGGAATTGGAGTGCCCTCATAGGCCAAAAACTCTGAGGTCAACCATTCCCTATCCGGTCTCCCTCACAGGATGGAAGAAACTCAGATCCTTCCTCACAGGATCTAATGTCAACAGAACAACAGCCAGGAGCCCTGAGCAGTCTTCAGAAACAGAAGAACAGTAAACTTCCTTCGGGACTCAGGAAAGGAGCTTTCTCTGGTCCTAACTTAGTTCCAACTTTGGCTCCCCACCCTCTCTTGCAATGATCATCAGGGTGGCTCCAGAGTCCTCAAAATTAGATCAGATAGAGACCAATAAGGAAAGCTTAGAGCAGATAGGAAAGAGTCAGCTTGGACTCACATATACCTTGCTAGGTAGGACATAAAGATTAGTTACTCCTCACTAAGGTATTGAAGATTTTTCTGCACACCCCTCTTAAAACTGTCTTGCTCCTCAATCGTTAACATACGGCATGTTAGAGTTATAAGCCAGTTTGGACTATCCTAAAATTCACCAAGTTCAGTAAAAATTATGCTTCAATACAATAAATTGCTAAATATAAAAATGAAAATAGACACAAGACAGCTGAATAGTACCCTACAGCCATTTTAAGGTGTATAGCAGCCAGTTGTGTATAAACTAAAATTGAAATGTCAATGAAGCAGTCAGGACATGGTTAAGAACTTGCATTTTCTAACATATTGGTCACTCAATACCATGCCAATACCATGTCATCATTACAATCATGTTGTAAATTGTTGAAACTGTGTAGAGGCTTTTCATTGGAGAGGATGATATTCTGCCAGCTCTACTTTCAGACCAGAGATGGTCTCCCCAAGAAACTGTTGAATTTATCTGTACAACAAGATGCTGGACTCTCTGCATGGTCTATGCCCACAATGAAGGAATCATGACTGGA
Source organism: Ochotona princeps (assembly GCF_030435755.1). Classification (NCBI taxonomy): domain Eukaryota; kingdom Metazoa; phylum Chordata; class Mammalia; order Lagomorpha; family Ochotonidae; genus Ochotona; species Ochotona princeps. The sequence goes on along the minus strand of NC_080852.1, from coordinate 35,254,864 downwards.
TATGAACTGTACTACTATAATAATATGGAGGAATTCAATATGGGAGGAGGGCTTTTTGGAGGGGTTGGGGGAATCCCAGAGTCTATGAAACTGTCATAAAACGAAATAAAAAAAATGCTTCTGAAACACAAAAACATAAAAAATTTTTCTAAATTTTTAAAAAATTCTCTATGTATTTGAATATATAAAGTAAAGGGCCTTATTAAATAATATTTTCAATTTATTTATGAAGATATGAGATGCAAAACTAAGTATGCTTAATGAAACTCTGGCGTTAACCTCACCCCTCCATGAATGAGCACATGACTAATTTGTGAACCTGAAACAACTAAGGTAACACAGCAATGTGCACTCTGAGAATTGTCATGGCTCAACCCACTTATGAATGAATGGGAACCTACATTCATTTAGTCATTGCTTTGAAAAAGATTCATTTCTCTTGCAAGTCATAATTACAGAGAACGAGCGAAACAGAGGTCTTTCATGTGCTGGTCACTTCCCAAATGGCTGCAATGACCAGGGCTGAGCTGATAGAAGTTGGAAGCTTCGTCCAGGTCTCCCACTTTGGTTCAGGGGCCTAAAGAATTTCCTTTCCCTGCTACCTTGCCAGGCCATTAGCAAAGAACATGACCAGAAGTGGAGCAGCTGAGACACAAACGGTGCCCATACAGGATGCAGTCATCATAGGTAAAGAATTAGGGATCTAGTCATTTCTTTTCAGAAAATCAACTGGTTGTATTAGTTACCTAATTAATGTACTCAATATAGTCAAGAAAATTTCCCCTCAGCATCCTAGATAAAACAGTTCAATTCATGGAGTTCCATATGAGATGGCTGATTAACCTGAGGCTACCAACCCAACATATCTCCCAGAATCACTTCAGAGAACCCCAGCCACTTGGTGATCCTATTGTTACAAAATTCTATGGAATTAAAACTCATCAGGAGGACGCGGACTTGGGATTCTGTGCACCCCAGAGGAACCTGCACAGTTTAAGGAAAGGACATCCTGAGTTCATCCCTCTGTGGATGTCATTTTGGCGTCTGAGAAAGGTGACAAGATCCCATTGGGAGCACAGGACACAGTCCCCACTGGAATACATCACCTGTCTTCATCTTCCTGTGTTCTCCCATGGATAACAGCCATCTGGGAGGGCTGTTCTCAAAACTGTCCTCTTAATTTCCTGACCTATTTTTTGAGACAACTCAAAGTTATCTCATTTTAACCATGAGAGCACAGAAGTCCTAACCCATTCTCCACTCTGAAGTGCCTCTGCTCAGGGCTGAGCGATCCATGTGGCTCCTGTGAACTCTCCGTGGCCCAGGGTCTTCACCCTATAGGGTGAGGGGCGCCCCCTTCTCCAGCTGCGCTACCTCACCAGTCATGTCGTTTGAGGCATTATTGACCATATGTGTCATTATCTCAGGTTTCATGTCCTAAGCTTGAATAGGACATAAATATCCCTTAAGGCCATGGACAAAAGTAGAAAGAGGTTTAACCCAATTCCTTTCAATGTTTCAGAATCTCCCAGGTGACCCAAGATATGACACAAAGTTATGGACTGCATCCTGTGACCCAGATTCCTTCTGAGGGAAACACACATCTTTGCCCAGAGTTGGGAACTTTCTTTGCGTTCTGTGACCTAGGCACCAAAAGATTCAACAAGCTGGGAATAGAATGGAACTCACTCAACTGACAAAGGACATATACAAAGGAAACCACAGTTAATATCCTACTTGTCAAAAACTGAAAGATGTCTCTGTAATATCGTGACAACAAATGAGACAATGATGTTCATTCTTGGTACTTCTCCTTAAGTACATTGCACTTGAAGTCCTAGACTGGATACTTATGCAAGGCAGAGAAACCAAATTTAACCAGACTGCAAAGGTTCGGCATTTTCCTGAATCAATGGGGCTACCATTAATCATCATCATCATCATCATCATCAATGTCTTTCCCTTCTGAAAAGCCCCTCTCGTGAATTGTAAAAATGAAAAGCTGCTAGCACACTCCGATCGCCACCACACAGGCTACAGGATGGTCACTGTCGTAACCCATCCCGTCCCACAGCACAGAACCCCATGCACACGGCCATCCTTGGGACCCAACTGAAATGCAACAGGAGTAATAAAAACCACTTCAGTTTGACACATCCAACTAGACCCGTGAGTGACATGAGCCCATTGCCTTGCCCTCCACTACATGGGGCAGTCTGGTTTGTGACAGCAAAGATTCTACGCCTACAACTTTAGAATGTGGGTTGGTGACCTCTTTGGTTTTTGAGCCATCCCCTTGTAATTGCTACCTTATAATTGTAAGTTGTCTGCCTTCATCCCCAGCTAAGAGACTTTCCTCCCTTCTCCCCACAGAGTTTGAAACCTGAAACTAAGAGCTTGAACATCATGCAGTCCATGACCAAGGCCACTCAGAAATCACATGCAGTCTGAGGGAGTAGCTGCAGGGACAAGGGCACCTTCACTGTACAGAGGGGACCTCGGAGCCACAGGGATTTCACAGGGGCAATTCAGGGGTCTCTCAACCCACATTATTGAAAGTAAAGTGCTCTCAGGATAAAAATCAAGAGAACGTGGTGCTGTCTGCTGGGCAGGCACCCTCTGATCCTCACACACATCAGGGAGCTCGGAGGAAAGTTGGAGCACAGCACTCCCCAGACGGCTGCTATCCATGAGAGAATAAAAGAAGCAAGAGACAAGTGACATGTTCTACCGGGGGGGACTCCATGTTCTCTGCTCCCCAGCGGCATTTTGTCGCCTGTTTTAGACACCAAAATGACATCCACAGAGAGATGAGCTCAGGACAGCCTTTCCTTAAAACTCTGCAGGTTCCTCTCAGGTGCACAAATGCCTTACCTGTGCTCCTGGTAAGTGGCTCTTTATTCCAGAGATGGGGAGTTGGGAGATGGTGGGATCTAGGCATGTGAGAAGAGGAAAATTGAGGCTAGAGTGAGGTTTGCAGTACCCGCAGAAGGAATAAAGACTCCGAAAGTCGTCCATGGCTCAGGGTTATTTTCTGTATAACACAATGGGGAAATTATCTTTCTAGAATATTTGATCTTTCAATTTAGCAACACAAAGAAGTAATTTTTTTCCTATAAAATAATTAACTTCAGTTTCTATTTCACATTGGTGGATTAAATCATCATCTGCTTGTCATATCAACTGTGAAAGCACATAGCTCCCAATCATTTTAAAGTGAAATGTACTCATTGAGAACCACATATTCATTATGACCTTTGCTTTCTCAAAGAAATATTACATTCATTTTAAAATTTTTCTGGTTTCTTAAAAAAAATGATTTACACCTTCAGAAGGAAATTGGGATCACTGTTCATAACCACACAGTATGCAGCTAGCCCTCCATTTCACAATGTATACTAGTATTTCTTTATGAAGATATTTCCTGTACCAGCTTAAGCTGACAATTTCACATTGAAGGAGTCGCTTGTTAGGCAGTGAGGAAATTCTAATCTGGACGAAAAGGAAAGGCTGAAATTTACACTAAAAACAAAGGAAAAAAAAAAACCTAAGATGTTGAAGGGGAATTATTCTTCTTACCTACATCTCAGAACCATGTGACCAGCCTTCTGTCCTCTGTAGTTCCCGTTTCACTGAGAAGTTCTCGGGAAACTTAGTTAGAATATTCCAGATTTTATGTGTATAAAATCAAGGTTCTTATAACCTTGATTATGCTGAGATCTCTACTTTCCCCCCAGTCTCAATGTATTGATGATACATGGAATGTTTTGCAGCTCCATACATCATGCATTTATTAGAATTGATAAATGTGAAATCTGCCTTGTTAGTAAGCTCCTGACTAATGCACGCCACACTAGTCAGTGTGTGTGTGCGGAAGCACAGCTGGGGAGGAGAACCTGCTGTGAGAATTATTTTACGCTTCTTTTATGAGATGTGCATATCTTCCAGGAGGTTTTCCAACAAATGTCAGCCCAGATATAGCTAATATAAAGGAATATGGAGGTCACACTAGAACAGCTGAGGTCAGTGTGTGTCCAGCACAGTGTGGACACAGCAGGCTGAGTGGGCTTGTGGCTTCAGCCCTCTCTGCAGTCCTCTGCAGCAGCTGCTATCAGTGGAGGCCCCCGAGGGGGAACAACTGTGTGGTTTTCCTTCATCTGAGAACATGAAGAAGTTATCCAGTTCCTTCTGAGAAATTCTCCTATAGGAAAGCTGAGCATTTTTCAGTATTTTTCAAGAATGCTCCACCTAAGATGGGACTTTCTGATTTAACACCAAGATCAACGTTTACTTACACAACCCTGAGAAGCCCTGCATAGATGTGGTCCTAAACTCACAGCTCAATAATGGTAAGACATGCTACCTGGCCAGCTTGTACTATTTGCACTTGGACTTGTAAGGTTCAATTTTATTTTTAAAAATACTTAAAGCAAACCCTGCGTGAGTGAACTTTAAAAAGGGGAGCAAGGGCAGTGTAATTGCCTTCTCAGAAATGTCTCTACAGAATGCATCAAATCCATATCCTTTATACTAACAGAAATCTAAGATTTTATAGGAGACAGAATTGTATACAAGAACACATTTGTGTTTATTCATAAATGGACAAATGTGTGTCCTTTTGTTAATATACATTATTATAGTCACTAAAGCAATTAAGGAGACAGTAAGAGTTTTGTTTTAATCACTTTAGAGCATGTTTATGAAAACACTGAAATGCACTAATACAGTAATATAAAGCTATATCATAAAAGAGTGCTATGAAATATTCTTATAGCCAAGACTAAAACATAGCATCTACCTTCAAAAAAGCTGTATTACAGTCTTGCTTTATTGCTTGCAATAAATATTTCCTATGCCAGCATACTAAATTTGAAAGGGAAGGATACTGATAGTTTTCTTCTCTCAGAGGAGGTTAATCTGCTTGCTGCTTACACCCTAAAGCACATTAGCATGCATTTTCTTTGAAGAACATAACATATGCAGATGTTATAACATTTTGTAGATTACCTGTACAAATATATACATAGAGGCAAGTAAACAATCTCAAAATCAATGAATAAACTCAAGGTGAAACAAATTGCCTTACTTGTAAATTTCTGTATATTGGGCCCGGCGGTGTGGCTTAGCGGCTAAGGTGCTAGCACTGAACGCACCGGGATCCCATATGGGCGCTGGTTCTAGTCCCGGTAGCCCCTCTTCCCATCCAGCTTCCTGCTTGTGGCCTGGGAAAGCAGTCAAGGATGGCCCAAAGCCTTGGGACTCTGCACCCGTGTGGGAGACCTGGAAGAAGTTACTGGCTCCTGGCTTCAGATCAGCATAGCATCGGCCGTTGCGTTCACTTGGGGAGTGAATCATCAGACGGAAGATCTTCCTCTCTGTCTCTCCTCCTCTCTGTATATCTGACTTTCCAATAAAAATACATAAATCCTTAAAAAAATTTCTGTATATTAGAACCAATGTAAGATTTAACACTTAGAATAAACAAAGAATTAAAATGTAGAATGAAAAAGGTTCATGAAACAAAAGCTATGTTCATTTTGGCACAAAATAAATAGCATAGAAATTGGGAAGCATGTTTTACTTAATGACAATCTTATCATTCAGATCCTGTTGGGAGCCGAGCAGCGGGATGCATCCTCCAATCACGGCTGACTGATGTGCAGCTCAGGACAGAGTGGCTTCCAGGAGACAGTGAGGTGGATGGCAGTGTTCCCAGGGGAAAGCGGTGCACTGCGACGGATCCAGAGAGCTGCACGAGGCAGCTGCAGGGACTCATGCTGACAAGAGTTCCAACAAATATTTTTCAACTTTTTCTCTAACATTTACTACACTCATTTTGTCTCCAAAAAGATGAGTAAGAACGGTATGATATCCAGTCTTATTGACATAAGAAATGCCTTTTTGGTTGAAGTCAGCATTGGGATTCCAGCCAATGCCATCCTTCTGCTCTTCCACATCCTCATGTTCTTGCTCAAGCACAGACCCAAGCCCACCGACCTCACCATCGGGCACTTGGCCCTCATCCACCTGGTGATGCTGATCATCATCGGGGTCATAGCCATGGACGTGTTTGCGTCTCAGCAACAATGGGACGACATCACGTGTAAGGCAGTCATCTTCTCCTACCAGGTGATGCGGGGCCTCTCCCTGTGCAACACCTCCCTGCTCAGTGTCCTCCAGGCCATCACCCTTAGCCCCAGGAGCTCCTGGTTGGCCAAGTTCAAACAGACCTCCACACATCACAGCCTGCACAGCTTTTTCTTCATCTGGGTCTTCAATTTGTCCATGAGTGCTCACCTCTTAATCTCCACTGTTGCCACCACGAATCATACGTCCAACAGTTTCATGTTCATCACTAAATCCTGCTCTCGTTGGCCCCTGAATTATTTACTCAGAAACATATTTTACACACTAGGGATCTTCCGGGATGTCTCCCTCACAGGGCTCATGGCCCTCTCCAGTGCCTACATGGTGACCCTCCTGTGCAGGCACAGGAGGCAGTCCCAGCACCTTCACAGCACCAGCCCTTCTCCAAGAGCTTCCCCAGAGCTGAGGGCCACCCGCATCATCCTGCTTCTCACGAGTGTCTTTGTGCTCCTGTACTTGATAGATTGCATTGTGTATTCCTTCTCAGGAATATGGTGGGAAAATGATCCAGTTCGTCTCTGTGTCCATATTTTGATTGGCAACGGCTATGCCACCATTGCCCCTTTGTTGCTAACCAGCAGTGAAAAACGAATGATCACCTTTTTCAAATCCATGTGGTAGCATTAGAGTAATGGTTCCCTTGTTCAGGAATAAACAACATGTCTTTACATGAAGAAATACATCAAAATGATTCATAGATATCCACGGGATATGCTCTCTCTGGGTTCATTGATATCTGTGAAGCTAAGATTTTTCTGTGAAACTATTCACTTTGGCAAATGTTGACAAGTAAGTTATGTACTGTTTAACCCTACAGGAATTCTTGAATAAATCCAAGGTTCCAATTCAAATTAGGTTACAGGAAATGCAGGAAAAGAGAATATGGGCAACAAAGGCAACACTGTGGAGATAACTGGGTTAGTGTCACCTGTGCTCTATATGCTGAGATTGATCACCCATACGCTTAAATATGTACACGTCATCTTGCATCACTCACACCTCAAGAAGGCTGTTACTGTAACAGAGCATCAGCATACACAGGTAACTAGTGAAGATGCATCCAGTTACCCTCAGAACTTGTAACAGGAAGTTCAGAACCAGAGGAGTTCATTGGTACACACTGCACAGTGAGGGGAGTGGATTACAGCAGTGATTCCAATTTCCCTCTAAAGGTGAAATGATGTTTTAAAATGTTTGATGAGTGATTTATACCAATTGTATGCATATTTGTTCTCCATTTCTATCTTTCAAAACCTAAGATTTGATTATTTCTAAAGATCCAATGATTATCTCGCTCCCTGTTTTGGAAGTCTGAGAGCCAGACAGCCTTACCTGCCGGTCCAGCCACACTGGCTGATATGACCACAGGCTGTACATTGCTTACTGCAGGTGAAATCTCTTGCCAAGAGAGCTTTGTTGCCCCTCCAGGCCCTTGTGTTTACAGCGGATGTGGGTCTTTGTGATATGGGTCTTGCCCTGTTACAGACAGCTGCTCACAGGCCAGGGACAGGTGAAACCTTCCTTCAGCCCTCCCAGCTTGCTGTCAGGGTGGGACAGAATCCTACTTTAATTTACTTTTCTGTCCTTTGTGTAACACAAGTCTGTTCTGTCTTGATAGGTTTAAGATATATGTGGGCCAGGCAGCGTGGCCTAGCGGCTAAAGTCCCCGCCTTGAAAGCTCCTGGATCCCATATGGGCGCCGGTTCTAATCCCGGCAGCTCCACTTCCCATCCAGCTCCCTGCTTGTGGCCTGGGAAAGCAGTTGAGGACGGCCCAATGCATTGGGACCCTGCACCCACGTGGGAGACCCTGAAGAGGTTCCAGGTTCCCGGCTTCGGATCGGCGTGTACCGGCCCGTTGTGCTCACTTGGGGAGTGAATCATCGGACGGAAGATCTTCCTCTCTGTCTCTCCTCCTCTGTGTATATCTGGCTGTAATAAAATGAATAAATCTTTAAAAAAAAAAAGATATGTGCAAAGAAGGCAGAAACAAACAATACATTTATCTACAGATACATTTATAAGTAGTACCTAGTTGTTAGAACTGCAATTAATCAAATTCATATGTAAATGTAAATTTAAAGCTGTATACATATACAAAAATACATATGTGTATATCTATGAATGTTTCAACAGTACATGGAGAAATAGAATTAAAAGATTATTTTGTTGCTGGGTACAGGGTGTTTGATACAACAGGGTGCTCCTGCTTCCAAGACCCTAGAAGTAGGACCATTTGCCTTGGGGTCTTCGGAAACATGAACACTCCCTGGGACAATGCATACCAACATAAAGAACTGTGCATGCCTGAACTATTGTGCCAGCACTGCTGATCCACTGCATGACTGCAGTGGTGAATACAGGCAACTGTAACTCACCTAGGACTTGGCATGACTCTACAACAGTTCTGTGCCCACCTCACTCCAGCTCTTTCCCCACACTGCTCTAGCTCTGTTGGGTACAGACAGGAGCAAATTCCCCCTGGGCATGCTCAGCACTGCCATGACTTCAGCAAAGTCACAGGCGACAAAATCAGCTCAGAAGTCAGAAGACTTTCTAGGCACAAATCATGAATTCAGTGGCAAGAGCTACAGGACACCATCCAAAGAACTAATGTTAGAACCATGGGGTTTTTCAGGCTAAGAGAAGTGTATGTATCAGAAACCTCTTTACTAAAAATAATGTAAAACTTCCCCAATCACCCAAGGACAGGAGAATGACAGGATGTGAAGGAGATGTGGCCAGAGAAGGTTCCCACTATGACATGTGGCACTCAAAGTGTCACAATAGGGCCCGGTGGCGTGGCCTAGTGGCTAAAGGCCTCACTTTGAACACACCGGGATCTCATATGTGCACTGGTTCTAATCCCGGTGGCCCTGCTTCCCATCCAGCTCCCTGCTTGCGGCCTGGGAAGACAGTCGAGGATGACCCAAAGCCTTGGGATCCTGCACCTGTGTGGGAGACCTGGAAGAGCTCCTGGCTCCTGGCTTTGGATTGGCACAGCTCTAGCCATTGAGGCTGCTTGTGGACACGGCAGGTCAGAGGCTTGCTGAAGGGCAGCAGCAGGCTAAACTTTTATAGATGTAGAGAAAGGCAGACACAATATTTCCAATCTTTTAAAAAAGAAACCTAGTTGGGTGATGGACCTCACCAACCCCAGCCAGAGTGAGCCAGGGCCCCGAGCCACACAGGCTCACAGCACTTCTGCTAAACCCAGTCTTGGTGGTCTGCTTTGCAGACACGTTGGGTGAGTAATATGTTTTCTGAGGGATTTACTTTCATGTCATTGAAGTGCTATTAGATTGGAACTTTTCCCCTCTGAGTGGTTCTCCACCTAAAGAATTAAAAAGAACAGACCATTTCTCCAGGCCAAATTGTCTGCGCTCTCTGCTTTGGGACGACAATTCCATCTAACTCCAATCACACCTAAGTCCACTGCCAAGAAACCCTGGCTCACACCACAAGCTCTATCACGATTCAGTTCTGATTGTTCTCTTCCTGGAGGCCTGAGTGCGCAGACTCCTTAGGGAGTCAGCCACACAGTGTGCAGGCTCCTGCCTGTGTGCAGACGGGCACACAGGACGAAACAGGACCCCAAGGAAGTTGGCCACCTTCACCCATGGCCCGAAAGGAAAATCTTGAGATCTCATTTAAACTAAAACAGAGTTGGAAGCTTGAGATTAATTTTAGACTTCATTCAGTGTGTGACTAAGGCCACTCAGAAACCAGGTGCTGTGTGAGGAAACGGATGCAGGGACAAGGGTGCCCTCCCACTGTAGGGGGAGGAGCCTCAGCCTCTGGGACTTCACAGGACACTCCAAGAGCTTCAGCCTGTGGCAGAGACACAGCACAGCCTGCAAGGGGTTAAGGCTAATGTGCTCTCAGGGTAAAAGTGGAAGAGCTGGGTGTCATCTACAGTGCTGGACCCTTCTGACCCTCGCACGCAAGCGTCAGGGAAGTCAGAGCAAAGTTTGAGCACAGCTCTCCCCAGTTGGCTGTTATTCAGGAGAGAATACAGGAAGAGGAGAAAGGTGACATGTTCCACTGGGGACTCTGTCCAACGCTCCCCAGCGTGATCTTGTCACCGTTCTCAGACACCAAAATGACATCCACAGAGAGATGAGCTCAGGACGGCCTTCCCTTAAAAAGCTGCAGGTCCTCTCAGGTGCCTAGAGTCCCCACCTGTGCTCCTGGTAAGTGACTATTGCACAGTATCAGCAGCGGGAGGGCTTCTAGGCAGGGTGGGAAAAGGAACAAATCAGGCCTACAGTGAGGTTTTCAGAAGCCACAAAGGAGACGAGGGTTCCACCAGGCTTCACAACTCAGGAAAATTCCCTGTGTAACACAATGGGGAAACTGTCTTCTCAGCATATTTGTTCTTTGGATGTGGCAACACACAAAATTAATACACTATTTTATATAGAAGAATTCATTCTACTGTCATAATTTCATCTGTGTATGGATTGCATGACTTTCATTTGCTTGGTCTACCATCTCTCATTTTTTTTTCAATCACTTTAATCTGCCATAAGTAGGAGCGGAAAAGCAGTTGAGGATGGCCCAAGTTCTTGGGCACCTGCACCCACTTGGGAGACTGAGAAGCTCATGGCTATAGGACCCAAACAGCTGCATCAGCACAAACCAGAACCCACATGGGGGGTAGAGGATTCCTGTGCTGTGCCACTGTGCTGGCCCCTAAAAGCATCTCTTAGTATTTTCTGCTTTAAAAAAAATAATCATTTAAACCTCTAGAAGTAAATGATATTCTTTGTTTTAAAAATACTATGTACAGTTAACCCCTTCCTTTCTGTACAATGTCTACAAGTGGTTTGTCAAAGACCTTTCTCGCCCTGGTTTCAATTTCATAAACATCATACTGAAGGAATCAGCTCTTAGGCTGAGGAGATTCTATTATGAAAAAAGGGAATGGGGTTGAAGTTATACTAAAAAACAGGGGGTGTCCCTCTCTCTCCCAAGAGGGAGCCTTCATCCCAGAGCCCTCATGGAAGGCGCTTTCCCCTTCCTTTTCTCATGCTTACTTTGCGAACAAAACCTCTCTGTCTCAAAAAAAAAAAAAAAAAAAAAAAAAAAAAAAAAAAAAAGCTAAAGCTAAAACAAAGAAAACAGATTGCGATGGGAATTGATCTTTCCCACCCCCTCATGATGGAAACAAAATAGGTCAGAAATACATGTCCAACTGTTCTTTTTCATTCATTAAAAACAACATTTTCACTGGTAAATTCACCTTCTAGAATAAATTTTATATACCTTGATCATGCTTCGATTTATGCTTTTTCCCCAAGCTCAATGCACTGATGACACAAGAATGCAGGTCTACATTCAGCGTGCATTTATCAGAACAATTAAATGTGAACGATTCTCTGTCCTGTTAGTAAACGCCATAGTATTCCACGCTGTTAGTCAGGAACGTGTGTGAGGAGGCATGGCTGGGGAGGACCTGCTAAGAGCACTGCTTTAAGCCGCATTTATGAAAGGCTCGGGTTGTTCAAAATGTTTTATCAGCAGAGAAACAGACACCATGAGTAAAGGAATATAAAGCTAATCATAATGTAACACATGCACATGAATATAAAATGTAGGTATTTGACATGTATGCCCCCTGGAAGCAGGGAGTGTGCTCAGCGCAGTATGGACACAGCTGGCTGACTGAACTCTCATCTTCAGCTGCATCTGATCCTCCATGGAGATCCCCAGGATGTATCCCTGAACACATCCCAAATGTATGGGTTTTCTCCATTTCCATTCTGAGAAAATGAGGGAATTCTGCCAGCTCCTATTGAGGAATCCCCCTAGGCTAATTCTATGGAAAGCAACCAACCACCTACTCAGACAATGGCCTGTTGCTTCCACATGCAAGAAACAGAGAAGAAATCATGGGATCAAGACTGCTCAGAGCCCTCTGTGGAGGCCTCCACTGCCCCCTGCTCCTCACGTAGGGATGGAGCCGGCACATCACAACAGGGCTTCACTCTGCAGAGGTGTGTGCGTGAGGAGCACATCACGGTAAGGATCATGGCTGCAATCTCCACAGAGATCGTTGGTTGCCAAATATTGCCCTGATAGAGCAAACATGTAGAATCTCTAAGTCATGTGCTTGCTTGTATCTGTACATGAGAGAACTAGGGATCAGATTATGAAGTGACAGCAAGTGCTCACACACTTGGTGAATGTCTAACACATTTAAATTCAGGGTCTACACTGAGCATCATTTGGTTTCTTGTGTATCAGAAGTATTTCTCTGAAATGAAACAACATAATGTAACAGTGAGAGACAAGTAACGGCTTGACTCAACCAGTGACAGTTACTGTATAAGGGTGGCCACGTGACTTTCTTTAACATGAATTCACAAAAAGTATGAGGGTTTTCCCTATGCATGCATATTTTATCCGATTTTAAGGGATATAATTGCCTAGTGTGATGGCTCAATTGTGAAAATGCTCGCCTTGCAAGTGCAAGGATCACACACAGTGCCGATTCAGACCAGCTACACTACTTCCCATCCAGCTCCCTGCCTGGGTCTGGAAAAGCAGTAGAAGATGGCAGGGAACCTGCACCCACATGGGAGATCCGGAGGAGAATCCTGGTTTTGGTTCAGCTCAGCTCCAGCCATTGCAGCCACTTAGGGAGGAACCAGTGGATGGAAATTCTTTCTCCATGTCTCTTCTCTCTATAAAATCTGCCTTTGCAATAATAATAAATCTTAAAGAGGGATAAAGAGAGACACGAAGGGGAAAGAACTCACTGTCCCTAACTTGGAAAAATTGAAAGTAAAATTTTAAATAATCAGGAAACGTGCCACATGATGACAGCTTCATGATGCAGACCCTGTTGGAGCCGAGCAGTGGGCTGCATCCTCCAGTCACCACTGACCGGTGTGCAGCCAAGGACAGAGCAGCCTGAGCAGAGTGTGAGGTGGACAGCAGGATTCCCAGGGGAAAGGGATGCACTGCGACCGATCCAGAGAGCTTCAGGATTGAGTAGCTGTAGTTCAGACTGCTCAAAGTAATACTTAAGATACATGATTTTTCTTTTTCCTGACATTTACTAAGTGCATTTTGTCTCCAAAAAGATGAGTAAGAACGATATGATATCCAGTCTTATTGACATAAGAAATGCCTTTTTGGTTGAAGTCAGCATTGGGATTCCAGCCAATGCCATCCTTCTGCTCTTCCACATCCTCATGTTCTTGCTCAAGCACAGACCCAAGCCCACCGACCTCACCATCGGGCACTTGGCCCTCATCCACCTGGTGATGCTGATCATCATCGGGGTCATAGCCATGGACGTGTTTGCGTCTCAGCAACAATGGGACGACATCACGTGTAAGGCAGTCATCTTCTCCTACCAGGTGATGTGGGGCCTCTCCCTGTGCAACACCTCCCTGCTCAGTGTCCTCCAGGCCATCACCCTTAGCCCAAGGAGTTCCTGGTTGGCCAAGTTCAAACAGACCTCCACACATCACAGCCTGCATAGCTTTTTCTTCATCTGGGTCTTCAATTTGTCCATCAATTCTCATCTCTTATTCTCCGTTGCTGCCACAACAAATCACACAGCCAGGAATGTTTTGTTAGTCACTAATTCCTGTTCTGTTTGGCCACTGAAATACTTACTCAGGCACACATTTTCCATGTTGGGGCTCTTCCGGGATGTCTCCCTCACAGGGCTCATGGCCCTCTCCAGTGCCTACATGGTGACCCTCCTGTTCAGGCACAAGAGGCAGTCCCAGCACCTTCACAGCATCAGCCCTTCTCCAAGAGCCTCCCCAGAGCTCAGGGCCACCCGCACCATCCTGCTGCTCATGGGTGTCTTTGTGCTCCTGTACTTGACGGACTGCATTGTGTCTGCCTTCTCAGGGATGGCATGGAATGACGCAGTTCTCCTGTGTATCCATATTTTGATTGGCAATGGCTATGCCACCATTGGGCCTTTGGTGCTAATCCGTAATGAAAAACGAAGGGTTAAGTTTTTGCAATCCTTGTGGTAGAAGGAAGGCTAAGGCCTCAACTGTTCAGTAACAAATAACCTGTCTTTAGTTGACCAAATACTTTGACTTCAAAGTCAATCTTGGGTGCCAACAGGATACACATGCTGAGTTCATTGAAATTTATGAAGCTAAGTTCTTTCCTGCAGAAATATTGACTTTGGTACATGTTGGGAAGTCAATAACGGAGTATCTAACTTACAACAACTACTTGGGCAAATTCAAGGAACGGATTCAATCAGACATCTAACAACCTGAGCTTGCACTTGTGACTGGGGACAGACATGGGGGTCTAAGCAGACACAGAGAACACTGTGGAGGTGACAGATCACAGTCACCTGTGCCACGTAACCTGCCCTCACTCATTTGTACGCCTCAAATGTGCACATGTCGTGCTCTGTCACTGGAACCCCAAGAAGCTGTTACGGCAACACAGGATCAGAACAGACATGTAACTACAAAAGAGATGGATCTGGTCACCTCTGAAACTCAAAGGAACCAGATGAACCCACGAACTCAAACGTTTCATGCATGATTTATGGCAATCATTCTGCAATGGTATCTCAAAAAGCTTAAGGTTGGATGATTCCTAAGGAAAATGCGTTATCGTGTTCCCTGGTTTAGACGGTCCAGCACCAAGTGACCCAGGGTGGGAAAACTACACGCTGTACATTGCTGACCCTGATCAACACCTGCCAAGGGGGCTTTCTGCCCGTCACTGCCCAAGCCCAGGGGGATGAGGCCCTATTTCAGACCCCTCCCAGTCTGTGGTCCCTGGTGGGCTGAAATCCTCCTCTACTTTGCTGTCTTTCTAAATAAATTCTGTTCCGTTTTGACCAGTTGTCTCTGGACATGTAACTTAACAATTATATAGAGAGAAAACACTTATTATCTACCAAAGCCTCTGAGAACTAGTTTTTCTTTTCTAAATGAGAAAAATTGGAAGACACATCAGCAACACATAAATTCTCTAAATTAGCAGTGACACATCTGGAAGTGAAATTAAATTCTACATACAAAGTCTTAAAAATTTTTTTAATAAATTTAATCTACATAATACATTTAAAACTATAAAATGTTACTGATTGTAAAAGACCTTTATTTATGGGAGAAAATTTGTGATTGAGATGGTTTCAAATTCCTCTAAATTTGTATACACACGCACAAGCAATATGTATTAAAAATACACATATAAAGACCTTCCAGAAATCCATGGAGAAATAGATTTAAAAATTATTTTAATTTGTTGCTATAAGCTTTTGCTTTACAGATTACAGCACAGCAGCATTGCAGCTAAGCCTCCACCTGCAGCACTGGCATCCAGTATGAGCACCAGTTCAAACATTGGCTGTCCCACTTCTGATTCAGCTCCCGGCTTCTGGCTTGGGAGAGCAACGGAAGAGGGCTCAAGTGTTGGGCACCTGTACCTGTGGGGGAGACCCAGATGAAGCTCTAGGTTCCTTGCTCCAGCTAAGTCCAGCTCCAGCTATTGTGGTCATTTAGAGTGAACCAGAAAATAAGATATTCTCACTGTCTCACCCCCCCATACTTTCTCATTCTCTCTCTCCCCCTCCCTTCCTCTCTCTACCTCTCTCCATCCCTCTCCATCAGTGGGTGTTATGAATTGGCTCAACCTGGCTTGCCCCAAGACCTGAGCCTAACATATGCTGGTGGGTACTGAAACCTGTCCTGGTCTAGGCTGCTCCCAGTCTTGATTGTTGCTGTCACCTGCAAGGAGTGCATCTTGACAGAGGAGTTCCCCAAGCTCCTCCATCAGGTCTCCTTCCAGCCCGACTTAGTCCACCTCCTGTCCTGGCAGCTACAACAGCCTTGCATAACCAACCCACCCCCATTCTGGCTCACACTGTTGGATGCTACAGCCTTACCTAGCTGGACCACCCCTAGACCCAGCTCTCAGGTAGTTCAGTGGTGCTGACATCTAACCCAGCCAATCCTATACCCATTCTGGTTCCTGTGAGCACCAGCTATCACTGGAGTCCTGCCCAATCTGGAAGAGCCCAGACACAGACCACACCCAAGCCAAGATATACTGCAGTCAAGTCCAGTCCAGTTTGCCACCTGCATCTCTGCTCTTGCACTCACAAGTAGAAACTACAATCCAGCTGGGACACCCCCTTACCTTCCCAACCAGGCCCTGCTCCCAGCCACAGATCTTACGCAAGCCAATGGTTGCTCTGATCTAGCATGGCATAGCCCATCACCTGTCTTGGCCTTTGCTATCAGATGCTGGAATCTGGCCTGGTCTAGCCCACTTCCAGTACCAACCCTCACTATTGGGTGCTGCAGCCTAGCCCTGCCCAGTCTGCCACCATCCCTGGCTTTCAAGCAAACTGGTAGGTGTGATAACCTAGCCCAGCATAACACACGTTCCATCCTGGCTCCTGCACAGTGTGCTAAGAGTTGGCCCGGCCCTGCTCGGTCTGTGCCCCAGCCCCTGAACCAGCCCATGCACTTACCAACTAGTGCAGCAATCTTGCCCAGCCTGAGCAGCACCCAGCACTGACTCTGCTCACCAGCAGGAGCTATAGCCTACCAGGGGAGTTCCCCAAGTTCCCCCATCAGGTCCATTCCCAGAACCACATTTCACGTGTGCCAGTGGGTGCTATATCCTTACTCAACATAGTCTGCCCCCTCTGTCTTGGCCTGTGTGTGTACTGGTGGATGTTGTGGCCTGGCCCACCTCATACCCTATTCCTAGGTGTGCCTATGAGTGTGCAGCCTGGACCAGCCAGGCCTATTTCAACTCCAGTACCAATGAGTGTCAGAGTTCCAAGGTCATGCCTAGCAGATCCTGTCACCCATCCCAGCTCATGAACAGATCAACAGATATTGCAGTTCCACAGGGATGAGCCCCATTTCCTCCCCCAGAATCTGCTGATATACCCGATTCTCTCATGTGCTGGTTAGTGTCATGGTTCTTCCTAACACTACCTGTCTCCTGTTCAGACACTCACTGGTGATTACTGTGATCTAGCCCTGCCAGGTAGGCCCCTAGCCCTAACTTCAATGTGTGTCAGTGGGTGATGGTCAGCAGTGGTCAATGCTAATTAGCCCAGCTCAGGTCTCCCACATGATCGGGAGCATTGACCTGACCCAGAAACGTCCTCCAGCTTCCCTTTTCTGAATCACTTGGCCTCAGCCCCCTCACTTACCTGCAGGTATAGTGACCTTGTCGGCAGAGGTCCCCAGAAGTCATTCCTCACCTGCAACATACACCCTCAGGGGTGCTCCTTTCCACACATCCCTATACCCACACCTGCTCAGTTCAATCTACAGCCTTCATTCCGTGAGCACATGGGTTCCCCAGCTTAGTCTTCTGGCAGGGTGGTATGCTGGCCTGGAGTCCTGTCCATCCACCCTGCATTTCAGAGCCAGTCCCCCGGCACAAATGCTGGCCTTGGATGCTACCCCTCCTACTACCTGGGACTCAAGCATGTTAACGAGTCCGCAAGCCTAGTCTACCAGCACATCATAACAGTTCCAATTCTCATTCGGCTCCCTGCTTATAGTCTGGGAATGTAGTAGAGGATGGCCCAAAGCCTTGGGACCCTCCCAATAATTAACAGTGTTTCACTACTGGGCCCAGTTCTATGGCTAAATGGCTAAATTGTCACCTGGTAAGCACTGGGATACCACAGGGTCACCAGTTGATGTCCTGGCTGCTCCATCTGCCATCCAATTCCCGGCTTATAGCATTAGAATGTAGTAAAGGTTGGCCCCAAACCTTGGGACCCTCTACTCACATGGGAGACCTGGAAAAAGCTCCTGGCTCCTGGCTTCAGATCAGCTTAGTTCTGGCCATTGTCACCATTTGGGGAGTGAAACAACAGATGGAATATGTTCCTATTATTCCTCTCTGTAAATCTGATCAGCCCTTCCAGTGAAAATAAATAAATCTTAAAATGTTATTTTGGAGCAAAAAAAAAAAAGTAACAGAAGAAAGGTGGACAGGAGGGATAGGGAAGGGTTGGAGGAAGAGAGAGATGGATGAAAGAAGGTGATATCATCATGTCCTTAGAATTTTATCTGCAAATCACAATCAATGTTAAAGATAAAATTTTAAATTAAAAATTGTTTTAAAAGAAAAATAAAGATGGCATAGAAAACTAAACCTCTGCCTATGGTGTCAGCATCCCCATATGGATACTGGTTCAAGTCCTGGCAGCTCTGCTTCTAATCCAGCTCCCTATTGGCATGGGAAAGCAACAGCAAATGGCCCAAGTCCTCAGACCTTGCAACCACATGAGTGACCTGGAAAAAGCTCCAGGCTCCAGGCTTTGGACTGACCCAGCTCCAGCTGTTGTGGCCATGTGGGGAGTAAGTTAGTGGATGGAAGATTCTCTGTGTATGTCTCACTCTTAAATAAATCCTTAAAAAGGAACTAAAAATATGGAATAAAATACAAGAAAATTAATGTAATAAATTAATTTTTGAAAGGCATGGCTATTCGACAAAAGATTTCTCCCTCTCAAAAAAAAAAAAAGTACAAATTAGTAAAATCAGAGTAGAAAAAGATGACCATGAGTGCCACAGAAATTCAAAAGACCATGAAGGGCTGTTAGAAAAACTGTATACCAACAAACTTGGAAAACGGGGAAAATGGATGTTCTGAACACATGACTAACTAAAATGTAACGGAATCTGAGCAGATAAGTCACGGTCAATCAACTGACTTGTTGATTAGAGAGCTCCAAAGACTAGCTGAGCACAGAATGCTTCCTCATTTTACATTACTAAACATTGGAAGGGTAAGTAATGCGAATTTGTTAAACTATCCCTACAACATGTGTAGACAGTGGGATGCTGGACTGTCTGACATTGTACCAACAATGTCGGGGTGCACTTAAATGAGACTGATAGAATTCTGATTCCTTATGAAGGACTACACTATTGTAACAAAATGGGGAAAATCTGATGGGGGTGGGCATTTTGGGGGGTGGAAATCCCAGCCTATATGAAGTTGTATCACATAATTCAAAATTCAAAATAAAAATATATTTTAGAAACAACAACTATCCCTAGAATTGATAAGGAAGGAACCCTCCCAAACCCATTGCACAGTTGTAGCATTATTCTGATACCAACACCAGATAAACACACAAGCAAACTCAACAAAACCTACGCACCAAAACCCCTGCTGCATGCAGAGCAAAACTACATCCCAGCCACACACACACACACACTGCAAAACTACACCCCAGCCACACACACACACACACACACACAAACTGCAAAACTGACTGCAAAACTACACCCAGCCGCCACACACACACTGCAAAACTGACTGCAAAAACTACACCCCAGCCACCACACACACACTGGGAAACTGATGGCAATGGTACTAAAAAAATGTACATTTGATCAACTGGGTACTATCATGATTCAAGCATTGTGAGACATATGCAAATCCATAAATACAAAGCAACAGGTTAGAATGAAAAATGTGATTTCAACATGCAGAAAAAGCATTCCATAAAATTCAGCATTTGTTCATTAAAAATCCTATTAAATAAATCAGCTAGAACAATAGTTACCAAATCATAGAAATAGATTTAATCTATGTACCTTTAAAAGAGGATTTTTAAATGTCTTGCTTGTTTGCATTTAGAAATTTCATCGTAACAGTAACATTAGCTTTTTGTTTCTAAAGAAGCTACAAAAATAAAATTCAGTATAAATAAAAATATCTCAACACAGTAAAGGTTATATATGATAAGCCCACAAGTCACCATCACGCATAGTAAACAAAAGGTGAAATTGTTCCAAAATCAGAAATAAGGCTAGGATGCCAACTTTCACTACTCATTAAATACAGTATAGGAAGTCATATGCAGCAATCAAACTGCACAAAGAAATCAATAGCCTCCAAATGGAAAGAACTCACATTAGCATGTTTGAGATGATTGTAAATTAAGAAAAACAAATACTCCAACAAAAAAATGTTAGCACTCACATATTCAATAAGGCTGAAGATAAAAAATCAGTTTTAGACACCAAAAACAAAAGTCCTGAGAAATAAGTCAAGAAAGCAGTCCTATTTCCAATACATTTTTAAAAAGTACCTAGGAATAAAGCTAATCAAGCAAATGAGTGACTTCTGCAATAACCAAACACCAATAGAACCACAAAACATAAACACACAAAAAAGATCACCACTGGAAAAAAAAACTTATATAAATATCCATATTACCCAAAGCAATCTATAGATTCAATAATATTGCTGTCAAATTTTTGTAAACAATGTTCTTCACAAATCTAGAAAATACAATCACATGTTCATATGGAACACAAAAGACAAATAGAGGAGACCTTGAGTGAAAAGAACAGAAATTGGAGGCAATCCAATGCTTAACTTCAAATCACTCCACAAAGATGAAATAACAAGAAAAGCGGGGCACCAGCACAAAAATCAGACACAATGGTGTGGGTATTGTGGCACAACAGGTCAAGATGCTGCTTGGCACACCAACATTCCACTTCCAAGTGCTTGGGATCAGGCCAGCTTTTGTTTCTGACCCAGCTTCCTGCTAGTTCACTTGGGAAGCAGCAAATCACGGCCCGAGTGCTTGGGTGCCTGCCACCCACATGAGAGATTCCCATGGAGTACCTGCTGCAGGCTTCACCTCTGGTGGTTGTCAGCACGTGAGGAACAAACCAGAGGGTTGTTCTCTTCCTTAGAAATAAAAACATACATGCAGCAGAGAACAGAATGGAGAATCCAGAAACAAACCCATGTGCACTGCCCTCTGATTTTTACTGAAGACAGCAGCAACATGCAGGAGGGACAGTCGGCAATAAGCAGTACTAGGGAACCGCATTTCCACATGTGGAGCTGAATTAGTTTTATCTCTCAATTATACACACAAAAAACCCAAAATATCGAAGACACAACTATAAGCCTTAAGCTCATAAAACTACTTGAAAATAAGAGAATTACTTAAGACATTGGTCTGGCAGATTTAAAAGCAATTGACAACGGAACCATAAACAAAATACAATGTTTCTTCACAGTAAAAAACAAACAAAACTGAGTTAAGCATTTATGGAATGAGAAAAGATCTTTGTAAATTCTTACTCAAGAGATTAATAGCCAGATATGTAAGGAACACAACAATAACCCAATTTTAATATGCAAATATCACAATGTGTTATCACCACACTCCAGTTGGAATGGTTATTGTCAAAAAATAACAACACTGCTGGTGAGGATACATGGGGAATTGTCAGGCAAATCCACATCATCATAGGGAAAAATCTTTGGTGGCCCCTCACCAACCCAGAACTAGAAACGCCACAGCATCTAACGGTCACACAGGCTCATGGCCGGATGAGCTGAAACCAGTCTGCCAAGACACCTGCACCGTGTGTACTGGAGCACCGTGTGTACTGGAGCACCGTGTGTACTGGAGCACGGTTCACGGCCAAGGTGGTGGGTCCCCAGGTCTCAGTCGTCAACAGAGGGAAGAACACAAGGCAGGCAGAGCGTGCTGCACAGCCGACCACTGTTCAGGCGTAAAGAGTGCAGCAGGGGTGGCAGTGAGGGTCATCATGCTCAGTCAGGCACAGGAAGACAAAGAGCTCATGTTGAGCTCACCAAAGTAGACAGAACAACAGTGGTTCCCCAAGCCCAGGAAGGAGCAGGGTGGCGGAGGAGAGGGGGTAAGTGGGTCGTGGTACAGGGCTGGCAGTCGGACACACAGAACTAACTCCATTGTTCTATGGCACATCAGGATAGCGATGATTGTCAATCATTAATTGAACACTTCAAAGCAGCTAGCAATTTCAATGTTCCCAACACGAAGTAATGTCTGAGGTGACGGGCATTCTAACTGAAATTTCACAATGTCTATTAAAACCTCCCAGTACAACCACAGTATTGCAACATAGAATACGTTAATACTGAAAAAAAAAAAACCTTGCTGGTACAGAATCACTTCAAAAAAGAAAGCATCAGCAGCACTTTGAAGACCAAACAGAGCTTGAATTAGTAACCCAGACAACAGCAGGTCCTTAGGAGGCGCACCTGTTCACCCGGAGGAACTTGGTTTCATTTGTTGGGAGTTTATCAATCAAAAGGTGTTGCCAGATTTTGAACCCGAATGCAACCTCAGCAGAGCAAAGCTCATGGCACCCCTAGTTGCCCAGTGACCCATTTCCTGCGTGCAGTCAGACCTGGGAGCAGGTGCTACTCATAGCTAAGACGCCAGCTTCCCACATCCCAACCCGCTAGGGCTTCTGACTCCAGCTTCCTGCCCACGCAGACCCCAGGAGGCAGGTGTGACCACTCAGGGACCAGATCACAATGAGAATGGACTCCTTGGTTGGGCCCAGTGACCCCACAGCCAGGCCTTCGGGTGCAAGTGGGGAGTTTGGCCAGGGGATGGGAGCTTCACTTCTCTCAACTCCTCTCCTCCCCCTGCTCTCTCTCACATAAATGAAGTTTAATAATAACATTTTATAAAGACTGTTAGAAGCAACCATTCTGTTCACTTGTTCGACCGTTTGTAGGACCTCAGACCCTCGGAAACCGCGCCCCCAGACCTCACTAAACAGGGAGAACAACCACAAAAGCCAAACCCTGGACTCTCTAGTTAACAGCTCAGCCAGAAAGCAACGCATCCCTCCGTGCCGTGGCCCTGCCATGGGCCCCCAGAAACCAGCGCTCAGCCCCATGGCCAGCCAGAGAACCCCCGAGAGACGCCAAGAAAGGGCCCCACAGCCTGGCAGGAGAGGAGCCTGAACAGGAGTCCAGATGGGGCCCAGAACCCTTCCACCCAGAAGCCAGGGCCGCGGGGCGCACTTCCAGGAGCCTCCTGTCGCCCACCTGGCACGCGTGGGACTCACACCCCGCTCCCCACCTGCCGGCCACCTACCTGGGCACCTGAGCTGCGAGCCTTGCCAGTTCCCCAAGTCCTGGCAGCCGGTTTCTCCCGGGAGGTCCCGCGGGGTCGCGGGGTCGCTGCAGGTCGGGGTCCTGGCGCACGGGCAGGCGCGGGCCGTCCCGGTGGGAGCCGGAGGCCGCAGCGCAGGGTCAGCCCCGACCAGCGCCGACCACCTGAGCTCAGCTGCGTCTGGGCGGAGACCAACCACGTGGCGGCTCAAGTAGCTGAGCGCTGAGTCCGCGTTCCTCCCTCACTTGTGAGGTGGAGGGTGCATTAGCACCCACCTGAGGACGCCCACACTCCTCAGCCTTTCCTGATCTGCTTAATGTCACGGAAATAAGTACACCTTTTCTTATAAAAGAAAAAGAGTAGGCGTGGTTATTGTCATCTCGCATAAAGCGGATTTTAAGTGAAAAAATAAAAAGCCTCTTGGAACAAGACATATTATTATAAATACGAGGAGGAATTAGATGATTTTTGGCTGCAAACGCTTACATTTAGGGGGAGAGGCTCTCGAATGAATAAACCTAACTTCGCACCTGAAGGAATTGGAGAGAAAAGATAAAACCAACCCTCCCTCCAACTCCCACAAAGGGAGAAAAAGCCTGAAGGAATGAACAGATTAGCAAGGAACCAAATGGGCAACATTAAAACAAGGGAAGGAAACCAACTGGATTCCTCAGGAGCAGCGGCAAAGCTACAACTTTTACCTGAGGTGAAGGGAGACGTGGTAAACAGCTGAAGCAGAAGATGGCGCTGAGGAGGTCGCCACCAAGTTCACGGGAATACTAACGATCTAACGGATCCCTTGGCACGGCTGCATGCCGAGAAGGTAGACAGCCTGAATAAAAACAACACATCCCTAGAAATACAACAATGACCAGCACTGACTGTGAGGGGTGTAGAAAATCCAGACACAGATCTGAGGACCGAGCGTGAAGTGGGCAGGATCGAGCTGGACTACAACACCCGTTGGTTCGTGTGGAAGACAGGGCTGGAAACAGAACTGACCCAGCAATAGCAACGACCAGCATGTGCATAAGCTGATTGGCACGACGGACGGTGTTGGACCTGTACTAGCAAACTCATGCAAGAATCAGGCCTGGGATCATCTCAGATGAAGTTTCTTTGGCGATCCCTCCAACTGAACTGCTGATCTCAGAATCCCAACCATGAAGAGACTGTCAGCCAGTGGATTCTGAATAGGTAATTTGTTTCATTGCAATTGGAACGGCGAGATTGGCAGCAATCCAGAACTGCTCAACTATCAAAACTGCTTGAGCAGGACCCTCGGAGTGCACCTCACGTTGGGGATTGGGATGGATGGGAGGCTGGGTGGGCCTTTTCCCTTTGTTTCTCCCCTGACCCTAGATACAAGGAAAAAATGATATTAGTGTGGAAACAATGGTATTACCCATTTTCACCCTGTAGCCCTTGACCCTTTGCACCCTAATCAACTAAGTAAGATTATTTTAAAAATAATTTAAAAAATAAATAAATTTTATGATACAATTCTATAGGCTCTGGGATTTCCCTTACCCCCTCCCAAAATTCCCTTCCCCAGATTGGTTTCTCATATATTATTACAATAGTATAGTCCTTCATAAGCAGTCGTAAATCCATCATTCTGTTTCACTGTATCGTAACATTGAGGAAAATGACAGAGAGTCCAAGCTTCCAATTGTCAAGGTATGTTTAAGAGTTTCATTGGTAGTCCATCTTTGGTTCGGAAGTAGAGATGCATTCTGCATTGTATCTTCACATCTGCATTTGATAGTCTCTATTACAGCTACTATTCATTTCCTTAAATGAAAAGACATAAAATCAATAACAGGAGTAAAGTTTAAAAAATTTACAACACCATGGAATTAAATAACAAGCTACTGAATAACGAGTGTGTTGATCAAGAAATGAAAAAGAAAACAAAAAACCTTGGAAAAAATGATGCTACTGCATGATCTGTTAGTCAGTGGACAATTTAATAAAAGAAACTATTTTGAAGAAATGAAAATAAAAACAAAAATTCCAAAACCCATGAGTTGCAGCAAAAACAGTATTGAAAGGGCTCTCAATTTTGTATTTTGCATAAAGCCTGCCTTATATCAAAGAGAACATATGATATTTGTCCTTTGGGGATTGACTTACTTCACCTAGCATAATGGTCTCCAGTTGGGACCATTTGGTTGTAAATTATAGAATTTTATTCTTTTTAATGGCTGAGTAGAATTCTATGAAGTAGATGTATCAGTTTCCTTATCTATTCGTCTTTGGATGGGCATTTGGGTTGTTTCCATGTCTTTGTTATTGTAGATTTTGCTGCTGTGAATTTAGGATTACAGGTTACTGTCTCACATGCAGATCTCATTTCCTTTGGATATATTCCCAGAAGTGGGATAGCTGGGTCATATGGCAGATCAATTTTCAGCTCTCTTAGCACACTCCATATTGATTTCCACAGTGGCTGCAGTAGCCTACACTCAACAGTGAAGAAAACTTTCTCCCCACATCCACACCAGTAGAGTTCTGAATGTAGGCCAATCTCATTGGAGTTAGGTGGAACCTCAATGTGGTTTTCACTTTTATTTCCCAGATAGCTATGGAGCCGGAGAATTTTTTTCATATGTCTATTATCCATTTGAATTTGTTCTTATGAAAAATGTCTGTTCATTTCCTTCAACTTTTTCTTCACCGGGTTATTTGTTTTGTTGCCACTGGGTTTCTGAAGTTCTTTGTAAATCCTGGATATTAGTTCTCTGTCGGTTGTGTAGTATGCAAAGATCTTTCCCCATTCCATTGGTTTTTTTCCCTCACTTTGTTGATCGTTTCCTTTGCTGTTGCAGAAGGGATTTTTAGTTTGATGTAGCTCCATTTGTTTTGGCTTTCACTACCTGTACTTTTGGTATTTTTTTCAAGGAGCCTTTCCCAATTCCTACATTTTGAAGAGCATTTCCTATGATTTCCTTTCCTTTAATAGTTTGATGGTTTCTGGATACAAATTGAGGTCCTTGATCCATCTAGGGCTTATGTTTGTATAAGGTGACAGGTGTGGGGGGGTCTTGCTTCTTACTTCTACAAACTGTTATCCAAATTGTCCCAACATCAATTGTTGAAGAGACCAGACTTTTCCTCTGGATTATTTTCAGTTCTATTGTCCAAGATTAACTGAACACATGTGGACTCCCTTCTGGGATTTGCATTCTGTTCCATTAATTTTCTCTGCTTCTGTACCAGACTGTTTTGATGACTACTGCTTAAGTATCTGTCTTGAACTCTGGAATTATGATTCCTCCAGCTTGATTTTTATTCTTCAGAATACCTTTGGCTACTTGTGGTCTTTTGTGGTTTCAGATGAGCTTTTGTATTATCTTTTCTATTTCTGAGGAGAATGTTTTTGGAGTTTTGATTGGGATCACGATGAATCTGTATATTACTTTGAGTATTATGGACATTTTGATTATGTTGATCCTGCCAATCCAAGAACATGGTAGGTTTTCTCATGTTTTAGTGTCTTCTTCTGTTTCTTTTTCAAATGTTTTGTCATTTTCATAATAGAGGTCTTCCACATATTTGGTTAGGTTGATTCCAAGGTATCTGAGATTTCTCTCTGCTATTTTAAAGGGAACTGTATTTACAATTTCTTTTCTCAGCCAGGGAGTTATTTGTGTATACAAGGTCAATCAATTACATTCATTAATTTTGTATCCTGCTACCCTGCCAAATTCTCTTATGAGATCCAATATTCTCTTGATTGAATGTTTTGGTACTGCTGTGTAGCAAATCATGTCATCTGTGTACAGGGCTCAATTTAATTCCTCAGTTCCAATTTGAATTCCTTTAATTTTTTTTTCTTGCCTAACAGTTCTGTCAACGATTTCCAATACTATATTGAATAGCAGTGGTGAAAGTAGACCTCCTTATTTAGTTCCAATTCTTAGTGGAAAAGCTTCCAGTCATTTTCAATTCAGCATGATGCTGACATGAGTTTCTCTTATATTGCTTTGATTGTGTTGCAGAATGTTCCTGCTATGCCTATATTTCTTAAGGTTTTTAGCATGGAGTAATATTGGATTTTGTCAAATGCCTTCTCTGCATCTGTTGAAATGATCATATGGTTTTTTTATGACACATTTTTATGGAAAAGTCAGATACAAAGACGATGGGAGAAAGAGAGGAAGATCTTCTGTCCATTGATTTACTCCCCAAGGGGCTGCAACAGCCTACACTGAGCTGATCCGAAGCCAGGATCCCAGAGCTTCTTCCAAGCCTTCCATGAAGGTTCAGGGTCCCAAGGCCTCTGTGCCATCTTTGCCTGCTTTGCCAGGTCACAAGCAGGGAGTTGGATGGGAGGCAGGGCTGCCAGATTAAAACTGGTGCCCACATGTGATCCCAGGGCATGCCAGGAAGGACATCAGCTGCTAGGCTACCATGCCGGGCCACACTGAACTCATCTTTAAACCCAAATTCTCTTTCTGCACCTTCTGGAACTCCTATGACTCTTATTTTGGCCTTTTTAATAGTGTCTCTCAATTCTTGAATACTTTTCTTAGCTTGATTCAGTTTCCACCTCTTTAATTGTTTCCCCATTCTGGCAAGAAATATTTTCCAATTCTGAGATCCTTTCTTTTGCCTCACTCATTATATTATTGAGATTTTCCACTGAATTTTTAATTTGATCCATTGTTCTTAATTTATAATATATCAACTTTCATTTGACTCATAGCTGTAGTTTCCTGTATAACATATTCCCTAAATTCCTTGAACTCCTGTATGTGATTCTCATTGTTGATAAGATAAAATAAGTTTTTAAAATTCTTTATTCCCCATTTTCTCGATGTCTTGCTCAGTTAACTCTGATGTTGACGAATGCTTTTGCTCCTTTGCAGGGGAGGCATCAGTAATATTTATTGTATCTCTGCCCTTGGTCATTGCTAATCTGGCTAGGAGATTCCTCTCAGGGCTGGCCTCTTAGCTGTGTTGTACACTGTTCTTTTTTTATGGAGCTGTATCCTTCCTTCCAGCAATGTTCAGTCCCAGGTTCTTGTGCTAGGCTTCTACCACAGTCTCCATTACGCTGCTTCTGGAACACTACTCCCCAGCCCCTGTGATTCCATGCTGTAGCTGTACATTTGTCTGCATAGCTTTTCTCCCACTCCCACCTCCAGCAATGCCTGGGATAAGGGAGATGCCAGCGGTCCTAACTCACTGGATGCTGGCCTTGCCAGAACCTGCTGGCTAGTAGGTCTGAGGGCCACCCAGACCTATTTTGGTTGGAACCATAATGCCTGATTAGCCCATTGGACCAATGCAATGCACGAAGCCAGAATTGATTTTGCTATTGGTTTTGTGCTTGCAAAGCTCCAAATTTCATTCCATTTAATGGCTAAGTAGTATTCTATAGCATGGATATACCACATTTTCTTCATTCACTCCTCTTTTGACAGGATAGGTGCTAAAATTTGCTGGGTTTTATTCTATCAACTTTCAGAGTTTGTTAACTAAGCTTGTCTATGAACTAAAACTTTCTATATTCCATGAAACATGGAGTTTGCAAATAAGTAAGAGTACAGGAGTATGTGTCTTGCCAGCTCCTTCACTGGCAATCATTGTGGTCCAGGTGATCTCCAAATTCCAGCAGATAGGCAAAATGTGGGAGATAAAGTGGTTAAAAGACAGCAGTGTCCCACACAGGAGTAGGGAGTGACAGCCCAGAGACCACAGGCTTTTGGCTCTCACCAGCACCTGATTCAAATGCACAAAGAAGGCAACAGAGTCTCAGAATCAGCCAGAATCAAGGGACCCTGCCCCTTCCTTTCTCACACTTGCTACTTCACTGCACGAGCCAACCTCCTATGCCCACAAATGGAAGGAAATGGAAAGACAGGGCAACATATACTTATAATTTTCCTTTTAGGCTTTTGTTATCATCAATAAACCAGGGGCAGAGATTGTTGGTAGTTGCCTGTGAGTCAAGGTGTAGCAGACACAGCTGGTTTTTGCAGCTCTTTCATTATCCTAGTACAAATAAAACCCACATGCGTGTGCAAACTACAGACTATGAACTAGATAAATTGTGAATTCCAGATGCAAGCCCAATGCTCTTACATGTTATTTAAAATTGACATGGTATAACTACAGACATGTATTGAAATATATGATAATAACATAAAAACATTAAATTATATTGAAAATATAATTAAAGAGCAAATAAAAGCACAACTGCACATCACAACTTTGATTTAGAATGGTGAGGGCACTTGTTTTCTGCTTGAACAAGGATCCTGACTTTTCAGTTTACTCCAGTCTCACCAATGACGTAGTCAACCAAACACAATGACAAGAAGTCTGACTCCGTGGAAAATCAGCTGAGTCTAGGACCCAGCAAAGTAAACACCAGAGGACACTGAACATCTTCCATCAGAAAGTTTTCCCAGAGCACGACAGTGGCCCTGGAACTCACCTCAAAGATCTCCCAATCGTCAAAGCAGAAACGACTGGAGCAGTAAAATGAATGACAAGGCAAGTGGTTCAAAGTACAAATATATAACCAACACTGACATTCACACAAAAAAGCATTGCAAACAAAATAAAAGGATTGCATACATACGTAAAATTAGGAGAAGAAAAAGTGAAACAGGATTAAAAACCATATGTTCAGATAGAGTCCCCTCCAGAAGGGGGTACATAATGCCTTCCCCTTGAGGGTGGGCTGGGCAGGGGTCTTGCTTCCACAGCAGAAAGCAGAAGGGTGACAGGGGGCTGCAGTTGCTTGAAGCTTCTGCTGCACTGTCCAGTCCACCCAAGGCCCACTGACGGCAGATTTCACATCGCACCAGGCATAGTTTGCAGTTTGTACACTTCCATTGGTCACCCTTTATATTTCCACTTCTTTGTAAAAATAATCTCTTCACCCATTTTATTTTTATTAACTCTACTTTTCAACCAGAGTCACAAAGGGGACCTTGAACATGAGAGCACAGGAAACAAAGTGAAGAGCCAGCAACACCCAGGGAGCAGGTGCTCCGAGAGAGAGTGGACCTGGGGGAGGGGACCCTCACACGCTGTGGGGAGATGAACTCAAGCCCCACATGCCACTGCACAGTGTGGAGAATGGAGGGGGGACTAAAGTGACCTCAGAATCACCATGGGGTTGATGGGGTGGGCCCTTCCTAATGAGTTCAACAAAATGAAATCAGAGTTTCTCCAGATCACTTTGTCTGACATCTCTGCTTTGGGAGAACAATCACATCTGAACCCAGGGTTCCTCCAATGCCAGGAACTCCTGGCTCACACCACATCGCTGCATCATGGTTTAGTCCCCATTGTTAGTGCCACAAGAGGTCAATATGTGGATTTCTCAGGGCATCAGCATGCAGTGCACAGGTTCCTTCTGCTGTGCAGAGGTGTGAGTTTCATCCCCTGAAAGATGTATACCACCAACCTGCAGGGGCTGCAGTTTTGAGTCCATGTGAATCAGTAGGCAGAAGATTTACCTAAAGAAATTTATAGAGAGAAGTAGAGAGAGAGAAAATCATTCAACCTCAGAAGAGATTTCTCTTTCTATGTTACTTAAGAGTAGAACGTGATACCTGAAACTAAGAGCTTGGACATCATGGAATCTATGACTAATGCCCCTCAGAAACCAGGTGATGTGTATGGGAATGGGTATAAAGAAGAGGCTGCCGTCCTACTGTAGCGAGGACTCTCAGCATCTGGGAACACTTAGAGGGCCTCAGCTGTCTTTCAGTACACAGCAGAGGTCTCACACAGTGTGGAAAAGGTTGGAACTTAGATGACAGTACTTGGTATGTCTAGCCTGGGCTGCTTCTGGTCCTCACACAAGTGTCGAGGACCTCAGAATAAAGTTTTGAGCATAGCTTAATCATCCACGAGAGACTATAGAAAGACGAAGAGACAGATGGCATGTTCCACTGGGAACTCCGTGTCCTCAGCTCCCCAGAAACATCTCATCACCTTTCTCAGACATCCACAGAGAGATGAGCTCAGGACGGCCTTCCCTTAAAACGCTGCAGGTTCCTCTCAGGTGCACGAATCCCCACCTGTGCTTCTGGTAAGCGACTCTTCCACAGATGGGGATCAGGGCTGGGTGGGCTCCTAGGCAGGGGAGGAAAGGGAGAAAATAGGACTAGAGTGAGGTTTTTAGAAGTCTCAAAAGAGATGAGGGCTCTGATAGTCTTCCGTGACTCACAGGTGTTCTCTGTGTAGCACAATGTGAAAAGTATCTTAGAATATTTGATCTTTTAATTTGGGAGCCAGTAAAACTTTTGCATTTATTCATATAGAACAGTTAACAGATCAATTGTAGTTTCCCATTCACTTCTCTGGGTGAAAAAATGTATTACTTGACTTTCAAAATGTACAGTTTCTAATTATTTTATAATACAACTCTACTCTCTCATAACCACACATCTCCCTGGTATCACCTATTGGATGAGTCTAACTCTAAGTTTTCATGTGATATTATCAAATCTATTCTTTTATGGAGTAGTTATAACTACCACTTAAAGTTATGTGAAAGTTTGTTTTAAAAAATAATTTTAAAAATGCTTTAGATGGACATGAGAATCTTTGTTCAAAACAACGTTTGGAAAAGTTAAGCATCAGCTTCTTACACACTGTCTACAAGTCTCAGAAAGAGGTTTCTTGTCCTTATAGTCACAAATGTCATATTGATAAAATCAGTTTTTAGCCAGTGAGGAAATTCCAAAGTAGAGGATGGGGAAACAAGGTTGAAATTACACTAAAAAGAAATAGAGAGACTATGTGAGGATTTATTCTTCCTACCAGCAAATTTTGAAAGAATAAAATCTCATAAAAAATTTTAAAGCCCCTCTCTGTTTTACTGATAAATAATCCACAAATGATTTTAGGAGGAAAGTCCAAATTAAAAATAATTTTTATATACATTGATGTCGATGCTGATTACTCATGCATGAGATATTATTGATGCAAGATTTATTGTTTCTGTATAATCTGTATTATCTATCATATGTTAATTGGAACAGATAAATGTTCCTTTTTAGGAAGATACAGACAATATGGAAAAGGACAGTGAAATTTGCTTCAACAGGAAATAGGCTGCTCCTACTTCACTTGATTGCAGAAGCCAATGCAGGACCGTCTTGTTAGTGTCTGTGAAACGCTGGAAGTTTTCAGTGAAAAACGCCCTCTGAATATTCCTGTGCTGTTCTGTGGGATAGCAAGAACTACTCTGATCGTAATTTTTCTCAGACTACACATAAAAACACTGGTGCCCTAAATACCCAAGGGTAAGCAAGCACTCTGAACTGTACTTTAAAATACTTTCAGCTTGCATCACAAATATTCTTAACAGAGTTCTCCAGTAAATAGCTGCCGTTCACTTACGTAAGTATTTCCCAAGGTTGTTGTTTGCTATTCATGTGTGTCACGGCATCTCTGTGCATCACACTAACACCTCTTTGGTGAAAACTTTGTGCTGTTGTTAGCTGTTCCTCCAAGGCTCTCTTCAGAAGTCTCCAGTTTGAGTTGTCTAATACACAAAGAGAAAAAGACACTTTAACCACAGAATTCCTAATATGTGTGCACTAAGTATGGTCACTGTCAGCTACCAGACCGTGATAGTAAACAGCTATACACCAATGACCAAAGTATGTTTGTGTGTGTCTAAAGCTTATTACAAGTGCTGGACATAAGTCCTAGTATTTACTCATCAACTCAGGCCTAAGACAGATGCACGATTACGCTCAGGCTACTGGGGAAAGAACATACGCCCTCCCTCTTCTTTCCCTCACCCTACATCTGTGCACCCACCAGGTCATAAATAGAAAACTTGCACTGGGGTCCCCTGCGGGTTTTCCTTCTTCTATCTCCACTTTCTGTTCTCTTCTGACCACTAGTTCAGGTGCATTGACCCAAGATTTTTTCATTACTTTATGATCAGTCTGATGATGCCATGACCACAGGATTTGGAGAAAGAATGTCAGAAGTGACTGCCTCCTTGTTTTGGGTGGCATAGGGAGTCCAATAGCATCCAGTTCCTCCTGAAGGGTGATTAGTCTTCACAGTCAATGAACGCCTAGTGGCAAATTCTCAGTGAAATACTGATGTTCTTTGACATGTCTTATTCCATGTATTCTTAGTTCTCCTAACTTTCTGACTTAACCTCTCCTTCCTCTCCTATGGTGTGCCCTGTCCCAATGAAAACTCTTTCAGAACTTTCTTCCATATCATTTGCTCTATGATCTATGTCCTTGCGTTCTATTAAAGGTCAGTTTGCTTTCACCTGCCTTGGGAGGCTTGATTCCTCAGGAGGGCAGGTTCCGTCTCAGCACTATCACTCCTAGGAGCCATATCAAGGAAGATCTCCTAGCTCTTCCTGGGCTCTCCTACACTATGCTGTGCTAGTCAGCATTGTGTACTAGGAGGAACAGTGGAAGAGAACTCACTAAGAACACCTGTTTTAGCTTCTTTTGTGAAACATTCATATCTTGGAAAGTGTTTCTCTAATGAAATGTCAGCTCTCAAATAGCTATCACTATGATATTGACATTCCTTTTCTTAGAATAATAAAGTAAGAGACAGACATACAGCATGTGATCCAGTGACAGTATTAGTGTGTACTCAGCAGTGTGGGGACAGCTGGGTAAGCAGACTCTGGTCTTTAGCCCCTTCTACTGGTCCTTCCGGCAATACTCAGTGGGTGCCCATGAATGCAGCCAAATGTGTCATTTCCTTGATCAACATTCAGATAAAATAGAAGTTTATCTGCTCCTTCGGGGCAATTTCCCTTAGAGATATGATCCATCCTTTGCAATCATATTTCCTGCCTTTCCATATACAACTCCCTGATAAACACTGAACTTCAGTAATGCCTCAATCACAACTGACCTCTATAAGATAACAGGTTAGTTTTATACTATCATGTATTCACACTTAGAAGGTTCTATTTTATAATCTGAATTAAAGCAAAGTCTACATAAGGAATTTTAACATGTTTGAATAAAATTGAATTAAAAGATGTTTATTTTTGCAAAATAAATTTTTAAATCTATGCAGTTTTTTCTATGCATAGTTTTTAATAGAAGCAATTTAATGAAAATTTTAGAGAACATTTTTCTATATAGAGCTAAATTTTCTTTTTTAAAACAATATTTCAATGTTTTTTTAAGTCCCAACATGATCCAAATATACCACGGAAATCCTCATATTTCAAATGACTTAAGAAAACAGAAATTTGGAACGTTTGCATTGCAAACTTTCGGTATTATATTAAAATATTTATATCTATCAGATATTACTTTAAAGCACGATCAGCGTATTTCATCTCACTTGCATGCATCGACATTCTCAGCGCAGGTAAACATGGCTGACTACTCAGAGCTGTGTGCTTAATGGAAACACGAAGACAGGTGCATGACAGGACAAGCGTTTCCCTGTTTTCTCCTGAGCACATCACAGGATCACACCTTATCTTGCCAAATGTATCAGTGGAGATGAGTATGTCACATATTTGATCAATTCTTTTTCCACAATCCAAGGTACAGAGATGAAGAAACTATGGAATAGAGGTTATTCAGAGCCTGCTTCTGTGGCATTCACTTCCTCCCACTCGTGTGGGCAGGGACAGAGCCAGCCACTTACGACTGCACTTTCTCAAGAATTGTTCATGAGAAAAAAGTTGTTGCTGGCCTTTTGAGAACAGTAATGGCTGCACTTTCTATAGTGATCATTGTTTCCTAGCCCCTGTATCTGTTTCATACATTTATCTGATCTTCTTGCGAGAATAGTCATTCTAATAAGTAATGTAAATAAGATGCTCACCTGTATAAATGCAGCAAATGGGGCTCACATGTTAAGTGACAACAGAGGGTTACACATTGAGTAATGTCAAATTATAGATTTAAATTTAGTCGATACTAACCAACATTTAATCTGTTATGTATTAAAACTATTTGAAAATAAATTAAACATGGAAAATAATACAACCATGCATACGGATATCCCATTGATGCTTGTTGCATTGGTCATCTGTTTCTACTTTCTATTTCTAAAATACCATTTGAATTCTCCAAAAAAAAAAATAACATTTTTACTATATGCCCAGAAATGTTTTGGGATTTTGGCCAATATAAAAAGAAATAACTCATTACACTGACTTTGAAAAAAATACTAAAGGTGAAACTCAGGATAGGATATACATTTCACACAATGGTATTTTTATCCTGCAGTTCTTCTGGGAGCTTGCTAATGGGAAATATTACCCAGTCAAGGTTGGCAGGTGTGGAGTTTGGAACAGAGTGGATTCCAAGAAGCTATAGAGTAAATTTCACTATTCCTGGGACTGATTCACACATTTTCATGAAGAAGTGGTTGTAGTTGAAATTGATAAATCAGTTAACATTTCTTAAAAAAATAAATTTCACTATTTTTTCCTCAGATATATACTATTGTTTTTTTCTCAAAAACATGAGTAAAAACAAAATGCTTCCCAGATTTATTGCCATACGAAATGCCGTTTTCTACGAAGTCAGCATTGGGATTCCAGCCAATGCCATCCTTCTGCTCTTCCACATCCTCATGTTCTTGCTAAAGCACAGACCCAAGCCCACCGACCTCACCATGGGGAACTTGGCCCTCATCCACTTGGTGATGCTGATCATCTCAGGGTTCATAGCCACAGATGTTTTTGGGTCTCAGGAACAATGGGATGACATCACATGTAAAGCAGTCATCTATTCCTACCGGGTACTACGAGGTCTCTCCCTGGGCAACACCTCCCTGCTCAGTGTCCTGCAGGCCATCACCCTCAGTCCCAGGAGCTCCTGGTTGGCCAAGTTCAAACAAACATCTTCCCATCACAGCCTGTGTGTCTTTGTCTTCCTCTGGGTCTTCAATTTGTCCATGAGTGCTTATCTCTTAATCTCTGTTGCTGCCACCACGAATCATACATCCAGGAGCTTTTTGTTTGCCACTAAATCATGTTCTGTTTGGCCACAGAGATACTTACCCAAGTACACATTTTCCATGTTGTGGATCTTCCGAGATGTGTCCTTCACAGGGCTCATGGCCCTCTCCAGTGCCTACATGGTGACCCTCCTGTGCAGGCACAAGAGGCAGTCCCGGCACCTTCACAGCACCAGCCCTTCTCCAAGAGCCTCCCCAGAGCTGAGGGCCACCCGCACCATCCTGCTGCTCACAAGTGTCTTTGTGCTCTTTTACTTGACAGACTGTATTGTGTATTCCCTCTCAGGAATGTGGTGGAACAGTGACCTCATGCGTCTGAGTGCCCAGATATTGCTGGGCAATGGCTATGCCACCATTGGTCCCTTGGTGTTAATTAGCAGTGAAAAACGAATGATCATCTTTTTCAAATCCATGTAAAAGAAAGAAAGAAATTATTCAGGGGAAAAATAACATGTCTTTAGATGAGCAAAATTTTTACTTCAAAATGATTCATGATTGCCTGCCAAATATGCTCTCTAGGTTCACTGAAATTTATGGAGTTTAGATTTCTGTATATGTGAAACTATTCACTTTGGTGCATGTTGACAAGTAAATGATAGAGCATTTAATCCTACATTGTTGAGAAAACCCAAGGGCTGAATTCAAATAAGACACATAACAACTAGAGCTTACACTGACTTTCAAGCTTGAAGGGATTCAAAACAATGATTTTGGGATGGATGTTGAGTCTGGAAAGATGGGGGGAATGGATCCTAAAGAGACCCAGGGAGCACCAAGGAGGTGAATGTGGTTACAGTGTCACCCAGGGATATATGCAGAGAGCTATCATTCAGGAAAGCAGTTACTACAAAAGAACATCGAAACAGACACACAACCTGCAAAGAGATGGACTTAGTCATCCCAATGTACCACAAAGAAAGTACATAACTGAAAAATTCACCAATCCTATCAAGTGCTCATGAACATACACTCATTGTACTCATACTGGTCTGTTTTACATTGCATTAAAAATGTTCTGGGGTGGGCCCGGCGGCGTGGCCTAGCGGCTGAAGTCCTCACCTTGAACGCCCCGGGATCCCATATGGGTGCCGGATCTAATCCCGGCAGCTCCACTTTCCATCCAGCTCCCTGCTGGTGGCCTGGGAAAGCAGTTGAGGACGGCACAAAGCCTTGGGACCCTGCACCTATGTGGGAGACCTGGAAGAGGTTCCTGGTTCCTGGCTTCGGATCAGCGCAGCATCGGCCCGTTGCAGCTCACTTGGGGAGTGAATCGTCGGACTGAAGACCTTCCTCTCTGTCTCTCCTCCTCTCTGTATATCTGACTTTGTGATAAAAAAAAAAAATAAATCTTTAAAAAAAAATGTTCTGTGTTATGTTTTGAATGTTATATGTTGTGTATAAACTAAAATTGAAGTATAGGTGAGGTGGTCACAGAAGGTGGCTGGGAACCCGCATTTACTTTTAACATATTGGTTACTCATTACTATGTCAATTAATTCCATAATGATGTAAATTTTTGCTGATGGTATGTTGGAGCTTTCAATTGACTGGGGTGATACTCTGCTGGCTCTGTCATCAGACCAGAGAGGGTATACCTAAGAAGCCGTTGAACTTGATGGGACAATAAGATGCTGGACTCTATGTTTGGTATACGCTTGCAATGGGGAAATCTCAACTGAACTTGAGCTGTGGTTATGCAACAAGGTGGAGGAATCCACCATGGTGGGAGGGTTTGGGGAGGGGTGGGGAGAACCCAAGTATCTATGTAACTGTGTCACATAATACAATGTAATTACTGAAGTTAAATAATAAATAATTAAAAAAATATATATATATAAAAAAAAATGTTCTGGGGCTTGTGCTTTAGCTTAGCAAGTTAGGCCACTGACTACAATGCCAAGCATCTCATATGCATGCTGGTTCAAATCCTGGTTGCCACACTTCTGATCCAACTCTGCCAATGTGCCTGGTAAGGATGCGTAAGATGGCACTTGGGCCCCTGCTCCACATGGGCAACCAAGAACAACATCCTGGGTTCTGCCTTTGGCCTGGCCCCGTCCCAGTCACTGTATTGATTTGGAGAGTGAACCAGCTGATGCAAGATCACTTTAACTGTCTTCCTTCTCTGTGTGTGTGTGTGTATGTATGTATGTATGTAACTGTGAGGCGCAGTTGCTAAGCACCATACAGACAAGGTTGGTCTGTAGCTTGAGCAGGATCATTCTGGGAAAGATTCACAAGGGTGAGATAGAGCACTCACTGCAGGGGAGCCCCCACACTGTAAATGGAGTGGGGTCTGTGGTTCAGCTTCCCACCTGGTGGCCTAGTCTCTGCATCTGTTAGGATGGGAGAAAAGGCTGGGGCACTGGGGTCCTGGTGTTATACAAAAGGAACTGACAAGTGCAGACCAGGAAGATGGGCAACAACTGGGTCACGGGTATCGTCCTAGGGTTGCCCTTGTGTTTTTGTTCTTGTTTACATTGGGGAGTGATAAGAAATAA
The DNA here is from genome assembly GCF_030435755.1 of Ochotona princeps. Classification (NCBI taxonomy): domain Eukaryota; kingdom Metazoa; phylum Chordata; class Mammalia; order Lagomorpha; family Ochotonidae; genus Ochotona; species Ochotona princeps. The sequence continues at coordinate 35,216,348 of NC_080852.1, read as the reverse complement.
TCACAATAAGAAAAAAATATATATATATATATTTCCCAAAAAATACCAAACTTCATCCTATTCCCCATGAACTTTTTGAAGTATGTATAAGCATACTTCAGACAAAGAAACATCATACTCACAGACACACTCAGAGAAACACTGTCATTTGTGACAACAGGGTCAGGCCTAGCAGACATTATACCAAGAAAAGTAAGCCAGGTGAGAATCAAGATATGTGGGCCAAACTCCATGTAATTACAAGTCCTGCTGGTTAGCTTAAGAATTGGGGTGATGAGACATTCAAAATGGCAGAATAGAGTAAGAACATGTTTAAACAAATGGAGAAACATTAGCCGGTGTGAAGCTGAGAGGGCACATTCCAGGAAATAGAAGAGGACAGAACAACAGCAGAGGGACATCTGGAGATGGACAGGTACGGGAAAGCAGCGGATAAAATGGTATAGTGTTGCAGTGACCGATACCTTAGCAGCATTCAGCAAGTGAGAATCTGAACTACACCAGCAGCTGGGACTCCGCCAGTAACAAGGTGGGAAGGGACTTTCACCAGGAGCTCGGGAGATAAACCGAGACAAAAAACTGCCCATCCTGCTAGTCTGTTTGATTTGATCAGGAGCAGAGACAGAGCGGCAAGTCCCAGATGGGCGGTGCAGGAATAGGGTGGATTTCATAGCCCAGTCTACCTCCTAGAGCCATATTGGGAGCCATTTTGTTTAAGGAGACAAGGGCTGTGGGGCAGGACTGCGCATGCACTGAGCCGGGAGTGAACTCATTTCTGGCTCAGTAAACAACAACACAGCATCCTACAGGTTCCACCCAAGATATGTCCAGGTAGCCCTCAGACCTGATGGCCAGCAGATCTCCAGAGATGGAGAACGGCCACCCAATATCATCCCAGGATCCCCAGAGATAGAGAACGGTCACCTGATGTCATCCTTTGATCTCCAGAGATGGAGAATGGCCACCGATGTCATCCCAGGATCTTCAGAGAGGGAGAATGGCCACCCGATGTCACCCCAGGATCCCCGATGTACAGTATGTTCTGAGGGTCCACACAGTCACAGAGGGGACCTAGAACCTGAGAGCACGGGAAATAGAGCACAGCACCAGAAACACCCAGGGAGAGAGGAGACCTGGGTGGGAGGGGACCCTCACACGCTGTGGGGAGAGGATCTCGGAGCACCAAGGGCCACTGCACAGTGTGGAGAGTGGGGGAAGTAAAGTGACCTCAGAATCACCATGGGGTTGATGGAGTTGGCCTCTGCTGACCCTCTCACTCACAGAAAGTTTTGAGCTCAGGTCTCCCCAGATGGCAATTATCCAGGAGAAAATAGAGAGAGACACGAAGATGGGGGACATGCCTGCTGGGGACTTTGTATTCTGTGCTCCCGAGTGGGGTCATGTCAGCTCTATGCAGACACCTACACGACATCCACAGAGAGATGAGCTCAGGACAGCCTTTCCTTAAAGTGCTGCAGGTGTTTCCCAGGTGCATGGAATCCCCTTCACGCGCCTGGCTGGTGAGTAGCTCTTCAGTGCACAGACAGGGACGAGGCACAGCTGGGCCACTGAGCAGGGACAGAGGGGGCACCGCGCCATGGAGAGGAGGGTGGAAAATTCAGAGAAGACATCGGCCCCACTTGATTTTGTTCAGCCCAGAGACGGTCTCTGTGGAAAGCAATGGGGAAGGCTGCTTCTTCAGGATTCAGTTCTTTAATTTCCAGATACCTAAAAACTGAGGATTTTCTCAGAAAATAAGTAGTTGTAGGTTTCCAGTTGTTTTTCTCACTAAGACACTTTTTGGGGACTGGCGGTAGTGAGACTCAAGCCCCATATTGTGCTATCTTGGGAGTTTATGTTATCTTTGGAGGTGTTATTAGGCACACACATGTGCAGAAGGAATCCATATGCTTTAATTACTATTTCTATTAGGTATAGTGCTTTGCCTTCCTTAATTTCACCAGCCAAGCGGCACTATTAATTCTATTTTTGCTGTATTTTTGCCCATAAAAATTTCCATATCAAATTTTAAAAAGAAAAAGAAAAAAACTGTAACCTCATTTCACCGAGTAAAATAGACCAGTATTTTTTCTGGAAACATTCTTTTTCCTGCTTGAATGTCACAGTTTTTTGAGTGAATGGTGACACCCTAAAGCCTGTACTCCACAAAGCAGATGACTCCAGTGTGAGAACAGACACGATGTGCAGTAATTCCATTCAATATTAGAAATCAAGGGAAGGTGATGGAAGCTGTCGCTGCACAGCTCACAACACCCAGGGGCGCTATCTCCAAGAGCTACAGAGGGAGAGGACCTGCTTCCATCGGCCCCTTCTCTCTGCACTGTCTCCTCAACTACACCCTCTCCCAATTCGTCAGCAACCTTTCGGGCACTGGAACCTCATCCTGCCCAGTCTGGGTTTAGGCTTCAGATTCTCCACAGTGACATCTCAATATGGGACACCGTGTCCTTCTCTTGTCTCTCAGAGAGCGTGATGATGGAAGAAAGCCAGGGCTGCTCAGACAGAAGACCACTCACGCCCCCACCTCCATCTCTGGTGCAGTGAGCAGGGCTTCAGCAGGATTCCTGTTTCCAGTAAGGAAAATGCCCGTCGTAAGTGCTCAGGGTGCCTGGTCTACAGTCTTCAAACAGTCCTCTCCCTTATCCTGACCTATGCGGCTCTGGCAATGATTCTGTCTGCAAATATGAGTCTGCAGCTGTGCTTCCAAGCCTTTCTGCTGCAAAAATGATGGCTAGTGTCCCCTGGGATTATTTTAGAAACAGCTGCCCAGTGTGTTTCTCGCAAATGCTCCTGGGCTCCTGCATTCCATGGCATCCTTGTACACAACCCCGACATCCATGCAGGGATGCTCAGTCCCACATCCACATGCACAGAGCATGGCCAATCTCACCGGCCCCCACCCTGACCCACACTTCTCTTGTCCAATTTCCCTGTAAGCTACAGCATGTAACTACAGCAAGGACCACAGGGTCAGGACGTAGACATCGAGTGTCACAATGATGACAGTCCACTGTGCACTCATTCATGCATGCTGGGCATAAATCACACTGAGTGTGAGCACAGTTCCATTCAGACTGCAGGCAGGAGCAGGTAGGGCCCCCCCCTCATTTCCCACGGACCTGAACACACACAAAGTCATTAGCACCCAAGACTGTCTTGGAACTGCCAAGGGGGTTCCTCCACCTGTCACATGACCTCAGAGGACCTGGCTGGGTATGGGTCACTAATTTGGAGCCTACTGAGTGACTGTCCACTCTTGGGTACTCATAGGAGGCCATGATGTCTAGAGTGACTGCATCCTTGCTCCTCCTGGGGAGTCTCCACTGAGCTGCAGTAGTTCTGACTGCATCCTCAACTTCCCCATCAGCTACACTACAGGGTGCCCAGGTCCTCCTTCCTTCATACATGCTTCTTTCTGGAAACTGACCACTTTGCTTTCCCTCCTGTTCCCCACAGTTGCTCTTCTTGGAAATTCCACGTTGTTCTCCCTGTGATGTGTGTTATTTTGTACTGATGTCAGATCTCTCTGCGGGCCTCCTGTGTATAAACAGTGATTTTAATGCACACACGGTACGTTCTGCCTCATAGCTGGAGTCCTAATTTCCTCAATATGAATGCCACCTCTTGCCTTGTGTACATTCCCGCTTTTCCTAAGACACTGATGTTTGTGGCACTACTTGCTCTTAAGTAACACTGGATGTAGGAGGTCACAGCCAACTAACTACACAGCGAGCTTCACACCATTTTGTGTGCAAGTCCTAAAATCAACATGACACTGAATTAAATAAAAGCTGGATTTCACAGAAAATTTCAGAACAGCTGAAAAATGCTATTTACAAACCACTAATGTGCAACCACTTTAAGTTATTAGCTTTAACATTATCAGTACATATTTAGCTCACAGGTGGTGAGTGTGCAAAACTAAGCATATGCCATGTGCAGTGACACAGACGAGATCACCATTACAGCAATCTGCAAGTGATTGCACGCAATCCGGAAAGCTTGCAGACAGACGCTCTTCATTTAACGTTGTTCTTTATCTTCCTCCAACATCATTATTTAAGTAGAATTAAACAATCATTTTTAAAGATCTTGACTTTCAAATGATGTTTATTTGTTACAGTGTGACTGGAAACTATTCTAAATGGTATATGTCTCCTATTTAAATTGAGAACTGAAGCAAAAAAATGTGCTTTCAATAAGACATATTCTACCAACAGACATTTTCAATTACAACTTCTGTGTTGGGTCCCTGGAGTCTATAGAAATACTGATCACCAGAGAGAGGGATGAAAGCTTGGATTCATATGGGGATCCATTTGGGGGGAATTAATTGGTTGGTCATCTGTTCTATAGTTAAGCCTTAAACTAGGATGATCCTGAAATTGTTCCTTCCCACATTCTACACTCCACACGCATGATTTAAAAAAGAAGATGTTCCTGCTAAGAGTTAATAACTGGGCTCTGCTCACAAAAGCTATTGCCTCTGACATGGCAGTAAAAACCGAGTAAGACATGTAGCTATCTTTTGGAATTAAATGGAAAAACTTAAAATTATATCAGAGTTCTCTAAACTAATATTGCCAAAATATTTTGCTATTCTTGTAATTTTTCTGACCTTCTCTCCTTTAGCAGAAACAGTGTTGATCAATTATTAAAGAGTTGTATTAAGTCCCCCACATCACATACATGAGGACCTGGATAAGAGAAATATATCCAAGACGACATTTCTAGGTCACCACTACGTTTCAGATCAACTTCTATGTTTGGTATGTACACTTCAACTTTTGCTCCATTGGTGCATTAGCAACACAGGGTAGCTGACAAAGTAGAGGTGGCCTCAGGGCTGTGAGGCAGGTTTGTGTCTCAAATACCAGGAAGGGATGCCCAGGCACTGATCCCACATTTTGCTGATGACAACAATGTTACTGAAGACAGATAAAGGTACTAATATTTGTGGTGAAAAAATATTTCTCATTTTCTCCTCAGACACTCACTAAATGCTTCTTCCACTTACCCTATGGATAAAAAGAACAACATATTCCAAACCATTGACATGAGATACACCTACTACACTGAAGTCGACATTGGGATCTCAGCCAGTGCCTTCCTCCTGCTCTTCCACATCTTCACATTCTTTCTCCGGCGCAGACCCAAGCCCACAGACCTGCCTATTGGTCTCTTGGCCCTCATCCACCTGATGATGCTATCTGTGGGGATCAAGGCTCGGGGATCGTTTGAATCTCAGGGTATCTGGAATGACTTCATCTGCAAAACAACTTTCTACTCCTACCGGACACTGCGGGGCCTCTCCCTGTGCACCACCTGCCTGCTCAGAGTCCTCCAGGCCATCACCCTCAGCCCCAGGAGCTCCTGGTTGGCCAAGTTCAAACAGACCTCCACACACCACAACCTATGTTCTCTTCTCATCCTGTGTTTCTTCTGTATGTCCATTAGCAGTCACCTCATCACCACCATCATTGCCACTCCCAATTTCACCTCAGAGAGTCTAATGTATGTCACTGATCACTGCTCTATCAGGCCCATGAGCTGTCTCCTCCTAAGACTAACAGTTTCCATGTTGGTGTCCATGAGAGATGTCTTCCTCCTGGGGCTCATGGCCCTCTCCAGTGCCTACATGGTGACCCTCCTGTGCAGGCACAGGAGGCAGTCCCGGCATCTTCATGGCACTAGCCCTTCTCCAAGAGCCTCCCCAGAGCTCAGGGCCACCCGCACCATCCTGTTGCTCCTGTGCTTCTTCATGGTCATGTCCATTCTGGACTGCTTTATCTCCTCCTCAAGAGTCCTTTTGAACAATAGCCAAATTCTTTATTGTGTCCACACTATCGTGGCCTACAGCTATGCCGCCATCAGTCCTTCGGTGTTCATCAGTACTGAAAAACGTATAATTACCTTTTGGAAAACCAATTGGGGAGGTGGGAATCAATGTTTCATTGTTCTCACAGATAAGTTCTCTGAATGAGCCACTGCCCTGGCTTCATAATGTTCTACTGTAGCATCCAGTGTATGCTGTCTGGGGTAAGAATACTACGGAGTTAAGCTTGATGTTTGGATTTATTTGCTTTGATGCATGCACATAACAAGTCATAATAGATGATGGGACTATGTACTTGTGCAAGCTGACATAAGAGAACTTTCTGTGTGAGTGGCTCCTCAAGACAGAGTGGTGAGTTTGATCTCACTTGTCACTGCATGGTGTGACTCACATAGTTACAGAGTCAGTAAAGTTTAAAGTACTAGGAACTCAACAGTGAACTGTACATTGCCTTACTAGGTATCTAATCAGTTATTACCATAAGTTCCCATATGATCCAGCAATTCTACTTCTCAGACTCTGCTCCTAAACCTAGTTCTGTCGTGAGCTGGTTATTGTCATGGCCCAGCTTAATATGGTCCACCACTGCCCCAACACTCACTGATGGGTACTGAGGTCAAGCCCTGACAGGCAGCCCCCCTCCCAGCCATAGTTATTGAATGCATTGGTAGACAGTGGTTTATATCAAGAATCCCAGCTCAGGGCTCCCACATGGGCGGTATATTGGTTTGGCCCTAAAAGGTCCTCTGGTTTCCCTCTTCCAAGTCACCTGGTCTCAGCCCACTCATTAACTGCAAGTGCAGTAGCCAGGTTGGTGTAAGTCCCTCAGAAGCTACCCTCACCTATAACATTCTGCTCATCAGTGCTCCTTCCTACACATCTCCAAAACCACTTCCCTGAACAATCCACAGCCCCCCATGCCTGGTCCTCTAGCAGTGTGCCATGCCAGTCTGGTGCCCTGCCTGCCTACCCAGGACCCACACACACTTGTGCCAGACCCTGTCTGCTGGCATAATGGCAGATGTACAGATATGAGGACAAGCAGAAAGATCTTCCACCTACTGGTTCACTCCCCACGTGGCCACAACAGCCAGAGTTGGGCTGATCCACAGTCAGGAGCCAGGAGCTTCTTCCAGGTCTCCCATGTTGGTACAGGATCTCAAGGCTTTGGGCAATCCTCAGTTGCTTTCCTAGGCTACAAGCAGGCAGCTGGAAGGGAAACAGGACCACTCCAAAACTGCAGCATACACATTCTTCTCATCAGTGCATGGAACATCACCCAGGATAAACTAAATACTAGGTCATAGAATACAAATCTCAACACATCCAAAAAGATTAAATAATCCCATGTGTCTTTATTAACCATAGTGGTACTAAGCTGGAAATTAGCAAATGAAATTCTAAGAAATGCACACATACATAGAGACTGAACAACATGTTTCTGAATGAACACTGGGTTTTGAAAACAGCAAAAGCAGGGCCCAGCGCAGCAGCCCAACAGCTAAAATCCTCGCCTTGTACATACCGGGAATCACATATGGGTGTTGGTTCATGTTCTGGCAGCTCTGCTTCCTATCCAGCTCCCTGTTCTTGGCCTGGGAAACATGTCAAGTACGGCCCTAAGCCTTGGGATTCTGCACCCACATGGGAGACCTGGAAGAGACTCCTGGCTCCTGGCTCCTAGCTTCTGATCGGCTCAGCTCTGACTGTCACAGTCAATTGGGGAGTGAATCAGTGGATAGATCTTCCTTTCTGTCTCTGCTCCTCCCTGTATAACTGATTTTGCAATAAAAATATATTTTTTTAAAAAAGAAAATATCAAAAGCAAAACTTTTCTTAAAATGAATGAAATGGGGTCCAGCGTGATAGCGCAGTGGTTAAGGTCCTCGCCTTGCACGTGTTGGGATCCCATATGGTCGCCGGTTCTAATCCTGGTGGCCCCTCTTCCCATCCAACTCCCTGCTTGTGGCCTGGGAAAGCAGTCGAGCACAGCCCAAAGCCTTGGGACCCTGCACCCACGTGGGAGACCTAGAAGAGCTCCTGGCTTCAGATTGGCTCAGCTCCAGCCATTGCGGTCACTTGGGGAGTGAACCATCAGACGGAAGATCTTCTTCTCTGTCTCTCCTTCTCTCTGTATATCTGACTTTGCAATAAAAATAAAATCTTAAAAAAAAATTCTAAACAGCGAAGAATGACCTATACATGGTGAAAAATTTCTAGAGATTTTCCATGTAACACTGCAGCCATCATTAACAATAGCTTTTCTTGATATCTACTGCTGGATCCAGCTCCGAGCTTTCAAATTTCTCATAAAAATCATGATCACGCTTTCATCCCGATAGTTTATTTTTTTTCACTAGATTGAACGAGTTTCTGCTTGTTTTTTTTCCCCTATAATAAGTTGTTTCATCATGTTCTGGGCTATGTGTTTGACAGTGATGAGCCTTCCATGCCCCCACCTTTCATTCACGGTGAGGTGTCTCTCCTGCTAGAGGATTTCCTTCAGTTCCTTTGCTTTGTAGAGCTCTTCTTGCACGCAGGATTGTCAGCAGGTAACTCTCTTGCTCAGTCACACTCTGTCACTGTCACTGGCCCGTGGTCACTGGGCTGGGAGTTTGGAGAGCTCTCCTCTGCAGGCTCACTTCTCCCCAGTCTTGTCTGTGGACGACACATTGCACATAGTCTACCTATTAGTGCTTAGATCTGGACTTGCTTTCTTTTAAGTTTCCATTTCTTCATGGAAAGGGGCAATCTTTTTGCTTGCTACATGTTTTAACCTTTGAAATGCTGGGAACCGTCACTGTAAAGGACTGCTTTCCAGTTCCGACACTTGCAAGGTCACTGTGTCTACCTGAAATGACTGCTGGTTCTCTGGACAATAGATCACAAGGCCCCACTGTTACAGGCCTCATGATTACATATGGAACTCAGAGAAATGACATTTGGGAGTGAACACAGCTTGGCTTTATTCCCTGAGTGTGCCCTCCCTTGCTCCATTCATCACTAGGGCAGGGCAGGGTCGTCAGAGTCCTCACAGAGTTGAGCACGACTCCAGTGACACCTCAGCTTTAATTGTAGTCTCAGCCTGTCTGCCACCACTCAAACCTATATCTCCAGCTCTGACCAGACTTTTCAATTTCTGTTTCCATGAAATACACTGATAACTGGACTCACAGCTTGAATAAGGAAAATCAGTTTGGAAGACATGAAACACAGGACCAATAACACTCAGGAACCAAGTGTTCTCTGTAGGGCGAACCTGCGGAAGAAGGTGCATGGCCCCCATCACAGTAGCGGGATACTCAAAGCCACTGGGAGTGCTGAAGGGGGCACCAGGGTATGGAGTGCAATGGGTTGAGATTAACACACTCTTGGGATCAAAAGGAGACAACTCAGGGTCACCTACAGGGCTGGGCCCCTTCTGTAGCTCACCATCTTGTGTCAGAGAACTCAGAGGAAAGTTTTGAGCACAACTGCTGCCCCGCCCCCCCAGATTGCTATTATCTAGGAGACAATAAAGGAAATGAAGAGAAGGGTGACATGTTGCCCTGGGGACTCCACACTCTGCTGTTAACTGGTATCCTGTCTGCTTCTTGTAGACATTAAAATGAGGCCTGCAGAGAGATGAGCTAAGGAATGCTTTCCTTAAAGCTCTGCAGGCTCATTCTGGTGCACAGAATCCTCATACCTGTCTGGTAAGTGACTCTTTTTCTCCACGTATGGTAAAACAGGGGATGGGTAGTGGGGGACCTCAGGGCAGGGACCAAAAGTGGTATTTGGACCAAGGGTGGATTGTGGAAGCCTTGGAGGCATCAGCTACAATTGCCTTGTGAAGTTCAGAAATGCTTTCTGTAGAATGCAAAATGGAAAATTGTCTCTTAATTATTAGACTTGCAAGTCAACTTGATCAAGGAAACAATTTAAGGATTCCATTTGTTTTTCTGAGAAAAATAACATTGTTGACCTGCTCTATCAGTACTCAAGTCTGTACTGCCATTCTTGCTGATGATTCCAAAATTGAAACAAAATAATTTTAAACGTATCCATGGAAGTTGTGAGTTTTAATTTCAGATATTTGTTTTGTAAAAATACTGCTTGGATTCATCCTCACAAACCAAATACACTTACCATTTGTATAACTGATTGATACATTTAAAGCACCTAATAATTTCAGATTCTTTGTGTATCAATGAACTTATTCCTTCAAAAATCCCTCTCCTAAATGGAACTTAGCTTGTCTCTGTCTCTCTCAGTCTCTGTTTACCAAATAACTAGTCACTAAATGGTTGGCAAACTTTTAGCACAACGGTTCAGATGCCAACTGAGTGCCCAAATCCTAGTATCAGAGTCTCTGGGTTCAAGCTCCTGGCTTCAGCTTCTGACTCGAGCTTCCTGCCAGAGCCCACCTGGCAGCAGTGATGCTAACAGCCATTGGGGTCCTATCACCCACAGATTAAAGCGATGGCCCAACATATCCTAGAAAGTAAAGGACTCAATGAAGGAATAAATAAAATAATGAAAAATGATATTCCACCCATGGATCCACTCCCTGAGTGACTACAACAGCCAGTGCTGCACCAGGTTGAAGCCAGGAGTGTCTTCTGGGTTTCCTAGCTGGGTGGCAGGGGCCCAAACACAAGGATCATCCTCCTCTGCCCTTCTAAGCACACCAACAGGGAGCCAGATCAGAAGTAAATCAGGCTGGGTAATGTATGGATGAATGGACGGAAATTGCACCATGTCCTCAGCGTCTCCATCCTGCTGCAGCACAGGACGGCACTCAGGCTGCAGAGAAAAAGAAAGATGTGCTCTCTCTCCCCTCACCCACCCTGTCTCAGTCCAGCCTCAAGGTCATAGGTCATCTTATTTTTTAGTTTATACATTTTAGTGTTTTTATTTTATTTTATAGTGCTTAGTTTTTTTATTTAATTTGTCAGATAGACAAGCAGAGCATACTTATCAAATACTAGCAGAAATAGTTGGAAGTATTAAAAAAAGTAAAATTCCATCAGAGTTCTCGCTGTATAATATTTAACTACTTTTGTAATTTTTTTATCCTTTTTTAGGCAACAATAAAGATGACATATTACTGGAAGATCTGCATTAAGTCAGGTTTGAGAACTGACTTAATTCAGATACTGACATTTCCCAGCAATTGTTACGAGCAAGAACCATTTCCATATCTGGTATACACTTCATCTTTTTTCATATGTAATATTCATGAAACCCTGGCTAAATGACTAATCATGTTTTATCGGTGAACTGGTCAGACAGCCTCATAAGCTACTCATAGTCATACTAAATGGAGATTGAAGACATAAATTCAAGTAGTCTGACATTAAATTCCTCGTGTATGGATATTTGCTAACATATTAAGATTACTTGGCCTGGCAATAAACAAACCACAATCAAGAAATCAATGAAGCAACATGATGTCAAACATGGATAACACAGAGACTCGGCTTGAGAGGGTTTTATTACGTTTATGCTTCTTTCCAAATTCAACATCATTAACAACTGCACAGCTCTCAGTCAATGGCTCTTGTCTCTGAAAAGCTGAACACTGAGGCAACAAAAGGAATAATTTTCACAATGTGTGATGATTTCCACTATAGAGAAAAACAGATTATTCTTGGAGCTCAGCAAAGATATGTATAATACAAATGTGACTGGGAGTGGATGTGGATGGTTCCCAGAAGCTGGAGGAGGTGAGTCCTAAATGGGTCATGGCAGGCAGCCTGGTGATGGATCTATAAATTGTGAAGATGGTAATCATGCTGGCTGAGACTAAGGAAGCTGTTGATTTTTGTAAGAAAGCACTGTTCTTGCTTTTCTTCTCTGATAGATGCTATTTGCTGCATTTCTCCCCCCAATACAATGAAAAACAGCAAATTTTATAATAATATCGACCTAAGGAACATCTTTTTCTGTGAAATTGGCATTGGAATTTCAACCAATGCATTCATACTTCTCTCCCACTTCCTCTCATTCTTTCTCCAACACAAGCCCAAGCCCATCGACCTGACCATTGCTCTCTTGACTCTGACTCACTTACTGATGTTGATCACCATGAGTTTCATTGCTAGAGACACGTTTGGGTCCCAAGATTTCTGGGATGATGTCATATGTAAATCAATTTTCTATATTTACCGGGTGCTGCGAGGTCTGTCCATGTGCACCACCTGCCTGCTGAGTGTCCAACAGGCCATCATCCTCAGCCACAGTAGCTCCTGTCTAGCAAAATTCAAACGGATACCCTCCCATCATAGCCTGGGCTCCCTCCTTCTCCTGTGGGCCTGCTATTGCACTATCAGCATTCACCTAGTATTTACCATCATTGCCACCCCCAATTTGACATCAAGCAGCCTACTGTACGTCACTGAATCCTGCTCCTTTTTGCCTTTGAGTTACTCCTTCAGTCAGCTGTTTCCCACACTGGTGACTTTCCGGGATGTCTCCCTTATAGGGCTCATGGCCCTCTCGAGTGGCTACATGGTGACCCTCCTGTGCAGGCACAAGAGGCAGTCCCAGCACCTCCATGACACCAGTCTTTCTCTACGAGCCTCCCCAGAGCTGAGGGCCACAAGGGTCATTCTGCTGTTTCTGTGGTCTTTTGTGGTATTGTTCAGTTTGGACTGCACTGTCTCCTCTTTCCGATTTATGAGGAACAGTGACCCAAATATCTACTGCATCCAGATTCTTGTGGCCAATGGCTATGCCATCATCAGCCCTTTCGTTTTCCTCATTACCAAAAAACAAATAATTCTCTGTTGGAAGTCCTTGTGGCAGAGGACAGTTAATGTTTAATTAATCAGTGATGGATAAATAAGCCAATGCCCTGGCCTCAGAACAATTAATGGTGGCACCCAGTGTGGGCTCACTGGGTTATCTGAGATGCAGAGTTATGCTCGTCTCTCAAAACTGTTTTCTTTCACCGATGCACCTTAAAAATATGAGGCAGATCATTGAATTACAGAACTTTGTGAGGTCACACAAGGGTTTCACGTTTCTGGAAACTTTCGGAAGGGAAATCCATGAGGTATAGCCTGGGATTTCCCCAAACACTTACTTGTATGCGATAGTTCACAAACTTCTCAGTGAGTTAATAATCTCAGAGGTATATGTTTTGCCTAACTAGCTATGTAAGCTATTATGAACATAAGCTAAGTACCATTTGACCCAATATTCTACTCTGTGTGCACATCAATCAGAATTAGATGGTTACCTTCTTAGAATTATGTCTATGAAATACATCAAATATATTCTTTTACATTAATACCTTTTAAAAAATTGAATGGAGAGAGAACTTCCAGCAGCTGCTGGCAGTACCCAACTCAGGTCGTACTCAATGCTTGGGGCCCTGGCCACAGCTACCGCTGCCATGTGGTGAGCAAGTCCTGGACTTGTCTGGGCCCAAGAGGTTTCTCCCTTCATGGTGAGTAAACTGGGAAGGGATCTCTTGGGAGCAAAGGCAGGCCCTGCCTCTACCTGCTGCCACCATAGTGCAGCAGGAAGGACCTAGGGGAATTTGACCTCTGGGCCTGGGTGGAGAAAACTTCCTGTAACCTGGCGGCTGCTTGGAATGCCCAAGCAAGGTTGGACTCAAGACTTGGGGACCTGGCTACAGTTACCATTACCACACAGTGAGCAAGTCCTAGGTTTTGGGTGGCAAGCGCATTATTGGCGCCAGGCTCCATGCCTGGTGGCAAGCTCTGGGGTCTTGGGTTGTGTGGAATTGCTGCCTAGGTACGTCCATGAATGAGGCCACTGCACACGTCGGTGAAAGAATCAATATGAGGGACTCCCCACAACAGGGTCACTTTACTTGAAGGTAAGCGAGGGTACTGAGACCTGGTGGTTTGGAGGGAAGAGGCCAGGTGATTTGTACGGGTCAGATTGATAGACCAGCCTACAGTGAGTCCTGTGTAGGACTTGTTACCACCAAACAATGCTGACCACAACACACCAGTCCATGTGAAAGCTAGGGCTGGAGGCCTGTCTTGAATAGTTAGATCCTAGTACCTGACAGATTATCAGAACAGGAGATGGTTCGCATTAGCAGGGCCATGACACTAACCAGCACACGAGAGAACCAGGTCCAGGGGTAGATTCTGTGCAGATTTTGTGAGGGATGTGTGGGCCCAACCCTGTGGAAATACAAGTCCCGCTGGTCAGCTCAGGAGTTGGGATGGTGATGGGCTGACTTAGGTGTGACCATGGAACCTGCCATCATTGATGGGTACAGGGACCAATAACAGTCTGGGCAGATCCAAGCTACAGCACCCAAATGTACATTCTAAAACAGGGTGAGGGGTGGGCCATGCTGCAACATTCACCAGCTCATACAAGGCCAAGATGGAAGGGTAGGTTACGCTGGGTACTGACCTAACACCCACTGGCATGTATGAGATCTGAGTCTGGGAATTGGTTAAGTGGGGGAACTTGGGAAACTGCCCTAGTGGGTCATAACTCTCACTGATGAGCACATGGTCTAGGCCTGGGGGTTGGGCAAGCTGGGCAAAGTAGTTCTAATGGCTAGCTATTTTGTGGGTTGGTCATGGAAGGGGGCAGATTGGGCAGGGTTGAGCAAACCTTAGCTCATCAGCAAGAACAGAAATCAAGCTGGAGCATAGGTCATGATGAGCTAGGCTCTTACACCTACTGTTTTGCATGAGCCAGGGATACCAGGCTATAGCATCTAAGACAAAGGCCAGGACAGGTGAGGGGCTATGCCAACCTGGGTCAGAGCAACCACTGGCACATGCACAATCAATGGCTGGGAACAGGCCTGGTTGGGGAGCTAAGGGGACACCCTGCCTGGGTTAGGTTTCCCACTGGTGAATGTGGGGGCTGGAGTGTGAGCTGCGGTCTGGTCTGGATAATGCTGCAGTGTCCCTCACACAAGTGTGAACTAGGGCTGGGCACACCAAACAGGGCTAGACTCCAGCACCCAGTGGTACTCTGGAGGATCAGGGTAGGTATAGGACAGGCTAGGCTAGGTCTCTGCCACCTACTGAGCCATATGTGAGCTGCATTCAGGTTTGGACCAGCCTTGGCTGGGCTGAAACATCCAACAGTAAGAACCGGAATGGGCTGAAGGCCGGTCAGGAAAGGCCACTGTTCCTGCTAGGACAGGAGGTGGACTAAGTAGGGCTGGACCACCGGTGGACTCCCCTGTGTGCTCAAGATCTGACATTGGGAGAGGTTCTGACAGAGGAACTTGAGAAACTCCTGTCAGAGTACAGTCCCTACAGGTGAGTGCAAGAACCATGATAGGAAGCAGTCCAGACTAGGCCAGGGAACACTACCCACCAGCATACATTTGGCACAGGTCAGGGGAGGACCAGGCTGAAACAGTTCACATCTCACACTGGTGAATCCGAGCACCTGAATAGAGTGTGGGTCTGGCTGGGTTCAGTCGCAAAACATATCAGTACACATTATGGCTGGGATTGAGTGCAAATTGGACTAGGCTGTAACTCCCACCAGCATGAGCTGGAATTGGGGGTGGGCCAGGCCAGGCCAGGCTACAGCACCCACCGGCAAATGCCGAGGCGAGGCGGGTCTTGCCAGACTGAGCCACAGCACCCAACCAGCACATGTGAGAACCAGGGCGCAGGCGGCAAAGCAGGTAGGGGGGAATGTGGAAGGCTCCTCTTGGACCACCACTCCCATTGGATAGCGTAAATTGGGATGGGGGCAGACTAGACCAGGCAGGGCTACAACACCTATGGGCCTCATGTGAGCTACATCAGGGGAAAGCCAGCCTGGGTTGACTGTTCCTACTGGTGTAATCATAAATCAGAGTGGGTGAGGGTTGCTTGGGCTTTGCCGCAGCATCAGCTGGCAGAGGCTGGCATGGGGATCTAATTCTGTCAAGTTAAATTGCAGAGCCACTTTGAGAATGCAAGATCTGTGAGTGGGAGTGGGCCCATTAGAGAAATAGTGGGCACCTCCCTCTTGGGTTATCACACCCACTGGACAGCATGAAAACAAGGACTTGGGCAGTGGTGGCTAGACAGAGTGGCACCCACCAGCATGTGTATGAGCTGGATAGGGAGGGGGGCAATTGGGTTGAACTAGGCTTCAATGCCCACTGACATGTATGAGAGCTGAATGAGAATGTGGAACAGACAGGACCAGTATGCCGTACATACTGGCAAGCACAGGAATCAGGGCAGATGGCGGGCCTGGTGGGGGTTATTGCAGGTCACTCTGACTAGGCTGCAGACCCACTGGTTTGTGTGAGGGCCGAGTGAGTGGTGGGCAGGATCAGGCTGGACTGCAATACCCATTGCTTCGTTTGGAAGACAGGGCTGGAAACAGAACTGACCCAGCAAATGCATCCACCAGCATATGCATAAACTGATTGGGGCAACAGACTGTGCTGGACCCTGTACTGGCAAGCATACACAAGAATCAGGTCTGGGATCATGTCAGACGAAGTTTCTTTGGGGATCCCTCCAACTGAACTGCTAGACTCAGAACCCCAACCATGAAGAGAAGACAGAAACTCTAAGGTGGACTATATCAGCCAGTGGATTCTGGAGAGATTTCAGCGTGCTTGGAATGGTGAGAATGGCAGCAATTCAGAACTGTTGAACTACCAAAACCACTTGAGCAGTGCCTTGGAGTATGCCCCAAGTTGGGAACCCTGGGATGGTTGGGAGGCTGGGTGGGGCTTCTCCCTTTATCTCCCCTCTTACCCCAGATACAGAAAAAGAGAGAGAATGTGGAAACAATGGTCTTACCCACTTGACTCTGTGCTCTAATCAACGATGTAAAGATTATCAAAATAAAATAAAAGTAAAAAAATTAGATGGAGGGACTCAAACTCTGTGTACCCCATTGTTTACAGTAGCATGATTTCCAACAGTTAATGGTAGAAGCAACCCAGTGACGGTAGCCAAACAGCGTGTGAACAGAATAAATCCATCCACATAGTAGATGCATATGCAGCCTTAAACAGGAAGAGGATTGTGAGCACAGCAGTCATGGTGCTCAGAAAAGGGTGGAAGAGGGAGATACTGGTTAATGGATACGGAAGATCCGTTCAGGAAGAAAAAGGCATTTTGGTTTGGGTGGTGTGATGGTTACACAACAGGATGAATAAATTCAATGCCACTCATTATGCACTGAAAATTGCTGAATGGAAAATTTTCTGTTTGTATTTACCATCATGAAAAATGCATGAAATTTCCTTATAGGCAACTGTAACAATGATTCTCTCTGAAATTAAAAAAAATTGACAATTTTCTATAGATGGCCACATAATTTTCTATAAAGAATCATAGAAAATTTGTGCCAGGCAGTGATTTTAAGACTGCTTCCTAAAGTCCCCAATTCTGTATCTGTAAATTTCTCTAATGGAGGAAAATAAGCTGTTGGCAAAGATTCTGTTTAGGACCCACTGTGCTGTTTGGTCTCATAACTCCTACGAATGTAACGGTTCAGGGGAAGTCAACACACATATGTCAAATATTAGGTAAATACAAGGAAACATATGTAGGCTTTACATCAACTCAGGCTGTGAATTTTAGGGACTATCTCAGTATTTTTAAGTTAGGAATACAAACATAGAAAATAATATTGGGTATGTTTTTTTACATAAGCAATACTAGTACAATATTCAATATTTCCAAAATGCAATGCAAAAAAAAGTTATAAAATTCAATGCCACTGATATTCTGTTATCTGGTCATATAATCGTTCAGACTGTTTTGCCTGTAGGATTATGATTTAAAGAAATAACTGAAAATTGAGATGGCATCTAGTAACTTTTCTAAACATTATGTTATATACTTTTTAAATTTATCACAATACATAACAGCATAAGTGATTTATATCTATTACTTAACATGATAGACTACTACACCACTAATAAAAATTTTAATTGTGGGAGAAATGAAAATAAATTATCTAGTTGAAAACTTTAGAGAACCCATAGACAGTTCCCAAAATCAGACCTCTAGAAGGCAACAAACGCCTGGAGAGTGCTTAGCCAGCTAACCTCTCGTTCTCATGGCACCTTGCCACCCACACCCAAGCTGAGAAGCTTGCCGGATTCAGGCACCCTCACAGATGGAAAATAGCAACACCAAGTGGCACAGCCACTTAGGAAACATTGTGGCCTCTCCCCGTCCTTGAAGATCAACTTGCCATACAATCCAGCAATCTCACTGTTGACCATCTGAAAACCTAGGTCCACACAAACTTTGTATGCAAGTACTTACAGCAGCTGTGTTCAGAATCGCTGCAGAATGGAAGGAATAAGTACATCCTTCAACAGGAGAATGGACAAGCCAAGACCAACTTCCTTACCATGAAGATTGCCTGGCAATGGCTGTGCTAGGATGGCAATGAAGACAAAGTTCCTTTTTAAAAGGCTTTGTTATACATATATTATTATTGTTATTTTACTTGAAAGGCAGAGTTACAGAGTGAAGGACAGACAGATAGAACTTTCATCCACTGGTTCAGTCGCCAAAAGGTTGCAATAGCCAGAGCTAAGCCAATCCGAAACCCGGAGCTAAGTGCCTCTTCCAGGTCTCCCACGTGGGTACAGGGTCCCAAGACTTTGGGTCATCCTTGACTGCTTTCCCAGGCCACAAGCAGCGAGCTGGAAGGGAAGTGGAGCAGCCAGGACAGAAACTGGTGCCCATATGGGTTCCCAGAAGATGCAAAGCAAGAATTTAGCCACTCTGCTATCGCACCGGGCCCATAAGTTTTTTTTTTTTTTAATAGTTGATGCATTTTTAAAAATATGGATGCAAAAATACGGATTTAAAAAATGTGGATACAGGTATTGTATCCACAACCAGCACCATCTCACTAAAGAGGAATATGAAGCATAGAGGACACACAGGGAGTGACCTGAGACCCAAGGCTCCCAGAACAGGTGGCCTGCAGCATCCTATGAATGCTCAGGGAAGGTGGAGGGGAACACACTGGGGCTATAGGGACAGGCACTCATCCAACCACTGTGTCCACAGTGGGTCTGCAAATTGGGTAACTGATGCTTGGGAACACGTAAGAGTGGGTTTATTCCTGTGTTTATATGAACAGCACTTAATCGAACCGGGAGCTGGACGGCTGGACTGGAGGCATGACGCTGAGCAGACTGAAACACCAGCAGTCCACAGCTTCAGTGCGACCTCAACCCCTGGAGCACACATGGCCGGTGACCCTCCAAGTCCCACCCTAGACTGCCCAGAGGAGAAGCCTCCACAGCACTCTGCATGCACAGGTTCCCTCGGCACTCCTGACTGATCTAGTCAGAGACGGAGAGGCAGCCACTGGCCCAATGGCCTTCACTGCTTTCCCAAGCCATCAGTAAGAAGCTAGATTGGAAGTGAAGCAGCTGGGATTCTGGCGCTAGAGGTGGCAGCTTACCCTATGCCATAGCCTGGACCCCAAACAAACAAATCTTACAAAAAAAAAATGCAGCTGCATTCCGAATGAAGTCAGGGCTCCCTATACCTGTCCTGGGATATAAATATTTATGTATTTATATACTTCTTTCTAAAACCTTTATGTGTTATGTGTATGTTGTAAACTTGGGTAACATTTAAATTAACATTTCCACTTACTTGAGATTTAAAACCAAACAAGTTGTCAGCATTCAATCAACACTTTAGCAACTGCACACATGTTATTTTCCTTTAGTACTAACCTTTCTTGTGTTTAGAAATCAGTACTTAAAACGTCTTTATCTTCGGTCATTCCCAAACATCGAGGGACCATATCTGGAGGAGAAATATGAGTTTATTGGATTCCGTCAAGAATACTGCTGAAAATAAAATTGTCAGTATAGCTTCTCTATTTTAAAATACTGGCAGAAGTGCATAAATATTGCATAAGAATGGTACATATGGACCATTCTTTGCAAGCCAACTTGGGAAGTTTGAACTGCTTTTCTGAAGTCATCATCATGACTCAATACGCTCTCCAAGCTGGAAAGCCTCGCTCTCAATTTCACTTTTTAGATACCACTCTAAATGTGATATTTAAGCCAGAATTCAAAAACACTAAGAAAAAAAAAAGGGAATGTGGAGAAGAGTAACACCAAGTTGTGAGAACTCAAAACTATTTTTTAAAGTCTCCAAAATATAGGAATGGAACCCCAGTGGTCTAAGCCTGCAACCTCCCGAGGCGAGGAGAGCCGCGGCCGCCGCTGGACCCGGAGACCAGCCTCGCGCGGGTCTGAGGGAACGCCAGGGTGACGACCACCGCCAGGACCGGGCGCCCGGGGAAAGCTGACTGACAGAAAACTGACAGGGCAGAGCTAACCTAGTCGTCTCTCCAAAGGCGTAAACTTAAGTAAGGGGAGACGTGAGGGACAGGAGGCCCGAGAACCGACGACGGCGCGGGTGCCACACGCCCGGCCTTCAGGAGAAGCGCGCGGGACGGCCTGGCTCTCCTCCCTGCAACGGGAGCCACAGGCCTGCGGGCGGCCACACGCGGCAGGCCACAGGGGCCCCGGGGCCCGGGCTTCGAGAACGCCGCGGCCTTGCCCCCTCCCGGGCCGGGGGCTGGGGGCTGGGGGCTGGCCGGGGACGGCGCATGCGCACGTCCGCCAGGCTCCGGCGCCTGCTCTGTCGTCCTGCGTCCCCGACCGTCCCGGCGACCCTCGGGCCAGGCCTCCCCACCAACTCGTCTTTGCGCGTGTCTCGGAGCGCTCCTTCGCGCTTCCGAAAGCCTCGCACGGAGCCTCTCCGGGCGGCAGGTCAGAGGGTGGAGGAGGCAGGGGGATGGGGGCGCAGGGGGCGCCGACGTCTGCGTGGGGCCAGGTGTCGCGGGCGGTTGAACCCGCGCCTCGGCCCGCGCGCAGGCGCCCTGGGGAGAGGCCGGGCACGCGCCGACCAATGAGCGCGCGACCTGCGGCCCGCCCCTTGTCCGAGCTGCCCTCGGGCGAGCTCCGTGCGGGGTCCCGGGGCCGGTGGGCGCCGGCAGGTGCAGCAGGGGGTCCCCGGTGCGCACGCGCCTGCTCTGCCCAGCGGGGGCGGTCGGGGCGGCCTGGGCAGCCGGGGCAGCCGGAGCAGCCGAGGGGCAGCCCGGGCAGCGTGGGCGGCGGAACTGGCTGGACGCCCCGCTGACCCGGTCCGAAGCGGGAGGGGAGGGCGGGAAGAGGGTCGGCATGAGAGCGGAGGCCGTGTGCCCGCAGCCTGGGTGTCTGCGTGGCATCTGTTGTTAACTCACTGCGGAGTGAAACCCAAGCGACGACTAGGGAACTTATCGTTTTTTTCCTGAAACCTGTTAGGATTTCGGTCTCAGAGTCAGAAAAGGAAGCGACATCGTTTGCGCTGATGGGCCTCCTTCGCAGGTCCTGCCCTTTTTCCGAGCCTGAGAAGTACGAAAGATTACAAAAGAAGGAAAAGTTGCCTGCCCTGAGCCCTCGTGGGCGGAGTAGACCCTTCAAAACCCCCCTGTGAGAGTGATTAGAGCTAGTGAGGCTAAGCCTTCCACCAACTCTGCCAAGTGGCCAGAGCTCAGGCCCTGACCCTTCTGCTTGGCACGAGCTGTTGGTGGCCGTGTCTGTCTGGCCAGTAACTGAAGCCAAACAAGCCGGCTTTTCTCGTAATAGAGTCCCCGTTGTTCCAGTTTCTCCCTGTTGTCCAATGGCTGTCCCAATTTGGTTGCAAACTGTACAGAAGAAAAAATGCCTCAAACTTTTAGCATTGAGTTGCAGGTGAAATGTTTTGTCTTCTGAGGCAGAAGCTGGTGTGGTATATGGAGTTATTTCCAGTGAGTTGTGAATTGTGCCCTCCGCCTGCCATCCCCCCATTCCAGGTGTGCCATCTGGGAGTTTCCCATCATGCACCTGTGCGTCTGTGTCCTTGCATATCCTCCATCATTTGTAGTAATCCGCCCTGTCTCTATTTCTGCTTCTCCTTCCCTCTCCGCTGGACCGTCAGCTCTTGAAGGGCTGGGGCTGATGGGGTTCGCTTGCCGGTGCTTTGAGCTGCAATCTGAAGGTGTTCTGATGAGTGAGTGCGTCAACCTGGGATGACCACCTGCCCAGTTACTTGGTAGCAGGCCTGAGGTCTTTTCCACATTTCCAAATACTAATTAATTAATTTATGTATTTCTCTCTTTCTTTTTCAATGTATTTATTTATTTATTTGCAAATCAGAAAGAGAGGCCCCGCCTGGTACCCTAGGGCTGAAGTCCTCACCTTGCTTGCACTGGGAATCCCATAGAGGCTGGTTGGTATTCCCAGCTGCTCCACTTCCCTTCCAGCTCCCTGCTTGTGGCCTGGGAAAGCCGTAGAAGACAACCCAAAGCCTTGGGACCCTACATCCACATGGGAGACCTGCAAGAGGCTCCTAGCTTCAGATTGTCCCAGCTGAGGTTGTTGCAGCCACTTGGAGAGTGAACCAGCAGATGGACAGTCTTTCACTCTGTATCTGTTTCTCTATGTAAGTATGCCTTTCCAAAAAAATTAATGTCTTAAAAAAATAAAATCAGAAAGCGAGACAGACCCTCCATCCAGTGGTTCACTCCTCAGATGGCTGCAACGGCCAGGGCGGGGCCAGGCTGATGGCAGGAGTCAAAAGCTTCGTATGGGTCTCTCGTATTGGTGGCTGTGACCCAAACAGTAAATCAGCTGCTTTTCCCAGGCCTTCACCAGCGAGCTGGACCACAGGTGGAGCAGACAGGACTTAGACTTGGATTTAAATAGATACCTGTAAGCACATTCAGAAACCAGGAAGCTCTTGCCATCCCAGTCAACCAGAAAATAAATTCAAGTATCCACTGTTGTTTGAAACTGCAGTTTTTAAAACTCTAAGCCTTGGTTTTTCTTTAAAATAGCATTTCTGTTGTCAATGACAGTAATGCTTCATTGTATTCCTTTGGCTCAGATGTAGCCATCACATATTGAAAACATCAGTTACTTATTTCATGGATGATGCCTCTCTAGATTTTCTCCTTTGTTATCTTTTATGAGTTTGCTATTTAAGTCTGTACCCCATTTTCAGTTGGTTTTTGTGAAGGGTGTTTAATTTATTTTGCATGTGGATGACCAGTGGTTCGGTGTCATTGAGTGAAAGCTTATCTTTGCTCTATTATATTGCCTTTGTTCAGAAATCTATTGACTACATGTATGCGGGCCTCTTTCTGGATTCTGTTAGTTCTGTATTATTGCCAATATCTTACTGTCTGGATTATGGTAGGTTTAGGATAACTTTAGGTAAATCTGGAAGTTGGGTAGGATCAATGTTCCAACCTTGTGTTCATTATTGAATTGGCTGATCTTGTTCTTTTGCCTCTGTGTATGAACTTTAAAACTTGTTTGTTACTGTCCACAAAATAATTTGCTGGGATTTGATTGGGAAGAAAATCAAATTGGGAAGAACTGACATCTTTGTTGTTGCTTATTTGTTTGTTTGAAGATTTATTTTGAAAGACAGATGTGAAAGAGAGAGAGAAAGAGGGAGAGACAAGAGCTCTCCCATCCACATCTTCATTCCTCAAATGGCCACATGGCCACAGTTGGGCAGGTCGGAAGCCAAGAGCTATGTCTTCATATTTCCATGTAGGTGTGGGTCCCAAGCACTGGGCCATCCTCTGCAGCTCCCGGCAGGGAGTTGGGTTGGAAGTGGAACAGCCTGGAGTGAAATCCATGCCCATATAGAAGGCTGGTGCCACAAATGGCAGCTTTACCTACTGTGCCACACCACCAGCCCAGGACTGACATCTTGGCAGTACTGGGTCTTCTTAGTCATAAACATAGAATACCTCTCCTTTTATTCTGACCTGTGACTATTTCATTAGAGTTTCATGGTTTCCCCTATATATTTTTATACAAATTTTATGAGATTAATACCCAGGCATTCCATTTGGGGAAGTAATACTATAAATGATAGTGTGTTTGCAATTTCAGAATCAGCTTGTTCACTTGTGGTATTTGCTTAACTTTTCAGCAATTAATGGGTGCCCGGAAGTTGGCCTACATACATATTCAGAAATGTTTCACCACCTGAGACCTTTGAAGAGGTGAGCTTCATGGTCCTATCCATAATTAAGATTGTAGAAATACCTGTTATGCATTTAGTTAATTCCAATATGTTGTGATTTTTCAGACTTTCAATATGTTATTTTAAAGTATGATGGGGAACAGGAACAAAAAAGGAAGGAAAGGAATAAGGAAATGTGTATGACCAGCCAGCTGGTTCTCCCAGAGTCCATTCTGAGCAGCTGGGAAAAGCAGCCTGATTTTTCCCAGAGTTCCATGTGGAAAACTTCAGAAGAAAAAAAGATCACGTTCCAAGTTTCCGCTCAGCACAGTTCTCTGTATGATATGATGTCGCAGACATGCAGGGCACACACAGTTAAGAAGATTGTTTGTAATGAGAACGCCTGAAGGAAGGTTCTTAGGGAAGAGGGTACAGTGCCCTTGGCACATCACAGGGTGCAGTTGTTCAGTGAGTAAATGCAGTTTGGATCTTGGAAGAGAGAGGCAGGGAGGGAGCGTTAGGGCTTTGCAATCATGTAGAACAAAGGGATATTTATAACCTGTGATTGGCGGTCAAGTTGGACAGGTAGATTGGTCCTCAGATATAAAGGGCATGTGGAATGGCAAGGGACAGAGACAGGAGAGCCAACCAGGGAGGGGCTGTGCAGTCCAGGATTACCATGCTCATGGGTGCCAACAGAGAACATGGAAGAAGGACAGATTTCTCCCAGGCCCTGGAGAGTGAGAAGTTGCAAGAAAACAGATGTAGCGGGGGAGCCAACTTGAGTTTTGAACTTAGCAGCACCAGGAAAAGTGGCTACACGGTGACCCAAGTAAGAAGGTGACCGTGAACCAACTGACTGACCCTGTGACCAGGCTGTGCCCTGTGACCAGGCTGAGTTTAGAAGGAAAATATTGGCCCCTGCAACTTTTCCAGATGTGTGAAATACAGGCGGCCAGGAGCAGAGCTCGCTTACCTGTCACACGCCTGGAGACAGATCGGAAACTCAGACAGTGGTTGGCAGAGCCAGCGCTGCCATTCACCTAGATGAGCTCTGAATGTGAACTGACATGCTGAGTCAGCCGCTTCCTCTGCCCTTCTGGCTCCTGCGAACGTCCTGACCACATCACGGCGGATCAAACACCTGAGAAAACACAGGCGAGTAGCCAGAAAAGCCTTGGCTTGAAGAGATCTCCAGAAGTGATTCTTATGATCTGCACCATTTTAAAAATGTGAAGACTTGGCCAAAGTCTCCCACACCTGATGTAGGAGAATAAAAATGCCAGGTTTGGAGACTCCTTATGTGTCCAGTAGAAACGCTCAACTGTTACAACAGTCAAAAGTCAAGATGACTCTGTTCAAGCTTAAAAACAGTGCTTCCTCAGAAACGGATGTGGGACAGGCTGGACTAGTCTGCCACACATACTGGCAAACCAGGGCAGGGGGTGGGCCTGGTGGGGGTTATTGTGGGTCGCTCCTACTAGCCCACATTGGCTTGTGTGAGGGCTTTGTATGTGCTGGGCAGAACCAGGCTGGACTGCGACACCAATTGGTTCCAGTGGAAGACAGGGATGGAAACAGAACCAACCCAGCAATTGCAGCCAACAGCTGATCCGGGCAGTGGACTGTGCCGGGCCCTGTGCTTGCTAGTACATACAACAATCTGGTCTGGGAACACCTCAGACAAAGTTTCTTTGGGGATTCCCCCCCCCCAATCGAGCTTCCGGACTCAGAACCCTAACCATCAAAAGACAGAGGACAGAACAAGTCAATCAACCACCTCAGCTATATGTTGGCCGTGAACAACTGGGCAAACGGAGACTCTATGATGGACTATGTCAATCAGTGGATTCTTCAACGACCTTATCATGCTTGGAGTGGTGAGAGTGGCAGCAATTCAGAACTATCAAAACCACTTGAGCAAGTCCCTCAGAGCATGCCCCACATGTGGGACCTGGAGTGGGTAGGAGACTGGGTGGGGCTTCTCCCTTAAAATCCCCTTTTACATCAGATATATTAAGGAAACAATATGGAACTAATTTTCTTGCCCATCTTCCTGTAGCGCTTGAACCTTTTTACCTTAATTATGTCAAGATTGTCAAAAAATAAATAAATAAATAAAAAACAATAGTGCTTCTTAAACATTCAGAACAGATCATGCCAGAATTAAACAACACAAGTGTCAAGTTATCCCAACAAGCGCAATTTTAGCATGCTTGCATGAGGAAATGAACTGAAAGACATCTCATCTCTTTTTAAATATAATTCTCAGTATTTTCCACAAATTAAAAGATGCTGTCAGACACTGGTTTTTTTTTTTAATATGAAGAAAATTGCCATCATTTTCACTGAGAACAGTTAATATTCCAAAGATCTTTGAGGATCAATTTTGTTATTTCCCATTTCTCATAGGAGCAGCAGCCCAAGTCCCCATTTTAGAAACCATGCAGCATGTTCTGCCTGTTGAAAATGCTGTGCGTCACAGAACCACCCAGTTTCTGCCTTGTTTCCGTGGTACTTGCCCTGCCTGTCCCTGCGTCACTGTCATACACAGGACAAGGGTGTGTATGTGTGTGTGTGCCCCGGCCAGTAATCACACCACGTCTCTCCAAAAGGTTGTGTCTCAGAAGAATGTGCCCACACTCCTTCCTGTACTCCAGAGCCCTGTCCGGAGCAGAGGCCGTCAACGCCCTCAGGCCGTTCTACTTCGCCGTGCACCCGGACTTCTTTGGGCAACACCCCAGGGAAAGGGTAAACGCCAACTCATTTTCCGACTTTTAGCCCTGTGTCTGCTTGTTCCGTTAACCTTTGATACGGTATAGTACAGTTGTAAAACTGCAATATTCTGTCACCGCGATATAAACAATGCTTTGAACTAATGTGAAATATTAAAAGATACTACCATAAAATGAGTAGATCTTCTCACATCCTGTCCCACCTCCTTGCTGGGGACACAAGGAGCAGAAGCCGTCTCCACGTTTTCACAGGTCTCCACTGCGAAACGGCATCTGGAAAGCTGGCACCCAGTTTACCCTGGGGTCTCTGGGTGCCTCTTGCCCTTGCTGAATTCAGCCTGCATCCTTCTGCTATTCCAAGCCACACCATGAGTATAACGATTTTCCAAATTCTATGGATCTTTCTAGCAAATCCTTAAACCTGAATGTGGCTCAACAGAGTGCCTAGAATTTCATTGGTCTGGGAAACCCACATATTTGTTTGCTCTTTCAACCTGGCACACTGGGTACCTCCTGTGTGCCAGCCTTTGCACCCACCTGGTAGCCCACACATGGAATCTTTTAAATAAATAAGTAATATTGAGACCCTCTTCATTCCTTCCCATTACTCCTGCCCCTCTCCCCTGCAGTCCTTCTTCTCATTTCCCTATCCCTGTACCAACTTCCCAATTGTTTGATTGTTTCTTTGCTTCCCTCACTAAAATGCAGGCTCCCTGGCTTCCTGTCATCCCACTTACAAGTCCTGTTCTGGACGCAGAATCAGGCTCACTGACCAGGATCTCAGGACAATATACAGTTTTTTTGGGGGGGGGTTAATCTTAAATTTAGTATTAATTTTAAAATTTGCAGAACATTTGGTAAGTTTCAAAACTCAATACAAAGTTTACTGAGAAGTTTCTGCCAGCTCCCTGCTCCTTTGCCCCATTGGTGTTTGTTAGTCCCTGGGTTGTCCTAATTGTGTGTCCTTCTGAACAAAACACAAACATGTATCACAAAATAATGACGAAGAAATAGTCTTACTAGGTGAAAATGACCCTCTCTTGGTAACAGGTCTCTCTCATGGCCAAGAATATTACATTATAATAAATTCAGCCGGCAAAAATAAACAAGCAGTTCTCATTTCAAATGACACTGTGTGCTTGAGAAGAAATGGAGAGTGAGAAGCAGTTATTTAGGCCTTTCTGTAGAGCTGTTCCTGAACTACCCCTGGAGAGCTGGATACCGTGCTGCAGCAGCTTAGCTGCAGCAGACACACCCATATCCCATATCAGCATGCTGTCTGCCTGATATCTGTGCCTACTGCCTCCTCTTTCAGTCCAGCTTCCTGCTGATGTAGCTGGGAGGCGGCAGATGATTATGGCCCAAGTCCTTGGGCCTCTGCTACCCATACAGCACGATCAGATAAGAGCTCTTGGCTTCTGACTTTGGCCATGCCTACCCCTGACTGGAGCAGCCACTGTATCCTGTCTGTAAAGATGGGATGCCATTGGCTATAATAAGCCTAGCTATGTAATTGAGTTCATCAGTCATGTGTTACCCTGGGATATTTCATCACTTATGCTTTCTCCATCATTGGATTATAAGGGTACCTAGTGGTGGTTCCTTCCAGCACTGAGGCGATGGGTACCCACACGTCATCCCCAGGGATCTCATCCTGTGACATGTTGTAAGATGTGGATCTAGTTTTCTCTTTTACCAAAGAACCACAAATGCCAACACTTCATAATACTGAATTACTTAACATTCTCAGTAATGTGTTTAAAAGGTCTTCTAATAACTTTTCTCTTTTCTGTGTGTAAATTCTCTTCTTTTTTATTCCAGGAAGTCAATGAAAATTCTCTAAAGAGATTAAGTGCCTACTTGGAAAACCTCCAGAAACCAGGCTTCAAGTCCTTGAAACCCACCCAGCTTATGTTTTACGTAAGAGAAACAGACCAGAATCTCTCCGAGAGCCAGGAACCCCTTAGTGCTTCTGGTATGTGGTTCTACTCCCTGTGTGTCCCTTGAAAGTTTTGTGTTAAATGTATTTATTAATTTGGACACTACTTGAGTACCTTTGGGTTGAAGCTTTGGGCAAAGAAAAAGAACATCAGTTAGTTGATAGTTTGGCCAAAGTTAGATGCTACTGCAGGCTCTGTGTGCTCTGCCATGTTGTGTTTAAACTTTTTTATTTGAAAAACTAAAGTGTTGTTATAAGTGTGTCTTTTATGATTTGTGTTTTTTAAAATGTTATTTATCTATCTTCATTTTATTTTAAAGGCAGAAGAATAAGAGAGATTCACTTCCTAAATGTCCACCACAGCCAGGGCTGGGCCTAGCCACAGGCAGGACGGAACCCACGTCTCTGCCCAGACCTTGCAGGTGGGTGGCAGGGGCATAGCCTGAGGCCATCACCACTGCCTCCCAGGATGCACAGGGTCAGAAAGCCTGGTCCAGAGTGGAGCGGTCAGGACCGAGCTGGCCCTCCTAAATGGGTGTGCTTGTCCCACGCCACATCCTAGCCACTGCTCCCAGTGCTGCCCCTGCAGTTTACTTGACAGAAACCTCTGCTTGCCTTCCCTGGCAAGTCTTCCCAGGACCCCGTAAGGATGGGCCTCTGTGTCCAGTTGTAACTTAGTGAAGCTCCGTGACTTTCTCAAGACCATAAATAGAGACTATTGTCTTGAATAAAGATCTTTAGACTCCAGCCATGTTGCCTCTGAGATTTAATGAATCTCAACATGGAGAGTTCTTTCCAGTACCTTCTTTATTGATTTAGTCATGATCCAGTAGTGCCTGATGTTAGGATAGATTTTAGGTGTAGATCCATAAAGGCCTATCATTTCTCTAAGTATGTATCCCTTTTTGAATCTTGAGTAAATATCTATTTTTACTGAAAGCTTATTGCGAATTCAGGCTAAAAGAAGTAGAAATGGCACTATAGGCTTTTATGTTGGTTTTTTTTTTTAGCATACTATCCCACAAGTCAAAATTTGGTAGGTCTTTTGAAGCATAGGATTTGTTTCTAGCTCTGCCAGTGACTAACTGTGAGACCTGCACTCCTGGGCCTGCATTTACTACAATAAAAGAGTTGGAGTCCTCTGTCAAGGTCACACACACTGAAGACCCCGAGTGTCTCCACTTGAGGCTCCCCCAGTTCCAGGGTCTCAGCTGGAAGGTGAAAAGTGTGATTTAAAAATTACCAGAATCCGCTCTTTCCCACCAAACTCCCCTAGGACTACTTAACGTCTCATCGTGTGGTCTTCTAAATATCGCAGATTCCTTCCTTGGCTGTGTTCCCAACTACCTCCATCTGAGAGTTTGATTAAAATAACCTTAACAGTATTCTGAGACTAAAACCCAGCTGGTGGCCATTTTGTAAAGGAACATGCTGTCAGTGGTACTAAGATATCTTGGTCTAAATGACTCAGTTCTAACAGAAGTGTATGGGATCTGGCCGCAGACATCTGTCGCCCCATGGATCACCAGAGTAAATAACCATTACTGGTGTGAGCCATTAGTCTCAGGAGTCACTGAGACACATTGTTGGCTGGCTTAAGCCCAGACTCCTGGAGATCCAGGCTCCTGCACTCAGCGGCAGGATTAGGAGTTAAGGACTTGTCAGTCTTAGCCATTAGGATCTAAGTTCCCAGGTTCAGTTGGTGGACGGACCAAAAGAAGTTGACGTTTTTGTTTCTTTAACATTGTATTACTTATAAAATGTTTTGTAGTTTTTGTCTTCAACATTAATGCTCAGCCTTTCACTGATAATCAGGAAGGCAGTAAAATAGTTGCTTGTGATTATTTCAAATATTGATTTATTTAAAAGCTAAAGAAATCGAAAGAGAGAGAGATTTCCCACAAACTACTCTTCAAATGCCTGTGACAGTTGGGCCAGGCTGAAGAGCCGAGAGCTCAACCCAGGTCTCCCTTCTGGGGCTTACCCAGGACTCTCCCCAGGTGTGCATTAGCAGGGAGCCAGGATGGAGAGTTGTCCCTCTCCCCAAGAATGGAGAGTGGTCCCGGGGCTCAAACCCAGGCCCTTTCCCCAAGGATGGAGAGTGGTCCCGGGACTCAAACCCAGGCCTCTCTCTGAGGAAGCAGACATCCCAAGCCACAGCCCAACCACCATCAGCTGCCTTCCCCGGACTTTTTATTACCAGAATATGATGAGCAACAACTTTGGACTATTTATATTCAAGGCATAAGTTGTTAGCTCCACATCTTTTGGGTGATCCTTAGAAAGTAAGCTTTATTTTTAGAATATATTTTAAAACAAGGATTTAGTAAGCATTCTTTGTGAATTAATAGTAAAACAAATAGCTATAGCCAGCTCTGGCTGAATAAAAACAAATATCTTCTCATTTTAGTTGGTAATTAGTTTTTAAACCACTTACAAAGTAAAAACAGGTCACAGAAAAAATGAAATTAGAAGGGCCAACACCGGCATCATGGTATAGTGGAGTAAGCCCCTGTCTTCAGCACCAGCATCCTATATGGACACTGGTTGAAATCCAGTTGCCCCACTTCCAATCCAGATCCCTGCTAACATGCTTGGGAAGGCAGCAGAGGACAGCTTTGGTCCTCTGTACTCACGTGGAAGACCTGGAAGAAGTTCCAGACTACTGGCTTTGGACCCAGCCAGCTGTGGCCATTGCAGCCATTAGACGAGTGAACCAGCAGATAGAAGATCTCTCTCTTTCTCTCTGTAACATTACCTTCCAAATAAAAATAAAAAAATAAATTTTTAAATGAAATTACAAATGGCAGGGAACATGCAACATGTATGACATGAAGATGATGTTAACATATGATAAGTTCTTAAAAACCAGAAAGAAAGTATAATCTCTGTTAGATGAAAATAAATGAAAGCAAAGAGCAGAAACCAGAAAATAAGTAGCCACCAAGTGTGTTAGCCTCAGTATTACAATGCAATCTGGAATAATCAGGTACTGTTTTTCATGAGTTGATTTTTTAAATTGATAAAACATTAGTGAGCGTATATTTTTATTCGTTGTTGGTGGGGGTGTAAATTCTGGTAAACTTTCTAGAATGCAGTTAAAAGTTGTCTCTGCTATTCCACAGAATTCCTGCTTTCAGAAGGTCTCTTAAGGAACCATTGAAGATTACGTGCAGGCAGCACGTATATATTTCGGTAGTTCAGACCCCTGCAGCGCACAGCTGAGCACCGGAGTTCAACCCCTGGTTCCAGCCCCTGACTGCGGCTCTCTGCTGGGGCAGTCCCTGGGAGACAGGAATGATAGCTCAGGGAATTGAGTTCTTTGCCACTTATGTGGGGGACCTGAATTCCCACTTCTAGGCTCAACCTCCACCCAGCAGTGGCCATTGCAGGCTTTTGAAGTGAATCACAGGTGGGAGCTAGCTCACCGGCTCTCTCTCATCTTTCAAATATATATAAGAACGAGGACATCCTTCAATGTAGAGCCACATTTGTATTACATTAATGGTTAATCAATAAACTAAGTGGGGGCAGTGTTGTCACATAGCAGATTTAAACCATTGTTTGCAATGTCAGCATCCACATTGATGTGCTGGGTTGAGTCCTTTCCAGGAGGGCAATAGAAAATGGCCCAGGTTCTTGGGGCCCTGTCATGCATGTTACACACACACAGATGGAGTTTCTGGCTCCAGAATTTAGCTTGGCCCAGTCCTGGTTTTGGTGACCACTTGGGAAGTGGACCAATAGAAGATTTCTTTCTATCTCTTTCCCCTTCCCTTTCTTTCTGCCTCCTTTTTGCTCTTATTTTCCGCCCAGTAAATACATCTTTTTAAAAATCACTTAAGTCTTTTTGCAAAACAAAATGGGCTTTAAGTTGTACTACCATCAAAGACAAAAAAAAAAAAAAATCTCACCCCTGTGTGGGATGAGGAAAACCTGAAAATAGCTTATATACCCAACACCATTGGAAATGTTGAATAAATAATACTATAGTTGTCACGTGGACTAGACAGTAGCTGCTAAAAAGAATAAGGTGAATTTACCCATCCAATGTTGAAGGTCATCAATGTTGAGTTCCAAATAACTCATTCAAAATCTATACAAAATCAAGTTAAAACAACCTGTTCAAACAGATCAGGTGTGTGACAGTGAATGTGTATATGTTATATGTAGAACACACAGCATAGGTCTTCACCAGTGCTGCCCAGGACAACTTTCTGCAGTGAAGATATATCCCCTGTCACTACCATCCAGCACAGCAGCACTAACTCCAGGGGGCTATGGGCCATGTGACATGTGGCCAGGAAGTCCAAGGAACTGAACTTGAGATTCTTTTTAACTTTAAGAAATTCGATTTGAAATGGTCACTTATGCCTAGTCACTACTGTGTTAGTGCAGATCTGAAAGCATATGTACCTGTTAGTAGTGGTTGTATCTGGTAAAAGCTTAACATTACAAAGTAATACATATACATATATATATATATATATATACACACTATATGTTATTATTTGTCTGTAATTTGACAATAAGCATGTACTTACATAATGCATATATACTTTTCAGAGCTAATTAGAATTACTTTTCAAAAAGAAAAAAAAGTCCATATTGTAAAGGAGATATTTGGTTTGATGTCAATTCTCACTGTTAGTGAGAATATTGATTTAAAAGAATCTTGCCTAATACCACTTAAAGGGGAAAAACCAAACCAAACCAAACCAAACCAGCAGGTTTCTTATCAGTGACTTCATTGAGATGATAAAATGTAACCCAACATCAAAATCCGATTATGAAGCACTAAATTTCAAAAGGAATTTTTAAGCATTCCGAAATGATTCCTGGATTGCTAGCTGGTTAGTGGGCATCTGTGAGGAAGATCTCTTGTAATGAGAGGAAGTTGAAGATGGGTGTCTGTGACCTCTGCGGTCAGGTGGCGCAGCTGTCACATCTGACCCCCATCACAGTGCAGGCACAGTCGCTCCTCCGCCTCGCTCTCTCGCTCTGAGTGTGTGCCTGAACGCTGTCTTTGCTGGACACTTGTTCCCGTCTCTCCGAGACCACACTTACGGGCAGGACTGAAAATCCTCTGAACCCCCCTGAGCTGGGATGGGTTTGGTCCCTGATGCCAGGCTGGGACAGGTTGATGACAGAGAAGGAATTAAGGAAGGTAGAAATCACACAGTATCATTTTAAAAAGAAAAGTAGTTCTCCACTGAATTTCAGTCAGTGATGGAATGTTGTGAATATTTTGATTTAATCGATGTATGAAAAATGTGTGTAAGGTAAGGTGAGTGATCATCTGTATTAATTGTTTGGGGGAATTATATTCTCTAGGATTTCGAGCAGTCAAATTTACTTTGCACACCAGAGATCTGCTAAGCACAGTATTGTATATTCTCAACTCCTGCAGTTTATCTGTTGAACATGTCCAAAGCTTGAACACTAATGTGCGCTCCCAGCCTCTCAAAGAAGCCAAGAGGACACCTGACAGGCCCATCAAGTGGGACAAGTCCTACTACTCCTTCACTGGATTCAAGGACCCCGAGGAAGACCTCGAGCAAGCCTCGAGAGTGGAAACAACCCTAACGTATGTGACAAAACCAGCTGTGTGGTTCTTGTTTAAAACGAAAGTCTGACTTTCCAGCATGTCTCTTATCTGCATAGCTAATCCAGTGACCTTTAGGGAGAAAATGGGTTCATGTCTGTTACTTCAAGTTGCCAGAATACTTCCAACCACCTTTTCAAAACAGGCAAGAGAGATCGTTTTAAGGTTTTAAAATGCTACTTTAAAAAAATAATTTAAAATTTTTTTACATGTTAGGGATTTCCCCTTTTTTTGGTACAGCTATATAGTAATTTAGTATAATTGTGCATAAAGAAAAATCATAGAGATGCCATCATAACACCATCTGGAAGAGATTCCTGAAAAATAATGATTCCGTTATATCTTAGAAATCACATGTAAAGCGTTTCTTTATTGCCTGGCATGCCATTTTGGTGAAGCCACCATTCATGCTTTTTGAGTCATTGTTGCTCTTTATAAATAGGCAGTCACACTGTGCCCCTTCAGTTGCATCTAAAAAGCTCAGTGACTTACTTACCAGATGATTCTGTGATACTAGCATAGTAAATGTCCCTTAATCATCCCCCAGCATCCTATTTGCTGTGTGGATTCTCTGCGGTAACTCAGGCATTCCTCTGCTTGTTGCCCGGGTAGGGCCCAGTCAGCACAGATAGCCTGGAAAGGTGCAGGTTGTAGTGTGTGTGACAGCCCGTCTGGGGTGCCATTCTGTGTGCACAGCTGACATGCACATCCCCAACCTCACCCTGAGTCCGAGGACTTAACAGTCCACTGTGAGTTGACACACCAAAACAAAGACAGGTTTGGGAGAGTTTTCAAGAGACCAGAAGTAATGAGTCGGTGTAAGAAGTTAAGAGTACAGGTGAACAATAATGACAACGGGGAAGAAGTGGATAAATTTAGGTTGTGGTTTAGGGAGGCGGAGATGCTCGAGTGTCAGCTGTGCGGAGGCTCCAGCAGGCACTGAACTAGACTGTGGTGAGCGTAGTCTGAACGCTGTGCTGAGCCTCACACCTGCTGGAACCCAGCATCACTCATGGTATTCCAGCCGCTGGGCCTGGGAGCACATGGCCTGGAGGTTACAGACAGAAAGTCCAGGCAGAGAAGAAAAATGGAAAGTTGCCAGACCTTTGTTCAAGCTAAGGGACTTAAGAATCAAGCCTTTAAGAGCGGAGAATCCTCTAGTCTGTGGCTCAGCGGAACATTCTATAAGGCACAGTTTGGATCTGGAGCTGAATGTGTAGCTGTGGTGCAAAGTTTGTTCTGTGGACTCAGAAGTAAGAGCTGGCCAGCTAGCAAAGTCACAGACGGTAGGAGAGGCCAGTTCAGCAAAGCTAAGTGCTGTCTAGCCAGGTCCCTTCTCTCAGCTGAGTATTTGTGATTTATTTATTTGTATGTAGTTCACCCAATGAATTCCCAAGTCTTTAACAAGACTTTCTTGCACTTTATTATATTATACTAGAGAGTTCCGATGAATAGGGAACTTGTTTTAATCATCCGTGTTGATTAATCTTCCTCCTAGATTCATTATTGACCTGAATTAAACACCTGTGGGATGAACACGACTGTAATACACTGGAGGCTCAGTTAGGAGAACTCAGGGTTTACTCTGGAAGTAGAAAGTAGCTTAATACAGGTGGGATCAATAAACATGACTCAGTACTGAATGTAGAAGCCATTTCTTTCTTAGAATGCCTCTGTTCGTTTCATTAGCATTTACTTAAAGATGTCGGCTGGCTTCAACAAGGATACATTTATCTCTTAAAAGAACTTCTGTTTAGCAGGGGTTTTTTTAGTCTTGATTTCTTGATTTACTTCAAGATATGCTGCTCTAAATTTACATTCTCATTTATATGTGTGTGTATATATAAAACATATATATTTATTTACTTTAAAAGCAAAGTGATTGGAAAAGACAGGAGAGAGATCTTCCATCAGCTGGTTTACTCCCCAGATGCAAAGTCGAGTCCAGGTTGAGCCTGGATTAAGCCACAAGCTGGGAATTGCATCCAAATCTCCCTCTTTGGTGGGAGGAACCCCAGTACTTGGGCCAGGATTGCTGCCTTTCCAGGTGCAGGACAGTGACCTGGAAGCAGAGGCGCCAGGACCTGAAGCACCTCCCCAGTGCAGGACGCTGGCCTCTAAGTAGCAGCTTCACCCTCCTCACCCGTTCCCTCTCAGGCTGTCATCTTGACAGTTACCAGGACAGGCTCAACAAATGCTTGACTTGTTATCTCTCCTCACAATCGCCTCACAGCCCCAGTCACTCGGTGGTTCCATCCCGCCTGCTCCTGCAGTGACGCATACGTCTCCAGGCCTCCTGACAGTGGCCAGCACACCTCGAGTCGTGGTGACCACAGCGCAGGTCAGGAGGTTTCCAGGGGCAGAGCTGCAGGCTAGAGGGCCACATGGCTGCCTCTTGGCTCTTCACCGAGAGCTGTCACTTCGCAATCCTTAAAGCTTCATCTTGTAGTTTTTTTTTTTTCTAGTAAGACTATTGAAACAAATATTTTGAGAAATGCAGTGTTAGCATCCTCCAGCAGAGTCTGTTACTCCATAGTTGTAGACATAGGATCTGGTCACGTGGTTGGATGGAAAGGAATGAGTGTCCTGACAGGGTCTGACCAACGGGGGAGTTGGGAAGTAAACTTTACATACAAGAGTAAAACAGAGGGAGAGGCCGGAGTCTCCCCAGCCAGAATCCCACAGAATAATCTGTCTTGTTTCTTCACCAGCTGTGTTGCCCTTCCTTGTCTCCAGTCCCCCAGGGGAATCTTTTAAGGTCACTTTTTATACCTTGGCACCTAACAGTTGCTGTATAATTATTATGGGTTCTAACCTCCATGAACCTACTGAGAGTGGCAACAAACATGAAACGGTTTGAAGGCTCTATCAGTTGTCTTAAATTAGCCCACCTCTGAAAAGCTAATGACAGCGATGGTGTTAGTATGGGGAAGAAGTTGTCGTCCTTGGGGTGGGATTGGACTGGGGCTGGCTGTTGTCCCAGCAGCCAGTTGTGGGGTGTTTGTCTAGAACGGCAGACGGGCCCAGAAGCTTATGATTGAAACCACGACACCAGGGATGCTTGAAGGCACTGCCTGCGCCTGGTGTAGGTAGAAATGTTTACACTGTCACTGGTCTTTGCACAGTGTCCATCTACATTTTTCCTTTCCAGGTCCTGGTTAGATAACAATGGCAAATATGCGGTTAAAAAGCTGAAGAATAGTTTGCCTCTAAGGAAAGAACTGGCTCGTCTCAAAGAGGAACTCTCTCACCAGTTACAACTCTCCGATATCAGGTACTGTGGCAGAGGGCACCGAAGTTACAGACCAAGAGATATACTGTCTCTTTATCTCTTCTGATAACTAAATATTCTTCTCTTCTCTTTCATGGATGTAATCCAGCGTTCCTCTAAGTAAAAAATCAAACACAAAAACAAACTTATTAACTTCTTGTTTAACAATTTGGAAATTAGAGCTGGTGTTATAGCACAGTGGGTTAAACTGCCACCTGGAATGCCAGCATCCCCTCTGGGCTTTGGTTTGAGCCTGGCTGCTGCACTTGTAGTCCAGCTCCCTGCTAGAGCACCTGGGCGAGCAGCAGGAGACGGCGCACATGCTTGGGCCTGCATGAACACCCAAAATAAACTCTGCTCCTGCTTCAGACCAGCCCAGCTCTGGCCATTGCAGCCATCTGAGGAGTGAACCAGCAGATGAAGATTTCTGTCTCTCCTCACTCTGTAAAATCTGCCTTTCAAATAAAAATAAATAAGTCTTTAAAAAAATTCCAAAAATTGTAGTGTAGTTTCTCAGTTGTGGTTTAATGGAAGTTTTTTTTTTTAAAGAAATGGTTTTCTTTTGATCAAGACATGGGCCTTTGAAGCACTGTTTGGAGGACACAGTGCAGAGAGCCTGTTTGGATGCCTTGTTCTGTCATACATGTCAGCTCATTAGCTGTGCCCTGCCGGGAAGCAACAAGGGTACAGGGGTAACAGTGGCAGCCCCAAAAGGCTGGGGTCAGCTTGTTCCCCGCCATGGAGCCAGGATATTGCAGAGTCTGGACTCAGACATGGGCTTCTGGATGCCACTAGGGACTGGGGAGGTGTGCATTCCACAGCAGTGCTCTGTGACGTCACAGCAGTGCCAGCTTGCAGTCTGTCACCGCGATTTACTGTTAGCATGTAACATGGGCAGATGACATGTTGGCAAAAAGACTCAAATGTTCTTTTATGAACTCTCTTTTTTTTTTTTTTTTTTTTAAGATTTGTTTATTCTTACTGAAAAGGCCGATTTGCAGAGAAGAGAGACAGAAAAAGATCTTCCATTCACTGGTTCACTCCCCAGGTGGTTGCAGTGGCCAGAGCTGAGCCGACCCACAACCAGGAACCAGGAGCTTCTTCCTGGCCTCCCATGTGGGTTCAGGGTCCCAAGCACTTGAACCATTCTCCAGTGATTTCCAAGGCCATATAAGCAGAGAGCTAGATGGGAAATAGAGCAGCCAGGACACAGACTGGCACCCATATGGGATGCTGCACTACAAATTGGGGAATTAGCCAGTTGAGCCATTGTGCCAGCCCAAGAATTGGATACTTCTAACTGGAATGCCAAACTGCAAAACAAATCTGAAACAAAGTGTCCTCAGTATCTAGTGTGAAGGAGAAAAAGATGTCTTCAAAGTTTTTCCCATTTCATCTTCAATTGTTTTTATATATATATATATATATTTATATATATATATATATTTATATATATATATATATATATATATATATATATACTATTTTATTTAAAAGGTAGAAAAACAGGAAGAAATAGAAGAGAGTTTGTCCACCCACTGGTTCACTCTCCAAATGCCTGAAAAAGCCAGGGCCAGTCCTCCTCCTCCTATTAAAATAGAAACAACAATAAAAAAAATAGAGATAATAGAGTGTTTCTTCTTATTTTAAATCTTTGTATTTTTAAATGTAATATATAAGGCATCTTCAGAAATTACATGAAAAATGTGTATCATGAGAAAATTGCATGGGTTTAAAAAAAAAATATGCATGGGTTTTACCAAAATAAACTTTTCATTCCCTTTTTCTTCAAACATTTTGAAGTTGCCCTGTATATAACTTCACCCTCTAGTGAACAGTTCATTTCCACTGAGTCATGTTTCTGTTTTGGTAAAGTCGGCTGGTGTGGAACCTAAGCTGTGTTAACACAGGCTGTGTACAGCTTGATGAAGGCTGCCTAGAGCCAGGCAGGTGGGGTGGGCCCGCAGGGTGCCAGTCATGGTCACTGACAAGCTCTGTGCTCTGTTGGCCCAGGTGGCAGAGGAGCTGGGGCATTGCCCATCGCTGTGGCCAACTGCACAGTCTGGGCCGCCTGGCACAGCAGAATTTGGAAACACTCAAAAAAGCGAAAGGTAAGAGTTTTGCACTTTCTTTGACAGTATCACTTGGCTGCTATGTAAGCTATAGTGGAAAAACAGGTGAATATTATCATAGCTGAGTGGAACACTTTTTCTTTAAATAACACCGCAGCACCAGGCTCCCACTAGCCCTAACCCTGAGTTGATTCACTGAGTGTAAGTAACTGAGCTAGAGGGTGAAGCACCTTTGCAATGACCAAAGGGCTTGTGTTTTGTCATCAGGGTGCACCATCATATTCACTGACCGCTCCGGCATGAGCGCCGTGGGCCATGTGATGCTAGGAACGATGGATGTCCACCACCACTGGACGAAGGTGAGCCAACAGGCGGGACTTCTCTCCTTTACTGCCCCGTACTTGCATTCCCGAGTGCTGATATGAACAGTGAACTAAAAGTTAAATTATGGCTCCCACTGTTTTCACATAAGATGCTTAAGTGAAAATAGTTAAGAGAAAAGATTGAATTTTTTAAGATTTTTTTTTTTTAATTTAACAGGCCCTGTGTGATTCAGTAGCTAAATCCTCCCCTTCATTCACCAGGATCCCATATGGGCCCCAATCCATATCCCGGCTGTTCCACTTCCCATCCAGCTTCCTGCTTGTGGCTTGGGAAAGCAACCAAGGATGGCCCAAAGCCTTAGGATCCTGCACCATGTGGGATACCCAGAAGAAACTCCTGGCTTCAGATCGGCTCAGCCCTGGCTGTTGCAGCCCCTTGGGCAATGAAGCGGCAGATGGAAGATTTTTCTGTCTCTCCTTCTGTCTGTGAATTTGCCTTCCGAATAAAAATAAAGAAATCTTTAAATATTTATTTTTATTTATTGGAAAGGCAGAGTGATGTGGAGAGATGGGAAGAGAGAATCTTCCATCCGCTAATTCACTCTCCCATTAGTTACTGGTTGGGTTGGGGCTAGCGCTGAGCCAGGATAAAACACCTGGAGTCGAAAAACTCCATCCCGGTCTCCATGTGAGCAGCAGGAGCCCAAGCTCTCAGACCATCCTCCTCTGCCTTCCCAAGTGTATGTGCAGGGACCTGGCTTGGAAGTCAAACAGCTGGGGCTCCCATGTTCCCTAGCCAGGAATGCACATGGCTGCTTGACCCACTCCACCATAAGTCCAGGCCAAGAAGAATGGTTTTTAAGGCTGTTTCCCTCTGGTCATGTTACAGTCTTTTCTGAAGCACAGCCTGCATGCTGTTGTGTTATATTAGTTGTTTCTAACAATTTATTGAGAAATAGATGACGTTAGTATGTATCATTTTGATAAGCGTTGCTGCATCAATACAAGTACTTCAGAATGTTCATGGGAAAGTGGTGTTAAAAGACGAGTTTATTTTGATGCAGAATCATTTTGAAATCCCTGTGTAGCTTCTTCATAATATGCATGCTTTTGAATTTTTTGAAGACCCCTTGTCTATACAGATTTCAATATTTGCGCCAAACTCCAACAGTCTCAGAAAACTCCACATGCACTTGCCATGTGGCCCAGCAATAGGAAGATGAAAATCAGGTTCTCACTAAAGGATTATGCGTATCTAGTTCATAAATATGTTTATAACAGCCAAAAGCTAGAAGACAGTCCTAACGTCCTTCCCTGTGTAACTGGTTCACCAGCAGTGCCTTAACACTGCAGTAGCCCCCTGAGCAGCGAGGAGGACAGAGCTTGGACGGATGTCGTAGGCGTCGCTCCGCGTAACCAGAGCCAGCCTCATAGCATGCCCGCCACGTGACTGCATTCACAGAACAGCTGGAACGCACCACAGTGTAGGAAGCGGGCACACACGGTGGCTGCCGAGGGTTGAGGACCAGGAGCAGAGCTGCGCATGGCTCTGCGCAGGTAGCAAGGGACCCTGTGATGGGACACCTCGTGTCCTGCAGGTCGCCATGTGTGATAAAGTAGCAAAGTGTTAAACACACACGCCCAGGAGTGCAGGCTGATGAGATCTGAGTGTGCCAACGCCAACTTCCTGATTGTGACACAGCACTGTAGCTTTTGCAAAGTGTTACTGTTGCGGAAACTGGGCAAGAGGTGTGTGAATCTGCAGTTAGCTCCAGATAAAAATATGTTCACCCCATATACATAAGTCGTCCACGCAAGAAAAAAATGAGGGATAAAACTGTTTTTTCTTTTGCCAGATATTAGGAATAGATTGTAAATAACCTATGTAGTTTGTCATGTTACTGTTGCTTTTATTTTAGCAGAATGTTTGCTCCCTTTAAGGTTGTGCAGACCCCAGCATTGCACAGAAAAGCTGAACCCCTAACTGCCCTAATGGATGCCCTTGCTTCTCTGCACCTATGCCACACGCGGGCCACACGCAGCCACATGCAGACACATGCAGCCACACGCGGGCCACACGCAGCCACACGCAGCTTCTGGCCTCCCTTGCAGGCTATGCTCTTTGCATCTCCCCACCAACATCCCACCTGCATCCACCTGCAGGTGCTAACCCCTGCCTGCCTCGTAAAGATGGGTCCAACCCAATGCCGTCAGAAGCCTCAGGGGAACACCCTTTCTGGGTCCAGCATCCCCAACAGACATTTTGTGCTCTGGATTCAGGGCCACCTGAAACACAGGGACAGATTTCATCTGTAATTCTACTGCCCAGTTCATTAGTCACAGTGGCCTGTGTTAGATATCACTGTTCCCAGCATTACATTAAATCTTTTTTTCTTTAACTTGAACTTTCTTCCTAGAAAAATGATTTATTTTTGTTGTTAAAAATTCTCAATATCATTT
The DNA here is from genome assembly GCF_030435755.1 of Ochotona princeps. Lineage (NCBI taxonomy): Eukaryota > Metazoa > Chordata > Mammalia > Lagomorpha > Ochotonidae > Ochotona > Ochotona princeps. The sequence continues at coordinate 35,174,129 of NC_080852.1, read as the reverse complement.
GTTGGAATGCTAAAATCAAATTACTTACATAACATCACACTTGGTATTTCTTTCCTTCTTTTTATCCTCACAGCTCTTTGAAAGACTGCCAAGCTATTTTGACCTTCAGAGGCGGCTGATGCTTCTAGAAGACCAAATAAGCTTCCTTTTAGGTGGCATTCAAGTCGTCTGCATTGAAGAACTTCAGCCGGTGCTGACACTCGAGGAATACTACTCCATTCTTGACGTGTTCTATAACAGATTAGTGAAAAGCAGAGTTCCCTTCCACCCTCGTAGCCTCCGTGGGCTGCAGATGATCCTCAGCAGGTGAGCAGCGTGGCTGCCTTCCTCTAGGGCATGGCGTGTGCATGGGCATGAACTCGCTCCACACGTCACTGTGTGGCTCATAGAAACCACAGGAAGGAATGTCCCGGCCTGCACCAGTGTGTGAGGAGAAAAGCCAACACGAAAAGCTAAAGGGCTGAACCCCGGCACGTGCTCTGGATAGACTGCCACTCACTGGGCCAAGTCGACCCGTGAAACGCTGACAGTAAATACACAGACAGCATGCTGTTTACCAGGCACCGGGCGGGCCGCCTCAGGCCTTCCGTCTGCCGGCTCTCACGGCCTCTGCAGGAAGGAGCTTGCTGCCGCAGTGGGAGGCTCACAGTCGTGCTGAGTCAACCTTGCTGTCACTCTCAGGTGAATGCTCACGTGTGTTTCATTTCAGTGACAGATACGCTCCCAGCCTGCATGAACTCGGATATTTTAACATCCCGATACTCTGCGACCCAGCCAGTCTGCAGTGGTTCATCCTCACCAAAGCCCAGCAGGCCAGAGAGAACATGAAAAGAAAGGAAGAGTAAGTACTGCGAGCCCTCTGGGAAGTCAGAGTGTTGAGCCGAGCTTTTCCGGCCTCACCGGCATGGGACCTGAACTCTGCGTCGGGGCGGGCTGGGGGCCTAGCCCTTCAGGCACCAGGAGGGACACCCAGTTCCAAACGGGAGTTTCTGGGTTCAAGTCTCACTTCTGCTACCAATTTGATCTCTCTGCTAATGCCTGCCCTGGGGGTGGGAGGTCTTGTAATAGCTCAAGTAGTTGGGTCCCTGCCCCCATGTGGGGGCCACATGGTGCTCACAGCCCTGGCTGCTGTGGCCAAGTAGGCACTGACCAACGGGTGGGAGATACTTCTTTCTTTCTCTACCTTTCAAATAAATAGCTTAGTTTTTTTTATTATTATATTAAAGTTAGGAAACTAACTTGCACGTATTCTGTATTTATTTATTCCCCACCTATAAAAAAAAACTTGATGTGGCTATTTTTTAAGTCTAAGTTTTATCAAACTAAATTGCATCTCTGCCATGTGCCTCCATTTGAGTAGAATTTGTTCATAACAAAATTCAAGCCAAGCATAGAATGAAAAATGAAATACCAGAAGAAATTCTCTGGGTGAAAAACAGTAGCAACAACGAAAATCAGTTAGTACTTGATGAATAATCTATCGTGTAATGTTTTAAACCTATAATTAAGAAAAACTTTTATCTGTGCTTTAATTAAATAGAGAGGAAATCTTACAGCAGGAAATTGTCTCTGTTGCTTTGCTGTTGGCATCGCCGAGGCAGTCGGTGCCGTGCGCAGTGCCCTGTGCGGGCCGTGAGACGCTGCATATGTGCTTCCGACAGAGAAGGGGACATGTCACTGTCAAACCACTGTCGCTCGCTCGCTTTTTTTTTTCAGATTTATGTTTATTGGAAAGACAGATTCACAGACCAGACAGATAGATAGAAGGATCTTCCATCCGCTGGTTCATTCCCTAAGTGGCCACAATGGCCGCAACTGAGCCAATCCAGGGAGCTGGATGGGATAAGAACCAGTGTCCATGTGGGATCCTGGGCACGCAAGGCGAGTACCTTAACCACTACGCTATCGCGCCGGACCCTAGCTCTATTTTTAAAAATATTTGGGGGTGTGGGAAGTGGACCATCGGACAGAGGATCTTCCTCTCTGCCTATCCTCCTCTCTGTATATCTGCCTTTCCAATAAAAATAAATCTTTAAAAAAATACATTTTTTTCAAGTAACATGTTTTCATAAAATTGGCAGTGCCCGAGGGCTTGGCTTGAGGTGGCACCCAGAATTCTGCTTCTTTCAGTCGCTGCCCACTGCTAGTGAGGCAGGACAGGGGTTTGTGGAATTAGGTACTAATGGCCTTTGCCCAATACTGCTACAAAGATCGAACCACATGAAAACCCCTCCTGGGAAGCTGCGTGGCTGACTGAGCAGGTCGGCTGAGCCCCTCAGCGGGCCTGGTGAGGGCCACTGATCTCCAGGGCTCTGTGTGGGGAGCTGCAGCCCCAGGACCTGAGATGACAGCGGTATCCCTGGCTGACAGCAGTGTGTGTGTTCTGACGTGACAGGCTGAAGAGCGTTGAACGTGAGCTGGTGGAGGCTTTGACCAGGAAGTTTGCCCTGGAGAGGCTGTACAAGGAGCCCAGCATCTCGAGCGCGCAGATGGTGGACTGCTGCAGGAGGCTGCTGGACCAGCCGCTGCCTGGCCTGCACGGGCTGCACCTGTGCGTCTCACACTTCTACTCGGTCATGCAAGACGGAGACCTCTGTATTCCTTGGAACTGGAAGGACGGAGAAGCCACTGAGTAACACAGGAAGCTGTTTCGTTATTTTTTTTTTTTAAAGCCATAAGAAACTGTACCATCAAGCCTATTTAAATCCACAGTTTGATACAACAGTATTATTTACGTATTACAAAAATGAAGTTTCTAGCTGCTGCTTTGAAGATAGACCTTTTTTTTTAAATTAATTTCTGCTAAAAAAGTCTGTTTTGAAAAGATTTTATCTCGTAGTTTTATGATAAGGATTGACAAAACCTGCGTGAAGAAAGGGTAGGAGTGGAAGAGCATATTTTTAGAGATATGTAAATGAAGAGCCCTACAATAGTCTATTTTTATAAATGAGGCTGGACATGTGTGTGTGAGAGAGAGTGAGCATGGAAGAGCGTCTCTTACCCCGCTCTGAAGCAAGGGCCGCCTTCTCCGTGTGCGATTCAGCACTCCCCACTGGAGGCACATCTCAGGAACAGGTGCACGCACGTGGTTCGCAGCCAGCCGGGGACAGCGCATGTCCAAAGACAGTAGTCACAAGCAGCAAAACTCAGCCAGCCAGATTCTGCCTCAGAGAAAAAGGAAATTGGTCAGTGCAGTGTCTGGTACTGACGTTGCAGTGTGATGCCAGTGTGTTCCGATGACCTCGGGGGCTGGGACTGTAGCTCCCCAGGGCAGGCAGAGCCAAGGGTGCAGCGGTCGGCACTAGTCAGGGTTTATGTTAACCTCCCCCCCACACATCCCAATCTTCCTGTCCCTGCCTCCATTTGAGATCCCTCATTAGCTGCAGCCCCCTCACGTCTCCCCTCTCCCCATCAGCACAGCTCCAGGTGGCTTATGGTGTCCGCAGCAGAGCTGTGAGGCTTGATGTCTGTCCAGGGTGACTCTACAGTTCTGGCCACATCCAGGTCGTTTCTCAAGGGGACAAGATGAAGCCCCGGGCAGGACACTGTTTCTGTGGCTCTGGCTGCTCAAGCAGTCGGGATGCTTTTTTTCCTCAGTGCATTAGAAAGTCAAGATGACAAAGTCAGCCCTGAAGTGTGTCTTCATCTAAACCCTTGGTTAGTGAAGTCATTCGAGTCCATGTGTGTGCTCAGATGTGTTGACTGATCCCAGTTTGTGCCTGAGCGTCCCTAGTCCGAAACGTCCCAGGATCCGAGGCTCCTGGGGCATCGACACGATGCCACAGTGCAAAATCCCTCAACATGAACTTTGGGTGCAATTCCCTTCAGTCTGTGTGTATGAAGGAGTATCAAAGATGTATCTGAAACCAGTGAATTTCATGTTTAGATACTGGTCCCATTCCTCAAGATAGTTCCAATCATCTGGGCCCAAGCATTTTGGACAAGGGAATATTCTGTCTGTACTTAAATTCTTAAAACTTGTTTTCTAATGTAACAAACGTTGCCTGTAAAGACTTTTCCACAACTCAATAATGAGACTGAAAAAAGGTTACATAAGAAAAATTATCAGAAAATGAAGTTTGATTTGTGCCATTGTTAAAATCAACTAATGTAGATGTCTCTGAAATGTTTTGAATTGGATTTTTGTCTCAGAACTGTTACATAATAAATAATTCCTGTATCCTCCAGCTAACTGTCCTGTCCTGGCGCCTGACTACTCCAGAGCAGCAGGAAGCTACGTGACGGGTGACCTGTGGTGCCTGTCCAGCCTCCCCGCCCAGTTGAACACAGGAAGGAAGGAAGTTTCTCCCCTGCCACTCCCCCTTGTTTCTACAAAGCCCTGGGGAGCACCAGAACTTGGCTGGGGCTCTCACCCCAGAGAGCCAGGCCCTGGGGCTGCTAGGCACCAGCTGCCCAGCCAGGAAGGCATGTGGCCAGAGCCTCATCCATGCCAGGACGTACCTGCTGGGACCCTACTTTCTCCTTGCTCCTCCAGAGGCCTCTGCCTCCTGGGAGCCTCCCTGAGCTGGTGAGAGGGTACTGGGTTTCGAGGAGTTGGCAGGGTAAGAGGGACCAGGGCTGATTCAGGAGCGGCTGCACAGCTCAGGCAGAAGTCCCTGGAGCAAGTGGTGCTCCTCTCCCACACTGACTAGGCCTCTTTCACAGACGCCTCTGCCTGGGCCCCTGTCCTGGTGGCAAGGTTCTGTCCAGACCTCCCCGAGCATGTCCACTTGACCACACCAGTCCCATGGAGACAACAGACCTGGTGCTCCACACTCCTGTGAGGCAAGTTGCAGTCCTGGCCCCTCCCAGCCACAGAGCAGGGTTCCAGGGCCTGGTTCCCCTTGCTGGTTTACTCCCCAAATGACAGCAACATCCAGGGTTGGACCAGGCTGTGAAGCTAGCAACCATATCTCACATGGGTGACAGGGGCCCAGGCTCTTGGGACATCTTCTGCTTTGCCCGGCACCTTAGCAGAGTTGGATTGGAAGCAGGGCAGCCAAGACTTGAATTGGATTCGATGTTGCAGGAGGCAGCTTAACCTACTGACCTTCCATGCTGCCCCTCTCCCTGCCTCCAGCTTGGTTTTCATTCTGTCTTGCCAGCTGTGGGCATCATGCAAGTTCCCCCTGGGACCTGGCAGGGCACCCATTCTTTACCTGATATTTCTGCACATCTGCCTACATCCCAAGCACTAGCTCCTCCCCAAAGCGACCACTCTGGGCGGCCAGGCCAAGTCACAGCTGCCCTCCTCCCACCACCCACTCCTGTTCCCCAGGGGCTTCCCACAGCCCTGGGCCAGCCTGCCAAAGGGGCTGGGGTGGAGGGGAACAGCAAAACTGTCATGGGGGTTGCTTCCCACTGCCTGCCACTCCATTTCTGGGGAACTGAGAGGAGCAGCCAGGGGCAGAGCACAAGCTGCCCATTTTTCTCATCCAAGCCTGTTCCAGCAGCAGCTCAGGGAAAGCACAGAGCTGGGGACGAGGGTCACTGTGCCCAAAAGGCCATGTCTGACCCTGAGCCCCTCCAGCTTTGGCTGCACCCCCTCACTGCCCTGAGCCTGCCTCAGGGGTGCTGGGCCTGTGGGTTCCCCTCTGCCTGCCTCCTCCTCCTCCCCACCCACTGCAGTCTCCTTTGCCTTGGCTGGGACATCAGCATCAGAACTGGGGCTTACTGAATTCCACAGAGCTAGTATGAAAACCCAGACAGCTTCTCCCGGGCGGCAAAGGAAGTTCTAGAAAAGATGATTGTTTTAATCTAGGCAAGATTTATATCGGTATTGGAAGCATTTGGCAAGGTCCTCTGCAGAGCATAAATGTGGCCAGGGGTCAGTGTGGCTGCTCCAGCCCCGATGGCTCAGAAGGGCACCTAAGGACACAGCCACCCACGTAACTCCCCGGCCTCAAAAAGAAAATGGGTCATTTCTGTTAACATGTTTCATCTCGCAGGTGAAGGCCCAGGGGGCAGAAGGATGGGGAGAAGAGGTGGCCTGATGGCCCAGGCACAGAGGGCTGAGTGTTGGCGGAGCGCCCTCTGGTGGTGGCATGGTGATAGCGATCTCTGGGTACTGCGAGGTGCTCCTGGCCCCAGGGGTGGCCTGGCCTTGGGTGGGTGCCCAGGGTGAGAGATATCTTGAGCTCTTGTCTTTCAGTGAGGCCTTGGGAGAAGGTACAGGGGTAGGCCTCTGCGCAGGAGTGGTGGGTGGGCGCTGGGCAAGGGGAGGAGTCCCCTGCATGCCCTCATGCTGAGGGCGGGACTCCTGGGGCACGCCTTCCATGGGGGCCTCCCATGGGCAGTAGGTGATTTCTCCAGTTATCTCGTTTTCCCAGAAAATTGTATCGAGAGGCTTCGTCCCCGGTGCGAACTGACTTCTGGACATATCTGGGAAGGAGACAAGCAAGTCAACAGGCATATCCTGCAGGTTCCCTCCCATGGGGTGGGGTCTTAGAGGTCAGTCCACACAGTACCACCAATCCCCGTCTCCTCCGCCCCCAGCACTAATCTTTGGAACCTGGAAACACACGGACGTGTGTGGCCACAGAGACGTTGTTCGATCTACAGCACGGCCCTTAAACGAGGGGTGTCATCCCGGAAGTCAGGGTCTCACTGTCCAATCACTTGAGTGAGCTTTTCTCGGACCAGGTCCAGGGAAGATGCTGCGGGGCACAAGTAAGGTTCGATGTGTGAAAAAGAACCTGCCCTGTCACCACTGCCTTGATGCTGGAAGGGGCTGAGGAGGAGCCAAGAGCAAGAAATTCTCGGGGTGGGTGTCAACTTGAGTGGCAAGAAAGCCAGCGTCCTTTGGGACCCGCGTTGTGCACAGCGGGTTAAGGTAAGCCAGCATGCCGGGAGTGCTGCTCCTTCCTGCCCCAGCTGGCTGTTCCCTAATGCGTCTGGAAGCAGACAGAGTGCTCCGGTGCTTGGGCCCCAGCCGTTCACGTGGGAGATGGAGATTCAGCTGGCCCAGCCCAGTCGTGGGTAAACTGGTAGATGAAGGCTCCCCTCCCCCGCAACACACTCCCCCCTAAACAAAGGGGTGGGAGGAGCAAACTCAACAGAGCCAATGAGGTTCTGTAAAGGCCCCGATAAAAACACTGAATACCAACCTCCCAGCTCTGAGGGGCACTGCTCCTAGCAGTGACATCTGTGGCTGGTAGGGTGGCAACAGAACACATACGTACCATGTGGGCACTGACCCTAGGGTCAGCACAGGACAGGGGCTGCAACTGGGCAATTCTGCCTCCAGCTTGCTCCCTGCTTCACCCCCGACAATGGACGTAGTGACGCTGCCCCAGAGGAAGGCCAAGGTCGGCTACAAGAGACGCTGGGCAGCAGGAGGCAGCATCCTACCGGACACTCTGGCTTGCTCTCTGGGTAGAGGCCGTTTCACCACTACCACACCCCACCCCGGGGAGCTCCACAAGGCCATGGGGAGGTCAGCACAGCCTACAGAGATTCCCTAAACCACAGCGGATGGAGTGCTGGCCAGGAACCAGGGGGCTACACAGGTCTGAGCAGTTCAAAGCTCACCTTCTGGAAGCTTCTGGCTGGGGTACAGGAGTCTGTGGAGAGTTCTGGAGGGCAGGAGGAATGATGGAAGGCTTGAGGCGGCTCCTAGCAACCTGGGCATTGTGGTGTAAGGCCCCTCCGCCCTCCCTCAAAGGCTGCACTCGGCCTGGACAGGCCAGAGCTCTCCGGAGCGGCAGCACGTCCACCTGCTCCAACACTCTAAGTCACAGTGCCCAAACCCATGACCCAGGGCCATTTCTGGCATCCCATTGCCTTCCCTTCCCACTGGTATGACCGCTGAAATACCTCAACATCTAACATTGCTATCAATTCCCGTTCAGGTGTCTATAATCCTTTCTCGTATTTTTTTTAAATTTAGAATTGATGTTGTGCTACACTGCTTGGGATGCTTGCATCCGTACTGGAGTGCCAGGGTTTGAGTCCCTGCTCATTCAGGCAAGGGTGATGATGGCTCAGGCACGGAGGCCCCTGGCTCCCACACCTGCCTGCAGCAGCCAACTGGGGAGTGAACCAGCAAACTGAACGTATGTCTCTGCATCCACCTACCTACCTCTATCCCTGTCTTCTCTCAGGACTGCTTTTTAAAATAAATACATCTTTTTTAAATAGAAAAAAGTTATTTATTTTTAAATATAAAAAACTTTATTTTAAAAAATACATCTTTTATATTTAAAAAAAAGCCGCAGCTGAACCAATCCAAAGCCAGGAGCCAGGAGCTTTTTCCAGGTCTCCCACATGGGTGCAGGGTCCCAAGGCTTTGGGCCGTCCTCGACTGCTTTCCCCGGCCACAAGCAGAGTTGGATGGGAAGTGGTCAGCCGGGACACGAACTGACACCCATATGAGATCCCGGCACATTCAATGAGAGGATTTAGCCACTAGGCTATTGTGCCAGGCCCACAAATACAGGCATCTTAAAAAACTTAAAAAAAAAAAAAAACTGGGCAGGGCAGACATTTGGTCCAGACACTGGTGAGGATGCTCATAGCAGACATCTGAGCTCCTGGGTTCAAGTCCTGCTCCTGCTCCAGCCTGCTGATAATGGAGCCTCTGGCGAGGAGTAGTGGGATGACTCAAGCAACTGGATCCCGTCACTCACAGGGAAGACCTGGATTGAGTTTCCAGCTCCTGGCTTTGGGTCGGCCTCAGCCACTGCAGTCATTTGAGGAATAGATAAAAGCTCTTTCTCATGGGGCCGGCATGGTAGTATAGCACGCAAGTCCTCCACCTGTGGTGTGGCATCCCATACGAGTGCCAGTTCTGGTCCTGGCTGCTCCATGTCCAATCCAATGCCCTACTTACGGCCTGACAAAAGCAGCAGAAGATGGCCCAAGTCCTTGGGCCCCTACACCCATATGGGAGACCTGGAAGAAGCTCCTGGCTCCTGGCTTTGGATTCTCCCAGCTCCAGCTGTTGCAGCCATTTGGGGAAGTGAACATTAGATGGAAGATCTTCCTGTCTCCTTCTCTCACTACAACTGCCTTTCAAATAAATCTTTTTCTTTTTTTCTAAATCCTCTGTTTCTATTTGCCTATACAATTTAAAAACTTAAAAACAAGAAAGTAGGGAAAAGGAATGGGCACTTGGCTTAGTGTTTCAAGATGCCACTGAAGATGTCCGATTCTCATTTTTACAGTACCTGACCCCAGCTCCAGCTGCAGACTCTGGCTTCCTGCTTGAAGTGAACTCTGGGAGGTGACAGGTGACAAGCAGCTGGGTCCCACGCTGTGGGAGAGCTGCATTGAGTCCCTGGCTCCAGTGCAGGCCTGGTGGTTGTGGGCTTTTGGTCTTAGAGTCTAAAATCCAAAAACATGAACATGTCAAAAATATAATCTAGGAAAAATAAGTTTAAAAATTTTGTAAAGGCATTTAGTTATATTTTTAAAAGGGATTTACTTGAGAAATGTACAAAGAACAGGACATTTCATAGGCTACTTTATACAATAAAATAAGTAATAATGACACACATTTTTCCAAGTATGACAGTCACACAGGTACAATTATGAGCAAACAGCATCCATAAATATTCTGAGATGAAAATATCTAAGGATGTGTTGCTGTGGTTGGTAGCTGTGTGAGCCCAATCTTCCAAAGGACAAAAAGGATCCGAACTTGCCTTGAGTGAACAGCTTCCCAAGAGCCAGCGTTGTGAGAAAACTGTTCTTTCATAAACACAGATGTACAAAAAGGATCTCTCTTGTACGCATATACACAGCGTTCCCTTACAAATGGGCCTTGTAATAATCGACTTTTGCAGATTTGAAAAAAAGCATAAAACAAACAGAAATTCCCTAAAACGGCTTTATACAATTTACACCTCTAGGATCAGAAATGACACAAAGATGAAATACATGAAATGGCCAATTGTAAAAAGAAAAGAAAAATGCTAGCAACTTAAAATACTGAGAAAAAAAAGATGGAAAATGGAATTAGTGAGTATGTAGAAGACTGTTTAAAATAAACCTCAACATCCCTACATTAATTGCAACATATCTGTGTGTGTGTGTGTGTGTGTGTGTGTGTGTGTGTGTGTGTGTGTATGCAGATTTTATATAAGGAGCTTGTTCATGTGACTAGGGAGGTCATTGGATCCAGAAGTGCAGAGTAATGCCTGGCACAATGGCTCAGTGGCTAAAGCCTCACCTTTCATGCTCTGGGATCCCATACGGGCACCAGTTCATGTTACAGCAGCTCTCTGCTTGTGGCCTGGGAAAGCAACAGAGGATGGCCCAAAGCCTTCCATGTGCAAGACCTGGAAGAAGCTCCTAGCTCTTGGAGTCAGATTGGCTCAGCTCTGGACATTATGGTCATAGGGGAAGGAGACAGAAGATCTTTCTGTATCTCCTTCTCTCTGAAAGTCTGCCTTTTCAATAAAAAATAAATAAATCTTAAAAAGAAGAAAAAGTAGTGAACAAGCTGGATGAAGACCTGGAAGATCAAATACTCCAATTACAGCTTGAAGACCATATAATGTGGAATGAGGAAGCATTAATGTTACAGATGAAGTTTGTTGGGGAATTCTCTCTTCCTCAGGTAGTTCTAGACTTTTGTTCTACCCAGGTCTTTCTATTTTATGCAGGTCCCTAATCAACTGGATGAGGCCCAACAACATCATAGGGTGTCAGCCTGACTCAGTCCATCAATGTTAACTTTACCCAAAAACACTTTCCAAAAACACCTTTGTCTGAATCACTATTATGAGCTGAAAATTAGCTAAAACTGCAGGGCAGTCCATCTGAAAGCCAGTTTGGTGGGAGGAGACTCTACAGAATTTACTATAAAATTCAAAATTTGAAATAAAAATTTTAAAAAAACAGCTTGGATCTTGTACAATGGCTCAGTGACTAAATCCTTCCCTTGCACGCATGCGGATCCCAATGGGCACCAGTTTGTGTCCCAGCTGTTCCGCTTCCTTCCAGCTCCCTGCTCGTGGCCTGGGAAAGCAGTAGAAGATGGAGAGAAAGAGACATTGAGAGAAATATCTTCAGTCTACTGGTTCACTCCCCAAGTGGCCGCAATGGCCACAGCTGAGCTCCACCCAAAGTCAGGAGCTAGGAACTTCTTTCAGGTCTCCCACACAGGTGCAGGGTCCCTAGGCTTTGGGCCATCGTCTATTGCTTTCCCAGGCCACAAGCAGGGAACTGGATGGGAAGTGGAGCACCCAGGATATGAATCGGCACCCATATGGGATCCCGGAAGATGTAAGGTGAGGATTTAATCACTAGGCTGTTGCACCAGGCCAGGCTAACAGCTTTTACCCCATAGGTCGAAAAACTAATATAAGACACATGACAGTTGCTGCACAACATTGTTTTAATTATGCCAGAATCGGGAGAATAGCTATAGAATGGATTCAGGAAACTGTTTGGCCTACTAAGATGGATGTTAAAACTCCACTGAAATATCCGACTTCCATAGGCACACACTCTGGGGAACCACAGCATTTTGAGTCTTCTGTCATTAGAACCAGGGTCTAATCCCAGGAAATCCTGATTTTTGCTCTTCCCAACACACTATCATTGCTGTAATTAGCCTCTGATGCCTCTAGGGACAGTTATGAAGGTTAAACACACCACTCTTCTCAGTCTAATCGAGTCTTGCCTCAAGAGACCTCGTATAGCCTTCATTGAAGAAACCCTATGCTCTGCATGTTGGCCCAACTAGCTGATCCTCCACCTCCAGTGCCAACATCCCTAATGAGTGCTGGATTATATCCCGGCTGCTCCACTTTCCATCCAGCTCCCTGCTTATGGCCTGGGAAAGTAGTGCATACATAGTCTGATGCTTTGGGATCCTGCACTGGCGTAGATCAGCTCAGCTTCAGTCGTCGCAACCATTTGGTAAGTGAACCAGCAGATGAAACATCTTTCTATCTCTCCATCTCTCTATAAATATGCCTTTCCAATAAAAATAAAATCTTGAAAAAAAAAAAAACAAACAAAAGCAGTCTATGAACCAGCTCACATCTAGGGACAGCGTGAGAGTCTAATTTGGTGATTCAAGTCAGATAAGACTCCTGATCACTACTAGACCTGCGACTTCTTCACTAGTTCGAGCTGTCTCAGGCTGCTCACCCCCTCTGAGTTTCGGAACACCAAAGGTCTCCGGGTCAGACTATCCAATTGAATGTTCTGGCTCACCGTCCATTACACTCACCACACCCCTCTTTCCTCTGATGACTCAGGGTTACCACATGTCCCCCTCTCTCTTCAGGATCTTCTCACCTCCACGGCTCTTGGGGATCACAGGACAACACATGTGTCCTGTGCCAAACACATGGAAGCTTTAGCATAAATTTATTTTTCACCGTCTTGATGAGAGCCTCTGGAGAGCCCCTTTGGGTAAGGAAGCAGGTGTTACATGATACACGCAAGCATTTCAACTTCCTAAATCACTTAATTTTCTTTTATAGTACACCAAGAAAGTTCCAGCATTTCAATTCATGTAGTATAGGCTCTAGGTGTGTTTATATTTCAATCAACAGGCAAACTGTTACTGGCATTCTCAGCTTCCCAAGTTAAAAATACACCTCAAATCTCTGTTGAATAAGTATCAGTAAAATTGGCTTAATCATTTCTTCCCTCATCCCATACCCTTATACCCCTTCTCATACATTCCCCATAATCGGCAAAATTCCACATTTCGAGGGGCACTACCACTTCCATCTCTGAGTCTGCCCCACAAGTAGATGGTGGATTAAGTCCTGACAAACACCAACCCTCAGAACATGACATGATGTCAGAAATCCAGTTGAAGTCTCCTTGTGACTCCCTCTTCTCTCCCTCAACCCAGACGCTCACATGAGCAGGGGGACCCTTCCTCTGAGCTGGGACATGCACATCGACAACAGACTACATAAAGGCTGGAGGTCAGCTGCAGGTTCATCTATCATCTCCTGCCTTTAACTTTTCTCGGTTCCTCCTTTGTAGCTGACCCCCTACCATCCTCTCAAGAAAGCGCTCAAATGTCGAGACCAATGACATTGCACACATATCAGGTTGCTCTGGTTTTTATTGTCAGAGGGCTCAGCACACTGGTAAACGCCTGCCCTTGCCTGGCACTACAATGGTGTGCCTCTGCTTTCCTGTCAGTTTACTCACTTGCGGGGCAAAATAAGATGCAGAGTTTGAAAGCTGTCAACAGCCAAATATTAAATGGAGGAGACTAAGCTTCCTCAGCCCAGACTGTCCTGCAGGATGCTACCTCCCTCATCTCTCCAGTTTCTCAACGTTATCTGAATAACTCTTCCAATTCATTGTTAAAATCAGCAGAGTTTCCATCTCCAATGCCCAGGCTGATAGAGACCTTCTTGTTCTGAGTAGAACGAGCATTAACTTAGCAGGTGTGGCAGAAAGTAGCATGGCTGAGAATCATTTCTGGCCTCCTCAGGATCCCAAATCCTCACCAAAATTACATACTGCAATTTCTGGATTCGGCTGCTCTTCCTTGCCAATGAAAGTCAAAGGGAACAGAGCTTGCAATTTCTTATAAGCTGCACGTCATGTGTCAATACGTCGAGATCATGTGTCAATACACAGAGAACTTCATTTGCGGTATTCCATCACAAGGGTCCCAGTGATGTTCAACCACCCCTTGTGTTGACACCGAAGCCCTGAAAGCCAACAGCTCTCTCTGAGAAATATCATGTAGATGGCAGACCTAGGACTCCTATGCAGGCAAAAGATGTCAGAGACCGTGCTTAAAAATACTTTTATTTTGAAATATCTTAAGCTGATATAGTTAAAAAGAACCCATTACATTATCTTGTTAAAGGCTTAACATTCTGATGCAACTGTATTAATTTCTAGAAAGAAACAAACAGTAAGGTTAGTTCCATGGCCCCTCCCCAGTTTCATCCGCCTCTCCTGCCTTGGAGGAAGGCAGAGCAGCAACTTGTACATATCATTCCAACATGTGACTTTACACTCATATTTTATCATTTGATTCCACAGAAACTACTGTGCAGAACAGTAATGCCACTGCCTGTTACATGCCAACGCGAACGAGCCAGACACTACTCTAAGTGCTTTGCATGCATCACTTCGTTAGCGGCCCCCCACCCCTAATCACCTTGTGTGGCTGATACTACCATTTAACAGAACGTGAAACACAATTTCCTGTACTTGGAAACACACAACATTTAATTTTACAGAAGTAGTATACTGCAGTTTACTTTCTCTGCGTGGTTTGAACTTATTTCTGGAAACACACAGTTCTCTTTCTAAAGTATCAGAAAACATTTACTGGTTCTTCTGTGATAAAATGTAGGGTTTTCCCAATCTTGCTACATAAATAATACTGCAATAAACTATCTTAGTCACTTCTTTCTTCACATGGGGTTGCTGTAGGATACATCCAGGAGTGCAGCTGCTGGCAAGCAGAAACCTCACATCTTCACAAGATTTCACACACTCCGTGGCACAATCATTGTAATTTCCACTCTCGATGCAGTGTGAATTTCTATTGTTTGACACACTTACTCATACTTAAGTTTTCAAGAATATGCCAATTTCATAACAATGAGGTTTTTTGTTGTTTTGTTTGTTTGCTTGCTTGTTTTAAATTTCCACCGTTCCACCCTCTGGTCCAACGGTCTGTCACTAACAGTAGGGCTGAACTCACCTAACAAGTGATCAAAAGATCTGATATCCACTCTTCTTTGTGACTTCCCTGGTCCAATTCTCCCAAACCCCAAAATCAGTTCCTCCAAGGTAGCAGAGAAATGGGCAGGACTAGAAACAGCGTGCATGCTCTCCAGGTTAGGCTGGGACGATCAAAACTCAGAGCCATCAACACCCTGACTCCTAACCAGCAGTTGTGTGCTATTGGATGGCGCACATCAACATTATACTTAAGGGCTCCTTCCAAGAACTCCAAACTTGACTTGTTCTAGATTGAACTTGGGCAATCTTGTGCAGAAGCTCCACTGTGTGGCCACGGGTCACTTCTCGGCCTTCTGGCTAAGACCCACTGTGTGGCCATGGGTCACTTCTCGGCCTTCTGGCTAAGATCAAGTGTGTGGCCATGAATTAAGTCCCAAATCCAGGACTCCACATTCAAATCGGTTTGGCTGTGGGTATAACTGGAAAATCAGACAATACCTAAGTGAGCAAGACAGGCTCCAGACAAGAGAGGTTAGAGGAAAAGGTTTAGATGGATCTGACCCAACAGGGGCAGAGTTGTGGCACTCCAAGTGAAAGACAGAGCATGAGGCAAGAGTCAGAGGTATGCATGGAGGAACATAAGGCAAATCTGACGCTGATTACATCAAAATGCCTAGTAGTTCACTCCCAGTGGTCAGACTTTTGCTTCTACCTTTTCACTCTGTATTTACCCTTTTTTTCTATAATAGGTTGCATATAAAAGAACTATTTGAAAATTCAGATTATAGATTGCATTAGTAAAATTCAAAAATACTGACAGCTTATTTCAACATGGAATGATTTCTGCTGATCTTGACTTAAAACCTATTTGAAATGTGTAAGCTCATCTCATTCTATAAAAATGACAGTAAAAACACCTCTGCTGGGGCAGCAACTTTGCAAAGTACCAGATAACAGAAGGAGTAGTAAGATGATGGACTAAAGTATATCTCTATGGTTGTAACATCAACCAACATGAGGGCACAGGGGCAGGGGTGTGGCCAGAGAGGAGGATGGACCTCTGTGAGGACTCTGTTGTAAGAGATAAAACCCACAGCCCTCATAAACCAGCCCCCGGAGTCGGGCAGTATAGTGAGGTAAACTGAAGAAAATCGACACAGGACTCCGATAACCAACATCACTGTGCCAAGAAAAGACACGAGGAGCTCGGCACCCAGATCTGACTCCAAGCTCTTCCCATAATCCTGGGGCCAAAACACACAGGTGTGTGGCTTCTGCTCTGTCATTTCTAGAGCCAGTCTGGGGCAGCACTGTTAGGCAAGGGGATGGCAGAGCCAGGACACCAACAGGAGACCTGTTCCACCCACTGCCCACACTGTGACTCCACTCTGCAGTAGCATGTTCACCTGCCACGGCAAACCATGGGACACTATGACTATTCCTATTCCTCTACCAACAGACTGTCCAAGATGGTTTCTTCTCATACAAGAAATGGCCTGCACTGTGAAAAGGTGACTTTCTCATATCAGAGAAATGCAGAGATTTATAATCTGTGCTCTTCAACACATTTACACATATCCCACAAGTGTTGCTCCTTCACATTTGTCACAGATGATGATTCTTGCTTTTTGCTTCAATGCCAGTAGGTAGACAAGGGAGAAGGGGCCCCTTTCCCACCAGGTCATCCTCTTCCAGGGGCAACACGCATGTGACAGTGGTACCCTTGGGTTGAATCTGATGCCGGCACCAGATCTCATACACCAAAAGGGCAATAGAGGTGAAAGTGTACCTGCAGAGTTCTGAGACTAGGTAGAGAAGTACAAAAGTAAGTCTTGCTGGTGAGTGCTCAAGATCTTCCAGGAAACTCACAAACTGGGTTAAAAAGTGCCAATCATGGACACTGGTAGAAGTAATTTCATAAAAGTCTTACAGCCATGCTATCTTACTGAGACCTGAATCTCTTGAGTAACCCTTGCAGAATGTTTCAGGTTCAGATCACATCACTCAATCAAGAACTATCCCCAAGACCCTTCCTTCCTGCCCTCTCTGAGGGAGTCCAAGCCCTACAGCGATCCATGATGCCCGCTCAGGCCAGCCCATCGACTCCACAGCCTCTCCCTTAACTTCCGCTTGGTAAACTCCATTCTACACCAGGGTTTCCTTTCTATCAGAAAAGACCCCAGGTCCTCTGTCTGGAATCCTCTCCCTAGACAGCCACGTGGCTTACTTCTTCGCCTCTTGGAAGACTTGACTGAAAAGTGACCTTCTCAGTAGTGACTCCTCCTGATCAGCACGCCTCACTGCTCTCTGGCTCACTTCACCATACAACATCACTCTCCAGAATAATGTATGCCTCATTTGTTTCCTGTATGTGAAGACCCAGGACAGGACACACCACTCACATGCATGCCTGTCTCAGAGAGGTGTTCAGCACATTTCTGCTGCTGCCCGTGTACACTTGCATGGTGGAGATGGCAGTGAGGCACCAATATAGCTCCATTCTCCAAGCATTTGAGCCTGGCACCTTGCTTGCCTCTTCCTGTTGAGACACACTAAGCCAACTGTGAAGTTGAAGATCCAGCCAGAAAAGCCCCAGGAGGCATGTAGAGACTGATTCTTGCTGCTGCTGCTGCTGCTATTTCTGGTATCAACAGGACAGAAACTGTCACAGGTCAAGCTCAAAGAGAAATGCAGAATCCAACTAGCCTCAGCAGCTACAGCCCACCAGGCCTCAAATATTTTGTACAACCATAAAGGGTCTCTCTTTAGAGTTGTGGTGGGGGCTGTTGTTGCACAGGCCATTCCTGGAGCTGGAGAAGCCCCAGCGAACTTGTTGCTCTGTCCCAGCACCTCTTTCTGGCAGGTGGGCTGGGGCCTCAGCAAGCTTGTAAATCCTCAGAACTCTGCCACTAGCTTCCAAAATACAGAGGGCTGGGTCCTTTGTGAAGCATTCTCCACCACGAAAGGCTCTCTAGCAGGGTAGCTAGGAGGTACTCCCCATCCCGTTGTCATTGTCACTGTCAGGCCCTGCACTAATCTCTGATGTGATTTTTCATGTGCCGAGCCAGGTTGGAAGACCACCTGAAAGTCTTGCCACACTCTCTGCATTTGAAGGGCCTCTCTCGAGTATGAAACCTCTTATGACTAATGAGCAGTGAATGCTTGTCAAAAATTTTCCCACATATGCTGCATTTGTGGCACTTGCCCTCCATGGGCAAATTCTGCAGTTTGGGGTGCCTGGAGCTCTGGTCACCAACCTCCTTACGATCTTTTGGGGGCATTTCTCCACTGGGTTTTAATTCCTGCATACTCAGTCCTGTGTCCTGAGCAGAAGATAACCCAGGCAAGCTGCACCCAGACTGCGCCGCTCTGCTGTGTTTCCTCTGATGAAGAGAAAGGGTATGTCTCCCAACAAAATCCTTCCCACACCACTGACATTTGAACGGCCTCTCAGCAGAGTGGACTCTCTGATGGTTAATGAGGCGGTAATTTCTATCATAAGATTTCCCACACAAATTACATTTATAGCGCTTTTCTCCACTGTGTATACCCTTATGATCTAAAAGACTTCTTTTACGTGTGAAGGTTTTCCCACATTCTTGACAATAAAAAGGTTTCTTTTCCGTGAGGATGTCTGGTTTCAGAGTTGGAGTCTTCTGCTCTTCATGACACTCATATGGTTTCTTCAAAGAGTGACGCCTCTGATGGCGGTAGAGGTTGGAACTCCACCTGAAGGCTTTCCCACACTCCCTGCACTTGTAAGGCTTCTCTCTGGTGTGAACTCTCTGATGGGCGAGAAGGAAGGAATGATTGCGGAAGGCTTTCCCACACTGGCTACATTTGTAGGGCTCTTCCTTAGTGTGGCTGCCCTGGGGAACTTGGAGCACCGTGTCCTGACTAGAAGTTGGAGCACTCTCAGCTTTTCTTTTCATGTTATGCTTCTTCTTCTTATGAACAATGAAGGCCGACCTGTAGGCAAAGGCTTTCCCACAGTCGCTACACTGGTAGGGTTTCTCCCCGGTGTGAACTCTCTGGTGATCTATAAGGGTTGTCTTTCGAGTAAAAGTTTTCCCACACTGCTGACAGGAGAAAGTTTTCTCCCCAGAGGGTGCGTCCTGAGGTTCACTGTAATTCTCCTGCCTTAAGTCTTCCTGACACTCCTCTTGTTTAAATAACTGTTCCTCTCTGTGCGACCTCACATGACGAGTAAAGTTGGACCTCCACCGAAAAGTCTTCCTACATGTGGTGCATTTATAAGGTTTCTCCTGGGTGTGAATCCTTTGGTGTTCCACAACATACGATTTACAATGGAAGGATTTTCTACACTGGTTGCAGTCAAAGGGTCTCTCGTCATCTTGGTCTCGCAAATGATAAGCAAACTCCATACTGCAGTTGAGAACTTCTTCATATGGATTCGTTTTTGATTCCAGAAACTTGCGTTTTGCATGGGTTTTCTGATGCAGACGGTAGGCTGACAGACGCTGGAAAGCTTTCTCACATAAACTACATTTGTAAGGTTTCATCCCAGTGTGAATCTTCTCGTGCCGCACACAGTTTGAGCTCCATCCAAAAGCTTTCCCACACACCCTGCATTTAAACGGTTTCTCTTGAGTGTGATGCCTCTGGTGATATGCCAGATGAGAGCTTCGACTGAAAGTCTTCCCGCAGTCACCACACTTGTACAACATTCTTGCCAGGTGAAGACTCTGCCCGTGCTGGGAATGAGAGCTGAGGCTGAAGCCTTTTCCACACAGATCCTTCTCGTTCCCTTTGAGCCCAGCATGCATTCTCTGATGTAGGCTGAAGCTCCCAAGCATGAGTCTGTGCGCTTTCCCATGTTTCTTGTAGTCATAATGGTGTGAACTCGTTCTGAAGTATCTGCCACAGCCATGCCTCAGGGACTGCTTTCTTTTGGAAACTGGCATATAGGTAACATGTTTCACCTCACCACTATTCCCTCCTCCTAGTATTTGTGGTTCCTTTCTATACCCGTCACTGCAATCAGTCTCCTCTTTTTTATCTTCCACTTGTACGACATCTCCACACTGTTCATTTAACCTGTTCTTTGGCTCAGAAGATTCTTGCAGTTCTGTTCCCTCAGAAACACTGATTACAGGACACACCGCTAACACAGCACAGGTTTCTGCTTCTTCCAAAGGCTCCTGTTTTAAGATGAACTTGTCTGTTTGAATCTGGAGCTCACTTCCTGACAAAAATAAAACAAGAGAAGGAACTCTTATTAAATGAAAAAAAAATTCTATTTGCTTGAGAGGATACAGAGAGGAAGATGGAGACACAGAGATAGACAGAGAACCCCCATCCACCTGTTCACTGCACAATGTCCATAATATTTTTATTTAGTGAAGATAATGGCAGTCAGGCAAAAATCATGCCATGTAGGATCATGGCACTGAGTTTTGATCTAGCAGTTAAGAGGCCAGTCAAGAGGCCCACATCCTATATCAGAGCCGGGATTGAATTCCTGGCTCCAGCTGCCCATCTCTTCAGTGTCTGGGAGGCAGCATTCATGGCTCAAGTAACTCAGTTCCTGCCACCTACACAGGAGATCTGGACTGAGTTCTTCACTCCTGGCTTCAGCCGAATCCAGCTCTGGCTATTGAAGCACTTGGGAAGTGAACCAGAAGGCAACCTCCCTGTACTATCTTGGATCATTTCTCTGCTACTATGCTGTTCAAATAACAGTGTTGAAAAATAGAAAGATCTTCCTTCCTTCCAGTGAACAATGGAGGAAGTCCCCAGTGACAAGACTTGATCTTTAGAAAGGGAAGAGCATGTGTGGTATTTGGCACAGGGATTACATTGCCCACATCCTAGAGTGGAGTGTTTAAGTTCAAATCTCAGGTCTGCTTCCCATCCCAGCTTTCTGCTGCTGTGCATCCTGGAAGGCAGCAGGTGAAGGCTCAAGTAGTTCTGCCACCCAAATGTGAGACTGGTGCTGAGGATCTGGCTCCTTTCAAAACGAAAAGAAGAGTAGATAACAAGACAGGCAGGACCTGGTAAGGGTCTCGAACTCACCAGTGGGAGCATCAGCTGGCCCTCTCTTAGCTTGGGGTTCCTGGACATTCGGGCCCCACGGTTCCCTTGATTCCAACCAGGAGATCAGAGCAGGTTTGGAGAATGGTCCCACTGCAGCAAAGGGAATGAGAAGGATCACATGGGACTTTGCAGGCTGATGAGACAGGGAGTTGGGAAGGCCAGGAAGGCAAGTGGAAAGGAGGTCAGGCAGGGGACCCCACAGCCATTTTTGGTAGCCCTGGGCAGAGACAAGCAAGACTAAGAGAAGTCAAAGGCAAAAAGACCGTTAGGATTCTCTGGAGGAGGGAACCACACAACCACTCAGTTTGTTCGACCAGCCAATATTTTCTTTGAAGATCTTACACGGGCTAGTAACAGGAAACACAGTCCATTTAATCTTTATAATAACTCAGTGTGAAGCGTTAATAATTCCAATTTCCAAAACAGGACATTGAGATGCTAGACTAAATGACCAGGCTAGTAGTCACAGAACTAGGAAGAAACCCAGGACAGGCCCTTTCTACAGTGCATACTAAAAGCCAACAAGCTAGAGTGAAGATATGCACATGGGCAGATGGATGACTTACTCAGAGAAGCCACGTTCCCGTAATTCTCTAGCATCACATCCCTGTACAGGTTCCGCTGAGCCGAGTCCAGCAATGCCCACTCATCCTGGGAGAAGATCACCTCCACGTCCTTGAAAGTCAAAATTGCCTGAAAAAACACTGTGGCCTAGAGCTGGGCCATAGCTCCCAGCTTTTGGGGAGTTGGGGGCCGGGGTGTGGGGCTGGTGTTGAGCGAGCACAGAATGGATATGGCAAAGGGAAAAGAAAAGATCTCTCTGCAAAGGCGTTCTGGGTCGGGGGGATAAGCTGTTCTCTGGAACATGGGCTTCTGCTCGTGAGGTCACTGGGCAGAGAAAACATAAGACAAGGGAGTGGCAGCACACCTTCAGGCAGCAGTGTGGAGACCCAGGGAAGGAGCGAAGCCCCGCAGCTTACCTGGGGCTGGGCTGGTGGGGAACTTGTTGCCTTCGCTTGGTCCCCAGGGCTCCCCTCTCTCTGGGAAAGGGAAGGCACCTGGGCAGCATGGGGATCTGAAGGAGAATAAGGAACTGTGAGAGAGCCACCTGGCTCCAGATTTCCCACTGAGAAGCCCACTCTTCCCACAGACAGAGGACTCCTAGACCCACCAGCAGGGAAGTACAGGCTGTTGGTAAACACCCATCTCACAGTTCTCAGTGTCTGCCAGGGGCTGGGCAGGGAGAGTAGGGGGTGCAGCAGGAGAAACTGGCCAGACGTGGCTCACAGAAGAGACAGAAAGGACAAAGGGCTAAGAGCCAGGCCAGAGTTTCATGGAGGACAAATGGTGAGGACAACATTAAAGGAAATCTGAGAGACGTGGCATAAGGCTGGGGTCTTGGAGCCAGGCAGCAAGTACCGGATTGCCCAGCCAGGAAGTCACGCACTCCTATTTCATAGGGAGGCTCCAGCTGGTCCCCCGGAGCAGGACCACTCCTGAGAGGTGAAGCAGGGGGCCATAGCTTTGTGGCTCGCAGGGCTCCTGTACCCATCCAATGCACATCTTGGCTCTGGACAGGGCCTGGGTCCTGGCAAGAAGAAAATGTTGTGAGAGGATTCCCCATGGGAATCAGAAAGCAAACTCTAGGCTCTAACAGGGCTCCCAGCCTATCACTAACGGGCAGAGGCTAAGGGTGGGACCAGCCAGGTAGAGCCCAGGGCGGCCCCTCCCACCTCTCAGCCTCCCTGGGCTCTAAGGAGTGCCCTGGGGGAGTAGAACGCTAGCTCAACAGAAGCCCTTGACAAGTCACTGTGGCACTGCTCTCCGTCCTCAGCTGTCAGGGGCACCTCACCCACTCTCAGTCCTGCAGAGTTCACCTGATGATGGTTCTCTGTACAGGTCCAAGTCGAGCATCACTCTAGGCACTACCACATACAATGACCTCACAGAACACGAAGCGCACACTGCAAACCTGACTAAAAAGGCCGCGTCTCAAAAGGCTCTGGGAACTATGAGGATTAGCCTTGGAACCGGAAGTCTCAGGTATAGAAACAGGCCATGCCCATTCAAGCAGAGATCAGGAAGCGGGACCTTTGCCCTGGTCTGACGCAAAGTGGTCTTTCACAGAGATGTGAGGACAGGAGGTAATGCCACTGAACGTCATCCTGACCCTGTGGCCAAATATATGCTGCCCTGACACGGACAAGCCTCAGCCTCTGGTCATTAAACACTGGTGGGGAGATACAAACTAAAGACATTAAACTGACCACAGCAGCCCCTCCTATTGCACCCAGGCCCCTCCAGAGGGAGAACAAGAGAAAAACAGAAGCACAACCAAACAAGCTGAATGACAAACTTTCTTAACGCCTGGTTTTTCATACTGTAGTATTCCTGATGAGGCACAGGATGAGTCTGTGGCCATAAATGCACTATAAACATTTCTGTTCCTTTGTTAGGATTTTGGAGGTTTTCTCCCAGCTCCCACTGTCTTCTGATGTTGAACCAGCTTTCAGCCAATTTGGCCCTTTCTGCTCAGCTGGCAATGTTTTCACGGATTTTAAAACCTTACTTTAGGGCTCGGCAGCGTGGCCTAGTGGCTAAGGTCCTCGCCTTGATCCCATATGGCCACTGGTTCTAATCCCGGCAGCTCCACTTCTTCTCTGTCTCTCCTCCTCTCAGTATATCTGACTTTGTAATAAAAGTGAGGTAAATCTTAAAAACAAAAACAAATCTTACTTTAGCTCTACTTTAACTGAATACAACCAAAGCACAAATTAGGTCCTTCTGAACATCTCATTATTTTGTTAATAATTATAAATGCTCTTTCAGATTTTTAAAAAATAACACCCAATGTTGAACAAAAACATACATTTTTAATGGCTATGGCTTGATGTATTTCTATTTACTGCTGGTAGACCATGCTCAGATGTGCTATTTGAGCTCATTTTTATAGTAAATTTGGAAGAAATATCAAATTTATTTCAGAAATTGTAGCAGCAATTTTCAATTATATGGGAATTACACATAAAAAAAATATATTCTTATATAAGTAAAATTTGAGAGTTGTAAAAAATTGCCCCATTTAGAAAACTCAAAAGTTATAGGAGGCGTCAGCTCCCTCAGCGCAGCGGGGGCAGACGGATGCACAAGCCTCGCTCTTCTCCGTCACCCGGCTGGGAGCGGCAGTGCCACTTAGCGCCAAGGCCACAGCCAGCTCACAGCTTAGGCATTCAAACCCAGACCGGACGAGTCCTCTGGGTAAGATCCTTTCTGCATGTTCTTCTCAATAAACCTAGGCTCTGAAAGGCACAGCAAGGTGACCAAGGACACTGTAGGCTATGGAATGAAGTTTAAGATTGAGGTCTCTCAATGTCCCAGCCCAGAGCTGCCCCATGGCACTTATGTGGAACCCAGTCCCACACTCACACACACACTCCATGCAGACTGCTCTCTGGATGTAAATGGATACTCTCCCACTCAAAGGCCAAGACTCCTGTCCTTAAGATCAATCCCTTCCTGTCCCATCACTTTTTGGGTTACAGGTAGTATGTAGAACTGGACTCTGCAGCATTAGCCAAGGTGTGGGTTCTGCCATTGGCAGACACTCGCTGACTTGATCCTGGAGCTGAGGTTCCTCTGGGAAGGGGGAAGGGCCACCCAAGGGGCCACGGCTCAGGTCCAGGTGCCCTGGGCATAGCAAAAGAAGGTTTCCCTTGTACTCCTCAACACTGACAGTTTGGAGGGCCACCCCAACCCAGACAAGGTGGTTTACCAGGAGGCAGAGCTCCCTGGGCACCACACCTGCTCACACTCACCCTCCACGAAGTCCCATCAGAATCCTTCTGCAGTTCCTCCAGCAGGGCCACAGCCTCGTCACCACTCTCGGGGCGATGCAGCTGCACCCAGGTCCGCAGCTCCGCGGGCAGGATGCTCAGGAACTGCTCCAGCACCAGCAGCTCCAGCATCTGGGCCTTGGAGAGAACATCAGGCCGCAGCCACCAGCGGCAGAGCTCCCGGAGCCGGCTCAGTGTTTCTAGGGGTCCAGAAGACTCATGGTATTGAAGCTGCCTGAAGAGCTGTCGGAACAGCTCCTGGCCAGGACGGTTGAGTGTCTGTGGCCTGGCAGGCTGTACTGACACGTAGCCTTCATCCTCATACTCTTTCTTGACCACCTGAAAGCGCCCACGCTCCCTTGAGGCCTGGGCCTGGGCAGGATGGACCGTGTACCACCTGCCTGGAGGCATCACTCCTGACTAGGGTCTGTCCAGCAGAGCTCAAAACAGGACCGCTTTCACTGTGCTGCTGCAGTGTCCTCGGGAGCGTCCTCTCAGCACGGCAGGAGACAACGCCACGTACCGCGACACCAGAAGTCACTATTCAGGAGAGGACAGAGGAATGACATCCGTCACACACGGTGCTGTTAGATCTGATCACTGGGATACTTGGACTCTAGGGGAGGGAACATGTGCCTGAGCCTTTGCGCAGATTTACTGCCTGGTGTATGAAGCAGCCCAGGGCAAGACTGTCTCTGAACTCTAGATTTAGTCTGGGTGTCCCCCAAAAGTCCATGGGCTAAAGGCTTTGTCAGGTGATGCCAGTGGGAGGCAGTGAATCTTTAGAACATGGGGCTGGCAGAGTTTCTAGGCAGTTTTCACAACCCCACTGTCTGTTTCAAGGCTGCCCTGTGATTCCTCTCTGCACGCACTCCCTGCTCCACCACTACTCCCACTGGAGGCTTCACCAATGGGGCTGCCTGATCTTTCTTGGACCTCCAAAGCCTGAGCCAAAATAAGCCTCCTTCCTTTTTACAGCAATGAAAAGCTGAGGAGCAGGTCATTCCTGAAACTGAACCTAAAAACATGGAGGCAGTCGTGGAGCTGGTTAACTAATAGGCTGGGGAAGCATGGAGGAAATGCCTGCGGTGCCGAGACCAGAGCATTCCAAGTGACCAGCAGAGGCTCTGAAGGCCTGAATGCTGACAGAAACGCGATAGGAAGGCTACACTGATCCAGGATCTGATGGAACTGAACTAAGGGGTATTCTTGGGGACTGACTGGATGTGACTGCATTGTGACAGGGACATGATTGTCTGGAGGCCGAGGCTAGAATGCCAGGGTTTTGACAGCAGTTTGTTTGCCCACCAACAACCCGGTTATGAAACGGTTGGTCCTCAGAACGGTACTCCTGGAGGGTGCTCCTGGAGGGTGGTGGCACCTTCAGGAGGCAGGACCTAGAGACGGTCATTAGGTCACTGAGAGCAAGCCCTGTAACCATCTGAGCTACGCCCAGCCCAGGAGTTATCTCTGTCTGCCAGTTGGCCATGTTGCATACTCTACCACTCTACCTTCCTTAGAGGCCAAACCAACAAGGCCGCCTGATGCTGAACCTGAAACTCCAAAACTATGAGCCAAAACAAACTTTTCCACTTCATAAGTATCCCAGGACACGTATTTCATTATAATAACAGGAAGTTAACTAACACAATTGTTACCTATAAACTAAGAATATATTCTACAACATAGCAAAATAAGTACTGGCATATAACTACAAGCTATAAGCTGGGTGTTGTGATGTATTAGTTAATAAGGCTATGTCCTAAGTTGGATTCAAGTCCCAACTCCACTTTCGATCCAGTTTCCTGCTAATATGTCCCTGGGTGGCAGTAGTTGATGCACACAAAAATTCTGTCTTCGTTACCCAGGCTACCCTGAGGCTTTGCTTTGCACTGCCAGCTCACCACGTGCAGAGGGAGAACTGTGAAATGGGTTCAGGAGAACTGTGAAATGGGTTTCAGGAAGTGAGCAACCCTCCCTCATTCCCTGCCTCCAGGGCCCTGGCTGCAGTCTCAGTACCTTTGTCCCTTCCTGAAGTAGTTGGGTTCAACTCTCAGCGCTGCTTTCAGTTCCAGTGACCTGCTAATGCAAACCCTGGGAGGTATTTGGGGAGTGAACTAGCAGGTGGGGCATCTCTGTATTTCAAACAAATAAAATTTAAAAAGAAGTGGAATTCCTAATCCACGAGGACTGTGCCACTTTAGTTCTTCTGCCCTTCCTGGGGGCTGTGTACACTTCTGTCAGTAGCGTGCGGTTTTGTTGCAGTGTTCAGTGTATTGCTGTTGCTTGCAGGGATTGTAGATGATTTTCGCTGACCAGTTTCTCGGCTGGGACTCATCCAGCACAGGGCCGAGTCCCTGCTTTTCGGTTTTCTTTCAGCAGCACTCCTTTGAGACCGTAGAGACACCAGGGAGCAAATACAGTGACAGTGCTGGATGACCTGCTGCCTTTGACTGTCAGGGAAGGGGTGACTAGAACAGGCTTGTTGGAGAACAGGTCTGGGGGGTGTCAGTGGAGGTGGCGTTTGTCAGTCTGAGGCAAGAGGTGAAGCTCGTGCTTGGCCAGGCCAGACGGGTTTGAGAGAGCAACTGTTGAGACTGGTCCAGCAGAAGAGTGTTGATCTGTGGCTGGTGGTTACAGGCACAGGGTGCTGAGGGCAGGCAGCTTTGTTACAAAGGGCTGGGAACCAGGGTAGGGGCAGGCCTGGCAGGGGTTATGGGGAGTCGCCCCAACTAGGCTGCAGCTCCCACTGGTTTGTGTAAGGACCGAGTATGAAGTGGGCAGGATCAGGCTGGACTGCAACACCCATCGGTTTGAGTGGAAGACTGGGCTGCAAACAGAACTGACCCAGCAATTGCAACCACTAGCATGTGCATAAGCTGACTGGGATGACAGACTGTGCCAGACCCTGTACTGACAAGTACACACAAGAATCAGGTCTGGGATCACTTCAGACAAAGTTTCTTTGGAGAACCCTCCAACTGAACTGCTGATCTCAGAAACCCAACCATGAAGAGACTATGTCAGCCAGTGGATTCCGGAGAGATTTCATGGTGCTTGAAACGGTGAGATTGGCAGCAATTCAGAACTGTTGAACTATCAAAACTGCATGAGCAGGACCCTCGGAGAATGCCTCACATCAGGGACCTGGGATGGGGCCTCTCCCTTTGTTTCTCCCCTGATCCTGGATACAGGGGAAAAAATGATGGTATTAGTGTGGAAACAATGGCCTTACCCACTTTCCTGTAGCTCTTCACCCTATGTACCCTAATCAACTAAGTAAGATTATAAAAAGAATCTTGAGTTAAAAAATGACTTCTTAAGACAAAAGATTGTAATACACCGTAAGAGGCACATTGTGGCTATAACTTTAAGGCTGCCCTAAGGTCTGATTAAGTATCCCACAAGGCCCAATTAGCCTAACCCACATCAGCTAGCTGCATGATGCAACCTGCCCGAGGTCTCCGGGAGACAAGGTCGCTTGAGCAGCAAGGCAACTTTAAATCCTTAAGACAAAGCTGAACCTGACAAAAACAACTTAAACTCCCTTTATGAAACAGAACTGATCCACATGGAATAAGGGCTAAGATCAGGAAGGATTACACAAACTTTATCTGCAAAGACCATGTTGGAATTCATGGCTAGCATAGCCAAAGGGAGCCAAACTCAACCACCCCCCAGCCCTTTGTAACAAAGCTGCCTGCCCTCAGCACCCTGTGCCTGTAACCACCAGCCACAGATCAACACTCTTCTGCTGGACCAGTCTCAACAGTTGCTCTCTCAAACCCGTCTGGCCTGGCCAAGCACGAGCTTCACCTCTTGCCTCAGACTGACAAACGCCACCTCCACTGACACCCCCCAGACCTGTTCTCCAACAAGCCTGTTCTAGTCACCCCTTCCCTGACAGTCAAAGGCAGCAGGTCATCCAGCACTGTCACTGTATTTGCTCCCTGGTGTCTCTACGGTCTCAAAGGAGTGCTGCTGAAAGAAAACCGAAAAGCAGGGACTCGGCCCTGTGCTGGATGAGTCCCAGCCGAGAAACTGGTCAGCGAAAATCATCTACAATCCCTGCAAGCAACAGCAATACACTGAACACTGCAACAAAACCGCACGCTACTGACAGAAGTGTACACAGCCCCCAGGAAGGGCAGAAGAACTAAAGTGGCACAGTCCTCGTGGATTAGGAATTCCACTTCTTTTTAAATTTTATTTGTTTGAAATACAGAGATGCCCCACCTGCTAGTTCACTCCCCAAATACCTCCCAGGGTTTGCATTAGCAGGTCACTGGAACTGAAAGCAGCGCTGAGAGTTGAACCCAACTACTTCAGGAAGGGACAAAGGTACTGAGACTGCAGCCAGGGCCCTGGAGGCAGGGAGTGAGGGAGGGTTGCTCACTTCCTGAAACCCATTTCACAGTTCTCCCTCTGCACGTGGTGAGCTGGCAGTGCAAAGCAAAGCCTCAGGGTAGCCTGGGTAACGAAGGTGAAGGGAGTTACCCTTTTGCTTCTCTGTCCAAACAGAGCACCACTTTGTCACGCAAGGCTCATCTTTATCAACCCAGACATCTGGCTGTCCCTAAGCCACTCCCTATGTTCATGATTGTGAGAAAAGAGGGGGGAAAAAAACTTTTAAAAAGCCTAAATCATTTCTCCTGAAACCAGTGTTCAGTAGGACACTCCAATTCCTGACAGCCTCCTGGGGAGATGCTTTCGAAATAAGCTCCTGCTACCGGCCTTGCTTCCAGGCCTTTTATCCCTATACTGAGGAGCTTCACCAGAACAGGTACCCCAGCAGCATCTTCACTGCTGAGACAAATGCCCACCCCAGGAATTTCACTTCTAAGAGTCCACCCCAGAAAACTGCACACACAATTATATGAACATTTGCACAGTATTCACTAAAGTATTCTCTGTAATAACAGAATAACCTACTTGTCCACCAACAGGCCTAAATAAAAATAACATAAGCCTATGCTGCTGAATTGCTGGCTTTTTTATAACCAGCAATCTGGTTAAATAAATAGTAGCTCCTAGAACTGCAGATGGTGGCACCTAGAAGGGACAGCACATCACCAGGAGGCATGAGATACAAATGGGAGGCTGCAACTCAAGCAACTGCAAAGAAAAAAGACATGCAGGTGACCTTGGCTCTATTCTAGCCAATCTCCACCACACCGGAAAAGGATGGCTGAACGTTGAGCACAGAGGTAAGACAGAGTGACCAGTGAGGTTGAGAAGAGAAAAATGCTGCCCAAACACAACAAACAAAACCCAGAGTCCACAAAAACAGCATCCAGCAGCAGTATAAGCAGTGTTTCCCTGGTGTGGGAATAGTTAGGGCCTAGAAGAGTCACAGAAGGCGAGTGTCTTGGGCGTTCTGTGATGCCACATTCTGCCTACAAACCTGCCAAGATTCTAATTGCACAGGTTGGGCTACCTTTATGCACATCATATGGACACTGCAGAACTGATCTCATACAACTCTTGGTTAATCAGGGGAGCCCCTCACTGGTCACATTCCCACCCCATAAGCTTCTTATTGAGGGGCGAGTGTTCACACATTGTCAATAAAGCAGTCCATCAGGTCGGAGCCAGCAACTTACTAAAATAACCATTACTGATCACTGAATTCAGAGGCTGAAGACACACAATGCTGCGAAGCAAGAGATAGACACAAGGCCTCTGCACCTGCTGCCAGCTGTCCCACTCCTCCCTGCACCAGATGAGCACGGAAGTGCCTGAAAACAGCAGCATCCCCACCAATTCCCATCACCATGAAACAAATTTCAAGAATTACTCCCTGTATGACTGCAGAGTTTGCAGAGCCCACAAAGAGGAAGCAGGTAGCTGCAAGCCTGAAACCACCCACGACCCAGACAGGACAAGTGAGCATCAGTGAGTTCACACTATACATCGTGAAGCATGGTGGGCTGTTTCTAAACTGGACTCATGTGGGTTTGTCCCAGCCCCTAATCGGGATGACAAGAGCATCCTCTCTTACATGTTCATTTGCCCTCTCTAGAGGAGCCACAGCTGTAGCTTTGGAAGTGACATCCGGATCTCCTTATCTGCTGCAAATAAAAAGGTGCAGCTGCATGATAACTCCTTTGGTGCATCCCTTGATCATGTTCACCAAGAAGTGGACTCACCACTTGACAGGGAACACACACACACAACCACTTTCTCCTCCTTTAGACTAGAAACCAATACTTACTCAATGTGTTCAGCTTCAAGTGCTGCAAATGCAAAAAGACATCACTGTCAACTGAGATGTGAAGAAGATTTGCATCAAAAGACACAGCCTCACGCAGGAAACCACAGCTCCAGGACCAACAGGAGGCAAAGAAAGAGCTCCATGAGGTGTCACTCAGCTTGGGAGGCTGCTAAGTGCTGGCAGAGAAGTGAGGGGAAGGGGCCAAGGTTAGAAGAAGCATTCAAAGGAAACAAGGAAAACAAATGAAATGCTACATGAAAGGAGACTGGAAGACACATAGCAAGAGTGGGAGAGGCAGCAGCACCAACAGGAAGCAGAAACACCTGCTGATGAGCAAGGGGAAAGAGGGAGACTTGCAGAACAATCTAAAGAAAAACTACGAAGAGAACTACACTGCCGCTGAAAGTGAGGAGAACCTGGCAGGGCGGCCCAGAGGGCTGTTGGGGCCAGAGAGCACTATTCTGAAGACGTTCACCCGGTGAGAAATACAAATAACACTGATTTATCTCAGGAACTTGAGGTTCAAAATGAAAATAAGTCCCCAAGCTGGCCTGTTTGAAGTGGTTGATGCAGATGTCCAAGGAAGGGACATGTTGTGGTGTGATGGGCTAAGACAACACATGGGCACAAATGGGTGACAACTGGAGTCCTGGTCATGCCATTTCCCATCCAGCTCTCAGTTAATGAGTCTGGGAAAGCAAAGGAAGATGGCCCAAGTGCCTGGGCCCCTGCACCTACATGGAGGACCTGGATGACGCTTCTGACTACAGCTTAGTCTAGCCCCAGTCATTGCTGCCATTGGGGAGTGAAGAGATGCAAGATCAATTTCTCTCCCTCTCTCTCCTCTATCAAACCCCACCGTCTATCTACAACTCTGCCTTTCAAATAAATAAAAAGTATGTCTTTTTAAAAAATGTTCGGAGAAGTCAGTGAAATATCTGTGAAGTGCCTACAAGAAAGACAACTAACCCTCTTTTCATTGCTTTTGAAACTTACTCAATTTTACCTCAGATACATGATGGAAACAATATGGACATAATAGTATTACCCACTTCCCTATCCCCCTGAACCTTTTTTTTTTCTTTTTCTTTCTTTAACTGTAATTAACTATGTAAAGATTGTCAACAACAACACAATAAAATAGATTTAAAAAAAAAGAAGAAACTTACTCAATTTATTTGCTCTTTGGGGTGGCTGCTGACACAGAGATCAAGATGTTCCTTGGGATGCCCCACCCCATACCTGAGTGACTAAGTGCAAGTCCCAGCTCCATTCCAGATTCCAGCTTCCTGCTAACGTGCTTCCTGGGAGCCACCAGGGAAGGGCCTGAGTAGGTAAATCCCTGATGCCCATATGGGGAGACTGGACTGAGTTTGTGGCTTCATTGTGCACATCTGGCGCATGAACGAGCATATAGAAACTCTGTCTCCAAATAAATTAATTAGTGAAATTACTTGTTTACACTGCACTCCACAGTGCATATGAGTTAGAAGGCAGAACTGGGAGCATTCAGGACTAGAACTCAGGCAATCCGAAAAGACATTCAGGTGTCCCACTAGGAACCTTTACTACTCGGTCAATTGCCTGTGCACCAATCAGCTTTTTTACCCATTTTCTTCTTTTCATTGAAACAAAGTTCAGAAAATGTCAAATAACAAAAGGCACAAACAAATCAACAGAGATACACTACGTGAAAACATAAAACAATCTAAAACTAAAAATGCCACAGGCTATTTTAATTGGTTAAGAATACAAAATATAACAGGGAGATCTATTTTAAACAAATTAAAAAGCTGTGTTTTTCTTTTCAAATTCTCCCCAAATCTTAAAATACACACACCCAGACCCGGGGTGGTAGCCTAGTGACTCAAGTCCTCGCCTTGCATGCACTGGAATCCCATATGGGTGCTGGTGGTGTCCCAGCTATTGTATTTCCTATCCAGCTCCCTGCTTGTGGCCTGGGAAAGCAGCACAGGACAGCCCAAAGCTTTGAGACTCTGCACCCATGTGGAGAACCAGAAGAGGCTCCTGGCTCCTGGCTTCAGATCAACTCAGCTTTGGCCACTGAAGCCACTAAGGGAATAAACCAGTGACGGAAGATCTTTGTCTCTGTCTCTCCTCCTCTCTATATATCTTATTTTATTTTTATTGGAAAATCAATCTTTAAAAAAAAAAGATACATACACCCACAAAATAGTGTGAGAAGGAAATTTGTCATACTCAAATTGTACCCTGAATTCTCAGGCAAACAACCAATGAAATGGAAAATAACACAAAGTCACCAAAGAGGTTAATGATTTAAAAAAAAAAAAAAGGAAGTCTTTAAATGGTGCATAGCAGCACAGAGCTATGGGAAAAGTCTGTATGGCTTTAGCAAACATACTTGTCCCAAAAAGCGAATGAAACAACACTATCAGCAAATCAAAGAGGATACAACTAAACATCAGAGCTACAATTTCTCATATGTAGGCTAGAAACTCTATTTGGCCAGAATGGACTAGAGTCTCAGGACACAGCAGGAACATTTTAATGTTCATACTAAATGTTTCTTCCCCTACCCACTCAGTAATTCAGCATGAACCAGTAGTAACTGGGCCACTTTCAGAGTTGGTTATTTCTTTTTCTTGTTTTTCTTTAAAGATTTACTTGTCTTATTGGAAAGCCAGATCAGATTTACAGAGAAAAAGAGAGACAGAAAAACAGACCTTTCCATCTGTTGGTTTACTCTACAAATGGCCACAACAGCTGGAGCTGAGCTGATCTGAACCAGGAGCCAGGAACTCCTTGAGTCTCCCACGCAGGTGCAGGGTCCCAAGGCTTTGGGCCGTCCTCAACTGCTTTCCCAGGCCACAAGCAGGGAGCTGGGTGGGAAGTGGAACAGCCAGGACACAACCAACGCCCATATGGGATTCCAGCACTTGTAAGGTGAGGAGTTAGCCATTGAAAACATAGTGCCAGGCCCAGGTTATTGATTTTTCTTTCTGTGGCAAGACTGCCATGAATATTTCAAGTTCATATGCATCCTCAACCAGTGTTTCACTGTGGTCAAAAAACTTCGCAATGGACTTGGCAAACTCTCTTTGCCACTTCATTCTCCCAACTACAGTCAGGAACCATTACTACAAAGATCTTTCCTGTGACCACGAGAAAAATGCTATTCCCTTATATGAGGTATAAATGGTCCAAGTTCCCACAGTCACAAAACAGGGTGTGTCGCACAACACCAAAATGGGCTTGGACGCTGCAAAGGGGTAAGTATAAGCCCAAAGCCAAGCCATCATCCAAAGAAGCAGGAGATGGTGTCGAGGAGACCATCAGTTCTACCACAATTCTCCACATACTTGTGCTTTTGCAGAGGGAACTTTCTGGCAGACTCACCCAGAGAATTTTTCACAACAGATCCACGTCGATTTTTATGAGCTTGTCATCAGTCTCACTTACCCACAGTATTTCACTGCCTGCTGGGCCACAAATTCCACCACCCACTCCCCTACCGCAATTTCTGACAGCCGTCCTGTCTTCCCAATCAGCTTTTGAGGACAGAAGAAAGGCTTCATTATTCATCTTGCTGAGATCTTTGTCACAACTGTGAACAAGCAGACGCAGGCCAGGGGAGAGACCACAGCTGGCTCTTCCTCTCCAACCTCTGTTCCCACAGCTGCACATCTCACCCACAACGGAAACTGCTACAAACAGGAGAGGCAGGTGTTGTGGCATCGTGGGCATGAATGCCCACATCCCACGTGCACTCCAATTACTGTCCCAGATGCTCCAGTTCCTGGGAAAAGGGGTGGAAAACAGTCCAAGCGGTTGGGCCCCTGCCACCCAGGTGGGAGACCAGATAAAGCTCCTAGCTACAGGTTGGCCCAGGGCAGGCCACTGCGGCCATCTGGGAGAGAACCAGTGGATGGAAGCCAGCTAGCTCTCTCTAACTCTTTCAAAATAAACAAATACTTCTTAAAACAAAAAAAACAGAGAAACTTTCAACCAAGATTTGGTGGTTATTTTTTTTTTAAGTTTTCCTTTTAAATTTATTTATTTGAAAGGCAGAGTAACTGAGTGAGAGAGAGAATCTTTCCTCCGCCAGTTCACTCCCCGCAGCTACAATGGCCAGAGCTAAGCTGTTCCGAAGCCAGAGGGTAAGAGTTTCTTCTGGTCTCCCAAGCGGGTGTAGGCATCCAAGCACTTGGGCCATTTTCTGCTGCTCTCCCAGGTGCATTAGTACAGAGGTCGATACAAAGTATAGCATCCAGGACTCTAACTGGCATCCATACGAAAAAATATCAAAGATACTAGCCTCAATCTTGGCATTATTTTTCAGAGATTTTCTTCTTGTTATTTCGTTTCTTAGCTCCATGGCCAATATGATCTGTTTTCCCTTTAAAATCCTAGTTCGTTTCTTATTCTTGCATTTTCCTACCAGTGTGAATGCAACATAAGGGACAGACTGTAAATTTACAATATGCAAACAAGTTTCTAAGATAATCACCACTAGAGAAAGACTGTTTTGGGTACACATTTAAAATCTTAAAATAGGAGCCAGTGCCGTAGCTCAGTGGGCTGATCCTCCATTGCAAGCACTGGCATTCCCACATGGATGCTGATTCCTGCCCCACTCCCCATCCAGCTCCCTGCTTGTGGCCTGGGAGAAAGCAGCGGAGGATGGCCCAAAGCCCTGGGACCCTGCACCCATGGAGGAGACCCGGAAGAAGCTCCTGGCTCCTGGCTTCAGATCAGTTTCGGCTCTAGCCTTTGAGGACATTTGGGGAGTGGACCTGCAGATGGCAGATCTTTCTTTTGGTCTTTCCTTCTCTCTGTAAATCTGATCAGCCTTTCCAACAAAAATAAATTTTAAAAAAAAATTTAAGTAATATTTACATTAATTTATCAATTAAGAAATAAGTTCATACATACAGTGTGCAATACTAGTCCCATTCTCCAAGAAAACGAACCAGGTGTTTCTGGAGCAGTAGCTGATGTGAGGTTAGGGTAGGAGAAATACCATCTGCAGTGTCAGAAAACCAGGGAAACATTTCTGAAAAGGATGAGGCGTAGGGCCATAGACAGCAACCTACAGCACTCCTCCCAACAGTCAAAGAAAGGCAGGATAGTGGAAGCAACATAATAAATAAGGATAGCACTGTGCTGTAGCCCAAAAAACTAAACGCACACACCCCAACACACAAGGCCGTAACTGACGCATTAACAGATGGAAAGAAAAGCCACAACTCTGCCTCAGGAACAGTGCCCTGAGTAACTGCACAAGGAATAAGCAGCAAAGCCTAGCTGCTCACCGCCCCGGGGCAAGAGCCGCCAATGGATGCTAATCAGTGGGTGAGAGTTAAGAAGAAGCTCAATATTTGCATGCAAAGCATCTACTGATCTTTCCCCAATTAAGACACAAAGTGAAAGTGGTGACGTGGCCGGTACCACAGGACTGGGCTAGTGAGGTGAGACCAGGACCTCACCCTCATTCCAAACACAGAAAACACCAGACACAAAGTAAGGGACATTGTAAATACACAAACACACAGCCCTTCAAGGAGATCAAGGACCATGGCAACTAGGAAAGAACTGAAGAACTGTCAGAGCCCAGCAGAGGAAGCACAGGCAGTAACTGTACTGGGGAAATGTAGGCTGGATCCCGGAACAGAACAGCACAAATAGCACTGACAGTTTTTTCATAAACCCAATAGCTTAATTAATAGCACTGTATCAGTGCGTTTTTTTTAAGAATTGAGTACCATTTTATGATCTTGTTTTCATTTTCTTTTTATTCTATTTGAAAGAGAAACACAAAGTGAGAGACATTATCTTCCCTCCCAGCCAGGGTTGGGCCACGCAATCGCCAGGAACTGGGAACTCACGCGTGGTCTCCCACAAGGAGGCAGGGACCCTGAGCAGTAGAACCGTCGAGGAACCATTGAGGTGGAAAACAAGCCAGAATTCACAAACAGATCACAAAGTGCAGGGAACCAGTGGCTTACCACCCTAAGTCAGCAAAAACTCACTTCACAAAATGAAACTGTAACAGCTCCTCCAGCTGACTCCAGAGAAATACAAGTTTTCCTGTTCTGGCTCTTTTGCCCAACACCGTGACCTGCTACCTCCCACCTCCAGAGGTGAGTAGGAACACAAAGCTGAAATCAGAAGTTTAGCTGAGACTCAAACCCCAGCACTTGACTACGGGATGTGTTTATCCACTGCTGTGCCAAACACCCATTTCCATAGTGTAAATTTCTTGTTTTTGTTGAGTACTTTGGTTATGCAAGATATTGATATTCACTTGAAGCACACTGGATAAAAGACAGAAGTGAACTGTGACCTCAGCAATTTTTTTTTTGCATCCCTCTGTAAATCTCCAACTATTTTTAAAAAATTGCAAATAGAGAAGTTCGAGACATTTTCGGTTTGTGAAAAACATGGCTCTCAACTGTTTTTAAAAGCTGAGGATATTAAAAACTGTCACTTCTTATCTGCTAAGCTGTGTTCACTACTTCAGTAATTTCACACATCTGCTCGGCACCTACAAGGCCCTTCACACTAAGTCACAGGAATGAACCCCGAGTCCAGGAAGCACTGCCGTTGTGCTGTGGCATAGTGACTGGTGCTGTGTAACAGAACACACACCCCCGAGAAGGCCGGAAAGAACCTGGAAGGATGCCTAAGGGTGACAGGAAACACAAGTCCTCCTTCAGAACATTGTTACTGAAAAAAAAAAAGGCAAAACATCACATGGTAGGTTTCACTATACTTGCTGCACTTTCACTCTCAGAACACGTGATGTCCCAAAACTTCCCAGAAACCCTAACGCAACAAAGCATTTCTCCTGCTTCCCTTAGTTTACCGTCTAAATTCATTCTGATGTTTATCTTCAAGATATTCCTACCCTCAGTTTGCACTGGGGATTTTTTTTTTTTTTAATCAACATTTGCCTGCTGTTTCCTGGCACTAAGGTAGCCAGGGCAGCACGATCCCTCTCAGCGTGCACAGTCAACTCGGCACTGCTCACTCGAGGTGGCCCCACTCCCACATGACTGGACCACTCCCCGACCCCTTCAGCCTGGGGGTAGTGGCTCAGGGGGCCACGGTCAGTCCCTCCAGTCCCTCGGTGGGAACACTGCACTGTGTCCTGCCTGCGTGCTTATCTGGAAGCGGGCCACTCCTACGGGCAGTCAGTCACTCCTTGAACACTTGCATTAGGTGGAAAGGCAGACTCTGGGACACCAACTGCAAACGCCACGCCTTCGGCGCACTGTAATAACCATAATAAGAATGTCAGCACCCATTTAAACCAGACTGAGAGTGCGCCCAAAGGATTATAATTTTAAAAGTAGCGAGATTACACTTCACATCACTGAATCCTGTAGTTTTACATGGTAAAGGCATTAGGTGGTGTAGGATGGAGTCCCGAGTACTTTATCGCCATTCTGATGGCTCACCATCGTGCTAAGTCTACACAGGGCCGCCCAGAAGGCTCGGCACTGGTGCAGGGGTGTGCACGTCTCCAGGTCAAGAGGCCTGGACATAAAGACTTCCGTATCCAGGCCACTTTTACTTTCTTCCTTTTACCTTTATGATCTCATGATCTCCGACGAACACGCTTTATAAAGGCCTAACCGGATGAGAACAGAAAGCCTGGAGAAACCAGGCGCCGCCGTCCACCCCAGGACGCCCAGCCCAGGTGGTCGTGAAGACGACACCCACCCCCTTCCCCAAACCCTCTCGGCCCGTCGGGATCACGGCTCGACTGCCCGGGACCGGGACGCAGCCTCCGGGCCAGGCTGGCCAGCCCCGGGGAGCTCCCGCCGCGCCCACGCCCCTAAGGGCACTCACCGGCTCGCGCCGCCGCCCCACACTCGGTGCTCGAGCCGGCCGCGCCTCGCTTCCTCCCGGCGGCGGAGATCACGCATGCGCGCCGCGCCCCCCGCGGTCTCTCTAGGAAGCTGGGAGGCCCTGCGTCTCGGCTTCTCCTCGGCCCCGGCGCGGCGCTGAGCAGGTCGGTGACCGGCGCCTGCTGCCCCCGGGGGCCTGGGGACTCGGAGGACCCGGCCCTTGGACCACGCCGAGCCGAATTCCCACCCTCGGACCCACCCTGCGGCTCGCACTGCTTATCTCTGAGAACAGGATGCCCTCGGGGGCCCAAGTTCCTCCTCAGGCTAACTGGCCAGCGCCAGCAAGTCTCCAGGATGACTTGTCTCGGCCAGCTCCGGCCACCTCAGACTTCACTGTCATTTTTTTGGTAAATTACACAAGCACTGGTCGCCATGACAGAAAATGCCAGACCGTGACGGGAAGAAAAGGAGGTGAAATCCCCCCCCCAAGGAGAAGCACGTGTATTCCAAGGAGAAGCACGAACATCCCTCCCGTCCTAAGCCTATCTCAGCCCCTGGTTCCTCCTGGACTCCCAGAGACGCCCATGTGACCACGGGGCTCCTGCTGGGGAACACGGGACCGCTTCCACTCACAACAGTAGGTACTTCGATGTCTTTCACCGGAGCTCTTCACATGAGGCCGACCTGGGCTTCACCGGTACCCCCACCCTGAGGATACTCTCCCGCCCCTTGGCTGCTGCACGCAACACAACACCATTGGTAGTTGAAACTACAGAGTGTGGGATCGTGTCCTGCTCCACACCCTCTTAGATACACAGTTTCCTGAGGCACAGTCCTCCCTCTAGGAAGTAAAACTCTGCAAGTCTGCTAATCAGTCTGGGCTATCCCTATGGGCTCCTGTTTCCCCATTCTTTGGCCGTTTAGTTCAATAAACGGGTCATGTTGAGGCTCAGCCTTCAGTCCTGCTATTGGCTTTGGGACACCACTGGACAAGATTCCCCACAGGCCTCTCTTCTACGGTCCACAGGGCTACCCTGGATACCTCTCTGCACCCAGAAAACAAAAGTTATTCAGAGATCAGAATAGAAGCAGCAACACGCAGCTGACTGCTTCTGGACAGAAGGAGCGGTTACGGAGGCCACTCATTCCTCCCCGGACTTCCCTGAATGCAGGGAGCCACGCCCGCCAGGACCACCTCATGCCGGTCCACCACCAGCCCCCAAGAGCAAAAACTTCACACTGCCATGGGCTGTCGTCTGACTGCACTCACTGCTGGGTGGGCAATGCTGCAGCTGGTGGATGGACAGCTGTCTGCAGAAGAGCATCAGGAAAAAAACACCCCAATAGGTCAACGTGTCCTCTATTACTAGTACCAGGGAACCTTATCTGGGCACAGCCAGTGAGCCAACAGAGAGCAAACTGCAAGCAGTCACGGCCAGTGCCCAGAGAGCCTGGCAGACCTCAGCACGTGCCACTTGACCTTTCAGATGCTGTCCACCTGTGCCCTAGGCTTTGCTCCACTTGTTACTGAGTCCAAGCTTGTTTGCCCACCCTACCCCCCAACACACACAGTCATTAACTTGAGGGCAGGGTATTAAGAAAGAAATCAAGTTTATTCAGAGTGCTGGCAAATCAAGAGACAAGTGTTACAAAGAATCATTTTTGCGCTAGAGTTGTGACATAATGAGTAAAGCCACTGCTGAGCTATGGCAAGGCAACCTAAGCCTCTGCTTGCAGAGCCAGCCTCCAAACGGGCACCAGTTTGAGTTCCAGCAGCTCCCACTTCTGAACCAACTCCCTGCTTGTGGCCTGGGAAAGCAACTGAGAATGACCCAAGTCCTTGGGCCCCTGCACTCATGTGGGGGACCCAGAAGAAGCTCCTGGTTCCTGGCTTTAGATTGCATCAGCTCTGGCTGTTGCAGCTATTTGAGGAGTGAACCAGCAGATGGAAGTTCTTTCTGTTTCTCCTTCTCTCCGTAGATGTGCCTTTTAATATAAATAGAAAATATTTAATAGAATTCTTTATTTAAAAAAAAAAGGGAGAGAAAATGCTCCCACTAAGAATGGGCATCCCATGTGGGCACCAGTTCCTGTCACAACTGTTCCACTTCTGATCCAACTCGCTGCTAATGATCTGGGAAACATGCAGAAGCTGGCCCACACCCAAATGGGAAATGTGGAGGAAGTTCCTGCCTCAAATGGCCCATCCCTGATTGTTGTGGCCATCTAGATAGTGAGATAGCATGTGGAAGACTCTCTCTCTCTCTCTCTCTCACACTGTCTCTTCCCTTTCTTCCTCTCTCTCTGTAATTCTTTTTGTTTTCAAGCATTTATCTTATTTTTATTGGAAAAGCAGATTTACAGAAAGAAAGATCTTCCATTCAATGGTTCATTCCCCCCCCAACTGGTTGCAACAGCCTCAGCTGAGCCGATCCAAAGTCAGGAGCCAGGAGCTTCTTCTAGGTCTCCCACATGGATGCAGGATCCCAAGGCTTTGGGCCATCCTCTACTGTTTTCCAAGGTCACAAGCAGGGAGCTGGATGGGAAGTGGAGCAGCCAGGACATGAACCAGCACCCATATGATATCCTGGCATATATGCAAGGCAAGGATTTAGCTGCTAGGCCATTGCACCAGGCCCCCCCCCCACCTCTTATTTTTTTTCAAAAGCCCATCTTACCCATGTTCTCCAACAGGCAGTTTTTAAGTACAGGTAGCAGGAAAGGTTTGGGGGATGGGATTGCAAGGTTAAGAGGTAATGAAGATACAGACACCTGGGTACTAGTAAGGGTCCAAGAAGAACCAAGAAACTCCTCATCCTTGAACAGCTAATGATGTGAGTCTGGGCAAACTGATGCTATAAATCCTTTTTAAAAAATCTTTCATTCGGTGCCTAACTTCTGATGTCCTCAGGGTGAAAGACCCTCACCAAAAACCATGAGCTTTAGCAGCAGAAACGCCATTTTGCAAGGCTTTAACCACACCAAGAAAAACAGGATCTCTGGGGGGGGGGGGGGGGGACGTGCGAGGTCAGGACTAGCTTGCCAAACAGGATATCTGTGGTCGAACATCTGGCCCCAAAAGAGGGAAGAAACGTTAGGAAAGAGAGCCAACTCAGCGCCAACTCAGCTATTATCAGACTTCCTGGTACTAAGAAAAGTTGACTTCACAATAACCCTGGCCTCATTTAAATCCGCCAATCAGAACCCTGTAACTATGCATCTCGCTTCTGTACCGCGCTTTTTGCCTCCCTACCCTATAAAAACCCACCGCCCCAACCTGAAGGCGCACAAGTCCTTCGAGAGACTTTGTCGCCCCAGGTACCTGTGTATCTGAATAAACCTCTTGCTGTTTGCATCCGTACAAGCGGTTTCGCTGTTCCTTGGGAGGGGTCTCCTCAAGCGGAAGACACTCCGAGTGAGGGTCTTTCATTTGGGGGCTCGTCCGGGATTCGGAGACCCCCACCCAGGGACCACCGACCCATTCTCGGGAGGTAAGCTGGCCAGCGTCGGTATTGCGTTGTCTTTGTCTTTCTGTGATCTTTTGCGCCTGCGTCCGTACGACCCGGCCGTGTCGCCCAGTATCTGGCGGACTCGTGGAGGAGCCGACGGGCTCGGACTCCCGACCGCAGCCCTGGAAGACGTTCCAGAGGCATCTGGAGTCAGATTCTTGGCTCATTCACATTCTGTGAACCCTACCAGAGTCGGACTCTTTGGGGCTCCCCCATTGTCCGAGGGATACGTGGTTCTTCTGGGGGACGAGAGATCTGGACTCTCATCGCAGTCTCCATCTGAAATTTTGCTTTCGGTTTTGCGCCAAAGCCGCGCTGCGAAGTCGTTGTGTTTCTGTGCCTGCCTGTTGTTTGTGGTCTTCGTATTTAGCGTTCCATTATTCGGGATAATGGGGCAGTCTGTTACCACCCCTCTTAGCCTCACCTTGCAGCATTGGCGGGATGTCCAGGACACAGCTAACACTCGGTCCGTGGATGTTCGCAAGAAGAAGTGGATCACTTTCTGCTCATCTGAGTGGCCGACCTTCGATGTCGGCTGGCCACGAGATGGAACTTTTAACCTTGATATTATTTCACAGGTCAAGAATAAAGTGATGGATCCTGGTCCACATGGACACCCTGACCAGGTGGCCTACATAATTACTTGGGAGGCCCTTGCTTACGACCCACTCCCGTGGGTCAAGCCTTTTGTTACTCCTAAAGTACCTTTAACAACCGTCCCCTCTGTCCCTCTCCTTCCCACTCCGGCCACTCAACCCCCCTCTCAGTCTTCCCTTTACCCAACCCTTGTCAGACCCACACAGATTAAGGATGAGAAAAAGAAACCACCCAAGGTCTTACCCCCGGGAGAGGACCTCTTGATGGACCTGCTGACCGAAGAACCCCCTCCATATCAAGGACCAGGTCACCAGCAGGCAGCAGAAGCTGAACCAGAGAGGTCCCCAGCCGCCGACCCTGCGCCCTCTCCAATGGCAGGGCGGCTGCGAGGGCGCCGGGAGCAACCACCCGACTCCACTTCCCAGGCTCTCCCCCTGCGAGCCGGTCCAAATGATCAACTCCAGTACTGGCCATTCTCAGCTTCCGATTTATACAATTGGAAACATAATAACCCCCCATTTAGCAAAGATCCCTCTATGCTAACCTCATTGATTGAGTCTATTCTAGTGACACACCAGCCCACTTGGGATGATTGCCAGCAGCTACTACAGGCACTGCTGACGACCGAAGAAAAACAGCGAGTTTTCCTAGAGGCCAGGAAAAATGTTTTAGGAGACAATGGCCGCCCCACCCAGCTGCCTAATGAAATTGACGCAGCTTTTCCCTTGGAGCGGCCCGACTGGGATTTTACCACGGCTGAAGGTAGGAACCGCCTACACCTCTATCGCCAGTTGCTCATAGCGGGTCTCCATGGGGCAGCACGGCGCCCCACCAATTTGGCTCAGGTCAAGCAGGTAATACAGGGGTCTGAGGAAACTCCCTCAGCATTTCTTGAGCGGCTAAAGGAGGCCTACCGCATATACACTCCATATGATCCAGAAGATCCAGGTCAGGCCACTAATGTAGCAATGTCTTTCATCTGGCAATCAGCTCCAGACATTAGAAAGAAACCTGAGAGACTTGATAATCTCAAAGAAAGCTCTATCCAGGATTTACTTAAAGAGGCAGAACGTATTTTTAATAAGCGTGAAACTCAGGAAGAAAGGGATGAAAGACTTAGAAAGGAAACAGAGGAACGTGATGAGAGGCTAAGACGGGAGGCAGAGGAGAGAGAAAATGTCAGGGACCGCAAAAGAAACAGAGAAATA
The DNA here is from genome assembly GCF_030435755.1 of Ochotona princeps. Lineage (NCBI taxonomy): Eukaryota > Metazoa > Chordata > Mammalia > Lagomorpha > Ochotonidae > Ochotona > Ochotona princeps. The sequence continues at coordinate 35,130,245 of NC_080852.1, read as the reverse complement.
AGTAGACTGCTGACCACCGTAGTATCAGGGCAAAGGCAGGAAAGACAAGGGGGAGATCGGAGAGGCCCTGCAAAGAAAAAGGGCATTGGATAAGAGACTGCCCTAAAAAACCTAGGGGACCCAGGAGGCCAGGACCTCAGACCTCCCTACTGACCCTAGAAGATTAGAGAGGTCAGGGCCAGGAGCCCCCCCCTGAGCCCAGGATAACTCTTAATGTTGGGGGGCAACCTGTCACATTCCTGGTGGACACCGGGGCACAACATTCGGTGTTGACCCATGTCCCGGGACCTTTGAGCGACAGATCGGCTTGGGTCCAAGGAGCCACTAGAGGAAAAAGATACCGATGGACGACTGACCGAAGAGTGCAGCTGGCAACCGGTAAGGTGACTCATTCTTTTCTACATGTTCCAGATTGCCCCTATCCATTATTGGGGCGAGACTTGCTTACAAAATTGAGAGCTCATATACATTTTGAAACTAAAGGGATTCGAATAACCGACCCAGAGGGAGCGCCCCTCCAGGTCCTTACCCTCCAATTGGAAGATGAATATAGATTATATGAGACTCTGGAGCCAAATAATACAGAGACAAGAAACCCAGAAATGGACTCTTGGATAAAAAGATTTCCTATGGCTTGGGCTGAAACCGGGGGGATGGGTCTTGCGCTCCAACAGCCTCCTTTGGTCCTTGAACTAAAAACAACTGCAACCTCGGTCTCTATAAAACAGTACCCAATGTCCCAAGAAGCTTATCAGGGTATCAGACCGCATATCAAGAGACTTCTCGATCAAGGCATTTTGGTCCCCTGCCGGTCACCTTGGAATACCCCGCTTCTTCCAGTAAAGAAGCCAGGAACGGGGGACTATAGACCTGTACAGGACTTGCGAGAGGTCAATAAAAGAGTGGAAGATATCCACCCCACTGTGCCAAACCCCTACAACCTGCTTAGCACACTCCCGCCTACTCACATTTGGTACACAGTCTTGGACTTAAAAGATGCCTTCTTCTGCCTCAGGCTTAGCCCACAAAGCCAACCTCTGTTTGCCTTTGAATGGAAAGATTCAGACTTAGGACTTTCAGGTCAATTGACCTGGACCAGGTTGCCTCAGGGCTTCAAAAATAGCCCTACGTTGTTTGATGAGGCTCTCCATCGGGACCTCGCAGACTTCAGGGTTCAAAACCCGACTCTGATGCTCCTACAGTATGTAGATGATCTCCTGTTGGCTGCAGCCACCGAAGAAGCTTGCCGCCAGGGCACTGAGTCCCTGTTACGAACTCTGGGACAATTGGGCTACAGAGCCTCTGCAAAAAAGGCACAACTATGCCAAACCCAGGTCACATATCTGGGATACCAGTTAAAGGATGGACAGAGGTGGCTAACTGCCGTCCGCAAGCAGGCGGTAGCTAATATCCCTGCCCCAAAGAATTCTCGTCAACTACGAGAATTCCTGGGGACAGCTGGGTTCTGCCACCTATGGATCCCCGGGTTTGCTGAAATGACAGCCCCCCTTTACCCCCTTACAAAACAAGGAGCGACATTTAATTGGGGATTCGAACAGCAGCGGGCCTTTAATAATATCAAGCAGGCTCTTCTAACCTCCCCCGCTCTGGGCCTCCCCGATATCGCGAAACCCTTTGAATTATTTGTTGATGAAAAACAGGGCTACGCAAAGGGAGTCCTGACCCAGAGATTGGGGCCCTGGAGGCGGCCTATTGCCTACCTCTCCAAGAAACTGGACCCAGTTGCTTCCGGCTGGCCACCCTGTTTGCGAATGGTGGCAGCCATAGCAGTTTTAACTAAGGATGCTGGCAAACTGACTTTAGGACAATCATTGACTATTTTGGCGCCTCATGCAGTCGAGGCCCTAATCAAACAACCGCCAGACCGCTGACTCTCCAGTGCCCGTACGACCCATTATCAGGCTATGCTCCTGGACACAGACCGGGTGCACTTCGGCCCGGTTGTTGCCCTTAACCCAGCAACCCTGCTTCCCCAACAGGAGGGTGTAGAGCAACATGACTGCCTTCAGATCCTTGCAGAAGTGCACGGGACCAGACCAGACCTAACGGATCAGCCTCTCCAGGACGCGGACTTCACCTGGTATGCTGACGGGAGCAGCTTCATGAACAATGGGGAACGGAGAGCCGGAGCAGGGTAACCACGGAAACAGAGGTAATCTGGGCTAAGGCCCTTCCATCCGGGACTTCGGCTCAGAGGGCTGAACTCATCGCCTTGACCCAGGCGCTTCAAATGGCAGAAAGTAAGAAGCTTAATGTTTACACTGACAGCCGTTATGCTTTCGCCACAGCGCATATCCATGGAAAAATATACCGAAGGCGAGGGTTATTGACCTCTGAGGGCAAAGAAATTAAGAACAAATCTGAGATCTTGACCTTACTTAAGGCCCTGTTTTTACCTCAAAAACTGAGCATCATACATTGCCCGGGGCACCAAAAGGGACATACCCCTGAAGCAAGAGGCAACCGGCTGGCGGATTCAGCTGCCCGAGAGGCAGCACTTAGAACAAAACCCTCATCTTTAGCTCTCCCCCTAACATCCCAGGAGACTCATTCTAATTTGTACAGCCCCCTCCCATACAGCCCAGAGGACATAGAGCTATTAAGAAAAATAGGGGCCAAATATAACCCTGACACAGGATATTGGACATTCCATGACAAGCCTGTCATGCCCATGAAATGGACGCATGAAATGATTACTCATTTACATAAGCTAACTCATCTCGGCAGCAAAAAGATGAAAACCCTCTTGGACAGAGAAGATAGCTGTTTTTATTTACTAGAAAAAGATGATGTTTTACAAACTGTGGTGGATTCGTGCAAAGCCTGCACGCAAGTTAACGTAGGAAGAACCAAGTTAGGATCAGGAGCCCGAGCACGAGGACATCGACCGGGGACTCACTGGGAAATTGATTTCACTGAGGTGAAACCTGGACAATACGGTTACAAGTACTTGCTGGTATTTGTGGACACTTTCTCAGGTTGGGTAAAAGCTTTCCCCACAAAACAGGAAACGGCCAAGATTGTCACAAAGAAACTCTTAGAAGAGATTTTTCCCAGGTACGGCATGCCCCAAACACTAGGGACTGATAATGGACCTGCTTTTGTTTCCCAGGTGAGTCAATTAATAGCCAAACTTTTGGGGATTGATTGGAAATTACATTGTGCTTACCGTCCCCAGAGTTCAGGACAGGTAGAACGTATGAATAGAACCATCAAGGAGACTTTAACCAAATTGACGCTCGCAACTGGCTATAGAGACTGGGTACTCCTCCTTCCATTGGCCCTCTATCGGGCCCGGAACACCCCGGGCCCTCATGGACTTACCCCCTTTAAAATATTGTATGGAGCTCCTCCACCACTTGTTAATTTCTTTAATTCCAATGTTGCCGACTCTGCTAACAGCCCTTCTCTAAAAGCTCATTTACAGGCGCTACAAATTGTCCAGAGGGAGGTCTGGAGACCGCTGACCGCAGCCTACCAAGAACAACTCGAAAAACCAGTGGTGCCGCATCCCTTCCAAATAGGAAACACTGTGTGGGTCCGCAGACACCAGACTAAGAACCTGGAACCTCGGTGGAAAGGCCCTTACACCATCCTCCTGACCACCCCAACAGCCCTGAAAGTTGACGGTATTACAGCCTGGGTCCACGCCTCCCACGTAAAGGCCGCTCGTGCTCCTGAAGAAGCAGAACCCGGTGCATCACCAACATGGAAGATTCAACGCACTCAAAATCCTCTAAAGATAAGACTTACCCGTGGGGCTCCCTGATTATTATAGGGGTCTTGTTAAATTTTAAACTGGTTCACAGTAGTCCCCATATCTCCCGGTCGATGACTTGGGAAGTCATCTCCCAAACTGGAGATGTTGTGTGGTCAATCTCCCAAGTTGCCCCCCCCCGGAACCTGGTGGCCTGATTTAACCCACGATGTGTGCGACCTGGCAGCCGGACTCAAAAATTGGGACATCCCCACAATAGATCCCACAAAAGAAAGACCTAAATGTGTCCCCAAGCCTGAGCATGACTTATGCCCATGCCCACGTACGGACAACCTTATAGGATGTTCCCATTCCCGCTTTCGAGTAGAGTTACAAAAACTCCCATTCTATGTTTGTCCAAAAGATGGGAGAGATAGAACTCAAACACACACTTGTGGGGAGATAGATACTTATTATTGTGCTGCATGGGGTTGTGAGACATCTGGGACAGTCTATTGGAAACCTAATAAAAAAGACTGGATCCAAGTCAGCCGGAGCAAGCATACTCCGACCGGCTCAGGCCCCGGCGCTTGCCTCTTTAACCCAGGAGCAAGAAAGAGGTGGTGGGAAGGTGGAGACTGTAAAGATTTCTCTTGCAATCCCCTTAACATCTCCTTTACTCCTGAAGGGAGAAAAATAAGTGACCTGACAGAATGGCTTAAGGGAAGGACCTGGGGTCTGAGGTTTTATATGTCAGGAACAGATCCAGGACTTATTTTCACACTTAGATTACGCCTGGACCAGGGTCCCCCACAGCCCATTGGCCCCAACCCAGTCCTCCCTAGACAGAGAAAACCATCCTTACCGGCACCCCAAGCCCCACGGGTTCACAATATACCTATGAGGCCACTCCAAAACAAAATTACTACCACATCATCTCCCCAGACTAGCAATAGTGCCGTAGCAGCCACCTTCTCTCCCTATAGTTCTACAACAGGGGACAGGTTACTCAACCTATTACAAGGAGCCTTCTTGACCCTCAACTTCACAGATCCAGATCGGACTCAGGATTGTTGGCTATGTCTGATCTCTAGACCTCCGTACTATGAAGGAACAGCCATCTCAGGAAATTATACCAACCACACCTCTACACCCACTAACTGTGCTACTGTTCCCCAACATAAATTAACCCTGTCTGAAGTATCTGGGCAAGGTCTTTGTATAGGAACCATTCCCAAGACCCATCAGGCATTATGCAGCCAAACCAAATTATTAACCACAGGGACCTATTATTTAGCAGCCCCCAATGGAACCTACTGGGCATGCAACACTGGGCTGACTCCATGCATTTCCTCTATGGTACTCAACATGACTTCTGATTATTGCGTTTTAATAGAATTGTGGCCCAAAATTGTTTACCATGATTCCGAATACATTTTTAACCACTTTAAAAATAAGCCTCGAACCAAGAGAGAACCAGTGTCCCTCACTTTGGCCTTGTTACTCGGGGGAATTACCATAGGAGGAATAGCGGCAGGAGTAGAGACAGGAACTACCGCTCTCATACAGACCGGTCAATTCAAACAACTCCAGAGTACCATGCATAATGATATAAAAGCACTAGAAGAATCGGTTAGTGCCCTTGAGAAGTCTCTGACTTCCCTTTCAGAGGTAGTCCTGCAAAATAGGAGGGGGTTAGACATCCTATTCCTACAACAGGGAGGACTGTGTGCGGCACTAAAAGAAGAATGTTGTTTTTATGCAGATCATACCGGGCTAGTACGAGATAACATGGCCAAACTCAGAGAAAGACTCAAACAGAGACAACATTTACTTGAGTCAGAACAAGGCTGGTTCGAAAGCTGGTTTAACCGATCACCCTGGTTCACGACCCTGGTGTCCTCCATTATAGGACCCCTAATTATTCTCCTCCTAATCTTGTTTTTTGGACCCTGTATCCTTAATAAATTAGTCCAGTTTATAAAAGACAGGTTGACAATCATTCAAGCCCTAGTACTGACCCTACAGTACCGTCCGCTCAGACAATATGATCCAGAAATTACAGAGACCACCACCTAGCCGAATGAAAGATTTCATTCGGAGTTATAAGAAAAATGGGGGAATGAAAGACCCTCACCAAAAACCATGAGCTTTAGCAGCAGAAACGCCATTTTGCAAGGCTTTAACCACACCAAGAAAAACAGGATCTCTGGGGGGGGGGGGGGGGGGGACGTGCGAGGTCAGGACTAGCTTGCCAAACAGGATATCTGTGGTCGAACATCTGGCCCCAAAAGAGGGAAGAAACGTTAGGAAAGAGAGCCAACTCAGCGCCAACTCAGCTATTATCAGACTTCCTGGTACTAAGAAAAGTTGACTTCACAATAACCCTGGCCTCATTTAAATCCGCCAATCAGAACCCTGTAACTATGCATCTCGCTTCTGTACCGCGCTTTTTGCCTCCCTACCCTATAAAAACCCACCGCCCCAACCTGAAGGCGCGCAAGTCCTTCGAGAGACTTTGTCGCCCCAGGTACCTGTGTATCTGAATAAACCTCTTGCTGTTTGCATCCGCACAAGCGGTCTCGCTGTTCCTTGGGAGGGGTCTCCTCAAGCGGAAGACACTCCGAGTGAGGGTCTTTCAAGGGGAGGTAAGCGTCAAACAGAATTCCTCTAGTGACAACATGTCTACACACACAGGGTTAGGCAGCAATGGTCTGAAGTTAAGTTAGCAAGGTGGGGGAAAACACAATATGAAGATGGTGATACGATGGGAGGGAAACAGATGGCACAAGCTGAGTTCACCGAGGAGAGATCAGAATGATTGATAAAAGGTGGCCTTAGCGAAGGAACTGCAACCTGAGGTGGCACAGAATCCCATGACTATAAATATTTTGAATGTGTCACCAGCCTTGGGAGCAGACCATCTGACAGGAACTGTGGCCTTCGGGTGAGCAACATCACCAGCCCGTGGTCCAGAATGAAGGAAGAGGATAAAGTAAGTAGCCTGCGTCTCTCTTCTGAGCTCCAGCCAGGCCTTCCCACTGCCCCAACGCAACTGGATGCCAATGGGCTAGGAGGGGTGGATATAGAGGAGCAAAAAACTACACACAACACGAGCAAAATGGAAAGGTGGAAACTCATAGTCAACGCTAAACTTTCACTAATTCCTCTTGAAAATAACATTCTTAGGTAACTCAGTGTAGGCAGAGGAGTTGAATACTTAGAACCACTCATGATAAAGGGATTTAGAGTTTTGTTTAGGAAATTTTCTTGGGTTTGGCACAATGGCTCAATGGCTAAATCCTAACCTTGCAAGTGCCAGGATCCCATAGGGCCACTGTTTCGTGTCCTGGATGCTCCACTATGCATTCAGCTCCCTACTTATAGTCTGAGAAAACAGTAGAGGATGACCCAAAGCATTGGAACCCTGCATCCATGTGGGAGAACTGGAAGAATCTTTTGGCTTCTGGCTTTGGATCAGCTTCATTCTGGTCATTGAGGTCATTTGGGAGTGAACCAGTGGATAGAAAATCTCTCTTTCTCTCCGTAAATCTGATCTACCTTTCCAATAAAAATAAATAAATCTTCAAGAAAAAAAAAAACTTTTCCCAACATAGATCTTGAACAGGCTCAGAGGGATGTGTTTGCTGATAACACGCACCCTCATTGAGTGTGATCAAAAACATGAGCTAGGGTCTGCATTGTAGCATGGCAGGTAAAACCACTGTGTGCAATGCCAGCATCCCATGTGAGCTCTCTTTGAGTTCCAGATGCTCCACTTCCTATCCAGCTCCTACCAATGGCCTGGGAAAGCAGTGGCAAACCATTCAAGTACCTGGGTCACCTATCACCCACACGCTCGATCCAGAAGAAGCTCCTAGCTTCAGCCTAGCCCAAGCTGGTTCTTGCAATCATTTGGCAGGTGGACCAGCAAATGGACGATCTTTCTAGTAACTCTGCCTTTCAAATAAACAACAAAAAATCAGGTGGTGTTAGAGCTTACAAATTTCTAGAATAGCTTACTTAGTCTGTAAGCTGTTACTTTTAAAAAGACTCAAACCAAGAGATAAGAAATTCATTTGACAGTACACTTCACTCTATGGTTTACAAAGCAGAGCAAGTATTCTGACCTTTTTCAAGGACTGACTGTTAAGACATTCAGATTCTTCTTGAAGAAATTATAGCTGAAGCTTATCTAGCTGAGAGGTTTGATTTCACTGAATCATGCTGACAAGGAAACAAAGCTTTCATTTTGTGTCTACTTACAATCAGAGATAGTGTTGCAGGGAAAGCAGGGTGACTGAGTTTTGGTTAAATGGTTGTGGGGGCTAGCCTTGGGGTCTATCTAAAACCTGTGGCTTCCACTCTAAGTTTCCTTTAACAGTATCTACAAAAAGATAAGCAGCTTAAGAACTAAAACCATCCTGAAGGCTGCAATAACCAGGCATTCCATTTCCATTGGAGCCCAGCAGTAGGCTACAAGTTGGTGAGCAAAGGTAGTGTAACTGGTGACCAGAGTAATTTATATATCCCAATCCTGAGATGCCTACATAGTTTCTTGTTGCCACTTGCTCCAATTGGCATGGGTGAGAGTCAGCGAGATCTCTAATTACATAGAATTACAACTCCTTTGGCCCTAACGGCAGACTCATGCTAATGCATACTTGCATACTTCTGCTCAGTTATTACTGGGGCCCTGTTGAGAAATGGCTGCCATGCAGGTAACTTTGAACAACAGAGGTAAAATAATATCCAGCTGCAGTACATGTTGACTCCAACAGTCAAACATGCCTACCACTGCTGAACTTTTTGGTGGACAGGGGCAGTCAAGAACAACTTTTGATTTTATCAGAAATACTCCTCTGATGACTGGCGCAGAGGCTCCAGAGACTTCGTTTGCTGAGCAAGGTAGAATCTCATCAGGACTAACAGCCTGCATGTGTCAGAATGTCCTTAACTTTATGTAGTAACTTATTAACTTATTTCTTAGGTTGGCAATGAGAAACTCATCAACATAGTGAATAACAAGTTCTTTTAGCTGTAACTGGACATGTGCAGATCAGGAGAACTGAAGTATTGCTATGACTGAATTATGTTTCCCAGAATTCAAACACTGAAGCCTTAGTGCCACTGGAATGCATGTGGATTAGGTCCTGAAGCCAGGAAAGGGGAAGCCTAGAAACATGTACTGTTCAACGCGAGCAAAGAACAACCCTTCTCTTGGCTATCCAGAGACCATCAGAGACACTATCTGAGTAGATGAGAAGGCCTGCAAAACCAAAGCCAAGGGAACAACCTCTACCTGATAGACCGATAGGATCAGTCCATCAACCCAAAGATCCTGGAGGGGACAGCCCCAAACCACAGAGAATTATTTCTAAGTCTTAAGATTTCATAGGATTTGCCTTGTTAAGTTTTGAACATGGATGGGACCCATCACCCCTTATTTCCTTCCAAGTTCTCCCTTTTAGAATTCAAATGTCTATAATCCATTCCTATCTCACCACATCTGGTAGCTTCACAGTTTCACAGCTGGGGAGGAATTCTGAGTCAGAGAAAGATGTAGTTTCACCTCTCTAGGTGAGACATTAAGCTTTACCTGACACTAGAATGAGTTCAAACTTCTGAGGTTTGGAGAATGGAATGAATATATTTTGCACACAAGAACATGAACGGAATGTTAATCAAAGTAGAATTGTTAGGGAATGAATGTTTCATGCTCAAGTCCTAATCCTAAAAGTGATGGTATTAGGAGGTGTTTTTTGACAGGCACTTTAGGAGAAAATTAGGGTTAGATTTGGTCATGAGCCTGGGGACAAACACAATGAGATTAACGCCTTTAAAAGAAGGGTGAGGGGCACCAGTGATCTTGTTTTCTCCAAAACATAAGGACAGAGCAGAAAGGCATCATCCACACACCAGAGCGAATCCTTACCAACACTGGCCCACACTTGCACCTTCACGTTTCACTTTCAAATTTAGAGAATTGTGATGAACAAATAACCCAATCCATGGCATTTTGTTACAGCAGCATAAACAGACTACCACAGTTGTTAAAAGATACATCCCTCCCAGTTTTCTACCCATGGCCAAATAGAATGATGCATTATTTGTAAAATGGATTCCAGGAATAATGTCCTAGTTATGTAAACTATCTCAAGTAATAAAAAATAAAACAAACCCCAAACACCTTCTAAATTCATTTCTCAGAGCCTCCAAAACACTACCAAAATAAATCTAGATCTGTAGTTAACAAAAAAGAAGCATATTTTATTCAACATGTGTAGACATTTCAATTACGTACAAAGTTGTCAACAAACTGCATTACAAAAAAGGACACAGCTCATAAAATTATCACAAATGTAAAAGACTTACTAGAACTTAGCAATCATTCTTAATTTTTTTAAAGTATAATAATTGCCATAGTGTGTGCATATTATGGTCTAAATATGGTTTTTAAGTACCTTACACAGAATCTTGGCTTGCTCTTGGAGGGCTTGGAGGGCTTGGAGGTCTGGACGCTCAAACAGAACCCCTAACCTAATCAGCCACTTCTGCTGGTCAGGGTGGGATGGTGTGGTCTAGCCTGGCTACTTGGAAGTGGCTGGAGCCATCTTGGCTCGGGCAGTCAGAGTGCCAATCAGCGCCCGGCTCCATCCTCTGGCTGCCTAGGGGTGAGCTCTGGGGACTTGGGATTGTAGAATTACTACCAAGGACATCCACGGATAAGGTTACCATCCCTGTAGGTGAGTAATGAATCCTGAGGGACTCCTTATGACAGGGCCACTGTACTTGCAGGTAAGCAAGAGGACTGAGACCTGGTGTTTTGGAGGGGGAGACACCAGAGTTCTGTATGAGTCAGAACAATCACCTGCCCACATGGAAGTCATGAGAAGGGCTTGTCAACACAGAACATTGCTGACCACCACACGACAGTCTACTCGAAAGCTAGGGCTGAGGGTCTATCTAATAGGACTAGATCTCAGTACCTAAGGGCAGGAACAGGGGATGGGTCACATTAGGCAGGGCCATGACACTAACCAGCACGAGAGAAACCCAGGTTCGGAGATAGGTTCTGTAGGGGATATGTGGACCCAACCTTCTGGAAATACAAGTCCCACTGGTTCACTTAAGAGTTGGAGTGGTGATGGACTGAGCTAGGAGTGACCACAAATCCACCAACACTCACGGGTACTGGGAACAAGAATAGGCTGGGCAGGTCCAGGCTAAAGTACCTGCATGTATGCAACATTCATCAGCTCATCCAAAGGCCAAGATGGAGGGGCAGACTATGCCGGACAAAGGCCTAGTACCGACTGGCATGCGTAAGATCTGGGTCTGGGAGTGGGCCGAGCGGGAGAACTTGAAAAATACCCCTATGGTGTCATAGAGCCTACTGGTGAGGACGTGATCCAGGCCTGGGGTTTGGGCAAGCTGAGCAAAGCAGCTCCATCAGTTGGCTAGTGTTTGGGTTGGTTTTGGAAGGGGGTGGACTGGGCAGGGCCAAGCAAACCTTATGTCACTGGCAGGTGCAGAAACCAGACTGGAGCATGGGTCAGGCCGGGCTAGGCTATCACACCTACTGGTTTGCATGAACCAAGGATGGGAGCAGACTGAGCAGGACCAGTGTCCAGAACCTGCCAGCAAGAGTTGGGACTGGGACAGGCCAGATCAGGCCAGTCTACAGCATCCAAATGCAAAAGCCAAATCTCGTGGGGGCTATGCCAAGCTGGATCAGAGCAACCACTGGCACATGTGAGATATGAGGCTGGGAACAGGCCTGGTTGGGGAGCAAAGGGTACACCCTGGCTGGGTTGTGATTTTTAGTGGTGACTGCAAGAGCCAGAATGGGGGCTGTGGTCTGATCTGGAAATGATTGCAGTATCCCTCAGCACAAGTGTAGGCTGAGTCTGGGGTACACCAGACTGGGCTAGACTCCAGCAACCACTGATGCTTGTGAGAACCAGGGTGGGTGTAGGACTAGGTTTCTGCCCCTGTTGAGCCATGCATGAGCTGTGTCTGGGTGTGAATCAGGCTTGGATGGGATGTAGCACCCAACCAGAATCACTAAAATAAACTGCTTCTTCAAAAAAAAAAACCCGAATAAAAGGGAACTTCCTAAATGCAATGGTGTGCTTATCAGAACCCAAGAATAAACACATATGAAACTGCAAAATATTAAAAACATCCTTCTATTGGAGTAAGACATGGACTGTTCATAATCCATTATTCAACATTTTTTGAAGTTTTGGCTAATTCTAATAAAAGATTAGCAATGGAGATAAACCGATAATTATATAGAGAGATCCACAAAAGGTAGGACAAGAAATTAATATTAAAATATGTGTGTATGCATCAGGATCACTGGCTCCAGACAAAATTTCTTCAAAAGCAATTCCATTAATTCTATTTCTATTAGCAATAACCAAAAGGAACTAAGGTATATTTTTCAAATGCAGGCATTTTTTTTTCTGTCTCAGAGTCTCAGGCTTTCTCAGAATGCCAGGACATTTTTTTTTTTGAAGATTTGTTTTATTTATTTAAAAGGCAGGGTAGAGAGAGAGACAGAGAAAGATCTTCCACATGCTGGTTCACTCTCAAAATAGCCACAACAGGGTCTGGCTTAGGCCAGCTTGGACCAAGCCAAAGCCAGGAGCCAGGAGCTTCTTCCAGGTTTCCCACATGGGTACAGGGGTCCAACCACTTGGGCTATCTTCCATTGCTTTCCCAGGCACATTAGCAGAGACCTGGATTAGAAGTGGAGCAGGGTCTGGAACTGGTGCCCAGATGGGATGCCTGCAATACAGGTGGTGGTTTATCCCACTGTGGCATAACACAGGCTCCTAGGACATCCATTTCTACTGAACACCTACTTCAGACTGGTGGCAGCGGGCTAATACCATATGAATAATGCAGGTCTCCACACTCCAGAGGCTTAGGGGAAGAACAGACAAGAATCAAAAGGTAAAAGGCAGCAATCACCACAGAGTGTAGTCCTAATAAACACTTGACAGAAACACCCAACTCGAAGGTGCAAGGCTACAACTACATGCTCACACAGAGTTGGCCTCTTCTCTGGAGTCTGGTAGTTCCCAAACTAAAATTAGTCTTTAAAAAGTCCACCTGAATATATTTTAAATATGCTTATTATATATATATATCCTTATTTTTATATGTCTGAAAGGCAGACCAAGACAGATCCTCCAGCCACTAGTTCATTCTCTGTAACACCCAGGGCTTGGCCAAGACAAAGACAGAAGTAAAATCCTGTGATAAGATACCACTTCCATCTTTAAAACTTTCTTATCCAGTGACTATATGAGGGGAAAATCAAATTTTAAAAAATCATTTAACAATAAGTGATAAAATATTATCCACATGTTAAAATTACACCATCATCAATCTTACGAGGCTACTTAAGTTGATAGAGCAGTATACTCATACACATCAAGAACACTTAACAAGGCAACTTGAAAGAAGTATACAACAGTACTGCTAACTTGAAGAACTGAGGTCCAATCAGCAGAAGTTTAAGAGCAATCAAAAAGCATTCAAAAGAGTCTTTCAGAAATCAGATGGATTTTGGGAGGAAAAGAGATTAGTCAAAAGAGGTTTTCTAAGTAGGGAATACAAGAGAAGCTAATAGATTACCATTAAGTTTAAAAAGCAGTTGTGTTTGATCCTAGGTAAGAAGCTGTAAGGATCAGTGTTCAAACAGTGACGCAATCTGCTCCTACAAGTCTTGTGGAATGACTTCACATCTGAGGAGTAACTGCAACTGAACAAAGCTGTAATCAATGCACTAAAGAAACACACAATCTAGGTTAGTGGATTAGGATCCCTGAGGATGTCTGCATTCCATATCAGGTTGCCTGGGATTGCATGTCCCTCCAATTCTGATCCTGTTTCCTGCTAATGAGTTTAGGAGGCGACAGACGATGGGTCAAGCACTTGGTTCCTTGCCACTCGTGCTGGAGATCTGGATGGTCTCCAACAAGAACGACTGCAGCCATTTGGGAGTAAAAACGCAGATGGAAGCTCATTCCTTCCCTCTCTGTGCCACCACCTCTGCCACCCCCACTGCTTTCTGTAATTTGCCCTTTCAAATAAACAAATATGAACAAAAAAACACAATTATGGAAGGAATACTAATAAATGACAGATTTCAAAATAAAAAAAAAATGGAGATAAAAAGGTCTAAAAGTAAAGTAAATAAAATGTGAAGTCTCTATTTTCCTATGAGTAGGGAAGAGTTGTACTAAGATAATCCTACTCTCCAGTGATGTAACACAGAGCAGTTCAGAAAATGGTCCACTTTGCTGAGTGGTTCCAAGAGAAGCAGTGTGGGCATCCTTCTTACAAAGAAAGCTGAAGGCAACGTTTTTGTTCCCTTTCTCAAAGAACCATGGCTTAGGAAACTGACCTAGCCAGATCTGAGGACTTTTCTCCACTGTGAGTTCGCTGGTGGTAATTGAAAGTGGAACACTGACTAAAAGCTTTGGCACACTCAATACATTCAGAGGGTTTCTCTCCAGTGTGAAGCCTCTGGTGAATAATAAGCTGTGAGTTGTCACTAAATGCTTTCCCACAATCAGTGCATTTATAGGGCTTTTTCCCAGTATGAGTTCTCTGATGTAACTGTAAGCTCTGATGAAGCTGGAACTGTAACTGAAGACCTTCCCACACTCATTGCATGCATATGGCTTCTCACCGGTGTGAATTCTCTGGTGTATGATGAGATGAGAGTTATGATTAAAGGATTTTCCACACTCCTTGCACTTATAGGGCTTTTCCCCTGAATGAAGTCTTTGGTGCTAAATAAGACATTTACTCAGACCGAATGCCTTACTACACTCACCACATTCAAATGCTTTTTCTCCAGTATGAATCCGCTCATGGTCAAAAAGTTGAGAGATCTGACTGAAGGCTTTGCCACATTCACTATATTTGTATGGTTTATCCCCAGTGTGGAGGCTCTGATGGCGAGTAAGACATTTACTCTGGCTGAAGGTCTTGCCACACTCATTACGTGCATAAGGCTTCTCCCCACTGTGGATTATTTGATGGTCAGTAAGATTTCTATTGGAACAAAAAGCCTTCCCACACTCATTGCTCTTGTAAGGTTTCTTACCAGTGTGAAGAACCTGATGTCTCAAAAGACTTTTACTACGACCAAAAGTTGCTCCACACTCCTTGCATTCATAAGGTTTCTCCCCTGTATGGGTCCTCTAATGATCCAAGAGTTTGGAACTCTGGTTAAAAGTTTTTCCACATTGATTACATTTACAAGGTTTCCTCCCACTGTGGAGTCTCCAGTGTTGAACGAGATGGGAGCTGTGCCGATAGGTCTTGCCACACTCTCTGCATTCATAAGGCTTTTCCCCTGTGTGGGTTCTGAGGTGAACAGTAAGCTAGAGGTCTGCTGGAAGGTCTTCCCACACGCATTACACTCATAGGGCTTCTCTCCAGTGTGGATTCTCTGGTGGCCAAGGAGGTGGGAATACCAACTGAAAACTGCCACATTTACCACATGGATAGAACTTCTGGTCCTTCATGGCTACCCCAGCCATGTATTGGCAGTGAAAACCTGGGCAAACAGAGACTCTAAATTGGACCATGTCAGCCAGTGGATTCTGGAGAGATTTCAGCGTGCTTGGAATGGCGAGACTGGCAGCAATTCAGAACTGCTGAACTATCAAAACCACTTGAGCAGTGCCTTGGAGTATGCCCCACGTCGGGGACCTGGGATGGGTGAGAGGCTGGGTGGGGCTTCTCCCTTTATCTCTCCCCCTACCCCAGATACAGAAATAATAATAATGTGGAAACAATGGTCTTACCCACTTTCCTGTAGCCCTTGACCCTCTGTGCCCTAATAAACTATGTAAAGATTATCAAAATAAAATCATTACAAAAAAGGGAAACAAACCAGGTGTTCAGGTAGGTTTTCATATTTAATGGCATGAAGCTATTTAGTAGATTGGCATTCTCTTAAAATTTAAGTTATAAATATATCTCCTTTTTGGGAACACTTGGCAATTTTAGAAATATCCTTAAACTACAAACACTGACACTAGGAACAGCCCAAAAAAATCTACAGCAAACATGATACTACATGTGGTAAAGACAGAAAGAAGAAGAAAAAATTACCACCAGTAGACTCGGGAAGAACCACACAATGTCAACCTTGCCCATTGGATTAAGGCAAGAAAACTGAAAAACGCAGAAAGTTGTCAGGAAAGAACAGCTAATATTGCTGCTAACATTTATGGAAAAAAAAAAAAAGTTACAATCAACTCCTAGATGGTTAGACCCAGCGCAGCAAAGCAGGCTGAAGGTACAATCAGCGATGTTCCAATACAGCTAATCAGAAACCAACATGCTCAATACCTCGGGATCACAGTTTTCAACAGAACGGTAGATTTTTGCACATAGTACCGTGAAAGTCATGTGTATTTCATTATAAATCGCTTCCTTACAACAGAACGGTTAAAGAGCAACAGCAAAATGCGCCCCCACACGTGCCGTCGCGTGCCGATTTAGGCGCCGGAGGATGCTTTCCCTTGCTTCCACTTACCCCGGGATCCTAACGGTCTCGAACCCACACGCTTCATTTGCGTTCCTGACAGGAATCGCCTCAGTGAGCCACGAGGCTGCGGCTGACAGGATTCCCGGCCAGACCACCCTCCCCGGGGCGCAGCCTCCAGCCGGTCGGGCCGCAGAGCCGGCCTCCACCGAGGGTCTCCGCAGCCCCTCAGCAGTGTGGCCCCAGCGCCCGGCGCCCCGAGTCAGCTCCCTCAGGCGCCCCCGAAGCGGCTCCCTCACGCGCGCCCCCCGCCGCACGGCCAATCAGGGGCGCGCGTGCGCGTCGCCGCCCCGGCCCTCCGCGGGCTCTCTAGGATTGTGGGCGGGCCAACGTCTCGGTTTCTCCAGCTTGGCTTCATGTGTTCTCCCCATTGTCCTCCCCTTGTGCCTTCAGGGACTGTCCAGCAGGGCCTCCATGGGGAGGAAAGGAATCCAAAGCAAAGGGTCAGTATAAAAATGGGAAGCCAGAAAACATCAAACTCTGGAACAGGAAGAGATATTCCTCAGCAAAGCCATGAACCCATGCCAGGCAGTGAGGATGGGGAATCCCTTTGTAATGAAATGTTCCAGGCAGAGGCACGCGTTTGCCAAGTGTTCGCCGGAGTGTCAGGCCCTACACAACAGCCTTTCCCAAAACTCACACCCGGTTACCCACTCCAGCGGATGGAGCCACGGCTTTCTGGGGGGATATTCCTGCTGTCCACCTACAGCCGCATCTGCCAATCCCTGACCCCCACATTCCCTAGCTGCCTACTCCAAGGCCATAAAAGATGCCTCTTGCATTTGTTCTCTTTTTTCCTCCTGCTCTCTGTCTCTTTCTCTCTCTGCTCTGCTTCCTTTCGGCTCTCTGCTCTGCTCTCACCTTCTCCCTGGCCCACGCTACCACCCTCGCTGAAGTAAAGGCCTCTTGTGTGTGTCCGGCGTCTTGGGTTTCTAGAAAAAAGCTAGCAAGTAGAGCTTTCCACAATGAACAGCCATGTCTAAAACAGCCACTACTTCCTCACCCTCCTTCTTTCTTGC
This sequence comes from Ochotona princeps, assembly GCF_030435755.1. NCBI lineage: Eukaryota > Metazoa > Chordata > Mammalia > Lagomorpha > Ochotonidae > Ochotona > Ochotona princeps. The sequence continues at coordinate 35,112,925 of NC_080852.1, read as the reverse complement.
TTCACAAGCCAAACCGGTTTGCACAAGTGCCTGCAGTGGCACGGCTAGTCAGATCCACCTCCATGTGCCTACGGCACTTGTGAACACAAGTAAATCAAATCCAAACCACTGCATGCTCTGGCCCAGGGCCCTCATCCAATCCAAGCTGCCTCATATTCTGCCTGTTACCTCCTGAGAGGTATAAGCCGAGGAAGAAGTCAAACTGCCTCTGAAAGACCCAGGGTTCCACTTTCCCCAACAGACTACTGGCTCTGGGCTCCGCTCTGCATTCCTGGTCTCCAGTGACTCAGACAGCTTTGGTGCTCCTTGTTTGCACAACAACTTCACTGTGTGCGTTCTCCTCAGATCCTTTCTGTATTTCTGTACTGAAGGAAGCCAAGAACCAGGTAACACTCTCCCAACATGACACAACCACCGAGGCCAAGCCTTTTGATCTAGCCACTGTTTCCCTGCATTAATTCTCTCCTGTCCCACCTCCCTGTAGAGGAAGAGTGGGAGATACCCTGGCTCTAAGCCGGGATTCTGGATGCTGTGGGTTGGGAGGTCAGATGGGCTCAAGGACAAGGTCTCAAGAAAACTAAAATCCATGTCCACACTGGGCAGTGGGGGCTCTTCAGGCGCTCCTCAGCTCCCTGCAGACTAGTACTGGCAGTTACTATTTCAAATCTCAGCGCTGAGTGGAAGATGCTAAATTTGTTCCATCTGTCAGCTGGAAGGAAGTACCTGAAGAGGCTGATTTCCTTCCTGCAATTCCTCCTCACAGGTAGAATGAGACCAGGTAGGAGAAGAGCTCCTGCAGCCCCATCGCCAGGCCCCAAATTAACCCCTTAGTGAATCATACAAACGATTCACAGTTGGCCTCGCTGTAGAGCAAGGGAAAAGGAAACAGAATCCCTCAAGCTAAGGACAGTTGGTATCAAAGGACCTCATGCTCACAAGGTCACACATAGCCTCGCCAAGGAGAGTGAGATAAAAGAAACATGAGCAAATCAAATGACAAATACGAGTAAAGGGAAATAAACACAACCTCAATATGGGTATTTCAAAAAGTGTGTGGATGCATGGATATTGTGCATAGTGTATTGTCAGTGCTTGGGACATCCATATCACATACTGGAGTTCCTGTTCAAGTCCCTGCTGCTCTGCTTCCAAATCCAGCCTCCTGCTAATGCATCCTAGCAGGCAGCGGATGATGGTTCAAGTGCTCAGATCCCTGTCACCAGTTTGCAAGAGCTCTAGCCCCAGCCTGGTAGCCCTGGGCATTGTGAGCGTCTGAAGTGAAGTAACAGATGAGTGAGCTCTCTTGTATACACTTACACCCCTATCCTGATGGCCTGTTCTTAGGATCTTACACAATGCCTGGCGGTGCCAGCAAAAGGTGAGATCGGCAACTGTCCATAGACGGACGGTACGTAAGTCCCTTCTTTCCTCTCTGCGACTGCCCAGCCAGCAGTCTGAAAGACTGAAAGGCTGCCCCTCTTCCTCGTCCCCTCTCACCGGCCGGTCACCGTCCTATCCGTGTCCCTTGCCCTTTTGCTTCCCTGCCCCTCAGCGCTCAGGGCCGAGCCCGCGGTACCCTGAGGGTACACCTTGTCCAGGCGCCACAGTCGCAGTTCAGCAACTCGGACGCTCGGGCGGCTCCGCGCGGGCCTCGGTTTGGGACAAGCAGCTGCTGTGGGATTCAGAGATTAGTCGGTTTTCTCCTGGCCCAGACCCGGCGGACTGACTTTCCGCCACTCCCAGGAGTTCCCGGAAGCAGCTGGTTGCCATGGTGACTGTGTACACAGCTAGGCCGCCGCACCTGCCGACTCCCGGTCTTTTGCCAGGCTTAGGTCGCTGCCGAAGCTGCCCTGCGAGCTGTGCGCGGGCGGTGGAAGGGAGTGGAAGGGAGAAGGTTGCACGATGTCGACCGGGCGGCGGCAACGGCTGGGGTTCGAAAACCGCTCTCTCAGGGAAACCTCTACTGGATCGCTCATTTGCAAAACCTGGCACAGAAGGTCTCACAGGCGGCTACTCCATCCTTGACGGCGACTAGAAGTCTTCGGGGTTAATATTCTCAGGGCCCACGAGGGGTCCCACTTAGCCCCAGAGGCTGTGAGGTGGAGAGCACCTTTTCTGCGCTGGCGACTTCTCCAACTGGACGGGGCTTCGGGATTGCAGCTCCAAGCTTTTCGCCCTTACAGGTGAGACAAACCTTCCAGAGAGGAGACAGGAGGAGTGGCTTACAAGAACCCTAGGCACTCTGGCTTCATACAAGGGTCCTGCACGTTGGGTAGGCAAAAACAAGCTGGCTTATTGTGGATCCCAGGCTGGGTGAGGTTCGATCCTGAGTTTTGGACTCGGACAGTGAAGCTGCTGTCACTATGAGGGCTGTCACTATGGGGCTGCTGTCATTTTAATCAAAGGAGAAACCCGCGGGGCTCTCAATGTGCAGGGGTGTCTCATGGCCACTCAGATTCACTTTGTTGTACTAGAAAAAAAAAAAAGTAAGGATGGGATCCAGAAAGAGGGAGCACATCTCGCAAGGCTCTGGGAAAGTGTCACTAAAAGGGAAGGTAGGACGAGCACTTCTTGCAGCTGGCAGGACTGTGAGCTCAGGGCTGGAAATGGCATGGAGGGAGGGAGTGACATCATACACCCCTTGCGACTCTCTCAGTAGTGACCAAGGTTGGACACATACGTGGAAGTTCAACCGTGCTCCGACTTCCAACCATGCCCATCATCACCACCAGCCACCACTGCTTAAGCACCTGCTCTGGGCTGGACACTGTCCTGGACCTTGTGATGAAAGACCCCCGAAACGGGTGTCTTCCCTCTTGAGAGGCCCCTTCCAAGGAACAACGAGTCCACTCGTGCGGATGCAAACAGCAAGAGGTTTATTCAGATACACAGGTACCTGGGGCGACAAAGTCTCTCGAAGGACTTGCGCGCCCTAGGTTGGGGTCTAGGGGTTTTTATACGGTCCAGGAGCAAAAAGCGCGGTTACAGAAGCGAGAAGCATAGTTACAGGATCCTGATTGGTGGATTTACATGTGGCCAGGGTCATGGTGAAGGCAACTTTATTTTAGTACCGGGAATTTTCAACAATGACTAAATTAGCCTTGAGTTGGTTCCCTATCTTTGATAACAGCTGAATTGGCGCTGAGTTAGCTCTCTTTCCTAATATTTCTTCCTTATTTGGGGGCCAGATGTTTGACCACAGATGTGAGGTAAGCTTGTCCTGTCCTTGTCCGCTTCCTTCCCAGAGATCCTGCTATTCTTAGTTCTAAGCCTTGCAAAATGGCGTTTCCGCTGCTAAAGCTCATGGTTTTTGGTGGGGGTCTTTCAGTGGGGGGACTCAAAAAGGAGAAAAGACATGGCCCTTGCCCTCCAGCACCTTGTAATTTATTTCGGGAGCTGAAACCCACTCACATGAAGCGGCATAAGAACACTAAACGGAAGTACTTCAGTAAGTGCAGGTGCCTGGGTATTGAGGGGCCTCGGAGCAGCAGGCTGGTGGGAAGGTGTGGTTCGTGTAGAAAGCTTCCCTCCTGTGGTGTGTGTGGCTCCTGGCATGTGCATGCAGAGGGCTGTGGGGAGCACAAGGGTGACCCTAGGGGCAAGTGCATATGCATGTCTGTGAATGGCATGGGGAAAGGCCGGGGCCCTGGGGAGGTGCTGGAAGCCGGCCTGTGCTACAGTCTTGCTGTGTGTTGTCTGAGGCCTGGAAACCTGCTCTCAGAGCTCCCTAGCTTCTTCCTGGTCCCAGTCAAAGGACAACCTGAGGATGCTGTCTCATCTCTCCCGGGCAGCAGGCTGGGCCCCTGGGAATGCCATGCCAGTGTCCCTCAGAGCTTTCCAAACAGAACACTTGAGTCAAAACTCACCTCCCAACAGCCAAGATCAAAGTGAATGTAGGGTTGAGATGTTCCCCATTTGGAATTTGTGGCGGAACTAATTGTAGCATTTTATTTCCACAGTTGAACTTAACAGAAAAAAATAATGGGACTTAAGGTAGACATGCCATTTCCTTGCTCATCCCAGTACCTTTTAGGTGTATTCGCTAAAACCCAGATGTCTAAGGGATCTCATTGTAGCTAGGGGAAGACTTGCAAATAACCTAAGATGTGTAGGAAGGATATACACATACTCTAGGTCTCTCCTAATACTTTGGGCTGTCCTCCACTGCTTTCCCAGTCCACAGACAGGGAGCTGGATGGGGGAAGTAGATCAGCTAGGATTAGAACTATCATCCATATGGGATGCCAGTGCTACCAGGTGAAGAATTAGCTTGCTGTGTCACCAATCCTAAGAGGGCAAAAATTTAATTTAACCAAGACTAGGAATGGGGTATGTGGGTATAGGTTAGAGTAGAGTGAGGTCCCCATGATTGAATCCTGGCGGCTTTATGGGAGACCACACACACGAACACACACACACACTTGCTATGTGATGCTCTGGACCTCCTTGAAATCTACCAACAAGAAAGTCATCATCACTGGAGCCTACCTGATGTGCTCCTGGTGTTGAAGAATGAACCTCCAGAACCACAAGCTAAAAACAAACAGGCAAAAAAAAAAAAAAAAAAAAAAACACTTTTCCTTTATAAAGTTAAGTTGCCTTGGGTATTTCGTTATAGTAATGAAAAACAAATACAGAAAGCATTTTTTTCGCCTTGTAGCTTGGTCTCATGCTGTCACTGGTAGCACACTGATCGTTGAACAGTGTCTTAGGCAGAGCGCTGATGTAGTGAGGGGCAGGAAAGGAAGACAGGCCCTCCGAGGGCTCTTCCTGATCTCATTAACGAATGACTCCTCCCCCTCCCCCACCCCTTTGCCAGTTACTATCTTATGATGACTACTGAAAGTCTCATTGTTCTCTCCAGCTAAAATGGACACCAGGAAAAAAGTTCATGCGTTTGTGCGTGTCAAGCCCACTGACGACTTTGCTCATGAGATGATCACATATGGAGATGACAACAAAGTAAGTGCCGTGTGTTTGCTTTCCCCTGTGATGGGCATCTTATCTACCGCCTGGCAGGTGCGTTGCCCAGGAGTTGCATGAGAAGCGAAGGAGTTGGGACTTGAATCAGCACTCTCATTTGGTATGCGAGCATCCCAAGCATCCACTTCACCTGCACCACAAGTACTAACATCTTAAGTTGATTCAGGTTAAACCTACCCAATAATGGGACAAACTGACATAAGAACTGGAAAGGTTTATCAGCACCTGTAGCCTCAGCACTTTCCTGAGCATCCTCTTGAAGCCCCAGGCAGGTGCTGGTCAGCAAGAGAATGTGAGATGTTTTCATTTAGCAAACACTTATGACATGAGACATTGTTTAAAGGAAGAACTCCAGGGCAAAGTGCTGAGGCCTGGAAGGTCCCAGGATGCAGCAGAGAGGTCCAGTGCAGCCCTGTGAAATGTGCCAGCCTGGACACTGTTTCAGGGGACACAGACACACAGGGCATCTAAGGAGTAAATGGACCACACTTGTCTTTCTCAGTCTTTGTGTGTCCGAGGCTCAGCCACTAGATTAGAGCAGCCAGTGCAACACCTCGGTGAGAGCTTGTTTACATCAAAGTCTCCTCCTGGATGCTTAGAATCTGACGAATATTGACTTTACCCAGTTATGTCGCTAAGCCAGCTGCTGCCACAGCTGCCAGGGAACACGTGTGTAAGGATCTGCTGGTCATCATTTACTCTGATGCCAGCCAGTGTCTCTGGGAAGTTTAGGGTCTTTTCTGTGGCTCACACTGGCCACAGCGTGCGAGGCAGGAGCCCACAACAATGCAGAGCTGAAGGCAGCCTCACACCGGTGAGCAGAGGATGGGACTCTCCCCCAGACCTGCCACCAAGCTCACAGCTCCCTATGGCCTAATTCAGGACATCCAATGAGCTTGTCTAATTTAACTCTTGCTTAGTAAGAACAGGGCACGTTTGCTCGACCTCATATCCTAGATGGGGGAACCAAGACACAGTATATTCTAAACTGTGTTGAGGAGTACAGAAACCAGTGGGTGCCCCGGGCTCTTGGCCTGTCCACTATTGAAGATCGTGAGGCCTCCGTGCCTGAACTCCCATTTCCAATCCAAGAAAATTTATCCCAATCATTAGTCCATATGAGGGACTCAAGTTCACTGTTATCTTTTTAGAGGGTAGTAATTTTTTTTTTTTTGCACAAATTTCACAACACAAATAACCTTCTCTGTTTTTCCTAGAGTATTGATATTCACTTTAAGAAAGATACACGGAGAGGGATTGTCAATAACCAACAGACAGACTGGTCATTCAAGCTGGACGGAGTTCTCCATGACGCCTCCCAGGACTTGGTTTATGAAACAGTTGCACAGGAAGTGGTTTCTCAGGCCCTCGATGGCTACAATGGTAACTTGCTTAACTTAACTGTTGCCTTACCAGGAATCCTTCCCTGAGGAAGAGAGGCAAGGACTTTATGGTGACTAAAATACAATAAAGCCTCACTTATTTCTTAGCATCTGTATGCTTCTTTTTGTCTTCCAATGCCGTAGGCTTTGGTGACACAGTGGGCATAATGGGAGCCCATGTTATCTGGGGTCCTGATCTCCAAGAAAGACTGAAAGCCCAATCGAAGATTTCTTTGTAATGAGTTTGGTGGAGATCATTTTTTTCCCCTCTCAGCTACCTGCCGGGAGCTGTTGCTGTCCTACAACATTATCGACGTACTACTGTTCATGTTCTGTTGTAGTCTTTCCATTCCACCAAAAAGTTGACTAGAATTTGATGGGGTTTTTTAATCAATTAAAAGTAACTTTTGAAGTTAATTAAAAGAAACTTTTTGGGGGAACTTTTATAGACTTATGCCACTTAAGATTGTTTTAAAATCTTAAAAAAAAAATCAAAAGCCTTAGGAAGAATACATTGCAGTTTGAAGGTTTTGCTGTGTGGTGGTTGCTAACTAGAATGTTCCGTGGCTTTGCATATTGTAGATTTTCTACTCAAGTCTGTTGAGTGTGGGTGTACTGCATGTTATCCGTAGAGTCTCACTGACCCGTGGATACTTCGGTCGGTTTTCATGATGCTCTGAGGAGGTGGAGAGAGGAAGTATGGTTCAGGGAAGTTTAAAGTGTCGGAACCACAGATGGACTATGAGCCAGTAGAAGTACCTCAGCAGGAAGTGACTCTTTCCTGCAGAGTTTCTTGGGCTACTAGATACTGTTTGTGGTTCCAACTCAAATGCTAAATCCTGGTCTCTCATGTCAAACCCACTACCAATCCCAGGCATGAGAGCCAACGTGACTTCCACAGCCCACCGTGGCCACAGCTGGTCTGCTGTGTGAATGCCCAGAGGCAGCTTTGGGGATGGGGTCTGGCTCAGACCAGTCAAACCAGGAGGAAGAAGAGGAAGACCCCAGGGTGACTGAATGATTCCCAAGCCTGGTGGGGACATTGCAAGAGTAAAAGGAAGCCTTACAGGGTAGGCAGTGGGACCAGACCATGGCATGACCATAATGGTCCATTTCTGGACCAGGAGTCCTCTTTGCTTGTCTGCAGGGAATTCTCCCGGAGGACAGGAAACGTCCTTCCTGCTCCATCTCTCCCAAGAAAGCCTTTGCCTCTGGAGACAAGGTGATGTCTCTAGCCAACTTTGAGACCCTGGCAGTGGATGGCCTTGATAAAAAAAAAACGGCTCCTTCCTCATCCTATTAGGAAGCATTCCAGTTCCTGTGTTCCCTGAGAGTCCACAGTGAAGGGGGCAGTCAAATACTCCATGGCCCAGACTTAGGGCAGATTCTGTTTCTGCGTTGCAAATGTCCCAGCTCTCCTGTCCACCCACCACCCTCCATAGAAGCACTCCTGTTCTGCTGGACCCTTGCTGACCTCAGACTTGCTAGGAAAAGAGAGAACTGTCTTTGTAGCTATTTTCCTGGATGTCACTAAAACATGTTTTTGCAATGTTTGCAGGCACCATCATCTGTTACGGGCAGACGGGAGCTGGCAAGACATACACCATGACGGGGGCAACTGAGAATTACAAGCACCGGGGGATCCTCCCTCGTGCCCTGCAGCAGGTAGGGAGGGATGCCATACAGATGTCCCGTTTCTGCCACAGATGCTGCTAAAACAGTAACATCCGGTCCTCAGCAGGATTGCAGCGAAGCTGGTACCAGAGTTGGGAGACATAGGACCAGAGGTGGAGTTAAAGACATCAGCAAGCAGGGTTTCACACTCTCCCACACCCACCCTGAGCCTGTGTCCTGCTTCATCAAAGAGCCCTGCTGGTTTGTGATCCTGCAATTAAGGATGGGACGATCTAATTTTGCCGCTGGGCTTTTTAAAAGTTTTTTAAAAGTTATTTTTTTGAAAGATTTATTTATTTTATTGGAAAGGCAAATGTACAGAGAAGAAGAGAGAGAGGAAGATCTTCCATCTGATGATTCACTCCCCAAGTGACCACAACGGCCGGTGTTGCGCCGATCCAGAACCAGGAACCCGGAACCTCCTCCAGGTCTCCCACATAGGTGCAGGGTCCCAAGGCTTTGGTCCGTCTTCGACTGCTTTCCCAGGCCACCAGCAGGGAGCTGGATGGGAAGTGGAGCTGCCAGGATTAGAACTGGAGCCTATATGGGATCCCGGGGCGTTCAAGGCGAGGACTTTAGCCGCTAGGCCATGCCGCCGGGCCCAAAAGTTGTTTATTTTTATTAGCTTGAAAGTCAGAATGAGAACAAGAGAAAGAAAGAAATGGTTATCTTCCATCTGCTATTTGCCATCTCCCCAAATTCCCACAGCTGCTGGTACTGGGGTAGGCCAAAGCCAGGAAGAGCCTGTAACTCCATGTAGATCTGCTACGCACTGGCATGTAATTGATCTGTCATCTGTTGCCTCCCAGGGTGCACTCCGAGTAGGAAGCTGGACTGGAAGTGAAGCAAGAACGCGAAAGGTTCAGTACAGGCTCAGGTGTCCCAAGCAGTGGCTCCACAACTGTGCCAGAGGCCTGCCGTGCTGTTCCTGGTTCCAACAAAAGGAATATGAACCCTGGCCTATTGCTATGATTGGGCTGCTCTGGTTTCTTTCACCATCCCAGCCCCTGAAGGAACCAAGACAAGAAGCAGGGAGGGACTAGACCATTCAGGACTGTGTCGGCCTTGGGGTTCTAAAAGTACAACTGGGGTATGGTAGAAGGGCCTGACTTTGGCGCCACCTGGTGTGGGTTCTGAGAGTACCCTGTGGGTGGATGTAGCATCCTTGATTTTGCAGCCCTGTCCTGTAAGAACAGGTCTGTACGCCATCCAGGCTCTGATTTTTGAAATGCAGTGTGAGTTTCTTACTCGGAGCACATTTCGGTTTAGTCACTAATCATCAGGAATGCTGGATCTGTATTTACACTCCACGCAGTTTAGCGTTGAGGAAAAATTTACATACTCAGGTTATTCCAAACATACCCAAAAAACTTAGCAATAACCGAGTTGTTCATTTTTAATCAAGATATAATTAAAGCAAATACAGTTTAAGTTTGAGTTCATTGGTGCTGGTAACCAACTGCCCCCAGTATCTGTGGCTTTTACAGCGGGAAAGTGGAACTCAGGGATTTTACAGCCCAACTCCCTTCTTGACAGATAAGAAAAGTAAGGTCCAGCAAATGGGGAAACGTGAGTCCAAAGATGCTTGCTTGCTAAGTAATTGGGAGAGGATGAACCACGGGGGGGATTAAGAGGGAGAGATTAAATAAAAGATGTGAAGGAAGCACTTCGATGGTGAGATCCCATGAATCTAGAGACTTTCACACTGCTCGTGTCTGTACTTCTTGGGATTTCACAGATGTTAGCCCGTCTGTGAAAAGAAGCTTCCAAAGACTATATGATGAAAATGAATGCCAACAATAATGCTAATAACACTAATAATAACAATACTAATAACTGCAACACCACCTAGACTGCGGATGCCTGTAGGAGAACAACCATCTTACGCTTCCCGAATTTCCCTCTCCCAACGCCAGCTGGTCCGTCCTGACTGCTGTCCAATCTTTGGTCTAGGTGTTCAGGATGATCAAAGAGCGCCCCACACACGCCATCACTGTGCGTGTCTCCTACCTGGAAATCTATAACGAGAGCCTGTTTGACCTCCTGTCCACCCTGCCGTACGTGGGACCTTCCATCACACCAATGACCATCGTCGAAAAGCCCCAAGGAGTCTTCGTGAAGGGCTTGTCTGTGCACCTCACCAGTCAGGAGGAGGATGCCTTCAGTCTGCTTTTTGAGGTGAGGTCACCAAGTTTCAGGGACCCTCTGCTTCCTCTCCCTCCCTCCTGCCCTGTTGGCTTTTTTGTTTTCTTTGATAATCAGAATGTAAATGCTAATATATGCTCATCTGGCAAGTTTAGGTAGTGCTGAGAAAAAGTAGGACCAAAAAAGAATTCAATCTCTCTCTCTCGCTCTCTCTCTTTTTACATAAGACAGCACCGATGTATACTTTAGTTTGTCTTCTTCCAATCTTCTTTCATGTGCATTTTTTCTATATAGGATTGGAATCATTCTTTTGCTCCCATCTGCAGTTCACATTAAATCATGAGAACCTGTAATATAGAAAAATAAGGATGAACAGCCACAGTACATAAAGGATATGCTGTTTTCTTCAAAACCATTTTATACTGGAACTCACACATGGCTGGTGGAAATGTAAGCTAATGTCAGCACTTTCTTAAAACATTACCACCTAGCGATGGCTCTGGTGATCCACCCAGGAGGCATCATGAAGGACAACAGTGTGCACAAAGCCTTGACTGCTCTGTTCTGAACAGCCAAGGACAGGAGAACATCCATAACACCTGTCAACCACCGCATGGGTGAGCACAGGCGGGTCCACCCAGGTGATGCAAGGGAGTCAGGTACCGATACATGCTCCTTGGCGAATAACCCTGAAAACACACAAATGAAGCAATGCAGTCCCAGAAGTACACGTGTGGATGATTCTCCTGCATGGAGAACCCGAGCAGATCAGTTGCTTGGGGAAGGGAGCCCGCAGGGGGCTGAACCGGGTGATGCACCATTTCTGAAACAAGGACATGCTGGTGAGGGCACCGTTCTGTAAGGTGGTTAGAAATCATTGAACTGGACACTGAAAACAGATTGAAGGTGCTTGGATTATGCATTAATAAAACAATATCATTTAAAGTCATGCATAAGAGGACTTCAGAAGTGCCCGAAAAATAGAATTAAAGTTTATTGTGGTGTAGAAAATCTTGAAAACCATGCTAAGTTTTGGCATGATATATGTATTCCATGAACATTTTTTAAGAAACCAGTATGTCTGTCCTCAGAGGTGATTGTTGCCTGATCCTTGTGTTTATAGTGAAAAGCAGACCCCTTCATCTCCCACAAATGGCCACAGGGGAGCATCCTTGTCTTGCTACTCCTCACGGTTCACCGTGGACAGTGATGCTTGCTGTACGTTTTCTGTGACTTAAGGATGGTTAAAGAAGACCCAAGTGGGCCTGGTACAATAGCCTAGCAGCTGAGGTCCTCGCCTTGAACGCCCCGGGATCCCATATAGGTGCCAGTTCATGTCCTGGCAGCCCCGCTTCCCATCCAGCTCCCTGCTTGTGGCCTGGGAAAGCAGTAGTGGAGGATGGGCCGAAGCCTTGGGACCCTGCACCCGCGTGGGAGACCTGGAAGAGCTCCGGACTCCGGGCTTCGGATCAGCACAGCTCCAGCCATTGAGGCTGCTTGGGAAGTGAATCAATGGACAGAAGATCTTCCTCTGTGTTTTGCTTCCTCTCTGTATATCTGACTTTCAATAAAAGTAAAATAAATCTCAAAAAAAAAGGACATCCAAACCTGTGATGAGCTCTTACTATAAATACTCATATTAATTCTATCAGAATTAGCCACTGTGCTGACTTGGTTTTTATAGGTTTACCACCTGTTTACCTGAATTTTCAAAATTCTTTTTTTTGGAAGATTTATTTTATTTTTATTGGAAAGTCAGACATACAAGAGAGGAAGCGAAACACAGAGGAAGATCTTCCATCTGCTGATTCACTCCCCAAGCGGCCCCAATGACCAGAGCTGAGTTGATCTGAAGTCAGGAGCCAGGAGCTTCCTCCAGGTCTCCCACGCGGGTGCAGGGTCCCAAAGCCTCGGGCCATCCTCTATTGCTTTCCCAGGCCACAAGCAGGGAGCTGGAAGGGAAGCGGGGCTGCTCGAATTAGAACCGGAGCCCATTGGGATCATGGCACATGCAAGGTGAGGACTTTAGCCACTGGACTAGTGTGCCAGGCCCGAATTTTTTTCAATTCTTAAAAAAAAAATTGTGTAGAAGATGTCGTGTGGAATTAAACTGTGTCATTTTTGCTTGCTTTTTATGTGAATTTCAACCTTATTCATACCATACTTTTTTTTTTCATTTCATCATTATAGTCCATTGTGGAAAGTATTACAATGTGGCTTTCTGTTCTACTTCTGAAGGCATTTGGGTTTTCCCAGTTTGGAGACCCTGCAGACAATGCCACATGAATTTATATTAAGCTTTTTCTAGTGTCAACTGTTTTTAATCATACACTCCCATGCCGAACTGTCAGACTTTTCGTTACTCTGCCTTTAAAACTTTCACCAATCTGGATAGCATATAGTGCTTCCCACTATGATCTAGACAGAGATGGAGAGAGATCTTCCATCCAGGGTTTCACTCCCCAAATATCTGCGACAGCTGGGGCTGGGCCAGACTGAGACCAGGAGCCAGGAACTCAGCAGGTTTCCCTGTGGGTGGCAAGGACCCAAGAACTGGGATCTTCATCTGCTGCCTCCCAGACATGTTGGCAGAATGCTGAATTAGAACCAAAGGCAGGATTCTGTCCTGGGCACTTGATATTGGATGTTAGTGTCCCAAGCAGCAACTTAACCCACTGCAGCTATAACATCTGTCCCTGTTGGGCATCTTCGACCTTGGGCTTGCTAACCACCATTATAGGAAATTCTGCACCTGCCCTGTCTCCAGTATCTTCTTCTCCTGGTCTCTTGCTCATCTCCTGAACTCTTCTGAACTCTCCTGTTTCTCTAACCCACTTTTCCATTTTCCCTATGACTTTTTCCCTCTATTATTCATTGTAAATTCCTTCCTGTGATCTTATGTGAATTCATTCATTCTATCTTCTTTGTGTCTCACCTGCTGGAAATCACATCAACTGGGTTAATAATTTTGGTAGTCTAGAAGTTCTGTTTACTTCTTTTAAAGAAGAAAGGATTTACTTAATTGAAAGGCACATTTACAAAGAGAGAAGGAGAGAGAAAGAGATCTTCCTTCCACTGGATCACTCCCCAGATGGCCACAATGGCCTGATCCAACCTAGGCCAACGCCAGGAGCCAGGAGCCAGGAGCCAGGAGCTCCGTCTGAGTCTCCCACATGTGTGGCAGGAGCTCAAGCAGTGGAGCAACTTCCACTGCTTTTCTAGATGTGTTAGCAGAGAGCAGAGTCAAAAGCTGGGTCAGCCAAGACTCAAGCTGGTGCTTCTATGGGATGCCTGTGCTACAGGCAGTGGCTTCACCCACAGTACAACAAGGCCATCTTCTTAGTTTTTTTTTTTTTCACAAGTGCTAGAATTTGTAGTTTTCTGTTAAATAAAGATAACTTGAAGCTTCTTATTTAGATTTTTTTTTTAATGGGCACACATACATACATGGAAATGCCTGGGCCAGAATTGAGGACTTTCTTACAGCAACAGTGCCTACAGCAATACCGAGCCCGCCACCCACCCAACCCCGGGGGTCCCTCACGCCCGGACCCCGCAGCAGTGAGCCACACGGGAAGGGCAGGGGTCTGTGATCAGGGGGAGACGTTCCCAAGTTATGAATCTCAGAGTTCATAGAATTGATGCCGCACTGACCCTCCTCCCCTCCGTGGGAGGAGAGAAAAAGATGAAGGTTGAGAGTAGGAAGGAAGAAAAGAAAGAACAGAAAGTGTGATGTTGTTTGGGAGTGTTTGGCAGTTCTGTGTTGAGAAACTGGGGGAAGGTCCCCCCGCTGGGGCGGAAGCATTCCAAGCTCTGAGGGAGGAAGACAGACTTACCACCCGGAAGCAGCAATAGAGCGCTTGGACGAGCAGGGAGTCTGAAAGTGGACGGCTTGGGGGTGGGGACCAGTGGCTCCCAGTCTACCCCCACCCTTTAGAATATGAAACACAGAAGGAGGCTTCCTCTGTAATACGTCACTACCCAGAACACGAGGGGACATCTGGAGAGAGCTGCTCCACCACAGGTGGGCGCAGCTGCCCTCAGGGTACCGAGGGCCTTGGTTCTGGCCTTACAGTCCCCGGGTTCCTGCTTCCATCCCACAGCTGGTCCCCGTCTTCCAATTTGGCCATCGCCTTTAGGTGTCTTGCAGTGGTGGGGCTTCTGGGCACTTAGCTTGTGCCACTGGCATGAGTGAAGATGGAAGCCTGCCCCATGTTGTGGATGCAGACGCAGGACAGACGGAAGACTTAGCATGTGGAATGGGGGCTCATGAGGGCTCAAGTTCAGCCCTGAGCTTTAAGTCCATGAAGCTTTAGTTCCGAGCAGATCACGTCTCTTGGCTCAGTCCCCGTGTGCACATGTGTAAAAGCGAAGACACTGAGAATGCATGTCCCAAAAGGCAGTCCTGAGAATGGTGCGGGGGTCAGGCATTTTGCATCCCCTCCCCCAGGGCTTAGCACGTGTGAACTCTCGCTGCTGTTCAGGAGTGCGGCTGCTGTTGCTTGAGAACCTAGGGATGAGAACTGATATGAGCTCTGTATGCTTGCTGAGCTCCGCGGGGGAGAGGACACAGCTGAGGTCCAAGGAAGCAGCTGCTGTGGTACTGAGCTGGCTGCTGGCATCCACATAGGGGCCAGTTCGAGTCCCAGATGCTCCCATCCAGTTTCCCTGCTGGTATGGCCAGCAGGGGTTGTCCCAAGAGCTTGGGTCCCCTCACCCAGGAGGGAGACTTGGACAAAGCTCTTGGCTCCTGGGATCTGGCTTCAGCCTGCTTCAATGCAAAACTGCCAATCCAGAAATGACTGTCAATAAGATTTTGGCAGCAGCATTCTGCCTGTCTCTTCTACGGTTGCTTTCATCTCTCTTAAACCCTGCTACAAAAAGATTCTGGACTCTTTATCGTTGAAGACTACCTGTCAATATTTTCCAGGCTGTCTAATATTCTACTGCACGGACGGATCACGATTGTTGGATGTGGCGCTTGAATCCAACGCACTATTCATGAATGTTTTCTTGAGTCCTATAATCACGTTGCTTTTCCAGGAGCTGTACCTCTTCACACCTGTCCTCCAGCAGGTGGCAGCAGAGAGCCAGCCACCCCAAGGCATCTCCTCTGGTGGTTTCCAACCCGGTCTTGCGTGGAAGCCCAGCTGCTGGCAGTGACACAAGGTTCCTCTTCATTTTGGTTTTTCAAACTGTTGTCTACGTTTCCCTTCCTCTCTCAGGGAGAGACCAACAGGATCATAGCCTCGCACTCGATGAACAAACACTCGTCCAGGTCACACTGCATTTTCACCATCTATGTGGAGGTGCGTGTGAGCTCTCTGGTGAGATGGGAAAAGACAATCGACCAACTCCCATGGGGCCTGGAAACCATGATGGTCAAACTTCCGCTCTGGGTGTTTTTGTAGGCCCATTCTCGGACCTTATCTAACGAAAAGTACATCACTTCCAAAATCAACCTGGTGGACCTGGCAGGCTCTGAGAGGCTGGGCAAGTCTGGGGTAAGACAAGGGAGCCAGGGGAACCTTCTCACCAAGTTCTGAAACTGTTTCCAGTCACGTCCATGGTGCCTGTGCCCATCCCTGCTCAGCCACCTGTGAGCACAGCCCTGAGCAAGGTCAGGTGGAACCCAGGGAACGTACCAGGAGGCCAGAGTTAGCACAGATGCAACCTCGCAGCATGTCATGGCATGTCCTGCCTCACAGGGTTCCATGAACCTTGGGTGAAATGATGCCACCTGTATCTTTAGCAAGGTGTGCTCTGTGCCAGTCAGATTTGTCTCTGGGTGTGAGCATGAGCGTTGCACTTGCAAGAGCAATTCATGCACCTGCGCTGCTACAAGAAGCCTTAGGAGCGTGTGCATTGGTACAAGCACATTGGCGTGTTTGTAGGGTGATGCGCCCAAATATTCACCCATGTCTGCTGACACGTATTCACTCTCATGGGACAGTGATTCATATTCCCACAGCGTTCATATGAGCATTCCCTGCGCATTCCTCCGAGTTTGAGCAGAGCCCATGGTTGCCCACACTGGAATGCAATCGCCAATGTGGAGGGAAGACACTGCAACATGGTGGGAAGTAGGAGGGAAGCTGCCCTGCCTGCCAGTGCAGTTTGGAGTAAGTCGTGCTGGCCTCTGGTTTCTAGTCCGACGGCCGAGTCCTGAAGGAAGCCACCTACATCAACAAGTCGCTGTCCTTCCTGGAGCAGGCGATCATCGCCCTAGGGGACCAAAAGCGGGACCACATCCCCTTCCGGCAGTGCAAGCTCACCCACGCCCTGAAGGACTCCTTGGGTGATGACGGCTGGTGCCAGGGAGGGGACTGGGTTCCAGGGAGGGAGTCTTCTAGGGGCACCTGGTGGCCCTTCCTGCTCTCTGCCCAGCCTTCACACATTTGGCGTGTTCCTGCTGACCTGTCTTAGCGCTGATGCCAAGCACAGCAGACACTTCTTTCTGGTTGTGGGCAGTCCAAGGCGGAGGAGCCAACAGGTTCGGCTCCTGGTGAGGACCCCTCTTCCTGATCGGCAGATGTCTGCCTCCTCACTGTGGCCTCACATGGAACCAGAGAGAACTCCCATCATGGGGTCCACCCTCATGACCTCATGCAGTCCTTGTCACTTTCCAAGGCCCTGCCCCCTCAAGTGTTTTTGCACTTTGTTTGTGGGGATGAATATTTAGATCCCGTCAGCCCCTGACCCTGCAATCCACCCCCCGCCCCGGGAGCCACCTGTGAGAAAGCCCACATGACTCATGGCTCTCTGTGTCTCACTGCCCACAGGGGGAAACTGCAATATGGTCCTTGTGACGAACATCCATGGAGAAGCCGCCCAGTTGGAAGAAACGGTACGAGAGGGTCACCGTGGTGGCTGGGCCAGGATCTCACAACCCCAGGCGCCAGGGCAGCCAATGCCAGCTGCAGCTGGCTGAGCTGAACACCAGCCTGGGACACTGTCGGGGATGGAGGAACCCAGAGGATAAGGCCAAGGTCGAGTTTCTGAGGGGGTCCAGGGTCAGGATGCGAGCCCCAAGTTAACGCTGTGCCTCCTGGCAGGGGGAGGGAGGGATGCTCCAGTGATTCAAGGTGGTGAAGGCGGTTGGTTCCTTGTTCTTCCTGACCATAAGGATTCAAACGTATTGCAAAGCAGTACAGTGTCCAGGACACGGTTATGGCCTGTAGGAGGAAACAGATGTTAGCCACCTGCCACTGTAAGGGAGGGGGAACATCTCAGAAGACTTGAAAGGCACATGACCTTGGGCCCCCCAGAGTCCCCAGCCCAGGAAGAGAGAGAAGCCCAGGACTCTAAGTCCTGTGAGAGTCCCACATGGAAGCCATTGCCAGCTGGGTGGAAAAAGAGACACAGGATCAGCTGGGGCAAGAAGGCTGGTGATGGGGTGAATGGAGGTGCTCCCGGCAGGGATAACATGGGGCAAGGTGTGATTCCATCAGGAACATGTGGCTGTCATGGGGAAGGGCTGGAAGTGAGGAGAAGGGAAATTGCAGGGCCTGGTAGCTCAGTGGACAAGGGCCTTGGTGCCTGGGACCCTCGCAGGATGTGAGGAGGGGAGAGCTGTGGCTGGAGGTGTGGCTTGTGGAGTTGAGTGCAGGGGCAGGCAGGACACAAATGTGGGCCGCACCCCAGCTTGCCCCCAAAGAGCCTGTGTCTTTCAGCTGGTTAGAGCTGAGCTAGCTGCCTGCAGGGTGCCCTTCAGGCCCTCCAGGCCGTGTGCCCCAGGGTCCTGGCACTCAGGATGCCCAAGCAGGGGTGCCAACAACATGCTGGCAGCCTCCCCAGGGAAAGCTTTAGGGAGCAAGTCGGGGCTAAAAGGACGAAACATGGGCCTCCAAGCTGCCTTGCTAAGAAAGGCTCCCACATTCTTTTTGTCATCCACCACGCGCCCTACACCCTAAAGTGTTTTTTGGCTGGGCCTTGGAGAGAGCTGTAACATGGGATGGCAGACAGGGTATGGGGAGAAAAATATCAAACCAGGCAGCCCAGATACGGGGCCTACAGGTAGGCAACGGTCACGTATGACTGAAGAAATAGACATTGCACATCCTGTGGTATAGTGAGACCAGGGCTGCAGAGAGAGAGAGCGCTTCCTGCTTTCCTTGCTCCATCCACCAGAGGACAGCACTGCCACGAGCTGAGCTGTGGGCCCTGGGGTCTCACTGCTGTGGGGAGCCATCTGACGGGGGCCTGTTCTATGTTTCAGCTGTCCTCGCTGCGGTTTGCCAGCAGGATGAAGCTGGTCACCACAGAGCCCGCCATCAATGAGAAGTATGACGCAGAGGTAGGGAGGGGCTGTGGGCAGGCTTATGTGGGTTTGTCACTTGGGTTCATGGATCCATTCCTCCAAGTGCCCACAACCGCTGGAAGTGGGCCAGGCTGAAGTCAAGAGGCAAGAACTAGGAATTCCATCTGGGTCTCCCATGTGGGTGGCCAGAACTCAGTTCCATGGGCTGCTGTCTGCTGGCTGTCAGGTGCATCAGCAGGAGGTTGGACTGGAGGCCAAGTACCTGGGCCCTGATCAGTGCTCCCAAGCAAGGTACAGCCAAAAGCAAAGATAGCAAATTCATTTTTTAAAAGATTTATTTATTTTTATTACAAAGTCAGATGTACAGAGAGGAGAAGAGACAGAGAGGAAGATCCTCTGTCCGATGATTCATTCCCCAAGTGACCGCAATGGTCAGTGCTGCGCCTATCTGAAGCTGGGAACCAGGAACCCCTTCCAGGTCTCCCACGTCGGTGCAGGGTCCCAAGGCCTTGGGCTGTCCTCCACTGCTTTCCCAGGCCACAAGCAGGGAGCTGGACGGGAAGTGGAGCTGCTGGGATTAGAACCGGTGCCCATATGGGATCCTGGCACATGCAAGGCGAGGACTTTAGCTGCTAGGTCACGCCACCGGGCCCAAGATAGCAAATTCAAATCCAGGCGCAGGCCAGAGCTCCAGGGTCCACGACCGGGATCACTTCCCACATGAGGTTTGACTTGCACTTCACTCCCTCAGCCACGCCGGCCACATCTCAAGGATTCTGTAGGTGCACAAGTGGCCCTCTGTATCCATGGGCTCCGAGTCTGAGACTTCAACCCCTCCTTCATGGGAAACACAAGGGCACTTGAAAAATGTTCATGGAAAACAGAAAGTTAAAAAAATAAAAAGCAAATGGAAAGTTTCTTTGGTGCCAGAAATGTTGAAATCCACTCAAAGATTTTTCCTAGCATCTTCTTTTTCAAAATGCCTTGTATTTGGAAAATAAAAACAAGCAAAAGTAATGATGCAACTGTATGTTAGAATAGCTACTTCCATAGCATCTCTATGGTATTGGCTTTACAGGTGACCTGGAGATCACTTAACGTATGTGGGAAGTTACATATAGGTTCCATGTGAATACTAAATCACTTTGTTACAGCCTTGGTTGTATGGTCTTTGGTATCCACAGAGGTCCCAGAGGACCCAGTCTTCCATTGACCGAGGAACAAGTGCGTGTAGTTTGTGGCTGCTGTCATTGGACAGTATACATGTCCATCACCGCAGAAAGTTCTGGTAGACAACATGGGGCTGGAGTGTGTTAGAACATGATACAGCCACCTACTGCACTGGCATCCCATATAGGCACCAGTTCAAGTTCTGGGTGCTCCACTTTCGATCCAGCTCCCTACTAATGCACCTGGGAAAGCAGCAGAAAATGGCCCTTGCAAACCACGTGGGAGACCTGGAGGAAACACCTGAATGCTGACTTTGACCTGACCTAGCACTGCTGTGGTCATCTGGGGAGTGAGCCCACCTCCTAACTAAATAAATCTTTAAAAAGAAAGTGATATACACTGTGGGAAATATGAGAAACAAGATTTTTAGAGCAGTGCTGGGTGGTGCCAGGTGGTGGGGCAAGACTACATCTAATTTAGCAGTTTTTGAACAAAGATTTGAGGCGGTTTGGGTGTGAGCTATGGGAGCACCTGGAAGAAGATCCCTGGAGCCCAGGGGGCTGTGGGCAGAGGTGGGGACATCCCAGCCTGGTGGGAGGTGTGTCAGGAGCAGGCCCCTGGTAGGTCATCCTGCTGCTTCCCTTACACACATCATGAGGATGCCAAATTCCAAATGCAGGGCTGTGCCCATCACACTGCAAGCAGCCACAAACATCAGCAGGACCATCAGGATGGCTCTTGAGGGGCCAACTGTCTACACCATGGTTGTGCACAAGCAGCACCCTAGAGCCCAAGGGCCACCCAGGAGTGGTCACTGTCCTGGCAGAAGGGGAGGAGCCTGGAGCCCTGGGCGTCAGGGGTCAGGGTGGCCCAGGGACCAGTGTTCGCTCCACTCCCAGTCTCCCTGCAGGAAGTAGCCAAGGCCCCAGGGGGTGCAGTGACCCCTCTCAGACCCTACACTCACCCCATCTGGGAAGTGTGGAGGGAATGGCCCAGAAGCCAAGGGCACAGCCCTTGAGGTACCCAGATTTCAGGGTACAGAATGAGCAGTTGTGCCCTTAACATGGAAGGGGCAGATGGTATTTCTGACAACCCTGTCTGTCACCCCCGGCTCCCTCCTCACTGCTTCTGGGCAGCGGATGATCAAGAACCTGGAGAAGGAAGTGGCACTGCTGAAGCAAGAACTGGCCATCCATGACAGCCTGGTAAGATGCCCAGGTCAGGGGAGACTGTACAGCATGGGCCCGGGCACAGGCTGCATGATGGCTCAAGGTCGGAGCAGTAGGACAAGCTGAGTAGCTGGCAAGGGTGGAGGTGCTTGGTGGCCTGCCTGGCCTCATATTCACTATGCAGAGGGACTTCAAGGCAGAGGCAGCAGTGTCCCCCCACACCCTGCAAGCACACACCCTGCCTTACCCTGCAGAGTCTGCCAAGACAGGGCCAGTGGGCACCCCTCAGCAGCCAGCACCATGTCCTGTGGCTTCCCTCTCTGCCCGTTGTCCTCTCTGACCCAAGCGCCTGGCCTGGAGGTCAGGCCCTCTCCCTCAGCATGACGATGATAAAGTTGCGGAGCCACTTGGGCCTGGACCCAGCCTCAGAAGGGCCACTGCTCATCCACGTGTTCTCTGTCCTCATTCAAGGCCAACCGCACCCTCGTGACCTATGACCCCATGGATGAAATTCAGATTGCTGAGATCAACTCCCAGGTGCGGAGGTACCTGGAGGGGACACTGGACGAGATCGACGTAAGGACCACTATATCTAGCTTGCCCTCACCCCCGTCCTGGACACAATTCCTGTATGTGTGCGCACAGCGGGTGGGGGATGACACTGGTCCCCTGGGGTCAGGGCCCTTGAGCCCATCACAGCCTCAACTTACAAGACTGGGCTGCACAGAGCGGCCAGTGGCCTTAAACACATGCGTTACAAGAGGTGGTCTAGCCTTGGAGCCAGGCTGCCCAGAGTCAAGTACACACTGACCCCAGCTACCTCATGGCCAAGTGACTCCAGAACTTTGGTGGCATGGGGACAATGAGCAGAGGTACCAAGCTGGGCCCAAAAGGCAGCCACTAAAGTATGGTGGTGGCCCTGGCTGTCTATACAGCAGGTCCCAGGAGTGGACCAAGGTGGGAAAGGACAGCCTTGTCAGAGAGACACGCCTTGTTTCTGCAGGGCAGGCTGTGTGGACTGCCCCTATGCGCAGCTGTGTGAGATGGGCCTGAGATTCCTGAGGGGTGGGGCAGTTCCCAGACAACCCTTGATCAAGGGTGAGCCCCAGGGCTTAGGACCTTAGGGCCGATGAGCCCCCACCCACAGCTGTAGTCACAGACATGGATAAGTCCGTGTATACTCAGGCGGGGTCAGAAACGGGCTGCATGTGAAGATGGGCAGCTGGATGTCCAAGCAAAGAGGTTGTGTTTGAAGCTGTGTCCTTCGAATGTGTTTCCAGGCCTTAGAGCCGCTTCTCTAGGGTAGAGACCTTCCCTTCCGGAAGGTGGCCGTCACAGCCTTGGTGGACACTGGGAACCTGCCCCTGAGCAGGGCTGGGCTGCCCTCCACTGAGAAGCCAGCCCCAGGTGCCCCATCCTTCAGATGGCTCTTGCTCAAGGGGTCAGCGGGGCGGTCAGGGGAGGTCAGGGGAGGGCCTACTTTCCACACTGCCCCAGATGCAGCCTGGTCCCCGGTGTCTGCACACTGACCACTGCCTGCTCCCTCCCCAGATCATCAACCTCAGACAGATCCAGGAGGTCTTCAACCAGTTCCGGGTGGTTCTGAGGTGAGGACGCTTGCGCATCCCTCCTCACTCCCCACAAGCACTACCAACCTCCCTGCCTGCAGTCTGGGCTTTCGTATCCCAAGGCACCCCTTCTTTGCAGAACAAGAGTTGAGTCCTCAGGGTATGCAGAACCCTGGTTTGGGTGGAGGTTGGGGGAGGCCACTGAGTTCCCTAATTGAACAGTGTGCTCAAAGCAGGTCACACGAGTAACCCCTGACCCTTGGTCTTAGGTGAGGTCACGGAGCGGGGTGGGAGTCACGTGGTTCTGAGGGACCTGCTAGAGATAGAACCAAAGCAGGGACACATGATTCAAGCCAGGCTGACAGTTCCTGTTGAATGTCATCTTGGAGCAGGTGCCTCTGGCACAGAAGAGTGGTCCTGGCAGGTGGTGGGGCTGGGCAGTGGGTGTATGCCCTGGGGTGGGTGAGCCCTGTCCTTGGCTTTCCCTGCTCTACCTCATGGATACATCTCAGGGAGGCTCCCCCAAGCAACTTTAACTCCAGGATGCGGTTTTCGCCCCAGCAATTCAGCGCAGCCCCAGGAACAAGGCATTCTCTTGCTCTCTCCCAAGCCAACAGGAACAAGAAGTAGAGTCCACCCTGCTCAGGAAGTTCACCATCACGGACAAGAGTGACTTCACGACCATCTCTGCTGTCCAGAAGGTAGACATCGTCACCCCTCCTTGCTCCTTAGAGTCTCTGCTCCAAGACCAGCAGAAGGAGCAGTGTTAAGCATTAAAGGCAACAGGCAGAGGAAAAGTGCCACTGTACAAGAAAGAACTGCTTCTGCCAAGAAAATGATTTTCTGAACTTGAAGACTAAGTTAATAGTAAGACCCGAGTACTATACCCGAGTTAGCTTGGTGCCAAACGTTCCAATCCTTCGTATGTGAAGTCAGGGACCAGAGGACAAGGGAGTTGATGTGGACGGTAGACATTTGGTAGGCAGACCCAGGACAGAGCTATTGGGGACAGTCAGCAGCAGCAGCCAGCATGCGTATGGGGGTAGTATGCTGACCTGAAGGTTTGTGTAGGTGCAGGGTCATGTCTGCTTGTTCCTCGAGGGACCCAATCCCTTAATGTAACCCCCAGCCCTCCGGCTGGCCTCTCCAGGCAGGACTTGTGGATGTCGATGGCAACCAAGCAAGTGAGCCTGACGAGCAAGCCTTTGGACTCGGTGCTGCCCCTTCCTCCAGCAAGCCCGGGAAGAAGTCCAAGGCCAAGAAGACATTCAAAGTGCCGCCCAGGTGAGAGGACCATGCTGCTTGACAGCTGGTTCTCCTCAGGGAGGGGAGGAGAAGTCCTGAGCCCTGTCCCTCTCCCTTCGGTGTCTCTGCTCCTGGCTGGTCATGACAGGCATCAGTAACTGCTCTCCTGAGCCAATCTGTAGGGCCAAGGCTGGAGCCAGCTTGGAACCAGCTATAGCGCAGGGGTCACCTCTGCCACCTGTCTGCACACAGCAGGTTGAGAGGGGACAGCCACTCCCTAAAGTCACCCCACAA
The DNA here is from genome assembly GCF_030435755.1 of Ochotona princeps. NCBI lineage: Eukaryota > Metazoa > Chordata > Mammalia > Lagomorpha > Ochotonidae > Ochotona > Ochotona princeps. Next base: position 35,089,035 of record NC_080852.1, on the reverse strand, counting down.
CTGAGCATTCAAGCTGCAGTGAGAGGCCAGCTAGCACTGCAGAGCCCTTGGCTCCTGGTCCTCCAAAGGTTACCCTGCTTTGCTGAGAGTTCTCTGCTGGCTGGTGTCAGGCCACCGAAAACCCTAGTGCACTGTCATACCAGACTTGAGCCCACCGTGTCCTGGGGCTGCTGCTAGCAAAGGGCAGAACACCAGCCTGGGGATGAGGCCTCTCTGTGCCTCAGTCACAGATGGGTGACAGCCTGGTCCTCCAAGCTACACTCATTGCAAACGGAAGAGGGGAGGGGATGGTGGGAAGAGCTGGGGACATCTTCCTTTAGGTCAGTCTCACCTGGGGGCTCCTTCCTGCAAGGAAAACCCACGAGATAAGGGAGCAGGGGTGGGGCCTGGTCAGAGCTGCTGGGCACACACCATTTGCTGTCAGTGTCCTTGTAGGATCACTCTGGGAGGAGGCCCTGCCAGGCCTTCCCAGGGATGCCCTTGTGCCCAACCCTCAGCAGCTTTCAATCTGTGGGGGGCTGTGCCAAGACTGCTGAAGCCCCCATGTTATGATTAAAGGGAAGAAAGTGCTCCCCTCTTCCTCCCTGGCCACATGGCTCAGGTCACACTCTGTCCCCTGCCACCACCCCACCTTGACCTAGGCACATGAAAAGGACAGGGGAGCAGAGTGGGATGGGTGCCTGTGTCACCCATAACCACTGCCCACGAGCAAGTGTCCAGGACCTGCCTGCCTCCTCTCAGGTCTTCAGCAAAGAAGAAAGGTGCCAGCAGCCCCGTGAGCAGCCGGGACCTGGACCTGCCTTCCTCCTCCAAGACCCAGCTGGTCCCGGGGGAAGTCAAAGACATACTTATGCAAGACCATGAGATGTCCAGCATGGAGCGCCTTCCCTCAGACTCCCCGAAGGAGGAGTTACGCCCACCCAGGTAACCGTCATTAGCTCCCATGCTGGTCAGCTCACAGTGCAGGGTGAGTCTCGATGTGTGGCTGCGAATGGAAGAGAAATAAAAGAGGGGGGTGGTGTGCAGTGATGAGGAGCAGAGCCCAACACGAAGACAGGGCAACTAGTGTGCATGCCAATGACCCGGCCTCCACACCCCTGCACGGAGCCCCCTCTCAGTTCCATAGGTTTTCTTCTGCATTGTTCCTATACCTGCTGCATCCTGCGTCTATCCCACCACCTAACTCTTTGATGTGTTTCAGTGTAACACATTAAACCACTTTCCCTTCACCAAGGCTTCATCTAATGTGTCAGAAACTAACATTCGCAGAGATTTGTGTTCATTTGTCAAGATTTATTTTATCTATCTGAAAGGGCTACAGAGACAGGGAGAGCCCTCATTCATTCCCCAAATGGCTGCAACAGCCAGGGCTGGGCCAGCTAGGAGGCAGAACCCTGCAACTTCTTCCAAGTCTCCCATATGGATGCAGGAGCCCAGGCTCTCAGTACCTCTTGTTCTGCTTTCCCAGACTATAACCAACATAACCAGGGAGCTGTATCAGAAATGGAGCAGCCAGGACATGAACTAGTGCCTGCATGGGATGCCAGCACCACAGGCAGAGGAATAGCCTTAGCATCCACTGCGCTTGCCCCATTTTTTTTTTAAGATTTGTTTATTTTTATTGGAAAGGCAGATTTACAGAGAGGAGAGACAGAAAGAAAGATCTTCCATCTGTTGATTGACTCCCCAATTGGCCCAACGACTGGGGCTGAGTCGATGCGAAGTCAGGAGCCAGGAGCTTCCTCTGGGTCTCCCAAGCAGGTGCAGGGTCCCAAGGCTTTGGGCTGTCCTCTTCTGCTTTCCCAGGCCACCAGCAGGGAGCTGGATGGGAAGTGGAATAGCCGGGACATGAACTGGCACCCATATGAGGATTTTAGCCTCTAGGCCACTGTGTCAGCCCCCGCCCCCATTGCTTGCTATTTCTCATCTGCTCTCATGCCCTTGTTTGCTGAGAAACACACAATCTGTCTCATATGAGGGGCAGGTGGCACTGAGGGCTTCTGCCTCCTGCACACAGAAACCCAGGGAAGCAGGCTGAGGGCCTGGCAGCTTCCAAGTTCTCTCTCTTCCCTGGCCCCTTCTCCTGACTCCAGACCCAGCACCCCACCCTCCAAGGCCGTGGCCTTTGAGGAGTTTAAGAAGGAACAAGGGAGCATGATCAACTGTATCTTTAAAGAGAACAAGGCCATCCTGAACGAGCGGAGCAGGAAAGCCAGCGAGGTCACACAGCGCATCAACGCCATCAAGCGGGAAATTGACGAGACCAAGGAGGCTCTGGAGTTCCAGAAGTCACTAGGGGAGAAGCAAGGTATGTGGGGTGGGGAGGTGGCCGGGACCTGGTGTGTGTGTTGCGGGGCAGGGTCTCAGGTCCTCCTGCTCCACATGGGGCAAGCCCCGGGCCCTGGAGGTCTGAGAAGGCAGCAGGGAGGGGGCTGTGGGGAATCTCTGAGATGCCCGGTCCTTTCACAGGGCGCCTGAGAACCTCACTGTTGGCAGCCCTCCAGCATGGGTCCCAGTTACTGCCTGACCTCAGACCTGGGTGCTGGGTCCCCCAGTATGTGCTGCTGTCTGTGGGGAGCAAAGCTCTCGGTCCTGCAGAGATGTCCCCAGGAGAAGGGAAGCTGGTGATCCATACGAGGTCCCCTGAGTCCTGCTATGGTCTCCGCACAGCCCAGCGTGGTCAGACTTGGTGGGGGGCGCGGGGAGGACATGCTAGGAGGGACCATGGGAAATGAGAATGTGGATACTAGAAGGCTGAGGGGCTCACAGTCGGTCAGACCATGCCCCACACCGGACCCCTGGCACCTGTGCAGGTGTGCTGGGCCGAGGGGCCCCCGGCTTGCGTGTAGAGAAGATGCTCGCCTGGTTCCCATGACTTGTGGGCCAAGGCCTGTCAGGCTGCAGCGTGCAGAGGATGCACCTGGCAGGGCTGCTCGGGGCAGATGCCAGGCTCCAGCTGTGGCTCTGATCAGGAGCAGGACCTGGGACTAGCACTTCAGTGAGCAGGACATGGAGGACCAGGGGCCACAGTGCTAGCTCTGCCCAGGCTCACTCCCATTTCCTCCTTACCCCGACCCCTGCCCCGTGCAGGGCCCCTGCAGACCACAGGTGAGCAGACCAGAGGTGGCATGAGTCCCTTGGTCTCTCCTACTCAGCTCCCACGCGGGAGGATTGCCCTCCTTTACCCCTCAGAGGGCAGCTTTATTGCCAGATCCTCAGGACCCTTCTGATCCCAAGATGCGAGAGACTCTGCTCACATGTGACAGACTGTGACACTCCGCTTGTAAGTCTGCCGTGAGTGAGCAGAATGTCACTGTTGCTGTCTGTGTTGTAATAATTCTGTCACATATGAGCAGAATGAATAGACTGACAAAGACGCTCTGCTCACGTGCGACAGACCGAGTGTGACATTCATTCATACGTGACAGACTGTGGCGCTCTGCCCACACACAACAAACTGACAAACTGACCGTGACATTCATCTGTACATGACAGATCAGTCGTGACATTCTGCTCACATGCCACAGTCTGTGACAGCCTCTTCTAGACACTGCCCTTCGAGGGCCTGGGAAGCCAGAGAGGTCGGTGGTGTGGCTCCAGACATCCCTGCAGGGAGGGGACGCAGTGACCAGCGAGCTCATCTTTGACCCTCTGCCTGCACCTTGGTCCGTCATTACATGTTTACATACTTAAAACTGGATGCGTGCCTGGGACAGGCCACATTGAGGCTGAAGGACCTGGTAAGGGAACTCCGGTTCCCTCACCTCCACTGCCCACCAGAAGCTTTGCACCTGCAGCAGTACCAGACACCGTCACCCACCACTTCTGTTTGTCCCAAATTGCCAGTGTGGCTCCCCCAAACAGTCCCTACCCAAGGGACATGCCCTAGAGGCCTTGGCTTGGCTCCCCTTACCCGCCTCCTCGCCTGGCTCCCGCCCCCCGCCCTCCTGATGCGTCAGCACTGGGCCCTCTTTCTGGAACACCTTTCCTCCCCCCACCCTCACCCCTGTGGATATCGCCTCCTCTCCGACCTCCTCTGCCTCCCCCTCAGGCCAGTATGAGTCCAAGGGAGTGCTGGTGGTGGACGAGGAGGAGTTCCAGCTGATCCTGAAGCTCAAGGAGCTCAAGAAGCAGTACCGCAGCGAGTACAAGGACCTGCTCGACCTCCGGGCCGAGATCCAGTACTGCCGGCGCCTGGTGGACCAGTGTCGCCACCGCCTGCTCACGGGTACGTCCGCTGTGAAGGTTGAGGCAGGGCGCCTGGGTTCGCGGGTGGATGCACCCTCAGAGCTTCTCCCTGGCAAAAGTAGAGGCTGGGCAAGGATTTCAGCTGTGTGGTTTCCACAACTGTGGAGGGCCGGGGTGGGCCGGGCCCGGGTCGGAGCCTGGAGCGGAAAGTGTGCAGGATTCCTGGACAGTTGTGGACTTGCAGCGCTTCTCTTGTGCCCTCAGGGCTCCCTCATGCCTCACAGGGATTCCTTCCTGCCCCCTTGCAGAATTTGACATCTGGTACAACGAGTCGTTTGTCATCCCTGAGGATGTGCAGGTGGCGCTGAAGCCGGGTGGCAGCATTCGGCCGGGCATGGTGCCCTCCAGCAAGATCACATCCCTGGTGAGCAGCACAGGTGGTGGATGGTGCCACCCTCCCTGCAGGGCCCTCTGTTCTTTCCATGAGCAGGGCCTCGTGTGGAACACTCCCAGCTCCTCCCACAGCTGCCCAGGCAGGTGTCTCTGCTCAGTGGTCCAGGGAGGGGGACTTAGACAACGGCCACTCAAGTGACAGCTGCAGGGTCTCCAAGAGGAAACGAAGGTCCGGAGGCTGGGAGATGTCCCAGAAGGGGCTTTGCAGTCCCAGGAAGGGACTGTTGTGATAGCCAGCACAGGCCCTGACCCTGTGCTGGGTGGCTCTCACAGGGAGAAGATGATCTGGACAAGTTCACCCAACTGCAGCAGACGGTGCTGCCTGAGGGTCCTGATTCCGTTTCCTTCTACAATGCCAAAATCAAGACAGAACAGAAGGTAACTCGGGGGCAGAAGGCAGCCCCTGCACCCAGAGGCCTTCTCAAACAGCAGGTGGTGGGTACCTGTGGGGTAACTACTCAGTAAGCTCATCCTTTTAAAATTATATATATTTATATAATAATTACCTATGTAGTGTTTTTGAATAGGTGATGCGCTTGAGTGTTGTAAACATTGAGCAGAGTATGAAAAGGAAGTGGGTGTTTAGCCTGGTGGTTTCGATGCTGGATCAGATGCTCTTGGGCCCTACAGGAGTGTGCCTGGCTTCAGTGCCTGGCTCCGGCTTCCTGCTAATGAGACCCTGCTAATACAGAATCCCATCTCATCATGTGGGAGACTCCCAGCTGAGTTCCTGGCTCCTGGCTTCTTATCCAGTCCAGTCTTAGTCATTATGGACATTTGGGGGAATGAACCAGCAGGTGGGAGCACCTCCCCCAACTATGTCCCTCAAAGAACTCAAAGAGTTTTTGAAACATAAAAGCCCAAATCCTCTGTCCCTGCTCAACGGGCAGCCCCTGTCACTTGTTGCCAGTGTTCCCCTGCAGGTGTCTCTGCTTTACCCCTGTGACAGTGCTCACTGAGGAGGAATGAAGTCAACCTACATGCACTTCTTGTTCTTTCTGACCCCTGCCCGGTAGTACTTGATTGTGAGGACGTAGCTAACCTATCTCATCCCAACAGACATCCAGAAGGTTCCCTTCTTCATTAATACAAATATTGCTGCGGTGACTAACCTTGTGCAAAGGTGAACCTGTGCTTAATATGCCAGTTCGTGGAGAGTCGTTTTATAGAAGTGAATGTTTTGGTTAAAAGGATATTTGTCTGTTTGTGGGTGCTACCTGCCTAAAGCTGAACCCATCTGCACCCCCGGAGCAGTGGATGGCGCATGCATCCAGCATTGCCTGCAAAAATGTTAGCTCATTTTTAAATCCTTTTCCAGCCCAATATGGGAAAAATGGCTTTCATTTGAATTTCTTTTGTTATGAGTGAAATTGAGCCTCTTTATACTTGTAAGAGCCATTTTAATTTACTTTCCTATAAGCTATTTGTAATTTTTAATTGGTTGATTTTTATTTGCAGTAATTATATATAGGAGAATATTCAAGAAGTTCAATAGAAAATGCTTATTTTGAAAAAGCATTTTTGCACCAAAATAAGCCTGTCTTTTAATCCCATTTTCCACAAACTTTTTGAATTACTCTTGTATTAAGGAAAGTAATGGGGAAATTATGTAATTTTTTTGTTTGAGAGGCAGAGTGACAGAGGGGGGGAAAAACAGAGGCAGGGGGAGAGACAGAAAGAAAAAGAGGTCTTCAGTCTGCTGGTTCACTCCCCAAATGACCACAACAGCAGGAGCTGGACCAGGCAGAAGCCAGTAGCCTGGAACTCCATCACAGTCTTCCATGTAGGTGGCCACCTACTTGTAGTACTCAGGCCATCTTCCACTGCCTTAGCAGGTGCCTTAGCAGGGAGCTGGATCAGACATGGAGCAGCTGGAACTTCAACCAGAGCACATCCAGCAACAGATGAAATGAGGAGGTGTCAGGGTGAGGTAGACCTGCTCTGAGCTCCACAGTCTGGGAGCCTTCATGAGTTCTGTTCCCAGCCCTGTCCTCTGGTAGTTTTGTAGATGTGTCACTGCATACACAAGGCTGCTGAAACATAGGGTGAAGCAGCCCCACAGGGCCTGTCTGTCTAGATTCCCCAGCAGTCCTCCCTCAAGGGTGTGGACCAAGGAGCATCTTGGACCCCACTAAGTTTGTCTGGCCTGCCTGGGTGAGGGAGTGATAAACCAAGAGCTGCACACAAACACCAGAATCTAGCATAGCAGCACCCTTAATTCCACCCTTCCTAATTCCCCTTCTCTCCCCTTTCCTGTGTCCAGCACAATTATTTGAAAACTATGACAGGCCTGCAGCGGGCACACAGAAAATAATCTCGCCACCAGTACCTGGAAGGAGAGGACCAGCAACTCACTCCAACCTGCTCTTGCTTCGACCCGGCGTTGCCACCAAGCTGCCTGCTCAGAGCGCCAGCACTCTACTCCGAGGCTGGCCGCTGCCCGAGAACACACAATGGCCTGCCTTCTCAAAAGAGACATCATCGCTTCTCTGCACAGAACACTGGCTACTTTGATTTTCTGCCTTATGTGCCAGGACAGAATCAAAAAAAAGACTTTCAAGTATAGCGTTCATCCAAGAACTTTTTCTCCTGTTTGTGAGGACATTTGCCCTCTGCTGGAGGCGGGGTTGAAGCTGAGCTCTTGAACAGGGAAACAGAACCTGAGGCGGAGCCAAGCTCCTGTGGCAGCCTTCATCCGCTGGTCAGCCTCTTCCTTTGCAGGATGGATGCCCTGGGGTGGGCTCAGGGGAGCTGTGTCTGAGCAGCCCTGCTTCTCTCAGCCCTCTCAGACCCCAAGTTCTCTTGGGGTTGCTCCCTCCAAGTTTCAGTGAAGGCAGGAGGAAGCGACCAGGACACAAGCAGGTCTAGCCACTAAACCCAGGAAGGGGTGAGCCCAGCTGGGTCCCTACATCAGGGAAGGAGGAAACAGTTCCCAGAGCCTTCCCCACCCACCACAAACGTGGGCTTGGTGTCCCTCCTCCCTTTTGCTTTCCCCAGTGGAGCCCGGGATCACACATGGAACCGAACAGGTTGCTACACCAGCAGCCAGGACCGCACATTCAGCATTGAGCAGAGAAGAAATTTGCTCTCAAATCGTATTCTTGGTGGTTCGTGTTCTTGGTGATGCTATCAAGGGGAAAAAGTTCACTTGTTGACTCAGAGAATAAACTCAGGCTCTCTGGGTTAATCTTTCTAGACTGGTTAATCTGCCCCTCGGGTGCGAAAAGTAGCTTTCATTGCATGAAGTTTCATAGCTTTCTGGGGATCTTCCTTCTTGTCCACGAGCACACCCTCCATTTGACATCCTCAGCCAGCCCTTGGTGTTGCTGTGAGATTGGGGCCAATGGTGGCAGAGGGGACACTAGTCACCCTGTCGTGTGAAGTTCTATGAGAAAAAGCATCCATACCTAGGGAATGATGTCCACCTTTGGAGTCATTTTATAGGAAAACAGGTGGGAGAAGCCAAGTCTTCTTATCTCACAAGGAAGAAAAGATAACAGGACCCTGGGTGCAGCGGACAGATAAAAGTAAGAAGGGATTGGTATGTGTATGTGGTTCCCAAATTGGGCTAGATAATTAGGAGTAGACATTTTCCCAAAAAATAGAAATGAAACGAGGGTGGGCCTGGCAAGAGCCCCTTGGCAGCAGGCTAGGAGGGAGCTCACACCCAGGAGACAGCATAGTGTCTCTCCATGCAAAGAGCTCATGTTCTGTTTTCCATCCCAGAGGTGAGCAGATGCCTTCGGGTTTTGGTGATAGGAGGAAGCAGAAAGGTTTCCCTTGAGGTCTCTGCCCTCTCCCCTGTCCAGCGCCTTTTTCTCAAACTGAAGCAGCTCTCCAACATTCCCAGTGCAAGGCCTGAGATGGGGAATTCTGATTCCTTCCCTTCTTGGCTGCTGCTACTCTTTTTAGAACATGTTTGGGGTTTTTAAGCCTTTGGGGCTTTCTTAGGGACTAGGGCACAGCACAGAGCAGATACATCTATGTGTTGGGACCATAGTAAGCAGCTATATATGGCACCCCAAAGCCCTTCCCCATCACTGGCTCCCATCATGGGCTGGAATGGCATAGCCCTGATGGATGCCATGACCACAGGAACTCAGCCAGCCAGTCTGAGGCTGGACTGGCCGAGACAAACCCAGCCTCCAGAATGGCAACCAGTCAAGGGTGCTGCCACACTGCTGTCTGGTTCAGGCCTCTTTGGTCGGTTCAGGCCTCTTTGGTCTATGCAGGTGCAGACTGAAACAGGTGCCTCTCAGGATGGGTAGAGGAGGAAAGGAGGCTGGAATTCCACATAAGCTCCTCCAGGAGCACGTGTTTCAACACAACAGGGCGGAGGGGCCTGGCGCCCACTCAAGTGGGTCTATCATCCCAGCCAGCAGTTCTTCCAAGTTCGCCTGACCATCCACATCGCCTTAAGGGACTTCCACTCCTATGGGATGGATGAAATCATGTGGAATCATTCCCCCTTCAAGCAGGGATGCTGGCTCAGTGTATCATCATCATGCATGCCAAGTTAATCTTCAGAAAAGGAAAGGAACCGCCAAGAACTAGAGACAAAGGAAGAAGTGAAAACCAGAATTAAAAGTATATTAAAGGGTCTTAATTTCCAGGGACTGTGAGAAGGTGTTGGAGTATATTGTTTTTCTTGAGTGTTGACGTCCACACCCACGCAAGAAGGAGAGCTAAGATTCTGGCCCAGACCAGATAGGAAGTTGGGAGTCTTACAAAGATGGCACCATGAAGGGCCAGCCTTGTGGATGGCACCACCTGCACCACCAGCATACTTTATGCGCGCTGATTCAGCTGCTCCAATTCTCACCCAGCTCCCTGCTAATGTGCCTGGGAAAGCACATTAGCTTGGGCCCTGCACCTATGTGGGAGACCCACATGAAGTTCGTGGCTTCTAACTGTGGCCATGGCCCAAACCTGCTCATTGTGGCCATTTAGAGGACTGAAACAGTGGCTGGAACATCTCTCTGCCTTTCAAATAAGTTAGTAAATCTTAGAAAAGTTGGCACGACGACCTCTCCGCTCCACGGTCCCAGTCGGGTACACGACTACAGAGCGTGTCCACATGAGAAATGCAGCCAGGACGCGACACCTCACGGCTCCCTCAGCCAGAGCCGGCCACACCCTTTGACCAGGCTCCACCCCTTCCAGGGCCCTCCTCCTCACATTGGCTGAACTTCCCAAGTCCTCCCGTCCTTCCAGCCAATGGTAAGGCACAGGCTGGGCGGGAGGCGGGACCCGAGCGCACGCGACTCCCGGGGCGGGGGGACTTTCAGGGGGGCTGGCGGACTCCGGCCGGGGGGGCACAGAGATGCGGAAACCTCCGGGTGCCTAGAAGGGCCGGAGGGTCACAAAGGGAGCCCGAGAGGACTCACTGACGCAGTTCCTCCTGCGCTTTGTTCTGAGCTGGGGGTCTGGTGCTTTCGGTGAGGGGTGCGCCGCAGCGTGGCGTGGGGGCTCGGGCGGGCTGAGGGGTCCCAGGCCGGGTAGCCGGCCTCCTCCGCGGCTGCCCACTGCTCAGGCGGGCGCGACAGGCGGGGACCTTCGTGGGTCGCCTCTTTTTCTAGTTCCTCCATCCTCCCTCCTTTGTCCGGGGTCTGGTCTCCTGTCGCTCGGACCAGGCTGCTGGTCATGACCGATCCGGGGCGTCCCTGTCCGGGGCCAGGGGAATGGCGGCCGGCCTCTCACAGCCTCTCAGCTGGACGCGACCCCCGCCCATCCCCGGCTGTACTGCCAGAGGGGACCCCAGGACCCCGGAGGGGGACGGACTCGCCCAGGTTTGCCTCCTTCGTTCTCTTCTTCAGTCAGTCTGTGCGCGCCAGCTCCCGGGGTTATGCTTGTGTGCAATGGGCAGACCCAACACACCGTGTTTAGGCTGCAACGCCGAGAAATGGGTCCCCAGAGTAAACGATTCTCCTGGGGGACCTTCAGAGCCTCCTTTCCGTCTCTTCTAAAGACTGCTGACACAGCGAGTGTCCCACCCCCCCACTCCCACTTGGGTGAAGTCTTAAAGCATCGAACTTTCCAGTAGGAGGCCCTGAAACCTCACAGATGTCCACCCAGCAGGTGAAAGGGAGTGACTGTAGCGCAGTTGAACACAGGCACAATGGTCCTCCAGGAAGGGGGATTCTCGGGGCATGGCCCCTTCCCTGAGGGTCTCCTGGGGCTGGGCTCTCAGACGAGACTGTCCTTTATGTCCCTTTACAGTGATCGGAGACCCGTTAGGATGAGATGATGCAGGACCCTCGGTGTGAAGCCGCTGTACTCACAGGTGAGGGTGAGTCTCAGGAAAATTAGCCTCTTGGACGGCCGCGTTGAGACAGGGCTGCCAGAAATGTGCATGTGCTGTAAGGGGGTTTGTCAAATCAAAGAAAATGGGGTACCAACGGGAGGAAGGGAAGAGGTGGCGGTGCCAGACAACGGATTTCCCAGCCCCCGATCCTGTTGTCCTGAGGCGGTTGCTGGGCCGGCTTTGTGCCGGACACTCGTGGTGTACCCAAGCAGGGATCACGGGCCCTGGTGTCTGGAGCTTTAGAACCTAGTGTGTCCTTGCAAAAGCGGAAGGACGCAACAATCCTAGTGTGGGCCAACTCTGGCTTACTGGTTTGCTCTGTGGTTTTTTCTTTCAAGTGAAGAGACGATAGTACAGGCACTCGTGTCAGCTTTTCGCCTTTGTTTCATGCTGTAGGCTTGGAACTCTTCCTGAGACAGAGGGTCGGTCCCTTGCCATTTTCTTATGTTTTTTTTTTTTTTTTTTTTTCTCCCTTCACTTCCCACATCTCACTCATCTCTCCGACTGGCTTTCAGGTTTCTTCTTACTCCTCACTCCACTGCAGCTCATTGATCAGCAGGAACCGAGTAATCATTCCTCAGAGGGACCTGACGAAGCAGCTGTGATGCTGGCAACAGAACGCAGCCTCGCTGGGTAAAGCATCGCTCGCGCTTCTCACCCGGATCTGGTTCCCTCCCTCCCACCACCACTCTTTCTGGGAAAGGCCTCTCTGCTCTTTGGTTCTCACTGCCTGAAAGGGATGGTCCTGGGATCAAAACAGCCTGTGAGATTTAAGGGTCGGAGATGTGCGGGGCCTCATTCATCCGCATCCATTTGCCCGCCAGCTGAGTGCAGGCCTTTGTTCACAGTTGCCTGGAAACCTAGTGTCCTGGAGGAGGTTGCTTCACGTTCCCCTCAGCCTTCTATTGCCCCAACCCCACCTCTCTGTGCCCCCCAGGATATCTGAGGGTGTTTTCTGCTTGGCCACAGGACAGCAAACAGCTGGGCTTCGCTTCCCTGAACCTTTCTTTAGCCCAGCCCTCCCTGATCTCCTGTCCAGGCTGCTTCATCCTCAGGCCTTTCGGCACCAGCCTGGGCTTCCTCACAGCAGGCATCCTGGGTGCTGCTGTTTCTGCTGCTAACCCAGTCCCCCTCTCAGAGCGTTCATGCATTTTGTGACCTCCTCTGTCATCTGTCTCGCTGTCCTCATATTTGCATTCCTGACAGTCCCTCCCTTGTCCCACGTGCCTCCTGTGCCCCACCCTGCTCAGTTGCACCACCATTCTTGATGCCCAAGTGTGCATCTGGTGGCCTTGCACTGTTTTCCATCAGTCATATATCCTGTCTGATAGATTTGAATGCTTTCTTGGAAGAAGCTGAATTTCACTGTCCTCTCTCTCATCATCATCTTAGATGAGGGTCTTGCAAGCTCTGTCATTGTTTCAACAGCCGCTTACCGGACACCTGGAAAGTGCCAGGCTGTCCAGTGCTCTCTCATACTGCGTTCCTGAAGTTGTCTTCTTGTCATTTCCCTGCCTCTGTTGTCCTCCACATATCACCCTAAAACATCTGGGATAGTCCTCCTAAAGCACTGCTTTCCTAATCGTATTTTTGGGTAGAGTGGTGTAAAATGTATTGTACAAATTGGGATACTTTTGTAAGTTAAGGGGTACAGTATTAAGTCTGATACTAAGATAGCCGGTATAAGCCAGCATCATTATGGGGAAAAAATAGGGCATGTGATTATAGTGCTCCTAGGTGATGCCTCTGAGATGCTTTCCTTTTTTTTTTTTTTTTTTTTAAGATTTATTTATCCCAAAGAGTTAGAGAGAAAGGGAGAAAGAGAGATTTTCCATCTGCTGTTTACCCTCCAAATGGCTGCAACAACCAGAGTTGGGCCAAGCCAAAACCGGAACCAGGGGCTTCATCCCGCCTCTCATATGAGCGCAGAGACCCAGCGCTTGGATCCTCTCAGCTTCTTTCCCAAACGCATTACCTGGTAGCTGGATTGGAAGTGGAGCAGCTAGACTTGAACTGGCACCTATATGGATTGCCGGCATTGCAACCTTAACCTTAACCTGTTGTAACAATGCCGGCCTCTATTGTTTCACTTTCCTCAGTTTTCTCTGATGGGTACCCTCACTGGCTCCCTACTCTGCCTTCCGCTTCATGAAGCTAAGATACACATAAATGTTCTGAGAGATAACTTGGAGCAGGGTGTTTGTTAATTAGGGGAAGTGAATAAAATTTAAAAAACTGTGTTGTAGGGCCCGTTGAACTACTGCTTGCAGCGCTGGCATCCCAAATCAGCGTGCTAGCCCTGGCTACTCTGCTTCCGGTCGGGCTTCTCACCAATACGCCTGCTAAGACAGTAGAGGATGGCCCAGCTGCGTAGGTCCCTGCCATCCGTTGGGAAACTGCGATGGAATTCCTAGCTCCTCGCTTTTGTGGAGTGAACCAGCAGCTGGAAGTATCGTTCTCTCTGCTTGTCTCCCCTGTCACTGGCTGCCAAATAAGTAAATCTTTGTTTTTAATTATTTTTAAAGACTTATTTATTTTTATTGGAAAGCCAGAGCTACACAAGAGAGGAGAGACAGAAAGATCTTCCAAGATGGCTACAATGGCCGGAGCTGAGCTGATCCAAAGCCAGGAGTCAGGAGCTTTTCTGGGTCTCCCATATGGGTACAGGGTCCCAAGGCCTTTGGCCGTCCTTTACTGCTTTCCCAGACTACAAGCAGGGAGCTAGCTGGATAGGAAGTGAAGCAGCTGGGACAAAAACCAACACCCATATGGGATGCCGGTGCTTGGAAGTAGAAGATTAGCCAATTGAGCCATCGCACCAGCCCCCAAAAATCGTAAGACAGCCTATATTGACAAATAAGGAAGAGAAGGAAAGTAACAGAAAATATCAAGGTAGAAAAAAGAACATAGAATGGGGAAAGAAAATTAAGGAGAAATTTCATTCTTAGGAACTTGTTTCCTGTTGATCATCAAGTTATATCTGTATTTTTTGCCTTATAATTTCAGCATTCTGACTGGGATAATTTCAGGTAGCTTGATTCTTTTATTTTTTTTTTAATTCAATGATGAAAAATATCTGGATGTTTACTCCCTGTGTGGAACTGTGTTGGGTGCTGGGAATAGATGTGGGACAACAGAATGAACAGAATTTCTGCCAGTGCGGCGCTTGTACTGTAATCTGCTTATAGACAGCCTGCTTTGTAATGTTCACTTTATTTGAAAGGCAGATTGGCGAAGGGGTAGGGTAGGGAAAGGTGGAGAGAAATCTTCCACCTATGCATTCACTCCCCAAATGCCTACCACAGCCAGGGTTAGTCTTCCAAAGGGATGACAGGGACCCCAGAACTTGGGGTCCTCTGCGGTGTACTCTACAGGAAGCTAGATGAGAAGTGGAATAGCCATGGCCCAAACCAAGCACCCCAATGGGGGGCTGGGCATCTCAAATGGTCACTTCAGAGATGCATCAAACACCCACCCTGCCCATTTGTTTTCAGGTATGCCGACCCTGTGCCTCCTTCCTTTTGGAAACAGTCACTGCTCCTGCTTTGTCTTCTGGCTTTGTAAAGCCGTTTTCCCAGGCCTTGCAAGCCCCCATCATTAATTGCTTTTCCCTTCCTTAGCACCTTCTGCCTCATCTCCTGCTAGGGTGATTTGTGGGTTTGTAATGTCTTCTCTTTATTGTTTTGTCATATTACTACACTGTACATTCCTTAAAGGTGGGTATGCTATCTCAAGCTTGTACAAGTCTGCTCAGGCTGACAAAACACTGTACACTGTATGACTTACACTACAGAAACTTGTTTTCTCACAGTTTTGGAGGCTACAGTTAGGAGTTTGGGGTGACCAGCCAATTCCGTTCCTGTGGAGAGCCCTCCCTGGGCTTGTGGCTGCCCACGTTCTTGCATGCGTCCCTGCAGGGAGAGTGAGAGCCCTCTGTGTCCCTTCATACAAGGAACCTCACCTCGTGGGATCAGCGCTCATCCTTCTTACCTCATTTGTGTCTCCAAGTACAAGCACAAACCTTAGGACTTCAGCATAGGGATTTTAAAGACACACAATAGTCTGTAACAATGTTTCTTTAAATATTCCCTGTTAAGCCCCAGGCAAGGTATATACAGAACATGGTACCAGATAATTTTTAGTTTAAGAAATATATGAAGAAAAGAGAGGTCTCTGACAATAGTATAAATAAAAAAAATATCAGAAAGAACCCTCAGCTTTCTCACAGAAGTCTAAAAGTGAGTTCACTCGCTATGCCCTTCTGTCCTACACATGCACACACAATTTCCCCCAGAGCTTCCACCTCCGACTTCAGCCTGTGAGGTTGGGAGAGGTAGCTGCAGTGACTGCTGCTTGGCAAGAACCCGTCCATCCCACTGTCCTCTCTGCCACTGCTTTGTCTGTGTGGCTGCTGTGGATCCAGTGGTACCTGCCCTTCTGAGATGTGAATTCCAATCTTCACAGTTCCCTTCTTGCTAGTCTTCAACCCTATCACTGGATATGTTCCTCCTTCAGTGAGTGTGGCTCAGTTTATCAGAAAGCTGTGAGACACTGGAAAATAGTGGTCAAACCTCTGGAAACAGCAGAAATGGCTCCTACTAGCAAAATAGCTGGTAAATTAAAATTAATTCAATTAGTGATATGTTGTATAGCTTAAAATGATCATATGAAGATTAAGTAGAAATAGGGGAAAATACAAAAAATTAAGTGGGAAAGGGATTAGGGAAGAAGGTGGTCAGAATAGAAAAGTTCAGATAGAAAAAAAAGTTCAGTTAGGAGAAAAATGTTCAGGGAATCTGTGTACAACAAGATGATTATATTTTATAATAGTGTATCATAATACTTGAAACTTGCCGGTAGTAAATTTTTAGTATTCTCACACCCCCCAAAAAGGAAAGTGTCTATCAGTAATAGCATGTTGAAAACAGGCAGATGAAACTATCACACACAGCTGTGGCCAGCCACAGACAAGCCCCTAGGAAACAGCTGTAGTGTACCCGGCTTGTGTCACCCTCATCAAGGAAGGGCTTAAAAACAGATGTTGGGCCCTGCACAGTGGCCTAGCAGCTAAAGTCCTCACCTTAAGTGTGCCAGGATCCCAATGGGCGCCAGTTCTAATGCCGGCAGCCCCACTTCTCATCCAGCTCCCTGCTTGTGGCCTGGGAAAGCAGTCAAGGACGGCCCAAAGCCTTGGGAGCCTGCACCCACATGGGGGACGTGGAGGAGGTTCCTGGCTCTTGGCTTCAGATCGGCGCAGCACCCACTGTTGGGGCCTGTTGAGGAGTGAATCATTGGATGGAAGATCTTCCTCTCTGTCTCTCCTCCTCTCTGTATATCTGACTTTCCAATTAGAAAAAAAAAAAAGGCAAAGCAAACAAAAAAACAAAACACAGAGATGTTTGGGGCCTGCCACCTGGGCCTGGAGCACCCTAACAGAGAATACCTGTTTCTACTCTGCAAAATAAGTTTTGAACACCTATTACATGCTAGTCATTGTATCACTCACTAGCAGCAAAGCAAGAACCAACAACCAAAGCAACCAAATTAGTCATTTCGGCTGCTGAACGAAGGACCTTTTGGTTCACTGTTTCTAGGAACCACATTATCGTGTTGCCTGCCATGGGATTAGAGCACAGGCTGTAGGAAACAAGGGTAATTTTTCTAGTATGTATTGCTGACTCTGATGCTGGACGTCTTGGGCGCCTCGGAACCTCTGCTTCTCCTTCAGCTTTCACCGTTGTCCTCTGTCTCGCTTCTCTGTCCTGCTCGTTTGTCATCCATTGCCTTGTCCTGAAGCACCTGCCCGTGGTCGACCATAGCTTGTCCTTAAATAATCCTTGTAGTACAGAGAAGGGGTGACGTGCGCTTTCTGTTTCTCTGTCAGATGGCGGAAGTGGGACTGAAGAAGGTTGACTCCAAAGCAGCTTTCCTGAAAACTCGGCATCACACACTGTCAATATATCCCATAGGGGTGTGGCCAACGCAGTGAACATTTGGAAAGTTCCTTAAAAAGGCTCAAGAAGCCACTGGAATGCTTCAAGCAGGAGAAAATGAGAAGAAAGACCAGAAACTTCAAACCTAAGACAGTTAAAGACAGTAAAACCCTCTCAGACCTGACTGACCAAGAATCTGAAAAAGACGACAGCCAGCACTGTGACTCTCCAACATATGAGAGGGTTCGGGCTGCAAAGAAACAGTATGTATGTGCCGAGTGTGGCAAAGCCTTTAGTCAGAACGCAAACCTCACAGTACACGAGCGAATCCACACGGGGGAGAAACCATACAAGTGTAAGGATTGTGGAAAAGCCTTCAGTCACAGCTCCAACCTTGTTGTTCACCGAAGAATCCACACCGGCTTGAAGCCCTACACGTGCAGTGAGTGTGGGAAATGTTTCAGTGGTAAGTCACACCTCATTCGGCACCAGGGAATCCACAGTGGGGAGAAAACGTATGAATGCAAGGAGTGTGGGAAGGCCTTTAGTCGCAGTTCAGGACTGATTTCACATCACAGAGTTCACACTGGAGAGAAGCCTTACACCTGTCTTGAGTGTGGGAAAGCCTTTAGCCGGAGTTCAAACCTTACGCAACATCAGAGAATGCACAAAGGAAAAAAAGTTTACAAATGTAAGGAGTGTGGGAAAACCTGTGGTTCTAATACAAAGATTATGGACCACCAGAGAATTCACACTGGGGAGAAGCCTTACGAATGCGATGAGTGTGGCAAAGCTTTCATCCTGAAGAAAACCCTCAGTGAACACCAGAGACTACACCGTAGAGAGAAACCCTATAAATGTAGTGAGTGTGGGAAAGCTTTCACGTCTAACCGAAACCTGATTGATCACCAGAGAGTCCACACTGGAGAGAAACCTTACAAGTGTAACGAATGCGGGAAGACCTTCAGGCAGACATCTCAAGTTATCCTACATCTGAGAACCCACACTAAGGAGAAGCCGTACAAATGTAGCGAGTGCGGGAAAGCCTATCGTTACAGCTCACAGCTTA
This sequence comes from Ochotona princeps, assembly GCF_030435755.1. Lineage (NCBI taxonomy): Eukaryota > Metazoa > Chordata > Mammalia > Lagomorpha > Ochotonidae > Ochotona > Ochotona princeps. Next base: position 35,071,088 of record NC_080852.1, on the reverse strand, counting down.
TTCAACACCAGAGGAAACACAGCGAAGAGAAAGAAGCCTCCTAACTGGTCATGCGTCAGCAGATGGAAGGAGAGGTTCTGGGGAATACAGTGTTGGCTGATCCCGTGTAAACCCCACAGTGTCCTTAGCAGAAACTAAGGCGGTCACAGTGTCCCTGGGGAAATAATCAGTCGAAACCACTGTGTGGCTTGTCCATCATTGATTGAGAGGTCACTGCGCAGTGCTTGATTGAAAGAAACATTGTGGTTAATAGGGCTCATTACTACTTATTGGAAAAGCTTTTCAGTTCCATTAACTTTACTAGGAATTCAAACAGAGAAAAGTAGACCGGGATTGAAAAAAGGAATATTCATGCCAGCATCACATAAAACCGAAAGAAGAAAACTAGATCTTCCGTGGTGCAAGGTTCAAATGCTTAGTGATTCTTCTGTTTAAACAGCCTTCAGGAATGTTTAACGTCACAGGGAAATGATCCAGAAGAAAAAGCAAGGCATGTCATCCAGATTTTTTGAAATGTGTATGCACAGGAAGAAAAGGGAAGGAAGTAAACCAAAACTAAAAATGTTAACAGTGGTTACCTCTGGGCAATAGGTCAGAGATTACTCCTGTTTTCATGTGTATACTTTTCTATGCTTTGTAGGTTTTCTAAAATGAGAGGGCTCTACTTTTATAGTCAGGAGAAGTGTATTTTCTCAATGCATAAGTACCTACTCATTTTCACTGAGCATTGTTGGGAAAGATATGTGAGTTAGAGTCAAGTTCCAAGATTGCAAATCAATACAAGGGGGTACTTCAAAAGGTTCATGGGATGCTAAATGGAAACAGAAGTTTATCTTGGTATGAAACCACTCCGTACATAGCTTTTCCTTAGTATGCACATTCCATACTCTTTTTGAGCAGTATGTGGCCTTTAAAATGTTTCTGCACTCCCATCTTCCATGAACTTTTCCAAGCGTCCTTGTGCTGGCACTTAGCACCAAAGGAACCCTGAGCAGATCACTTGCTATTACCATGAGCAATCGCACATGCCGATCTTTGTCTTTTAAGATGAGCTGACTTCACAGTCGTCAACAAAATAGGTCATCACCGTCAGTTAAAAGTACACTGCATCCTTTCCCTGGTGTGAGATGATACACAGCTATTTGGGCATCCCTAAAAAACAGATAAAAGAAATGTGGTCTCGCAAAATTGAAGCAGTTATGTGGTCAAGATTTTTAAAGAGAATTACTTACCATCATACAAAGCTAGTGGAAGACTCGTGTGTTTTGTAGAGCTTAGTCGCTGAGTGTGCTTCTTTGGAGATCTGTGTTCTAACCCTCTGTCTCCCACGTACTGGCTTGTTTACTTCTGATGAGTCACTTAACTGCTGTGAGGCTCGGCCATGGCTCACAGGGTCATTGTAAGGATCCAGTGAAATAATGCAGGTAACGTAAAACAAGCCTGATACCTCAGCAGCAGTAATAGCTTAAATGTAGGACATTGGCACAGTGTTTCTGAACACTTTAGTGAGAGTGGTTGAAGAAAAGTTTTGCCAAAGGTAGCATCTTCGGGTGTAATGAACAGTGACAAGAAGTAGTGGTGTAGACCTTAATAGCATCTGACTATTCACTTAAGGGGAAGTACGGAAGTGAGGCACTTCAGATTTTGTTTGATGACTTGGCGACTCATCAAGCATCCATCTTTACCCCATAATTATCAGTACGTTGCCTTTCATTTTTTTAAAGGTTGATTTATTATTTGATTGGAAAGGTGATATATAGAGAGAAGGAGAGACAGAGAAAAAGATCTTCCACCTACTGGTTCACTCCCCAGAGGGCCGCAGCAACCGGAGCTGAACAGATCCGAAGGCAGAAGCCCTCATCCAGCTTCTAGGCCGTGGGCTGTGGGAGTAAGCCGTGACAACAGGCCCCCACATCGTCTCAGGGCAGTGTTTTGCTGTGTAGCTTGATCTGAAAGTCCCACTTCATGATGGAGTCTACCAGGACTAGCAGCTGTTAAAGCTGAAGTGTGCAAGCTTTACCATCCAAGCCCTTTCATAAATAACCTCTGCTTCTGACACTTTCTTGTCCTGCGGGAACCTGGCCGCTCCCTCAGGGCAGCGTCCCCTCTGCAGCCCCCAGTTGTTTTGTCTCCTCTAAAACCCCAGATGTTTTGTTGTGAAATTGACAACTATACCATCGCTGCGCTTGTCGGGTGCTAGCATTTATTCACTTATTTTTCTTTTTGTATCCTGGGTATTCCTGGCCACGAAAAAGTGCTTTTACGTTAATTTAAAAAATATATGCCCTTTTTAGTTGAGAAGATGGAAAATAAAATCTCATTTTTTTGCAGCTTGATTCAAGGAAAGTCTGTAAGGCAAGAATTCTGCTTAGAGAGGCAGGCGGCTCCTTGGATCTGAAGATCTTATGCCCTGCTTTAGGTCATGATGGGATTAGATTATAATTTGAAACAGATCTTTAAAGATCCTCAAATATTTGAAGGTAAAATAAACAATCATATGAAATGAAAAGCCCATTGGGAATTATTTTCAATTGATTCAGAGTAAAAAGATAAAAAATTACACAATGCTGTTAAAATAATAGAGGGCAACTGCAGCAGAAAATGCCTATGTTGTAGGAGAACTTAGTGAAAAACAAAACCAAAATCAGCAAAAGAAATTATTCCAAAGACATAATAAAGATTAGAATAGAATCTCTAAACTACATAATAAGAACATACTAGAATAAATAAAGCCACAAATGTCTTTTAGAAAACCAGTGAAAATAAGTAAACCTCTAGCAAGACTTTAGCAGGAAAAAAAAAAAGACATAAAACTATGCACTAAAGGGCATAGATCAATGGAGGGAAAAGACAGTTTCTGGGAATCCTTGTCGATCATATTAAATAGTCACAATGCACAAAACAATCTAACAGAAAAAATGCAGGAATGTGAAAATGAGCCAAAGAGCAATGAATTAGCCATTTTTCCAGAAAAACATCTACAAATGGACAAGAGGTTATGAGAAATGCAAATCAAAACCACATGAGCTCATCACCTTTAGAACAGGTTACTACTGCTGGGGTCCGTGTGGTGGCTGTGGAGGACAGGAAGGTGTGAGGAGTATTGTTCCATTGCAGGCAGGGCTGCAAGGAACTTCCCGCTGCATGGCAGGGCCCGGCGGATGTCTCTACAACCACATGAAGGCATTTCCATATCCCTTTGCATGGACACCGGACAATCCCACTGAGAATTCCGTAGTCTATTTAGGCATTGTCTGCCTCTGCGGAGTTAATGTTTACTACCAATGCGAGCTTGGAAGTTGATGTTGCTGATACTGTTTTAGCCAAAGGGCCTTTTATTATTGCTGCCCCCATTAACCATATGTTGATCAAGGGTGGTAAGCCCCTAGGTGTAGTGGGAATCTATTCTTCCCTCTTTCCTTGATCTTCAGGTCCTTCCTTCTGTGATTCATTTCCTCCCTTAACCGATTCAAGACTAAGTTGTAGTAGGAATGTGTTACTGATTGGTATGTACCATCTATTGAGAACTTCCTGACCACAGGGTCAGGATGGATAACATCCTGCTTTAAGGTGAAACAAACGGCAGAATTATCCTTAGAAACACCCACTTGACAATGACGTAAAAAGTCAGAGCCAGAGTTTGACTGCTTCTGTGTCAGTAAAGTGGACAGCTTTCCCGCATTGTCCATTATGATCATGAAATCGTAGTGGTCCACATCGTTCTTTACGCCTCATCCACGCACCCTGCTCGAGTTCCGAACTCAGCTGGAGCTGGACTGCAGCATAGTACTGAACGAGAAAGTAACAAAAGGAAAACAAAGTCAGTACTGCTGCCAACGTGCAGGGCTAGAATCTTTGTACACTATTGGTTAAGAACATAAGATGTCACAGCTGCTATTAAAACCAGTATGTCGGGCCCAGCACAGTAGCCTAGTGGCCGAAGTCCTTGCCTTGAATGCACCAGGATTCCATTCGTCGCTGGATCAATGCGGCCCCAGCCACTGTGGCCCCTTGAGGAGTGAATCATCAGATGGAAGATCTTTCTCTTTGTTTCTCCTTTCTGTACATCTGACTTTCCAATAAAATTAAAAACAAACACCAGTGCGTCTCTTATATGACATGCTTAAAGAAGTGAAGTTCACAGAAGCAGAAGGTAGAGAAAGCAATCCCCAGAGGGTGAGGGAGACACAGAAGTATCTTCAAAGTGTGTGCTTTTCAGTAGTTTGGACACGGAAAAGTTTTTCAGACAGTACACCAACATGAATGTGCTTACTAGAAGATGGTTGAGATGATAAATTCTATTTTGCATTTGTCTAAAACATGTTTAAAGTTTTTCAAGATCAAAAAGCGAAACAAACTGGTGTGGACGTTCGACCTAGCAGATAAGACACAAGGTACGATGCCCACAATCCACTTGGAGCGCTTGGCTCTCCAGCGCAGCTTCCTGTCGAGTGGACCCTGGCGGGCAGCGCACGTATGTAGCGACAGATGGGGTGTGTCTTTATGTACACAGGTGTCCAGTGTTTCCAGCACCATTTACTTGAAGAGTTTTCATTTCTCCGGAGTGTGTCCCTGGCACCTGTTTTTGCAGAAGGCTCCCTAGTAAGTGATGTTTCTTCTGAGATTTCATGTGTACTTGCTAATGCCACTCAGGTTGAAGAACCCCCTTTGGTGAGTCCTGTGGAAGGTCTGGCGGTGAGGAATGTTCGAAGCTTTTTGCTTGGGAATGTCTTCATCTCACATCAATTCCCATCTCATGTGATTGACATGGGTTTTTTTCTCCCCTTCAAGGTTAGGAATTTCTTTTGACCTGTTAGCTTTCTGATGAGCAGTCTACAGTCTAGCAACTTGAGACGCCTTCAGGCTCCACTTGCTTCTTCCCTCTTGCAGCTTCGCACATCTTTAACGTCAGGGAACTTGATTATGACGTATCTTGGATGGGCTGATCAAGCTTAGATCTGCCCTGGGGCCTCTGATCTCTAAGTGTGGGAAGTGTTTTATGCACCCCTTGAATATCCTTCACCCTCTGGCCTTCTCAAGTCCCCTTGTGTTGAACAGGATTTGTCTCCCCCCAAAACTCATGCAAGACATTTCCAAAAGCTCTGGAGTCTTAATGTCAATTGTTGATGGCTTAAGGTCTGACTGTAGGGTTAGGAGCTGGGTCTGGTGGGAGCATTTAGGTCAAGTTCAAGTTCTGGCTCTCTCTCTCTCCACTCTCCTGGCTTACCATGTGGTTCTTCCTCCACATCTGTCACAACCAGTCTCCCTAGATTCAGACGATGGAGCTGCCTCATCCTGGACTGAACGCTGAACTAAACCTTTTCTTTCCCAAGAAGCCCCTTTTGGGTGTCTTGGGAAAAGTAATGAAAAACTGACTAAAATACTCCTGAACACATTAGGTATTTCTCTTTTAGTACTTCTCAAAGTTCTGTAAGTTTTCCTCATTCCTTTTTTTGTTTTGTTTTGTTTTGTTTTTGCTCTCTCTGCTTGTGCATTTTCAAATTGTTTGTCCTGGAGCTCACAGATTGTTCTACTCTCCTATTGGTGCCTGGTATCATGTTTTAACATTTCTTCAATGTACCTATTTTTTGAAGTATTTATTTGAAAGTTAGAGCCACAGAGAGAACGATGGAGAAACAGAAAAAGAGAAATCTTACTTTATCCACCAAAATCAATGACCAAATAAATGTCCTAAATCGAGACTGGCTGCAGGTCAACTGTTGGAGTGTTGCATTTCACCACCAGAGGGCGTGCCCGACCCGGGTTTGTCCCAAATGCAAGGCCTGGCATTTTGCGCTGCTTGCTTCTTCCCCTGCGGGAGCTTGGGGCTGTAGCGATAGAGGAAGCCGGGTGGCTGCTTCTCTAGACAGCCCAAAGGCTCAGTCCGTAGGCGCTGGCTGCATGGTGGGGGCTGTGAGGCCTGACCCCACTAGGTCTTCCCACGGCTTGTAGGTGCAGGGTTTCAGGTCTAAGTTCTCTTTGCTTTCTCAAGTGGATGATGTGGAGATTCCAGTGGGGAGCAAACGACAGGGCAGCTCTTTGTTCCCTGCCTTCTTCAAGGTGTCATTTTTTTACCAACACTCGGCGCTGTGTTCCCATCCGTCTTCCTCAGCTCCATGAAGGCGGCTTATGCCTGGGTGCGTGCCCCAGCCGGTGTCTCTGGAGGAGGTGACCTCATTGCCCATCCTGCTCCCCCAATCTCAGGCTAATTGAATTAGATAACAGTGGAAGCCAGGAAAGCATCCACAAGCACAGACTGGCTCGCAGCAGCAGCACCCACCACCTCACGTGCGTGTGGCCTGCCTGTGCTGGGTTCCGGGTATACCCGGGGTTCGCACGGACGGGACCCTTGCTCTTTGGGAGCCTGGTTCAGGTTTCAGTCCCATAGAGAGGAGTCAGCTCCAGAAGTCCAAACCCAAGAGACTGAGCACCAAAGGGCAGATCAGATTTGCAAGTCCTCTTGCAAACACAGACAGACAAGTGGCATAACCACATCTTCCAGGGAGAGCGGCGGCCCCACCCTCATGTGACCTCGCAGCCTTCTCTTAGTTACTGCGTGAGGTAGAGCGCATTCAGGCAGGAGACGCAGCCTCCTAGCAGAGGGATTTATAGGCCATGCTACCAGTGAGAACTTAAATCTGGAAGAAACTGGAAGAGCCCCCCACCCAGACACACTGGGATGAGTGATTACCCCTGCCAAGCGCAACCAAAGCGCACACGAGGCAGGAAGGCCAGGCTGGCATTGCAGCACTGCCACCTGCAAGGATGGCATCTCTGGCCTCTGGCTGAAGCCCCGGCTGCTCCACTTCCAATCCAGCTCCCTGTTAACACGTCCAGAAAAGCAGTGGAAGATGACCCAAGTCCTTGGGCCCGTTAGCTCACATGGGAGGAAACTCCTCTTGGGTTCTGGCCTCTGCCTGGGTCAGCCCTGGGCCTTGCTGCCCTTTGGGGGAATGAACCAGTGGACAGAAGAGCTCTCTCTGGTCTCTGTCCCTCTGCCTTTCAGATGAATAAATGAATCTTAAAAAAAAAGAAAGAAAGAAACCCAGAAAGCTCCCAGGCTTAGGAGGCCACAAGCTTGCTGAGGCCCTGGACCCTGTATCTCCTGCGTGCCTCCTTCCCATCAGGAATCGCGCAGCCACTCCCCCCCAGGAACTCCATCCCTGCCTGCCACCTGCAAGAAAAGCGAAGCAACCATAGAGTTGTGGCTTCCTAGAGAGCCAGAGATGGGGGTGCGGCGGGAGCCACCGGAAGTCGCGGGGTTTGCGGTTGGACCGTTATCTGGGGCCCGGCGGCGTCCAGCCCCCCGCGTCCTGGTGGCCCGGTGCCCAGGGCAGGCGGCGGTACCCGAGGGCGGAGCCGCGGCTCGAGGCCCCGGTGAGCGGGGTGGGCCCCGGGGGCGGCCAGGGAGGGCTGGGCAGCTCTGGGGGGCGCTGGGCAGTCTCCGGGTCCAGGCGAGGCCGTGACCGTCCGCGGACAGCTCCATCCCTGGCCGGCGGGGACTAAACAGAGGCGGCTTTGGTTGAAGGGGCTGGCCAGCCGCCCTCTTTTAATTTTGTAATAGAATGAGGTTTTTTTTTTAAGCCACTGATACCATCCTAGCTTGAAAGAACACGTTTTGACACCACAGCACTAATAACACAAATTTGGCATCTTTTGCAAAGTGGCAGCCATGTCATGGCCAACCTGTCAACCACTCACTGTTAGGGTCCCTGGGCAGTGTGAAGCCAGCTTTGGAGTTAGCCTGGGCTAGTCTCAGAGCTCTGTCCTTCGGGGTTTTTGCTCCTGGAGTGATTTTAGACTTTGGGAAGTAAAATCCCTGCGTTGGGAATCCGCCTCCCCGGCTTGACTTTCTAGTGAATCTTGCAGCTTGTATATGTAGGGGTTTATTGTTTTTACTTGCAAAGTAAGTGTTGAATTCTGGCCATTTACTGTGGAAACATACTTTAAAGCCCCTCCTCCTCCCACCCTCCCAAAATTTATTTACTTGAAAGGCAGAGTGATAAGAACCTTTTCATCCGTAGTTTCAAGTTGCAACAGCCAAGGCTGGACCAGGCCAAAGCCAGGAGCCTGGAGCTCCCTGTGGTCCCACATGTGAGGGGCTGGAGCCGTCATCTGCTGTCCCCAGTGCAGTGGTGGGAAGTTTGATCAGAAGCGGAGTAACTGTGACTAACTCAGGCACATTGATGTGGTCTGCAGGTGTCCCAAGAGGTGATGTAACCCACTGTGCAACACAACACCCACCCCAAAAATGTTTCTCCACCTCCAGATGAAGTACCAACAAATGACAAAGTTCCTGGGGGTCATATCCCAAAGCACCACTTCATTTAGAACTTGCTTTGTTTTAGACCACTGCACAAACCCAACTGACCCCTCTGTATACAGTCTGCCTCTCTCAGCCTGCCTTCCTTGGAGAGTCCCGACCCGACCAGACCCTGTTCATGCTCAAAGTAGGAAAGGAGCCATAAAAGTGAAGACGGGCTGCGTGGCAGAGGTGACTGTGGGCCAAGAGTCTTGACGTGTGTGACTGAGTCCCCAGGACTGGAGGCAAGCTGAGGACAGGCTGCAGTTCCTGTTGTCAGCAAGTGACTGTGTGCACATTAGCGAGACCCAGTGCCTGCCTGGCAACATGAGCCAGAGGTAGAAAGTTAGCTCAGTGACTCACTGTACTCATCCACTGGGAATGCCCAACACGGTGGTCAGTGGCTAAATCCTCACCTCTGCAAGCCCCTGGAATCCCATATGGGTGCCGGTTTGTGTCCATCCAGCTCCCTGCTTGTGGCCTGGGAAAGCAGCGGAGGACGGCCCAAAGCCTAGGGACCCTGTACCAACGTGTGGGAGACCCAGAGAAGCTCCTGGCTCCTGGCTTCGGATCAGCTCAGCTCCGGCCATTGTGGCCACTTGGGGAGTAAACCAGCTGATGGAAGATCTTTGTCTCTTTCCATAAATCTGATCAGCCTTTTCAACTAAAATAAATAAATAAATCTTAAAAAAAAAAAAAAAAAAAAAACAACTTGGTGAGGGACCAGACCTGTGACATTGTAGGGAGTAGGGTCTGCCGCCACCTACAGTACCGGCATCTCATATGGGCGCTGGTTCAGGTCCTGGCTCCTGCCTGGCTCCTGGCTCCTGGCTCCAGGCTGGCCCAGCCGCAGCCACTGGGGTCATTTGGGGAGTGAACCAGCAGATGGAAGACCCCCACTCCTTTTCTCTCTCTGTAACTCTGCCTGTCAAATGCCAGTAAATAAATGTTTAAAAAAAATTTTTTTAAAAAAAGGCTTGGTGAGAGAATGCGGGCAATGGGTGCTTCCCAAAGAGTTTGTACTGATGGATGCCTACATTGTAAATCGGTACAATCCCGAGGGTCACAGGCATAAATGACACTAGTTCTACTTCAAGAGCATCAATTTCTGGAAAGCAGTAATCCTAAGTTCTGCACAATAAAGTCATATACAAATTTATCCATGTATTATTAACAAAATGGGTTGTTTTAAGAGATAAACAATATTCTCTTGCATGCAGCAAAGCTACACAGATAACTGCCTTTCTCTGCGAAGCAGACGTCACAATTGGATGCTGTGGGTTCAGGATTGAGAAAGTGATGCCTGTTGACTCTACTGAATACGGGAAGGAGTGCAAGTCACGGGGGGAGGATGCTAACATTTAGGTCGGGGTACCAGGCACTGCTCAAGACCCTGACATGTACATAGGCATCCAGTTCTCAAACATAGCTCTGGACGGTAGGAACTGTTAGCACACCTGTTTTACACTTTGAACAGCTAAGACTCAGAAATGAGAGAGTTGGTAGAGAATGCAGGAGCAGCCAGTATGCCCCCAGACGGGCAGCTGGGGTTGGCTGTAAGTAGAAGGAGACCCTAGGGAGAAGGCAGGTCATGCTTTAATGGCAGCCGTGTCTGTGGCCCCAGGACTTCCCAGGACCTCAGGAAGCCCTACAGAGCCTAGAACCCTTGGCCCTGCTGGGGTTCTCTGTTTGCAGGAGCTGGTGGGGTTTGGAGAGCTTGCCTGTTCCCCTGAGCTAACTGTACCCCTGATCTCTTGAGGTCTTATAGATGATGTGCTCCGAGCGCTGAGAAGCCCAGCCAGGATTCAGGGCCCTGGAGAGGAACGTTGGCCAGAAGATGATCATGACCAGGGAAAGCTGGACTCACAGTGCACTGAGACAAGAGGGTCTCCTGAAAGGAAAGGATGAAACCTGGAAATGGGGGACCAGCTTCCAAGGGAGCAACGCCTCCATTTGGGAAACCTCCCACCTGCACTTTAGACAGCTGCGCTACCAGGAGACTTCTGGGCCCCAGGAGGCACTGAGCCGGCTGCGGGAGCTCTGCCGCCGGTGGCTGCGGCCGGAAGCACGCACCAAGGCCCAGATCCTGGAGCTGCTGGTGCTGGAGCAGTTCCTGAGCATCCTGCCGGTGGAACTGCGCACGTGGGTGCAGCTGCATCGCCCCGGGAGCGGTGAGGAAGCCGTGGCCCTGGTAGAAGAGCTGCAGAGGGACCTCGATGGACCAGCACTCAAAGTGAGAGCAACTCGGGCAGGGGAGGGGAAGATGGAAGGAAGAAAAGAATTGAGGCTGGGCTAGAGGGGACCCGGGGTTGTCATTAGTGGTTGGTGGCCGCTAGCAAACCAGTGTTCACTAAAGCCAGTCCATAAACGGTCCAGACCACAGAATGTCTGCAGAGAAATGCTCACTGGGCTGAGGTATTTGGGCATGACTCAGAGTGAGCCCAAGGCAGCGACTGCGTAATGCTGGCAGTGCTGAGCTCGACCCAAGGGCATGAAGAATCATGGCTGAGCAGAAGCACCAGGCAAATTGCTACATCCCTTGTTTCTGGAATGGAGAGGTCAGCCTGGAGTGGAAAAGGCAATGACAGAGTGAGGCTTTCTGAGACCTCCCTGTGTGCTCCTGAAGCCTTTCTGCAGCACAGGGGATTGGCATGAGTTAGCAGTCTCTTAGATGTGTGAAATTTCTCTTACATATGTAGCCAGCTGGAACCTCCTGTGTAAGTCTGAACCGTGATTCAAACTTGGGAGTGGCGTCAAAGACAGGCTTGCTTGTTTTAACCATAAAAATGAAGACTTTCAGAGCCGTGGGTGTCATCAAGAATTCCTAACCTATCCTCGACGGAGAGATTAGAAAACTGAGGCAGAGCAAAACTGAGTGAGTCAGCGAGCTTGGATACCTGCCCAGCAGTGAGGCAGAGGGTCCTGACGCCTCCCCTGGTGTGACGGGTGGAGGGGTCAGGCAGTGGAAGAGGTGTGATTGTTGAACCCGTGTCTGATCTAGAACTAGGTCTGCAGCTAAAACCCATGCCTTTAATTATTGAATATGACTTTCCATTCCCTCCTAATCCATGTCCAAGTCTGGCTTCTGCTCCCAGCGTTTTGTGTGGTCTCCTCTGGGCAAGGTCACCAGTGCCAGGAGTCGGGTTGGAGGGCAGTGCAAAACTGTTTGAGGTGTTTGAGGTGTGTTTCTCTGTTCTCACAGTTCTAGATTGTGGGCAGAAGGAGGTGCACGGTGGTGAGCTGACTCCATTTGCTGCAGGAACCACAAGAGCCAGCTCACTCTGTTCTGCTTGTCCCCAGGTTGCAGTCCCTTCTCAGGACCCGGACCCTCTCCAGGAAGGGGTCAACACTGCAGGGTCCTGCCTTCCCCCTGGGCCCACGGGCCACCACATGGCAGCTCAAGTCTGCCCACATCCTCGGCCTGAGCCGGAGCTGACGAGCCTCCGGGGCCCTCCCCTTGGTACTGACTCTGGCTCCTTCCCTGTACAGGAACCCCTCCCGGTGTCGTTCTCCTGCTGGTCCCACTGTTCTCCCTCTGATCCCGCCCAGGGCCCTCCGACTCCAGGTGTGTTCTCACTGCTACCCGTGGGTTAGTCCAGCCCTGCCCTGGGAGTCACTCAGACAAGATTTGAGGGTCCTGTTATAGCCATTGTTTGCTAGGCCTTGTTCTGAATTTCTGGTGGGTAGGGGTTGTTAGACTTGCAGGGTAGGTAAGAACAGTGGTCGTCTCAGACAGCTTTTTTTTTTCATTCCTCAGAGTCTCCTGCCCCTGAGGTGTCTGCCCTTTCCCAGGAGGAAAACCCGAGAAATCAGTTAATGGCACTTATGCTCTTGACAGCCCAGCCCCAGGTAAGGTCTGTGTCCCAAACGGAAGTGCCCTCTGGCATCCTAGCATTTGGGTGTCCGGTGGTTCCCACTGTACTGGGCAGGAGGACTGCCTTCCCGCGGGGTCTCCTAGTGCAGCGGGGTCTCTGTGCCGCCTCCTGGCCTCACAGTGAAGGGAGCCTTTCCAGCAGAGAGCTGTCGAGCATGGCTTGTCTCACCTGCACCTGTTACTTTAGGAGTTGGTGATGTTTGAGGAGGTGTCGGTGTGCTTCACTTCGGAGGAGTGGGCGTGTCTGGGCCCGATCCAGCGCGCCTTGTACTGGGACGTGATGCTGGAGAATTACGGGAACGTGACGTCCCTGGGTGAGGCCCCATCAGCCCCCGCCAGCGCTGGGAGGGGCTGCCTTGCTTACCTGCATGCACAGTTCACATGCATGTGTGTGAGTGCGTGTGTGCAAGTTTTATAGCTCGCCTTCCCTGTTTTCACCCTTACACAACTGGCTACACAGTTTATACCGTTCTCCGGGCAGCCCTTCCCTTATTTGGGATAAGTGTCATGATGATGCCCTCTGTGCCTGTGGCTGTTCTGGACGTCTTGGCCAAGCCCCAGTGTTGGGCTGAAGGCTCCTTGTGCACCCACTCCTTTCCAGCGATCCCTACCTTCTTGGGCTTCAGGTTGGCTCAGCTCTCGTCACTGTGGCCATTGGGGAGTGAACCAGCAGATAGATCTTTCTGTCTCTGCTTCTCTATATATATCTGTCTTTCCAATAAATAAAAAATAAATACATTTTTAAAAAATTTAAACGACCGCATAGTGTTCAATTGTGTTTCAAACTTCTTTTTTCTAAGACTGGAAGGAGTTTTGTGTGGATTCTATGGATCAACTTGTCTTTCTAATGGATTTTTTCTATAGGTTAATTGCATTCAATTAATAAAAAAGATTTCCTGCGTTTGACTTTTCAGAAATTGCCTTGAAAGCTGCGTCCTCTGCTGTAAAGCTCTCGTCCTCCTAACAGGAGGCAACAAACAGAGCTGCCTCTGAGCGAATGCCTCTCTGTGTCCGACTCCCGGGGCCTGAGCCACCTACTGAAAACCCTGTGTTCCTTCTCCGGTTCTTCCTTGCATCTACATTTTCAGCTTCATTTGGGTTTTTCCATCTGCTTTCTGATCATACAGCCCTTAGGAGTGTGAGTTGTGTGTTGATCCATTTGCAACACCCTGTCAGTGTAGCGTTCTCCTTTGTAGCTGCATTCAATCAGAACTTTCCCCTTTTGTAAGTGTGGAAAGTGTGCCTGTTTCGCATGTCTTCAATTCATTTGAAGTCCCTATTTCCACAGAAACGGGGGCGTGGTGATATTTTTCTTTTTCATTTCCTTTACCAGAATGGGAGGCCATGGCCGAGAATGAGGAGGAGACGGCCAAGCCAGGTGTGACTCAAAGAGCTGATGCGCAGAAAGGCGTGTGCAGGAGGCTGCAGAGCAGCGCTCCCCAGGCCCTGGACTCCAAGGAAGAGTGTGAATGGCAAGCCCTAGCAAGTCAGTGGAGAAATGAAGCGGAGGACAGCCTGGACCCAGCAACAGAGGGCGCCCTCTGTGAACGAGATCAGAGGACAAGGACTCCACCAGAAAAACGGGGCCAGGGCTGGAAGGGATTTGCAGAAAACTTGATGTCTGGGGCAACTATTCCTGAAAGTTTAACAGGTGTCGAAGGAAAGAAATTCTTTAAATGTGATATATGTTTGAAACATTTCAGCAAAATCTCCCATCTCATAAACCATCGGCGAATCCACACTGGTGAGAAACCCCATAAATGTAAGGAGTGTGGAAAGGGCTTTATTCAGCGCTCGAGCCTGCTCATGCATTTACGGAACCATTCTGGGGAGAAACCTTACAAATGCAATGAATGTGGAAAAGCATTCTCTCAAAGTGCTTACCTCCTAAACCATCAGAGAATCCACACTGGGGAAAAACCTTACAAGTGTAAGGAGTGTGGGAAGGGCTTCTACAGGCACTCGGGCCTTATCATCCACCTGAGACGCCATTCGGGGGAGAGACCCTATAAATGTAACGAGTGTGGGAAAGTTTTCTCCCAGAATGCTTACCTCATAGATCACCAAAGGCTTCACAAAGGGGAAGAACCCTACAAGTGCAGCAAGTGTCAGAAAGCCTTCATTCTCAAGAAGAGCCTCATTTTGCACCAGAGAATCCATTCTGGGGAGAAACCCTACAGATGTGATGAGTGTGGCAAAACCTTCGCTCAGACCACTTACCTGGTGGACCATCAGCGACTCCACAGTGCAGAGAACCCTTACAAATGTAAGGAGTGTGGAAAAGTCTTCATCCGAAGTAAAAGCCTCCTCTTACACCAGAGAGTCCACACCGAAAAGAAGACCTTTGGTTGCAAAAAATGTGGGAAGATCTTCACTTCCAAGCCAAGCCTCGTTGACCATAAGAGGATGCACAGCAGAGAGAAGCCTTACAAGTGTGCCGAGTGTGGGAAGGCCTTCACCCAGAGCGCTTACCTCTTTGACCATCAGAGACTGCACAACGGGGAGAAGCCCTACGAATGTAGCGACTGCGGAAAGCTGTTCATCCTGAGGAAGAGTCTCCTGCTGCACCAGAGGCTCCACACCGGGGAGAATCTCTACGAATGTAAAGACTGTGGCAAGGTCTTTGGTTCTAACAGAAACCTCATAGACCACGAGAGACTGCACAATGGGGAGAAGCCATACGAATGTCATGAGTGCGGAAAAACCTTCATTATGAGCAAAAGTTTTATGGTCCATCAGAAGCTCCACACACAGGAGAAGGCCTACAAATGTGAGGACTGTGGCAAGGCCTTCAGTTACAACTCAAGCCTGCTTGTGCACCGGAGGATCCACACGGGGGAAAAGCCCTTTGAATGCAGCGAGTGCGGAAGAGCTTTCAGTTCGAACCGGAACCTTATTGAACATAAGAGAATCCACAGTGGCGAGAAGCCCTATGAGTGCAATGAGTGTGGCAAGTGCTTCATTCTGAAGAAGAGCCTCATTGGGCATCAGAGGATCCACACGAGGGAGAAATCATACAAGTGCAATGACTGCGGGAAAGTCTTCAGCTACCGCTCCAACCTCACAGCCCATCAGAGAATCCACACCGGGGAAAAGCCATATGCATGCAGTGAGTGTGGGAAAGGCTTCACTTACAACAGAAACCTGCTCGAACATCAGAGGATCCACAGTGGGGAAAAAACCTATGAATGTCATATATGCCAGAAGGTCCTTACCTCAAGCAGAAATCTTACGGTGCATCAGAGGATCCACACTGGAGAGAAACCTTATAAATGTAATGAATGTGGGAAAGACTTCAGTCAGAATAAAAACCTGGTTGTGCATCAGAGAATGCACACTGGGGAAAAACCTTATGAGTGTGAGAAGTGTAGGAAATCCTTCACCTCTAAGAGGAACTTAGTTGGCCATCAGAGAATCCACACAGGAGAGAAACCCTATGGGTGCAATGATTGTAGTAAAGTGTTTAGACAAAGAAAAAACCTCACTGTACATCAGAAAACTCATACAGATGAAAAGCCCTGTGAGTATGACGAATCTGAAAGAGAATTCTGTCGCTCTTCAAATATACATCTTCAACAGAAACTCCATACCATAGAGGAGTTCTCTTGGCTACAGCATACTAGTGAGTCCAAGATAAAGACTCAGAAAATCTAGCGTCGTAAGTAAAATAGAATACAGTCCCTGCCTTCTGAGTAACTGGCAGAGGAATAACATATGAAGGGAAGTTAGTGGTTAACCCTTTTATAGGCAGGTGAGTAACTTTCAATCTACAAAAACATGCAATTTTGTGTTGAAAGATACTCTATTCCAGACCGTTTGTTATGACCTTGGAGTGACTGAAAGCTCGGAAGAAACTGGGTTTGTGTCTTACAAGATGTAATGATGTCATTACTAACAAGTAGATGTTATTTCTGAAAATTTGTATAGTGTATATTTTAAAGATAGCATTACTGCTACAAAAAGTCTCATTTAGATGTTATGATGCAGACAGGTCACATGTTGAATTGGGCGGGGCAGGAGTCTGTGGTGGAGGACAGCCAGGAGGATCGCTAACTGGAGTCAGGAGATGTGGGTTTGGTCCTCGCTCTTTCCCCACCTGGAGGTGTTACGTTGTTGTCAGCCTCCGAGCCTCAGTTCGTGTGAGTCAAATGTTGATGTATGCCCACCTCACAGGGCTGTTGTGAGGGTTAAGCGAAAGAAGCTTTGTGAAAGTTCTTTGTGAAATATTCAGTTGTCAATAACATTGGATAAAGGTATTGTCAGCTTCTGGAGCTGCACCGAGTCAGTATTCGGATGAGAGGGATCCCTTGAAGCTCAGAGTTTCCCATTTTGTAAGAGAAGCTATGGTGAATAGGTCACTTTGTAATTTAGCGATTTGGTAGAACTTTAAAGATATAGCAGATGGAAGATGGAAGATCTTTCTGTCTGTTCTCTCTATCTGCCTTTCCAATAAAAATAAAATCTTTAAACAAATCTTTCCAATTAAAAATTTTAAAATAATGGGTGTGAGGGCCTGGCATGGTAGCCTAGTGGCTAAAGTCCTCACTTTGCATCTGTCAGGATCCCATATGGGTGCTGGTTTGTGTCCCAGCTGCTCCACTTCCCATCCAGCTCCCTGCTTGTGGCCCGGGAAAGCAGTGCAGGATGGCCCAAAGCCTGGGGACCCTGCACCTGTGTGGGAGACCTGGAAGAAGCTCCTGGATCCTGGCTTTGGATGGACTCCGCTCTGGTGGTTGCAACCATTTGGGGAATGAACCAGTGGATGAAAGATCTTTCTCTGTCTCTCTTTCTCTCTGTACCTCTGCCTTCCCAATAAAAGCAAATCTTTTTTAAAAAATGATAAGAAAGAGGGATGTGGTCGTAGTTAAGGCTGGATATATGGGAGGGGGATTCACTATACTGTTGGCTGTTTCTGTGTATGTATGAAATCTTCCATAATAACAGATATCAAAAAGTGGGATTTCATAAGTTACTAAAGAATCCTAAGATACCAAGTGTCATAAATAGACACACAAATGCCTATTGATTTCCAATAGGTGTGAAAGGAATTCCATGAAAAGGAATGATTGTTTATTTTTTCGGTGTTATTTAATTTTCATTTGAAAGGCAGAGTTGTACAGAGAAGGAGGGAGAAAAACATCTTGTTTGCGCTGGTTCGCTCCCCAGATGGCCACAACAATCGGAGCTAAGCTGAGCCAATCAAAATCCAGGAGCCAGGAGTTTCCTCCTGGTCTCCCACGTGGATGTAAGATCCCAAGAACTTGAGCCATCTTCTGCTGCTTTCCCAGGCCATAAGCAGGTTACTGGACGAGAAATGGCCAGGACTTGAACTGGTGCTCACATGGGGTGCTGGCACTGCAGGTGGAGGCTTAGCTCACTATGCTATAGTACTAGCCCAGTCTTTTTAAAATAATGGGTGTGAGGGCCTGGCATGGTAGCCTAGTGGTTAAAGTCCTCACCTTGCATCTGTCAGGATCCCATGTGGGTGCCAGTTTGTGCCCGGGATGCTCCACTTCCCATCCAGCTCTCTGCTTGTGGCCTGGGAAAGCAGTGCAGATTTATTTATTTATTGGAAAATCAGATTTACAGGGAGAAGGAAAAACAGAAGGATCTTCCATCCGTCGATTCACTCCCCATGTGGCTACAACAGCCAGAGCTGAGCTGATCCAAAGCCAGGAGCCTTGAGCTTCTTCCAGGTCTCCCACGCGGGTACAGGGTCCCCAGGCTTTGGGCCGTCCTCAACTGCTTCCCAGGCCACAAGCAGGGAGCTGGATGGGAAGTGGAGCAGCCGAGACATAAACGAGCTCCCATATGGGATGCTGATGCATGCAAGGTAAGGACTTTAGCCACTAGGCTACTGTGCCAGGCCCTAAAAACCTTTTGAACAACTGCTGGTAGAGCAACTGGATATGAATAGGGTAAAAATAAAGACAAAGTTGAAAAATAACACTGGGACCTAGGGCCAAGCAGGGAAATCTTAGATGAGCAGACAGTTCCCAAAGTGTACATGGCAAAGTAGTCGATGACAAGATTCCACCAATAGTCACTAGGGAGATGCAAATTAATATGAGATCCACTATAAACCTTTCAGAAAAGAAAAAAAACTACAAATTAGTGATGACACCAATGCTGGGAAGAACACAGAAAAACTGAATCTTTACATTGTTGGGTGTGAAAAATGTTACAGCCACTCAGTAAAAAGTTTAGCAGTGTTTTTCGGAAGCCGATTCTGCACTTGGCATCTTAGTAATGGTGGCCCTGAGCTTTTGTCCTGGAGAAATGAAAGCGCTTACCCGAACGTCCACAGCAGTTATTACCTGTAATAGGTAAAACCTGTAGGTGACCCAGACAACCTTCATCAGGTGGCTAGAACAAGCTGTTGTCTTGCCATCAAGTGAAGTAACCTGTTGGCAGCTGTAAGACTTGGATCCATTGCAAGGGAATGAAAGATGTTGCGTAACAGCGCCAACCTCAGAAGCCTACACACTGGAGGTCTCCATCCACAGAGCGTTCTTTTAAGAGGGGAAGGAGAAATTCGTGGTTGTCAGAGGTGAGGGAAAGTGGGGGCTCCCCGGGGGGGGGTGACTGCTTGGCACCCGGTGGTGAGCATGCCAACCTACCACTGTGCACACAGTGTGGAACGTTCCTGACTTGAGATGTAAGCACTGAGGGAGACAGACTATTGTGTCCTTGATTACAAAATAAAGAATCAACGAATCAAGGAGATGAAGCAACAATGGACATGCAGTGCTGTCAAGGCCATCTGGGGGAGATCTGAATATGCCTGGATACTAGCTGGTGTTGTCATTACTTTTCTTACCTGTGAGGGTGAGGCTGTTAATTTCGATGTTATTATTATGGGATGCCTGCTCAACTAATTTGGCATGAAGCATTTTAGCGTTCACAAGTTTCAAAAACCTGTTTTTAAGTACAGATGGATAAGGCAAACGTAGTTCATTGTCGGCTCCAGGTGTGGGACACAGGTATTTGCCCAACTCGTTTTCACATTTTATGTACCATGCCATGTTTTCGAAATACACTGCTGGGGAGAAGTTATCAGGACTTGCTACAGATTCATGTCTTGTGGCATCCAGGCTGCAGGGGAGCACCTCTCGAGAACCCCGCCCAGCCTGGGCATGTCCCCAGCCTGGGCAGCCTGGGGCGTCCACGCCATCCCTGGGTCCCGAGCTATCACAGACTCCCATCGAGAAGAAAGCACCTCCGAGATTCCTAGAGAGGCTGGCCTGGCGACTTGGGGAGCCGGAAGCCCATCCCGAGGCACTTCCTGTCCGGTCATTGTTCTCGCGCCGGTGGGAGCCGGGGGTCCCGGTCCTGCCAGTGTCCTGGTCCGGAGCGGTGAGCCCCGCCGGGTCCTCCCGGAGGCCCAGGGCGCGCGGGTCGGAGGGAGGAGGGGAGCCGGTCTCGGGCGGCCCGCCGTGGCCTTCCCTCGGGGGTCCCGGCCGTCCGAGGGTCGCGGTGCCTCTCGGCGACGGCCTCCCCGGCTCGGGGACAGCAGGTGCGCGCAGCCCGAGAGCCGGGCCGGCCAGGTGGGCGGAGGCGGCCGAGGGCCACGGCTGGGACGAGGGAGAGGGCTTCGCGAAGGGAGACGTCGTGCAGAATCCGTCAGGGGCAGGGCTAACGGTGCTGCCTCGAGAGACACGCACAGTGTCCGCTAAGTGTCCCTTCAGTGGCCGTGCGGGCCAGGCATGTAATCTCGTCGATAAACACGAAAGCAAATGCAATAAAGCTGCGCCCTTCTCTAATAGAACCTCCGAAGAGGACTAGGAAGAATGCTTCTCCCTCTTCATATTTACTCACAAATTAAAAACAAAACTACTGGCCCCGCCGCGGGAGAGAGCACCTGGTAGCTACGGGTGCTGTGGCTTGGGAGGGTGTTTCTGGAAAGCTATATGACAACACATAGCAACCATAAACTCATTGACCCAGTCACCACTCCCAACCCCGCATTTATTTCAAAAGTAACAGGGCAGCAAAAGGAAAATTTGCACCAAAAAACCTCTGTGAATGGTTATTATCAAGAACAGAAACTAGGGCCCAGCGAGATAGCCTGAGGGACTAAAGTCCTCACCTTGCATGCGCCAGGATCCCATATGGGCACCAGTTTTAGTACTGGTGGCCCGACTTCCCATCTGGCTCCCTGCTTGTGGCGTGTGAAAGCAGTGGAGGACGGCCCAAAGCCTTGGGGCACTGTGTCGGTGTGGGAGACCCAGAAGAGGCTCCTGGCTCCTGGCTTCAGATGCTGAGCACAGCTCTGGCTGTTGCGGCTGCCTGGCAGTAAGTCAATACATGGAAGATCTTCCTATCTGTCTCTCCTCCTCTCTGTATATCCAACTTTGCAAAAATAAATAAATCTTGAAAAGAAAAACCAGAAAGGACTTGCCTTTGAAGGGGTGGCTGGTCACTGGGGCGTGCGTTAGGATTGCCGCTGGCCATGATTTACAATACTGTGTCAGGAGGAGGAAGCCCCACACTTACTCTGCATTCAGATTACTAAGAATATGTGTAAAGTGTGGAAACCGGCATCAAAAACCAAGCCAGGCATGTTGCTGAACAGGGTTAAGTGTGACCTGAAGTGTGTTTTTAAAAGTAAGCAACCAGCCCCAGCGTAGTATCCTAGTGGCCAAAGTCCTCGCCTTGCATGCACTGGGATCCCATATGGATGCTGGTTCTAATCCCGGCAGCCCTGCTTCCCATCCAGCTCCCTGCTTGTGGCCTGGGAAAGCAGTCGAGGACGGCCCAACGCCTCGGGACTCTGCACCTGTGTGGAAGACCTGGAAGACGCTCCTGGCTTCAGATTGGCTCAGCTCTGGCTGTTGCGGCCACCTAGGGAGTGAATTGTTGGAGAGAAGATCTTGCGCTCTCTCTGTCTCTCTTCTCTGTATATCGGACTTTCCGATAAAAATAAAATAAATCTTAAAAAAAAAAAAAGAAAGCAAGCAACTTATGTGCCAGTGTTGCATGTAAATGAGGAGAAAGTTCTGTAGGATTCCCATGTGGACTGATGGAGTGGGTATGACTTTATCTAATTTTATGTGTTTCTGTGTTACTTGATTATTTGAGTGAACATTTATCAATATCAGGTTTTTTTTAAGATGTTTTTTAATTGGGAAGTTAGATTTAGAGAGGAGACAGAGAGAAAGATCTTCCAGCCACTGGTTCATTCTAAGTGGCTGCAATGTCCGGAGCCGAGCCAATCCGAAGCCAGGAACCAGGAGCTTGTTCCAGGTCTCCCACACGGTTGTAGGATCCCAAGCCTTTGGGCCGTCCTCGACTGCTTTCCCAGGCCACAAGCAGGGAGCTGGACGGGAAGTGGAGCTGCTGGGATTAGAACCGGCGCCCATACGGGACCCCAGCACGTGCAGGCTCGCTGGACTCCTGGCAAGTCCCTGCTCCCAGCTCACAAGTGTTTTCTGCTTTCTCAGTAGACTGTTCATCTGGGCCCCGAGAGGAAACTCCAGCAGAAGCTTTTGAAGTTTGGGGATTAGATGGGGTTTGGCCTCAGCTGGGCGTCCTGAGCTCGTGCAGTTCCTCCACTGAACAGAGAAGATGACTGCAGAGTTGAGAGAGCCCTTGGCTCTGACACCCTGGAGCCTCATGAAGGTCAAGGAGGAGAACGAGGAAGAGGAAAGCTACCCGAGTCAGGCAGCCAGCCAGCAAGTGAGTGCTGAGAGCGTCGGCACTCGGGCCGCGGTGGAGGGTTGCCCGCCAGGCCTCGAGGTGGCAGAAGAGGAGGAACAGGTGAGCCGCACCGGGGAAGGGAGCAGGGAGGAGCCTCCCCAGGTGGTTTCGCCGGACACTTCCCACTGCTGCTCACACTGGGTGTCTGGTTGTAGGGCTAGGGCGCCGGCCTTTGGCGTGAGATGTGGTATTTGGTCCTGTCTGACCCAGTGCTTCCCACTGCATTCCTGCGAAGCTTATGGAGTCTGCCATCTGCACTGTGCTGCTTTCTAAGGGCGTCACAATCCACAGGTGGACCTGACTGGCTGTAGTTTGAAAACTCTGCAGGCAGCCCTGCTCGGGGTTCCAGAACACCCACAGCACCTGCTGCCCTGTGGTCTTTATCACTCTGATCTGGAATCCTGGAGTGCACAGAGTGCCTGTGTCTCACAAATTCCCAGGTGATACAGGTGCTGCCAATCTACAGACCACACTTGAACTTTGAAAGATTTGTTTGAAAGAGTGACAGAGGCAGAATTAAAGAAGGTGAATTTCCATCCACTGGTTCACTCCCAAATGGCCTCAGTGGCCAGGTCTGGGCCAGGCAGAACAAGCCCAGAATTCCTTCTGGATCCCCCACGTGAGTGCAGGGACCCAGCACTGAAGCCGTCTTCTGCTGTCTTCCCAGGTGATTCTGCAGGGACCTGGACTGGCTCCCCAGAGCCTTTCTGTAACATCTGTCATTTTGCTTCTTTGATCTTCAGAACCTAGGAAAGTCAACTCCGGAATCTCTGCTGGTGTCCCCTTGTCACAGGCTCACACACAGGGTAGCCTGGATGCTTGAGTGAGCAGTGAGGCCGACTCCAAGGGTTGGGAAAGTGACAAGCTGGCTTCTCTGAATGGGGGGAGACCTTTGTGTCCTCTTCCATTGTTTATTTTACTGTGAGTGGCCTCCAGGAATAGGTGCCTTTGTCTTCCTTCTGCAGGTTGTGATCACCAACTGTCCCCTCCTAAATCACCTCTACCCACTTGTCTCTAGGGCCGGAACATGTTCTGGAACAGGGCAGTAGTCCTGAAAACAACGCAAGATGCCCCTGCTGCCCTGCCCCTCAGCGGTTACTCGTTACCGGGGACCCTGTGCAGGAGCGAGACGCTGGAGAGCCACGGGGGCGGGAACTGTCTCGGTAAGGTTCACCTCACTGTTTCAGAGTGTGCACCCCGGGGTTGGAGAGCTACGGAGAAGGAAGTCTTCCGTCAGCTGCTTCACTCTCAGATGGCCGTACGGCTGGAGCTGGGCTGGTCTGAAGCCAGCAGCTGCTTCTGGGTCTCCCACATGGATGCAGTTGGCCAGACACATGGACCATCCTCTGCTCTTTTCCTAGGCACTTTAGCAGGGAGCTGAATTGGAAGGAGAGCCGCTGAGCTTGCATTGGCACCCATTTTTGATGCCCCTGCTGCAGGTGGTAGCTTTAGCTGCTATGCCACAGCAGTAGCCCCCGGTTTTACCTTTTATGCTGTCTGCTTAGTGGAGACTTCTTTATGTGCCCACAAGTAAACACATGTGCTGTCCATGTGCTTTCTGGTTATCCCGAGTCTGTGAGCCTGCAGGAGAAGCCAGAGCCATGGCAGGGGCGGTGACCTTTTGCGTTGAATTTGAGGGAATGTTTGAAGATATTCTGGTGTCGTGGACTTTTGCACAGATTCTAGAGGCTGTTGAGGATCTGTGTCAAGCAAAATGGTGTCACAGTCCATGTCTCCTTAAGGGTGCTGGTGTCTTACCGCCTGCTGCTCCTAAGCTGAGCCTCAGGGGAGGGCAGCAGAACTGAGCAGTGACCAAGCTTGCTATGGCAGAATGACACATGCCCACAGATCAGGAGTGTGAGGGGTAGGAGTCGGGAGTGCTGCAGGGTGCTCACGGTCTCCTGGAACCCACTCTGCTCCTTGTGAGATTCCTCGGGCTTTGGGTGACCAGTGCCATGCAAAGGTTTCTTGTCATTAATTGTTCCTCCAAGTGTCAGTACCTGCTCTTCCTGATGTCCAGCTTTCTGTCACACTGGGTCTGGCGCATTGCTCCATGTCACTTTTCCAGCTCACATTACCAGAAGATGTACTCGTCCACTCCAAGCGCTGCCCCTTCACTGGAAGGGCTCTCGGTCTTCTGGACACTTTGCCTATTTCTAGTGAATTTGTTTGACAGGTGGAGAGATGGGGAAGAGATTTCCCATTCTGCTGGTTCATTCCCCAAGTGCCCGCAGCAGGCAGAAGTGGGCCACACTGATAGCAGGAAGTCAGATCTTCCACATGGGGTGCCGTGCTACCAGAGCCCTCCCCGCTGCCTCCCGGAGTGTGCATCGGCAGGGGCAGAGCTGGCACTCGAGCCCAGACACTGCATTGTGGAAAACGGGCATTCCAGCCTGCAGCTAAGCAGCTAAGCCAACACCTGCCTCAAACATATCTTTGAATTCTGTCTTCCACAGACTTTGAAGTATACTCTTATAAAACATAATTGCAGGGGCTGGCAGTGTGGCATAGTACGCAAAGCCTCTACCTATGGCGCCCACATCCTATGTGGATGCCAGCTCACTTTCCATTTCCTGTCCAGCTCCCTGCTATTCCAAGGGAGGGCAGTGGAGGGTAACTCAAGTCCTTGGCCCTTGCATCCACATGGAAGACCTTGAGGAAGCTCCTGGCTCCTGTAAAGAAAGAGTATTGATTTCTTTTTTTAAAAAAGATTTATTTTTATTGCAAAGCCAGACATATATAGAGAGATGGAGAGATACGAAGGTCTTCCATCCGATGATTCACTCCCCAAGTGACTGCAAAGGCTGGAACTGAGCCAATCTGAAGCCAGGAGCTCTTCTGGGTCTTCCACACGGGTGCAGAGTCCCAAGGCTTTGGACCATCCTTGACTGCTTTCCCAGGCCACAAATGGGCTGGATGGGAAGTGGGGCTACTGGGATTAGAACCGGCAACCAATGGGATCCTGACACATTGAAGGCGAGGACTTTAGCCACTGTGCCACCACACCGGGCCCAAGAGTATTAATTTCAAACCCTAACAATGTACCTGTGTTCTGGTTAGTCAGGTAAGTTTTTAGTTTATTTCTCCACTATTTCTGTGCTTCTGGGTTTTTTTAGAGTTAGAGCAATCCTACATGTTCCACAAAGGAAAAACCATTTCAGAAAACCAAAATTATAGATCCTGGGTCATTGACCAATTAGTCTTTTTGCCCGAGGAGATTGGAACTTACGCACACAGAATGAACCATAGTTTTCTTGTGTTTAGATCAGATATTTATAAACTATTAAATAACCACTTGCATTGAAATCTCCAAGACTGTAATTGTACCTGGTTCTGTGATGATTATGCCAGAAGACATTGTTGAGATATGTCTCATTACTGGCTGCGGTCACTTTAGTTCCTGTGGGCTTGAGGGTGGGGGTGCAGCCGGGAGCTGAGGTGTCCATTTCCTGGGTGTCTGCGAGGCCCTGGGCTCAGCACGGTGAAAAGAAAGGTTAGAGGTAATTGTGGTAGGCATCAAAGAGACGGGATACTGGACATTCAAAGATGTTGAGATGTTTCATGTAAAAGTTAAAATTTTTAAAAAATAATAAAAGCCAAGAGAGAAGAAAGATGAAGAGGCAGTAGGGGGATGGAGTAGTGAGAAGAAAAAAAGAAAAAGACACAAGGGCAGTGAAACTACAGGAAGAAATACTAGGTTTATGGAGAAGAACCATCATGTGGTGAATGGAAGTGACAAGGACAAGTTTAGTAGTTTCTGTTTGTTGTTGGCACTGCAGCGTTTCTTATCTCTGACGCTTGTCCGTCTTGTCTGAGTGGGATGGAATGTTGGGATTCTGTGTTGGTTTTTTTTTTAAGATTTTATTTATTTTTATTGGAAAGGCAGATATACAGACAGGAGGAGAAACAGAGAGGAAGATCTTTCGTCCAATGGTTCACTCCCCAAAGCGGCCACAACGGCTGAGCCAGTCTGAAGCCAGGAGCTCTTGCAGGTCCCCCACGTGGAAGCAGAGTCCCAAGGCTTTGGGCCGTCCTCGACTGCTTTCCCAGGCCACAAGCAGGGAGCTGGATGGGAAGTGGGGCCGTCAGGATTAAAACCAGCGCCCATATGGGATCCTGACGTGTTCAAGGCAAGGACTTTAGCCGCTAGGCTATCGTGCCGGGCCCCAGAATTCTATGTTCTTAACTACACAGTCCAGTCATGCTGCTGTCCTTTCCCAATAGTGTTTTGTACTTCTTGGACATTCTTGTCCTGCGCACTCCTGTCATTGGTTTAAAGTCATTTTGTGCTGGTAGGAGTGTCCCCCTCGTGCATGCCAGGTTCTCCCTGGGCAGTGGACAGCTGCAGCATGACCTGCACTCACAGCTCCGCTTCTCCCTCCCAGTTGACGCTACCAGTGGAAACACCTCCCTCCCCTGCAGGCTTGCCACCTGCTCCTGCTGGCTCTTGCACCGCTTGTCCTGAGCTTGGTTTAATTCACAAGCATTCAGATGGGGTTCCTTCTACGTCTGCCAGCGTAGATGCCCATTTCGGGTGATAGGACGGTGGACTGTATCTGACAGAAGGGCTCCTCGCATACCGTGAGCATACACAGGCAGTGTGGAGGGCCCAGGGACTAGTGGGGGTAGGACAGCATCAGGCTGCTTTGGTGTGCTCATGGTGCTTCCTGGCACTGTGGCTCAGGCTGTGCCATATTTCAGCAAGGATGACTTTCCTTGGCATAGTGCTAGGCTGGCCCCTTGACATGAGGCTGCGAGTTTGCTGTTCTTTAAAGCTCTCTAATTTAGCTTCTCATCACCATAGCAGCTGCCACCCTTCAGGGTTCATCTCCTGGCCTCCACCGGACCCTCATCAGATTGAAAGTCACCACAGACATGTTCCATACCCTGTGCTGTGCACTTGGCATAGAGTAGCTGTGTTAGTCATGCAGTGTTCAAGGGCAGATACTACAGTATCCCTGTTTGATGGCTTAGAAAGCTCCAGTTCAGAGAGGTTAAGTAGGCTGAAGTCATGCTGCTGGGGTAGAGGCAGAGCGGGGATTTGAAACCACACAGCCTGACCCCAGGACCTCTGGTCTTCACCTCTGTGCTGCTTAACTCCTTGGTGCAGCTGCTTTTGGCCACCCTGCTGTTTTGACATCTAGTGTAATCCTTCCTGGGTGTGCTTGCTCTTCCTTCAGTATCCAGCCTCCTTAGATACTGGCCTAGCAGGTCTTTGGTTACGGGTAGAGAATCTCCCTAATTCACTGGTGGGTTGTAAGTGGATCCACACCACATGGCTAAGGTAAGAAGGCAAGCCTAGGCAGAGGATGGTGGCCTCTGTGATTGGTCTTCACTAGGTCAGTTGTCAGACCACTGGAAGAGCACCAGCTGTGTGCTGGGACCACGGAGCCTGCAGCAGTAAGCTGTGAGTCCAGTGAAGCAAGTCCAGTGCTGGAAAGCCACCAACCCCATGGATTCTTTCCTTAGATAAAACCACGTTATGGAGGCAGTGACCTCACATGCCTCCTGACCTGTGTGACTGGATGACCTGTTTTTTCTGTAACTGGAGAAAGCTAACATCTGCATTTTCTGTGTCTGGTATCAGGTGCTGAGACGAAGAACTTACAGTTACTGGTTCCAAAAACTGAGAAATGTGATGAAGCTGAAAAACCACTCATTGTGACAGGAAGAGTTCAGAGAGCTGAAGGACCTGAGTCGGGAGAAGCCTCCGGAAAGGGGAGCTTGTTAAAGAGGCAGAGAATAAAGAAGGAAAAGAAGGATTTGGGACAAGGCACAGGGAAGGACTGTCACTTACTTCAAAGCCTCAAAGAAGAGGAAGACCAGAAATGCAAGAAGTCTGGAGGGAGATACAGCCTTGGTTCTGGCCCAGCTAGAAACCAGAAAATCCATCCTGGGCAGAAGCCCTTCACATGCAGTGTGTGCGGGAAAGGCTTCAGTCAGAGCGCCAACCTCGTCGTGCACCAGCGAATCCACACGGGGGAGAAACCCTTTGAGTGTCACGAGTGCGGGAAGGCCTTCATCCAGAGCGCCAACCTGGTCGTGCACCAGCGAATCCACACTGGACAGAAACCTTACGTCTGCTCAAAATGCGGGAAGGCCTTCACTCAGAGCTCCAATCTGACTGTGCATCAAAAAATCCACTCCCTGGAGAAAACCTTCAAGTGCAGTGAATGCGAGAAAGCCTTCAGTTACAGCTCACAGCTGGCTCGGCACCAGAAGGTCCACATCACAGAAAAATGCTATGAATGTAACGAGTGTGGGAAGACGTTCACGCGGAGCTCCAACCTCATTGTCCACCAGCGGATCCACACTGGGGAGAAGCCCTTTGCCTGCAACGATTGTGGCAAGGCGTTCACTCAGAGTGCTAATCTCATTGTGCATCAGCGGAGCCATACTGGCGAGAAGCCATACGAGTGTAAGGAGTGTGGGAAAGCCTTCAGTTGTTTCTCACACCTTATCGTGCACCAGCGAATCCACACGGCGGAGAAACCCTATGACTGCAGTGAATGCGGGAAGGCCTTCAGTCAGCTCTCTTGCCTTATCGTCCACCAGCGAATCCACAGCGGAGATCTTCCATACGTGTGTAATGAGTGTGGGAAGGCCTTCACATGCAGCTCGTACCTGCTCATCCATCAGAGAATCCATAATGGGGAGAAACCCTACACATGCAGCGAGTGCGGCAAGGCCTTCCGGCAGAGGTCGAGCCTCACTGTGCACCAGAGAACCCATACTGGGGAAAAGCCCTACGAGTGTGAGAAGTGTGGCGCAGCCTTCATTTCTAACTCGCACCTCATGCGCCATCATCGAACCCATCTGGTTGAGTAATAAGTACAAGAGGAAGCCCTCTCACCTTTGGTGGGAACCTGCTAGCCCCCCCAATGAGACACCCCTTTGCTCTCTGCTAGAAACAAAGCCCGTGGCCTTGCGGAGTTACTGTTTTCAGGAATGTAGCACAAAAGACAGTCATTTCAGAGGCTGATTTAAAAATAAGCACTAAAGGCAAAGACCACACTTGAGCTGGAGCCTAAGCACTTACATTGTCTGAAACTGCATGTGGCTTCCTGAGGAATGAGTGAGCCATACAAAGCTGACTGATAAAGATCCTATTTGAAGAAAGGTCTTTTTGCATAACTTTGTGTTTTAAAATTCTGGTAATTGTTTAAACAACACCAGACAGATTGATGAATTCTGAAGTTTTGAACCTTATATTCTGTCCAGTGTTTCAGGTTAAACAGTTTCTATTTAAGGAAACCACTTGGGGTAGCAATTCAGCAACTCCCCTATAAAAATGTACAAGCTCTCCATTCCCTAGGTAAGTTCTTAAATAACCAGTCAAAGCAAAACCTGTTAGCCACCTGTCATTCCTAAAGTAGATAAAAATAGAACACGGTCTTCTCCCCTATGTGTGCACCTCCTAAACCTTGGGACTTAAAGACACGGAGACTTCTGTGGATCTTTTCCGACTGTCCCTCAGTCTGCCTGGCCAGCACGCAAGGACTGACGGAGACACACCCTAGCTGCAATCATTGGCTAAGACCAACAACTCCGTACCACTCAAGTCCCCAATTCCCATCCCATTACGTTTGGGTGAGACGCAACCCAGGGCCCCTTTCCTGGATAGAAGAGTCAGGGTAGAGCTTGCTTGGTGACATGCCCGGGTTGTCCCTGCTTGTTCTGCCCAAGCCCAGCCAGGGATCCTCATGTGGGTTTCATTCTCACATCTTGGGTAGTGTTAGGAGAAGCTGTGATGCCCTTCTAGTCCTGAGAAGACTAGGAAGGGAAGTGGAGGGAGGGAGGAGGCAGAGTTAAGGTCTTAGTTTTCGGGGAAGCCTGTGGGTTTTGGAATAAGCAAACTTACAGGGAAGAGACTAAGGTTAAGATGATTTTGTTGCTATTGAGCATTTATTCTCGGGAAAATTGTTGATGTGTGAAACTATGCAATGGATACTGTTAGGTGATAATATTGCCTTGTATTTATGCAAAGCTTGTATCATTTGATGTATGCTTTTGTTGTATAGAATTACCATACCTGGCAGTTATCTCCTGCTTTTTTTTTTTTTTAAGATTTATTTATTTGATTACAAAGTCAGATATACAGAGAGGAGAGACAGAGAGGAAGATCCTCCGTCCGATGTTTCACTCCCCAAGTGAGCCGCAATGGGCCGGTGCGCGCTGATCCGAAGCCGGGAACCTGGAATCTCTTCCGGGTCTCCCACGCGGGTGCAGTGTCCCAATGCATTGGGCCGTCCTCCACTGCTTTCCCAGGCCACAAGCAGGGAGCCGGATGGGAAGTGGAGCTGCCGGGATTAGAACCGGCGCCCATATGGGATCCCGGAGCATTCAAGGCGAGGACTTTAGCCGCTAGGCCACGCCGCCGGGCCCAGTTATCTCCTGCTTTCACAGAAATCATTACCTCAGTCCTCTGTCACTGTCAGAGGTTTGACTCATTTGCTTGAGAGTGGTTGTCTGACACGAGGCCATTGGTAACCAGTGGTGGACCTTAATCCAGCCTCCCTTCTGCCCTGCTGCTTACCCAACTGCCCATAGCCCCCGCTCAGACGAGTACAAATGTGGAGCCTTGTTTTCTGTCAAGGAATTGAGTTCAGGGTATGTCGCAGGCCCTGAGGCTGGAATTCAGAACTCCTGATCTCTGTTTCCAGCCCATTGCACACATCTGAGTGTGCAAGAGCCTTTGTTATAAATCAGCCACCTGCTGAAACTCGGAAGGTGTGCACATTGCTTGTGTCATTTCTGTAAGACTGAGTGACATGAAATCAGAATGCACAGCAGGCATGCATTAGAAATGTCATTGATTTTCTGAACTTTTGTTTTTATTCAGATCTTGTCAAAACATGCAGCTTTTCTCATGGAGGAACAGATAAAAGGATTCAAAACTAGGAATTCAAACCCACTTCCACCTGACTAGGGGTAGAGAGACCCCCGGGATCAAGCCATCCCTGTCTGTGAAGGATAAGAACAGGTGAGGTGTTCTCCCTTAATACCTCACAGCTTGGGACGTGAGGAGTGCAAGTCTGAAGGTTTAGGGCAGCTCCATGACCTTGACCAACCCACTAGCAAGAGGCCGGAAGTGTATTTTTCTCAAAAGTGACAGGTAACAGGTTAGCAGTTCTAGTTTCACGTCGTCTCCGTCCTCTCACAGAGCCAGGAGTGGTTGAGGTGTGCTGGCAGAAGCTTCTGTAAGTACCTAGGCACTTGAGAAAAGCTCAAAGGGGATTCTGAGTCCACTCCCAGACCTCAGTATTTTTAAAACTCTGGAGAAGATTTCAGTGTGCAGCCAGGGACTTGAGCCACCAAGGAAGGCCTGCGGGCCAAGAATGTGTCATCAGAGATGGGGGGCTGGAGGGGAGGCGGAGCTGCAGGATAGGAATCTGTTTGCGCAATGTTCTCTGTGTGCACAAAGCGAGACACCTTTGGGTGTTAGGATTCTGAGGCCCAACTTTTGTATATTAAATGCACATAGCAGACAAATTATTTGTATGAACAAACCAGGCCCTGTGTGACATATCTATAAGTGTGTATTAGGGCTTTGCATATTTGTGCTTGTATTTCATCTTGGGATCTGAGTTTTGCACGAATCTTTATCAAGGTTCAGGACCTTCGGTCCTTCACAAACCTTGTAATGCAAGTGGATATACCCAGCTGATAACTTTTTTCCAATTCAGTCCCGGCCCTCAACATAGGTGGCAGCCTGCTGTAGGCTTTCCGGCTTCTGTCAGGGGAGAAACGAGTCCTCCTGTCTCAAGTGGCTCAGGTTCCTGGTCTTTTGAGTCATTCCCCCTCTCTCTTGGCTGGCCTCACCAGAAGTGGTTGTATCCTCTGGGGCCCTGGCCAAGGGCTCTGTGTTGTGGGGCTGGTGAGCGGCAGTATCTCCCTGAGATGAGACTTAACAGTTGTATGTGACATGGGGCACAGACATGGGAAGCTGATAGTGAAACTGGGCAGGTGCTGGGAGAACACAGGTTCTTGGAAAGACTGAACCCACCCTCCTTTTTTCTTTCATTCCCACGCAAGCACAACTAGCTGTGAGTTCCTCCAGGCTCAGGAGGAGGTGTCTGGGCACCACTGCTCTGGACCCCGTCTGCCTGGGCAGTTGTCATTGCCTGCATACGTTGCATTTCCACTTGCTGTTTTCCTGAATTGTGCGTAACCATTATGGGGCTGCAGCCCCTTTGGGAGCCTTGTGGAAGTCGTGGATGCTTTCCCCGAAGCAGTGCACATTGCACATTGAATTTTGTGTGTGTTTGCGTAGCCATAGAAACTCCACAAAGCCAAGGGTCCTAGTCTCACCTGGGGATGTAGGACCAGTGACAATTCAGAAAAGACTGGAATCTCTAAGAATGTGACCCAGACACATAACCTTTAAGCCCTACCACCTGGAGCACCAGACTGGATACACAGAAGGCATTTCTGGTTGCCTGTGTATCGTATTATGCAGTCTTCCTGTACCAAATGAGTTACTAACCCAGTTCTTGGGGGAGGGCGGCTTTCTGAGCTCTGTCCAGCCTGCAGTTTGAGTTCCTTGTGTTTTTTTCTGTAGCCTGAGGCACTTCTCTGTGCCTTGTGCCCACCTTGCTCAGTGCCTGTCATGTCCCAGCACCACTGCCTACCCAGTCCTCTTCTCACTTTTAAGTCTTTTTTTTATTAATTACATTGCATTATGTGACACAGTTTTATAGGTACTGGGATTCCCCCCACCGCTCCCCAGACCCTCCCCCCATGGTGGATTCCTCCACCTTGTTGCATTACCACAGTTCAAGTTCAGTTGAGATTCTTTCATTGCAAGCATTGATTCATATTTCATCGCTGAGAAACTTCTCATCACCCTGAAACCAAGGATATAATAAGAGATTCAGAAGTATAAAAAAAAAAATCAGGATGTGGATCTGGAGGCTTACTTTATGCCATAAAGTGGGAAAATATCTGAATTCAGAATTGTGTCTATAGTACAGTTGATTCCCTCATGCTATTATTACTTGTTACATGTACTGTTAAAACCTATTACCCGAAAGAAGTAATAAGAAAGTGATTTCAATGAGTTGGTCACAGCCATAGCGATGATACATTCCAGAGCTTAGACTCAAACTTCGGTTCCCTAAATGGTCAGATGATGGTTAAAGGAAATGGTTGGGGATAATTTCCATTTTTCTGCAAGGAGCAAGAATTTTATGATTGTGAAAAGTTTTATTTCCATATTTAATTTTATTATATCAAGAGTCAATACCCCGTAAGATGTTAGATGTACCCCTCTCTTTCTCCTGCCCCTGCTTCCCTGCCTTTGACATAATCCAGTCTGATCATAAATTCAATTCTATAACCATAGTTGGACTTTTATTTATGGATGTGTCTGGAAGTGGAAAATGAACTGCATGAACATTGTTATCATTTCGTGAATCCTGTTCACTGCAGATTTTAATGTGTTTTGTATTTCCTCTTTGAAATGGCTTTTTGTCTTTACTGAAGTTTCTAGTTGCCTTTTGTTGGGTCCTCTCTCTGCCCCCTGTGTATTTTTCTTCCAGAAAGCTCGGCCTTTGCTATAGTTCGGTTTTGACACCTTTTCTGTTTGCTTCCCTGTTATGCTGGGCTCCGTTGTTTCTGGAATCCATGTCTTTTTGCTAACTTCCCCCCTTTCACTTCATCTGTTCTTCAAATCATTTACTAAGAAAGAATACTTAGAAGGAAAAATTACATCAGTTTTTAGATGTGAGCCCATACTTGAGTGGTAGTCTGACTGAATCTGGACTTTGACTTTGGAAAATATCCCTAAAAGCTTATAGACATCGCTTTGCTGACTTACAGCAGCCTGGTTGTTAATGAGCTGTCTGATTCCTGTTTCTTTGACAGTCAGTAAGCAGGCTTTTCATTATAGTGGCCTGTGCCTTCACTCCCATTGCTGGAAGCTTTGAAAGTCTCCTTCTGGGGCAGGTGTTTGACGCAGCAGTTTAGACACTACTTGGGGTGTCCACATGCCGTATCGGGATGCCAGCTCTTCCACTTCAGTTGCACTTCCTGCTGAGGAGGCAGCAGGTGATGGCACCGGTCCTCGGGTCCTGGCACTCGTGGGAGCCCCGGATTGAGTTTCAGCTTCCTGATTTTGGCCCAGCACAGCCTTGGCTGTTATAGGGCATTTAGGAAGTGAGCCATCAGATGGAGGGAGATTTTCCCAAATAGAGAGGATTTTTAAATGATAACAATTCCCCTTTTTATTTTTGATATATGTAATTCCCTACTGTACTCAATGGAATTTTGGGGTTTTTAAATTGTTTTATGGTACAGTTTATTAGGCACTAGGGCTTCGCTCTGTTCTCCAACTCGGTGGAATTTTTAAATATAGCAGTTCGGGTGTATCTGCTCTTGGAAATGTTGTTAGCTGTGTGACAATTCCTCCTTTACCTTTTTGTTGTCGTTCTTTAAACCCTCAACTGCTCTGTTTCCATTACTCCGTCTTGTGCCACTCTAAGAACCTTGTTTTCTGGCCTTTCTAGTTGATTGTTAGTTCTCAGAGTAATATAACAGCTAAGAGCTCTGCTGTCTGATTTTTCCTCTGTTGTAGCACATGCTTCTCCTGTTAGAAATATCTTTCAAGTCTCTGAGTATTCTCCTGAATTCCCTTATGTGCATACTGTGTTTACCCCTGGGTTCTTTTTTGTTTTGTTTACTCTGGGAACATTCCTTAAATATATATGTATATCTTACTGACATATATTCATACATATAAGCATGTTTGTGTATATTAAACACCCACGTGAAATCTCTTTTTAAAAAGATTGGTTTTTATTGAAAAGGCAGATCTACAAAGAGGAGATGTAGAGAAAAAGATCACCTAGTGATTCACTCCCCAAGTGGCAGCAACAGCCAGAGCTAAGCTGATATAAAGCCAGGAGCTTGTTCTGGGTCTCCCACACGGGTGCTGGGTCCCAAGGTTTTGGGCTGTGCTCGACTGCTTTCCCAGGCCACAAGCATGGAGCTGGATGGGAAGTGGAGCTGCCGGGATTAGAACCGGCGCCCATATGGGACCACGACATGTGCAAGGCAAAGACTTTAGCCACTAGGCTATGGCACTGGGCCTCCCTTTTAAAGAGAGATTGAGATAGCAAAGCACTCATCTGTGAATGTGGGCAGCCTTACAGGTAGAATTGCATCTCCCTCAGTTCAGTGGGTGGGGTTCAGCACCCATGATGACCTGAAGGAAAGCTCTAGGGCAGCCCCATGTGGAGCTTGGCATCATGTGTCCCTACTGGTGTCTTCTGTGTGATGGGGGAGTTCAGGGGCTCAATTGGCATGGGAGGGAGTGGAGGTTTCCTTGTGCAGGGCAGAAACTGCTAGAAACCACTAGCTCCTGGTACCTCACCAGCTCCATGCCCAACTCCTGTCAGTCTCTGGCCGCAGGCGGCCCTAGTGCTGGCGTGGTTGGCAGGGGCTGGCAGGAGGCACCTTTCCATCCACCCTACTGGGCATTAATGTGTGTATCTGAAAAGCAGGATGTCACAGAAAGAGAAGAGACACAGCGATGTTCCATCTAATTCCTTACTTGAATTTCCACAACAGCTAGGTCTGGGCCAGGCTGAAGCCAGCCACCAGCAACTCCCTGTGTGTCTCCCGTGTGGGTGGTGAGGACTGAGGTGGCCCAACAGTTATCTGCTGCCTCCCAGGGTGATTCTCAGAAAGCCAGGTGAGAGGTGGAGGCTTGATTTAAACCAGCAGCCCTCTGATGTGGCGTTCAGTACGGGGTAAAGGCACCTCAAGCAGGGATTTGTATGCTGCCCCACAGTGCCAGCCCCCTGTTTACTGGCAGGTCCTGTGGGCAGCACATGGCCTGGACTTCCATCCTGTACCTCTTAGGTGCAGGGGTCGGAAGAACGCAGCAGATCTTCCCTTTGCGCATATGGTCATGTGTATGTAACATGTGGTACTTTCATGGTGGGTGCTGATCTGTGCAGATACTAGGTTAGGGTGACTCAGCATTCCAAACATTTCTGGATGGGCGTGTCCCCTTTACTACAGCAGGGTGGTGGAGTCACTTCTGCTATGCCCAACCTAACAGGTGAGAGGTGCGGCAAGGCTAGTTTAACCCCCAGCACCACAACTTTGGCTGACCCCAGTAAAAATGTTTTCTAACTAGGAAAAAAAATGTCTAGTGGACCGCAATGTGGCTTCTCATGTGGCGACTGAGGTCTGCCCTCCTGAGTCAGCACTCTCTGGTCCTGCCCTCCCAACCACCAGCCTCTTTGATGAGGTCGGAAGGGGAGTGTACATCCACGCGGGACCTCCCCACCCAGGTCCCAGGTAGAGATTTACAGCGAAGGAGCTCAGGGGGCTCGTGGCCTCCAGACCCCTGGCCCTGGGCTAGACATCCCATACCAACAAGACAAGGAACTTTAGCCCACAGGAGGGAGACTGCGCATGCGGGAGGCTATAGCCTGACGGCGTGTCGTCATCCAGGCACTGTGGAGGGCTCAGCTTAACACACCTGCAAGTTGCAAAGCAAGACCAAAGCATCCCCACGGCCCCGCCACCCATTTCAAACCGTGGGGCCTTGCCCACACCCTGAGCTCCCTCCAGGCATAAACAGAAACCACCCCGCCCCCGCCAAGGGTGGCAAGGGGAAATATCCTGGGGTAGGCAGCTTTGCAAGCCCTCCAGGGGTGCTGGGGTGGTAAGCAGGGGGCCTGAGCCCACCCAGCAGAGAGGCACCGCCCCCTTCCGCTTCCCCGGGCGCGCGGCGGCGCAGGCCGATTACGTCAGCGGGATCCGGGCCAGGCGCCCTTGGCTGAGGCTCCGGGCAGAAACCGGGCAGGGGCCGGGCAGGAGCCGGGCAGGAGCCGGGCAGGAGCCGGGCAGGCAGTTCGGCATGATCGGCTGCGGGTTCCTCCTGCGCGCGGCGGCGGCGGCGCGAGCCTGCCGGGTTCTGGCGGCCTGCGGCTTGAGCCGGCGCCTGCTGCACGCCAGCCCGCGAAGCGCGGCTTTCGCCAAGGAACTCTTCCTGGGGAGAATCGAGAAGGTGAGGCGAGCCCCGGGGTGGACCCCTGCTCGCCGGCCGCAAGCAGGGCCGGGGGCGGAACTTTGTCGGAGTCCACACGCCCGCCCGGCAGGTGCTCCGGAGGGCGGATTCTGAACCCCCACCCCAACTCCGGCTTCTTCCCGGGACTTTGACCTCCCCGACGCTCGTAGGACTTTTTGGGAACGCCTGGACGAGGGGGCCGCTGAGCATCGCTCACCTGGGCTGCGCGGGCCCGGAGCGTGCGGGGGTGGGTTAGGCGATCCGCCTGGGACGCTGTTCTGTCACCTGCTGCCCCCCCACCCCCGCCAGGTGCTCCACTGTTACCTGCCGCACACCCCACCCCATCCTGTGCTCCACTGTCACCCGCCAGAGTCCCTGTACTTGCTCTGCTGTCACCTGCCGGACCCCCACCCCCGGGGGCTCCGCTGTCAGCTGCAGTGGTCAGGTGGGAGGCTGGTTGGCTGTCTTCCTGCTGCTGAGTCCCAGCGACTCATCCTGCCTTGGGGAGAGTCACAGCTGCTCCCTCAGCGACGGCTTTGGTTAGATACCATCTTGGTTGGAAGATTTAGAGTTGATCTTTGGCGCTGTGACTTTGAACCTGGTCTCTAAATGGAGCTCCTAATGGATGCATGCCCCTCACGCGCGCCTAGTGGGAGAGCCCGTGGAAATGTAACTACAAGGGGATCTATTCATTTATTCATCTGTCTGCACATTCTCCCAGAATGCCCATAGTTTCCAGAGCTGGGAGCCACAACTCAATCCAGGTCTGGGCTGAGCCCCCTCACCCCAGCCTTCCGGGTCATGGACACGCGGCTGCGTTGGTCGTTGTCCATCCCAGCAGCTGGAGGCCCATCCACCTGATCGCAGCCTCAGGCCACGGCTAATCTATGAGCAAGTCGTCTGTTGTGTTGGGAAGCCGACCACTTTCAGGCCCACGTGCAGCCTCTCCCGCGCGTCAGGCCTACACCATCTCATAGCATGTCTGGGCTTCAGCAGGGACGTGGCAGGACGCTGAGCCTCAGTGAGGACACCTTTCCAGGGACTGAGTGTTATCCTGTGCCCTAGGTTGGGCCTGGGTTAGTGAAGGAAGTGTCCTAGGATCACTGCAGGCTTGGGCCCAAGAGGACTGGGCCCTTCCTCCCTGGGAGCAGCCTCAGGCCAAGCCACCTGGCTTCCTCTGACTGGCCTCCATGGCTTCTGTTCTGGGGTTGTGTGACCAGCAGGCCCCACCGCCTCACAGCTGCGCACACTGCACTGCGGCCAGGCCTCGGGCCCTGGCACCAGTCTCATTTGAAGGGGTCTGACTGTTGGTGTCCAGGCACCTGAAGGCCACCAAGTAGCCAGGCTGTCTCTGTTCTCCTGTTTTCTGCCCTCTTGGTGTCAGTGGTCAGCCCCTCCCGGGCCCATTGCCCAGCTGACCAAGGAAGCTATGAAGGAAGAGGAACGGGGCACCTGTCTCTGTTGAGCAGAGAGGGCTTGGTCCCAAGTGCTGATGGCTGTGCCTGCATCTGGACGAATTGGGGAGCCCATTTCTGGAGGAGACCAGTCAGGCAGCTAAGGAGCTGTGCAGAGGCTGGGTGAGGACCCCCGTGACGCCTGGCAGCTTGTGCTGGGTGCCTCCAAGTCCGCTTCCTGGACTGCCGCTGGTGCAGGGGTGGCTAGCGTCCTAAGGCCAGAGAGGCTTGTGATACAGTGGAGCGATTTCCGGGGCCATCGCTTTCCAGGCCTGAGGTGGGGCATCAGCAGAGCCAGAACCTGAGAACAGTTAAGGAGTTCCTGCTGGTCTCGAGCACATGAGTTTTTTTTGTTTGTTTTTTAAGATGTTATTTTTTTTTTTAAAAGATTTATTCATTTTATTACAGCCAAATATACACAGAGGAGGAGAGACAGAGAGGAAGATCTTCCGTCCGATGATTCACTCCCCAAGTGAGCCGCAACGGGCCAATACGCGCCGATCCGAAGCCGGGAACCTGGAACCTCTTCCGGGTCTCCCACGTGGGTGCAGGGTCCCAAAGCTTTGGGCCGTCCTCGACTGCTTTCCCAGGCCACAAGCAGGGAGCTGGATGGGAAGTGGAGCTGCCGGGATTAGAACCGGCGCCCATATGGGATCCCGGGGCTTTCAAGGCGAGGACTTTAGCCGCTAGGCCACGCCGCCAGGCCTAGAGGTTATTTATTTTTATTGGAAAGGCAAATATACAGAGAGGAGAAGAGACAGAGAGGAAGATCTTCCGACTGATGATTCACTCCCCAAGCGGCCACAATGGCTGGAGCTGAGCCAATCGAAAGCCAGGAGCCAGGAGCTTTTTTCCAGGTCTCCCACGCAGGTGCAGGGTCCCAAAGCTTTGGGCCGTCCTTGACTGCTCTCCCAGGCCACAAGCAGGGAGCTGGATGGGAAGTGGAGCAGCTGGGACACAAACCAGCACCCATATAGGATCCTGACAGATGCAAAGTGAGGACTTTAACCCCTACGCTATTGCGCCAGGCCCTCACATGACCTTGAGCCTCAAAATTACCTTCTAAGATAAATAAGGTCATCTGGAGAAGAGAAACTGCAAGAAGGCGATGGTGCTGGTCCCGCCTGCAGGAGTGGCTGTGCCTGCTGGAGTTCAGGTGCAGCTGACTCTGGCCCAGACCCCAGCATGCTGAGCAGCAGGAGTGGCTATCGGGGCTGGGAAGAGACTCCCAGATCAGATTGGACAAGCATGCTGTGCTCCTGTGGGTGGTAGCGGTGAGGCACAGTGGCTGATGGAGAACTTGCCCCTCCCGAGGCACTTTTCTCATTCTGTCTTCCACAGTTCTCACAGGGAATTTGAGTAAAATGGAAGTGGGTACAGTGAAGGGGTTTGACGGTGGAAACAGTTAGCAAGCAGCAAATCCAGGAGCTTCGGGAGCTGCTGCTTTGATGGGACAAGCCTCATTCCTGCCACTGATAAGGAAGGTGGTGAATGCGGAGGGAGGTGGCCCTGGGAGGTGCTGGATCTTATGCGCTTGGTGAAGTCCTCTTGGTAGTTTCTTCAGTGGGTCGTGTCCTGCTGGCTAGATGCGGAGTTCAGGATGTCTTTCCTTCTCTTTTTCCGGTGTTACTGGGAGTTGCTGCCTGTTCGATTTGCAGGGATTAGCGTTGTAACCCTGCAGATTAGGCTGCTGCCTGTGACGCCAGTTCCAGTCAAGGCTGCTCTCTGATCCGACTCCCTGCTGTTGTCATTGGGAAGGCAGCAGGAAGATGGTCTCCGTACCTGGACCCTTACCAGGGTGTGGGAAGCGTAGGTGGAGTCCCAGGCTCCTGTGCCCAGCCCTGGCTCTTGTGGTCGTTTGGGGGGTGAACTTGGGGGTGAAAGATCTCTCTCTTTTTCTCTCCCCTTTGTGTGTGTGTGTCTTCCTTTCTTTCTGTAACTCTGCCTAGCAAATAAATAAATATTCTAAAAAATAACTTCTCAATAAATGTTTATTGTTTTTTTTTTAGAAAGAAGTTTTTCCATTTCCAGAAGTTAGCCAAGATGAACTTAATGAAATCAATCAGCTGGTGGGACCGGTGGAAAAATTCTTCACCGAAGAGGGTATGTGTGTCTTTCCTGTGCGTCTCGGACCGTGACGGGAGGCGAGGATGTTGGTGTTTTAGTAGAAGCAGCACACCCCGGGGAAGCCCTCTTGGGTGTCGTGAGTGACACACGGGTCAGTCCTGCCTGAGACTCTGCTTCGGCGGTCATAACTTCCAGTTCCTCGCTTCTTGATGTGTCTGGTAAAGGGCCCTGCGTGAACATTTCCACGTGTATTGCAGGCTGCAGTAAGATAAAATGAAAACAGGAAATACAATAAAACTGAGTAACTACAGAAATGAAGTGCAGAAAGCTGAGGACACATGCAGCCCGTGCCCGTGGCTCCTGCGCAGTGAGGGTGTCATGAGTGTTGCATGTCTGTGGGAGCTCTCTAGGAGGCGGTCAGGGTTTGAGGACTTGCGGCCCTCGAGACCATTGAGTTCCTCGCTTGGCATCTTTGGGGTCCTCCCAGTAGAGTGTAAGGCTGCTCTTGCAGCCGCCACTGCCGAGTTCCCTGATGCGAGAGTCACAGCGCCACTTTCCCAGCAGTGAGGAGCCCAGAGAGCTTTGCTTTACGTGGGTTTTGCCCACCAGTGTTTGGCCTGTTCAGAGTTAAAACTGAGACATTTAAAAACCACACTCGGGGCTAGGGCTCTGGGGTAGTGAGTTAAGCCAGTGCCTGCAGCATGAACATCTTACATGGGCACCAGATCCAGTCCCAGCTGCTCCACTTCCCATCCAGCTCCCTGCTAATGCGCCTGGCAGTGCGGTGGAGGATGCCTCAAGTGCCTGGGCCCTTGCACCCATGTCAGAGACCCGCAAGAAGCTCCTGGCCCCTGGCTTTCGATCGGCTCAGCTCTGGCCGTTGTGGCCATCTGGGGAGTGAACCAGCAGATGGAAGATCATTCTGTTTCTCACACTCTCTGAGATTTCTGCCTTCCGCACCCAGTGTCACAGCGCTGCGGGAGAGGACCAGGGTTGCTCGGTCAGCAGCAGTCCTGTCGCCGAGAAGATCCCTCTGTTGACACTGTTTGGCTTTCAGCCCTCAGTGGTTTGGCTCCACTCATTCTGGCTTACTTGTTTCCTAGAGAAATGGTTGTGTTCACTTATATTGTATTACCACAGTTCATAGTAGTTTAATCAAAATATATCTTCTTGGCAGTGGACTCACGAAGAATTGACCAGGAAGGAAAAATCCCGGATGAAACGTTAAAGAAATTGAAGGATCTGGGACTCTTTGGGATACAGGTCCCAGAAGAATATGGTAAGTCGACTGGCTTGGCTCTTAGGGACACACTTCTGCATCTGTCCACAGGAGGGTGCTGTTGAGCAGGGGCTATTAATCCCAGCACCTCCACTACTTTGCTAGGCCACAAGCAGGGAGCTAGATGGGAAGTGGAGCAGCCAGGACATGCACTGGTGCCCAAATGGGATCCTGGTGGATGCAGGGTGAGGATTTGGCCACTAGGCTATTGTGCTGGACCCTCTTCCTTCACTCTTAGAGTTGTGATTTCCAGCTGGGGGCAGTCTTGCTGCTTGGCGGAGATTTGGTAGTCACCGCTGTGGAGTTGGAATGAGGTTTGAAATTAGCATTGGTGGGCCCAGCGCAATAGCGTAATGGGTAAGGTCCTTACCTTGAACGTGCCAGGATCCCATATGGATGCCGATTCTAATCCCAGCAGCTCCACTTCCCATCCAGCTCCCTGCTTGTGGCCTGGGAAAGCAGTGGAGGACAGCCCAAAGCTTTGGGACCCTGCACCCACGTGGGAGACCTGGAAGAAGTTCCTGGTTCCCGGCTTCAGATTGGCGCAGCACTGGCTGTTGCGGCCACTTCGGGTGTGAATTATCGAACGGAAGATCTTCCTCTCTCTGTCTTCCTCTCTGTACACCTGCCTTGCCAAAAAAAAAAAAGAGTGGCGGGCCTGGCCTTCCAGGGACACTTCAAAGTCTCTGGACAAAGAGGAGGAGGAGGCAGTCGCTCTTGCTCAAAAAAAAAAAAAAGAAATTACCACCGGCAGGGTGCAGGGAATGACACTGTTCAGCTGCTGCAGCCCTGAGGAGCGACTCACGGCAGACACTGTGGTGGAAGTTAGTCACAACAGGGATTGATTTACAAGGTGGAATTAGAGAGGAAGATGCAGAGATGTTCTCTCCACTGGTTTATTTCCCAAATGGCTCCAACAAGTGCGGCTCAGTCAGGCTTAAAGCAAGAGTCGGGAACTCCGTCAGGTCTCCCACGGGGTGGCAGGGGTCCCAGCGCTTGGACCTTCTTCCATCGCGTTCACAAACGCATCAGCAGGGGCTTGAGCTCACGCTCACATGGGGCGTAGGTGTTGCAAGTGGCCGCTCAACACCAACCCCAGCATGTTCGGTGATCTCGTGTGAGTCTGCGGGTTCTGTGTGTAGAGAGATATATGCACGTGTGCCTCCTTGTCTGGAAAAATGCAGAAAGGCACAGAAGTACTCTTCCTGGGGCTGGCACAGTGGCATACCAGGCTAATCCTCCTGCAAGCCTTGGCAGCCCGTGTGGGTGCTGGTTCACATTCTGGCCACTCCACTTCTAATCCAGCTCCCTGCTTATGGGAAGGCAGTAGAGGATGGCTCTGGTCCTTGGGCTCTGCACCTGCACGGGAGACCCAGAGCTCCTGGCTCCTGGCTCCTGGCTTCAGATAGGCTCAGCTCTGGCTGCTAGTGGAAGATTCTCTTCTCCCTCTGAAACTGCCATGCAACTAAAAATAAAAACGAAACATCTTCCTGAATGATAGAATATGGGCAGTTTTTTTGTTTGCTTGTTTTTTTTACTGTCATGTATGCTGTGAGCTTTTTTTCTGTTTAACTGGTGGTCTGATGTTACTTTTTAATTAGAAATATAAGTCCCAGTCTACCCAAACTTGGCTTTGCTGTGATCCCGCTGCTCTGTGTCTTGTAGGTGGCCTTGGCCTGTCTAACACCATGTATGCACGCCTCGGGGAGGTCATCGGCCTGGATGGCTCCATCGCCGTGACCCTGGCGGCACACCAGGCCATCGGCCTCAAGGTTGGTGGGGGAAGAGGCTGTGGGGGACAGTGAGCCAGGCTGCTCATGCAGCCTTTATTTGTCCCATGTGAGCAGTGGCCCTTGGTACACTCTGCCCCTTGCCTTTGACCCTACAAGGCCCACATCT
Organism: Ochotona princeps; assembly: GCF_030435755.1. Lineage (NCBI taxonomy): Eukaryota > Metazoa > Chordata > Mammalia > Lagomorpha > Ochotonidae > Ochotona > Ochotona princeps. The sequence goes on along the minus strand of NC_080852.1, from coordinate 35,027,492 downwards.
GTCTTCACCTGGGGATACGGGGACCCCCTGTCGTTTGCACGTACCTTTCTCACTCTCCTGGGCTCTGAACATTTGAGAGCAGGCGCAGGGCCGCACAGCTCCAAGCAGCAGTCCTAGTACTTGGATTATTCCTGCTCAGCGTGGGTGACAGAGAGCTATGTGAGCACCACGGCCAAGAGCATGCCCACTGGTCAGTGGTGAGGAGGGACAAAGCCACTTCCATTTAGCTGATCCAGCACCTGCTGGATGCTGGATGTGGCTGTGGCAGTCTGTGCCTCCATATCCATTGCGCAGCCCACCCTGCCTGTGCGTGGGAGAGCTTCTGTTTGCAGACAACAATGTGGGAGTTTAGAGAAGACATGTTCCTTGCCAGGGCTGCCTGCCTGGGCCCTGGAACAGCCATGCTGAAAACGTTCCGGACCCTAACTCTGAAGCTCTGCTGGTCATGTAGGCCTGTGGTCCTGCTGCGTGGGCAGGAGGGGATCCTCTCAATGGCCCGGCTCCCCGTGTACTGCCTGAGGCTGCTGGCTTGAGCTCAGGGTGTCTTCTGCATGGAGTAAAAGTATTTTCCTCATCAGGTGACTGTTTCACGTGCATGTGTTGTACTGTCTTCCTCCCTGTGGCTGACTTGGGCTGTGTGTGTTTCATTTAGGGGATCCTCTTGGCTGGCAGTGAAGAGCAGAAGGCCAAATACTTGCCCAAGCTGGCATCAGGGGAGGACGTTGCAGCTTTCTGCCTGACGGAACCAGCCAGGTCTGCCACCTGCAGCACCGTGAGCCACCCTGAGATTCCTGGCACAGGGACCGTTGTGCCTGTAGAGGAGCTGGCACTCCTTCCTCCCTCCCTCCCTGGGGCAGGTAGCACTGTCCCACTTGCAGTTAGAATCCGAGGTCTAGGGCGTCCGTGTGGTCAGCCCAGGGTCACAGCTGTGGCAGGAGGGCTGGGGTAGGACTCAGGGCTTCTGACGGTAGGTCCCTCGCCTGGATACACTCATTCGCTTCCCTTCCCTTGGGAACCTGGGAGCGGTCATCCTCTTGGGGTCAGGTAGCTCCCCCTCAGCATCTCCTATGAGCACATAGTCCTGTGTTTAAGCCCAAGCCCACCCTTGTCCTCATTGCCCGTTTGTTACCTGCGGCGCTGAAGCACAGGCCGACCGCGTCCAGGATGCCACCTGCTTTTGTGAATGAACTTTTACTAGACATGCCCCATGTTTGTGGAATTTGCTGGCATGTTCTGGGAACAGAGTTGAAGAGATGGGCAGGCATCTACTGGCTTAGAGAGATGAAGATGTTCGTTGTTGGGCTGTTTTTTTTTTTTTTTTTTTTTTAAAGTTTGCCAACTCCTATGTGAAATTCCTGAGAAACCTCCCTTTCCAGGCACACAAACCTTTCTGATTTGTTTATTCCCGGTCTTACCCTCCGTCATCCATATCTTTCTGTCCCTACAGTGGGAGTGATGCAGCATCCATCCGGACCCGAGCCCAACTGAGTGAAGATAAGAAGCACTACATCCTCAATGGCTCCAAGGTATGGGCGCAGGCTCACGGCGTTGTCAGCCTTGTCTGGCCGTCCGCGGCAGGACCACTTCCCATGAGGTAGCAGTCCTTGGCGCCTGCCAGTGTCTGTGCATTGCTGCCCTCTGCTGTTGGAAGAAGGGACTGCGGGGGCCACCTGTGGTGCAGTGGGTTCCACTGCCTTTCAGATGGCCGGCGGTGTCCCACGTCGTCGGAGTGCCTGGGATCGAGTCTTTCCTCTGTCCCCCTATCTACTCTGCTAACACACACTCTGCAGGGCGGCAGATCAGGGCTTAAGCACTTGGTAGATCTGGATTGAGTTCCTGGCTCCTTGTCTCAGCCTGGCCCAGCACAACTTATTGATTGCACTTGGGGTGTAAACCAGAAGGTAGCTGGCTGTCTTTCTCTCTTTTTAATATGTCACTCCAGCCTTCAAATAAATAAAATTTTTTAAAAGAAAGAAAAGATGAAACTCGGTGAAGACAAGTGACTGGTCCAGGTCCCATGTCTGTCTGGTGGTAGGCCAGGACAGGATCAACGTATCCTGGCTTTAGGGTCTCCATGCTCCTATAGTACCAGCTCTTTCTTTGAGCTGTGTTTGTTTATTTATTTATTTAATCACTAGGCTATCATGCCAGGCCAAGGAGACAAATTTTCTATCTTCTGATTCACTCCCCACATTGCCACAACATCTGGGGCTGGCCCAAGCTGGAACCAGAAGCCAAACAACTAGACCAGCCTCCACTGCTTCCCCAGGCACATGAATAGCAGGGAGCAGGAATGGAAGTAGAGTAGCTAAGGTGCTAAGGTGCAAGCCAGTGTACACGCAGGATGCCGTGTTGTGGGCTGGGGCTCTATGGCTACGCCACAACATCACCCTGCCATTGTCATAACCTGTTGAGGGTCACTGGTATATATGAATTCAAAATTTTTGGTACCAAAAATAAATTTATCTTTCAGTTCAGTTTTCCATAATCATTTGAGATACCTGTATATACTTGTGAAATTATTAAATCTCTTCCTTCTTGAAGAACTCCCTTCGCAGAAGGGGTATTTGGCCTGACAGTGAAGACCCCTTTGTCCTGGGGCAGAGTGCTTGGGCTCGGCGCCCAGCTCTAGCAGCTGCCCCTGCTAGTGCAAGAAGCGGTGGTGATGGCTCATGTCATGGGGTTCCTGTCATCCACATGGGAGACGGGGATTGCATCCTGGGCTCCTGACTCCTCTTTGTCCTGACTCAACCTTTGTAGGCATTTGGGATGGAACCAATTCATTGGCGTTTGCTTCTTTTGTCTCTCAAATTAACAAAGTCTGAAAGAAGAACCCAGCTGTCTGGAGGTACAGACTGAGCCATTTCATGTCATTGGAGCTCTTCTCCACTCCTGTCTGTCCCTTTTCCCTGTCAGCCACCTGTGCCTCTTGAGAAAGTCCTCCCTTTGGGGACCTGGAGTGATCCTCATCCTTTGTTATTACAGGCTGGGATGCCCTGGAGCCAGGAACTGTCCGTGTCCGAGCTGAAGTGGGATGGACAGCAGGAGCTGGACAGGTGGAGCTGGAGCGGAGAGGTTTGGCCAGGAGTTTGGTTCTCCAGGTCCTGTTACTCTGTTCCCTCAGGTCTGGATCACCAATGGAGGACTGGCCAATATTTTTACTGTGTTTGCGAAGACTGAAGTTGTCGATCCTGCTGGCTCAGTAAAAGACAGAATCACGGCGTTCATTGTAGAGAGAGACTTTGGGGGAGTCACTAATGGGAAACCTGAAGATAAACTAGGCATCCGGGGTTCCAACAGTAAGTACTGTGTGTGTGTGTGTGTGTGTGTGTGTATGTGTGACAAAGAGACAGACAGAGACAGTGGCTCGCTGCTTCGTCCAAATATCGAGATAAAATGAGATTTAATGGTTTTGATCTTTTTGTATCAAAGTCAAAGCAAATGGCAGAGACTTGTGTGGCGATGACAGTCAGTTTCTTGACATTGATTCATTGGTTGAATAGACAGTGATGTGCACTGTTCCACACCCTGAGTGATTTCACAGTGAGGGAGACTGGAGCTGGAGGAGATTGGAAGGGCAGGAATAGGGGTGTTGGAGTTTGGCATCCTGTTGCAGGAAGGAAGCCCCAGGGTTCCACCTGGCACCTCTTTCCTCTCGTTCTCCCCTGCAGGCACAGGCACACCTGCCATGCCAGGTGGGCTGCTCGGGCTGCTCGTTCCTGGGCCCGGTGGACACTCAGGCTCCTGGAGGAGCCACACACTGCCCTGGAGCCCACAGGCCCACTTCTGTCTGTGCCTTGACTTCAGGGACTCTGTTCTCACAGCTGATCTGTACCTAACCTGAATCCTGCCAGTTAGGAGCTGTGTGACCTGGAATAGACTGCTTTGCTTCTCTGAAGCTGCCCTGTGGTGCTGGCACGAGAGGAAAGTGCCAAAGTGTGCCAGGGGCTTGATACCGGAGACGTGCGGCACTGTGAGCAGTCGCTGTGTCTGACCCAGGACAACCAGAGCTGCCATTGAGTCCTCAGAATGTACCTGGCGGGGAGAGGCGTGTGTGTGGGGCCTCCGGAGGCCTGCTGGTGGCCAGTGGTGGAAAAGACGGGGAGGGAACTGGGCTGTGGCCAGCACCACTGCCAAGGCACAATCCACTCTGGAGTCTGTAGGCCTCGTACAGTGGCCTCACAAGAGATGGTCGAGGGGTACAAGGTGAGGTCAGAGGGGAGAGGGACCCTGCCCTCACCCAGCAGCCTGTGGAGGAGCAAAAGCCTCTGGTGGAAGGGCCTTGTCGTGCAGTCCTAGTACTGTATATGGATCCCGAGTACAACCCAATGGTGACCAACAGGGTGCTCCCCACCAGGCTGTCAGGGCACAGTGGTGAATGTAGAATCAAAGATCCGCACCCCTGACCCCTGCCTGGTGTGGCCGCCCTTGACCTGACCTTTCCCAGCCCGCGCCCTCTTTCTCTGGGATAAATTGCCAGGAGTTGCTATGTTTATAAAGTATGAGGTACAGAACTCTCATTACAGGAAAATATCACCCAGAGCTGCTGTTCTTTTTGTCCTCAGCTCTCCACCTGCGACCCATTTCCTCCGACCTTGGCATTGGTCCTCATTGTTCACCCAGCAGGCCAAGCACTTCTCCCCCTGGAGGCCTTGCTTATCCCTTGCTGTGGCAGTGGCTCTGACAGGCACCTTATGACGCAGCTGATGCCAGCCTCTTCCGGCTGTGGGAGGGGTTCTTTACCCTCCTGGGGCTGGACCCTCAGTGCCAGCAGGTCTCCAGGCCAGATCATGGAACACGGTTGTAAGGGCCCTGCTGCTGGTGGGCAGCTGCATCCTGTGGGCCGCAGCAATTCATGTGGCTAAACCTGGCAACAACAGGCGGGGAAAGGGGAGGAGGGTCCTAGAGGGACCTTGCGGGGGTGTGGCTCTGTTAGAGGTGGCCAGTGGGCCCTTCTCCTTTCAGGCCTAAGAGCATGCGACCCCATTCAGCTTGCGTGATCTGTGGCTGTTTCTCATCCTTTCCACTGCTACTCAGTGTCACCTTGGAAAAGTCAGCTACAGCCTTAATGAGAGTGCCATCCTCCGCTCTCCGCCTCCCTGCCACTGTGCTCCTTGCTCCCCGACAGTTCGGTCTGCGGTGTCATCTGCCCTTGCTTAGACTATGTCTCCTCAGGCAGGTGTGAGTCCCACAAAGACTAGGTCTCAATTTTCTGTGTTTCAGCTTGCGAAGTCCATTTTGAAAACACCAAGGTGCCTGTTGAAAATGTCCTTGGGGAAGTTGGAGGTGGGTTTAAGGTAAGTTGCCGACTGTGCTCCTGTGTAAGCACAGCCAGTTTTTTGGCTGTGTGAACACAGCCCTGGGTCTTGATTCCCCGTCCTGTTTTTTTTTCTTGATGTCAAATTTATTTTCTCCTTTATTAAGAGGTGATTCATGTAACATTCAGTTTTAAAATATAGAGTTAATAATTCCAGAACCTTTCCTCCATGCCAAAACCAAATGTCATTCTTGCACCCACTTTTCCCTTGGCTGCTGCTGGGCTTTCAGATCCATCAGATCACATGCAGTGTTAGATGTGTGGTGACTACTGTCGACCAAAATAAAGTGAGGCCATTAGAAAAATTGAGGTTCAAGTTCAAGAGTCCTGGGTGAGGAGCCAAGCCCAGGAGGAAGGGCTGTCAGTGTGACCAAATGGCTGCTCCGAATGCTCGGGTCCTAAGACAGCTGTTCATCACCTTTCCCGTGTGATCCGTGCAGGGACCACGCAGACACTGAGTGTGCATCGAGTTATTTGGAAAATTTGGTTATGGCTTTAAAGAGAAGAGCACTTGGTAGGGAAACACAGCCTTCCTTCTGATGCTGTCTGTATGGGATGCCGGTGCCACAGGCCGAAGATCATCCTGCTATATGGACTGATACTGTGGCTCCACGGGTTAAGCTGTACCAGCATCCCATATGTGCAGCTGTTTGAGTCCCTGGTGCCCCACGTCCGATCCAGCTCTGTGCTTATGTGTCTAGGAAAGCAGCAGATGACCTAAGTGCTTAGGCTCCTGTACCCACTGGGGAGGCCCAGATGAAGGTCCTGGCTTCTGGCTTTGGACTAGTCCAAAAGTGGCCATTTGAGGAATGAAGCAGAGGATAGAAGATTCTCTCTCTCTCCCCCACAACTCTTTCAAATGAATAATTGAATATTTTAAAAGATTTACTTATTTTCATCTACTTGAAACATGGTAGAGAGAGACCGGAATAGAAAGGGAGAGAAAGAGCTTCTGCCTACTGGTTCACTCCCCTAATGCCTACAACAGCCAGGGTTGGACCAGAACGAATCCAGGGACCAAGAACTCAACCCCAGTCTCCCATAAGGATAACACGGACCCAACTTGGAGCCAAGCTGCCTCCTAGGATGTATTAGCAGGAAGCTGGATTGGAAGTGAAACAGCCAGAACTCAAACCAGCACTCCAGTAGGGGATGTGGCAGTCCCCCTGGTGTGCAGTTTAACACAACACTCACCCCATAACACTGTCTTTTCATGAGACGTGAGGAATGATTGTTGTTTGAATATGCAAAGAGTAGCAGATTCCTAACTTAGTACTAATAAGATTGCTTGCCAAGTGACAAATACTAAAAAGTATTCTCAAGCGATCCTGAAGACCATGAAAAGCTGAAAGGCCAAGTGAAGTTAAGGGAGCTGTTGGGAGCCTGCAGGCAGGGCTGCTTGCCCAGGGGTCACCAGAAGGTCTTTACCAGGAGTCGGCAGCAGGAGCTGGCAGTTGGGGCTGAATCTTACTTTTTCGGAAGATTATAGAAGCTGTTGAGTGATGGGGAGTGGGACACATGCAGGTGTTGAGGAGGCTGGTGGAGGGGCCTCTGGAGAAGTGACTGGGGGGATGAGTCTAGCACAGTGGTCCCTCTGCCTGCAGGGGTCAGCTAGGCTAGCCGTCCTCTGGGGAATGAGGCCTGATTCCATACCCCTTTTCCTTCTTTCTCTATTTAAAAAAATCCGAGGCAGCGGTGGCTGGAGGGAATGAGTCCTTCATGAGCAGGCCGAATGGTGGTGTGGGAGGGCAAGCTGTGGGAGCCAGTCTGTGAGGATGGAGCCCCTTCAGCCCTGGGTTTCCCAGCTATGCCAGGGAGAGCGGTGGGAGTAGGCCCACTCAGGACCTGCCTGATGGTCCGAGAAGCCACATGGGTTCTATGCAGGTGATAGAATTAGTGTGGTTTCAATTTTGTTGTATTTATTTGTGGGTTTTTTTTTTTGAAAGATTTATTTATTTTATTGGAAAGGCAAATGTACAGAGAGGAGGAGAGACAGAGAGGAAGATCTTCCACCTGTGGATTCACTCCCCAAGTGGCCGCAATGGCCAATGCTGCGCCAATCCAAAGCCAGGAGCCGGGAACTTCTTTCTAGGTCTCCCACACGGGTGCAGGGCCCCAAGGCTTTGGGCCATCCTCGACTGCTCTCCCAGGCCACAAGCAGGGAGCTGAATGGGAAGTGGAGCTGCCAGTATTAGAACTGGCGCCCCTATGGGATCCCGGCGTGTTCAAGGCGAGGACTTTAACCATTACGCTATCGCGCTGGGCCCTATTTGTGTATTTTAATTTGAAAGGGCGCGTCCTCAGGGTCAGGATTGCCTGTCCTTCTGCTGCTCACCCACCACCTGTCTCTGCGGCAGAGATGCTGCGGGAACCATCAGGTCCTGCTGGGGGCAGTTGACCGAGCTCCTTGGGCTCATGTCGGGGAGGAACTAGCATGGGGCAGAAACAGACTTGTGTGTCGGGCAGAGGCTGGCTGCAGGGCCTGGGCTGGTCACCACCCCACTCTGAATCTCAGGGTCTGCTTCGACAGCCTTGCTGGGAGAGTGCACACAGCTTGGGATGCGTCTCGGGCTCTGGTCCTCTCTGAGGATGAGTCTGCGGGTGTTTGTGGAACATCACTGTTGGTCTTGTTGAGGCACCGGAGGTGACTGGGTCCTGAGGCAGGCTTTTACTGAGGTGGCTTTTACTGGATGCTGACTCAGCATTCTCTAGCCCCTCCCTTGGGAAGTGGACATGTGCTATTGGGGTCTGTGACCTCTGCCCCGTTCAGTGCCCCTGGACTTTCCGGCTCTCTGCAGGTGGCCATGAACATCCTCAACAGCGGGCGATTCAGCATGGGCAGCGCTGTGGCTGGGATGCTCAAGAAATTGCTTGGTAGGTAAGTGGGGACCAGGAGTCCTGTGTGGGGCCCTCCAGGCTCCTTCTGCCCCACTGCAGCCTGGGAGACTCTGCCATTCCCCTTCCCCTGTGCCCCTGGGGTGTCTGCTGATGTCTCCTGGGACACCTTGCATGGTACCCGCCCGGTGCAGCATCTGGGCTGTGCTTCAGAGTGAAGAAGCTACTCTTCAGGCCTTGTATTCAGCTTCCTGTCTCAGCTGCACACAAAGGACAAGGTAGAGGACAGACGTCCTATCAGGGGCCAGGAGGGACTGTGGCTGTCACCAGGTCCCGGCCCAGGGAGACTGCCATGGGAAAGACCCACATCCCTCTGCTCCCCTTGTGTTTTGCTATCAGGACAGAGGAAATCTACATCTTCCTTTGCAGTGAGCTCAAAGCCATTCTCTTTGTAGGGGTGACAGCACACAGGGGTTGCTTGGGGACTGTGTGTTCCTCTGGGTTTGGGACAAGATGGCCCAGGAAGCCAAGCTGAGGATCTCACCTCCTTTTAACACGTGAAGGCCACTCTACTTGTGAGGTGGCTAGAAGACCCGTTAGTGTCTTGAGTTTTCTAGGGCGTTTGTGATCAGTGTGTTCTCCAAAGGAGGCAGAACCTGCAGTCAGCACGCCAGCTCAGAAAGTGTGCGTGTGGAGGCACATTCTGGGAGCTGAGTGATTGGGCTGCATTTGGCAGGTGGGCTTGGTTCTCTGAGCCTGCAGAGCCCAGCCCTGTTCACAGCCGGACACCTTCAGGCCAGGCCTGTGCCACTCCCACCCCTGTTGAGCACAGTTTGCCCTAACTTCTTATCAGGCATCCCTTACCTTCCATCTGATTTCATCTTTGCAGCAAGTCTGTGAGCCAGATAGTGCTGTTCAAGGAGGGTGGAGCGATTGGCATGTCCCCAGTTGGTGAGGACGGTGTAGGATTCTAACCCAGGTCTGACATGGAACTCTGCGCCCCTCCTGCCCACTCCCTGCGGGAGCCATGCCCAATGCCGAGAGGGCTCTGGTTGGGGGCATGGCTGTCAGTTGCTGTCTGAGCGTTGGAAGCAGTAGCCTCGGAAGCCTTGCTGCACAGCCGGACATGCTCTAGCTCTTTCCCACCGCTCTGTTCTTCTGCAGAAATGACCATGGAATATGCCTGCACGAGGAAGCAGTTCAACAAGAATCTGAGTGAATTTGGATTGATTCAGGTACTGATGGTCATGAGTGGAGGAGCCAAGTGCTCTCGCTTGTCCCTGCACCCGTGATCCTGTGTGGGATGTGGGAAGGTGACCAGGAATTGGGCATGGTGAGGTTCCTTGTAGGAAAGCCGGAGCAGAAGCTTTTCTCTCTCTTTAAAATGTATTTTGTTTGAGAGTTAGCGGTGGAGAGAGAAGCAGGGACTGAAAGATCGATTCATTCCCTGAATGGGCACAGTGGTCAGTGCTAGGCAGGACCAAGGCTTCAGCCGTGTCTCCTGCCCAGGTTATGGGAGCTCAAGGACTTAGGGCTACTTTATTCTGCCTCCTGGTATACTGTAGGAAGCTAGATATGAAATAGAGCAGTCAGGGATACTGGCATTAAGCCACTGTGCCACAATGCCAGCCCTGTGGGCATGGCTCTCCCAAGCAGTGAGGTTCTGACTCACTGCCACCGTGCTGGTGGAAGGTCGGGGCCCCGCTAAGCAGGGGGCTTCCTGTCCATGTTTTGAACCTGCAGGAAAAGTTTGTTCTGATGGCTCAGAAGGCGTACGTGATGGAGAGTATGGCCTACCTCACCGCAGGGATGCTGGACCAGCCAGGCTTCCCCGACTGCTCCATCGAGGCCGCCATGGTGAAGGTAACCATGGTGCCTGAACCAGGGGTGGGTGCTAGAGGGAAGCTCAGGGAAGCCCCCTCACTGGGGCCTCCCACCCCCGGTGCCACTCTCTGCCTGCCTCTTGTTGGTCCCATGTTGATGATGCGCCTTTGAGAAATGTTCTGGGGGTAGGCAGGTCCTGGGGTCAGGTGGCAGAGGGGGCGTTAGAGCTGTTCCTGAGCCCACACACGGGCACACAGGGCATGGGGTGCGCTGGGAAGGTTGACCTTTTTCCTAGTGTGTGCCCCCTAATTTTTGGCATCACTCTTCCTGTTTTAAAGCAGTTGACTGAGGGGACACCAGAGTTTCCTGTCAGCCTTGCTTCAGCAGGTGTCACTTTTAGGTGGCATGAGGAAGGTGGCAGTGCCTCTCTGGCTCCCCAAGGTCGTTCTCACACTGGTCTCTGGCGTGGGCTGGAGAGGCAGGGCGAGGGGTGGAGCACCTAGAGGAGGGCTCGCCCGCTGAGGCAGGGCCGTGTCCTCCCACACCCAGTGACTCCCTGGGACGCAGCCTGTCCCGGGCATGTCAGGGCCATGTCCCCTTCATCGCAGCCACTGACCTCGCCTGTGCCCGGGAGCTGCCCCTCTTCTGGGTGTGTCTGCCCCCACATCACTCGTGGTGTGAACAGATGCGCATGGGCATGCCTGCCAGGGCACAGAGGTGGGTTCAAGTGCAGAGAAGGCATCCCAGGTGGCTGGGACAGGAGTGGGTGGGCTTCCTGCAGAAGGTGGACTCAGGTGGGTTTTTAGCAAGCAGGAGTTGTCACAGACTGAGGATGGCCCAGAGGTGTGGGAAGGAATGCTATGATGGGCACCATGGGCTGGTGGATGGGCGGAGGAAGGTTAAGGATTCCAGGGTCCTCCAGTCAGTTCCCCACAAAGCCCAGGGTCCCGGCCCAGAGCCCCCCACTCTGTCTTGGCCACCTGCTCATGGTGACTTGGCTTCTCTGGGAAGTAGCTGTGCACTGCTCCCCAGGCGAAGCTCTCCCCAGGGCCCTGGGAAGAGGTTGCTGCCCCAGGCTGAACTCTCTCTGGGGCCCTGGCAGGTGTTCAGCTCCGAGGCCGCCTGGCAGTGCATCAGTGAGGCCCTGCAGGTCCTGGGTGGCTCGGGCTACATGAAGGACTACCCATATGAGCGCATGCTGCGGGACTCTCGCATCCTCCTCATCTTTGAGGTAAGTGACCTGCACCGCTGGCTGTGCCCACTCTGCTGCTAATGCCCAGCAGCACCCCCACGGGGTGTGGAGATGCTGCCCCACAACCCAGGGCAGGTTGTATGTCCTCACCCTGGTCCCTCTAACAGCCCTCTGTGGCCCGTCTGCACAAGGAGACAAGGCTGAGCAGCTGGCTCAGCTCGCTCCTGAGCACCTGCAGCCCTCGGTACCTGGGTACCCCCACTGTGGCTCTCCTTTGCCAGGCAGCATCCAGTGGGATGCAGTGGACCAGAATCTGTGGGCTCCCTACGTTCCAGTGCCAGCTTTAGCTCAGCCTCGAATCTACATTCTCGGAGTCTCAGTTTCCTTCCCAGTGAACTGAGGCTTCATGGCAGAAACCTTTGCTCCCCACGGCCTGACTCCTCCAGTCTGTAACTGCTGCCTTCTGAGAGCACACCTGCGGTCAGGTGGCTCAGCACATGCCTGCAAGGGCCACACTGAAGACCTGTCACCAGGCCCTAATGGGTTGTGTTTGTTCTGGGAACTCGCCCAGGACTGATAGAGCAGGACGTGGGGATGTCATCCAAGGCCTCGGGCCCTCCTGCTGGGAGGGAGGACAGACTTGAGAGACTGTAGCCAGATGGACAGTCCTGGACCATGGCTGTGGAGTGGACAGGGCAGACTCTCATGCCAGGAAAGTTGTAGCCTTAGCCGGAGACCTGGCAATGAGGGGTGTTCGCTTTCCACCCCAGGGAGGGCCTCCCAGGCTGCTCAGTTCCCAGGCAGGCCCCATGCATCCCAGCTGTCCTTGCTGTCTCAGTGGACAGACCTGGTGAGCGCAAGCCTGGGAGCAATGGCCGCTCCTCCCATGGACTGGGGGCTGCAGCCCTGCAGGCCAGGAGGGTCAGGGTGACAGGCAGGGAGCCCAGAGGCCATGGGCAGAAGGGCGCAGAGCCTCACAGTGTCTGGGATAGGCTCGGTGCCCCGTGCTTCTGCCTGGAGCTCCCAGCTCCCATCGCCTCTCCTGTAGGAGCCTAGCGGTCCATGGTGCCAGCTTAGCTGCAGGGCGTCGTCTTTGGTCCCCAGTGCTCGCAGTGTGGCCTGGGCGAGGCCTGGGCCCTTTCTGGCCTGCAGTGTGATGGTACACGGTGGGTGACGGCATGGGGGCACGGGCAGGGCAGCGGCTGCCCTGGGGAGACAGGTGTCACCCCGGAGCCAGGGAGTCTCCCCATCAGTGCCTTGCCTCTAGTGTCATGTTCCTCCCCAGGCAGGGAATGCTGATTTCAGGCTTGGGATCTTGGAGAGTAGTGACACATGCAAGGCTGGTCATGAATGGTGGTGGGTCCCATGGGAGGCCGTGGCTGTGTGCTCAGCTGCCCGCCCCGGCCCCTGTGTTCCTGAGCCCTGGTCACCACCCTGTTCCAGTTCATTAGGTCCTGTTGCAATGTCATGCCCTGTGCCCCAGGGGGCGGCTTCTGACCCTCACATTGCTGGCCACAGGGAACCAATGAGATCCTGCGGCTGTACATCGCCCTCACTGGACTGCAGCACGCCGGGCGCATCCTAACCACGAGGGTCAAGTAGGTGCCATTCCCTGTGGATCTCGGGTACACCTGCCCAGCAGAAGCTCGCCTGGGGCAGAAATAGGAAGGAACTGGCCTGGTCTGGGCTGGGTGTGGGGCGGGCACAAGGCTGCTGCACTCACTTGCAAGCTGGCGGAGGGGGTAGCAGCTTGGCTCTGAGTAAGTGGCTGATTTCTTAGACGCTATGGGGAGATGTCCCTCAAGCGAGTACCAGTCTTCAGGCCACCACGAGACTGGTCCTGTCTTCTCTGCCACATGCGCCCAGGGTAGAGCCATCAGAGATTGATGCTGGTACCCAAGGACAAAGACTCCTTAAGAAGGAGTCAGCCACTATGGTGTTATAATAGCTTGGGAACAAATAACAGAACAGGATCAAAGGGAGGGAGAAGGGGAAGGAGGGATGGACCCGTATGCATGTAAGTCTGTATCACGAAAAAAATTAATTTAAAAAATAAACAGCTAAATACGTTAAATGTCAAAATGTTATTAAAAGATTTGTCTTGAAGAAGGAGTCAGCCAGGCCGGCCATGGCTACACACACAGGACGGAGCACATGTGGGCTCCCAGAGGGGGCTGGCCTTTCTCTGCCAGCACTATAGCTAAGAGCTCCGCTGGTCATCTTGGCAGACTTGGAGGACTGAAGGGATCATGTCAGTGGGTGTTAGTGGGCAGAGGGAGCTGGTGGCAGGGCCTCAAGTGATAAAAATGTGGACCTTCTGCAGGGAGCTGAAACAGGGCAATGTGACCACAGTTATGGAGACCATTGGCCGGAAGCTTTGGGATTCCCTGGGGCGCACCGTGGACCTGGGGCTGACCGGCAATCTGGGAGTCGTACACCCAAGCCTCGCGGTGAGTGGATGCAGCGGGTGCCTTCGTGGCAGTATCCCTGTCCCAATATATTCTGGACTCAGGGCTCATCCGTGGCATCCCAGATGTCCCCACCCCGTCTGGACCCATCTAGGCCCTCGCTTTGGGAGAATGCTACAGGATGATAGTGGATGCTTGACCCTCAGAGCCCTAGGCCTTGGGGCCTCAGTCAGGCTGTGTGCTGGTGAGGACAGACTGGGCACTGTGGGCAGGAGGGTGCAGTGAGCCCTGTGCCCTGGCCTGTAGGACGGTGCCAGGAAGCTCGAGGAGAACGTGTATTACTTCGGCCGCACTGTCGAGACCCTGCTGCTCCGCTTCGGCAAGGTAGGCAGGACCCTGGGGCCAGGAGAGACCACTTTGTGCCAAGTACCCTGGGGACAGGCTGGGACAGAAACCTCTGCCCCTGGGTGTTGGGGGAGGTTGGGTGTTGGTGCATCTGTGTTTGCCTGGTGGCCGCTCATCTGCCAGGTGAACTCTCCAGGATTTTTGTCCCAGGCACCTTCCAGGTGAAGGGAGGCTCTTCTGTCTGAGTTCAGGGCTCTGGTGGGTAGGGCTTTTGCTGCTCAAGAGGACATGGAGTCCACTCGGCCCCTGCTTGTGGCCCAGCCATTCCCTGACCTTGGTCTTGACCCCTGTCCAGTCTACACAGAAAAAAAAGCAAGGAGAACAGAGGCTGCAGGGGCACAGCCTCCCCCCGCAGCCCTAGTGGAGATGAGTTGTGGGCCCCACCTTTCCCAGCACAAGGGGAGACGCCAAGCCTGGGCTGGCAGGGGAGGCAGCAGGCGGAGGCGGCGAGTCTCCACTCAGCCTGTGTCTGCAGAGCATCGTGGAGGAGCAGCTGGTGCTAAAGCGTGTGGCCAACATCCTCATCAACCTGTATGGCATGACGGCCGTGCTGTCCCGGGCCAGCCGCTCCATCCGCATCGGACTCCGCAACCACGACCATGAGGTGAGGCCCTGCAGCCTCATGAAACTGAGGGTGGGCAGGAGGGAGGCGATGGGTGCTGTGGCTGTCAGGGAGTCCCAGGAGGCCAGGACTGCATGGGTCAGTGCTGCCACCTAGTGCTGGTCGTTGAGAAGGGGAGTCAGAGTGCCTGCAGATGCCACCTAGGGGTGCTGTGCTGGGGCCGGATGGGATTCCTGCCACTCCCTTTCATCTCACGTTTGAGAGCAGAGAGGAGACAAGCGCCAGGAGCCCTGGGACAAGAGCCTAACATGCATATGCCTGTCCGTGCTGGAAGGAGGCTGAAGGGGTCACAGAACTCCCCCTGTGCACGGGCTGCCACGGGTGCTGTCCCAGTTACCTGCAGCTGTCAGCATCGTGCTGTCGGCAACTCAGAGGAAGCCGAGGCTCAGAGATGCTGAGGAAGCTGCCCTTGGGGACACTGTTTGCACTGGGGCTGGGTTACAACCCCAGACTGGGGCTGCTGGGCCAGGCCTTTCAGCCCCGGCCAGGCTGCCCTGCGTGGCTGACAGGCTGTAGTGGAGGGGTCGGGTTCTCAGCGTCACCTGTGCCCACCTTGGTCCCGGCAGGTCCTGTTGGCCAACATGTTCTGCGTGGAAGCTCATCTCCAGAACCTCGCCAGCCTGTCTCAGCTGGACAAGCGTGAGTGGGCACCGCAGGGGACAGGGCCCCACTCCGGGAGGGCGGGGTGGGAGCCGTCCCTGGGACCCAGGTCAGCCTGGGCTGGTGGCAGCGGTGCCTGCCTGGCAGGGCACACACTGGTGGGCCTGACCCCTCCCCGGGACAGCTGTGGGTGGAGCAGAGGTGCCCACACATGGCTGCTTGTGTGTGCTGGCCCTGCTGGGCAGGCCCGGCCGTGTCCTTGTGTCTGCCAGGGGTGACACTGCACAGGCTCTGGAGAGAGCACTCGCTCTGCTGCTCAGCCGCCTCACGGCAGCCAGAGAACGCCCGGCTCTGCCCGCTCAGGCTTGGGCCCCTAGAACTCGGGCCTTCCTGCCTTTCTTGTGTTTGTCTGCTTGCACTGCTGCTTCCTTAGCTCCCGACCACCTCGCGGCCCTGCATCTGCCAGTCTCCTCCTGGCCCTCACAGTCCTGCGGGCCTGGAGACTGCACTGGCCCTGTTGCCAGGGGACGCTGGAGAGGCTGCTGACCTTGTGTCCATTGCTGGGGAGCCTGGCCGTTGGCTGTGGGGGTTGGCTGGGCACCCCTTCCTGCTCCCAGCCTACAGGGCTAGGACGTGCTGTGGAAGAAGGTGTAATGGTTTCCCCAGTGCTTGTGCCTAGTGCCCGTTTGACTCCCAGACTTTGCAGTTCTCAGAAAACAGGCTGAGGCCTCTGTATTCTCCCCGTGGGGCAGAAGCAATCCCTGGGGTGTGGAGCACCGTGGTTGCCTCAAGCGGAGGCCTCCGGTACACACACCAGGACTGTCCTGGCATTGGATACGGAAGTGACGGCCCCTCTCTCATCCTCTTAGATGCACCAGAAAACCTGGATGAGCAGGTTAAGAAAGTGGCCCAGCAGATCCTTGAGAAGAGGGCGTACATCTGCACCCATCCTCTGGACAGGGCGTCCTGAGGCAGGCCATGGCTGTGGCTGGACAACCCTCACTGTTTCGGCAGGAGGTGGAGAACCTTGGGGCAGCCCAGGCTGGAGCAGGTGTGCCAGGCTGCACCAGAGGGAGTCCCACCATCCTGGCCTGCAGGCCCTGTTGTCTAATGGGATCCCACTTGTAGATGGCACGGTGGGGAGCTGGGGCCAGGGCTGCTGCCTGATTTAGCCATCAAGAGCCCTTCCTGTGCGATCATGCATTCTCTAAGAAATGGCTTGACAGCTGTGTGGGTGTCCTTCATCCAAATCAGGGGCCAAGTGGGGTGTGGTGTGTACCAGGAGCCGCTGAACAAGGAATGTAAAATGTCACAGTTTGTGTGGTGTCTTCTGGCTTTCATGGCACTTGTCACATGGTTCCTCGAGTGTGTGTAGGTGGGACCCTGAGAACCATACATGGGTGATGGTGTCGGTCCTCTTTGTCCTCAGCTAGACCCTGGAGGGTGGCCGTTATCCCAGCTGGGGCGGCAGAGGCAGGTCCAGGGCTCCCCAGTGAGCCCTTACCTTGGCCCCTTGGCTGGTGACAAGCTGCTCCCATGTGCAGCAGCTGTCCCCTCCAGCCCGGGCTTTCCTGTGTGTCTGCAGAGAAGACTGGAGGCCCTTCAGGGGCTCTGGCAGGCCTTGGCCTTACCCTGGCTTCTTCCCCGTGCACGGGAGGCTCCCTCTGGCAGCCACATCTCTGCTTTTGGAGCCTGTGCTGTGGGAAGCCCGTGGTGGATGCTGCCTGGAGTGGGAGGCCGTGGCCAACTAGCTCTGGGTACCTCGGGCCACACGTGGGTCTCTGGAGGGTGGAGCGCCGAGCTGGCTCAGCAGGGCTGCCATGCCACACGGTTTGGGTGGCTGGTTAATCTTAAAGGGAAAGTCAGCAGCCAGTGTTGAGGGGTTGCAGGGGAGGCTGCACCCCTAGGTGGCGTCTGCAGGCACTCTGACTCCCCTTCTCAATGACCAGCACTAGGTGGCAGCACTGACCCATGCAGTCCTGGCCTCCTGGGACTCCCTGACAGCCACAGCACCCATCGCCTCCCTCCTGCCCACCCTCAGTTTCATGAGGCTGCAGGGCCTCACCTCATGGTCGTGGTTGCGGAGTCCGATGCGGATGGAGCGGCTGGCCCGGGACAGCACGGCCGTCATGCCATACAGGTTGATGAGGATGTTGGCCACACGCTTTAGCACCAGCTGCTCCTCCACGATGCTCTGCAGACACAGGCTGAGTGGAGACTCGCCGCCTCCGCCTGCTGCCTCCCCTGCCAGCCCCAGGCTTGGCGTCTCCCCTTGTGCTGGGAAAGGTGGGGCCCACAACTCATCTCCACTAGGGCTGCGGGGGGGAGGCTGTGCCCCTGCAGCCTCTGTTCTCCTTGCTTTTTTTTCTGTGCTGGTTTGAGTCCTGACCAGTTAGCCTCTCGTCCAGCTGCCCTCTAATGCAGATGACCCAAGGGCCTGAGTCCCTCCCTGTCGTGGGAGACCCGGATGGGGTTCCAGGCTCCTGGCTTCAGTCTGGCCAAGCTGTAGCTGTTGTAGCCGTGTAGGAAGTGAACTGGGGAGAGAACCAGTGGTTGGTTTGCTCTCCCTCTCCTGCTCGCTTGACACTTCACCATCTCCTTCTACGTTTCAAATAAATAAATATTTTTAAATGATTTGTTTATTTTTATTTGAAAGGCAGATTTGACAGATCTTCCTAAATGGCTGCCACAGTTAGAGCTGAGTTAGCCCAAAGCCAGGAACCCGGCGGTTCTGAATCTCCTACATGGGTGCAGGGGCCCAAGGACCTGGGCCGCCCTCTGCAACTCTCCCAGGGAGCTGGATCAGAAGTGGAGCAGCAGGCCGTGAACCAGCATCCACAGGGGATTTTGGCTCCACAGGCAGAGGCTTAACTGACTGTGCCATAGTATTGGCCCCAAATTAATAATTCTTAAAAAAAAATGGTGGTAACTACCTGTGCTATTGGAAGCTATGTTCCAGTGGCACCCGAAGTTGTGTTGCCTGGAAAGCAGTGGTGGCCACGAGGCGTGTGGCCGGGTCAGTCCCTGCTGCTGTGATCAGGGAGCCGTCAGGCCATCTTCCTCCAGGGAGCTTCTGCCTGGTGGCCTGGAGGGCCATGTCGGCCCGTGTTCTCCATGTAGCCAGTTGGGCTCGGAAGGCCTGGTGGCGGGTTCGGGTCTTGCGTCCTGCTGTTTCAGGTTTCTCTCTACATGGTGAGAGAAACATGGGCGACCTGGATGCAGTTACAGGCTGCTGCGAGCTCCGGCTGGGGTGGTCCAGGTCAGTGAACCAACACGTGCAAGGTTTCTTTATGTCCCCGTCACTCTGTCATTCAAATAAAAATTTTTTTAAGTAAAGCTTGGTGTCGCACCTGAAATAAATCCACTTACCAGGTCTCCTATTCTGACAGTTTGGAGCGCCTGCAAAAGGGCCCTGCTCCTGGAGGAGCCCCAAATCACTGGGGACACAGAGGCCCTTCCACAGTCTGGCCTAAGGGGCCAGGTGAGGACGCCCCCATCAGCGCCTCCCGCTCCTGCCAGCAGAGGGCGCCACGGGCTGAGGAGGGAGGCGGCTCGGGCCGGGCGGGGAGGGCCCGCCTCAGGTTCATGGGGCGCCCCTGAGGAACCCGGAAACCTGCCCCCTTCGCGTGTTGCGGCAGGGCCGTCCTGCACCCTCCGCCCGAGGAAGACACGGAACATTGTGTCCACCTGAAAAGCTCCTGCCTGCTCCAGTGCATGGAAAAGTCTGGAAATAAATCCGTCAGAAGTCACCCCAGCCCTCCTAAGTGGCTAAAGGATGAATGCTTTCTGCTTGAACTTTGAAAGCTGAACAAAATACCATTTGAAATGGCTCCAACGCTGACTTCAGCAATCAGGCATTTTGGGGTGTTTTTCGCTGGGTACTGGACTGTTCCACCCCCCCAGCTCAAAGGAACGCAAGGAGACCCCTGACTCGGCTGACCTTGAACCTTCAAGGTCCAGCTGGGATAGTTCATGAGGTTGGGATAGTATCGGGATAGTTTATGGGCCAGGCCCGTAGCAGGGTCTGATGCCAAGTGGGGTTGAGGCATGAAGAGTACAAAGCTTTCCTGTGAGCACTGGCCCAGCCAAGTGTCCCTGCTGAGGGTTCCTTCCGTGAAAGCCACTCCCATGGGTGGGGATGGCTGACTGTTGCCTCAGCCACCAGCTCTCAGCGCCACCTGAGGTGACTGCCACATAGGGGAGCTGGTCTGCATGGTGGGGGAGGTGCGCAGCCTCCCAGCAGGCCCTGGCACCCCAGAGCTGAGGCTGTGCACCCCTCACCTCCGCCTGCCTCTCATGCCCGAGGCCATTGATGACAGCGGAAAGCCCTCGGGTCGGAGGTGTGGGCATGTGAATCAGCAGAGCCCCCCTTGTGTTCTTTACTCCAAGGTGAGGTCAGCGGCTACACTCTTGGGCGCCGTTCCCTGCCACCTCCGTGCGCCCCCAGAGCCTTCGCACCTCGGCCTGGCGGCCCCCGAGGACAAACCAACCGACCGTGATGCTGTCACGGAAAGCCGCTGCCAACAAGCGACCGTGGGCAACGTTAGCGCCCAGGACAGGTGTGCTGGCCAGGCCAAGAGCCGGAAGGAGCTGGAAGAGACTGCCAGGAGAGGAGCTCCGTGAAGACAGGCTGCAGCGGCCCCCAGCCGCACCTGCTGCGCAGATAGCCTGGGTTCTCTGCAATGTGGTCAGCTGAAAGCAACAATTAACATAACATACACACACCACTCCCCGTGCGTGGGGCAGCAACAGTGTGAGGGCGGAGCCGATGATTGACTCACCCTGAGGAGTTTTTATTGGAGATCAAATAAAAGTTCACTTATTTATTACTGTAGAAAAAAAAATAGAGGTAGGGTCTGATAGAACCACAAGGTGGCGCCAGAGAACTCTTCCTCATGCTACAGGTGAGGGGCTTAAAGAGCAAAGCATTAGGCGAATGGAGGAGTAGTCGCAGCTGGGTCCTGAATCTGCGGGCATCTGGTCCGCCTTCGGAAGGCCCGCCCCGGCCGCAGTCCCGCCCAGCTCGTGGCCCGTGCCGGCTCCCGAGGCCGCCGGGCAGCTGGTGGGGGAGCGATGCCGGCGCGGGCCCCGCAGCAAACTCGCGCTGCCGCTCGCAGGTAGCGTAGGCGAGGGAGTCCCTTCTCGCCCGGTCCTGCCGCCAGTGCCGACCCGCTTCTGAGCCTCAGCCAGGTGCCCACCCTCCTGCCAAGCCCGGTCCCCAGCGCCTTGCCCCCTTCTTGTCCCGGCTCCCTCCGCCTCGACGTCTCCAGGCTCTTGCTTGGCCCTTGGGCGTGCGGGGGCCCTGGCCCGCCCGGGGCCTTCCCTCCGGGGACGCAGACGCCTTGGTGGCCTCCTGGACACAGTCCCGACTCCCCCGCTCCCTGGCAGGCCTCCCTGAGCAGGCCGGGGCGTCCTCCCTCCTTCGCCTTCCTGGGCTTTCCGGGAACTGCGTCCACCTGGGGCAGGAGCCGCGGAGGCCCAGGCTCCGAGGCTGGGGGAGGAGGAGCAGCTGGGCCCGCGCTGGAGACCCAGGACTGGCTCCTTAGCCCGACTCCCGCCAGCTCTGTGCGTGCTTCATCCACGGGTGCCGTAACCCAGCGGAGCCCACTGTGTGCCAGGCGGAGCCCCGGCCTTGCCCAGGGAAGGGGAGGCAGGGCAGAGAAAGGAGACAGCCTCTAGCCTCCCAGCACGTGAGGCTGCAGTTGGGCGCCCTGCATGGTCACCAGGGTCTCGTGCAGGAGGACCCGGAAGCTGGACTCTGAACCCCAGCACAGCGGTGAGTGCTAAGCTATGCTAAGTTTCTGCCCACAGCTACAACTCTTGTGTGCAGTGGTGGCCTCCCTGGCTTTCCCTGCAGAGCACGATCCAACACCCTCTGCAGAAAGGAGATGCAATTAGCGGCCTCCCAGGAGCGCAGGGCACGCCGCACCGCTCCCCCGCCAGACATCCCAGTAAGGAGGTTCAGGCCAGCCGGGAGCAGACCTAAGTTGAAGACTGGGCTTGTCGGGCCATTTGGAGAGTAAACCTGCTGGTGAGCGTTCTCTATGAGTCTCTGCCTTTTCAACAAATGAATAAAATAGAAAGGCAGTTGTAGGAGACCCAGCTTTGGGCCAGGCACGTTAAGAGGTTGCTTGGGCTTCAAATCTTAGTACAGGGGTTGTCCATTAGCTGTTACCGTGGAAGTGTAGGGAATTGGCATAGTCAGTCCCCGCACTTAGTGACCCCATGCAGGACTCAGCAGCTTGCTCCTGTAGGCTAGTGTCCAGGGCAGTGGCTCGTGTGTCTCATCCTGCCATGGGCCAGCCCAGACCCTTCTCACGGGAAGACAGACACAGGGCAAGCCTAGTCCACAGGCACTCTTGGGTTGGCCCCTATTGGCCAATGTTTTTTGGCCACAGCCAAGATACAGTTGAATCCCAACTAGAGCGACATAAAAAGATGCCCCTTCTGATAGACTTTGGATTTTTTTTCCCCATCTGTTTAAAATTTCCCACCATGATGATTTTAAACTTTCCATGGAGTTCTGGCCTTTCCTTGAGATATTTGGGAGGTTACTGGCTAGGTTTGTCCTGTATCGTGTTTAAAGTGAATCCGTTGTCTTGGTCAATTGAACTTGCTATGTGGTGACAATCTGTATCCATAATGATGCCTTATGAATCAGATCTGTTGATGTCAAACAACACATGGCAAATACCAAACAGAAAGTGAGAGTTCAGTTGGCTGACTTTAACGCGTATCTTGGCGTGTTTGGGGCAGGTGTACTGTAGGTCTCTGTGGCCAAGCTTTCTGGAGACCTTTGGGCTGGCAGCTTCAGCTGCATACGCCACTGGAAGCTCACTGTTCAGCCCTCAAGACCTACGTGCTTCTAGGTGCATCAGTATACGATAGTGGGTGTTGTTAAATGACAGTTGTGAGAGGCTGTGCCCCATGCCCGCAGAGCAAGCCCGTACTGTGTCACTGCAGTCATGGAGTTGGCCAATAGCAGAAAGCTCCAGAGCCTATGACCTGAGAAGATGTGAAGTGGTGCCTCACTGGGCCATCACTAATGAATTAGTTGGCCAGGCTGCAACCAGCGGAATTGCCTTCAGTGTCCACCCATAGGCTGGCTGCTCACGCTGTTGGTTGGGCCCCGGGACCTGGCCCGGCCCTGGGAATCCTGCTTTGTCTAGCTCTTCACTTGGGTAGACACACTTGGCATGTGTGGCCTAAGGAGTCTGTATCTTTTAATAACGTAAGTTGTTTGTTACAGCTTAAGCATTGTACAAGCTGCTTTTTAAAAACTTGGTGTCTTTGATAAAGGAAATAAGTGCCTACTAGTTTTTTTTCGTGTGTGCCAAGCCGGTGCGGTGTTCCTTGTATGTCTAACTGATGCCACTTACTAGTGGATATTTCTGTTAGAATTCCCTGAAAGCTTCCTCCCCATACCCATGAGTACCTGTGTGCACTTCTGTAGCGTGAATTCCAAGGTGCGCATTTAGTCCTTTTGATAGTGTCAGAAGGGGGGGCTCAGCACAAATGGCTCAGTGGCTTAATCCTCATTTTCCATGCGCCAGGAATCATTTGGGCGCCCGTTCATGTCCTGGCGGCCCCACTTCCCATCCAGCTCCCTGTTTGTGGCCTGGGAAAGCAGTCGAGGACGGCCCAAAGCCTTGGGACCTGCACCAGGGCAGGAGACCTGGAGGAGGTTCCTGGCTCTTGGCTTTGGATTGACTCAGTTCTGGTCATTGTGGCCACTTGGAGAGTGAATCAGCAGACAGAGATCTTTCTCTTTCTCCTTTCTGTATATCTGCCTTTCCAATAAAAATAGTAAATATATATTTTTAAATGTCTCCAGAGGGTTCTGACCGTTTTCTCTCCTGTGGACAGTGTGAGGACCTGCTTGTCCCTGCTGGTGCAGCTAAGCTCAGATGAGCCATGGAGAGACCCAGAGGAGCTGCAGGCTTTGGGGGCAGATGCACTGTCAGGAGTTACTCTCAGGCCTCCCGTGTGTCCCGACCTGCAGGACACGACGCTCAAACCCTGAGGGTGGACTGGGAGTGCCGGGCTGCTGGCCCAAGAAACACACGGACACATGTACTTGGTGCAAAAGAGTGCCTTTTGCTCCTTATTTTACTCCTCGTATATATGTGTGTGTGTGTGTGTATATATATATATATATACCTTCTTCCCTGGGGGAGGAGAGGAGGGGAGGGATTTCCTGGAAGTAATTATCTTCATTGAAGCAGGGAAGGAACTAATCATCTATATTGAAATGGGAGGAACTAATCATCTGAACAGGAACAAGGGTGGAGATTCTATTCCACTTGCTTTGCACAGAATGTTCTGGCCTAATATCCTGCTTGCTGTGGCCCTGCTTGCCCAAGGCAGGCTTTGCAATGCAACAGGCTGTCAGGCCCAGTCTAAGGCCCGGAAGTCTGTGGCTCCTAACACCCGTGGAGCTTTGTTGCTCCGTCAGACAGTGCTTCCTGTCTCCGCAGTGCAACGTGCAGCTGCTTTTTCTTTTTCTCAAAAAATTTTATTTATTTGAAAGAGTGCAGAGGAGAGAGAGTGAGAGATTTACTGGTTCACACTCTAGGTGAATGACTGTACTGGCTGAGGCTGGGCCAGGTAAAGCCTGGAGCTTCATCTGGGTCTCCCACAGGGTGACAGGGGCACAAACACTCGAATCATCTTCCGTTGTTTCTCCCAGTCATTAGCAGGGAGCTGGGTTGGAAATGGAGCAGCTGGGACTTGAAGCTATGATGCTGGCCTTACAGGTAGCAGCTGTGTGGGCTATGCCACAACGCTGAGTGGGATTAAAATCACGCACTTTGGATCATTGTTGTGGCTCAGCAGGTTATAAGCCACCACTCACAGTGCTGGCATCCCATATGGGCACCTGTTTGAGTCCTGGTTGGTTGCTCCACTTACAGTCCAGCTCCCTGCCGATGTGCTTGGAAAAGTAGCAGAGAATGGCCCAGGCACGTGGGCCCTTTGTAGCCATGTAGGAGACCCAGTCGGAGCTTCTGGCTTCCAGCTGGTCCAGTCCCAGGCAACCCTCGTGACCTTTTCAGAGAATGAACCAGTGGATGAAAATTTCTAATTCTTAAAAAAAAAAACAAAACTATTGTCCTTTGAAAGTTGATGGCCCTAGAGGCAGTGATGTTGCATGGAATGTGCATTAACTGTTCCTGGTACTCTTGCAACACCGTCCTCAGAGTGGAGGCCTCAGCCTGGGTGGTTCAGCTTACACTGGAGAGCACGCCTCGGTCCCTGGCTATGCCCGGCTGCTCCTCTGTGGCCTGTCACCCCGTTGCCCCTGGTGGGCAGCTTTGCTCCTGAGACTGTGCTAGGCTGTGCCCTCCACCTGCAGTGCCTGCCAGCTCAGCCCCCACAGGACTCAGTAGAGGGGCCCTTGGGAGGCCTCTCCCACCCTCACCCAGGCCAAATTGACCCCTGCAGTCTGTTGCATTTCAAAACAGGCTCACAGGGTTGACACAGTGATGTGACAGGCTGATCCTCCACCTGCTGACGCTGGTGTCCCATGTGGGCAGCGGTTCATGTCCCGGCTGCTCCATCTCCCATCCAGCTCCCTGCTTATGGCCTGGGAAAGCAGCAGAGGACGGCCCAAGGCCTTGAGGCCAGGCACTCATGCGGGAGATGCTTAAGTTCTCACAGTTTTTGGATGGAATCTTTTTTTTTTTTTTTAATACATAGAGTGATCTCTGAAACAGACTAATTTTACTTTCTCTGATTTCTTTGCGTGTGTGTGTGTGTGTGTGTGTGTGTGTGTCTTGCTTGGTTGGTCTGGCTAACGCTGCCAGTACCATGTTGAACGAGAGCTAGGAGAGCGGGCATCCATGCTGCTTCCCGATCTTAGAGGAAATACTCCATTCAATACAATATTAACTGGGGGCTTGTTGCATATTGTTTTTATTATGTTTAGCTACAACGGCTTTTACAGATCATTCGGGTTTTGATCGTGACTAGATGCTGATTTCATTGAGCGCTTGTTTTGTGTCTGGGGATGATTGTATAATGTTAATCCTTCATTCTGTTGATGTTATCGACTACATTTGTAGATTTACATACGTTGAACCATTGTCACATCCCTGATAAATCCCACTTGACCCTGGTAAATATCCTTTGACGTGTTGTTGATGGTTTTCTAGTATTTTGTCAATATTGGCATCTGTGTGCATTATTAATACTTGTTATTTTCCCTTCCCTCTCCTCCCCGTCTCATCTCCGCTCTCCCTCCCCCTCAGTTTCAGAACCAAAGTAACGGTGGTCATGTAGAGCTTGGGCCACTTGTCTCCCTGGAATTGCTAAATAGTAATTGTTAGTTCTTGCCGAAGAGGCTGATGGAAGTCACTGAGCGAGCTGTCTCGTCCTGGGCTTTTCTGCATGGATCGGCTTCATTACAGATTGGATTCCATCCCTTGTTATTGGTCTCTTCAGATTTTCTTTGTCTTCATGGTTTTTTTTTTTTTTAAGATTTATTTGCTTTTATTTGAAAGAGAGACAGAAACATCTTCCATTCATGGCTCACTCCCCAAATTACAACAGCCAGAGCTGAGCTGATCCGCAGCCAGGAGCCTCTTCCAGGCCTCCCACATGAGTGGGACCCCAAGGACTTGGGCCATCCTCCACTGCTTTCCCAATCCATTAGCAGAGAGCTGGGTTGTAAGTGGAATATCCGGGACACAAGCCAGCACCCACATGAAATGCTGGCACTGCAAGACAGAGGATTAGCTGGTCAAGCCACTGTGCCAGCCCGTCTTCATATTTACAATGTCAGCAAAAATCGTTAACAGTATCTTTTTTAATCCTATTTTTAATTCAAGTTTTTCTTGATTTCTCTCTTATTTTTATTTTTATTTGAAAGGCAGATTTACAGAGATAAGGAAATGCAGAGAATCTTCTATCCGTCGATTCACTAAATGGCTACAAGAGCCAGGAGCTTCTTCTGGGTCTCCCACATGGATGCAGGGACCCAACGCCCTGGGCCATCCTCTACGGCTTTCCCAGTTCATTAGCAGGAAGCTGGATTGTGAATAGAAAAGCCAGACCACAAAACAGTGCTCATATGGGATGCTGGCACTTGCAGGTGGAGGATTACCCAATTGAGCCATTGCATCAACCCCAGTGATTCTTTTAAAAAGACACTTATTTTGTTTATTTGAAAAGGAGAGTTAACAGAAAGAAGAAAAGAGACAGATCTTCTGTATGACTACTCACTCCCTAAGTGACCACAATGTCCAGGTCTGGGCTAAACTGAAACCATGAGCCTAGAGCTCCTTGCACATCTCCCACAGGGGTAGCAGGAGCCGCCTTCTTCAACTGCTTTTCTAGATCCGTTAGCAAGGAACTGGACTGGAAGTGGAGTAGCCAGGACTTGAGCTGGTGCCTTAAGGGATGCTGACTTTACGGGCAACAGCTTTACCCACTATGCCACAACACTTGTCCTTATATGATCTGTCAATCAAAGTCCCCCACTAGTACTATATTGGAGCTTACCTCTTCCTTTAGAGCTAATGTTTGTTTCGCAGCATCAGATACATAAACAGACACAAAGATTACATATTTTTGTTGAATCAGTCCCTTGAGTATTATATAGTCTTTCCATTTTTAGTTTTTAAATTTTTTATTAATATAAAAGAACATATTTCATAGATGTTTTTCTTTCCCCCTTCTCTCAATCCTCCTTTCCTCATTCTTTAATCTTTGCAAAATGTAATTTCAATTCACTCTGTAATCAACAGGCATAATGCAGCATAACTGATATTCAGCAAGTAAAAAGGAAGACTGCTGTGCCACAGGAATTTAAATAAGGACTCAGGTGGGTTTTTTTTTAAGATTTATTATTTTTTTTTTTATTACAAAGTCAGATATACAGAGAGGAGGAGAGACAAGGAGGATCTTCGTCCAATGATTCACTCCCCAAGTGATTGCAAAGGCCGGTGCTGTGCTGATCAGGAGCTCTTCCGGGTCTCCCATACAGGTACAGTGTCCCAACGCTTTGGGCCATCCTCGACTGCTTTCCCAGGCCACAAGCAGGGAGCTGGATGGGAAGTGGAGCTGCCGGGATTAGAACCAGCGCCCATATGGGATCCTGGCGCATTCAAGGTGAGGACTTTGGCCGCTAGGCCACCACACTGGGCCCTCAGGTGGGTTTTTAGCAAGCAGGAGTTGTCACAGACTGAGGATGGCCCAGAGGTGTGGGAAAGGATGCTAGGATGCACACCCTGGGCTGGTGGGCAAGTGGAAGAGGCTAAGGATTACGGGATCCCCCAGCTAGTTCCTCCCAAAGCCCAGGGTCCTGGCCCAGAGCCCCCAATTATCTCGGCTACTTGCTCATGGTGACTTGGCTCCCCCTCTGGGAAGGGGTTGGCACCACTGCCCCAGGCTGAGCTCTCCCTGGGGCCCTGGCAGGTGTGCAGCTCTGAAGCCACCTGGTAGTGCATCAGCCAGGCCCTGCAGGTCCTGGGGGGCTCCTGAGATGACCCACTCCGGGAGACCTCCTTGGCCACTTTGTTCCCAGCCAGGCCCTGCAGGTCCTGGGGGGGCTCCTGAGATGACCCACTCCGGGAGACCTCCTTGGCCACTCTGTTCCCAGCCAGGCCCCATGCATCCCAGCTGTCCTTGCTGTCTCTGTGGACAGACCTGGTGAGCGCAAGCCTGGGAGCAATGGCCGCTCCTCCCATGGACTGGGGGCTGCAGCCCTGCAGGCCAGGAGGGTCAGGGTGACAGGCAGGGAGCCCAGAGGCCATGGGCAGAAGGGCGCAGAGCCTCACAGTGTCTGGGATAGGCTCGGTGCCCCGTGCTTCTGCCTGGAGCTCCCAGTCCCATCACCTCTCCTGTAGGAGCCTAGCGGTCCATGGTGCCAGCTTAGCTGCAGGGCGTCATCTTTGGTCCCCAGTGCTCGCAGTGTGGCCTGGGCAAGGCCTGGGCCCTTTCTGGCCTGCAGTGTGATGGTACACGGTGGGTGACGGCATGGGGGCACGGGCAGGGCAGCGGCTGCCCTGGGGAGACAGGTGTCATCCCGGAGCCAGGGAGAGTCTCCCCATCAGTGTCTTGCCTCTAGTGTCATGTTCCTCCCCAGGCAGGGAATGCTGATTTCAGGCTTGGGATCTTGGAGAGTAGTGACACATGCAAGGCTGGTCATGAACGGTGGTGGGTCCCATGGGAGGCCGTGGCTGTGTGCTCAGCTGCCCGCCCCGGCCCCTGTGTTCCTGAGCCCTGGTCACCACCCTGTTCCAGTTCATTAGGTCCTGTTGCAATGTCATGCCCTGTGCCCCAGGGGGCGGCTTCTGACCCTCACATTGCTGGCCACAGGGAACCAATGAGATCCTGCGGCTGTACATCGCCCTCACTGGACTGCAGCACGCCGGGCGCATCCTAACCACGAGGGTCAAGTAGGTGCCATTCCCTGTGGATCTCGGGTACACCTGCCCAGCAGAAGCTCGCCTGGACACAAGGCAGGGACGAGACAGTCTCCTGAGCTCACTCGCGGAGTAGTTACTTCCTGGACTACCATTAAGTCACGCATCAGAGCCTGGCCCTGCCCTGGGAGGAAGGGGAGGTGCCGGCTGTCCTGGGAAGCCCTCAGCGTCCAGACACTGGAGTGGCACTGCCCTCCAGCCCCTGGGAGTTCCCATCCCTCCCCTCCCCCAGCAGTGCTTCGGTCCCACACTAGGGAGCTGGTTTCTCACAGTGAGGGGGGGTGGTACTCCTTAGGCAGGGTGCCAGCCCTGAGCCCACCGTGAGACCCTGGTCTGTCCTGTGTCCGACCCTTCTGCTCTCACCTAGGAGCAGAAATCACTGCTGGCACCCAGGCATGGGTGCTCACAGTATTTGGCTAACTTCTTGGCCACAAAGCCGGCTGTGCCCTGCACCCTGTAAGGTGGCTGGAGGTGGCTGGCCCTTCTCTGCCAGCCTGCAGCCAGGGAGGAGCACAGAGTTCCAGGCTTCTGAGGGGTCATCTGCACACATCAGGGTGTGGGACTGTGGACTATGCAGTGAGCTTCAAGGATGCTCTGAGCAGTCACACGGACCACTGGCTGGAGACCTCTAAACTCCCCCCCAGCAAACTGTGGACCTAGAGTTGATGGACAGTCCTGGGGTCCTGCATCCTGGTCTCAAAGGATAAGTGGTCCCAGTAAGTGCACCATGGGCGAGGAGTGTGAGTGCAGTCCCATCTCCTGCACGGAGAACACGCTGTGTTTTGCTGGACTTCCACAAGGCTGCTGTTCAGCTTAAGTGAGCCTTGTGGGACCCTCAGCCACCAGCCCCTGGACCAGCCAGGAACCAGAAACCTGGATTCCCTGGGGGTGGGGTAGAGTGGGGAACATACTGGCTGTGTCTGCAGGGCCAAGGGAGCCCCACCTGGGCTAAGTCCAGGAGCCCTCCGTGGGGCACACCCAGTCTCAACCTCTGGGGAAGACAGCAGGGGAAAGGCAGTGTAGGAACTCAGCCACTGTGGCCCCGGGCCCCCCACAGGAGCAGTGTGGGGCCTGGATTCTCTGGCCGGCCAGCACAGCAGGCCAGCCCCGCGCTCTGCACTGGACATGGGAACCACGATGCCAAGGGATGTCCCACAAGCACTTTAATGCAGTTGAGGGTGGGAAGGAGGGGGTCCCTGGGTGCTGCGGCCCTGCAGGGGGTCCCGGGAGGCAGGGACGACGCGAGTCAAGGCTGTGATGTCCAGTGCTGGTCCCTGGGAGGGTGAGGCCCAGGCTGCTGCATGCAGGAAAAGCCAGGCAGGTGCTTGGGGCTGCCGAGGGCCTCTGCTGCTCCTGGTCATCTTCTGCCTGAGAGAAGAGGGGGGTTAGTGATAGGGGCCCAAGCTGCCCTGCACTCACTGTAAAGCAGCGCTGTCCCAGAGCAGGAAACAGGCTCAGACACTAAGCAACCAGCTCAGTGTTTGGAGTGGGACTGAAGTTACAACCCCAGACTGGGGCTGCTGGGCCAGGCCTTTCAGCCCCGGCCAGGCTGCCCTGCGTGGCTGACAGGCTGTAGTGGAGGGGTTGGGTTCTCAGCGTCACCCGTGCCCACCTTGGTCCCGGCAGGTCCTGTTGGCCAACATGTTCTGCGTGGAAGCTCATCTCCAGAACCTCGCCAGCCTGTCTCAGCTGGACAAGCGTGAGTGGGCACCGCAGGGGACAGGGCCCCACTCCGGGAGGGCGGGGTGGGAGCCGTCCCTGGGACCCAGGTCAGCCTGGGCTGGTGGCAGCGGTGCCTGCCTGGCAGGGCACACACTGGTGGGCCTGACCCCTCCCCGGGACAGCTGTGGGTGGAGCAGAGGTGCCCACACATGGCCGCTTGTGTGTGCTGGCCCTGCTGGGCAGGCCCGGCCGTGTCCTTGTGTCTGCCAGGGGTGCGGGGAGGAGTTGTGGTGACACTGCACAGGCTCTGGAGAGAGCACTAGCTCTGCTCCTCAGCCGCCGCACAGCACCCAGAGAGAATGCCCAGCTCTGCCCGCTCAGGCTTGGACCTTCCGTTTGTGGTGTCCCTCCTTCTTGCCCGCCCCATATTGGACTGTGCAGCACCCAGTCCCCTCCTGACCCCCGAGTCCTGTGGGCTGGAGGCGCTGGATCAGCATCCTTGCAGAGGCCCCTTTGGGCCGGGCCTGGTGTGGGTGAGGAGGGAACACCTTCCACCCAACTCACTGGATTGGGGTGTCAGAGCAGCACAGGAGGCGGCCCTGTGGCACTCCCCGAGGTTGGTCCACAGGGCAGCGTGGGGAGGAGGGGAAACACCGTTCCAAAGGCCCTGTGCGCATGCTTGGGGACGCGGCCTGCTGCCTCCCTCTGGCCACGGCGTGGATGGGTCTCCCTTTCTCTCCTGCAGTGTTTCTTCAACATGGCAAGATAAGCATGTTTCTGTCCATGAATTCCTGGGAGCTGGCACTAGGAGCACTGCCAGTGGGGCCCACAGGGAGCCCTGGCACCCCTGGGTGGGCAGCAGCCAGCTGGAGCCTCAGCATGTCCCGGGCCAGCTGGACAGGGGAGGGGCACCGGCCTGCTGTGCTCAGGAGGCAGGGAAGGACTGGACCCCACCTTACGTATCCCGTGTTGCTTTCTAGGAAGAAGACTTTGGCCAGCCTCGGAGCTGAGAGAAACTCACTTCACGTCTCCCCTCAGAGTTCTCACCCATTAGCCTACCACCGTGGGCTCTGTCAGCCTGCCAACGAACCATCAGGAGTGGAGGGGAAGCAGATAGGGGGACTGGTGTGGCCAGACCTGTTCCTTCCTGGGAGAAGCAGCAGTTCCGGGAGATGGAGGGGTGCGGGAAGGTCCCCGTGAGGCCCAGGGATGCAGACGCCAGCCAAGGGCCACAGCATCGTGTCTCACTGTCCCCATAACCCCCTGACTCGACAGCTGAGAGGCCAGGCCCGGCATCTGCCCGAGTGACAGGTGCAGCTCTCCTGAGCTCCCCCTGGACCCCACCTTGAGTTCTCAGCAAGTCCTGACATCACTATGCACACGGAATGCAAAGTCCCTGACAGCAGCAGAAGCGCCAAGGGGCTAGGCCCACCTGTCGCAGGCTCCAGTGCTACAGGTGGGGGCAGCTGGAAGAAAGGCGGTGGCTTCTTGTACAGGTCGAAGTCTAGGTGGCGCTGGTCCCAGCTCCATCTGTCGCGATCCAACACGGGCTTCAGCACGTTGGCGAACAGTGCACACTCCATCCACTCCTGTCACGGAGCAGGTTGGTAGGGCCACAGGCCCCCAGACACCCCCATGCCCGCACCCGAGTCCCAAATTCTCCCCGAGACCTCATCCAGCTCTCTGATGGGGGGCAGCCTGAGGCTCTCGGACTGGCCGGCGGGGCCGCTCTGCAGGCCTGTCACCTGGAAGCCACCGGCCGTGAGCCAGGCCTGGCGGGACCGCTGCTCGGCTTGCTTCTTCTCCTCCTCC
Organism: Ochotona princeps; assembly: GCF_030435755.1. Classification (NCBI taxonomy): domain Eukaryota; kingdom Metazoa; phylum Chordata; class Mammalia; order Lagomorpha; family Ochotonidae; genus Ochotona; species Ochotona princeps. The sequence continues at coordinate 34,995,391 of NC_080852.1, read as the reverse complement.
GAGTCCTGAGGCTCCACCATGGCTGAGAGGTAATTCTGGGAGTACGTGAACCTCCTTCCTGGCTCCTGCAAACACGGGCAAACAGATCCACTTGGAAGGGCTGGTGGCCGTGGGGATTGCAGGCGGGGTCAGAACAGCTGGGGCGCAGTGTGAACTGTGCGATGACCCGTAAGGGGCCTCTTGCTTTCAGTGGAGCACCCACTGGCTACAAGGCTTCGCAACTGTGGACAGGCAAACATGGACACACAGTCCCTTTGGTCACCCTCGGGTGGGAAACAGCGCTGTCCCCCGTGCTTCGCAGGGTGCCTGCCTTCCCTCTGACATCTGAGGACAGAGCTTGCCGAACCTGCCACCTGCCAGTGTCCTGTCCCTCACCTTGGCCATCTCCTTGTACAGCTCCTTCTTGGCAAGCTGGGTGGAGTTCAGGGTCTGAGTGCTGTAGTTGTAGACAGCGTGGTTGGCCGGAGCAGAAATTCTGATCACCTTCACTGCCGACTTTGGGGGCCTCTTGCCGGCTTGGTGAACTTCCTGGATGTTTTTCTGTGGAAAGAGACCCGAGTCCTTACCTGTGCCGGTCCCCTCCACTTCGCCTGGAAGCTCTGGTGCAGGGAGCTAGGGCACAGCTGCAGAATGGGCATTGATGGGCACTGAGTCCTGGTGCTGTGCTGCATTCTAGAGCCTCGCCCAAGGTCCCTGCTGTTGGAGCACGCAGCACGGGCGCCATCCTTCCTTTCAGCTGCTACAGAGACCCCCAGCTGTGAGGCCAGTGAGACAGGCTTTCTTGGGGCTCTGCCTCTGAGGAGGAACTCGCACAGTTCCCCCCTCAACCCCCCCTTGAGAGAGCCACTTGGGAAGCCAGAGACCCCAATCATTGCCCACCCCAGCAGAGCAGCTCTGATGCGTGCACCCAAGCCCGTGTCCCACGCCCTCCAGGGGGGCCTGTTCCATGGGGGCCCTTGGTCCTGCGTTGGAGGCCCAGTCCCTCCGCCTTTGCCCTCCCGATGCTGCCGGGAACAAGGATGAGAGCCCCACTGCCACTGTTACAGAGGGTGTAGGGAGCCTGCAGCCTGGGAGATGGAAAGATATGACCACTGGCATCACACAGAAACACAAAGGATCATTAGGGACAACTGTGGGCAACTGCATACCAACAGATCGGAAAATCTAGAAGAAAAGTTTCTGGACACACAGAACGTACAAACAATGAACCTAAAAGACTAAAAACCTGAGCCAGCCCGCCCTGGGTAACGAGACTGAGTCGGCATTTAAAGTGTCCCAGCAGAGCAGGACTCAGGCCTGAGGGTCTCGTTGTGGGGTCTCCCCCCGCAAATTCCACCGAAAAACTGACAACAACGCTTCTTAAACAGTCCCAGAAGCCCAGCACGAGGGAACCTTCCCAAACTCCTCAGCGTTATAGCACCAGAACTGACAAGGACACACACACACACCCCTGTGACTACAGCAAAACTTCTCAGTGAAATACCAGCTCAATTTAGCAGTGTATTAAAAATATTCCTACCGGGCCCAGTGGCGTGGCCTAGCGACTAAAGTCCTCGCCTTGAACGCCCCGGGATCCCATATGGGCACCGGTTCTAGTCCCGGCAGCCCCACTTCCCATCCAGCTCCCTGCTTGTGGCCTGGGAAAGCAGTCGAGGATGGCCCAAAGCTTTGGGACCCTGCACCCGCGTGGGAGACCCAGAAAGAGGTTCCTGGTTCCTGGCTTTGGATCGGCACACACCGGCCTTTGCGGCTCACTTGAGGAGTAAATCATAGGACGGAAGATCTTCCTCTCTGTCTCTCCTCCTCTCTGTGTATCTGACTTTGTAATAAAAATAAATAAATCTTTAAAAAAATATTCCTACCAGGATCAGGTGGGATTTATCCTAGGGCTGCAAGGGATAGCTCACCATATGGAAATAAACTATGTAAAACAAGGTATTAAAAAATAAGGTATTAGCAGAATGAAGGATATAATGAAGAGATGTTGAAAAAAAAAACTCTAGAAAATAACCAACACCCACTCAGGATTAAAATCCTGAGTAATGTTTATATAAAAGGGCCTTATACCAACAAAATGAAGGCTGCATGTGACAGACCCATAGCTTTTCATGGGGAAAAATCTGAAAGCATTTTGTCTAAGTTCTGGCACTACAAACAGACCTAACACTCAGGGCCGTACCATGGTGTAGCACGTTAAGCCACTGTCTGCAGTGCGGGGATCCCATGCGGGCACCAGATAGTCACGGCTGTGCCACTTCCAATCCAGCTCCCTGCTACTGCGCCTGGGGAAGCAGTAGAGGATAGCCCAGGTTCTTGAGCCTCTACACCCACGTGAGAGACACAGAAGCAGCTCTGGGCTCCGGGCTTCCACCTGGCATCACAGCCATTTGGAGAATGAGCCAGCAGATAGAAGGTTCTCTTCCTCTACACTTCCACTGTGCAAATAAATCCATCTGAAAAGGAAAGGAGCATCGACTCTCATGGCTTTAACTGAAATGTGATAGAAATCTCTGCACCAGAACAATCAGGTGAGAGAAAAGGCACAAAAAGGTGCCATGATGCCCCCTGCTGGCAAATGTTGGTATTGCAGGAAGTGGCTTAATTTCTATGCTACATTATCAGCCCTGAAAGAACTACTTTTTATTATTTTTAAAAGATGTATTTATTTGAAAGGCAGAGTTAAAGAGACAGGATGTACTGGTTCACCGTCTACAAGGCTGCAATGGCCAGAGTTGTGCCAGACTGATGCCAGGAACCTGGGGCTTCATCTGGGGGTGTCATGTAGGCTCAGGGGTCCACACACTTTGGCCATCTGCCGCTGCCTTTCCAGGCACGCTAGCAAGGGGCTGGACTAGAAGCAGCACATTGAGGATTCAAACCGGTGCCCATATGGGATTTCAGGGAAACAGGCATTGGCTGAACCCATAGCATCACGGCGCCAGCCCTGTTCATTTTGTTTTGTTTTTAAATGCTATGTGGGGTTAAAGCAAACACGATGTAAAGCAGCAGAGGCGTTGTGCAGAATGGTAGGAAATGCCTCAGAAACACCAGACCTCGCACACGATCCAGCCATCCCACTTCTTTGGGTGTCTTTCCAAAGAAAGGGAAATGAGCCTCTCCAAGCGGTGCGCACACCCCCATGTTTGCTGCAGCCCAACACATAAAACATGGACGCAACCTTGATGTCCACCGACAGGTGACACAGAGGAACTAACGCATGTACATTCGCAGCGGCAGGTTAGCTATCACAGTGAGTCTCTGCAGCGGGTGGATGGGGCCGGCAGCCGGGCAGGGACATCATGCTATGTGAAACACGTCGGCCACACAATGACAGATTTCACTCGTGGTGTCTCGTGTGGAAGTTCAAGCGGGAAAGCTCCCTCTGAATGTATGATAGTGAGCCCCAGCAGGCACCAAAACAGCCTTGGACAGGAGCAAGCTCCAGCATCCCGCCACACTGCAGGGTGACCAGTGTCCACAGCCATACAAGGTTTTGATTAAACAGAGTTCAAAGCCTCCGACAAGGAGATGGAACTACCTTGACTAAAGCAGAACACATTTTATACTTTCCTAAAATATCACACTGTACCTATACATGTTTGCAGTTCCTGTGTATTTAAGAAAGTTCTTGGGGCCAGCGCAGTGCCTAAACAGGCTAAGACCCTGCCTGCTGGCACCAGCATCCCATATGGACACCAGTTCGTGTTCTGGCTGCTCCACTTCCTGATCCGCTCCCTACGTGTGGCCTGGGAAGGCAGTGGAGGACGGCCCAAGTCCTTGGGACCCTGCACCCAGGAGGAAATGCCTGGCTCCTGTCTTCAGACGGCTCAGCTCTGGCCATTGTAGCCATTTGGGGACTGAACTAGTGGATGGAAGATCTTTGTTTCTCCTTCTCTCTGTAAATCTGCCTTTCCAATAAAAAGAAATAAGGAGATAGGAACTCTAACCTAATTTCACCTTTAATGTATATGATACATGTTATCAAATCATACTGTACTCCAAAAATGTGCGATAATGAAAATATTAACTCCTGAGTAAATGCACCGTATTCCTGTACACATGGAAGTGGACTGAGATGGTGAGGTAAGGAATATTCTATTGCTAAACTTTCTAATAGGCATATACTTGGATCTGGCTTTATAATTCAGAAGAAATTTAAGGCACACAACGAGAACATAGAGTGCATATTGTCCTATGTTGAATCTGGCCAAGGATGAACACAGAGGAAGGGTCACAGCTTTAAATGTCAGCATTGCTCCAGGGAAAGAACAAAACCCAAGCAGCCAGCTCTGCCAGTACCTTTCTGTCCAAGGTGACGAACGGGAGACCCGGGAAGTGCTTTTTGTGAAACAACAAAAAACGCTAGCACTTGCCCCGGGTGTGTGTGCAGGTGAGTGGACAGCCCAGGGGCCCTGGTGCCCAGCAGAGCGAGGCCCACCTGGATCAGGCTGAGCTTGTGGCCTTCCTTCTGCAGCAGCACCGCGTTCCGCCACTGCAGGTACTTCCGCTGGTGGGCGTGGATCTCGGTGGAGAGTGTGGAGGTCCGGTTCCGGAAGTGTTCCAGATTGGGGCTGGGCTGGGGCGGTGTGGCCAACAGCGCCTCCTCTGAGAATCCTTCTTGGGTGATGGGGATCCCAAACTCCTGGCTCAGGTCTCTGATCATGGCCGAGGAGGGCAGCAGGTCACCCACAATCACGTCCCTGAGCCTGGTGCTGTTATAGCAGATGTCATAGATCCTGCAAGGGAAGAGGAGCCAGCCACTCAGCCTCACCCGCCTGGCGAGGCGTGCCAAGGTGGCTGCTCTACACAGGAAATGGGAACACCGGGGTGCCAAGCAGAAGGTGCCAGATCACGACTACGTAAATGAAGAATGATTCTGGTCTGATGAGCCTGAACTCAGAGCAAACTCTCTCACCATCTCCCTCCTGGCCCTGGAAGCCAGGTCCCCTCACGTCTGTTCTGTGACAGTCCTTACCCAGGCTCCTCAGCGGTCCCACCAAGCTGCCCACAGCAGTGCATGTGGGTCTGGGAGCCTCCTGTGTGGGGGACAGGGGACATGCACGCACCCTCACTTCTGACCCCACTTCCCCCAGCCACGAGAACACTCACAACATGAGCACACATTGGAGAGATGGTCTCTGGTCTCCATAGACGGCATACACAGTGCCTGCCAGTGTCATCCCACCTCCCCCGTCTGAGGGCTGGCCCCGGGCGCCCTCCCCATGCCCTGGCTCATGGATCGCGCCCAGAACACACACTCCAGGACCGCCTGCTGCCGCTGTGTTGGAGTGCCCAGGATTGAGCCTGCCTGTCCCCTGTGGCAGAGCTAGGGCGGCCAATTAGGAGTGTAGGTATGGTCTCCCCAGCCCTGGCTGGGCTGCCTCCTCTTCCCCTTGAGTGCATAGTTAAAGCAGGGATCCATGGGGTCCCCCTGATGCTGGCTTTAAAAATGCAAAGACAGGGCCTTGGGACCCTGCACACCCACAGGGGAGACCAGGAGTAAGCTCCGGGTTCCTGGCTTTAGATAGGCTCAGCTGGGGCCACTGGGGCCATGTGGGGAGAGAACCAGCAGATGGAAGATCTGTTTGTCTCTCCCTCTTTCGCACCTCCTGCCCCACACAGAGCCTGCCCCGGCGGGTACCTCCTGGCTGGCCATGCCTCAAGGTCCTGCCTCCTGCAGCAGGGGCAGGACCTGCCCCTCAGCACGCCACGAACTGTCACTGTTCAATGACTGTTCCACAAACGGACAGAGGGACCACTGAGCCATGGCGTAGGAGCGTGCTCTCGGCTTCATGTGTCAGAGCCAGAAATGGCAAACGTACCCCTCAGGAAACGCAGCTGAGCCAGCCTGGCTGGCACTGCCCTCCCGCGCTCCCTCAGCTCTCTGGGAAGACAGGTGTAACCCCCATTCCACACCACGCACTCTCCTCCAGCCAGAGACAGCAGGCGCAGCAAAGGCATGAGTGGGAATGACCCTGCCTTCCTCCTCCCATGGGAGTGCCTAGAACCATCGGCCACAGACCACACCTGCAGAGGGAGCCTCCCCCACGCCTGCACAGGGCCCCCCCACACCTGTACAGGGGCCCCCCCACCTGCAGAAGGACCCCCCACACCTGCACAGGGGCCTCCCGGACACCTGTACAGGGAGCCTCCCCCAAGCCTGCACAGGGGCCTCCCCACACCTGTACAGGGGCCCCCCACACCTGCACAGGGGCCCCCCACACCTGCACAGGGAGCCTCCCCCAAGCCTGCACAGGGGCCCCCCACACCTGCAGAGGAACCCCCCCACACCTGCAGAGAGGCCCCCCATGCCTGCAGGGCCCACCTGGCCAGCGCCCGGAAGACACTCCTGGGCACCTGGCGACGCAGGTAGAGCGCCGCCTGCCGCATGAGCTGCGACATGGGCTTGAAGAGGTGCACCCGGCACAGCAGGGTGTCCAGGTCCCCGTAGAGGCGGCAGCGGAAGCGCAGCTTGGAGTTGTACAGCACCTTGTGTCTTCCCTTCTCTGTCTCGGGAATTCTGCAAGACAAGGGGGAGGGCGCCAGGCTCGACGTCGCTCTACTCCGCAGGGTCTGAGCGCTGGCTGCCTTCACCAATATCCACGGCCCCAGCCCTGGTTACAAACAGACCACAGGCTCATGAATCAGGTGGGGAGAGAAATTTCAACACCTGAGGCCTGGCAGGGCGGAGAGGACCGTGAGGGCTCCCACCCTGCCCTGGCACTCCGGCCACTGTCACTGCTCTGAGCCAGGGCACAGTCTGTGCGTGCCCTGGCTCCCCAGCCAGGACTCTGTCCAGTCACAGCCCTTCATGCCTGCGATGCACACACCCATGTCCCACCCTTCTATGGAGATGTGTCTGTTGTTTTCACATCAGCTCACAGGCTTTTCCATGTGTTTAAGATACTCTGTTCCACATATTATATGTAACTTGTTTGTGGTTCTTCTTGTCACAATCTTACGGTATCTTTTGATAAACAAGTTATTCAGTTTAAGGAAGCCAACGCTATCATTCCTCTCACTTACATCCCACCCAGAGAACTTTCTCTACTCTGAGTGATGGAAATCTTCTATACCATCTAGCAGTTACCGAGTCCTGGGCAAACTCCTGATGAATCCCCTGAATTGAGCCAACCTCTCCCTCTCTCAGATGACCCTGATCCTGAACTTGGCTTCAAGCGGCCTCTCTGCTCCCCACCCCCCATCCATCCGTCACTTGCATGCAAAACTCAAAGCCAACCACCTACAGGTGCTGAAGGTTCTCCCACAGCTGCCTCAAGCCCTGGTCGGCCAAGCCTTCCAGAACGAAGAGGTGGAGCTCGCCGTCCAGCAGGTGGAAGCCGGTGAGCACGTTCAGCTGCTGCTGCTCCTGGATCTTCACCCGCATCCTGAAGGTGGACAGGATCTGCTGGGTGTTCCTGATGGGGCAGGAGCCCAGCTCCAGGGCCTGGGCATTAATCACGGTGATGTCCTGGAGCACACTATGCAGCAGGAGTGTCTTCCTGTGGTCAAACAGGATGACGATGCGGCCGAACTGAGAGCCCTGGAGGTCGGGGTCAGCGGTCCCAGCCCTGAGTGGCACCGTGATGTCCACCCGAAGCTTCAGCTGGGATCCAGCGTCCAGGTAGTTGCCCATGGGCATTGGGCCACGGTGGAGGCCATCTTTGGGGACCCGGAAGCCCCCAACCTTCCTGAGGCTGCTGTCTTCCATGGGGTCTATGAGCTTGGGCTCACAGCTGTGGATTGGCACATCCAGGTCCAGGAACCTGTGGCCCAGAAGGAGGTCAGCAAAACTGACCTGGGCCACCCCGTACGGGTCCCACAGCTTGTGCCTGGATTTCAGAGGATTGGCCTCCGTCTCCTTAGGGGAGATCACAGCAGGCAGGTTGAGGAACATATCCAGGGGATCCTCCCCAAACACGCTGGGCTTCTGCAAGTAGTCCTCGGACTTGCGGTCACGGTCATGAACTTCCACCACCATGGGGGGGCCTTCCAGGTACTCCCTCAGGTCACCGGGGTGCATCCCGCCGAGGAAGACAACGTTGATGTCCTGGAAGTGAACGCGGGGGGCATGGGGCTCCCCCTCAGTCTTGTGAACCGGGGCATCATGGAACTGATACTTGCAGTACACAGGCATGCAGAGCCTCTAGGGGAGACAGGGCGGCAGCAGGTCACCTGGCTGCGCCAGCGCTCGCTCCCCTCCCCCTTCTCCCCAGGAACAGGCGGCTCCCATGGGAGCAGGGCACATCCCACTGCCACACTTGCTGCCCGCGGCCCTGGGAGCCCAAGGACCTCAAAACCAACAGGCCCCTGAGCACACATGGTGCCAGGTGGTTCCGGGACTGCCTGGCCTCATGCACATGTAAGCACCCTGATGGTGGCTGGCAGGGGATGAGGCCTCAGGCCTGTGCGCTGCTGTTTCTGTGCAGGCAGACACTTCATGGGACATGGAGTCCAAAGGTAAGCTTATTTCAGCGCCAAAAAAAAAATTGAAACGCAAGCATGGTTTCTCCATACTGTACATTTTCCGTACACTTTTTCAAGACTCTTTGTCTATTTACCGGCACAGAACAGTTTAAAGTAGAATTTTTAGATGACCATTTACGTTAGTGTAAAAAACAAAGCTTTTAGGAAGAAACTAAATGAAAGTTGACAACCCCAAAGCACGGCAGAGAGAAGTGAAAAACGCTCTCACAGAGAACCAACCGCTGCTGTGGCCAAAGTATACAACACAAAGCTAAACGCTAAAGCCAGAATCACAACCAGTCCACAAGAAAACATGGTGTGGGGATCTCCATAAACGTGCGGCGAAGGAAGATTTAACAGGATCCCATAAATACTCCTAACAGAAAGTTGGTAAACCAGACTCCATCAAAGTTGGTAAACCAGACTCCATCAAAGATACCAACTACAGAATTCAAGTTCTACACAGGAAAAAAACCTTATGACATAACCCTCTCTATGTGTACATAAACATACACGCACATGTGTGTGCTATGATCTGAATGTCTGTGTCCATCTAAAATGTATACATTAAATATAAAGGCCTCGTGTGACCGTCCCCTGGGAGAGGACCGGTCACAGCAACCCCCCCAGATGAGACCACTGTCCCTACAGAAGGGACACAGCCAGCCAGTTCCCTCCACCCGCCGCTACGCGGAAGGGGCTCTCAGCAGGCCCTAGGCCCTGGCTGCCTGCACTCCGGCAATGTGAGAAACAAGTGCGTGTGTTCCACAAGCCACCCATTTCACAAGCTCACACAGATGAGACAGGTGCAGCACAAAGGGCTCGCATCCAGAATGCAAAAACAGAACACCCGCAATCGGTAATAAAGAAGACAAGCAATGAAAACCAACGGCACAGGAGCTTTCAAACCTGGCAGAGTGGTGTGAGCACGTACCATCTGCCTCTCTAGGTCAGAGCTGGTGGGGCAGCTGAGGGCTGGGCCCACGGAGGGGCCTGGCCAGCGCAGCAGGGCATTTCCTGGGCCTGAGTTTCCCCCTTTATGCTCAGGATGGCACTCATCAGATGACCGAATCCCCAATACAGTACCAGGCATGGGCACGTGCAGCTCAGAGAAGCCCTCTACTGCCCGACCAACACCCTGTTGGACACACAGCACAGGGAGTTCGTCGCCACTACTTCCCATCCCTGGCCCTGCCCTTGGGGACGTCCAATACCCAAAAGCACCTCTTGGTGGCCGTGAGAGCAGCCAGGCAAGTGCCTAGGACTCTTCCGTCCATATGTCTGCCCACCTCTCACCCTCAGAGACAGGTCCCAGTTCAGGAGTCCAGGGCAGAGTGGGAACCAAGAAGCCACAGCTATTAGCCCACTCCGCAGCCCGGAGAGCTGGCAAACGCGGTGGACATGGCAGACAAGAGACAAACGAAGATGGGATCCCACGACACAACATGAGCGCGCGTGAACGAGCATGGACAGACCTGCTCCAACACAGTACGTCAGAGGCCTAGGGAACGCAGCCCCGGAGCAATGTCCCCAAGCAAGACACCTGCAGGACATAGCAGGGACATAACAGCACCGAACAACCACAACCCGCTCCAACCGGTGACCCAGCGCCCCACGGCCAGGGACACAGCTGAGGGCAACGAGACAGTGCGCCCAGCGGGACCTGCACGCCTGTGTTCACCGCAGCTCCATTCACAACAGCCGGGACGCGGCCGGCCGAGGGGGAACGGGTGAAGAAAAGGTGTCACGTGCAGGCAGTGGAACAGCAAACAGCCATGACAAAGAAGGAAACTGTGACATCTGCAGACAGGCAGGCAGAATCCGGGTCATCACGCAAGCGGAAGTCAGAGGAAGACTAACACTGCATGCCGCGTTGACAAAAAGTCAATCTGCTCTGACAGGGGATTCCAGTGTTCCACAGCACAGCACAGGGACCGTAATTCACAGTACGATAGTCTCTGTTGTACACAACTACAAAAGGGGAGCTGGTAGACTCCAATGTAGAGTTAAGGAAATGAGGGCCTGGCGCAGTAGCCTACTGGCTAAACTCCTCGCCTTGTATGTACCTGGATCCCATATGGGCACCGGTTCTAATCCCAGAGACCCACTTCCCATCCAGCTCCCTGCTTATGGCCTGGGAAAGCAGTTGAGGACGGTCCAAAGCCTTGGGACCCTGCACCTGTGTGGAGACCTGGAGAAAGCTCCTGGCTCCTGGCTTCAGATCAGCTCAGCTGCAGCCATTGCGACAATCTGGGGAGTGAACTAGCAGAGAGATCTTTCCCTGTGTTTCTCCTTCTCTGTAAATCTGCCTTTCCAAGAAAAATGAGTAAATCTTTTTTAAAAAATGTGCAAATATTACGTTAAGTCAATATTTAAATTTAAAAGGTCTAACATGAGAGAGAGAGAGAGAGAGAGAGAGAGAGAGAGAGAGAGAGAGAGAGAGAGAGAGAGAGAGAGAAATAGAACAGTGCCTTAAAAACACTACAGGACAGTTACTTTTTACCTGGAACTCTCTACCCAAACTATCAATCAACTATCAGGATACAATAAAGGTATTTTCAGATGTATATCAGATAGAACTCTCAGTAGCCTTACTCACGAAGTTCCTGGAAGTTGTGCCTCAGAAGAACCACGAGGGAAAGAGGAAGACACAGGACCGAGACAGGGAGACCCATGAGGACCCAGCAGAACTCCCTGGCACGCTGCAATGCTAATCCTGCTGGTTCCCAAGGAGCCCCCACTGAGCCCGGGCTCTGCCCAGCGCTCCCAGAGGCCGGCGACCGCCACTTAAAAAGCACCTGGGGTTGTCAGCTGCCCCCTCAGCCCTTCCTGCCCTCAGCTCTCATGGCCTCCCTGAGGGACACTGGGTGGAGAAATGTGGACGACCGTCTTCGCTGCGAGGGGCTTAGGGAGGAGTATAGGTACATGTGACAGGCAGCTGGGAGGGTGGGCCTGGCTGTCTGCCTCTCACCTCCAGCTCGTGGATGGGCACGGGCTGTGCCGGCAGGCAGGACGCACACTCGATCTTTATGATCAGGGGGTTCAAGTCCTGCTTCTGCTCCTCGGTCATGAGGGGGACTTCCGCCCGCAGCGTCAGCAGACAGTCCAGGATGTGGGCTGACTTCTCGCTGCTGCGGCTCATGACGGTCTGCCGTCCTGCAGGGAGCATGCACAGTGTGAGCCCTGGAAAAGTGCAGAGTGGTGGGAGGGACAGGGATGGGGCAAACCCCGAGGGAGAGGGCAACACAGTTCCTCAGAGGGAGCGCCCTTCAGTTCTCCAAGTGATTTAATGCTAACGATTCTCTTGCAGCAAGCACTGGGAGCATTTCCAGCATCCCCGGGACACAAGGAATGCTGAAGCACAGGTGCCACCCAGCCTAACCAGACCTGGGGTGCAGCCTCTCCACTGGGAATGTGAAAGCTCCCCCTGGGGATTCCAGAACCATCTACTGGCCACGTGGGGCTCCAGGGACTTACACATCATTTAGGATGCAGCTCCTTCACGGCATGAGATGCATCCCAGGCGCTCAGTATCCCTGTGTGCCCAGGGTCACAGCCGGGGTCAGCACAAAAGGCATGAGGGTGGGAGCAGCACTGGACTATTTCAAGCTGTCATGTTCACACCGGTCAGCACGGGCCAAGTCCTGCCAGCATGCGCACTCAGAGCCAGCAGTGTGACCCCAGGGACACGGAACAGACCTGCACATTGCAGCCAGCGGTGTGGCCCCAAGGACACCAAACAGACCTGCTCATCACTTGTGCTACAAAGGCCCCAAGTGCCGGAGCTTCTCAGATTTTGCAATCTTTGCATCAGCTTAGCCAGGAGAACATCCCTAACCCTACAGCATGAATACACAAAGCACTCCTGCGGAAGATTACTTGCCATCTTGGGTTAGACACATGTGTCCTGGCTTTGGCTATGGCAGACACACCCGGGGAAAAACAGAATTGCAGTTTAAAGCAGCCAGAGAAGCCTCACATCTCAGAGGCAGACAAATCCGGGGTCAGACCCCAGAGCCGCCTCTTAGCCACATGCACATGTCTTTCTGAGGCTCATGTCCCCATGTGCAATGTGGGGACAGAGCATCCTGTCCAGGGTTAAGGGGACGAGATGACCACATAGAGAGGTGCCAGAACACTGCCCGCTACAGCACATGCCCACCCAGGTTAGCCCTGCCCCTTCCCAAAACTTGTCAGTGCACTCCAGGACATACAGAGCTGGAGTGATCCCGCTTGGTACTGCTGCTCACACAGCCATGAGCAGGCTGTGACGCTGCGCACAGTGCTCCGGCCCCCGCCATTCTCTCCCATAATGCGGAGTCTCTGAGTGATGGCCAAATGTGGGCTTCTCCCATGGCTGTGACCTTTCCAGGTGTGAGCTCTCCCAAGAGAGGGGGATCCCCAGCACACCCAGAATCAGGAGTTGTCAGCGCTGAGGCTGGGCCACAGTCCCCGACTCAGGACCGACACCTCAGTGCAGCCCACTTCACAGCAGCGGCACCCCGCTCACAGGGCTGATGCTGGAAATGCCTCCACTCTGCCCAGTGCGCCCTGGGGGATGGGATTCCCAAGCTGAGAGGGACACTTGTGCTGCACCAGCCGGGCGCGAGCACACATCACTCAGTACCCCAAAACTGCCTCACCTGGCAGCTGTCATCTCCACCTTCCAGAGGGGAAGAGTGTGGCCTGCAGAGGCTAAGGAATCAGTCAAGGTCCCGTGGTGGGTGAGGTGAGGAGGCCACGAGCATCTACACGGCCAAACGCATCCCCTCTGCTCAGCGTACAATCTCATGTGTGGGCAAGACTCCCACGCCACCCGGCACAAACTGACTTCACGGATCACTGCCCAGCGGTCAGGACAAACAGGTGCATGGAACCTGCGGGCTGATCTGAAACCCAAGAGGGTGACCAGAAGTCACCAGGCAGGTCCTGCAGTCATCGTGGCAGAAGCAGACAGCCGGCCTGCTGAGCCTCCTGTCCTCGCTGAAGGCCACGGCCAGCACTACCCCTCTCCCGCCCCTACCCTTGCAGCTGCCAGCTCCAGCCAGCTCTGAGCCCTGCCCCATGTAGGTCTGTGCTAGGCAGCCACACACTCTGTGAGCCTCAGGGCTGCCCGAGGAGGCAGGAAGGAAGGCGGTGGGGGAAGATATCGCCATCGCCATGGGATGGATGAGGTGACAGGCTCAGAAAGACCTTGTGATCTGCAGTTTGGTCACCATGTCTGCTTGTCACCAAGGTCCTGCACCCATGGAACACTGCAAAGCTGGGACAACGCAGGTGGGGAGGGGGTGGCCTGGACACATCCTGGCTTCATCGGGTGGCAGCCACGTCGGGCAGCCAAGGCCCCTGAGCTCCTTCCTCTCACAGTAACAACCCTGAGGAACGCAGTCAGTCCAGAGACAAAACAGGGCGGGCTCCATGAACTCCCTACAGCAGCTGACAGGAAGCACCTCCACGCCTCTGGCCCAGAGCAGGAGCACACGGTGCTGTGCAGGAGGCAGGAGTTCCGGGGCACAGCGTGGCCCCGGGCAGCAGCCTTGGGAAGTTCACTCACACAGACGCAGGACCGTGTCCAGAAACGACGTGGATGCCACGCCCAGGCCAGGGAAGGCAGCCCGAGAGGATTCAGTGCAGACTACAAACAGTACTCGCTCAGGACAGACCGACATGGCCACAGGAGCCCCTGAGGGCGCCTGCCTCCTGAGCCATGTGGGCCGAGCTGGGCACTCAGCCTTCAGGATACTGCCTTGCACCACGGTTTCACCTGCCAAAGACCAAAGGCCAAAGCCTGTGCCTCAGAGGAAGAGCCAGCAGGGGGGCACACATCCAACCTGATGCTTAAAAAGCGACTTGACACTGTCTTAGCCAACAGGACAGGTGCACTTCCTCCTTAGTTCCCATTTTAAAACGAAATCGTGTACTTCTACCCAAAATGTACTCACATAAGTTTATCCAAAATATGCTCTGAGCTTTCCATCACCAAACCATATGGCCTGGCCACAACCTTTCACCAGACGGCGGGTGGTACAGTTCAGACACTGTCACGTCTCAGGCGGCCGAGGGACCGCACCCCTGCCGGACCCTAATGGTGGCCTCGTCAGGGAGCCGCGCTTGCCCGTTTCTCCTCACCGAGCTAATGCTGACCCACCACGGCCACAGGCTCATGGACATGACCAGAGTTTGCTACCAGGACCGGGGGTGTCAAAACGTTCTTGGAAAATGACATTAAGGACACATTTATTGGGGCACCACCTGCAGCACTGGCATCCCATTTGGGTTCTGGATCAAGTCCCAGCTGCTCCACTTCCCGCCAAGCTCCCTGCCAATGTGTCTTGAATTCCATGGTTTGTCATAATATGCAGTTGCTATGAAAGTTCTCCCCTTTTATATTTAAGTGGTAGAACATGAGAGTGACAGAGTAAAAGGGGCAAGGAGAGAGAAAGGAAGGAAGGAAGGAAGGAAAAAAAGAGAAAGAGAAGCGAGGGGAGGGAAGGGGAGAGCTTCTGTCTATTGGTTCATTCCCCAAACGGCCACAACAGCCCAGTCTGGGCCAGGCTGAAGCCAGGAGTCAGGAAGTCCACCCTGGTCTCACACTTCAGGTCATCATCTGCTGCCTTCTCAGACATACCAGCAGAAGTGGAACAGCTGGGCTTGAGCCAACACTGGTATGGGATGCTCGTGTCGTAACCAGAGGCGCAACCATGGCACCACAGCATTGGCCCACCCCTCTGTGAATGTTTCCAGATCCTGTCTGTAAGGTGCCTGGCACCCAATAAATGCTCAGTGGCAACCTTCCCTGGGTGCTCGTGCCGTCACCTGGAGGGAGCATCCCTGTAGAGCTAAGATCAGGACACCTGTCCCCCTCCCACGAGCGGCCTCGGACTGCACAGTCCAAGCGTCCTGTGGCCAGCCCTGGCTTCACGGTCTGTCGGCTGCGTGACCTCAGGCAGAGCGTTCAACCTCTCTGGGCTGTATGTCCTCCTCTGTGTGAAGACAATGACCCCCCCAACTCCCACAGCTCCTGAGGGGCCAGGAGGAAAGCGGACATGCCAGCCCCACGCGACAGGACTGCCAGAAGCCACAGGCGGGGTCACCTACCGGCCAGGAGTGGCATGACAGCCAGCTGCAGGGAGAAGGCGCTCTGCCGCCAGGGGCCCAGCAGCTTCCGGCTGCCTTCCTCCTCCACCCCGGGATGAGTCTTCCTCTTTGGGCTTTTCTTTTGTCCTTCGGAATCCTTCCCTTTAGCTGCAAAACCAAAGAACAGACATAAACATTCAGGAGAGGTGGGATCCAAGTCACCTTTTGCAAACTACGAGCTTGAGGCACCTGGGGAAAGTTCCAGAAGCCCCTAGAAGGCGGCAGTTGTTCTTGTGCTGCAGCACATTCCCAGCAGAGGAAGTAGAAGTTTCAGATTATGGAGCTGGTGTCACGGCACAGCAGGTAAAGCTGCCACCTGTGCCATCAGCATTCCACGTGGACATCGGTTCAAGTCCCAGCTGTCTCACTTCCCATCCAGCTCTCTGCTACAACCTGGGAAAGCAGTGGAGGACGGCCCAAAGCCTTGGGACCCTGCACCTGTGTGGGAGACCCAGAAGAGGCTCTGGGCAAATCCAGCTCAGCTCAGGTCTGGCCACTGCGGCTGTATGGAGAGTAACCAGCGGATGCAAGACCTTTCTGCCTGCCCTTCTCTCTCTGTAAAGATCTACCTTCCAGATAAGAAACACACACACAGTTCAGAAAAAAAGCAAGTGGCCCACAGAGACTCCAGAACCAGCAGAGCGCCAGCCCCCACACACACAGCCTGTGGGCTGTTCCCGGCCGCATGTCGCTGAACCACCAAGTTCACAGGCAGAGATTCCTGTGTGCCCGTCTCCTCTGGCCTCACACTCTGAGCTGGCATCCCTGCTTGCTCTTTCCTCTTCACACCCAGACAGGCGGGCCCCGTCACCCCCACTTAGAACATGGCCTGGCACCAATAAATTAGCATGGGCTGATTAGGGTGCAAAGAAGATATTTTTAATCCATGCATATGTTGCACATGATAGGAACTGCCCACAAACTCCTTCAAGAACCCTCAGGCACCATCACCGCTGGGTCCCAGAAATAAAACCGTAAGAGCAGAGCGAGTTGCAGCAAGGGACAGAACAGACAAAATCATTTCTGCAACTCACAAAGGTGAAAGTCAATGCAGGGCCAGAAAACCATCCAAGAGGACGGGGCCACACACACTCCACACGGGAGGTTGCTCCCACTCCCTGACGGACAGCAAAGGGGCCCACACAGATCCACTGCCTGGTGCTTCTTGCAAGAACAGAAGAGAAATGTGAACTAGAAGTACCAAGGCTTCAATGGTAAGCACACGTAGTCGTCCCATTTTTCCGTGAACTCCACTTCAAGCTTGACCAGGTCGGCATACTGCTGAGGTAGAGGCCGTTCACTCAGGGCTGCCAGGTATGATGGTGTGGACTGATGTGTAAAACCTTTAAAAATGGACAAAGGCTCTAACATTGTGGTGCAGTGTGTTAGGATGCCGCCTGTAATTCTGGCATGCCCTATGAGGGCCCATCCGAGTCCCGGCTGCTCCCTGCTGGTGCACCTGGGAAGGCAGATGGCCCAGGCGCTTGGGTCTCTGCAACTTTGCGGGAGTTGTGGTGGAACGCCCGAGTTCGACCTGGCCCAGCCTTGGAGTGAACCAGACATGGAGATCTCTCTTCTCTGTCTGTCCCTCTGTCCTCCTCCCTCCCTCCCCAATCTTTGTGAAACTCTTTGAAATAACTAAATAACTCTTAAACGAGTTGTCTTCCACAGCATCCCTAGCACCCCAGGGCCTTGTCCAGGTGGTCAGTCCTCTCCACGACCCTAGCCTACTCATCCAGCAACAGCTCAGGCTCAGAAACAAACTCAGAGCGGGGAAAGTGACCTACAGCAGCTTCAGCTCTACGTAACACAGCCCTCCAATGAGGGTGCAGGTACAACCTCTGGTTCTAGAACTATCACGTCATACCAGAAACCCAGGCACTCAGTGAAACACTGGGGAACGGAGGAAGACCAAGACTGAGTGCCACACGGAGACACTTGTCTCTGGACAGCCTGTGACTGAGGCCACACAGTTCTGCCCGACCAGGTCCCATGACGTGGGCTGCTGCATCCCTCATTCCGCCAGAGAAAGCCGACAGTCTGCCATCTTTGAAGGAGGATCCTCCCACAGTCCTCACTCTCAAGAAAATATTTATTTATTTTTATTGGAAAGGCAGATCAGATTTCCTGAGAGAAGGGGAGACAGAAAGATATTCCACCCACTGATTCACTCCCCAGGTGATGGTAATGGCTGGAGCTGAGCCAATCTGAAGCCAGGAGCCAGAAGCTTCCTCTGGGTCTCCCATGTGGTGCAGCATCCCAAGGCTTTGGACCATCCTCGACTGCTTTCTCAGGCCACAAGCAGGGGGCTGGATGGGAAGCAGGGCCACCGGGATTAGAACCGGCACCCATGTGGGATCCCAGCGTGTTTAAGGCAAGGAAAGAATTTAGCCACTGAGCCATTGCACCAGACCCCACAGCCCTTACTCTCTCATGGTTCCAACATTACACTGTCTGCTCCATTGGAGCATCCGTCACCAGAACTACAACTCCTTATCTGAAAGTCTCCGCTAGCTATTTTTATACGCCCTACAAAATAGCATGGATCAAGAGTCCCAGCACTCCAGCAGAGCAGGATGGCATGAGACAGGCAAGGAAAACGCATGGCATCAAGAGGGTGAGTGAATGGAAGATGAAGGGAGACGGATGAGGTGGATGAGGTGGACAGACAGCTGGCAGGATGGACAGACGTGAGAGGTGGCGACGAGATGGACAGACGGCTGAGACAGCTGGAGGGAAGATGACAAGGACAGATGCACGGACAACAGATGCAGGAATGAGATGGAGGGAGGGATAAGACGGGGAAGAGGGAGATGGGTGGGGGATGACACGGCTGTGTTGAGAGACGAGAGAAGGGATTACACGTGGACAGATGTCACAGAGGGATGACGGGTGAGGCGGATCAGGTGCCAGTGTGTCCAGCACTGGCAGGTAACATTTGGTCAAGTCTCCAAGAATCTTCTCACCACCTCCTGAACGTGAAGCGCCCTGCAAGGCCACCGCTGACTTACCTTGCGACTTCTGCCTGTCTAAGTTGCTGAACGAAGATCTCTCGATTATGTCATTGATCTCCAGCATGGTCGCCTCGGCCAAGGGCGTCGTTTGCACTTTTGAATTATTCCCCCTGGAAAATTCACAAAATTCCTATTTTCCCATCATGGCCCTGTTCGCCAACTCTTTGAAGATCACCCCCTCTCCTGACTCTGTGCAGGCATCTTGAAATATTTTGCACAAAAGTTAACTCATCTGGTGATGCTATTCTCCAATGGACTCGCTGAAGTCCATCCACACCTTTAGGGAAGAAACCCAAACTAGAAACCACCCAAGGGTTATCCGCCACATCCAGAAACACCTAACTGTTAAGGGACAGAAGAGACAGAAAAGATCTGAATTGACGGACAGAACACGATGGCGAACTTGACCATGGGAAATGTCAAATCTTTCTAAATTCATGCACCAAAGCAAAGCCAAAGCAATTTTTAAGAAGTCATTTAAGGACATACTTTTGGGTTCTCCTTGTGCCACACTCCCAAACACTAGCAGGGCCGTCACTGACCCCCACCCAGTTCCCACAGCTGCTGTACCCCTTTCTCTAGAACTTTCTCAGCTTAGTACAGGCCCTGTGGTTAGCTCGCTGCTCCTCCAGCAGGGAGCACTGTGACTTATGGGGGGCAATGATTCCATACAAGTCACTTAAATCACCTAAGAAATAGAAAACTGGTGGGCGGCCAGCAGGGCATTAAGTGGGGCAGCAGGAGGTGCTCTCGAGTGATCAGGATTACAGATCTCCGCTCCTCCCAGGGCCACGACCAGAGTCTCTTCCACCCACATCCTCACCCAAGCACAGGGTCGTACCTTGGGGCTGACTTCTCTTGTTCCTCGCTGCTCTTGGGAGAAGTTTCAGTGTCTGTCTGGCGAGAATCTGAAAATATCAGTAAATGTCTCCAAAAATCCTCTTTCCGTGAAGTTCACTCAGAAATGAGCCCCCCACCCCGGTCCTGCCCACTTCTGTCGTGTCCGACTCTGCGGGGGCCTGGTGCGTCATGTGGCAAGCGTTGGGTATAAAAGTCTTGCTCCCAGGGAGGGAAGGACGGTACGCAGACCCGCTCCATCTGCCCAGAAGGAGGCAAGAGCAGCTTCCACTCCCGCACAGAGCCCAGAACGAGGAAGCAAGACCGTCGGCAACCTCCTGGACGGTCCTTCAAGTGTCAGCACGCAAGACCCTGAAACCACTCCCAAGTTTTCCAAGTACCCAACGACAGGGGGTGCTTGAGGAGACAGCCTAGCAGCAGATGAAACACACAAACTAAGGACAGGGACATGCTGGAAGGGAAGCCCAAAACCCACACGGTGGCACAGGAACGATTTCAGAATACATAATCCAAGTAACATCTACACAAAGGGTCACAGAACAGGGTAACCAGGACGCTGCACCGACTGAGCCAGGGTGGAAGCAGGCATTAACCCACTTGTGATCTGACCCTCTTCCGTCTCTACTGCATTTTGTAGACACCGCACGCACGTTTCTTCTGCTGTCAGAAAAAACTTCTCCATCTTACAACACAAAGAAAACTCAACAAAGAGCTGAGTGCCCAGCACAAAGCGAGCTTCACAGGGCAGCGTGGCACAGGCTGTGAGGGAGGTGGTGGCACATCATCATGCCGGCCAGGGCAGGGCAGTGACCTGAGAGCTCTGAGCCAGTCACGCCCACAGCAGCCCATAAAGGCCGTCTCCACTCACTGTGTCGGTGTGGGTACGGCTGCTTGGAGTGCTTCTCCGCCTTGTCGGGCTTCTCCATCTTGTCCTGCTTCTCCGCCTTGTCGGGCTTCTCCACTGACTCCTCCTGGTCCCACTCTGTTTTAATGGAGTTGGCTTTCTCCAAGCCCAGCTCAGACAGGCTCCTCTGACTTAAAACCAAACGTCGCACTTCCTCTAGGAGGCAGAAAGGATTAACTCAGCAGGTCAGAAACACCTCAGCCCTCTCCTGGCAACGGCTTACTCCAACGAGGCCTGGGATCCATGTTGGGCCACCAGATCAGCACCGACTGCCTGAGTCTGTACCAATGCCCAGGCTAAGGCACCACAGGGCACCGTGTGTCCCCCGTGTGCAGATGAGGGGTATGGCACTCAGGAGCCTGGGTCACAGAGCTGGTCCTCAGCTAAGCCGGGGTCACACCGAGAGCTCTGGGATTAGAACTGGAGCCCATATGGAATCCCAGGCGCTCAAGGCGAGGACTTTAGCTCCTAGGCTACTGTGCCAGACCCTGAGCAAATCTTAAAAACAACTAAGAGGGCCCACTGCAATTGCTCAACGGCTCAACCCTAGCCTTACAAGTGCCAGGATCTCATATGGGTGCCAGTTTGTGTCCCAGCTGCTCCACTTCCCATCCAGCTCCCGGCTTGTGGCCTGGGAAGGCAGTAGAGGACGGCCCACAGCCTTAACACCCAGCACCTTCACGGGAGGCCCAGAGGAGGCTCCTGGTTTTGGCTTGGCCCAGCTCTAGGCATTGTGGTCATTTGGGGAGTGAACCAGCAGATGGAAGATCTTTCTGTCTCTCCTCTCTCTGTAAATCTTATCTGTTTTTCCAATGAAAATAAATAAATCTAAAAAACAAAAGCAACCATGGAAACCACATTATAAAAGGTCTTCAAAGTCAGACTTGGAAGTCCCACCTGTTCCCCCAAAGCACTGGCTGTCCATGAAACATCCCAGAGCAATGGAACCACAGGGCTGGAGGGCGAGCAAAGGTCAACAGAGGCTGAACCCAGCCGCCTCTCAAGGCCATGTCTGGGGCGGGGTCTGAAGCTCCCAAGCTCTTGGGAAAGACACAGGTGGGGCCTGCCCAAAGAGTTCCTCAAGTGAGGCTGCTGTTTGGGACCATGTTCTGACCGTGAGCCCGTGACAATTACACACACGAGAGCAGCCAGGACTTCAGTTCCACACACGCCATGGCGGGGGTGTGGAGCCATACTGGTCTTCTCGCTCTTTTTAAACCTTCCCAGGGGCATGCAGGGGGCCAAGTGGTGACGATGCCCTCGGCCCCCTCCGGAGTCCCAGGGTGGGATTTGGGCGCCTGACCCTGGCTTTCTGCTATCACTCAAGTACACTAGACTCCCAGATGGAATTCCTGGTTTCGGCCCAGGTTTGGGCTGCTGTGGCCATGTAGGGAGTGAACAGTGGTTGGGAACTCAGACTGCTGCACATAAATTAAAAATGTCAATGTTAAAAAACAAAAACAGTAGCCCAAAAGAGTAGAGGCAGAAGAATCTGGACACAGAGACGGGGCCAGAGTCAGGGGCCAGACACAGCTGGCAGAAGGTGAACCCCAGAGAACGACACACAGGCGGGGTCACCAGCTGTCAGGTGGGGGTGCCCAGTCCTGACACCACACAAGGGGGCAACACTGATGCCACCTCTATCGAACACTGAAAATCAAGCAGATGGGTGGATGGAAGATCAATGGTCCCTCTGGTTGGGAGACCCAGAGGAGGCCAGCAGGTGGGAAGCCACCAGCCTGGGCCAACAAGCCACCTGTGTGCTGACACATGGGCACATGGTACAGATGGCACCCCTGCACTTGTCTTTCTCCATTACTATAAATGATGGCTTTGTGTGGGAAGAATTCTCTCCACTTTTTGTTTTCATTGTATTCGCTTAAAAGGCATAGTTAGATCGAGACAGGAAAAGAGACAGCCTTTTATCCACTGGCTCATTCCCTAAATGACCACAATGGCTGGGACTGGTCCAGACAGACGCCAGAGGCCTGAGGTCCATCTGGGTCTTCCACGTGGATGCAGGTGCCCAAGGACTTGGGTCATCTTCTAGCTGTTTTGCCAGGTGCAAAGCAGGGAGCTAGACTGAAAGAGAAGCCGAGATTCCAACCAGCACGTGTGTGGGATGTCACAGCCAGCTGCTTCACCCACAGCACTAGACTGCCGGTCCCTAGGGTCCTGTTTGCTGCTCTCTCCTCGCAGGGGAGCACACAAGACCTTCTGACATTCAAAACCGTATTTCCACAAACATCACAAATGTGATCACGATGTCTTGGGGAGGTGGCATGTTTTTGCCTTTTGTCTCTTGGCATCCTCTTAGCTCCCGGAAGCAGGTTGCTGGCAGATGACCATGTCATAGCTGCCACCCAGGGACACAGACCTTGCCCACCCAGGTCTGTCACTCCTCAGAAGCATGGCAGGGTACCCAGGCATGCCCTGGAGGGAGGCAGCGCCTGAGATGAATGTCATGTGCACCCCAGGAAGCTGCCCTGGAGCAAGCAAGGCAGCACCAGCTCCCACTCTTGCTGCCATGGGGGCTGGGGACCAGAATTTTCTATTGGGGGGATTTTGGGGACATGCACATATAGACACTGAGGTCCCCCGGGGATAGGATGGACATCTAAACACACAGACTCACAGATGTTTCATGGACAGTATTTTCAGTGTGCCTGGGTTTTGACCGTGACACATGGCTTGAAGTCAAGTGTGGCATTCTTTACCTGGGCAGCATGTCTATGCCCACACAGGCTTTAGGTCTTGGGGTATTTCGGACTGTGGATCAGGAAGCTCCCTGGTTGCCGTCAAGTTTCTAGAAACGTCATCAAAAAGCCAGAAAGTCCAACATACCGACAGATGCTACGTCGTCCAGAGAGCCGGCAGTCTTCAGCCCGTACCTGATCTTCTTGGGGACCCTGTCCTTGGTGTTCCACAGCTTCAGGGTTATTTTGTGGGCACACATTTTCTTCAGCAATTCCTTGGTGACGTTGATGTTAAAAGTCTGAGTCCACGACACCCAGACCCTGTCTCCTTCTTCCCACAGCTTCACAATCTGTGCAGAACAGGGTTCAGAGGTGTGAGCTACCGTGTGTGTGTGTGTGTGTGTGTGTGTGTGTGTGTGTCTGTGGTATGGAAGGAGGGCTCTGTCAGCCCATGCTGCCTTAGTCGGAGTCAGTGCTCTGCCCCACACCCCTGCACCCATCTGACCTTAAACCTGGCAGAAAGAATCCAACCAAAGCCATCAGTGCCCAGCAGTGGCTGCTCCAGAACCACCAAGCCAGCCTCTGCAGGCAACAAGTGCACACGCATACACACACGGACACAAGCACACGCGTGCTGTGGGAGATCATCCCGGATCCCTGCCTGCTTGGCCTGTGTGGGAGGGCATAGTGCGTGACACACCGTGTCCCCCGATGATGGTGTCAGCTAAACCAAGACCTCAACCTGGCCTAGTCACTGGTCAAGCAGGCAAGAGCATGGGCTGCACCCATCTCTCTTCTCTGCCCTTGGACCAGCTGTTCTGGGACTTCCTTGATAAGCAACTCTGAGTTAGATGCAACCCACAGCCTGTCTACCAGCCACTCAGTCAATGTGACCTGATCTGTGACTTGGTCGGAGGGTCCACACAGACAGACATGCCTTCTAGCCAGTTACAATGTCATTGCTGGGTGGGAGGACTGTCAGGGAATGCCCTTCTGCCGTCCCCTCTCCTAGTCTGTATAAGTTTGTGCTCACTTTGCAATAAACGGACATGCTCAATTAGGCTGTCTCCTGTGGCTCTTGTGGCCAAACAACACCATCGCCTCAACCTCTCAGTGGTTTGGGGGCCTGCTGGCAGGAAAAACCACCAAGACATACACCTGCTGACACACGTGCATAAGTTCACACACACACGTGTGTGTATTCACAAGCACACACTGAAAGCCAGCACGGGAGCTATAAAGTTTCAGCATCAAGGACACTGCTGAGTAAAACGGCATCCCAGTGAAACGCTGGCACTACCTGGTGAGGGCAGAGTCCCACCCAGGGGTCGGAGTGGCACCCAGGATCCTAAATTTCTAGAACACCCCAGACGGAAGCACAACTGGCAGGTCCCCAGGGTGCACACTGTGCCTGGGTGTCAGACCACCCACACACACACCCCCACACACACACACACCTTCACTCCTGACTCCAGGAATACTTTGGCCATGGCTGGGAAGATCACCACGTCGACTTTCTTGGGTTCAGTGTCATCGGGCAGCAGGTGGTACTCGATGTGGCAGAAGCGATACGCCCTCACCGCAGAGGTTTCCAGTCGGGGGTGTTTCCTGTATTTTTCAATCAGTTTCGTGTATTTTACTCGGTGACCTAGAAGCAAAGATTGGCAAAGTTCGCTTCAGCTTCCTAGAGAAAAGTCCGATGTGCCTCTGCACAAACAGGATGAGCTCTAAGACACTACAGTGTCAGTCTTAAAAAAAAAAAAAATCTCAAACTTTAAGATTGTATTTATTTTATTGGAAAGGCAGAGAAGAGAGAGAGAGGAAGATCTTCTGTCCAATGAATCACTCCCCAAGTGGCTGCAATGGCGGTGCTGCGCCAATCTGAAGCCAGGAGCCAGGAACTTCTTCCAGGTCCCCCACACGGGTGCAGGGTCCCAAGGCTTTGGGCCGTCCTCGACTGCTCTACCAGGCCACAAGCAGGGAGCTGGATGGGAAGTGGAGTTGCCGGGATTAGAACCAGCGCCCATATGGGATCCCGGCACGTGCAAGGTGAGGACTTTAACCATTACGCTATCACGCCGGGCCCAAAGTTTGAGATTTTCACCGTCGCAGGCCTCTGCTGCATTAACTGCACCAGTGACAGCGTCTGTGTGGTGTGGTTTGATTAAACTTCTCAGGAATCGTTACAACTTTCCTGGTGTTCAGCACTGTGGCTTAGCAGGTAAACTCACTGCCTTCAGCACTGGCATCCCATATGGGCAGGGGTTCAAGTCCCAGTTGCTCAAGTTCCTATCCAGCTCCCTGATAATGACCTGGGAAAGCAGCATATGATGGCCCAACTGCTCAGGACCCTGCATCCACATGGGAGACCCAGAAGAAGCTCCTGGCTCCTGGCTCTGGATCAGTGCAGCTCCAGCCATTGCGGCCACTTGGGCATTGAAGCAGCAAATGGAAGATCTTCCTCTCAGTCTCTCCTCCTCTCTGTATATCTGAATTTCCAATAACAAAATCTTTTTAAAAAGTGTCATGTGCCAAACAAAGAAAACAGTTAACATATTAAAAAAGAAGAGAGGACATGGGGCACCATGGCAGGAGGGAGGACAGCCACGTGAGCAGCCACGTGAGCAGCTTGCACAGCCAGGCAAGTGGAGTCCTGCTGGGAGCACTGGGCTGGGGTCTTTTTCCTGGCACTTCACAGCCACAGCTTTTTTTATTTTGAGACTTAATTATTTGAAAGGCAGAGTTAGAGAGATCCTCTATCCACTGGTTCACTCCCCAAATGGCTGCAAAGCCCTCAGGCCGAGAACTAGCAGGAGCAGGGTCAGAAGGACAGAAGCCAGCCTCGAACCAGCGAGAAGACTGAGCAGGGCAGGCCCGCAGCTGGGACCTCTAAGCCTTGTTTCCATTTTCCAATTTAATTGACTAAGGGGCAGAGCTCTCATCAGCTGTTCACTCCCGAGGGGCGCAGCCTGAGCCAGGGTCCCAAGTCCACCACACTGCTGGCAGGAATCCAATCCCAGAAGCCCATCACTGCTGCCTTCCGTCCTCGCCTCTGCACCGCTCCCCCTCCACCCCCGAAGCGGCCACAGGCGCAAGCATCTCCTAGGAGAAGGGCATTGGTGCCCCCCATGGGCAGCAGGCGCGGGGGTCTCTGCCCTGACACCTACTCAGCTGTGGCGGGAAGGCCAGGGACACGATCAGCTTCCAAGGCACCACGTGGGGCACGTCGGAGCGGAAGCAGTTCGGGGCCACGTCCGAGTATTCGCTGCCCTCCTGGCGCCCCAAGTCCAACTCCTGCGCCCGGGCCGAGGCCTTCAGGTCCGCGTCCACGTCGAAGTTGTAGGAGCTGGCGATGGAGTAGGCGGGCTCTGTGCTCCCCCTGTCTTCATACTCCTTGTCCCACGCCTGCACCGACATCCTCCTCTCCCTCCTCGGACCGAGCTGCAGGGAGTCCCACCTGCTGCCTGTGCGGAGACCAAGGCTTTCATCCCCTGTGCTCCCAAGTGAGGGTCTCCCCGAGAAAGACGCTCTCGGCCCCTCTCCGCCTCCCCTTCCCTGGGCAAGGCCTGAGCTCCGCACACACTGGGCTCCCCTGGGTTAGGGCGTCCGCACAGAGAGCGACAGCTGGTGGCAGTCGGGCCAAGGAGCCAGTCCGGGTCTCCAGTCCGGCTCAGCTGCTCCTCCTCTCCCAGCCCCGAAGCCGGCGTCGGGGCTCCTGCGGCGCCTGTCCCAGGTGGGCGCAGTGCCCGGACAACCCAGGAGGGCGAGGAAAGGAGGCCTGCCCAGGGGCAGAGGGCTGTGCCCAGGCGGCCCCCACGGGCGTCTGCACCTCCGGGGGGCCAGGGCCCTGCACGCCCCAGAGCCCGGTGAGACCGAGGCGGAGGGAACCCGGGCAAGACGGGCAGAGTGCTGGGGGCTGAGCTGGGGGTCAGTGCAGGCGGACCCCGGCTCAGGCCGAGGAGGGGGCTGCACTGGCGGCCAGGCCGGGTGCGAAGAGACTCCAGTCGCCCACGTTACCTGCGAGCGGCCGCGCTGGGCGGCAGCCGGGCTCCTCAACCAGCCCCGGCGCGGCGGCCTACACCGGTAGCGCATCCGTTTACCCTCGGCGGCCCCTAGCAACTGGGCGCTGTTAGTGTTGCTAGGAGAGGCGTGGCTGCGACCGGGGAGGGGGCGAGCTTCCTGCTCCGAGGCTGCGCCTGACACTTCATCAGATAAACGGCCTCAGATTTGAAGCGAGTTTCATTTATTCATCCGATCAGCCGTTCGCTCTCTAAGCAGCTCCTACTCTCGCTCGTCACCTGTAGCTTATGTACATGGTCAACAGCAGCGTTGAAGGCCGCTTCCGCTCAGCAGATGCACCTGTATGACTCCTCGGAACTCGCCCTTCGGCTACCTTCAGCAGTACGTCCGCTCAGAAGATGCGCATGCCTCAACGAGCACCCTGGGGCACACGTGGGCTCAATGCACGCTCCCCGCCCAGCTGCAGCCAGGCATCTCCTTTCTGTCCCGGTGAGGCTGCCTTCCTGGACATCACGCACACACACACCCATCCACCACGAGGTTCTGGGTTCCTCTGCATCCTTGTCTGTCTGTACAGTGGCCATTCTGGTGTCTCATTGTCCCCACATGACAAATGACATGGTGATCTTTCCATGTGCTCGCTACCCACGCGATGCCCTTCGCAGCCGACATGTCTGTCCACATCTTTCACCCACAGCTCTAGTTTAGTAGATTTCCAATGGACATGGTAACCGCAGGGCGCCCTATGACATTTCAGTTTGCGTGTACGTAGGATCAGACCACAGAAACTGGAATATTCATCGCTTCGCACATTTCTCAGTTGATTTTCTCAAGACCGAGCGTCCTCCTCCAGCCCTCTGCTGCTAAACACACAGTCACATCAGCCACAGGTCCCCGACCGCCACAAAACACAGCAGTTGCTCCTCCGACCCTGGGCACCCCCAGACCCACGGCCATCACCCCTCCCTCCGTCACACGGGACGAGCTGGGGCGGCCCTGATTCCCCGGCACCTCAAGGATTTGTGTCTTAAGGATCGTGGCTTTTCCATGTCAAGGATGACAGGGATACAGTTTTTCCCAAAAGGAAAAATGAAAAGCCACGTTGAAACAGAGATACATTCCAAACTGCTGGAATATCCACACAAAGCCCTGGTAACTCAGAGGCACAGATGAAAAGCCAGGCGAACACAGAGAAATTCACACACACAGGAATAGTGAGGAGGGAGATGGATAGGCGTCTAGAGAGCAGCAGTGCCCACTGGGGAGTCCTCGCCCAGCGAGCTCCCGACACCCTCCCCGCTCCCCAGCCTCTGCCCAGCATGGCTCTATGCCCTACTGTGCGATGCCAGGCAGCTGGTCTACCTTCCACGAATCAGTGAGAACATGCAGGAGGACAGATCACCCCTGTGGGACTGGGTGGCTTACCCTTTTATGACTGAGTTGTAAGAGTTTATCATCAACCCCAACACAAGTCCTTACAGCCCCCAGATTTTGTGAATATTGTCTCCCAGAGTCTTGTTAGTCTTTTCATTTTTCGTTAAAAAAAATTTGTTTGAAAAGGTTAAGTGACACAAAGATCTATCCATCCACTGGCTCGCTCCCCAAGTGGCCACAATGACCAGGGCTTGGCCAGGCTGAAGCCAGGAGTCTGGAACTCTATGCAGGTCTCCCACGTGGGTAGCAAGGGCCGGCGCACTCAGGCCATCTTCTGTTTTCCCAGGGGCACTAGCAGGGAGCCAGGACTGGAACCCACACCATAAGGGACACCAGCATTGCAGATGGTGGCTTTACTCACTGTGACACACCGCTGGCCCTGTCTTTTCATTTTATAATAGCGTCTTCTCCAGTATAGAAGTCTCAAATTTGGTTAAGATCTGACATATCTGCTTCCTTCTTTTTCAGAACATACATTTTGTATTGTTACCTAGGAAACCTTTGGGCCCGGCGGCATGGCCTAGCGGCTAAAGTCCTCGCCTTTAACGCCCCAGGATCCCATATGGGCGCCGGTTCTAATCCTGCAGCTCCACTTCCAATCCAGCTCCCTGTTTGTGGCCAGGGAAGGTAGTCGACGACGGCCCAAAGCCTTGGGACCCTGCACCCATGTGGGAGACCTGGAGGAGGTTCCTGGCTCCTGGCTCCGGATGGGCACAGCATCGGCCGTTGCGGTCACTTGGGGAGTGAATCATCGGATGGAAGATCTTCCTCTCCTCTCTGTCTCTCCTTCTCTCTCTGTATATCTGACTTTGTAATAAAAATAAATAAATCTTTTAAAAAAAAAAAAAAAAAGAAACCTTTGTGAAACCCAGGCCCGTTGTAATGGAAATAAAAAGAAAAAAAAAAACTTGGCGTCTACACAGAAAGCAAAATCCACGGACCAAGGCTCCCCAACAGTAAGACTGGATCAAGGATATTCCCAGACACTTCCGGGGACTGTATTAAACAGGATAGCTTTTAGGAAAACCTAACAGGGTCAAGAGCTTCGAAAGGGCCCTGCTCCTGGAGGAGCCCCAAATCACTAGCGACACGGAGGCCCTCCCACAGTCTGGCTTAAGGGGCCAGGTGAGGACGCCCTCATCAGCGCCTCCCGCTCCTGCCAGCAGAGGGCGCCACGGGCTGAGGAGGGAGGCGGCTCGGGCCGGGCGGGGAGGGCCCGCCTCAGGTTCATGGGGCGCCCCTGAGGAACCCGGAAACCTGCCCCCTTCGCGTGTTGCGGCAGGGCCGTCCTGCACCCTCCGCCCGAGGAAGACACAGAGCGTTGTCTCCACCTAAAAAGCTGCTTCTTGCCTCAGTGCATGGGAAAAGTCTAAATGAAAATGCCAGAAGGGCGCGGTCGTGGTCTCGGTGACAACAAGGTGGATTTTTTTTTCCCCTCTCTTCTTTTTTTAAGTCATTTCCCGGCGCCTGGGAACGACTCTGCGCTGGAAAGGGCTCCAGCGGGGCCGACCCGGCCTGGACCAAGCGTTTCTTGGCTGCGGTGGGAGGCAGGGGCGGGGGGCTGGCCAAGCCGCTTCCCAGCCCCCAGGACTAACAAAGGCGCGCCAGGAGACCCCCTGACTCGACTCGCCTGGCACCTTCAACAAAAACCTCGTGGATCCCAGCCGAATGCTTTCCCGGGCGCCTGGTAACGGGCCGGCGCGCCATGGCGGACCCCGAGTGCGGGCCGGGGGGCCCCCTCGCGGCGCCACCGCGAAAAGCGTCCCCGTCGGCGCCGGCCGAGCGGCTGTGGCGCCGAGGGCTCCTTCGCGAACGCCGCGCCCGCTCGTGGGGCTTCGGCCGCGGCGGGCGTGGTCCAAGGCCTCGCCGTTTCTCGAGCTTTCTGACCGAACCGAGGCCACCCGCGGAGTCGGCACTCCAAAGCCCAGAGCCACCCGTCCCCCGGCTGAGGGGGCACAGAAGCCCCCCACTGCCAACATCACGCCTCGCGGCTGCTCCGCTCCGGGTGCCGCGCGTGGGGCGGGAGGGGTCCCTGTCCCGTCCCGGGTGCGGGGAAGGGAGGAAAGCGCCCTGGGAAAGGTGGCCGCTCAGTTCCAGCGGCAGAGTCCCTCGGAGGGCGCCTCTCGGAGGGCTTTCCCAGGAGACGCGAGGGGCGCGTGGGCGTTGGGGCGCACACCCTGGCCCGAGGGGCGAACGCACCGACCCGCGGCGCGAGGACGAGGATCTGGCGGGGTTGGCGGGGACTCCCGGGCCGCCTCCCTCGGCCTCCGCTCCACGGTCACCCGGGTAAACAGAGGCTTGGTGCGCGGCCAGCACAGCTGCAGGCCACTGGCCCCGGCGTCGCTCCGACCCGCCCGCGGCCGCCAAGCCCCTCCTCCCGAGAAGCTGCGGGGCCGGCGCTGGAAGTGGCGGGCGGAGGGCCCCGAGCAGGGCAGGGCGGTGCGGCGCCGGAGCCCGGCATGGAGGGCACGGCGGGGGACCCATACCGGCGGCCAGCGCGGCGCACGCAGTGGCTGCTGAGCGCCCTGGCGCACCACTACGGGCTGGACCGCGGCGTGGAGAACGAGATCGTGGTGCTGGCCACGGGCCTGGACCAGTACCTGCAGGAAGTCTTCCACCACCTGGACTGTCGCGGCGCCGGCCGCCTGCCCCGCGCCGACTTCCGCGCGCTCTGCGCGGTGCTGGGGCTGCGCGCCGAGGGGCCGGGGGCCGGCGAGGGAGCCGCGGAGGCCGTGGCCGCGGGAGATGCGAACCCCGCAGGCATGAGCCCCGGGGACGGGGACGCGGATGTGGACGAGGAGGCACGGCTGGCGCTGTGTGCCGAGCCGCCCGAACTCACCTTCCGCCAGTTCCACGCGCGCCTCTGCGGCTACTTCGGCGCCCGCGCGGGACCCCGGCTGCCCCGTGGCGCCTTAAGTGAACACATAGAAACGCAGATCCGCCTGCGCCGCCCGCGTCGCCGCCGCCGCCCGTCCCGCGAGCCGGGCCCCGATGGCGGCCCCGGAGGCGACGCGGCCGGCGAGCGCGTGGCGCGGCTGGAGGAGGAAAACAGCAGCCTGCGCGAGCTGGTGGAGGACCTGCGCGCTGCGCTGCAGAGCAGCGATGCGCGCTGCCTGGCGCTCCAGGTGTGTGTCACTGGCTGCGAGGGTCGGTCAGAGTAAAGCCGGGGCTTGGGGACAGAGTAAAGCCGGGGCTTGGGGACAGGGGAGAAGGGCCGGCTGGCTGTGCAGCCCAGGGGAGGTAGAGATCAGCTGCCCTCCACCGTCCCAACCCACCTGCACCTGCTTGTCTTTGTCACCTGTGCACACACACAGCAGCCATCCTCCCATCTTGTCTTGCCCCTCCCGAACTAGAGATTGGCACTATGGGGTGGAGTCCTACCCCGTTATACGGCAAGCACCCTTCCTGCGGGTATTCTGGAAGGTTTAGGGCAAGGCTAAAGAAGACCCAGTTCCTGCCTCAAGTCTCTCCTCACCTGTTGGGGTCATGAACAGCTCCTTCCCTCAGGCAGCAGATAGTTACGGGGCTGCCGTGGGGGCAGAGCTACAGCCCGAGTGGGACGCAGACAGTGTGGCCAACACTGTGGGGCGGGCAGTCACGGCCACCAGGGGCGAGCCCTGGGGAGCAGTCATGGACACAGTTCCAACCCCAGCGTCTGGGATAGATCAACACACATTGGAGCTTCTTGCCCAGCCATGTGCCAAGTGGCAGTGCTTTGGCCAAGGGTTGCAGGAGGAAACCAATAGCCCCAAGGTGGAGAGAGTTAGCAGGATGTTAGCCCCCAAACTTAGCCCAGAGGGTGGTGACGTGTGATCTTTATGGCTGTATGGAAGGAGAAGACAGGTAAGGAGGTCTCGGCTGAGCCAGTGGAGGCCAGAAAGTAGCGCCTGGTGTGGAGTGAACAGCCCTGAGAAGGGAGACCAGGCGACCACTCTCAGTGTTTACTCAGCATCTACCGTGTGTCCAGCCTGTTTCAGGCATGAGGCACCCCTGGCAGAAAGCCTCCAATGTCCGACTGACGCTTGGCATGCTCCTCCAACCCGAGTCTGACTGGCCAGGGCAGTTGAATGCCCATGTGCAGGCAGGTCACCGTGCAAATAGACTGGGCTTTGCGTGTTTCCCTCCTCCTACAAAGGTGGCCGGGGTCTCCTAGGGCTGTTATCAGGGTTCCCTGAATGGGACCAGTGGGTCCCTCCTGCAGTTCCACGCACTGGTGCACCATCACCTTGCAGCTTTGCTAACGCCCCCTGTCGCTCACCTTCCGCCCTCTGCCGCCCTGTCTCCGCAGGTCGGCCTTTGGAAGAGTCAATCTGGTGGCCACGGAGAGGGGCTCGGAGAGCCCGAGGCAGCAACGGTGCGGGAGCTGCAGCAGGTGCGGGGCGCCCTGGCGGCGGCCGAGGCCCGTGCGGGACGGCTGCGCCAGGGCCAGGCCGAGGTGCGGCGGCGCGCGGAGGAGGCCCGGCGGGCAGTGCTGCGCAGCCTGCGCCGGGTGCGGGAGCTGGAGGCCGTGGCGCAGCAAGTGCCCGGCCTGCAGCGCTGGGGGCAGCGGCTAGAGGCGGAGCTGCGGCGCTACAGGTGAGCACGGCTGCCAGGGGTCCCCACTTCAGCTCCGGTTCTCACAGTCCACGGGTGTGCTCTCCTTGACCCACGCAATCCCGTGCCCGGCTGTGTGTTCACCAATTCGTATCCCGGCGACCATTCCTCAACCCGATTTTTGTCCTCGGTCCACCCCACCATCTCTTCTCTCCACCCACGCACAAATTGCATGATTCTTTGCACTTAGATTTGATTCTGACCATCATGGTCATGTGCAGGCTCTGAGCTTTACAGGCTAACCACATTTAATCCTGGGCACAGCCCTAGCCAGTGGGTGCCTTTATGTCCCCTGTGATAGCTGTGAGGATGCAGGTTTGCACTGGACACCT
Source organism: Ochotona princeps (assembly GCF_030435755.1). Lineage (NCBI taxonomy): Eukaryota > Metazoa > Chordata > Mammalia > Lagomorpha > Ochotonidae > Ochotona > Ochotona princeps. The sequence continues at coordinate 34,961,937 of NC_080852.1, read as the reverse complement.
GATGCTGGCTCCCTCCGGCTAGGATGCTGGCCCTGGGCCCATGGTTTGCCTCCTGGCAGGGTCTGTGCCATGTAACTCTGGGCAAGTCACCAGCCCTCTTGGCCTCTGCTCTGGAGTAGAATTGATTGCTGCCCTTGTCAGCACAGACCCTGAGACAGCCAGAACCCCCAAATCCAAGCCCAGGCAGTGAGCCCGTGGGGCTCCCCATGAGCCAGCACAAGTCAGGCACAAGGCAGGCGGGCGAGAGTTCACTGGCAACGACTGGGGTGGGGGAGTGGGCAAGTGGGACCCTCATACTGCTCAGCCTGCCCATGAAGAAGCCACTGGCGCCGAGAGCTGGGGACAGGAGGTCACCAGGCAAAAGAAGCTGGAGGGGAACATTCTAGAATATGGGGATGGTGGTGAAATGAGACCAGGATCTGTAGGGAGGCAAAGACCAGGCCATTTAGGGCCCAGAAAGGGGGTAGAAAGGAGACCAGTCGTTCCCTTAGGAGAAGTGGAGGCCAGGGGAAAGCTAGAGAGGGGCAGAGGGAGATTTGCATCTCAATGAAGAGTGACCCGGCTCCCGCTGTGGCGACAGAGCTGTGGGGGAAGGGGAGGAGCCCGCCAGGGGCCCCTGCCAGCTGGAGAAGGAGGGGCGGCTGGAGCATGGCTCCAGGGAGGAGGGCTCTGGCCCTGGTGAGGTGCTCCCAGCTGGCAGATGACAGGGCGGCCGGCCTCCTGCCGCTGCAGATGTTTGGACAGTGACTTCCTGTTTGCACAGCTGGCCGGCCAAGGAGCGCCTGGCTCGAAAGTCTTCTGAGGAGGAGGAATAAAGGGGCTCCTCACGTCCTTCTGGGTCCCTTGCAGCCTAGTTGGAAGAGCAGCTAGACCCTGGGCAGGGCATGTGGATGCTGCCTGATTCCCCCAGGTCCTAGGAGATCCAGCAGGAAGCTGGATCGGAAGTGGACGCAGGACCCAGCCTTCCCTGCCTGGGCCGTGCTCTGGGGCCCCAGAATGGCACCGCTGCCTCCCGCAGCCAGTCTCTGTGTTGCATCCCCCCCATACGAGGCCTAGCAGCTGTTTCTTGTCTCATCAGACAAATAGTCCCTCTCCAGACATGTCTGTGTGCAGCGCAGGCTACTCATGATGGGCTGGGGGTCTGCAGTTATGTAACAGCTCACAGGAGAATCTGCCACTCAGGAATACCATTAATCCCGCTCACCCACGACCTTCCCCTGGCTTGTCACCGTCAGCCCCAGCCACTTTCCAGTTTTCTCTGTTTTCTCTACCCATTCTTCCTTCCAATTAGCCAGGTCTCCTGAAAGTGCTGTAAAGCTTAAGTCAAGCTGGCTTTGGTGAAAACAAAACACTTGTCTTAAAGCTAGCAGGTCTACCCATGGCCAGGGCTGGATCCGGGGACTGCACTGTCACCAGGGTGTGCAGCATCTCTTGTTTTAGGTAGGCCGTCTCCCAGTGGTCCCAGGGACAGGGGGTGGGGGGCTACAGGTGCTCAGCTGACCTCGGCGAAGCTCTGAGTCGGTGCAAAGGTCCCCTCCTGTCTGAGCCATCATTGGATCAATCAGAAACCCATCACCCCTAAACCCATCACCCCTAACCCATCATGGGGCCAACCTTAGACACAACCCCACCCCTGGAGCCAGGGCAAGGCCTGGGGACCTCTGAAACTTCTCCCTGGAGATTCAGGGGGTGTATCCTGGGTGTGATTAGACATATACACCCTCCTGCTACTCCATGGGAGCTGGCAGCCCAGCACTGTTTGGACCAGGGAGGGGACCAGTCAGGGCGGGTTGGGCCTGCTTTTTGGCTGCTGAAGGCTTCAGGGTTTGGGAGCCAGTCTCCTCACCAGGCCTCGCTGTTCAGGTACTTGAATGAATGAGTCCTCAGAAAGGACCCAGGTGTGGGTTCCTGAGTGGTCCAATGGCCTGGGAGGTTCATTTTGTTTGGAAAAATGATATTTAAATTTGTTTCGACAGAGATCTGTCCACTGGTTCACTCCCCAGATTCCCACACCAGCCAGGACTGGGTCAGGCCAAGAGCCAGGAGCCCAGTAGTCAGTATGGATCTCTCACATGCATGGCAGGGCCCCACGTGCTCAGGCTGTCCTCCGCTGCCCTCCCAGGGGCCCATTAGCAGGAAGCCATGTCAGAAGTAGCAGAAACTAAGTTAAACAGAATCATCCCAATAAGAGAATGTGGGTACCCCAAGTGACAGCACTACGCTCGACGCCCACCCGTGCTCCTTGGAAGGTGGTAGGTGGCCCTGGGCAGAAGGGCTCTGGGGGGACTCCTGGCATCTCCCTCATCTCTCATTTGCCTGGCACAGCCTCCCCAGCTCTATGGCCAGAGACCAGCCGGGTCCTCTTGGCAGGATCCCCAGGGCACCTGAGCAGGCTGCAGGGCCTGGGGCTCCAGCAGCCAGAGGGAAAAAGACCAAAAAGCGAGCTTAGCTTGGTTGGGGTGGAGGCAGGCGCCAGTCTGGCCTGGATGGCTTTGTTGTGGGAAGGATAAAAAGTCTGGGAGGGAGGGAGGGAGGGAAGGAGGCTCGCGGGAGGCCCACTCTTTCTGCTGACCACCTCGGAGGGGACACAAAGACCGGGCAGCCCAAGGGCCCCCTCCTTTCTTCTGCCTTATTGCTAGGGCTTAGCCTGGCCCCCAGGGACTGGGAGTTAGAAGGTCAGGAGGCAGGGGTGGCGGGGGGGGGGGGAGAGGAGGGAAGAGGAGTGGCCAACAGCAGGGGAGGGGTGTGGGGCACCATTTGGAGTTCTGTTATCCTTGGAGACAGGGCATGTGGGTGGCCGGTGGTAGGAACGGAGGCCCATTTCCCAGGAACAGAGCTCACAAAAGGCAGGGCTGCTGGACACCTACCCCAGGCCCTAAAAGCTTGGGATGCAAAGACAGCTCCACACACTGGGGTCTAGGCTCAGGAGGCCCAGTCCAACAGGACTGGAACCCTTTGGGGGCACTGGGGTAAGCTACAGCCCCATCTGTCAGATCGGCAGGGGACTGTGCAGCCTGTTCTCTGTATGACCCTGGTGATGGAGGAGGGGCACCAGGACTGCAGCAGGCGAGGCTCACCTCTGTGAGCCCTGATGTTCTTCTGTGAAATGGGATGACGTGAACAAGGTGCTGATTCGACGCTAACACGTAGAAAGGATACATGCTACCCAGCACTGAGAAACACCTGTTAGACTGGAAATTGTCACCACCTCCCTCTCATCTCACTTCCCACCAACAGGGGACCCTATAAACCAGTCACACTGGTGAGGCCCAGCCAATGGGAGCAAATGGACAGCTTCATTTGAGGGTGGCAGAGCTCTAACAGAGAGCCACATTGTAGACAAGTACAGAGAGCTGGCTGGGTGAGTAGGGTGTTGACATATGAGTAAGAGTTTTCTCAGGCAGTACAGAGCCAGATTCCTATGAGTACAAGGGCTCAAAAGTGGGAGAGGCCTTGGCATCTCCTGGGACAGGCCAGGGGCCTGGGGGGGAGGAGTTGGGAGTTCCTGGGGATCCCACTAGGGCACCAGGAGTCTTGAGTTGGGGGTTATTGCCCCTCCTACTCATCAGCCACGTTGCACTGTGATTGCTAAATGCAAGTTATCAGGGACCATTGCTCCAGAGAGCCCCACCCTCTTGTGACACTGGGCAGTCACCACAGATGGGCAGTCAAGCTACACCTGGGTAGAATAACATTTTGCAGGCAGCAGGCAAGACCACTGAGTGATCAGAAGTGTTCTAGTGGCAAGGTTCAGAGCACCCAGCCTTGTTGGGTGGGTCTGCCCTCTGCTGGGAGCAGAAAGTGTGGGTGTGAACTCAGTACTGTCTTCCACAGGTCGCCCCAAGCAGATGGCCTGCTCAAGTTTGCAAGAGGAGGTGGGAGGTGGGGGAGTGGGCCCTTTTCTTGTCTATCCAGGAAAATAAACCTACCGGAAGCCCCTAGCAGATGTCCATGTAAGGGCCAGAGCTGAGTGGCCAAGGACCATGTGACCCCAGAGAAAGTTACCTTAGTGAGCACAGCCCCCCAGCTGCCTGGCCCATGGCTCCCAAATGGACCCTGTGTCCACACAACAGCCAGGGCAACCCTGACTGCACAAATTCCTTTGTGTATCAGGCATGCCCCTTGGAGAAGGATGGAGCCCAGAGAAGGACAGTGAGTGGCCCATGGTCACTCAGGAAGTCAGGGACACAGCCTGGGCTGTATTCCATCTTATACAAGTCCCCAGACCCACAGATCTTTCTGTTGTTTTCCACGGAGGGGGGTGCAAGAGGGACTAGAAGTAAGTGGCAGTCCTGCTGGCTGGAGACAGCCCCACAGGGTCCAGGCTGGCCTGAAGCGCTGGGGCAGTCATCGTTGGCCACGCGTCTGCTCTGAGATGCCTGGTCACCCCTCCCTTGGGAAGCTTTCACTTGACCTCTCTGCTCACTTGCGAGGACCGTTCATGGGTCTGCCATACGCTGCATAAAGCCAACTCAGGCCCCCAGTCATCAGCAGTCCCCTCCCCATCGTGTCTGCTAGCTGCAGCTGGGAACATGGGTGCAGGGACCCCCAATGCAGCATTTTGCAAACCCTGTGGCCCAGCACATGACCTCCCAGTACCTGTGGCCCTACCTGTAACAGAGGGACCCAGAAAAAGAAAGGGTCTGGTGCTCCGGAGACCAAGTGTCTCCACTCCTGTGGGTGATGAGGGCACCCAATGTCCCTCTTCTGGCTCGCAGCCACCAAGCCTGATGGAGGACATGGTTCAAGCACAGGCAGGTACACAGGGATGTGACCTGGGCTGGGGGCCTCTCCTGCAAGGATCCATCCCCAAACCATTGACAGATTTTTTACATCACAGTAGTTCAGTATTGTCACAAAATAATCAGTGGCTTTTCTTTTTTCAGCAACTTCTATAGAGTCCTGATTCAGCCTAAATGTGATTTGTCTTCACTAAATACTACATTCAGGTCCATGGTCCCAGTGTTGGGAGGCGGGGCCTAGGGGGGCAGCTTTGCCCTTGGGAGAGGGGTCCTCACACAGGGACCTGCAGGAAAGCGCCGAGTCCCTCCCCTAAAGTCCTGCTGAATGCCCCAGCATCCCAGCCTCCTCCCTGGTTTCCCACTGATGCCCCCCACCCCACCCCCATCCCACCACCTGCTGTGCCCCCCCTTCTGCCACAGAGGCACATCTCCCAGGGAAAAGGCCAGCTGCCCAGGAGTAGCAGGTATTCCACGGCTGCCAATGGTGTTGGTCCCGCAGACCCCTGCTGGCCAGATTACTGAGTAGCCTCCACAGCTCAGGCCAACAAGGCCTTGGGGGCGCTCAGCCCTGCCCATCACCCTGCTTGGTGTCCCTGAGAGACAGGTGCTGGGGTTGGCTCAGACCCTCCTGTGGCACCTGCGGCCCCACCCCACTTCATGAAGGTGGGTGTTTCCTAGTCCCAGGCCAGAGGAGCCCAGCGCTGCCCCCAAGCCTCCACACTTCATGATTTATTCCCAGCTCTTCCTCCGGCCCCCTCCTTCCTACTGTTGTTCTCGTGTTTGCACTTGCTGGGCCCCGTTTCCTGAGAGGCTTCTTTGCTCAGGAAATGCCACACAGCAAAGGAAGCCACTGTGCAGGGACCGTCAGGGCCTCCTGGGACAGGTTCGGCAGAGTGGCCGTGACCAGACAGCCCACTCGCACCTCTCAGGCCCCGGCTGGCTCTGAGGGTCCCGAAGCCTGGAGCCCCACAGCTTCCTGCAGTGTTCCAACCCACTGTGCAGCTCAGGGAGTTGGAAGTGACAAGAAAACAAACACCAGGGACATTTTGCATCCATGCCAGAAAAAGCGGGGCCCAGGAGGTGTGATGATCTTTGATGTGTGGCCTTCACTTTGATGTGTACCATGAAGGGTGCTTTGGTTATAGTCTCAGCTGCCTGGATACACCCTCCCCCATGGATACAGTGACGGTCACTGACAGACCTTCCAAGTCTGTGGTTAGTCCAGTTCAAGTCAGGGGACCAGCAGGTGGACTGGGTGGATCTGGAAGAGCCTGACTGAGGCTTACATGTAAAAGAGAAGCAGTTTCACCTGCTAACATTGTGCCCACTGTGGACAGGGTGTCGGCTGTACCTGCCTGCTCTGCCTTGAGTCAGAACTGGAGATGTGGAGTTTGACGGATGTCACCTGCTTCTCTCGTTGAACCCTGGCTGGCACAGGGGCAGAGGCAGGGGGGCTGGCATTGACCAGGGAACTGGAGTGACATTTCTAAATGTCAGCAGGGCACTGGCCAATGCTGGGAACAGTTTAAGCACCATGATGCTCTAGGCTGTACGGTAACATAAAACCCGGCTCAGATTGGCTCCAGCCACACAGGCCCTGACGGCCTCACAGGGAGGTCTGGACAGACAGCTCTTGGTAACTTGGTCATGTTCTTAGGGCCCCAGTTCTCTGCCTTCCTGCTCTCTTCTTCAGCTCGCCATCTGGGCTGTTGGCAAGGCTGCTCACGGTCACGCAATAACTTGGGCTACAGCCTGGGTCACACCACCCCATTCAGAAACTGGAAAACAACCATTCTTCTTTGGTTTTCCTTCTCAGCCCAGGTTCTGCTGGGAGACTTTTCCACCCCTCTCATTGGCCAGAATCACAGCTCCGTCTGTGACAAAGGGAGGAACCGTCCCTGTGGACCGAGGCCCATCAAGCCTCTTGCCAGAGTGGTCCCGGAGCCCGTGCCGAGAGCACACCCTGGGTGTGCCTGTTTGGTCCTCTCTGTTTGGTTTCTATCACAACTGTGACAAACACCATGTGAGCTCACGGTTCTGTGGGCCAGAAGGCCAGGCAGCCTTGGCTGGGTCCAGTGGCTGTGGTGCTGGCAGAATCAGCAGAGTCAGGCCCATGTTCCCCTGATGGACATGCACGGGGTGGTTCTCCATGGTCTGTCCCCTGTGGGCCCTTCACCTTCCGCCCTGAAGCGACCCGACCCGAGACTCCCTCATACCTCACATGTCTCTGACCAGCCCAGAAAGTGACTTGCTTTTTTTTTTTTTAAAGATATATTTATTTTTATTGGAAGGTCAGATATACAGAGAGGAGGACAGAGAGAGAGGAAGAACTGTCAGCTAATTCACTCCCCTAGTTTCTGCAATGGCCAGAGCTGAGCCGATCCAAAGCCAGGAGCCAGGAACTTCCTCCAGGTCTCCCACATGAGTGCAGGGTCCCAAGGCCTTGGGCCATCCTTGACTGCTTTCCCAGGGCACTGGCAGGGAGCTGAATGGGAGGCAAGGCTGCCTGGACATGAACCAGTGCTCTGTGGGATTCCGGTGTGTTTAAGGCGAGGACTTTAGCCACTAGGCTACCGAGCTGGGCCCAAGCTGTCTGCTTTATAAGGGACTTGTGTGATGGAGCGAGGGTGGTTTCCCTCTGTCACGGTCCATGCCATGGAACATCCAGCGTCAAGGCATGACTGCACACCCTGTTCATGGGACCTAGGAACGGGGGTAAGCATCCCGGAAACTGTTCCCAGAAATCGTGCCTGCCCCTGCAGGAGCCCAAGTGCCCATCCCAACTCCACGGACACCTGCAGATGGAGTGAGGTGTGGAGAGGCGGTTGAGCAGCCGCAGACACCTCCTGGGCTGAGGGACATTCTGGCCCCTTACAGAGCAGCGGCCAGGGTGGCAGCCTCACTCAAGGTTGGAGCAGCCAGCGGCCAGGGGCTGCTGTCTTTGCTCAGAGGGGATTTCAAGACAAGCCACACTGCAGTCAGCATTCCTCAGACACTTCCTGCAAGGATTGGAGCCACAGCAGGAACCACTCTCATGTCACACTCTGTGCTCACGTGAACCACAGTCGGGTTCCATAGGTTGCAATCACTGAGTGTCTGGGTACTTCATGAACCTAACAGCGGCTTACAAAGGAGTTAACATTGTGCGCGAAATGACTGCCAACTATTAACCTAAGCTCCAGGTCCACGCTGCATTGTTGGGCAGGGCTGGTCTAACGTCCTGTGTGGATGGAAATGCTTTCTCTGTTCTGTAGGGTTGGCCGTGAGCCATGCGGGGATGGGGAGGCATGGGCAGTAGATGTGTGGCTGCTGTGATGGAGGAACTTTGTGTTTGATTTACATGAATTTACATTTAAGTAGTCACATGTAACTAGTGCTTGCCATGTTGGACAGTGTAGGTCAGGTTTAAACATGGTGGGATTACCATTGTTGCAATTCACCGATTTGAAGATTAAAATAATAAAATAATGTACAAGGGAGAAGGAGAGATGGATAGGCAGGATGTAGGACGGGGCCAGGTGCGTGCATTCCTCATTTCATCCCAACTTCCTTCCTGTAGCTGCAGTGACTAACTCTCAGTTGCCAAGCTGCCAAGTGGCCTGGGTATTTGGCCTCATGTTTAAGATGCTGGCCTCCAGTAGAGAAAGGAATCATCCCAGTGTGCTCCCCATCCCAGCCTCATGTCAGTGCAGGCTCTGAGAGGCAGTGACAGTGACTCTGGCGACCGGCTCTGTCACCCACGCAGGAGACCTTTGAGTCCCTGCCTTTGGTTTTGGCCCTTGTCCTTACAGACATACGGGGAGTAAACCAGTGAATGGCAGCACCCACCGTCTCCCTGCCTCTCAAATAAATCCAGGGGTCCGGCTGTGTCCCCCAGAGGGGAAGGACTGGAGTGGCTGGCCCAGGATAAACCAGACAGAAGCCAGACCTTCAATCCTGTCAGGCTGGGGAGGGGCTCAGGAAGGCTACAGGCCAGGCTGGCACCAGCAGAGACTCCAGAAGGTTTCCCTCCTTGGACACACGCTGGATCCAATTGGCTGACCCAGCAGCCTCAAAATCCAAGTCCACGGGGATGGACGCCTTATGCTCCCAGAACCAGGCAGCCAAGGCCAAATGAGGGGTCTGGGACGGCTGCATTTGCCCAGGAATGTTCTGGAGATTGCAGGGTTTGGGGGAGGACAGTATCTAGGGGATGAGTGGTGCTCCCGACACTTGGAGCACTGCCAGGGATCCAAACCTCCATGCAGAGTTTGCACAACCTAGATGGCCCCCACACCCGGCTCAGCCCCGCGTGCCATGCTGGCCACTTACACAGTGGCTATCTGAGAAGGGAGACAAGAGCCCCACTCCCCACTCCACTACTTCTGTAAACACAACATTTGTGTGTGCACAAAGACTTTGCCAAGAATGTGCGGCTGTGTGCATTGAGGGGAGGTTGTACTTTCCTTCGCTCAGAATTTCCCAACAACTGCCCCTCATCTTGGCACTGCCTCATGGCCAGCAACAACACTTGTGGAGCTTAACCAGCTGCTGAAGAACACCGGGTCCATGGAGGTCACCCCAGGGGTCTGGGTGTCCCCTTGTCTGTCTGGCTGTCCATTTCTCAAGCCTCTCTGTACATCTACCCAGGACTTCAGAAGGTTTATGAAAAAGTAGAAAAGGTGAATTTATTTCAGTAGAATCAAAATTTGAAACCTGTGTGCACCAGTGGTCTTGAAAAGCTCATGAAAATGCCTGTGATGAAAAACTACAGCAAGGGATGGGCGTTGTGGCTCAGTGCATCAAGCTGCAATGCGACATCTCGTCTGGGCACCTGTTGGTCGTGGCTGCGCCCCTCCCACCCAGCTCCCTGGAATGTGCCTGGGAAAGCAACAGAGGATGGCCCAGTGCTGGGGTCTCTGCCACACAGACAGAGGAGACCTGGACGGAGTTCCTCGTCCCTGGCCCTGCTTTGGCCATTGCAGCCATTCGGAGGGTCAACCAGTGGATGGCAGATTTCTCTATTGTCTTTCAGGTAGATAAATCAATAATTTAAGAAATGTACCTGGATTTCAAATTTTTACACAAACTTGTGGGGGTTTTTTAGTTTTTAAAAATTTATTTTTCATTTTATTAGGAAGGCAGAAAGACATAGACAAAGATCTGTTATCCTCTGGTTCATTCCCCAGATACCTACAGCCAGGCCTGGGCTGGGCAGAGCTCCACTCAGGCCTCCCTCAGGGGCAGCAAGGCCCCGATACGTGAGCCGGCAGCCACTGCCTCCCAGGTCTGCAGTAGCCAGACCTGAGTCCAAAGCAGAGGCAAGACTTTAAACCCAGACACCTCAATATGGGATGTGAGCAGCCCAAACGCTGCCTTGACCATCACACCACAGTCCACTCCTCAACTTTGCTTCTTATTGTTTTTTTTTTTTCAAATTTATTTAAGAGTTACACAGAGAAAGAGATTTTCCATATACTGCTTTTCTCCCCTCATGGCTGCCAGGCCAAAACCAGGAGCTGGGAGCTTCCTCCAGGGCTCCTACCTGGACCGTCTTCTGCTTTACCCAGCTATTAGCAGGGAGCTGGATTGGAAGTACAGCAGCTGGGACTTGAACTGGTGCCCATGTGGGATGCTGGCATCACAGGCAGAGGCTCTGCTTGCTCTTCTACAAAACCTTCAACTTACCTTTTGATTCCATTTTTCCCACAGACTATTTTTGTACTGCCCTTATAGTTATTTATCTACCTATCTCTTCTTCTTACTAATCTTTAGAAAGATTTATTATCATTACTGGAAAGGCAGATCAGATTTATGGAGAAGAGGAGAGGCAGAAAGATTTTCCATCTGTTGGTTCACTCCCCAAATGGCTGCAAGGGCTGTTTGCTGGAGTTGAGTCGGCCAAAGCTAGGAGCCAATAGCTTCGTCTGGGTCTCCCACATGGGTACAGGGTCCCAAGGCTTTGGGCCGTCCTCGACTGCTTTCCCAGGCCACAGGCAGGGAGCTGGATGGGAGGTGGAGCAGCCAAGACACGAACCAGTGCCCGTAGAGGATCCTGGCGTTTGCAAGATAGGATTTAGACATTGAACCATCACACCAGGCTCCTATCTGTTCTATCTGCATATATTTTCTTAGTCCTTTTTCTAAACACCAAATGTTAGAATGTCAACAACATTCTTTGGCCATCCAAATTTAAATGTAACTGTTGTGAGTGGCCGTATGTATCTGGAAGCTCAGTATATCCGGGTATTTACCTACTGAAACCCATTATACAAGTCAGTTCCTCTTCTTTCTGCTTTAAATTGCTATGGCATATCACCTTCATTTCTCCCAATGCCATGTGAAAAGAAGGCGTTTTGTTTGTGCAGCTCATGTGGGGAAGGTAGAATGCTCCAGACTATTCATCACATGTATATGTCTTTGCCTTAATCCAGCTCATTCTTTTCCATAATTTGTTTGGTGGTTTGTTTTTATAAATCTTTTTTTAAAGACTTATTTTTATGGCAAAGTCAGATATACAGAGAGGAGGAGAGACAGAGAGGAAGATCTTGACTCTGATGGTTCACTCCCCAAGTGGCTGCAATGGTCAGTACTGCACTGATCTTAAGCCAGGAGCCAGGAGCTTCTTCTGGTCTCCCACGCGGGTGCAGGGTCCCAAGGCTTGGGGCTGTCTTCAACTGCTTTTCCAGGCCACAAGCCGGGAGCTGGATGGGAAGCAGGGCTGCCAGGATTAGAACCAGCGCCATATAAAATCCTGGTGCATTCAAGGTGAGGACTTTAGCTGTTAGGCAACCATGCTGGGCCCGCCCCTTTTCCATAGTTTTAAAAGGAAGTTGGATTGCCATCACATAGGGAAGCTAGGAGCGCTTAACATGTTCACTCCCTAATGACTACAACTGCCAGGCCCCAGGCCAGGCTGAATCCAAGAGCCTGGAATTTCACCTGGGTCCTGCGCTAGTCTGCTGTGGTTAGGATGGGAGGGGGACAGAGAAGGTTGGAGGGTGTCTCCTCACCCAAGGGCCCCTGGAACAAAGGGTCCTTGCTTCATAACCTCAGACTCTTCCTCATGGGAGGGGTTGGTTGAGGGGTCTAGGCAGCTCTGTGGGCCACAGCAGGCTAGGGCAGCATGACCAGCATGGCTTCCAAAAAGATGGCCATGACAGCAAGTGGCCACGGCCTGGAGGCAGGAGAGGGGAGCTGGGATGTCAGGCTGGCCGTTCAGGGAAGCTGAGCCGGGTAAGGCCACTAGTGACCGTCTGCCCTCCACTCTGTCCCCATGTCAGCCCCTAGCTACCCAACTCCAAACACTGGGTCAGGGCTGATGTTGAGACACGATGGATGTGCCTGCAATGTCACCCCTTCTAATCAGATCACTGGTTCGAGTCCTGGCTGCTCCACTTCCAATCCAGCTGCTGCAAATGCACCTGGGAAAGCAGCAGCAGGTGGCCCAGGTGTTTGGGCCTCTGTAGCCATGTGGGAAGACCCAGATGAAATTCCAGGCTCCTGGGTTCAGCCTGGCCTGGGGCCTGGCAGTGGTAGTCATTAGGGAGTAATGGAGCAGATGGAAGATCTCTCTCTCTCCCCGCCCCCACTCACCTCTTAAAAAAAGCTGGCTCTGTGGTCCAGGCTGACCGCCAATGACTGTCGGGTCTTTAAACCAGCAGATTCTAACAAAGCCTTTCCCAAAGCAAGAATGCTGCCATCCCCACACACCACGACGTGTCTGGTGAGGCCATTCCAACCACAGCCTCACTTTTGGTAATCTGGTATCCCACCCTTTGTCTACTTAATGTGGAGCCTGGGGATGTTTATGATGGGCCACACAGGGGCCCAGGAACAGGCGGTGACTGCAGACAGCAAGGCCAGAGCTGGAGGCAAGGACTTGCCTCCAGTCACGTTTGATCCTTGGAAATCCAGTGTGGGAGCCCCCGTGAAGCGGGGACCACAGAGGTGCAACACGACATAGTATTTATTCAAATGAACCGACTGTGCTGTGTGTTCACTGAAGCCAAGTGATACATCAATAACTCGTGCATTCCTTCACAAAGATGATTCCTGGGATGGGTGCAATGGTTCGATGGCTAAATCCTCACCTGGCAAGTGCCACGATCCCATATGGGCACCGATTTGTCTCCCAGCAGTTGCACTTCCCATCCGGCTCCCTGCTTGTGGCGTGGGAAAGCAGTAGTGGATGGCCCAAAGCCTTGGGACCTGCACAGCATTGGAGACCTGGAGGAGGCTCCTGGTTTTTGGCTTCAGATCGGCTCAGCTCTGTTGTAGTCATTTGGGGAATAAACCAATGGGTGGAAGATCTTTCTCTCTGTCTTGTTCTCTCTATAAATCTGATCTGCCTTTCCAATAAAAATAAATAAATCTTAAAAAAGAGAAAAGGATGATTCCCATGGCTGAAAGACTACATGGGTCTTCACTCGGGGTCGATGATGCATGTTGGACCAGTTTTCCCAACAGAACTGCTGATAACACATCCATTTATGATCATTTTATATAAATATTATGATAACATAATTATGATGATTGATCGATTGGTTTATTGCAGTTGAATTGTGAGAAGGTTGGTTTTGTAGAACCTGCATGAGGCCATGGTCAGTCTTTCTAAGGGGTTTCCCTGGTCCATGCATCTCCCTGGTCCTGCACGTGTCTCCTTGGTCCTCCCTGTGTGTCTCTGGTCCTCCATCTGTCTCCCTGGTCCTCCGTGCATCTCAGTGACCCTGGTCCGGCCTCGCCTCATCCCACATGCATGGCTCCAGCTGTGAGTCCTGCAGTTCCCCCAGGATGCCCCTGACAACTCAATAGTTGTTCTTATTCCTCTCATTAATTCTGCCAGACTGTTCCTTGGGGTCCCCAGATGGCTACTGCAATTCCAAACATCGCATCCTCACACATCAGTGTCAGAAGACAGGCAGGAGCGAGCATTTCGGGCATTTTCTTTCCCAGGCCTCTCTCTATTAGAATTAAAGACTAATTCCTCATCGGATTTCTCTTGGAGTCCTACTGGCCAAGACGTGGTTACCTGTGTCCTGGCTGCAAGAGAAGCCAGACACGGGAGAATGCGGTACTTGCTTCCGACCCGAGGGGGCTAGGTGGAGGCAGCTCAGGCAAGCAGAGTGAGGACTGACACGGGCCACACCCAACCCACCTCTCCACGCCTGTGTCTCTTCCTATATCCACAGGGCAGAGGGTCCCCAACTCCCAACAACTGCCCGGGCCAGCCCAGAGCCAGGAGTCTCAAGTGGGGAACTTGAGGACGGTGGGACCAGAGATCCTGACGCCCTGACGGGAGCCTCATCACTGGATAGCAGCTCCGGGAGCAGAGCCCTGGACGAAGGTTTGTCCCTGTGCCAGTCCTGCTGCCAGGCTCACGGCCAAGCTGGCTGCACCCCAGCCTGGCTCAGGGACTGTGTGTGTTGGCCTCAGCACAGAAGCTGCTTCCCCTGTGGTTGGAAGCCCACGGGCCCCTTTTCCTCCTTCCCCCTGCCCCTTCTCCTGGTTGCCTGAAGAACTTGGACCTTAAGGATCTGGTGGGTGTGGACATAACAGGAGTGAGCTCAAGGGCTCTCCTGGGACAGGTCCTGCGTCTCTGTCACCGATGGCCATGCCCAGCACCCTGCACCTGCCTCTGTTAGTGACACACAGGTGTGTATCATGGCCCAGTACGGTAAGCCACTGTTAGGGAGCCCACACCCTATATCAAAGTGCCTGGAGTCAAGTCCCACCTCTGCTTCCCATCCAGCTTCCTGTGGTGGGCCTGGGGTACCTCCTGTGGGAGGCAGCGGGTGACGGCCCGAGTACGTGGGCTCCTGTCACCCACCCAGGAGATCTGGACAGCGATCCAGACTCCTGGCTTCAGCCTGGCCCAGCTGTGACAGTTACAGCAGTTTAGGGGATGAACCAGGAGATGGAAGATCTTTATCTCTGTCATTCTGCCTTTCTTATAAATAAATAAATGTATTTTTTTATTTTTAAGTGATTTATTTATTTTTGTTGGAAAGTCAGATATACAGAGAGAAGGAGAGACAGAGAGGAAGATCTTCCATCTGCTGATTCACTCCCTAAGTGGCAATAATAGCTGGAGCTGCACTGATTCAAAGCCAAAAGCCAGGAGCCTCTTGTGGGTCTCCCATGTGGGTGCAGGGTCCCAGGGCTTTGGGCTGTCTTCAACTGCTTTCCCAGGCCACCAGCAGGGAGTTGGATGGGAAACAGTAACCCTGTTCCCAACCCTGGACATGAACCATTGCTCAAACGGGATCCCAGCGTGTGCAAGGCAAGGATTTTAGCCGCTAGGCTACCACACTGGGCCCATAGATCAATCTTTACAAAGAGAGAAAAAACAGGGTGCCACTCTCCCTGCACCCCTGTGTAAAACCCCAGGGAGAAACCCTGGGGCCATTGTCCCCCCTGAGCCAGTGATGTGGGTGGGGGTGAGTGGTGGTGGGCACAGGCCTGGCCTCAGGGCAGCAGCTGGCAGAGGCCCTCTCCCTGGTCATTCCCCGGGTGTGCACTGCTCTCCCCCCTTGTCCCTGACCCTGGTACCATGTCTTCCACAGTGGGTGAGCAGCTGTTCCGCTCTGTGGAGGGCCAGGCCGCCTCGGATGAGGAAGATGAGGAAGAGGAGAAATGGCGGGCAGAGCACAGGTCACCAGCAGCTGAGGTCAAGGCCCTGCCAGCTTGGCCCTCCAACTGCGGGAGTGGGTGAGTGCGGGGGCCGCCAGGGCCCCAGGACCCCAGGTCCCTGAGACGGCGACAGTGACAGGACCTGAACTGAGAGGCTGCTCGTCCTAGTCACTCCCCAGCGCCTCTGAGGCTGTCCCCTCGTCCATCAGGAGGAGACAAGGCCACCCTGTGGACTGAGATGACCATGTCCATGGCCTTAGTCCCTGTCACTCCTCTTACTCCGTGGACCACTGTCCCAGGCAACTCCAAAGACCAGTGTCCTGCTCAGACCATGCCTAGTGACCTCACACACCCTGTCCCAGCCCTGCGGCTGCTGCGTGCCTCACAGTCCTGGCTTAGTCCTAACCACCAGGATGCTTGCAGTCTCGCGTGGTGCCTGGGAGCCCTTGGCACGATTTGAGGCTCTGGGCAGATGCAGTAGCCCTCTTATCCTGTGTCCCTGTCATGGTGACAAGGGTAAGGAAGAGAGAGAGAGCAGGGAGAGGCAGGAGGGAGGTAGAGGGAGATCCTGTTGGGAATGAGGGACTGAGCGAGGCAGTGGTTGGAGGAAGGCCATATGGAGAAGCAAAGGCCCTGGGGCGTGTTAGAGGGACTGGGAAGTCACTGCAGAGCAGGGGGGCTGAGGGAGCAAGCTGGTGGGGGCAGGAAGTGGGAGGAAAAGTTCGAGAGGTCATGGCAGGTCTGGGGTTCCCTCTGAGTGACCCAGGGGATGGGGTTGGGGGGCACATAGCCAGCTGTGGCCTGGCTGTGGTTTGAGAAGACAGGCTGTGCCATAAGACAGTGCTATCCCCGCTCCACCTTGTTGACGCTCTGCTCTGCTTAGGTGTGGTGGCCAGACAGCCACGAAGCTGAAAACTCACTACGGCCCTCCAGGCATCGCTGACCACACCTGCAGCCCTGGGGAGCTGGAGGCCCCCGGTACCATGGCACAGCGACCAAGCACCCAGGGCACTGCCGACCACACCTGCAGCCCCACGGAGCTGGAAGCCCATGGCGCTGTGGCTCAGCAACCAGGCAACCAGGGCACTGCCGACCACACCTGCAGCCCCGCGGAGCTGGAAGCCAGTGGCTCCATGGTGCAGCGGCCAGGCACCCAGGGCTGTGGCGGGAAGGTGCTAGGAACCCTGGGAGAGGAGGTCAGCAGAGCCCCCGGGCCCTGAGGCAGCATGGTAGAGCCCCCACCCCACCATGTCTCTCTCACAGAGGAGCAAGCCGAAACTCACATGTGATTTCCTTTGATTTCAGTTAAAAGAATTACATTTAGGGCCCGGTGTGGTGGCCTAGTGGCTGAAGTCCTCACCTTGCACACACTGGGGATCCCATATGGGCACTGATTGTAGTTCTGGCTGCTCCACTTCCCATCCAGCTCCCTGCTTGTGGCCTGGGAAGGTAGTCAAGGACGGCCCAAAACCTTGGGACCCTGCACCCGTGTGGGAGACCTGGAAGTGCTCCTGGCTCCTGGCTTCAGATTGGCACAGCTCTGGCCTTTATGGTCACTTGGGGAATAAATCATTGGATGGAAGATCTTCCTCTCTGTCTTCTCCTCTCTATATATATCTGACTTTCCAATAAGATAAATAAATAAATCTTTAAGAATTACATTTAAAATAAGTGAGGCGGGAGAGGAGGTCTTCCATCTGCCGCTTCATTTGCTGCATGCCCACAGCAGCAGGCATTCCTTGCAGCAGCTCAGTCTGCCCCGACTTACATTTAACAAAAACATCTGCAGGTTGTGTCCCGGGAACTCACTGGGGTGTAGAGCTGAGGACAGCTTCAGGCACAGCTGGACTGATGCGAGATTGTGTACCCCCCCAACACCCCGGGCTGGCCCCACTTCCCCCTCCTCAGCCTAGTGGGGGGGGCAGGGCAGGCTGGACCACAGACAGCCTGGAGACACTAGATGAGAACTCCCAGAGGGAAAGAGTCCCCACCTGCGCAGCCTCAGTGGTAGGGTGGGGGTCCGAGCAAGGGGAGTGAGGCAGCCCGCTGTCCCCGTGTCAGCGTGGTCCTCGCGGGCTGCGACTCTGCCCTTTCCCCTTGGGGACTTCTCTGTTCCAGTGCAGGCAGAGGCACAGGGATGTGGAAAAGCTGCTGCTTCACTGGGCCTTCGCCCCCAGCACGCTTTGATGCCAGTTTGTGAAAACTTGTTGTCCCATAGGTTGTTTATGTAGGTCTGGGGTGCTCCCAGCTCCTTAGCTCACCACTCACAACAGTGTGGACATGCTTCGTCCCTAAGACCCCGGGGAGGGCTGGGCGCAGGGGTTAAAGACGCCTCCTGGGACGCGCATGTCCCCTATCCAAGGGCCCGGTTCAGCCCCCAACTCCTCTACTTCCCATCTCAGGGGTCCGGGGCCCCAGGAGGGCAGGCAGGGGTGCGGTGTGAGAGCACTGAGGCCCTCTCCGCAGGTGGACCTGCGGCACAGAGGAGAGACCGAGCTCCTGAGGCTGGAGCTGCAGATGGTGGAGACAGAGAGGGTGCGGCTGTCCCTGCTGGAGGAGAAGCTGGTGGACGTGCTGCAGCTGCTGCAGAGGCTCCGGGACCTGGTAGCCCCGCCCCCGGGCCTGCGGGGAGGGGAAGGGAGCCCTGCATGGGCTCTGGGATGCTGGGCAGGTGGGGAGCTGGTTGGGCCCTGCAGCCCTGGGTGTGTCTTCCCACTTCCCCTGGTGTGGCCTTGCACCTGTTAAGCTGTGCATACTGCAATGAGCTGTGCTAGGCATCGTGAGGGTGCCTGCTTGAGTCACACTGTCCCCTACATCTCTGGCTACAAGTCCATTTGCACAGTGTTCCTCCTGCATCTGTGGGAGCCTCGTTCTAGAGCTTCTGCAGATCCCAAAAGCTGAGGCTCCCCCAGTCCCTGATGTAAGCTACAATGGACGCTAGGCCACATTGTTCAGGCAATGGGGACCAAAGCATAAGTCTGTATGTATTCAGATATTTCCCACCTGTGCTGGCTGACTCTTTGGGTAGAACCTGCCGAGTGCCCATGACCTTGGTGGACAAGGCCCACACACAGCTCCCTGCACCCAAAGGGCTCTGAGAGACCCAGTTCAGGCAGCCTAGGGATAGGGGGCCAAGGAGGATGGGAGGGTGGGGTGGGCCCTGATCAGTTCTCAGGGGGCTGCACAAAAGCCCCTGAGCCCTCTGGGTAGCCGGCAACCCCAGATGAGGGTGTAGCAGTTACCATGTGACCCAGCCCTGCCTCCATGTGTTTTTCAGAACATATCGAAGAAGGCCCTGGGCAGGACACTGCTGAGTGCGCTGGATGCTCGCAGGGACCCCACCCAAGGTAGGATGGTGAGGGCAGGGCAAAGGACTAGGAAGCAGATCTGGGGACTGGGATCAGGACTAGGGCATGGGACTTGGCTGGGGGGCAAGTTTGCGGGTCAGGGCATATCATCCTGACCAGGAACTCCCACCCTATTCACTGCCTGCAGAATCCAGTCTGCAAAGCGACCTCACTGTTCATTCTGAAGGTGCAGGGAGCTGGCCCACAGAGGAGCCAGAAGGGTGAAGCCCGGGGGGCAGGGTGGGACTGTGGGGAGTGCTCAGCCTGGCCACTGCAGGGCTCAGCCCGGCCCTGCAGGTGGAGCATCTACAGTGTCTCTGACTCCCCACCGGGAGTCCTTACAACAACCCAGTAAGCGAGGGGCCTTTGTTCCCACACTTAGATGGGGAGACCGGCACGGAGAGCCCACTGCCGGCCAGGCGGGTCTGATGAGCTACACTGGGGTGGGAAACATCCATCCTGTGGGCCGGAGAAGTCCCGAGAAACCACACGGTCAGGCCCTGCCAAGGCAACCGCATGCAGGACTGGAAATTCAGCCAGGCAAAGCTGGGTCATTTTAGCTTAATCATTGTATATGGCCTTCAAGTGACATGGACATCCAGATGGCCCCAGGCAGAACAAAATGGGGACCTTGAGACAGAGTTCAGGGGGCAGAGTTCCCACAGGACCATGCCCAGTGTGGCCAGGAAGAACAGAGCCTACTGGGGCCACTTAGCAACGGGCAAGTGGGCCTCACAGGGCATTGGTGACAGGCATCTGGAACGTGCAGGGCCTGGGCAGGCCCCGGCACTCAGGAGGGGAGGAGACTTATGGCGGGAGTGGCCGCGTGGGCTGACACAGCACCCTGACCACCCCCCATTGCTTCTCTCTAGACGCGAGCTCCAGTCCCGCGGCCACCCTGGACGCCCTACACCAAGCCTTGGCCAGCTGCGAGCTCTTGCGGAGACAGCCCCCCAGCCCGTGCCCATCAGCCCCCGTGCTCCCCAACCCCCTCCTCATCTCCTGCTGAGGCCCCTGCCCCGCCTCCACCATGAGATCAGCACCACACCACCCAACTCAGGAGGCCCCACGTCCACACCGAAGTCCCACGAATGCCCTCCAGCACTGCCTGTCCCTCACAACAGCGAGCCTGCTGTATGGGAGACCTACCTGGGCCAGCCCTTGGGACACTGCCAAACCACTGGGAATCTCCTCAAACCCCAGCAAGTGTGACAGAACAGGGAAGATTGGAGGAATTCCCAGGAGGGAGTGATTACTGTGGACTGCCTGGAGGAAGCCGACCTTGACCTAGCAGTGGAAGGCAGGCAGACTCCAGAGCGGCTGAGAGAGAGCAAGGAGAAGGTTTAATGTAAGGAACAGCAAGAGCAGAAGTGTGGTCTCAGCCAGCTCCCCGTCAACATCCTGCCCAGGGCCCTGCTACCTGAACACTCCCCACGCCTGTGCTGCGCAGGACAGAGCTGTGGTGGAAAACACCACGTGTAGGTGCCGCCAGCGCTAACCTGAGGCAGAGTGCAATGAGCCCCCTCCTGAGGGGTTTGCGTGCAGCCACAGGGTGCAGCTGGGATACAGGGGGCACCCCAGTCTACTCAGCCTGAGCCACAATGGGGAGGGACTGGGGCAAGGCACAAGGGGGAGTAATAGAGACCACCACCTGGAAAAAGCCAGAGAAGAGACTGGTCCCTTCCAAGGGGAGGAGCCAGGTGGGGTCACACCCCCTCACCGCACAGAAACTGGACAACCAAGAGGAAGAGGTGACAAACCCTCCACAACCTGGAACTCTACACCCCAGGAGGCTGTCCTTGGAGCCTGAAGGAGAAGTAAAGCCACGCTCACACGGAAAGGTGGGAAGCATGTGGCCAGCACACACTGCCTGCGTGAGCCGTTCAGAGAGGACAGGGGCGTGAGGTCAGAACCCGGCCCCACGTAAAGGATGAAGGTCGTTAGAGAAGGAGGAAGTGATGTTTCTCATGCGACAACAGGAGCATCTGTGAGATGCATTCCAGAGATGGTGCATCAGAGTACGACAGAGATTAGGACTGTGAGGTTGTTCGAAGGTACCCGGACGAACCGTGGAGCGGACTAGTGCTATGTGAGTGGGCTGGGTTAGTTGTGGAAGCATAATGCAAATGGTAGAGTAACCACTAAAATAAAGTTTGAAAAACAGACGATCAGTACGTTAAGAGAGAAATCGAGATTATATGAAAGGATCCGTTAACATCACAAAAGGCAGAAGAAGAGTACCAGGCACCCAGGAAGAGACGGCACAGGCCACACCCCCACACGACTGACGTTGACCAAGAGATGGACACATCGTCCGTGTTCTGCATGAGCTCAGGAGGTGTTCGGCTGCCAGACCGTGTCCAGCCTGGTGCAGCAGCTGCGTGAACCACAGACAGGGTGGGTTTCAGAAGAAGAAACCAACAGTGGCGAAATGGAGCAAGGCCCGGCCGAAGCCACGACTACAGAGGAGCCAGTGGCCCAGCCTTGGAGGCCTGAGCTGAGAGCGGCAGGGAGAAGCGTCCAAGTCGTCCCTGGTGGAAACCCAGCACCCTGCGGTAGAAACAGCGCCGCCAGCAGGTGGAAATCGGGAAGGACCAGGGTCCGGGCCGGGGCGTCATGGCCAGCTGAGGCTGGCAGATGCCATGTAACGCAGCATCTGCCTGCTCCCCAGAGCCATGCAGCAGGTCGCCGCAGCGCACCAGGCACAGGGGGAGGGCTGCCACAGTGTCCGAGAACAAGGAGTGAGCTGCGCACCAGTGACCAAGGGATGACTGCGACTCCCCAAATCGTGCAAGCTTCAAGGGAGAAACCTCAAAAGAAATGCTTATAATGCTTGGAACAAAATGCAAATATAATGTATACAATTGATGTGAAATCACATAAGAAATTATAGGGAAATGCATCATTTTGAATACTTGTTCTTAAAAAGTTTTTTTAAAAAATGCTGTAAAATCGGGCCCGGCGGCGTGGCCTAGCGGCTAAAGTCCTCGCCTTGAACGCCCCGGGATCCCATATGGGCACCGGTTCTAATCCTGGCAGCTCCACTTCCCATCCAGCTCCCTGCTTGTGGCCTGGGAAAGCAGTGGAGGACGGCTCAATGCATTGGGACACTGCACCCGCGTGGGAGACCCGGAAGAGGTTCCAGGTTCCCGGCATCGGCCCGTTGCGGCTCACTTGGGGAGTGAATCAGCGGACGGAAGATCTTCCTCTCTGTCTCTCCTCTGTATATATCTGGCTGTAATAAAATGAATAAATCTTTAAAAAAAAATGCTGTAAAATCGATCATCAGAACTTTCCCACGCCAGGAAACAATACAAATGAGGAAACTGACTCCCAAGTGGAAGAGAAGAGGTCAAAACTGAAGCACAAATGGAGAGGCTTGAACACAGGAAACAAGGAGAGAGAATCAATAAACCTAAAATCCGATTCTTGGAGGCGATCAGTGGAATGGATTAGACCCTCCCCGGAGCATTGAAGCAGCCATGTGTAATGACCAAGGAGAGGGCACATCAGGCCCTGAACCACACAGCGCCAAGGAAGACCACAAGTGTGCTGACTGACATGCAATGAGCACATTTCCCGAAGGCAGAGAATGGCAAGAAAGTACACATCACAGATTTCCTGGTACATCTAAAAGTTGTGTCAATCCTGCAGTCCCTTAAATGTACAACTGCCTTACATGTAAAAAAAATGCACATGCCTTCTTTGCTTATTAAATACTTTATGGTTTAAAAAAAACTAGGCCCGGTGTGGTAGCCTAGTGACAAAAATCCTCGCCTTACATGCACCGAGATCTCATATGGGCGCCGGGT
The DNA here is from genome assembly GCF_030435755.1 of Ochotona princeps. Classification (NCBI taxonomy): domain Eukaryota; kingdom Metazoa; phylum Chordata; class Mammalia; order Lagomorpha; family Ochotonidae; genus Ochotona; species Ochotona princeps. The sequence goes on along the minus strand of NC_080852.1, from coordinate 34,939,425 downwards.
GAGGTCCTGGCTGCTCCTCTTCCCTTCCAGCTCCCTGCCTGTGGCCTGGGAAAGCAATGGAGGACAGCCCAAGGCCTTGGGACCCTGTACCCACGTTGGAGACCCCGAAGAAGCTCCTGGCTCCTAGCTTCGGATCAGCTTAGCTGCAGCCAACACTCGGGGAGTGGACCAGCAGATGGAAGATCTTTCTATATCTCCTTCTCTCTGTAAATCTGCCTTTCCAAAAAAAACACTAAGCAAAACAAGTAATGCTGCTCTTAGCCCCAGCAGGTCATTGTCGTCTTGCTGATGGGGGGTCTCGCCTCGACAGTGCCGGCCACGGACTGAGCAGGGGGCTCAAGGCTGGGCTGCTGGGCTGCTCTGCCCACCCATGTGCCCTTCCCTCCATGAGAGATGTCTCTGCAGGGTGGACTTCTTCCCAGGTTGCACGGGAAAGAGAGATCTTCCATCTGCTAGTTCACTCCCCAAATGTCAACAGCCAAGGCTGGGAGCCCAGATCTTCACCTGTGTTCTCGAGGGGGGTGGCGAGGCCCCGAGCCCTAGAGCCATCCACTGCTGCCTGCCGGGGTGCACCTGAGCAGGAAGTAGACCAGAAGCAGAGCCAGGGACGGGGGTGGCCTGGGCAGCGCCCCTGCCGCCTTAGGGCAGAGAACTTCCTTCAGAGTTGACGTCAATCCTGCCCCTGTTGGATCAGCCAATCCTGGTCCATGTTCCTCGGCTGTAGTGGAATGCCCAGAAAGAGGTTGGAAAGCTGAGCGCAGGTCGGCAGGCTGAGTCTGAGGCAAACGGCACGAGGTGGGAGGCAGAGCCCGGGAGACCATGTGGCAAGATGGGAAACCAGACAGTAGGGCAGAGGGTGTACCCAGGCCTGCTGTGCCACCCGGTGACCCCCTCCTCAGGCAGCGCCCCCAGGAACAAGTCATCTCACACTAAGTCTGTCTTGAACTCCACTCTGGGAACCCAGATTTTTTATTTATTTATTTATTTTTATTAGAAAGGTGGATATACAGAGAGGAGAGACAGAGAGGAAGATCTTCCGTCCAATGGTTCACACGACTAGTGCTGAGCCAATCCGAAGCCAGGAGCCTCTTCTGGGTCTCCCACGAGGGTGCAGGGTCCCAAGGCCTTGGGCCGTCCTCGACTGCTTTCCCAGGCCACAAGCAGGGAGCTGGATGGGAAGCGGGGCCGCCGGGATTAGAACTGGGGCCCATATGGGAACCTGGCGCGTTCAAGGCGAGGACCTTAACCTCTAAGCTATCACGCCAGGCCCAGAACCCAGTTTCTAACATATGGGCCTGCTGGGACACACCACAACACAGTGGAGCCTACACCTTGGTCCTTGTTTCTAAGGGACAGTGGACCTGGAGACACCCGCGGCCACCCACGGCTTCTGTGGTCACACAGCCTCCCTTTGCCCTCCTCGTCCCCCTCCCATGTCACCCCCAAGGCTTCTGTCCCTATACTGACCTCCAAGGCCTCTGGCTTTTCTCCGACCCAAGTCAGAGCCTGGCTACACATTTGGCCCAGGCCTGTTCTCCTCTTCCATCTAGACCACTAGGCCCCGCTCCACCATCCGCCACAAAACCATCTCCCTTTCTTCCCCTTCACTATTCACTGGAGCAGCCCTTTTCCATGCCCTTCTAGAACCTTCCCTTTGCATCCCTAACTTGGCGGGACGCATAAAGTAGCTTAGGGCCTGTTTCTGCCCCCACAAGCCCCTTCCTCCCTGGGTGGAGGTGTTTCTGGCTTCTGATCTCCCTGGGGAGGATTCCACGGCATCTCTCCCTGGATCTCTGGAGAAGCCCCATGTCAGTGTTGCTGTGTCTCGGGGCTAGGAGGCCCAGCAAGACGCGGCGAAGTCACAGAGGGAGTGCACACCATGGAGAGAAGCGGGCTGGTAGGCACAGTCAGTGCAAACCTTCAGTTTATAAAGAAAAAAAAAAGTCTGCATCTCATCTCTCCAGTAGCTCCTCAGTAGCTTCCCACCGCAGAGCAACGGGCAGGGCCGGCTCCATGCCGGGAACCCTCAGGAGCACGTGGCCCTAGTCCCTCACCGTCGGCCAGGAGACAGGCAGAGAGGCTGTCCCCACCTGCTTCGGCAGCTCCCACATTCCCCTCAGACCCAAACACAGGCAGGCAGAGAGCAGGGGCAGGTGCTGGGCCTGGAGGGGCCTCCACCAGCATCCCCTAGCAGACTGCCTAGCTGGGGCCAGGCTCCAGCTTCACACTATGAAGCACCGTGACAGGGCTCACAGGGCTGGATCCCAGCCTGGTGGGAACCTGGACCAAGTGTCCGGCTCCCAGCTTCAGCCTGGCCCAGTCCCTACCTTTACAGGCCTTTAGGGGCAGTGAACCAGCCAATGGGAGCTCTTCTCTCCCACATACCCTTCCTCCTTCCCTCCCAAGGAACTATAGACAATGTGCCTTGTGAACACAGATATGAAAATTCTTAACATGAGCAAACCCAGCAATGTGTAACAAGAATACATCACAACGGGCTCGGCAGCGTGGCCTAATGGCTAAGGTCCTCGCCTTGATCCCATATGGCCGCTGGTTCTAATCCCAGCAGCTCCACTTCCTCTCTGTCTCTCCTCCTCTCAGTATATCTGACTTTGTAATAAAAATAAAATAAATCTTAAAAAAAAAAAAGAATACACCACAACTAAGCAGGATTTATCCCAAGTACACAAGAACCAATCCAGGGGAAGCATGACACCCAAGGGCTCGGAAACATCTCAGAAACACATTGATAGAGGCAGAAAAGCACACGGCAAAAATCCAACACCCATTCTTAACTGAAAACTTGTCTCGGACCAAGCATGAACATGAACTTCCTTGACTTCATAAAGAACATTGATGAAAACCCTGTAGCTAAGGGACTGGTGTTAACCAGTCACCTGGGGCACCAGCATCCCGTGTGGGCATCAGTTCATGTCCCGGCTGCTCCACTTCCCATCCAGCTCCCTGCTCCTGTATCTGAGAAAACAGGGTAGAGCAGGCAGGGGCTGGGAGCAATGGGGAGGCTTAGAGGATAGTGTGGGGGCACAGACAACCATGAGGCGGGAGGAGGACAGGAGGGGGACCATGCGGCCCTGCTGTGTACCTGCTGGCCCATGACTTCACCTACAAGACACGGCCTCAGACTCCAGGGCAGTGACCAAGCCAGGGCCCGCCGCAGCAGGGAGTCTGTGCAGCCACGCTGGCCACATACCACTGAAGCTGTCAGGCAAGGAGGGGGAGGGGCTGTGATTCCACAATGGGAAACAGGAAAATCCAATGCTGGTACAGAGACCTTATGTCTGCCATTCTTGTTTTGATTTTTTTTCAAGTTTGTAATTGTCCAACTGGTTTGAAAAACATTGAAAATGTTTTCTGGTAACTCTTTCTCACCTTCTAGGAAAAAAATCAATCTGCTGATTTTAGATAGCCAGAACTAGCACCCCATCACCCCCAAAAAGGTTCTGTAATTTCACACGGCGGCCACTAGGTGGCAAGCACACACACGGAATGGAGGTGAGGGTTCCAAGCCTGGGATTAAGAGAGTCGGTGTGGAGCTTGGTTCCCAGGTGTCCCACCACCTCTGTGAGGGACCACACAAGCTCGCAGGCTGGGCGTTGAGGACCATCAGGCTGGGGTGTGGTTATCAGAGGGTATGGGACTGATTGCAGCTTCTCATCTTGAACCCTCTGGGCTCATCCACACAGTCCTCTCTGGCCAGCACCTCCCATCCCCACCAGGGCCCGAGCAAAGCACTTTCCTTGGGGAGGTGAGTTCTTTGATGTGCCCATTTTGCAGCTGAGCAAACTGAGGCAGGCTGTGGCCAAGACTATTGTCTATTGTCTGAGGCCACAGTGTTAGTAAAAAAAACAACACGTTGGGAAGGCTTTGAAAAAGCAGTCCAGGACCCTGCACTTCTCAGCTAGGTGCCAACGGCCTCCGAGGGGCTGGTAGGCTCCAGGGCTGGCAGACAGAGGAGCAAACAGAAGCATCACCCACCCACTCAGAGGGAGAATCGCCCGTGGATGTGCCCCAACACAGCACCCCACTGGCCATGGCTGTACCACGGAGGGCCCCACCACCCATGCAAGGGCATGGCTTTTAATCTGCTTGCAGTGGAGTCCAGGGGTTGACAGACCAATTGGGGCAGCAGCTGCATGACTGTGAGTGGACTAAGGCACGAAACAGGAAGTGCACAGAACAAACACAGGGAAGATTTAATGAGCAGAGGTCTGGGATAGCTGCACATCCTGTGAAGGTGCCCCACACTGCTGATCCACACACTGACATGACCAGGGGCTGTGGCACAGCAGGTTGAGTCGCTGCAGCACCAGCATCCCATGTGGGCAGTGGTTTGTGTCCTGCTCCTCCTCTGGTCCATCTCCTTGCTAATGCTCCTGGGAAGGCAGCGAAGGGTGGCCCAAATGCTTGGGCCCCTGCCCCCACAAGGGGGGCCTGGATGGCACTGCAGGCTCTTGGCTCCTGCAGCCATGTGGCGATTGAGCCAGGGGCTGGAAGCTCTTTCTCTGTGTCTTTCTCTCTCTCTCTCTCTGTCTCCCTCTAACTTTACCTTTCTGATAAGTAAATCTTTTTTTTTAATGGTAAGATGGAAAGTTGCATGTCCCACAGCAACAAAGATCAGAACACTGGGATTTGGGGTGGGGAGGGGGCACCCTCACAGGCAGCGGTGAGGAGCAAGGTGCTGGGCAGGGCCAGGTTCCCTTCTGGAAGTGGGGGAAGATGAACACACCAGTTTACTGCTGGCTGAAGTGGGAGACCTGGGTGGGCTGGAAGCTGGGACCTCTAGGGGGATAATGAGTGAACAGAAAATGGGGCCATAGGAGAGAGGCATGGTCCAGGTGGGCGGACAGGAAGCAGGCAAAGCTGGTGGCCGAGGGAATGGAGGAGCTGGGGAGAGCGGTGCTCCTGCCTCTGGAGCCGGCTCACCCCAAGATGGACAGTACTGGACGGAGCTGGCTCACTCCGAGGGGACATCTAAGAGGGACTGTGTGCCCGGGTCTGGGCTACAGTTGGAAGTGAGGCAATGGCCACAGCTGGACCAGTGTCCAGACAGAAAAACAGATGCAGGGTGTGGGAGTGGGGCCTGGGCTTCATGCTTTGGTGGCTGTGGGCCAAAGGGGAGAAGCAGTGGCGGGAGAGGGTTTGGGCAATGGGTGCCTGAAATGCAAGGGCAAGATTTTTCCAGAATGAAGGGAACTGGACGGGTATACCAGCTTCTCCCATGAGTCCTCTCCCTCGGGCTCTGCTGGCCAAAGGGTCCTTGCCTGCCAGGATCTTCCTACATGTTCCCAAAGCATTGTTATGCCCAGGGGTCCTGAGGCCTTTGGGGGCCCAGCCCCCCCACATGTGCACCTTGTGCTGTCTGCAACCCTTACTTGACTCGGTTAATGCTTCCTAAGGGGGAAGTTGAAGGGTTAACATCAAAGGCACGGGGTGTGTTGATTCATGATTTAATTACTTACAAAATTTTACTGCTACATTTAATTTTTTTGAGACTTTCTTCTTATTTATTTGCAAAGCAACAGAGAGGGAGGGAGTAAGAGAGGTCTCTTGTCAGCTGATTCACTCCCCAAATGGCTGCAACAGCCAGGGCTGGAGCCTGGAAACCCATCTGGGTGGCCCACGTGGGTGGCAAGGCACCAGGGACTTGGGCCACCTTCCGCTGCTTTCCCAAGCACATTAGCAGGGAGCTGGAGGGGAAGTGGAGCAGCCAGGGCTACAGCCGGTACTCGCACATGGAGCAGTTAACTCCCTCTGCCCCACCACCAGCCTGCTAGGATTAATTGTACTTAATATTTTAGACGACTAAATGCATCATTAAATGTAAGAACACATTTCTTTTGTATGGGATGCCGGTGGATACAAGGGGAGGACTTAGCCACTCAACTATTATGCTGGGCCCCGCATGTATTTGTTAAAAGGAAGCTTAGGGACAGGGATCAGGCCTGGCTGTCACATCCCGCATTAGGATTCAGGGTTTAAGTCCTTCCACTTCCGGCCCCAGCTTCCTGCTAATATGTACCCAGGGAGGGCACTGTGATAGATCACGCAGCTGGTCTGTAGCCCACCTCCAGGACTGAGTTCCTGGTTCCTGGTTTCTGTCGGACCCAGCCCTGTCCGTAGGCATTGAGTCAGGTAGCAGGCCAGCCAGTGGCGCTCTCTCAGGCATGGTGGCGTAGTGGCTAAAGTCCCTGCCTTGCATGCACCAGGGTCTCATATGGGCGCTAATTTGTATCCCAGCTGCTCCACTTCCCATCAAGCTCCCTGCTTGTGGTCTGGGAAAGCAGTTGAGGATGACCCAAAACCTTGGTAGCCTACAACCATGTGGGAGATCTGGAAGAAGCTCCTGGCTCTTGGCTTCAGATGGGCTCGGCTCTGGCCCATTGCAAGCACTTGAGGAGTGAAGCAGCAGACGGAAGATCTTCCTTTCTGTCTCTCTTCCTCTCTGTATATCTGACTTTAAAAAAGAGAAAGAGAGAGAGGAAAAAGAAAGAAAGAAAAAAGAAAGAAAGAAAGAAAGAAAGAAAGAAAGAAAGAAAGAAAGAAAGAAAGAGAAAGAGAGAAAGAAAAGCTTTAGAACTGTTGAACTATCAAAACAACTTGAGCAGTGCCCTCGGAGCACGCCCCACGTCAGGGACCCTGGGATAGTTGGGAGGCTGGGTGGGGTTTCTCCAGATTCAATTATCTGCTTATGTGAAATGCAGCATTACCAAGAAGGAAGGAAAGACAGATTCTCCATCTGCTGGTTCATGTGCCAGAGTTGGGCCAGGTGGAAGACAAGAGCTTCGTCCGGGTCACTCACATGGCTGCAGGGCCCAAACACTCCAGCCATCCTGCATTGCTTTTCCAGGCACATTAGCAGAGACCTGGATCAGAAATGGAGCACCTGGGAGTCAAATTGGTATCCTTTGGGATGTTGGCATTGCAGGCAGCAGCTTAACCCTCTATGCCACAACACCAGCCCCAAGAGGAAACTTTCTGTTGACTACCATCAGTGGAAAGTGATGCCGCTCCCCTAGGCAGCACGTAGGACACGTGAGTCTGAATGCTGCCAGTGAGGCAGAAGTGTCACATTCCACTGGGAGTGTGAGGAAACAGGAAGTGCTGGGCAGGGGCTGGCACCAACAGGAGGCCCTATCTTGACCTATTCAGAAAGATCAGGAGAACCTGGTCACCATGCCCCCCAGGGCCCCCAGCCTGCAGGGGGAGCCCCCCAGCCTACACGTCGGGACCAGGCAGGATGGAGGCTTTTGCTCCCATTTCAAGGAGAAAAAAATGAGAGGAGCACAGAGCAGGAGTGGGTTCTCCTCCGCGCCCCCCCGGACCCAGTTGAAGGTCTCCTGAGGCCTCGGACTGGAACCCACCGTGGTGCAGGTGAGGCAGCTGGACGTGCCTGCAGAAACTGGAATAATCCTGCTGTGGTACAACGCCCCCAAGCTCTGGCATCCCAAACCTCCTGCCTCTGGAGATAGGGCCAAGTAGGGCTATAGCAGAGGATAAGCTGGGCTATTTTCATCACTTCCTTCCGCCCACTGGTGCAGTGGGGGCCGCTGCTGCCTCCTGCGGCGTTGCCAGAACCGCCAGGGCAGGCATAGAAGGGTATCCTGACAGAAGCCTCGCAGGTAAGCGGCCTCCTTGTCAACCCACAGGTCCCAGCCCCACCTCCACCATGTGCACCTGAGGCTGGGGTGGAGGAACAGGCTGGTGCCACTAGGCCCACATAAAGAGCTGGGTGCTGGTGGCGTGAGGGTGGAGGGGGCTGTGCTGGGGCAGGGGTGAGTCCACCCTCAGACGTGGCTGGACGACCCTGGGCATCCTCTTTTCCAATGAGCCTCTCCGCGTTGCCTCCACAGCTCGTTTTGGCTTTAGGACCCCCAGGGGGAGAGGAGTTCCAGTCTCGTGGGGGTAGCTCTTAGGGGTGGCACCTTCAGCAATGGGCTGGGCACAGCTTGAGAACCAGGCTCCAGGGCCCCAGTGGCCAAGACTGGGCATCAGTTAGTTGATGGCTTCCTCAACTCCTAAGCTGGGCTGGGGTCCCTGCCTCCCCCGGCACTGTCCTGCGCTGTCTTGTGAGGACCGGCCAGGCCTGGGTTGGGTGCACGCTGCCAGGCCCTCCCTAACTCCCAGCTGCTCTCTCTCCCGCTTTGAATATAGCCTGCCTGCCCGATGCCTGCCTTGGGGGTGCTGATCCTTTTCTGGGCTGTGGCAGAGGCCACGGAGAACTGCCCTGCCCTGTGCACCTGCCAAGCCCTGGAAACCATGGGGCTGTACATGGACTGCAGGGGGCGGGGACTCACAGCACTGCCCGCCCTGCCGGCCCACACCCGCCAACTCCTCCTGACCAACAACAGCCTGAGATCGGTGCCGCCTGGTGCCTTCGACCACCTCCCGCAGCTGCAGGTGCTGGAGCTCGAGCACAACCCCTGGCACTGTGACTGTGGCCTTACCTACCTGCGCCTGTGGCTGGAAGACCGTGCGCCTGACACCCTGCCGCTCATCCACTGTGCCAGCCCGGAACGTGCCGCCCACCGCCCGCTCAGCCAGCTGACAGGCTTTGAGTTGGGCAGCTGTGGCTGGCAGCCACAGGTATCCTGGGGCTTCCCGAATACCTGGTGGGACGTGGCCCTGGGGGCTGTAGCTATCCTAGTCCTGGCCCTGTTGGCTGCCCTGCTGTGCACCTCCACAGAACACCTGGACTGAATCCCAGTATCCAGGGCTGTCCCCCGCCACAGGGGCAGGCCCTGGTTCAGCCTGGAGGCCCAGAAGCCTGAATTAAACTGTCTCCTCAGCCATTTCACTGACGCTTAGGTGCTGTTTTTATTTCTTCTTGGCACCCGAGTGGATTCCTTCTAAGAACCAGGGATGGGATTGTGGTCATCAGATCTTGCTCAAGCGCCTGGGAAAATGAGCCACCCCATGCCTGCCAACCATCACTCAGACCCTACAACCTCCACACCTCCAAACCTTTCTCTGCACCTGCCTGGTCCCCAGATCCTGGTTCCTATGGCCTTCGTCCTCTGTGTCACCTGCTTCCCACGGAGGCCACCTGAGATGCCCAGGCTGGCCTCACCTCATTCTTCAGCTGCTCCACAAATGGCACATTCAACTGATACACAGAAATGCGCAGAGTGGCACACCCTGGACCCCATACTGGACTCGGGGGGATTTCTGCTGAGAGGCACATCACTTTGCTAGCCTGGTTTCTGACACTCTATCCCAGCCTGGAGCTCACATAGCTCCCTTCTCTCTCCCTCTGGTCTCTCCTCCTCCTCTCCACTCTTCAGAAACCCAGCAAGCTCCTCCCTTTCCTGTGGCCACCAGCTCTTCAGAGTGCTGGCTGGGTGGCCCTGCGGATCTGAAGGTGGCCCCGGGGAGACTGAGTGAGCGCCAGGGGCACCTGCACCATTCTCACACTTCTGAGAGGCTGTAAATCTTTCATGTAAAATCTCGGAATGTTAGCCACTAAACCAAAGCTAAAACAGAAGAAAACAAAATAAAAAACCTGTTGCAGACAGAACGTGGCACTGGGCTGCATGTGGGTTTCCACCTCAGAGGGCGGGGGCCGCAGAATCGACACCATGCCACTGCCAACCGAACCTGTGCATGGCGGGCTGAGGAGCCCCTGGGGATCCTGCAAACCCCAGTGTGGGCAAGCGGGGAGGCAAGTCCAGCCAGCCATCAGGCTGTCTGCATGGGCTTCCTTTTCACCTGAGCTTCCAGAAGCTAGGATGCCACTTAGGACACCAGTAGCCAGGTGGGGGTCCCTGGAGTGCTCGGTCCTGCCTAGGAGGCAGTCACCTTGGGGAGGACCCCCGCCACACTGCCTTCCGCTCCTTCCTGCTCTGCTCAGGAGCACCACACACCAGCGGAGTTAGCAACAGACAAGCCTCTCTCACGGGTCTCCATGAGGGTCAACTCCTTGCCTCCCGCCCCTCATTAATACCAAACGTTGGGGGCTTGGCGGTGTGGCCTAGTGGCTAAGGTCCTCGCCTTGATCCCATATGGCCGCTGGTTCTAATCCCGGCAGCTCAACTTCCTCTCTATCTCTCCTCCTCTCAGTATATCTGACTTTGTAATAAAAATAAAATAAATCTTAAAAAAAAAAAAAATACCAAACGTTGGGAATGGCACCTCCACATGTGAATTTAGGGAAGGAGACACACTCAGACTCCAGCATCGCCTCCATTATCCCCACTGTCACCATCCCAAGCCAGCATTGCAGAGCCACCTGCACCTGCCCCAGCCTCAGGGCCCCCAGCTACTACACCAGGGTCACAGCTGCCCCTTGTAGGATGTAATCAGCTATACAAGCCACACCACCACCACCACCACGATCAGCTCGCCCTCCCCTCCCCCACGCCACTCTTACTCCCTCTGTTGCCCCAGCCTCAGCTCAGCCTGGACCTCCGCTCCTTGGCCCACCAAGCCCCCTATGGCTGTCACAGAGCCCTGGGGCCTGGTTGACCATCCCCCCATGGCCATCACAGAGTCCTGGATAGTTAAGAAGAGGCTTACCCAACTAGCCGGTATGAAGGCTGAAGGTCCAAGATGGGGCAGCCCCGTGAGTTGGTCCCTGATGGTGGAGGGGGGGCCTCCCGGTGGGCACTCGTATGAGGAGAGGACAAGGACGGGCAGGCATACCCACTGCCTGGCTGCGCTCTGGCAAGGGCCCAGCCAACCACTGCAACCTCTTCCGGGTGAAGTCCTCCATGACCCAGGGTGTTCCCACTAGACCCCACCTCTTAAAGGTCCCGTCCCCTCCTCCATGAGACCACACTAGGACCAAGCTCTGAGTGCAGACCCTGGGAGCAGCCAACTGTTCTTGATGAACCCTCACCACTGCCGCTGTTGACACCACGAGTGTCACACTCCCACTGTTGGCAAAATGCCCATGGTGCCACCATGAACCTGTCCTTGTGTCACCAGGAAACCATCCTCACCAGCATCTCTCCTGATGTTGTCCTTGAAGCCCTCCTCACACAGGCCCCTGCCATGGCATGCATCCTGGCTGGGAGAACCCCTCTCTTGGGCTCAGCCCGGCGACCCCACCGGCAGAATCCCGGCTTTGCCATTCCCGGCTTCTAGCCATTCGGCAGGTGGGAGCAGAAGGCAGGGACAACTGTGTGGATGTTGGTGGCCCAACCTGGGGGACAGGAGGAACAGAGCGTGCCTGCAAGCATTCACTGTCCAGAACCCGCTCCCCACCCCACCCATGAGCTCCAGCTGTCTTCCTGGCTACGCCACGGAGCATGCCCTGAGCCCTTTGCCCTGGGTGACCACAGACCAAGTCAGCACTGGCCTGAGGGAAGAAGACAGCTTGTCCACACACAGGCAAGACCCCTCAAGCCAAGGAAAGAAGCCAGAAAATTCTGAGATGTCACAGTGACCCTGAGCCACCGTGGTGCACTAGGTAGTCTGTGTAGAGCAGTTACTGCAGGATTTGGTCAAATGTAGACCCTGCTGGAAGTGGAGGCAGGTTGAGATGCTATGCTTGGGTGCCCCAAGGCACCTGGCTCGTGAACCACATGGCATAGCAAGGTTGAAGCAAGCAGGCACCACACCCTCACCACCTTCCTGCTCCCAGGAGCTAAGGCATCACCCCCAACTCCCTCCCATTGGGACCCCAGCCTCCAGGGGTCGGCCTGCACTTCCCTGCACGAGGAGGAGAGAAGTGCAGACAGCAGGGGCCCATCTTGAGAGAGAGCCGAGGGCTGCGGCCCCCCCTGCTGCACTCAGCCTCCTCACCCAGGCTCTCTGCACACTTGATGAAATCAAGACTCAGTGCCCAGCGCGGTAGCCTAGTGGCTAAAGTCCTCGCCTTGAACACGCCTGGATCTCATATGGGTACCGGTTCTAATCTCGGCAGCTCCACTTCCCATCCAGCTTCCTGCTGGTGGCCTGGGAAAGCAGTCAAGGACGGCCCAAAGCCTTGGGAGCCTGCACCCGCGTGGGAGACCTGGAAGAGGTTCCTGGTTCCCAGCTTCAGATCGGTGCAGCACCGGCCACTTGGGGAGTGAATCATCGGATGGAAGATCTTCCTCTCTGGATATATGACTTTGTAATAAAAAAAAAAACCAAGACCCAGAGAGGAGAGAGGACTTGCACAGGGTCTGCAACCAACCAGGGCCAAGCCAGGCTGCCCCATCATGTCACTGCCCAAGTACCAGGCTTGTCCTGTGGGTGTAGCACCAGCTGGCCTCTGGAGTGACAGGGCAGGTCGTGCTGAGGCCCCCTCTAACCGGAGTCTTCTTTGTGCCATCTGCATCTGTGGAAAAAGCTGAGGCCCATGAGGGATGCTGGGCCAAGACTCTCCAGCCACAACTCACTTCAGGAAAGCTGAGGCAAGCCCAACCTAGGCTCCCCATTCCCTAGGCACTAACTACTTCTTGCCCAGAGGGTCATGCAAGACCTGTGGACTGGCACTGGGCATACTCCTGGCCTGGGGTTGTCTAGGGATGCTGGCCAAACAGGTGGCACTGTCTCCTGGGGACATGGCCACCTGGGCGGCCTCTGGGCTTGACGATGAGAGAACCAGTTCTGGGCGCTGCTGGCTCATTAGACAAACCTGTTTAATGGCTGAGGAATGTGTACACTCTGGCTCTGCAAAGTTTCCGTAAAGGCAACTTTTCCTTGTTTTTAAAAAATAGATTTGATATAAAGATTTACATATTCATAAATAGAGAATGTGGAAAAAAAATCCCAATGCAAATGGCATCCTTGAGCTGGCTGAAGCCCTCCCCACCCCACCCCACCCCACCCCACCCCACCCCACCCCACCCCACGAGTCCGGCGTGCAGGGATTGGGAGGGGCCTGGCTGGCGTCATCCCTCTTTCACTCTGGGAGCCCCCTGGGAAGAAAGGAACTTAATTCAATATGAATTAGGAGCTCCTTTCAGATCCCAGTCCAGGGCCGGTGTCCCTGGCTCAGTCCCCCTTCTGGGAGGCCACCTCTCCAGCACCACCAGGGGGCAGCATTTGTGTCCATCAACAGAGACATCCCCAGCCCACCTTGGGTTCCCTTGGAGCCCCCTGGAAAGCAGCCTGCCCTTATGGCTGCCAGGACACTCCCCGAAACCTCCCCTTGCCAGGGTTCCCCAGCCTGGTTGGCCCCTGACCGCACCTGCTCCTGCTCTTGGGTAATTTATAAACAAAGGAAGAGATTAAATTGTTCTCTTGCCCCAGAGGCAGGCCCCTGGCTGCTGGCAGCTAGCCATGCTTGCCACAGGGAAGTAAAGAGAGGCCAGTTTTGTTTTCTGTCTGGTCTCTGACTGAGGCCTAAGGACCGAAGGGACACTTGAATCTCTCCTGACAGGATACAGCAGGGCCCTGGTCATTTGTGCTTGAGAAGGGACCCGGAAGCTTCTCTGTAAGAAACGCTTCCCTCTAAGACCTGGAAGACCTCGAAGGGCAGGGCATGGGGTAAGGGCCAAGGGCTGGTTCTTGCCGGGGATCCCAGAGGCAAAGCCCAAACTTAGGGTGCATCTAGCTGGGCCGTCTGTGGGGTTCTGAATGATGCAAAAGCAAAAGGCAGGGTTGGAGAGGGAACATGTTGTGTGTGTGTGGGGGGGGGGGGAGGGTGGATGCTCAGGTCAAGAAGACCAGTTGGGCCTAGACAGGACAGAGGATGCTGGGGAGGATGAGGTACTAGGCAGAAAGCAAAGTGCCCAGGGGGGCCACTGGGCACTGGGGTGAGGCTGGCACAGCAGGCCAGTGCCTCAGTTGTTATGTGATCACAGGAAGGGAGGAGTGAAGAGAGGCCTCCCCCACTGCTGGCGAGTCAGAAAGAGACTCTGTGGGCCCAGGCCCAGCAGGGCTTCACTTCCTGTCCCGGGGAGGGAGGGGGCTGGCTCATGCTTCAAGGTGATGATGTCCCTGTGCCTGTTCTGGGTCTTCGTGGCAGTCAGGACACCCCTGTCAAAAGGGGGAAATGGCTTCTGTCTGCCCCCATTGACATCTTGAGGAAGGCGACTGTCACCCTGTGGGGTCCTGGCCATGAGGCAGGAGACAGTTGGGCTATGCAGGGGTAGGCAGGGTCCGTACCTGTGCACAGAGAGCCAGGACTGGGCTCCAACAGGTACAGCCAGGGCCTTCGCTCTCATGGTCCCTGGCACATGCTCTGCTGTCCCCAAGACAGCTTGGACTGCCTGTCCGGCCTGGCCTGGGGCTGCAGGCCCCACTCTGCCTCTCCTAAGCATACAATCGTGAACCGTGAGCCCTGACTGGAGGGAGCCGTCACCTTGGAATGCCCAGCTGGATCTAGAACTTTCGTTCTGACCCTGAAGAGCCAAGCAGTCTACCCTGCAGATGGAGCCAGGACACTGCAATGGAGGGGCTGGGGCAGCAGGCAGGGCCGGGGGTCCCACTTGGCTCTGTTGGGCGCCAACACTGGCAAAGCTGCTGCAGCCAGGATGCCCACTGCTGTCAGCTCCCATCACACCCAGCCCACCATGGGGCTGGCTCCACTGGGCTGCCCCTCAATGCAGGCCCCTGCTCAGCAGCTCCTGGCCCCACCGGGCCACCTTCCTCGCCTATGACCAGACCCAGCCATTCTATAGGCCACCTCCCTGTCCAAAAGGAAGCCTGGGGGCCGGGACATTTGGCCACCAGGGTGTAGCCCTGCTTGTCTCAATCACAGCCAGAAGGGCACTGTGGGTTCCTGGCCCTGCCTCCCTACACTGCCATGGGAGTTGGGAAGGCTGCTTCTTCCTCTTTTAAGAGGGGCTGGGGCAGCACAGAGCACTGCCAGGGCAGGCTAAGTGGGACACAGCTACCCATGGGGCCTCAGAGGCGCGTGCTGAAGGTTGGGGGCGCTGAATGGGGCTCACACAGATGACTGGGACTGGCTTGGGAAGATGTCCCTGGGCCCCCACACCCAGTCACCTTAACCTCTGAGCTGCCCACTCAGAGGGTGCTGCTATCTTCCAGGAGCCTCCACCCTGGATGTGAACCCCACCCCCAATAGACACAGGCAGTTGGACATCACGCCCTGGCCTGGCCCACCTGGGGAACTCCCTAAGTCAGATCCGGGCAGGAGGAGCTCCTGAATGTGGTGACTAGCATGGCGCAAGGCTGCTCACCCCACGCTGGCCCTCAGACCTAAGCCTTGCGGATACAATGCAAGCATCTACTTTGACCTTAAATGCCCACTTCAGTCCCCAGCCTCAGACTTCTGAGGGCCTGAAGAATTAGCTGGTTTTACAACCTGAGTGCAAACACTTTAAGCCCCAAGCCAGCACAGTCTTCACCTGGCCATGGCCACAGCCCCATACTTGCACTGAGGACAAGGAGAAGCTACATGGAAATCCAGAAAACTCCATAGGTCTTGATAAGGCAGTGAGACAGGCCCCAAGGAGATGCTTGAGCGCCTCGAAGCCGGCAGTGAGGGAAGGAGGTGCCAGGGAGCAGCTCAGCCTTCCCCAGAGCCACGTTTGGTCCCGAGTCTTGGTCTGGTGGCTCTTGGTCTCAGCTGCTGTGTGCGGAGGCCCTGGAATGTTGCGGAAGAGACCAGAGTGCCTGCCCCATCCCTAGATAGCAGCAGGTGCTGTCCAAGTTGCAACCAAGACACAGCGGGCGAGGGTCAGACTCAGCGTGGGGACGCAGGGAGCCACACACGGTGCTCAGGCTGCCAACCACACTGTATGCTCGGGCCAGTCCTGGAATGTGAAGAACGAGGGGCCGGCCACGGTGGAAGGATGAGCCCCGCACCCTACTGTGGGCCAACAGGCCTCCTGCAGGGGCGCCACACTCCTCCCTTCTCTCCAGGACCTGAGGCACAGGGCTTAGGACCTCATCCAACTGCTCTGGCATTGCAGGTGCCCTGGAAGGCTGGGCTTGGCAGGTCAGAGACAGAAAGAACAGAGGTAGAAGGGAGAAAGCAGAAAGGACAGGGGTGGAGCGAGAGGAGCAAGGGGGACAGAGGAGAGAAGGGAGAGGGAGGGGGATGGGCTGTAAGGAGGCTCTGGTCCGCCTGCCTTGCCCGCTGGTCAGCACCCACAGCCCCAGCTCTCGCCAATGTCCTTGCTGTCCAGTTGGATGTGGTCGGTGCTCTTCTCGCTGAACATGGGGCCCCCGTGCCGCATGATGAGCTCAGTGGCCACCCTCAGGAAGGCCTCCTCCACGTTGCTGGAGTCCTTGGCAGACGTCTCGATGGCACACAGGATGTCGTAGTGCTCGGCCAGGCTCTGTGCCTCTGCCAGGGGCACCTCCCGGAGCTCGCTGAGGTCCGACTTGTTCCCTGCAGAGGAAGGACAGGTTCAGTGTGAGGCCCACAGGTGCCAGGCGAGCCTGGCCCCAGCCAGGGAAGACAGGCTGAGAGCACCCACTGCCCCTGCCAGTGATGGAGGAGCACACCTGGTCAAGGAGCTCTTTTGCAAAGAACATTGTTTGTTTCAAAGCTCTTCCTCTCTCTGTCAGTTTCTCCTTTTTTCTTCTCTAAGAACCAGCAGCAGCAGCAGAATCCCGTGAGGCGCTCCCAGGACCCCAGTGCTGGAAGGCCCGGGCAGGAACTCCAGCCTCCCACGCTTGCCACAGCACCTAGGTGGGAGCCCAGCAGGAGTCTGGCAGGCTGCTGGCAGCAGGGAGGGGCACGGAGGGGCACCACGGAGGAGAATGCGGCTCACACTTGGCAGGCACTCCATAAACAGCGAGGCCCTGCTGATTTTCTTGCTGCTGATACCTTGACATTATGCTCATCCTCTATCCCACCCTCTTTTCCTTTGGAATTTGTAAGTTCTCTATAAGGTCAGGGGGGTTAATAAAATAGCACTGTTTGACTATCTGGCTTTTCTGCAAGAGCAGGCTACTACTTCACCTTAGCATAAAACCTCTAGCCCCTCCTTGAAGGTGTTGGGGTGTTTTCATTACTTTCTACATAATGGTCAACTGTTTCCTTGGCCCAGTTTCTACATCTATCTATCTATCTATCTATCTATCTATCTATCTATCTATCCATCTAGTTATAGTTATAGTCATGGTTATTTGTGTGAGAGAGCACAAGAGCAGGGCACTAGCTCCCACCTGCGAGCTCACCGTGACCAATCCTACAGGTAAGAACTAGGCCAGGGAAGCATTTGCGAGTCAACAATTCAATTCATGTCTCTCATGCAGGTGGCAGGACCAACTACTTAGAACTAAGTCAGAACTGGGTTACAAACCCAGATACTCTGAATATGGAATACAGTATATATATATATTTTTAAGATTTATTTTATTTTCACTGGAAAGATTTACAGAGAGAAGGAGAGAAAGATCCTCTGTCCACTGGCTCACTCCTCAGTTGGCTACAATGGATGGAGCTGAGCCCATCCAAAGCCAGCAGCCAGGAGCCATCCCTCCTCCACCCCAATTCCCCACGCAGGTGCAGGGCCCCAAGGTTCCAGGCCATCCTCTACCATCCTCCCAGGCCACAAAGCAGAGAGCCAGGTGGAAAGTGGAGCAACCAGGACACGAACCAGCACCCACATGGGATCCTGGTGCTCCAAGGTGAGAACCCAGCCACTAATCCATCACACCAGGCCCAACAGTATTTTTTTTTTAAGACTTTTTTCTTTTCTTTGAAAGGCAGTGTGACAGAGAGAAACAGATGCAGAGAGACCTTCCATCTACTGCGTCACTCCCCAGATGGCCACAACAGCCTGGGCTGGACCAGGGAAAAGCCAGGTGGATAGCAGAAGCCCAAGTCGCCATGTGAAGATGGCATCATTACAGAAACCTTAAAGCGTTTACTTCCTGTGTAAATGAAATGGCTTGGCATTTGAGATTCATCTCCAAGAACATGAAAGAGGGGAGGTGATGAGGGCAGAAAGCCCCCAGGAGCCTGGACACGAGGTGCCAGTGCTGATGCTGGTGAGGCTAGGGGTTCCTGCGCCTATTCCGTCTGTGGGGTTGCACAGAGTGCTGGCTCACAGAAGTGTTTAAGAAATGCCTTAGACAAAAGGGAAGTAGTTGGACCAGGTGAGAATGGCTCAGTTCCTGTAGGGGCAGCACGGCTCCAGCCAAGCACCCCACACCCCAGCTTGGCAGATTGCTTGAACCCCATGCCATCCTTGTCCCGGCCCATCTGTGTATTGCTGGGCCCACAGATTTACACAGGGCAGGAGCCCTTCTCAAGGTGGGGCGCTGGACCGGCTGCCAGGCTGTCACCTGGGGAACTGTCAGACACACATCCGGAAGAGTATTCCCAAGCCTTGTGTGGGATTCTGAGGTTTGAGAAGAACCAAGCAGCCAGCTCTGCAGTGTGACAGGTGTAGGCAAGCCACTGGGTCATGCTCACGGGTGGCGTGACCTTCCCAGGGCCCAGCACCACCCCCCAGTCAGCCAGGGCTCTAAGCGCTCTTGCGATACCAGGGGAGAATGACACAGGGCTGCCCCCTCGACAACACTGATGTTAGCTCACTTTCTTCTTCCTTCCAGTTCCAATTTATTTGAAAGGCAGAGAGAAAGAGAGAAACTGAAAGAGAGAAGAGAGAGCTTCCCTCTGCTGGTTCACTCCCCAGATGGCCACAGCAGCAGACAGAAGCCAGGAGCCAGGAGCTTCTCTGGGTCTCCCACATGGATGACAACAGCCTGGGCACCTGGGCTGTCTTCCACTGCTTTCCCAGGCACATTAGCAGGGAGCTGGACCAGAAGTGGAGCTGCCTAGACTTGAACTGCTTCTTTATATAGGATGCCACATTACAGGTGGTTGCTATACGTGCTGCGCTACAGTGCTTGCCTCTCCACCCCCAATTTGGAATACCACTATTGCTCTATATCCCACAGAGGGGAAGAAGGGAGGGAAGAGGGACCCTCCACAGATACCCCAATCTCTGATATAAAACAGCAGAGAGCTTGCATGAAATCTACACATATCCTCCATGTTGCACTGTATTAAGGGAATGATGACAAGAAGGCCATGCATGTTCAGCCCAGATGCAAATCTTTTTCCTCCAAATACTTCTGGCTTATGTGTTGGAAAACTCCCTGAGATTCACAGCACCAGCACTCACAGCTCAGGGTTCAAACTTGGCTCTGCTGCACCCGGCCAGACCCTGCCCTCTCTGTGTTCAAACTGACCTCCACTTAGAAGACAGAGAGGACTTCTGGTCCCAGAGACCTCCCCACACTCTGCCAGCTCACCGATCAGCAGCTGCACGATGTTGGAGCCCGCGTACTTCCTAACATCCTCAATCCAGTGAGGCACCGACAGGAAGGAACTCCTCTTGGTGATGTCGTATGCGAGGATGGCCCCGTTGGCACTGCGGTAGTAGCTCTGGGTGATGGTGCGGAACCGCTCCTGGCCGGCTGTGTCCCAAATCTGCAGCTAAAGAAACAGGGTGTCGGGTGGTGTGGGCCAAGTGCAAAGGACAGGGGAGCACACCACACTCACACCCAGAGCCGGGGTCCCCTGGCCCCAAGGCGGACAGTGAGACCCTCTGAGCCTTAGCAAGCCACCTGGGGGCTTCCTGAGGAAGGAGGATGTAAAAGGAAGTGGGGAAGCCTATCTCAGGGTCTCAGGGAAAGGTGGAGTCTGACCTGTCTAGCTGTCTCTGTGTGCCCATGACTCCGACTCTGCTCGGGACCTGGGCCCACCAGAGCCCTGGCACTCGGTGCTATGAGCTGTACCAGGCGTACAAATCCAGAGCCTATCCCCTGCACAGTGCACCACGTCCCTGACCACGCCTCCTCTAATCACTCCAGCATTGGACTTTTCTA
Source organism: Ochotona princeps (assembly GCF_030435755.1). Taxonomy (NCBI): domain Eukaryota; kingdom Metazoa; phylum Chordata; class Mammalia; order Lagomorpha; family Ochotonidae; genus Ochotona; species Ochotona princeps. Next base: position 34,919,715 of record NC_080852.1, on the reverse strand, counting down.
ATGACTTCACAGTGGTGGGAGGGGCGGTAGGAATGGGGCATGGAGTGCCTGCAGGAGCTGATGGACAGTGCTCCTGGGAGGCCTTGAAGCACCGCGTATGGCCAAGGAACTTACGGGCTTTTTCTGCCTTGGTCCCATTTAACAAATACACAGTGGTGCCCTCTGCTAAGGTCCCATAGGACTTAAGCCACGTGCCCAAGTGTGGGAGGAGCCTCCATGGCTTCCTTGATTTACTTTTTATAACATTAATTTATTTGGGGCCCGGTGTGATAGCGTAGCTGCTAAAGTCCTCGCCTTGAACGCACCGGGATCCCATGTGGGTGCTGGTTCTAATCCCGGCAGCCCCATTTCCTATCCAGCTCCCTGCTTGTGCCCTGGGAAAGCACAGCCCAAAGCCTTGGGACTCTGCACCCGCGTGGGAGACCTGGAAGAAGCTCCTGGCTCCTGGCTTCAGATCGGCTCAGCTCCAGCCGTTGCAGCCACTTGGGGAGTGAACCATCGGAGGGAAGATCTTCCTCTCTGTTTTTTCTCCTCTCTGTATATCTGCCTTTCCAATAAATAATAATAATAATAAATAAACAAATCTTAAAGAAATACATTAATTTATTTGAAAGTCAGACTTACACAGAGAGAGAAGGACAGACAGATCTTTCTACCACTGCTTTATTCCCTGAGTGCCTGCAATGGCCAGGTCTGAGCCAGGTCTGAGCCAGGTGGACGCCAGGAGGTCTCCCTCCTGACTAGCAGGGACCCGACACTTGGGTTATCCTCCTCTGCTTTCCCCAGGCCATGAGCACGGAGCTGGATCAAAAGTGTGCCAGCCAGACACAAACCAGTGTCTGAGGGAATACTGGCATCACAGGCAGCGGTTTTGCTGGCTATACCTCCGTGATGCTGCCCCCACCCCATCCTGGCTTCCTTGAGAAGCAGCAGCCTGGCAGGATGGATACCAGATGGCATGGAGAGAGTTGTACCAGCATGCCAGGCAGGCCCAGACCTCCATGTGACTGGCATAGAGGCTACCCAATTTGGGGGAAGCTGATTGGCTCTGGGACTGGGAGATCCAAATGTGGGTGAACATCCCGGGGGCAGGTGCCAGGGTTCCGGGCGACAACAGCCTCAGGGCCTGGGCTTGCCCCCCTGCTCCATTAATCATAGGCTGCCAGGGCTCCCTGAGGAGGGCTACTGGCCGTGGCCTGCTGCACGCTGCAGGTCACTGGTCCTCGGTCCTCTGGGTGCAAGTTCTCTGCTGTCTAGTTGATCTGGGCTAGGGAACAGCAGTGAGACCTCCTACACCTCCCAAAGGCAGGGCCCCCGGCCCTGACAGAAGTCTGTGAGTTACAGCTCTAGGCCAAAGATGTGCCAAATAAACTCCCTTTCCTGAGACTTCCTCTTTAGTCCTCAGGTTCCAGAGAAATGCATCCTGTAGCTCACAGTATCTCAAGCTCTCAGGGCATTGTGGGGTGATGTGGATACTGCACAGGCCCAGGTACCAGACGATCAAAGCCTCATCTTCACTCTGACGGGAGAACCCAGCATTTGAAAGACAAAGGCTGGGGCCCGGCGGCGTGGCCTAGCGGCTAAAGTCCTCGCCTTGAAAGCCCCGGGATCCCATATGGGCGCCGGTTCTAATCCCGGCAGCTCCACTTCCCATCCAGCTCCCTGCTTGTGGCCTGGGAAAGCAGTTGAGGACGGCCCAATGCTTTGGGACACTGCACCCACGTGGGAGACCCGGAAGAGGTTCCAGGTTCCCGGCATCGGATCGGCGCGCATCGGCCCGTTGCGGCTCACTTGGGGAGTGAATCATCGGACGGAAGATCTTCCTCTCTGTCTCTCCTCCTCTGTGTAATCTGGCTGTAATAAAATGAATAAATCTTTAAAAAAAAAAAAAAAAAAAAAAGAAAGACAAAGGCTGAACAGCAGAAAGAAGCAGCTGGGGGACCTGCACTGAGAGGGGACCACTGCTTGTGAGGTCCGCAGCCCATGCTGGAGTGCCATTTTCAATCCTGGATGCTCTGTTTCCAATCCAGCTCCCTGCTAATACACCTGAGAAAACAGTAGACGATGATTCAAATGATTGGGACCCTGCCACCTATGTGGGAGGCTTAACGGGTTTCAGACTCCTGGCTTCAGCCTGGCCCAGACCTGGCTGTTGTGGCCATTAGAGGAATGAACTAGCAGATGGATAATTCCGCTACACCCCCCACGCTGGCCACCACTGCCCATTCTGGCATCCTTGCCTTTCAAATAAGTAAAACCTTTTTTTAAAAAAAAAGATTTATTTTTATTGGAAAGGCAGCTGTACAGAGAGAAGGAGATACAGAAAGAAAGATCTGTTCGCTGATTCACTCTCCAAGTGCCCACAATGGCCCGAGCTGAGCCAATCTGAAGCCTTATTTATTTATTTATTTGAAAGGCAGTACTACACTACAGAGAAGGAGAGGCAGAGAGAAAGAGAGACAGATCATCCATTCACTGGTTTACTCCCCATATGGCCTCAAGAGGCAGGGCTATGTCAGACTAAAACCAGGACCCAGGAGCTCCATCCATGTTTCCCATGGGGATACAGGGACCCTAGCACTTGAGCCATCATCTGCTGCTTTCCCAGGCACATTAGCAGGGAGCCGAACTGAAAGCAGAGCAGCTAGAACTTGAGCTGGTGCCGACTATGCCAGTCCAAAGAAGTACTACTGAAGAGAATGATCCCCAGGAATCATATCCGTGTAACTAGTTCTACGAGAATGTGATGATAGCTAGGGAAACAAACAGCAAAGTGCCAGAAAATCTCCAAGTTCAGTGAAAAATACCGACTTGAAGCTCCAAGAAGCCCCACGCAACAGAATTTCAAAACAAACAAACAAACAAACAAAAAAACTAAATGGATTAAAAAAAAAAAGATAAAGGAGGAAAACCCAGATTGCAGTCAGAGAAAACAAGGAGGTTACACACAGGAGAGCAACATGTACGACACGTGACTTCTTTGTTTCATACATCACTTCTCATCATGAACTCAGAAAGCCGGAAGACCATGCAGGGAGTACTCAGGAGGAAGACCATGCCAGGGAGTGCTCAGGAGGAAGACCATGCAGGGAGTGCTCAGGAGGAAGACCATGCAGGGAGTGCTCAGGAGGAAGACCATGCAGGGAGTGCTCAGGAGGAAGACCATGCAGGGAGTGCTCAGGAGGAAGAAAGAAGATCGGAAAGAAAAACAACAGAAAGCTCAACACTGAAGTCTGTATGAAGCAAAATTATGCCTCCAAAGAGAAGGTGCAATACAGATGTCTTCAGGTAAACGGAAGGGGAGGGAACTCCCCAGAGGACTTGCTCTGCAAACCAATGGCACGAGGGATGCCCCGGGTCTGAAGCGTAATTGATCAGGTGCCAAACCCAGGGAAGCAACGAGAACCAGCACACGCAGCAAATAGGTAAATATACTCTTTTTTTTCCTTCTTGTTATTTTTTAGAAGACAACCAACAGTAAAATTACAAATGATAATTGAAAAGAGGGGTTTCAGCATATTAGGAATTTTTAAAGATGACAATAATGGCACACAGGCCAAAAGAAAAATGAAATTACACTGCTGTGAGGTCATAAAATTTGTGAAATGAGAATATGAAATGTGTGTTAAAAGTGAAATAAAATGTTCTTAGAATTGCATCTAATTTGGGGACCAGCACGGTAGCCTAGTGGCTAAAGTTCTTGCCTCGTGTGCGCCAGGATGTCATATGGGCACCGGTTCTAATCCCAACTGCTCTACTTCCATCCAGCTCCCTGCCTGTGGCCTGGGAAAGCAGTCGAGGACAGCCCAAAGCCTTGGGTCTCTGCACCCGTGTGGGAGACCTGGAGGAAGCTCCTGGCTCCTGGCTTCAGATTAGCTCACTCTGGTCATTTCATCACTTGGAGAGTGAACCAGCAGACAGAAGATCTTCCTCTCTGAATCTTCTCTATATATATCTGCCTTTCCAATAAGAATAAATCTTAAAAAAAAAAAAAGGATTGATTTAACCTGTTAAATACTAATGTAAAATTAAAATTTTAAAAATATTTTTTTAAAAGGTGAAATAAGAAGTAAGTTCTGGGATCGGCATGGTGGTGTCACGGGCCAATCCTCAGCCCTAGGGTGCCCATTCCCCAGATGGGTGCCAGTTTCAATCCCATTCACTGAACTTCTGATCCACTTATGACTCGGGAAAGCAGCAGAGGATGGCTCAAGTTCTTGGGACCCTGCATCCATGTGGGAGACTTGGAAAGAAGCTCCAGGCTCCTGGCTTCAGTTCGGTTCAGCTCTAGCTGTTGCAGCCATTTGGGGAATGAACCTGCAAATGGAAGATTTCTCTGTCTGTCTCTCCTTCTCTCTGTAAATCTGCCTGTCAAAATAAAAACTTTTTAAAAGATTTACTTATTTTTTAATTGGAAAGTCAGATTTACAGAGAGGAAGATCTTCCGTCTGCTGATTCACTCCCCCAGTGGCCGCAATGGTGTTGATCTTCCCCCTAACTTTGACCCCCCCAGCCCTTGCCACACTAATCAGAAGCCCACATGGGCATGCATCCCTCTCAACTATGTGAACATTAAAAATTTTTAAAAAAATTAAAAAGCACTTTATTTCCAGTGGGGTGCTCTCCAAGACAAACCATAAATCGGGAGCCATAAAAAAATGAAGTCTTAATAGATTTCAATGCTCACAGAATAGCATTCTAACCACACACACAAAAAATTAATGTTACTGGAATGTTACTACAGACTCAGTGGGGAGGACAGAGCGTACATGTGTGAGGAGGTGGGCGCAGCTGAGAGAAATCCACAGACTCTGCCTGTAACCGGAGGTGGGGACAGGCAAGCAGAGCAAAGAAACAGGAAAATTCTTTCCAACAAAAAGTTACAATTGGCTGCTCCCGCAGGGAGAGGGCAGGGAGTGTCATGAGACCTATTTGTGACAAATCTAGTGGAACCAAGTGACTTTCTGAACCATAAACAAGTCTGAGGTTGATTAAAATGTAAACTAAATCTAAAACTGACAAAAATAACTAGAGGTTAGGGTCAGCCCATGGCGGAATGTGGACAGTCATGGAGGAGACACCTGGGGGAGGCCGGAAGTGTGCAAACGCTGCTCTCCTGCCAGAGGAAGGAGGGGAGCGGCAGGTGGGGGCCAAGCCCACACGGGCACTGAAGCTGCCTGACAGACACATCCCCTTCCCCACGCTCACCGAGCTCGGGATTCTGTGACTAGGCTTTTAATAAATACAAAAAATACATGAGGCTGGATGTACGAGTCTTTTTTTTTTTTAATTCAACTTATACTGAGCTCCTGCCACATCCTAGCTCCCTTTGTGTTTAGGGGGAAGCAAAAAGTGCAAACAAGTGATAACGAGTACTCGGAAAAGTGGCCAGCCTCCTGGACTGGGATGCTCAAGGGAGGGGATATTCGAGCTGAGGCCTGAATGGTGAGGACCCGATCAGGACACCATTCAGGCAGAAGGAACGGTGTGCTAAGGCCCAGCGGCAAGCAAACACATGAGAGAGGGAACAGGTGGCCAGATGGCAGGGCAGAGCAAAGGTGGGAGGAGAGGGCCAGAGAGGGGCTGGGACGCAGTGTTGCAGCATCTTGCAGGCCACACTCCACTATGGGTTTTACTTTGACTGCAATGCAAAGCCACTAGAGACTGTGAGGCCAGGCACCTCCCATCCCACCTATGTTATCTACTAATTCACTCTGTCCTTGAGCTGGTGTCACACCCACGTGGCTCACTGCCAGTGCTGCCTGCACTATGCGGGCCTTGCTTCTGCTTGGAGCATCCCCAAGCTACCCAGAGAGACCCACTAGCACCCACCATGCACTCATGCCACTATGACCCAGAACCAAGAGGGGCTTACCACCCTGGGATCACCCCAATGGGGTGGGGGTGGGGGAGGGTGACTGTGGGATACATTCTCCATATTCCTCAGAAGTCTGGCCAGGGTCAAGACCACAGCTAACTGTAAGATACAGTCTTGTTGGGCTTTTCATCTCTCCTCCTCCACTCTCCCCAGTTCCCAAACACCCAGCATGGCCACCCTTGCTCTGGCTCAGTTTTCCAGGTAGAGCCCAGGCTAGCACAAAATGTACTCTCGAGTCTGTCTTCAAAATGTCACTGGAGGCCAGCACTGTAGCATAGCCCGTTAAGTCACCCACCTAAGAGGCTAGCATTCTGTTTCACAGGGAAGATTCGTCTCTGCCTGGGAAGGAGCAGCAGAAGATGGCTTGAGTATTTAGGACCCCTGCCCACCCACGATGGAGTTCTTGACTCCTGGCTCCGGCCTGACCCAGCCCCAAATATCACAGCCGTTTGGGGAGTGAACCAGCAGATGGAAGATCTTTCTCCACCCCTTCCTTTACTTTTTCTCTGCCTTTCAAATGAGTGAAAAATATATAGGATCTCAGAGGTGGCTTAGTATAGCAGGAGGCCTACTCACTCTGCTCAGAACCTTTCTGTGTTCCAAAAGCAGCAGGAAGTCAGCCAGGAAGGGTCCCCAGTTCTTCAAGGCTCAGAAGTCCCTCAGCCCTTGCAGCCCTGTGAGGCAGCACCCCAGGGGGTGGGGTGAAAAGTGTAACGAGTCTCTTAGGCCACATTAACTGCCTGAGAAACAGGTGCACCGACCAGACACAATAACCAAGAACCATCCCGAACATCCCCTGGAAATGACAGGCTCCGAGGCTGAGACGCCCCAGCTCTCAGATTCTCTGGGCGACTGCACGGAACATGGTCCTCACGGCAACGTGCAGGCAGAGGTCAGGGTCAGGTGCCACAGAGGAGATGGTGAAGCCAGCCACGGCTGAGGTATCTGAACACAGAGCCCTGGATTCCAGTCACCTGCTTTTGGGCCCAGCCCAGGGCCTGGGTAAGCAACTCACAGACATCAAGTTCCCCCTGTGTCTGCCCTTGCTATAGCCTCCTCCTGGCCACTTCTCACGGTCACTCCAGCCTTCCATCAACAAGAACAGCCTCAAGCCTGCCCATGTTCTTCCTCCGTGCCTGTGGGGACATTCACTCAGCAGGTGACATGCAGCTTCCTAAAATGGGGTGAACGTATCATCATGCTCCACTCTCACACCTTGGCAACCTGAGTGCACAGCATCCGGGCCCATGGGACCCACACGAGCTGGCTTCCCTGCTGTCACATCTCACTTCACCACACCTGCCTCCTTGCTGTTCCCTGCTCTTAACCTTGACGCCCACTCCCCACCCACCACCAAGTATCCTCCCACACAGTCACCTGACTGGTTTCCCAGTCTGTGCCCATTCAAACTCACTCTTCACCTTCTCTGAGAGGCCTTGCCTGACCACTCTTGCAAAGTGCAGCCAGATCCCACACTCAGCCTCATCTCCTCTGTCAGTGTGATGTGCTGCCCGACACCATCCCCCTTCTGCCCCCAACCCTGCAAAACACACACTTTTTGTTTGTGCTTGCTGTCTTTCCCTGGTGGACTCTGTGAGAGCTGGGGCTGTACCGGGATGGGGTCCTGCTTACTGCATGGCAGCACCTGGCACACAGCCTGGCCCCTACAAGGTACACAACCTGAGTTGGAGAAAGGAATACCGTGCCTGCTCCCACCTGGTCTCCATCTGTTCACTTGGACTCTGGGCCCCAGACAACTGTTGGTTAATTTGTGTACTGTGAAGGTAAAGGGAGTTGTGCACAGCCCAAAGTACATAATCGGCCATAAGCCACAGCAGGAAACATCTGCCAAGGTGAATCTCCCGCCTCACCCCTCCCTTCCAACCCACACCCGAGGCTGCTGCCTGTGCTCACCAGACCCGCAGTAGGAGCCTGGTGCTGGGCCTTCCCACCTGGCGCATCGCAGCTTTTCAACGGTTCCCAGCCAGCTGTCTAGTCCTGTAGCCAGCCATGAGGGGAGCGGGCGTTTCCTGGGCTGCTGCTAGCCAGAGTGATGCCTGGAAGATGTGCTAGACCGAGAGACACAGCTGAGGACCAGCTAAGACGGAGTGGTTTCCCACAACGTGTATGCTCAGAAAGGGAAAATGCCTTCCTCTCCCTCAGTCAGAGAGGTCTCCAGCAGGGCGTGTGGAGTGGGGACTGCGAGGCAGTGCCCTGCAGTCTTAGTTTCAGGCGCTTCTTTTGTCTCGGTGACACACAAGTCCTGGTCGTGGCCTCTCTCTCGGAGGTGCTGTCGCGGGTGATGGCTGAGGTTTCTCCTCTAGGCTTCACAACTAAGAGCCCCCAGCCTGTGCCCACGCACCCCCACCCTCCTAATGGGTGTTCACATTCCATCAGCACCCCTCCTCCACACAGATTCAGGACCCAGTTGCTGTGTCACTGCAGCCTTCCCTGGTGCCACAGGCCCTATTACCGCCCTAAGCAGAATAAAGGTGATTTCTCTTCCTGTTCCTACAGCCCTTTAATTTTGCCTCAGCAACATCACACATCAAGGAGTATGTTACATGTTTGAGCCAAATGTCCCTCAAGAAGATGTCTTGGGGGGTTAAGCAGGAAATATAAAGTGCAGCCAGATGACAGCACTGGTGGCCCGGAGACAATCAGAAAAGGATCCACTGCCTTCAGCAAACCCCAGAAAAAACCTGAAAAGCACAGTTCTGGTGGCCAAACAAAATGAGCTAACTGGCCTAGGGCTGCCAGCACTCTAGGCTTCCAAGCCTGCCTACTGTCGTCGAGAACAGATCCTTTAAGATCATATATATATATACATCTTAGTGAGAGTTATCTTCCACTCACGGGCTCACTCCCCAAACCTCTGCATCAGCTAGGGCCAGGCCAAAGGCAGGAACACCATCTTCTACTTGGGTGACAGGGAGCCAGGTACTTGAGCCACCATCTGCTGCCTTCCCAGGGGCCTAGCAGGAAGCTGTGCTGGAAGCAAAATAGCTGGGATTTGAACCAGCACCCTGACATGGGATGAACATATCCCAAGCTTCTGCTTACTGTGTCTGTCCCACCAGTAACTAGCACGGTGCCCAGCACACAGTGGGTCCTCAGGAAACCAAGAATCTGTTGAAGGCAGGTCATGGTTATCAGGCCAGGGCAATGGGACTGAAGGCTGCTTTCCAGGGATTCGTGGTCAGTGTTCCCATTAAGTGAGTTCATAGGCCTCAGTGGGAAATCACTCCAGCTTATTAAGTTAAAAACACCACAGGAGACTCAGTGCCAAGATCTGTGTGCCCAACAAGGTCCCACCCAGCAGAGACAGACGAAGAATGTGTTTCAACAGCCTTTCTCCTGAATAAAAGAGCAAGCACTGGAAAGTTCCTTGGTCTTTTCCCCCCCATACTAGAAAAGGACCTTGGAAGCTCTAACTCTTAGGATAAACTCTGAAAAACTGGTCAGACTGACCCAAATACAAGTTCCTGAGCTATTTTTCATCGTGCCTTGGGACGTGCTATGTCAAATCGGGAGGTGGAGTTTGCAGGTCACGCTTCTGGCCACTTCCACTCCCGCTATCCCTTTGGCCATGCCTCGATTCTCCTGGGAAGAGGCTGGCTCACAGCTTGCAAACAAGCCATGGGCCAATCAACAGGAACACCGTGCAGGATGGCAGTCAGATGCTGTCAAACCTCCAGTGTGTTACCTGGGCAAAGACACACACCATCATCACGTGGGCAGTCGGGCGGCCAGACGGAGATCAAGCGAGGATGAAGAAGGGGAGTACAGCCTAGCGTCACAGGCTGCAGTTCAGTGTCAAGAGAGGCAGGGAGTGTTTGGGACAGACTCCTGCGCCCGGATTCCTCCCAGTCCCTAAACACAGTTGCTGAAGGATTTTTTTGTTCCCTATTTACAACGTGGTTCTTTTGGATAAGCTCCATAGCGACCTGCAGCCAAAGATTAACTCGGGGGGGGGGGGGGGGGGAGGCTGGGCTCCTGTTCCAGTCCACCAGCTGCAGGATGTCAGGATGGCTTCCTGCTGAGTTTCCTACCATCTGTCAGCAAAGGACAGCAACCTGGCTCTCGTCACAAGTCCACCAGGAGCTCAGGGCAGAGGTCCCCTGTCAACAGGGAGGAGGGAGTGGTACCAGGCGTATGGCATGCTAGTGTTCCCATTTGCTGGGCCACTTCATGCCGCACCAGTCTAAGCGGGCAGTCTCTTTGCTGTCCACATCTGAGGGATGGCAAGAAAAGAGTGACAGCAAACACAGGTGCATTTCTGAAAACCCTGCCCCTTCAGCATACATGTATCTTTTCTACAAGCATATTATTCTTTTTTTCCCAATCAATTTCATCACTGACTTCCATTTCCTATAGGAAACAAACCATTTCCTGAACATTATTCTTTTTTTAAGATTTATTTATTTATTTTTTTTTTTTTTTTTTTTTTTTTTTTTAAAGATTTATTTTATTTTCATTACAAAGTCAGATATACTGAGAGGAGGAGGGACAGAGAGGAAGTGGAGCTGCCGGGATTAGAACCAGCGGCCATATGGGATCAAGGCGAGGACCCTAGCCATTAGGCCACGCTGCCGAGCCCCTTAAGATTTATTTTTATTGGAAAGGTAGAACAGATCTGGAAAGAAGGAGAAACAGAGAAAAATCTCCCATCTCCTGCTTCACTTCCCAAATGACCATAACAGCTAGAGCTAATCAATCTGAAGCCAGGAGCCAGGAGCTCCTTCCAGGTCTCCCATGTGGGTGCAGGCTCCCAAGGCTTTGAGCCATCATCTACTGCTTTCCCAGGCCACAAGCAGGGAGCTGGATGGAAGTGGGGCTGCCGGGATTAGAACCAGTGTCGATATGGGATACCAGCGTGTTCAAGGTAAGACCTTTAGCTGTTCCCGTGCCGGGCCCCTGAATAATTTTTTTTAAAGATTTATTTATTTTTATTGCAAAGTCAGATATTCAGAGAGGAGGAGAGACAGAGAGGAAGATCATCCATCTGTTGATTCACTTCCCAAGTGGCTGCAATGGCCAGAGCTGAGCCTATCCAAACCAGGTGCCAGAAGCCTCTTCCAGGTCTCCCACGTGGGTGCAGGGTCCCAAGGCTTTGGGCCATCTTCTACTGCTTTCCCAGGGCAAAGCAGGGAGCTGGATGGAAAGCGGGGTTGCCAGGACACACATTGGTGCCCATACTGGAGCCTGGTGTGTGCAAGGTGAGGACTTTAGCTTCTAAGCAACCGTGCTGGGCGCCCCCTAAACAATTTTGATGGCAAAAAGACAGTTAAGGAAAGGAATGACTCTAGTTTCTGGTGGAGTCTTACTTGCTCACAAAGCAACATTCCTCTTTATTCCAAGGAACCTAGAATCATCCAAGGCCATCCACCTGGGAACCAAGGTCCCACTGCTGGGCCCCTGCCTTGTTGCCATTCAGATCATGCTCACATGGCCCTTTTGGTCCCAGGGGAGCATGGGAGTCCTACAACTCAACCCAGCCAATTTTAGGGAAGACACCGTGGTGGCCTGAGGGCAACTGCAAGCTCTTGGGAGTGGCCATGCCTATCAGGGAAGGCCTGCAGCAAGCAATGACTTAGTTCTGCAGTCACAGCTCCAAGTTTGGCTCCCTTGACCTTCACAGCCTCCACACAGCTCTCTTAGTCTCAAAAGTTCTTTTCCCAAAGCTCCTCTGCAGTGAGGGCCCAGCCGGTTATCAGAGGGCTTAGATGCCCTATGGTCCCAACTGAACCCACACCGTTCCTCCTGTGCCCCACTGGGAGAACGACCAATGTTAGGAGCCTCAGATGGGCCTCAGCCTGCCTCGGCCCTGTCCTCCAGGTCACACAGGGTCACAGCAACTCTCAGAACTCTAGCAGACAGCCTATAATGGAGCTAGCAGGCATGGCTGACCATGCAGCTTCACCCTCCCTTGAGACACAGGCAACATTCCTGCTTAGCAGGATCAGGCAGGCCCTGGTGCTTTCCATGGTTCTGTCTGCCCCCATCCCACAGCTACACACACTCTGGAAAATACTCACACATTCATACTTCCACGGTTTTCTTGTGCATACACGGCTATGGTAGCAGAAGCCCTTTCCGCTCTCCTCTGCCCTTCTCTCACTTCTCTTTCAGGCACTTGCTGACCCTCGGGCCACTGGGACCCTGGGAAGGATAGGCTGCTGCTCTCCCAGGCTCTTGGAGTACCTAGAACACATCTCCATGACAGCCATGGCAACTGTGGGACCCTGTTTTGTAAGAACAGTCCTAATTGTCAATATTCTGACTTGCAGCAGCCATAATAATCATGGGACCATCTAGTTCCATGCTTGGTACAGAAATCCGGTCACTATAGCAATAGTACTAATGGCATTGCCGCTGGGTATTTGTTTACGCATCTCTTTGTGCAGACAAGGTGAGCCCTGAACAGAGACCACTTCACTCGTGTTCTCCGAGGCCTCGGACAGTGCCTAGGAGAGAGCATGGTCTTGTTTAATGAAAGAACAACCTGTGAAGGAACCATCTCCTCTGGGTGTGGTTTACACTCAGGGCATCGGCATGGAGTGGGTAATTTCTTGTTCACAACTATCATCAAACTCCATAAAATACTTCCTGGATTTCAGGTGTCCTTACCTCCTCATCCCTTTACAACTTGCCTCGATCCAGACAGAAAATGCCAGATCAAGGCCATGATTCTTTTTTATTTTTTTAAGATTTATTTATTTTTATTGCAAAGTCAGATATACAGAGAGAGGAGGAGAGACAGAGAGGAATATCTTCCGTCCGATGATTCACTCCCCAAGTGAGCCGCAACGAGCCGGTGCGCCCCGATCTGAAGCTGGGAACCAGGAACCTCTTTCGGGTCTCCCACACGGGTGCAGGGTCGCAATGCATTGGGCCGTCCTCGACTGCTTTCCCAGGCCACAAGCAGGGAGCTGGATGGGAAGTGAAGCTGCCGGGATTAGAACCGGCGCCCATATGGGATACCGGGGCATTCAAGGCGAGGACTTTAGCCGCTAGGCCACGCCGCCAGGCCCCAAGGCCATGATTCTTAAACCGCACCTCAAGAAAAAAAGTCAAAGACGAAACAAACAGAAACCTGCTAAACACCACTGTCCGTGTGCTCACACTGGAGGGGACCCTGATGCCACAGCCAGCTGACATGATGAACCCGAAAGCCATGTAATACATGTTCTCCATGGTACAACTCACCCACAGAGACTCCTGGAGCCACTGAACTTAACTTCCTGCCTTCAGGAAATACAAGGGATGTAGGAACCAGGAAAAAGACAGAAAGAGGGGGTTGAGTGCAGTGGCCTAGCGGCTAAAGTACTCACCTTGAACATACCGGGATCCCATATGGGCGCTAGTTCTAATCCTGACAGCTCCACTTCCCATCCAGCTCCCTGCTTGTGGCCTGGGAAAGCAGTTAAGGATGGCCCAAAGCCTTGGGACCCTGCACCAGGCTTGGAAGACCTGGGTGAAGCTCCTAGCTACTGGCTTCAAATCAACTCAGTTCCAGCCGTTGTGGTCACTTGGGGAATGAATCATCGGACAGAAGATCTTCCTCAGTCTCTCCTCCTCTCTGTATATCTAACTTTTCAATGAAAATAAAATAAATCTTTAAAAAGGAAACTCTAAGACCTGAAGTGACTCTTCAAAAACAGGAAAATCAAATTCACTAAAAATAAACTGCCCAGAGAAATATTTTAAAATTGATGAAAAGCCACAGGACGGGTGTCTGTCACAATGGGTCAGATGCCACTTGGGACCTCCGGGTTCAAGGCCCAGCAGTTTCTTTTTAGTGCACACCCTGGGGAACCTGACTCCCACTTAGGTCACCTGGATGGAACGCTGAGCTTTAGCCTGGCCTGGCTGCTGAAAGTATGTGGAGAATGGGCCAACAAACAGAAGATCTCTCTCTCCGTCTTTCCAATTCATGCTGAAAATAAATAAACAACATTTGTCAGGTGTGGCACAGTGTCCTAGCGGCTAAAGCCTTGCACTCACTGGGATCCTATCTGGCTGCCAGTTCTAATCCCTGCCGCCCTGCTTCCCATCCAGCTCCCTACTTGTGGCCTGGGAAGGCAGTCAAGGAAGGCCCAGAGCCTTGGGACCCTGCACCCACATGGGAGACCGGAAGAGGCTCTGAGATCCTGGTTTTAGATCAGCGCTGAGCAGCTCTGGCAGTTGCAGCCACTTGGGGAGTGAATCATCGGATGGAAGATCTTCCTCTCTGTATATCTGACTTTTCAATAAAAGTAAAATCTTTAAAAAAAAAATAAATAATTTGTCAAAGGTTGAAGAGGTTCACTGCCATGATTTGTATCTAGACTATTTCCCTCAAAACTCATGTTGAAATTTAATCCCCATTATGAGATATTAAAAAGCAGGACCAGATGGGACTTTTAAGAGATGCTCAGGGTTCTGGCCTCATGAATGGATTAACCCACTCATGGATTAATGGATTAATGGGTTAATTGAGAGTGGCTCAGCTATCAAGGCCAGTTTGGCAAGGTCTCTCACCACGTGATGTCCTGTGCTGCTGCCCTGGAGCCCTGCCAGCAAGAAGGCCATCAAAACCTCTTTTCTTCAATTACCCCCTCTGTGCTATTGTGTTATTCTTTTTCTTTTTTTAAGAGGTATATATTTTAATACTACTTTGTCTAATTGGCAAAGGACTTTCACTTTTTTTTTTTAGGATTCATTTATTTTTATTAGAAAGGCAGATTTACAAAGAGAAGGGGAGATAAACAAAGATCTTCCATCTGCTGGTTCACTCCCCAAATGGCTGCAACACCTGGAGTTGAGCTGATTCAAACAAGTCAGGAGCTTCTTCTGGGACTCCCATGTGGGTGCAGGGTCCCAAAGCTTTGGGCCTTCTCCACTGTTTTCCCACATCACAAGCCTGGGGCTGGATGTGAAGTGGAGCAGCCGAGACAAAAACCAGCACCACTTATGGGATGCCAGCACTTAAAGGTGGAGGCCTACTGAGCCATGGCACCAGTCCCAATATTGTGTTGTGTACTACAGGAAAAGCAGTAACATGAAACAGGCAAATGCAAAGCTCTGATTAACCTGAAGTCTGGTCAGGGAAAGACACTGCAAAAAGCATGTGGGGCACAGCTGCAGAAACCTTAAAATGCAACAGACAATAGATGCTATTATGAAAATATTAACTTCCATAGTTGTGATAAGGATATTATTTATTTTTATATCTATATTCCTAAAATCTACCTTTTGAGATATTCAGGGAGATAGCATTAGATCTGTAACTTTATTTTTATTGAAAAGCCAGATTTACAAAAAGAAGGAGAGACAGAGAAAGATTTTCTAGCTATTGGTTCACTCCCTAAATAGCAGCAATGGCCTAAGATGAGCTGATTGAAGCCAGGAGCCAAGAGCTTCTTCCAGGTCTCCCACACAGGTGCAGGGTCTCAAGGCTTTGGTCCATCCTCGACTGCTTTCCCAGGCCACAGAGAGTTGGACTGGAAGTGGAGCAGCTGGGACATGAACCAGCACCCATATAGGATCCCGGCATGTGCAAGGTGAGAAGAACTCAGTCACTAGGCTACCACACCAGGCCCAGATCTGTAACTTTTAAATTAAAAAAAGATCACATTAAAGAATAACTAAAAAAAAATAATAAATAAAACAAAGCTGGGCCCGGCGGCGTGGCCTAGTGGCTAAAGTCCTCGCCTTGAAAGCCCCGGTATCCCATATGGGCGCCGGTTCTAATCACGGCTGCTCCACTTCCCATCCAGCTCCCTGCTTGTGGCCTGGGAAAGCAGTCGAGGACGGCCCAATGCATTGAGATCCTGTACCCGCGTGGGAGACCCGGAAGAGGTTACTGGTTCCCGGCATCGGATCGGCGCGCACCGGCCTGTTGTGCTCACTTGGGGAGTGAATCATCGGACGGAAGATATTCCTCTCTGTCTCTCCTCCACTCTCCTCCACTCTCTATATATATCAGACTGTAATAAAAAATAAAATAAATCTTTTTTTTTTTTTTAAATTTTTTAATTTTTATTACAAAGTCAGATATACTGAGAGGAGGAGAGATAGAGAGGAAGTGGAGTTGCTGGGATTAGAACCAGCAGCCATATGGGATCAAGGCGAGGACCTTAGCCACTAGGCCACGCTGCCGAGCCCAAAAATAAAATAAATCTTAAAAAAATAAAAAATAAATAAAACAAAGCCAAAAAAAAAGGATCACATACTGTACACAGATAAAGCAAATACAGCAAAACGTGGGCAAAAAATGGATACAGGTAGAGGATATATATGGGTTCACTTTACTATTTCTGCAACTTTTCTGTACTTTGGAATTCTGTATAACACAAAGCTGGGAAGAATAAAACAAAAATACTAACATTATCCTCAGATTGGGTGCATTACAGAAATGAAAAAGTCTGGCAATCTGGGGTATCAAGTAATGAGTATCAGATTAGATACAGTTGTATAGCAAATCAGAAAGCTAGAAGGCAGAGCCTGGGAATGCCTAGAACACAGCACACAAGCCAGGAACCAGATGAAAGGCAATGTTAACAAACTGTACCTAACAAAACTGAAGTATATTCTGACAACGTGGTCCATCTTTCGGTCTGGAAATCATCCACTATTTATGTACACAGACATAGTTAAAACCCAAGAATAAAAGACAAACCTGACAAAATAAAAGTTTTTCATTGCAAACTATAAACAGGATACTTTCAATCCCCAAAATTCATCATTTTTACAATCCTTGGTAATAAAAATTATAGGCCTGGGCATTATGTGGTTTGGAATCACAAGCAATTTTTTTTTTTTCCACAGAATGAGGGATTGCTGGGGCTAGGAGAGGTTCCAAAGCGCACAGAGCCCAACCTCCTCCCCTAAGAGATGAGGAAACAGATGCAGGGAGAGGCAAAGGCCCTGGCCCTCCCACGGGCAGCTGGAAGCCAAACCTGCACGTCTGTCAAATTACAATGCACTCTGTCCCTTCAAAAGAAGACACCTCAGGAAGTGGTACACTGTCACAGCCCAGGACACAACACAGTAGTCCTCCAGAGCCCCTCTAGGCAAATCCTCAGAGTCTAAGACATACCAAAATTGTCAATTTATAGTCAGGCCTCACTTAAGACTGAAGAACTGGTAACACTGTCCTTGTGATGGTTGCTTTTCACTGTTATTGTTTTTATCTTTACTTGAAAGGCAGAGAAAGACAGAGATCTTCCAGCTGCCGGTTCACTTCCCAAATGCCCACAATAGCAGGACCAGGGCCAGGCTAAACTCAAAAGCCCAGAACTCAATCCTGTTGTCCCGCACAGGTGGAAGGAGCCCAACTCTGAGCTGTCACCTGCTGCCTCCAAGGCTGTTCCTCCAGGAGCCTGGCATCAGAAGCAGAGCCGTGAACAGATCCTAGAAACCTCCGGACAGGATGTGGGCTACTTAGACAACAGCACCAAATAGCTGCTCATTTGTTTGTTGGCTTTTTTCTGTAAGAGGCCGAGTTGGGGAGTGAGTTTGGCTCACAAGAGCATTGCCACCTACCAAATCACTCCTCAAATGCCCACAGGCCGGGGGGCCAAAAACAGGAGCCAGAAACTCACTCCAGGTCTCCCAGCTGGTTTCAAGAATGCAACTACCTGAGTGACCACTGTTGCCTCAAAGGGTGTACCTTAGCAGAAAGCTCGTGTCCAGCAGCTGGTGCCAAGGAGGCAAGCCAGGTACTCCAACATGGTATGCTGGCATCCCTAACCAGTGTCCAGGTACTAGACCAAATGACCAGGCTCCACTGATCCAGCCCTGTCGGCCCTGCCAAGAGAGAGAAAGCTGCAGCTTTTGAAGAAGATTCAGAACACAGCGTCACGACTGAATAAGTATCAGGGAGCTACAGGTACAGCTTCTCTTCAAGGAAACAATTTTAAAAGGAACAGCACTTACGCACTTAGCAGTTAAACCGGAGACTGTTACTTAAAAAAAAAAAAGGTACATTATAAATGTCCCTCAACTTACAAGGTTCATTCATGTCCCGATAAACCCATTTTAAGTTGAAAACTCCTTAAGGCAAAAGCGCACGGACTGCACCTGACCTAGCAGCCGTTAGAGCTTAGCAACACAGTGGCCTGTCCAGCATCAGCCATCACCTCTTACACTCCCAGGACTGACTCGGGGCTGTGTCACGGGCGCTGCTCAGGATCCAACAGGGCTAGCCAGGGATGAAATCCAAATTCCAAATTCAAACTAGTTCCTGCTGAATGTACACGGCTTTCATGCCATCATAAAGTACCCCCCCCCATCACATGTTACGAATCAGGAGCCACTTGCACTTTGCAGTCATACTCCTTGTTTGGGATGGTGCCACTGTCATCGCTCCTGAGCACAGGTGAAAACCTCTCAGAGTGATTTTCACGCCACTCACCTAGCACGAAGCTGACCTCTCCGCAACCCAGACTGGAAGATCCGCAAGGCAAAAACCAGGAAGAGCAGAGAACATATTTTAACAGCAGCTAGATAAGAGCGACTGATGACAGATGGCCCTTATTCAGGAACTGAAAGCAGGTTAGAGAGGAGAGAGGCCCTTTATCTAACAGCATTTGGTTGTTTTCTGTTGCTACACAAACAGTTTTTCAGCATGTTGTAGACCAATCTAGAAGACGGGCTTTTTCTATCATCCCCATCGGCCATTTCCAACCCTTACTCCAATTACTCTTAATTTAATAAGGGCATATTTGTCTAATAAGCACCTGGAACTAGAATGTTAATATACTGCTAATCAAAATAAAAAATGCAAGAGATCACAGTATTAAAAAATTGCACATACCTGAGTGGCAGGGAGACAGAGAGGGAGAGTTCCCCTCCGCCTGGTTTACTCTCTGAATGCCTGTAATGGGTGGAGTTGGGCCAGGTCTGAAACTGGGAGCTGGGAGCACAACCCAGTTCTCTCAGGCAGGTGGCAGGAACTGGAACCATCACCCCTGCTTCCGGGGTAGGGTCTGCATCAGCAGGAAGCAGAAGTCAGGAGTCAGAGCCAGGAACCGAATCCTGGTACTCCAATTAGAATGTGGGCATTTTAACCATGCTTACCAAATGGTCAGTCCTTATGATGGCCTAGATTTTAAATTGGTCCCAACCTTTTGCATTTCTTGGTTTGTCTGTGTGTGTGCTTGCTGGCAGTGGTAGAGAACATGATGTATAGCAAAGAGAAAAACAGCTTTGGGTCAGGAGCCTACAGGCTAGAATATGGTTCAAACTTCACCATGGACAGGCCTTCATTTGCTCTCTATAAACAGAATGGAGATACAGGGGGCTGGCACAGTGGTCAAAAGGCTAATCCTCCGCCTGCCAGCACCAGCATCCAGGATGGCCACCAGGTCATTCCCAGCTGCTCTACATCCTATCCAGCTCCTTGCCTGTGGCATAGCAAGGGAGCAGAAGATGGCTCGAATCCTTGGATGCCTAGCCTTTATGTGTGAGGCCCAGAAGAAGCTCCTGGCTTCAGAGTGCCTCAGCTTCGGCCATTCCAGCCATTTGGGAGTGAACAGTGGATGGAAGCTCTCTCTCTCTCCCAATCTCCATCTTTCCCTGTGTCTTCTCTCTCTGTAAAATCTGCCTTTCAAATATAAATAAATCAATCTAAAATGGAGCTGTCTCCCACAGGAGGCTGCCAAGGATAAAAGGATCCAACACATGAGAGAAGTGGTAGTAACTGGAAGAGGGAGGGCTATTCTCACTGCTGAAGAACTCCTTCTGCTCAAAGTTCCCAAAGGAACTGGCGGCATCAGGTCTTAGCAAGGACCGGCCACAGGCTCAGCACTCTGCAAAGGCCAGCAGGAGGCCAAGCCATGCCAGGGCTTAACAACTCAAGAAGTGAGAGCAGAAAGAGTTCTGTGGGCACTGCATGTGTGTGTGGAACTGCCAGGTGCTGAGGGCCTCCTCCATTCTTCCCTAAAATCTTTTTTGTTTTTAAGATTTATTTTATTTTTATTGGAAAATCAGATATTCAGAGAGGAGAGCCAGAGAGGAAGATCTTCCGTCCATTGATTCACTCCCCAAGTGGCCACAACGGCCAGAGCTACACTGATCCAAAGCCAGGAGCCTCTTCCAGGTTTCCCACGCAGATGCAGGGTCCCAAGCCTTTGGACCATCCTTGACTGCTTTCCCAGGCCACAAGCAGGGAGCTGGATGAGGAGCAAGGCTGCCAAGGTTAGAACTGGTGCCCATATGGGATCCTGGCACATGTAAGACTAGGGCTTTAGCCGCTAGGCTACCACACCAGGCCCCCATTTTTTTAAAGATTTATTTATTTTTATCAGAAAAGCAGATTTACAAAGAGAAGGAGAAACAGAAATGAAAATCTTCCATTCACTGGTTCACTCCCCAAGTGGCTGCAATGGCTGGAGCTGAGCCGATCAGAAGCCAGGATTCAGGATCTCCTGGCTCTCCCACATGGGTGCATGGTCCCAAGGACTTGGATCATCCTCTGTTGCTTTCCTAGGCCATAAACAAGAAGCTGTATGGGAAGTGAAGCATCTGGGACATGAACCAGTACCCATATGGGATCCTGGCACACACAAGGTACAGATTTAGCCACTGAGCCTTTGCGCCAAGCTATCATGGGTTGAGTCACTGCCCAAGTCTCCCTTTAGTGCTGCACAGCACTGGGGACCTGGACCTCCCTACCCAGAAAATCCTCCAGGGGCATAACCTCCTTCACTTTACTGCCAGGGTAAGAAACTGGGAAGTGACCTGCCCACAGTCAGCCAGGCACTGGAGGCCACAAGCTTTCCCAACTCGCCTAGCCTCAGGTGGTTACACAGGGAAGACCACTTCCCAAGCTGCACCGATCCCCAAAGGCAGGGGCCTTGCAGGTGAAACAGACGAGAAGGGATGGCACAGGCCCGAGGTAATCCATGGCAAAGCCAACACTTAGACCCGGGGCAGTGCAGCTCTGAATTGGCCCTCTTTCCACCCTCTTCCTACCATACACTCCTTCAGGCTCCCAGGAAACCCTGGGAGGCAAGGCTTATTTTGCAATGAGGATGGTTGTCACTGACCTCAAGAACAGACTTCTTCAGACGACCAGGCTGACCTAGAACTTCTCTCTTATCTAACAGTCCCTTTGCTATTTCTGATCAAAACAGAAAAAGTAAAATTGATGTTATTCAAAGAAAAAAAAAAAAAAAAAAGAAAAGTACATGAGCAAGAAAAACCCATTCCTTTACCACACCTTGACCCCTCTACCACAAGTGCCAGGAGCAGCCACAAAAGTAAAGCCGGCTTGCAGGGCCAAAGAGGTTTGAGACCCAAGGCCAAAGGTCCTCAGATCTGCAGGCCCAGGCCCAAGGGCACAGAAAGCCTCCGTGAGGAACAGATCTGGCAGCATCCCCAAACAAGGGGACAGGCAGCCTGATAGCCAGCAGAATAAAGGGGTACAATTCTACAAGGCTGACCTCCGTGCTGGACGTGAGGCCTGTGGGCCCAGAGCAGAAACGAATTTACATAACAGGCCTTTGTGTCGGCCCAGATAAGAGTGAGCAGAGGAGCAGTCAGAAGGTTTCTAAGGATTTAGTACCAGCTGAGATTTCCTGGGGGACAGAGAGGAGGGGGAGAATCGGAGGAGGAGTGAGTTCAGACATCATCTGTCGCACCCAGCAGTAACAACAGCAATAAAACAATGCCTTGCACTCGTCTGCCTTAGAGACCCTTGCTCTTGATTTACAACGGCACTTTCAGAATAAATAAGAGAAGAGTAATGCTGATGGTTGCCTCTGAGAGAACTGGGAGCTCAAGAGACAAAAGCAGAAAGCAGCTTTCTTCCTGTTTCACCTTGTTATGATTTTCAAATTTTAGAATCTGAACCATGTAAATAGCTTACCTATTCCAAAAATTTGTCAAGGAAATCTAAAACTATTCCAGGTCTGCCCAGAGTAGCCCAACAACCTACGAACGAGGAAGAGCAAAGATTTTGGTCCCATTTAAGGGATGAGGAAGACTGAGACTCCAAGAAGGGAACATGACATGCCCAAGGTTGCGGCAGGTTTGGAAGTGAGATCCACACTTACCTGATACAGTGCTCCTTCCCAGGAAACTCCTCAGTCTGGGAGAGCAGCAGCATTCCAGCTCATTTTCCTGGGACGGTGCTCAGAGCCACAGCCAAAGGAATCGACTAATGCCTGCTACACCCACACAAAGCCTTGCCACTGGCACGGCCAGATAGGTGGCCTCTTCGAGGACATCTCAGTGTTCTGACCAGCACTGCGGCACAGCCAGGAAAGCTACCGCCTGCCACACTGGAACCCTCTATAACCAGTTCAAGTCCTAGCTGCTCTACTTCCAATCCAGCTCCCGGCTAGTGTGCCTGGGAAAGCAACAGAGGCTCCTGACTTCAGCCTGGCCCAGCCCCACTCATTTTTGTCATTAGGGGAGTAAACCAGTGGATAGAAGATCCACTTTCCACCTCTGCTGTCTGTAACCCTACCTTTCAAGTAAAGTTTTTTTTTTTAATAAATGCTCTGATTAACTGACAAGTACCTCGAAATTCCCAGAGCATCAACACATATTATTAAAAATCTGTATTAGTAACGTCCAAATATACATGCTTTGCTCAATAACCAAATGACTCAACTGTGTTTGTACTAGATTCATTGATCCAAAGACCCAGGATTTACTAATTTTCAGAGGAAAAACTCAGCACTGAGGTCAAGTGTAACAGTGAGCACCAGGCTTAGCAGACTACCAGACCCTCAAACACTCTTTTTGTCATTGACTTGTAAGTGACCCTGGGTAGGCCAGTCACTTCACTTATCTGGACTCAGCTTCTCTTCTACTAAAAAGAGTCAATGAGCAAGCATATCCTGAGCACAATTGTCTGATGCTGGCCATGTGGAAAGCTGCACTTTTAGGGAGGGCGAGATAAACCAACCAGAAAGTTCAAGGCTTAGTGAGTCCCATCACCTGACACCAGAGTGATGCGGTGGAGGATCTAGGAGATCACACAAGGTCTCTGAAGAGACAGCACTCACACTGGGACCTGAATGATAAGCCAGTGATTGTGCAGGGATCTGGGGGTAACATACGATAAGCAAATGTACATATGCAAAGGTCCTGAGGCATGCGGTGGGCATTGACACAGGGGTTGTGACACTGTTTGGGATGCCCGCATCCTATCCAAGTCCCCGAGTTGGAGTCCCATCTGTGCTGTCCTTTCCAGCTGCCTACTAACGTGCACCCTTGGAGGCGACAGGTGATGGCTCAAGTACCTGGGTCCCTGCTATCCTCACAGGAGATGGGACCGGGTTCCAGGACATGGCTTCAGCCTGGCTCAGTTGACTGACACAGGCATTTGAAGAATAATCCAGAAGATGACCGATTTCCCTGTCCGTCTTTCAAACAAAAAAATTTTTTTTTAATTAAAATGTCCTGAGGCAGAAATGAGGCTGAGGAGTAAGGTGGGAGGGACAGAGGTTGGGAGATGAAGTCAGACAGGCAGGCAGACAGGCCTATCTCTCCGAGTAAAGGGTGGTGATGGGACATGATCATAGCAATAAAGGAATTTAATTAGATCTGTGATTTTTCAAATGTTTTCTTTTGGGGCCACAGAACTCTATAATCTGATAATGGAACTTCAACACACAAGATAAAACAGTCTCCTTTCAGCTGACTGAGAAGTTAGTTAAAGCCCTTTTGAGCCACCAGAAAGACCTGGGTCACTCCAAGGGACCTCTCCCTAAGGTTCTTCAAGTTCTAGCAAACAAGGACGGAGTGTTCAGAGAGAAGAGTGGACGCTATTTGGACCAACAATTCTTTCATCAAGGTTCCAGTTAAAAACCATACTGCTGAAACTGAGAGATGGAAAACAGACGAGCGGTTGCCAGGGGATGTGGTGAAAGGAGGGAAGTGACTCTAAGGGGACCCAAGGAACTTTCAGGGCTGATGGAAAAAGTCTCCATCTTGACTGTGATGGAAGTTACACGTGGGTGTACATCTGTCAAAATCACTATCTGAACAGGTAAAACGGGTAAAGCTTCCTATGTGTAAATGAAGCCGCAAAAAATCCCACTTAAAAAAAAAATCACATTGCTGGGAGACTTCTGAGAATTACTTTACAATGAGGACACAGACTGGATCCCGCTGAGTCAGTAGACCCCAGGAATCCTGACTGGAAGGGCAATGTCCCCGCTCAGTTTTCATTCCCAGCCTCCTCAGGGGGAGGGGCGTCAGGCATTTCAGACTGCAAAATAAGGAGGTAAATCATTGCCAAGGGCTTTCCCACTGCAGTCAGATCCTAGAAGAAAATCCACAACTCTGTGGAAGCAATCAACCTGGGGGAAGGCAGGGACAGACCTGCCAGCTGTGTGCCCTGGGGGCAGTGACATCCCCAACGGGCAAAGAGCACGGCTGACATACAGGTGGCTCCCAGAAGGTGGCTGCTGGCCTTGGAAAGACGGCCTTCCCCACATAACTCTCCTGCACCCAGGGCCACCACCTACGAGGAACAACCTGGAGGTGGTCATGGGAAAAGAAACCACACAGGCCCAGCTCTGCGTTGCATAACCTGTGCTTGGGTGCACAGTCCACACCGGGCTCCACTGGGCAAGGCACAGGCTGTTATCTCAGCAGATAAACAGGAACATGGACTCCCCCTCCTCCCCTCAAACCCCCATCAGCACAAGGCCACCCCCAGCCCTCAGACATAGGCCCACGACTTGCCAAAAGGTCACCACTGCTCTTCGTGTCTCTGTTTTCACACTCCACTCTCCCTGCAGCTGCTGGCGTCATCTCAGGGCACAGACCCGGCCAAGCACACACTCCACCCATGCCAGCCCTTCCCCGGGCCACCTGTTCCAAAAGGGGTGGTCCCAAGTGACTCAACACTGCCTAACGGTGGCACCTTGCTATTTTCCATCCCATGGTGACCAAAATACACAGAAACCTAGATTTTTTTTTAAAGAAACAAAAACAAACAAAAAAAAGCACCCTTTAGGAAGGATTTTCTGCTTCCGTGGTCACATCAAGTCTAGAGACATCTACTCATTCGGTCTGTTAACTGAATTTTGAATCCACACTGGGGCAAGAGGGAGGCAACACCCAGAAATTATCCCAATTTAAAGCAACAAAGACAAAGAACTAAGTGACCTGGCCAAAGGAAAACAATGGCCAAGCCCACAGCTACCCAGAGAGGCAGAACACCCCGGCAGGGGCAGGGCTTGGGGACCCCTTCTTCCTGGCTCCATTTCTTGAAAATGTTGCCCAGTGCCGCTCCAGCCTTAGATCCAGAGTGATCCCGAACAGAACAGCGAGTAAACTCAAGAACAGGGAGGGCGGTACAGAATCCTGCCCCCCCTCCGGGCTTCCCTAAAGCTAACCTCCTTGACAGACAGCAAGGCTCTGCCCAGTCCAGGTCTCCTGCTCAGCTAGTGAGGACCGGTACCTAGGTTGGGAAACTCTGATTTCATTCATCACACGCATTATTTATCAAGTCACCGCCAGGACACTGTGGCAACCACATCCTGCTGTTTCTATTCGGAGCCATTGCCAAAGCTTGGTCCTCTCCCCCATCTTCCGGTATCTGAAGTTTTCGGTTTCTATCAAACTCCAGCTGGGGGAGGGGACAGGGCTGGCCCCGCTCGTCAAGTTCCACCACCACCGGGTCCACAAAGAGATGGCCGGGAGGCGTGGCCTGGCCGGAAATTCTGACAAAAACTTCTGGCCCTCGGGTCCCAGAAGCGACTACTTCCCGATCTCCTCCAATCTCCGGGGTGCAATTTTCTGACTAAAAGAGGTCGAAAGTCTGTCTGTCACCCACCCACACACCCCGGACCCCCGCACTCCGTGGCGCCCGGCCTGTCCTGCCCCACAACTAGGTTTCACAGGCTGCCTTCCACTGGAGAAGTTATTTTGGGGCAAAATCCCACCAGCGTGTGAGCTCCGGAGCCCGGAGCCCCCTACTCCTCTCACCCCACCTCCAAACCGGCGCTCTGCGAGCTTGAACCCGGCCCAGACCCCAAGGCCCCAGGCCTGCTCTGGCGAGAAGAATGGAGAGGGGGAAGCAACATTCTGGGATCTGCAAGAAATTCTGACCCATCGGCCTCCCGGCCCGCCTGCTGGGGGACAACCTTCCAGGGACCCCCGCGCTGGCCTCCCACCTTGACCCGCTTGCCCTGGATCTCCAGCGTCTTCATGGTGAAGTCGACGCCGATGGTGCTGCCCTGGCGCTCCGAGAAGGCGCCCGTCTTGAAGCGCTGCACCACGCACGTCTTGCCCACGCTCGCGTCGCCCACCAGCACCAGTTTAAACAGGAAATCGTACTGCTCGTCCGGGTCCCCCGGACCCGGGCCCGGACTGGCCATGGCCTCGCTGGAGCCGAAGAGCCGGAGCTCCGGATCCTGGGGCCGGCCTGGCTCACGCAAGCCGCGGTCTGAGCGCCTTCAGCTCCAGCCCGAGGGCCTCCTGGCGACGTGGAGCCAGCCGCCTCGACACCTGAGCTAGCGGCGCCGCCGACCGCCGGCCCCGCCCGGCACGGAGCCAGGCCCCGGAGTCCCGTGGGCTCAGCTCCGCCCGGACTCGCTCGGTCTGGCCCTCGGCAGAGCCTCGGGTCGGCCCTCAACTCCCCGCCAGGCCAGTCAAGCCCTCAGGCCCGCCCCCGGCACTGCCTCCCGGGTCTCCTCAGCCCGACTCCGCCCCGGCCACGCCCAGACCCCGCCCCTAAACGGCCCCCGAGCCTGCCGTCAGCACTCCGGCTCCGCCCACCGCTCAGCCGCTGTTAGCCCCGCCCCCGGCCCAACTGTGCCCTCGGGGTCCCGCCCCTTCCACGCTCCGTCCTTCAGCTCCGCCCCCAACACCACGCCACGCCCCACAGCCGATTCTACCTTCTGTCCTCCCAAATGCAAAATCACCAGTAAGCTCGAGGCCATGGTGGCGTCTCTGGGTCTGCAGTCCTTGTACCTAGTCTTTGAGGGCAGTGTCACCTCAGCTCTCCCACCTACAGGCAGGGCGGCAGGGCAGCAGAGTCGTGTTTGTATCTGTCCCACGCACAAGGGGTGGCCTGAATGGCAGCGTTCTCCTACCTGGAACTGGAGAGGTCAAGATCCTTGGGAGCAGAGCAACCCCAAGTGCCGTTTGGCAGAAGGCTAGGCCAGAAAGCAGGGGTGGGAGACCCCAACACGCAGCCTAGCTGTGGTTGTAGCAGCTGCCTGCTTGACTCACAGCAGGGACCGGCTCAAGTGGATCCAACTGGGGAATTCAGCCCAAATCCACTGAGAAGAGGCCCAGGGTGGTCCCTGCGAGCTGGGCAGGAGGGTAGACCAGCACAATGAACCAACGCTCCCCAGAGTGGTGGGGCCCAAACATCTGCACCAAGTTTAAGGGCTTCCCAGGCCCCAGGAGAGACAGCACTCAGACAGCACTCCCTTTGTTGAAAAGTGTTGTTGATTTACTTGAAAGGCAGAGAGAGAGAGGGAGAAAGATCATCCATGGTTCACTCCCTGAAGAGCCACAGGACCAGGAACTCTTGGGTCTCCTACATGGGCGCAAGGGCCCAGGTACCTGGGTCATCCTGCTGCTCTCCCAGGCAGCCAGACAGGAAGTGGAGCAGCTGGGACTTGAACCAGCATGCATATGGTACACCGGCATTGCAGGTGGTGGTCGTTGGCCTCAGATACCTTCTCTTACAGCACTCCAATTCCATAAACCTGCCTGTTGTGGGTTAGACACTGTGCTACGGCCATAAAATACACCAGGGAGCAAGGCAGACAACGGAACAGGGAAAACGACCTCCCAGAAGCTTGGTGAGACCATGGAAAGTGAGACCACCAGCACAATTATCCCCGAGGACCCTGACCAGACCCACGGGCCAAATGGGGAAGAAATCCAGACCCAAGGAAAAGACAGCAGAGTTTTGTTTTTGAAACAGTTTGAACTCCACCTCCTGGGAAATACCCAGTGGTTTCAGACAGGAAGCCCTGAAGTGCCATTGAAAGGCAATTCTGAGATCCCTGTTTTGTACATCAGAAGAGAGCGGAGAACTCAAGTGGCAGGAAATAGCTCCCATTCCAAGGCAGGAGACTGAGTAGTGTGACAGCGAAGGGATGTGGGTGCTGGGGTGGGCTCTGATGAGCACAGTGTGTCAAGGTACAGGACCCCAGAGCCCAGGAGCCAAGATGAGATGTGTTTAGTGGGGAGGACCCTGTGGCCCAGTGAACCAGGAATCCTCAGAGAAATGAGGCCCAAACGTGTGAAGTGGAAACAGGATCAGCTGAGAGCAGGGAGATGGGGTAGGAAACAGAATAGTAGTGGGAGCCTTAGCCTGGGATGGGTTTGGAGTGGACTGGGTATGGGCTTTGTCAGAAAACCTTGCTACCATTTGCATTTGTGAGATGATCCAGCATTCAACACCTGGACTATGGCGGGGGGCAGGGCACCATTCAGGGACTTCTTTAAAATTATTCAAGTGCTTTAGACATAGAATGCTTCAACACAACGGATAGAAATGTCTGCAGTGGGGATAGCTATTGACCCAATGCCTAAGACACCTGTATGACATTATCAGAGTGCCTGTACGTAAGTCTCCTGCCAGGACAGAAGCTGGGAGGAAACAGGTGTGGCTCAGGTGCTTGGGTTACTGCCACCGCTTGTGGGAGGCTGGAGTCGAGTTCTGGCTGTCGGCTTTGGCCTGGCCCAGCTCCAGCTGTTCTTAGCACTTGTAGAGTGAACTGGTAGATAAAGATCCATGTCTATGCCTTTCAAATATATAAAAATGAATCAAACTTTAAGATGTTTATGACACAATATTTACTACCCAAAATATGAAGTAACATAAAACACAAACTTTTTTTTTTTAAAAGATTTTATTGTTATTGGAAAGCCGGATATACAGAGAGGAGGAGAGACAGAGAGGAAGATCTTCAATCCGATGTTTCACTCCCCAAGTGAGCCGCAACGGGCCAGTGCGCGCCGATCCGATGTTGGGAACCAGGAACCTCTTCCGGGTCTCCCACGCGGGTGCAGGATCCCAAAGCTTTGGGCCGTCCTCAACTGTTTTCCCAGGTCACAAGCAGGGAGCTGGATGGGAAGTGGAGCTGCCATGATTAGAACTGGCGCCCATATGGGATCCTGGGGCGTTCAAGGCGAGGACTTTAGCCGCTAGGCCGCGCCGCCGGGCCCAAAATACAAACTTTTAAAACTGGGTTAATAATCTAACCTCCTTAAAGCTAGTGAAGGGTAGGTTGAA
The DNA here is from genome assembly GCF_030435755.1 of Ochotona princeps. Classification (NCBI taxonomy): domain Eukaryota; kingdom Metazoa; phylum Chordata; class Mammalia; order Lagomorpha; family Ochotonidae; genus Ochotona; species Ochotona princeps. The sequence goes on along the minus strand of NC_080852.1, from coordinate 34,890,628 downwards.
TGAATTTTGTGCCACTGCTACATTGTGGCACCAAAGCAAATAAACCAACAGGCATAAAAAAAGTAAATAAACTTATACGCATCTCATAGCAGCAATGCTCAGAACTCCTCCATGCTGTGTGAGGGAGCAATGTGCCTGCTTTCCCCTTTTCTTCCCAACTTTCATCTTAATATTTTATTCACATATATATTCATATGTATATATACATATTTCAAAGACAGGGAGAGATATATCTTCCAGTAGCTGGTTCACTCCCAGCTGGCCACAATGGCCAGGACTGGTCTTTGTTACAGGCAGCAGTCAGGAGATTCATTTAGGTTTCCTATGTGGATGGAAGGAGCCCAAGCACTTAGGTCATATACTGCTACTTTTCTCAGGCCATCAGCAGGAAGTTGGATCAGAACTGAAGCAGCCGGGACACAAATCAGCACCCACGTGGAATGCTAATGTTGCAAGCATTGGCCCAGTCACAACTGTTAAAATACAGCCTTTAATAATCTCATGCGAACTTCTTTACATGATGGTGGCACCGCTAAGGTTGAAAGTGCATGTCCATGGGCCTGGCACAGTGGCCTAGTGGCTAAAGTCCTTGCCTTAAACACGCTGGGATCCCATATGGGCGCCAGTTCTAATCCCAACAACTCCACTTCCCATCCAGTTCCCTGCTTGTGGCCTGGGAAAGCAGTCGAGGACGGCCCAAAACCTTGGGACCCTGCACCCATGGGGGAGATCCAGAAGCATTTCCGGGCTCCTACCTTCAGACTGGCTCAGCTCTGGCCTTTGTGGCAGACTGAGGAGTGAACCAGCTGATGGAGGATCTTCCTCTCTGTCTCTCCTCCTCTCTGTATATCTTTGTAATAAAAATAAATAAATCTCGGGCCCGGCGGTGTGGCCTAATGGCTAAAGTCCTCACCTTGAACGTGCCCAGGGATCCCATATGGGCGCCGGTTCTAATCCCGGCAGCTCCACTTCCCATCCAGCTCCCTGCTTGTGGCCTGGGAAAGCAGTCAAGGACGGCCCAAAGCTTTGGGACCCTGCACCCACGTGGGAGACCCGGAAGAGGTTCCTGGTTCCCGGCTTCAGATCGGCGCAGCACGGGCCCGTTGCGGCTCACTTGGGGAGTGAATCATCGGACGGAAGATCTTCCTCTCTGTCTCTCCTCCTCTGTGTATATCTGGCTGTAATAAAGTGAATAAATCTTTAAAATAAATAAATAAATAAATCTTAAAAAAAAAAAAAAAGAAAATGCATGTCCAATCAGAAATACAGGTGAAAAACATAACAAAGGGCCTGGCATGCTAGATTAGTGGCTCAAGTCCTCACCTTGCACATACTGGGATCCCATATGGGCGCCAGTTCTAATCCTGGTGGCCCCATTTCCCATCCAGCTCCCTGTTTGTGGCCTGGGAAAGCAGTCAAGGACAACCCAAAGCCTTGGGACCCTGCACCCATGTGGGAGACCCAGAAGCAACTCCGGGCTCCTACCTTCAGACTGGCTCAGCTCTGGCCTTTGTGGCAGGTTGGGGAGTGAACCAGCAGATGCAAGATCTTCCTGTCTGTCTCCTCCTCCTCTCTGTATATCTTTCTAATAAAAATAAATATGCCTACATAGTGGGTGTTGGGTCCATGAACCCCCCTCCGGGGGGGCAGCAGGTCCTGGGTTTCATGGCCTGGAACCTTGGGCCTGGCTGTGCATTGGGTGCTGGACCCGTGAGCCCCAGCGGTGGGGCACCCAGAGGGGCCTGGTTCTCCTGGTCCAGGTCACCAAGCCCACCTGAGTGGTGGGGGCTGGGTCCGTAAGCCCTGGGAGTGGGGGGGTCCAGCGGGTCCTGGGTCTCAGGGCTCAGGGCCATTGGCCCACCTGTGAGGTGGTTGCTAGATGTGTGACCCCAGGGGTGAGGGTCTGGCATGGCCCAGATCTCCTGGCTCAGGTCTAAGAGCCCACAGAGAATTGGTCCTCCTCAGTGTAGAGGATGGAGTGCTGAATGACAGACTATGGTGCACACGGAGGACATGGAAGCTCACTGGGGCCTGCAGAGGACATCTGGTACCATAGCAGAGAATGGAGAACAGAACCATAAGGTCAATGGTGTCACCCAATGGACACTGGAAGGGATTCCTCATCCACAGACTGGCGAGATCGACAGTATTTTGAAACTATCACATCCACTGGGCAGAATCTTCGGAGCATGCGCCACACTGTGACCCTGGGTTGGTATCAGGTGGCCTTTCTCCATCTTCAGGTACTGGGATGTTGGGAGGCTGGATATGGCCTCTCCCGTTTTCTCTCCCCTCCCCGCAGAAATGGGAAGAAGAAATGGAAAGTTTGACAACAATGATCACATCACTTCTCACTAACCTTAGATCCTTCCCACACTGATTGATAATGTAAATATCAACTAAAATTTTTTAAGAGGAAAAATAAATAAATCTTCAAAAAAATCACAAAGACCAGATACTAGCCATATTCTCTGTCTACAATATAGAAGAATGTTTGCTACAAGATAGTAGAAAACAAAAAGCAGCAGAAAGACTAGTGTGCTCTTGGCTGAAGGCTGGGAACTCAACTACAGGTAGCCCCCCTAGTCCCTTTTCAGAATCCTAAAATGCCGTTAAACAAAGGCCAAATGAATCTTCCACACTCGGACTATCTGTTGATGGCATCAGTCTCACACTGTAGGTTTTGACTCAAAAAGTGGGGACCACCTGCCTTTCAGCACCCCTACTCCAACATGTGCCAAAGCTATGATAACCCCTCTAACCTTCACTGCCATTCCCAGATCAAGCCCAGCTTCCGTCTGCTCTCAGCATCTGAACCTAACCACATCTGCCTGCTAGAAGTGATGTCAAACTTCATGACAGCCCCAGACCTCAGCAAAGCCATGTTCACAGCCTAACTCTCCTTGCTAACATCTGCCCCATGCCACTGCGTGCCAGTCTTCCAAGGATTCCTACTGTGGCCCAGCCAGAGGGGCCTATGGACAGCTCTGCCCTTCCCTGCTTGCACGTTGTCCAAGAGGAGGCATAGGCTCAGAGTTCACAGGGACTTTAGGTCCTGGGGTGGGCAGAGAAGTATGTGGTGCAGGAACTGGGCATAGCCCTGGGCAGTGCTGGAAACAGCTTTCCTCTGCCTGCCTGGCACTGCAGTGAGAAGGGACAGACCCAGAAAATCCACCCACTCACAAGTCAAGGGGTACTCAGAAGCGGGTTGGGTTTGATGCTCCCCCCACAAGGGTCACAGCGAGCTAGTAGCAAAGCCCCACCTGTGTCCTCTCCAGGGCACTAGAGGCTGTAACATGCCACTCCCCTGTTCTCCGTTATGCACCTGTGAAGCAGGGTACAGAAAGCCGGTGGGTGTGGCAGAAGGAAGAGAAAGGTGTCACCTCTTCCTGGTGTACAGGCTGCAGGAACAGGTGGGAGATGGGCTAGGGTGCCAAGGGAGCAGAGTCAGGCAGGAGCTTGGGTTAGGCTGGCCTTGAGGCCAAAATGAAGGGAATTGTTTCAGACTCAGAGGAGCCCAGGTGGGGTGGGGGAAAAATGGATGGGCAAGCATCTATGAGAAAGTCTTTTGGGAAACTGCATGCAGAGTCAAAGCTACTATAAACCATTAAACAGACTTTGCTAAACAAAGGCTGCTGAGACTGGTTCTGTTATTGTGAGCTTTGCGCTGGGCCATGGTGACCATACCCACACCACCACATCGCTCTGAGTGTTCATACCAACCCAGCTGGCTTCTGGCCTGGACAGCAGCCCTCCTGAGAATCACTCTCAGCTCCCCCAGGCCCTGCAGGGCAGGGACATTTGCAGGACTGCTGGCCTGGGGCTTCTCCAACGTAACTCTGTACACACAAAATGTGAGGTTCTAACTGCACTGGCGTCCATCCTGTAGAAACCCCAGGCAAGGAGGCCGAGTGCAGCAGCGAGTTGCAGGCCCCAGCCCTCTCTCAGGATGGGCTCGTTTGAAGCCATCTGCCTTCCGCCTAGGGAGCAGGACCCCCGATGTCTGCACTTGCTGCTCTCCTCCAAAAACAGGGAGATGCTGTGGTGTGCACTCCTTGGCAGGTTGTTGTCCACTGCCCATCTGTGGGCATCAGCTCCAGGCTTAAACTTTAAGCAGGGAAGCTGAGGCCAGCCCCAAAAGGCACCTGTTCAAAGTGCCCCATGTTCACTCCTAAGCCCCAACTTGAGCCTGTCCTGTCCCAGAGCTGGATTGGTCTTGCCTGGGACCCTATCCCTTCCTCCCAATGCCTGGGGCTCAGCTGAGGAGGGCTCTGCCAGTCTTCTTCAGGAAGCCCAGGATATGGGGGTCCTAGCCTTGCCTTCACCTGCCCAGGGGCCACTTCCACCTCTCCCTAGCCCACCACTTGCCTGGGCCTCTGCCCCCGCCTCCTCCTGCTCTATCCTTGCCTCAGTTTCTACCACATGGCCACAAGTAGTTTCATAAAGTTAAGTTCCACATTGACTAGCTCTCTCCTCCCTTTCAGGACCGTCCATGGCTCCCTGTAGCCCTCATGTCTCAGTGTCACCAGCTAATTTGACCTGCTTGCCCAAGAGGTGTCAGCTACACATGGCTCATTCATCCCAACCGTGCTTCTCGCTGGTACAGTTCCTGTAAGATCCGTCCATCTGTCATGGGCTGAGTTCTACAAGTTCTGGACAAGCAGCCTCAGCTGGAGCCCCAGATGGTTCTGTGATCCACAGGCCAGCAGGAGAGTCCTGTGCTAAGCTCCTGACACTCATGGCCGCACGGTGGGAAACAGCATCCCACTGTTGTTCAGCGCCAAGCCTCCGATCATCCCTCCTGGTCAAACTGAGGCTTTGGACTCCACTCACGTGTCACTGTGCTTTTCCACCAGTCCTGAACACCCCTGGTCAAGCAGCCCTGTCTATGACTAGCCAGTAAGCCCAAGTAGGAGGCCCTGGTCCACCCTGTCAGACGCACCTGAGATCTGGCTGTGTCCCAGTCACAGCCCAGTGCCCCTCCATGACCTCAGTCCCATGTGTCACAGCCCAGGGCACAAGTTGCAGACAGGGAGGTTTTCCTTTCTTATTAAAAATCTTTAATAAAAATAGTTCTCTGCAGAACAGGTTATAAAATAGAAGGAACAACTCAAACTCCTGCCCCCAGGTAGGAGCAGGGGGAGCAGGCAGAGCTGAACTCAGGCAGAACCAGGAGCAGTACCTGGCGTGAGGGTGGCGCTGGCTGCCAGCCCGTGGGATGCAGGTTCAGAGCTGGCATCATCTCCTTTCTCAAGAGAACATGCATATTTGTAGAAAAAAATAACATTTTCTCATGTTGTCCACAAATGGCTCTTGCATCCTACAATATCACACTCCCATGCTGAACAATAACCTGTTTAACACATTCCAAGACCCAAACCATGGAGGCATCTGTAGCCAATGTTTGTATAAAGGGCTGATGTGTTCAGTACCTAAGCAGAGCCCTAACTCCCAGCAGCACGCCAGGAAAGAAAAGGTAAGAGAGGAATGGGGGTGGAGAGGGGAACAGGAGGTGTGGAGGTGCCAGCTGGTCTCCCTGCTACCCAGGGTTTGCAGTGGCCTGCAGGAGATGCGGAGCTCCCTGCAGACCTTCCGGCTCCAGAGCACTCCGCTGGCCCTAATAGCCCAGGAGCCTCTTGGCTTCTTCGCTCTGCGCCTGCAAAGTCTCACTCGCATACTTCTGGAGGAGCTCCATCTTCTTCCTTCGCACAAGCGCCTCCTCGATCTGTGGACACCAAAAGCATAGGACTACTTGGCAAGGCCCTCCGACACCCATTGGGACCTGGGCAGAGGGATCTCCTGGCGGCTGCCTGCCCCAGGAGAGCCTCACTCAAACCCCCACAGTGATCTCCAGGAGCCCTCTCTCCCATGGAAGGTTCTGAACAAGAGCTTGCATGCATGGGTCTCATCTAACACAGGGATTTCGGCTCCTTGTGGATTCAATCCGTTCCATGAGCCCAGTGACAAGCACCCCAGGGTCAGGGCTCAGAGCTGTCCTAATGCATGGGAAACCCAGCATAGTGTTCTGCAGGGCCTGCTGGGTCACTGCCACCCCGAGGGCACCCAACATCCTACCTCCTGCTGCGATGGCACGGGCACGTGAGCGATGAACTTCTGCTGCCCGTCCTCCCCACCCTTCTCTTGGCTGCCTTCCTCATCAGACTGGACAAAGAAAACAAGCACAAGTCCATTAGCAGCAGAGCAGTTGAAGCAAGGAGTGTCGGCGCTCCTCGAAAAGGCAACACTCCGCAGTGTTTCAAAGGGAAAGAATGAGGACGTTCTCTTCTTACCTGGGAAGACACCCGATACACGTTATTAAATAGCAAAGCAACACAACACCGAGTCTGGTAAGCTGCCTTTCATATAGGGAAGGAAGGTAAGAACAGATACTAGCAAGCACAGTGAGAACGAGATGGATGCAGCAGGAACAGATTACAGAGGAGCCCGTGGAGTATCTCTATGTACCTTCTCATTTTTGAACCTTGTGACTGTATTACCAATTATTTTAAGAAATAAACAATATGTAGAAAAGATCAACTCAGAGGCTGCATGAGTCGATATAACGCAGACTTGGAAACAGCTGGCAAGAGAGAACTCTTGTGCCATTTGGGGCATCCACTGTTTCCCGTGCAGCCCACACACTGCTGACCTGTGCACACTCTATGTGGAATACCACTCAGCAGTGACAAGGTGGAAGCGACTGATCTCGGCGACTCCAGGGATTTCTCGGGTGCTGTGCTGCTGCCACAGGTGACGCACAGCATGTCTCCACTCATAAAACACTCCGGAAACAACAAAATTAAAGATGTGAAACAGTCTGGCAAAGAGTGGCTGGAGTGTGAAGAGGCAGCCCAAGAGGGCTAAGGGGAGGGTTTGGAGACTTGACTGCAGAGACGGTTACACAGATCTACACATGGGACCAGAGACTCGGAATTGACTCATCATTCCAACGTCAATGTCCTGGTTTTGTTACTGTGCTATATATAAACCCATGAGACACAACCACTGGGAGAAACCGGGGGTGAAGCGTACACAGGATCCTTCTGTATTCCTTTGCCAACTTTCTGTAAATCTACAATTACCTCAAAAAAAAAAAAAAAAAAAAAAGGGACAGCATTGGGGCATAGCAGGCAAAGCTATCACCTGTGTCATTGGGATCCCAAATGGGCACTGGTTGGTTCAAGTTCCAGATGCTACATTTTTTTAAAGATACTTTTTCATAAAGACCTGACCATTGTAGCCATCTGGGGAAGTGAAACAGTGGATAGAAGATCTCTCTCCCCTTCTCTCTATTTAACTGACTTTCTTTCTTTACTTATTTTTATTGGAAAGGCAGATATACAGAGCAGGAGATACAGAGAGGAAGATCTTCCGTCTGATGATGCACTCCCCAAGTGGCCGCAATAGCTGGTGCTGAGCCAAACTGAAGCCAGGAGCCAGGAGCTTCTTCCAGGTCTCCCAGTTGGCCCACCCTCAACTGCTTTCCCAGGCCACAAGCAAGGTGCTGGATGGGGATCAGGGCAGCCAGGCATGAACTGGCGCCCATATGGGACTCTGGTACGTGCAAGGTGAGGACTTTAGCCATTAGGCTACCATGCGGGGCCAATCTCTGACTTCCAAATAAATAAAAAATAAGGGGAAAAAAAGGTTACTCTGTGGCTTTTCACTGCTGTTCAGATAAAGGTGCTGAGCCCTGCACCCCTCATTCACCCCTGCCCTGCCGCCATGTGTCAGGCATCCAGCTCTGGAGCCTTGCTGTCCTAGCCCGAGGCCCATTCATCTCACTCTCCCGGCCCTCTCAGCACAGGCTACTCCTACACCTGGAGCACTCTTCCCTCGCCTCCACTGCACCTGATTAACTCCCTTGGTCATCTCAAACTCCACTGAAGGGTCAGTTGCCCAGTAAAGCCTTGGTGGACTCTCCCTGCACCACACTTGCCACTGAACCTGCTTATTGGACCGTCTACCCACTAGGAGCCACACACTGACCTTGTATGTTACTGTGTCCCTGCACCTGGCCTGGACCTGCACACAGTAACCACTAGTTCAACCTGTGGAAAGCACAGGTGAGTATCTTGGGCTGCAGAGACCCCGTCAGGTGACAGTCACAGTGCTTCAGACCCCTCACTGACCCCATGGCTGGCTCCTGAGCTGTTCCTGAGAGGAAACCTCAGGTTTGCTATCCACAAGCTTCTCTGAGCCTGCATCCTTGTCGGGATGTCACAGCAAGCTCCTCACATGGCACCTACCTGTCATTGAAACATGGGGGAGCCCTTCCCCTGTCAGACAAAAAAAAAAAAAGGCAGGATAAGCCAGGCCCTGCAGAAGGGCCTGGAGCCTGAGCGGTGGGGACCATGACTCCACCCTCAGCTGTCAGGCTGTCAGGCTGTGAGGCAGTTGCTCTAGGCCAGTTTCTGTACATAAAATGACAGGGCACAGAAGAACCATCAGCACTGCCACTGGAATACAAACAATGAGGTCATGAGCTAAAACACAAGTTTCACTGGGTTTACACACACAGTTCCAGTATACCACGTAGTCCATACTTAAGAAGAAAGGGAGGCAGACAGCACTATGGTCCAGCAGACTAAGACGCTGCAGAAAGCACCAGCATCCTCTTTGGGCACTGGTTCGTGTCCCAGCTACCACACTTCCCAACCAGCTCCCTGCCTGTGGCCTGGGAAAGCAGTCAAGGACGGCCCAAAGCCTTGGGACCCTGCACCCACATGGGAGACCCTGAGGAAGCTTCTGGCTCCTGGCTTTGGATTGGCTCAGCTCTGGCTGTTGCAGCCACTTCGGGAGTGAATCAGCAGATAGAAGATCTTCCTCTCTGTCTCTCCTCCTCTCTGTATACTTGAGTCTGCAATGAAAAATAAATGAATCTTTTAAAAACACATAAAAATGCTGCACTGTGTTCCTACATCCCCATAAAGCACATAGGTGACAGACTCTTGCAGCCCCCTCTTTTCTGAACCACCCACTGTCCCCCGCTATCCTGCCCTTGAGGAAGCTGGCCTGGGACCCCCACCTTGACTAAGCCAAGCTTGCCCCCTGCCATGCCTCAAGGATCCAAGCACCACTGGGCACCAACTCCAGTACCTCCTCCTCGGGGACGGCGTAGATGTTGATCTCCTCCTCCTCTTCCTCCTCCTCTTCCTTCTCTCCTCGCGCCAGCCGAGCCTCTCTTTCTGCTTTCCACTTTTCCACCTGCTCAGCTTTGACTGAAGACAGGGCAGAGCAAATGCTATTTATTCCAGTCTAACTAAGCTCCCCACACTACACAGGGAAAAGCCAAAATACCCTTGAGAAATGGACACCTTTTATTCTGCCCAGCTGGCTGGGCAGTGGGTATAAGGCTACTTTGGTCCTACAACAGGTCCACAGGGTCTCTAGAAGGCAGTACCTCTAGGCCCTCCCCAGCCCAGCACCCCGAGCAGCTCCCATGTATACTCTGAAGACAATGGCAGACGCAGGGAAGGAGCCCCAGCTCCAACCACCTGTAGCCCAAGTACTGGCTCAGGGTGTCCCAAGGGATCAGCGTGAACACAATCCTCCCACTCCTATCACGAAGTGTTGAAAGAACACCTGTAGGGCCCGGTGCCACGGCTCAGCTGGCTAATCCTTCACCTCCAAGTGCCATGGGCACCGCTTTGTGTCCTGGCCATTCCATTTCTCTGATTGTGACCTGGGAAAGCAACAGAGAGTGGCCCGATGCCTTGGGACCCTGTACCCATGTGGGAGACCCAGAAGAAACTCCAGGCTCCTAGCTTCAGGTCAACTCAGCTCTGGCCATTGAAGTCACTTGGGGAGTAAACCAATAGATGAAAGATCTTTATCTCTGTCTCTCCTTTTCTGTGTAAATCTGTCTTTCCAATAAAAACTAATAAATTTTCAAAACAGAAAGAAAGAAAAAGAAAACAAAATAAAGAACACCGATAGAGCTGGCGTTACATCACAACGGGTTAAACCGCCGCTTGTGACACTGGTCAAAGCCCAACTGTCCCACTTGTGATCTAGTTTTCTGCTGGTATGCCTAGGAAAGCAGCAGACAATGTCCCAAGTGCTTGGGCCCCTGCCGGCCACATGGCAGATCCAGATGAACCTTCTGGTACCTGGCTCCTCACTGCAGCATGGTTACACCTCTCCCTCTCTCTGTAACTCTGCCTTCCAAATGTAAGAAAATTTGATGACAGTGCTGGTATAAAGGGAGCACTCACTCAGTAACATCCCACTCACTCCACAGCAAAAACCTTGAGCTGCATCTTAAGTAGATCAAAAAGCTACTGAGAGACTGGTGCTATACCTGCTGAGAGGGGTTCTAGTCCCGGCTGCTCCACTTTGAATCCAACTCCCTGCACACATGCCTGGGAAGCCAGCAGACACGGCCTGAGTGCTTAGACCCCTGCCAGCCACATCAGAGACCAGTCAGTTCATGGCTCCTGGCCACAGACAGCTCAGAATTGTCTGCTGAAGCCACTTGAGGAGTAAACCAGCACATGGAAGATCTTTTCTCCTGTCTTTGTACATTTCTCTATTCAGTCCTGCTTTTCAAATAAGTAAGTTAATGAATTAACAAATATTTAAAACAAAAAAGCTGCTGAAATGGGCACTATTTCGTAGGTTCAGACAGGCCATTCTAGAAAAATACCTAGATGCGGCTTCTGACCCAGCATGGCCCTAACCTTCCAGCCTTCTGGGATCAGCTCTTCACCAGACGCCACCTGTCAAGACCCTCAGCCACACAGAAACAGCTCTTCTGGATCAAAGCCTAATTTAATGATCTGTTTCTGAGAGAACAGAAACCTGGGGTCTCTTATAAGGAAATAAAACATCCAGGCCTGGCATTGTGGCATAGCACACTAATCTTCCATTTGTGAAACCAGGATCCCATGTTGGCACTGGTTCAAGCCCCAGCTGCTCCATTTCCCATCCAGCTCCCTGCTGATGGCCTGGGAAGGCAGTGGAGGATGGTCCAAGTCCTTGGGCCCCTGCACCTACATGGGAGACCTGGAAGAAGCTCCTGGCTTTAGAAGGGCTCAGCTCCAGCCATTGCAGCCATCTGGGGAATAACCAGCAGAGGCAGGACCTCTCTCTGTGTCTCTCCTTCCCTCTGTAATATCTGCCTTTCAAATCAAAATAAATCACTCTTGGGGGAAAAAAACAAACAAACAAACAAAGAAAAGAGAGAAACGAATCATGCAGACTTACGTTTCTTCTCATATTCCTGCTCCAAAGGCACAATGACTCCGTCGTCTTCATCCAGGTACCCGTAATACTCAAAATCAATGGCCCTCATGAGCTCAGCACGTGTCTTCCTGGGAGGAGGCAGAGCTACAAAACAGCAAAAACACAGCTGGATATTCCAGTCACACTCACACACCTGGGCCTCTCCCTGAACAACGCTGTGGATGAGCCACACGGCGTGTATATTCCTGAAAATGTCATGAACTAGGCACTTTCCTGAACTGGGCAGGAAATGACAGAAGTGATGCATCACATTCGGAATCAATGCCTTAAGGCAATTCGTCCAGTTAAAAGAAAGCCATCCTAATTAAAAACAAAGAGAAGCAAGCTAGTAAAGCTTTACGGACAGGTGTGAATGGCATCATCGTTTCCATGAACAGTAAAAGCTGGGGAATAAGTTACAGTTATAAATTACAGAATGCATACTGGGATATTCTGCAGCTGCTATAATGCTGTTTCACAAGTGCTTAAATTACACAGCATGTGTCATAAGGTTTCATGAGAAAGCGTGTTGGTGAACACAGGTACACAGGTCAGACACAGCCACTCTGGAGACCCAGATGGAATTCTGCAGCCCTGGCTCCAAGCTGAGCAGCCCCAGCCGTAGTTGCCTTTTGGGGAGTAATCCAGCGGATGGAAGATCTATCTCTCCCTCATTGCTCTACCTTTTAAATCTTAACATATACATATAAGCAAAAAAGATCAATGAGAAATTCTAAAAGATAACCAGGATATTGAAGCAATATCTAAAAATCTAAAGGAATATGGCAACCCAAAAGATTAATCAAACACTAAACACAGTTTAATTCAAAGCTACAAAAATTTCAACTGGATTGTTAATTTCATTAGTAATTGTGGCAATAACAATTGGAGACAGATATGTGAATTACTCTCTTGTATAGGTTATTAAAAATGACACCTCAGAACCAGTGTTGCGCATAGTAGGCTAATCCTCCACCTGCAGCACTGGCATGCCTTGGGATCCTGCACCCACATGGGGACCAAAAAGAAGCTCCTGCATTTGGCCTGGCCCAACCACAGCCACTGCAGCCGTCTGAGGAGGGAATCAGAGAATGGAGGATTTCTTTCTTTCTCTCTCTCTCTCTCTCTAACTGCCTTTTAAAGTAATATATTTTTAAGAAACTAAATAAATCAGGAAATGTTTAAAATAAAGCACCTACAATGTGGGAACAACAGTTCCTTGACGGGCCCCAGCGGCATAGCCTAGCGGCTAAAGTCCTCGCCTTGAACTCGCCGGGATCCCATATGGGCGCCAGTTCTAATCCCGGCAGCTCCACTTCCCATCCAGCTCCCTGCTTGTGGCCTGGGAAAGCAGTTGAGGACGGCCCAAAGCTTTGGGACCCTGCACCCGCGTGGGAGACCCGAAAGAGGTTCCTGGTTCCTGGCTTCGGATTTGCGCGCACGGGCCCGTTGCGGCTCACTTTGGGAGTGAATCATCGGATGGAAGATCTTCCTCTCTGTCTCTCCTCCTCTTTGTATATCCAGCTTTCCAATAATAATAAATCTTAAAAAAAAAAAAAAAAAAAAAAAAACAGTTCCTTGACTTCAGGGCACCGTCCGGCTAGCAGCACTGAGCACACGGCGAGAGTTGAGTCTCACAAACAGGACATACTTACGTTCTTTTTCAAATAACTCTCTAACACCAGGCAAATCTTTTGCTGCTCCAAAATACTTGTAGCCTCGGTTTCCTGGGACTTCTTTTCCTTCATGATCCAGCATTTTTGGGCCAACTTTCTTTTTGAGAAGAGAAACGGAAAAAAACAAACTTAACCTGTAAAGCTATAGTTTCTATGAGTTGTGAATACATTTTAAGATATGCTAAATGTAAAAAAATACAGGTATATAGAAATATGCTTGTGTACTTTCTTTATTCTTTAAAAAGAAAAAAAAACCTACAATCTAACAACAGGAAAATCGTTTAAGTAAGCTATAGCATGCTCACTTCATATTTTCAAAGTGATGGTCTCATGAAATTGTCTTCCTGACTCCGACGTCACTTACGGAGGTGGACATTTCACCTAACAGTTTAGATGGCCCTTGGGAACACCTGCATCCCATACCAGAGTCCTGAGTGTGTCCTGGCTCTGCTCCCAATTCTAGCTCCCAGATAAGGCTCACCATGGCAGGCAGCTCAAATACCAGAGTCCCTACCTCCCACATGGGCCAAGGTCCAGGCTCCCAGCTTCAGCCTGGTGTGGGAACCAGCTACTGTGGCATTTAAGGGAGTGAGCTGGTGCATGGAACGTGTCAGTTTTCCCACCTCTCAAATTTATGCTTTGCATAAATTGTTTAGCATTAGACAATTCTAGAGGAGTACATGTGTTTATGTCTTTGAATAGTGTCAAATTTGAGTGGTACAACTTAAGACTACTTTACCTACTATCTTAATGACATCTGAGCTTGCACTTCTAGACACACTAATATATTTCCATGTAACCTACAGCAGTCTACTAGGAAAAATAAATCTTTTCCACAGCACTGCTGAACGGGTTAAGAGCAACTACCCATTTAAAAATTCCTAGCACAGTGCCTTGAACAAGCCAGCAATCTGGCAACGCAAGTACTTTGCCTTTGCATGGGAAAACACATCCCAAAGTTAAGATTATGGTAAAGTATGACAGTGGATTCAGCTTGTGCGCATGGCACCCCGCTCTTGGGCCTGTGTGGGGTGCCCTTCTTCAGCAGCACAGGCTTCCCACTGACATGCAACAGGCCGTCTCCCACTGTCAAGTGCCAACTCTGTGGCCCAGGGCCATCCAGGCCCCCAATGGGCACCAAGGGCTGTGGCTCACTTACTCCATAGTCAGGACCTCCCAGCTCCTTGACTCGGACCTCCCAGTGGCCTTTCTCTCTCAGCAGCTTGTTAATTTCATCATTCAGGTCACGAATTCGGAATTCACCTAAACCAGCTGGGAAACAAAAAAATGTCAATCATATATTTCTTCAAAAGGACACACCCTTAAAATGTGCACCAAGACCTCCAACACATAGTCAATATTATATCTTTAAAATGCACATAAAAAATAGTAAAAATAAATAAATAAATAAAATGCACGCTAACAACTAAAGAGGTATATTACATTCAAATACTCATTTAAACTGACAAGACCAACCATCAACACCCAGATCAATGAAACAGCAAGGAGTTCATAGCATAGAGGAAAACCTTCATCTTCATTAGCACCTGACAAACACATGAAATGAGCAGTTTCCCTGCACCTACTAAAACAGCAGGCTCTGAAGGGGCGGGGAGGGAGGAGACAGCTCGAGCCCACTGAGACGCCGCAGAGCTGGAATAAGGACCTTGGCCGCCCTAGCTTTAGGCAATGGCCTAGGTTGCCTTGCACCTAGGCAAGTGTTACAGAGCTGGGAGTAAAGTGGCCAATACTTGGTAGGCATCCTGGGCCTGGTTAATGCCACATGCTAACTATACCAGTGTGCTAGCATAGTCACCTGTTCTATCTATGTTATTACTGTTTTTAAAGACATGTGGGGGGATTTGGCGCTGGGTGCCCCAGGTGCTCCCGGATGCAGAGACTGTAGACTGACCAGGGAAAGGGGTAAGGGGAAGTTTGGGAGGGGGGACTGGTGAGGGAGTATGTCGTAGGTGAGGAACGACTTCTGAAGTACTTCTGCTGACAAGGGCACTGCACTTGCTAACCATGGAATGCATGTGTCAGAACTGGGCCTCCTCAGTGGCTTAGACTGAGCAGTGGACGGCATGCCAGATGCACACGGGGGATAAGGCAGTCCACCGGGGCCTCAGAGGACATCTAGTATCATAGCAGAGGATGGAGGGAAGAACAAACTGGTCAACTATGTGTTGACAGCAAATATCTGGGTGATTGGAGACTCAATGGAGGACTACGTCAGCCAATAGACCTTGGAAGGCTTCCCTCATCCTTGAAGCAATGAGATCGAAGGTATTTCAGAACTATTGAAACCACTTGAGCAGAACCCTCAGAGCATGCTCCACATTGGGGACCCTGGGATGACAACAGGTGGCTGGCTGTCCCCCATTCCCGGGTACTGAGGTGGCTGGGAGTCTGAGTATGGTTTCTCCCCCATCATCCCTTTCCCTCAGATACAGGAAGAAAAAGAAAATTTGGAAAAAATGGTCTCACCCACTTTTAACATCATCAAACATAAGATTAAATAGTATTTTGGGCCCGGTGGCGTGGCCTAGCAGCTAAAGTTCTCGCCTTGAATGCTCCGGGATCCCATATGGGTACCGGTTCTAATCCCGGCAGCTCCACTTCCCATCCAGCTCCCTGCTTGTGGCCTGGGAAAGCAGTCGAGAACGACCCAAAGCTTTGGGACCCTGCACCCGCATGGGAGACCCGGAAGAGGTTCCAGGTTCCTGGCTTCGAATTGGCACAGCACCGGCCGTTGTGTTCACTTAGGGAGTGAATCATCGGACGGAAGATCTTCCTGTCTCTCCTCTCTGTATATCTGACTTTGAAATAAAAGTAAATAAATCTTTAAAAAAATTAAATAGTATTTTAAAAATATAATAATAAAGGGCCTGGCAGCGTGGCCTAGCGGCTAAAGTCCTTGCCTTGCACGCCCCGGGATCCTATATGGGCACCAGTTCTAATCCCAACAACTCCACTTCCCAACCAGCTCCCTGCTTGTGGCCTGGGAAAGCAGTCGAGGACGGCCCAAGGCTTTGGGACCCTGCACCCGCGTGGGAGACCTGGAGGAGGTTCCTGGCTCCTGGCTTAGGATTAGAACCAGAGCCCACATGGGATCCCGGCATGTTCAAGGTGAGGAGTTTTAGCTGCTAGGCTACCACAGTGGGCTCTACTACGGGTTTAATTTGCTCTTCATTTCGTTTCTTAGGACAGACATTTAGATCACTGATTTTGGAATTTATCTCATTTTCTATTTCATCATAAATTTTCACTTAAGCATGTATCACCTAAATGCTTTCATCCCCAAATTATGAAGCTATGTTTTTACTCTCATTCAAGTTAACTTTTTTCCTAATTTCTTTGTAGTTTCTTGATGGACACATGGGCAATTAGGAGCATGCCGTTAAACTTCCAACTATTTAGGAATTTTCCAGATATCTTCCTGTTATTATCAAAGAAGCATATTTTGCATGAATCAATGATTTAAATTTACTGGCATTTGTTTAATAGCCCAGAATACATTTAATTTGATGAATGTTCCATGCCCTCTTAAATAAACGAAAATGTACTCTTCTGTGGCAGGTAAGGGAGTCAGCAAACACCAGCTCTGTCAAAATGGCAGCACCAGTCCTATTTCTACATTATTAGCAGTTTCCTCTCTTATGAATTAATGACAGAAACACTGAACTAGTGAAGCCCACTTCTGGGTTTGAGAATAGAGCAGCTCGAAAGAGCTTACCATTCTGAATCTGTGCCACTTTTTTAGAGATCTCTCCAATGATCTGCGGGGGGAAGCAGTACATTTATTGAGCGGAACATGTCTGAAAGCATAGGAAAACAGTCATTCAAATTCAGTAGCTAAAATATTCTAAATTGCAGCTTAACCACAATTCAGAACTATAACTTTCATCCAGGTGATAAGCAGCGGTTGGAGGCGTGTTGCTTCCCCACAGAACCCACCTGTCGTCTCCACTTCTCAGCCTTGGGCAGCTCCGTGCATTCGGAGGCGAGGAAGGGCCTGCGTTCCTGAGGGGCAGACAGAAGCTGTCACCATCAGACACGTGACAATCCTCCCTGGGCACTGATAACCAACTCAGGCTCAAAGCCTTGCACTTTGTCTGATGGCCTAAATATGTGTGGTGTTTCAGTTCCACAACACCCTTCCCAAGCTTTCACCTTCCCTCCGCCATTGCTGCTCAGAACACAATCATACAGATAAGAACATTCACTGAATTTCACTAATACATTCAAGTCCTGGAAACAAATGTCCAGGAATGTGATCCAGCTACATATGTCACAGCTACTGCATGATACACTTACAGGACTTCAAGATACAATGTAACTAGAAGAAACATACTTAAATATGTGTGTGCATCCACCGTGCACAGGCCCGTGTCTAAAGAAAACTATCCAGTGAACGGTATGTATGCTCCTTAATGTGGCTGCACCTCCAGTTGAGATCACTTGCTCATTCAGTTTAGAGCTGCTCTCCACATCGCACTCCACTCCCTATTCAATATTGCACAGAGTCGAGATAATAAGAGGATTTAGCCATCACAGGACAGAAAAATCCAGAAGCATGAGCAGCCGGATTCTCATGGTGCCCCAGCCCTGGGAACCTGGTGCAGACTGTGCAGAGTCCATGCAGTACAGAGGGGGACCAGGGAAGCTGTCCTGTGTGAACCTCACTATATATGTTCTTAAGACGAGTACCCACCTTCACCTTCCCTTCTTCCAACTGAGCTTGGCGAAACCTTGCCAAGGCCGTCCTAAGGGGAACATGGAAGACCCCATCAGATTCCACTCACAGACTTCTTGTCACCCAAGTTCCAACAGGGTAGATCTACTCGTGACAATACCATCATTCATTTATATACCTCCATAAACACACACACACACTGTCATGAAGAAACCGGAGCAGGGAAGGCTCTAAGGCACTGCGGGGTTAGGCAGCCATCTGTGATGCGAGCATCCTAAAAGGATGCTGGTTCCTGTCCAGGCTGCCTTACTTCCTATGCAGCTCCCTGCTAATGTGCCAGGGAAAGGGGTGGAAGATGGCCCAACTGCTCAGGTCTCTACCACCCATTTGGGAAATCTGGATTGGAATTTCAGGCTCCTGGCTTCAGGCTGGCCTGGCAGCCCTGACCATTACAGACATTGGGAGAGTGAACCAGTGGATGAAGATCTCTCCCTCTCTTAAAAAAGAAAGAAACAAGAACAAAAAGGGTTTCCACATTCCCAAGACCCTACCATGTGTGCATAGTGAGTAAGGGAAATTCTACCTATCAGACCACAATGTTGAGCAACAACACAGCAATGAGCAGCCACAGGCGATGGATGCTCATCCAATGTAAGCTCTAGAAGCTGCCAGGAAATACTAATGGAAAACATGAACAGCCAATGTGGGCATGCCGTTTTAACACAGGTATACAAACAGCTTTTTCAACAGGCTCCCATTTGGTAAATGTTCGAATACAAATAGAGCTCAGTAATGGTTACTGCCCAAACCAAGTTGATACTTACATGGCCTTTTCTGCATTTCGGGCCTGGAAGGAGAGAAGGCAAGAAAAATGACAATGTTTTAAACACTTTCTAAAAAGTATATAAGTGAAAAATTCTACAGTCACAAGCTGAATGCTAGACCTCTGGTATAAACAGCAGCAATCACAACAACAAAACCAAACAACGACCACATCTGTGTCTAATCTTTACTCCAGCACTTCTCCCTTGCAGCTCGCTCGGTTAATCTCATCACCACTCCAGAAAGTTCTTCCACAACAATCTTCTTCCCGGCTAGGCCGGTATCCTCCTGGTTAATACCGACCACACACTGCCCACCTAAGCATCATGACTTTCTGCTGGATTTTGGGGTACGGTCTTGCAAAGTGAGTTTTACGTAGAGTGTCAAATGACTGAGCCATGAAACAGCATTAGGCAGCGAATGTGCTCTCTGGGCTGAAATCAGGGCAAAGACAGACCTGACTTTCACTCCCAATTTTTCTGCTGACCATCCCTGAGAAGTGGTCAGTCTTGACCCCAGTTTCCCATCCTTAACACGAGTTCAGGAAGATCCTCCCTTCCAACTGACAAACACTACAAAACGCTGGGTGGACAAAGGAACACGGCGGTGATGCAGGACACAGGCTCCCTGCAAACAAGGCCGCTGTAAGTGCACTGGTTTAGAACCTTCTGGGGATCCTGCGCTCATCTCTGCACGATGGGGGTTTCGGTTAAGGCAAATGCCTTTCCCCATTGCAAAAACTGTCCAGCCCCGCTAACCACAGAGGTGACATCCTCGCAGCACCTGCTGCCTGTGCCCTCCAACCCCCGAACGTGGGCGACGTGTTGGTCGCTGTAAGCAGGTGGAGCGGCTACTCTCACGAAGCTGGCACCATGCGTGGGAGACCGAGAACACACAAAGAGGGCCAGCGTGATCACTCAACTGCCGGCCTCCCAAATGGGCGGCGGTTCGTATTCTGGCAGCTCCACTTCCCTTCCAGCTCCCTGCTTGTGGCCTGGGAAAACGGTCGAGGATGGCCCAAAGCCTTGGGACCTTTGATTCACGTGGGGGGGACCCACAGAAAGCTCCCAGTTTCTGATTGTCAAGACAGGCAGGAAGGGAAGCCCCTGGTTACGAGCTAGGGAAGTCCGCGGCAAGGCACCTTCTCTCTCACGCACACACTCCACTCACCATGGTTCTGAGGAGGCCGCTGCGGCCCACGGAGCCTCACAGACTCGTGAGGGCTGACCGCCGGGGGAACTAAAGATTCGAACCGCGAACGCAAGCCTGTCTGTGTATCGGAAGAATAAATGGAAGCACTGCCACCGTAAGACAGGAAGTGGAGGACCGGAAGTGAAGATGAGCGTCGGCCTGGGAAAGGGAAGGACTTATACAAGGGCTCCTGGAGGCGGTCCTTTCGTGGCTTAGGGCGGGATCGCGCAGGCGTAGTTGTAGCCCCCGGGATGGCTGGTGGCACAATGTGCTCAGTGTCCGCTGCTTTTCCCTCCGCTCACCTTCTCGGCCTTTCCGGGAGAGCAGAGGCTGTCCTTGGGAAATGACTAGTTCTTTTTTTTTTTTTTAATTTATTCATTTTATTACAGCCAGATATACAGAGAGGAGGAGAGACAGAGAGGAAGATCTTTCATCCGATGATTCACTCCCCAAGTGAGCCACAACGGGCTGATGCGCGCCAATCCGATGCCGGGAGCCAGGAACCTCCTCCGGGTTTCCCACGCGGATGCAGGGTCCCAAATGCATTGGGCCGTCCTCGACTGCTTTCCCAGGCTACAGCAGGGAGCTGGATGGGAAGTGGAGCAGCCGGGATTAGAACCGGCACCCATATGGGATCCCGGGGCGTTCAAGGCGAGGACTTCAGCCGCTAGGCCACGCCACCGGGCCCGAAATGACTAGTTCTTAACTCGAAATGAGGGCTAGCTGCGAGGCCTGGACGCTGCGGACGAGGCTGCTTGGGCTGCAAACCCGCTCGTGTGTTCGTTCATCGGGCTCCCCCGCACTTTCTCTGAACGCGTCTGCTGGAATATCGGGGGCTTTCGGGGCTGGGTGCCCTTTATTCTCAGTTGTCTTTATGTAGTTGGAAGGCAGGACAGGACTGCCCAGGTTCCCGCGGCCGTCCAGACGCGGTCTCCGGCCTGGGAGCACTCTCTAGGCGTAGACAGGTGGGAGGCCCCTTCCATCGATTAGGAGTACTATGTGAGACCCTCCCCCAGATGGGTTCACTACTGGAACCAGAAAGTTTTAAGAAAATATTTATGAAAAATCAGATATGCAGAGAGGAGGAGAGACTGAGAGGAAGATCTTCCGTCCGATGATTCACTCCCCAAGTGAGCCGCAAGGCCGGTGCTGAGCCAATCCGAAGCCGGGAACCAGGAACCTCTTCCAGGTGCACCCACGTGGATGCAGGGTCCCAAAGCATTGGGCCGTCCTCGACAGTTTTCCCAGGCCACAAGCAGGGAGCTGAATGGGAAGTGGAGCCACCGGGATTAGAACCGGCGCCCATATGGGATCCTGGAGTGTTCAAGGAAAGAACTTCAGCCTCTAGGCCATGCTGCCGGGTCCCATTTCCTTTTTTTTTTTTTTTTTTTTTTAACAAAAATGCCTGGACCCAGTGTGATGGCTCAATGGATAAATCTTCATCTTGCAAACACTGGGATCCCTTATGCGCACTGGTTCATGTCCCAGCTGCTCCACTTCCCAACCAGCTCCCTGCTTGTGGCTTAGGAAAAGTAGATGGCTCAAAGCCTTGGGACCCCAGACCTGGAAGAAGCTCCTGGGTCAAACTGGGCAAGCTTGGACTGTTGTGGCCACAGGGGAAGGAACCAGTGGGTGAAGATCTTTCTCCCCGCAGACCTAACAAAAATGTTTTTAAAAACTAATTCCTACTCAGACATCCAATATCACAAGATTGGAGGTCTGAACTGCGTTGGCTGTCCTAGCACCCATTCTCTTCATGGAATCCCCTACTGAATTAAGGGTATCTTTTGGTTCTGGGAGAGGGATAGTATTCCTTTAACCTCCATTCCTTTTTTTGAAAGGGAAAGTAGTGTTCACACCCTCCTGTCCCCAACAGGTAGGACTTGATCAAGCTAAAGCCAGAGCTCACTCCAGGTCTCCCTTGCAGGTAGCCTTCCCAAGTACTCCAGCCGACACCTTAGGTGTGCATTAACTGCAAGGTAGAATCTTTAGCAGTGATGGGACTCAAATGGGAAGATGGGTGGTGGCCATCCCAAACGGCTGTCTGCAATATGAAAAATGAAACCCAGGATGTCATCTGTAAGTAGGGTGTTTCTCCAACAGCTAAAATAGTGTATGCACCTTCACAATTAAGCAACATGCAGAGGCTGAATAAAATGAAGATGACAGCAAGAACCTAGACAGCTTTCTTGATTCCTGTAAGCGCAGATGTTAACTCGGGGCTAAGGAAAGTATGGGAATGCTAACAGTGACTGGCATTTTCACAGTAACTACTGGCACCCTGTATCCAAGCTATTTCTTGCTTTGTTCCTCCACTTTCTGATGCAGTTTCCTTATATGCCTGGGAAAGCTTAACAGATGGCCAAAGCTGTTGGGGGTCCTCAGTGAGGGGGAAGCAGCTTTTGGGTACTCAGCTTTGCTGAACCAGCAGCTTAAAGACCTGTCACTTTACCTTCAATTAAATTCAAAGTGAGGGCCCTGGTTAAGTAGCCTAATACCTAAAGTCCTTGCCTTGCATGTGCCAGGGTCCCACATGTGCACCAGATATCCTGACTGTTCCACTTCCTATGCAACTCCCTGCTTGTGGCCTGGGAGAGCAGCAGATAGCCCAAAACCTTGCACCACTGCACCCGCTGGAGACCCAGAAGCCGGTGGCTCCTTGGCTTCCCATCAGCTCAGCTCAGCCCTGCAGCCAACTGTTGCCAATCTGACGCCACACCAGCAGGGGTCATTTTACAGGAACATCTACTGCTGGGATCCTGTACCTGCATGGCCGTTTGTTAGAACCACAAACTTTTCTATGACAAAATATGTGCTTCAAGCAGTTAAGCTGTTGTTCACTATACAGCCACACTTAAAGAGCGCAGGTTCGGGACAGGTGGCGTAGCTACAGCCATAACAATACATGAATAGTGCCATATCATTAAAAAGTACAATACGGGGCCCAGCGGCATGGCCTAGCAGCTAAAGTCCTCGCCTTGAACGCCCTGGGATCCCATATGGGCGCCGGTTCTAATCCCGGCTGCTCCACTTCCCATCCAGCTCCCTGCTTGTGGCCTGGGAAAGCAGTTGAGGACGGCCCAAGGCATTGGGACCCTGCACCCATGTGGGAGGCCCGGAGGAGGTTCTAGGTTCCCGGCTTCGGATCGGCGTGCATCGGCCCGTTGTGGCTCACTTGGGGAGTGAATCATTGGACGGAAGATCTTCCTCTCTGTCTCTCCTCCTCTCTGTATATCTGGCTTTGTAATAAAAATAAAATAAATCTTAAAAAAAAGAGTGCAGGTTCAACTCCTGGCTACTGCTATTTATGGGAACTCTGGCACTCCACCTACCCAGTTCCCAAAGACCTTGAGTTAGCAGTCATACATCCAAAGGTAGCCCTGAACTAAATCATACGCACAGCCAAGCCAAACAAGTTGGAATCATGTATCGTGAGATTGTTTTTCCTTTTCGAAGGAGGGGTTAATGTCTAGCAACACTGAAGAGTCTGAGGGATTGATGTAGCAGCGGGCACACCATTTCCAGCTGGTACAGATGCTGGGAAGCCACAGTGACTAGTGGCTGGTTTCCACTGTGACGATTGAGATCCATCTCACAGACAGCTCTGAGAGGCAGGAGGGCAGGTATTTCTAAGTGATACCGATGCTGCTTGGGACAGCCACAGCTCAAGCCCAGGCTCCTTCCTCGTGTGCAGCTTGACAAACAGCAGGTGATGGCAAAAGCTTCTCTAAGTTCCCACCACACACGTGGGAAGCACACTTGGTCCCAGGCTCCCAGCTTCCTAGCCATGCCTCGACTGTTACGGGAATGCGAGTTACGATGAAAGATTTCTCCACTTTTCAAATAATTTGGTGAATCTTTAATGGACTATAAAGTTTTCTCTAACTCTAAAAAACTTCTCATAGTAAGTACCTAAACCCTGTGTCCTGGTAAGAGCAATTGTGCGTTCCTGTGGTCATGACTATGTTAGTGCAAAAAGAAAAGTCCAAACCGCCAGCTTGCAATCCTCCACAATCCCCTTTAATGTGGCATTTTGCATTATATACATGAATGAATCTGAAACAAAAAACTTTAGTCAAACTCCCCTTCCTCCTCCAGCTTTATTGGAATATTTTAAAATTACATTTCTATTTTCTAGGACTTCAGTTGCTTTTTCCATCTGACTTTTAAAAACTGATTACAGCAAATGAAACACAGTTGTCTAAGTGATATAGTATACAAAAATAACATCTTGATTTCTGTGAAAACACATTTCTCTGCAATTCCTGAATAGCTCCAAGTTATGCCAACCCTGGGCATCGATGTTTACTCTGGGTTTTAGAAGTCTTTGCAAACATGTGTCCTATACCTGTGCCATCACCATCTATATGTGCAGCATCAACTCTGTGATGAAGTGGTTTAGGCTTTGATCTTGATTTCTCTGACATAGCCACCAACACGCATGTTTGTCTTTATTTTGTTTACTCCCACTCAACTGTATGTTCTATGAGGGCCTGATACAGATGTTACTTGATGTTATTTAATAGCTACTGAGGTCAGACAATCCAAGGCCATCATTATGCTAAAATTAAAGTTATTTATGGAAGTTCATAAGCACTTCCAGAATTGGTTTTACCTCCTACATGGGAAGCCCAGCATGGGCGTACTGGTCGGACTCCACTCTTCCCATTCGTCAGTCCCTATTCACCAGTGGCGTGGAAAGGGGGTTCTTTAACAAAGCTTTATACATAACACCTCTACCAAACTAAACATAAACTTTTTTTGTAGTTAAATGCAGGAAGTCATTTTTTTCCACCCCTTTCCTCCTTTTACACGGCAAGTAAAGCTCACTGGCCTGGGAGGAGCCTCTATCTGCCAACCTTTGGCCAGTGAAGAGGATTCAGAGAAAATAATACAACCATCAATCAGAAAAAGGAGGGGCGACAAAGGAAACTAATTAGGCCGTGGCCTCGATCGTGCATTCCCGTGCAAGGTGCCCCGACTCGCCACAGCGGTAACAGTTGACTTCACTGGTCTTGCTGCAGTTGATGGCTACGTGGCCAGTTTCACCACACCTAAAAAGAAAATTTAAATTATGTTAATAAACTTGGGGACAGGAGGATTTAATGAAACTATCATACGTTTTAACTTACAGAACTAAAGTTTCTACCAAAACTAACACAAAGGGAGGCGGTGCTGTGGTGGAAGGGTTAAGCTACTATAATCCAATGCCTGCACTCCCAACTCCTGCTAATGTGCCTGTGAGAGCACAGTGACACAGCCCAGTCCTGGCTGCTGCAGCCACATGGCAAACGAACTCATCCACAGCTGAATCCTCCCACCCCCAGAAACTCAAAAAACTAGGGGCTGATGCAACAGTTCAGTTGGCTGATCCTTCCCCTAGAAGCACGAACATCCCATGAGTGTCAGTTTGTGTCCTAGAAAAACAGTGGAGGATGGCCCGAAGCCTTGGGACCCTGCACCGACAGGGAGACTGGTTCTGTGTTCTTACCTGGGTACTGACCAAGCAAGCCCTCCTAGCCAGACACTTCACCGCTCTGCTCTGTGGTCAGCTTTCCTCCACCAGTTATAACTTACCTATAGCACTTCACCTTGGTACAATCTTTTTGAATGTGTCCAAATTCTCCACACGAATAGCACTTCTGCTCATCGGCGTGGTCACAGTCACGAGCCAGGTGGCCCGGTTTGCCACAGTTGTAGCAACACTGCTCCCGCTCTCTCTTGGGCTCTTTGCAGTCCTTGGCGATGTGGCCACCTCTACCGCAGTTATAGCAGGCTTCAACAATAAGGAAAAGAAGCAGACCAAGACTATAAAACCTTTACAGCAAGATGCCAGAGAACACATCATAAAACCGCAGTGGTGCAAAATCTCTCCCAATGCTATCTGCAGGAACATAAGCTCACCTCTCAAGTTCGAGAAGGTGAGTGAAAATTAGTGTTAAATACTTACCATCCTCCTGAAGATCACAATCCTTGGCAAGGTGGCCAGACTCACCACAGCGGTAACAGATGTCTGGAAGAGACGAGGAAACAAACTGGAAACCTATTATGAGCAGAAACAAAGAATTTGGCTAATTAGACCAACCTTAATACTCATGAATACTGATATATTTCAAAATTTCTTATTCGACAAAAATACCTCTATCCGAGGTAAAACCACCTCTGCCACGGCTTCTCATCCCACGACCACGGCCTCCTCCAGTAGGGCATTCTCGGGCCCAGTGGCCAGATCGCCCACACTTGAAGCACTCGTTGCTACTCATGGCTGCAAGTAGATCTCTGAAATACTAAAAAGAATAACATTAATTAAGCCACATGAAATCACCTCTAGCTTGCAATCATAATTATATTTGGGAATTGTATACCTATTATAAAACATTAAACAGAAAGTGTATAATGTTTAAATGCAGTGATATGCAGAATTAGCATGTACATAACACAATGATTGACAGGATATAGGGACTTGAAGAAATGTCATGAACAGCACTCAGGTGTCCCTGGGGATGGTATGACACAGCAGGTAAAGCTGCCGCTTGCCCTGACCCAGCACCCACTTGATCTCCAGCTCCCCATAAACGCATCAAGCAACGCAGTGCATGATGTGAGGCCCGAGTGCCCAGGCCCCTAGTCTGCACATGGGAGGCTGGCCTCAGTGTGCTCACTACAGCCATCAGGGAGGAAGAGCGAATGCAGGATCTTCCTCTGACCACCCAAGCACACTCCGCTGCCTTTCCAATCAAGCAATCTACACATCAGGAGTTTGGAATGCTGACCCAGCGGCTTCTTCTCTCCCAGACACACAGAGCTGGGCTGCCTACACCCCCAGCCCGAGTGTCTGGGTTTGAATACCAGCTTCCCTCTCAACGGCAGTTCCCTGCTACTCTGCTGGGAGGCAGCAGGAAGGCCCACTGACTCACTCAAGTCCTACTGACCATGTCGGGGACACAGACTGGAGCTCCTCTGACTGACCTAACCCAAACTACTGGGCCTATTTAAGGAGTCTACTAACAGAAGTACATGTGTTGTTCAATCATTTTTTTTTTAGAAATGAAATGCAAGATATAAATTATGTCTAGACTACAAGTATGCCAAAAATATTAAGGAAAAAAGCAAAACTGAGTAACAAACATTTGTATATTTTCTACTCTCCTCTTTCCAAATTATTTTGTAAATTATTTTACATTGCAAACAACAATATCTGCAATGTCCTAACAGACCACTGGATATTTTTAAATGAAGCTACTAAAGCAAATGGTTTTTGTTCTTATGCAACAATCTAAAAATAAACCAAGTCTATTCCTAGAATAGAATAAAAAAAAACACATAACTTTACATTTCCGCTCTCCTTATCTGAATATTTTACCCTTAATTCCATTGTCACACTATCACATAAGGTTTTAAAGTAGCCTTGAAGTCAGCATTGTTGAGTTCACAGCTAAAACAACTGCACAGGACTCTGCTATCTCACTCCACTTCTAACCCTGCTCCCTGCCAATGGCCCAACAGCAGCAGTCAAAGATGTCTAGGTGTCTCAGTCTCTTCCCACCCACTTGGATGAAGCTCCTGCCATCAGCCTGGCCCAGCAATGGCCACTGCACCCACCTGCGGAGAAAGTCAGACTGAAGCCTGCCCCCTCTATTGCAATCTGATTCAAAATGAGCTTTAAAAACTTCCTACAAACTCAAAAATAAAAATATTTTTTACTATAAAGCATATGTGTGGCTGCATATGCACAATGCACACAGCTTGTTAGAAACTGCCAGCCACTGAAGCTAATTTCAAAATTATTTTTTTATAAAGAATTTGAGAAGTACTGGCCGATTCCCACCGGAGGGCAGTGTCAGGGTAATATGAGAAAAGTCTTCCCATGCCTAGGCCCTCATTTTGTGTTACTTTCAATTAATAGATCATTTTAAGTACACTGAACTACTGCTCAATATATTTTTTTAAAGATTTTTTTTTTATTGGAAAGATCTACAAAGAGAAGGTGAGACTGAAAGATACTGCATACATCAGCCAGCCCACTTCCCAAATGGTGCAACAGCTGAAGCTGAGTTGATCAGAAGCCAGGAGTAGCGGCTTCTTCTGGGTCTCCCATGCAGGTGGCCAGGTCCCAAGGCGTAGGGCCTTCCTCTATTGCTTTCCCAGGAGCTGGACAGGAATGGTGCAGCCAAGACAAACCGGCACGCACTTGGGATCTCGGCACTTGTAAGGTGAAGATTTAGCAAGTGATCCAACATGTCACACCTGATAGGTCTTTTAAAATGTTTGATAAAATATGATTGATTCAATACATATTTCTTTTTTTTTTTTACCTTTTAAAATTTTTGTTTATTGAGGAAATCTTGAAGAATAGCATTGTCAGGTTCTTAATGTTTTTCTAATTTAATCTGTCCCCACTGTTTTTTGTTTTTTTGTTTCTCATCCCATGAAATACATATTTCTAAAGTGAAAGAAATGACAATTCCTGACAAGTCTTGCCTTCAGAAAGAAAAATGCTACAGGTTGGAAACCCTTATCTGAAATGCCAGGGGCTCCAAGTGTTTGGATTACCTAACTTAGGGATGACGGACCACTGAATTAATAATGTAAGTTTCATATATTTTTATCACACAGACTAGTGATAAATGTATACAATAATTTGAACAGCTCTGTACCTGAAACAAAATGTCACAGCACAGAATGTTCTACCCATGGAATTATGTCAGTGCTCAAAAAATTTAGTTGGGAAGGTTTACCCTCTAGTAATCACTAGACACCAGTAAAGTCAGCAATGAAAATGTCAGCTTTGGACGCCGGTTCTAATCCCAGCTGCTCCGCTTCCCATCCAGCTCCCTGTCTGTGGCCTGGGAAAGCAGTCGAGGACGACCCAAAGCCTTGGGACCCTGCACCTGCATGGGAGACCTGGAGGAAGTTCCTGGCTCTTTCCTGGCTTTGGATCGGCGCAGCGCCAGCTACTGCAGCAACTTGGAGAGTGAACCATCAGACAGAAGATCTTCCTCTCTGTCTCTCCTCTCTATATATCTGATTTTGCAATAAAAATAAAATAAATGTTAAAAAAAACCTTCGGGCCGAGCGGCATGGCCTAGCGGCTAAAGTCCTCGCCTTCAACGCACCAGGATCCCATATGGGCGCCGGTTCTAATCCCGGCAGCTCCACTTCCCATCCAGCTCCCTGCTTGTGGCCTGGGAAAGCAGTTGAGGATGGCCCAAAGCTTTGGGACCCTGCAACCGCGTGGGAGACCCGGAAGAGGTTCCTGGTTCCTGGCATCGGATCGGCACGCACTGGCCATTGCGGCTCACTTGGGGAGTGAATCATCGGATGGAAGTTCTTCCTCTCTGTCTCTCCTCTCTGTATATCTGACTGTAATAAAATGAATAAATCTTTAAAGAAAAAAACCTTCAGCTTTACTTTGGCAAGAAACATTAATTAAAAAAAAAAAAGTCCACCACTCCATTGCTAACCAAACAGAAATTTTTTTAAATTCGTTCTTTCTTCCTGTGCCTTATCTCTGGGGCAAGCAGGATGGTATGAGAATAGTTGCAAAGAGGAAAGCAGTCACATAAAAATGTTCAAGTATTAAGCTCTATTGATTCTGTTAGGCTAACACCCAAAATTGCTTACAAAGTTATTCCGGTACAGATTACACTTAGGTAAAAGCATTACCCCCTTTAGCTTAAAAAAAAAAAAAAAAGAAGCACCACGGCAGGAGTCAGTTATCAACAGTTCTACAGGACAGACGGTGCACCTCCTGAGCGGCCAAGGCAGAACTTCACACAATACAAGCTTCAGATGTTGTTTTTCCCATTAACAAATCCTAAAGTTTAAAATTCAGTCTTAAAAACAAATGAGGTCTAAAATTGGCTACACCTCAGGTGCAGCAGTGCCACCCCACTGGAGCACGAGTTCAAGTCCCTGCTAATGGCTTGGGAAAGCAGTGAAGACGGCCTAGGTCCTGGGACCCCTGCATCCACATGGGAGAACCAGAAGGCTTTGGGCTGCCACAGCCCTGGCCACTGAGTACATGTTAAATGGGGCAGCATATGGAAGAATTCAGTCTCCGTAACTGTGCCTTTCAAAGAAAAATAAAATCTTTACATAGTTTTAAGTTTCAATCTGCATAGCAGTAATTTGTGTTAAAAGCACTTGTGGTACTTTTTATAGTGAATATAGACATTTCAAGGGATTGGTACTTAGCATTTTTAACTTAGAACCTGGGACCCTGCACCCGTGTGGGAGATCAAGAATGAGGCTCTGGGCTCTTGGCTTCAGATCGACTCTGCTCTAGCTATTGCACCTACTTGAGGAATGAACCAGTAGACAGAAAATCCTGCTCTGTATCGCCTATCTGTAAATCTGCCTTTCATATAAAAATAAAGTCAATCTTTAAAAAATGCCTTTTCTATGTGTATTGACATCTCATTGGAGATGATATTCTACCAGCTCTGCTTTCAGACCAAGGATGGTTTCCCAATGAAACTGCTGAATTTACTTTAAAAAAAAAAAAAAAAAAAAAAAAAAAAAACTTTTCTATTTTTAAAAGATTTTTCTCAGAAAGAGCAGATTTAGACAAAAGGAAAGAGGGAATAATACTTCCACCCACTGGTTCACTTCCCAAGCTGAGCCAGGGTCTTCCTCTGGGTCTCAGGCGGGTGTAGAGCGCCAAGGCTCTGCGCCGTTCTCCATTGCTTTCCCAGGCCACAAGCAGGGAGCTGGATGGGAAGTGGAGCAGCTGGGACAGGAACCAGCAGCCACATGGGACCTCAGTGATGGAGTCACCTTCTAGCCCCACCTTTCTCCATCTGATAGCACTGTTTATACAATGCCAACACTACCATTTACTGAGGAAGTAAATGTTAACAAAACTTTATTACACTTTTGTAAATACTTCATCCATCTGTACACATGCTGAAGAAAGCCAAGCCATAGCCTTGTTTACAGCATTGTCTTTAAAATGGGATGTCATGTGGGAGGAAATCTATTTTTTTAGTTCTATACTTTTTAGTTCAGTTTTTTTCCCCTTATGTGTCTTAAGTCTTACATAAGCGTTTTATGGGAGGAAATTAGGCTGCCATCTTGGGGTCTGGCCTAACTGGCTAAAACCTCACACCCATATGGGCTCCAGTTTGTGTCCCAGCTGCTCCACTTTCCATCCAGCTTCCTGCTTGTGGCCTAGCAAAGCACCAGAGGATGGCCCGAAGCCTTGGGACCCTTCAGATCAGCTCAACTCCGTTCATTTGGGAGTGAATCAGTCGATGAAATATCGTTCCCTGTCTCTCCTCTCTGTAATTCTGCCTTTGCAATAAAAACAAATCAAAAGGATATTGTTTTGTTAACATTGCCTAGGCTTGCACCCTGCAGCAGCCCCACCACGTGTCCTTCTATGTCCACCCTCCATCTACAAAGAACTACTCAAATGCCAACCGTCAAAGAATCCGCTCTATATTCCAGCCACTAAATTATTTCTCATTAAAATTTCTGACAAATTAGGAGCTTGTTTGTTGCACAGTTTAGTTGGGTAATCCTCCACCTGCAGCGCCGACACCACATACAGGCAGGCACTGGTTCTACTTCTGATCCAGCTGCCTGCTATGGCCTAGGAGAGTGGCAGAGAACAGGAGAACTGGAAGCAGCCCCTAGCCTGACTGGCCCTGCTCTGGTCTTTGTGGCCACTTAAGTAGTGAACCAGCCGATAGAATATCTCATCTTCCCCCTTCAAGTTAAAAAAAAAAAAAAAAAAAATCAAATAGGGCACAGCGCAGTAGCCTAGTGGCTCAAGCCTTTGCCTTGCATGTGCCGGAATCACATATGGATGCTGGTTCATGTCCCGGCAGCTCTACTTCCCTTCTAGCTCCCTGCTTGTGGCCTGGGAAAGCAATGGAGGACAGCCCAATGCCTAGTGACCCTGGCTCCCGGTTTTGGATGGGCTCAGCCATGGCCACTGTGGACACCTGGGGAGTGAACCAGCAGATGGAATATCTTTCTCTCTTTCTCTCTGTGTATCTGCCATTTCAATAAAAATAAATTTATAAAAAACAGAATGCCTCGGGCCCAGCGGCGTGGCCTAGCGGCTAAAGTCCTCACCTTGAACGCACCAGGATCCCATATGGGCGCCGGTTCTAATCCCGGCAGCTCCACTTCCCATCCAGCTCCCTGCTTGTGGCCTGGGAAAACTGTCGAGGACAGCCCAAAGCTTTGGGACCCTGCACCCGCATGGGAGACCTGGAAGAGGTTCCTGGTTCCCGGCATCGGATTGGCGCAGCACTGGCCATTGCGGCTCACTTGGGGAGTGAATCATCGGACGGAAGATCTTCCTCTCTGTATATCTGACTTTGTAATAAAAATAAATCTTAAAAAAAAACAAAACAGAACGCCTCAGGACTGTGTGATACTATCTGTCTAGGGGCACTTCCACACTTCCAAGTAACTCACCTCTGAACTACCAGCTCCGTATCCATTCTTAGTAACAGCCATAAAGTCAGTCTTCCTAATTGCTGTGCCATGGAGCTTCCTTATGGATATTTGCAGAATCAAACTAACTATTAGGTATTAACAATAAAGCATCTTTTAAGTTTTTGCTATCACTTCCAAGTTACTGTACCATGAACGTTACGTATTTTCAATTACATACTAATTATGGAGTTGAGTCCAATCATACTCTGAAACCCCCAGCTTTACCAAACCCTAAGATTTTTCTTTTAGATTTTTTTTTATTACAAAGTCAGATATACAGAGAGGAGGAGAGACAGAGAGGAAGATCTTCCATCCGATGATTCACTCCCCAAGTGAGCGCAATGGGCAGTGCTGTGCCAATCCGAAGCCGGGAACCAGGAACCTCCTCCAGGTCTCCCACATGGGTGCAGGGTCCCAAGGCTTTGGACCATCCTCGACTGCTTTCCCAGGCCACAAGCAGGGAGCTGGATGGGAAGTGGAGCTGCCGGGATTAGAACCGGCGCCCATATGGGATCCTGGGGCGTTGAAGGCGAGGACTTTAGCCTCTAGGCCATGCCGCTGGGCCCAAACCCTAAGATTTAACACAGGCTAAATTTCAGGATCCAGTTTTGCTGGCAGATTAAAATCTACCATCCTAAACACATTTTCAACATAGCTATCATTTACAAAATTCTAAATTGTAATAAAGCTAAGAAAATACAATGGGGCTGTTGAATGACAGGGCACATTTATTTCAGCTCATCTAATACAATGCTTACACACAGTTCACCGAGTCAGCAGCCAGTCCAGGACCCCTAACTTGCTACCCAGGCTCCTGTTACTTTAAGAAGGCACAACTGACTCACCTCAGCACTACTTTACGGTACACCACATTCACACTAAAGGTTGGGAAGACCACAATACTCTCATTTTCACTGATATATCTTGACAAAGCAATTAAAAAGATTTCAAGTACTTCTGGGTTAGACACTAAATCCAACTTAACTACTTGCTTCCATAGACCATTGTGCATTGTCTACACAGCCAGTTTAGAGTGGGGCAACCTTAGCTAATTCAAGTCTCCCATTTTACCGTCTCTTGAAGTGTAATGACAAGGAGCAGAAAACTGCCAAATGACTCACTGTGCAACTATCAGGAGTCAGAAACTGAAAAAGATCCCCCTACACTGGTTCATTTCCTCAGTGCCAACAGGATGGGGCAAAGTCGAAGCTCAACACCAGGTCTTGGTGGCAGGGACTCAACTTACTTATACAACCACATGCTGCTTCCCAACATGCACCTTGGCGGGAAGCTAGAATTCCAACTGGAGTTGGGACGCTATCCAGTGCATCACAGAAACGCCTCTGAAATTCAACTCTTTCAACTTTGTTTTCTATCAACTTTTCAGACATAAACCACATTCCAAAATCAAATAAAATGCATGTGTTCAGGGTTTAGGCCTACTATGACTGGTGCCCAAAACCAGAGGGCTTGGGTTCAGTTCCCAGCTCTAATTCCAAGCCAATGCGGACCAGACAAGACTGCAGGGATGACTCAAGTATTTGCATTCCTGCCATCCACGCTGAGACCTGGCTCACGTTCTTGGCACCTTGCTTCAGCCCGTCGTCACAGGCATCTGGGCAGCAAACAGCCAGACAGGAGCAGTCTTGGTCTAACAACAAAGAAAGGGGTTGTATCTGGTGACATGGCACAGCAAGCTAAACCTCAGCCTGCAGCACCAGTTCAAGCCCCAGCTGCTCCACTTCCCACTCAGATCTGCTCCTGGCCTGTGAAAGCAAGAGGAAGGCCCAAATCCTTGGGCGCCTGCACCCACGTGGGAGGTTCCTCCTAGCTGCCGACTTAGGCCCAGCCCAGTTCTTGCCATCGAGGCCATTTAGGGAATGTACCAGGAGATGGAAGGTAAGTCTCTCCTCTCTGTATCTTTGCATTTCAAATAAAATTAAGTTTGGCTTCATAAAAAAAGGACAAAAAAGGTGTTAGGATACAGGCCATACTAAAACTAAGGATTTACCACGAGGAGCCACATGTCTCACTGAGAGGTCCATTTTGCAGAAAGATCTTGTACTTACCTAGGCTGTAAGAAACACCGGAACTGGAGAGTACAAACGGCTATGCTAATGTGCCTCGTTAATACCAGTACCTGCAGCAGACTTCTGACACAAAACCAGCGAATGACGAGGTAATAACGCCAGGTCTGCGCTTCCCTGCTAATGTGTGCAGCAAGCAGCAAGTCAGGGCCCTGGACTAAGCTCCTGGCTGCCCTGCAGCCACCTAGCAAGTGAACCGATGGCTGTCAGATTTCTGTTCTTGTCTGCAGCTCTGCCTGTCCAAATAAATACATCTAAAAAGAACAACCACTAACTTCTGTCCTAGAAAACAGATTCAATATAAACACCAACAAGAATGTTGGGGATACTGTGAACTCAAAGGCCTGACTCTTTTTAAAGTCAGAATAAAATTTTCACAACTTAAAGAGTTGGGGATAGAACACTAGCAAAGATGACACAATTTAGCTAACTGTATTGTTTCCTGTCACCACAGTAAAAGTGTACATATGTCTGACAGACACACTAGTTATGCCACCCAAATTCCTGGTTATTCCTGCCTCAACTAGTAGTGGACTACAGTGCAGTTAAGGGCATTCACTGGGGCCGAGAGCTATAGCATAGTGGTTAAAGTCCTCGCCTTGATGCGCCAGGATCCCATATGGGCGCCGGTTCTAATCCCGGCGGCTCCACTTCCCATCCAGCTCCCTGCTTGTGGCCTGGGAAAGCAGTGGAGGACAACCTAAAGCCTTGGGACCCTGCACCCGCGTGGGAGACCCGGAAGAAGCTCCTGGCTCCGGATTGGCTCACCTTCAGCTGTTACAGCCACTTGGGGAGTGAACCATAGGACAGAAAACCTTCCTCTCTGTATGTCTGCCTTTCCAAAAAAAATAAATAAATCTTTTTTTTAAAAAAGGCATTCACTTATTATATTTCAAACAAATCTGTCTGCGTTCCAACAGTAAAGACTTTTGTAATAAAAACACTGTTCTACAGGCACAGTGGAAGGAAGCACTCTGACCAAGTAGCGAGCAGAGAATGGCACTTGGTTCTGTCCTACTCAAGCTCCTGGTTTGCTTCCTGACTTGCCTAATTACATCCATTAATCTCAAAAGGCTTTTCATTAAAAGCTGAGTATGTACCTTCAGTCAGGAATTAACATGTGTCTTACAGCCCTACAACTCAGATTCCTGCTCCATTTTTTTTAAAGATTTATTTTTATTACAAAGTCAGATATAAAGAGAGGAGAGACAGAGAGGAAGATCTTCCGTCCGATGATTCACTCCCCAAGTGAGCCGCAACGGGCCAACGCACGCCGATCCGATGCCGGGAACCAGGAACCTCTTCCAGGTGCCCCACGCGGGTGCAGGGTCCCAAAGCTTTGGGCCGTCCTCAGCTGCTTTCCCAGGCCACAAGCAGGGAGCTGGATGGGAAGTGGAGCTGCCGGGATTAGAACCGACGCCCACATGGGATCCTGGCGCGTTCAAGGCGAGGACTTTAGCCGCTAGGCCACGCCGCTGGGCCCCCTGCTCCATTTTAATAGGGAAAATTAAGATCTGAGACCCAGCATGTTACCCAAACCCACACAGCCAGAAAGCAGGAGGCATCCTAACAGCAGAAACCTGCTCTACTAACTAGCACTAGTAACTAGCACGCTAAAAGAACTTGACTTTTTTTTGGAAGATTTATTTATTTTTACTGGAAAGTCAGATACAGAGGAGGAGACAGAGAGGAAGCTCTTCTGCCCATTGAGTCAATTCCCCAAGTAGCCACAAGGGTGAAGCTGAGCCAATCTTTAGTCAGGAGCTAGGAACCTTTTCCAGGTCTCCCACAGAAGTGCAGGGTCCCAAGGCCCCGGCCCCACGAACATCCTCTACAGCTTTCCCAGGCCACAAGCAGGGAGCTAGATTGTAAGTGGAAAAGCCAGGATTAGAACCTGCACAAGCAAGGTGAGGACTTAAGCTGCTAGGCAACCACGCTGGCCCCAAAAGCTTGACTTTCAATGCAAACATTATCTACTACATTTTTCTAGAAAGTCCTACCCAAAGTAAACAAAAACAGGTAACTTGAAAATCTAAAGTAACATAAAAAATATTTGAAGCCGTCACTGCGTTCATCCCTCCGCCCATCTGTCCTGGTCACCAGGGCCAGTATTTCCCTGACACTGCACACAAACGCACTGGTACTGTAATGGCCAAGTCTCCACTTGTAATTAAGGAGCCACCCCAGGTGACTGCTGTAGGATCCTGTTCTTAATTAACTAAATTCTCTACTCATGAAAATGGAATTTTGGCTGCCACCACACTCTTTCTCAGCAGCTTCTTACGATATGGAACTGTGGTAGAACTTGCTGGAATCTCCCAAAGGGGTATTCCCTGACTGCGGCAACCTCTGAAACCGCCAGGAAAGGGACTGGCCAGGACAGGACAGCGGCCTCCTCTTACTGCAGGGCGACCAGATGGGCCAGCATTGTTCAGCTCGCATTCCTGTAGGGGAAAGAGCACCCTCTCCCAGGATACATCTATCATTCCAGTTAGTCCAAAGGTGGCCTTCTCTTTCCACCACCAACCTGGCACATCCCTGTATCCCTGCTGCATATTTTACCAGATTTTAAGGAAAGAATCAGTTGTATACCATTACAACACTAATTTGAAACTTAAAATACACTACCTTCCCGGTTACCAACATGTAGAAAAGGAATGTGGAGCTTTGCCTTGGGAGGAAAACTTGGTTTTCCACCAAGACTGCAGGTGAAGTGTGTATACACACTACCAACACAAAAAAGAAAACCCTCTTACCAAGGGTAGCAACCCGGAAAAACCTAAGTCCTGAATTGAGCCTTTGAGACTCCAATACATTATTTCACACCCCCACATGAACTCCTTGAAGCAGCTGGCTTGGCCAGGATACACGCCCCATCCCTAGGAGTGCACCTCCCCTTCGGCGCCCTGATTTACACTGCTCTGCAGAAGGAGAAGAGACGGGCTGCACCCCAGCGCCTTCTGAGCGTCCTCAAAGCTTCAGGCCCCATTTACACCACGGAGCAAAGAACACGGAAAAGCTGCTAGCTTCCATTCAAACATTAACTCACCAATGCAAAGATTAAATGCTTGTTGCCACAAGTGGGGCAAACAGGAAAACAGAAACAAAAAAGTCTTACAAAATGAACTTGGGGCCAAAACTGGAGTGTACAGGCGCACTGCTTTACGTTGAATGCCGAGTTTGAGCGGCGTTGCCTCAAGGAGCCCCCGAGGGGCCGCCGGAGTCCTCGGCCAGTGCCCCGTGGCCGAGGCCATGTGGCCAACATGTGGCATCAGGCTGCAGTCTCACGGGGAGCCAAACGTGGGCGACGGGGCCGTTCTAAAATAGGTTCCCACGTTATGGAAAATCTAGACGGGGCCTGGCTCATTAAGCGCCGTGCCTCACTTGTAATTTATATCCGCTTCGTGGGTCCAAGAAGCGATGCAAAGACAACGCGGCTGCTGCGGGCCTGGAGTTCTGACCAAGTCATTTTTTTTTTTCTTTTTTGGTACTCATTTTAAAAGCCCCCGCACACTAAATCACGGTAAAACAAGAAAAGCTGATTTCTAGCCTACCAACTCATCATCTTTTCTTTTTTTCCTCTCCCAGTGGCAGTCTCAAGATGGGCAACTTCAAAAAGTAATTTAAATGGCGATAAGACTTCCAGGCTCAGGAAGCTCCGAGGGAAGAGTACCGATTCCCAAGGCTACCCAGTTTTCCAGCGGAATGTCCGACCACCCCAGTACCCTGCGGCGGCCCTGGCCGCGGTCCCCCCAGCTCCTGGCCCACTGCCCGCCAGGCCCACCACCCCAGCACATGGCCCGCACGCCTCCC
Source organism: Ochotona princeps (assembly GCF_030435755.1). Classification (NCBI taxonomy): domain Eukaryota; kingdom Metazoa; phylum Chordata; class Mammalia; order Lagomorpha; family Ochotonidae; genus Ochotona; species Ochotona princeps. Next base: position 34,852,664 of record NC_080852.1, on the reverse strand, counting down.
CTCCCCATCCCCCTCCGCAGCCGCAGCCGGGGCTCGCTCCCCGACGCCGGGGCCTCGCTCCAGCAACTTGCCGCCGACTCGGCCCTCGGGGCCCGCGTCCCACGACCTCCCGAAGCCTCACGGCCTCAGCTGCCGAGGGCGCGCGTGGCTCGGGCCTCCCTCGTGCCAAGCCTGCGGCCTGGGGTGCGGCCTCGGCGCGTCCGAGCGCGGGCCCGAGGCGCGGCGGCCCAGCCTCCCCGGACCGAAGGACGGACGGCGGGGTCGCCTGACAGCGGCCGACTTCTTCCCGGAAACCCAAGCCCGCCGCGGCGGCGGCCAGCGCCAGGCTTCCCGCCTGACGCAGCAGCGGCGGCCGCCATCGTCGCCTCACCGTTCTCCTCCCCTCTTGGCCTGGCCCGGGCCCTCGCGACCCGCGCCGCGCGGCACCCCTTCCCCGGGCGCCCGTTCCCGGCTCTCACCTCAGGCGTCGGAGCGAGCCCGCGGCAGCGGACACTCAGACGCAGGCCCGGAGACGGCGGCTCGCCAGGCAGCGGCTGTTTATCTTCAGAGTCCTTCCTTGCCTGCGCCACACGCGGGTCTGCACACGGCCCCACACACGCCGCTGCGCACGGCTCTCCTCCGCCTCGCCCACGCGGCCAATCAGCGCGCGGCGCTCGGCGGGCCAATCAGCGCCGCCCGCGGAGGGAGGGTCGCCCGGCCCA